>NW_026294617.1:67433900-69925760 GCF_007827085.1 Peromyscus californicus insignis | reverse complement strand
AAAAATTTAAAATCAGAAGTGAGAGAGTAGGGCCAGAAAGATGGCTAAGTGTGAAAGGCGCTTACCACCAAGCCTAATGATCAAATTTTGATCTCTGGAACCCACACTGGAAAGAGAGAAGAGACTCCTAAAAACCGTCCTCTGAGCTGGGCAGTGGTGGTGCACACCTGCAATCCCAGCACTCAGGAGGCAGAGTCAGGGGATCTCTGTGAGTTGGAGGCCAAGCCTGGGAAAGGCTCCAAAGCTACGCAGAGAGAAACCCTGTCTCAAAAAAACAAAAAACAAAAACAAACAAATTGTCCTCTGGCCTCCCACCACAAGCAGGCCATTGCAGACATGCAGTTACACATAGTCATACACACACACTTTTAAGAAAAATTTTAAAAGGATGTAGATACTCCTCAATGTACAAGTGGTGCACATGCATACATGCAGCTCCTTACATACATAAAAATATATAAATCTTTTTTTTTTTTTTTAATTTACTGTTCCTATCCAGGAGTATTACAAGAAAGAGTTTTTGGTTGTCAAAACAGACCCAAGGTTAGAAGTATTATTTTATCCAGCAGCTTTGCAAGGAATCCCACCTACCCACCGCGCCCCTGAGACAGGGTTTTTCTGTGTGACAATCCTGACTGTCCTGGAATTCTCTTTGTAGACCAAGCTGG
The DNA here is from genome assembly GCF_007827085.1 of Peromyscus californicus insignis. Taxonomy (NCBI): domain Eukaryota; kingdom Metazoa; phylum Chordata; class Mammalia; order Rodentia; family Cricetidae; genus Peromyscus; species Peromyscus californicus. Next base: position 69,925,092 of record NW_026294617.1, on the reverse strand, counting down.
CCTCCAACTCAGAGAGATCCACCTGCCTCTGCCTCTGCCTCTCAAGTGCTGGGATTAGAGGCTTGCATCACCACTGCCCAGATGGAACTTTATTGTAGTGAAGGAAAAATATAATCACAGCTAGGCATGGCATGGTGACTCAAACCATTTATAATCCAAGCACTAGAAACTGAAGCAGGGGGCTTGCTACAAGTTCAAGGCCATCCTGGGCTACAGTGAGTTCCAGACTAGCCTGGGCTATAGAGTAAAATTGTCTCAAAACACAACAAACAAATAAAAAGTTTACTGGTAAGAGCTGCTCGAACACAGATTTTGTTTTGTTTCTTTGGGAAGGGTTGCTTTGTTCTGCTGAGCAGCCTTTCACTTTGTGTCCCAGATTGGCCTGAAATTCTCAATCCTTCTGTCTCAGCCTCCTGACTGGCTGGGATCACACAAATAGATTATTGGTGAAGAGTTCCCACAAACAATTCCAAAAGCAGGTTGGGTTTACAATAATTTAATGTATCAATTATTGCTATAATACTACAATGTGCTCTAGCCAAACAGAACAGTTTCAACCTCTGTCCTAGTAACTCAGAGGCTTTGCCTAGTAACTGGGAGTTCTTTGTTGTAGAAAGCTGTCCTTGGTACTCTGACTGTTTAGCAGAACCTCTGGCTTCTAGACACCAGATGACAACAGCACCAACAATTCTAGCTCTGAGAACAAAAACGGTACCCTGGGGGGCTGGAGAGATAGTTTAGTGGTTAGAACACTGACTGTTCTTTTAAGAGGACCAGGGTTCAATTCCTAGCACCGAAGCTCACAACTGTCTGTAATTCCAGTTCCAAGGGACCTGACACCCATGTCAAAACATCAATGCACATAAAATAAAAATAAATAAAATTTTTAAAAAAGGTCCCTTTCCCCCATACAATAACAAATATCTACAGAAGGATAAACTCCTCCCAGATGAGAATCAGTCTATTAAACAACACTGACACTATTCTGCTCTCAAAAAAATTGGGGGATATTTCGTCCAACAATCTCAACCTTGCAAATGAACATGAATATTACCCAGAGGAGGCACGCCACAGTACAAATCATTAGCACATGGTATTTACATACCACAGCAAATTAAAACAGTGGTTCCCTTCTAGAGATAGAAGAATGAGAAGAGAGGGAACATAAAGAGATTTCTGGGTTCAGTGAGACAGCTCAGCAGATAAATGAATGTACTTGCTGCCAATAAGCCTGATGATCCAAGTTCAACCCCAGGAGAATCCATTCCCAAGTTGTCCTCTAAGCTCCACAAGCATAACATGGCATATGCATGCCTACCACACAAAGTAAATGAATAAACATAATTTTTAAAATAAAAAGATTTTGGGGAGAAGTAATGTTCTGAATCTCTATCTAGGTAATTTTTTTTCTGTACGTACATTGTACCACGGGGACTGTTTTAACAAAATTTGAGCTGGGCATTGTAGTGCACACCTTTAATCCATAAGGAGGCAACAGGATCTCTGAATAATACAAAGCCAGCTTGGTCTACATAGTGAGTTCCAGGACAATCAGAACTATATGAGAGACCCCAGTCTCTGAAAAAATAAATAAATAAACAAACAAACAATTTTTTTTTGATAAGCAAGAGACTGACGGAAATAAGGTATAGAACTGAGGAATCTAAAAAACAGAGGTTACATGTCACTAGACATTTCGTAATATTTATCCCTGAAATTCAAGACAGTGGCAGTGTTCTGGTCCTCCCTTTCTTCATCCACACAGCTACAGTTACCTACTCTTTTTTTATGCAAAAAGGTTTTTTTTCATTTTTTTAAACAATTTTATTTATTAATTATGTATACAGTGTTCTGTCTGCGTGTATCCCTGCAGGCCAGAAGAGGGCACCAGATCTCATTATAGGTGTTTGTGAGCCAACATGTGGTTGCTGGGAATTGAACTCAGGACCTTTGGAAGAGCAGCCAGTGCTCTTAACCTCTGAGCCATCTCTCCAGCCCCCGTTTTTTCTTTTTTTCGGTTTGTTTTTTTTTGTTTGTTTTTTTTTGTTTTTTTTTTTTTTTTGGTTTTTCGAGACAGGGTTTCTCTGTGTAGCTTTCCGCCTTTCCTGGAACTCACTTGGTAGCCCAGGCTGGCCTCGAACTCTCAGAGATCCGCCTGCCTCTGCCTCCCGAGTGCTGGGATTAAAGGCGTGCGCCACCACTGCCCGGCTTTTTTTTCTGTTTTTTGAGACAGGGTTTCTCTGTGTAGCTTTGCGCCTTTCCTGGAACTCACTTGGCAGTCCAGGCTGGCCTCCAACTCACAGAGATCCGCCTGGCTCTGCCTCCCAAGTGCTGGGATTAAAGGCGTGCGCTACCACCTCCCGGTCTTATGCAAAAAGTTTTTAAGCTTGATGATCTCAGTCAGTATCAAGTATCCTGCTCATTTTTAAAAAGGCAGGGAAGAAGGGAGGGTGGGAATGCTAATTGGTTGAAATAATTTTGGGGAGAAAATTTAAAAAACTAAACCTAAAAAAGAACCTCTTGGAGTCAAATAGAGGAGACAATATAAAGCAGTGGTTCTCAACCCTCCTAGAGCTGTAACCCTTTAATATGACCCACCAACCAAAATATGATTCCATCGCTACTTCATAAGTGTAATTTTGCTACTGTTATGAATCATAATGTAAATACCTGGATATGCAGGGTATCTGATATTAGACCATCAAGGGAGCAGAGATCCACAGTTGAGAAACACTGGTCTAAAGCAAAATTGAAACTAAAAAGGACAACAAACAGAATGACTCGAAGACCTTAAGAAATAAAAATATTGAGAGTTGGGGATTTAGCTCAGTGGTAGAGCGCTTGCTTGCCTAGCATGCGCAAGGCCCTGGGTTCGGTCCTCAGCTCCGGAAAGAGAAAAAAAAAAAAAAGAAAGAAAAATATTTTCATAGACAAAAAATTCCCAATAGCAACTGAAATATTAACTTTTGAGGAATTCAGAAAAATCATGTTGTTCCATTTACAAATTCATAAATTTCATGCCAAGCATAGTGACACACAATCTCAGCACTGAGGAGGCGGAGGCAGGTGGATCTCTGAGAGTTCTAAACCAGCCAAGATACACAGTCAGACTCTTCTCAAAACAAAAACAAAATTCCCAAACATCCATAATTTCTTTTTTTTTTGGTTTTTCAAGACAGGGTTTCTCTGTGTAGTTTTGGTGCCTGTCCTGGATCTTGCTCTGTAGACCAGGCTGGCCTCAAACTCACAGAGATCTGCCTGGCTCTGCCTCCTGAGTGCTGGGATTAAAGGCATGCACCACCACCGTCTGGCCAACACTCATAATTTCTTAAGCAAAAAAAAAAAAAAAAAAATAGCATTGGTCTTGACATAAAATGCTTTGTATTTGGGGCTGGAGAAATGGCTCAGTGGCTAAGAGCACTGGCTGCTCTTCCAAAGGACCAGGGGTTCAATTCCCAGCACCTACATGGCAGCTCACAACTGTCTGTAACTCCTGTTCTAGGGGAATCCAACACTCTCATACAGACATACATGCCGGCAAAATACCAATGTACATTTAAAAAAAAAAAGTTATTAAAAAAAAAAAAGGAATGCTTTGTATTTCTAGTACTGGGACTTGAACTACTACTGAGCTACATCTCCAGTCCTGTTCACTGCTTTTTATATCTAAAGTAACTTTGCTAAGATTCCTTTTTGCTATCTCATTTTCTTTTTGCTTTGTTCCAAGACAGAGTTTCTCTGTATAGTCCTGGCTGTGCTGGAACTCTTTGTAGACCAGACTGGCCTTAAATTCACAGAGACCCACCTGCCTCTAGCTCCCTGAGTGCTGGGACTAAAGGCATGTACCACCAGGTCTGGCTCTCATTTTCTTTTTATCTCAGTGTTTAACTCTCATTTGCATTTAATATAGTGGTTACTAATGATAACGACATTAATTTGTGTATTAACAAATCATATGTAGCTCTTCTATGAAAATCTTTATTTCGTATCATTCCAATCAATAGGTCTAGAGAAAAAGAAAAAATTATGACATAGCCAGGGGCTAGAGATATAGGTCAGATGGTAAAATGCCTAGCATGTACAAAAGCTTAGATTCCATCCCCAACTTGGCACAAGCCAGGCATGGTGGTAAATTCCAAGGCTCTGTAAGTAGAGTAGAGGCCAAGAGGATCAGAAGTTCAGGGTTATCCTCAGCCAGCATGGGATTCATTTTTTATTTTTTAAAACTATACAGTAGAGTACATACCACAGTGCACAGTTGGAGGCCAGAAAGATACCTATTTAAAAATTCCAAAAAAAAAAAAACAACCCAAAAATTCCAAAATCATGGAAAAATCAGGGATGGGAAGATGAGATAGCACCACTGATAAAGTTCAGTTAAAAGGCCCACTACTCAGCCAGGAGGTGGTGGTGGTGCATGCCTTTAATCCCAGCACTGGAAGGTAGAGGCAGGCAGAGGCAGACAGATCTCTGTGAGTTCAAGGACAGCCTGGTCTACAGGGTGATTCTAGGACAGCCAGGGCTATGCAGAGAAACCCTGTCTCAAAAAACCAAAATAGTAGTAGTAGTAATAATATAATAATAATAATAATAATGTGGAGATAAAGGGAGGGAGAAGATGTCAGGCAACAACATCTGCTAAGCTCTGCATTTTAAAAGCCTAGAACAATTAGTATATTTTAAACATTTTTCCACATATCCAGAAACCTGTATGCCAGGTTTGCTATTAACTTTTTTAAAAATCAAAATCTCTATCAGGCATAGTGGCCTTTAACCACAGCAGAGGCAGGGAGATCTCTATGAGGTCATCCTGGTTTCCATAGTGAATACCTGATACCAGGCAGAGCCACACAATGAGACTCTGTCTCAGGAAAACAAACAAATAATAAAGTTAAACTGCCAGTTTCCAAAGGCTTCCTTACACAGTGGATAGTTATAAACAATGGGCAAAACTCATACTACTGCCATACAAGCCTAGAGACCGGAGTTTGATTCCTGGAACCCGTAAGGGAAGAACTGGTACCTCCAACCAACATCATGGCACTCATGTACCTGGACTCACACACATACATTCACACACACACTAAAATTACTGAAATCTTAGTTCCCTCTTTTTCACGTCCTCAACTAAATCTAGAACACAATGCAAAGCTGATATGGTGACACAAGCCTGTAATCCTGCATGTGAGAGGTGGAGAAAGGAAGATTAGTTCAAGAGAAGCCTCAGCTACACAGTTAAGTTCCAGGCCAGCCTGGGCTACATAAGACTCAGTCTCAAAGTAAACTAAAAATAAAAAACTTAAAGCAAAAAGCAAAACAAAACTAAAAATCAGAGCTGGAGACATGGTTCATCAGTTAAAAGAGCACACACTCACTCACCACACTTGCAGGACTGAGTGTAACTCCCAGCATCCATGTCAGATGGCTCACTACTACCTAGAACTCCAGCTCCAGAGGAATCCAATGTCTCTAGCCTTTGCTGGCACCTATACTCACTGCACATATCCCACACAGACACATACTGAGATAATACATAATTTAAAAATATATACTTTTTAAAAACACTAATTACGACATTTGGGTTTGGTTGTTGTTTGTTCTATTTTTTTTTTTCTGAGAAAAGGTTTCAACTCATTATGCATACCAGGCTAACTTCAAGTGTATGTCACCATGCCTCAGTTTTTTGTTTTCTTAAGATTTTGCAGCTGGGTGGTGGTGGCGCACACCTTTAATCCCAGCGCTTGGAGGCAGAGGCATCTCTGTGAGGTCGGGGCCAGCCTGGTCTACAGAAATGAGTTCCAAGACAGTTGGGGCTGTTATGAAAAGAAACCTGTCTCAGAAAAAAAAATTTTTTTTGCCAGGTGAAAAACCTTTAGTCCAAGTATTTGGGAGACAGAGGCAAATGAGTCTCTGAGTTCAAGGCCAGCGTGACACAGAGAAACCCTGTCTCAAAAAACCAAAAGGAAAAAGGTTTATTATTTGTGTGTCTGTCTCTATATGTGTCCACATGCCCATATGAAGGTGCTGTGGAGGCCAGTAGAGGGAGTAAGAGTGCCTGGAACTGAAATTACAGGCAGTTGTGAGCTGCTCATGGTGATTGGTGAGAACAAAACATGGGTCCTTCTACATACAGCAAACCCTCTTAACCATTAAGCCATCTTTTCAGCCCCTTCTTTTTGTTTTACAAAGTTCTGTTTTTATATATATGGTATATATGTAAAATACCTCATTAGATCTAGATGTCAAATAAATCACCACTAGTATTCCTTAGAACCCTCAAGTTTCTTCAAGATGCAACTGCTTTTTCTATATTCCTGTCAACTGCAAAACACAGCTGTAAAAGGCCATTTTCCAATTATCCATATTCCTTGAAAGCTTTCAGTTCAGTATTAATACCTTATACAAAGCCAAGTGGGAATGGCCACCAAAACAGAAGGTGCAGAGTTAAGTACCAATTTAAAACGTTCTAGAAAGGAGTGAGGTAAGCCAGCCATATGGATGACACTGATGATTCCAACAGTCAAGAGGCTGAGGTAAGAGGACCATGAAGTCAAAAACAATCTAGGTGTGGCCAGCAAGATGGCTGCTGGTAAGCCTGATGACCTGAGTTCAAGCCCCAAAACTCTGGAAGAAGACAATCAATCCTACAAGTTGTCCTATGACCTCCACACAAGCACATACCCTGCTCCCCCCCCCCCCCCCCCACTCAACTAAATAAATGAAGGAAAAAAAAGAACTAAAAGAATCTGGACTGTGTGTGTGTATATAGTAAAACCCTGTATCAAGGGGCTGGAGAGATGGCTCAGTGGTTAAGAGCACTGACTGTTCTTCCAGAAGACCTGGGTTCAAGTCCCAGCACCCACATGGCAGTTCACAACTGTCTATAACTCAAAGATCTGACACCCTCACACAGTCTATATACACGCAGCAAAACACCAATGCAAATAAAATAAAAATAAATAAATTATATTTAAACAAACAAACAAACAAACAAACAAGACCCTGTATCAAACAAACAAAACAAGCCAGGCATAGTGGTGCATATATTTAGTCCCAGCACTGGGTAGGCAAAAGCAGGCAGAGCTCTTTGAGTTTAAAGCTAGCCTAAATCTACAGAGAGTTTCCAAGCTAGCCAGGGTTATATATCCAGGGCTACATGGTGAGACCCTAGCTCAAAAAGGTGGAGAGGAGGAAAAAGAAAAAATTCCACGGGGTGGGGAGCTGAAGAGATGGCTCAGCAGTTATGCACACTGGCTATTCTCATAGAGGGCAGTTCCAGTACCCACTTTAGGTACCTCTGAACTGCCTGTAATTCCAGTTCCAATGGATCCAATATGCCCTCCCCAGCATCAGTGGGCATGTTAACTCCAGTTCCAGGGGACTTACTGTCCTGTTCTAGCCACTGGGATTACTTGCACACATGTAACATGCATACAAATACATATACACACAAAAATCTTTAAAAACAAAACAATTCAAGATTGAAGAAATCCCTGAGAAGTCTAATATTCTAAAACATGGCAACTTTTTTTGCATGTGAAGGTACACGCACTTGTGCATGCATGTGTGGAGGCCAGAGGTTGACATTAGGTGTCTTCTCCTAACACTTTCTACCATATTTTTTGAGACAGTGTCTCTCTTAATAACCTGGGTTCACTGTTTGAGCTTGTCTGGATGACAGGCAAGTTCCAGGAATCCTCTTTCTCTGCTCCATTCAGTTCTGGGGTTAAAAAAATAAGTTGCCATTCTTAGCATTTTCACTTGGGTGTTTGGGGATCTGAACTCAGGTCCCTCGTGTTTGTACTACAAACACTTTACCCACTAACCCATCTCCTTAGTTCCTGCAACAGTTTTTTGTTGTTTAAGATAGGGTTTCTCTGTGTGGCCCTACCTGTCCTGGAACACGCTCTGCAGACCAGCCTGACCTCGAACTCACAAAGATCCGACTGCTTCTGCTTCCCAAGTGCTGGGATTAAAGGTGTGTGCCACCATGCCCAGCTCTGTAACAGTTTTAATCCATTGGGGTATGGAAAGCCTTTATATCTGCCATGGTTAGGATGATATTCAGGAGTATACTACATTGATGAAAGAGGTTCTGAATAAATAGATTTTAGAAAAGGCTGGAGACATGGCTCATTAGTTAAAAGCACTTGCAGAGAACCCAGGTTTGGTTCCTAGTACCCAAATGGCAGCTCACAACCATCTATAATTCTAGTTCCAGAGGATCCAATGCTCTCTTCTGGCTTAAGGCACTGCATGCACATGGTACACAGACATACAAGCAGACAAAACATCCACACATAAATTATTTTTTATAAAAGATACAAGTTACAGAAAAATATTTATAGCTTCAAAGGCTGTAATAGGAAACTTTTTTCCCCTTTATTGTTCACATAGAGTCTCAAAGCCCCAGATGGCCTTAAACTCTGATGACCTTGAACAATTACAGGCCTGTACTACCAAGTACATTTTTATGCAGTTTAGGGGATTGAACCTAGAGTTTCATGCATGCTAGATGCCCTAATTAGGGTTACTATTGCTGTGATAAAACACCATGGCCAAAAGTAAGTTGAAGAGGAAAAGGTTCATTTGGCTTACACTTCCATATCACTGTTCATCACTGAAGAAAGTCAGGTCAGGAACCTGGAGGCAGGAACTGATGCAGAGGCCTTATAAAAGTGCTGCTTACTGGCTTTCTCAGCCTGCTTTCTTAGACAATCCAGGACCACTAGCGAAGGGTAGCATCACCCACAATGGGCTGGGCCCTCCTTCCATCAATCACTAAGAAAATGGCCTATAGGCTTGCCTACAGTCCAATCCTATAGAGGCATTTTCTCAATTGAGGCTCCCTCCTCTCTGGTGACTTTAGCTTGTGTCAAATTGACATAAAACTAGCCAGCACAATTGACTCCACCATCAACTTGACACACAGACACAACACTATTAAGCCACACCTTTCTTTTCTTGTTTATCCCCCAAATCACATATTAATAAACTTTTTTTTTTTTTTTCAAGACAGGGTTTCTCTGTGTAGCTTTGGTGCCTGTCCTGGATCTCACTCTGTAGACCAGGCTGGCCTCAAACTCGCAGAGATGCGCCTGGCTCTGCCTCCCGAGTACTGAGATTAAAGGTGTGCGCCACCACCACCGCCCAGCTAGATATTAATAAACTTAAAAGTCCCACAGCCTTACAAACTCAAACACTTTAAATTGTCTCCCAGCACTTGGGAGGCAGAGGAAGGTGGAATTCTGAGTTCCCTGGTCTACAAAGTGAGTTCCAGAACAGCCAGGGGTGTAAGAAAGAAAGAAAGACCTACAGACAGACAGACAGAGAAGAAAAAAGAGAAAGAGAGAGAAAGATACATAGAGGGGGGGGAAGGAAGAAAAGGAAAAAAAAAACACAAAACAAACGAAGTTGGCCCTTAAAAACTATCCAGCCTCTTTTAAAATCCAAAGTCTCGCCGGGCGGTGGTGGCGCACGCCTTTAATCCCAGCACTCGGGAGGCAGAGCCAGGCAGATCTCTGTGAGTTCGAGGCCAGTCTGGGCTACCAAGTGAGTCCCAGGAAAGGCGCAAAGCTACACAGAGAAACCCTGTCTCGAAAAACAAAAAACAAAAAACAAAACAAAACAAAAAACCAAAGTCTCTGTAAAACTACAAAATCTCATTTTGAGCCGGGCAGCAGTGGCTCATGTCTTTAATCCCAGCACTCGGGAGGCAGAGTCAGGTGGATCTCTGTGATATCAAGGCCAGCCTGGTCTACAGAGCAGAATCCAGGACAGGTACCAAAACTACACAGAGAAACCCTATCTCAAAAAAAAAAAAAAAGCCCCCCCCCAAAAAATCTCATTTTGAAAAGTTTAAATTCGAGACCATGTGGTAGTTGCACACACCTTTAATTCCAGCACTCAGGAGGCAGAGGCAGGCGGATCTTGTTGAGTTCGAGGCCAGCCTGGTCTAAAGAGTGAGTTCCAGGACAGGCTCCAAAGCTACACAGAGAAACTCTGTCGGGGAGTGGGGGGATCAGAGGCAGGCAGATCTCAATGAGTTTAAGGACAGCCTGGTCTACAAAGTGAGTTCCAGGGCAGTCAGAACTGTTACACAGAGAAACCCTGTCTGGAAAAACAAAAAACAAAAAAAAGTTTAAATTCTCTCAACTGTGGGCTCCTGTTAAAATTAAAAATAATGCTTTCTTACTTCAAAAGAGAAGAACCAGGGCACAGTCACAATCTGAACAAAGCAAAACCAAACTCTAACTATGTAAATAACTCAATGTCCATTATCTGGATTTCATTCACAATCTTCTGGGCTCCTTCAAGGAGCTTAGGTCACTTCTCTGGCTCTGCCCTCTGTAGCACACACAGCTTGTCTTCAAAGTTCAGGCAGGCTCCACTCCACCACCGACACTGCTCTTGGTGGTCATCCCATGGTACTGGCATCTCCAAAATGCTGGGGTTTTCTACTTAAATGGGCTGCACTTTCACCAATAGCTTCTCCTGGGCTCTCTCATGGTGCCAAATCTCAATTTCTCTACATGACCCCTTTAATCCTGGGCCTTTGATTGCTACTGAGATTGCACCTCCATCAAATGCTTTTCCTGACCTCACACAAGGCCAAGTCTCAGGTGTTCTCCATGATCAGTTTATGCTTTCAAAACCAGTACCTCCTGAGTGATTCATACTACCCAGCTCAACTGCCAGCCTGAGGTACAAACCTTGGCTGCCTCTGGAACACAACTTCTGTGTGCTGGCTCTGAGGAAACTCTTCCCAGTGGATTTCACCTCCATGAAGCTGGTCTTTAATCACAGCTAATTTCTCAGCTCCAGCTGATCAGCATCAATTGTCCCAGTAACACAAAGGTTTCACTTAAATGGTGCTGGTCTCTTGTTAATAGAGTCAATTCTTCAGCTCCAACTGACCACACACAACAGATTCTTCACACCAATAACCCTGGAAGATAGAGCCTTTGCTTCCCTCTAAAACTTCACAAGCCAGGCCTTCATCCTCTACATTTCTTTCAACATCCCTATCTTCCAAGCTCCCACAGAACAACTCAACAAACTTTGAACACTCAATGGTTTTTCTATGTCAAAGTTTCAAAGTCCTTCCACAATCCTCCCAAAAACATATGGTCAGGTCTGCCACAACAATACTCCACTATCCTGGTACAGTATCTGTCCTAATTAGGGTTACTATTGCTGTGATGAAACACTATGACCAAAAAGTAAGTTGAAGAGAAAGGGATTTATTTGGCATACACTTCCACATCACTGTTCATCATTAAAGGAAGTTAGGGCACCAATGGAAAAGCTGGACCAGAAGTTGCAGTATAAATAGTAACTGTAGCTCTGGTGGTGGTGGAAGGTTGGGCAAGACATGGGGAATCAGGATATAGACAGATAGACAGAAGATCCCTGGAGATCACTGGCCAGGCAGGTTCAATGAGAGACCCTATCTCAAAAACAATAAGAGCAATAGAGAAAGATATTCAATGTAGATCTCTGGGCTATACCCACCCATACCATACATATGTGCACACCTACAGCAACACATACATACACTATATATGCACACACAAAGGTACCTTTAATATGTACAAGAAAAAAAGTATGACTCAAAAGCTCTAAGTAAACGGGCGGTAGCGGTGCACACCTTTAATCCCGCACTCAGCAGGCAGAGCCAGGAGGATCTCTGTGAGTCCGAGGCCAGCCTGGGCTACAGAGTGAGTTCCAGCACAGGCTCCAAAGCTACACAGAGAAACCCTGTCTCGAAAAACAAAACAAAACAAATAAAAGTTCTAAGTAATGCCAGGCATGGTGCTGCACGCCTTTAATCCCAGCACTTGAGAGGCAGAGGCAGGTGGATCCCTGTAGAGTTTGAGGCCAGCCTGGTCTACAGAGTGAGTTCCAGGACAGCCAAGGCTATACAAAGAAACCCTGTCTCAGAGCCTGGAGTGGTGTTGCATGCCTTTGATCCCAGCACTTGGAAGGCAGAGGCAGGTGGATCTCTGAGTTTGAGGCCAGCCTGGTCTATAGAGAGAGTTCCAGGACAGCCAGGGTAGTTACACAGAGAAAATCTGTCTCGAAAACCAAGCAAACAAACAAACAAATAAGTTCTAAATAAGGCTGGAGAGATGGCTCAGCAGTTAAGAGCACATTTGCTCTTACAGAGAACCTGAGTTTGGTTCCCAATACTTCTATTGAGCAGTTTATAATTAACTGCCTCTAACTCCAGCTCCAGAGGGATTTGACACCTCTGGCCTTCACAGTTACCTATACCAATGCAGGCAGGCAGGCAGGCAGGCAGGCAGGCAGGCAGACAAACACAGACACACACATACACACACTTTTTTAAAAAAAGATTTCTGTGTGTGTGTGTGTGTGTGTGTGTGTGTTTATGCTGCATGTGTGTAGGTCAGAAGAAAGTGTCAGATCTCCTGGTGTTGAAATTACAGGTGATGAGACACCGAATACAGGTGCTGAGAACCAAACACAGGCCCTCTGGAAAAGCAGCAAATGCTCTTAACTGCTAAGCCATTTCTCCAGCACCATATACATGTAACAAAATAAAAATCTTCAGGTGCCTTAGAGTTTACAAAAGCAACTCTACATATATAATTTTGGTTTTTGGGGTTTTTTGTTTTGTTTTGTTTTTTCGAGACAGGGTTTCTCTGTGTAGTTTTGGTGCCTTTCCTGGGTCTCGTGCTGTAGACCAGGCTGGCCTCGAACTCAGAGATCCACCTGCCTCTGCCTCCCTAGTGCTGGGATTAAAGGCGTGTGCCGCCGCCGCCACCACCCAGCTGGTTGTCATCGTTTCCAAGTTTAGAAATTTAAAACTTAAAGATATCAAGTGACTCAACCAAGATCACACACACTGTAGATGAACTAATACTCTACCTTCAGAAGAGACATCTTCTAAATTTATGTAGCATTTTCTAAACCTACAAAGATGTTCATTTATGCAACAAATGTTCCTGAGTATCTTTTAGAAGACGGCATTTTAGGCACTGAAAATACATTGCTTTTTAAATTTTCTTTTTTATTATTTTATGTGTGTGGATGTTTTGCTGGCATGAATGTCTGTGCACTATGTGCATGCAGTGCCCAAGGAAACCAGAAGAGGTCATCAGATCCCCTGGGGCTGGAGTTACAGACTGTTGTGAGCCACCTTGTGGATTCTGGCAATTAAACTCTGGTCCTCTGGAAGTGCAGCCAATGCTTTAACCACTGAACTATCTCTCCAACCACTCTATTCTGCTTTTAGGATACTCACATACTACCGAGAGATTATAAAGTATAGTGAGATCAAATAAAATGTATTTAAATCTTTATGGGCAAGTAAGAAAGCTTTCCAGAGGAAGCAGCATTTGAGATGAGATTTGGAGACTGATCTGGGAACTAAAAACTGTATTTGTTCATGTACTAATTGTAAAGAAGACATATTGGATAGAAAAGCAAAGGTCGGCCGGGCACGCCTTTAATCCCAGCACTCGGGAGGCAGAGGCAGGCGGATCTCTGTGAGTTCGAGGCCAGCCTGGACTACAAAGCGAGTTCCAGGAAAGGCGCAAAGCCACACAGAGAAACCCTTTCTCGAAAAACAAAAACAAAAAAAAAAAAAAAAGAAAAGCAAAGGTCAAGATCATAAATGGCCTTGAATGCTAAGCAAGTTTAAATTTTATCATTTAATGACTGGAAAACACTGAGTATTTTTAACAAAAATAAGTAGAATGTTCAAGTATTTAGAAGAACACTTTGAAGACAATTTGATTAGAGTTTAAAAGAAAACAAGAAAAAGTCAGCTACAGTGGTCCATGCTTGCAATCCCAGCACTCAGCAAATCAAGGCAAGAAGACTCTGTTAAATGTTAAAAGAAGGCCTAGGCAATATAGAGTTCTAAGCCTGCCTGGAACTACAGTGAGAATCTTATCTCCAAAATGAACAAAAATGGGGAGCGCACCAAGATTAAAAAGGATTATAAAAGATCGTGGTGCCCAATCTGGTGGTTATCTTAGGAAACAGAGCCAAGCGGACTGCTCCAAGTTTGAGGCCAGCCTGCTCTACATAATAAGTTCTAGGCCAGCCTGGTCTAAATAATGAGATCAACACTCAAGACAGCCAGCCAGAACCTGGGAGCACACATATATAATTCCAGTAGATCGAAGCAGAGGAAGGAAGATCAGAAGTTTGAGGTCATTCACCTCCACATATCCATCCTGGGCTACAGGAGAACCTATCTCAAAACACAAAAACAGGCCAGGCATGGTGGCACATGACTTTAATCCTAACACTTGGGAGGCAGAAGCAGATGGATCTCTAGGAGTTCCAGGCCCAAAGCTACAAAGTTAAGACTGTCTCAAAAACAAACAATATCGGGGCTCACAAAAGACAGACAACAGGTGGTGATATACTCCTTTAATACCAGCCTTTAATCTCAGCACTTAGGAGGCAGAGGCAGGCAGATCTCTGAGTTCAAGACCAGCCTGGACTACAGAATGAGTTCCAGGACAGCCAAGGCTACAAAGAAAAACCATGTCTCGAAACCCTGCCCACCCTCACCCCCCAAAAAAGACAAATACACTGACAAACAAAAGACTTTGTAGCAATATTCTATATCAGAGTTTCAGTGAGGGGCATGAATTAGTGAACTAGCAGTGAAGATTCAAAAGAAACCAAAGATTGAGAAATATACACAAAACAACAAATAAAAGTAATGGGCCTAGTGGCGACATGTAAACTAAATAATCCTGGCATTTAAGAGGCTGAAGCAAGGGGACTATGATTCAAGACCAGCCCAGTATACATAGCTGGTACAAAGAAAACACAGACAGAGGGAGTAGGAGGGGGAAAATGCAAAGTGGTTATGATAAAAATACACTGTATACATCTTCAAAGAATATATAAAATTATTAAAAAAAGGAGAAGTAACAATGGTGCTCACATTTCTTGCTTAGATGACTCAATGACTCACAAAAGGGAAACAATGTTGATGGAGTATTGTATTTGGAATAACAGTAGAATATGAAGGTAGATATGTCTAGTTTTAGGTGGGATATGATTAATATATAATACACATAAAGAGTTTTCTTAAGGGCTGGAGAGATGGCTCAGCTTTTTCTTCCAGAGATCCTAAGTTCAATTCCCAGCAACTACCTGGTGGTTCACAACCATCCGTAATGAGATCTGGTGCCCTCTTCTGGCATACAGGTAGGCATACATCCAACAGAACACTATATATAATAAATAAATCTTATGAGTTTTCTTAGTAAGTAAACATCACTTATTTCAATGGAAATACAATCATTTTGCACTATTTATGTAATTCTTTAAAGTTACAAGTTACAAGACATTTTACAAGGGCTAGTGGTTAAGTGCATGTCCAGCTCTTCCAGAGGATCTGAACTCAGTTCCCAGTACCCACATCTGCCATCTTCCAACTACCTGTAACTCCCTTTCCAGGGGATCCAATGCTCTCTTCCAGTCTTTCTGGGCACTGTATGCATATGCACACATGTACAAACAAAAATTTTTTAAATAAAATAAAATTTTATAACATTTTGGAATCCCATATTGTATTTATTACATTTCATACTTTGTGGTAAATGAAGTTTACAGGAAGTTAGGAAGAGAGGCTATTATTCCAATTTGATCAACAAATATTTAGGTCAGGCATGGTGGCACAATCCTTTAATCGCAGCACTCATGAGGCAGAGGCAGTCGGATCTTGTGAGTTAGAGGGCAGCCTGGTCTACAGAGTGAGTTTAAGGACACACTGAGAAACCCTGTCTTGAAAAACTATATATATATATATATAAAAAATTTAGAGTATTGACTATATGATAGGAATTGTATTAGTCATTAAACAAAATACCAGAATAAAGACCTCCAAAACCTTTATCGTAAGAGGGGAAGCAACAAGAAATAAATATACCAAGTGAATTTTTTTTTTTGGTTAAAAAAAAACAAAAACAGCACAAGTGAATGCTTTTAAGCTATTAAGTGCCATGAAAAAGAAAATTGAGCAAAGGAAGACTATTAGGTATGAAGGATAGATAGGAGCTGAAGGTAGGGTTCTTAAGAGTTAGGAAAACTTAATGTGGTAGTGCATGCCTGTAATTTCAGCATTTGTGAGGTAGAGGCAAGAGAATCCAAACTTCAAGGACACCCTCAATTCCATAGTAGGTTTAAGGTCAGCCTAAGAGAGCTGAGACCCTGATGTGAATGAATGAATGAAATGAATGAATGAATGGGCTGGTGAGATGGCTCAGCAACTAAAGGCATATGAGACAGAGAGAGAGAACTCAATATTTATTATGAGCACTGGCTGTTCTTCCAGGGGACCTGCATTCAGTTCCTATCACCTACATAGTGGCTCCTAACTGTAACTCTAGTTTCAGGGGACCCAAGTCTTCTCCTGGCCTCCACAAACACCAGGTACATACAGTCCACATAAATACATAGAGACAACACAATTATACACATAAAATGAAAAGTAAAAATTAAAAAAAAATAGAAATAAGGCCTCATTTAAAAGATGATATTTAGTCAGGCATGGTGGCTCATGTCTGTAATCCCAGTACTTCAGAGGCAGAAGCAATAGGATCATAAGCTCAAGGCTACCTCAGACAACACAGTTAATTTGGGATATAGAAATTCAGTGGTTGCAAACACTGGCTGCTTGTTACATGGGGCCCAGGTTCAATGTTCGGCACTCACACGGCAGCTAACAACTGTCTAACTCCAGTTCCAGGGAGGTCTGACACCCTCTTCTGGCCTCCAAGGGCACCAGGCATATAAGTGGTACACAGACATTTATGCAGGCAAGACACTCACACATATAAAGAAAAAAGAATATATGACACTGAAGCAATTATTTGAAAGAGATGTGGCAATTAGCTCTATTATCTCAGTGTGAAAAACTAGCTATTTTCTGATAGGCACTCATTTTAGGACTTGGGAGGCTGAGGCAGGAAGATAATGAATTCCAGACCAGGCTGAACTATGTGGCAAGTCATAAACAAACCATAGTTCGTGCAAAAGATAAACAGTATAAGGGGCTAGAGATTTAGCTCAGTTGTAGGGCATTTGCCTAGCATGGGACAAGCCTGGGTTCTACTTCAAACACCTTCAAAAAAGGAAAAGGAGTGAAAAAAAAAAAAGCACACCTATAATCCCAGAACTTAGGAGGCAGAGACAGACAGGTGAATCTCTGTGAAACCTTGTCTCAAAAAAAAAGATTCTCCAGACTTATTCTTCATTATTATCACTTTGCCACTTTTTTTTTTTTTTTTTTTTTTTGGTTTTTCGAGACAGGGTTTCTCTGTGTAGCTTTGCGCCTTTCCTGGAACTCACTCAGTAGTCCAGGCTGGCCTCGAACTCACAGAGATCCGCCTGGCTCTGCCTCCCAAGTGCTGGGATTAAAGGCATGCCCCACCACCGCCCGGCAACTTTGCCACTTATTAGTCTAGTCCCTTCTTCCAGAATTCTAGATCTATGTACTCTCAAAAAGCTCACTATAAATAAACCCTCCAGTTAACACTGCAATCCTTCACAATTACACTAAGATTTTATTATTCCTAAGGCCTAATACAAATTATCCTCACATTCCAATCCATATTTTAGAAGATTATAAATTTTACTCTCCCCTACACACAGCCCAAATAATACAGAATCAACAAAGTTTTGATCAGGAGTCTTTTTTGAGACGAGATTTCTCTGTGTAGACCATGCTCTCCTGGAACTCGATCTGCAGACCAGGCTGGCCCTGAATTCAGAGACCCGCCTATCCGAGTGCTGGGATTAAAGGCCTACACCACCACCATCACCATCACCATCACCACTGGCTGATCAGGCATCTGAAAGTAGTAAGTAGTTAGTATGTAAGGCTCAGGTAATGATTAACATTGAGTTACCTAAAAAATGTGCATCAGTCAGGTGTAATATACACTAAGAGAAGATTTCAACAATTAACACTTTGCTTACTTCTTTAGCAATCTACTGGATAACATTAAAAAAAAAAAAATGCCTTTAATCCCAGCACTCGGGAGGCAGAGCCAGGCGGATCTCTGTGAGTTCGAGGCCAGCCTGGACTACCAAGTGAGTCCCAGGAAAGGCGCAAAGCTACACAGAGAAACCCTGTCTCGAAAAACCAAAAAAAAAAAAAAAAAAAATGCCAGATATGGTCTCAGACACCTTTAAATCTCAGCACTTGGGAGGCAGAGTTGGACAGACCTCTATCTCTATGACTTTGAGGCCAGCCTGGTCTACACAATGAGTTCCAGGCATAATGAGACCCTGTCTCAAATACTACTACTACTACTAATTAATTAATTAATTAATTAAAATTAAAGGTGGGTGTAGGCAGGTACACCTGTAATCCCAGGACTTGGGAGGCTGTGTCAGGAGGAGCAGGAGTCTCAGGCCAGCCTGGACTATCTAGATCCTAACTCAAAAACCTAAATATTAAATAAGTAAATAAAAATAAGCAAACACTCCAGGTGGTGGTGGTGACGCACACCTTTAATCCCAGCATTCGAGGCAGGCAGATCTCAGTGAGTTCAAGGCCAGTATGGTCTACAAAGCAAGTTGCAGGACAGCCAGAGTTGTTATACAGAGAAACCCTGTCTTGAAAAAAAATAAAAAGCAAATACACCAGGTGGGATGGCACACACTTTTAATCTTAACACTGGGAAAGCTCAAGAATCACACTGGGAGTTGAAGACCAGCATGGGCTACAGTAAGAAACTGTCCCAAAAAGTTCACATATCAAAGATATACAATTACTATGACTCTTTTATATCTGGGAATTGAACATTTCATACCTCAAAAGAAACAAAATAGCCAGGCATGGTGGCATAGGCTTTTAATTCCAGCACTCAGAAGGCATATGCAGGCCAATCTCTTAGAATTCCAGGCCAACCTAGCCTACATAGTGAGTTCCAGGCCAGATTCTGTCTCAAAAAAAAAAAAGAGAGAGAGAGAGAGAAGACAGACAGACAGACAGACAGAAAAAGAAAGAAAGAAAGAAAGAAAGAAAGAAAGAAAGAAAGAAAGAAAGAAAGAAAGAAAGAAAGTTGTTACTCTTGCTACAGTGGCAAATTAAAAGAATCTGAGGAAAACACTACACATCACACAGCCAACCTGTTACACCTTAATGACCATGTGTCACTCCTCTCCTATTTTATGAACTCAGGTTGCATTGAAGCATTTCATGAATCCAAAGAAAAGGTAAAAGACACCACTTGAGAAGGATCCAGGCCTATACAAAGGGGCTCCTGTCACTATTACAGAGAGAAGGATCCCTGCTTCACCAATTCAATCACCGAAAGTCCCCAAATAGTATATAGAAAAAGCTTCAAGCACAAACATGGTATGTACTCACTCATAAGTGGATACTAGATATAAAGCAAAGAACAATCAGACTGCAACCCGCAGATCCAGGGAGGCTACATAGCAGGGGGGACCCTAGGATGACTGTGTTTTATAATAAGTTTTGGTTTCACTCAATCACTGGGCAAGCTTCAGTGAAACATTTCATTATTAGGATAAGAATTTGTACTGTATCAAGCTGATGATAGAAAAAAATAAAATAGAAAAAGTTTTAGACTACTGAATATAAACAAGAGCAGACCCTCTCTCCCCCAAAATCAGTCTTTTTCACAAAAGCAAGTTCATTTTCCATGCTTAACCAAAAGCAAGTGAACTGCAACTGTGTGGCATCATCTTGGTGGGATTTTTCCCAAGCAATAAAACAGGTGGACAGTTTTATGCCAGAACTAAAGTTGGAATCTGGGTTGTATCTTTTTTTTTTCTCCTCTCCTTTCAATGTGCCTCAGAAAATACTTGGTACTGTACATTGACATCTAAGGACACTGGATTGTAAGTCCTGCAAAGGTCTGAAAAACAAAGTCCCTTGAACCCATTTATTGCTCAATCTTACAATTTCTCTAGTGGCTGTTTCATCAACTAAACCTATTTGGCTTTTCTCAATAAGCAAGCAACATAAGCCTCCTGAGCTAAGTGCAGAGGGGCTGCTTGTTAGCATGTCTCCTAATAGGGTGGCTAACACAGAATATGCTCCAGAGTCTAGAAACTAGTACAGCACAGCTGCTGTTTCCCTACACAGCTTGGGGAGTGAGAAGGAAAAAAATCAGTTAAATTGAGGTGAGAGGTCTGTTTGGCAAACACATATAGCTCACTGCTTAAAATAAGGAGTGGAGCCAGCAGTGGTGGTGCACACCTTTAATCCCAGCACTTGGGAGGCAGAGGCAGGCGGATCTCTGAGTTCGAGGTCAGCCTGGTCTACGAGTGAGTTCCACGACAGCCAGGACTGTTACACAGAGAAAACCCTGTCTCTAAGGAAGAAAAAAAAAAAAAGACAAGGATGAATCCTGAGATTATCAGCATAAATATTAAATAACTTTATAGGCACAATGACACCTTTTCAACCCTGGTGCTGTACTCTTAACCAGGGCCAAACCTAGAGAGTGCAGCTAAGCCTAGTGGAACAGAGAAAGGTGTAAGAGACTCCACTGACCACAACAAAGAGAGGAAAACACAGACCTTATTTTTGGGGGTGGGGCTC
Source organism: Peromyscus californicus insignis (assembly GCF_007827085.1). Taxonomy (NCBI): domain Eukaryota; kingdom Metazoa; phylum Chordata; class Mammalia; order Rodentia; family Cricetidae; genus Peromyscus; species Peromyscus californicus. Next base: position 69,904,514 of record NW_026294617.1, on the reverse strand, counting down.
AAAGTCTCTAATATGATATGAAACAGAGGATGACCTTGAACTCCTTATCCCCTTGTTCAGGATGCAAGGCCTGAACCAGTCGTTTTGTTTGGTTTTTCAGTTGTTTTAAGAAGGATCTTAACTCGGTAGCTCTAGCTATCCTGAACTGTTCTAGCTATCCTGAACTTGCTATGTAGTCCATACTGCCTCAAATTGTCACAATCCTCTCTTAGTTTCCCAAGTGTAAACTGGGGTTACAGTCATGAGCCCAGGGAACACAGACTTTACAAAGTAATTTAGAGCTGTGAGGGTCAGAAAAAATTCCTTACACATCTCTGGCCCTGTGGTCCTATGCCAAAAACAGTTTAAGTTATTGCCAGGACTGATCAGGGAACCAGGATAACTTTGTTTCTAAGGCAAGTACTTAATGTAGCCTCTATTCCGACCCTGTTGAGACTATATCTAAACAGGAAGTTAACAGACATGACATAGTCAGGGGAAGCAAACCACAGTGCCATAAAGATGGATGCTGCTGTCAAGCACAAATCACTCTCACCTCATTAAAAATGTTCTGAACTAAAAAATAGGTAGCATAAAAGTCTCTAAACCTCATCTCTTCTCAAACTAGGTCACTCAACCTACAGGTCCAGCCTTCTGATTCCTGTGGATTAATATTTACCTACCTCTCTCCATGATGACTTTCACTGCTCCCAGACTGAAAAGTATATCATCAGCCATACCGGACCAATATTCACCATGGACTATTTATAAACCTATCTTCTTAAAAAGCCCAAGGAAAGTCTTTGCCTGATCGAGCCCAGCATCTGCGGTGGACTCAGTTACACTGCCAACAGATATAAGCCTTCCCTCAAAACGAGCTTACCCCTCACACCACTATCTTTGTATCACCAGAAGCTGCCTCCTTACCAATCAAGTACACACACAATTGCTACTACTCTAGGACAATATTCTCTCCACCATCACCCCACCCCCACCTCGTGTGTTAAATACCCTGGAACTTCAGTTATAGACAGCCATGTGGGTGCTGGGAATTGAACTTGGGTCCTCTGGGAAGAGCAGCCAGTACTCTTAACCCCTGAGCCATTTCTCCAGGCCCCTTCTAGAACAATTCTTATCAAGACTCCCACACCAAGAATATAAATCAAAGTGGTTATCAGACTTCAAGGAAGAATTTAAATCATGTACCAAAGAAAGAGCAATAAAGAAATCACTCAATTCTCATACAGGATAATCTCCAACAACATATAGACACTATACAGATGCCAGAAAGAACATCAGTCATGTGCTGTAGGAGGGACACTGGATGGCTGAAGGACAGAGGTGGGAGGGGAAGATTTCTTTTCACACTCTACCACATTCATCCGTTGCTGTTCAAGTTATACATTTCTGGAAAAGAAAATGTCCTGAAACTACAAAAGCACCAGCTCTTCTCCAACCCACATGGTTTGTAAAACCTACTTTTACTCCAGCATCAAGCACGTATTCAAACCCTTTGCATACAGGCATGAAAACACTGCCTCTTTGCTAAAATAGGTTTTAATTTCTACTATCCCCACCTCTAACACACACACAAAAGCCCTCCAGTAATCACCAGATGAGAAAACTGGTTCTCGGGAAGCTACATTACTCTCCAGAAAAGAACAGGGAAACACTGTTAACTTCAGCATCCACATGCTCCCCACCAGTGATGCCTCCATCTAAACCTCAAGTGCCAGTCCTTACGAACTAACATCTTACGTCTGGAGGAAATTCAGTGCCGGAGATGAACTCAAAGAGGGCACCGTACCTTTGCGAAGTGGGAAAGCTATTCCGGAACGGCGATTCACACCTAAATCTGCATTCACAGGAGTAACTAGCTTCTTCAGAAACTGAGCCCGAGGAGTCAGAAAGTACTCTAAGTTCTGGTTTGATCGGGAAAGGTAAGTTCTACTTCCACCCACCCTCAGGAACTGAACTGGGTAACAAACCCAGTGTGTCCAAGAAGTCCAGCAGAGAAAATGGGTGGTTGAGTTGCTATACGAGGTAAGTAACCCACACAAGTCAAGACAATCCCCTTTCCTTACGGAGGGCAAGGGAACGGTGGACGACGAAATAAAGGGGTAAGGTTCCGCACTCCTGATCCTTTCCCCCAAATAAAGATAATTATTCTGCGTTCCCTCCACCCTTAAGGATCCCCCTTTCGTCCTATCCGCCGTCAAACACGAGACTCAGTGCAGGGAGCGGCCCCCGCACCCTGAGGGCACCACTGGGGGGCGGAGAGTTAAAAACACGGAGGGGAAGACGCTCCGGTGGAAAAGAGGGGAGCATGGCGGGCATGAGGTACGGAGTGAAAAGGGGGATGGCGAGGGAAACGGGGGAGCAAGGGAGGGGGAGAAAGAGTGGAAAAGGAGGCACGAAGGGACACCAGCCGGGTCGCGCGAGGCCTAAGTGAAAGACCCGGGCGCGCGCGCGCGGAGGGGGAGGGGAAGAGGTGAAGGGGAGCGCGAGGCGGGGGCGCGCGGGCCGGGCTGGGGGAGGGGACGCCAGGCGGGGGCGCGCGGGCGGGCGTCGGCTCGCGGGCGCTTCCCCTCCCCCCGCCCTCCACCTTTCCCTTCCCCCACCGCCGCCTCCTCGCAGCCTCGCTCCCTCCGTCGCTCCTCACCGCCCCCGGGCGGGCTGGCGGCCAAGCTGGCCTAGGCCAGAGCTCCTCACCTGGCAGCGGCGGCGGAACTCCCGACTAGGTCGCCTCTTCAGGCGGCGGCGAAGGCGTCGAAAAAAGAGGCGGCGGCGGCACAGTGGGCTCCAGACCCCACTGGCGGGTCCAGGAACGGGGGTGGGGGAGGGGGCGGGCCGGGTCGGGGAGGGCGGGCGGGCGGAGCAGACACTGCGGTACAGACAGGGGCAGCAGCGGCGGCGGCGGCTGCACCGGCGGCGGCGGCACCACACAAACAAGGACGCTGATTGGGCAGCTGCCAAGCGCCTCGACTCCGCCTTAACCACACGCCACGACGCCCATTGGAGGACCTTAGCCGGCTACCCGCCCTCCTCTTCTTGGTCCTACCAATAGGAAGCGGGATACGGAAACTTCACCCCACCCTTGAGGAGTGGGTGGCTGGAGAAGTAGTGATTGGCGTTAAGAGGGCCCAATCACAAATGGAGAAGGGGGATGGTCTAGCGGGGGCGCGTTAATGGGTACCTCGGCCAGTCCCAGACACATCCGGGTCTTCGACAGCCCATTAAGTGTCGGGGGTCAAAAAATCGCTTCAGGCTGCAACTTTACCTTGGAGACGTTTTGGTCCCCAGGCAGCCGCCGTACCATCTAGTCTCTCAAAAACCGGGATTCTCCCTTGGCCAGCCTCATTCTTTCACGTCTAAAGATGGAGACTGGGAACGGTGCTGGGCTCTACGTTTGGGTGGGTGGTGTTTCATCGCGACAGAATCCATGAATTTAGGGACAGAACTAGCTTTAGGGGCTTGGGCCTTGTTGTCTCTCTGGGGTGTGGCCTGCCTCATTCTGCCAAAGGCCTTGGGCTCCTGGTGTTAATTTACTCCTGGTCGGCCCTATAACATAACAGCAGAAAAGGAAAAAAAAAAAAAAACAACTAACAGCTACATTTACTGATAAATCACGGTGTTCACAGCGTCTGCTCTGGGATCTGGTCTTTTTCTGTTCACAGTGAGGCAACAGTTTCCCACCCCACCCGACTGCAACTAGCCAAGTCAGGGCCCAGCTTCTCTTGCTAGCCTGGCGACCTCCTACTTCCTCGAAGCAGTTAGGCCCGCCTACATTCAGCGTTTCTAGAGCACTTGACCATAAGTATTCTTTCTGAGCACTTTAGAGCTGAGCACGAATTATCACAAAAATAAACACGTTGAAGAAATAATAACATTTCGGGAAACAAGAGACTCTGTGGGGCACAGTACTGAGAGCTTTAGATGAATTCTGATTCTCTGTGTACTGGTCATCCTGTCTTACAGACGAGGAAAATGAGGTGTAGATCAAAAGACTTTACAAAATGACACACGTGGTAGAGTTGAAATTTAAACCTATGCGTATTAAAGAACAGGGTCAGAGAGACGAAGGAACTCGCCAAAGGTAGACCGCTGACAACCACGCAGTGGTTAAAGGCCAGAAATAACTAGTTCCAGAGACACAGAGACAATAGAACCTTTTTGTTGTTGTTTTTGTTTTTGTTCTTTTGAGACAGGCTTTCTCTGTGTAGCCCTGGCTGTCCTGGCACTCACTCTGTAGACCAGGCTGGCCTCGAACTCAGAGATTGGCTTGCTTCTGCCTCCTGCGTGCTGGGATTAAAGGCATTCATCGCCGTCGCCATCTCCACCACCACCACCACTTGGCTAGAACACATTTTTCAAATCCCTGTGGAAATGAAATTGTAAGGCTGATGTGGTGGGACACAAGTGTAACCACAGGACATGGGGCCGAGGTTTCAGATGAGCCTAGGCTAGATATGAAGACGCTGTTTTAAAACTTCCTTTAAATGGTTGCTGAAGAGATGGCTCAATGATTAAACACTTGTTGCTCTTCAGAGGACCCAGGTTCTGTTCCCTGCACCCACATGGTAGTTTACAACCATTTGTAACTCCAGTTCCGTGAGATCCATAGCCCTCCTCTGACTTCCCTGAGCACCCACACTCATATTATGGAACATACACATACATGCAAGCAAAACACACATATAAAATAATTTTTTAAAATTTGTTTGTTTTGGTTTTTGAGACAGGGTTTCTCTGTGTAGCCCTGGGTGTCCTGGAACTCACTCTGTAGACCAGGCTGGCCTGGAACTCAGAGATCTGCCTGCTTCTGCCTCCCTAGTGCTGGAATTAAAGGCCTGAATCACACTGCCCGGCCTCAAAATAATTTTTTCAAATACCTAAAATTTTCTTTAATTTTTTTTAAGTTGGACTGGGGAGTATAGCTAAGTGGTAGAATACTAGTTAGCATGTTCAAACCTTAGTATTGCAAAATATATATAAATAAAAAGTTTAATTAAAAATTATGGGGGTTGGGGATTTAGCTCAGTGGTAGAGAGCTTGCCTAGCAAGCTCAAGGCCCTGGGTTCCATTCTCAGCTCAAAAAAAAAAAAAAAATTATGATGGAGGTCTGGCTACATGCCCTCAATCCCAGCACCTGGGAGGCAGAGGCAAGCAGATCACTGTGAGTTTAAGGCCAGCCTGGTCTACACAGCAAGTCCCAGGAGAAATAGGGCTAGACAGAGGAACTCTGTCTCGAAAAAACAAAACAAAACAAAAAGAGATGTATGAAGAAAATAAACAGAACAGACTCAGAAACCATACCCAGAACTTACAAATACAGGTACCAGTCTGTCTGTGTGTACACCTATGCGTCTGTGGAGGTCAGAGGTCACAGGCCATCTTTCCAGGTTGTTCTCCACCTCAGCCTTTGAGATAGGGTCTCTCATTGAACCCAGAGATTGAAGAGTGAGTCTGACAGAACAACAAGCCCCAGGGATTCTCCCGTCCCCTCCTCCTCCTCAGCTTTCGGGTTACAGATGCATACAAGCCCAACTTTTTAGGTGATGCTGGGGATCAGAACTCAGGTACTCATACTCGGCACCAACTGAGCCATCTCCACAGTCCTCCATTTATTTGTTATTTATTCATTTATTACATGTGTATGTGCCCATGTGCTGTGTCACATGTGGAGGTCAAGGGACAATTTACGAAAGTTGGTCCTCTCTTTCCACCATATGGGTCCCAGGAGTGGAACTCAGACTGCCAGACTTCATGGCGAGTGCTTTGACCTTCTGAGCCATCTTGCTGTACCCTCAGTTTTGTTTTGTTTTTGTTTTTGTTTGAAACTGGAACTCACTCTGTAGTCCAACTTGGTCTTGAACTTATGGCAATCCTCCTGCCTCAACCTCCCAACTGTTAAGATTACAATACTGAGCTATCACGCCTGGACCACACACCTAATTCTTATTTTAAGGTTAAACAAACATACAAAAAATTTGTTTGCACTCTAGTATTGTGTCCAAAAGAATAAATAACATGACCTTGAGTTAAAGTACTTAGGTTTAGATCTTGGCTCTGCATCTTACCAATTCTATGATTGTTGTATGTGTGCAAATTACTTTTTTGTTATCTATGTCCCTGTTTGCCCAGCTATACAATGAAAATGCTGAATATAACTCATGGTTATTGTTGGTATTATAAAATAACACATCTTAAATGTTCAGGGCAGTGCCAACAACAGGCATGTAATATTTGGGACTGGAAAGATGGCTCAGCAGTTAAGAACACTGGTTGTTCTTCCAGAGGACCCAATTCCTAGCCCCCACATGGCGGCTCATGACCATCTGTAATCTAGGGATCTGATGCCCTCTTCTGGCCTCCTCAGGCACCAGGCACACAAGTGGTACACAGACACACATGCAGGCAAAACACCCATACACACAAAATTTTATACTTTATTCTTTTATAAAAAGAATGTGATATTTGATACATATAGTAAACAGCAACGGAGAATTTTTCTAATGTTCTATCAATTTCACAATCTTAGCTCCAAATTCAGCTTGTTTATATTCTAACTCCATCATCTTCAGATTTTGCTATTTTCAGTCACTGACCACATGTGCCAAAATACCCAGTGTAGGCCTTGTGTTTGTTCTTAAAGGAGTCCTACTCTACACTACGCCAAGTACTGGCTCCTGTTAGTCCATCTGGTGGGGGTATTGCAGGGAAAGAGACAAACCCATCGCTCTTACAGAGTAAACTCTTTATTAATTTGTAGATGGTGTGGCAAACATGCCCCAGTGTGTCTGTGGAGGTCAGAGGACTCCTCCCACCACGTGGATCCTGGGGATCAAACTTAGGCCCTTGGACTGGTAGCCAGTGCCTCTACCTGCTGGGGCATTTCGCCAGCCCCAGAGTCAATTCTTAACTACAAGCTTTGTCCATCACCACTGACTGCTGTCTGAAGGCTCATCCTTTAAGGCTTTAAAAAACATGTGAAACATGGTAGAGGATGATACCAACCTAAAGAAGGGAACACAAGCACTAAGAAAATGCCTTCGAACAAAATAAAAAAAGGGCCATGGACTTTCTATTAGAAGCAATCAAGCTCTAAGGAGGAAAAGTAAACGGGGCCTCAACTGTAATTGTAGCGGACGTGAATCTGTCCTGTATAAACTCTGACTTTGATTTGGTTTGGTAGTTTTTCAATTTTTGTTTTTAATCTCCTTATATATCTCTGTTTGACTTGAACTTGTGGTCAGCCTCCTGCCTCTGCTTCTCCAGTGCCCAGCTCTGTTTTCTCTGTGAAACTGACTTTTTTTAAAAGATTGAATATAGATTTTTTTTTTGCGAGTGCATGCGTGGGGGGCATGGGGGGGGAGGCAGTGGTGGTGCACACCTTTAATCCCAGCACTCAGGAGGCAAAGGCAAGTGGATCTCTGTGAGTTCAAGACCAGCCTGGTCTACAGAGCAAGTTCCAGGACAGTAAGGGCTACAGAAGAACACTGTCTAGAAAAAAAAAAAAAAAGTTCTTTTCATACAATGTATTCTAATTGTGGTTTCCCTTTCCCCAGCTCCTCCCAGATCCTTCCTACCCACCTAAATCCACACCCTTTCTTTTCCTCTCTCAAAAACAGGCATCTTAAAAAGTAAAATAAAAACGCCGGGCGGTGGTGGTGCACGCCCTTAATCCCAGCACTCGGGAGGCAGAGCCAGGCGGATCTCTGTGAGTTCGAGGCCAGCCTGGGCTACCAAGTGAGTTCCAGGAAAAAGCGCAAAGCTACACAGAGAAACCCTGTCTCGAAAAACCCAAAAAAAAAAAAAAAAAAGTAAAATAAAAACAAACCATACTAGCATAAAACAAAACAAAACAGAAAAGAAATAACCAAAGGAAAAACACGAGAAACACACACCCCCGCACACAGAAATTCCAGAAAAACACAAAATTGGAAACCAAAAGATATAAGGTTAAAAAAAAAATGGCTGGGAAGTAGTGGCACACACCTTTAATCCCAGCACTCCAAAGGCAGAAGCAGGTGGATCTCCAAGTTCAACACCAGCCTGGTTCACAGAGTAAGTTTTAGAACTGCCAGGAATACATAGAGAAACCCTGTCTCAAAACAAAACAAAACAAAAAATGATCAAAGCATAAGAAAAAAAAAAAAAACTTCAATGATACCATTTAATTCAATTCATTTTGTGTTGGTTGGGCATGGGGCCTACCCTTAAGTGTGGATTGTAGACCTGAGACTAACTTTTCTTTTTTCTAAACAGAGTCTATGTAGGCCTGACTGGCCTGGAACTCAATATATAAATCAGACTGGCGTCAAATTTACAGAGGTCCTTAGTCGGCACACCAACTTTTTCAAAAGTGTGTGTGTGTGTGTGTGTGTGTGTGTGTGTGTGTGTGTGTTTGGATGGTGGTGGCACCTGTCTTTAATCCCAGCACTTGGGAGGCAGAGGCAGGCTGATCGCTGTGAGTTTGAGGCCAGCCTGGTCTACAGAGAGAGAGTTCCAGGACAGCCAGGGCTACACAGAGAAACCCTGTCTCAAAAAGCAAAACAAACCAAAAGTCAATGTGTCTGTGTGTGAGTATGCACATGTGTGAGTGCAGGTGCTGTAGGGTACAAGATCCTCTAGAGCGGGAGTTATAAGAAATTGTTAACTACCTGATGTGGGTGCTAGAAACTGAACTCACATTCTCTAGAATCTGTTATTCCTCTCTCATGCAGCACAACCTGCCCTCCCTCCACCTCCCCTAGACCCACTCCTCCTCTACCTCCCCACCAAAAATGAGCAGGCCTCCCAGGGACAACCAGGCAGGGGCACAACAAGCTACAAGGAGACTAGGCACAAAAGAACAAACAACAACAACACTAGACTAGGTAGACACCCCTACATCAAGGCTGAATGAGGCAACCCAAAGGAAAGGGGTCCCAAGAGCAGGCAAAAGACTCAGAGACACCACATTAGGGTTTTTGTGGTGATCTGAGGGCCATGGAATTCGACAAAGTTAACAGCACACAACAGACCTCACACAAGTGTGGGGGGGCATGAAAGGCCACCTCTAAGTGGGCACAAGAGAGGGCCATAATGGCAAGGGGGTTATAAAGGTTACACCCAGCTGGTGACTGTTGTGGAATATTAAAGATGTGTTACATTCTTTTATGCTGTGGAATATTTGTTTAATGATGCAAAGATGTGTTGCGTTCTTTTAGGTTGCATTTGTTTAACTCTGTGAAGCTGTGTTACTTTGCCTGTCTAAAACACCTAATTGTTCTAACAAAGAGCTGAGCAGTCAAATAGCTAGGCAGGAGAGAGGGACAGGTGGGGCAGAGAGAATAAATAGGGGAAGAAATCTAGGCTCGAGAGAAGGAAGAGAGAGAAAAAGAGGAGGAGGAGAAGAACATGCCAGAGGCCAGCCACACAGTCACACAGCCAGCTATGGAGTAAGAAGTAAAGAAAGACATATAGAATAGAGAAAGGTAAAAGCCCAGAGGCAAAAGATAGAAGGGAGTCGGGCGGTGGTGGCGCACACTTTTAATCCCAGCACTCGGGAGGCAGAGGCAGGCGGATCTCTGTGAGTTCGAGGCCAGCCTGGTCTCCAGAGTGAGTTCCAGGAAAGGCGCAAAGCTACACAGGGAAACCTTGTCTCAAAAAACCAAAAAATCAATCAATCAATCAATAAATAAATAAAGGTAGAAGGGATAATTTAAGAAAAGCTGGCTAGAAACAAGTCAAGCTAAGGTCAGGCATTCATAAGTAAGAATAAGTCTCAATGTATTTCTTTGGGAGCTGGGTGGAGGGCTCCCAAAGAGCAAAGAGTAAAAACAACCAACTACAGGCGATGATGTGGCTGCTAGAGCTGAGTTGCTGAAGGCAGGCTGGGGGAGCACAGGATTCTGGAATATGAGTAGTTCTCAGATTACCAACACCCCCAACTCCCACTGCCAGGAGCCCCACAAGAACACCCAGCCACACAACCACAAAATAAATGCAAAGGACCCAGCCCAGACCCACACAGGGTCCTTGATTGTCCCTTCAGTCTCCGTGATTCCCCAATGAGCCCTGCCTAGTCGACTCTGTGGGTGGTGCTCTTGGTGCATGCAACCGACCCCTGGGTTCCCCCTGGGCTCCTGCTGTCCTGCTGCTCCTTTCTCCATGGGGTCCCCCTAGCTCCACCCAGTGCCAACAAACACTCTCCAGCTTCTAAAGCCAACTTTTTTTTTTAAAAGATGTATTTATTTATTATGTATACAGTGTTCTGCCTACTTGCCAGATCTCATTACAGATGGTTGTGAGCCACCATGTGGTTGCTGGGAATTGAACTCAGGACCTCTGGAAGAGCAGTCAGTGCTCTTAACCACTGAGCCATCTCTCCAGCCCCCAACTTTTTTTTAATCTAGAAAAATTAAAAAAAATTTTTTAAGGTCTTGTTTGTGAGTATTTTGTCTGTATGTTTGTGTGTGCACCATGTATATACCCGGTGCCCAAGGAGGTCAGAAGAGAGTGTCAGTTCCTCTGGAACTAGATCCCCTGGTTGTGAGCCATCATATGGGTGCTGAGAACCAAACCTCAGTCTTGGGCAAAAGCGAGTGGTTTTTTTTTTAACATAGCAAGACCCTTTATTTGGAATGGCGTGTCTTGAGATAGGTTGGGTTTTTTTTTTTTTGGTTTTTTGGTTTTTGTGCGAGTGTTCTTAAAGACTGAGCATCTCTCTGCCCCAAGAAACCTACATTTTTGAGCATGCTTAGCATTTTGTACAGATCATCTGCTCCAGGGCATTGAATTACTAAACTATAGCCATAGCTCTTTCTTTCTTTTTTTTTTTTTTTGGTTTTTCGAGACAGGGTTTCTCTGTGTAGCTTTGCGCCTTTCCTGGAACTCACTTGGTAGTCCAGGCTGGCCTCGAACTCACAGAGATCCGCCTGCCTCTGCCTCCCGAGTGCTGGGATTAAAGGCGTGCGCCACCACCGCCCGGCTCTTTCTTTCTTTTTTTTTTTTTTTTGGTTTTTCGAGACAGGGTTTCTCTGTGTAGCTTTGCACCTTTCCTGGAACTCACTTGGTAGTCCAGGCTGGCTTCGAACTCACAGAGATCCGCCTGGCTCTGCCTCCCGAGTGCTGGGATTAAAGGCATGCGCCACCACCCGCCCGGCCATAGCTCTTTCTAAGTTGTCTTGTGGGCTTTATTTGAGAGAAGAGTGGTAACTAAGAGGTCCAGACTAGCCTGGCACTTACTTTGGAGCCTAGGCAGGCCCCTAAAAACTTGTAATCCTCCTACCCAGCCTCTGGAGTAGCTAAGATTACAGGTCTGTATCACCAGGTCCAGCTTTCCTGTAAATTATATAATTCTTCTTTAAACGACAAAATACCTCCCACCCCCCAGACACAGCAGTAACTTACTAATTAGCAAGCGACAATGATTCACCTCAAATCTGTTATCCTTCAGCCTGTATACTCCACAGTCTGGGAAGAGAAGTTGAGTCAGGTAATTTGGGCATGTCTTTGCCCTCAACACAACTCTCTAACCAATTATCCCTTTAGTTAAGAAACCCTGTAGTTCTCTTTAGAGGACTTGTGAATTCCATCACTTGGAAGTAAGGAACGATCTTCAAGGTCATCTTGACCACATAGCAAGTTCCAGGCCAGCCTGAGCCCAGAAAAGAGTGCTCTAGACCAGTGAGACTCTATACTTACTGGTTGATGTCTGGGGAGGCAGAGGCAGGTGGATCTCTGAGTTTGAGGCCAGCCTGATCTGCAGATCGCGTCCCAGGACAGCCGGGGCTACACAGAGAAAGCCTGTCTGGAAACCACCCCATCAAAACAAACAAACAAAAACCCCTCTATACTCTTCTAGGGGAGGGACTGAGCTCTAAAACTGTCTTGTTATAGCCCAATGCAGTGCTAAGCACACTATAAACAGAAACTTATTTTAAGAGGACACATGAAGATTAGGATATAGTTCAGTGGTAGAGTTTAGCATTCAGAAGGCCCCTGGGTTGAATCTCTGCTTTAAAAAAAAAAAAAAAAAAAATGGACACCTGTGATGTAGTGTAAGTTCAGGATAGGATGAAAACATTTGTCCAGTATGTATAAGGTCCTAGATTTGATTACCAGCAAAACACACACACACACACACACACACACACACACACACACACACACACACACACACACGATGTAGTCTGATCAGAAATTGAGTGCAATGTGAGTAAGACAGAATTTATTAAATTTTATTCTTTATTGTTATTATTATGTTTTGGGTTTTTTCTAGGTTTTTTTTTTGGGGGGGGGCATTCAAGACAGGGTTTCTCAGGCCGGGCAATGGTGGCACATGCCTTTAATCCCAGCGCTCGAGAGGCAGAGGCAGGAGGATCTCTGTGAGTTTGAGGCCAGCCTGGCTACACAGTAAGTTCCAGGAAAGGCACAAAGCTACACAGAGAAACCCTGTCTTGAAAAACAAAAACAAAAACAAACAAACAAACAAAAGACAGGGTTTCTCTGTGTAGTTTTGGTTCCTGTCCTGGATCTTACTCTGTAGACCAGGCTGGCCTAGAACTCATAGAGATCCACCTGACTGCCTCCCGAGTTCTGGGATTAAAGGCATGCTCACCACCTTCTGGCAAAACAAAATTTCTGAAACTCCTTATTCCCTTCTTTACTCCTTTAGGGTACTGGAAAAGCATCCTCAGGATTGAATGGGAAGGGTTCTTGGCTTCAGGTCCTAATAATTAAAAGGAACACTAAAAAAAAAAAAAAAAAAAAAAAAAAAACAGGGTCTCTCACTGAAGTGTCCTAGCTAGCCTGGAACTCCCAATATAGACCAGGCTGGCACAGAACTCACAGGCCACCTGCCTCTAACCAGCATGCTGTGATTAAAAGGGTATGCCACCACCCCTAACCTGCATTCTTTTCACCCACCGATCACCACTTCCTAGGAATTTTCACTAACATTTTATGTAAATCATGTCCTTCATGAAAATCCCTGACCTTCTTCCCCAAGGCATTTGTTAGCTGATTCCCTTTGGTAATTGGTTTTGTTGCTCTGCTAGGAGTTGTTTCCTGTGTTTATTTCATTATACAGGAAAAAGAGGGAAAATTCCAGATGGGCCTGAGATTAGAAAAATGATGCCTGGGGAGCTAGCTAGATAGCTCGGCGGTTAAGAGTGCTTATTGATCTTTCACAGTTCAAGTTCAGTTCCCAGCACCCCACATCAGGCAGCTAGCACACAACTGCCTGCTCCAAGGGATCCAACCCCCTGTTCTGGCTGCTGTGGGCACCTGCATATGTGGTACACACACACACACACACACACACACACACACACACACACACACACACACACACACAATTTTAAAAGGAATTGAAGACTGGAGAGATACAGCTCAGCAGTTAAAAGCATTTGCTTCTCTTGCAGAGGATCTGGGTTCTGTTCCTAGCATCCACATGGTGACTCTAGTTCTAGAATATCCAACACCCTCTTCTGGCCTCTGTGGGTACTGCATGCATGTGGTGCACACATATACTCTAAGACACACACAGACACACAGACGCACACGCACACCATATATACACATAAAATAATCTAAAAAAGAAAAATGATGCCCATCTCCCTGGCATTCACACAGCAAGACTGTTACTGCTTGCTTCTTTCTTCCTATGGCTGCCTCCAAGTTTAGATCACAGTGAGGAGCACTGTCTGGAGCTAGAGCAACTAAGGAGAGCTGGGATGATAGCCAGGGCTTCTGATAGACAAGAGCAACGGCAACGAGTGAGGAGAGCTATCATCTTTGTGAAGGTACAGGAGAAGCTGGGGTCAGGGAGGGGACAGGAGGAGAGGAAATAAGGCAAAGATGAGCTCAGGGCCCCCAGAGAATGGAGCCTTTGTGTGGGGTACAGATGAGGGACAAGGGGGTGATTGTGTGGGAGGGCCGGAAGTGCCACGCAGACTGGCACCACCATAGCCAGCACTGGATTCACCCTTCTGCTCTGACGACTCCCTCTATACCAAGTGGCTAGGATGTACCTGATGGTTACAAAGAATGGAAAGGCAGCCGAGAGAATGTGCAGCCAGGAAGAATAAGGCATCACCCCAAATCCAGAGAACAGGAGGCAGAGGAAAAAAAGACAGAAGCAGCTTTTACTATATTTACATCCAACAAAACTTTGCAGAGAACAATCCTTATTGCACAGGTCAAGGCCATGGATGGGAGAAGCATTCCCCAAGGTGGAGTGGACAAGAAGGATCGGGACTAGAAGAGGCACCAGTTCTTCCCTAGGGAAGCTTGGGACTCCTCTGTGTCCCAGTGCACGGCTCTCAAGGAGCTCCAAACCTAATTCCCTTCTTTCTTACGCTCCTTGAGAATCTCCTAAGTATAGGAGCTGTGGCCTCAGAATAAATAACTAAATAAAATACAACACTAAGATTGCCTTGGGCTCGCTCCTTCAGCAATGTCAGGGAAGAGAGGTGGGGAATGAAATCCCTCCCTTCCATTCAGGGCAAAGGCTCAGGAGCTCTACATCTTTCCAGTTGTTTTTTAAAACAAAAACTTCTAAGTCTACCAGGGCACTGCAGATCTGAGGATACCCTGGAATAGGATGGAGAAAGAATGGGGCTGTGCCAACTTCCCCAGCTTTCCCCAACATCAGCATGAACAAATTGGGCAGGTTGGAGATAGGGGAATTGTGACTTCTGGTAACAGTGAGTCCCTCTTCCTGCTATTTCCACTTGGAGCCTATGGCTGAACAGCCTGTTTCCAATTCCTCTGTGAAGGGAACAGGGAGTCAAGCTATGTCTAGAATCCACTCTTCATCACCTCTCCACCCAAGGCGGGAGAGGGGAGCTTAACGGTTCCCTAGCATTCCAGAGGTGCTCCAAAACATTTTCGGCAGTCAATGGCCTTGGGAGTAGGCATCTGTGCGCGCCGCTGCCTCAGTTCCTCCTTGCCCATGCTGCTGGCCAGCTTGTTAAAGGCAGACTTGTACTTCTTGTCAAAAGCCACTACGGTAGAGGATGGAAATTGATGCATTAGGCCCTCCTCTCACGCCTGGTCCCACACCCCGTACCTCTTCAGCATCTGCTTGTACCCTTACCTATGTCCACATGGTCCTTGCCCAGAGCAGCCATTGTCAGGAATAAGATCTCGCGGTAGATTCCCCTGTAGTGAACATAGAGGGGTGTCAAAGAAGAGAGGTGCAAAGGTCAGGTCAGGGGCCACCGAAGTGAGAACATCATACCTCTGCAGGTGCAGGCCTGTGGGAGGGGGTCCTAGAGTTTCCAGCAGGAGCCCAACAGCTTTATGAACCTCGTTGAGTCCAACATGGCGCAGCACTGACTCCAGTAATGCCAAGCTAAGACATGAGGGTACCGGGCCCGGCCAGACTACTCGCTGTGGGATCTGGCCTGGATAAAAGGAAGGAAGGTTTACCAGGATCACCAAACTCTCTAGGTGAGGAGCCTACCCCTTTCACTCCTAGATCAAGTACCAACTCACTGTGGACCCTCCAGAGCACATAGAGAGGTGGGCAGCTGTTGGGATCAGGGGTCAGGACATCCCATAGCAGACGCACATGCACAGAGGCTGGATCAGGGGTTAGCCAAGGAGATGGTCCCTGGGAGGGCTAAGATAAGAAAAATTCAGAATGAGAAGCAGAGGACAAGACAGACAATGAAACAGAGAAACATTACAGGACATAATAAAAGAGAAAGGCAAAGAACTTATTCTTGCTGTTATTGGTATTTGAGACAGGGTCTCACTATATAGACTAGGCAGGCCTGGAACTCACAGAGATCTACCCGAATGCCTCCTCCCAAGTGTTGGGATTAAAGACTGGAGCCACCATGTCCAGAGGTAAGAAATCCTCATCTCCCAGTTCTTATGATTAAGGACTTTGTTTTACGTTGTTACATACCTAGCACCTGGACCCTAAAATGTATGCAATAAGTATTGGTGGAATAAACAGAAAAACATGAACCATTTTTTAGGTACTAGTCACTGCATCAAGTACCTATCCTGCTGTGGAACAATCTGTACACTGTAAATATGTATTATTCTCATTGATTAATAAAGAGCAGATTGGCCTATAGCTGGGCAGGAAGAGATTGGGAGGGACAGCCAGATTAGGAGAATTCTAGGAAGAAGGGTAGAGACAGAGGAGTCACCAGGAAACACAGAGGGGACAAGACATGCTGGAGGGCAGGTAAAGCCACAAGCCATGTGGCAATACATTAATAGAAATGGGTCAATTTAAGTTGTGATAGTTAGTAACAAGCCTGAGCTATCGGCCCAGCATTTACAATTAATGTTGAGTCTCCATGCCAGTTACTTGGGAATAGCTTGTGGGACAGAAACTTCTGCCTACACTATCCTATTAGGTTACTGCTTATGCCATTAGACAAATGATGAAATGGAGGAGGGTCAGAGTGGCAAACCTGCCTGGGAAAACGTCTTTTCTACACTGCCAAGGACAGAGAGGACGAGGAGACAAAGAACTGAGAGGTTCTCGAAAAACCAAAAAAAAAAAAAAAAGAACTGAGAGGTGAGGAGGGAAGCATTCAGGAGTCAAGGACTACATCAGGGCACTGACCTGGCTGGGGGGGTGCCCATCATAGGAGGCCAACACCAAGCCTGGCAGAATACTAGGCAGGCGTAGCCGTTGGAAATACCACAGGAGGTTCCAGAAGATGATGGGGTGGGCAGCGGGCAACTCAGGCAACGCCAACACCTCGCTGCCCTCATTCTCTACCAGAGACTCTAGCTCTTTCCGCAGCACCAGAGGGCTCAGGTATGCCCATGCCCCATTCTCCACTCTCCGGGAAGCACTCTGTTGGCACGAGTAGGAGAACAGTCAGACCATCCGTACTAAAGGCCACAACCAGAGGCTCGCCTCCCAACAATAACTCAGCAAGTCCAAACGCCTCTCGCATGCCCCTGGTCCTCAATGCCCATCTACCTGCCACCCCTCGACCTCCCCTCAACAGACAGCACACCCCCACTTCCTCATCGCCCAGCCCTTACCCCCATATGCCCATTGCAGAGCTGGGGTTCATCCAGGGCAAGGCAGAGCCTCCGGTCACTGAGCACAGGGCCAGGCCCCCCAGGGACAGGGTCATCTTTGCTGCCACTGGCACCAGCAAGGGCAGACTTCGGGCTAGGGGCACTGCAGGGGAACAGCAGGAGGTGTCAGCTCTTGGAGCACCATCCGCCTGTCCCTCCCACCGCACTTTTCCTGCCTTGGGCACCTGGGTCGAGAATCAAGGGTCTGGACACTGAGCAGGGGCACAAAGGGAGAGGCGCAGAAGGGGCAAGTTGTATTGAGGTTCGAGTCATCCGGTGCCCAGCCAGCCATGATCTCCTCGTCATACACCAGTGAATCACAGGCACGGCACAAGGAGCAGCTAGACAGCAGAATCTGCAGGCAAGGAGACCCCAGGAAACGAGCCTTATTTAGTTCCAGGGCCCCAAAACCCATGCCCTTCCTTGCCCCTTCCATCTCTAAAACCCAGCCAGGCCCTCTTCCACCTGCTCCCCTCCTCCTGCCTTTCCAGGAGGGGATATGAGCACAATGGTGTGGACGGGGTATGCTCACTTCCAGGGAAGGTGGTTGGGAAGGTCCAGGGGCGTCGCTGAGGCGCTCTGAGGACCGGCGGAGGCTTAAGCTGCTGAGAGAAGACTCTGACAGATCCAACTCACTGCCCAGAGAAGCGGAACTCTGCCGTTGCAAGAGAAAGCACAGTCAGCTAGTCCTTTGTTCCTCTCACTTAGAACGCTCCTTTCAGTTTCTCTCTCAGTCACCTTTAGGGGCATTCTCCCGGTCAGCAGCCCCTCCCCTCCTGAGAGTAAAGTATCTCTTCTCCCATTGGCTACCTCGGAAGCAGTGGATCCAGGGCGTTCTCGGGGCCACAGAAGGCTATCCATGGGACTTCGGCGGGCCGCAGGAGGCATGTCAGGGGGTAACTCGGGTGGGGGGATGCGAGAGGCAGAGGAGCGGCGGGAAGGGGTGAGAAGCTGTTGGAGGCGGGCACCCAGTCCTTTTCTGGGGGTGCCCACTTCCTCCTGACATCCACTAGTTTTGGGGCCCCGCCCACTTATCCCTTCCAGGGTCTCGGTGGACTGGGCACTCAGGGCTGAGCCTGAGCCCCCCGGGCTTCCTCCTGGTGCCAGTTCTTCCCCTGTCAGACTCAGGTCTGAGAGACTTCCATCCTGCCAAGGCACTGGTGATCCACGGGGTTCGAGGACCCCCAAGGCCTCTATCACTGCAGGTCAAAAAAGAAGAAAGATGGAGCCCTGCACTCTTCCAGCTGCTCTTTTCCCAAGCAAACACAATTCCTGCAGCAAAAACTCCAGCATCAGTGACTGGAAAGATGGCTCAGAAGTTAGGAGCACTGGCTGCTCTCCCTAAGGACCTGGTTCAACTTTAGTCCCAGCACCCACATGGCAGCTCACAACCATGTATATAACTCCAGTTCCGGGGGATCTGACACCCTCTTCTGGCCTCCATGAGCACCAGGGATACAGGTGATACACTAATATACATGCAGACAAAACACCCATACACATACAATAAAATTTTTGGAATGAAAAACTACATAAACCAACAAATTCTAGCATCACAACTCACCATTAACATTTAGGCAAGATTGCCTCAAGAGCCTACAGGACCACTAACCATCACATGGAGCTACCCTAATCATGGCCCTAGTCCTCCCCCTCTCGCCGAAAAGTTGTTAGGAAGGCTCAGTGGGAGGAAGAAGGAAGGTCAGCTAAGGGTACTCACTGTGAGCCACACCAGCCTCCACAGTGGGCTGTGCCCCTCGGGCACTGCCTAGGCTGCCACTCTTGACCAGGCGCCCGGTGGGGGAGGATGGATCCCGCAGACTTCGCCCTGCCCAAGTAGTCTGGCGCTGAAGAGGGCGTGTCGGGGAGGGGCGCTCGGAGGGGCGCTCCAGACAGGGCTCTGTAGAAAGCACAAGAATTGAGCCGGGCGGTGGTGGCGCACGCCTTTAATCCCAGCACTCGGGAGGCAGAGCCAGGCGGATCTCTGTGAGTTCGAGGCCAGCCTGGTCTACAGAGTGAGATCCAGGAAAGGCGCAAAGCTACACAGAGAAACCCTGTCTCGAAAAACCAAAAAAAAAAAAAAAAAAAAAAGAAAGCACAAGAATTTAGCCCCAGGCTGACACGCCCCCCACCCCCCACCCCCAGGGTGAACCTGGATTTTGCAGAGTTTCTCCCAGGTAGAAACTACCAAACAAATGCAGTGTGTCCACACACAGAAAGGCCCGCCAGTCCTAGTTTTCTGGGTCTCTCCCCATCAGAACCTAACTACCTCATCCAGCCCTGTCTTGGTTGTTGTTGTTTTTCGAGATAGAGTTCCTATCTCTGTGTAGCCTGGCTGTCCTGGAACTCACTCTGTAGACCAGGCTGGCCTGGAACGACAGAGATCTGCACCCCTCCACCCCCAACCCCCACCCCCACCCCGCCTCTGCCTCAGGCGTGCTGGTATCAAAGGCTTGCGCCATTCCCCCAACCCCCCCAACCTCCCTGCGCCATTTTTTTTCTATTGATACAAATTCTCACTATATGTTCCAATCTGGCCTGGAACTCACTATGTAGCACAAGGTAGCCTTGACTTTGCAACAATCAATCATCCTGTCTTAGCTTCCCAAGCCCTAGGACTGCAGGTGTGAACCATCATCTCGTCTGGCACCACAGCTATCTCAGAGCCAGTCCCTACCCACCTGTCTGAGAGATGCCCGACTCTTGGTGCACGGCCACCTGTTGCTGCCGCTGCTGCTGCTGCTGCTGCTGCTGCTGCTGCTGCTGCCACTGCTGCTGCTGCTGCCGTCTGTCCTTCAAGGGCTGGCGGAACTGAGCAGCCCCCAAGACAACATTCCGGAGCTTGGCCCAGCGTAGGTGTCCACCCGGTGTACCAGATGGCCATTTGCTTTCCAGCACAGCCTGTCAATCATAGTGCCCACCTAGTGATGCCTTACCTCCTGTCCTGAACCCCAGGGACTACTTTCTTCTCCAAACATGCTGGCTAGGACGATCTAGCCAATAGCTCACCCAGAAACAGGAGCACCAAAGAGGCATTGTCAGTAGTAATGGAGAAAAGTATATCTAGCTTCTACTATTCGTCTGTCTGTCTGTCTGTCTGTCTGTCTATCGAGGGTCTCACTATGTAGCCCTGGCTAGCCTGGAACTCACTCTGTAGACCAGGCTGGCCTTGAACTCACAGAGATGCTCCTTGCCTCTGCCTCCTGAGTGCTGGGATTAAAGTTGTGCATCATCCTGCCCAGCTAGACTCTATTTATAAACTGAATGGCTTTGGAGAAATAATCTCAACTGCTTGACTACTTAGCTTCCTTATCTGAAAAATAGGAGACAGTTTGGTACTGCGGTTAAGAGGCTGAATTCTGGATATAATTTTGCCTATATTCTGACTCCCTAACTTGTTTACCGTGGGACCTGGGGCAAGTTACGAATTCTCTGCAACCTCAATTCCTATAATACAGGGATGAACCACTCTACGCCCGGGGGCACTGTGGAGATAAAACGATTTGAAGTGTGTAATGTATCTGGGACAGTGTCTGGCATGGAGTGTACGGTTGTTGTAAATAAGAATCAAGGTATCTACGTCTGAAAAAAACAAAAATGAAAAACAAACAAACAAAAAACCCTTCTGTCTGCACAAAGGCAACACAGAGGCACAAAAGCTGACGATGACCACAGGACCAAGGAACGGGGACAGCCGCAGCTGTCCAAGAACAGCACTCTCCCCACAACAGGCCCCAGCACAGACTGCATCCTACCTCCTGCCCCAAATTAAGTACCTTGTTGTAGTAACCGTAGGTGATGGTGTTGGGCACAATGCCTGCCCGCCGCATGTCTAGCATGACTCGCACGGACAGCACGGGCTGCCCATAGTGTGAGCAGAGCTGCATCAACACCCGGTAACATACCTAGGCCCAGAGAGGCACAGGCTGTAAGGGACTTCCTCCAACCCAAATCCCCAAGCCTCAGCAAGGACCCTCTTCCAGCCTCCAATTCTCCTGGCAGCTCCTTCCTGCTGCTCTCCATGCCCTGCGGGCTCCACTCCTTTGCTCCGCGCATGCTCAGGCGCTCTGACGGTTGATGGAGCAGCTACTCCACTCTGGGCTGCCCATCCACCAAGTTTCCCTCTCGCGGTCCCTAGAGTTGCACATCCTTGCTGGGGTTAGGGGTGGGTATGAACACACAGGTAGTGAGTGCCTACCTCATCAGGGAGCACCACCTTGCTGCTCTCCATCTCACGCAACACATGGTAGGCTGTATGAAGTGCTCGAACCCGGGAGGGTACCGACCGCACATAGGCAGGCAGGCACAGGAACCACAGCCCGTAGCAGTGACCTAGTAGGCACCGGGCCCACAGCTCAGGTACAGTGGCTGACTTCTGCGCCATTCGCTGGGCAACCTTCATCTCCTAGGTGGGGCAAGGGACACACCAAGGTAAATATGATGCCAAGGCCAGAACAGATCTTTTTCTTTACTTTCTTTTAATTCATGTATCTTTTATCTATTTGTATTTTATGTGTGTTGGTGTTTTGCCTGCATGTATGTCTGTGTGAGGGTGTCAGATCCCCTGAAACAGGAGTTACAGACAGTTGTGAGCTGCCATGTGGGTGCTGGGAATTGAACCTGGGTCCTCTGGAAGAGTACCCAGTGCTCTTAACCGCGGAGCTATCTCTCTAGCCCCCTAGATCTTTTTCTTTATTTTGATATTTCTCTGAGATAGAGTCTTGTCCTATAGCCTAGGCTGGACCAGATCTTGCCTCAACCTCCTGAGTGTAGGAACAGTGTGAGAAGCAACACTTTCCTGAGACAGGGTCTGTGTTCTAAGGATGTAAGAGGGCTGAGGTATTGCCTAAGCTACAACCCTCCTGGGAGCCTCAGTAGGGTAGAGTAGCCTGGCCCTGGAGCATAAGTGGGCATCTTGTAAGATGTAGCCAGCTCCTCCTGAGGAGGAGGATGGTAAATGACAATGGTAACAAAAGCTAACGTTTTGTTGTTGTTTGTTTCAGACAGGGTCTCACTATGTAGCTCTGGCTGTCCTGAAACTCATTCTATAGGCCAGGCTGGCCTCGAACTCAGAGATCTGCTTTCCTCTGCTTCCCAAGTGCTGAAATCAAAGGCATGTATCACTATGCCTGGCTGTACAGTGTGGGGTTTTGTTTGTTGATTTGTTTTGTTGATTTTTT
This sequence comes from Peromyscus californicus insignis, assembly GCF_007827085.1. NCBI lineage: Eukaryota > Metazoa > Chordata > Mammalia > Rodentia > Cricetidae > Peromyscus > Peromyscus californicus. The sequence continues at coordinate 69,882,303 of NW_026294617.1, read as the reverse complement.
TTATGTACCAAGCTTATGTAAACCTCGCAGCAGCTTTATGGGATAAGCACCATTAGTGTCCTCATTTGACCATGAAGCAATACCCAACTGTGCCAGGCTCCCCTGTGGGGCCTACTGCTAGTTACCTGTTTGGTACGCCGAGGCGCAGGGCTGCTGGGGGCACTACGGGATGGGCCCGGCACAGGGAGGGCTCCCCGCTGTTCCTGAGGAGACTCAAAGAGCTCAGCTCTTAGCTCTGGAAACCCATCATAACTGGAGAGACAGAGGCAACATGGGGGCAGTTAACACAGGCGCGAGCATGGGCCTTGGGACAGGTGAAAGGAAAAGACCCTTACCAGTACTGGGGGGTAGATTCACTGCCTTCCGGCACTGGGGGCTCCTCCGGGGGTGTGATGAAGACGGTGAGCTCACTTCCTGATAGCTCCTCCAGCTCCACGAGGGGTGTTGGCTCAGGCTTCTCCTGCTCTGGGTGGACCTGGAACAGGATGGTAAAAGAGTAAGAGTTAACAGAGCCAGGGTCCCCAGAAGATGGCCTCTCCCAGGAAAACACATTCACGGGGAAGGGGTCCTGGGGATCCATCCGGAGGAGAGTGAAGATCGAAAGGCTAGTAAAGCAAATGGAGCTGGCCATGTATGGCTGCACAGGCTGTGCCTTGTCTCACTCCAGCAGCCCATCACCGTCACAGCTGAGATGCACAGTTAATAGTGGCCTGGGGATAACAGAGACAAGCAGGAGGAACCCAGTGGACAATGCTCAATACCTTATCGACACAAGAGTCAAAGAATTCCAGGGCAGCATGCCGGGCAGAGCCGAAAGAGCATTCCTCGATGAACTGTGAGAACATCTGTGTGTGCAACAGCTGAGAATAGAACTTGTGGCTGGAGCGCTCCCGGGACTTGAGGAAACCTGAGGGGGTGAGAGTGGGTCTGAAGGGGTTACCACAGCTCTCTAGCTACCACAGCCCTCTCCTCCCTGTAGCCAGCTCTTAGCTCTCGCCACTTAGTCACACCTCTCCCACAGAGCACTTCAGCTCTCCAACACCACAGTTCCACAGAGTCCCTTCCTTATCTGTTTAAATCTACTGCTGCAGACTGGGAATTCTCCAAAGGCAGGTCCTGCAACAGACCTGCACCCCTGAGTGCTGCTCACCACCAGGATGACTACGTCCACCTTATGCCAAGGGCTCCCAGCTAGCAGGACACACTCACCTGTATACCCTAACTGCGTCCAAGACCAGAAGAGAGGAGGGATAAGCAATCTTCCACTCCCAGCAGATGGAGTACCCCCTTTCACTTTCCCCATGGAGCCCAGCCCCCTAACCATGCCCTCCCTCAAAACCGTTTACAAAGACAGACTCTCTTTATTCACCCTGAAGGTAGAAAAGGTTGTCCACATCTCGAGACCCCTCAGAGGGGGCCTTGGTGAGAGGGCGCAGGAAGTCCCGGTAGCCTTTGAGCAGACAAGCCATGAAGCGCAGGAAGGCTCCCTGGACTTCCCGCTCCAGGCGTGTCCGGCGGCCACACACTGCCTCATAGTCTGTCAGCAGGAATTCCAGGGAGGCCTCCTCTTCTGGTCCAGTGTACGCTGGGAATCAATACATCTGAGAGTCAAGGTTAGCATCCACAGGGCTTGCCCCACCCTGTTTTTCTTACAAATGTCTCCATCCCCAAAACCAGCCTCTGACAGATCTTGCACCAGGAGTCACTAAAAACTTACAGTTGGGCACCAGTTTCAAGCCTCTCCAGTGACAGGTTCAATGCCCCCTCCTCCCTCCACCCTCACCCCATACAGGGTTTCCTCTGTGTAACAGCTCTAGCTGTCTTGGAACTCGCTTTGTAGACCAGGCTGGCCTCAAACTCACAGAGATCCGCCTGCCTTTGCTGGGATTTAGAGGCGAGTGCTGGGATTTAGAGGCGTGCACCACCACTGCCAGGCAGGCTCAGCTTTCTTGATGGGCTCAGGAATGCTGCTTCCCTACCCCTGCCTCTAGCTTCATTTCAAGCCCACCAAATCCAAACCCCCTAACCACTTCAGAGAAGATCTACTGCCCCCTGGACCCTCCCCTCAAACTGAGGATTTGAAGCCAACCACAGCTTCCAGCCTCCCAAGCCCACACAGGCTTCTCACTCTGGTCCAGCTGCTGGAACAGATTTGTCAGCGTGGCTAGCAAAAGCTTGTATGGTCTGCGGGGCAGGGTCCTAGCAGAGAGGGGCTTCTTCTCCTCCGTTCTAAGAGATGACATAAGGAGAAAGGATGCTGGGGCTTCTCTGAAGCCTAAAACCCCTTTTGAGTCACTAAGAAACCCACACACCAGCCCCTGCATGCTCCCCTCCCAGGCCCCAAATGATACTTAGCCTCATACTGGAAGAGTGTGTTGGTGTCAAGATCAACACAGATGACATCAGCAGGTGGGTCATGCAGATCGAAATAACTGGAGTGGATACCCACAATGAAGGGCACAGGGGCACTCAGCACATCCGCCAGCACCAGAGGGCACAGCGGAATGTAGGGGCACTGCCAGTGCAACGGGAAGATCATCTAGAGCACCAAGGAGTGAGAACCAGTGAGCACAGGGGCCCTGGCCTTGGGGAGGTGAGGCCTATTGAAAGAAACTACTGGAGCTAATCTTGAAGGAAAACTACACCCAGGCCGAGAGACTGGAGACCCTCTCAAGGGAGGAAAAGGAGGAGAGTCCAGTTGTGGATGGAGGGGCCCCAGAAAAGGCAGCCGTTCTGGAGAAGTAGCCTAGATGAGGTGGGTGGTACTCACTGAGACCAGGGCCTCGCAGACACTGGTGAGCAGATCCGGCCGCAGCGAGTGCACCAGCAGTTTGTGCTCGGTGAGCACAGCCAGCAGCAACGTAATAGCCAGTTCGGGGCCCAGGTTCTGCAGCAGCTGCAGAAAGCTAGCACCACTGTAGGAAGTAAGAGAAGAAAAGGGTCACCGGAGACTCGGGAGCCGGACACGGGCACCACCTAGGCCAGGCCGCAAAGGTCTCAACAGCTGTACTCCTCTGACTCATGCCTCCTATTGTACCTCAGGTCATCAGAGGTCCCACTCCCCATTGAGGCACATACCTGAGGGGCAGGGGGGAGGAGACAGGTTGACAGAGAAGCAGGTTGTCATAGGGGGACATCTGGGGAAAGAGCCACAGGTCAGGATGCTCATGGCCAGCCCCTGCCACCTCCTCTCCTTTCTTCTAGCCCAGCCCCGAGGCTCACCTCTCACCTGCACTAGGATGCGTGGTCTCTGTGGGGAAGGGAACGGGACGTTGTGAACGAAGTGGGAGATGTGCCTAGGAAGAGAGGAGAGAGGTGAGGCTGACTCTTCAGTCCATCCCTGCCCTGTCCCTTTACACACTCTCTCTTTATCCTAGCCTCAAAAACCCCATTCCTCCCTGAACCCTCCCCCTTGACTTGGGTCAGCTTCCTACATAGATCTTAGATACATTAGAGAGGAGATCCCCTTGCGATCTTAGATACATTAGAGAGGAGATCCCCTTGCCTGAAATCCCCTCATCTACACAATGAGTTCCAGGCCAGCCATGGCTACCATGAGAACTTCTCTAAAACGAATAAATAAAAAATAAATAAAATGAGCATGGCGGCGCACGCCTTTAATCCCAGCACTCGGGAGGCAGAGCCAGGCGGATCTCTGTGAGTTTGAGGCCAGCCTGGGCTACAGAGTGAGTTCCAGGAAAGGCTCCAAAGCAACACAGAGAAATCCTGTTTAAAAAAACAAAAACCTCTGTAACTCTGAGACCAGGCTGGTCTATGTAGAGAGTTCCAGGCCAGCTAAGGCTATATAGTAAGCCCTGTCTCATAAGTAAATAAATAAACAAATAAATAAAAATAAGACACTGATCTGTGCTGGGCAGACACAGACCTAGCCAAGACCCAACAACTAACAAGTGTAGGCTAGATTCTTTTTTTTTTTTTTTAAGATTTATTTATTATGTACACAGTGTTCTGCCTGCAGGCCAGAAGAGGGTGTCAGATCTCATTACAGATGGTTGTGAGTCACCATGTGGTTGCTGGGAATTGAACTCGGGACCTCTGCAAGAATAGCCAGTGCTCTTAACCTCTGAGCCATCTCTCCAGCCCGTAGGCTAGATTCTTGGCTCTAGATTCTCTAGCCGGTGGCTTAAATGGACAAACTATAACCACACTGCAGTCTTGTCCGCTGGGTGCTAAGCGTAATCCCCCCACCCACCCCCACAACTCCATTCTCATGTCTCCCATTTATCCTCTCTAATGCCTCATAACTCCCCAATGTCAGGAGAGCCGTGCTCACACTTCCAAGGGCAGCCGATGGGGGCCTGAGACGGAGTAGCGGTAAAGGAAGGTGAGGAAGGCTCTGAAGGCTGGGAAGGCCGGCCAGCGCGACAGCACAGCAATGGCTCGCCGGCTACGCACGGCTCGGCCCCCCAGCGCCCGGCCCCGTTCCACAGCACTCAGCAGGCCCAGTGCCCGTGCCTGCCTCTCTGACAGCCTGGCCCTCGGGAACGCTTCATAGAACTGCAAGGCGGCACCATACACCTGGCAGAGGTATAGGGATAATCAGATGGGTTCTGCCTGCATTGCGTGGACCCCTTACCACACTCCACATACCCACCTTATCACCAGCAGCACCCGTGAGCACAAAGGTGGAGAAGACAGGCACCGGGTACTTGGTCTGGGCAGGCCAACACTCGATAGTGGCTCCCATGGGCAGGCAGAAGACCGGCACTGACTCGGGCAGAGGGAATGCCTCATTGTCTTCCTCTGGGTAGCGGCCCAGCAGCTCTAGGACCCAGCAGAAAAGCACCCATTAGAATGAAGAGGTCCATTAGATTCCAGGTAAAGAAATTAGGGGATCCCAGAGAAGGGCTAGATGGCAAGGGGAAGTAAGTTCTGGGATCGTCGAAGTTACCAAACCAAGAGGCACCAAGCAAGCAGAGGAATGGAGGGTCCGAGGATAGGAAGGACAAAGAGGGCACTCACCTGCCTCATACACCAGCGTGTTGGCCTTGGCCAGGCCCACCTTGTAGCACAGGTACACTGCTGGACCCCACTGCCCCAGAAATGACAAGAGATAAGCAGACACATCACTAACAAAGGTTTCTGGGGTCCATCTTCTTTCTACCACCCTTCGGTTGTTTATTGTCTTCAGAGCTACCCTAATTCCAGTTCCTCCAGCCAAGCCACCTCTGATCTGGCCCTGGTGACAGAGGCCTTGGTCCCCAAAGACCCTCTGTTCCCCATGTCCACACCCTTACACTAATGGCCCAGGTTTTAGCTCTCAATACCACAGTACCACTCACCATGCCAGGGTTGAGGTTTCGGGGCAGCCGGCAGTAAGTGTGAGGAGTGCCCTCACCCTTGCTGGGCAGAATCAGGCAAAGGTCAGTGATGCCCAGGGCATGCAACCCTGCCCCCTCTGCTGCCCGCCGGTACATGAGGTAGGTGCGGGGGTGCCCAGGGCCTGGAGGGGCCAGGTTGGCTGAGTGACTATACGGTGTTGTGTCAAGCACTTGGAAGCCAGGTTTGCGTCGTTCCTTCCCTTCATATAAGACCCTTGGCACAGAGGGCAGAGACAGGAGGAGGTCAGGATGGAAACACCGGATCTGCACACCTGGCCTCCTAAACCAGCCATGTTCTCTCTCAGCCTTGTCAAAGCCTGGTCGTAGGGCCCACCACTTCCTACTGAAGAGCTCTGTCCTCTAAGATCCTTGCCTTCTTTTGCCTTGGCTCTCTACCTCTGGGTCAGGAAGCATCCCTTCAAGCCACGCCCTCCACAGTTGTCGAGTAAGCACTAAGAACCGAGAATCTCTCTGCTCAGTTCCTCACATGGTTCATCCTATCTGATATTCTGAACCAGCCAGCGAGGAGACACTACTTTCGTTTTGCACATGAAGAAACAGTCACTAGCTAGGAAGCCGCAGCAGCAGAGGCAGTAAGCCCCTCCCCTCTGACCTCTAGCCCATCCTGCCACTGTTCCCATAATTCCTCCTCTCAACCCATATCCCTACCTCTTCTTAGCTCGCTCAAAAGTCCCTCCCAGCTTCCCCTAGTGCCAGCATGGATAGGGGCACACACCCCAGCTCAACGAGGGGGGGCTTGTCACGCCCCCTGCGGTAGCAGATGACTGGTTGAGTTCCACCCAGGAGCCCAGCACTGAGCTCCAAGGGGTGGCCACCAGCAGAAGTCTGGATGCATGTATAGCCCTGGGGCACCTCCTCGCCCAGTGCTCTAGCGATGACTGCCACATCTGTAATAGGTTCAGCTGGCCGGGGAGGGCGCAGGGGCCCAGTAGGTTCAGGAACCCAGGTCTCCTCAGGTATAGGTGCTCCATTTCCTGCAAGCCCAGCCACCACGAAGTAATCCACCAACCGAGGAGGTCGCTCCTCTGCCATGGCCCCCCCTTCACTCACGGCATCTGGAATGGTCAATTGAGAAAAAGCAAGAGAGGCTAGTGTTCCCACGGCAACCAGAGGCTAGTGTTCCCATGGTTCCCATGGACCCCCCCCTTCTTTCCTCTTCCTAGTTCTTCTAAGGAAAGGATAAATGATCAGCCAATCCTGAACTCTCCCACCTATGACATCACCACACTCTCACATCCCACCACAGCTCCTTAGAGACCACTAGGTCCCTTCTTCTTAGTGATATCAGCCCTCTCTTCCCAAAGAACCCAGACTCCACTCTACAACACACATCTGACATATTACTCACCTATTCCTTTAAAGGCTTGCCCCTCTTCACGCCCTACAATTACATCTCAGAGAACACAGTATTTTCTATAAAGGCCTGCAATGGTATCATTCACTCTGGCTACTACATCATACCAACCTTAGCCTTTTTACAGGTCTCTGGCCTTCCTGCTCTGGTAGTAATACAACCACAAGAACCTTCTGACACAGCTAATGCTCTTAAATCACTCATTCTTACATTTTTTAGAAGACCCCACGGGTTTCTAGGAAGGCTTGCAAAACCCAAAATTTAGCTTCTGCTCAGACAAACTATCTTTTTATTTTCTAGCTTAACTTTACCTATCTGGCCAAGCAACCAGGGCTCTCCCATCTCCAGAATCCTTTCGTGTCTGCAGTTGGGTACAAAGGGACTATGGGAGACAGCTCCAGCCATTCCATGCCCGTGCCACCCGGACGCAGACAAAATCAGGCCCACAACAGTCTATCAGTGACTGTTTTCTCACCTGCCTCCATGGCCTGACCCTGGGGAGTGGGAGCCCCAAGAGTCCTGAGGTGCCCCAGGGTGCTGAAGGTGGGAAGGAGCCTGGTGGGTGCCTTGCAAGGGGCTGGAGGCTGGGAGAGTGCTTCAGAGGGGAAAGGAGGTTACTTCCTGAAACGGCCCCACGAAGGGGAAGCTGCAGCTTGCTCAGCATAAGTCAGCCTATGGGTGTGTGGTAGCGATAGGAGGGGGGGCAGCACTGTTGAAGGTGCCAGCACAGCCTCAGACCAAGGCAAACCCCACACTGAGGATCCTGAGCAAGGCAGAGGTAACTCGCAATGTCTCCAGGATGCACAGTTTATTCAACCTCCCACTCTTTCTCAGAGAACTGGAGCCAAGCGGGCTCTCTTCTTAACCTGGCCTCTGGACACACATGCCCCAACTCAAGCTAAATTTAGCTCGAGCTTCGCCACATCTGAGAGGTGAAGCCAGGAGTCAGCGTCAGCCTCCTGATTTAACTCCAGGACACAGCTCCCTTTCTCATCCACTGTAGGCCAATAGGAGCTCTCTGTGCCCCAAGGCAGCAGGCAAAAGCCGTTAGATGAGACCCGCTAATAGGCAAGTGGGTGGCTCCGGATCAACAGGACTTGTGCATCCAGGCCTACCCTCTCTCAACCCAGGGGAGAGTCCTATAGAATGCAGTCCCTTCTCCCTTGGGGAAAACAACGGCACTGGAGCCACACTGGGTCCCAACACCCACAAGCCGGATGACGGGAAGTCGGGGCTGGGGCAGAGGGCGCGCCGCGGGGGAGGTGGCTGAGCATGGGGCCAGAGGGCCGAGAGAAGCGCGCGCACAGACTGTCGAGAACGTGACGGCAGCAGCGCCAGCAGCCGCGTGACCCTAGCGGGAAGGAGGGGTGCCCCGGCTTGAGCGCCCGCGGGAGCTCCAGGGTATAGGGTGCCCGGCGCAGCTAGCTCGCTCCAGGTTGCGCCCTCCCCTCCACTTTCACTTCCCTGGGAGGGAGGAAGCGGAACCAGATGCGCAGCGCAGAAGAACAGCTGGGGACAGTCCCTCGTGCCGCCCGCCCCTCCGCCCGCCCTTCCCCGCCCGCTGCCCCGCCCGGGCCGGCCCCTACCTGCCTGCCCTGGGACTCCCCAGCCGGCCCGCTGGCGGGTGGCTTGGAGGGCGGGCTGGCGGGCCGGCGGGCGGCCGGGCTGCTATCCAGCCCCGGACATGGCGCGCTCGACTTGGGAGCCGCTCGCGCCTGGGCTGAAGGAAGATGAGGCGGCCGAGGGCGCCGGGCACCGCGGAGAGAGATCTGGGCGGTCCCAGCGTCTAGGCGCGCGGCACCACGCGGGGACTGCTGCCGTGCCGCTAGCTCTGGCCGTGCGGTCCTCCGGCTCCCGCGGTGCTGGGGGCCCCGCGCTCTTCCGCGCGCCCTGCTTTCTCCACTCACCCCCCCGCCACACACACACCCAAGAGCCGCGGGCGCCGCTGCTATTCCACCCCCCCCTACACACCACCAACCCGGGCCTGCGGCCGTGACCCTGGCTAGCGCCGGCCCAGCACCCTGCCGCCTGCAGCGCGACCCCTGGTGGCTGGGAGGGTCCCCTGCAACCAAGCGGATTCCCACCCCCCCCAGCGGACAAGCAAGACAACTGACCCTAGGTGGCCCCCGAAGTCAGAGCGGATGCTCCTGTCCTGCCCTCCGTCCTACAGTCAGATGTGGCCACCGTGCCACGGTGAAGGCCTTGAAGACTTAGACCTGGGAAACCCAGGTGACTCCCCACTTCCAGGTTTAGAACGCACTAGCCAGAGCCAGAAGTTCTCAGTTCTCCTTTCGAGAAATGACAAGAGCATTGAAAAAGAGGAAGAGAGAGGCATGAAGCCGAATAGTGGAGGTGGGGAGGGGCAGCACTCCTTTCACCGTGCTGGGTGAAGGCTGACAAAGGGAACATGGTTGTCTCCAAGGTTCGTCCATCGAGTTAAACTCAAATGGAGCAGTGAAGTGGATGAATTCATACACAATGCTAGTATCCTAGGAACGTGGAGTTACACACGCCCTCCAAGCTTAAATGACCAGGGGAGCCAGGTAGACCTACTTCCTTGGAGTTAATAATGATCAAATCCTCTCTCTTTAGAAGTCCCAATGCTGGGAATAGCTACCCCCAAGAGAGTTGAGGTTATTCTACCAGAAACACCCATAACCTGGGCCAACAGCCATCTCCTTACCCCAGGCCTTGGGTTGAGGAAGAGTAACTTGTCTGGCCAGTCAGGGTGCCCCCTCCCCTGATGTTGCAGCAGCAGAGCCTTAGACAAACACGAGGGCACATAAGGTGACTTCCTGCTGCCATCGGTGAAGTATATATTGGCTCTAGGACATGTCCAATTTGAGGCACAAATCTAAGGTTGGTGGCTCTCCACAAACCACAATGCTTAAAGGATGAAAATATGTCTACAATCCTAGCACTCAGGAAACTGAGGTGAGAAAATCAGGTGTGGCTTCTGGGTAGCCTGGAGTATATAAAAGCAATCCTGCCTCAAAAAAACAAATAGAGCTAGACAGTGGTTGCGCACGCCTTTAATCCCAGCACGCGGGAGGCAGAGGCAGGTGGATCTCTGTGAGTTTGAGGCCAGCCTGGTCTACAGGGCGAGATCCAGGAAAGGCACCAAAACTACACAGAAACCCTGTCTCGAAAAAACAAAAAAAAAAACAAAACAAAAAAGGTGTGTGTGTGTGGTGCTGGAGAGATGACTCAGTGGTTAAAACCACTGACTGCTCTTCCAGAGGACCTGGGTTCAATTCCCAGCACTAACTGTCCATACTTCCTGATCTGCATTCCAGGGGCCTCGACATCCATGGCAAAACACCAATGCACATAAAATAAAAATAAATAAAAAAAAAAAGCATCATAGAAGAGTTTATGGCATCAAATCTCCTTAGGTCCCCAAACAGTCAACTACACGAAAGGTTTGTTAGGATTTTTTATTAACATATAATATATTTAATAAAAAATAATATCCACTCTGGCTCTCTCTTCCATTGCAAGGGGAAGAGAGATAGGGAGGGGCTGGTAATGCCCACCCTTATCTGGACAAGCCCTAGCTCCAAGCTTCCCCTCTCCACCTTGCTTTCCGACAGGCTCTGACCTCCAGACAGACAGTCTCAAAGTTCCAAGTGCTTCAGGCCCTCCTTGAGCTCCCCCAGGCCACCGGATGTGCAGTGTTCAGGGGCCACCCGGCTGAGCCCCTGCCCTCTCCTCATTTTTAGGATCCTTCATTCATATTTTAAAAAAGGATCTGGGGGCAGAGAGTAGTCTCTACTGGCCGGGGGAAGGGATGAAAAGGACAGTGATGGGGACAGGGCCATGAAGGATGGCAGTAAGGCCCCTCACTGTAGCCGGTCACTACGGAATGAATCCTCCACAGCAGGGTCAGGCAGCAGGGCACAGGGGTCACTCAGCATGGTTAGTCCTTCCAGGCCCAGTGGCTCCATGCGCAGTTCATCTTCCAGCCCCAGCCCCAGCTCCAGCCCAGAGGCTGACACCTCAAAGCCAGGTACTCCAGCCAAGGCTGCTGCGATCTCCTTAGAGAAACCCGGGGAGGAGTCTCCTGTGTGTAAAAGAGGTAGGTAAGGATCCCATCCACACACCTCCAGAGCCCTCAATCTCCTAGTACCTCAGTGAAGCTGGCAATTCTTCCTTCCACTCTCCACCACCACCCACGTCCCCTCACCTGTGAGTATGATATTGGGTCCTGAACCATGGCGGGAACAGTGAGTCAAGTTCTGGTGGTTGAGGACATGAGGATCCTGGGGGCCACTCACTGATCCCTCACTCCCTAAAAATCCAGGCCCTTCAGGAAAAGCAGGGGGATCCAGCACCAGGCTGGTTGATGGGCTCTCCATGTTGAACTGTTCCAGCTAGGGACACACAGACAGACCTTAAGGAAGTGGGCTTTAGAACAGGGTGTCCTGCCTAGCAAGCCCCATCCACCCCAGGAAGAGAAGCAGAGACAGAGGGAGGTGAGAGCAAGCAGAGCAAGAGAAGCGAGCACGGGGCCCGAATTAAGTGTGGGCACCGTACCTGCTGCGCCAGAGCATGTGCATGCCAGGAAGAGAACGGGTCAAGGCAGGAGTCATCAAAGAGCAAGCTGAGCGGAAACAGAGGGGCAGGAGTAGGGGTCAAACACAGGAAGACAGGCGCCCCAAGCTGGCAGTGCTACGTTACCTGGGGAAAAGAGAGGTCCCATCCCTATCTCCCAATTCAGTGTACAAGAGACCACTCGAATACCTGGCCCACCCTGGGCCCCTCCCATTTCAGAGCTCTGAGTCTGTGTACTCACATTCCCCAAGCTGAAGTCATTTATTGGCCGGTGGTAAGGCTGTTGCCCATGCCCACTGGACCCAGGTGGGTACAGTGCCCCATAATGTGGCGGCCTGCCTGGGGGCTGTCCACCCGAGGGCTGCCCTAAGCAGGCCTGAGAGGGCAACTGCTGTAGAGATTTGGGGGTGGACGGATGGGTGGGTATAACCAGACTTGGAGGGCTATATGGGTATGGGGGCAATCGCTGGTCAGTAGGCAGTTGACTGGTATCCAAGGGGACGCCCTGAAAAGAAAAAGGGGGAAATGTATTCTTCAGTGTGACCCTTTAAAAGACCTCTTAGGCAGAGTTCCCCACCCTCTAAGCTACACCTGTCCTCAATACAAGCATGACAGTGCTCCAGCCTGGCATAGTGGTCCAACACCTGCAAACTCCGCACTCAGGAGCTTGAGCAGGAAGTCTGTGAGTCTGGAGCTGCCAGGCTCAAAGAGGGAGCTGTCTCCCAACTCTCCCCCCAAAATAACATTACCCTATGCTCCCACGGGCATTCCACGAGTTGGTGGAAATGACACAAAATGCTACTAAAATGTAGGTGCTAAAGGAGGCTAACAACAGGTTAACTCGAATTCACTCCACAAGTGAGAGTTCCAAAGCCTTGGAACTTGACTGAGTGAGTACTGTGACACCTCACAAGTGACTGTTAATGCCACAGGATGGATGAGCACTGCTGTTCTGAAGCCCTGGAGAGGCCAGAGGGAACGAGAGCAAGAAAGGAGAAGAGATGTGGAGACTCAAGTTGCCCTCACTGGCATGGATAGTCGTCCCTACAGGAGAGGGTAAAGATGGAACACAGAACATACATCCAGGAAACAGTAATGGAGCAGGACAGAGGAGGAGAGGAATGGGATGAAGAAAAAGTGGGAGAAGTATTTTTTTAAAGATGGAGAGGGAAGGGAAAACTCCCTTAGCACAGAGGCAAGCCTGAAAAGAAAAAAGAACGAAAAGAAGTGGGCCTGGTAGGTCATGCCTGTAAACCAAGCTCTTAGGAGGCAGAGCCTGGAAGGATCGGATGTTCCAGGCCAGCCTCAACTATTTAGTGAGTTCAAGGCAGATGAGCTAACAAGACACTGTCTCAATCACCTCTTCCTCGCTTGCTGTGTAAGTCTTGGGAAGTTACTTTCACTGCAGGCACCAGATTTTCATCTATACAGTGTGACAGGACTGGGCTCTGTGGGCTCAGACTCTTGAACTCTGAATTCTGGTAGAGAAGGGAAATGGTAGAGGGATGGGACAGGACAGAAGTGATGGAGGATAAGAACAAAGAAAGGAGAAAGGCAAATGGGTAAGCTATCCTGGTGCCTGTGCTAGGCGTGACGCTAAATACTTCGTGTATGTTAGTGTCCCTGGTGCTCAGAAAACCACCTTCACCTTCTAAATGGGACTGCTGAGGCTCAGAGAATTCAGTAACTGGTGAATGGAGACAAGTATCAAGAGGCAGAACTATGATGCGAAGTCAAAAGGCTCGATGCCAGAATTCGTACTCTTCCGCACAGAGGGGACAAGATAATAACAGACGGGCCGGGATAGGGCAGAGGAACGGAAGGGATGGATGAGACAAGGGGCAGGGCACAGGAAGGAGAAGAGGGAAACAAATGGAGGGAAGTGGCCACGCATACCTGAGTGATGGAAGACAAGGTGGGTGACATTGTTGGCGAAAACTGTTTGGGCAGCTGCTGTTGGGACCTTCTGGCGTCGGCTGGGCCCGCAGGCAAGCTCAGGGGGCTGAGGGGCACACGGCTGGGTGGCGGGGAGAGGCCCCAGGAGTAGAAGCTGGGTAAGGGGGGGCGCTCAGGACAGGAGATGAAGTGGATGAAGAGGAAGAGGAGGAGGAAAGGGCTGGGGCACTAAGTGACGGGTGGCCCAGGGAGGTGGGGGGCAGTGCATGGTGGGCCAAGGAGGAAGCAGGCAGTGATGGGTGACTATGGGAGCCCTGGAGCTGGGGTTGAGGACTGCTTAGGGAAGCCTGGAGGTTGGGATTACTTAGGGAGGACTGCAGGGATGGGTGGCTAAGAGGTGAGTGAAGTCCTGCAGACACAGACAAAAAACCAGAGATGCCAACATTACTGACGGGAACTGGGCCCCTTTCCACCCAGAATGGGTAGCAGTGACCAGACTATATGGCAACACAAAATCCTCCCTACTCTGTCCCTGACAGTGAGATTGGCACTACCCATTGGGGGTTATTCTCCATCTTTTACTAGCAAAAGCCATTATCTACCCATTCTTGCTGGGTGAGAATTGCAATGAGAGGATATGGGGTGTGGGGGTTGGTGGGCAGTCACAGGATCCCAGATCACGCCTCCTTCCCCTTCACCCTTCTAGCCAGGTAGCACCTGGTAGTCACGTGACCAGGACAAGGCAGCCACTCACCTGGTACATCATAGCTGGGGCCCAAGCCCAGACCTCCACTAATGCCCAAATGAGTCATAGTGTGGGTCAAATTGGAGGTGCTGTTGCCCCCACTCAGGCTGGGGTAGACTGTCTCCTCAGGGTCCAGGGGAGTGGGCAGCGGAGGGGGGAAGTGCAGGTTGGTGAGGTCAGGTAGGGAGCCCCCCGTGTTCATGGCAGGTGGGAGGACAGGCACATTGGCAGGCTGGTCAGGAGATGGAAAGATGCTGGGGAGGACAGAAGAAGAAGAAAGGGTGTAAAGAGAAAGTGCTCAGAGAGGAGCAGAAACCAGTCGTCCACACCCCTCTGTCCTGCCCACTCAGTCTCACTCCAGCTTTCCAGTGGTACTCACTTGATTCCAGGGACTTCACAGGACCGAGGGCGAGAGGAGGAGGACAGCTGAGGAGAGAAGGAAGAGGGTTAGAAGAGAGGACAGATCTCAGTGGGAATCCTGGAAGGGCTGTCCCCAGGACAGTGGGAGAAACCCAGTGGCCCTCACCTACCTTCTTAGCATCCCAAGGTTTCAGCAAATGCTTGTCATCTATCAAGTTCTCCTCAATAGCAGGGACTTGAAAGAGAAAGACTGGTGATGGGAAGGCTGGAGGAGAAGCCAAAAGGCACGACAAGAAGCAGAGGCAGGGAAGGGGGATCCTATTCCCTGACCCTATTCAAAGTCCCCGCCGTCTGGCCTTCACTGCCCACGATGGGTAGAGAGCACATACCTTTAGCATCCATCTCACCATCCAGAAAACCTGCGTGGAATGCAATGGACTTGGCTGCAGTGCCTACTTGTTTGCCTGCTCTAGGAAAAGGCTCCACAGCTACTCCCTGGGACCACCTACCTCGTCGGCGGCTGGGCAGGACACTGGGAGGTGTGGGGCCTGGGTAAGTGTCTTGGGGGTTGGGGTTCATCACGCTTGTGTGAAGAGCGGAGTCAGAGCTCGTCCTGTCGGAGGAGCAGAGATGAGGAGCAGGGATAGTCTTCCAGCAGTGCGACGTTCAAACTGGGCCAGAAAAGGGGTGAAGCAGAGCAGGCCCCCAGAAAGTACAGGAAAGAGATGAGGACCAAGAAGTCAAGGAGCATCACCTGTTAAGTGCAGATGGCAGTCGAAACAACTGCCCCTTCTCAGCTGGGAGGTTGCCCCAGGGCATCATCCTAGGACAGAAAAGTTATGAGGAGGAGGAAGGTGGCTGACAATGGACAAGAAAGGCATGGGGGTGGGCAAATGTGTGGCAGCAAGAGCGGACCTAAAAAGGCCTTGGTACCCAGTGTCACACCTTTCTTTCCGGTTCTTCCAATGTCTGTGATCCATAACCCCCCCACCCCTCCTCAATCTAAGAGATCTGGAAACAAACTCCTCTCTGCCAAGATAAGCCGAGTGGAAATGCTGAAGCCTAGCAAGTTTGCTGGAGAGCAGTACTGGGGCTGAGACAGAGAAAGGAGGGGTTCAAAGACCTAACAGGGTTACAGCACTACACCTGGCATCCACCATTTCCACCTGCACCCTCCCCCACACACACCCCAGCTTGGCTATAGCTCCATTGGTTCTGCTGGCTGGACTAGGAGGCTTGGCGACTCGTGTCAACACGGCCAGGACTGGACTCTGACCACCTACCCAGATGCCCCACCCTCCCAGCTTGGCCCTTAGGAGAGGAGGTACTGTTGAACCCTCAGCCCAGTACCTAGCCCACCTCAGCCCCCTCTAGGACATGTGAGAGACCGGATGGGTGGGGAATTCCACCAGCACTGGACTCACCTTCGCCAGCCGGACTCTGGGGGAGGAGATAAGTAGGCAGGGCTATAGGGAGAACTGTCAATGTAAATAGCTGTGGTTAAGGAAAACAGCAGAGAGAGAAGAGATAAAAGAATAAGGGAGGCAGCAGACAGTTCCACAAGTAAGCCAGGCAGTGGTGGCTCGTGCCTGTAATCCCAATAGTTGGGAGGCTGAAGAAAGGAAGCTCTAGGCCAGTCAGAGATACATAGTAAGATGCTGTCTAAAACACACACACACACACCATGCACATACAAGGAAGAGCAGAAGAGAACCCCAGGGGCTGTATCTCAATGAAGAAAGCCACCTAACTTTTTAGGCCCTAGCACACAAAACAAGCAAACAAAATGGAACAAAAACAGGCATGGTGGTCTACAGCTGTAACCCAGTACTTAGGAGGCAGTACAAGCAGATCTCCAAAAGTTTGAACCCTATCTGATTTACCTATCAAGTTCCAGGAAAGCCCAGACTACAGAATGAAACCACCCTCACCCCCAAAAAAGCAGGACTGGCACCGGCTCTGGCCTCTAATCTCAGCACTCAGGAAGCAGAGTCAGGCAGATGGCCATCTGGTCTATTCGGTCAGCCTGGTCTACATAGCAAACAGGACAACCAGGACTACACAGAGACCTCCCAGAAAGCAAAAACAAAAACAAAAAACCGTAAGGCCAAGTTTAGCAGAGCTGGAACAATCTAAGCAAATGACTAGAAGGGTTAGGAGGCAAACATGGTAGCTAGCAGTCTCTAAGAATGAAGTTCACAACAGAATGGGAGAAGGGACCAAATTTCCTTCCCAGGTAACGCAGGGAGCGCTGCTTTACAACACAGTGAGCAGAAGTAAGGCCAGCCAGGACCAGCACTAAAGGGCACAGTCACAGAACACCAACTGCCTGTCACAAGAGCTTGTTGACACACAGGTTGTGGTCATTTTTCAAGAAGACTGGGTAGAAGAACCGGACAAAGATGAAACCAAGCATATAAAGTCAAAAGCTCCTTCCCACCATGAGTCTCTAGAGAGCCCCTTCCTACCATTCCTTTGCCCTTAAATCATTTGTGAAGGATATGTGGCGGGGGTATCGGCGAAGCGGGGACACCATTCTGCGGGGATCTCGTTGTACCCGTTCCACCAACCCATGGTGCCTAGTGCTCCGAGATGAATCCAAAGGTGAATGGAGGGGGCTCTGCCAAAAAGGACAGGTGAATCAGCAGGGGAAGTAGCTTGAGAGCCTACACTCCTCTTGGCTGGTGTCCACTCACCTGGAACTCAGCCAGGCCACAGCCAATCTGGTTAACATTGGGCAGAGAACCACCATAATGGGAGCTCCTCGTATAAGCCAGTCGAAGTTTTTGGGCCTGTAACTGAGATAAAAGAGACAAATGGGTATGTCAGGGAAGGTCCTGAGCACTGTTCCTTTTGGCCATCTTTGTCATTTCTTTCACCAGAATATACTGGCCATCTGCCAGTCTAAAGACAGTGATGAGGAAACATCAGCAAGACCTGGTACAGACGACCCTCCCCTTCTGCAGCTTTCTAATCAATGAGCTCCCTACTGCCTGGCAGAACCCTGCTAGGCGGGGCCTGACACTGCATGGCCTGTCTCTGTCTGTTGGTATTGCCACTGAGGCAAGTCACAAGATGATGGCCTATTAGGCACCTCTGCTTTCATTTCCAGATGTCTCCAAGACTAAGCAGAAAACGACGGGAAGACCAGAAGTCGATGCCAAAGATCCATTATTGACAGTTTCTTTCCTTCACACTCTGAGGAGCATAAGCTTCTGGGATCTGCTGCTTTTCCAGCTTTAGAACAAGGCTGTAGAGTCTGCACATCCCAAACTATACAACCTGAAAGTGATGATTCTTCTGCCAAAAGAGAGATGCCTAAACCAAGTATTCTACTGAACGCTAAGATGCCTGAATTGGCAGGGTAGGGAGGGGGCACAGTAGCCTAGTCCAACTTGGGGAGAGCCATCTCCTCGAGTTTGTGGAGATGTCTGCTAAGGAAGTGAGACAAAATAACCCTCAGTTGGCCATAGTTTTAGTCCCTCTCTATCTCATGTGCCTCTGTGTGAGAGATAAGTAGCTACTTCCAAGGCTCAGACGCTGCCCGCAGCCAAATAAATAGGGCTGGGAGAAGGGCATGGAAACGAGGAGAGCAACCAAGGAAGGGAGATTCTGAGAGCTCAGAGAGCCACATTGTAGCACAGAACTAACCAGAACTGGCTTTCTGTTCCAGATCAGCTCAGGGCTTCCAGTGGGTGATGCTGATCTCTGGGAATGGATGGGACCTCTAAGTCCTCTGGTGGTCTATGCCGGAGGGCTGTATCTGCCTCCGGCATGCCCTCCCAGTTACCCAGGTAACAAACTAAGCATTGCACTCCAAGTTCAAGATGCTTGGCTCTCCAGGCTTTGGCTACGTATGCTCACTATATTTTACTGTGTATCAGAGAAGTTAATCAGCAAAAGCAAAGTAGGTAGAAAGGCCTTTTGATAATCAGAGCATCACAAAGACAGAAGCCCCAGCTTTTCATTCCTCAACAGCTTTTGCTTGCACACACAAGCTTTGATAGAAACATGGTCCAGAGGACAAAGCCTCAAGCTCTCCACTGGAAATAAGCCTCACTCCCATCTTCTTGTCTCTGACCTCCACTATGATCAAAAGCTCTTAAAGGGAGCAGTCAAAGGCTCATAATCCTCATGGTGGTTAAGAGCAGGTTATACAAGTGTGTGCACGCACACACACATATGCATCAAATCTGCCTCCCCACTTATCTTTCTTGAACTCCCACAAACTAGAGCACGTGGTCCCTAGAAAATCAGAGGAAACACTGACAGACAGACAGACACACACACACACACACACACACACACACACACACACACACACGACTCAGAGTCAAGGGAGATATACACAAAAATACAATCGGTCACAGTCATACATAGAACCAAAGGGCCTTGTAATGGTACTTATGTTCCACCATCTCCCCTTCCAGCTCTTCACCATGAGAGATCACTTAACTGCGTCCCTAAATTAGGGCTGTTTACCTGCAAACTCCTGCCAGCCCACCCCACCCCTCTCACATCCAGCCCCTGGGAAGCAAGAAATCAAGGTGGGGGGGGTGGGGGGTGCGGGAAGAGGTTCCAAAGCAACTTGGCAGAGGCCTGAACATTCGTTGTGGAACTTCTACCTAGGAATGAATATTTCCCACACATAGAGGACTCTAGAAAGCACCCCAGAAACTGACTCACAGATAGTGCCATCTCCCTAGAAAGTCCAGCACATCACGGGTGAAAGGATAGATGATCCTTTACCCAATTTGGCAATTCAAAGCTCTACCTTTCCTCCCAGACGGCCAGGGCCAAACACTAAGAACCATTCTGTGAGCAATGGTCCTCACCTTGACTCAAGTCAGGAAACCACACGAAATATTTGAAAAAGGAAGCAAAGGGACGGGACACAGGAGGGGACTTCCTGTCCCAATATACCCAGCACAGCTAGATCAAACCACTCAAGGGGCCCTTTCCCCTAGGAACCTAGACGCCGTTGAGTGTCCCAACAGAGCACACACAGGCACTAGTTTGGGACCACAAGTTCAGAAAGGGCCAGATTAGGGACAAGCAGACTATGCTCCCAACCCATAATCCATAATTGAGGATGCTTCAGTGGAGTCTGTGAAAGGACTCGGTCAGAGATGCAGAAGAACTGTTCCACGGGCGCTGGACTTGGGCAGTCCATCTTCCCTCTTCCGCCAGTCCTGCCTCACACGTAAATAACTCGAATCCAGTCTTTCCTACTTCCCCCATCTCTCCGGTGTTCCTGTCTTCCCGGCAAAATTCGTTTAGCTGACCCTCGGCCCTCACCCCGCGCCACCCAGACGGCGGTGCCCGCTGCCCTAGCCGCGTTCCGCCTCCTGCCCAGCCGCTCCCGCCCCCGCCCCGCCTATCCGCTTGGCGACAGCTCCTCTGTGCTCGGGCTCCCCGGCACGGCCCCTTACCCGTGTGGAGCCGATGTCCATCATCACCTCCTCGAAGGCCGCCGTCTCCTCGGCCTGACGCTGCTTCTGCAGCGCGATCTTCTCACTAAACTTGCGCGGATTGGACGCTGAGGCTGTGGCGGAGCCCGGCCCGTTCGCCCCCGACGTCGCCATCTTACCCCCGCGTCCCTCCCCGCCACCTTCCCAGTTCCAGCCACGGCCTCCGCCGCGGGCCCGGCCCGGCTCCTCCAGCCGTAGCAGCCGCCGCCGCCGCCGCCTCCGCGAGCCCAGCGGCTCTGCCCCAGCCTAGTCCTGACCCGCGATGCACTGCCTGCCGGGACTTGTAGTTTGTTTACGGGCCTCCTCCACGCCCGCAGCCACACAGCGAGGGGAGGAAGCGGACTCCATTTCCCAGCAGTCCTTCCGACCCCGGGAGGCCGGCACGCGCACCACCCCTCACCTACTCCCGGCAGCGCCGCAAGCAAGCCGGGAAAGGTAGTTCTACCACAGTCCTGAGACTACGAACGGGAAGGGGCGAGGGATTCGTAAAGGAAGACGGAGAAAACGGAGAGGAAGGGAAGGGGTGGAGACAGAAAGGGAAGAAGGAAGAGAGAAAAGAAAAAGTTGGTCATCCTCAGGAAAGGCGACAAGTGGGGCGAGTGAAAACAAGGATTTTTAAATCAAGTGTATGAGCATCTGGGATTCAGGTTCTCTCAGGCTGGCCACAACACACACACCCCCACCCCACCCCACCCCACCCCCTAAATTAATCAAATACAGTACAGGGGTATAGAAACATCTTTTATTTGGGTAACATGTCCCAAAACAAGTCAGTTAGTAAAATAGATTCTACAGAGTACAATCTATGCACAGCCCTCCCTCCCCAAAAAATAATCCTGGAGGGGGGTGTCTGCCCCGTCCCCCCAACTCCTCAGATATAAAAAGTTTTGGCAGGTCATTGTTTATTATCTAGGTATGGGGCACCATGTCCACCTTCTGTAGTGGTTGGTGTCAAAAGTAGTACCTACTTTCCCTTCACTCCACACCAGTTCAGCAAACATTTCCGCCCCACCCAAATTGTGGGGCCCAAATTTAGAGCAAGTAGGTCTCTCCACTGAGGTGCTGGGCAGAGCCCAGTGCCAGACCACTGTGCTTTCAGAAAGGGAGCAGGTGAGCCATGCATGGTGGCACACACCTTTAATCCCAGTGCTCAGGAGGCAGAGGCAGGTGGATCTCTGTGAGTTCCAGGCCTGCCTGGTCTGCAGAGCTAGGTCCAGGACAACCAGGGCTACACAGAGAAACCCTGTCTTGAAAAAACTCAAAAAGGAGGGGGCAGGTGGGTGTTTGGCACTTTAAAAATAGAGGTGTGAGCTGGGTATGGTGGCACAGCACCCCTTTAATCCCAGCACTCAGGAAGCAGAGCCAGGCAAATTTCTGAGTTCGAGGCCAGCCTGGTCTACAGAGCAAGTGCCAGAACAGCCAGGGTTACACAGAGAAGCCATGTCTCCAAAAAAGAGTGAGCAGGACACTCGAGGCCAGATAAATTATGAAAACTGGCAAAGAGACCATTTGGCACTAGTCCCTTGGTAGAAAAGAGAGATATAGAAAAGTAGGAGGCAAGAAAGTAGGAGGAACCACTTCAACTGGCAGTGCTGAAATGGGCTAGAACCAACAGGATACAGACCGACTTATACCCTCTCTGCATCTTTATCCCAAAGCCGCTGGATGCCTATCTCCAGTTCTTCTGTCAGCTTGTCTCAAGATGTCGTGCCTGACCTCTGATTGTAGCAGTCTGCCTCATTCTTAATGTCGCCTGATCATATCTCTAGTAGCTTGGCTATTTCTTGTTCTTTGGGCCTGCGGCTAGCCTCTTACCTGCCCTCATCCCTCTCATTCTTCATAGTCCAAATGTTCCATCCCTACCTCTCAGAGAACTCCGGTCCTCACTACTTCTGCTCTCCATTCCTTTCTACTTCCCACCGACTGGGAAGGACAGGGAGGACAGGGGCACCTGACAGTCAACTCCCCCTGCCCTCTCTCTTTCAGCACCTTAGATTTGGATAAAGAGCAGGCCAGTGAGCAGGGCAAAGCCTGCTAGGAGCAGAATGACCTTGAGGATCCTCTGCTCAGAAGTGGCCAGCTCCTGGGGTAGGATTTCCAGGAAGGTGATATAGAGGAAGGTACCAGCTGCCATACCCTCCAGCACAGACTGGGCCAGCTGGTGAAGAGGCCCAGCTGACTCTGACAGCGCTGCACCCAACCCGATGCCCAGAGGTGTCATACATGAGAAGAGGATCCCACAGCCAGCCACCACCTGCACCCGTAGGTGGCTCTGTAGCAGCCTCAGGGACAGGCTGACTGCCAGGATACCCTTGTGGAGCAGCAAAGCTAGGCACAGCTCCATTGCCCGAGCCCTGTCTCTCTGCAACCCCACAGCCAGGCCCTCAAACACCGAGTGCAAGGCTAGGGAGAAGACCAGCACACAGGCACGCAGGGCTGAGGGAGCTGCTGGAGTTCCGCTGGCCTGGGGGAGCCCTGGTCCATCATGCCAATGTTGAGGCCCACCATTCACTGTTCCCAGCAGAGCCCTCGTCTCCTCCGGATGTGGTGGACTGGACTGCTCCTTGTAAGCCAGTGTGATCTGCTCCATCACCAAGACCAGGAAGAAACCCATGGCCAGGATGAACTCTTGCAAAGGGAATTGAAGCTGTGGACAGAGGTGGCAACAGGAGTTCAGGAAACAGGACAAGAATGGGAAGGAGTCAGATGCATAGCCTGGTGAGGCCCAGTTATACACAGACCCAGAGTCCCTATTAGTCACACAGTGATGAAGTTGTTTGGTGCCACGGACACAGAACAACACATAATAGAACAGATGTGGTATCGCACCATGTTAAATGCAGACCATTTATGCAAAGGGTCTCAACGTTGGCACTAATAACATTATGGGATAAATAATTCTTTTTTTTTTTTTTCTTCTGGAGCTGAGGACCGAACCCAGGGCCTTGCGCTTGCTAGGCAAGCACTCTACCACTGAGCTAAATCCCCAACCCAGGGATAAATAATTCTGTCATCACTATCATACACACCAAGTAAGCAGCTCCTCTGACTTCTGCCCACCAGATGTCAATAGCAAGCACAATATCACCGCCACCACTAAGCTGTGACAACCAAGACTGTCTCCACACATTACCTAGTCAGTGTTTCCTAAGGGGCAAAAACTTCCCCTGGTTGAGGGTTACGGATGCAGATGCACACAGTGTTACATGTAGGCATACAAACAAAGGATCACCTCTGGTTCCATCTTCCCAAATGTTCACATACAAAGCTATATGTCACAGGGACATTCACAGTCATATGGAGACAGGTCATTCAGTCACAGATACATAGAGGTAGCAGCCACTACTACTTCCTCAGTCACAGGGAAAAAAGAGAAGAACTTGAGATAATTCCCTGAACCCAACTGTCTCAGGTTTTCCTATAATGTTTTTTTGGGGGGGATGTTTTTGTTTTGGAGGCAGGTAGGGGGTTGAGACAGGCCTCACTGAGAAGCCCAGACAGGCCTGAAAAATACTATATAGTCCAAGCTGGACTCAAAATCTTCATGATCATCCTGCCTCAGCCTTGCATGTGCTGGAACTACACGACTTCCAACTTTATAATAAGTTTTTCTATGCCTTGGACCCAATCACTCCCTACTTCCCTGAGAACACCAGGTCCCTGGAAATTGCTTCCCTAGCCTCCCAGAACACCAGGTCCCTGGAAATTGCTTCCCTAGCCTCCCAGATCTGCAGTGATCTGTCTCCAGCCCTTCAAGTGACAATAAACCAGCTACGCTGGTGCACACCTGTATCCATGAAATTGAGACAGGAAAACTCAAAGCTTGAACAGTTAGGACTACACAGCTAGACCCCATCAAAAGAAAGAAAAGGGCCCTCACTCATGTTCATGTAAGCAACCCTAATTAAACTCATGGGGTCAAAGTCACACACTCAGACACACACACACACACACACACACACACACACACACACACACACACACACACAGGAAAACAGAGGAGGGGGCTAGTTGATAGTTGAGAAGAGGAAGATGATCAGTGGTCAGGGGACAAGAATGGGAATGAAGAGCCAGGTGGTGGCGGCGGCGGCGGCGGCAGCGCACGACTTTAATCCCAGCCCTCGGGAGGCGGAGGCAGGGGGGATCAGGTGGCTCTCTGTGAGTTCCAGGCCAGCCTGGTCTACAGAGTGAGTCTCGGGACAGTCAAGGCCACACAGAGAAACCCTGTCTCAAAAAAAAAAAAACAAAAAGAAAGAATGGGAATGAATATAGTCAAGATCCTTCATATATGTATGAAAATGTAATAATAAAACCCATTACTATGCATAATATATGCAAATAAGAATAAAATATAAGCCGGGCGGTGGTGGCACATGCCTTTAATCCCAGCACTCGGGAGGCAGAGCCAGGCGGATCTCTGTGAGTTCCAGGAGAGGCGCAAAGCTACACAGAGAAACCCTGTCTCGAAAAACCAAAAAAAAAAAAAAAAAAAAAAAGAATAAAATATAGCCAGGAGGTGGTGACACACACCTTTAACCCCAGCACTTGGGAGGCAGAGGCAGGCAGAACTCTGAGTTCAAGGCCAGCCTCGTCTACAAAGTGAGTTCCAGGACAGCCAGGGATACATAACAAGAGAGATCTGTCCTGAAAAATAAATAAAAGTGAAATATGATATAAATGGAAGACCGAGACTTCTGAGTGAGGTGGCACAAACCTGTAACTCAGCAGCCAGGAGGCAGAGAGAGGCAAGTCTACATAACAAGTACCAGGCCTGCCAGGGCGGCAGTGAGAACCTGTCTCAAAAAAGAAAGACAGGGGAAAAGGAGAAGGGAGGGAGGAAGAGAAGGAGGGAGGGACAAAGGGGTAACGGATGAAATACAACTCTTAGAACATTGTTAACTTCCTGGTAACTGCAAACCAGAGAAGTCCACACACCTGATGAGGTTCCTCACATTACCTCAGGGAGTACAGCGGGGTCACACCATGCCCAGTATCCAGGAAAGAACGCACAGAAAATGATGCCTCCTTGCTGAAATCCATACCTTACATACTAAGGTCTTCCGTAGCCATGGAGTGACCCCTGAAGGTATCTATATAACCATCTTTCCTATTAGCTATTTCAACACTCCACGCTGGGTCACATGTTGAGGTCAGTGCTCACCGTCACATGCAGGGCCGCCAACGCCTCATCTATGGCAGCCAGGTAGTCGGGGAGCAAGTCCAGAAGACAAGTAGCCAAAAAGACGCCTCCTGCGAAGCAGCTTACGAGGCTTAGGGCTTTCTGGCCCGAGGCTGAGTAAGAGTGAAGTACAAAAGGGGTTATAACCAAATAAAACCCCTGCCAAGTCCCACTGCTCCTACAGAAGCAGTGGCCACTCCCCTCCTTAGTGATCCCTCCCAGCTCCAGAGCGGCAGAGACTCACCCGAGGCTTCATGGCCAGCGCCTGACCTCCGAAGCACACAGACAGGCACCAGGCTGCAGAGGAGTGTCAGCAGCAGCAGCAGAACCAGGGCCCCCAGCTTCACCTCCAGGCCCACTGGTACCGAGGGCTCTGAAGCTATTGCTTCTGGGCGCCACACCAGGAGCTCTGGCTCCCCCCAGGGCCCCATGGTGGTTGTGGTATCAGTGACTCTCAGACCTGTCAAGAAAAGACTAGCATGGGTGAGAACGGTCACACAGGAAAGAAGGGGTCAAGGCAAAGGGAAGGCTGGTCAGCAGAATGTACTTCCCTCAGCCCAGCCACTTTCTGGCCTTTCCCAGCTGGGGTGACTCATCCACTCCAACACCAGGAACATTGCATTTCCTCCTTCGAATCTATCCCTCCCAGTTCAGCGAGCCATCAGGGAGGAAACTGAGGCACGAGAAGGCCAATATAGATCATCATTACCCTTTCCGTTGGAGCCCGCAGAAAACTAGGGACATGCTCTAGGTTAGACCTGGAGCTGGAGCTGGGGTCCCCTGAGGAAGGTAGAGACCACTCTCACACACATACTCCATCCACTCAGTGCATGTAGCCAAGAGAGGTCGGAGCTGTGGACAGAAGTCCGGGGAGGCTTCGTGGACGATCCGAAACGGGGCGGACTTGGGTGCTGGATGACTCACTGCCCACTCCCCACAAAAATAACAGGTAGTCAGGGCAGATAGCCAAAGGAGAGGGGCTTGGGACGGCTAAGACCGCACCGAGGGCGGCGTCTGGAAGTCTCGGAGGCGAGGTCAGAGGTCGCCAGCGTCGCAGGAAGATGAAAAACGTGAAAACGGGGAGCCCAGCGCCTAGCCTGGGAGGCCTTAGAAGCTGCCTGAGACCGGGCGCCCAACGAGGCCGCACTCACCTCCCGAGGGTCTCACTCCATTGCAGACGCTGGGTTCCGGCCTCGCGTCGGGAATTCCCGCCCCCTCCCCACCCCTCTCTCCCCTCCCCACCCCACCCCGCCGCCTCCGCGCACCCGCACCGGGCTGCCAATGACTGCACTCGGTGGGAGGAGTTTAGCCTTGAGTGACGTGCGTTAAGAGCAATTAGAATCTGGGAGCAGGAGAAGGTTGGGCAGGCGGCGAGCTGAGACCCAGCCAAAGCCGGGAGGGGACTAGCGGGAAGGTCCGAGGGCGTTGGGTCTGGCGCACATCTACGGAGGAGCTGGCCGCTGGAGCCGGCCAGTCACAAAGACTCTTGATAAAAGTGAGAGCTAGGAACTCTGCGAGCAAGGCCTGTTCCCTATCCTTCCTCTCAAGTATTTCGACCCCAATTCTCTTAGGCTATCTGTCTGGCCTTGGCCCCAGAGTCTTAGATCTCAGGCTGCATTAGTGCGTAACTGGGCCAGAGGGGAATCATTACCTTTTTGGGACAAATTTCTTAGCCTGGTTTGCCTAGCCAGCCCCCCCCACACACACACACACACAAAAGATGAAGCAAAATTGGGAAAGAATAAAGGTATGATTTAAAAGCGATCCTTTCTAAAAATTAATTAATTAAAATAAATAAATAAAACGAAGCCCCCTGACTTCTCAGAGTAGATAGAGAAATAAATGGTAGGATACAGTTGAGTTGCTGAAACCCCACGAAGTAGCATGCAATTTCCTTGTTGATCATGCCTTTGGGCATCGTGGCAAGATTGTCTCCAACTTCTTGCGATCTCCAGCCCCCCACCCCCGACCCCAAGACCTATAGGTCCGTTTTCTGTTCCTTGCATGTATAGTGTTTTCTTTGTTTCTATTTATTTATTTATTGTCTTAGATCTCACACTTGAAAGTTCACACGGGCCTGCAGATCATCATGTAGCCAAACTGTTCTCCAACTCAGGACAATCATGCCTCAGCCTCCCAGGTGCAGAGATCACTTCAAGTGTCACCATGCCCGCTCTGCTCACCAATGTATTTTTCTCTCCATACCTTCACTGTTTGCTCAGCCTGGATTCTCCTGATGCCACAACCCAATGTTCTATGAATCCCCTTCTAGGCCAATGAAGAGATGCTTCAGCTGTTAAAAGGGGCTTGCCATCAAGCCTGAGTTTTTTAATTGAATTTCCCCCACTCCCAACCAAGATGGTGTAGGAGAGGTCCAGCTCCCACAGGTTATCCTCTGACTTCCACATATTTGTCCAGTGGCACCACACACACACACACACACACACACACACACACACACACACACACTAAAAAAAAATGAAAATTTGCTGAATGATCTTTATGAGTTCAAGGCCCGCTTCGGCTCAATAGTTAAGAACATGTAGTTCTCTTTTCAGTGCTTTGCCCAGCACCAGCACACATGTCATGCAGATCACAACTGCTTGTACCTTTGGCTCTATGGGGACCAAAGGAATCTGGCCTCCTCCTGGCTGTGTACATACCCACACATGCATGTACACATAATTTAAAATAAAATAGATCGTTTAAAAGTTGAATAGGAGCCGGGCAGTTGTGGCGCACGCCTTTAATCCCAGCACTCGGAGGCAGAACCAGGCGGATCTCTGTGAGTTCGAGGCCAGCCTGGTCTACAGAGCGAGATCCAGTAAAGGCGCAAAGCTACACAGAGAAACCCTGTCTCGAAAAACAAACAAACAAACAAGTTGAATAGGAGACTGGAGAGATAGCAGCTCAATGTTTAATAGCATTTGCTGTCTTCCAGAGGACCCAAATTTGATTCTCAGCAACCAAATCAGTCTATAACTCCTGCTCCAGGGCATTCAACACCTCTGACCTCTGTAGCCACTTGCACTCACGTGCACATACCCCCATGCAGACAGACAGACTTATACATAACTAAAATTAATTTTTGTTTGTATATTTTATGTGTATAGGTGTTTTGCCTGCATGTATGTCTGTGCAGCATGTAAATGCAATGCCTGCAGAGTGCGGACGAAGGTATCAGATCTCCCGGGACTGGACTTATAGACAGTTGTCTGCTGCCCTGTGGGTGCTAGAAATGAAACCCGGGACCTCTGGAAGAGCAAACAGTGCTCTTAACCACTGAGCCATTTCTCCAGTCCCAAGTTTTATTTTAAAAGTTAAATGTGCCAGGCAGTGGTGGCACATGCCTTTAATCTCAGTACTGCAGAGGCAGGTGGATCTCTGTAAGTTTGATGCCACCTGGTCTACAGAGGGAATTCCAGATCAGCCAGGTCTACAGAGAGAAACCCTGTCTTGAACCCACCCCCCAAAAAAGTTAAATAAAAATTGTATTTATGGTATACAACATGATACTTTGAAATAATATGGTGTTTGTATATCTACACATTGCAAAATGGCTAGCTCAAGGGAACCAGCTTATCTATTACCTTACATATTCATTTATAATGAGAACACTTACAATGCACTTTGAGCAATTGATTTCAAGTAGATCAAACATAGATTGATTAAGGAAACGTTGGGCGGAATTCCTGAGAGTGGGAGGTACTCCAAGAGCACGCCCTCTCAGTGATTTTGAACTACAGAATGCATCCATCATTACTGACTCTGGCCACCATGTCGTACAACAGAGCTGTTGAACTTTACCTTCATCTGTCATGGGATTAAGGAAGTTATTTTTTCCTTTGCAAAACTTGACCCATCAGGGAAAAGAGGGAAGCTAATGGAGATGAGGCAGAAGTTCCTTCC
The DNA here is from genome assembly GCF_007827085.1 of Peromyscus californicus insignis. Lineage (NCBI taxonomy): Eukaryota > Metazoa > Chordata > Mammalia > Rodentia > Cricetidae > Peromyscus > Peromyscus californicus. The sequence goes on along the minus strand of NW_026294617.1, from coordinate 69,853,472 downwards.
AGGCCCAGCAGGGACAGCAGCTGACTCCTAATCCATCATCTCTGCGTGCAGCAGCCTGCGGGGAAAGCCACCTGAAGTGCATTTAACCACCTCTCTTGGTCTCCAAAGATGTCAACAAAAATAATTCTGCTTTCTTCTGAGCTCTGCATCAACCTAGGCAATGTGCTTTTATCAAGCTACTGCCTGAACAGGAGAGACAGACTGGGGAAATTCAAGAAAGCCCAGCAAGGCAGTTTGGTTTGTGTTTGGGGCTGGAGAGGATAAGAAGGCTTCCTGCTCTTAGAGAGGACCTAAATTCAGGTCTCACTTCCCACATGGGAGAGGGGAAGCTCACAACAACTTGAAACTCCAGCTCCAGGTGATCTGACGTCTACATACACACACAATTAAAAAACAAATCTTGGATCCGGGTATGGAGACACATGCCTTCAATCCCAGCATTCCAGACTCAGAGGCAGATGGATCTCTGTGCATTCAAGGCCACAGTCTACAAAGCAAGTGCCAGGTTAGTCAAGGCCACGTAAAGAATGCCAAGCCGGGCCTGGCAGTAGTGGCACATGCCTTTAATCTCAGCATTAGGGAGGAAGAGGCAGGCAGATTTCTGTGAGTTCAAGGCCAGCCTTAGAATTCCAGGATATCCAAGGCTATTACACAGGGAAACCCTCTCTCAAAAAGACCAAAAAAAAAAAAAAAAAAGAATGCCAATGTTGGTTCAGACTTCAATATATCCTTCCTTCGTTCTTCCTAACTTGCTTTATATCTCTCTCTCTTCCTTCCTTCCTTCCTCTCTTTCATTCATTTGCTTGAGACAATATAGGACTATATAGCCCTGGCTGTCCTGGAACTCACTCTGTAGACCAGGATAGCCTGAAACTCACAAAGATCCATCTGCCTCTGCTTTCTGAGTGCTGGGACTAAAGGCGAGCGCCACCAGGCTGGAGTACAGAGTAATCTGAAAGAAGCTAACGTGTCCTCTCTGGGTTGCTATGAGACCAGTATGAGAGACGTGAAAATGCTTCTATATAATAGTTGCTCTAGCTGTTGACGAATACTAGCTCCTTTCCAGTCAGTCTGAACCACTGGCTCAGTCCAACATTCACAAGGAAAACTAGCACACGTTTGAATTCTAGATGTACCTCCCAAAGTTTTCCGCACTGAGAGGAAGGTACACGGGATTCATACTTATGTTAGCATAGTTTCACTGTTTTACTTGAAGTGCACTCCTGGACCATCAGACACCGGACCAAGGAAAACAATCCGTGAAATTTGGAAATTACCATTTTTTTTTTTTAGCCATGAGCATCTGACCCCTTATCAGTAAAACTGGCAAAATATTATCTGCTCTGGGAGCCTGGGAGCTGTTGCACATCACATGAGAGAAAACAACTTTTTCAGACAGGTATGGTGACTCACTCTTTACATTCCAGCACTTGGGAGGCTGAAGCAGAAAAATTTCCAAAGTGAGGCTACCCTTGGTAATATAGTAAGATCTTTTTTTTTTGAGACAGGGTTTCTCTGTGTAGCTTTTGGAGCCTATCCTGGAACTTGCTCTGTAGACCAGGATGGCCCCGAACTCACAGAGATCCACCTGGCTCTGCCTCCCGAGTGCTGGGATTAAAGGTGTGCGCCACCACCGCCAGGTAAGATCTTGTCTCAAAAGAACCAAATGAGCCAGGCGGTGCCACATGCCTTTAATCCCAGCACTCGGGAGGCAGAGCCAGGTGGATCTCTGTGAGTTCGAGGCCAGCCTGGACTACCAAGTGAGTTCCAGGAAAGGTGCAAAGCTACACAGAGCAACCCTGTCTCGAGGAAAAAAAAAAAAAATTAACAAGTAGAAAAAGAGAGATACACGGCAGGATAGCTCAACGGGTAAGAACACCTAAACTGACCAGCCCCAGAAGCCACACAATCAGAAGATAGAACTGACTCTGGCTGTCCTCCCGCCTCCACAGCTGGGCAGTGGCATATGAGCCGTCTCCCCTCTAACCCTGTGATTGCCTGCCTTCACACGAAGAGAAAGAAGGAAGGAAAAGAACATTATAAATCTCTCACAACTTCAGTGAGACCCTTTCTCAAACAAACAAAATACAAACAAGATCTCACAGCTTGTCATCAGATGAACCAGGTATAACAAAGTTAACAAATTTGAGGCAAAACCTCCTTCCATCTGAAGACTGGAGGGCAGGGACACATCCAAACCTACTTTCTGTAGCAAACTGTGCACACATTGGTGGCTCCCGCTAAATAACTTAGAGGAACAAATAGTTCTAAATTAAAGCGCAAATCCTCACCTGATCAGATCCCAACTTTCCTTTTATATTGTTCCACCATCTTATAGTTCCTGTTCCTAAGAAGTCAGCTTTAAGTGTGATGTGAAGACAAATAGAATTTATTGGACATACCGCTAGATAAACTGTTCTTGCGTTTTGTTACTGTTTTTGTTTTTGAGACAGGATCTTATGTAGCCCAGGCTGGCCTCCACCTCAGGGACATTCCTGCATCAAGCCTCTGGAGCGCTGAGATTACAGGCGTGAACTCCCCCCCCCAGGCTCTGAAACAGCTTTCACGCTCCACTGATAGAGTATCAGGAGGCCACATTGAGCAATGTGACTTCCTCACTCGTATTTCAAAACGCAAATCTAAACATACAACCGGGAGTTATATGGAAATAATAAGACCGCAGACCAAAAGCAAACGTTTGGCTAGTGCGTGCCAGTTTTCCTGCCCTGCGTCCCTGCGTGGGTTAGCAGGGCCCCCCACAGAGCTGCAATGTGTGGCGTGGTTCTCGGATCCACGGAGCCGCGATTGCGCAACTGGCTGCCCGGAGGTGGAGGCCCGGTCCACAGGCTACAAGGTTATTTACTGTCTGCCTAAGTAGTAACTTGGGTCCTCGGAATCACAAGATAAACAAGCCCAAACCCAGCAGCTCCTACCCTCAGCCCGGAAGTGTTCACTCAACTTTCCTACAGTGGCTTCTCGCTGGAACCCGGAGATTCTGCCAAATGACTTCTGCGACCCCTCTCTGTGGGTCTATTGTTGCCAAGCGCGAGGGCGTGGGCGTCGAGGTAGCCCGCCATTGGCTGGAAGCCCTGCCATAAGTCTTAAACGTCCAATTAGGATTCATGGGTGGAAAAGTGCCACGCGGCTATGGGGGCGGACGAGGCGGGGGCGCCTCCAGATCTTGACTTGGTTCTCTACTCTGAGATAGTTTCCCTCTTGTAAAGATTGTGGCTTCGAAATGGAACGCTCAGGTATCCTGTGTGCTAGTCACTGCCATCTCAGCTCTTTGCTGAGGCGACATCAAGCCCTCAGCAAAATATACTAGCACTGAGGAAACTGACAGAAGGGGCGTGGGTACCTATAGTTTTATTTCAGTTTGCATATGGGCAGCGCCTTAATCCTACTTCCAGAAGCAGGCCCCGACAGTGGCTCCTGGCCAGATGCAACCCAGCCCCATCCCCCGCAAACTCCATAGATGGCATAGGCGGGGCTTGGCTGGGCAGGACCAGGATACAAGATCCTGGAGGGAAGAAAAGGTGTAGTGTTTGGGGCTTCAGCGGGCTAGGTTGCTTTGGCGGGGCGAAGCTCTCCGAACAAAAACCAGGTAATACCCAGGGGCCTTATTTGTATGAACCCAAAAGATAAGGCCTGAAGTGAACTCTCTTGCAAGGGGCTGCTGCATGTGAGCAGAGGAAATGAGTAACGGAGAATGCAGAGGAGCCAGAAACTCTGAGGATTGGGGCAGCCAGCCGCCTCCTACTTTCTGTAACTACCCACTACCTTCCTGCAGAAGCATGGAGCCCGGGTGCCCTGAGCTGCTGGAGCCCCCTGAAGATATCTTCTCAACAGGATCCTTCCTGGAGCTGGGACTCAACTGTCCTCCGTCAAAGGTTCTGATGGCTAGGCTTCAGGAACAGGGGCTGCCAGACTGGGAGATAAGTAGGGACTGTGGCTGAGTGAGCTTGTTGAATCGAAGTGGGAATGAGCTTCAGACAACTCTGACTAGAAGTCTTAAGAGACTTCAGTTCCCACAAGGAAAGAGGTCTGATAATAGCCCACAAAACAGACATGAATTGAAACTATTTCTATGTCCGAGAAGGAAAAGCACCAACATTGAAGCATAATGGATGTAAGACTAATGTCAGGTAGGACTTTCAAAATTCTCCTTCACAGACACTCATACCTTCTCCTTCTATAGGGCCTTCAGAAGAGCGAACCTGACGATTTCCTGAACCTCCTCATTGATCCCAATATGGTATACTGCTCAGAAACATCTCCTGGTAGTGACAGTTGTGTCTCTGAAGAGCCTAGCTCCCCTGTCCCACAGGCTCCTGGTTCCCCTGCCCTCTATGAGGTTGTCTATGAGGCAGGGGCCTTGCAGAGCACTCAACGGGAAGCAGGGCCAACCTTCGGACTCATCTCCATCCAGATAGGTCAGTGTACTTTTTGGAAAGAAGGCAATGGCCCTGTCAGGCCCAGCCCTGGCCATGAGGTTTAGGGGAGAAGGTTCCCAAATGATGCCACTGCCCAGTTCCTGCTGCCATCAGTCTTCAATTCCTTTGTCCCAGTCTCTCTGTTTCCTTCAGATCAGTGGAGCCCTGCATTTATGGTGCCTGATGCCTGCACAGTCAGTGGGCTGCCCTCAGATGGGCACAGACATATCCTGCCTAGAGCCAGCACCATAGCTCCATCACCTCCTGCTGCCCTGGTAAGTCTTGCGACCAGCTAGAACTGGTGTTCCCCCAGTACATGTCCTCACATAAATGGGGGTGCAGGGGGAAAGGGAGGGGAAGCTAACGAGGAACTGGTTTGCCCCACTTTTGGTGAAGGCCAGGGAGAAACAAGCAATTCTAAGAGCAGGAAAGCATGGGGGAGGACAGCTACTGGGGACCAGGGTGGCACCAGGTGGGATGAGGGACCCTGCAGTCAGAGCTCTAGAGAAACCCAGACCTAGTGTGCATTTACATTTAGTCAAAGCTACTCTCTCAGCCTTGGGTCAGGCAAGGGAATTGGGACAGGCCTCCCGGGAATGCACTTGGCTAATGAGAACAGGGCGATAGAGAAACAGTAGCAAGCGTTTGCACGAGAACAATTACCCTGTGGCCAATGCCCAGTGATGTGTAGAGTTACCCTATCATGTACCTTCCCGAGGTGGGCTAGATGCTCCTGCTGTGCAGACCAATAGAGGCCAAGCTTAGGCCGTGTTCCTCTCTCTATCCTGGGGCATACACCTTGTGTTCAAAGGCAGAAAACAGGTCCTAGCCATCCTCTAAAACTGTGCTTGAAGCTGGGACCAGAAGCCATGCTAGGGGTTTGCATATCAGCACAGGATTTGTGCTTGTTTTATTTTTAGATAAAGCCCTCTGTGCTCCATTCTCAGAGATTTTGGTTAGAGAGATTGGAAGAAATACCCCACTGAACACTTGGAGGAAAAAGACATTAGGAAAGGAAATAGGAAATGGTTTAGCCAAGAGCCAAAGGCCATCAAAAAGCAAAAGCCAGAGGCTGAGAGATGTGTCCGTGAGAAAAAGCTCTTGCTCTGGGAGCAAGAATACCTGAGCTGGGAGTTCAGATCCCCAGCACCCACATACACAGCTACATATTCCCTTACCCCCTCGCTCTGAGGGGTTGGAACAAGAGGATCACTGGGGCTTGCTGATCACCAGACTAGTTTCCAGGGTTAGTGAGAAGCTCAGTCTAAAGGGAATAAGGTAGAGTGATAGAACAGAACTCCTGTATTACCCCTTTGGCCTCCAGTCACATGCACCATACCCACACATCTGCAACTACATAGCTCTCTTACACACACACACACACACACACACACACGCGCGCAAAGTAAAAAGCCAGACTAAATTATCCTCTTAAAAGTTATTTATTATTGTGTATATACGTGAGGGAGAAGGACAGTGCATGCATGCCCTGGCTTATGTGGAGGTCTGAGGACTTGTGGCATTGGTTCTCTCCTTCTACCCTGACGTGGGGTCCACAGAGTAAACTCAGACTGTCAGTCTTGTGTGGCAAGTGCTTTATCTGCTGAGCCATCTTACCAGCTACAAACTAAGTTACTCTTACATTACAAAGTGAAGCCTACGCTGGGTGTGGTGGCACACACTTGAAATCTCTGCACATGGGAGGCAGAGGCAGGAAGAGAACACAAACTCAAGGCCAGCCTCGTCTACGTAGTGGCATCCTGTCTCAAAACTTCAACCCAGGGGCTGGAGACATGGCTCAGTGGCTAAGAGCACTAGCTGCTTTGCCAGGGGACCCAAGTTCGAGTCTGACACAAAGACACACGTACACAACAAATAAACAGAATGCCAGTGAGAAGGAAGGGTCCTTAGCAGATGGGCTCAGCTTAACCAGACAGCATCTACCCCTTCTCACACACCTCACTTGAGAAGTCAGCCTGAGTGTCCTTAGAAACTCCTTGTCTGTGAGCAGACAGCTTGACCTGACAGGTGGAGCTTAGAACCTGGGGATTATGAGACATATGTCCTGTGCTTGACAGGCAACCAAATACTTTACCAAATGCAAGTTAATGGCCAAATGTTTGCCTGACAAGGAAATTCAACAAAGCCCATCATAATGAACATACAAGTTAAGTTCCCTTCTGAGCACCCTGAGATCCAGGGAGACAGACCAGAGCAGGCCCTCTCTAACTTGGTCATAAGAAGGTTCTATGTGTAGACAAAAACTTCACTCTCCTTCCTGAGCTTCAGGAAGGCCCTTTGGCTTGCCACAGAGCCTGTCTGAAAGAACTTTCTGCCCCTGACCTCACCTCACCACTCAGTGCAAATAGGAAGCCCTGTCCTGAGAGCGTGCTGAGGGTGGAGGGGCAGCTTGGGTGCTGGAAGCAGGTGACCTTGATCCTGCTCATCTTCTGCCACTCCTCCCAGCGGTCCTGCCCACGTCTGTTCCTGACAGATGAAGAGAAGCATTTGCTGGGGCAAGAAGGGGTTTCTCTGCCCTCTCACCTGCCCCTCACTAAGGTAACAACTATCCCCAAAGGGTGTCCCATCCCAGGAGCTCCATTCAACCTCTAAAGAGCCTGGATTGCAAGGGACAGTTGGGGAGTTATGGGAGGCTAAGGGCCCAGCACTGCACACCCTGGGCCTCCAGGCAGAGGAGCGAGTACTAAAGAAGATCAGGAGGAAAATCCGCAACAAGCAGTCAGCTCAGGACAGCCGGCGGCGGAAGAAAGAGTACATAGATGGACTGGAGAGCAGGCATGTTTGGGCTCACCTTTCTGCATCCCGTGGGTGGTGTCTGGGCCCGTTCGTTCCTCACCTAGACAAGCATGTTAAGGGACCACCTGCCAAGCCTGCTCTGCTTCTCCACTCCCTAGAGTGGCAGCCTGTTCTGCACAGAATCAGGAACTACAGAGAAAAGTCCAGGAGCTGGAGAGGCAGAACACGTGAGTGGAAGCAGTGTCCGGACGGAGGAGAGGGAGGATGCAGCCACAGGCAAGCTGATCTTAGGCTAACTCTTTGTTCTTCTCCTAGCTCCTTGGTGGCGCAGGTCCACCAGTTACAGATGCTCACTGCTCAGACCTCCAGCAGAGCTGCCCAGACCAGTACCTGTGTTCTGGTACCATCAGGATGTTCTGTACTTCCCCTCTCCCCCACCTCTGCCATCCTCCGCATCCACCCAATACCCCAACTACCCAGCCCCGTTTCCCGAACCCCGGTAACCGTAACCAGCCTCTGTTGATGCTGCCTTCCTTCTCTGTTGTCCCCAAAGCCCAAATGGCCTCTTTTCCTTTCAGATTCTTCTCTTTTCGCTGGCTCTCATCATCCTGCCCAGCTTCAGCCCCTTTCAGGGTCAACCAGAAGCTAGGCCTAAGGGTTATCAGCCTCATGGAGGTAAGAGACAAGGGCACAGAAGCTCCCTGATGAGCCGGAAAACTCTATTCTCTAAAACAATCAACACTAGGGATGGTCTTGGTCATTCTCGGACCCAAGCAAATGCTGTCCCACTACACTCTCTCCTCAGTGATTTCCAGAAATATCTTGACTCACAAGGACATGACAGAAAGCCCAGAGATTCCAGTGGTAAAGGCCAAACTGGAGGAGCTACGTGAAGTCCCAACTGCAAACGGCTCAGCAAAGACGAAGTTAAAGCTGGGGATGAAGGCTAGACCCACTGGGCACATCAGGGGAATGCTGCACGCAGATGAGATGTAAGCTGAACACTTCCCAATCACACAAGAACCCACACAGGCTTCCTCACTGTTTCATCTGGAATTCCCATTTAGGTGTCCATACCCCTGGAGTTCTAACTCACTCAGGATACCCTAGGAGCTTTCTGTCCACCAAGGCCACGTTTGCTTTTATGGCAGGGCACCTCATATATTTCTGCCCTCTATTTGTGATTTTACTTCTTTGAGGATGGGGTCAAGGGGAAGCAAGTTTTGACTCAGAAATAAACTTTCTAGCTAAAATTCTACCCCAGAAAATGCTGTTGCTTCAGACAAGTTCTTACGATAGAGTCTAAGCTGGTCTGACTCCTGACTCCTCTATGAAGTGCTGGGACCTCAGGCATGTTGTACCACATTCAGCTTCGAAACTTTTATTATTATTGTATATAAGCATGATGTATGAGTGTATTATTGTGTACAATACACATGTGGAGGTCAAGGGCAACTTTTAGCTTCTTTCCTCTTAGTACTCATTCTAGGGATCAAACTCAGGTCATAAATCCTATGAAGCAAACACTTCTTAAATTTGTTATAGTTGTTTTGAGACAGGGTTTCTCTGTGCAGCTCTGACTGTCCTGGAATTCACTCTGTAGACCAGGCTGGCCTCAAACTCAAGAAATCCATCTGCCTGTCTCCTGAGTGCTGGGACTAAAGGCGTGAGCCACCACCATCCAAACGTTTATGTATGTGTCTATGAGAGTGCATACCATGTGCGTATGGGTGCCCATAAAGGGCAATGGATCCCTGGAGCTGGCAGTTGTGAGCTCTGCCAGACACAGGTCTAGAACTGAACACAAATCCTCAAAAGCAGCAAGCTCTGTGAGCCACTTTACCAGCCCGGAAATTTAAAATAAAAGACAGGGGGCTGGAGAGATGGCTCAGTGGTTAAGAACATTTGTTGCTCATGCAGAAGACCTGCGTTCAATTCGTAGTACTTGAAAGGCGACTCACAGCCATCTATAACTCCAGTTCTAGGGGATCCAACATCCTCTTCTGACCTGAGGGCAGATAAACCACTCACACATAAAATAAAAGATAAATAAATCTAAAAAAAATTAAGAGTAAAAGAAGGGAGAGAAATTATTGTCACTTGCTAAATTGTCACCCCTTCCTCTCATTGCCCCCGTGACTTCTCCCCCCATATCAATTTTTTTTTTCCTGGAGCTAAGGACCGAACCCAGGGCCTTGTGCCTTGTGCTTGCTAGGTAAGCACTCTACCACTGAGCTAAATCCCCAACCCCCCCATTTTTTTTTTTTGAAAGACTTATTCATTTTGAGGCTGAAGAAGTGTTTCAGTGGTTAAGAGCATTTGTTGGACCAGTATTCAATTCCCTGAACCATGTGGCAGCCCAGGACCTGGCACCCTCTTTTGGCTTTCAGGGGCACCAGACACGCACATGGTGCACAGACATATGTGCAGACTTACTACATACACTTAAAAGATTTATTCATTTTTCTGTACATCTGTTTATGCATGAGTTTATGTGCACCACCTGCCTGCAGGTGCCCAGAGGCCAGAGGGCTTCAGACCTCCTGATAGTAGAATTACATGTGAATGTAAACCACTTGTTGGGGTACCAAACCCAGATCCTCTAGAAGAGCAGCAAGTACCCTGAAGTACTAAGCCAACTCACCAGCCTCTTTTATTTTAATTAGTTTTTTTGAGACAGAGTCTCACTATGTATCCCTGGCCAGCTTGGAGCTCGGTATGTAGAAAAGCTGGCCTTGAACTCAGAGGTCTGCCCCTCTCTGCAGTCCACATTTGGGATTTAAGGCACGTGCCACCACACCCAGTCCTCCCCAAGCCAAATTATTACAGGGAAGGACATTGTTTGACTCCTTTATTACTTTTTTTTTTTTAAAGACAGCCTTACTCTGTAGTTTAGCCTGCCTACAGATCCTCCTGCCCCCTCTCTCAAGTGCTGGGATTACAAGTGTGTGCCACCATACCCAGCTGTTTTACTTTTTATTGTGCTCATTAATGGTCTGGAAGAGGAACTCAGGGAAAGGTGCTACTACCACAGGCGTAAGAGTGCAAATTAGCCACTGAAGCTTCTCCATCTGAGACAGAGTCTGCAAGACCGAGCATAAGACAGTGGAACTCAGCTATATGGACTCAATTTGCTTCCGGACTTTCTCAAGGGCCTTTCTATCCAGTTGTCGCTGACGAACGATGACAAGGCAAGCGAAGACTAAAGCCACACCCACCATGGTGCCTTCAAACTTCCAGAACAGGTGTTGTTCCATCAGAGCTGAACGGCAGCTGAGGGCAGAAAAGGAGAGTCATTCACGGGAGAAGTCAGTCTCTCCTAACTACTGTTCTCTATCTCAGCCTACCCAAAATAAGAGAAACTGGAGTAAGTCATGTCTTTAGTCTCCGGGGAGATAAACAGAGTAGTATTAACCAATTTGATTCCCCCCACCCCAAGTCTCAAGTAGTTTGGGTTGGCCTTGAACTCCTGACTCTCCTGACTCTCCTTCGTAAGTGCTGGGGTTACAAGTATGTACCACCATGCCTGACTTTTTTTCTTTAAAAAAAAATAAATAAAAAGCGGGGTGTGGTGGAGCACCCCTTTAATCCCAGTACTCAGGAGGCAGAGGCAGGCAAATCTCTGTGAGTTCAAGGCCAACCTGGTCTATAGAGTGACTTCCAGGACAGCCAGGGCTACACAGAGAAACCCTGTCTTGAACCCCCGACCCAAAAGCCAACACTTTTTTGTTGTATGTGTGCACACTCATGCCAAGGAACAGGTGGACCACCTCTCCCCATCCCATAAGATACACACACACACACACACACACACACACACACACACACACACAGTCCAAAGACAACTAGCTGGAATGAGTTCTGTACCTCTATCATCTGGGTTCTGGGTATCAAATTCAAGTTGTTGGGTTTTTTTGTTTTGTTTTGGTTTTGGTTTTTCCGAGACAGAGTTTCTCTGTGTAGCTTTGGAACCTGTCCTAGAACTCACTCTGTAGACCAGGCTGGCCTAACTCACAGAGATCCGCCTGGCTCTGCCTCGGAGTGCTGGGTAAGTTGTTGTTTTTAAAAGATTTATTTATTTTATATCTATGATTGTTCTCCTATATGTACATATATGTACCATATGTGTGTACCTGGTGCCCGAGGAGGCCAGAGGAGGGTGCTGGATACCCTGGAACTGGAGTTACAGAACAACTATGTGGATGCAGGGAACTGAGCCAGGGTTTTCTGCAAAAGCAGCAAGTGCTTTTAACTACTGAGCTGTCTCTACAGCCCCTCACGCTGTCAGATTTGGCAGGAAGTTCCTTTACCCACCACAACATCTAATTAGCCCCTCTTAGAGATCTGTTTGCCTCTGCCTTCTGAGTGCTGGGATCAATGGTGTGTGTCGTTACACCTGGCTTAACTATATTTATTTAACTATTACTGTGTAGCCTTGGCTGACCTGAACTCCTTATGTAGGCCAAGCTGGTCTTGAACTCACAGAGCTAAGCCTGCCTCTGCCTCTGAGATTCAAGGTTTGATATGCTCCATTTCCCAGCAACTTTATTTTCTTCCTAAGCAATGCTGGGGATTAGACTCATGGCCTCTTACATGCTAGGTGAGTACTCTACCAATGAGTTACATTCACACCCCTGACCAAATTATTTGATCAGAAAACATGGCTAATAATATAGTGCTGAAGACTAGGGTTAGGGATTAAGGGTAATTTGGCTCAAATCTCTTCCTCTTTCCAGTATGCCAAACTACACCAAGACTAGGAGATAGCTACCTCCAGAAACAGGGTCAGAGGAGGGCATTTGAAAGGAGAGAAGCAGTCCTTACCTTCTGAAGTCATTCCTTTTAGATGAGCTGCATGTGATTTTCTCCACATACCCTGTAGAACCACACTCAGGTGTGGTTTTCTACCAAAATAAAGGACCAAAAACGTATGTTAGGGGGGAGGAGAAGCAACAGAAGCCCTGCTGTTCAGAAGGGGCCGGAGCTGGTGGGCAGCAGACAACTAATGGAGAGCCCCGGTGTGGACGGCGGTGGTGTGATCAGGAAGGCTACAGTAACGGAGATAAGGAAAAATTCCACAGTCTCCTGTAGTAAAATATGAACAGGGCACGATCATCCTCTGGATACTGTCATTAATGTGGGAAGGCCATATTTTCAGAGAGAATTTAAGTTCAAATGTGAGGGCTGGCAAAATGCCTCTGTGGGGAAAGACGTTTGTAGCCAAGCTTAACACATTGCATCTATGTGGTGGAAAGAGAGAAACAATTTCCCCCAAGTTGTCCTCTGACTTCTTTGGCACATGATCCAGACAAAATAAATATTAGTGTTTAAGACCGGCCTGGTTACATGGTGAGTTCCAGGACAGACAGACAGCTACATAGTGAGACACTGTCCCCAAAACAAACAAACAAACAAAAAAAGGGGCTGGAGATATGGCTCACTGGTTACGAGCACTGGTTGCTCTTGCAGAGGACAGGGTTCCAGTCCCAGCACCCACATGGTGGCTCATATCTAGATCTGATGACCTCTTCTGGATTCTTAGGGCACTACACACACATGGTACACATACACGCAGGCAAAACACCCATATATACATAAAACAAAACAAAAGTAAAATATAATGTAATTAAGTTCAGATTTGAACTTATCCTAACACTGAGAAGAAAGAAGCAATGATATGTTTAAAAAAAAAAAAAAAGAACAAAAAAACAACCAAATACTTAGGGACTGAAGAGATGGCCCAGTGGCTAAGAGCACTGGGCGCTCTTCCAGAGGACCTGGGTTCAATTCCCAGCACCCACACAGCAGCTCACAACTGTCTGTAACTCCAGTTCCAGGAGATCCGACACCTTCACCCAGACATACATGCAGGCAAAACACCCATGCACATAAAACAGAACAAACAACAAAAACTCACAATCTGGAAGTTGGAACACGGAGTACACTCTTCGGTCACCACGAACTCTTCCACCAGCCAACATGGCGAAGTTGAGGTGCTCACTAAAAGGAGAGAGAGAGAAAAATGGCCAGCCGAAGACTATTCAAAAAACATTTCTCTCAAAGGCTCTCTACCCATCCAGCTTCCCAGCACAACGCTTGCCCTCGTTCCTTTGGGGCACCTCCTTTTTCTATCTGTGCTCTTGGTATACTAAAAAAGACAAACACAAAAACGAACTACAGAGGCACGGGGTTCCCGGGCAAGCACACACCTGACAGCTTCTCCTCGCGCACCGGAGCCTCTGCTTCGCTGCAGACAGGGAAAGGGGGGTAGGAACAACGGTGAGAACGCAGGAAACCAGGGCACACCCACTTCGGACGTCAGTGGGTGAGATGCCCGGGTTCCTGGGGGCGAGGACTATGGGGTCCGCCTGCGCGCCCCTTTTTCCTCCCTCAGTACCCACTTACCAGAGCTTTAAGGTGAAAGCACACAGCAACCAGCAGAGGTGGCCGCCCCGGGGGAGGCCAAGCCTCCCCGCGCCCGCTAGCATGGAGCAGTCAGTGTGAGTGTCGCACTTGTTGCAGCAGACCTCCCTGAGGTTCCAGCTCAGAGCAGCGAAACGCCAGAGTTCTCCCCCTGGGGCCCACTAAGGCTCTATTGGCACGGCCTCGCGACCACAGCGAGAATAACCCATGTGGACTTGCTGGCTAGAAGCGCGAGGTCTTTGGGGGGGCGCCAGCGGCGGGAGGAAGGGCGCGCGGGTCCGGACTTAGTGCCCGCGCCCGTCGGCCTCGGTCTCGGGAGCGGCCATCTTGCTCGCGGAGGCTCCTGGTCCCGGCACTAGCGACGCCGACCCGTCCGGGGTGCTCTCGTCGGTCTCCTGCTGGGGCTTGTAGTCGTTCCGGACTCTGGCAACTGCCTCTCACTGCGTCTGCGCAGCAACACGCGCCTCATTCGCTGGGCGCCGCGCGGCACTGTGGTCCTTGTAGTGTTGGCGGAGCCGGCTGGAATGGCGGTACGGGAGATTCTGTTTGTTCTGGGTTCGCTTCTCCCTGGTGTCGCCTGTTTGTTCATTGAGAACTAGGTGAGCAGGGAGACATAAAAAGGGGCAATACGCCGCTCTGTCTGGACTTTGGGTATTCCTCAAAACTGTGGGCTCACCATTAGGCTCTTTGAAACCCTCCGCATCCCTTGTTCACCATCCTGGACGGCCTTGAGAAGCTGGGTCCAGGGAATCGACTGATGGAGGGAAGTTGGAACTTGCCCTTGTCGCTGGACTCGCACCCCACTCTACACAGATGAATCCCTTTTCGTTTCCCCTCATGTTAGTGTGAAACTGCTGGACAGAGCTGTTCCTTTGAACAACATTCAAATGTTCTCGTCTCTTCCCTGCTCCTACAAATAAGAAAATGATCTCAAGACCAAGAGCACGGAAATTTTTTTGTTTGGTTGGTTTTTGAGACAGGTTTTTCTGTGTACCCCTTGGCCGTCCTGGAACTCATTTTATAGAACAGGCCGGTCTCGCACTCAGAGATCCGCTTGCTTCGGCTTCCCAAGAGCTGGAATTTAAAATCTCCGTGAAGAGGATGGAGATTTTTAAAGTGAAAGCAGTGTTGGAACTAGATTCATGTGGTTTTCAGCTACACGACTTTAGAACAACATCTGTTCTGGCATGGTGGCTCAAGCCTTTAGTCCCAGCAGAGGCAGATGGATCTCTGTGAGCTTGAGACCAGCCTCTACATAGCGAGTTCCAGGCCAGCCAGAATAACACGGTGACTGTCTCAAACAAAAAAAAAAAAAAGAAAGAAAGAAAAGAAAAAGAAAGGGGGAGAGAGAGAGAGAGAAAGCTCACAACTACTTGTAAGTCCAGTTGCAGAAGCTCTCACACCCTCTTTTGGACATCACAGGCACCAGGCATGCAAAGGATGCACAGCAACACACATATACACATACAATAATTTTTTTTAAATAAATTCTTCCGTGAAACGCGATTAAGATGTTAGTCCTCTTGGGAAGTCCTTGTCTTTTTGTTGTTCGATTTTAAGACAGGGTCTTGATATGAAGCTCTGGCTTCACTTCAACTTGTACCAGTCTTGCCTCTGCCTCCAGATTGCCATTTCCAGAGTACATGAGACCCTATCTCAAAAACTAGTAAATAAATAAAATAAAAAATAAATAAATAATCCCAGATTCGGTGTAGATCAAAATGTGCCATTAAGCCGGGTGGCGGCGGCGACGGCGGCGGCGGCGGCGGCGGCGCATGCCTTTAATCCCAGCACTCGGGAAGCAGAGACAGGCGGATCTTTGTGAGTTCCAGGCCAGCCTGGTCTACAGAGCGAGATCCAGGACAGGCACCAAAACTACACAGAGAAACCCTGTCTCGGAAAAAATATATATATATAAAATCACTAAAAAGGATATTTAGAGCCAGGCAGTAGTTGTGAGCTCGCTTCCTTTCTTTTCTTCTTCTTCTTCTTCTTCTTCTTCTTCTTCTTCTTCTTCTTCTTCTTCTTCTTCTTCTTCTTCTTCTTCTTCTTCTCTTCTCCTCCTCCTCCTCCTCCTCCTCCTCCTCCTCCTCCTCCTCCTCCTCCTCCTCTTCTTCTTCTTCTTTTGAGACAGAGTCTCTCATTTTGTTATTCTGGAGAGTGTGAGAGCTTCTGCAACTGGACTTACAAGTAGTTGTGAGCTTGCTTTAGTTTCAGCCCTTGGGAGGCAGAGGCAGATGGATTTCTGAGTTCAAGACCAGCCTGGTCTACAGAGCAAGTTCCAAGACAACCAGGGCTGTTACACAAAAAAAAAAAAAAAAAAAAAAATCCTGTCTCAGAAAGAAAGAAAGAAAGGAAGGAAGGAAGGAAGGAAGGAAGGAAGGAAGGAAGGAAAGAAAGAAAGAAAGAAAGAAAGAAAGAAAGAAAGAAAGAAAGAAAGAAAGAAAGAAAGAAAGAAAGAAAGAAGAAACTATCCAGGCAATAGCTTACAGTGCTTTGGAATCCAACCTGATTTTCTATATTACTCAGAAAAGTGTAACAATCCTTGTCTTCTATGTCTGTTCTTTCTTTCTTTCTTTCTTTCTTTCTTTCTTTTTTTTTTCAGAGCTGAGGACTGAACCCAGGGCCTTGCACTTGCTAGGCAAGCGCTCTACCACTGAGCTAAATCCCCAACCCTTGTCTGTTCTTTCTAAGCAGGATTTCCCTAACACTTTGGGTTTCTTACTCTCTCTAAAGCTCCTCTCCTCAATGTGAAAGCTTGTCTATTCAGGCTTAAATAGAGTTTTTTTTTTTTTTTTTTTTTCTCTTCCAGGAAGCTGCTGAGACTTATGGCATGCTTGCCCCAGGAAATATATTTTTTTTCTTTTTTAACTCTAATAAAATTGCCCTTGAGACTTAAAGGGAAAGCAGGCAAGCTAGAGTGTGCTGTCCTTTTCGTCCCCCACTCCACCCCGCTGCAGGGAACTGTAGAGCATTTGGCTATCACATTACAGTGCCCTATTGTTGATCCCCAGCCTCAAGGGGAAATTTGTGAGTTTTTGAGAAAGGCTTTTTTTTTTTCCCTAAGAATTTGTGTAATTCTAAACGTATTTTTAGAGCTGGGTGAGGTGGTGCATACCTTTATCCCCAGCATTCAGGAGGCAGAAGTAGGCAGATATATATAATGAGACCCTTGTTTTTAAAATATACATATATTTTTATGTTGTGTGCATTCATGAAAGTGTGTGAGTGCTTTTGTGCCATGGTGTGCTTGTGGAGGTCCAAGGACAATTTTCTAGAAGGTTCTTTTCACTTTTTTTGCTTTGCTTTTGACACAGGTATAGCCTTGGCTGTCCTGGAACTTGCTCTGTAGACCAGGATGGCCTGAAATACAGAGATCTGCCTGCCTCTGCCTTCCTAATGCTGGGATTAACAGCTCTTTGCCACCACTGCCTGGCTTCTTTTCACCTTTTTAAGGAAGATATTTTGCTGCTGCTGTGCTCTGTACCCCCACCCCACCCCACCCCTGCTAGCTGGCCTATGGGCTTCCTGGCAGTTCTCCTGTCTCCACCTCTCATCTCATTTAGGAGTGCTGTGATGACAGATGTAATACCACATCTGGCATTTTAGAACTTCTGGAGATTGAATTTATGTTGTCAGGCTTCTTAGCTAACACTCTGCCTTAAAAAAAAAAAAAAAGATTGCATCTCACTTCGTCTCACTGTGTAGTCCAAGTTAAGATACATAGCTGAGGTAGAGTATTTCCATGAATGTGAGGCAGGCTAGGCCATATAGAGAAACTTTGTCTCGAGGGGGCACAGGGGATGTATATGTATGTGAAAGAGGGTAAAATATGGATATAGATAGGGACAGTGTATGTAGCCTGAATTTCTTGGTTGTACTAACAATAGTTAGTAGCACCTTTATTTTTCAGGAGTTAAATGTTGTTTATGTCATAGTATTAGGAGGTACGAGGACCACTGCAAGTTCAAGGCCAGTCTGCCTGGTCTACATGGTGAGACCCAGTGTGGTGGTCTGAACGAGAATGGCCCCCTTAGGCTTATATATTTGGATGCTTGGTCCCTAGCTGTTTGATAAGGATTAGGCGGTGTGGCCTTGTTGGAGGAGGTGTGTCACTGGGGTTGACTTTGATGTTTCAAAGGCCCATACTATTTCCAGTTAACTCTCTCTCTGCCTTGTGCTTGCCTGTCATCACATAAGCTCTGAGCTACTCCTCCAGAGCCCTGCCTGCCTGCTGCCATGCGCCCAATCATGACAGTCATGGGCTCTGACCCTCTGGAACAATAAGCAAGCCCCCAATAAACCCCTCTTTACATTGCTTTGGCCATAGTGTGTTTTGTATGTCAAATGTGTTGCTGATTGGTCAATAAATAAATCACTGATTGGCCAGTGGCTAGGCAGGAAGTATAGGTGGGACAAGGAGGAGAATAAAGCTGGGAAGTGGAAGGCTGAGTCAGAGAGACACTGCCAGCCGCCATGATGAGAAACAGCATGTGAAGATGCCGGTAAGCCTCGAGCCATGTGGCAAGGTATAGATTAATAGAAATGGATTAATTTAAGCTGTAAGAACAGTTAGCAAGAAGCCTGCCACGGCCATACAGTTTGTAACCAATATAAGTCTCTGTGTTTACTTGGTTGGGTCTGAGCGGCCGTGGGACTGGCAGGTGAGAGAGATTTGTCCTGACTCTGGGCCAGGCAGGAAAACTCTACCTACAATAGTGCCCCTTCACAGCAATGGGAAAGTAGCAAAGTCACCAAGTTACAGGAAATCAAAAAGGTGACAGGTAAGACTGCTCATCAGGGAAGTCCTGGCCATGCAAGAGGGATGACCTGAGTCCAGGTCTTGGGACCGCTGGTGAGAGTTGTCCTCCACATTTACCATTTATGCATACAGCCACACACATAACACTATAATAAAAATAAAACTTTATTTATTTTTAGACAGGTCTCACTCTTGTAGTCCTGGCTGGCCTGGAACTCACAGAGATCCACCAGCCTGCTGAGTGCTGGGATTAAAGGCGTGAACCACCATGCCAGGCAAAAAAAAACAAAACTTAAAAAACAAAACCTAAGAAAAGTATTTTTCTTTTAAGAGTTTGTCTATTCCACTGCTTACACATGCCACCATAAAGCTGGTTAGTAACTATTGTCTGTCACAGAGCAGAAGCTCAGTAAACCCTTATAAACAAGTGAATCTCCCCTGAGTCTCTGCCTCCCTTCAAATTGTGAGAAAAGGTGTTTTTTGTCTTTCTATCAAAAGATGGCTAGTCCATGAATGGCCAATATTTCATAAATCTCCCTCATCTTTTAAAACTACTATAGCAAAGGAATCCAAATCTCTTTACTCACCTGGTAAAGCTTTGTTTACAAAAAGCCTTGCTGTCTGTGGCCAGGCAGTGGTGGCTCACACCTTTAATCCCAGCACTAGGGAGGCAGAGGCAGGAGGATCTCTGTAAGTTTGAGGCCAGTCTGGTCTACAAATCAAGTTCCAGGACAGCCAGAGCTGTTATACAGAGAAACTCTGTCTCTAAAAACCAAGGGGGGAAAAGGTCTCGCTCGACACTGCATTCCCGGTACTTGATGGCCTGCAGCTGCAGCTGACCCCCTCCCTCTTCTCTCATTTCCTTTTTGAGGAATCTTTTAAAACTATCTAATCTCAGGGTTGGGGATTTAGCTCAGTGGTAGAGCGCTTGCCTAGCAAGCACAAGGCTCTGGGTTTGGTCTTCAGCTCCGGGAAAAAAAACAAAAAAACCAAAAAACTATCCAATCTCAAGAGCATGAAACGGAGTACCCACCAGTGGGGTGAGGCCGAGTAGGTCACCACTTGCAGTAGAACAAAAACTATGTGAACGTCCAGTTTAGGTGTGGCACATTGTTTTTACAAAAAGAAATTGGCTTGCCAGATTACGTTTTTTGTTTTGTTTTCAAGAGAGTGTTTTTCTGTGTAGCCCTGGCTGTCCTGGAACTCTCTCTCTCTCTAGACCAGGCTGGCCTTGAACTCACAGAGATCCATCTACCTCTGCCTCCTAAATGCTGGGATTAAAGCTGGGCTACCACTGCCAAGCTTCTCCTTGCTGTTTTTATCGCCAGTTAAGGGGGTGGGGTGGGCAAAGAAGGGGAACCCAGCCAGATGCAGATGAACCAGCATCTTGGGATGACAAAAACTGGATTTGAGTGGAGAACAGTCTGACAGTAATAAAAGTAATGCCAATGGAACAGTCATGCAAAACAGTGGCCTTTAATACTAACAAAGACCATGTAGTGAGCAACCTCCAGAGTAGTGCTGAGCCGGCCTCTCAGGACCCTAAACCTGAACCAGTAACAGAGAACTCAACATATTTACATCAATGTCTGACCTTAAACCCAAGGACAGTCCAAGACCTGAGACCATTATTCTTCCTTTCCTCTTCTCAAACCTTTCACCTTTCACATCCTCGATTCCTTCCTCTCCTTTCCCTGCCCCTTTCTTTCTGTCCTTCCTCCTCATCCTCCTTATCACCAGCTCATCTACCCCTCTAGGTCCCACCAGTTTCTCTCCTGTGCAGCCCCTCAGCCCACCTCCCTCAGGTCTAGCCTCCAGGTTCAGGGTGAGGAGGAGGCAGCGTCCGTCCCTCAGCCCAGGGAGCACTTGTTGGTGTTCTTCTTGTCAGATGATTTCAGGTCAGTGCTTGAGGGCTTGCTGTTGTTCCCCTAGAGCCGGGAAGGCAGAAGGATCGGTGTGTGAAGGGCTGGCTGGAGTATGAGCCCATCCAGACAACCCCTCTACATGAGAAATCTTGGCTTTGTTCCTCCTCAAATGGCATTTTTTTTTTTTTGAGACAGGGTTTCTCTGTGTAGCCCTGGCTGTCCTCGATCTCACAGAGATCCACCTGCCACTGTATTGTGTAACTCTCGCTGTCCTGTAGAAAAGACTGACTTTCTTGAACTCAGAGATTCACCTGCTTTTTCATCCTGAGCGATTGGATTAAAGGTGGTTGTCCTGTGTCAACCGCCCCCTACACACACACACACACACACACAGTGTTTTTTCGTTTAGATAGAGTAGCTGAGGATGATCTTGAACTCCTGATCCTCCTGCTACCACCTCCCATTGCCGGGTTCTGGGCACACCACTCCAGTTCTTGCAGACACACACAGTGGTACCTAGCCAAGTAGAACCAACTCACCGGTCTCCGACCTCCTGACTTGAGCAAGATGTCACGGGCCAGGGAATTGAAAGCCTACAGAGGAAACTGGTTAGGACAGATTGGAGGAGAGGATAAATCTATTCGTATTTTTATCTCTTGGAGGGTGGATCTCACCTCATCCACATTCATACTGGATTTGGCACTCGTCTCAAAGAATCGGATTCCGTGCTCTCGAGCCAACTGTAGGGGGCGAGGAGGGAAGGAGAGAGCTGGATAAAGAGCAGAAGCAAAGCAGTGGGCAATCCCTCCTCACCCTGGTTCTCCCGGCCCTGAGGCAAAGGGTCCCGCCGCCCCTCACCTTATTGGCCTGCTCTTTCTGCACCTTCCGCTTAACCTCCATGTCACACTTGTTCCCCAGCAGGAGGCGCTCCACTCCGGCAGAGGCATTCTGAAGACAAGGGAAACAAGTCAAGGTTGGGTCTTTCACGGGGCTCACACCTGTGATTTCTGCCCTTGAAAGGAAGGACCACAGGGCGTTTGGGATACACAGTGAGTTCCACAACATCTGGGGCTACAGAGTGAGACCTTGTCTCCAGAAGAAGGAAAAAGAAGAAGGGGTCGGGGCTGGAGGGAAGGCTCAGCAATTAAGAGCATTGATTGTTCTTCCGAAGGACCTGAGTTCAATTCCCAGCACCTGCTCGGTGGCTCATGACCATCTGTCACTAAAGTCCCAGGGGGTCCAGCAAACTCTTCTGACTTCTGAGGGCACCTGGTTCACAGATATACATATGCGGGCAAAACACCCATACACATAGATTTAAATAAATAAATTAATTAAGGTTGACTCCTGCCCATTCTCACACCCCACCCTCCAGGAGCACCCCATCCCCTCATCTCTTTTGGAGATGTCTCACCTCTTTGATGCTTTTCATCCAGTTTTGAATATTCTCGAAGGATTTCTCATCGGTGATGTCATATACGAGGATGATGCCCTAAGGAATGGCGAATTTCACTTTGGACCATATTTCCATTAAGTTTCTATTGTCCTCTAAGTGATCCTCCAAGTCCCACCCATGGGTCTAAGCACAGGCCACATGGGGCTGGCTGCGACACACACCTTACCCTCCTTCTTTATCCCCTACCCCATGCTCATAACCTGCTGTACTCATGAAACTATGACATCAGTCCATGTCCAGACCCACATTTCATACCATGGCTCCACGGTAATAGGCAGTAGTTATTGTCTTGAATCGTTCCTGGCCAGCTGTGTCCCTGAAGCAGAAGTTTTTATAGAGTGAAACAGAAGTCTCCAAGAGGGAAAAAGCCCTTTCCTAAGAACTTAGCTTTTGTAACACTGGGGGTGGGGGGCTGAAAGGAAAGGAGCCAGGAAACAGTAAAGGGGAAAGGGACCAAGGACAGTTGGGCTGCTGCTGTTCAGCGGCCGCAGGGCCAGGAAACAGGATGTCTCTTGTTTACTCATAGATGCCAAGCACTGTCCTGAGTATCACTTTATGTGTGTGTGTGTGTGTCATCCTATCTAACCCTCACTGTGTCATTGTGAGGCATGTCTCACTGTCCCATTTTACAAATGAAATGAATGTAGGGAGGCTGGGGAACTAATGAAGGCCAAGCAGAACTTGAGCAGCAGGACCAGGGTTCAGACCCCATCTGCTGCTGTTTATCTGCCATAGCTCAATGTTTCAGCGGAAGCCTCACAGAGCCTCCACACCTGTAGTGAGTGTCTCCACTTCCTTGAGACAGTCAGGTCACACCTCTGTATGGGACCTCCTGCACTCTCTAAAAGGTTTTAAGTTATTATTATTATTATTATTATTATTATTATTATTATTATTATTTGAGACAGGGTCTCTCTACATAGCCCTGACTATTCTGGGACTCACTCTGTAGATCAGGCTGGCCTCAGACTCGCAAAGATCCACCTGCCTCTGCTTCCCAAGTGCTGGGATAAAGGTTGCTCTCTCTAAAATTTAGAGAGAGCAATAGACTGGGAGTCAAATTCGTAATTCTGCAACTTGTCTTTTAAGCACTTAGAACCTGTTTCTACATCATCGCTCAAAAGACATTTGTTTTCAAGTCCGGAGAAGGCTCTGGGTGAGGAAAAGACACAAACTGAAAGTGGGCCACCAGCAGAGGAGCCGAAGGACAGCTGAGTAAGCAAGATAGCTCAGTTAGGAGACGTACAAACCGAACAGAAGAAAAAGGGAAAGAAAGAAAGCAAAACAGAAAGACCAACATGCCTGCACACGCCTGGAATCCCAGGACATGGGAGATAGAAGCAGCAGGAGCAGGAGCTAACGGTCACTCATTCTCCGCTACATGGTGAGTTCCCGGCCAGCCTGGGCTACATGAGATTTTGTTTCAAAAACATAAAATAAAGTAAAATAAAACTGAAAAGAGAAGCCAGGTGGTGGTGGCACACTTTAATCGCAGCACTCAGGAGGCAGAGCCAGGCGGATCTCTGTGAGTTTGAGGCCAGCCTGGTCTACAGAGTGAGTTCCAGGACAGGCTCCAAAGCTACACAGAGAAACCCTGTCTCAAAATAAACAAACAAACAAAGAAGAAGAAGAAGAAGAACTGGAAAGAGAAAAAGGAAGGGAGGAGACATGAAGGGCAGGGGTGGGGTGCAGGGTAGGTTCACATGGCAGCCTGGACTGGCGAGCTGGGTACCTTACTTACCAGACTTGCAGTTTGATCCTCTTCCCCTCTATTTCCACAGTTCGGATCTTGAAATCAATTCCTGGGGTGAAAGGTGTGAAGCCAGGTGGGTGTGTGTATTTATTCGAAAAGTATGGTGGGAGAGAGCAGAGGCTCTGCCAGTATCTCTGCTGGGCAGGCGCTTGGGGTCGTGACCTTGCTGGATGTGTAAATGGAGAGGACTTTTCCAAAGCTTTATTCCTATCGTAAGCACGCTGTTTTTCCTTAGAATTTATGACGTTTGGAGGGAGGTGGTGAAACTCATTAGGGGCCTTAAAAGCATGCCAGCTGACAACTTTCACTTCCATCTCTATCTCACTTTCCCATTCTTCTCTCCCCCTCCCCCAACACACGGCGTACTACTGGTCCTCCAACCACCCCGCTAGCTAGCTAGCCCTTCAGGGTAAAGAGGAAATGGAAAGGCAGCTGATTCACGTCTATGTGAACTAACTGGTGGGTCAGGCGTGGAACTGATGGACTGGGGCTCCATAAGATTCCTCTAGGGAATCAGTTCATTGGCAGGAACGCTTTCTTTCCCCTTTATCTGCAGACTTGAGAGTCTCAGTCAAGACGAGATGAAGAAAGATGAGAGGGAGGAGAAAGGACGCTCTTTTTTTTTTTTTTTTTGGTATTTTTTGTTTGTTTGTTTGTTTGTTTTCGAGAGACAGGATATCTCTGTGTAGCCTCAGCTGTCCTGGAACTTGCTCTGTAGACCAGGCTGGCCTCGAAATCACAGAGGTCCACTTGCCTCTGCCTTCCCAGTGCTGGGATTAAAGGCGTGCGCCACCACTACCCGGCAAGGACACTCTTTTCCTGGAAATCTGGGCACATCTCCCAGGCCTCTTAGGGGCTCCAGAGAGAAGGATGAGTCAGGAAGCTTACTCAGAGACCCCAAAGTCCCGTCCTTTCCACCGTCCTCTCCCAGTACACTCAGCCACTCTGTGCAGTACCCTGTTGAGGGCAGAGGACTAGGAAGATGATTTGAAGGTGGAGGTGGATGCAGGGGAAGTCTGAAGCCCAGTGGATCAGAAAGAGGCCGACAGAACTGGGAAGCAGGGGAAAGGAGAAATTGTGAAGAATGAATCCAGAGATGTTAGGTGGATGCGGTGAGGAAGGAAGCCGGCAAAATGACAAGAGCCTATGTGGATTTCGGGAGACCAGGGAGCTAGTACCAAGAAAGGGAGGGGTGGCAGCACTGGGGTTACCTGGAGGCCTCAGAAAGGTTTGAAGTTTTGAGTGCTATTCAGGGACATTATGGGGGATGGGTCTGGGACAGGGGTCGAGAGATTGAAAGTTAGTGTCTTACTCTAAAGGGATCAAAAAGTAGGGTCCCTAAGTCCTTCAGGAGCTGGAGTTATGAGGGTGGGCGGGGGCAGGGGGTGGGTCCGGGGTCTGGGATACAGTCAGCGGGCTCACCGATGGTGGAGATGTAAGTGCTGTTGAAGTTGTCCTCTGCAAAGCGAATGATCAGACAGGTCTTGCCCACCCCCGAGTCCCCGATCAGCAGCAACTTGAAGAGGTGGTCGTAGGCTTTGGCCATGGCGGACACTGGGGGCGCCGGGGGAGGGGTCGGGAAGAGCCAACACTGGTAGGCGGGATCGGAGGGCTGGCAGGCAGAAACCGCCAGAGTCCCAGCCAGGAAGTTTTCCTCCCTCTCCGCCCAGGCCCGGGGAGAGAAGAGAGGCGGCCCCGCTCGTGGCTCCACCCCTCTTCGCCAGTGGAGAGGCCTGTCCAGCTTCTGCGGTCCTGGCGCTGCCTCCTCGCCAGCCTCGGCCGGCCAGTCTCCCTAGACCTTCCCACGGTCTTCGGCTAGCTGCCTTTCCTCCCTTTCGACCGACGTAGAAAGAGAGATTTTTAAAGAGATTAGAGGAAGCGGGAAAGAATTTGCCAATAAGGGTAGACATGGGGGTGGCACTGGAAATTGATTAAAAAAAAAAAAAAGCTGAAGGATCTAATTCAAAGGCTTTTTTGAGTTTGCGATAAAGGTCCCAGAACATTAGTGTCAGCGTGGTGCGCCCTAAGTCTACCTATCCCAAATTCCCTTTGAAAAGAAGCGGGTTGGGAGGTCAATATGCTGGGTCCACCTGCCCCCTGGTGGAGCACAGTGAAAAACTGAAATGATAAAAATAAGTCCCACCAACTACACTCAACACACACACACCCTATTCACATTCTGGAGACTAGCCTTGAACTCAGTAGCACAGCTGGGACTCCAACTCCTGGTAACCCTACGGCCTCAATCTCTCAAGTATGAAGACTACCGGCTACCATGCCCAGCTTTCCATCTTTTCATTCTTTTTTTTTGGTTTTTCAAAACAGGGTTTCTCTGTGTGTAGCCCTGGCTGTCCTGGGACTGGCTCTGTAGACCAGGCTGGCCTAGAATTCAGAGCTCCGCCTGGCTCTGCCTCCCAGGTGCTAGGATTAAAGGCGTGCGCCACCGCCGCCCGGCCCATCTTTATTTCTTTATTCACTTTATTTATAGTGTGAATTATTTGCCTGCATGTGTCTAAGTACTACGTTGAGTACAGTGCCTGCAGAGGGTAAAGAGAGCAATGATCCCCTGAAACTGGAGTTAGGGACCGTAAAGTGGGTGCTGGGAATTGAGTCCAGGTCTACTGCAAGAGCAGCCAGCTCTTAACCATTGGACCGTCTTTTGAGTCCTATAAAAGGGGAGGGTTTGAGGGTTACTTTTCTAACAGATGAGTACTGACTATGAGAAAGAGTTTTTGCTACTTTGTTTTTGCCATATTCTATGTTTACATTTGTCCTTTCTCAAACACAATGTATCGGTTACCTTGACAGAAACAATTTATGAGAGACAGGGCTTGTTTTGGCTCACAGTGGGTGCAGTCTATCAGGACAGCATAGCCCGGGGCATCTGGTCACTCTTCATCTCAAATCAGGAAGTGGAGAGGGATGAGTGCTGGTACTAAGCTCATTTTCACCTTTTGATTCAAGATGCTGAATGGTGCGGATCACTGTTAGATAGGCCTTGCCACCTCAGTTAACCCAGTCTAGACACTTCCTTCCAGACACGTCCAGAGATTGGGCTCCTAGGTGATTCTGGATCCTGCCAAACTGACAGTCCATATTGACTATCACACACAACTAACTAGTCGCGTTATTTTATTCATTTATTCATTTATTCCATTTAGATTTGTGTAGGCACACACATACCATGGTGAAAACGTAGAGGTCAGAGGACACGCTGCACGATGTCCCACCAATCTACCCAGAGCCATCTCATCAGCCCACTTTATTGAGGCAAGGTCTCTCTGTGTTGCCCAGGCCAGTCTCAAATTTGTGGAATCAAAAAAAAATTGTGGAATCATATGATCATCAGCCTCCTCAAAATCTTTACCTACAGTCATGTACATGTACCACTGTGGCTAGTTCAATATCCCACTCCCACCATTTTTAAAAATTATTTATTTTTATGTGCATATTTATTTTATTTTTGGTGTTTTGCCTGCATGTATGTCTGTGTGAGGGTGCAAAATCTTGGAGTCACAGATAATTGTTAGCTGACATGTGGGTGATGGGAATCAAACCTAGGTCCTCTGGAAGAGCAACCAGTGCTCTTAATCACTGAGTCCTCTCTCCAGCCCCTCCTTGATGTTGGTTATTTTTTTAACTCTTTAACTCTTTGTTCTTTGCTCTTTTGGGGGGGCCCACTACCCAGCTCCCAAATAAGTCACACACAGAGGTGTATTCTTAATTATAAATGCCAGGCCTTAGCTTGGCTTGTTTCTTGCCAGCTTTTCTTTAATTATCCTGTCTATCTTTTAAAGCCTCTGGGCTTTTATCTTTATCCTATATACCTTTCTTTACTTCTTACTCTTTTTGTGTCTTGCTGTGTAGCTGGGTGGCTGGCCCCTGGGGTCCTCCTCCTTCTCTCCTAGATCTTTCTTCTATTTATTCTCTCTGCCTGCCAGCCCCGCCTATCCTTTCTCCTGCCTTGCTATTGGCCAGTTCTTTATTAGACCACCAGGTGTTTTAGACAGGCAAAGTAACATAGCTTCACAGAGTTAAACAAATGCAACATAAAAGATGCAACACATCTTTGCATCATTAAACAAATGTGACACATCTTTTTTGTTGTTTTTGTTTTTGTTTTTCGAGACAGGGGTTCTCTGTGTAGCTTTGGATCCTGTCTTGGAACTCACTCTGTAGCCCAGGCTGGCCTTGAATGACATATCTTAAAATATTCTACAACATCTCCTATTTTTTTTTCTTAATGATGCTAGGGATTGGTCAAATCCAGAGCCTTGTACATGCTAGGCAAAGTATTTTACTACTGAGCTGTATTGTATTATGGGCTTCAATTCCCTTCTGCCCATTCTCTCACAGCTCATTACATTTCAGGTTGTAGCACAGACCTTGACCCTTTCCTGGTTTTCCTCACTGACCAATTCCGTCCTTTTAACCACTCTAAAGTCTAGGTATGGTGCCATAGACTTGCAATCCCAGCACACAGGAGACAGAAGCTAGATGATCACTGCAAGTCTGAGGTCAGGCTAGCCAGGACTACATGAGACCTTGTGATAGCTAATCTTTTTGTTTGATTGTTTTTCTGAGACAGGGTTTCTCTGTGTAGCTTTGGAGTCTGTTCTGAAACTCGCTCTGTAGACTAGGCTGGCCTCGAACTCACAGAGATTCGCCTGTCTCTGCCTCCCGAGTGCTGGGATTAAAGGTGTGCATCACCACCACCCGGTCAAGTGATGGCTAATCTTAGTTGCCAACTTGACACAGCTGGAATGAGGCAACCTTCACTGAGGAATTGCTTCCATCAGATTGGCCTGTGGTCTTATCAGTGGGGGCATTTTCTTTTCTTTTTCTATTTTTTAGATAGGGTCTTCCTATCTCTACACAGATTCATTTATCTTTACGTCTGTGGATATTTTGCTCTTGCATGCACACCATATGCATGCCAGGTGCCCTAGGGAGGCCAGAAGGTGGTTTTGGATCTTCTGAAACTGGAGTTCCCGACTGTTTTGAGCCTCCATGGTGGTTAGCCACCATGTAGGTGCTGGGAATCAAACTCCTGGTTCTCTGAAAGAGCAGCCAGTGCTCTCAACCTCAGAACCATCTCTCTTCAGCCCCAAGCATTTTCCTGGTTGCTAATTGAGGTCAGAGGGCCCAGCTCTGTGGGAGGTACCATCTCTGGACAAGTAGGGCTGCTGTATGAGAAAGAGAGCTGAATGTAGGCCCAGAGATCAGACAGTGGTCTTTCTTGGTTTCTGCTTCAACCTTCTGTTTTTACTCCCTCAACAATGGACTATAACCTATTAGCCAAATAAACCCATTTTTTCACCAAGTTTGTGATAAAAATGTTTATCACAGAACAGAAAGCAAACTAGAACAGGTGGAGGCGGGGTGGAGAGTGGTAGTGCATACCTTGAAACCCAGCGTATAAACTGACCACATGACTGACCCATGGTATAGTTAGGGGAAGGATTTTTATTTTTGTTTTTGAGACACGGTTTCTCTGTGTAGCCCTAGCTGTCTTGGAACTCATCTGTAGACCAGGCTGGCCTTGAACTCAGAGATCCACCTGTCTCTGCCTCCTGAGTGCCCGGCTAAGGGGAAGGTTTTTATTGTGAGAGAGGAGAGCCAGGGGTATCTGGAAGAGTCAGAGCAGAGAAAGACATAGACTGAACATGGCCAGGGCTGTCTTTGAGAAAGGGGAGAATAGCAGGAGACAGAGACTAGAGAAAATATAGTAAGAGAAGCAGGAGCAACACATCGGGAGAACAGAGTGAGAACAGCCAGGTTAGGAGGATGAGCAGCTGGGTGAGGGGAGTCCACGGGCTGGAGAGCTTAGGATAGAGGAGGTGAGAAGGGCTGGGATGCTAGCATGGACTCTGAAATGTGTAACAGGTCCTTGTGATACTGAGGGAGCCTGGAGGCCAGCAGGAGCTGACATACTGATAAGACACGACAGGTAGCCATAAGTCCCTTCTGCCACAGGTAAGGGAAATGACTCCTTTTGGTAGATGGGAACCAGTTTCACAAGTTCCTGAGGAATGCTGGTTTTTATCAAACCACCGGAAATCCTCCTATAATCCAGGTTGAGCTCATTTCTGGATATTTGGTCTGCCTTTTGGAGGTTGGGGAATTGGAGTATCTTTTGGACCTGACAGCCAGCACTCCAGAGGCAAGAGGCAGAAGAATCCCTGTGGGTTCAAGGCCAGCCTGGCCTACATAACAAGTTCCGGGCCAGCCAGAGATACATAGAGAGAGCCTATCTCAAATAAATAAGAATAAGTAACAGCACTGGACCTGTCAACATCCAGTCATAGATGGAGGTCAGGTAAGCCCAGAGAGAAGGGCCAGCCCCTTGACAGATAGGTATTGGCAGCTGATGGCTCCTGGGGAGAAAAAGTATCATTGTCTTTAGTGGTGCAGCCACTGATGAGTTACCTGAGCCCAGTGGACAATCGTGCCCCTGGTGGCAGCCTTGGTGAAACTTGATCACAAAACAAGACCAAGACATGACAGTTGGACGGGAGCTAGTTGTGAGGACATCTTTCTGGAAAGAAGGTGGTGTAGTGTAACCAGAATGTATTATGGACAGATATGAGCATAGATTTTAAAAAGAGAAGCTGGTGCTGGGCGTCTCTGATTCCAGCACTCAGGAGGCAGAGACTGGTGGATCTCTGTGAGTTTGAGGCCAGCCTGGTCTACATAGTGAGTTTCAGGATAGTCAGGGCTCTGTATAAAGATCCTGTCTCAATCCCTACCCCACCCGCCAAAAATGAGAGAGCTAGGGAGAGAGGGAGAGGGAGAAGGAGTTAGAGTGAGAAGCTGGTAACATGACTCAGTGAGTGGGATAAGGGGGCTTGCCACCAAGCCTAATGACCTAAGTTCAATACCCAGGACTTACATGGTGGAGGAGTGAACTCACTCCCGAAAGTTATCTTCTTAGGGCTCCCCCTTTCTCTCTCTCTCACACACACAAATTAAAATATCATAAAAAGTTAAAAATAAATAAGTAAATAAATAAATCACTCTTTACTTTTCATGGATGGTTCTGATAAAGCTCATGAATTCTATTTTTCTCATGTGTCTGGGCTTTTAATTCCAAGCAATGTGTTCTCTTTGCTCACTTCTCTGGTACTTTAGCTGGTATATTTCACTGTGACTTCATCTCATCACATCCTCTCCTTAGCTCTCAAGGTTTCAGCAAGGATGGCTTTTACCCCTTCAGTTGTGCTGGGCTCTTCCTGGACTTAGTTTATTTTATTAATTTTTTTATTTTCTTATTTTTGTTCAATGCTGGGGCTCTAACCCATGGCCTCACACGCTAGGGCAGACTTCTACCCACTAAGCTACATTCCTGGCGTCTGAAGATGTCTACTCTTTGTTTGTTTTGTTTTTTTGTTTTTCAAGACAGGATTTCTCTGTGTAGCTTTGCGCCTTTCCTGGAGCTCCCTCTGTAGACCAGGCTGGCCTTGAACTCACAGAGATCCTCCTGGCTCTGCCTCCCAAGTGCTGGGATTAAAGGCGTGCGCTACCACTGCCCGGCTTGAAGATGAGGAGCAGGAAGGACAGATGATGAGCAGAGTATCCTCCTCCTGGACCTGAGCAAAGGTTTGGGGTGTCTACTTGTTGGGGCTGGAGAGAGAGCTGAGACTGCTCCTGCAGAGGACCTGAGTTTGGCTCCCAGCACCCTTGTTGGGAATTTACGACCAGCTGTAACTCGGCTCCAGGGAAATCAGATGCTTCTGGCCCCTTCCAACAGCTACACGCATGTGCCCCACATGGGCATATACACATAATTTTTTTTAATGTGACAAAAATAAGATCTTTACAGTCTACTTGCTGATTTAATGGAGGAACAAATGTGACCAAATGGCTTTGTGACTCCTGATGGAAAAGGATGAAGCGAGGTCCCTGAATTCCCATTGGGAGTGTGTTGAAAAGGTTGAACAACCAATTCTCCAAAGGAAAGCTCTGTGCTTGTAGTTCTTGTCAATCTCTGGGATGTGCACAGTCTCATGATGGCTGATACTGAAGTAGTATCACTGAGTATGAGTTTGGCAAAAAAAATAGTCTTGGGAATCAGTGAGAACTGGTTTCGGCGTATTATTCCCAGAACAGAGTAATTTTGGGGGAAATGATATTTAGGCTGAAATCTGAAGGACAATGTGCAAACATCTAATAGAGAAGAATTCTTGGCTGAAGAAATATGTTACAAATGCAAAACAGAATACTAAGGGCTAATGATGGAGCTCAGTGTAGAACAGAGGTTCTCAACCTGTGGGTCACAACCCCATTGGGGAGTGGAATGACCCTTTCACAGGGGTTGCCTTAGACCATTGGAAAACACAGATATTTACATTACAATTCATAACAGGGGCTGGAGAGATGGCTCAGCTATTAAAGGCTAGGCTCACAACCAATTCATAACAGTAGCAAAATTACAATTATGACGTAGCAATGAAATAATTTCATGGCTGGGGGTCACCACAACATGAGGAACTGTATTCAAGGGTTGAAACATTAGGAGTGTTGAGACCACTGGCTTAGAATGTTGCCTACAAAGGACAAAGCCCTGGTTTAGATTCCTAAGACTGCACCCTCCGCAGATCACACACACTACATATCACAACATGCTTGCAACCTGAGCACTTTCAGGGTGGAGGCGGGAAGATTGGGAGGTCAGCCTTTTTTTTTTTTTTTTCACCCATTTGTTTTTCAAGACAGGTTTTCTCTGTGTAGATCTGACTGTCCTGTAACTTTCTCTGTAGAGAAAGCTGGCCTCAAACTCAGAGATCGCTCGCCTTTGCCTCCCTAGTGCTGGGATTAAATGTGTGGCCACCACCACCTGGTGGAGATACTGTTTTAAAAACAAACAAAAAAGTCTATTAGTGGTGGCAAATGCCTTTCAATCCCAAAAGACGCAGGCACAACTCAACTCTGTAAGTTCAAGGCCCACCTGTTCTACGGAGTGAGTTTCAGGACAGCCAGGGCTACACAGAGAAACCCTGTCTCAAAAAAAAAAAAATCCTACTTTGCTCACACGATAGTTCACAAATTGCAGATACACTACAAATATTGTAGGGAATTATTTCAGTATTAGGTGTATAAGAAAGGAATAAATTTCATTTTTAGACCTATAACCTATTTCCCAAGATATCTTCGATATATATTACAAATATGCTAAAACCCAAAATCATTCTGCTCAACCAGTACATACACATATGAAGAGAGACACGTTCATTTAAGCTTGGACAATTCTTTTTTTTTTTTTTTTTTTCAAGACAGAGGTTTTTTTTGTTTTTTGTTTTTTGAGACAGGGTTTTTCTGTGTAGTTTTGGTGCCTGTCCTGGAGCTCCAGCTATAGACCAGGCTGGCCTTGAACTCACAGAGATCCACCTGGCTCTGCCTCCCGAGTAAAGGCTGCACAGCCGCCGCCGCCGCCGCCGCCACCGCCACCGCCACCATCACCGGGCTAAGACAGGGTTTCTCTGTGTAGCCTTGGTTATCCTAGAACTAGCTCTGTAGACCAGGCTGGCCTCGAACTCACAGACATCTGCCTGTCTCTGGTTCCTGAGTGCTGGGATTAAAGACGTGTGCCACCACGACCTGGCCTAAGCTTAGGCAATTTATTTATTTATTTTGAGACACTAGAATTCACAGTCCACCTGTCTTTGCCTCCCCAGTGCTGGGATTAAAGGTGCCACCATGCCTGGCTTGGACAATTTAACTTCTCTAAGCAACACACGAATCTGTACAAAGTGGTAATAGTAACAGTAGCTTCAGAGTTAATTAGCATACTTGTTTTATTTTGATTTGGTTTTTAGAGGCATAATCTCTCTATGTAGTTCTGGCTGTCCTGGAACTCACAGTGCCCTCCAGATTCGGAGAGTGCAGTGATAAAAGGCGTGACCAATCACGTGTGGCCTTAATTAGCATGTTAAAAACGCACGCGTCAAGAGCTATATGAATATTAGATTTTATTCTTCTTCAAAGGGAAGGATTGGAAAAATACAAAATGAGGTTCTATCCTTAGCACTGGAAAACAGCAACAACAAAATAATAATGGTAAACAATAGGGTTAGTTGCAGTGGAGCAAATATGAACGGGACTTTTTTTTTCCCCTCCTGTAGTCCACACTTGACCTCAAATTTGATTGCTGTGGATCCCAGGATGATTTTGAATTTCTTATCCTCTCGTCTTCGAAGTTCTGCGACTACAGCCTTGAGCCACTGACACCACCACTACGCCCTGCCCTGCCCTGCCCTGCCCCTGCCGGTTTACAAAATGCTGGGGATTAAATCCAGGGCTTTGTGCATGCCAAGGAAGCAGTCTACTAACGTAGTACATCCCCAACTCCAAGAAAATATTTTATTTAAGATGTATTATATCTAGAATTGCTTGTTAATCCGGGTAAATTAAACCAATTGCAAAATCGTAAAGATTATCAGTAAACGAAAAAGTCCTGGATAAAGCTCCTCGCCGGTGTCCACCTCTGTCGTTCCCATTACACTCCAGCTGTCAAAGTATAGCAGGAAAATTTTAAACTGTCCATTTTTCTTTTGACAGCGGCAGAACTCTGAACTCAAAATAGAAGCTAACTCTCTCACCATGGTTATGCACCCGTGACAAGAGGAGCCTTTACGGACCTTCTGAAAATGGCGGTCCACGGCTCATTCGAACGGCAAGCAAGACCTTCCCAAGATGGCAGAATAACACGCTCTCGTCACTTCCTGTACCATACCGGATATAAGGAACAGGATTTCCGCTTTCGCTCCTTTCCGGCGGTGACGACCTCCCTACGAGAACATGCCTGTGAGTTCCTTGGTCCAGGTTTCGGCAGAGAACTCGCTCTTGTGTCTGCACTCTCCTCTCGCGCTAATTGCAGATCGTAGAGGGTCCACATTTACGCCCCGCTTATCTCAGGACCGTAATTCCAGGACCGCGGCGGCCCACGGGCCGCCCGCGTAGATGGGAGCCGAGAGGAGATAAGATGGCGGCCCAGCTACGCAGAAACCAGGGGCGGCGAGGGGCGAGTTCTCTTCGGTGTGTGACAGTGGGGACTGTTTTCCGTTATCGCCTTTCACCGTTAGCTTCTAAATCTCTGCATTTCTGCCCCTCGTAGCTCGCAAAGGATCTCCTTCATCCCTCTCCAGAAGAGGAAAAGAGGAAACACAAGAAAAAGCGCCTGGTGCAGAGCCCCAATTCCTACTTTATGGACGTGAAATGCCCAGGTGAGGAAGTGGTTTGCCGGAGCGGGGAAAAATTAGTACTTGTAACTTGATATTTTCTCAGAATTCGAAAGTAAGACACGGAACTATGTCCTAGAATGATTGATTGAATTAGTGAGAGGGATGGTACAGTTTTTGTTAGGATGCGGTAAGGGGATGGTAACTTGGAGCAAAGTGAAAGAAGTTAACGTTTTGTTGTTGTCTTTTTCAGGATGCTATAAGATCACCACGGTCTTTAGCCATGCACAAACGGTAGTCTTGTGTGTTGGCTGCTCCACTGTCCTTTGTCAGCCCACAGGCGGAAAAGCAAGGCTGACAGAAGGTAAGTGGTCTTAATGTTGGGCTTTTGGCCTTTGGATCCTGTGGTGACAGATCGTGTAGAATGCAAACCTCCAGGCTAGTAAAGCAAGCTGTATTCTTGTTAGAGTAGATACTGTTGCTTAAAGCTGGGGTGGGCTGGTTTGTTAAAAGGGTTCCATTTGGCTCCAGGTGATAGGACTTGGTGGAAGGGATGTGTATAGTTGGGAAGTAGCTAATGGGATTGAGAACAGATTTAGGAGCAGGGTCAGTGGCAGGCTGTGCAGGCTGATTAAGCAATACTTTGGACCTTTTTCTTCCAGGATGCTCCTTCAGGAGGAAGCAGCACTGAAAAGCACCTGATTCAAGATGAGTGGGAACCATCCCAATAAACACATTTTGGATATATAGTGTTTGTCTTGTTTAACTGGTAGGAAGTTGATGCCTCAAGTATCTCAGGGCAACCAGAAGAGTGGTCCTTTTGGGTCAAGTAAGTGGCCAAATACCCAAGAGTTCATTTTGGGCATTTGTATCTAGGTTCATTGGGCAAATCTTAGACTATGGTTTAAAGCTGGTGATACTGTATAATTAGTTGGGCTTTGTATTCTAATGTCTTTCTGGTATTCATATTCACTATTTTAGGGAAACACTAGTTTTTAACAGGAAGCATTGTGTCATACAAAGGTGTGGGACTGTTATCATTCAGGGAGTGTTGGTACACACTACTTTAATCCCAGCACTTGGAAGAAGCAGAAGCAGGTAAATTCAGAGCATCCAGGATTACTGTTCTTGTGTGTGTTGGGTGTTTAGACAGAGTCTTACATACTTAGTCCATGTAGCAGGGGATACCTCCCAAGTGATGGCATTGTAGGTGTGCACCACCATATCAATTTATATGGTGCTAGGAACAGAAACTTAACCTTTACAACATAAGACTTTGAATAAACCACGTAAGATCCTTTATTTACATTTCATAGAAAACTTGTTATGGAGGCTTACTGTAGAGTGTGCCACTGGGCTTCTGCAGGATGAGGTATCTCCTCCACTCCTCCACAGTGAAAGTGGATGTACCCACATTAGTGCTTTATACTCCACAACCAGTGTTGCAGCCGACTCTGCACTAGTGGTGGCTGTGGGCTCAGGAAGTGAGGGGGAGAACATGTGGCTGTATAAGAGGCTGGAAGAGAATGGAGTTAAGGAAAGCAAGTAAGTGAAGCACATATATCTGAACTTCCGAAAGATAAGGGCAGTGGTTCTTTACCTGGCTGAGGTGTTCCTATAGTTGGTACATAAACAACTGGAATAGTCTGTATCTTGTTGAGGAAGGCATTGTATGCTGGAAAAAGGAAATGCCACAAAAAAGGTTTATGTGATTTTGATTGCAGGAAGGCCTTGAAGATTAAAGTCCATTCAAAAATGAGATTTAAGGGCCGGCGAGCTGATTGAGCCAGCAGAGACATTTGACAAGCTTGTCTTAAGTCCCCAGAGCCTCCACTGTTGTCTCTGACTTCTACACTTGAGTCAGGGCATGTTTGTGCTCCCTTCCTAACCGAAGCAAATAATTGTAAGAAATAAATAAAATGAGATTTAAGTATTAGTATACAAGTCAATGTTTCCAGTTAGTTTTCCTTCAAAAAACACCTCCCTAACAAGTACAACACAAGTATAGCATATTTGTAGCATATGCTGTAGGTATTAGAAGTAACCTAGAAATGATTTAAGCTATATGAGCAGATGTCTAGAAGTGAGAATGCTCTTGAGTGCTTTAAGTTTTGATAATTGTGGGTCCTGGAATCGCCTCTCTCCAGTTGACTATAATGGCGAGGTACAGAGATACATCTTAGAGATACTTTTCTTTCCACTTTGGGCTAAAAGTACATGTGTAGGCAGTAGTGATCTCTCTTGGTTTGGTTTTTTGAGACTGGTTTCTCTATGAAACACAACCCTGGCTGTCATGGAACTTGCTTCATAGACCAGGTTGCCTGCCTGTCTCCCAAGTGCTGAGATTAAATGTGTGGGCCACCATGCCTGGCAAGTTGACCTTTAATCTTCTAGGCTCACTCATTGTCAACTACGTTTCATCCTTGGTTTGTGAGAGTCAAAAGTCTACCATGCAGACTCCTTACCTAGGAAGATGAAAGCAGTTGATGCCAGCACTGTGAAGAGGGTAAACAGGAGGATCTGGTAAGAACCAACAAGATTCCTGAAGACACCTGGACCTTCACAGTGATCTGCATTGCCATAACGGGACGGAATCGTTACATTAATCCAGAGTAGATGGTGGCTTTAATCACAGTGCAGAAGCAGCATTATGTCCAGTTCTATGGGGTGCTAGGCATTGAATTCAGGGCTTCATGCACACTATGCATGTACCACCTGAGTTAGACCTTTAGCCAGAGCTTGAACTCAGCTGCTTGCCTCTTTCCTGAGTACTGGCATTAAAAGAAAATGCCACCATGCTTGGCCCCTTGTTTGTAAGCATATTTGGTTCTTACATTGTTTCAGAGGCCCACAGTTCCCTCTTAGTATAATCTTACTCCTGCATGCTATTTCTATCCTGGGCTGTTGAAGGTACTGTGAGGTGGGAAGATAGCTGAGGTAAAGTGTTTGGTCAAGCATGGGGAACAGGGTTTCTCTGCCTGCTTCTGCTTCAAGGCGTGTGCTACCACCACCCAGCTAAGACCTGAGTTTTGTATGCACACAGGCCTATGTGGGTTTTGCTACAGTCCAGTTGTATACCTACTTGTGATCCTCTTGTTGGGGAGGCAGAGGCAAGCTGCCTGGCCAGCTACCCTAGCCTACTCACCTCTAGGCCAGTGAGAACAGGTTGATGGTTCCTGGGGAATTGCACCAAAGGTGACTGCTTCAGTTTGCATGCATATACCCACTTAGTGTATACACCCTCACTTGAACAACAAAACCCACTACAGTTACCTCTGGTCACATACTGCTGTTTATGTAAATATTGCCCAGATCAGGGTCCAAATAAAATTGGGGCACAATATTACTTGGAGCATTTGCCTGTGCCCATGTGTTCTGACTATACATTGTGGCCTAACACTTGAGTTTGGCAGGGTGTCTGTGTCGTGTGTCCCTGTCCCCGTGTCCGTCCGTCCGTCCCCCGTCCGTCCCCGTTCCCCCCCCCCCCCCCCGCCCTTCTTCGTTTCTCTGTAGACAAGGCTGCCCTGGAACACAAGAGATGGCCTGCCTCTCCTTCACAAGTGCTGGGAAGGGATGGTGGTGCATGAGATGGGGAGATGAAATCGCTACATATGGAGTTCAAGGCCATCCTGGTCTACCTAATACTGAAAAAAGATGACTGGGTGTAGACTAGGGAGCTAGAGGCAGTAAGTTCCAGGCCAGCCTGGTCTACATAGCAAGATCCAGGCTGGGCAAAACTTAGACAAAAGAAAAATGGTTCGTTGTGACTAATAGATTCCTTCCCCATGTAGATTAGAAATAGTCCCCAGTGCTCACCTGAACCAGATACACCCTGGGCTCTGACTACCACAGCCTCATGTTGACTGGTGAGTGTACAGGAAACATTAATGAAAACAGGTGATGACATCTGGAAGGCAGTGAAGTTGACTACTCTTACTAGGTAGGTAGCCAGGCCTGTCATGAAGGTGGAGTGCCTGTGGCCAGAGACCACTAGAAATGGGGCACTGGAAAAGACCTTGGAGAGAAGAGAAAGCAGTGTTTGAATTAGTACAAAAATTTCCAGCTAGCCAGCTGATAAATTAGCTTTTTCACCACTTCAGATGCATTAAAAAGGGACAGAAGAGTCCTTGCTTTGCAAGCATGAAGATAGGTGTTTAGCTGGGCGGTGGTGGTGTATGCCTTTAATCCCAGCACTTGGGAGGCAGTGCCAGGCGGATCTCTGTGAGTTCGAGGCCAGTCTGGACTACAGAGTGAGCCAGGACAGGCTCCAAAGCTACACAGAGAAACCCTGTCTTGAAAAACGAAAAAAAAAAAAAAAAAGTGTGTTTAATCTCCATTACTCATTTAAAAAGCTGGTCATAGTGGTGCATGCTTTAATCCCTAACAGAGGCAGGCGGATCTCTTAAATTCAAGGCTAGCCTAGTCTACATAGCCAATGCTATGCAGAGAAGCCCTGCGTTGAAATAAAAGCTGACTGTATGCCTGTGTTCCAGCTCAGGGGCACAGACAGGATCCTGAGGCAGGCTCCAGGGTTCAGTGAGGCTATCTCCAAGAGCAAGGTGGCCAGGTGTTTTAGTGCATTGCACGCCTTTAATCCCAGCACTCAGGAGGCAGAGGCAGGAGGGTGTCTGAGTTTGAGGCCAGCCTGGCCTATGTAGCAAGCTCCAGAACTACTTAGATCTGTCTCAAAAAAAAAAAAAATAGTGAATGCTCCAGTGGTTAAGAGTCCCAGTTGTACAGTTATGAGGACACCTAGGTAACAAACAATCCCATGTATATCAGTAACCCTGGCTCTGAGGGATACAGACAGGGTTTCCTGGGGCTTGCTCATTTCTAGCTTAGTCAAGAAAATGCCAGCTTCAAAGACATGGTGGACCTGTGGGATGGCTAAGGTAAAGACGAGGTGGTGGACCTGTGGGATGGCTAAGGTAAAGACGAGGTGGTGGACCTGTGGGATGGCTAAGGTAAAGACGAGGTGGTGGACCTGTGGGATGGCTCAGGTAAAGATGAGGTGGTGGACCTGTGGGATGGCTCAGGTAAAGATGAGGTGGTGGACCTGTGGGATGGCTAAGGTCAAGATGAGGTGGTGGACCTGTGGGATGGCTAAGGTAAAGATGAGGTGGTGGACCTTTGGGATGACTCAGGTCAAGTTGCCTGTTGCTAAACCTGACAACATGAGTTAGGGACTCACATGACAAAAAGAAAAATGACTCCTACAAGTTCTCTGACCTCCATATGTGCTGTGTGGCATGGACGAAGCTGCAAACAAAAGGTGATTCAAAAGGAAAAGATGGCTGGAGATGAGTGGAGAAGGACATCCAGAGCCCTCTTCTGGTCTCCACACATGCTTACACACTTACACACAAATACATAAAATCTTAAGAAAATAAGGTGGAGGTAGGCATGGTGGTGCATGTGTGAGTTCCAGGCCAGCCTCCACAGTGAATTCTTGTCTTAAAGGGTGGTGAGCTAGGAATGGTAGCTCACCCCTTTAATCCCAGCACTTGGGAGGCAGAGGCAGGGAGACCTCTGAGTTTGATGCTAGCCAGGAGGGATACACAAACCCTGTCTGGAAAAACCAAAACCACAAAAAAGGTGGTGTGCAATTGAGGAAGACCTCTGGCCTCCACACATGTGTGCATACAAAAGATTAAAATACTGTGAGCTAAAGTCTTAAAGCCTGGCTTTGGATTTACTTTGAAGGTAGGGGTGACTGTACTTGTGATTCTTCCTCTACTTCTGAGTACTAGGATTAGAAATGTGATATTAGATAGAGTGGTGCTAGGCAAGTACTACATAAGTGGGAATAGTTTTTGGAGTTGGTCTCATTGTGTAACCCAGGCTGGTCTGGAACTCCTAGCAGGCCTGTTTTAGCCTCTTGAGTGCTGGATTATAGGCTCATGATACCCTACCTGCCTTTAGACTGGAAGTCTAAAGATTGTTTAAAAGTAGTATTTATGGGGTGGGAGAGGTGGCTTAGCAGTTAAGAGCACTGGCTGCTCTTCTAGAGGATCAGGGTTCAATTCCCAGCATCCAAATGGCAACTCACAACTGTAACTCCAATTCCAGGGGTTCTGACATTCTCACACAGATATACATGTAGGCAAAACACCAATGAACATAAAAAAATCACAAAAATGGCCTGGCAGTGGTGGCGCATGCCTTTAATCCCAGCGCTAGGGAGGCAGAGGCAAGCAGATCTCTGTGAGCTCCAGGCCAGCCTGGTCTACAGAGCAAGATCCAGGAAAGGCATGAAGCTACAAAGAGAAACTCTGTCTCGAGAAAAAAAAAAACAAACACAAAAATGTTAAAAAATTAAAGTAACAATGACTGACAAACTTGTTCTCTGTCTTATGACGGGGAGAGAGTTCATCATTTAATATAGGACTCCAGTGGTTGGCTGGAGAACTGGCTGAAGAGGTTAAGAGCATGTGCACCCACACACAGACACATGCATGATTACAAATAAAAATTCACCTCAAAGTATTTTAAATATTTTCCGGTGGTAATTTAAAAGGTATGTGTTCATGTACACATGCATGCTAGGGCCCACAGACACCAGAAGAAGGCATCATGTTCCCTGGAGCTGGCATTACAGGAGATTGTGAGCCTTTTGATGTAGGTTCTAGAAATCGAACGCAGATCTGCAACAACCTGTGCTCTGAACTGCTGAGGCGTCTCTCCAGCCCCCATAGTAACTTTAATTAGGTTACCTAGTAACATTTTTACCCTTGGAATGAGAATGAAAAATCTTTTTCAAATCCCTTGTCTCAGTCAATCAGGGTAGTACATGTCCAGTAATCCCCGAGTTTGGAAGGTAGAGATGAGGTCTGGAATTCAAGGTGGTACCCAGTTTGAAGGTAGCCTGAGTTACACTGTGTCTTTTTTTCTTTTCTTCTTCTTTTTTTTTTTGGGTTTTATTCGAGACAGGGTTTCTCTGTTGTTTTGGTACCTGTCCTGGAATTCGCTCTGTAGACCAGGCTGGCCTCAAACGCACAGAGATTGGCCTGGAGTGCTGGGATTAAAGGTGTGGGCCACCACCGCCTGGCTGGAGTTACACTGTGTCTTTTTTTTTTTTTTTTGGTTTGGTTTGTTTTTTTGAGACAGGGTTTCTCTGTAGCTTTGGAGCCTGTCCTGGACTAGCTCTGTAGCCCAGGCTGGCCTGGAACTCACAGAGATCTGCCTGCCTCTGCCTCCCGAGTGCTAGGATTACAGGCGTGGGCCACCACCGCCCGGCTACACTGTGTCTTAAAAGCAAAACAGAGGACCAGGGATGTTCACTTGTGCT
The DNA here is from genome assembly GCF_007827085.1 of Peromyscus californicus insignis. Lineage (NCBI taxonomy): Eukaryota > Metazoa > Chordata > Mammalia > Rodentia > Cricetidae > Peromyscus > Peromyscus californicus. The sequence continues at coordinate 69,811,558 of NW_026294617.1, read as the reverse complement.
TGCTGCATGCACACGGTCCAGGGTTGAGTTCCCATCACTGCATAAAGCCTCGCATGCGGCACACTTCTTAATTACAGCACTTGGAAGGTAGAGGCAGGAGGATCAGAAGTTTGAGGCCAGTCTTGACTATGTAGGGAGTTCACAGCCAGCCTAATAAGAATCTGTTGGGGAAAAAAAATGACAAAACCTAAATCCCCATCCCCAGTACTGCTGGGCCTCAGACATTATCTCTACCTCTAGGCTCTCAAGAACTCTTTCCACTCCCAGGACTCTCAGCTCTCCGGTGTCCTTGTGGCTAAGAACCAACTCTGACTGGTTCATGTAAAAGCCAGGGATGAAAGGAATGAGGATTCTTTGCATTCCGTTCTTGCTTCGTTCACTGACCAGAGTTGCCCACCCGTAGACTGAGGTGTCTGCCACACTGAGGACTTGGCGCAACTCCTCTGACTTCTGTCGAGCCTTGATTAGGCAGACATAGACCCCTGAAAAAAAACAAAAGGAAAGACAACAAGAAGGTTCAGAGGCTCTATTGAGATAACCAGGTTAGGTTGGGAAGAAAAAATTGAACTCAGTTTTGAGCATTTAGTAAGGCTACATACACTATTGACCATTATGGGGAAAATAGCAAAGGAAAGGGAAAAAAAAAGTCCAGGGGGAGCCACAGCTGGACTCAACGGTGCTGTTCCCAGAAAGTCAACACTGAGTGAATATTAAGTAGTGTGGTCCAAGCAGGTGAGAAGTGCTGAGGAGCAAAATGAATATAAAACCTTTTTAAATAAAACACACCTTTTGGAGTGTGGTTCTGACACCCCTTTATGGAAGGCCTCTTCCTACGCTCCCGTTGGTTGCTGGTCTGGTGCCCTGCCTTGGAGTGCAAGTGCCATTCCATCTGCATCTTGTTCTGGAACTTTTTTTTGGTTTTTCGAGACAGGGTTTCTCTGTGTAGCTTTGTGCCTTTCCTGGAACTCGCTTTGTAGACCAGGCTGGCCTCGAACTCACAGAGATCTGCCTGGCTCTGCCTCCCGAGTGCTGGGATTAAAGGCGTGCGCCACCACTGCCCGGCCAATTGTTCTGGAACTTTCTAAAGTGTCCAACTTTAGTGTCTAACTGAACCTCCTTCAGTGCTTGTTCATTACCCATGCCATTCAAGCTGAGAGGCCTCGATTCAGAGCTCAAGTGGTGTAGCATTATCTTGCTTATGCCTCCTCATCCCCTCGATTTTGTTTGCAATATTTGCACGAATGCTTACCACATGCTAGGTGATCACTCTCCCACTGAGCATCCCGCCCTTCTTTTTACTTTTTATTTTGAACACAGTCTCACTAGATTTCCCAGATCAACTTGAACTCATGTTGTAGACCAGGCAGGCCTTGACTTTATCATCCTCCTGCCTCAGCCTTCCAAGTATTAGGATTACAGGTTTATGCCACAAAGCCTAGCAGAATCCTCTTATTTTATGTTAGTTCATTTATATCAGGGCAGCTCAATGTTATACTATTGTTTGTTAATGACATTTGGAATATTCAAAACTATTCTACATGTTGGAGAAAAAAGAATAAGCCTGGGCATGATGGTATATGCCTACAGTCCCAGCACTCAGGTAGCAGAAGCAAGTGGATCTCCAAGGTTGAGACTAGCCTGGTCTCAGTGAGTTCCAGGCCATCCAGGGCTACGTATTGAGACCCTTTCTCCAAAAAAACAAAAAACAAAAAGAAAAAACCAAGACAAAAAAAAAAAAACGAGACACAATCCAACCTTTCATAAAATAGGAGCAAAAAAGAAAAAGGTAAATGATAGGAAAGCAGCACATTCTAGGTGGCATGTGGTAAAGGTGAGCTGAACAAGGGATACAGCTCAGTTGGTGTGGAGTTTGCGGAGCATGCACAAAGCTCCAAGACTGACCCACAGCGGATACACTGGACATGTGGCACAGCTTGCAATCCTAGCTCTCCGGAGGTGGAGTCGTCAATTCAAGGTCATTCCTGTTTGAGGTCAGCCAAGGATACATGATACCCCAAACAGAAAACACAACCCTTTGTTAAACAGGTCGAGAAAGGCTCCAGAGGTAGAGAGAAGGCCAAGTTCAACAGGAGGGTGGCGGCTGTAGAAATGGGGCCAAAGGAAGCCACTGAGCTGCTGGATCCTACCTCTCTCCATGCTGAACTCCGAATGGATGTGGAAGACTTTACTTGCTGGAATGTCTAGTAAAGTATTGCTGAACTGCACGTGGCACAGCATGAGCGTCTCGGGGAGAAGAACTTTTCTAACAGCGGACGCCTGACTTGGGGTACAGGATCCTAAGAAGAGAAAAGTTAATAAGTGTTTCCAACATGGATTTGTAAAAGGAAAAATTATGGGCACCGGAGAGTTGACTCAGTGCTTTAGAGCACTTGTTCCTACAGACGGCTGTTGTGGAATAATGTTTTTGTACACTGTGAAGATGTACACATGGCCAATAGCTAGGCAGGATTTTCATGGCAGAGAGGATGCTGGGAAGAAGGGTGGAGACTCGAAGCATAACATATAGGAGATGAGATGTAAAAAGCCATGAGCCTCGAGGCAGTACATAAATTAATAGAAATGGATTAAGTTATAGAGCTAGCTAAAAACAAGCCTAAACTATCAGCCTAGCTTTCATAAGTAATAAAAGGTCTCTGTGTTCTGATTTGGGACCTGGCTGGCAGGACAGAGAAAGACTAGCTACAGAGGACCTGAGTTCAGTTCTCAGTACTTGCACTGGGTAGCTCACAACCATTTGTAACTCAAGCTCTAGGGTATTTGACATCCTTGTATGGCCTTTGAGGGAACCTGAACAGAAGGCAGTCATACACGTGAATAAAAATCTTTTTTTTTTTTTTGGAGACAGGGTTTCTCTGTGTAGTTTTGGTGCCTGTCCTGGATCTCACTCTGTAGACCAGGATGGGCTCAAACTCACAGAGATCCATCTGGCTCTGCCTCCCAAGTGCTGGGATTAGAGGTGTGCGCCACGGCCGCCCGGCTGAATAAAAATCTTATATTAAAAAAAAAAAAAAAAAACCCTAACATATCATTAATCCTAGCACTCCAGAGGCAGAGACCAAAGTTCAAGGCCAGCCTGGGCTACATAGTGAAACTGTCTCAAAAACAAAAAAAAAAAACTAAAAGCCATTAATCCAGGCTAGGGTATGCCTCAGCAGTATAATAGCATGCATGACACTGGCTTTGATCTCCAGCACCACATAAAAAGGAAAAATCCAAACTTTTTTTTTTTTTTTTTTTTTTTTTTAAAGACAGGGTTTTTCTGTGTAGTCCTGGTTGTTCTGGAACTCACTCTGTAGACCAGGCTGGCCTCCAACCAGATCTGCTTGTCTCTGCCTCCCCGAGTGCTGGGATTAAAGGTGTGTGCCACTGCTGCCCAGCTATAAAAATCCAAACTTTAATCCAGTCATAATTTTTGAAATCCCATTGACTTCATTTTCTGTGTCAAGATGGAATCAAGGGCTAAAGTAGTGGTTCCCAATCTTCCTAATGCTGTGACCCTTTATTTTTTTTATTTTTTATTTTTTATTTTTCGAGACAGGGTTTCTCTGTGTAACCCACACTGTCCTGGAACTTGCTTTGTAGACCAGGCTGTCCTCGAACTCACAAAGATCCGCCTGCCTCTGCCTCCTGAGTGCTGGGATTAAAGGCGTGCGCCATCACCGCCCGGCAATCTTCCTAACACTGTGATCCTTTAATACAGCTCCTCATGTTGTGGTGACCCCCAACCATTAAATTATTTTGTAGCTACTTCCTAACTGTAATTTTGCTACTGTTATGAATAGTAATGTGAAATATCTGTTTTCTGATGGTCTTAGGTGACCCCTGTAAAAGGGTTGTTCGAACTCCAAGTGGTCCCAGCCCACAGATTAAGAACTAACTGGGCTAGAGAGATGCTCAACAGTTAAGTTATTGCTCTTCTAGAGGACCAAGTTCATTTCCTAGCACCCATGTCAGGTGTCTGGCCACTGAGGGCCCCTACACCCATGCGCATATACCCATATACCTACACATAAATAAAAATAATAGAAATCTTCATAAAAATTGGAGGCAATTTTGAAGCACAATGAAATTTTTTTGTTTTATTTATTATTGAGATAGGATCTTGCTGTGTAGCCCAGGGTGTCCTTGAACATGCTGTAATGCTTGTGTCTCAGCCTTTCACATGCTAGCATTACAGGTATGTGGTATTTGCATAGCCAATCAAAGGAAACATGTTAGTCCAAAGGAGTAAAGTAATTGAGGGAGGCAAAGGAAGATGGACATAATCAGGAGGCCTGTGGGGAAGTTCCCTACCTTTGAGGTTAACATCATGTCTCCCGGTGCTGATGAAGAGTTTGAACACAGTTGCATTGGGGATATTGGTGAGGTAAGTCTTCAGGTCATAGCTGAGTGTTAATCTTGATGATGCATTGACTACCACCTGTCAGCACACCAAAGGAATATCTGGTCCCCTCCATCTTTACCCCTTATAATGTATTTCAACCAAAAGTATCTATTTCATACAAATGCAAACTGGCATTCTGATTATTTGAGAAACAAACAAACAAAAAAACCTGTTTACTGTTGAAATGATTTTTGTTTTGTTTTGATTTGCGAGACAGGGTTTCTCTGTGTAGTTTTGGTGCCTGTCCTGGATCTCGCTCTGTACATCAGACTGGCCTCGAACTCACAGACACCTACCTGGCTCTGTGCTGGGATTAAAGGCGTGCACCACCGCTGCCCAGCTGAAATTATTATTATTATTATTATTATTATTATTTTAAATTTTGAGACAGGGTCTCATGTATCCCAGGCTGGCCTGAATCTCCCTTTATAGCCTACAATGACCTTGAATTTCTGATCTTCCAGCCTCCATGTCCACATCCCCAGTGTTGGGATTAAAGACCTGGTTTATATGGTAAAGCACTCTACCTACTGCACTACATCCCCAGCCCGGGAGAAGTTTTCTCGTTTTGAGACAAGGTCTCTCACTGTAGCCCAGGCTGGCCTGAACCTCACTGTGCAGCAGAGGCTGTCCTTGAATTCCAGTTTCCGAAATCCTGCCTCAACCTCTTGCATGCTGGGATTACAGGCATGTAGCACCAGGCTCACAATGAGCCATCTAAGATTACGTTTGCATGTGTGAGTGTGGGCACATGCATGCCAGGCCATGTGCAGGTTAGAGGACTTTTCCAGGCTCACCTTCCACCTTGTTTTGAGGCAGGATCTCTCTTGTTTCTGCCGCTAAGAGAGCATCTGGCAGGTTCCTGTTCCTGCCTCCTGTCTCACCACAGGAGTGCTGGGGTTACAGGTGAGTTACAGGTGACTGTCACCACATCTGGTTCTGGGTTACTAACTGAGCCATCTCCCAGCCCTCACAGTGGTCCCTCTCTGTCTTTTTTTTCTCTTGGTTTGAAGGAGCCAGTGAATTTCTGAAGCATTTCCTTACACTGAAGGCACCTGGCTCAGGACAGACAGAGGCAGCCAGGCTCTCCCCATGATGCCTAGGTCTCTCAGGTTTTTAATGATAAAAGTATGAAATGCTTCATGAATTTGTCTGCCATCCTTGTGGAGGGGCCATGGCTAACCCTGCCTGTATTGCTCTGTTTAGTATATGCGCTGCTGAATGGAGCTCTCAGAGTGATCTCCGGGCTTTTTGTTTGTTCGTTTGTTTTTTGTGGGGGGTTCAAGACAGGGTTTCTCTGTGTAGCCCTGGCCGTCCTAGAGCTCACTCTGTAGTCCAGGCTAGCCTCGAACTCAGAGATCTGCCTGCCTCTGCCTTCTGAATGCTGGGATTAAAAGAGTGCGCCACCATCGTCTGGCTTCATAGTGATCTCTTAAAGCAGTAATCAGATTAGTCATTCTTCTGGTAAGAATTCTAACTACTTTTTATAAAAATTGCTTTTCTGAAGCCAGGTGTGGTGGCACACTCCTTTAATCCCAGAACTCAGGAGGCAGAGGCAGGCAGATCTCTGATTCTGAGGCCAGCTTGGTCTACATAAAGAGTTCTAGGACACACAGTTCCAGGCTACACAGAAAAACAAAACAAATGAACAAACAAACAAACAAATAAATACAATAAAAAATAGAATAGCTTTGTTGTTTTGTTTTAAGGTGCTTGAGGTTGAAGCGAGGTCTTAGCATGCTAGCAAATGCTCTGTCACTGAAATGTTGCCCAGCCCACCAGCTGTTTTGGGGTCTGTTAGCAAGTGCACTTCCATCCTAGGATATTTCGACATGTAGAGTCTACAAATGCACAGTCACGCTAGTCTCCTCAGCTTGGTGCAGTTAGCTGTACCTCTCGAAACGTCTTCACAACTCCAGGGATGTCATAAAAGATTGTTGCGGTTCCTGGGCTCCTCGCCACTCCTACTCCAGTGACAGTGTCTGTCTGTATGATATTGTTGGTAGAGATCATCCACACCCCAGGCTCACCTGAGAAAGACAAGAGAAAGCGCCTGGCTGCAATTTTCAGTATAAATTAACAAGTTACTTCATTCAAAGTCTCAGTCAGCCGCTCCAGACCACTCTTTTCCAAGAACGTAATGTAGCTTTTCTGAGTATCTGTTTCACCCGACGCCTACTGGGTTTCTGACCCTGACCAGCAGCTCTTCTGCTTCCTCACCCTTCCTAGTGTACACTGGGTTGTCTCTCAAGATTCCAGAATGCAACACTGGAGGGTGGTGCTGGCCAAACCCAGCAAAAGGCCTTGCTTCTGCGGCCGGCAAGCTGCTCAGTGGGCAAAGTCACTGCGATAAAGCCTGAGCTAATTTCCAGGACCCACACGGTGGGAGAAAACACAAAACTGACTCCTGAGGGCTGTTCTCTGACCCTCATGTGTGTGTATCCTGACATGTGTGCCAGAAATTGTCCTCTGACTCTCATATGTGTATCCTGACACGCGTGCCAGAAATTGTCCTCTGTCCTTCATACGTGTATCCTGACACGTATGCCGGAAGTTGTCCTCGGACCCTCATGTGTATCCTGACACGTGTGCCCCCCGCGCCCATAAATGTTTAAAAACAAAGTTTGCTTCATCTGAGAGATTTACACTTGTGGAACTGTAATTTTCATTGCTGACTTTGAAGCAAGCTTAGCTCACAGGCCTTGGAGTGTACATCGGTCATTGCAAGTCAGCTCCAAGGCAGAGATTTGCCCTTGGCTGATTAGGACCACCTTTGTAACAAGTATAAAACATGTAGTGTGTGTTAGAATTAGGTCCAGGGTTGTCACTTAACTCAGCACGTATCCATAGTTCCCAGAAAAGAGACCAAAGCCCAAACCCTACACCACCCAGCCAGTCATACATGGACGGTTGCAGGAACTCTTCCCTGGGGAGACATAGACTGTTCACCCCCTCCTTATAGGGCACCAGTGACAAACCAAATCCAAGTTCAACTTGGGAAACCAGTAAGTTTATTGGGCTTACTTACAGAGCATGGGTGACCCCAAAGCTGCCACACTACTGGAGAGTCACCCCAACATGGATGACAGCGCCCCCATAGCTGCACAGATGGAATCCCTCCTTCAGTTAGCCTTCCACACTGTGTGTGTGCTCTAGCACCCCCCAAGGCTAAGAGGTTTGATGCGATCAGAGCAGAATCACATCCAACGAACTGCGAGGGACGAAAGTGTGAGGTTCCAATAACCCTCTCCATCCTTCCTTCTCTGAGGCAACATCAGCAACGAACAGGTCTGATCTCGGGGTCTACCGGAAGGAGTCCCATTGCTCTGATGCAAACAATAGCTGTATGCTCAGAGAACAGTGCTCCACAACACATGATGTGTGGCAACGAATGCCACTTTGGGACATACTGTCTGTGAAGCCAAAGAACTCATGATTCCTCGCCAACGGGAAATTTACTTTGTATTTTTGAGTGCTATTTACTTTTTACTTTTTTTTTTTTTTTTTTTTTTTTTTTACAATTTTATTTATTGATTGTGTATACAGTGCTCTGTCTGCGTGTATCCCTGCAGGCCAGAAGAGGGCACCAGATCTCATTACAGATGGTTGTGAGCCAACATGTGGTTGCTGGGAATTGAACTTAGGACCTTTGGAAGAGCAGTCAGTGCTCTTAACCTCTGAGCCATCTCTCCAGCCCTACTTTTTACTTTTGAGTGCTATTTTTTGGTTTGAACCCAAGGACTAATTTCCATCATTTTTATTGAACTTAATAGAACTTCCAACAGAAATGTTTTGCTGATTAACATAGTCTAGGGCTGGCAAGATGGCTTGGCTCGGATGGTACACGTGTTTGCTGTGCAAGCCTGATGACCTGCATCTGATCCCGAGTCCCGAGTGGAAGGAAAGAACCAACTCCATAACCTTCATGCATGCCATGGCATGTGCACCACACACCATACAAATCTGCCACAGTGACCTGTCGGACATTAGATTAGGCCTTGACTGCTGCTCATAGAACTGCATATCAATACTTGTTTGCTAGAACTAAAGTCTCATTGTTTTTCTTATTTCTCGGATTTCATCAATGATTATAATTTCAAATATTTTTAGGTTTTTAAATTTTGTGTATGAATGTTCTGCCTATATGCATTTATGTACACCACACATGTGCCTGTTGCCTGTGGAGGCCAGAAGAGGGAGTATACAGATGGTTGTGAGCCACCATGTACATGCTGGACATTGAACCCTGGTCCTCTCGAGAATAAGAAGTGCCCTTCACCACGGAGCCATCTCTTTAGTCCAGCTTTTATTATTCTTTTGTTTTGTTTTTTTGAGGCAGGGTTTCTCTGTGTAGCTTTGGAGCCTGTCCTAGAACTCACTCTGTAGACCAGGCTGGCCTCGAACTCACAGAGACCCGCCCACCGGGCTCAGCTTTTATTATTCTTAAACTAGTAGTTACCTTCCTTCAAAAGCCGAGATGAAGACACAGCACCCCAGATAATCTACATTATATAATACAAAGTTGTGTTCAGTAGGCAGTCGGTAAGTGCTAACTACTTGACTTCTAGTTGGTTATGGAGAAAATGGCCAGTCGGCTGAGAATTATCAGCTGGTGTGACAAATAATCCAACACTTCGGGCCATCAAGATGGCCCAGCGGGTAAGGGGTCCTACTACTAAGTCTGATGACCTGAGTTCAATGCTTGGGACCCAACTGGTGAGAGATGAGAACTAACTCACCCACGTTCTTCTTGTCCCCACACACAAATAAATAAAATGTCATAAGAAATCAAAATAAATAAATATTTTTGGGGGGCTGGGGGAAAGGGTCTTATACTATGTAGCCCTGGCTAACCTGGAACTGCTTGTATAGACCAGGCTGGCCTCAACCTCACAGAGATCCGCCTGCCTCTGCCTCCCGAGTGCTGGGATTGAAGGCGTGCGCCGCCCACCTGACAGAACTGCCTTTTGTGCGGTTAAGGAGAAGTACGCCTACCATGCTGATTGACGAGGTGCGTGCTGAAGCAGATGACATCTCCAACAAAGGTAAGCTTGGTGTCCGGCTCAATGGCGTGGTCTACAGCAACAGGAATGTAATCTGCCATACCAGGGTGCCTTTGGTCCCAAAGCCCTACAACGGTCACCCCTCTGTTCACGGCCTGGGCCATGTATGTGTAGTTTCTGTTTCCTGGTCCAATGAGCAGCAAGTCATCTCTGAAAGAAGACACAAAAGGCAGGAGGGTCTGAAGAGGACGGCTGAGCATGGCCTTCAGGGATGGGGTGTTTAGCCAGCATGCAGGAGGCCCCGGCTGCCAGTGAAAAGCTGGGTGTAGTGGCACATTCCTGTGTGCCCAGCATCCACGACACCAAGTTCCAAGCCAGTGTGGGCTATATAGTGAGTACCAGGCTAGCCAGAACTACAAAGCAAGGCCCAGTCATAAACAATTTCTGTAAAGCGACACTACATAGGAAAAGGTTGAGGGAAGAGACTCTGCCATGAGTTTGTTTTAAAGTTTTTATTCTCGCCGGGCAGTGGTGGCGCATGCCTTTAATCCCAGCACTTGGGAGGCAGAGCCAGGCGGATCTCTGTGAGTTCGAGGCCAGCCTGGACTACCAAGTGAGTTCCAGGACAGGCTTCAAAGCTACACAGAGAAACCCTGTCTCAAAAAAAAAAAAAAAATTTTATTCTCTCTCTGTGTGTGATGGGCACATGTATAGCACAAGGACTTTTGGGGGGTCAGGTCTGTCCTCCCATGATTTGGGACCTGAACTCAGGTCACCAAGCTTGGCAGCCAGTGCCTGCTGAACCACTTCACTGGCCCTGTTAGTTTGTCGAGAGGCTCTCATGTAATCCAGGCTTTCCCTGACCCCACGTGTAGCTCAGGAGGACTTGGAATTTCTGATCTTCCTGCCTCCACCTCCCAAATGCCAGGATAATGGACAAGCACTACCATGCCTACTTCTTTATGCTATCTTGCTGGGGTTACAGGCACATTAGCTCTTCCTAATAAAGGTTTTTTGTTTGTTTGTTGTTTTTCTTTAAAGACAGGGTCCCACTGTGTAGCCTTGGCTATCCTGGAACTTGCTCTCTAGATCAGGCTGGCCTCGAACTCACAAAGATCTGACTGCCTCTGTCTTCCGAGTACTGGGATTAAAGGTTTTCGCCACCACACCTGGTCACAATAAAACTTTCTTGTGTTGTTGTTTTGGGACAGTTTCATGTAGTGTAGGCCAGTCTCAAATTCCTATGTAGTTGTGGATGCCACTGAATTCCTGCTCCGCCCACCTCCATCTCTCAATAGCTTTGCTGGGATTATAGGAGTATGTCACAACATCTGGCTTGAGTCAAGCTGTCTATTTTATTTCATTTTTAAACAAAATGAAAGAAGATTTATTAGGGAATATAAGAAACAATTCCTGAGAGTGTAAGGGCTCAAAGAAGGAATGCCCAGTAAAGTTTTCTGATAATACTCTAGTTAGTTCCTTGTGGATATTTCATAAATTAACACTTGAAGACTCAAAACTTACTGGAAATTCTTTTTGGCTTTTCGAGCAGGGTTTCTCTGTGTAGCTTTGCGCCTTTCATGGATCTCACTTTGTAGACCAGGCTGGCCTCTCACTCACAGAGATCCGCCTGCCTCTGCCTCCCAAGTGCTGGGATTAAAGGCATGCGCCACCACTGCCCAGTGGAAACTTTCTAAATTAGCAATACTCTTTTTTTTTTTTTTGAGACAGGGTCTTACCATAGAGTACTAGGAAGCCTAGGTCTTGCTATGTAGACAAGGCTGATCTCAAACTCATAGAGATCCACCTGTCTCTGTCTCCTGAGTGCTGGGATCAAAGGCATATGCCACCTGACTGACAATATTTTCTTCTTTTTTATTTAAAATTAATTTATTTATTCTTATTACATGTACATTGGTGGTTTGCCTGCATATATGTCTGTGTGAGAGGGTCAGATCTTGGAGTTACAGACAGTTGTTAGCTGCCATGTAGGTGTTGGGAATTGAACTCAGGTCCTCTGGAAGAGCAGTCAGTGCTCTTAACTGCTGAGCCATCTTTCCAGCCCCTGACAACATTTTCTTAAAAATATTGTTTTATTTTGCCAGGTGGGTGGCAGAGACAGGTGGATTTCTGTGAATTTGGGTGCAGTCTGGTCTACAGAGTGAGTTCTAGGACAGCCAGGGCTACACAGAAAAATCATATCTCAAACAAAGTAGTTTTGTGTGTGTATACCCTCAGAGGCTGAGGTGGGTGCCACAGAGGGTGCTGGATGTCCTGGGACTGGAGTTACATGTGGTGTGACTTTCCCAGTGTGGATGCTGGGAACTGACCTCAGTTCTCTGCAAGTGCTATGAGCACTCTGAACTGCTGAGCCATCTCTCTAGCCCATTTTGTTGTTTGGAGAGAGTTTCAGTTTGTTGTCCAGGCTGGCCTGGAACTTCCTTCATCTCATGGCAATCCTCCTGTGTCAGTTTCCTAAGTATTTTGTTATAGGCACCAAGTCCAGCTGACGACACTACTCTTTAACTAACTGGTTCTGGCTGTGTGTGTGTGTGTGTGGGTGTGGGTGTGGGTGTGTGTGTGTGGGTGTGTGTGCTTTGCACATGATAGGAGTGTCCTATCTCTTAGCTATATACCTGGTCATCCCTCAGCCCCCTCTGCCTTAAAACAGGGTCATACTCTGTAGCCCACATTGGCCTGAACTCATTGCTATGCATGAAGCCCAGGCTGGCTTTGAATCTTGAGACTTTTTCCCCCCACTTTACATTCTTTTTTTTTTTTTTTTTTTTTTTTTTGGTTTTTCGAGACAGGGTTTCTCTGTGTAGCTTTGCGCCTTTCCTGGAACTCACTTGGTAGTCCAGGCTGGCCTCGAACTCACAGAGATCCGCCTGGCTCTGCCCCCCGAGTGCTGGGATTAAAGGCGTGCGCCACCACCGCCCGGCCACTTTACATTCTTTATTACAGGGATGTACCACCACACATGGCTCATTATTTTAATTTTGAGAAAAAAAAAATAGAGATCAGATTCCAAGTTCTGAGTGTAAGAGGAATCTGCTGAAAGCACTGCAGAACGCCGACTTAACTTGTCCTGTTTCCACCACGGAGCTAATAACACCCCTTTGACTTCCGTACCTGTTCAGGGCCATATAAAGTCGAGTATTGTGGGTGTGGAATTTCTCTCCAATGTTATTATAAAACTCAACAATAAAGGTGAGAGACATGCCCAAGGGAAAGGCTGACAGGGTCCTTCCTTGGGCTGTGTATAGCTTGGGGTAGCTGCTCATTCGAAGGTATGTCACTGGTGCTACCTGTGGGAGACAAAACCCACCGGTACAGGGACTGCAGCGCTGGACAAGAGCTGCTATCACACTCTACGACCTGTAGTCAAGGCCACAAGCTGAGTGTGTGTGTGGAGGCCGGAGGACAGCCATCTGCTGTTGAACCCTGCCTTCCGATCCTGACCAGGTCTCCTCACTGCCGTGGAAGTCAGGCTAGCCGGCCCTTGAGCTTCTGGAGTTTCTCCTGTCTCTGCCTCCCATTTCTTGTAGGCCCACTGGGATTACACATGCTTGCACTACCACATCTGGTTCTTCTGTGGGTTACGGGGATCCGAATTCAGGCTTGTACCTGTGCCGTTACCCACGTCCCCAGCCCCGGTATTTCCTCTGTAGGGCAGAGCCTTTGACTGACATGCTTCTAGCGAAAGGAATATGAGGGCACAGGCGATGGCTATTTCATTATTTAAGCTGGCAGGCAAAGAGAAGCTGTAGTGTAGCTAGTCCGTTCTCTGCGGAGTGCTTGGGATCTATCACTCGGTGATTATCAGGAATACAGTGGACTCCCCCCATGGTATGAAGGCTGCACTACAGTAAGGCAAATACAATCTGATCCCAGTTTGTCACTTCATAGCTGTAGGTAGTTCTGGATCTCAGCTTCCTTCTCAGTTACATGCAGCCCATACAGTTCTTACGGTAGTAAAAAGTATGTACACAGCAGGACTAATATATGGGCTGGAATATGTATATATCTAATGCCTAAATGATTCTTGTTAGATTAACATGCCTCTGAGACCTTTTCTACATTTGATCTTAGCCAGAAGGCCAAGAAGTATTCTGAGGCCTCTTTCCACTCTAAAATGTTTAATTCTATATCAGAGTCAGACAATATTTTTGAGATATGGTCTCATTCTGTTGCCCACGCTGGCCTTGAACCTGCAGCATCCTTGTGCCTCAGCTTCCTGAGTCTGGGACTAAAGTCATGGGCTACCACACCCAGCTCTGACAGAAGCAGTTCTATCCTTTGCCCTCACCACTCTTGGCAAAGCTGTTGGAAGGTAGTCACACTGATATGAGCTAAGCCCTCTCTTCAAGGGCGGCATAGTCTGTTTTCGTATGCTGCTTTGAAGCCACGTCAGGATCTGCTCTTACAGGTTCACTTGTCTTCCAGAGAAGTTCCGAGTTCTCAGGAAGACATCGCCTTTCAGGGCCAGGGCCTTCTATCTACTTTGTTATCCTTATTTATTTACTTGTTGGGTTTTTGAGGTGCTGGGATCAGATCCCAGCTTTTGCATGCTAGGCAAGCGCTCTACTACTGAGCTAGATCATAGACCCCATTATTTTACTGATTTAGTCCCTGACTCACCTGGACTCCAGTTATGGTTGTTTGATTGACTCCGAAGGGTTCTATAGAGGTGACTTCTAACACTGCAGTGCCCGCAATGGATCCAGATCTCAGGAGCCCTTGACCATCTTCTTCAATGACCGAAGAATTAGGAAAACACTTGAGAACACGGGAACTCACAAAGGCCGCGCCTTCTCTAGGAGATAAGCAGAACAAGTAGGCACACTCTTGGGGACCCCGTCTGGTCAGAGGGGAACAGGTGAGGACTGGCAAGACCAGGATGAATGTATTGGCTCACCTGGACTTCCAGCATCGGTGGCTGAGGCAAGAGGATTGCCATGAGTTTGAGTCCACAGAGTGAACTCCAGGCTAGCTTGGGCTGTACATAAAAACCCTGTCTTAGAAAACTAAAATCTTAAAAAGACAGTTTTGAGGAAGACTGTTGGAATCTGTGCTCTGGAACTGTTTGTATTCTCCATGTTCCTCAGGCAAAGTCAGCCCCATGGCTTAAACTTTTTCCCTTCCTCCTCCACTTCCCACCCACTCTCCCTCCTTCCCTTTCTCCTTTTCTTCCTGTTTCTATTCTTAAATTTTTTTACATTTTTAAACCTTATTATAAAAGTTGAGGAACTGGGAGTGATAGTGCACATCTTTAATCCCAGCACTGGGAGGCAGAGGCAGGTGGATCTCTGTAAGTTCAAGGCCAGCCTTGTCTACAGAACAAGTTCCAGAATAGCCTGGACTACATAGTGAGACTGTCTCAAAATAACAACAAGGGGAATGGAGAGATGGCTCAGGGGTTAATAGCACTGGATGTTCTTCCAGAGTACCAGGATTCAATTCCCAGCACCCACATGTCAGCTCACAACTGTCTGTAACTCCAATTCCAGAGGATTGATCCCCTCTTCTGTTTCACAGAATCCTACATACATGGACACAAAAGCTCATACAACCATACACATGCACATATAAAAATAAAAGATAAACAAACAATTAAAAAATGAAAACCTTGAGTAGGGCATAGTGAGCTTTAATCTTTTTTTTTTCATTTTTCTTTATTAAGAAATTTTCTACTCACTCCACATACTATCCACAGACCCCCCCCCCCTCCCTCCTCCCACCCCCCAGCCCTCTCTCCCAAGTCACCCAACATCTCCACATTCCCCAAATCGAGGTCTCCCATGGGGAGTCAGCAGAGCCCAGCACACTGAGCCTGGGCAGATCCCAGTCCCTTCCCACTGCACCAAGGCTGTGCAAGGTGTCACAACCACAGGCACCGGATTCCAGAAGCCTGTGCATAGACCAGGGACAGATCCTGATCCCCCTGGCTGGATGCCCCCTAAACAGTTCGAGCCAAACAACCGTTTTCCATATCCAGAGGGCCTAGTCCAGTCCCATGGGGGCTCCACAGCCACCAGTCCACAGTTCATGGCTTCTATTAGTGTGGCTGGTCATCCCTGCACATCCTCCCATCATGATCTCGACGTCCCTCGCCTGCAGTATCTCTCCTCTCTCTCATCAGCTGGATTCCCAGAACTCAGCCTGGTGCCTGGCCATGGATCTCTGCATCTGCCTCCATCTGTCACTGAACAAAGGCTCTATGATGACAGCTAGGTTATTTGCTAGGCTGGTCACCAGAGTAGACTGGTCCAGGAACCCTCTGGACCACTGCCAGCAGACCAAGGTGGGGTCAACCTTGTGGATTCCTGAGAGCCTCCCCAGCACCCTGCCTCTTCCTATTCCCATAATGTCCTCATCTATCATGGTATCTTCCTCCCTACTCTCCCACTCTGTCCCTGTTCCAGCTCGACCCTCCCATTTCCCTATGTTCTCATCCCCCACTCCTTGCCCTCTGCCACCCCCCCCCACACCCAGTCCACTCATGTAGATCTCATCCACTTCTCCTTCACAGGTGACCTTTAATCTTATCACTTGGGAGGCAGAGACAGGTGGATCTCTATAAATCAGAGGTCAGCCTTGTCTACATAGTGAGCTCCAGGACACATATAGAGACCTTGTCTCAAAACAAGACAAGCAGCCGGGCGGTGGTGGCGCACGCCTTTAATCCCAGCACTCGGGAGGCAGAGCCAGGCGGATCTCTGTGAGTTCGAGGCCAGCCTGGACTACCAAGTGAGTTCCAGGAAAGGCGCAAAGCTACACAGAGAAACCCTGTCTCGAAAAACCAAAAAAAAAAAAAAAAAAAAAAAACAAGACAAGCAAACAAACAAACAAAAACCCAAAAAACAAAACACTAACACCCTCCTCCCCAAAAAGTTGCAAATTAAAAAAAAAATCACACACCCAAAATAACCAGACCCAAAGACTAAACAACTGTGTTTTAAGGCAAGGTCTCATGTAGCCCAGGCTGGTTTATTACGTAGCCCAAAATTAACTTGAACACCTGATTATCCCTCACTCCTCTAGTGCTGAGACATCCAGGTATGAGCCACCATGGCCAGCTCTGGCTGGTTTCTCCACTGCCTCCCAGAATCTCTCGTATTCCAGGCTGACCTTAAACTTCCGAAGTAGCCAAGGGTGACCTTGAATTCCTGATCTTCCTGTCTTTACATTTCTCTTGCTGTGACGGAACACCATAACCAAAAGCAACTTGGGGAGGGAAATGTTTATTTGGCTTACACTTCCAATAACAGTCCATCACTGAGGGAAGTCAGGGCAGGAACTCAAGCAGGGCAGGAACCTGGAGACAGGAGCTGATGCAGAGGCCATGGAAGGCCTCATGGCTTGTCCAGCCTGCTTTCTTGTAGAACCCAGGACCACCATCCTAGGGATGGCACCACCCGCCATGGGCTGGGCCCTCCTACATTAATCATTAAGTAAGAAAATGTCCTACAGGCTTGCCTACAGTATGATTTATAGAGGCATTTTCTCAACTGAGGTTCCCTCCTCTCAGATGACTAGCTTGTGTCAAGTTTACATACAATATCCAGCACATATCTCTACCGCCCCACATGCTGGGACTACAGGTATATACCACTAACCCCAGGCCGATGCTTTTCTCTTGAAAAATCAAATCCTGTTGCATACCAAAAAAATTATTTGGACAAAATAACTGAAAATATTCAAACAAATACTCATACGTGAGTGATGTCCACAGCATCTCTAGTCACAACAGTCAAAAAGCAAAAATGACTGAGGTGGCGTGGCATAACACTTGGGGAGCTGGGGAGGAGGAGCAAGGTGTTGAGAGCCAGTCTCAAACACACATGGAAACTCAGGCATGGCGGCACCCCTGTGCTCCTGGCACGGAGGAGGCAGAAGCAGGAACATCAGGAGTCCATGGTCACCCTCAGTTACATAAGAGTCGAGGCCAGCTTGGAGAGAGGGAGAGAGAGAGAGAGAGAGAGAGAGAGAGAGAGAGAGAAATAGCCAAATTGGATAAAAGTGTTTGATGCAAAAGCCCAACTTGTGTTTGATCCTAGGATCCCATCAGCGAAAGAGAGAATTGACTGCTGAAGGCTGAACTCTGTCCTCCACATGCTCACTGTGGCATGTGCCTGGACTTGGACACACACACACACTCACTCATCCACTCACTCATTCACACACACACACACACACACACACACACACACACACACACACTCATACACACTCTCATACATGTACACACTCTCACACACTCACACATATACATGCAATACTAAGTAAGCCTTTTGGTTGTTTTGTTTTTTTTTTTTTTTTTTTTTTCCGAGACAGGGTTTCTCTGTGTAGCTTTGCGCCTTTCCTGGGACTCACTTGGTAGCCCAGGCTGGCCTCGAACTCACAGAGATCTGCCTGTCTCTGCCTCCCGAGTGCTGGGATTAAAGGCGTGCGCCACCACCGCCCGGCCAACCTTTTGGTTATTTTTATGTTGTATGAATTATTTAATCTCTGAAAATCTGTCAGATTAGGAAAATCATTTAAGAGTAAATGGTAGCTCTTTCCATATGCAATTTAAAAATTTTAAATGTTTTTAAAATTATTACTAATGTGTGTGTGCAGGTGTGCACATGCCGCCTTGTTGAGATGGGGTCTCATTTTGTTTTTCATTTAATTTTTTTCATTTTACATACCAACCACAGACACCCCTCTCTTCCCTCCTCCCCCCTCCCCCCACCCCTGCCTCATTTTGGCTGCTGCACTTCTACTTCAAGCCAGATTGCCCACATCTTGATTTTTCACTTGGTTCTGGGGTTGAACTCAGGCCATCAGGCTTGTGCCCTAAGCATTTTTAGAAACTGGATATCTTGTCATCTTGCCAGCCCTTAAACTTCATTTATCAGTGTGCGTGTGTGTGTGTGTGTGTGTGTGTGTGTGTGTGTGTGTGTGTGTGTGAGAGAGAGAGAGAGAGAGAGAGAGACAGAGAGACAGAGAGAGAGAGAGAGACAGAGACAGAGACAGAGACAGACAGAGACAGAGAGAGAGGAGAGAGAGAGAGAAAGAGAGAGAGAGAGAGAGAGAGAGAGAGAGAGAGAGAGGCGCAGGCGGACGGACGGACGGACGGACGGACAGAGGAGTACAGAGGACAGTTTTGTGGTCTGTGTTCCAGTGGCTTGCAGGGCAGTGTCCAGACCCTCCCTGCTGAGCCGCCTCTCCAGCACCCCATCCCCATGTGTGACATCTTACTGAGGTTCCCTCAAGTCAGAACCCGCTTTCCTTCCTCTCCTTTACCTGTTGGTGTGGAGCTTGAGCTGAGAATTCATAGGCATCAGAATCTGCTCGGGTTGGCAATCTGCATAGAAAAGTTGGAGTTTTTCAAATACCTACAGGGAGAAAATAATTTTTCCTTCATTTCAGGAAAAGACAAGTTGTGACCTTTACTCACATATGGATGGGTTTCAAGACAATCCAATGGGAACTGTGTGTTGAACATGCGCAGTAACTACAAGTCACCAGTCTGCCGGACTTCTAATTAGTCTAATCATCCCACCATACTCTGCCCTGAAGCAAGCCATGGACTTTCTACATCTTCGGATACAATCTAGAGTATACAATCTAAAGCTGGGCTAGTGGCACACACCTTTAATCCCAGCACTCAGGGGGCAGAGGCAGGTGGCAGAGTCTGTGACTTTGAGGCCAGCCTGGTCTATATAGAGAATTCCAGAACAGCCAGGACTACATAGAGAGACCCTGTTTCCAAAAACTGAATTAAAATATTATTAAAATTGGTATTATTACACATTATATGTTATTAAAATAATACATTATTTAAAACTATATTCTCATAGCTCTATTCCTGAAGTACTGGCCATGTGGCAAATCCCACTGGCTACAGCCTCTGTGGCAGATTAAAGGTATTTGAGACCTGGTTTTAGCTCTGTTCCCTGAACTGGGATCTGGGAGCAAAGACTTATATACTGTTAGCAGAGGCGCCATCCAGCTCCCCTGCTGCCTACTTAAGTGTCCTTTCCTATACTGAATCAAGGAACCAAGGACAAAATAAAGGAAAAGATCGTTTGTCTTTTGCCTTTCATTTATTTACTTTTTTTTTTACACTTACTATTTGTGTGTGTGGGTCGCACACGGGCACATGCATGTTCGTGCCACTGTATTTGTGTGGAGGTCAGAGGACAATAGTTTTTTTTTTTTTTAAAGTTTAGTGAGAGGACAGCTTTTTAGAGTCGGTTCTCGACTCCAGCTCTGTTGAGGCAGTGTTTCTCGTTTCTGCCCTGTGAGTCGGCGCCAGCCCAGAGCCTTAGCCTCCCTTCTCCTGTAGGGTCCTAGGTTACAGATGGGCACCATCAGATCTGCCTTTTTCAATTTAGGAATCAAATTCAGGTTCCCAGGCTTTTGCAGCAAGTACTTTACCCCCTGGGCATCCCTGCAGCCCCCACTCAGTATTTCTTCTAGAATGCAGTGGTAAGGCATGTGAGAGCTTAGTTACGCAGATTGGAGCTGTGCCCAGCAACACATCTGCTGGATTAATAGAAACGTGATTTAGGTGGGCACTTACCAGGATCTGAATCTCATCAGACAGTTCCAGCACACTCCCCTCAAACTGCCCAAAGGTGCTGCTCTCACTTCGGACAGTGACCTTGATCGTGGTCCTGCCGGTCGCTTTTGTGTGGACAACCATGGCGAAGTTGTTCTCTGCTGGAAGTTGCAGAAACACCTAGACAATAAAGGGATGGGTTGAAAAAGCACTCATGAAGTGAGGGCTGGGCTGGAGGTCTGTGCTTGCTTCTCATGTAGGGAGGCCTGGGTTCCATCCCAAGCACCACATAAGGGGAGTGGTCTGCAGATCTGTAATCTTGGTGCTCAAGGGGCCGAGGTAGGAGGTTCAAGAGTTCAAGGTAGAACCTGGTGGTAGTGGTGGTGGTGGTGGTGGTGGCTACATAAGCACTAAATCCCAGCATTCGGGAGGTAGAGTCAGGTGGATCTCTGAGTTCAAGGCCAGAATGAGTTCCAGGACAGCCAGGGCTACATAATAGATACTGAAATTTGCTATGTAGATCAGGCTAGATTAGAACTCAGAGATCTGCCTGCCTCTGCCTCCCAAAGAGTTCTGAGATCAAAGGCATGCATCATTATACCCAGCTTAGAGATGGTCTTTAAAAAAAAAGATTTTAATTTTATTGCTGGGAGGTAGTAGCTCACACCTTTGATCCCAGAACACTTTGGGAGGCAGAGGCAGGCAAATCTCTGTTAAATCCAAGGCCAGCCTGGTCTATAGAGGGAGTTCCAGGACAGCCAGGGATATCACACAGACAAACCCTGTCTCGAAAACAACAGAAATAAACAAAGAAAAAGATTTAATTTTATACACACTAATGTTTTGCCTGCACTACGTCTGGGCACCATTTGCATGTAGTACCCACAGAGGCCAGGAGAGGGAGTTGGATCCCCTTGAGCTGGTCATGAGGAGCCATGTGAGTGTTGGGAATCAAACCCAGGGACTCTGAAAGAATCGTGAGTGCTCTTAACTGCTGAGCCAATTCTGCAGGCCAGAGACATAGTCTTAAGTTGCATTGCTCATTTTCTCTATGTCCATCCAGGTCCACCAGAAGCCAAAGGCAACCACGGCGGGGCAGTTTGGTTAGTCATCCATTAAAGCAAGGCACTCAACCGAGATCCAGCTGCTATAGCAGCTGGATAACATCCATGATACTTAACAACCCCACCGAGGGGTTCCAGCTCTCAGTATGACAGGCTCAAAATCTGTATCTGTGTATGTGGTTTATAAACTGCGATTATATTATTTATGTGTGTGAGCACACACATACGGGGGTCACAGGATAACTTACGCCGTTTCTCTCCTTCTATATTGTGTGTAAACAGAAGTCAGTGCTGCACGTCTTCCTCAATGGCTCTCCACCTTATTTGTTAAGACAAGATTCCTTTCTTCCTTTTTCTTTCCTTTTTTCTTTCTTTTTTTTTTTTTTCTAGACAAGGTTTCTCTATGTAACAGCCCTGACTATCCTAGAACTCATTCTGTAGACCAGGCTGGCCTCGAACTCACAGAGCTGCCTCTGCTTCCCGAGTTCTGGGATTAAAGGCTTGCACCAACATCACCCAGCAAGGCAGGATTTCTTACTGAAACTGGAGCTCTTCAGTTGGACTAGATTAGCTGGCCAGAGGCCCCAACACTGCGGCTTTTTACGTCAATACTGGAACTCCAAAGTCAGGACTTCATGCTTGCACTTAGGGATGTTATGAAAACATTAAGGTTCTTGAGACACTAAATTGAAGTAACCAGGCCATGAAATGTCCTCAGCAAACAGAAGAGACTCTGAAAATTCAGTCTCAGATTTAAGATTTGAACGCTCACAAATCTGGAAAAGATCCAGGCAGAGGTGGTGCACACCTTTAATTCCAGCACTCAGGAGGCAGAGGCAGGTGGATCTCTGAGTTTGAAGCCAGCCTGGTCTACAGAGCAAGTTCCAGGATGGCCAGGACTACACATGAAAATCCTGTCTCAAAAAACAAAACAAATCTAGAAAAGAAAAACCGACATTTATGTCATTTCAGATGGAAGTATAAATTCCTAGGCAAAAATAAATTCAGGAAACAGGACACATGTATTACTTTTATTTTATTTTATTTTTCTGATTTTTGTCTTTCATTTGAAGTACAAATAAACTACATTTTCATGCTTCTACATTTAAATGATAACCCCCCCCCCTTTTTTTTAAGACATGGTTTTACTGTGTAGCCCTGGCTGTCCTGGATTAAACGTGTGCATCACCACTACCGGCTAAATGATAAACTTTTGCATGAATAAAATTATGTCAATTTAGGCCTAAGTAATGAAAGAATGAACAAGACATGAGGACCTTAGACAACAAAATGGTTCCTAAGGCAGGCCAGACGTGATGGTGCACCTGTAATCCCAGCACTCAGAAAGCAGAGGCAGGAGGATCACTTCAAGTTTGAGGCCAACCTGGTCTACACAGTGAGTTCCAGGATAGCCAATACTAAATAGTGGAAACCTGTCCAAAAAAATTGTGGGGGGTGAAGGGCCAGAGAGAAGCAGTTAAGAGCACTTGTTCTTGCAGAGGACCTCAGCTCACACCTGCCTATGAAGGATCTGATACTTCTTGCCTCCAAGGACACCTGCACACTGTGTATACACCTCTAATTAAAAATTAAAAATAAGCCGGGCGGTGGTGGCGCACGCCTTTAATCCCAGCACTCGGGAGGCAGAGCCAGGCGGATCTCTGTGAGTTCGAGGCCAGCCTGGTCTCCAAAGCGAGTTCCAGGAAAGGCGCAAAGCTACACAGAGAAACCCTGTCTCGAAAAACAAAACAAAACAAAACAAAACAAAAAAATTAAAAATAAATATTAAAACTCCCACGTCAATATAATAAACAGATAAATTCCTACCTCTGAATGCCTGGGTACCAGATCCAGCACATCTCTTTTGCTCATGGACCAGTGGAAAGTGAGCATGGGGTTGGCATTGCTGAAGGAGAAAGGAGTCTGGGTACTGGTCACCCCCATGACATAAACTGGCATCTGAAAAGAAAGTGTGGGATTGTGCTATATACCCTGCTTACCTAGCATTATCAGAATAGTGAGCCCAGAACATGGCTCTCATACCAACCTCAGAGTTGGGCATGGTGGCACATATCTGGAATCCCAGAATTTTGGAGGCTGAGGCATAAGGATTTTCTTGGCTTCAGGTCAGCCAGGGCTACATAGCAAGACTCTGTATCAAGAAAACCATTGCTGGGCAGTGGTGGCGCACGCCTTTAATCCCAGCACTCAGGAGGCAGAGGCAGGAGGATCACTACAAGTTCGAGGCCAGCCTGGTCTACAGAGCGAGATCCAGGAAAGGCACAAAGCTACACAGAGAAACCCTGTCTCAAAAAACAAAACAAAACAAAACAAAACAAAAAACAAAAAAAAAAAAAAAAAAAAAAAAAAAAGAAAAGAAAAGAAAAGAAAACCACGTACACAGGAGCTAAAGAGACAGCTCAGCCATTAAGAATGCTGGGTTCTCTTCAGAAGGACCCAGGCTCCATTCCCAGCACCCACATGGTGGCTTACAACTGTCTCTAACTCCAGTTCCAGGGGATCCAATACCTTCTTCTGCCCTCCATATATGTGCTACGCAGACACACATGTGGGAAAAACCCCCCTACATACAGAATAAAAATAAATCTCTCAGCCGGGCGGTGGTGGCGCACGCCTTTAATCCCAGCACTCGGGAGGCAGAGCCAGGCGGATCTCTGTGAGTTCGAGGCCAGCCTGGACTACCAAGTGAGTTCCAGGAAAGGCGCAAAGCTACACAGAGAAACCCTGTCTCGAAAAACCAAAAAAAAATAAAATAAAATAAATCTCTCTCCTCTCTCTCTCTCTCTCTCTCTCTCTCTCTCTCTCTCTCTCTCTGGTTTTTCGAGACAGGGTTTCTCTGTGTAGCAGCCTTGACTGTACTCTAACTCGCTTTGTAGGCCAGGCCGGCCTTGAACCCTCTGAGATCTGCCTGCCTCTGCCTCTCCAGTGCTGGGATTAAAGCGGTGCCTGGCAGTCATATATAGATCTTAGAAAAATAAAAATAAAAATAGACTCAGGTTTGGGTTTCTTTCTGGGGGGAGGGAGAGATGGAGGACCCAGATGCACGCTCGCTTTGTACAACTGACCTCAGTGGCTGTGATGAGTCGGGTTGCAGCAGCCAGGACCCTAACCGCCCGTAGCTGGACAACTTCAATCTGGACTTCATCCTGCTCAACAAGAGGAGAGCGAGCTTAGGCCAGGGGAGTTCCTGGGGCTGACAGAGGTGCTTACACCTAGCTCCTTATACAGTAGTGCAGAGCAAGCTTAGGCTAGGGGAGCTCCTGGGGCTGACAGAGGTGCTTACACCTAGCTCCTTATACTGTGTCTGATGTTCAACAACAGCAAAAAGCCCGACCACGTATGTTTGCCTTTGTCCTTTACAAAAGCTCTCTAAGGAAAGGTAACACATCTAACAACAATACCAAGAACTCCGTGGATTCTCCACAAGAGCCCACGTGTTTTCTGTACCAGATGTGGGGAGCTGGAAGGACATTCCTAGTCTGCTGGCATCCTCATCCTCACCTGTCCCCATGACCCCAAGATTGGGGAGCAGAGCAGAGCAGGGCAAGGAATACCTGGGAAAACACGATGACTTTGCCGGTGTCTTCGTTCACTGTCTGGATGGTGCCGTGGACGACAGCTGTGCCAACCGTTTTCCCTGTAACCTGGCCCCTCCTGTTGACAGTGGCCACAGTCTGATTGCTGATGGAGAAGTGGATGATGGACTGGGGCTGAGGGCCACCTTCAGACATGATCTGCAGTTTAAACACAGCCGGGAGCACCTCGAATGTGGGGAAGAAGTCACATCTCTTTTCCCAACATTTTTTTTTTCCAAGCAACTTCACTTCTTCCTCCACTTCCTGGACAGCACACGCCACATCAGCTCAAATGCGTGTAGAAGAAACGTGTGCTGCAAATGACCCACAGGACTCCAAGAGTGCTGATGCCTCATGCATCATGGATCAGAGAACTTTCTTCTTTATTAGCCCCAGCTGTTCTGGGTACAGGAGAGGACAGGAGGTGTGTATACATGGAGAATAGAAAGAGCAAATCGGGACTGGAGAGGTGGCTCAGGGGTTAAGAGCACTGACTGTTCTTCCAGAGGTCCCGAGTTCAATTCCCAGCAATCACATGGTGGCTTACAACCATCTGTAATGACATCTGGTGCCCTCATCTGGCCTGCAGGGATATGTGCAGACAGAACACTGTATATGTAATAAATAAATCTTTAAAAAAAAAAAAAAAGAAAGAGCAAATCATGTTTTCTGCTTTAAAAGTACCTATATTGGGGTCTGGAGAGATGGTTCAGTGGTTAAGAGCACTGGCTGCCTTTCCAGAGGACCAGGTTCAGTTCTCAGCACCCACATGGCAGGCAGCTCACAACCCTCTGTAACTCCAGTTTCAGGGGACCTGACGCCCGCTTCTGGCATCCTTGAGTATGGTATGTGGTGCACATACATAGACACAGGCCAAACACTCATACATATAAAATAAACTAAATCTCAGCCAGGCAGTGGTGGCACATGCCTTTAATCCCAGCACTTTGGAGTCAGAGGCAGGTGGATCTCTATGAGTTTGAGGCCAGCCTGATCTACAGAGCTAGTTCTGGGACAGCCAGGACTATACAGAGAAACCCTGTCTTGAAAAACACAAACAAAAACAAACAAACAAACCTCAACATTAAAAAATCATCTATATCATTGATATAGATTGACATCGATTACAGGCATCCACCTGTAAGTAATCCTAGGACTTGAAAGATCGAGGATGGAGGGTGGTCAGGAGTTCGAGGCCAGCCTGGGCTACATAACAAGGCCCTGTCTCAAAACCCCAAACAGCCCATAAGAAGATCACCTGTATCATGTTAGTTGCAATCAGCGTCATTTTCTCAGGAACCAGTCTGAATGGAGGGAATACCTGGAGAGGACACAACAGGACAACAGGGCCATTGTCAGTGCCTGCTGTTTGTGACCTGAACTACGGAAAGCCGCTCACTGTGCACACACAGGTAACACAGACCTAGGCACTGTGGTCTGACTATATTAGCCAACAATTCAATAGTGTCTAAGCGGCTTACTCTGCCTACTCATTAAGACTATATTTATAAGGTAAAGGCACTTGCCACCAAGCCCAACAACCTGAGTTCGATTCCCCTGACCTCCACATACTGGCTGTGGCATTAGTGCCCCTCACACACAAAAAATAAACAAAGTAAATGTAAAAACATTAAGATTATACTTACAATATTTGAACATAAACTAGAGAAAACAGTATAGCTCAGTCTTGGGTGTACACCGCCCAGCTTCAAAAATGTAAAGATAGGAGGGCTGGAGAGATGCTCAGCTGTTGGCTGCTCCTCCAGAGGACCCGGGTTCAATTCCCAGCACCCACGTGACAGCTCACAACTGTCTGCAGCCCCAGAGGATCTGACACCCTCACACAGACATACATGCAGGCAAAACACAACAATGTTCATGAAACAAAAATAAATAAATAAATAAAAAATGTAAAGGTATAGCTGAAGACCATCTTATTATTTTTTTCATGCTGGGTATAGAACCTAGGGTCTTATAAATACTAGGTAAGCACTTTACCACTAAGCTACACTTTAGCTCCATCTTTTCTCTCTTTTTCTTTTTTCTTTTTTTTTTTTTTTGGTTTTTTGAGACAGGGTTTCTCTGTGTAGCTTTGCGCCTTTCCTAGAACTTGCTTTGGAGACCAGGCTGGCCTCGAACTCACAGAGATCCACCTGGCTCTGCCTCCTGAGTGCTGGGATTAAAGGTGTGCGCCACCACCGCCTGGCTTATTCCTGGCTTCTTATGTGGGTTACAGGGGATTACACTTGGGTCCCCTTGCTGTCCTGCAATTGTTTTACTGTCTCAGCCTTCTTCTCAGGCCTGAGAAATAACTTTTTATATAAGACTAAGATGAAACGCTGGGATGGGGCCAGGGCTGTAGGTCAGGTGGCAGAGTGCTTGCCTAGCATGCAGGAAGCCCTGGGTTCAGTCCCTCATACCATACAAAATGGGATTTGGGCAGCAGATGCCTGTAATCTTAGTACTCAGGATAATGAGTTCAAAGCCAACCTGGAATACACTATCTCAAAAATAAACAAGAAGAAAAAAAAGGTAGTATTACTTATTGATGTTAAAATATTCAAAGAGGCCAGGCATGTTTATGCATGTCTTTAATCCCAGGAGTTGGAAGGCAGACGTAGGTAGATCTCTCTGGGCTCAAGGCCAACCTAGTCTACATAGAGAGTTTCAGGCCAGTCTGGGCTACAGAGTGAGACCCTATCATAACAAATAAAATATCCATCTGGGAATAGCTGGGAATGTTGTTACACACCTATGCTGTGTACTCAGAAGCCCGAGGCAGGAGAATCACTGAGCTAAGGAATTTGATGCCAAGAGAGGGACAGAGAGGGAGAAACTAGAGAGACAGTTCAGTGCTTAAGAGCATTGGCTACAATTGTCACCTGAGAGGCTTCCTCTGGCAGCTGATGGCAGCAGATGCAGAGACCCACAGCCAAACACTGGGCAGAAAGAGGCCAAATTGGAGATCTCCATCAGGTCTTCTCCTTTTGGAGCTTGGGGAACCCCACAGAAGTGGGGGAAGAAGAACTGTAGGAGCCAGAGGGGTCAAGGACACCAGGGGAACACGGTCCACAGAATCAACTGAGCAGGGCTCATAGGGGCTCACAGAGCCTGCGTGGGTCTGTGCTAGGTCCTCTGCATATATGCTATGGTTGTTTAGCTTGGGGTTTTTGTGGGGCTCCTAACAGTGGGAGTGGGGGTGTCTCTGACTCTTTTGGCTGCTCTTGGGATCCTTTTCCTCCTACTGGGTTGCCTCATCCAGCCTTGATATGAGGTTTGTACCTAGTTTTCTTGTATCTTGTTAAGTCATGTTCGGTTGATATCCCTGGGAGGCCTGCTCATTCTGAAGGGAAACAGAGGAAGAGTGGGTCTTGTGGTGGGTGCTGGCAGCTGTGGAGGTAGAGGAAACTGCAGTTGGGATGTATTGTAAGAGAAGAATAAAAACAAGAGGTCAGCCTGATCTATAGAGCAAGTTCCAGGACAGGCTCCAAAGCTACAGTGAGAAACCGTGTCTTGAAACAAACAAACAAACAAACAAACAAACAAACAAACAAACAAACAAGAGTATTGGCTGGGTTTGATTCCCAGCACTCACATGGTGGTTCACAACCATGTAACTCTAGTCCCTGTGGATCTGACACTGTCTTCTGGCCTAATTTCTGTACTTTCTACATGGTACACAGACATACACACAGGCGAAACACACACATAGGATTTTTAAAAAAGGAAAAAAGTTGAGAGAAAGTGAATATAAGAAAAAAGGGAAGAAAACATACTTCATAAATTTTTTAAAGATGTTTATTTTATGTATATGGTGCTCTGCATGTACACCTGAATGCCAGAGAGGGTATCAGATCCCATTATAGACAGCTGTGAGCCACCATGGGGGTGCCGGGAATTGAACTTAGGACCTCTGGAAGAGCAGCCAGGGCTCTTAACCTCTGAGTCATCTCTCCAGTTCCAGAAAACATACTTTTGTTTGTTTGCTTTTTGAGGCAGGGTCTCATTGTGAAGCACTGGGGGAGTCTTAAACTCCCTAGATAGACCAGGCTGGTCTCAAACTTGCTGCAATCCTCCTGTCCTGGAACTTGCTATGTAGTCCAGCCTGGCCTCAAACTCATGGAGAGATCCACGTCCTTCTGCCTCCCCAGTGCTAGGACTAAAGGCGTGTGCTACCACACCTGGCTTTGTGTGTGTGTGTGTGTGTGTGTGTGTGTGTGTGTGTGTGTATGCATGTCATATTGTGGAAGTCAGGGGACAACTTTCAGGATTCAATTCTCTTCTACTGCGTGTTCCAGGGACTGAACTCAAGTGACAATGAGGCTTTCATGTCAGGGACTTCTACAGCTGAGCTTTCTCACCAGCCCACATATATGCGTGTGTTATACATACACATTATATATGGTGTTATGTTGTGTTCACCTTACCCCGACATTCCTAAATCTTTCAGCTTTTTTGTGCTTTCTAAATTTTCTACAAGAACTGTATCCCATATTTATTTAGTCTTGGGGGGAAAGAAAACAGTTAATTGTAAACAGGAAAATCCCAAACTAAACCTGTGTGAACAGAAAGGGATAAACGACGTTAAGTGAGGAAGCGCATCTGGATGCCAGCGCTTACTCACCTCGATGTGCCGAGGTGCCGAGGTGAATTTTCTCCCCATCCTGTCTGTGGCAATGGCTACCAGCGTGGTTTGTCCAACAGTGACAGCACGGAGCATGTAGTTTTCAGAGTACTCATCCTGATCCTCCATTAACCTGCAACGATCCGTGTGGTGTTGGTGGGAAAGAGCCGGTAGTCTTGTTTGGTTGGTTGGTTTTTTGAGACAGAGTCTATCTCTTTAGCGCTGGCTGTCCTGGAACTCTCTATGTAGAGCAGGCTGGCCTGGAACTCACAGAGATCTCCTAACTTTTCCTCCCAATGCTGGGGTTAAGTCATGAACCACTAAGCCCTGTTAAGATCTGGTTTTGAGAAGGGCCAGTAATTCATCGAAGATGCTTAATATATTCTAATTCTGGCTAGAGGGACCTTCTAGAAAATGAATCTCCAGAGTCAAGACTGATTTCCTTCAATAACAAGATGCTCCTTGGGAGCAAAACTTTTTTTTTTTTGAAGATTTATTTATTTATTTATTTATTTATTTATTTATTTATTTATTTATTTATTTATTTATTTATTTATTATGTATACAGTGTTCTGCCTGCAGGCCAGAAGAGGGCACTGGATCTCATTAGAGATGAGATGGTTGTGAGTCATCATGTGAGTGCTGGGAATTGAACTTGGGACCTCTGAAAGAACAACCAGTGCTTTTAACCTCTGAGCCATCTCTCCAACCCTGCAAAACCTTTTTTAAGGCTGAAAAAGGAGTAAGTGTGATAAAAACAGAGTGGCGGAATTGTGAATACCAAATTTCCTAGTATTTTTTTCTTTGTATTTTGAGACAGAGTCTCATATAACCGAGGCTGGCCTTGAACTCATAATCCTGTCTCTATCTCCCAAGTGCTGGGGTGACAGGTGTAAGCTACTGTGCTCAGGGAATTCTTGTGTGTCTTCTTTTTCAAAGGAGAGGACCAAGAACGTTTGTTGGCCAACACAAGAGAGTTTTAGAAAATTAAAAAAAAAATGACATATTTTAGTGCTCGAACAAACCATTTAGGGCTCTTGACTTTTTAAATTTTAATATTTAATTTTATGATTTTATTTTATTCATATGAGTTTTTTGCTTGTGTGCATGTCTGTGTACCACTTGTGTGTCTGGTGCCCAGGAAGGCCAGAAGAAGGTGTTGGATGCCCTAGAACTGGACTTACAGATGGTTGTGAGCCACCATGTAGGAGCTGGGAATCAAAACCCAGGTCCTCTGGAAGAGTAACCAGTGCTTTAACGGCTAAACAATCTCTCCAGTCCCATTATTTTTGTTTTTTGGGGGAGTCCTACGTAGCATAGGCTGGCCTCAAACCTGTGATCTTTGTGTCTCAGCCTTCTGAATGCTGGGGTTACAGGCATGTACCGCAGCACCCAGCTTGAATGAATACAGACACAGACTGTGGGAAGAGAGTATGGACTGAGTAAGCTACACAAAGGACAGAAGGGAGGCTGACTAGGCCACCAGGAAGGAGCCTGTCGGTACACCAGCTCAGGAGAAGAGAGCTACTGGGTGGCCCTTACCTCAGGGTGACAATGGCAGATGCCAGCTGTAGCTTGACGTCCATGTTTCTGAAGTACTTGTTCCGGAAAGGGTGCTTGGAAGAGCCAAGAATCCTCACAACCACTAACACAGTTTTGCCAATCTCAACCTAGCCATTGAAAAAAGGAAGCAGGTAGCATATGCATTCCATTGAGCAAGAACGGGCTAAGTTTCTGAGGGGGCAGATATTCCTGTGCATCCTGATGTTCCTGGTAGGCTTCTGATCAATGGTCCTTGACCACCATCAACCACTTCCCCTTGGATTCATTCATTCATTCATTCCTTTCTTTCTTTCAAATTACATTCATTCATTTGTGTGTGTGTGCATACTTGTACATACCATAATGTGCTAGGGAGGTCAGAGGACAACTTGCAGGAGTTAATCCTCTTCTTCCACCGTGCGGGTCCTGGGATTGAGTCAGGTCCTCCGGCTCGGCAGTAAGCACCCTTACCCAGTGAGCCATCCAGCTGTCTGTCTTTGTCTCCATCTCTCCTCTTCTCCCCTCCCCACTACGTGACTCAGGCTGGCCTGAAGCTCATTACGTAGAAATGGTCAGCTTTGGACTCACAGAGATCTGCCTGATTCTGCCTCCTGAGTGCTGGGGTTACTCTTTATTTTGAAAGAAAATTTAAGTCATCTGGGCGGTGGTGGAGCACGTCTTTAATCCCAGCACTCGGGATGCAGAGGCAGGTAAATCTCTGTGAGTTCAAGGCCAGCCTGGCATATAGAGTGTGACTCTGTATCAACGAACAAACAATAAGACAACCCAGCCTCCTTAAAAAATACCCATTTCATTTATCTTGATTGTCATCATGTTTAATTTTGGAATGGTGTTTTTGGTTTGGTTTGGTTTTTGTGCAGTGACAGGTTGTTGATTGTAAAGAGTAGACTCCTGAGAAGTGAGGGCAGACAATGGCCAAAGGGACCACTGAGAATGTGTGCTTTGCTTTTTAGTTTGTTTGTTTTTCGAGACAGGGTTTCTCTGTGTAGCTTTGGAGCCTTGTCCTGGATCTCGCTCTGGAGACCAGGTTATCCTCA
This sequence comes from Peromyscus californicus insignis, assembly GCF_007827085.1. Lineage (NCBI taxonomy): Eukaryota > Metazoa > Chordata > Mammalia > Rodentia > Cricetidae > Peromyscus > Peromyscus californicus. The sequence continues at coordinate 69,779,714 of NW_026294617.1, read as the reverse complement.
AACTCACAGAGATCCACCTGCCTCTGCCTCCGAAGTGCTGGCATTAAAGTCATGTGCCACCACCATCCAGCAAGAATGGTACTCTTTATTTATTTATTTATTTTAACATTTAATTCTTTTTTTTTAGATTTATTTATTATGTATACAGTGTTCTGCCTACATGTGTCCTAGCAGGCCAGAAGACGGCACCAGATTTCATTATGGGTGGTTGTGAGCCATCATGTGGTTGCTGGGAATTGAACTCAGAACCTCTGGAAAAGCAGTCAGTGCTCTTAACCACTAAGCCATCTCTCCAGCCCAAGAATGGTGCTCTTTAAAGGCTGCCGTTTCCTTCCTTAGTCTAAGGTCTTGTAAGAACTGTAGTTGAGGGGAGATTGTTAAATGTGTTGGGGGAGTGGATAAGTTTGCATCATTCCTGACATAAAACGACTCTCACCTTATCAATCAAATCCAGCTCCACTTCCTGTATGTCTGATACCCTGAGCCTGGCCATGGCTGGACCCAAGGAAGCCAAGCACAGGTCGTACACTTCCAAGGTTAGAAATCCAGGATGTACTGGAACTACCTAGAAGAAGATGGTGTTCAGTGAGAGGCAAAAACCACAGATCTAAGCAGAGGTTAAGGGACTTGGATTACACAAACTCTAACACACACCTCCAGCTTCTTAGTCATCAGTAGGGAGCAGATTTCACAAAGAAAACCAAATATGAATGTGCTATGATTGCAGGTGGTGGTGGTGAAATGGGTGGACATTTGGCTTCTGTCTTTGTACCCGAGGACCCCAGTTCCATTCCCCCCACCCAGATGGCATGGTTCACAGCCGCTTGTGATTCCAACTCCAGGGGACCAGATGCCTTTCTCTGGCCCTGGTTGCCACTTGCACTCATGTGTATAAACCCACACATTGACACATGTATATACACATAATTTAAAAAACTAGTAAAATAAAACATTTTACTAAAAACAAATAAGGCTGGGTGGTGTTGGTGCATGCCTTTAATTCCAGCACTCAGGAGACAGAGGCAGGCGGATCTCTGAGTTTGAGGCCAGTCTGGTCTACAAAGTGAGTTCTAGGACAGCCAGGATTGTGAGACAGAGAAACCTTGTCTTGAAAAATGAAAAACAAAACAACAACAATAAAAAAAGATTGTTTCCTGTAATCAAATTGGCTTCATTCCAGAGATGCAGGGCTGGTTCCATGTACAAAAGTTAATAAATGTCATATAGAATCTACATGGACTCAGGACAGAGATCACATGATTATTTCAGTAGATGTAGAAAACACATTTGACAAAACCCAAAATTCATGATAATAGCAATGATGTAAATTATACTGATAAATTGTCATGTGATGTGTAAGCTTTAGAGGCCAGAGGATCCCTGGAACTAGAGTTACAGACAGTTCTGAGCCAACATGTGGATGTTGGGGATTGAACCCAGGTCCTCTGAAAGAGCAGCTAGTGCTCTTAGCCACTGAGCCATCTCTCTTGTTGTGGAATACCGGTTTAACTATGTAAAGATGTGCTGTATTTATTTATGCTGTATTTGTTTAATTATGTAAAGGTGTGTTGCTGTTTCACCTTGCCTGCCCAAAGTACTTGATTGGTCTAATAAAAAGTTGGATGGCCAATAACTAGGTAGAGGATGTATAGACTGGTGGGCAGAGAGAAAATGGGAACCACCCAGCCAGCCAGGGGCCAGCCAGTCAGACATGGAGGAAACAGGAAAGCAGGATGGATAATATGTAGATGAGGTATACAAGCCTTGGGGCAGCATATAGATTAATAGAAATGGGTTAATTTAAGTTAAAAACCTAGCTAAGAAAAAGCCTAAGCTTAGGCTGAGCATTCATAATTAATAATAAGTTTCCATGTCATGTTTTGGGGGTTGGTAGTCCAAGAAAGCCTCTCTACTCTCTAGCCAGAAAGATGGGAATCTCTAAAGGAGGATAAAGCCTAAGTTTCTAAGGAACATGCATTTTGCCAAGAAGCACAAGAAAGTCCTGAAGAAGATGCAGGCAAAGAATGTAAGGGCAGTGAGTGAAGGTATTAAGGCACCCAGGTTCTTGTTGAGCCTAAAGAGGGCAGGTCCCAAATGCTGAAGGGTCCCAACTACAGGCTCAGTCCAGTCCAATGACTTTACTGCAAAAATGGAAATGGGGCCGGGCGGTGGTGGCGCACGCCTTTAATCCCAGCACTCGGGAGGCAGAGCCAGGCGGATCTCTGTGAGTTCCAGGCCAGCCTGGACTACCAAGTGAGTTCCAGGAAAGGCGCAAAGCTACACAGAGAAACCCTGTCTCGAAAAACCAAAAAAAAAAACAAAAAACAAACAAAAAAAAAAAAAAATGGAAATGGGATTCATGGTTACATGGCATTCAAGACTCTGCCAACCAAAGCCAAGGACCAAACCAAGGCTGAAAAACCTCCTTCTGCTCCAGTTCAGGCTCCCAAATATTTCCAGGCCTCTGTGAAGACCCCAGGTCCCTGTAAAAACCCCAAAGTAAAGGCTTCCGTCTGCCAATGTGAAGACTGATGGACTGGCATGAACACCCCTCACTGTTCGCAGGTAGCTGATGTGATCTCCATCCCACCCACAGGCACACAGTTTCCATGTGGCTCATGTCCTGTATTGTTTTCACAAATAAACTTGAGACAGGATCTATTAGAAATAAAACAAAACAACCTCAGAATATATCTAACTAAGGAAGTTAAAGGCTGTTGTGGGATAATCTTTTTGTACACTGTGAAGATGTGTCTCTGCCAAGGTACCTTCTGATTGGTTTAATGAAGAGCTGAACAGCCAATAGCTAGGCTGGAGAGGATAGGTGGGACTTCCAGGAAGAGATAGGAACTCTGGGAAGAAGAGAGGTGGGTTTTGCCAGGGAGACATGGAGCAATTCAGATACACAGTATGGAAGAGAGGTAACAAGCCACGTGGCAGAACATAGATGAATATAAATGGGTTAATTTAACTTAAAAGAGCTAGTTGGGAACAAGCCTAAGCTATGATCAAGCTTTCATAATTAATAAGAAGTTTCCATGTCATTATTTGGGAGCTGGCAGTCCAAAGAAAGACCAGCTACAAAAGACCTCTGTAATGAGAACTTTAAAACCCTGTAAAGATCCAGGCATGGTAGTATATACCTTAATCTCAGCACTCAGCAGGCAGAGGAAGGCCAACCTCTGTGAGTTCAAGACTAGCCAGGTCTAAACAGCAAGTTCCAGGCTACCCAGGGCTACACAGTGAGACCCTGTCTCAAAATAAAAATAAAAACCAAACAAACCTAAAAATGGACCTATTATGTGACTCAACTATAACACCCCTGGGTATTTACCCAGAGAACTCCAGGTCCCTGTCGCAGACACTTGTATGTCCATGTTTACAGCAGCACAGTTCACAGTAGCTGAGTTATGGAACCAGCCTTGGTACTGAGCAATAGAGGAATAAAGGGAATGTGGTATGTGTACACTGTGGAATTTTTCAGCCATAATGAAGAACCAAGTCTTGTCATTTGCATTGAAATGGGTACAGATAGAGACCTTCACATGAAGCGAGTCTCCGAAAGACAAACACTGCAGGTTTCCTCTCACTTGTGAGTCCTGGATTTTGTGTAGACGCATAGAACCATACATGTACACAGAACTGTCTCAGAGGCAAAGCAGACCACAGGAGGGGGCCAGGAAGGGCCTCCATCATTCATTTGCACTGAAATGGCCATATGTAACCCATAGACTACATACAATGGAGAAAAAGAGTGTTTCGGGTTGGACATGGTGGGAGGAGGCAGAGCCACACGGATCAGGAGTTTAAGGTCAGCCTTGGCTTCATAAGACCTTCCATGCCATCCTGGGCTTTTTGAGACCCTGTCTCAAAAAAACTAGGGCTGAAAAGACATGGAGGTGCTTGTTGCCAAGGCTGATGGTCTGTGACTGACTCCTACAAGTTGACCTCTAACCTCCACACAATGTACTGTACACAAAGTACTGTAGTACATCCACAACACACACACACACACACACACACACACACACACACACACACACACATACACACACACACACACACACACACACACACACACACACACACGATAAAAAGTTCAAAAAAACAAACCCAAACCAAAAAAGTGAAACAAACACAAAAAAGCACTTTGACCTTTGACCTGAGACCTTCAGTCTGGAGACCTGACCAACCCACCTGGATGGAGCTTTCTGCTTCCACGTACGTGATGGTGACCATATCTTGCTCACTGCTGTTGACTAGAAAGTAGCCAGACCCTTCCACAAGATGAAATATTTCCTACAGAAAAATCAGACAAACAATGCTCCATTCTTTTTGGTTTATAGCCTGAAGAAGATGACTTCTATCTAACAAAAGAGGAGTGTACAGACAAAAGGATGCTGTAGTTTATCCTTCATGTTGTGTGTGTGTTGTTGTTGTTTTCAAATAATTTCTTTAAATTTATTTTATGTGCATTGGTGTGAAGGTATCAGATCCCCTGGAACTGGAGTTACAGACAGTTGTGAGCTGCCATGTGGGTGCTGGGAATTGAACCCGGGGTCCTCTGGACGAGCAGCCCTTAACCGCTGAGCCATCTCTCCAGCCCAATATGTGTGTTTGATTTTTAACAGCAGTGAAGTATCTTGCTGCCTCACCACAGGAGTCCCCTCCCTCTTTGGCCTGTGTACCTCACCTTCACGTCAGGATGGCTGTAGATGGTGGCATTATCAGGCTGTACTGTGACGTCCTCTACTAGGAGCAACTCCACTACCGCAGATCTTGGCGAGTTGGAAATTTCCTAAACAGGAAGTGAGCACAGAAGACAGCAGAAACTGATCCGTGGAGAGAATTCCAGCTAACGACTTCTAGAGAGGAGCTTTAAATCTGAGTTAATTCTATTTCTTCTCCTTTTCTCCCTTTCCTTCCCCCTTCTTTCCTCCCTTCTTTTATTTATTTATTTATTACTGTTGTTATTATTATTATTGTTTGTTGTTGTTGTTTTGAGACAGGGTTTCTCTGTGTAGCTCTGGCTGTCCTGGAACTCATTCTGTAGACCAGGCTGGCCTTGAACTCACAGAGATCCACCTGCCTCTTGAGTGCTGGGATTAAAGACATTCACCACTGCTGCCCCACTCTTATTTTTATTAGTTCTTTGAGACTTTCATACAGCATATTTTGATCATATACACCCCCCAAACTCTTCCTAGACCCCCTTCCCCTGCCCATCCAACTTTGTGGTCTCTCTCTCTCTCTTTTTAAACCATTGAGGTTTGGGATAGGATCTCACCAAGTAGCCCAGGCTAGGATGGCAGGCGTGTGCTGCCAGGCCCTAGACTAGTTCCGTCGTAATTCCCACTCACCTCCGCGCTTTTCTTCCCTGAATAGCCCACGAAGCTGACCGCGATGAGCACCGTCCCCTTCATCTGATGCACTTTAAGGGTCTGATGGCCTAAAGCAAGGAAACACTGTAAGAAACAGGAACAGCTCTGCAAAGCCAGAAAACCGAAGTCCGCCTCCGTGTTTTCCAAATGGCGTTTTATTGTGGAGAGAAAAGCGCTGAAGGAAGAAGTACACACAAGAGAGCCCTGGGTTTGCACCGACCTTGTCATATGACTCCGAGCAAAAAGCTCACCTTTATTAATGAGAAATTGGGCCCGGCAAAACCTAAAATTCTTTCTTCCTGTAATGGCCTATAATTCCAAAAATGGGCAGAGAGAAAATTTTGTATATAAATTTTCAGTTTTGTATATAAAATTTCAATGAGTCAGTGGTCACAATGAGTCAGTCTTTTGGGGCCTTTTCTCAGCTTCACTTATCTTTATATACATGACAGTCAGGCACTCCAAAAATTTAAATGGTGCATTATTATTATTTTTCATTTAAAATGTGTGTGCATGTGGTGGTGGGGAACCTGTGTACTAGCCCATATGTGGGGGTCAGTTATCTCTTCCCAACATGTTGAACTCAGGTCATCATTAAGCACCTTTACCTGCTGAGCCAATTTACCTCTTTGTCTGTCTGTCTGTCTCTCCTTTTCTTTCATTTTTTTTTTTTTTTTTTTTTGGTTTTTCAAGACAGGGTTTCTCTGTGTAGCTTTGCGCCTTTCCTGGAACTCGCTCTGGAGACCAGGCTGGCCTTGAACTCACAGAGATCTGCCTGCCTCTGCCTCCCGAGTGCTGGGATTAAAGGCGTGTGCCACCACCGCCCAGCTCTTTCATTTCTTTTTGAGACAAGGTCTCATTGCATAACCCTGGCTGGCCTCAAACTTGCAGATACCCACCTGCTTCTGCCTCCCGAGTGCTGGGTTAAAGACCTGTGCCATCATGGCCGACCCTTTCTTTCTTTTCCTCCTTTTGAAACAAAGTCTCACATCCCACTTCCTGGAACTGACTGGCCGATAGCACAGGCTGTCCGAGGCCTTGGGTTGCTCCTGCCTCTGCCTCCTGTCACTGAGGTTACAGCACATGCTACCACCCGAGGCTCAGAATGCTTACTTCAGACTGGGAGCAGAGAAGGACAGGGAATTCCCAGGCTCCCTGGAGACAGCATGGGGTATGTGTATAAAGCCAGGGGCAGGAGAGATCCTGCCATGTTTAATGACTGGAGTTCCTGGGATCCATAGGGGCAGCTCAGTGTTAGAGTGCTTACTTACCATGTGAGGCAAGTGTTCTACCACTGAGCTCTGTCCGCAGCTCCCTCAGATTAATTTTGTGTTTTATTTCATAGATTTTTTTGTTGTTTGATTGGTGTGGTTTTTCAAGACAGGGTTTCTCGCTTTGTAGACCAGGCTGGCTTTGAACTCAGAGATCCTCTGCCTTCCGAGTGCTGGGATTAAAGGCCTGCAGCACCATGCCTGGCTGTTTCACAATTTTTTTTTTTGTTGTTGTTTTTGTTTTGTTTTTCGAGGCAGGGTTTCTCTGTGTAGCTTTGCGCCTTTCCTGGGACTCACTTGGTAGCCCAGGCTGGCCTCGAACTCACAGAGATCCGCCTGGCTCTGCCTCCTGAGTGCTGGGATTAAAGGTATGTGTCACCACACCCAGCTTAAATGTTTTTCCTTACATTTATTTTCTTTTTATTTCATGTGCATTGGTGTTTTGCCTGCATTTATGTCTGTGTGAGGACATTGGATCCCCTGGAAATGGAGTTACAGGCAGTTGTGAGCTGCCATGTGGGTGCTGGGAACTGAACCTGGGTCCTCGGGAAGAGCGGCCAGTGCTCTTAACTGCCAAGCCATCTCTGTTGTTTTCTATTTCTGCCCCTTTAGGGGGCCGCCACCCAGCTCCCAAATAAATTCACACACGGAGGCTAATTATTACCTATGAATGCCCGGCCTTAGCTTGGCTTGGTTTCTAGCCAGCTGTCCTTAACTTCTACCTTTTGCCTCTGGGCTTCTCCTGTTCTCTTACTTCTGTAAATCTTAGTCTTACTCTGTTGCTGGTTGTGTAGCTGGGTGTCTGGTCCCTAGATCCTCCTCCTTCTCTGGCTGCTAGATCTTCCTTTTCCCAGATTTCTCCCTCTATATAGTCTGCTTGTTAGTCCCGCCTATCCTTTCTCCTGCCTCGCTATTGGCCAGTTCTTTATTAGACCATCACGTGTTTTAGACAGGCACAGTAACACAGCTTCACAGAGTTAAACAAATGCAACATAAACAAAAGTAATACACCTTAAAATAATATTCCACAACACACCTCTCTGGTCCCCATTTATTTATTTTTTTATTTTGTGTGTGTGTGCAGGTAAGTGATAGACCAGCCTGATTTCAACTTAAGATTAAAAGCCATCTTGTTACAAGGTCAAAATAAGTTCATTCTTGTTTTCCATAAAACTTAAGTTTGACCAGGTCTTGACCCATTTTCTGGAATTTGACATGCTTCACACCCTATACCCTGACCCCCACACTGATGGGATGTTCTGCCAAGTTCCTGCGCAACTAAAAACCCTTGGGCCCCCACTCCCAGTCTTGCAGTTTTGATCTATATAAGCCCCACGTTCTCCTGTGCTCAATGCTGTTTTTTCAAAGCCTGCTTTAGAGAGACAGTCCTGTCTGACAGAAAATAAAGCTTGCTTAATTTGACTAAAAGAATTTGGGTAATAGTCTCAATTCTTGTTCGGTGGGATTTACAGTAAGAGGACTTTAGGGAGCTGGTTTGCTCCTTCTCCCACATGGTCCCAGGGATTAACTCAGGTTGTCAGCTTGAGTGCAAGGTTCTTTCCCCACAGAGCCTTCCCACTGGCCCCTTTCCTTCCTGTTTGTGGTTTAAGACATGGTCCTTACCCTGTAGCCCAGGCTGCCCTGAAACTCATGGCAATCCTCCTGCCACAGGCTCCCAAGTTATGGGATTCAAACTGTGAGTAACCATGCCTGGATTTCTTTCTTTTCCTTCCCATCTGTCTTAGTTACTTTCTATCACCATGACCAAGAAAAACATATAAAAGAAAGCATTTAACCTGAGGCTCATGGTTCTATGATCTCCACAGTGGGGAGCATGGCTGAAGGCAGGCAGGCTTGGTGCTGAAGCAGTAGCTGAGAGCTTACATCTTGATCCACAAACATGAGCCACAGAGAGCAAACTAGGAATGGTATGGGCTTTTAAAACCTTAAGTCCTCCAGTGACACACCTCCAGCAAGGTCATGCTGCCTAATCCTTCTTAAATAGCCCACCAACTGGGGACTAAATATTCAAATATATGAGCCTATGGGGTCCACACTCATTCAAACCACCATACCATCTGTGTGGCACTATTCACGGGGATATATAAACAAACATCCACTCACTCCAGATACGGACCCGATAACAGACCACAAAGTATGATACCACCAACGTTCACCTTAGTTAACCACTGAGTTTTATTGGGGTTTCTTACATAAATATTGACTAGGGGTTACTTACAGGAGCAGAAATAAATTGAAGACAGCTGTATCACCAAAGCCCACCCCAGCATGGGTGACAGCTCACAAAAGTTGGAAACCTGGAGTGTACTGCCCAGTCTGCAGGCAGCGTTCCAGGCTGGAGAGTATCCTTTCCCAGGAGCTCAGTTGGTCTGGGCCTCTTCTAGGCAGTTTGACTTATCTCTGCTTCTCCCAGGCTGCTTGGTCTGAGCCTCTTCCAAGCAGCTCAGCTTGTCTGAAGGTCACTTTTAGCTGTCTTTACCGTTTACTCTTGGGGAGAGAGAGGCCTAGTGAATCTGGTCAGTTTTAGAAACTTCCTGAAGCTGTTTTGAATTGTTTGCTTTCTGTCTTAAGCATGGGTTGTTTCACCTCCCTGGAAACATTCTGTCCTGAAGTTTCTCTTCCTTTTCCTTTTCCATCTCCATCATCGCACTCTTCTTCTTCCCTTCCTCCTTTCTTTCCTCTTTTGTTTTTTGTTATACCATGATGACCTCAAAACTAGTGGTGTCATTGAGGAGGATCTCAACTTCTTTCTTTCTTATTTTTTTTTACCTTACATAAGTGTGTTTGAAGTGGGGGGCATGCCGTGGTGCAGGGTGGACCTCAGAGGATATTCTTCCCCAGTGTTCAATTTCCTTTGATGACTCCCACCTCCCTGAAGGGTGGGTGGGTGCAGGCAGCTAGATGATGGCAAGAGGTGTTCACATGAAGCGCTTGCCTTGACTGACGGCTTTGCCGACATACTGGAAGGTCCCTCCCAGGGAAAATACTCTGGGACTGGGCTCTGGGGCTCTTTTGCTGCCAGGATCCAGTTTCTACCTCACATAGACTCGAAGTCCACCTGCCAATCTAGACTCTAGAAAGGCAAGCTCCTGACCTTGGAAGACCACACTCCAGAAAGAGAGCTGTCCTTGTCGGTACCGCAGACGATGATACTGGAAAAGAGTCCAGAATGAGGCTGCAACTCATGAAGAGCTCTTCAGGAAAGCAGTGTTCAGAGCACCACAGGGACCAGCCATCTTCATCCAAGTACTCCCCCAAATACAGCAGTGCCACAGAGAAGCATCTTCCCTGGACCACTCACACTTCCACCCACCCAACACAAAGGCATTCTTGGGCAGGTGAACTCCTCAGGAGCTGGGGCAGCTGGCTTCTTTTCCTCTTTGCACTCAGCCTGCGGCTCTTGCTTCTCTTTCTGTGGGGTATCCTTCTGTAGGCAGGCTATCTGCAGTCTCTTTAGCATCACACTGGACCATCCTCTCACCTTTTCCCCTCCCCTCGGACAGCACCACACCAGGGCTGGTTAATACAGGCGAGGAACCAGTGGTTCATTCTAGGGAAGACCTGGCAAAGGACGGCTCCCGACCTGCTTTAGAGCCGCAGCAGGGTATAAACAGCTGTGAAATCAGCCAGTGTCACTTGTCACCACTAGAAGAGTCCTCATCTTCATGTGAGCATCCTGTAGCCTCAGATTCCCCTCACCTCCTCCTTGGCATTTTCAGTGGTCTGTCTGTTGTGGTGTGTGATGCCCAAGGCTGGTAGAGCAATGTCACCATCAGCAAAGCTCAGCCACGACATCATTCAGCTGTGGCCTCTGAAGTATTCCGAATCTCCTTGTTTCTTACATTAGTGACAGCATTGCTCCAAAAGGCGCAGACTTCATCGTCACTCTCAAATGTGAGAACCCTGCCAGTGGGAAAATTGTGAAGGCATTCAGGGGTGCAGTTGATTTGGCCAAAGTGAAGTGGGTGTGCCAAGGGCACACTGACCTGAGCCGAGCCTAGTGCAACGAGGGTCTTGGAGGCCTCTAGTGTTCAGGACATGTGCACACAGCTGCAGCCATCACAGTGATTCTGTCGAGAAAAGGGACTAGAGGTCCAGATAACAACTTTGTGGAATCAGTTCCATCCTTCCACCTTTCAATGGACTCTGTGTATCCAACTCAGGTCTCCAATCTTCAGTGGCAAGCGCCTTTAACTACTGAGGCATCTCACTGGCCCAGGCCATTGATCCTCCTGCCTCTACCTCCAGAGTGCTGAGGTTACAGGTGTGGGAGCCACATGCTGTTTATACAGTGATTAAGACTGTATCCAGATTACAGGTGTGAGAACCACATGCTGTCTATGCAGTGATTAAGACTGGATCCAGATTACAGGTGTGAGAACCACATGCTGTCTATGCAGTGATTAAGACTGGATCCAGATTACAGGTGTGGGAGCCACATGCTGTCTATGCAGTGATTAAGACTGAATCCAGGGGCTGGAGAGATGGCTCAGAGGTTAAGAGCACTGGCTGTTCTTCCAAAGGTCCTGAGTTCAATTCCCAGCAACCACATGGTGGCTGAAAACCATCTGTAATGAGATCTGGCTCCCTCTTTGGGCCTGCAGGGATACATGCAGGCAGAACACTGTATAAATAAATAAATAAATAAATAAATAAATAAATAAATAAATAAATAAATAAATAAATAAAGGTGTGCTCCACCATTGCCCGGCAAAAAAAAAAAAAAAGACTGAATCCAGATTACAGGCGTGAGAACCACATGCTGTCTATGCAGTGATTAAGACTGGATCCAGATTACAGGTGTGAGAACCACATGCTATCTATGCAGTGATTAAGACTGGATCCAGATTACAGGTGTGGGAGCCACATGCTGTCTATGCAGTGATTAAGACTGGATCCAGGGCTAGAGAGATGGCTCAGAGGTTAAGAGCACCGACCGCTCTTCCAGAGGTCCTGAGTTCAATTCCCAGCACCCACATGGTGGCTCACAACCATCTGTAATGAGATCTGGCACCCTCTTCTGTATACATAATAAATAAATAAATCTTTAAAAAAAAAAAAAAGACTGGATCCAGATTACAGGTATGAGAACCACATGCTGTCTATGCAGTGATTAAGACTGGATCCAGATTACAGGTGTGGGAGCCACATGCTGTCTATGCAGTGATTAAGACTGGATCCAGATTACAGGTGTGGGAGCCACATGCTGTCTATGCAGTGATTAAGACTGGATCCAGATTACAAGTGTGGGAGCCACAGGCTCCTTATACAGCAATAAAGACTGGATCCAGGGATGCAGAGTTAGAAAAACACTACCAAATGAGCAATATTCCCAGATATTCCCATTTTTCTTTCTCTCCCTTTCTACCAACCCCCTCTGGACTTTTCAGCACTGGGGATAAACCCCAGGCTCTCACACAAGTTATATACATGGTCCCTCACTGAACGGCACTGCCAAGACTAATTTTTTTTCTATAAAAAAGCACAAATAGCTGGGTAGTGGTGACACACACCTTTAATTCCAGCACTCAGGAGGCAGAGGCAGGCAGATCTCTTGAGTGCGAGGCTAGCCTGGTCTACAGAGTGAGTTCCAGGACAGCTAGGACTACAGAGAGAAACTCTGTCTTGGAAAACAACAACAAAAGAAAACAAAAAAGCACAAATATCAAAGATGAAAGGCACCATGATAAAACCGAGAAGGCAACGGTTGCTCAGAAGGAAGCAATGTGAGCTGTTTAGCAAATGCCCTGTCCCGCTTGCGAGCTTTTTACAGTACCGTGCAACCGAGTCTGTCCACTGCCATCGTCCTTGTCTACCATCTTCATCGGTTTAGAACTGTCAAGACGGGCCAGTGTCTCATTGGAAGATTTCCATTCCAGAATTAACGAGCTGAAATTATCAAACTTCCTCCCGTGTTGATCAAATACTGCCAGTTCCAAGACTGAGTCCCTCAAGCTGGACACAGGAATCTGCATGAAAAGAAAAGGTCATAAAGGATTTTTATAAAAATTTGGGGCCATCAGATCAGCTCAAAGGGTAAAGTCCCTTGCCATAAAATCCCGGAACGGATTCTATCCCTGGAACTCACATAAGATGGAAAGAGAGAATCAACTTCACAATCTTGTCCTCTGACTTCCACACACAAACCATGGCAAGCATGTGCACACACGCACACACACACAACACAGAAACACTTACAATAATTTAGTTTAAAAAATTCAGTACCCTTAGGAGTGGCAAGCTATCCTTGAAGACAAGAACTACATCTCCTCTCATTTTTCTCCTTTGATGGTTTTTTAAACTTCACCTTGTCCAGCAGTTGTTAACATATAGTGGGGTGTGTGTTTTCTCTCTCTCTTCCCTTTCTTCCTCACCTCCAGGGGGTTGGGGCAGGTATTTTGTTTGCTGCATTTGTTTTATGAATGATGTAGCTACCATGGCACTTTACCCCACCCCAAATATTTCATTATGTATTTCCTAAGAAAGAGAACATCTGTGTAAACAAACAAAACAATAAGAAAAAGAAAAAAATCTTTTCATTTTATTTTTGACTATGTGTATGTGTGTGTCCATGTGTGTATCCATGCACATGTATGCAGGAACCCACTGAGACTAGAAGGAGTCATGGGATCTCCTGGAGCTGGAGTTACAGGTGGTTGTGAGCTGCCTGAAGTGGGTGTTGGGAACTGAACTCAGGTCCTCTGAAAGAGCAGCAAGAACTCTTACTCACTTATCCATCTTTCCAACCCCGCTGTGCTTAAGAACGTTGACATAACACACACACACACACACACACACACACACACACAAAGATGAAAGAAAAAAGAATATTAACAACTAACATTAATTTAGTATCATTAAATACAGAGCCAATATCTCAGTTTACTCCATATATTCCACCATATATCTTTTATATCTTTTTAAGGTTTTTGTTGATTTATTTTTTAAAAAGGATTTCATCTTTATTTATGTGTATTCATGTATACCTAAGTGTGTGTGTGAGCCATGTATGTGCAGGTGCCCAAGGAGGCCAGAAGAGGGTGTTGGATCCCCTGTAGCTCCTGACATGGTTGCTGGGAATTGAACTCAGGTCTTCTGGAAGAGCAGCAAGTGCTCTTAACTGCTGAGCTACCTTTCTAACCCTGAGTTGATTGAGAGTAAGGACAGTTAGTCCCTGGGCTGGCTAGTTTTATGTCAGCTCGACACAAATGCTGTCATTTGGGGCTCTCGAATGTGAGAAAATGCTTGCACTAAAACTTACAGGATTCAGCCGGGCGGTGGTGGCGCAGGCCTTTAATCCTACCACTTGGAAGGCAGAGGCAGGCGGATCTTTGTGAGTGTGAGGCCAGTATGGTCTACAGAGTGAGTTCCAGGAAAGGCGCAAAGCTACACAGAGAAACCTTGTCTCGAAAAACCAAAAACAAACAAACAAACAAAAAAAAAAACTTGCAGGATTCAGTAGCAGGGTCATCCTCAGCTGCATAGAGAGTATGAAAAAAAAAGAGATGGGGGGGGGGGGGGGACTGTGGCAGGACGCATCTGTAACTCCAGCACTTAGGAGGCTGAAGTAGGAGGACTGTAAGTTCGAGGCCAGCCTAGTTCACCTAGACAGAAACCTTACCTGTGCCACCGTGCCCAGCTTTGTTTACCTCGGGTCTTCACGGTACTTTTGCAGTAGAAGTAGTTTCTCTTACTAATGCTAACAAAGGTTTGCTAGGGGAGATTAGTCAAACAATTTAGACACTGTTCAGGGGGTTCATTTGTCTTCAGCCACAATTCCCAAGTAATCAGTCATGTCACTGATGGTCCACAATTGGAACCTACTCACCTCTCAGCCATCTGAGAATGAGTAACAAATGCCACTTTGACAGACAGAAGCTGTAGTTCAGATCCCTTATCTCGAGAACATTTGAGACAAAAGAGCCATGTGTATCAGGACAATCTGCACTTACCAGTTGCTTGTTGTACTGTGGCAGAGGACATGGCTGGGTGCCAGCTGCCACCTTGTACACTGGTGTCACCAACATACTGGCAGGGTGGGCACAGATGAAGCGCACCTGCACTGTTTCCACAGAGGGACTAGGGTTCAGGACACCGGGGTGATTCCCAATCCGTAAAGTGAGAACCTTTAAGGAAACATCAGAGTTATGTATGTGTAGACCCTTGATGTCATTGTGCCCAACTAAATATGTCAGAATTATTCTAACTCCATTGTAGAGGAGCCCTTCTGGATATGATAATCTGACAAATCCCTTAAAGTCGTGTGCCTTTCTCACGACACATTAAATAATCTAATATTTTAAAATGGTAGAAAGCAATCAAGGAAGACGTCTTTGGCCTTTACACAAATAAACATATAGAAGAACTTCTTGCATACATCCGCACACCATACACAATCATGTACACACACACACACACACACACACACACACACACACACACACACACACACAAAGTGGGCTGGGGACACAGTTCAGTGATAATGAGCATGCTTAGGCACTAAAGTCAATCCTCAGGAAAAGAGTAGACACACGAAAAGAGCATCAGGCAGGAGTCACCGCACACACCTGCACTCCAGCACTAGAGAGGCTGAGGCAGGAGGATCAGGAGATCAAGGTCCTTCCCAGCTACTCAGCTAGTTTGGAGCCATCGTGGATTACATGAGACCCCGTCATAAAATAAAATCAAGTCATACCATGGAAAATTTAAGACAAATGGAACTTAAAAGATCTAATTTCGGTTGGGAGTGACAGCTCACTCCTGTATCCCAGCACTCAAGAGAAGGAGGCAGGGAGATCATTGCAAGATCAAGGTCAGCCTGGTCTTCAGAGTTAGTTCCATGCTATGCGCATAAAGTAAAGTCTTGTTTCCAAATCAAGCTGGGCACTTGAGAGGGAGAAGAGGATGGCTCTCTGTAGATTTGAGGCCAGCCTGGTCTACAAAATAAGTTCTAGGATATCCAAGGCTACATAGAGAGACCCTGTCTCAAAAACAAACAAATCCACAAAACAACAACAAAAAATGAAAGAACCATCGGGCCAGCAAGAGGCTCAGCTGGTGTCGTGCTCACTGCCAAGCCTGAATACCTGAGTTCAATTCCCAGGACCCACAAGATAAAAGGAAAGAACTAGCACTTTGCTTCTTCCTATTCTCATGTGGTCTTCATTTACCATGGTCTCCTATTCCTTGTTCTCCCTCTCTGTTGTTGATCCAGCTGGGATCTCTCGCTCCCCCAAGCTCTCTTTCCCTCCACCCTCGCCTTTCACTACCCCCACTCATGTCCAGGCTGTTCATGTAGATCTCTTTCATTTCTCCGTCATTGGGCGATCCCTGTGTCTTTCTTGGGGTCCTGTTTTCCAGGTAGCCTCCCTGGTGATGTGAGTAGCAGTCCAGTCATCCTTGTTCCATGTCTGGTATCCTGCTATGAGTGAGTACATACCATGTTTGTCTTTCTGAGTCTGGGTTACCTCACTCAGGATGATTTTTTCTAAATCCATCCATTTGTCTGCAAACCTCATGATGTCATTGTTTTTCTCTGCTGAGTAGTATTCCATTGTGTATATGTACCACATTTTGTTTATCCATTCTTCAGTTGAAGGGCATCTAGGTTGTTTCCATGTTCTGGCTATTACAAACAATGCTGATATGAACATAGCTGAACAAGTGCTCTTGTGGTGTGGTTGAGCATTCCTTGGGTATATGCCCAAGAGTGGTATAGCTGGATCTTAAGCAAAGTGCTAGAGAGGCCCACAGAAATCCACAAAGATACCCACACAACAGAAGGCTGGCAATGGTCGAGAGACAGCCGGAACTGACCTACTCTGGTGATGAGATGGCCAAACACCCTAATTGTTGTGCTAGAAACCTCATCCAACTGCTGAGGGATCTGGATGCAGAAATCCATGACTAGACTCTGGGTGGATCTCTGGGAGTCCAATTAGCGAGAATGAGGAGGGTTTATATGATCGAGAATTGTTGAGACCAAGGTTGGATAAAGCACAGGGACAAATAGCCAAATGAATGGAAACACATGAACTATGAACCAATGGCTGAGGGGTCCCCACTGGATCAGGCCCTGAATGGGTGAGACAGTTGATTGGCTTGATCTGTTTGGGAGGCATCCAGGCAGTGGGACCGGGTCCTGTGCTCATTGCATGAGTTGGCTGTTTGAAACCTGGGGCCTATGCAGGATTGCTTGGCTCGGCCTGGGAGGAGGGGACTAGACCTACCTGGACTGAGTCTACCAGGTTGACCTCAGTCTGTGGGGAAGGCTTTGCCCTGGAGGAGATGGGAATGGAGGTGGGGGGCTGGGGGGAAGGTGAGGGGGACGGGAGGGGGGGAGAACAAGGGAATCCGTGGCTGATATGTAGAACTGAATGGTATTGCAAAATAAAAAAAAAAAAAAAAAAGGAAAGAACTGACTCTCGCAGGTCATCCTCTGGCGTCCACATGCACACTGTGCACATCTGCCGTGGCTCACGTATTCCCCCCATCAATGAGTTTTAAAAAGAAAATTAACCAAATTACTTTTGTCTTTTCCTTCAACAAATCTTGTACTATTTGTGTCTTAGTTTAGTTTCTTCATTTTTCTATTTAAAATTTATTTTAGATTTATCTATTTCATGTATATTGAGTATTCAGCCCACATGTATGCATGTGCACTAAGTGCATGCTTGGTCCTGAGGAGATCAGAAGAGGGTGTGGGCTCTCTCCTGGCTTCTGAGGGCACTGCATGCAGGTGATACTCCCGCAGGCTCACACACATGCACATACATCTTAAACCAAGAAAAAAAATTGTATGAAAATACGAAGCTAACCTAAAGACTGGCAGCAGGGCTGGCAGATGGTTCAGTGGGTAAAGGTGCTTGGTGCCAGCCTGACAACCTGAATTTGATCCCTGGGACCCACATGGTAGAAGGAAAAAACCCGCGAATGGTCCTCTGACCTTCAGACTCACCACGTGTCAGGCACACGCACACATGCGCACACACACACACACAAATAGATAGTAAATGTAATTGTTTTTAAAGTACTGAGGTCATGGGGGTGCACACCTTTAATCCCAGCGCTCATGAGGCAGAGGCAGGTGGATCTCTTGAGTTTGAGGCCAGCCTGGACTACAGAGTGAGTTCCAAGATAGAAAGGGCTATATAGAGAAACCTTGTCTCAAAAAACTAAGAAAAAAAGTATTAATTTATAATACAAATTAAAATAAAGTATAAATTTATGTTTTTTAAAAAGCACTGAAAACACTGTCTAAGTACTGAAAGCATCCACTCCATCCCAAGTTCTGAGCAGACCACCCACTATTAGTGACCACTGCGTGGCTAACTACAGTAGACTTCTTCCCTTGTAGGAAGTCTGTGACTTCAGGATGTGTTGAAGAAATGAAAAGACAAGCTTTTCATTCCTCTATTCTTTGGAGCTTCTTGTTTTTTGTCTTTTTGGAAAAGATTTATTCATTTATTTTTAAAGATTTTTTTAATTGGATGTGTGTGTGTGTGTGTGTGTGTGTGTGTGTGTGTGTGTGTGTGTGTATGTGTAGTGGGTAAATGTGCCCACAGAGGCCACAGGTGTAGGATCCTCTGGAGCTAAAGCTACAGGCAGCTGTGAGTCAACTGACGTGGGTGCTGGGAGCCAAACTCAGGTCCTCTGAAAGAGCAGTAGGCTCTCCTTAACTACTGAGACAACTTAAGACCCATGTGTGGGTATGTGTGTCTGTGAGTGTAAGCCACGTGTGTGCAGGTACCCACAGAGACCAGAGGACGATCTCTTGGAGCTGCAATTCCAGGCAATTGTAAAGCACATCTACT
The DNA here is from genome assembly GCF_007827085.1 of Peromyscus californicus insignis. Classification (NCBI taxonomy): domain Eukaryota; kingdom Metazoa; phylum Chordata; class Mammalia; order Rodentia; family Cricetidae; genus Peromyscus; species Peromyscus californicus. The sequence goes on along the minus strand of NW_026294617.1, from coordinate 69,761,228 downwards.
CAGCAGCTATGGTCACTTGTGCAGTAAAAATCACAGTGTGGATGGGGAAGGGGACTCCCAAGGCCCCTTACCTACCTCTACAGGAGATGCTATTGGCAGTTAATGGCTACCAGGGGAGGGAGAGCTGCTCTTCTTTGGAAATGTGGCTGCTGGCAGGTTGTCCATGACCTAGTGGATACTACACACCCATGTGAATATGGGTGTGTGGTGGTATTGTGTTCCCCAAAATATTGTGTACCCTAATAAACTTATCTGGGGTCAGAGAACGGAAAAACCACTAGAAACTTAGGATAGGCAGTGGTAGCACACGCCTTTGATCCTAGCATTCCAGAGGCAGAAATCCATGTGTTGAAGGAAACAGCCAAGCATGGTGACTCCTGCCTTTAATCCCAGATGGCAAGCCTTTAATCCCAGGGAGTGGTGGTAGAAAGCAGAAAGGTATAAAAGGCGTGAGGACCAGAAACTAGAAGCATTTGGCCTGGTTAAGCATTTGGCTGGTTAAGCTTTTAGGTTTTGAGCAGCACAGTTCAGCTGAGATTCATTCTGGATGAGGACTCAGAGGCTTCCAGTCTGAGGAAACAGGATCAGCTGAGAAGATGGCCAGGTGAGGTTAGCTGTGGCTTGTTCTGTCTCTCTGATCTTTTGGCATTCACCCCAATACCTGGCTCCATGTTTTTTTTTTTTTTTTTTTTTTTTTAGGTTTTTCGAGACAGGGTTTCTCTGTGCAGCTTTGCGCCTTTCCTGGATCTCGCTCTCTAGACCAGGCTGGCCTCGAACTCACAAAGATCCGCCTGCCTCTGCCTCCCAAGTGCTGGGATTAAAGGCGTGCGCCACCACCGCCCGGCCCATGTTTGTTTTTGTTAATAAGAACTTTTAAGATTCCTGCTGCAATGGGTGCTTCTAACCGGACCCACTAGGTAACTAACAATACTTCACACAGAGGCCACCAGAGGGCAGGAGGCAGCTTTCTCCATCTCTCTGCCCTGTTCCTTTGAGGTAGAGTCTCCCTCTCAGCCTGGAAGAGGGTGGATTGGGGTGTGTTTGTTTTTCCCAGTTAAGTCAGAAGCTGGGGTTACAGGTGTAGGCTCTGACTTCTTGCATGGGTGCTGGGATCAGAGATCTTCAGATCAAAACAGAACTTAGTAGCTAAATTATGGAAGCAACCATATGTGTCCATCATTAGATGAATGCATGAACACTCACACACACACACACACACACACACACACACACACACACACGCACACGCACACGCACACGCACACGCACGCGCACGCACACGCACACGCAGGCACACACGCACGTGTGCACACGCGCACGCACGCGCGCACACACACGCACACACACGCACACAGGCACTGGGATATTATATCTCATAACTGGGACCAGAACTCCTCATGCCTTCATTAGAAAAACCTTAGCAGACATGGGAGTGAATACAAACACTTTTGCTAGTGAGGACAGACAGTGGGACACTGCACATTGCTGGGCAGAGACATGTAGCAGTTCCTCAAAACACTGAACAGAATACTGGAGAGTCAGTAAGTCCACTTCTTGATAGTTGGGGGGTGAGGGGCAAAAAGAGTCTTTTGTTTTTTGAAACAGGGTTTCTCTGTGTAGCCCTGGCTCAAAAAAACTAAACAAAACAAAATATAAATAAGTAAGTATCCAAAAGTTTAAAATAAAAATTTGGAGACCGGGCTGGAGAGATTGCTCTGGTTAAGAGCATGGCGCACATACCCATGAAGGCGGATACAAGTACACATAAATAAAAATGAATCTTTTTTAAAGTATTATACTGTAAGTTGCAACATCATACTCATGTCAGAAAAAGGCTGTTTAAAGTCAGGCAGTGGTGGCACACACCCTTAATCCCAGCACTCAGGAAACAGAGACAGTCGGATCTCTGAGTTCGAGGCCAGCCTGATCTATAGGACAACCAGGGCTATGCAGAGAAACCCTGTCTTGAAAAACAGACAAACAAACGAAGGAAGGAAGGAAGGAAGGAAGGAAGGAAGGAAGGAAGGAAGGAAGGAAGAAAAAAGCTATTTTTCTTACTTGTTCCCCTAAATCCAGGCACAGGACCCGGTAGACATACTGGTTCTGTTTCCTCTTAGTTGGCAGCCGGACCTCTGTTACCCTAATGCCCTCTGGCTTCTCCATGCTCAGCTCCAAAAAAAATCGGGAAGGCTCCAAAATCCATGGATGAGGGCCTCCTTCAAATACCATTTCCTTCGCAGACTGCCATGTCACCAAGGCCACTTCTACGGGGTTCAGAGCCTGAAATAAATCCGTTCTGTATAGTTAGAGAATTACTTTATTATTTATCTGTTTAGACAGAGTCAGGTCTCCCACACTCTGGATCTTCTGATCCTATTGTCCTTACCTCCCCAGTGCCTGGATTAAATATCTATCTGTCTGTCTGTCTGTCTGTCTGTCTGTCTATCTATCTATCTACCTACCTATCTATTCCCTTCCCTCTTTCTCCTCAAAGTTCTCCTATGTTTCCCCCTTGTTCTCTTTCAAATTCATGACTCCTTTTTCTCTGCTGTTACCCACACCTTTTTTCTATAGTTTTTTGAGACAGGGTCTCCTCTTTACTAATTTTTTTTGTTTTATGTGCATTGGTGTTTTGCTTATATGTGTGTCTGTGTGAGGGCATAGGGTCCCCCAGAACTGGAATAACATAGCTGTGAGTTGCCATGTGGGTGCTGGGAATTGAACCTGGGTTCTTTGGAAGAATAGCCAGTGCTCTTAACCACTGAGCCATCTCTCCAGCCCCCATAATTTTTGTTTTGAGATTATACTCATTCAGCTTTATTTTTATTGTCTATTTATTTATTTTGAAACAAGTTCTCATTATATAGCCTAAGTTGCCCTGGAGCTTGCTCTGTAGACCATGTTGGCCTCGAACTTTAAACCCACTTGCCTCTGCTTCCTGCGTGCTGGGATTAAATGCATGAGCCATCATGCTTGGCTGAGATCATAATACAATTATATCATCTTCTCCCTTCTCTCTCCTCCCTCCAACCCCTCTCATGTACGCTTGTTCTCTCTCAAATTCATGGCTTCTTTTTCTTTGTTGTTACGTGTGTGTGTGTGTGTGTGTGTGTGTGTGTGTGTGTGTGTGTGTGTGTGTGTGTGTATAAACTTATGTTCCTAAATACACACCTGGTCAGTGTGTATCATGTATGTTTTCAGGGCAGACCATTTGGCATTGAGTAACTGTGCTGGATAGTTATATGTCAACCTGACATAAACTAAAGCCATTTGAGAGGCAGAAACCTCAGTTAAGAAAATGATGGGTTGGGGATTTAGCTCAGTAGTAGAGTGCTTGCCTAGTAAGTGCAAGGCCCTGGGTTCGATCCTCAGCTCCAAAAAAAGAAAAAAAGAAAATGAATGGACAGTGGTGGTGCATGCCTTTAATCCCAGCATTTGGGAGGCAAAGGCAGGTGGATCTTTGTGAGTTCAAGGCCAGCCTAGTCTACAAAGAGAGTTCCAGGACAGCCAGAGCTGTTACATAGAGAAACACTGTCTCAAAAACCAAAAAAATAAAAATAAAAAAGTGGGGGGGCTCCACAAGATAAGACTGTAAGGCATTCTGTTCCTGGGGTTTGTAAGAAAAGCAGGCTGAGCAAGCTATAGGAAGCAAGTCAGTAAGCGGCACCCCTTCATGGGCTCCTCATCAGCTTCTGCCTCCAGGTTCCTGCCCTGTCTGAGTTCCTGTCCTGACTTTCTTTGATGATGTGGAAGTGTGCGCCAAATCAATCCTTTCCTCCCCAACTTGCTTTCTGGTCACGGTGTTTCATCACAGCAACAGCAGCCCTGACTAAGTCAATAACCAAGCGGTGTGCTCTGCCCTGCGGAGACGGTTTCTCCTGCTCTCTGCTGAGAGCTGCCTGTAGTTCTCTGTGGGGTTGGGGTCCTGTGAGCTCTTTCCTCTCCCCCCTTAGCATATGTACTGGTGCCAGCCTCTTCCGGGTCTCCTTTGGGCAGTTCTGAGGCATCATGTGGTGCTGGAAACTGAACCCAGGGCCTCTGCAAGAGCAAGTGCTCTTATCTGCTGAACCACCTATCTAGCCCCTCTATTTTAATTTTTGATGGAATTGAGCAAGTAGGTAGGCTCTCCCTGCCTTTATTTTGAACCACTTCTTGTAATACGTAATGGACTAACCCTTATGGCCCTAAATAATGGCTGCTGTTCTGAAAATATATGAACACGTGGGGTAAATATGGCTGATTCATCTTCTATAGGACAGGAAGTTGCTGAGAGATAGCTTTCTTTAAAAGGGACTTTGCTAATAGTCTGTGTGACTGGTACTTACAGAGATATATACATATGTAAAAATTCAGATATTAACTTAAAATTAATGTCTTATGTACTTAATTTCCCACAGCTTATACCTCATAGTTAAAGAAGAAAATTAAGTACCAAAATTTGCTAATTTTGATTTAAGATCAGACATTGCTAATGTCAGGTGGGGATGTGGCTCAGTGGGGATGGGGTGATCTGTTTATTGGCTGGTTGTGTGGGAGCTTGCCTAGCATGCAAGAGGCCCTGTGTTCCATCCTGCAGAGCCTGAAGTACTAGTATAATCCTGCACTTGTGATGTAGAAACAGGAGGAGCACAAGTTCAAGATCATCCTTGGATACATGTCTAATTGAATGTCAGCCTGGGCTACATGACACTGTCTCAAAAGAAAAAAAGAAAAAGCTGTTCCTGAATGAGTTCATTTAGGAAGCATGGGGGATAAACTCCCATGCCACTGAGGTTTGAGGAGAGCTTAGATCTAAACCAAGACAACAGTGAGTAAAGAGGGCACAAATCCTGGTCCCTGATTCTTAGGGCTCGCAGAGGACAGCTCACCTTTAGAGGTTCATAAGCAGCAAATGTGGCGCTGCTCCCAATGTGCTCTTCATGTGCAGACACACTGACTGTCACCACAGTATGGCCTGGAGATGTGGCTGCTAGGTGTACACTAGAACAGTGCATTGGTCCAGGCTTTTTAACACCTTTCAATCAAAAGACATGATTTCAAACAGGCGTGGTGACACAGGCCCACACTCTCAGCACTTGGGAGGTGGCTCCAGAAGAATCCAGAGTTCAAAGCCAGCCTCAGCTACGAAGCAACTTTAAGGCAAGCCTGGACTACAGGAAGCTCTGTCCCAACAACAAACAAATACCCACCCCAAAGTTTACCTTAACTCAGTAGAGTAATAAGCAGTCTGGTTTTAAAGAAAATAGGATGCAGAAACAGAAAAATTTTAACACGTTCGAAGTATGATCTGGGGCTAGAGAAATGTCTCAGTAGTTAAGAGCACTGACTGCTCTTCCAGAGGACCCAAGTTCAATTCCCAGCACCCACACGTCCACTCACAACCACTTCTAACTCCAGCTCCAGAGGATCCCACACTGTTGATCTCTTCAGGCACCCACATGATGACATACACACATAACAAAAAATAGCAAAAACAGATTTGGCTGGGCGCGATGGCACCTTTAATCTCATCACTTTGGAAGTTCAAGGCCAGCCTGGTCTACATAGTGAGTTCCAGGCCAGCCAAAGGCTATACAGTAAGACCTTGTCTCAACAAAGCAAAACAAAAAAAATCTTAAGATACATTTATTTATTTATTGTATGTGTATGGGTGTTTTGCCTTTGGCACACCAGAAGAGGCACCAGATCTCACTACAGATGGTTGTGAGCCACCATGTGGTTGCTAGGAATTGAACTCAGGACCTCTGGAAGAGCAGCTAGTGCTCTTAACAGCTGAACCATCTCTCCAACGCCCCCTCCACCCCCCCCCAAAAAAATCTTAAAAACATAACCTTGTCTGGGTATAGTGGCATGTACCAGTCATCTTGGCACTTGGCTCAGGCAGGAGGATTCTCACAATTGCAGTCTAGCTTGGGATACAGAGTAACACCCTGCCTCAAACAAAATAATACAAGACAAAACACAGTGTCTTCATATATCCGTTTTTTCTATCATGTTGATGTGTATTTCCCTCTGTAGCTCAGCGTTGGACCACTCGTCTATCCAATACAAGGCCCTGAGTTCAACTGCCAGCAAGGCCAAAAACAAACAATAAAGCCTGTCTTCTGGTGATGGACATTTATCATGTAAGATAAAGTGAGTTCTATATGCAGTGTGAACACAAGCATGGGCAGAGGCCCAGACACCAAGGTATGTGTAATACAGAAAGAAAGACAAACAGCATATACAAAATACACATAGATTTCTGGGCGGTAGTAGCGCACTCCTTTAATCCCAGCACTTGGGAGGTAGAGGCAGGCAGATCTCAGTGAGTTCGAGGCCAGCCTGGTCTACAAAGCAAGTTGCAGGACAGCCAGGACTGTTACCCAGAGAAACTCTGTCTTGAAAAAAGCAAAAGCAAAAGCAAAAAAAAAAAAAAAAAAAGATAATAGATCATTTAAAATACTAACAGAAAGGTAGAACCAGTCAAGAGGTATAGGAAACAGAAAGATGGGTTGTAGCTAGAGAAACAAGCATTGTTGGTTTGAGGCAGGATCTTGCTCTGTAGCCCAGAGGCCTTGAACTACCCTCCTGCTTTGTCCTCCCAGTGCCTGGACTACAGGAAGCTTTAGGGAAAGAACCACAAGCCTAGGAAACAAGACGCCCGGTGAAACACAAAGGCGCCATCAATGACGGGTGATGAAGGGGAACCGCAATGGTGGTGGTGTTACAGCCACGTGATGCCAAAGGAATGAACCCATGAAAAGCAGATTGGGTTACCTGTGCTGGGCATGCGGACTGTGGAAAAAGGATGTGGGCTCTGCTCTGTGGGCAAAGAAAAACCTCTTGAATGTTTTGGGGCAAAAAAAGTATTAATAGACTGGATTTGAGCCAGGTGGTGGTGGCGCACACTTTTAGTCCCAGCACTTGGGAGGCAGAGGTAGGTAGATCTCTGAGTTCAAGACTAGCCTGGTCTACAGAGTGAGTTCCAGGACAGCCAGGGCTGTTACACAAAGAAAGCCTGTCTCAAAAAACAACAACAACAACAAAATAATAATAATAATAATAATAATAATAATAATAATAATAATAATTTGGATTTGGTGGCTTATGTCTATAATTCCAGCACTGGGGAGGCTGAGGCAAGAGGGTTATTATAAATTCAAGGCCAGCTGGGGCTACATAGTGTGTTCTATCCCAGTTTTGAATACAGAGTGAGACTCTCAGTGGCTCCCCTTCCAGAGGACCCAGGTTCTGTTCCCAGCATCCATGTAGTGTATTGCAACCATCCATAACTCTAGATCCAGGGGATCTGATGCTCTCCTCTGGCCTCCACAGGCACTGCACACATGTGGTACACAGAGATGTATGTGGCAGAACACCCATACACATAAAGTGATAAAATACAATTAAAAAAACAAGGGACTGGTCTGATAGCTCGTCCAGCAAAGGCACCTGCTGCCAAGTCTAACAACTTACATTCAATCTTCAGGACCTACAAGGCAGAAAGAGAGGTCCTCTGAAGTCTACACACTTGTCATAGCATGAGCATGACACACACACACACACACACACACACACACACACACACCAATAAACAACTAAAAATACAAACAAACAAACAAACAAAAGTAACATTGAAGGTCAACTTCACAAAGGTCCATTTGGTAGCCATGATTATCAGGATGAGAAGTTAGAATGATATTATCTTTCCCGACATAAGAGATAATGAGGCTTAAAAGTTAGAGCTAAGCCAGGCGGTGGTGGTGCACGCCTTTAATCCCAGCACTTGGGAGGCAGAGGCAGGCGGATCTTTGTGAGTTCAAGGCCAGCCTGGTCTAGATGAGCGAGATCCAGGAAAGGCGCAAAGCTGCACAGAGAAACCCTGTCTCGAAAAACCTAAAAAAAAAAAAAAAAAAAAAAAAAAAAGTTAGAGCTAAGAACAGAGGAAAGTGGAGAGGTGAGGGATGCTCCATGTTGATCAGTAGGGCAAGAGAAAAGTTCAAGCTGATGTCACTCCTCCTACACACACATACGTAAGAGTTAAATGAAGGGCTGGAGAGATGGCTCAGAGGTTAAGAACACTGGCTGTTCTTCCAGAGGTCCTGAGTTCAATTCCCAGCACCCACATGGTGGCTCACAACCATCTGTAATGAGATCTGGCTCCCTCTTCTGGCCTGCAGGGACCCATGCAAACAGAACACTATATACGTAATAAATAAATTAATATATATATATATATATATGTATTTTTTAAAGATTTAGCTATTTATTATAAGCGCCAGATCTCATTACAGATGGTTGAGAGCCACCATGTGGTTGCTGGGAGTTGAACTCAGAACCTCTGGAAGAACAGTCAGTGCTCTTAACCACTGAGCCATCTCTCCAGCCCAAAAGACATATATTAAAGAAAGAAATGAAAAGAAATGGAAGATGCTCCTGAGGCTGGAAATGGACTGTTCAGCCACAGGGTTAGCAAGCTCAGCTTTGGGGATGGAGAGATGGCTCAGAGGATAAAGCATTTCCCTCAGAGTTCAGATGCCCCAAACCCATGAAAGGGCCAGGCAGTGGCCAATTCCAGCACTTGGGAAGCAAACAGGACCCCAACACAAGTGACTAGCTAGACTAGCTAGAATGGTGAACTCTGTGCTTTGATAAAGTGGAGTGTGGTCAAAGAAGACATCCAATATCAGCTCCAAATCCAGGCCTGCACATATATGTATATACATGTGCATCCACAAACATGTGAACAAGTGTACATATATGCACACCACACACAAAGACACATTTTTCCTCCTTGCTTTTTCTTTCTACATTCATAAAAAAGAGTAGAGGAACATGCTGTAGAATAATCCTTCTGTACACTGCGAATATGTATTACTCTCATTAGTTAATAAAAAGCTGACAGGCTGGTAGCTAGGCAGGAAGTTAGCTGGGAAAAGCCAAACTGAGAATGATGGGAAGACGGGCAGAGTCAGAGGAGTTGACAGCAGATGCAGAGAGACCAAAATGGACATGTTGTACTGAGAAAAGGTACTGAGACATGTGGCAAAGCATAGATAAGAAATATGGGTTAATTTAAATGTAAGAGTTAGATAGTAACAAGCCTGAGCCACTGGCCAAGCATTTATAAGAATATTAAGCCTTTGTGTCGGTTACTTGGGACTGGTGGTCAGGATTGGGAAAGAAACATCTGCCTACAGGAACACCTACTTCAAGGCAGTTGACAGAATAAAGGAATTATAAAGATATAAAGGTATTATAAAGAAGTACATGCCTTTCAAGCCAGTACTCAGGAGGCTGAGACAGGAAGATTATGAGTTCAAGGCAAACCTAGAGTACATAGCAGGATCCTGTGCATGCACGCGTGAGTGTGTGTGTGTGTGTGTGTATGTGTGTGTGTGTGTGTGTAAAGAGAGAAAGGGAAGGAGGGAGGGAATTGTATGAATTAAACTACAATGGTGATTGGTCCCTTAATTCAAAGATGAAAAAGAAAAATAAAAAGATCTTAGCCTTGCCTTCTTTAAAAAGAGTGAAGACTCCTTGCTTATCCGAGTTGAGATCCAGTGGTAGATGAGAGCAGTCAGTGAATGCAATGGCCTCTTTGGTCTCTGCATTTACATGATACATTGCAACAGGGACCTCAATAATCTGGCCAATTTCCACATCAGCTTGAAATGGTAACAGTTCCATTTTGTTCAGCTTCATGACATATATCTTGAGGAAAAGCAATTAATTTTTAGGAAAGTCTTAGAAGAGATATTTAAACACATACATAATCATGTGCTGCATGCATATGCATATGTAATATATATATTAACATGTTGATTTTGGTGTGGTTGCATATGCCTGATTCCAGCCCTTAGGAAGTTGAAGCTATACGATAGAGTCAAGTGCAGCCTGGGCTACAAAGTGAGATCCTGTCTCAACAACCACATGCATATGCTCTCTCTATATTGTTTACTTACATATTTTACTTCAGTTCCCCCATTCTTTCTCTTCTTTTATTTTTTTGGTGGTAATGCTACGGGTTGAATCCTGTGCGGACTAGGAAAAGACATTACACCAAGCCAGACCCCCAGTTAAAAAATATATAAGAATATATTATAGATAAAATTATATAATTTTACATAAATTATGTGTTATACATAATATAATACATATAATTTTTTTGGAACAGAGTTTCTCTGTGTAGACCTGGCTGTCCTAGACCTCACTCTGTAGACCAGGCTGGCCTCGAACTCACAGAGATCCACCTACCTCTGCCTCCCAAGTGCTGGGATTAAAGGCCTGCACCACCATGCCCAGCTTCAGTTAATATATATCTTTAATATAAAAACATATACACGTGCCTTCGGGTTTCTACTGCAGTGATAAACACCATGACCAGAATCGACTTGGGGAGAAAAGTCCATCATCCTACATAGACGTCAGGGCAGGAACCTGGGGGCGGGAGCTGAAGCAGAGGCCATGGAGGAAGACAGCTCACTGGCTTGCTCTCCATGGCTTCTCAGCCTGCTTTCTCACAGCACCTAGGACTAACAGCGCAGGTGCTATAATTCCAAATGCTGTAACTACAATGGGCTGGGCCCTCCCTCCCACATCAGTCATTAACTAAGGAAATGCCCCACTGGCTTCCACAGACAGACGTGGCCAGGGCATTTTCTCAGTTGTTCCCTCTTCTCAAGTGACTCTAGCTGAGTCAAGCTGACAAAAAAACTAACCAGGAGAACACAGAATCAGCCCTTCATACACATGGATTATGCATCCACAGATTCAACTGATTAAAATACTCAGGAAAAAAAACCACATCTGTACTGACAATGTACACTTTTTTTTTTTTGTTTTTCAAGACAGAGTTTCTCTGTGTAGCTTTGCGCCTTTCCTGGAGCTCGCTCTGTAGTCCAGGCTGGCCTCGAACTCACAGAGATCCACCTGGCTCTGCCTCCCGAGTGCTGGGATTAAAGGCGTATGCCACCACAGCCCAGTGACTTTTTTATTTATTTGGTTTGAGGTAGGGTTTATGTAGCCCAAGCTGGCCTTGAATTAACTACGTGGCTGAGGATGGCTTTGATACTACACCCTCTGTCCCCTGAGTTCTGGGGATCACAGGTACACTGCACTGAGATGCACTTCTCCCTTGTCATTATTCCCTGAACAGTGAAGGACAGCTACACATGATGGCACTTGCCTGGGATTTCAGCACTTAAGATGGGGATACAAGAGAGCTGCTGTGAATTTGAGGCCAACCTGGGCTATGGAGTGAGGCCCTACCAGAAAAACAAACAAACAAACAAACAAAAAACTCCAAGAACAAAAACACAATACAGGGGTGGGAGGAGGGAGGACAGGGGAATCCATGGCTGATATGTAAAATTAAATTAATTATAAAATAAAAAAAAGAGCTTTGCAAAAGAAGGTGGGGCAACTTCAGGGGAGGGGTCAATGCAAATGTCTGTGGTCTTCCATTGCTCCATTAGTAATCTTGAATAAATTCATTTCTATTCATAAAAAAAAAAACCACAATTCAGCATAACAACTCACTGACATGGCATCAGAGATACGTAACCTAGACTTGACTTTGGTAAGAATCACACTCAGGGCTGGAGAGATGGCTCAGTGGTTAAGAGCACTGGCTGCTCTTCCAGAGGTCCTGAGTTCAATCCCAGCAACCACATGGTGGCTCACAACCATCCATAATGAAATCTGGTGCCCTCTTCTGGCATGCAGGCATATGTGCAGGCAGAACACTGTATACATAATAAATAAATCAATCTTTAAAAAAAAAAAAGAATCACACTCAGTGTACCTGTCCCCTCTCCGGTTCCTGTGTTTCCTGTGTACCTTCCTGTCAGAACTAGAAACCTCCACACCATCTCTGCAGCCTTGCATCTTTTACTTCCTGTATCCAACTGATCATCAAATCTTTAGTCCTACAATCGCAGCATTTGGGCGGAGACTGGAGATTGGCCAAGAGTTTGAGGCCAGACTGGGCTACATACTGAGTTTGAGGCAAGCCTAGGTTATCAAATAAGACCCTGTCTCAACCCATCCCTCTCCCCAAATGAGACCCTGTCTCAACCCATCCCTCTCCCCAAAAAAGCCACTGTTGTGGAATATTAGTTCAACCATGTAAAGATGTGTTGTACTTGTTTTTGTGGTGAAATATTTAACTATGTAAGTATGTGTTGCATTTGTTTAATTATGTAAAGTTGTGTTGCTGTTTTTCCTTGCCTGCCTAAGGCACTTGATTGGTCTAATAAAAGTTGAACAGCCAATAGCAAGAGAAGAGGTATAGGCAGGACTTGTGGGCAGAGAGTAAGAGGAGGAAGCTAGGCTGGACAGAGACAGGGAAACAGGAGAGTGCCAGGGAGATGCCAGGGGGATGCCAGGGAGATGCCAGGGAGATGCCAGGGGCCAGCCAGACACAGAGGAAGCAGGGAAGCAGGGCATACAGAATAAAGGAAAGGCAAAAAGCCCCAAGGCAAAATGTAGATGAATAGAAAAGGTTAATTTAAGTTATAAGAGCTACTGGGACAAGCATAAGCTAAAGGCGGAGCAGTCATAATTAATAATAAGTCTTTGTGCTGGGCAGTGGTGGTGCTCGCCTTTAATCCCAGCACTCGGGAGGCAGAGGCAGGCAGACCTCTGAGTTCGAGGCCAGCCTGGGCTACAGAGCTAGTTCCAGGACACCAAGAGCTACACAGAGAAACCCTGTCTTGAAAAACCTTAAAAAAAAAATGACAAGATCTCACTATGTAGTTCTGGCTAGCCTGGAATTTACTATGTAATCCAGGCTGGCCTGGAGGTCACAGAAATCCACCTATCTCTGCCTCCTCGGAACCAGAATTGAAGGCATTCACCACCACACCCAGGCAATTTGTTCATTTTTTTCAGATCTCAGTATCATTTCAGTAATTCAGAATTGTGGTGCATAGTTTTTGTGAACTTGGTACAAGCTGGAGTCATCTGGAAAGAAGTGATCTCAATTGAGAAAATGCCTCCAGCAAACTGGCCCATAGGCAAGTCCATGGGGGAGGGCCTTTTCTTGAGTAAGGATTGCTGTGGGATGTCCCTGCTCACTGTAGGCAGTGCCACGCCGGGCAGGTAGTCCTGGGTTGTATAAAAAAACAGATTGACTGAGCCACAGGATGCAAGCCAGTCAATAATGTTCCATCAAGGCCTCTGCTTCAGTTCCTGCCTTGAGTTCCTGCTCTGACATCTGTCTGTGACGGACTATAAACTGTAAGCTGAAGTAACTGGCCCCCAGTTGCTTTTGGTCATGGTGTTGATCCCAGCGACAGAAACTTAACTGGGACATTGACAGTGGTGTCTCAGAGATACTCAGTTTTCTCTAAAGAGACACTTACCTCAATTTCTCCGTATCGAAAAGGATTTTGTACATCTCGTGCCAAAACAGTACTGTTCCCTCTCACCTGACCTGCAGTTACCACTCCTTTGGTGGTGACCATGGCCACTGTGTCATTAGACGAGGTCCAGGTAAAGTTGCCACTACCTCCCTCTACCTGTGAAGAACCACAGCCTGTGTTAACTCTTCTGGGAGGAAAGGAGAAGTTAAGTGAAATGGAAAACTTGACTGGTGAAGTCGAGTTTGGAAAATAATAAAATTATGTAATAAATTATCTCTGCACATGTCAAGGAACAGTCCGCAGCGAAGTAGGAAAATGAGCAAGAGGAGCATAAGGGGAGGCTGAGTAACTGTCCTGCCACAGAAGGCCATGGGGCATCATGAAAAGCTTCATAAAACTCACAAGAAAATGATAGATGGCAGAGGCAGAAAGCATGCCAAGTCTTAGACTTGGTGGCTAGCAAACACTGAGTTACACTATGAATTTGGTGGGGAGGTAAAAGCAACAAATTTGGGGCTGGGGATGCAGCTCAGCGGGGCGAGTGAAGCTCTGGGTTTGATCCCAGCACTGAATAAACCTGGTCTGGCATTGCAAGACTGTAACTCCAACACTCAAGAGGTACATCAGGAGAATAAGTGAGTTCAAGGCCAGTCTGAGCTACCTGTCAAAACTTTTTCAATGAAGCAAACTATTAGAGAAACTGATTTATTGCTGTGTGAATTCTATCATTAGAAAATGCTGTACCTGAATTTTGTAACGATTTAATATTCCCAGAGGATGATGGGGAAATGCCAGAAAGCCAGGTTTAAGCTGAATGGGAAAATAGATCTTCACTTCTTGATGGTGACTGATTTCATACTTATTAGACTGAGCACTGCTGTTCTGCAGGAACAAGGAAAAAGAAGATCCAAATAGATTTCCTGAGACACTTTTTTTTTGTGGGAGGTTGGTTCAAGACAAGGTTTCTCTGTGTAGCCCTGGCTGTCCTGGAACTCTCTTTGTAGACCAGGCTGACCTCGAACTCACAGAGATCCACCTGCCTCTGCCTCCTGAATGCTGGGAGTAAATGCCTGTGCCACCAGGATCAGCTCCTGACATATTTTCATTGCCACTTAAAACGTGAACAAAGCCGGGCAGTGGTGGCGCACGCCTTTAATCCCAGCACTCGGGAGGCAGAGCCAGGCGGATCGCTGTGAGTTTGAGGCCAGCCTGGGCTACCAAGTGAGTTCCAGGAAAGGCGCAAAGCTACACAGAGAAACCCTGTCTCGAAAAACCAAAAAAAAAAAAAAAAAAAAAAAAAAAAGTGAACAAAATGATGTGTTCATGAAGCAGTCAACCATCTTCTACCTCTAAAAGAAAAGGAGCTGGGTATGGTGGCATGGTGGCACAGGTTAGATGTTAACCCAGGAGGATCAGGAGTTCAAGGGCAGCTGAGGGGGAAAAGACCAGAAAAATAGAAGGAAGCATGCAGAGTTGGTCTAGTCTGCTTTCCACTGCTGTGATAAATACTATGACCAAAAGCAGCAGGGAGAGGAAAGGGTTTATTTCATTTTCCAGTTCACCATCTAGCATGAAGGGAAGTCAGGGCAGGCACTCAAAGCAGGAACCTAGAGGCAGGAACTGAGGCTGAACCACAGGGCAATGCTGCTCATTGGCTTGCTCTTCATGGCTTGCTCAGCTTGCTTTCTTATACAACCTAGGACCACCCACCCAAGGATGGTACCACCCACAGACTTGTTAATCAATCAAATGTGTGTTATGCACACACAGATAATAAATAAAAATTCCAACAAAGACTCAGTTCTTGCCACTGTTCACCAGTGCTGGTGGCCACAGGCAAGACTAACTGCAGTGTCCCAGTTACACCTCTACACAGAGCTCCACTTTTAGTGTGGAAGTCCTTGGAAGGAGACAAATCTGCAGGGACTGCTATCCACTCCAGCAGGAAAAACAAGCAGGCCTCAGCACTGAATGCAGGGCTGAGGGCGGACATACTGGCAGAGAGCTGTGGGCTCAGCACTCAGGAGTCTCGGGCAGGAGCATTTTGAGTTCAAGGCTAGCCCGGGGTATATGAAGAGACTCGGGGTCAGAAAAACAACAAAAAACCTGGAAATAAGGTAAAAGTCCAATGTCGGGGCAGGGCTAAATGAATCAGCATGTTAACCATTTGGAATTTAAGAATAAAAAAATCCCTTATGTGGGGCTAGAGGGCTGGCTGAGTGGGTGAGAGTTTGTACTGCTTTTGCAGAGGACCCATTAGAAGACTCACAACTGCCTGTAGCTCCAGCTCTAGGGAATCCAATGTTTTCATCCGGCCTCAGAGGTCACCCGCATTCAGGTGCACTCCGCTCCCATACAGTTTTTTTTTTTTTTTTTTTTTTTTTTTTTTTTTTGGTTTTTCGAGACAGGGTTTCTCTGTGTAGCTTTGCGCCTTTCCTGGGACTCACTTGGTAGTCCAGGCTGGCCTCGAACTCACAGAGATCCGCCTGGCTCTGCCTCCCGAGTGCTGGGATTAAAGGCGTGCGCCACCACCGCCCGGCCCCATACAGTTTTACAAATAATAAATCTTTTTCTTTAAGTTACTTATATATACTTGATGACACAGAGAAACCCATGTATGGAAAAGTTTCTTAAAGGAACTGTGTGTTATACGCAGTGAAGGACAGTCTGTAGAGGCATGCCATACTGTGTGGTGTGACAGAGGGAGATGGCATGTCACAGCTGCTTTACATCACGGCAGCCCGCCCTGCCAGGGCTTCTAGGAAACAGATGGCTGCTGAGACACCTACCTCCTGAAGGCTGGAAGTCAGGGTTGCATTTATCACCACAATTCCATCTTTCAGGGCTTTTACCACGTGGTAAGATCCGTTTGAAGTGCTTAGCTGCTCTTCAAAGTACTCCTGCAGAAACTGGAATGTAATCTCGAGATTCTGAAATCAGACCAATGGCAACACAAATCTGAGGATGTATTTTTTTTCCCCTAAAATCATGTTAATGGCAAACCATACATAAGAATGCAGGTAGGCACTTAAGAGATGCAGGCGTAAGAACGGAGTTAGGGTGTGTGCTGGAGAGACGGCTCAGTGGTTAAGAGCAGTTGTTGCTCTTGTAGAAGACAAAATTCAATTCTCAGCATCCTCAGGGCAGCTCACAACCACCTATGATAAGGCTAGCTCCAGAGGATCCAACACATCTGGTCCCTGAGGGCACCTGCACTCACACGCACACACCCACAAACACATAATTAAAAATAAACAGGAACTAGGCCGTGGTGGCACACACCTTTAGTCCTAGAGAGAGAGACAGGTGGGTCTCTGAGTTTGAAGCCAGCCTGGTCTACAGAGTGAGTTCCGGGACAGCCAGGGCTACACAGAAACCCTGTCTCAAAATCCAAAAAGCATATAAATTAGCAGGAGCCAGAGAGATGGCTCAGTCCTCTGCTCTTCCAGAGGACCCCAGGTTCATTTTCCAACACCCATGTGGCAGTTCACAACCAAAGTTCACAACAAACTCTAGTTCCAGAGGATTCCATGCCCTCTTCTGGCCTCTACTGAGTATCAGGAATACATACATGCAGGAAAGCTACTTATACACATAAAATTTAAAAATATTTTAATATTTAATATTAATTAATCAATCAATTAATTAATTAATTTTTGTTTTTTGAGACAGGGTTTCTCTGTTTAGGCCTGGCTGTCCTGGAACTGTCTTTGTAAACCAGTCTGGCCTCAAACTCAGAGATCTGCCTGCCTCTGCCTCCTGAGTGCTGGGATTAAAGGAGTACGCCACCACAGAAAACTATAATTAATTGACTTAAAACAGAAGAAAGAGTTGGGCAGTGGTGGCGCACACCTTTAATCCCAGCACTCGGGAGGCAGAGCCAGGCGGATCTCTGTGAGTTCGAGGCCAGCCTGGGCTACCAAGTGAGTTCTAGGAAAGGCGCAAATTACACAGAGAAACCCTGTCTCAAAAAACAAAAAAAAAAAACAGAAGAAAGAACAAAACTTTTGCTTTCCCTCATGGAAAGTCTAAGTTGGAAAAGGTGTGATTTTAAAATAGTATTCATTTGTGGAAAGATTCATCCATATCAGGAACAGAAACAGTTGAAGCTTATAAACTCAGGACAGTCCATGCCATTCCATTCATGGACAGTTCCTAATTCTGAACCCTGACAGTCCTGGGCAGGAACACATTTCCCAGCTGGTGTTCAAATGTCACTCCGCCACCACAGAACTGTGGTGAGCATCTCTCTCTGTGTTAGATGGTGGTGTGCAGAGACAGGCTTGTCCCTAACTGTTACTAGGCTGATCAACTCCTTCCGTAATTCTGATCACATTTGACTTCCGGTTTAGCATTCCCCAAGGACAACCCTAGTTAATGGTAATAATAATCAGAACTAGTAACTTGCATTTACAAAGGTAAAGACTGAGAGCAAAGGAAGAAAGCAGGCTTTCTGTCACCCCCCAGGAGCTATCCACAAAGGATCTAGGAAAGTAAGGGAGAGGGCTGTGGTGTGGCTCCCTTGGGAGAGCGCTTATCTTGCATACTTGAGGCCCTGGATTCGAACCACATAAACTAGACACAGAGCACACACCTGTAATCTGAGCACTCTCCCAAGTGGATGCAGGAAGATCAGGAGTTCAAAGCCATTGTCTTCTACATTGCTAGTTAAAAGTCCAGCATGGGCTACGTGAGATCCTGTCTCAGTGAGAGAAAATAGGACGAAAACAAAGGAGAGACTCACATCCGAAATATGGACCTTGGTGCTGCTCTTATCAAACACGTCGACTGTGATGACGTACACCTGGCCCACCTCCAGACTCCATCGGCCGCCAGGATGGATGGTGAAACCTGTGCGCACACAAGGAACATGAGACCAGGAAGAGGCCCGCGTCCTCCTGCCATGAGCTAACAACTGCAAACTTAAAAAGCTACTTAGAGCCCAGTAGTGGTGGTGTATGCCTTTAATCCCAGCACTCGAGAGGCAGAGGCAGGCGGATTCCTGTGAGTTCGAGGCCACCGGATCTATAGAGCGAGTTCTAGGAATGGCAGGGCTACACAGAGAAACCCTGTCTCAAAAAACAAAACAAAACAAAACAAAAAAGCTACTTGGAAATCCCACTTGCTAATAGACTGAAATGGCTCTCAAACAGATCTCTCCTTCAAACTGTGTGGCAATCTAGGATTCCAAAATGCTTGGTTTAATTTATATTAAGTGAAAGAAACACTATGGCGTACATATAGACAAGAGCAAAGCGTGTTAGACTTGTTGCTTCATAATGCCTAAAGACATCAACACTTTTTCCTGATTCAAAGACTGTATTACATAGATTATTGTATTGTTTCATAGGTTTGTTTTGTTTTTGTTCTCACTGACTCTCCTGTTCAAGCATGGTTGGTTGGTTGGTTTTGTTTTAAACAGGCCAGGTATGGTGGTTTGAATAGGAATGGTCCCTGTTGGCTCATATATTTGAATGCTTGGTCATCAGGGAGTGACCCTACATGACAGGGATTAGGAGATGTGGCCTTGTTAGAGCAGGTGTGGCCTTGGTGGAGGAAGTGTGTTACTAGGGGTGGACTTTGGGGTTTCAAATGCTCAAGCCAGGTCCAGTGGCTCTCTCTTCCTGCTGCCTGTGGATCTGGATGTAAGAACTCTCAGCTCCTTCTCATACACCATGTCTGCCTGCTTGCTGCCATGCTTCCCACCGTGATGATAACAGACTGAACCTCTGAGCTGTAAGCCAGTCCCAATTAAATAGTTCCCGTTATAATCGTTGCTGTGGTCATGGTGTCTCTTCACAGCAATAGAACACCGACTAAGACACAGGTGTGATGGTACACACTTTGAATGCCAGCACTCAGGAGGCAGAGACAGGCAGATTTCTGTGGGTTCAAGGGCAGCCTTGTCTACATAGCAGCTCTACACCAGCCAGGGCTACAGTGAGACTCTGTCTCAAAACAGCAACAATAAACCCCATGATTCTTTGAGCTTTATATACGCACACAATGTACTTTTACTGTACTCCCATCATCTCCCTCTCCACCTGCCTCCTCTTCCTTCCCAAAGCTTTTTCTCCAAGTTCTCCTCCTATGCCGTGTGTGCTCGTGCGTGCGTGCGTGCGTGCGTGCGTGTGTGTGTGTGTGTGTGTGTGTGTGTGTGTGTGTGTGTGTGTGTGTTGTGGGAGCTGGAAGGACGGCTCAGTGGTTAAGAGCACAGGCTGCTCTTCCAGAGGTCCTGAGTTCAATTCCCACCAACCACATGGTGGCTCACAATCATCTATAGTGGGATCTGACGCCCTCTTCTGGCCTAAAGTCAATAGAGCACTCATGTACATAAAATAAATAAATCTTGGGGAAAAAAAGAAAGAGGGGCTGGAGAGATGGCTCAGTGATTAAGAGCACTGACTATTCTTCCAGAGGACCCAGGTTCCCAGTACCCACATGGCAGCTCACAACTGTCCGTAACTCTAAGATCTGACACCCTCACACAGACATACATGCAGGCAAAGCACTGGTGCACATAAAATAAAAATAAAGTAACTATTAAAAAAAAAAAAAAAAGATGCTTGTGATTCTTAGAACTTTCCCTCAAGAATTTAGCTGGGTCTCGGGGGCTGTTGGGGTGGTTATCATCCTTCACAGGCAGGATTGGTTTTCCACCTCCTGCTTCTCTGAAATGCAGGATACCTACTTAACTGTATTCTCCATTATGATATTATATATATAAGGAGACAGTATCAAAGCAAACACGTAATGAAAACACAGATGCATATATCACTGTAGCAGTGGTTACGGATGCCGACACCTCATTTCCACACGCTGTCATTAGCTGTTCCCATCTAAATTTCAGTGCATCCTTACTAAAATAGAGCAGCACAGAAAGGAAAGGAAAGAATGCTGACCGCTCTTCCACAGGGCCTGAGCTGAGTTCCCAGCACCCACATTACAACCTACATTCACTGCTAACCACTCCAGGCCTCCAACACCCTCTTAGGACCTCCAAAGGCACCAGCCATGTACACGGTACACAAACATGCACATACTACAAAAGAAAATAAATCTTTTTGTTTTTAAAGATTTATTTCTTTATTATGTATTCAGTGTTCTGTCTGCAGGTCAGAAGAGGGCACCAGAACACATTACAGATGGTTGTGAGCCACCATGTGGTTGCTAGGAATTGAACTCGTGACCTCTGGAAGAGCAGCCAGGGCTCTTAACCTCTGAGCCATCTCTCCAGCCCCTAAAATAAATCTTTTTAAAAGTGAAAAAAAAAGTTAAGGTTGCGTGCATGAGCATGGGCGCAGGGCTACTCATCTGAATAAGGGCAGCTTCCCGGGGCTACAGCACGGAGGGATATGACCAGAACCATTAGCTAGCTATGGCTCCACGGGAGGAGTGGGGTCTCGTGAGCACCTCCCCCTCCCCTAATGGAATATTGCTAAAGCCAGGCATTTTGGGGGATCTGGAATTCACATGTGGCCCAGGGTGGCTTCAAATTGGCAATTATCCTGCCTCAGTCTTCCAAGTACTGGGATTATGGTGTGTGCCACCACGACCAACTCCACAATCTGTTTTAAAATGTTTCGGCTTTTTTTTTTTTTTTTTTTTGGAGACAGGATTTCTCTATGTAGCCATGGCTGTCCTGGATCTCACTCTGTGGACCAAGCTGGCCTCCAACTCAGAGATCCACCCGATTCTGCCTCCCAAGTGCTGGGAATAAAAATGTGCATCATCACCACTCGGTTATGTTCTACTCTTATAAAGAACATTCAATCAAGAAACATTATATAGCCGGGCGGTGGTGGTAAATGCCTTTAATCCCAGTACTCGGGAGGCAGAGGCAGAGGCAGAGGCAGGTGGTTCTCGGTGAGTTCGATGCCAGTCTGGTCTACGAAATGAGTTCTAGGACAACCAGAGCTGTTCTACAGAGAAACCCTGTCTCAAAAAACCAGAAACCAAAACCCAAAAACAAAAAAAAAAAACAAAGAACAAAAAACAAAACAAAACAAACAAACAAACAAAAAACCCACATCACGTGTCTTAGTTACTTTCCTATTGTTGTGATAAAGACCATGGTCAAGTGTAGTGGTCTGAATGAGGTGAGATGCCCCCTCAATAAGGTTCTGGCATTTCTTGGTGCTGTTGACGGCTGTTTGGGAAGGATCACTAGGTGTAGCCTTTTTGGAGGAAGTGTGTCACTGTGGGCAGGCTTAAGGTTTCAAAGCTTCCCCGCTTCCTGTTTGTGAGCACGGATATGAGTGCTGAGCTGCTGCTCCAGCGCACCCTGCCAGCGGCCATGCTCACTGGCATGATAACGACTGATTTCTATTCCTCTGGAAATGTAAGTCCCAAATCATAAGCTACCGTGGTCACGGTGTCTTATCATAACAACAGAGAAGTAATACATCAAAGCCAAGCATGGTGGTGCTCGCTTTTAATCCCAGCACTCGGGAGACAGAGGCAGGTGATCTTTGTGAGTTCAAGGCCAGCCTGGTCTACAGAGTGAGATCCAGGACAGCCAGGGCTACACAGAGAAACCCTGTCTTGGAAGAACACAACAAAGCAAAAATGAAAGAGAGAGAAAGAGAGAGAGAGAGAGAGAGAGAGAGAGAGAGAGAGAGAGAGAGAGAGAGAGAGAGAGAGAGAAGAAAGAAAGAAAGAAAGAAAGAAAGAAAGAAAGAAAGAAAGAAAGAAAGAAAGAAAGAAAGAAAAAAAGAAAACAGATCAAAGTCAGGCTGAATTCAAAGTCTCAGAATGAAGGCTGAGACTTTGGCAGTCTTTTTATGTTTAATACATTCGCTTTAGTGAATTCATTTATGTTTAATGCATTCACTTAAATTATTCAACTTTCTGAAAGCCATTATCTAAAATTACCTAGAAATCCGGGCTCTACGACATATATGGTAGAGTTTGGGAGTCCAGACACAGAGCGCATATGGACATCGTAATTTTTGCTTAAGGAAGTTATCTGAGCCAATGTTGGGTACAAAAAGAAAGATGAGCCACTGAAGAAAAAAAAAATGTACAAACAAAACCACAAATATTTTCTTTGGAAAGCCAAAATTTAAATATGAACACTCCTGAGAGAAGCCTGAGAAGGCCCAACAAGATGGCTCAACCAGTAACGTGTAGTTGCTGCCAAGCCTGAAGACCTAAGTTTGATCCCCAGGACCCACATGGTAGGAAGAGACAGCTGACTCCCACAAGCTGTCACTTGACTCCACACACACACATCACCTGACTCCACACACACACACATCACCTGACTCCACACACACACACACATATACACACATAAATAAATGTAATAAAAATTCAGGGGCTAGAGAGACGCTCAGCACTGGCTGATCTTCCAGAGGACCTGGGTTCAGGTCCAGCACCTACATCAATTCTCACATCTGTCTGTGGCTCCAGTCCCAGATATCTGATACCCTCTTCTGGCCTCTTCAGGCACTGAACATACACACGGTACACAGACACACATGTAGACAAAACACCTAGAGATACAGAAATAAATTTGAGGAAGATGAAATGGAAAGAAGTTCATGTTCTGTGGTTTTAAAATTCATTTAGTTACAGAACTATTTCTTCAAATAAATTCCCATAGAGGACCCAGTATAGAATGCAGGAAAACATGGTACCATTCTGGAGGAAGACAAATTGCCTGAAACTATGAACAGTGGTGGGGGTGGAAGGTGGGCAAGACTTGCCACTCAGCGGCATGCCTGGAGCGCTGTGGCTTCAAGGTTACTATAACTTGCAACAAATATTTAACGCCAAGGTGTCTATTTCTTCGCCATCAAAAATACTTCTAGGAGCTACAGAGATGCTCTGTAGTTTAGAGCACGTGTTGCTCTTGCAGGGGACCTGGTTTGATTCCTAATATCCTCATGGTGACTCACAACCATCTATGACTCCAGTTCTAGGGGATCTGATGCCCTTTTCTGGCCTCCTCAGGCATCAGACACACATTTGGTTCATTTACATATATGTACGCAAAACATTCATACACATAATAAAATAAAATAAAATACTCAGAGGCAGGTAGATCTCTGTGAATAAAACAAAAACAAAACAAACAAAAACAAAAACATCTCTAAATTTTTTTAAATATTTCTAGTTTACTTAGATATGGTACTAGTTAAATATAATTACTTAATTACTTTCTGGAAGAAACACAGATTTGCCCCAATGTCCGTCCATCCATGATACAATCAGGAATACAATTCCTCTCAAAGACAAACTACTCCTAAATTTTCTTGGTGGAGCGCTTGCCCAGAATCCACCATGCCTGGTTTCATAACCAGCACCACACAAGGCATAAGGTGAAGGTGGGTTGTCAGGAGTTCAAGATCCACAGAGCAAGTTTGAAGGAAGCCTAGGATATAGGAGGCCCAGTCCAAAAAAAAAAAAAAAGTTAGCAAGTAAATAAATACAATATATAAAAATTAAAGTAAGTAAAAGCTGAAAAGGACTGATGCAGCTCAGTTGTGGAATGCTCATATAGAGACTCGTGTTCTGTTCTCAGCACTGAGAGAAAATAGTCTGTCTTTCAGGTATATTTAAGTAGGTTTACTGAGACAGGCCAGCAATTCCAGCATTGGGGGGGGGGGCGGTAGGAGGAGCTTAAGCTCTTTTTTTTTTTTGGTTTTTCGAGGCAGGGTTTCTCTGTGTAGCTTTGCGCCTTTCCTGGAACTCACTTGGTAGCCCAGGCTGGCCTCGAACTCACAGAGATCCGCCTGGCTCTGCCTCCCGAGTGCTGGGATTAAAGGCGTGCGCCGCCACCACCCGGCAAGCTCTTTTTTTTTTTTTTAAAGATTTATTTATTTATTATGTATACAGCATGTATGCCTGCAGGCCAGAAGAGGGCACCAGATCTCATTATAGATGGTTGTGAGCCACCATGTGGTTGCTGGGAATTGAACTCAGGACCTCTGGAAGAGCAGTCAGTGCTTTTAACCTCTGAGCCATCTCTCCAGCCCAGCTTAAGCTCTTGGCTAGCCTGGGTTATTCAGTGGGTTCTAGGCCAGCCTGGGCTACATAGCAAGTCACTGTTTCAAAACAAACAAACAGTACCAATTAAGCAAACAAAAATCAAATGGAAAATTGTTCATGCACCCACCCAAATGATATACAAGTATGCACATTATATATGTACACATACATATATATGTGATTGGCATACTAATTGGTAATTATTTTTACCTGTTCATTATAGCAAATCTAAAGACTCCACAAACAACTGTCTAGACTTGGCCGGTTCTGATATGTACTTGAACATAATAGTCATAAAATAAAAGTATTAGAGTGAAATTCAGAAATATAACTTTCCCTTTATCTTACGGGTGCAGGAACATCAGACTGGCTTTTACACAATCATTCCTGCTGCAAGAATAACATACACAGCCTTCTAACTCACACTCCACTGGTCTCCTCCACTTCTTTCCTATCAGCAAACTTGCCGCTCTCGGTTCCCCTACAGCTCTAACTTCCTCCTCTTTAACTTACAGTCATTTGCAAGTTTCTCTGAAGTTCTCTCGGGCCGGGGATGTGGATTAGCTGTTAGAGGGCTTGCCCAGCGAGATGAAGCCCTGGGGTCCAGCCCCAGCACCACAGAACTGGAAGTGGTGGGACACACCAGCAACCGCAGCACCTGGGGGATGAGGAGGAGCATCAAAAGCTCATGGTTATCACCTGCTACACCATGAGTTTGAGGCCAGCCTGGGCTACGTGAGACCTGTTTCTTCCTGCTTTTTTTTTTTGTAATTTCTACCTGCTTTTCTTTCCTTCTTTTCAAAAACGGAGCTACTTTTACTGACAACGTGACCAAGACTTCCTACTACTACAGTCTTTTAGTCTTCTTTTCTTTTTCTATTATTTTTATTTTATGTGCATGGGTGCCGACATGTATCGTATGTCTGTGCACCGTGTGCAAGCAAGTGCCTGAGGAGGCCGGAAGAGATCGTCAGAGCCCCTGAATGAGGATACAGGAATCAAACCTGCAAGAGCAGCCAGTGCTCCTAACCACTGAGCCATCCCTCTAGTGCCGGGTTTTATTTATTCAGTTGTTTGTTTGCTTGCTTGTTTGACAGGCTTGCAGTATAGCAGCCCAGGCTGGCTGCTTCTGCCTTGGCCTCTAAGATACCAGGATTACAGGTGTTTGCCACAGCTAGTTTAGTCTTTCAGGCCTTTTTGGATTAGTCAGGAACTTGGTATAAAAAAAAAAAAATTATATAATTCTGCTAGGGAATTCGGGACACACCTGCCACTCGGATGGTGCCCAGCAGACAGACATTCAGAGACTTGTTTCTTCTGTAGGTATGACACCCTAGACACCTTAAAGTGACGAGAAGCTGGTGACAAGTGAATATAATCCTAACACTAGAAAGTGAAATTGTGTCTCAGCAAAGAAAAGTGTGTGTGTGTGTGTGTGTGTGTGTGTGTGTGTGTGTGTGTGTGTGTAGAGAGAGAGAGAGAGAGAGAGAGAGAGAGAGAGAGAGAGAGAGAGAGAGAGAGATGGAGAGAGAGCTGTGAGTGTGTGTGCCAGTACCCTCAGAGGCTAGAAGAAGGCAGATGCCCCTGAGCTGGAGTTACAGGTGTTTGTGAGCCACCTGACGTGGGAGCTGAACCTAGGTCCTCTGGAAGAGCAGCCAGTGCTGTTAACTGCTGAGCCTTCTCTCCAGCCCATAATCACTCTTTTTAAAAATATATATTTATTTATTTGTTTATTGAATGTGCACTGGTGTTTTGCCTGCCTGTGTGTCTGTGTGAAGGTGTTGGATTCCCTGGAACTGGAGTTACAGACAGTTGTGAGCTGCCATGTGGAGGCTGGAATCGAACCCGGGTCCTCTGAAATGGCAGTAAGAACGCTTAACCACCGAGCCATCTCTCCAGGCACCTCCCCTGCCCCGCCCCCATTATCACTCTTAATAAGGTATTTTGCCAAGAACCATGCCTAGTATGTTCAGAGAAGTTTAGATTGGCCACTAAAAACGTGAACAAAAGGATACTTTTGTGGACAAAGATGAGGTTAGTTTGGCCCAGCTGGAGAGCAGTCACTGTGGCTGTTTTCTCATCCAGTAGAGCCACTTTCCCAGAAGGGAGCCCGTTATTTGTACCTCCGTGGTCTTGCAATTCCAACGTGTAATGTTCCAGGGGAAATTTCACCTCTGTAAGACAGGGAAGACAGACACATGGAACCGTCCAGGAGAGGGGTGTTCCAGTACACTGTGTGAGGAAGACAGAATGTTAGCCCTTTAAATCAACAGTAGGGTCTGTTTCTAATCCCTGCTTCAGAACGATGAATCTGCACAGAGAGAAGGGGTGCTGTGACCCAACTACTGACTTACACACCTGAAAACTAGTGAGCCCCTAGTGTGCTGCTGCACCCCTGTAATCCCCAGCACCTAGAGGACAGAGGCAGGAAGATCAGGAGTTCAAGGCCAGCCTCAGTTTAGGTTACCTGAGACACCGTCTCAAACCACAGCAACAGCTGGGCATGGTGATGCACACCTTTCACCCAAGTATACAGCAAGCAGAGGCAGGCGGATCTGTGTGAGCTCAAGGCCAGCCTGGTCTACATAGTGAGTTCCAGGACAGCCAGGGCTCTGTAAAGAGACCCTACCTCAAAAAAAGAAACAAACAAATCAGGCAACACTGGGGCTGAAGAGCTTGCTCTTCCAGAGGATGAGAGTTCTGTGCACAGCATCCACATCAGGTGGCCCACAACCACCTGAAATCCAGGTCCAGGGGATCTACTGCCCTCTTCAGATCTCTGTGTGCACCTGCACTCACATGTACACATAACCATACACAGATCGCACACATATCCACGTAATTATGATTAAAATAAATCTTTGTGAAAATAGCACCAGCAAAATGAATAAACCTGGTGAACTGGGTGGATCACCACTAAGCATGGACAGGACTGAGTTAATTGAGTCCACATAACTATTCATTCAATGGGCTTGTCTAGCCCATCGGCTATTAAGCTTGGCTATGGGACTGAGCTTATGAAGAAACAATTCTCACAGAGCACCACAAAGGTCATCCAAGCCCCTCAGATAAGCTCTTTTCACTTCCCCCCTTATCAGCTGGTGATTTTGGGCTGTTATCTTAACAGTGGACGCAAACGCAGAAGCTCTGTGTCATTAACATATGCCAATAAGCTCTTCAAAATATGCCAGCTTCGGTACTTAGAAGTATTTTATCACAAGATCCGAAACTTTACAAAGTGGTTTTGGCCGTGGTTTGTGCACTGCCTCCTTCAGCCACCATGAGTTCTAGGAAAGGCGAAGCAGTCTTACCTGTCATTCTTCCCTGAACCATTTTTACAACCTGGTATTTAATATAGGCTCCTACTAAGAGATACGTATCGTGGGACGGGATAAGAAATATGTTCTCCAGAACAAGCAGACGGATCAAGGCTGCCGACACTTTCTAAAAGAGGAAGGGAAAAAAAATTCCATGTGCAAAAGTCATCGAAGCTCCCACCCTTGTTCAAAGCTTACTTTTTTGTTTGTTTGTTTTTCAAGACAGGGTTTCTCTGTGTAGCTTTGGAGCCTGCCCTGGAACTTGCTCTATAGACCAGGCTGACTTTGAACTCACAGAGATGCACCTGTCTCTACCTCCTAAGTGCTGGGATTAAAGGTGTGCGCCACCACTACCTGGCCCAAAGCTTACTTTTGATAAGTTAAAAACAATAGTTTTTACATTTGTTTGTTTGTTTTTATGTGTGTGGGAATGTGGCTATCACAGGGCATGTCTGGAGGTCAGAGGACAACTTGCAGAAATCCATTCTCTCCTTCTGCCACATGGGTCCTCGGGATCAAACGCAGGTTCTTAGGCTTGGCAGCAAGTGCCCTTACTCACTGAGAAATCTCATCAGCCCATTTTGTATAAGCTTAAAAAAATATATATATATATAGAATATACATATATATATATATATATATATATATATATATATAAAACAAAAAAAATTTCCTAATAATCACAAATCATTTCAGGTTAAGCTGAAAGTGGCCATGAAACCATCTAACAGATGCAGCCTGCTAGTCAAGAGCTCTCCACCGCCCCTCTCTATCTCCAGTTCTAGTGCCATGTGCGTGTGTGTGTGTGTGTGTGTGTGTGTGTGTGTGTGTGTCTCCACTGCCCTCTGTCTCCAGCTCTAGCTCTGTGTGTGTGTGTGTGTGTGTGTGTGTGTGTGTGTGTGTGTGTATTTTTAATGTGCATGGGTATTGTACCTGCGTGTATGTCTGTGAACCATGTGTGTGCCTGGTGCCTTTGGAGGCCAGAAGAGGGTGTTGGATCCCCTGAGAACGAGATTACAGATGGTTGTGAACTGCCATGTGGGTGCTGGGAATTGAACCTGGGTCATTTGGAAGAGCAGCCAGTGCTTTTAACTGCTGAGTCATCTCTCCAGCCCTGAGTCATATTAAAACTAACCCAGGATCAGGTTATTGGGCTGTTCAGTAGGATGCCCACATAGTTGTTCTCTGGTCATGTAAATTAAATGCTCATCGAAGTCATTTTTTTTCTTACTGTATGTTAGCTATAACTTATAAATACATTACAACAGGAAGCTGGGTATGATGCTACAAGTCTATAATTCCACCATTTAAGAGGTGGATACAGGAGGATCAGAAGTCTGAGGCCAGCTTGGGCTACAGAGAGGGAGAGACCCTACCTTAAAAACCAAAACAGAACCAGAGCTGGGGAGGTGGCTCAGTCAGTGCAGTCCTTGTGACAGGCATGAGGAACTGAGGACATGGTGGCACGTTTGTAATCCCAGCTCAGGGGAGGGGAGACAGCTGGATCCCCAGGTACAACCACATCAGTGAGCCTCGGTCCCACTGAGAGGGACTCAAAAAATAAGGAGGGTGGCTCCTGAAGGGATCAAGGTTGACCTCTGGTCTTCACGAACACACACACAAACATGCCAGTACAAACACACCACAGGAAGCCCTGCACTAACATCAATAAACAGAGCTGAGGGTAGAGCTTAGTGGTAGAGGACATGCATGCAATCCCAGTACCAGGGTGGCTGAGCTTGGAGGATCAGCCTGGGCTACCAAGTAAGATCTACTGTCTCAAAAACCTAAGGTCACAGTGGCACATGCCTTTAATCCCAGCATCTGAGAGGCAGAGGCATGAGGCTCTCTGTGAGTTTCAGGCTAGCCTGGTCTACATAGTGAATTCAAGACAGCCAGAGCTACAAAGAGAGACTCTGTCTTAAAAAGAACAACAAAAGCCGGGCGGTGGTGGCGCACGCCTTTAATCCCAGCACTTGGGAGGCAGAGCCAGGCGAATCTCTGTGAGTTCGAGGCCAGCCTGGTCTACAAAGCGAGTTCCAGGAAAGGCGCAAAGCTACACAGAGAAACCCTGTCTCGAAAAACCAAAAAAAAAAAAAAAAAAAGAACAACAAAACAAAACAAAACCCCCTAAACCCAGCGGCTGGGAGATAGCTCAGTTGTTACATGCCTGCTCTGCAAATTGAGGATCTCAGTTCCCAGGACGTATGTAAAACAGCTGGGCACAATGAAATGCAGAGCTGGGTAATGGAAATGGATTAATTTAAGCTGTAAGAACAATTAGCAAGAAGCCTGCCACGGCCATACAGTTTGTAACCAATATAAGTCTCTGTGTTTACTTGGTCGGTCTGAGTGGCTGTGGGACTGGCGGGTGAGAGAGATTTGTCCTGACTGTGGGCCAGGCAGGAAAACTCAAGCTACAAATGGCGCCCAACGTGGGGCTCGAACCCACGACCCTGGGATTAAGAGTCTCATGCTCTACCGACTGAGCTAGCCAAATATACCAAGCTGACTTTGGAGATGTGTAAAGGTTAAAATCTTCCTTTTTAAGAAAAAAAAATGGGGGAAGTGCTGTGGGATGTTCTGTATGGCAAATGTGTTGCTGATTAGTCAATAAATAAAACACTGATTGGCCATTGGCTAGGCAGGAAGTGTAGGCGGGACAAGGAGGAGAATAAAGCTGGGAAGTGGAAGGCTGAGTCAGGGAGACACTGCCAGCTGCCATGATGACAAACAGCATGTAAAGATGCCGGTAAGCCATGAGCCACGTGGCAAGGTATAGATTAATGGAAATGGATTAATTTAAGCTGTAAGAACAGTTAGCAAGAAGCCTGCCACGGCCATACAGTTTGTAACCAATATAAGTCTCTGTGTTTACTTGGTCGGTCTGAGTGGCTGTGGGACTGGCGGGTGAGAGAGATTTGTCCTGACTGTGGCCAGGCAGGAAAACTCAAGCTACAACTGGGGAGGTAGAGAGCTGAGGAGCTAAGGACATGAGAATTTCTGGGTCTTGCAGGGCCCAGCCAGTCTAGCCAACCCAGTGAGCCCTAGTGTCAGCGAGAGAGACCCTGTCTCAAAAAATAAGGTGGAGAAATTATTGCAAAAGATGCCCTAACATGGACCTCTGGCATCCACACATGTGAGCACAAAAACATACACACATCAAGTCAATCAATCAATCAATCAATCAATATTTGTACAATATAAGTACACTGCCACAAAACTAGGGATTAAAGAGGCTTGTTGAAGCGGAGAGCTGGCCCAGTGGGTGAAGGCTCCTGTCAAGTCCAGGAGAAATAAGTTTGATCTCTTCATCCCTCACAAAGGTGGGCAGAGAGGGCAGACTCCCCAACACCGTCCTCTGACCTTCGCATAAGTGCCACTAACAAATAAA
Organism: Peromyscus californicus insignis; assembly: GCF_007827085.1. Lineage (NCBI taxonomy): Eukaryota > Metazoa > Chordata > Mammalia > Rodentia > Cricetidae > Peromyscus > Peromyscus californicus. The sequence goes on along the minus strand of NW_026294617.1, from coordinate 69,730,173 downwards.
TAAATACACTTTAAGATGTTTAAAATAGAAGTTTGAAGAAAAAAGAAGTCAAAAGAAAGGCACTCATAAGTGCCAGGAAATCAAACGCAGGTGAGAACAGAAAAGACTGGGGTTCTTGCAAGATGCCACACCCCATGGTCCATGCCCTTCTCACAGTTCTGCATTTTCACTTGACCATGAAAGATAAAGTTCCCAACGGTAATTTATGCAAGACAGAGTGTCTACATTTCTTTTGTGTTTTTGTTGTTGTTTTGGATGGGCTCTCACTATGTAGACCATATTCCAAACTTACTATGCAGTCAACCACCTGGATTTCTAAGCTGGACCCAGGGTTAAACATTGTTAGAGGAGAAAGCTTGGTCAGTAACGTACTGATGTACAAGCATGGCGACCTAAATTTGACCCCTAGCACCCACATAAAAGCTAGGATTAGTGGCACATTCCCATAATCCCAGTGCTGGGGAGGTGGAGAAAGGAGATTCCCTGGGACTCACCAGATAGCTGAACAGGAGAGGCCCAGGTTCAGTGAGAGACCCTGACTCAAAACATAAGGTGGAGCGCTATCTTACTGTCTCTCTCTCACACCCAGTTGCCATAAGTAAGCAACTTTCTCCTGTTGTGGAATATTAGTTTAAGATATGCTACATTTCTTTTATGCCGTGAAATATCTGTTTAATGATGCAAAGATTCATTGCAGTCTTTCATGTTGCATTTGTTTAACTCTGTGAAGCTGTGCTACTGTGCCTGTCTAAAACACCTGATTGGCCTAATAAAGAGCTGAACGGCCAATAGCTAAGCAGGAGAAAAGCTAGGCGGGGCTGGCATACAGAGAGAATAAATAGGAGGAGAAATCTGGACTTGAAAGAAAAGGAGAAAAGGAAGAGCGAGAAGAGGAGGGGAGGAGGGTGCCAGGGGCCAGCCACCCGGCCACACAACCACCCACAGAGTAAGAAGGGAAGAAAATATATAGGATAAAGAAAGGTAAAAAACTCAGAGGCAAAAGGTTGACAGGATAATTTAAGAAAAGCTGGCTAGAAATAAGCCAAGCTAAGTCCAGGCATTCATAAGTAAGAACAAGTCTCCGTGTGTTTATTTGGGAGCTGGGTGGTGGGCTCCCAAAGAGTGAAAACAACAACTACATTCTCCCTTGCTACAATCTTCTATCACAGGGTTCAGCCTCGTCCAGGCTACAGAAATGGAGTCACCCGACTGGAGACTAAAACCAATTAAACAGTGGCCAAAATAAATGTTTCCTCTACTGAAAAATGGATGTCCAGTGGTGAAGAGCACTAGTTGTTCATGCAGGGGACCTGGGTTCAATGTCCAGAATCCACTGTAACTCCAGTTCCTGGGCATCTGATGCCCTTGTCCAGCTCCCTCTTTTGTCTTCCAAGAGCACGAGGCACACGTGTGGCTCACAACACACGTGCGGGCAAACACTCATCATTTTAAACCTAAAATAACTTTTTAAAAATTTAAATAAGAAAAGCTTTAGATTGGGCATGGTAGCACACACCTTTAATCCCAGTACTCAGAAGGCAAAAGCTAGAGGACCTCTGTCATTTGGAGGCCAGCCTGGTCTACATAGTGAGCTTTAGGCCAACCAAGACAACATACAGACCCTATTTAAAAAAAAAAAAAAAAAAAAAAAAGGCAGACCCTTGGACTTACAAAAAGTCAGCTATTTTTAAAAGGGAACGTCAGGACGCGTGGTAGCTCGGTGGTGAAGCACTTGCCTATCATGTGGAGGGCATGGGTTTGATCCTTGGCACCAGAGTCTCACTATGTAGCCCTGGCTGGCCTGGAATTCACCATGTAGACCAGGCTGGCTTCAAACTCCTAGAGATCCCCCTGCCTCTGTCTCCTGAGTGCTGGGATTAAAGGTGTGCGCCACCACTGCAGGTTTGAAGTGGCTTTTCCAAATAAATGATCAGCTCTTGGCCCAGACGACAGCAAGTTAGGGGCTTCTTCTCTATTCCCCAGGGCAGGACTTCAGGCGGCTGCTGCTGGCACAGACTGTTTACCTTGTAGAACGGCTCGTAAATTCGGACTCTTACAACAGCAGCGCCCGTTCTCATCCCAGACACCAAAATCACGTCTCCTTGTCGCTCTTCTTTCTCCATCTCAGCTATGTACTCAGGGGGAGAATACACTGCTTCCGAGAATTTCAGGATCCTGGATACAAAGTGAGATTTGTCTCTACAGTTGTGTAGCTTGATCTGCTTAAGGGGCCCCCTGGCAGCAGGATCAGGATCCATCCCTGGTGCATGAGCTGGCTTTTTGGAGCCCACTACCTATGGGGGGACAGTTTGCATGGCCTTGATGCAGGGGGAGGGGCTTGGACCTGCCTCAACTGAATGTACCAGGCTCTGAGGACTCCCCATGGGAGACTTTGCCTTGTTGAAGGAGGGAATCGGGGAGGGGTTGGGGAGGGAGGTGTGAGGGGTGGGAAGAGGGAAGAGAGGGGGAGCTGTGATTGGTATGTAAAATGATTTATTTTTCTTTTTTTTTTTTGTTTTTTTGTTTTTTGAGATAGTGTTTCTCTGTGTAGCCTTGGTTGTCCTGGAACTCACTTGGTAGCCCAGGCTGGCCTCCAACTCACAGAGATCTGCCTGCCTCTGCCTCCCACATGCTGGGATTAAAGGCGTGTGCCATCACCGCCTGGCCAGGTATATAAAATTAATTTAAAAATTCCTTAAAATAAATTTTGTCTCAGTAGAATTAACAGCCTTCTATACTTTAGTCTTTATAAAGCCTGTCTGTGCAGACAGCTTTGAAATACCTTTGCTTGTTTGTGGGCTTTTTGAAACAGTGTCTTATGTAACTAGCCCAGACTGACCTCTAACTTGAATTTGCTATGTAGCAGAGGCTCACCCTGAACTACTACTACTCTTTTCTTTTCTTTTCTTTTCTTTTCTTTTCTTTCTTTTCTTTTCTTTAAGACAGGGTTTCTCTGTGTAGCCCTGGCTGTCTGGAATTCCTCTGTAGACCAGGCTGGTCTTGAACTCAGAGATCCACCTGCCTCTCCAGTGGTGGAATTAAAGGTGTGAGCCACTACTGCCCAGCTCACCCTGAATTTCTAATCCCCCTGTTTCAGCACCCCACTCCACTCTCCCACCCCCTGGTGCTGGGATTATATAGTTCTGTGCCACTGAGCCTGGTTTGAGTTTTTTAATTTCTGATTTCCAGAAGGGCTAGCCTATGGCTAAGACTGCTATATGGGGGCTGGAGAGATGGCTCAGAGGTTAAGAGCACTGACTGCTCTTCCAGAGGTCCTGAGTTCAATTCCCAGCAACCACATGGTGGCTCACAACCATCTACAATGAGAGATCTGGCGCCCTCTTCTAGCCTGCAGTCATACATGCTGTATACATAATAAATAAATAAATCTTTAAAAAAAAAAAAAAAAAGACTGCTATATGACTACAATTTAGGCTGTCTGTGATCTGTTCTTTGGTACTAAAAACAAAATCCCTTTGTTGTTTCAATTTCTTTTTTTTAATGGCCCTACTGTGTAGACCTGACTGGTCTGGAACTCACTATGTAAACCAAGTTATTTTTGAACTCACAGAACTCAGCTTGCCTCTGCCTCCTGACTGCTAGGATTAAAGGTGCTTGTCAACATTCCTGGCTAATTATCTCACACAATTTTAGCATGTGCAGACAGCCTGAGCTCACGGAGGCTCGAATTAACTCTCATGAAGGTTTCCACATTTATCTCCTCTGTTTTCTACCAAAGATAATTTGCCCTAGTGAATATATCTGTTTAAAAATAAAAACAAAAGAACAGACAGTAGGATTATCAAAGTCCACACAGGTGGCTGCTGTCCAGAGTGTCCCACGGAGACAGCGCTCCTCCAGAGACAGGTGGCATGCTAGGCTCCAGCTTTACCTAATTTTGTTAGACGGTTCTTCTCTTGCTGACTCGTTATCCTGGGCAATGCTCCACTCAAACACCATGCCCGCCAAAGTACTAAACGTGTTTCCTGTAGAGGAAGCCAAAAGCAGACAAGACAGAATCACATATTCCAAAACATTCAAGTATCTTCAACAAGAAAGGGACTAACCAGCCGGGCGGCGGTGGCGCACGCCTTTAATCCCAGCACTCGGGAGGCAGAGGCAGGTGGATCTCTGTGAGTCCGAGGCCAGCCTGGGCTACCAAGTGAGTTCCAGGAAAGGCGCAAAGCTACACAGAGAAACCCTGTCTCGAAAAACCAAAAAAAAAAAAAAAAAAAATCACTTTAAGTCTTTTTCTGTAACAAAACAAATAATGAAACCTTTATTAACTGATTGAAACACACACATGAGAAAGATCCTCACATGACAATGTAAGTGCTATTCCCAACAGGCTGTCCTTATTATTTAGGTTTTTTGAGACAAGGTCTCTCTGTGTAGCTTTGCGCCTTTCCTGGAACTCTCTTGGTAGACCAAGCTGGCCTCGAACTCACAGAGATCCACCTGCCTCTGCCTCCCGAGTGCAGGGATTAAAGGTGTGTGCCACCATGGCTCAGCTCCAACAGACTTTCTAAAGTAGAAGGGACCCACATGGACCCACTGGCAGGTGGCGAAGCTTCCGAAGTCTCTCTGTCCCTTTCTATCCAGAGGCCACCTAAGACACCTCACAGGTGACAGGCATACTTCACCCTGGTTCCTTCTACACAAATTTTCATGAAAAATAGATTCCAAAAGTTACTTTTTCAAGTCTTAAAAATTAGCCCAACACATGGTGACTCACGCCTTTAATCCCAGAAAGTGAGCCTTTAATCCCAGAAAGCGAGCCTTTAATCCCAGGTAGCGATGGCAGAAAGCAGAAAGGTATATAAGGCGTGAGGACCAGAAACTAGAAGCATTTGGTTGGTTAAGCTTTTAGGCTTCTAGCAGCAGTTCAGCTGAGATCCATTCGGATATGAGGACTCAGAGGCTTCCAGTCTGAGGAAAAAGGATCAGCTGAGGAACTGGCAAGGTGAGGAAGCTAGCTGTGGCTTGTTCTGGTTCTCTGATCTTTCAGCATTCACACACACACACACACACCCCGCCCAAAAAAAATTAGCTCAGTAGTCTTGGGCTACTGAGGTGGTTCCGTGGGCACAGGTACTCACAGTGCGAGCCTGGCCGCCTGAGCTCCATCCTGTAAACGTAGAAAACAACCTCCATATGCATGCCAGCAACAGTTAATAAAAAACACAGTAAATAAAATTTTAATCCTGTTTACTAAATAAAAGTTTACAAAATAGTAGTGATGACTGTTTTTAATATCATTTTACAACATTACTATAGCACATTTAAGGCAGCATAAATCAGGTGGCTCACAAGAATCTATAACTCCAGATCTAGGGGATCCACCCTCTTTGGATTTCCTTGAACACTAGGGCTGTAAGTGGTGCATATACATACATACATACAAACACCTATACACGGAAACTAAAATCAATAAATCTAAAACAATGTAAACAAACAAACAAACAAACAAAGCAGAGTTATCAATAAATCTTTTTATTTTAATCTTTTTTTTTCTTTTGTCGAGAGGGTTTCTCTGTGTAGCTTTAGAGCCTATCCTGGAACTCGCTCTGTAGACCAGGCTGGCCTCGAACTCACAGAGATCCGTCTGGCTCTGCCTCCCGAGTGCTGGGATTAAAGGCGTGCGCCACCACCGCCCGGCAATAAACCTTAAAATATATCCTTAATTGTTGATCTGGGGACCATCGATAGAAGCTCAGTGGCAGATGTCAATACTTTAAAAGAGCTCGCCCCTGCACGGCGGCGCACGCCTTTAATCCCAGCACTCTGGAGGCAGTAGTGGGCTGATCTCTGTGAGTTGGAGGCCAGCCTGGTCCACAGAGAGAGTTCCAGGACAGCCAGGGCTATAGAGTGAGACCCTGTCAGTGCTAGTGAGATGGCCGCCAGGCCTGAGGACCCACGCGGCAGGAGGAGAGAACTGACTTCCACACGTTGTACTAAGACTTCCCTGTGTACTGTGGTGATACACAGGCCCCACCCTCATACTAATTTCTTCTTCTTTTTTTTAATTTTATTTTCATTTGCATTGGTGTTTTTGCCTGCATGTATGTCTGTGTGGTGAGGATGTCGGATCCCCTGAAACTGGAGTTACAGACAGTAGTGAGCTGCCATGTGGGTGCTGGGAATTGAACCCGGGTCCTCTGGAAGAGCAGCCAGTGCTCTTAACCACAGAGTTCTCTCCCCTAGCCCGAACTAATTTCTTTTAAAGTCCAGAAATAACAAGAAATAATAGCAGTAGTTTTTTTTTTGTTTTTTTGTTTTTTTTTTGCAAGACGGCAGCTCGTACATTGAACTATGTCCTGCACTGCAGACCCTCCTGCATGTGAGTCCCCAGTGAGCGAACAGGTCACATTCACAACCTGCCACCATCACACGGTTCCTGTTTCCGAGCCCAACGTGAAGGAGTACTGCTCCGTTTTAGGTACACGTTTTCTCGGACCATCTCCAGTCCCCTTACCTTTAGCATCCAGGGCCCTCACCATCAGTTCCAGGGGTGCATCGTCTACATACAGCTCCCGGGTTCGAGAAACAATTTCAATGCTGTCTATCACATCGACCTTAACATCACAGCGTAGTTCAAGGTCAGTCACTGCAAGGGAGCAAAAAGCTGACTGACTATTTAAGTAAACTGTCACCAATCTATTAAATGTCTCAAATATTCAAGAGTTTAAAGGCTATAAAAGGGCCAGCAGCCAGGGCTATGTGGAGAGACTGTCTCAAAAAGACAAAAAAAAAAAAAAAAGGAACCTCTGTTTCATGACAGGGTTCTGGGAATAAATGTCCTGCCAAGCATGAGGATGAGAGAACCAACTTTTTTTTTTTTTTAATTTTATGCGTATAGGTGTTTTGCCTACATGTATGTTTATGTACTATGCTCATGCAGTGCCCTAGGAGGCCAGAAGAAGGCACTGGACCCCCTGGAACTGGAGTTGTAGGTGGTTGTGAGCCACCAGGTGGATGCTGGGAACTGAAGAGAATTCTCTGGAAGAGCAGCCAGTGCACTTAATTTGTTTTCTCAAGGTCAGAGGGCAGCTTTAAGAGTTCATTCCGGAGCCGGGCGGTGGTGGCGCACGCCTTTAATCCCAGCACTCGGGAGGCAGAGCCAGGCGGATCTCTGTGAGTTCGAGGCCAGCCTGGACTACCAAGTGAGTTCCAGGAAAGGCACAAAGCTACACAGAGAAACCCTGTCTCGAAAAACAAAAAAAAAAACAAAAAAAAAAAAAAAAAAAGAGTTCATTCCGGGGCTGGAGAGATGCTCCTTCGCTAAGAGCTGTGTATCAGGCCCATCCCTGATTCCCTGCAGAATTATATGATAACGTTTCTTGTATGCCAAGTTCCTAACTAATCCAAAAAGGCCTAAAAGATACGTTGGCTGCAGCGGCAAACATCTGTAATCCTGGCATCTGAGGGGCCAAGGCAGGAAGACGGCTGCTTGGGCTGCTATACAGTGAGACCCTCTCACAGAAAATCAAACCCAGGGCTGTGTGTCACTTTCGTGGGACTTGCTTTATTCCTTGTCTTTTTAAGTGGCATTTTTAAAATCTTTTATAAAATGAGGGTAATAGGTTTTTTGAAGTTATTTAGAAAAGTAAGATGGTGGTACTGTATGAAAACTGTATTAATGAGCCTCTACCTGTGTGTAGAGGTCAGAAGACACCTTGAGAGAGTGGGCTCTTTCCATTCCACCTGTGGGTCCCAGGGATCAAACTCAGGCCATCAGGCTTGGCAGCAGGAACCTTTACCCACTGAACCATCCGACCAGCCCTCAAGGGTTTTTGGTTGGTTGGTTTTTGTTCCCCCTCCCTTGAACTCTGAACTTTTTTGTTTTGTTATTAGTTATTTTCTTAAGACAGGGTTTCACTGTGCAGACCTGGCTGGCTGGGAATTCAAAGAGGGGTGTGTGTGTGTGTGTGTGTGTGTGTGTGTGTGTGTGTGTGTGTGTAAATGTGCGTGGACATGCATGCCATAGCAGGCACGTGGATGTTAGTAGACAGTTTTGTAGATCCGTTCTCTCCCTCCACCTTTACAGGGGTTCCAGAGATCAAATTTAGATCACCTCCTGGGCCAGCTCAGCAGCCCAGGTCTGTCTTTCTGAGAGCCAAGTTACAAATAAATACAGGAGAAAAGTCTAGAATAAGCCCAGATTAGAATTTAAGCAATCACTGTGAATTCACATTCCTTTTCACACACACACACACACACACACACACACACACACACACACACACACGCAGCTAGATACATACAGAAATAAACACAGAGATGTGTGTACACATAGGCTGGCATGTGCACGTTTCTTTCTTAGCTCTGTCTGCCAAGAGAACCTAGAAACGGGGACACTCCCTTAGCAACAAGCACACTAGCATCTAGATCGTGCGGTCTAAATATAACTCTAGAGCTCCAAGGCAAGGAAGGACTGTGCTGGGCACAGAGCTTAGTTGGTAGAGTGTTGGACAGCATGGAAGAAGCCTGGGGCGTGACCTCCAGCAGGGCATAAGCACAGCATGGTGGTACACACTTGTAATCCCAGGACTGGGGAGGCGGAGGCAAAAGGATCAGAAGTTCAAGGTCATGCTTAGCCATATAGTGAATCAGAGGCCAGAGTGGTTACACGAGGCCTTATCTGAAGAAAAAAAAAAAAAAAAGGAAGTACTGTAAGGAAATAGCAAAAATAAGGGCACGTCCAAAGGACACAGGAGCCAACCTGCAGGATACCACAAGTGGAAAAGATGAATTACCACAGTAGTCTAGTTTTCTCCCTATAGCTGTGACAAGCACCAAACCCAAAGTAACGAAAATGCAGAAAAGACTTTTTTTCATATAGGCTGTAATCCATCACTAAGAGCAGTCCAAGCAGGAACTCAAGTAGGAATTTGAACCAGAAATCATAAAGGAACATTGATTGTTGGGTGACTTGCAGGCTCATATAGAGGTCAGGACCATTTGCCCAGGGAATAGTGTCCCCCACATTGGACTGAACCCTCAATTAACAACCAAGACATTCCCCCACAGACAGGACACTCTGATCTAGGCTGTCCTTCAGTTGAGATTCCCTTCTCAGGTGACTCGCTGAGGCTGTGTCAAGCTGACAGTTAAAGCTAAGTAGGACACACAGAACTGGATTATAACCCCGTCCCCAATAGCTGAGTCCATACTGACATAAATAACTGAGTAAGTTATTCAATGGGAAGAAGACGGTATGTGTAAGATGTAGGATGCCTTTCTTTCACAATACTAAATATAGAAGAGATGAGGGAAAGGGAAAAAAGTAACCATCTGAACATCACAGTTAAGATTCATGGAGGACAGGTGTGGTGGTATACACCCAAAGTTCCAGCATTTGGGAGACAGAGGCAGGAGGACTGCTAGAAGTTCCAGGTTGGCCTGGGCTACGCAGTGAGATAACCTGTTTCGAAACCAACCAAACGAACAAAAAGATCCATCTGGCCAGGCGGTGGTGGCGCACGCCTTTAATCCCGGCACTTGGGAGGCAGAGGCAGGTGGATCTCTGTGAGTTCGAGGCCAGCCTGGTCTAGAGAGCGAGATCCAGGACAGGCTCCAAAGCTACACAGAGAAACCCTGTCTGGAACAAAACAAAACAAATCATACAATCTTTCTTTAGAACCCATGCATATGTGATAACATCAGTGGGTGAAACCTTTAAGGAGTGATGGGATTATCAAAGTGTCTTCCCCAAGTATTTACCAGCTATTATGGTACTTAATATATCACCACAAGCTCTTTGACAATTCTCCCCCCCCCCCCCCCAAGGTGGGGCTTAAAACTTTCTCCTTTGCTTCTGGGGCTGGACTCAGTGATGATTTTCCATGACTAGCGTAAAGGAAGTGGGGAACGGGAACTTCACAGACAGACACCATCTGAATCAAGTGTAAACACAGCCGCTGCTGGCATCACACACTCTGGCACATGATGCAAAGCCCAGGCTCTTCACCCCCAACTCCCCCCCCAAAAAAAAACCTATAATCCGAACCATCAGACAAACCCAAACTGAGGGACAGCTGACCAACACTAGTACTGGGGACTGAACACAGGGCCTCACACACGTTAGGAGGCAAGCTCTCTGCCACTAACCTATATCCCTAGCTCTCTCTTTTTTTTTTCCTAGCTCTCTTTTTCATTTTAAGGTTGAACAGCCCATACTGGCCTTGAATCCGTGATCCTTGAGCCTCCATCTCCCGACAGCTGGGGTTACAAGTCCACACCACTGAGCCTGGCTCCCCAACACACTTTAAAATGTCAAAAGTGTGTTGCTGAGATGCCAGTTGTGGTGGTGCGCTCCTGGATCCTCAGCACCTAGGAAGTGGGAGGCAAGAGGATCAGGAGTTCAAGGCCAGCTTCAACTATATAGTGAGTTCCAGGGCAGCCTGTGCTACATGAGACCCTGTCTGGGAAAATGGCTCAGTGAGCAAAATGTTTGTTTCACACACATGAAGACCTGAGTCTGGATCCCCAGAACACACATTAAAAACCAGGCCTAGTGTGGCACACCTCTGTAGCCCCAGGGCTAGGTAAGTGAAGACAGGCAATCCTGGGGGCTCATTGGCCAGGCAGCCTACCCTAAATATGGAGTTCCTGATTCAAGGAGAGACCATGCTTCAAAAATAATATGAAGAGCCACTGAAAAAGACACCAGAAGCTAAGCTCTGGCCTCCACATGAATATGTATGCAACACACACACACAACATTATGCACTCTGAAACCTCGGTGATTAAAATGCCAAGGCAAAGGAGTATCACCAGGAGTTCAAGGCTAGCCTAGACTAAGAGACCCTGTCTTAAAAATAAACAAACAAACAAAACTGAAACAAACAAAAAGAAACCCAGGAGTCAGGAGGTAGTAGCAGGCAGATCTCTGTGAGTTCAAGACCAGCCTGGTCTACAGAGTGAGTTCCAGGACAGCCAAGGCTGTTACGGTGCATATCTTCATATCCCAGCACCTGGGAGGCAGAGGCAGGAAGATCTCTGTGAGTTTGAGGCCCCATAGTCTACATAGGGAATTTCAGGCTAGCCAAGGCTACACAGTGAGACCCTGTCTCAAAAACAAAAAACAAAAACCACACACACACACACACACACACACACACACACACACACACACACACACACGGAAATGCACAATTAGAACCTGTGAGATGGTTTATCAGGTAAAAGCACCTGCTCCCAAACCTGACAATCTGAGCTCAGTTCTGGGGGCCCACATGGTGCAGGGCAAGAGGTAACCCCTAAAAGTTGCTCTCTAACCTCTACATGCACGCCATTTCATACACACCCCCTCCCCACACAAAAATAAATGTAACAAAAAAAGTGTTCTTAGGTTAAGTATGGCACATGTCTTTACCCAGAACCTGGGGGTCAGGGGCAGGTGGATATCTATGAGTTTGGGGAAAACCTGGCCTATAAAAGTGAGACCATGGGCTGGAGAGATGGCTCAGAGGTTAAGAGCACTGACTGCTCTTCCAGAGGTCCTGAGTTCAATTCCCAGCACCCACATGGTGGCTCACAACCATCTGTCATGAGATCTGGCACCCTCTTCTGTATACATAATAAATAAATCTTAAAAAAAAAAAAAAAAAAAGTGAGACCATGTCTCAAAAATGATCAAACACTCAAAACAAAAATAAATAGGATGGCAAAATTATGCTATTGTTTTTAAATTATATTCATTTTCCATGTGTGTATGTACACGCAAGCATGCCATCGTGCACATGTGGAGATGTTCCACCCAGTCTGCTGTGCACCATGAGGAATGAGAGAGACAACACTTATGGATTCCAAGGACTTTAATAAATCACCATATAAGCGGACTGCTGATCAATCATTGCAGCCCTGATCAATCAGGACAAGGACTCAGGGGCCTTGTTTCTCTTGACAGCTTCAAGCAGGGGCAGAAGTAGGGTTTATAAGCAGAAAAACCAGAAACATTTGTTGCCAAGTTACAGTTATATTTTTCCCCAGTCGGGAGTCAGAGATTAGGGACTTTCCCTATGTGTTCCATCACTGTCAACCAACACAGAATGTCCAACCAATCAGATTCATCTGTTCTTTCTGTTGTTAGGAACGGCCATAATGTTTTAGAGAACTAGGGGGATAATGGACTGTTTCTATTGTCTAAGGAGGAGGTTGGTCAGCCATTGGAAAGTTCCCAGTTCCCCTAGGGCTTGGGAACTTGAACTTTGGTTCACCCTACAAGTAAAATGGAGTCTGAAGTCAAAATGGCAGCACTTTGGACAAGGTGCTTTTTTGCCTGCTCCCTTCAGAGATCAGAGGGCAGCATTTAGGATTTGGTTTTTTCCTTCTGCCTCAGGTTCTCAGGCTTGACAGCAAGCCCCTTTACCCACTGAGCCATCTCACTGGCCCACTGAATTATGATTTATATCAGAAATCTTTTTTCTTTAAGTTTTTAATACTTGAAGCCAAAAACATGTGTGTTAATCATTTATAGAAAAGGTTATCTTATTCATCTTTGCTTTTAACACACCCTTTTCTTGCCAGGCATGGAGATGCACATCTTTAATCTCAGCACACAGGAGGGTAACGCACGACCTATGAGTTCAAGGCCAGCCTGGGTTACACAGTGTGTACCAGGCCCAGGCAGACCCTGTCTCAAAACTCCAAAGAAATGGCTGGACACGGTGGTGCACCCCTTTGACCCTAGCACTGGGATGGCACAGGCCAGCCAGGGCTACATAGTGAGACCCTGTCTCAAGGAACAACAGCCACAAAAACCAAACAAACAAATCCCATAACATACCTACTTCTCGAGCAAGAATACTGCTGCTGAGGCGGATTGGTTGGGTGGATTCAGCAACAAGAACAGCTCTTTGGGAACAAGAGGTGCCCTTTTCATATAAAGGCTCAATGGTAACTGCATCGTGATGAGTGGAATGCCTGCCGAAACAGAATGGTTAAGAGCATGAAATGCGTGGGTCAAGGGGACATATGAAAGGAGTGTCTGCACTTCTCCCATGTTACATACATTAGGTATGCCTAATGACACTCTAAGGGAGAAGCACTGTCAGAGGACACAAGAATAAAATCGGGAGAGCGATCAGAACCTTTTCTCTTGTGCAAAGATCTCAAGTGTTATATTCCTCCCAGGATGTTTAAAAAAGACTCACACTGGCCTTGGTGGCGCACGCCTTTAATTCCAGGGCTTGTGAGGGAGAGGCAGGTGGATCTCTGTGAGTTCGAGGCCAGCCTGGTCTACAGAGTGAGTTCCTGGCCGCCCAGGGCTACACAGGGAAACCCTGTCTCAAAGTAAAACGAAAGACTCACACTGTGGGAGAATAACCTTGAGGCTGTGTTTGCGACAGGATGGGGCTTCCTCTTACGTCTTGAGAAATAATTTCCTGTGGGTCTAGAAACTGAGCTGCTGTCTAAGATGGAAAAGTTGCCTACTTTCTGAGACCAAACAAAAATACAAAATAAACCTTAGCATCTTAGATGAATGGAAAGCTCTCCATACTGGGACGATTCCTGAATGACGGCCATCACATGGGGTCCTCTACAAGCCTAAGTTCCTTATATTTCCTCATGAAATGAGTTGAAATTCTTGTACTCAGGGATAAAAGCCTCACTGCTTCTCATGTAAGGCGGGGAAGGGTCTAGGGATGTAGTTCCTCAGTAGAGGGCTTGCCTAGCATGTGCAAAGCCGAAGTCCAACCCTCCGATCTGCAGATACAGGAAGAGGAAATCCCTTCCATTTAGGATAAATGTTCTGGTACCTAGAGGCTTACTTTAGTTAAGATCCCTTACAATTCAGGAAAGCACGTGACCTGCCATTGGGTTCTCTTACAGTCAGGAAGGTCGTTAGCCCAGAACTGACTACCCCGAATCGTCCCACTTCAATTGCCCAGGGGGAGGGGCGCTCTCATATCACACAGGCAGATCTCATCTCCAGGCGTGATGAACCGTGTCTTGTTACTCCAGTTCTGTCGTCCTTGTCGGTCTTCAAATGTGGTTCTCACTGCACCTGTTTCTGTTTCCATGCAAACCCCACAAATTGGGGGAAATGAATGCCGGCTGTGTCTGACATAGGGCTTTGCCGGTGCCGACAACTAACTAGCTGTCTCAACAGGGAGGCATCCTAGTTAACAGACTCCCATCCGGTTAACTTCTTTTTTTTTTTTTTTTTTTTGGTTTTTTCGAGACAGGGTTTCTCTGTGTAGCTTTGCGGCTTTCCTGGAACTCACTTGGTAGCCCAGGCTGGCCTCGAACTCACAGAGATCCGCCTGGCTCTGCCTCCCGAGTGCTGGGATTAAAGGCGTGCGCCACCACCGCCCGGCCCTAGTTAACTTCTTAAAGAGCCTCACAATTTAGGGTATATCCCACCCAAGGATGCAACGTTAAGGCCCCTCCACACTGCGGGACCACACCACATTCCTGTAATCCCTTCCCTCTCCGCTGTGGGGACGAGATCGCGTGGCTCTGGCGCCCCTCACCAGGTGTAGCAGCCCCGCTGCGCCTCCAGCAAGAAGGGCACCCGGCCGGGCTCCCGGCTGAACGGCAGTAACACTTGGGGCACATTGAGTTTGTTGGCCAGAGTCCCAACTAAAAACAGGAAGAGGTGGTGTGGAGTCAAGGAGAAAAGGAGCCTGAAGCTTGGGGGTCCAGGAGCCCTCGAGCCAATCATGGCTACCGCCTCGGTCTCGGTCCCACTCATCTACCGGAGGCCAGCACCCCCACCAACCAATCCGCAGCCACGACGTCAACGGGTACCTTTCTTGCTAGGAATTGTGGGTACTCCTCCCCACCCCCGCCCCCAGACAGGGTTTCTCTGTGTCTCCCTGGCTGTCCTGGAACTCGCTCTGTAGGCGAGGTTGGTTGGCCTCGAACTCATAGAGGTCAGCCTGCCTCTGCCTCCTGAGTGCTGGGATTAAGGGCTGCGCCACCACGGTCTGGCGAATTGTGGGTACTATTTCCAAGTGTGTCAAAAAGCTAACATTGGGTAAATTCCAGGCACAGACCCAAAGGGCCACTTAGTTACTAAGTATTTGATGGTAAACTTTACTAGCAAGGAACCAGACAGAAAGTTCCAAAAATCCAAGCAGTGCCTCCCGTCTCAACTCTTCATGTATTGTTTTTTTTTTGTTGTTGTTGTTTTTGTTTTTGTTTTTCGAGACAGGGTTTCTCTGTGTAGCTTTGCGCCTTTCCTGGATCTCACTCTGTAGACCAGGCTGGCCTCGAACTCACAGAGATCCGCCTGGCTCTGCCTCCCGAGTGCTGGGATTAAAGGCGTGCGCCACCACCGCCCGCTGTCTTCATGTATTGTTAGGGCCGAAAGACTGAGGTGAAACTCAGGGCTCGCATGTACAAGGGCCTGGGCTCACCCACCAGTACTAAATACAAGAAACAAGTTAAAAATTCAAGTAATTTCCAGTCAGCGTTAGTCTAGGGCTATAGAAAAACTTCCAGTCTCTAGCATAAACAGCTGGCCTTAGACAAGGTTTACGCTATTTTTACTAGGGATCGGATTTAAGTCCTGCTTCAAGACCTCGATGCAGGAAATAACAGACACTGGCCTCAGAAGTAACCGGGACAGCCATTGTCTGACACAGCCTGACTCAGCAAAACACTCCTTGGGTGCACTTCCTTTCACTGGGGTGGGGTGGCACACATCCATGATCTCAGTAATCATAGGCTGAGGAAGGAGGATCAAGAAGCCTGGTCTACACACAAAACCCTCTCAACGGAGCTGGCAAGGTGGTGTGCATTACAGATGGTTGTGAGCCACCATGTGGTTGCTGGGAATTGAACTCAGGACCTCTGGAAGAGCTGTCAGTGCTCTTAACCCCTGAGCCACCTCTCCAGCCGTTTTTTTTCTCATAATTAAAAAAAAAAAAAAATAAAGAAAAAGAAAAGAGCTGGGCATGGTAGCTCGTACCTTTAATCCCAGCACTTGGGAGGCAGACACTGGTGGATTTCTGAGTTGGAGGCCAGCCTGGTTTACATATTGAGTACCAGACCAGCCAAGGCTAGATAGTGAGACCATCTCACAAAACAAAGGCTAAAATATTGTGTGCAAATGTGTCAAGTCAAAGGTCAACCTTAGAGGTATTCCTGAAATACTACCTTAATTTTAAATTTAAAAAATTTTATTTTTTTGACCAGTGGAAAAAACTTGTAATCCACTTCTAATCTCAGCACCAGGGGATCAGCAGAGGCAGGTGGACCTTTAAGTTTTCGGCCAGAGTGAGTTTCAGGATAACCAGGCCTATGTATAAACTCTGTTTCATGAAACAGAAGGAAAAAAAAATTTTTTTTTTTAAACAGGGTTTCTCTGTGTAGCTTTGGCTGTCCTGAAACTTGCTCTGTAGACCAGGCTGGCCTCGAACTCAAGACATTCGCCTGCCTCTGCCTCCCGAGTGCTGGGATTAAAGGTGTGCACCACCGTTGCCCAGCTTGTTTTAATTTTTTTTTTTTTAAATGTGTCTGTGTGTGAGCTTTCGAGAGTTTAAGTGGAACCCATGTGCAGAAGCCCTCAGATACCCTGGAACTGGAGTTACAGATGGCTGAGTCACCACTTGTGCTAGGAAACACCTCCCCACCCCACCTCCGCTTCAGCCCTCCTCCTCTACAGAAGCCAGCCACCTCTCCACCACATTGTATTTTTGGAGACAAGTCTTTTTGTTTTGTTTTTCAAGACAGGGTTTCTCTGTATAGTGCTGGCTGTCCAGGATCTCACTCTGTAGACCAGGCTGGCCTCGAACCTGGAGATCTGCCTGCCTCTGCCTCCCAAGTGCTGGGGTTAAAGACACATGACACCATGCCCGACCATTTGAGACAGCGTCTAAACTGAACTTGCAGTTAGTGATCTGGCTAACTAGCTGGCCAGTAAGCCCCAGGGATGTTCCTATCTCTGCCTGGCTGGTGGGCCAGGACTCCAGATGATGTGCTGTGCTCAGCTTCTTATATGGGTGCTGGAGACGGAACTCAAGTCACCGTGCTGGGTAAGCACTCTACCATGAGTGACATCTCCCAACCCCCCAGTCACATTCGGAACGCATCTTTATTTTATGTCTGCTTCCAATGTGTGTGCCCTATGTTAAATCCTGCAGCTTTCAACCACAAAGACCTGATTTTTAACCCAGTCTGTATAGCCCTGTGGAGAAAGCACATTTGATTTAATAAAGTCAAGTCGGTCTGAGGGTGGAGGGACTGGTTCTTTATTTCAAAATGTCACTTGTTGATATTCAGTATCAAAACAGTTGCACTATGGGGTTCTTTCTCCCGAGAGAGGAGAGTACAAATAAGCCAGTAAGCTGCAGCGTGTCCACCTGAGAGGCCTTGAAGAGACCGCCTGGACATGGCAATTGGGTGGGGACACTAGAAAGATCGGCACACCACCAGCCCACGGACTGCAACAATTCTCACAGCCAATGGGTTGATCAAGATAACCCAACCCCCCAAAAGCAAAATTTCAAAATAATATAAAATTTTAAAAAGTTTTTTTACATGAGCTATTCAAGATTTCTCCAGCACTGACTGACACAGAGCACAATGAGATGGCACTTTTAGAGACAGCAGCTTCAGGAAAGGACAATGAGATGACTTTCGCGTAGCTACTTCAGTGGCACGGACAGCATTTTCCTTTGCTTTCTCCCTCGGGGCAGATGAACACTAGGTAGTCACCTGACACTAAGGGGCAACATGATCCATTTTGTGAGCAGTCAGGAAAGGGGGGGGCACGGTGAGACAAGCTTGGTCTCAGGGCGGGGGCTTCACAAGAGCACGCTTGCCTAACATGCACAAGGCCCTGGGAGGGGGGGTGCCTCAGACGTCTCACCGTCTTATTTGGTCACATCTGATGGAAAAAGTAAAGAATAAAAACAAGATTAAAGTTGTTCAAAGACATCAAAGCTGAAAACCTTCACAGCCCGGAAGAAGTTTTTGTTTTTTGGCTAACTTCCTAGAATCAATCCCCTGTCATTTGGCTAGAACTTGGTACAGAGAACTGAGGTTTTCCACAGTGGAGCCTGCCTGGGCTCTGCTGGCCATCAGCAAGGCAGGCCCAGTCCTGTGTTCCTCCTCTATGAAGACAGCAGTATCCATTAGGCCGAAATGTCACCTTCCAACAGTGAAAAGGAACTGGCTTGCTGCTCCAAGCTGTGGAAGCGCTTGGAATGTTACAAATGGTTGCTAAGACAAAGAGTAATCACAATGTGCATATCACAAGTGCCCTGAAGACACTTTGCATTGTGCTCACATTCCCTTAAATATTGTTTCCAAAGGTGCTCAGCCCCTCCAGCTGGAACTCTGGGAAGAGGCTGACACAGTTTTATGAAAAAGACATGGGGTGGGGGTTGGTGGCAGGAAAGCAGCCTTCAGTTAAAAAGATCAGCCCTCAGTTTCAAGGTCAGCTTCAGGCAGGCTGGCCTCAGGCGGAGTCAGGGTCAGAGGGAGGAGCGGCCGCAGGGCAGGGACTGGGGGTGTTCTACATCTCATTCAGGTCCAGCAGGGTCTGGTCCAGCATCCTTTGTGTACAGAGGTGCTCCTCTTTGGTGCACTTCAGCTTATCTAGTGGGAACAGAGAGGAAGTACAGAAAGTCAGTTCCAAGTTCTCCCCATTCTGAGACTTGCACCAGTCGCAAGGAAGCTATAGAAGCCAGCTATTTATTGCATCCCTGGGTTCTGTGGGACTCTGGCATGCCTACTGAAGCAGAGGCATTCCTCTACTGCCTGGGGGAGGGAACTGGGGCCGATCAGCCATTTCCTCTCCCTCCCACAGGCAACTGAGAGGCATTAAGCTTTCAGTCCTAAAAGGATCATCAGGTGGAAAGCACTAGGCACCCACTCTTACCTCTACCCACAGGTCAGTATCTACTTGAAATGTCACACTAGAGTGTGACCATGGCAGATAAGGACAAACATCAATACCTCAAGTAAAGAGCACAGGAAGATCCTCCTGTAGTAGGTACATTCTCCAGAGTGTGTGTATGAGAGTGTGTGGGGGTGGGGGTGGGGTGTGGTGGAGGCAGGAGTCCTCAGGTCAAGAAGGATACTACCCAGACACATTCTTGGAAGCAAAGCCCCAGTGAGATTTCAGCAGAGGTACCAACAGAGCTGGCCAGACAGTGACTTACAACTAAATACAAAAGAAGCAAGAAGGAAAAGCATCAGGAAGAAAGCCAGTGGTAGGACCCCAAGCACTTAGTCTGCCTAGCCAGTAGCCGTGGAGCTTCAGGGACGGGAGGAAAATTCTACACCAGTGATGGCAAACCAGACCTGTTTTCATACCGCACCCTTCTTTCCCATCCCTGGTTACCCAGTCAAAAGACCATCTCTGGGCCTGAAGACGAAGCAGCTACAACATCTTATCAAGTCAGTCTTTTTATTGTTCGAAAATATCCATGCAAAAGTGCAAACCCTACGGTCGGTGCCCAGGTGAGAAGGCTGCAGCTAGCGTTCCCCAAGTTCCCCCATTCAATCTCCCAGACCCTTTCTTCATTACCCACAATCTCTCCTACAACAGAAATAGCCACTGCAACTTCATGGGGGCTGCCAGGAAACCAACAGCCCTCTAACTGCCCTCATTGAAAAGCAACTTGCTTAGGGCAAAACAGTAACTTCTGAAAAGCCAATCAGCTTTTTGCTGGGGTCCAGGTCAGTGGTGTGGGTTACTGGGCTCAGGGAGCCCTGCCCATCAGTCACACAGATCATGCAGCGTTAGCTTCAGCTCATTAGAAAGCAGGCGGTTTCGCTCAAGTTGGCTGTAGAGACGCTCTGCAGCAGCAACAGAGAAGAGGGGAAGAGGAAAGGAGAAACAGGAGGAGAGAGAGAAAAGGGAAGGTTAGTGGAAGGCAGAGGCACACGTGTCTTTCAACTAGCTGGCCTATGTAACATGCACGGTGCTGCAGGAGAGTACCGGGACTCAGGGCAGGAAGTCAGCCGGTTGGCGGAAAGACCAACAGAGGGACGGACGCAGTGAGCGTATCAGCTGCAGGACTGTTCTGAATGTGAAAACACACTTCCTTCACAGCAGTTGTACCCTGGGCTAAGACAGTCACAAGGCAGGATCAGTGGGCTTAAATAGAGCCATTCAGCCATGAGGAAAATCCAAAGAGAGCAGCTCAACTTTCCCCCACAAAAGGACTCAATAGGGCGCCATGCGTAACTGTTTCACCCACTCAATCGCTCACTTGCAAATGTTTCTTTCTGTGGTGTTGTCTAAGAGACACATCCTAAAGTCCTCCCCGACTCACATTCAGGTTCCCCTTTTATAGAAGAAAATCCACCTGTTAGGGTCAGCAGTATATCCAGCAGTCAAAAGGATGTAAGCCAATTATAGCTATTATGGGGGGTAGAAAGACGGCTCAGTGGTTAAGAGCACTGGCTGCTCTTCCAAAGGACCTGGGTTCAATTCCCAGCACCCACATGGCAGCTCATAACCACCTGGGACTCCAGTTCCAGGGGATCCAATGCCCTCTTCTGGCCTCTGCAGGGACCAGGCATGCGTGCGGTGCACACACATACAGACAGGCAAAATACCCACACAAAATAATCAAACACAATAAATTTAAAGAATAATTATGTTATTTCCTTGCCAAGAGGGGTCACAGACTCTAATTCAGGCCAGTGAGAAGAAGGGGGAGTGTAGGCTCAGAAGAAAATCTCAGCTTTCTCTCTGGCTTTGAATAGAAATGGGATGTCCAGTGCTAGACATTTCAATCTTAAGAGAATCAAAGAAACTCTAGTTTTCATAGGCTACACTACTCATCAGTGCTAAGACTCCTGAGGCATAAAAAGAATCTCATGCTGATTTTTTTATCTTATGACCTAAAACATTACTTAGGTGAGCACTTAACTGATGCTCAGGCCCACTGCCGTTAGCCAAGGACACAGGAGTTTGCTCTGTTGCTCTGACTCGCTGGCTTATTTCAAACTTGACCTTGCAGCTGTGGCCGCCCAAATGACCGGGAATAGGTGTGTACGACCTCACCTAGCTGGAGATCCACCTCAAACACAGAGGTAACAAAAGTCTGGGGATAGAAAAGCTAAATTATTCTTGGTCTACCCCTACTATCAGCCTCTGAAGTTCAGGTTACTTTTTTATTTTTCTGAGACAGTCTCACTATGTAGTCCTGGCTGTCCTGGAACTCACCATGTAGACCAGGCTGGCCTCGAGTTTACAAAGATCTGCCTGCCTCTGCCTCCCCAGTGTTGGGACTAAAGGTGTGCGCCACCATGCCTGGCTCAGAAGTTCAAGTTTTAAGTTCAAGTGCAACTTCCTGTTTCAATATGAGAGAAGGTCTTACTTTAGATGTAGGCCTTGCCCTCTCGCTGGGACTGATTAGAGGGACAAACTACCCAGCTAAGGCAGTGATTCTTGGAAAGGGGCACCGTCCCTCCCCTCTCCCAGGAAACGTGGGAGTCTGTACAGGTGTTTCAGGGGGTCTGTTTTTCTAAGACTACACATCTCAGGCTGGCTTCAAACTGGTGCAGTCCTCCTCCCTCGGCCTTCCAAGTGCTTTAATAACAGACACGTGCCTCTACGCCGAGCTACAGATAGATAGGTTTTGACCGTCAGTGATCAGAAGGTTCTACGATAAGTACTGGCCCGAGAGCAGCAATATGCTAACGTGCAGAAACTTTTTGTGTACAATTACCCTTACACGACAGAACAGAAGTGGTCAATAAGTTCCAAGAGGCTTGGTACTGGACCTGTCTTATTCAGGAGACATGCCCGAAAAATAGGAGCTCACACTTTTCAAGCTGTTTTACTAGGGATATTCCCCATCCATATCCACCTTAATTTGATTCCCACACCGGTCTTGGGAAAGAAAGGTAGTCCCTACAAGTCATCCTCTGACCTCCATATCTCCATGTGCATATAAGTCATGTCAGGCATGCGGCGCCCACACTCACACAACACATCATTCAAAAACAATCCCAAGGAGCTGTAGTGTTATTCATATGAAAGCAGCCCCGCTGCTGGGTGACAGGGCTCCAAGCACATTTGTTTCTCACCTCAACGGCAGCAAGGGAAGAATAAACTCACTCATCACCGCCTAAGGGGGCAAGTTCTTGCTTGGCCCTGTACAGTGAGTACACACAAGAACCAGGCTGGCTGCCATGAAGACACGGGAATTCAATAGAAAGCAACCGACCCAGCACTACAGTGTTTCACACTGCACGAAGACACCCGCACTTTTCTTGTAGAAAGAGACCAACAATGGGGGAAAGTAGAAACCACCAGAAAGACGAAAAAGAGAAGTTCTTTTTCTCAGTCTCCCACTATTCTTAGCTCATTCTGTTTTCTTTTTTTTTTTTTTTTTTTTTTTTTTTTTGGTTTTTCGAGACAGGGTTTCTCTGTGTAGCTTTGCGCCTGTCCTGGAACTCACTTGGTAGCCCAGGCTGGCCTCGAACTCACAGAGATCCGCCTGACTCTGCCTCCCGAGTGCTGGTATTAAAGGCGTGCGCCACCACCGCCCGGCCCTCATTCTGTTTTCTAAATGATGCTAGGGGTTGATTCTGGGACCCTGCACATACACTAGGCAAACAATACACCATTCAGCTACATACAGCCCCAGCCTGCTTTTAACTTATTTTGAGGCAGGGTCTCACTAAATTCTCAGCCTGGTCTTCCAACTCCTGCCCAATACTAAATGTCTATAACTGTCCCGAGCAACAGTCTTGTGGGATTACTTAAATTTAAATGAATTTTATTCTCTTAAAAATAAATAAAAACCACCGGATGGCACTGGTGCACGCCTTTAATCCCAGCACCGGGGAGGCAGAGCCAGGCAGATCTCTGTGAGTTCGAGGCCCTCCTGGTCTACAGAGTGAGTTTCAGGACAGACACCAAAGCTACACTGAGAAACTATGTCTTGAAAAACAAACAAACAAAACTGGAATTCTAGCCTCACCACAAGACATGTTTAACAGCCACAGAAGCAAGTGACTATTATCCTGGAGATCAGTGCCCAAATTCTACTGGGTACAACCACTTTAAAGTGTATTTATTACTTTTCTTTACTGATGTGCTCTCCTGTCTTAAAAGTTATCTCCCTCCCCTTGACCGCAATGCTCAAAACACACCCTCCAATTACTAAAGCGGTGAATGCCCATCACAGTTACTGTACCTCTTAGTCTATCTGCCGAAGCTGAGAGCCATCAGCCCTAGGCCATAACTCTCCTTCCGTCTACCCCTCCAAAGAGGTCCATCTGGCTTCCTGCCCAACTAAGTCTCAGTCTCTCTCTGTCTCTGTCTGTGTGTGTGTGTGGGGGGGGGGGGGGGTTGTTGAGACAGGGTTTCTCTCTGTAGCCCTGGCTGTCCTGGAACTTGCTCTATAGACTGGCCAAGCCTTTTCCTTTATTTAACCCTTTTCACATATGGAATGGAGTTGTTGATTTTGTTGTTTTCTGTTTTTGTTTTGTTTTTGTGAGACAGGGTCTCTCCATGTAGCCCTGGCTGACCTTGAACTCACGGAGATTGGCCTGCCTCTGCACCAGCGCTGGGAATGAAGGTGTGCGTGCACCACCATGACTGGTACCTGTAGATGTTCTTTATGGTTCTAAGGTGTTTGTGTTCAACTGCTTGCAATCCCTCTGGATCCCAGAATCTCTTCTATCAACTCCTCCCTTTCCAGCCTCAGGATCTTGCTCTTACCTGCACACCTGTCTCTCACACGCTTCTCTCGCTCCCCAAATCCCGCTCTACAGCTTTAACACTATCACTTTTTTGGTGTCAAACCCAGTAACTGAACTTGACTTCCACACACTTAGTTGTCTGTCAGGCTCTTGTGTCTGTCTTACCGGGCACAGCTGTACGTGCCTGTAACCCAGCACTCTGGAGGCTGAGGTGAGAGGACTGTAGACTCTTGGGTTAGCCTGGGCTACAAAGTGAGACTCTAGCTCAGAAAACTAAACAGTTGAATCAAAGGTCCACTTTCAGTGCCGCCTTCCCACTATACTAGCCTAGCACAAGCCCCAGTCACTCTCCGGAAATCTGCATCCTAACCTACCTAGTATTTCCCAAAGCATGGCCTAGTCATGGCTGGTGGTGTGTGTACTCAGAGTACACCTTTGTGAACTTGAAAGCATTTTGAAAGTGAGTGAATTTGGAGAACAAAGGTAATAACAGGACAACATGACAGCTAGCATAGAAAATGGTATACATATGTCTGCAACTTGGGGTCAGCACATTCTGCTAATGTGTTCTCATTCCAATATACACACACACATAATATACACACACAAATATACTTTTTTTTTGGTTTTTCGAGACAGGGTTTCTCTGTGTAGCTTTGCGCCTTTCCTGGAACTCACTCTGTAGTCCAGACTGGCCTCGAACTCACAGAGATCCGCCTGACTCTGCCTCCCAAGTGCTGGGATTAAAGGCGTGCGCCACCACCGCCCAGCTCAAATATACTATTTTTTTTTAAAAGATTTATTTATTATGTATACAGAAGAGGGTGCCAGATCTCATTACAGATGGCTGTGAGCCACCATGTGGGTGCTGGGAATTGAACTCAGGACCTCTGGAAGGGCAGTCGGTGCTCTTAACCTCTGAGCCATCTCTCCAGCCCCAAAATATACTATTTTTTTTTTTTTTTTGGTTTTTCGAGACAGGGTTTCTCTGTGTAGCTTTGCGCCTGTCCTGGAACTCACTTGGTAGCCCAGGCTGGCCTCGAACTCACAGAGATCCGCCTGGCTCTGCCTCCCGAGTGCTGGGATTAAAGGCGTGCACCACCACCGCCCGGCAAAATATACTATTTTTTAATGAGAAAAAAGTTATTGTTTTTTGTTTTTAAAGACAGAATCTCATTATACTGGCTGACCCAGAACTCGATATGTAGACTGGCCTGGCCTTAAGAGATCCATCTGCTGGGATTAAAGGTATATACCACCTCACCCCACCTTGTTTACTTTTTATTGGGGTCTTGTTATACAGAATTTGGTGTGGTCTTGAAATTTTTTTTTAAATTAAACTTATTTTACTTTATGTGCACTGGTGTTTTGCCTGTATCCATGACTGTGTGAAGGTGTCAGATCTTGGAGTTGCGGACAGTTGTGAGCGGCCATGCAGGTCCTCTGGAAGAGCAGTCAAATGACTCAGCCATCTCTCCAGCCCCTCTAATAGATTTGGTCTTTTTGTTTTTGCTTTTCAGAGACAGGGTTTCTAGGGTTTCTCTGTGTAGCCTTGGTTGTCCTGGAACTCATTCTGTAGACCAGGTTGGCCTTGAACTCACAGTGACCTGCCTCCCAGGTGTTGGGATTACAGGCTTGCCCACCATGCCCAGATGCAACAATCTTTTCTTAGCTATCAGATGAACTCGTCTTAGGAGGGAGGTGTTCACATCATGGCACATACTTCTATACTACAGTGGCATTTCCATCACTTATCAAACACCAATGAAGCTTCCCAGCAGAACTCTTAAGAACTGTCCTGTCTCCTAAATTTACTTTTGCAGCTTTTATCTTTCCCTAGCTGTGGGGTTTTTTAACCTTGTTTTTGCTCATCAGAAGCCAATCCTGACTGAGGCTGGTGATGAATTTCAGTGGTAAAGGCTCTGTGTTCAGAATTCTCCATCACCAAAACAAAATGAGCAAATCCATTCTAAACCTGGTATAGTGTGGTACATGTCTTGGGAGGCCAGAGGCAGGACTGCCATGATCTCAAGAACAGCTTGGGTACACACTGAGTTCTAGGACAGCCCGGGCTAGTGCAAAACTGTCTCAAAACAACAGAGCTCAAAAATTCCAATTTGAGAGCCATCATGGAATCAGTGCCGTCCCACTTAGCTCCCCAAAGTTTACTATCTGCAGCTTACCCAGTAGCTTTTGACTTTGGGCTTGTCCTTTCTTCTTAGAAGATTCAGAGCAACCTGAGCATGCAGGCAGTTCCTCACCTCTATCTATCTATCTATCTATCTATCTATCTATCTATCTATCTATCTATCTATCTATCTATCGGAACAGGGTATCTATCTAGCCGTCAGCACCTGCTAAATAAGCCCACCTCTACCTCGGTCTCAAAGGCTGTGTGGCAGGAAGAGACAGTCCAGGTAAAGGAGTCTGACGGAGATTAGGGAACACTTCTCTACTTAGCTATAGCCTTTCTCTCTCTTCCTTCCTTTCTTTCTCTCTCTGTGGTTCTGGGGTTTAAACTCAGAGCCTTGTGCACAGTAGCTGAGTGTTCTCCAACTGTGCTACATCCACAGTCTTGGACACCGAGAAGAAAAAGCAAGTTTCAAATACATACTCTGAGAAGAAACTGAAATACTATGCAGCATTTAGCTGTAATATCGAATTTATCTGCTGTATAAACTGGAACACTTCTGAAATGCTGATATTCAATTCTACAATAGATACCCAGAAGAATTTCACTAGTAGAAATTTAATAGTAAGTCATTACCCGCATGTGTACATGACAGGTTGTTTTCATTTTCTCCAATCATCTACCGTGTGTCTCAATGATATCCCATTAGAAAACAAAGTTGAACAAATGGTAGCAGCCTCAAATAAGTGAGAAAGGTTTAAAGACGAAAGCACATCTACTGAGAATTCAAGCCATTATGTTACATGTTGTTCTGTGACTTAGGATGACAGAATTATTTAACTGTAAGGATGGATCACACAGGCCCAGTGTGCTGAGGATGTAACATCTGACTCTCTGGCAAAAGGGTAGCATATTAGGAAATGATTCAATGGTCTGTTGACCTTACTATATGGGAAAGGGCCAAAGGGAAGGAAAATGCTCCAGGTAGACTATTGAAGAACTTAGAAGTAACACTAGACTTCCTACCATGAGGAGCCTTTACCTGTTCACCACTCCGACAAGACTCCAATCAGCAAGTTCAAATGTCAAGAAAACACACACACACACACAAAAGTAGCTTTGATTATACATGAATCAGAAGGGGACAGCCTAACACGGCCGTCCCCACATCACACCGGCAAGGCTCCGTCTTAACAGCTTTGTCAATAACAAAGGCAGGAGGACATGAGGCTTCTGGCAGCTTAACATTTTAATCTGGGATGGGGGTGAAAGCAAATATGTAAATTGCTTTGTTTCCCCCAAGCCCCAGCCCTAAGGCTTTGGGAACCAGCCAGGCTGACCCAAATGGAATCCAGAGCGAGTGGGGTGTTGGGTTCCCCAAGGAAAGGGGGTAGATCCAGAACAGAGCAGAAACGGTGACAGTTTATCTGTATGGAAAAGGACACTCCAGGTGAGAAGGGATGGCTCAACTGAGGCAGCAGCTTGGGAGAAGGGAAAGGGGAAAGAGCGGGAGAGCCGGACACTTCAGGTACAATACTCAGCCACTTCCGGGTTAGTGGGCAGAAGACGCAGATTAGCATTAGGAATCAAATAAGTCCCCCAAAACTTTTGGTGCTGTTCACTGGTTGGCTTGCTTAGGGACTCCACTCAATTCTTAAACTGGCTGCTTCTCAGCATGGAAATCTCCCATTAGCTTTCATTTCAGGGCACAAATAAGGATTTGTGTTCACGTGTTCTTGTTTTTTGAGATAGGGTCTCTCTATGTAACTTTGGCTGTCTTGGAACTCACTATGTAGACCAGGCTGTCCTGGAACTCAAGAGATCACCTAGGCCAGGATTAAAGGTACGCACCACCACGTCCGTTTTGTGTTTTGCTTTTGAGACCCTGTCTTGCCATGCAGCGCTAGCTGGCCTTGAATCTGCATCAATCCTTCTGCCTTAGCATCTAGACTGCAAGGATTACAGCTGTGTGCCACCACACCCAGCACTGAGTAACCAGAGTGAAAACCCAGTGCAAAGGAGAGCTGGGCACCTGGCACATGGCTGTAATCTTAGTGGCTGACGGTAAGTCAGAAGGATCTAGAGTTTGGGGTCAACATAGCTTACAGAATTAGACCCTGATAGAACTAGATGGGAGAGTAAGACAGAACACAAATTATATCCAAGATTAAACATCTCCCCAGGTTCTGCCAAACAAATAACCAGCACCAACGTTGGGTGAAGGCTGTGAGTCAAGGACAAAACCCAAGCGCACTCCACGCAGCCTGCACCCTCACCCACAAGCCAGGAACCCAACCCCACACTGCTGCCTGATAGTTACATAGAGGTCATGTCATTGAGGGCGTGGTCCAGCTCGTCGCTAATGGCCTTGTACTTCAGTTTCTGGGCATAGAGCTCGTCTGGACAGGCACAGGAACCACGGGGATGATGGGGGGGGGATAAAGTGAAAGGTATCAGAAGCAGATGAAGAGAGGGAATCATTAGAAAATAGGACAAATGTGGTTGTGGGTCTAAGACCAGGAAGGAAAAAGACAAAAACAAAACTACTCTGGCAGCGGTGACTGGACGTTTTCAATCAACTTTCCCCCATGGCCCACAGACCTCCCTGATGTCTCTAAGCCAATGCAGCAAGAACTGAGAACCTGAGCACCTGCCAGCCACCTCAGGCACCCAGGGACACTACTCCCACCCAATACCGAACCAGTGGTAACACTTAAGGAAGACAGAAAAGGGAGAAAGCTCATATGCACTGGGGACACTTCTCTGCTTTCTCAATGGGGATCATTGCTCATGGGCCCTTTGCTCTACAGGCTGCCTCCCCAAGGCCTTCCAAAGAACAGCCAGTTACCAAGAACATATCCAGGGAGCTCTCAAAGACTTGTTTCCTTGTTAAGGTGGATGGACACAGCTGCCGAACCTCAAGAAGAAGCAGTCCTGACACTCTGCAGCTCTGAGACTGCTTATTATCTCCTGGAGAAGTGTCATACAACTTGAGTGATAAAAAGAACTACCTAGAGTGGCCACAGGGTCACACACAAGACTTCATTCACTATCCTAAAAAAATCATGGCTTCCATTTCAACTCAGACTCAAGATTTAAGATTACGAAATTGGAGATAAATACAGTCCTTACATCTTTTCAAAGGAAAGACGGCAGATTTCAGAAGTAAGTAGAGTCTTATTAGAGGAAAAGATTAAAAATCCAACTCTAGGGTATGACATACCTACAGCCAAGGCCTAGCTACTATAGCATAGGACAGGACACATCACATATTCCAAGTCATTACCAAATCCCTCTGATGAACAGGGAAAAGGCTCAAGATTAAGGGGCCAGGCCTTCCTCTCTCAATGCCTCCCATGCTCCATACCTTCCAAGTCATCGATGGTCTTCTCCAGTTTGGCTACCGATCTTTCAGCAAACTCAGCACGGGTCTCTGCCTGAGGAAAACAGAAATCCAATCAGAATGAAAGATGGTCATTTCTTCCCCTCATACTTGTAGGCCATTGAGAACCAAGGCCGGCAAGGCTAATCATTATTAAAATGTTAATGCCTTCTATCTTTCCTCAGCTCACCTCCTTAAGTTTATCAGTAAGAATCTTTATTTCCTCTTCATACTTGTCTTCTTTTTGAGAGTACTGTGAAGAGAAGTAGATACAATTGTCCGAGTAGAAAGGGTCTCACAGAAAACAGCCACGTTAAGTCTTACACGGTTCATAGACATTCTCCTAGATTTGATGTACTGAAAGGTCCAGGACGAACATCAAGGACCAGTTTTTGACAATGGGTCTCAAGACCCAACCGTTTCCAGGACCTTTTTTGTTTTTGTTAACAGACCTAAACTTTGATCTTATTCCTATCTACCTTCCCAAAGTGTTTTGCCTTTCTCCAACTTAACCAGCAGGAATCCACAGGGAAAGCTTTCCCTCTTGGTGGTAAATGGCGATCATCTGTCTTGACCGCTACTAGGTAGGTCTCGAGAGCTGGTGCGCTGCTGACCCCATCTGACTGCTTGCAAGTCCACACAGTACTATCTAGGTAACTGCCCTTCTAGCACAGCACTATCAGCTGGAGGAGCACATGACCCCAGGCACTGGAGAGCACCCAGATATCCGAACCTAAGCCCTGGAGGTAGATAGGAATTAGCACTAACCCTACAATCTGGATGGACGGAGGCGGGGAGAAGAGGACACTGCACTGGGTTATGAGGAGTGGGTGTGTCTAGTCTTTTATTAAGGGCAGGGCTGGGCCCAGGCCCCAGAGCCTGCCATCTTTACAAACCAGCCCCTACCTTCTCCGCCTGAGCCTCAAGAGACTTGAGGTTGTTGGTGACATTCTTCAGCTCCTCCTCCAGCTCAGAACACTTACTGTGAATATGTTAAATACCGCAGAAAGGAAAGGGGAAGAGGAAGAAATATAAAAAAAAAGGAGAGAGAGAGAGACACACACAGATGTGAATTGAACCTATGTGTAGAGAGAGCTGGACTGCACATCAGGGAAGAAAAGTTTCTGGGTAACCTGAGCAAGCATCAACCCTCCTCCCTCTACCGTGGAACACGGATGCCAGGAGCTGGACCTCCTGTGCTCAGGATGTTTGGCTCTAATAAAGAAAGAACACTTGAGAGAAATCACTCACTACCCGGAACAAGTTACAACTGCTACTTGGGTGTGGCGTTGGGGACGGATGCCCAACCCAAACGACCCCCCAAATCACCCAAGGGAGGCAGAGACCCTTCGGGGGATGCAGTGAAGCAACTAGGAAAGAAGAGATGAGAGGTGCCAAGTGGAAAGGAATGGAGCATTCCATGGAGAGATGAGAGAGCACTCAACACGTCAACTGGTGGAGGGAGGCAGCTGCAAAACAAAACCAAACTCAAAACCAGAGCACACACACGGAACCTCGCCGTGGGTTTAATGGTTAGTACCTTTTCTTCAGCAGCACTCAGACACTTCAGATTCTGGTCCATCAGTCTGATCTGCTCATCCATCTCTCGGCAACGGCTGTTAGTGGCAGTCACGGGAACGGCACAAGCCAGGTTGTGGGGAAAAGGTTAAAAAAGGGACAGCGAGAAAACAAGCCGCAAAATGGGGTGGGGGTGGGGAGGCAAAAATAAACAAACAAATGGGAAGAAAACATCACCATGGTCATGATATGGCATGTCTGGAGCGGGGGGGGGATGCAAGGCAAGCACGAACATAGACTCATCCATGCTGACTTTGTTACACAAGGCCAAGCCAGTACCAATGGGCAGCAGGTGATTTCTCTAAAGCCTTTGCTCTCAAGTTCCCAGGCAGATTGGCAACGTGGTAATAACAGAGACCAGGTCTGAAGTCAGTACGGCCCAAGGAGGAAGAGATTCCAGGCGGAAGGACCCAACAGGATCTTCCCACCAGCTGTATGCCATATTAGTCTCGCCCTTCCCTTAATTTGAGAATCTTTCCAAGAATAAGCAAGCCTTGTTACCTGTTACTAGTCAAGAGAAAGCCCAAAGCCATTCTTAGAGGCTAAAAGCACTAGCTGACTACCACCTCCCAGGCCTGTTTAACAAGGTCGAGGAATGCTAGTTTACTCGAATTAGTGCCCAAGCAGGCAGGACGGTCTGGCAAGATCTGGAGACAAAATACTCACGACTCTGCCAGCTCCGCTCGTTCCTCGGTGCGTTCCAAGTCTCCTTCAATAATCACCAACTTACGAGCCACCTATAAGACAAGACCCTGGTACAGCTCAAGCAAGCAAGGGCGATCCGATCTCAGGACTGTCTCTGCGGAGCCTGCAGGTCACTGCAGAGGTGACCCACCTCTTCATACTTCCTGTCTGCCTCTTCTGCAATGTGCTTCGCTTCCTTTAGCTGGATTTCCTGGAGTTCCATCTTTTCTTCATCTTTTAGAGCTCGGTTTTCAATCACTTTCATACCTCTGCCAGAAACAAGATTAGCACAGCAATCACTCTGAGGTGTGCAGCCAGCCCCACTTCAAGGACTCGGAATCACGCCCTTTACAGCCCATCCTGTCTGCCCACCCAAACGGAAATTCAATAGCACTTGAGCGCCTGTGCCATTTAATTGAAAACTTTTTCTTTTTCGGTTTCTCTGGGTAGCCCTGGCTAGACAGGCCTCAAGTATGCTAGACAGGTCTCCTCGAACTCAGAGACCCGCCTGCCTCTGCCTCTTGAGTGCTGAGATCAAAGGCGTGCGTCACCACCACCCGGCTAAAACTTTTTCTTTTCTTTTCTTTTTTTTTTTTTTTAAAGATTTATTTATTTATTATGTATACAGTGTTCTGTCTGAATATACATCTGCAGGCCAGAAGAGGGCACCAGATCTCATTATGGATGGTTGTGAGCCACCATGTGGTTGCTGGGAATTGAACTCAGGACCTCTGGAAGAACAGCCAGTGCTCTTAACCGCTGAGCCATCTCTCCAGCCCTAAAACTTTTTCTTATAGAACGAACACTTTGGGGACCATTTAAAAAGTCGATCTGGGGGCTGGGAATGTAACTTGGTGGTAGAGGATGTGCACAGCATATAATGTGGATGCTGGGTTCATCCGCAAAAACAAAAAGTCTAGAACAGGATGTGGTAGCACAGGTCTGCAATCCCAGCACTTGGGAAGAGGAGTTGAGAGGACTGAGGTTCAAAGCCAGCATGGGCTACCTGAGACCATGCCTCAAACAAAAAACCCAAACAAAACACAAAAACAGGTCTAGAGGGAAACCTAGGTCACAGCCACCATCAACTACTTTGTTTGCAGTGCTGGGGCTGGGACCCAGGACACCTGAGGCACAGCAGGTGGGTGCTCCAGCACCCATCTACCCCACTGGCAGGTGCTTGTGGAATCCACACTCCCTCCCGTTCCCCCACATACCTCTCACTCTCATCAGCAGCTTTTTCTGCTTCCTCTAGCTTCTGCAGGGCAGTAGCAAGACGCTCTTGAGCACGGTCCAGCTCCTCTTCAACCAGCTGGATCCTACGGTTCAAGGAGGCCACCTCAGCTTCGGCCTTAAGTCAATGGGAAATGGAAGCAGGGTTGGTGAAAAGAACCAACACGACAGAAGGCTAGAATTCACCACTGTGAAGACGCCAGAGTCAAGGGAGATAGAGCGATTTGGGCTCACGAGCTTAGATCTCACATATAGGAGTAGAAATCAATTTCTTCCTTTCCCATCTGAGAACTCCCATTTGTTCTACGTAAAATGTTGTTTGTGTGATCCAATCTCACGTGTCCAAAGCTGGCCTTGAACGTGCCATATAGTATCTCCCAAGAGTTGGGATTATAGGTATGTACCGCAATGTCCAGTTTATGTTTTGCTAGGGATGGAAGCCAGGCCTCATGTATGCTAGACAGGTACTCTAACAACTGAGACATACCCTCAACCCTGAAGAGTGTTTTAAAATTCAGTTCCTTGTCCAGACAGTTATTATCTTCTCTCTTCTGGACTCAATTCAAATTCCAGAACCTCTAAGAGTCAACAAAGCCAGGTATGATGACAGGCCTTCAAGCCCAGCACGCGGGAGGCAGAGGCAGGTGGGTCTCTGTGAGTCTGAGGCCAGCCTGGTCTACACGTAAGATCCTGTCTCTAGAAAGCAGCCAGAAGACACTTCTGCCTCATGCTCAATAAACGGATACCTGCTTCTAGATTTCAACTCCTGATCATCCTGTCTTTACTTCCTAAATGCTGGGATTACAGGCATACACCAGGGATGCCAAACAGCAATATTTCTAGTTAGAACTTATATTATTTTACAACATTTATATATATTAACTTAGTTTGCAAACCCTCTGATCACCTTACCCTAACACATCAGGAGGATAACCAACTAATGCTTTCTTGAACAGCTTTTCTGATAGGAAAGCACAGACTACAAGATTGGGGTATTTGGGGCCAGAAAGATGGTTCAACAGATGAAGGCACCAGATGCCAAGCCTGAGACCTGAGTTCAATCCCCAGGACCCAATGGGTAGAGAGAACCAGTTTCCATAAATTGTCCTCTGACCTAAGTGTTCTCTCTCTCTCTCTCTCTCTCTCTCTCTCATATGCACATGCAATATTTGCTCACTTAAAAAAAAAGGACTGGGGTACCTTTCCCCCACCTTACCCCTTCAATATGCTCCCTTATTACCTTAAGAAAGAATAGTATAATCTGATAACATTATAAAAACAAAGAAACAAGCTAGCTAGCTTCCACCTACTGCTACTCCTCTGGATGTCTGAAATGCCTTTTATTACTCTAACAACCTCCTAAGCTTCACCAGACTTCAGTACAATTCATAACAGTAATTTCCCTGGGTTTCACACACAGTAAGTAAGTCACGAACTGGCTACAAACGAGAAACAAACAAAGGAAAAGATGCAGCTGTACATAGTCCATAGAAAGTGGTCTCATAGGTGAGATAGTACATGGCCCTAATCCTAACACTTTGGAGACTGACACATAAAGACCATGAGTTCAAGGCCAACTTGGGCTACACAGGGAGACCCTGTTTCAATAAGCAAACCACCCAAACCACCCAAACGGAAGCTCTTTGCTGCACATGAGAAAGTTCAGATGCTTATATGCTGGTGAACTCTAGCTCTC
The DNA here is from genome assembly GCF_007827085.1 of Peromyscus californicus insignis. Taxonomy (NCBI): domain Eukaryota; kingdom Metazoa; phylum Chordata; class Mammalia; order Rodentia; family Cricetidae; genus Peromyscus; species Peromyscus californicus. Next base: position 69,695,841 of record NW_026294617.1, on the reverse strand, counting down.
CTCTCCAGCCCAGATTGTGCCCGAATTCTATTACCCTGGTTTCCTCTTAACAGGCAAGGGTGGTGGCAGCTGAGGAATCTGGGCCATTAGCCCTATGGGGAGGGATATAACCAGACAAAACTCCTGCTAACAATCAGGATCGGAACAAAAATTTCCACATACAAACACAGGAGATTCAAGAGACTGGGAAAGGAGGCAGGAGGCCGGGCTACAGGAACAGAAGCCCGAGAAGTAAGTCTACATAAATTGAAATTCTAAGAAGCCATTTGTATTCCTAACTGTACCATTCAGAACACTACAAAGACGAGCATTCTCTAGTTCCTTCTCTTCTAGGAAAACAGATGTCCTGCAGGACAGCAGTTTTCTCCTCACAAACCCAACAAGGCCAACCAGTCAAGGGCAAGCCGGGCTATCGGGACCGGGTTCTGAAATACTCAGTACTAGACAGTACTTACCCCTTTCGGATGCCCAAAACGAAAACACAAAACAATGCAGCTGAAGGGCTGGAGAGGCGGTTCAGCAGTTAAGAGCACCCATCTCTGTTGCAGAGAATCCGGGTTCGATTCCCAGCACCCACATGGTGGTTCACAACATTCATTAATTACAGTGCCTGTGACTCCAACTCTCTTGACTTCCATGAGTACCAGGCACACTCATGGTACACACACATACACGTAGGTGCAACATTCACATACACAAAACACATCTAAAAAAAAAATTAAAGAAAAATGCAGCTGGATCCGTAGGAAGCACATGAAATGTAAGTCACCATCCATCTTCTGGTTACTTAAACTGGAAAAAGACAACAGGCTATGGGGGCAGGGTATAGTTTCCATGGCAACAAGCTGGCTCTGGCACTTCTCCTACAAAACAGCATTTACAATTGAATTCTTCACAAGGGTGAAAAAGGAGGAAGAGAAAATACATCTTGGTGCTCCTGTAAGTGCGAGCCTGTGTTAAAACCAGAAAGACCGAGGAGTCCCTGCAAGCTTCAGACAGACCAGTGGGTGGTGGGTCCAGGACAGGGTGTGCTTCTTCCCCTACAGCACATCAGTTCTCTTTACAAGGAAACAAAAGCCTGAAAACTCAAGATCTGATACTCCACTTAAAGGAATAAGGAAGATCACTTGACTTTTCCTTTAAGCCAGAGCTTACACATATCACTCAGGTCAACATCACGTCTCTGGGCAGACTAGCCTGATCCTGAGAAACACTACACTTAATGTTTTTTCAATTAACCCTAGGTTTTACCTGAATGCCCAGCAGAGACTGCCTACCTCCCGGCACCTTGGAGGATACAGTGTGAGGTCTTCCATTCAACAGTAATAGGATTCTCCATTGCTCAGGAGGAAAAACCCTGGTGGTGGAAAGTGCAGCCATTTGGTCATATTAAAAAGACGGCTGATGCCGGGCAGTGGTGGCGCACGCCTTTAATCCCAGCACTCTCGGGAGGCAGAAACAGGCGGATCTCTGTGAGTTCAAGGCCAGCCTGATGTACATAGTGAGTTCCAAGACAGCCAGGACTACACAGAGAAACCAAACCAAACTAAAACCAACAAATAAATAAATAAAATGGCGGACGGCTTTGGCTATGACATAAGCGTAGTTTAAATGCTACACTGGGCTGTCCATATGGCTCAGTGGGTAAAGGTGATTGCTTCCCATCTCTACAAGTCTGACAATCTGGTTGATCCCCTGAACCCACGTGATGGTGAGAGAATAGACTCCACACAGTTGCACTCTGAGCTCCACACACATTATGGAATGCATGCTGACACACACAGATTATATGCATGCTCAGTAATAATAAGGTAATTTTTTTAAAATGTAGGAAGACGCCCAAAGCATATTACATCCCTTAAAGTAAGAAGCGGATGGGGAGCTGGTAGTCAGAGGCAGAGCAGGGCCAAGGACAGAGGGGATAAGTCTAAATCTGGCACTCTGCCACACTGGGGTTTCTCTTTTTAGATAAAAGTCACAGGTGTAATTCAAAGTAGAAACAGCACTAGAAGAGTCAGGGCCTCAGCTGAAGAAAGGACTGCTGGACACACTGTCCACAGACGCCTCTACCAGGGAGCTCTAGACCCTGTTCTCCAGAAATTTCAATTTTACCAAGGGAGAGGAAAGCTAGGAATTAGAGTTATCTGCCCGCCCCAGAGTCAACAAAGGTGGAGTCTAAGCAGAGGCACTTAGAGCAAAGGCCTGTTTGCCTCTCCTGTAGGAGTGTGCTCTGAAATGGAGCGGGGGTGGGCAGAGAAAAGCAAGCGACAGCCAAACCAATCCAAACCTCCAAGCCAGAGAGGTCATAATGCTTGTTATGGGTCCACCAAACACACGGATATACTGAACATACTGCCAAACGCCCTAACCCCCTTCAGAGACCAAGAATCTGGGCTTAAGGCCAGAACCACTGTTCAAAGCCCACTCTCCTTCCCTTAACAGTACTTCCAATGTAACAAAATGAAAACTACCTCAAGACATTGGGAGAAAAACATTTTTTAAAGAGTAAATGAACCATACACTCAAAAATGGTTACAGTGAGGCCCGAGAGCCAGCTCAGCAGGTAGAGCACTGGCTGCTCTTGCAGACTTTGGTCCCCAGTCCCTACACGGTGGGTTGGGGAAGCGGGTTCACAATCGCCTGGAATTCCAAGTCCAGGGCTCAGACATGCATACACGCACATAAATAAAAACAGTAATAATAAAAGAAAGGTTAAAAATGGAGATCCTGGCATGGCAGTGAACACCAGAGAATATCCCAGAGGCTGAAGCAGAAGGATCACTTGGGTCCAGCAATTCAAGGCCAGCCTGGACAGGCAAAATTTTATGTTATATATGCATTTTTATCACTTACATAAACACACTTAAGTTTTATGCTGTCACCTGTTTTAGATAGGACAGACAAGGGTGTAGATCAGTGGTAGAAAGTCTGTCTAGCATAAGGCCCTAGATCTGACCCCTGCACCACTTAAAGACCGGGTAGCCTACTAGTGTAACAGCATAGGATAGCACCAGGCAGTGTTAGCAGGAGCCTGCAGACCCCACATTCCACAGCAGCCCTAAGAACAGGCAACCCAAGCACCCCTCTTCACACTACGGACTCCTTAGTAGGGGCTCAAAGTTCAAAGGTGCAGAAAGTCAAAAGCTCACAAAGAAGATACTGGTCTCATCAATATTTAACTACCACCCTACTTCCTCATTCGGAGGACTTCCTCAGGAGACTTCCGTGAAAGAGGCACATTTGGTAAGCTCTGAAACACGCGAAAACACACTCTGCTGCTTATCACCCCACAGTCATCACGCATACGGAAGGGAAGCCAAATTTTCCTACAAGGAAAATGACCAAATTCTGAGACAGACACACCCTACCTACCCTAAAACCACTCCCAGGATACCCATACTTCAACAATCAGCCTAAGACTGCAGCACATGGTCAATTCCTTGTACTGGACTCTCCCTTTTCCCTTTTTAAGACTTTCTCATCTCTAGAACAATCTCATTAGAACTGATAAGAAGCTGTAGGCATGCTAGGCGTGGCCAAGCAAGCCTGTAATTCCAGCACTTGGGAGGTTTAGGCAGGAGGATTGCTGGGAATACAAAGGGACAGCTAGTCTCAAGACCATCACACTGGACGTCTAGGAAAAGGTGATGGTTAAGGCAAGCTCTGGCATCTCCATGCCCATTAATAAAAGTATTTTAATGATGCTTAAACATCAACTTGGAAGGGAGCTATGCTCTACTTTTCCACACTCACCCCTTTTGGCCCTCAAAAATATTCTGCTACTCTCCACACGCGCAGCAAAGGGGAAGAAAGACACTAACAAGAAGAGCAATAAAGAACACCAATAAGTCACAGTTATTTTCATTAGGTCTTTCGCAAGAATCCATTCATCCCACCAACAGTTGAACAAAAACCACCGTACAGAAAAACAGAAAGCAGCGCCCCCACCCCAATCACCATCGCCACTCATTAATCTGTTTTCCATCCTCCACAGTGCTCAGATCAATCAGGAACTTTGAGACTGGCCTGGCATCTGACTCTCTGCTATACACTCCCTTATCAGCCCTGCTTAGGAGAAATGTTCTCTGTAAGACTAACTTGCGCTGCTCACACTTCAGGCCTGAATCTGGCAGAAGCTCCTCCTGCCTTGCAGGTCATGATGGGTAGGGTAGGTAAGTTTCCTGGCTCCGACATTTGCTAACGTCGGGAAGGAGTATCACCTCTCCCACTTCACAACGACTGAGGGGCGGGAGTACCAGTTAGTTACAAAAGGTCCCCAAGCTCGGGGACGGGAGGTGGTGCGGTGGCCTTAAGCTCCGCCAGTGAGGGAGGGAACCGCGCTTCCTCTCAGCCAACTGCTGGCTCATTTCCTGAGCAGGAGGAGGGAGCGGAAAAGCTGCCAGCAGGCCGAGTCGGGGGCTTTCCGGCGGTTCCCACCTCCTACCCCCCCTCTTTCACAGGTTATGCTCGGCCCCTCCCGGACCAGAGGAGCACACACTTACTTCTACCCCTCTGGCCGGAAACCTCAAGCGAGAGCAAAGGGTCCCCACCCTTCGCGGAGAAGTGGGGGGAGGGAAAGGCCGCCGAGCCCCTCCCCTGGCCGCGCCCGGCTCCGGGGGACCGAATGAATGAGCCGGGGAAGAAAAGAAGGGAAAGGGCAGCCCGCGCCGCGCGGGGCTCGAGTCCGTCCAGGGTGCAGCCTGCTCGCGCGAGCACCTAGTTCCCTCCAGTGCTCGCTCACCTGGCCAGCATAATCGCGTCCCACCCAACCTCGGGGATGAGCGTCTAGTCCGAGCCTCCAGGACGCCGTGGAGCTGAGCTCCCCAGCAGAGGGGCGCCGGTCCCTTCCCTGCTGCGCCTCGCCCTCCGCGCGCGTACCTGCTCCCGGGCCCGCCTTTCTCCCTCCACTTCCCGCTGGAGGCGCTCGGCCCTCTCCTCCGCATCATCCGCCTGCTGCTGCAGAACCTGGATCTTGCGCTTCACCGCCTCGATGGTGGTGATCCCGGCCATGGTGCCCACCCAGCTGCTTCTGGAATCCGGGTTCCTACCTCCTCCGCTCGGCGTTGTAGCCGCTTCTCACCCTACTTCCGCCTGCTCCGCCCTGAAATACCGGAACTCACCCACCCGCCCGGATGTGACGCCGCTGCCACCGCGCGTTCCCCACCTCCCCTGCCAAGCAGGCGGGAACGCAGTCCACTCGAGGGGCGGTGGGCAGAAAGTGAGGGGTGGGGCCTCCCAGTCGCCCTAGGTGACCGCTCAGGGCGGTCTTTCCTCAGACCAGTAAAGGGGGGTGGGGTTGGGTCAGGCTACCATAGTAACTGAGAGGCGCTTCGTGGTCTAGCCTCACCCACCAGGTTGCCTCCCAACAATGGTTGGCCCATTTACCAGTATGGTGCTGCATTAACACTTGGCGGTTGACCCCTCTCTGATCCAGTGCCTCCCTACCCCTGTGTCCTCTCCACTCTGCAATATAAAATATCCCACAAGCTTTCACTTCTACTCAGTCTACGGCAGACTCCAAAACCAGGTTCTGAGAAAAGCCTAAAAGACTCTCGACTTCATCTTGCAAAGAGTCCCAGTGAACTCCCTTGAAAAATCTATTCAGAGGGGCTGTGGATATTGGTTAGTTTGTAGAGCACTAGCCTAGCATGCATGAAGCCCTGGACTCGATCTCCAGAAGCATGTAAACTGGCATAGTGGCAAGTATCTGTAATCTCAGTACTGGGGTGGGGGGTGGGGGGGAGGCGCGGGGAGAAAGGATAAAAGATTCAAGGTCACCTTGGCTACATGGTGAATTCAAGGCTAGTCTGAGCTACATAAAACCTAGTTTCAAAAAACAAAAAACAAAAACAAAACAAAACAAAAAACTGTTCAGATAGATTCTCACCCATCTCCTGGAAGTCAACAAAGGGATTCCAGGGGTGGAAGAGATGGGCAAGTTGGCATTCTATAAGGTGGTGGAAAGGATGGGCAAGCCGGCACTCTATAAGGTCAGGTGTGAATTTAGCCTTCTGTTTAGAATGCAGTCATGTCTCCTGTTGCTTTTGAGAGTCAGTATGCACTATCAGTTAACCTGCCAGCCCTTTTGGCCCTTGGAATGATTTAGGACTTAGTAATTTAATCTTCATGTACAACCCCTTTTGTAGACAAATACTTGATGTCTCTATCATAAAAATTCCTTATTAAGGTTCCCCTATTATCATATCCTTAGTGCAACAGCAAGATATCTGGAAAACTATTGTGGAATTTAACCTCTAAGCTGTGATAGCTTTCATCAGTTTTACTGCCTTCAATTACTCCAAGGACTTTTTTTCCCCCCCGAGACAGATTTCTCTGTGTAGTTTTGGTGCCTGTCCTGGATCTCGCTCTGTAGACCAGGCTGGCCTCAAACTCACAGAGATCCGCCTGGCTCTGCCTCCCTAGTGCTGGGATTAAAGACGTGCGCCACGACCGCCTGGCTCCAAGGAACTATTATATGAGCTAAAACTTCGTCTCTGGGCCCGACCTACAGGATTTCCAGAAGCACAACTGTAAAGAGGTTTGTTTTCTCTTTGCTTCTCTAGTTTGTGTTTGCTTGCTTTGTTTTTGTTTTTTGAGATGGTGTCTCGGGTAGTCCCGGTTGGCGTCAACTCGCTTTTGTAGCCCTGTTCGTCTTAAGCTCTGGACACTTCTTTAATCAGATTCCTAAGTACTGAAATTTCAGGTGTGAACCGTCACATCCTACCTTCGCTTCTCTGTATTTCTCCCGCCTTCTCGGAAAGTAATAACAATCGATTCCTCCTTTGATACAGCTCTTCTCTTCCCTTGAGAAATGGGCTATGGAGTAGGACTTAGAACTAAACATATTAACCCGGGGTTGGGGATTTAGCTCTGTGGAGGCTCTGGGTTCAGCCAGACACTTACTGGTTTCCATGACTGGTTCTGGTTCTCAGGAAGCTCCCTTCTTTTTGAGGAAAAAAAAAAAAAAAAAAGACTGCAACAGTTAAGCTATTCAGAAGAAACAGCTTGGACAAACAATAATTTTCTCAGTAGAGTATCTTGTACACCTTGATTCCCACCCACCTCCCCAAAATCTAAGGCAAGGTTCTGACACTCAGTAACACCTGGCTTGACGGCCTAAGTGTTTCTCAACACTCTTCAGAGGAGTTGCTGGTGAAAATGTGGTCATCTGAGTGCTGACCAGCAGGTGGCGCTGTTCTACCTCCTTGTACCCTTAGACCTCATCCTAGGCAAACCAAAGTTGAGCCAACACTGCCCGCATTCCTGAGGCTGGTGCCTTTGTACAGATAATCTCTTGATCCAGGGAAGCAGATGGGCAGACTCCTGATAGCTTTTAGAGGCATGATGGATCGGCAGCAGGGAGACCAGCCAGTGTATTGTTTTCCTAGTGACAAACAATGCATGACACCAACAGGTGTCTCTGTCCATCCTCCTTCTGTCCTCATCCCTCCCAACACACGTCCCTAAAAAGAGTGTTGTGACTCCCATGCCCTGAGTCCTACCCACCGCATTCCTCTTTCCTCCCGTTCCTCCCTGAACAGCTTCTGATTTCATCTTGGATTAAGAGGATCTTACGGGTTGGCTATGCTGTTCAAGCACGAGGAACTGAATTCAGTTCCCCAACACCCACATAAAAGGCAGGTGTGGCTCTGTGCATCTGCAGTCCCAGTGCTGGGGGAAGGGGGGTAGAAACAGGTAGATCCCAGGGCTTGCTGGCCAGCTAGTCTAGCTAATCAGTGAGCTCCGGGTTCAGTGAGAGACCCCGTTTCAAAAACAACCTCTGCCTCCACACTCTCACAGGCAAGCACGTACACATCCACACACACACAAAAGAACATTACACATGGTTACACAAAAAATGTAAATATATACTTGCAGCCACCAAACGGTAGCCTCAAGATGGTTAAAACTGTATATTTTGTGTAAGTAGACACACACACACACACACACACACACACACACACACACACAGAGAGAGTTTTTTGAGACAGGGTTTCTCTGTGTAGCCCTGGCTGTCCTAGAACTCGATCTGTAGACCAGGCTGGCTTCAAACTCAGAGATCCACCTGCCTCTGCCTCCCAAGTGCTGGGATTAAAGGCTTGTGCCACCACCGCCTGGCATTGTGTCTGTATATTTTGCTACAATTATGAACTATAATAGTAACTAAACGTTGGGAAGAAAAAAAACCCACAAGATAGGGCTGACCTTTCCACATCCTTGCCTTTTCTTTGTTGAAGCAGCTCTAGAAGATGCTCCACATTCAGAAAGGTTTCTCTGGTGTAAACACATAGTTACTGGCTCTCTCCTCCCTCTCTTCCCTATACAGTTCCATCAAGACGATATGCTGCTTACTTACTTATTAGTCTTTAGGTCAGGAGCTGAGCTGTGAGCCTTTTCTGTTAGACAAAGATGCACACATTGTGATCTTCGCTCACTGTTGAAATCCCATTGCCGTTCTCCTTCAGCGTTCTTCCCAGTTCCTACAGACACCCTCCTCTCTGGCTTGTACGTGGAGTGGAGGGTCAGCAAGTTTTCAGGAAAGGGCCAGAGAGAATTTCTGGCTTTACAGACTCTGCAGCAGTTATTTTATTGGAGGGAGAGAACCACTAGACAATATGGAAATGAAAGAGCATGAGTGTGCTCTCATAAAAGTTTACTTACAGAACCAGGCTGTGGCAGGGCTTAACCCACAGATGGTACTTGGGGAAAAGATACCTTTCTTCCTCCTTCTGCCTCAACAAATCCACCACCCACACCCGCTTATGTTTTGTTTTGTTTGAAATAGGGTTTCTCTACATAGTCCTGGTTGTCCCAGAACTTACCGTGTAGACGAGGCTGGCCTCAAACGCATAGAGATCTACCTGCCTCTGTCTTTCAAGTACTGAGATTAAAGGCATATGCCACCATGCCCAGCCTGTTTCTTGTTCTTGTACATATCTATGAGAGATACTCACTGACTCTGTCAGAAAGGTAACAAAGGGGACAGACAGGGTTAAATTGAGGATTTAAAATTTTAAGACAACATTTTACATATTTAAATTTTTTAGCCAGGCAGTGGTGGTACAGGACTTTAATCCCAATACTCAGGAGGCAGAGGCAGGTAGATCTCTGAGTTTGAGGGTACTCTGGTCTACAGAGTGAGTTCCAGAACATCCAGAGCTACACAGAGAAAACCTCTCTCAACAAACAAATATTTTGTGAATTTCTATATGAATATGAAGATGCTTCTTTCAAACATAGTAGTAAGACAGTGTTTGTATAGTGTGTGTTCATGTGTGTATGTACTGTACTCCTGTGTGTAAAAGATGTTAAAACTGGCAACAAAATTCACCCCTAGGGAATTCCACTATCCTTCTGAAATATATTGGCTTGCTGTCTAGGACTCCTTCCCTTTCCTTCTCCCAAGATTTGCTTCACACCTAATTCTTGTCCTGGTTCTTAGCTGTTTCTGGCTAAGGACCTTCCCAGGGAGGTGTTACTTAACATCTCACAACATTGTTGCTAACCTGACATAGTGCTGGTTTGTGAAAACATCTGTCCTCCTGCCTCCAGATTTAGGACCAGGGCGATCTATCCATCTGTGCCTGTGAGCTAGGTTAAGCAACTCAAGCAGGCCTTCGAGTACTTGCTCAATCCTGGAGACAACATATTGTTGTTTTTTCAGGTTTCCAAAAACAGAGACATAGCGGTGTAACGAACAAGACTTCCGGAAACTGTGAGTGTGTATAGTGCACGCTGCCGTGTTTACATCATGAAGCTCTGGTGTCCTGAACTCTAACCCTCCTTATGTTTGAGCCTTTGAAAGTGAAGAACCAAGAGAAGAGCACTTGCCTCATGACAGGGACTGCATGTGAGGATCTAAACGCATTTGTAAGTGATCCACTCTGCCCTTTAAGCTGTTTTCCAAAGCCAAATGTGATTTAAAATAACATCGGCTTCTACTTTTCTCCTCACACAGATGCCGAGAAATGCCTGTGTAACTGACATATCCTTTTGTTACTGTTAAGATCCCTGTGAGCTAAGTCAATGTAGGGGGGTCTGGACCTAATCCCCAGCACCCCAAATAAAAAATAATAAATAACAATCCTCTGATACTTTTCTTCAAAACAGATGTCCTGTACAGTCTCTTCCTTCTCTTTGCAGAAAACATCAAGGTTGATGATGAAGGAAAGGCCAAAGTATAATAGGTAGTGAGTAAAGGTCATTATTTTCAATTTTAATCTCTTCAGGGCCATAGAGTAAGGTCTGGGGCAATACCTTTGCCTGCTTCCCAGTTTCTGTTACAGTCCACCCTTGATACCTCACTGCTCTGCTATGATCAGGGTTCCCTGTAGCATCTCTGTGGCATAAGGGCAGATGCCCACTTTGACCAGGACAAATAAACCCCGATGGGGTCAGGGTCAATGTGACCTCCATTTCCTATTGTGAAATCTAAGCTGGCTTTGTTGGGTAATTGAGAGATGAGAGGTTCCCTATTAATACACACATGCACATGCCAAGCCTTGTACACAAAAGCTAAGAATGTGGCATGGGGGAAGAAATGGATACCGGATAGCGTACATCTGGACTTGGAAGCCCCTCCCTTTGTCCAGGTCCTAAGAAAGAAAGGTCATTAGATTACTGGGAAGGAGGCTGAGTAGTATAGAGATGAGACTTCCATGTGTCTCTCTTTTTCAGTGCTTGGTGTAGAACCCAGGGATCTATGCACATCTGGGAAGCAATACTACCCCAGAACTGTGCTCTCAGCTTCAACACGTCTTTGAGTAAGAAAGTATTTTCCGGTGTAAGAACGTGTCAGCATGTATTACATGCAAAAGCATTATGTTGCCTATGTACCCATAGCCTGTGAACCCACAAGTAAGCCGTCTCCCTAATACTTACATCAGCTGCCTTCTTCTCTGCCAGCTCCAGCTTCTCCTGGGCATCTTTTAAAGCTTCAGAATACTTGTCCAGCTCATCTTCTGTTCCTTTCAGCTTCTTCTGCATGGTTGCTAATTCATCCTCTAGCTGTAGGAGCCCAAAGAGTAACCAGAGACATAAACACAACCATGCATGCTCGGACTCTAAAGACCTCTGAGCTCTGCCTCCACGTTATCATCCCCCCCGGAGAGACACACTTTCTCCAGCCACTGTTCCATGTGTTATCCTATGCATTGACATCAGACTCTATAATTTCTGGCCCTAAGATGACCAAGTCTGGAGTTTTCATCCAAGACTATTGGATGGTAGACACCTAGTGGGTCTGTGATGCCTTTGAAGAGAGGGGAAAAAATGGACCACGTTCTTACCTTTTGTGCCAGAAGTGAAACATTCTTCAAAAACTTGTTCTACTTCTACCTAAGTCCAACAGGCACACTGTGGCACACAAGAGGCTACCGGCTTTCTCAAGGTCATATGGACAGTCTAAGGTGGATACCCCAGAGCAGTGCTTCTCAACCTTCCTGATGCTGTGACCCTTTCATGCAGTTCTTCATATCACGGTGACCTCCAACCATAAAATTATTTTATTGCTGCTTCATAACTATAAATTTGCTGCTACTGTTATGAATGGTAATGTGTTTTCTGATGGTCTTAGGCAACCCCTGTAATTCCCAGCAGGGTCCTGGCCCCCAAGTTGAGAACCACTGTTCTGGATGTTCTCTGCTTCTTCATTTTCCCATGAAAACCAACCACTTTTCCTCTCTCTCTCTCTCTCTCTCTCTCTCTCTCTCTCTCTCTCTCTCACTCTCTTTTCTAAGACAGGGTTTCTCTGTGTATCTCTGGCTGTCCTGGAACCCGCTATGTAGACCAGGCTAGCCTCTGCCTCCCGAGCGCTGGGATTAAAGGCCCACCTCTGTTTTGTAACCAGCAAGAAGAGAAAGGCCAATGCCAGTGCCTACCTGTTTGCTTCTTTCTTCTGCCTGCTTCTGCTCAGCTTCAGCTTGCTCAGCCCGGTCCAGAACATTCTCCTTGTCTAACTTCAGCATCTGCATCTTTTTCTTGATGGCCTCCATCATGAGCTGGGACTGTTGGTGGGCTTACCTGAGAACACTGGCGAACGGGAGGCTAGGACAAGAAAGGAAGGGCTGCCACCTGAGTGACTAGAGGTTCCCCAAGTTTGAGCCTTTATCTCTGGTCACGGCTCCACCTCTTATTCCTAACATGGTCCTTCTAGCTCCCTCCCGCCCATCACTGTTCCCCTGGGGGAACACAGGGTCACACGCATTGATAGACTGACATCACCAGCAAGAAAAAAAATATTGAGGGACAGCTGAGGCTGATTTTAGACAATGGAAAGTGGGGGTGGTGGGAGGCTGACCTTGAAACTTTCCACTCATTCTTGGCAGCTCTGTGGATCTTTCAAAAGTGGAGGGACAGAGAGAACACTGGAATAGGGAATTCTTTGGCAGTTCTAGCCACCAGAGGGTCCCAGTTGCCTTTAGCGCTCTCATTTTCCCCTGGACTGTATTGGATATGGACCAAACTCTACTAGTTGAGTTAGATCTTTTGATTCCTGGTATTTAGGGAGCGTGAGCAACAGTGAAGAGGGGAGGTCACTCATGATCCTTGACAATTCCCCCAGATTGCCAGTTGGAATTGCTGTGCTATTTTGGGATTCTCTAATTGGCAGGGAGACATCGGCCTGTAAGAGCCATAGGATAGCGCAGGAGGGTTAGGATCGGAATGGCTGTCCTAGGGTTTCAAGTGGGTGAGAAATAAGGAGGGTCACATACAAGATCATAACTTCTGTTTTCTCATAGTGTTCTTAAAATAGAACTTTCACACCCATATGTATCAAAGTCTGTGTTGCTCTCTACTCCACTGCTCCCTCTGTGAACCCCTGCCCAGCCTACTGCCCACCATGCCATGCCATTATAGTCATCACTGCCATCTCTGTGTTCCCCAGGGTAGAGCCAGCCTCGTTTCTAATTCCATCTGGAATCTCGTTATGGACAGGTGGCAATTGAGCCCATACACAGTTGCCATATACCCAAGTATGCCAGAGAAGTGGACACTGTTCAAGGTGACCAGAGCTATGGGGGTGGGGGGAGTGAGGTGGGATGGGGGGCGGGGGGAGAACAGAAATGGTTCTAATTAATTCTTAATGTCAAGTTAGTGTCAAGGCTAAACCGCAGCAGTGTGGTGACTGAGTCAAGCGCAGGGTGGGGGCAGGGCGGAGCTGCCTCACTCCTGAGAGCCTCCACAAAGTCAGGAGCGAAGGAGCAGACCACTGGATGGACCACCTGCATACACACACACACACATACACACACACACACACACACACACACACACACACACACACACACACACACACAAGACAGCAGGCACAGGGCATGGTGGCACACGCCTTTAACCTGGAGGCAGAGGCAGTAGGATCTCTGTGAGTTCAAGGCCATCCTGGTCTACATAGTAAGTTCCAGGACCACCAGGGCTACATAGAGAGACCCTGTCTCAAAAACCAGAAAAGACGGGGAAGAGTCTCAGAGCCCCAGGGACTGAAGTAGCGGAGGGGTGATGCCAAGTCTCCTCACTGCTGTGAGAATATGTCTGACATTTAGTTGGTTCCTAATTTAACAACCCAATATCAAACATATCACACAGAAGCCGGCAGGCGAGCTTTGGTAGCGATCTGCCTTTCTCCCCGCTGTGAAGAAAGGTCAGGGAAGACAGGCCAGAGCCTAGGCATGGACAGATGGAAACCCATCTTCTTCAAGGGCACTGACCCTTGCTCTTCCCCTCCCAAAACATGTTCTTGCTCATCTGTCCTTCATGCCATCCCTGCCACATCCCTCTTCCCCTGTGTCGGGTGGCTGCTGGATCATGTTTGCCGAAAGCAAGAACACTGGGCAGGACTCCACATCCGGGACATTTCCCAAAGCTCCCATATGAAGCTTCACCCTGTTGTGTGACAGTACCGGCTTCCAGAGGCTCACCAGTGTCAACAGCTCCTCTACAGCTTTGCCACCTGCCTTTTCGATGCCATCTGAGCTGCCCAGGGCTTTCCAGGGGGTAGGGTTAGGGGTTTGCATATCATCTGCTTTCCATTTCCAAGCAAACTCCTAACCTTCCCAGATTTCTCCCATGAGACTGCTCAGTCTTCTCCGTGCACTCCAACTTCACAGCTTCTAGTACTGGAAACAGTAGTCATGGGGAACTTCTGAAATGCTGGGCTGCTGCTTCTGGACATCTCGTGCCTTGTCTCCTCCCCATGTCCTTTAGACAACCTCCTTCAAGTTATCATTGGATGTCCAGAACAGAAAAGCGGTTTCCCTCACAGGCTTCAGTCTGGGCTCCAGACAAGAAGACTCACAGCTTCTCTTGCCTGCTTAATTTGAAGTGAAGGCTTTTAGATTGAGAGCAAGAGAGTGCTGCTTCTGCCAGAAAGTGGCCGCAGACCTCAGGACTTCTTTTCTGCAGCTTTTTATCACCAGAGCTCCTGGGCTGGCTTCTCTAAGGCTCTAACTTCACAAGGATTCAACCTGGTTCTCTCTCTCTCTCTCTCTCTCTCTCTCTCTCTCTCTCTCTCTCTCTCCCCTTTTGGAGAGAATTGGGTATGTGGAGCATCATTTGGCAGGCAAATGTTTCATTCACTGTGGCAGAAAGGAGCCCAAGTTATAGCTGCATGGAGGGTGGGAGGGCACTTTCTATCAGTCCCCAGGCATGTTCCATGTGTCCTTGCCCCCATCAATCCTGATGTCTCCTTCCCGCATACACCCACTCCACAGTGACTTTGATCTCGATCAATAGCTTGTCCCAACACCCAGTCAATTCCTATTGTATGTCACTGGCCTTCCAGGGAAAGACTAACAAATGGACCTAGGTCCCAAGACAGGCATTTGTGGCAGTGTCTTTTCTCTTTTGTAGTTCCCAGAGTTTGTGGGTATATATGGAATATTTACATGCTTGCCCTCCATTTACTCTTGAGAAGTATGACCTGATGATTCTCTGCATCTCCATTTACTCTCAACTCTCATCTTTCAAGTTCTATTTTTTTTTTTCTGAAGCCTTGACTATGGTGGGAAAACAGAGGAGGACGAAAAGAGGCAGGACAGGGACTAGCAAGACTGGAGGACTTGCCTGGAAGTGGTGTCGCACGCCTTTAATCCCAGCACTCAGGAGGCAGATGCAGGTGGATCTTTGAGGCCAGCCTGGTCTACATAGTGAGCTCCAGGACAGCAGGACTACATAGAGACCCTGTTCTCAAAAACAAACAAACAAACAAACAAACAAACAGAACTGAAAACATTAGTGTTTAGGGTACTAGAGGAACAAAGGAAGACTGGGAATATTGGTGTGTGGAGGTGTAGCTCTCTAGGGAAACTTTGGATGCACAATTAGAAACATCAAGCCTGATAATAACACTTTAGCGTTCCCCCTTTTTTTTCTTCCTACACTTTTATATTTTTGTGTGTGGTTGTGTCCTTGTTCCTCTGTGAAGATCAGAGGAACAACTTCTAGGAGTCTGTTGTCTCTAACTATGTGGGCGGGTTCTTCAAACTCAGGTCACCAGGCATGGCAGCAAGTCCCTCTACCCACTGAGGCAGCTCACTGAGATAGATGGTTTGTGTTTTTCAGCTGTTTCAGATAGGTCTAAGTCCCTCTAAGCCACAAGACCAGGGTATAACATCAGCTAGAGCAACAACAGGGGCTGGAGGGGTGCAATTGATGATGTGATGAGAGCACACAGAATTGGCAGGGAGGGTCAGGGAAGATGGGTGTTATAGTGGGCCAACCTGCCAATAATGGAGCCAGCCTGGCACTGACAAGCCCTGAGGGAATAGGCCAAGGTCGGAGATCCAGGCAGAGGGGATGGGGCATCCAGCGAGTCCAAATGAGCAGAGAAATCAGAGGTTGTTTAGTATAGTGGGAGTGAAGGTAGAGGGAGAAAGAACCATGGAGTAGCAAGACAGCATTACCGTTTCCTGTTTATATGATGTATTAAGTGTGACTTCTTCTAAGTGCCTTATTTAATTCCCACAGCAACCCAATAAGGTAGAAATTGTTTCCATTTCATAAATAAGCAACAAAAACTCAGACTTAGAACTATTCCTCAAAAGACATTTTATGTGCATGGGCATTTTATCTGCATGTTTGTCTGTGTACCACTTGCATGCCTAGTATCTGCAGAGGCCAGAAAAGGGCACTGGATCCTTGTCTATAACTCCAGCTCCAGACAATTGTGAGCTGCCATATGGATGCTAGGACTCCAATCTGGGTTCTCCGTAAGAGCAGCCAGTGTTCTTAACCACTGAGCCATCTCTCCAGCAAACCGCCCCACCTTAGCCCCCAATATTAAAATGTGCACCAGGCCAAACACCCACTAAGTGGCAGAATAAAGACTGAGAACCAGATCTGTCCACTATTCTCTTGACTCTAGGCCACACTACCTGTGAAGAAGCAGGTGGCCTGGGAGACAGTACGAAGCTGAAAGAGAGGTAAGGATGGTATCGACCAGACTAACAGGCCAGGAACAGACAGAAGGACTGGAAATTCAGTCCTGTTTGGTGTCAAATCCAGTGAGGTGTTTGTGGCTTCATCTCCTACAAAGCTCACACTACACCTGTAATTACTGTGCACAGCCTGCTTTCTCCACCAGCCTGGGAGCGCCATTTCATTTGATGTGAGTATTCATAGCTGGTTACTAATGGTGGGGGATTAGGAAGCAGTGGTGACGAGGGCAGAGTATGTGATAAACAGTGACATTGAACTGGAGGTGGCTTAGCCACAGGACCAAGGCAGGGCCTGGGTTCCAGGGAAATGGGAGGCTATTGGAGGCCAGTCTCTGGGTTTGTGCTCTCTGCCTGCTCACCTGCTTCACCCTGAAGACAATCCCAGCTGGGTCTGTCCTCTGTAGAAGAGGGTCCGATATCGTGTCCCTCGACCTGACCCTGAAACCTGTGCTGTTCTTTGTACCTGTTGCCTCTCCATGGTCTGCACGGGTGGAAGTGGAGGGGCGGGAGGTAGTAGCTCCCGACAGCTAAATGAAAACTGCAGGCTTTGATGAGAGCTAAGGATAGAGACGGACTGGAAAGGTTAAGAACGAGAGAGTTGTGCAGTGGATACAGCCACACTGAAGCTGAGGGTAAGAAAAGATCCTATGGCACAGAGGAGTGACCAGTGACAGTACTGATGACAGGGGCAAGTATCAGAAATTACATCAGAGGACATATTCTCACAGCAGCTCCTGACTGTGAAATTGGGGGGTCCTCTGGATGTCACTTGTTTTCCCGTGGCTACAGGTGCATGTGTTACTACTTTCCAGGATTTTCAGTGTCAAATACCTTGAGAATGGACACGCTTTTTCCAGCCCAAGCCCACCACGAGATACTTAACACCCGCTACACTGCACACCCAATGCCTGGAGGGGTCAGAGTTTGGAATCCTCTCAGTTTTGTAGAGTAGGAATTCAGGCCTAGAAGGGGCTAACACATGTTTTCACAATAATGAGATACCCTCCAAACCTAAAATTCAGCGCCCCCCGCCCCAACACTCAGGTACCACATATACCTCTAGATTAACAGCCATGTTTAAAGCTATTTGTCCACAAATTCAGAAAAGATCAGTGAAACCAAGGTCTGAGACTTAGCGTTTCTAACTAATGACCACCATGACCAAAAAGCAAGTTGGAGAGGAGAGGGTTTTATTCAGCTTACACTTCCACATTGCTGTTCATCAACAAAGGAAGTCAGCACAGGAACTCAAACAGGGCAGGAACCTAGAGGCAGGAGTTGATGCCGAGGCCATGAGGGGTGCTGCTTACTGGCTTGTTCCATATGGCTTTCTCATAGAGCCCAGGACCACCAACCCAGGGATGGCATTGCCCACCATGGACTGGGCCCTCCCCCACTGATCACTAATTGAGAAAATCCTTACAGATGGATCTCATGGAGGCATTTCCTCAACTGAGGTTCCTTCCTCTCTGATGACTCTAGCTTGTTGTGAGTTGACACACAAAACCAGCCAGTATAGAAGCAGTAATCAGAATCTAGGAAGTAAAACTATGGCAGCCAAGAATAAACCAAGACTCAGGGCTGATAATAAACCCCATGACCTAAATCTAAATTTTTAAGAGTTCGCTTTATTTGTTAAACCAAATCACAACTTTTTTAAACCAGACACTGTACATCCTCTCCCCTTAGGATACTGCATATCCCACGCTAACCACAAGGCGTCACTCTTGTTTTCCGAGGCGACATTTGGGTTGACTTGACAGTGAGAAAGAGGTGGTCTTAAGTCCCAGGTCCAGGTTTGTTTTGGGAAGCTCCAGGGAGAGACTAGAGGCTGGGTTGGCAGGCATGAGGGAAGAGCAGTGTTTGGGCAGCCTCAGAGTCTCTCCTCATAAAAAGCTTTGCCCATCCGACTGAGTTCCTGCTGGTACTGTTGATGTTCCTTTTCAAACAGCTCGTGTAAGGCAGCTTGACGGACCTGGTAGGGAAGGCAGTGAAGTGTGGTGCTGGCTCTTTAATGCTGCTCCTCGGTCTCTGGATGCCTCCCCATCCCTGTGTTCCCTTGGACCTGGCCTTAGCAGGGATGTAAGAAGAGGTGGTAGAAGAGAGTAAATCAGTGGAGGAAAGCCTATTTAATTTCCCCACCCTTGGGTGAAGACTCATTATTCAACAAATATTTTGCTGAGAATGTACCATGAACTACGAAATCTGCCAGGTACTCAAGATACTAAGAGGTGACATGGCATTTGGCACCTCAAGTGGAGAAGAGCGGCTTAGGGTCTCACCTGGATGAAAAGAGCAAAGTCATGCATTGAGAATTGGAAATGTGTCACCTGCAGCTGGGTGATGGGACATGCTTATAATTTCAGCATATGGGAGGCTAAGACAGGATGTCTGCAAGTTCCAGGCCATCCTGGGATGCAGAGGAAGACCTTGTCTCAAAAATAAATACGTAAAATAAATCCCCTGACTGGGTGTGGTGGTGCACTTTAACCTAGCATGCAGGGGTGCAGAGGCAGGAGGCCAGCCTGGTCTACATAGCAAGTTCCAGGTCAGCTAGGGGTACATAGTGAGACTGTTCCAAACAAAATCCAACCCATCCCAACCCAAAGAACCCAAGAAAACAAAGCTTCACTAAGCCCAAAACTAAACAAGGAGTGCCACCTGCAAACAATGAAAAAAATTGAAAAAACCTCACTGACTGAAAAAGAGCTTTGACATTTGATGTTAATGTTCTGATAACAATCATGAAAAATCTCAGAGGCAAACAATATAGTTAAGTCATGACAGAGAGTTTGATATGCCAGCTGGCAGGGACACAGCAGGGAAGGAGGAAGACTTCAGGAAGCCCTCCTAGAACTCACCACCAGCAGCTGTCTGTTGGACTGTGCTAACTCCTGCTCCATAGCACCCTGCATCCTTAGGGTAGCATACAGGTTTCTCCGTTGGCTCAATGTCATCTGCCACATACAGTGAGTATGTGAATCCCGCCATCTGTTCCAGGGTTAGGGTGGGGATTAAGTGGGGGAGAGGAGTAGAGACACATCCTTACTCATGTGGTTCCTTTGTGACCAGAACCTCTGCCACTGTCAGAAGACTGCAAAGTTCTTGAAAGGTTAGCCAGAACTGACGTGGAATCTAGTGTGTAAGTGCTGTTCCTGAATCATACCATCAAGAGGCAGAGCTGACAGCTGTTACAGTGCACACAAAAGGAAACAGCAAGTTGTCTCACCTACATCATTTAGAACTGGGTCCCAGTTCATTGTTCCTAACCAGTACCTTTTTGGTTTTGTGTTTTCAAGACAGGGTTTCTGTGTAGTTCTGCCTGCCTCTGCCTTCTGAGTGCTGGGATTAAAGGTGTGCGGCACCACCCAGCTATTTTTTTTTTTTAATTTTATTTATTATGTATACAGTGTTTTACCCTCATGTATACCTGTATGCCAGAAGAGGGCACCAGATCTCATTACAGATGGTTGAGAGCCACCATGTGGTTGCTGGGAATTGAACTCAGGATCCCTGGAAGAGCTGTCCTCTTAACTTCTGATCTTAACCTCTGAGCCATCTCTCCAGCCCCGTCCCCAGCTATTTTTTTAAAAAGACAGTTTCATGTAGTTGGCTGGCCTCCAACTCACTATGTAGCTAACCCTGAACTTCTGATGCTCCTGTATCTCCTGAATGCTGAGGAATAAACCTAAGGCTCTGTGCATACTAGGCAGGCAGTCTACCAGTGAGCTATCTGTACCAACTCCCTTGCCCTGCAATGTCTCACCATATAACCTAATTCCCTGGAATTATGTAGACTAGTCTGGGCTAAAACTCTGAGACCCACCTGTCTCTGCTCTCTCTATTGTTGAGATTAAAAGCATATAGCACCATATTGGGCCCCACTTTGGTTTTATTTTATTTTTTTATTTTTTCAGACAGGGTTTCTTGGTAGCTATGAAGCCTGTCCTGGAACTCAGTCTGTAGCCTAGGCTGGCCTCAAACTCAGAGATCCACCTATCTCTGCCTTCCAAGTGCTGGGATTAAAGGTGTGTGCCACCACTGCACAGCCCGTTTTGGGGTTTTTGAGAGTGTATCAATCACACTGTAACCTCGGCTGGCCTTAGACTTATGCTCATCCAAGTACTGAGATTATAGGTGTGAGCCCCCATGCCCTGCTTCTGCCAGCATTTCTTTAAAAAACTCAGGACTGGAGGTACAGCTGGTGGTAGAGCACTTCCATGCACAAAAATCAAAACCTCAGCAGGTGGAATACGCAATTCCGTCTTCTGGGTATTGTGTCACTCGTTCAACAACTGTTGAAGTATCTGCTATATCATTAGTACAAAGCCAGGGAAGAAACACGTGAGATTGAAAAACAAAGCAAAAAAACAAAAGAAGAAAAAAGAATGGCAAACACTTGTGCCTTTCCCGCAGAGATTGGGAAGCAGGCACAGAAAAAAACCAGACTTATCTACTAGGCGTTAACATGCCCATCTCCGACTGCTCCCTGTCTGCTCCACGTTTTCTTTCTGGAGGAGTCCCCAAGGAGAGCTGATGTAGGCGATGGCTCAGGGAGAGGAGAGTGGAAAAGAAAGTGAGGGGAGGAGATGGAAACACAGACTACCTGTTGACCAGCTTCTTAAGTGCCACGGCTCTTTGCAAATTCTGAAAGAGAAGGGAGTTCTGTTGATCTGCCTTGATTACTAGAATCTGACCGCCAGTCCCCTTTTGAGGAACGAAGTAGTCAGTATCCTAGGGGGAAGTGGGAAAGCTCTGCATTTCTCAGAATGGACTGAAGAGAAAATACAGGGGCCAGAGTGGGACATATGTGAACAGCTCCTGTTTCAGAAGCAGCTTCCCATTTTTGCTAACTGTCCTGCAACTCTTCCAAGGGCCTTTCTTTCTCAGGAATGCTGAACTGGGCACACCCACCCGGAAACTACACCAAGGGACTCCTCCAACGTCCGCCCCTCCAGCTCTGCCTACCTCTTCTACTTTTGTCATTTTTTCCGCAGACATGTCTACAGACATGGTTGGTGTTTCTGAGGCCACTGGGAAGGCTCTCCTTTCTGTTTAGTTTGGTCACTAAGGTTTCAGTAGTCATAGCAACAGTTAGGCGTCCAACAATGACCCTGGTCCTGGGAGTTGACTGGTTACTTGGCCTGTTGCCCTAGTGACCTAAAGAGAATCTTGGTTCTCTAGCTTTCTATTAGTGACAAGGCCAGGCTATCATGAGCAAGAGCCACAGAGTCCCTATTTCAGGATTTCAGACTACCTGCAAAGTCTAGATCCAGACACACACACAGTCCATCCAGTTTCTGGCAGCAAAGCTTCACACCCTATGTCCTGGAAGGGAAATGCAGACACACATCAAATGACCATTGTTCTAAAACCCACTTTAAATGATTCATGGCCGGGAAGTGGTAGTGCACCTTTAATCCCAGCACTGGAGGCAGAGGCAGGTGGATCTCCATGAGATCAAGGCCAGCCTGGTCTACAGAGAGAGTTCTAAGACGGACAGGGCTACATAGAGAAATCCTGTCTCCAAAAGAAAAAAAAAAAATCATGGCTTTTCAGTAGTTAATTTTATTAAATAATTTGTAAACTGAGACTAATACACTGACATTAGAGGAAATCACTTCACGTTGTCTCATCATCTTGGCATAGGTGATGCCAAGTGCCAGAACATTCTTTTTACTTGTCATACATAACAGTATTGGGTGAAAGTGGGACAAATGTTTCCACTTCAGGAAAGTCATGTTCATACACCTGGTTTAAAGGGAGCACCAAATTCCCAGAGGACATTCTACCCACTTCCTCACTCCCTTTTCCTCATGAGGCTCTGCTAAACTTTTCCACCAAACAATCTGAGATGCTCTAAACCCAAATATTTCTATTCAACTGAGTGCAACAGGGTAGACATAGCAGACATCTCACCTCAATTAACACCTTTGGGACTGAACAGCATTGAACAAGGTTAAGTGAATTACAGCCCAAAACAAGTGAAGATATTCAAGGAAGCTTTGACAGAAACATTAATGACATTTGAATTCAAATCCAGAAAAAGTGCTAATGGGAGATAATGAGGTCTTGGCCAATACTTAAAATGCCTCTTAAGAAAGGGCTGGGGAAGCCGGGCGGTGGTGGCGCACGCCTTTAATCCCAGCACTCGGGAGGCAGAGGCAGGCGGATCTCTGTGAGTTCGAGGCCAGCCTGGGCTACCAAGTGAGTTCCAGGAGAGGCTCAAAGCTACACAGAGAAACCCTGTCTCGAAAAACCAAAAAACAAAAAACAAAACAAAAAAAAAAAACAAAACAAAACAAAAAAAAAAAAAAAGAAAGGGCTGGGGAATGTCCTTCAGACCCAGCTCTGTAAGAACTCTGGGAAGTCTGGGCCTGCTGACCAGATCCTGAAGCCGCACAGGTGGCATCTGCAGCTCCATCACAGAGTACTCTCCAGGGTGTTATAGTTGTCCTTAAAACTCTTCAGTTCCAGGAAGTGCTTAGGACGTTTGCTCTTCTGACTGGAGGGGAGGTATGTGACCTGGATGGTTGTTGGCGACATTTCAGGTGACTGAGTTAGGTCTTTGGCTGCTGATTGGTGTTGTCTCTGAGAGCTCCCAATTCGTGCTTTGACCCTGAAGAATACACAGAAGACATGGACAGAATGAGAACTAGCAGAAAAGGGGCTGGAGAGATGGCTCAGTGGTTAAGGGCATATCGTGCTCCACCAGAGGATCAGAGTTCAATGCCTGGTGTCTGTAATTCTAGCTCCAGGCCAGAACCTCTGCCTATACTTACACAGAACTAAAACCAATAAAAAAAAAAAAAATCTTAAAAACAAAAAACAGAATACAATTCAGAAATTATTCCACTCCATAAATGCAGCTAAAATGGTCTCTGATATATTTTACCAGTGACTAAGCAAGGCACAGTGGCCCACACCTGTAATTCCTGGAGGCAGAAGCAGCATCACAAATTCAATGCCAGTCTGTCTATATAACAAGTCTGTCTGACTGACACACACACACACTGAACCCTCTCCTGCCCCCCAGAAACAAACAAAAAACCCAAACTACTCATTACTAGAACCATTTGATAATTTAGGTATGACAGGAAAAACAAATTTTATTAAGTCCTCATTTCCATCATAATCCTTTTTGGGGTGTGGAGAGGGAGAGGGGACAGAAAGGGTCCTACTATGCAGGCTAGGCTGGCCTTACAGGAAGTGGGCCATCACATCTGGCTCCAGCAACAAAGTATTCAATGAAATACACAGGAAACCTGTTTCCTAGAGAGGGTTTCTCTGTGTAGCTCTGGCTGACTTGGAACTTACTCTGTAGACCAGGCTGGCCTTGAACTCACAGATCTGCCTGCCTCTGCCTCCCGAGTGCTGGGAAAGTATATGCTTCGATATTGCTAAGTACAATCACAATGTTGTATAGCCAACCTTCAAAATACTTTCCACTTTACAAAACTATGTTTATGTTGACTAAATAATGCTGTCTTATCTTCCTAAGTCTTAGCAACTACCATTCTATATCCTGTCTGAGTCTGACTTCTTAGATCATGTAAGTAAATCAGCATTTATCTTTCAAATGATTTTTCTTTTCTTTTTTTTTGGCTTTGGTTATTTTAGACAGGGTTTCTCTGTGTAGTTTTGGTGCCTGTCCTGGATCTTGCTCTGAAGACAAGGCTGGCCTCAGACTCAGAGATCCATTTGCCTCTGCCTCCCGAGTGCTGGGATTAAAGTCGCGAACCACCGACACCCGGCTCCTTTTTGGTTTTTCTGAGATGGGGTTTCTCTGTGTAGCCTTGGCTGTCCCAGAATTTACTCTGTAGACCAGGCTGGCCTTGAACTCAGAGATCCACCTGCCTCTGCCTCCTGAGTGCTGGGATTAAAGGTATGCACCACCACGCCCAGCTCAAGAGAATTTTTAACAGGTTTCCTGCCTAACTTCAAGATTTTTTGTGTATATGTGCCTACAAGTTTATGTTCACTGCACATGTAAAGGAGCCCAAAGATGTCAGAAGTTGGTGTCACATCCCCTGGACTGGTCACTGTGAGCCACCCAATGTAAGTGGTAAGAAAAAAACCCAGATACTCCAAAAGAGAAGTACTTTTCACAGCTAAGCATCTATCCAAGTGCTAAAAGTTTATTTTAAATTTTTGCTTTTTATGTATATGTCTGTGTGAATGTAGGCTACCTATGTGTGGGTACCCTTGGAGGCCAGGAGAGGTGATAGATCCCCTGGAGCTTAAGTTACAGGCAGTTATGATCTGTCTGACACAGTTGCTGGGAACTAATCTCTGGGCCTCTAGAAGAGTAACAAGCACTCTTATAAATGCTGAGCCATATCTCCAGACTCCTTGTCTAACCCGTAAACTAAATTTTCTTTTTTAGCTTTGTATGTTATTTTGGTCTGAATGAGAATGGCCCCCATGGGCTCCTATGTTTAAATACTTGGGTCCCCCGTTGATGGAACTGTTTTTGGGGGATTAGAAAGTGTGGCCTTGTTAAATGTGGTATGACACGGCCGGGCGGTGGTGGCGCACGCCTTTAATCCCAGCACTTGGGAGGCAGAGCCAGGCGGATCTCTGTGAGTTCAAGGCCAGCCTGGTCTCCAAAGCGAGTTCCAGGAAAGGCGCAAAGCTACACAGAGAAACCCTGTCTCGAAAAACCAAAAAAAAAAAAAAAAAAAAAAAAAAAAAAAATGTGGTATGACACATTTCAAATGATTTACGATTTACAGCATTCCCAGTCTCTCTCTGCCTTGTACTTGTGCATCAGGATGTGAGGTCTAATGTGCTCCAGTGCCCTGCTGGCCTGTCTGCTGCCATGCTAACCCCCATGATGGTCATGGACTCCGAACCTTTGGCCATAGTGAATTATCACAGCAACAGAAAGATATCTAAGTAATATGTGGTTGTTTTCATTACTGCTCTACACAAAAGAACACAGTAGAAACCATGTATTATTTTTATGGCTGTTAGCTTAAATTAAAAAAAAAATTGTTTTATGTGTATGAATGTTTTGCTTGAATGTATGTGTACCATGTGCATGCCCAGTGCACAAGGAGGTCAGAAGGCATCAGATCCCTGGAACTGGAGTTATGGATGGCTGTGAGCCATCCTGTGGGTGCTGGCATTTCAATAGCAACAAGTATTCTTAACACAGAGCCACTTTCCAGTCCTGGTATTATTATGGTTATTTGAGGTTGAAACAAAGTCTCTCTTCACCAGCGTGGCCTTGAGCTCCGTATGTAACTGAGGATTACTATGAACACTCTCCACATCTCCACCTTCAGTGCTATGTTTTCAAGAGTGCATCACTGGCCAGCTTTCTGCAACACTGGGGACTGAACCCAGGGACTGTGCCTGTTTGGCACGCACTCTACCAATTGAATTCTATCTCCAGCCCTTGGTAACTAACTCTAGATCGACTTTCCTTTTTCAATATGCATGCTCATCCACAACTTGCCTAAGTGGCATAATGAAGCTATTTTAAAACATTCACCAGTCAGATTCTTCTAAAAACACCTGCTCAAAAGCAGACTCTTTATTGATGTTCTTTCTTTAAAGACAGGGTTACACTGCTTTATATGGTTAAAAAAAAGTTGGGTGGAATTTAATTCTTACTTTTATTGGACCAAGGCACAAAAAGAGGACCCTAGAACAGAAGGAATCCTTATGTGCTAAAACTTTATTCCTTTGCTAGCTATAGCATTTTTGACATAAAAAAAAAAAAAAAAAAGATTTGTTATTTACTGTGTATGGGTTTTTTTGACTGAATGTATGTCTGTGCACTACATACATGCCAGGTTTCTGTGGAGGCCAGAAGAGGGCATCAGATCCCGCTGTAACAGGAGTTACAAATGGTTGTGAGGTACCATGTGGATGGTGGGTATCGAACCCTGGTCATCTGTAGGGGCAGCTAGTATTCTTAACCTCTGAGCCATCTCTCCAGACCTTTTGATTTTCCTGGCTTTCCCTACTAAGTGCTGGTATTAAAGGCCCGCACCACTACATTCAGACCCCTTGACATTTTAGTGGGTCAGACAAAAGCAGAAACAAAAAAACCCACAAAATAAAAATAGCAACCAAAATATGCATACAAAGTAGAAGTTTTTCTTACTAGCCTGTAGCACAAAATATCTGCTTGTTAATTCTGATGAGTTTTGTGTGAACAGTCTAGCACTTCTGTATTCTTTTATACTTACTTTGTTTAGAGACAGGGTCTTGTTATATAGCCTGGGCTGGCCTAGACCTAGAGATCCTTCTCCTTACTGTACTTCTATGTCTAAGTAGCCCTCTATGACATGCCCTACCGTACTTACACAGTGGCCAGCTCACTTAAGGCCTCCTGATACCGCAAATATTCACTCTGGCCGAAAACCTTAGGGAAGAGAAAGGAAGAATCAGTCTCTTTGTCTGGAGCTTCCATCCCTTTAGTTCTTTGAGGGAAAAACTGTCCAACTTACCCCTGTCCCATAGCGGGCTGTCTCATATCCATCCAGGAGGGTATCAATAAGGGCCTTACGTACACCCTTGAATGGAGTGCTAGTGCTTCGCAGATCTAGCAAGTAGGAGCGGAAATTCTTACCCATTAGAGAACAGGGATGCCGGCCTTCAGCATGAAATGGGATCTCTGAGAATACAACAACATAATGATACCTCTTTTCCTTGTCTTTTTTCCTAGTTAATTTCCAAACTTAGAAATAGCTCTGCCGGGGGTGGGTGGGGTGGGGTGGGGGGGGTGGGGGGTGGTGGGGGGTGTGTGGTGGTGGTGGTGGTGGTGGCGGCGGCGGTGCACGCACTCAGGAGGCAGAGCCAGGCAGATCGCTGTGAGTTCAAGGACAGTCTGGTTTACAGAGTGAGAGCTAAGACAGGTACTAAAACTACACAGAGAAACCCTGTCTCAAAAAAGAAAAAAAAAAAGAAATAGCTCTAATTAAGCTGGGCGGTGGTGGCGCACACCTTTAATCCCAGCACTCTGGAGGCAGAGGCAGACAGATCTCTGTAAGTTCCAGGACAGTCAGGGCTATCAGAAACCCTGTTTTGAAAAACAAAAAACAAACAAAAATATCTTCAATTATCATCACGAAAACCTCTATTTTCTAAAGTTAATATACACTAATAAAAATACTACACCTAACAACATGAGCTCAAAATAGTTTCTAATAGAATTAAGATCTGAGGAACACAGCTATGCCCAAGTGGTCATTTGGGTGGTGGTTACACAATTCTAAGCTCTATGCATTAACATCCTTTTTATACTGTTCTACTTGGCCATCTTGGCTTTAAGATGTAAGATATAAGGCCGGGCGGTGGTGGCGCACGCCTTTAATCCCAGCACTCGGGAGGCAGAGCCAGGCGGATCTCTGTGAGTTCGAGGCCAGCCTGGTCTCCAAAGCGAGTTCCAGGAAAGGCGCAAAGCTACACAGAGAAACCCTGTCTCAAAAAACCAAAAAACAAAAAACAAAACAAAACAAAAAACAAAACAAAACAAAACAAAAAAACCATAATCAAGTGCTAGGTGTAGTGTATTGCCACAAACCTATAATCCCAGCATTTAGGAGGCTAGGGCAGGAGGATGCTGAGTTTAAGGCCAATGTGAGCTACAACCTGTCTCAAAGAAAACAAAACAACAAAACTCCAAACCCACCACAAGCTGGGGGCTGGAGAGCTAGCCCAGCAGTCGGCAGTATGTACTGTGCTTGTGGTAGAGCTGGGTTTAGAGGCTCACAACTGTAGCTGGAGTTTTCCTGCCTGGCCCACAGTCAGGACAAATCTCTCTCACCTGCCAGTCCCACAGCCGCTCAGACCCGACCAAGTAAACACAGAGACTTATACTGGTTACAAACTGTATGGCCGTGGCAGGCTTCTTGCTAACTGTTCTTACAGCTTAAATTAATCCATTTCCATTAATCTATACCTTGCCACATGGCTCGTGGCTTACCGGCATCTTCACATGCTGTTTGTCATCGTGGCGGCTGGCAGTGTCTCTCTGACTCAGCCTTCCACTTCCCAGCTTTATTCTCCTCCTTGTCCCGCCTACACTTCCTGCCTAGCCAATGGCCAATCAGTGTTTTATTTATTGACTAATTAGCAACACATTTGCCATACAGAACATCCCACAGCATCACAACCACCCAGAATTCCAGTTCCAGGGAGCTGATACCCTCTTTTGTCCTCCTGTACACACACACACAGTACATACAAACTCATGCAGGCACACAATACATACAACATAAAAACAGTAATTAAGGACAGAGTGTGGTGATGTATGCCTTTAATGTCAGTACTGGGGAGGCAGTGGAGTTGTGAGTTGTAGGCCTGCCAGGGCTAATATCGGGCTCCTGTCTTCAAAATCAAAACAAACTAACAGTTTCCCCAAACAAACAAAAACTAAAACAAAAGAAAGAAACCATAAACTGGGCTGGGAATGTAGTTCAATTGTTTGTTTGCTTATTTAGCATACCAGAAGCTCTGGGTTTGGTAACTAGCACCAAATAAACTGGGTGTGGTGGCAAAATGCCCACAACTCAGCACTGGGAGGTAGAAGCATGAGGCTTCCTCCTCAAGTTACAGTTCAAGGTCATCCTCGGAAACATAGTGAGTTTAAAACTATCTCCAAATTAAAAAATTAACCAAAAACCCAGACCAAAGTAAGTCAGACTCTTGGGAGAAGAAATAATTTACCATTGGGCTGTGGTGGCACACCACTTTCATCCCAGCGTCTGAGAGACAGAGGCAGGTGGATCTCTGAGTTTGAGGCCAGCCTGATCTATAGAATGAGTTCCAGGACAGCCAGGACTACTAAGAGAGAAACCCTGTCTCAAAAAACCAATAATTAGTTAATTAATTATCCAAGGTGACTTATCTCTTTTTTTGAGATAGCATCTCATCTATCCCTGGATGTCCTGGGACTCCATATGGTAGCTCAGGCTAGCCTTTAACTCAGAGATCTGCTTGCCTCTTGTCGCCTCAGTTGTGTGATTAAAGGTGTGCACCACCACACCTGGATACCCAAACTGATTTCTTTTAATCTAGTACTCTCAAAACTCTAGTAAATTCCTTCTAGCCATGATGTTCAAAAGGATAAATCTTCATAAGGCGCTCATCATTCTGTTCCCTAAGTTTAGATTCTAGAGTAGACCTTTATCAGCTAACTTACCCGAGGCACGGATGGCATCTAGAGCTTTCATCCTGTACAAATAGTTGTAGCAACCTGCTGGAAAAAAGACCAGTCTCAGGTATTAGTCTCAAAACTCCCCAAGATTACAGTAAATTAACAAACTGCCTCCTTGTATCTGCCATATACTCAATAACTGAGGACCATGGGTGGTTGTTACAGGTTTTGAAAATTCTAAGAGTAGAGGAGTTCTAAAGCTGTGGGACTCCTCACTGTCACTGAAACAACCACCAAGAGCTTGTCACTTACTTTGAGTCCCCTGGGTTTCCAGCTGCAGTAGTCTTGTATCATCATCTGCAAGAAGCTGGGGTTCATACTTGATATCCTGAACCCTGGAGAGTCGAATATCGATCTCCTCTTTTAAGTCCTGTACATTCAGAGGAAACAAGATAGCATCATTACTTTGTATTCTGCTCCCTAATAATCTGTAACGGGTCCAGAGCATGTAAACTAGATGAAACAGAGAAATCTAAGAATGGGTTTGGGATTCTCAACATACACCGCCAAGCTAAATCTCAATCTCTCTCTCTTTCTGAAACACAGTCTGTGTAGCTTGGATGTCCTGAAACCCACTACGTAGACCAGGTTGACCTCAAATTCATAGAGAACTACTTGTCTCCAGAGTGCGGGGATTAAAGGAGTATGCCACCTCACCTAGCTTTTCTCTTTTGAGAACTTACGTGTGTGTTTGTATATGTGTCTGAGTTGTACATGCACCTGAATGGTTGTGCATGCACTGTGTCCTCCTCTCTCTCTCTCCCCAACCCAAGGGCTTGGGTTTTCCCATGGAGGCTGGAAGCCAGCAAGCCCCAGCAATCCTTTAGTCTCTGCCACCTTCAGAGCTGAGGTTACAAGGGTACAGGGGACCCTTGGTTTGTATTATGGCTGGATCAGAACTCCAGTTCTAATGATTGGACAGTAAGAGCTCTTAACCATTGAGCCATCTCATCAGCTCCTAAGCTATTTTTTTTGGTTTTTTGAGACAGGGTTTCTCTGTGTAGTTTTGCGCCTTTCCTGGAACTCACTTTGTAGCCCAGGCTGGCCTCGAACTCACAGAGATCCTCCTGCCTTTGCCTCCTGAGTGCTGGGGGATTAAAGGCGTGCGCCACCACCACCACCCAGCCTCTTTAGTCTTAATACCAACATTATTTCTGGTTTTAAGACTAAGAAGAATCTTGGTAGGATGTTCTAAAGAACTTCCTGAGTTGAGAAAAAAATGAACCATGAGAAGTTATAATCCACTCTAAAAGTGCATAAAGAAACTTGTATGTATATGATCTATAATAGTTCGAGTTTGGAGACTATTCCACATGGTGTGCCACAAAGACTCTGAAAGCTAAAGCAGGAGCATTGCTCCAAGTTCAAGGTCAGGGTGGGCTAAATCGAGTTCCAATCCAGCCAGGGCTGCAAAGTAAGCCCTTGTCATGAAAAGGAAAAAAGTACTAAAAATCACTTTATGTGTCAGTCCTCACACATTCAGAATCAACCACCATTACCAGTTTTGAATCTGTCTAACCTCAGGGGATACCAGAGCCCAAGGAAATAAATTTGCTCTATTCTAGGACAGAATCTTGGGCCAAGGATTAGACAGCTATATGTACATTCTTACTACATAATGTTCAACCATTTCCCCAAGGGGTTTTATTAATTTACACTTTCAATACCAATGGATAAGGATTTAGATTTTTCTCTCTATATGTATGTATGTACATACACATATGTATGTTTAAATTAAAGGAACTTCGGCATCATGTAGTCTAGAGGCCACTAAACAGCTAAGCTTTAATTTGTTGTCATGTGCTGGAAACAACCCCTGTGTCCTTTCATACGGCCAAGTGGAAAGAGCATTGCTGACACTCCAGTCCACTACGCCACAACAAGCACACGGGAGCCAATACTGCTTAAGGAAGAACACACACGTCAGCATCAGCTCTACCGTTACCTGCTTCTCATGAACAGCAATTTATTGGCTACCTCCTATGTTTAGGACTAGTGTGAGTGATCACTGAGATACACCTCCAAAGTGTCAGAAATCTTGAGATGTAGAGTCTATCAACAAAGGAATCACGTTTTAACCAACATAAAAGACAAATTGTGGTAGTGGTATGAGAAATTCAAGGTATGATAAGAATACAAAGAAGCTTGCATTAAAATATGTAATGTGTGTTGGTTGTGGTGTTTCAGGCCTTTAAAACCCAGCACTTTTGGGAGGCAGAGGCAGGTGGATCTCTTCAAGTTCATGGCCGGCCTGGTCTATAAAGTGAGTTCCAGGATTGCCAGGGCTGTTACACAGACAATCCCCATCTTGGAAAAACAAAAAACAAAATAAAAAAAATAAGTAATATGCATTCTTCTCTTGAGGAAATAACTTTTAAACTAAGATCTAAACTAAGAGGCTAGGTATTTCTATGCCTGCTTGTAATTCTCAGGAATTCAAGGCCAACTTGGACTACACAGTGAGTTCTAGAGGTTAGTCTGGGCTACAAGAGACCCTGGTCTCAAAAAAATCACGAAGGAATGAATGAGGCAGCCAAGTGAAGACCATTTCAGGTCAGTGACAGTGTGTACAAAGTTATGAAATTCAGTAAGTAGAGCTTGATGCTGGTAATGGGAAGTTGGTAAAGTCAGTTGTCTTTTACTAAAAAGTGAAAGACTGAGAAAGTAAAAGTATGATGAGGATGGCAATGGGATATCAGGGATTCTGGTTTAGAACTGGGGATATGTTATCTCAGTTGGTAGAGGGAGCTTGTCTAGCATGCACCAGGTCCTGGGTTTAATCTCCAGCACTACATAAACCAGGAGTGGTGGTGCACACCTATAACATCTGTACTTGGGAGCTGGAAGCCGAAGGGTCAGGAGTTCAATGTCATGTTTACCTAGATATCCAACTCTAGACCAAGATACAGGAGATCCACCAACCACCAACAAAAAGACTTCAAAGGAAATGGGGAGAGGCCAGCCAGTCTATCTAAATTGGCAATCTCCAAGCTTAGTGAGAGACCTGTCTCCAAAATTAAGGTGGAGAACAATTGAAGAAGACAGAGGATACCACACTTAGGCCTCCACACAAACACACAAAAGACTTATGATTTACCTTATATTAGGTTTGAGATGTCTATTTGAAACCTAAGGTTTTTTTTTTTTTTTTTTTGGTTTTTCGAGACAGGGTTTCTCTCCGTGTAGCTTTGCGCCTGTTCCTGGAACTCACTTGGTAGCCCAGGCTGGCCTTGAACTCACAGAGATCCGCCTGGCTCTGCCTCCCGAGTGCTGGGATTAAAGGCGTGCGCCACCACCGCCCGGCCGAAACCTAAGTTTTAATGTCAGGTGACAGGTATATATCCTAACAAGTTTCTCAGAGAGACCAAGTTTCATTAGAAGACTTTCCTTGGAAGGAAGAGGCAGGCAGATCTCAGTGAGTTTGAGGCCAGCCTGGACTACAAAGAGAGTTCCAGGACACCTAGGACTGTTACACAGAGAAACCTCGTCTTGAAAAAAACCAAAAAACCCAAAAAAGACACTTTCCTTAAAGTCACAAAAAGAAGGAAAGTCCTTAAGGAGAAAGTTAAGATACTACTAGATTACTTTTTATTTTGTTTTTCAAGACAGGGTTTATCTGTGTAGCCCCAGCTGTCCTGGAACTTGCTCTGTAGACCAGGCTGGCCTCCAACTCAGAGATCTACTTGCCTCTGCCTTCCAAGTGCTGGGTTTTAAAGGCCTGAAACACCACAGCCTGTTGATTATTTACTTTTTCTTTTCTTTTTTTTTTTTTTGAGACAGGTTTTCTCCGTGTAGTCGTGGCTGTCCTGGATCTTGCTCTGTAGACCAGGCTGGCCTTGAATTCACAGAGATCCACCTGCCTCTCTCTGCCTCTGGAGTGCTGGGATTAAAGGTATGGACCACCATGCCCAGCATGATTATTTACTTTTTCTTTTCTTTTTTTTTGGTTTTCCGAGACAGGGTTTCTCTGTGTAGCTTTGCGCCTTTCCTGGAACTCACTCGGTAGCCCAGGCTGGCCTTGAACTCACAGAGATCCACCTGCCTCTCTCTGCCTCCGGAGTGCTGGGATTAAAGGCGTGCACTACCACCGCCGGGCTGATTATTTACTTTTTAACTAGCCCAACGTGGCACATTATTTTAGTAATCTCAGCACTTGACAGATCAGGCAGGAGGAACGCTTTGCCTGGGTCACCCAGTGAGTTAATTCAAGGCCAGCCTTCATACATGTATGTCTCAACATACAAAACAAAGAACAAAATTAAAAAGTCAGTAATTCGCTTCCTTCCTTAAGCTTGACGAGAAAGGTGGAATTAGGTGATTAATGTTTTCCCCTCTTCCTTCTTGTAGTGTCGGGGATAAAACCCAGAGTCTTTATGCATTCAAGGCAAGCACAACGGGCATCTTTAAAATTCTGCAAAGGCAACTATTCTTACAGCTCTAGAGTGAATTGTAACCATTCCCAACATCATGCTAAAATGAAGCAACATGAAACACTTGGTAATTTAAAATGAACATGAGAAACATTTTACAGTTGAACTGGTTTAGTTCTGCAGCAGCAGCAGCGATCAAATGAGCCAAGTCCACAGGCAGTTACTGCTTAAGTTTGTGAAGGGGAAAATGAAAATAATTGGACATAAAAACATATGAACAGCCGGGCAGTGGTGGCGCACGCCTTTAATCCCAGCACTCGGGAGGCAGAGGCAGGCGGATCTCTGTGAGTTCGAGGCCAGCCTGGTCTCCAAAGCGAGTTCCAGGAAAGGCGCAAAGCTACACAGAGAAACCCTGTCTCGAAAAACCAAAAAACAAAAACAAAAAAAAAAAACAACATATGAACAAAGTCATCTTTTAAAGTCAGAGAAAATCTCCTTGTGCCTAAAGAATCAGGTTTACCTTGCACCCTAAGGACCTACCTTGGGAGCATTGTGTCCCACAGGGACATGAGGTCCTCTTCTAGATTTCATTGCAAAACGCATGATTTGTCTCTTCACAAAAATAAACAGCAGCACAAATACCTGCCCAAAAAGATTAGATCCACCTTTAATAATAATTAAATTAAATTAAAAAAAAAACATTCAAAGTCCCTGGGTTTAGGCTCTCAGGGCAAGATGCTGTGGGATAAAACTTGGGGCAAAGCCAGGTCGCTGAGGGTAGGGCTAGCTAGCAGTAGGGAGGCGTGATCCCTGGGCCCTGGAATTGAAGAGGGAGGGATCTCAGCCAGGGGCGGGCAGCTTTGACTTAAAAGTTCTCAGGCAGGCTACGGATACAAGTCAAAGGCCAGGAAATAGCAAGTGGCTGAAGAATGAAGTCACGGACAGCTCAGGAGGAGGGTCCCGACGGGGACAGACGCCACAGCAGGAATGGAGTGGGGAATCTCCTCACCAGGCTCCCGTATGCCATCACAAGCACAACATTCACTCCGGACAGCCAGTTACTGCTAGACGCCATCCCCTCTCTCCACGAAGACCTGCTAGGCTATTCCCACCGCGCTTGCGCGTTAGCCCAGGCTCAGCCGAGGCCAGGGCCCCTAGGTTCCTTGGAGCTCTCCGGCCGTTTCCATTTGGTCTTGAGGAGAAACCAAACTAGAATTGGTCAGAAAACATGGTGGATGGGGGGCGCTAGTTAAGCACAGCGCCTTTCCGCTCCACCCCCCCGGCCACCTGCCACGTGACTCACGTCCGCAAAGGACCCTGGG
This sequence comes from Peromyscus californicus insignis, assembly GCF_007827085.1. Lineage (NCBI taxonomy): Eukaryota > Metazoa > Chordata > Mammalia > Rodentia > Cricetidae > Peromyscus > Peromyscus californicus. Next base: position 69,660,542 of record NW_026294617.1, on the reverse strand, counting down.
AGTGCCGGGTGTCGAGACGCGGAACTACGCCAGTGAGAGGAAGCTGGGGCCCGGTCCGGGAGTCACGTGACGGGGGCGGGGCCCTACGGGGCGGGGGCGGGGGCGGGGGCGGGGGGGGGCGGGACGCGCGCGCGGAACGCGAGCGCTGTGTTTCGTGGCGGGGAGGCGCGCGCACGCTGACGTGCGCGGCCCCTGCGCGTCACGTGCTGAGGGACGCAGGAAGGCAAGTGGGAGGGGGAAGGCGCGAGAGCGAGCGCGAGAGGGAAAAGGAGGGAGGGGGTGGGGAGGAGGGAATCTTATATCACGTGACAGGGGCGGCGCGGCCCGGGGTGTCAGTGTGGAGGAGACTGAGGTAAAGTTGGGAGCGCAGCGGCGTTGGCGGCGGCGGCGGCGGCGGCAGCGGCAACGCGGCGGGGCCGGGTATTGTCCGCGGCCCCTTTAAATCCGCGATCCCCTTTTTACCCTCCCTCCTTTCCCTCTGTCCCCGCTGTCCCCCCCTCCCGCGGTAGGCCCCCCCCCCCACGCTGTGTGTTTTCCCGCTGTACACCCTCCTAGTTTCGCGAACCCGGGCGTCCAACCTCCCCCCCACCCCCCCCCACCCCCCCACCCCCGTGTTGGCCGCCGGAGGTTTTGTTTATAGTTGGGTTCGCGGCCTAGTGGGCCGCGCCAGAGCCGGGGCCTCGATTTGGGAGCGTGGCCGGGGCGGGGCTTGGGGCAGCCGGAGGGAGGGGGGGGTCATGCGGCTAGAGCCTGGAGGGGGAGAGCGAGAAAGAGCGCGGGCGAGCGAGGCCCGGGCCCCGCCTGAGGTAGGGTTCTCTACTAGGGCCAGTGGGGCCAGTGTCTATGGAGAAGGCCTCCTCCCTTCCCAGCCCTCTGTGGGCCTCTGATCCGGATCCGGCCTGGTCTGGGGGCGAACGGGGCGCGGGGGGGGGGGCGATGGGGTGGGGCTGCCCTGAACTCCTCCATGTGGCCCTCAGTTTGGAGTGTGGAGGCTTAATTTGTTCCGGGTGGGAGGTGGAGAGGCGAACGGCCCCATGGGCTCTTGATGTGGCGCGGAGGGGGGTGAGTCTCCCATCCTCCGCGCGTGGGCTTCTGTCCTCTGTTCGTTTCCAGCCTCTTTGTCAGCTCCTCTTATTACCCTGCCTTCTTTCTTACCGACCCTGATCGTGGAATATATTTTTGCTGCTGTCTTTAGCTTCCTGTTGTCTCTACTGTAGTTTTGGGTACCCAAAACCATTATATTATTTGGGAAGCTGGATATGGAGGCCCCCATGGGCTGTATTACGCCTAAGGGACGTCACTATGTCACTGGGCATTTGTTCATTTTTCTCATAATGGGAATGGAATTCCAAATTTCTTGAGACCCTTCACCTGGTGGACAGCCCCTAAATTGCTGTGCAACGTGATGTCACAAACAAGAGACTGTTTTTCCACGATTCTTAAAATTTAGCCACCTCTGGTGTAGGTTGTTGTGGAAAGAAAAACACCACAGTAAAAGGCGATTTTGTTAACGTTTTTTTGCCTTTGACTCCACTGTGATTATTAAATGGAGAAATCCTTTTTTGTCTCCACCTCCCATATTCTGCGTTGGGGGATATCTGATGTGATTTGCTGGGAGGGGATTGGGATCATTTTGACAACCAACATCACTAGAGATTAAAACATTTTGGATGTGTATCTCTTGATAAAACCTGTGTTGTGGTCCTGCACCATTGTCTTTAATTATTAGATTACCCCAATGATTGTTTCTGTCGTGTAAAATAGTGATGAAGTGTTTCTGACTGGGAAAGCTCCAATTCAAGTGAAGGTGGTTGGGGCACGGGACACAGGTCTGCTGCTGAGCTTCTAGGGATTAGTTTCTCTGTTAGAGGTGATAAGCCTATCCCATCCCAGTCCAACTTTAGAATGTCTGAATTGTTTCTCAAATTAGATTGTAAGCTCCCTGAGAGCAGCAACTAAGTCACAATGCTTTTGTATTTCTTGAAGTATTGGACACGTAGTAGATACTCAATAAATACTTATTGTTTATTTTTTTCAGTAAAATTTCTCTGGCTATTTTTTTAAGTAGCTGGCTTTCAAAATGTAGTCAAGGGCACTTCTTTGTTGAAACCTGTGCTTGTTCCCATAGCGTTCTCTTGGTTTCCAATACTTCTTTCTCATCCTATTTCCCTTAAGTACTTATTTTTTTTTAAGAGTTAACAAACATGGTCACTCACTCCCACTGTATAACTCTGGGTATTTATCTTTGTTTGCTATTAAAAAGCTATTAATTCTGTGCCCTTAAGTGGTTTGCCCAGATTATTTACTTTTGACCTGTTGCTCATTATTACTGATTAGGAGGTAAAATATTCTTAGTTTCACATTTCAAAGTATTACCAAAGAGGGAAATGGAAATTAAAAGTAAGAATTGTCACCCCCCACCCCCGTTAGTTATGTATCTTTCAATATGACTTTGTAATATATTTACATCTCACTTGTAAGATAATGTGCAGTGATTTATACAGCTAGTCTTACAGCTTATATTTATGGTATAATTCTTAAAAATTGGTATTATACATGGAATAGAAACCATTCAGCATTTTTTTTATTATCTTAGCCAATTTTAAAACAGTAATTAAAAAGCCCTTTATTGGTGATAAGGAATGTAGTAAGTCTTTGTTCTTCATAACCACATCCCAAAAGAAAGACCTGTGTAACCTATTGACACTACTTGAAGGATTTATCTGCAGGAAAGTCTGCTTTCTCTGTGTTATCGAAGAAATAGGTGAAGTTCATGTTCCTAATAGTTAATTCTTGCATATTTCTTTAGAACTTTCATGACCTCAGAATCCATTGTCTTCTGGGCAGTATAGAATTAACCCTGTATAGTGTTTCGTTAGTGAAAGAAAAAAATATAGAGTAGAAGAGTATAAATTTGTCTTCTTTTGAAAGGTATAAAACAATGAAAAGTAACCTAATTTTGAGTACTCTATCATGATGATGAATGTTTTCTTTGTTTACTCAAAGCAGCAGCTGAGATTACATTATAAAACAATATGAAGAAAGGGCACTTGGATTTAGTAGAACACTTATTTGGTAGAAAGGACAGAAACTATGTTCTGGTTTTGGAAAGGTTCTTGTTCTATGTTTCTTAAAAGTGAAATCATCCTGCAAACAATGTCTCAAATTTAAAGTCATTTTCGAGAATCCTTTCCAAATAAAACTTGGTAATAGGTGCATTTGATTGGGGGCAGATTTGGGATTCCCCTTTTATTAAGGTGAGTGGTGGGAAGTAATTGCCATTCTGTTTACTGAAAGTGTGTTCGAGACCAATGAAGCAGCTGCAGAAGGCAGTGTGCTGGGATTAACTAGGAGATGGATTCTGGGTAGTCCCTAGGACTAACGCATGCCCTCTTAGAGTCATGAAGAGCTGAGACTGGAAGGAAAAGGCTAGTTATGAACTTGGCTTTTCCCAAGTAGTAGAAGTCACATACAACTTATGTCAAACAGTTGTAGGGCAGGTAAGGCTATGACTTTTAATGTATGCTGGGTATAATTTTTATTTCCTATCTCCTGTTATGGTTATAAACCTAGGTCCTTAACTGAGCCATGCCCAAAGCTCCTAAATATTTTAAATTGTAATTTCTTTGACTTACAGACTAACCTAGAAGGCTTGCTCCTTTCCTCCCTCTCTCCTTCCCTTCCTCCCTCTCTCTCTCCTTCCCTCCCTTCCCTTCCTTTCCTCTTTTCCTCCTTTCCTTCCCCCCTTCCTCCCTCTGTTCCTTCTTTCATGTCTGTCTGTCTTTTGTGACAGGATCTTACTGTGTTGCCCAGGCTGGCCTCAAATTTGCAATCCTCTCTGGTCAGCTTTCCAAGTGCTGGGATTACAGGTATGTGCTGTGCCCAACTCCTGGAAGGCATTTATTTTCTGGGGTTTGTTAATTATCTTTTTTGTCAAAGACACTTCAGATACTTTCACATGTATGGAAAGTTTTTTAATATTGATAATGTTTTTGTTTATTTGCAAGATAGCAGTAACTAAATTACTATGTTCTTAACATCTTTTAAAAATAGTCACAGAGGCCAGCACTTGGGAGGCAGATGCAGGAGGATTGCCTTGAGTTTCAGGCCAGCCAAGGCTACATAGTAAGACTGTCTTCAAACAAACACCACACATGCTTTATATACATTTTTGGATGGAGGGTTTGTTGATCTGGACATTATGTATGCAAAGGACCTTATGTATGCAAAGCATATGTTTTATCACTGAGGCACATGAACAAAAATGGGTTTACTGCCATATTTAAACAACATAAAATGTCTCAGTGGCACACACCTATAGTTACAACACTTGGGAAGTAGAGGAAAGATAAGATTTTCAAGGTCAGCTTTGCTACATTGTGTTTGAGGCCAGATCAAACTAAAACTCAAAAATATATCTCAAGAAGCTGAATCTTGAGTTGAAAATGTAGCTCAGTGGGAGACAGCTTGCCTAGCATATAAAAAAGGCCTGAGTTTGATCCCCAGTACCACTGGAGAGAAAAGAATTGGTTAAAAAAAAAAAGTTGAATTTCCTTAGTTTGTTCCTTTGAGAAAAGTAAAGTGATTGGTGGTAAAGTTTTGATAAAACAGAATTAAAAACATTTTACCTACGTTTAACCATCTCTTTTTTCCTCTTCAGTATTCTTCCTTGTAAATACTCTTATTTGTATATACTGTAAATGATGACGTCTGTGGGCACTAACCGAGCCCGGGGAAACTGGGAACAACCTCAAAACCAAAACCAGACACAGCACAAGCAGCGGCCACAGGTAATGAACTCAAGGATGTGAATCCATGCAATCCTGAAGCCAGCGGGCTGATAGTGGTTTTCATGCAGTGGGCCATCATTCTGGCTTTGACTCTTGGTTCCTTCTTCTTATCTATTCCTTGACTCTTCTGTTTCAGGCCTGATAACTGTCAGAGGCATACTGTGATATAACAAGTTTACTTTCTGTTGCTTAATATTGTAAGGCGTAGGGCTTCATTTTGAGTTCTGTGCTAGGTATGTCTAACAGTGTTTTCCTTCTGGTATCTGAGCTGATTGAGTAGTATATTACTTACATTGCGATTTCTTTAGCCAGTATTTGCCAAGATATCTTTTTTCTGAAAGATTTTGACTTCTGCTCTTACTTTCCCCTAAGGTCTTGAGGCCTTACCTGAGTTTTCCTTTCCCAAGAGAAGCTAGGGTTTTCACTAATAATAATCCTTTTAAATGAACAAATGAGCAGTGGTTCTGAACCTACCTAATGATGTGACCCTTTAATACAGTTCCTCGTGTTGTGGTGACCTCCAACCATAAAATTATTTTCATTGCTACTTCATAACTGTAATTTTGCTACTGTTATGAATTGTAATGTAGATATCTTATATGCAGGATATTTGGTATTCGACCACTGTGAAAGAGTCATCCCACCTCCAAAGGGTCATGACCCACTGGTTGAGAACCACTGCCTTAGAGCATAATTAAGTTTTAGAGAAATAAATTAACCTTGGGTATTAAGTTTAATTTAGGTGTGCTGTAATCACAGAATCCATAACTAGTGTTATGGGTGTTATACCAATGTGAATTAATTACTTAAATTGAGCTATTGTCCAAATATATTGAATACATAAGACTAAAGGTTTCCCCATATGTTCCTTGACTTTCTATTTCCCCTTTCCCTTATCTCTTTCCTGGCTTTCCTCCAGTCTTGCTATGTATCCCTGGCTGTCCTGGTTGGTACTCACTGTGTATTCTAGGCTGACCTTAAACTTGGAATCTCCTGTGTCTCAGCTTTTGTGTAGTGAGCTTAGACATGTGCTGTCATCATGATCTGCTCCCTTACAAATTTCCCTCTTGTCTCTAAATAAATAAATTCCTTTTCTTTCTTCTTTTTTTCTTTTTTGGAGACAGGGTTTCTCTGTCTTGCCTTGCCTGGCATTGAACTCAGAGATCCTCCTGCTTCTGCCTCAGTGCTGGGATTAAAGGTGTGCACCACCACAGCCAGGCTTCTTTTTGTTGAGACAAGATTTCACTAAATTGTTCAGACTGGCCTTGACTTAACGATATTCAAGCCTCAACCTCTGAGTTTGTGGGATTACAGGTCTGTACCACCAGGTCTGCTCTCCTTAACACACACACCCCGGTTTTTCAAGGCAGCGTTTCTCTGTGTAGCCCTGGCTGTCCTGGAACTTGCTCTGTAGACCAGGCTGGTCCTGAACTTACAGAGATCTCCCTGCTTCTGCTTCTAGAGCTACACACATGCTAGGCAAGTGCTTTACTTTTGAGCTTGATCTGCATCCTACTGGTTTGGCTTTTTTTGTTTTTTTTGGGGGGGTTGTCTGTTTGTTTGTTTTGGTTTTGGTTTTTTTTTTTTTTTTGGTTTTTTGAGACAGGGTTTCTCTGTGTAGCTTTGTGCCTTTTCCTGGAACTCACTTGGTAGCCCAGGCTGGCCTTGAACTCACAGAGATCCGCCTGGCTCTGCCTCCCGAGTGCTGGGATTAAAGGCGTGTGCCACCACCGCCCAGCGGGTTGTTTGTTTTTTGAGACAAGGTTTCTCTGTGTAACAGTCCTAGCTGTCCTAGAACTTGATCTGTAGACCAGGTTGGCTTCAAACTCAGAGATCCTATTGCCTCTGCCTCTGGAATTAAGAGCATATGCCACCACTGCCCAGGTCTTTTTTTTTTTTTTTTTTTTTTTTTAAATAGAGAAGAAACTGGTGTGGTAGAGTGTAAAGATTTACTATGTAGGTCCCTCTTCGTTAATTTCTTACCTCTTGATTAAGGTTTCTTGATCCTATTTCACCTCCTAGGCTACTGCAGAGCAGATTCGACTTGCACAGATGATTTCGGACCATAATGATGCTGACTTTGAGGAGAAGGTGAAACAAGTGAGTGTCCCACTAACTTTCTGTAAGCTAAGAAAATATCAGAATGATTAAATGTCATTGATGCTTACATTGATAATTGCATATACATTGAATATAATTATCCTGGGTAGGGAGATGACTCAGTGGGGAAAGTGCTTGAGAACCTGACTTTGAATCCCATAAAGCCCGGCAAACCATGCATAGGAGCACACATTTGTAATCTCAGTGCTCTTACTGTGAGATGGGAGGTAGAGACAAACTCTGAGCTTCTGTATACAGTGGTGAACAACCAATGAGAGACTGTCTCAAGGTGAAAATGTAGGACTGACACCAAGGTTGTCCTCTAACCTCCATTTCTTCTACACACATAGATATTGGAGTATACATCATACATACACAAGGAAGAATAATTAGATTCATTGATAGTTTAGACCATTAAGTAATTGTTTCCAATGCTTATATATTGCATTCCTTTGAATAGCTACCTTGTCCAAAAGTTCTATCTTAATTCTAACTCTGTGTGTGTTCTGATACCCCCAGAATCTTGTGAATACTAATTTCATACCTCACCACTGAACTGTATTCTTAGCCCCTTGGATCTAGGAAGTGTGGAAAATGATATGCAGAACAGAAGCTTGTGTCTTTCAACTTGATTTTCCATTTGATGCTTAATTCCTTTGTGAATATTTTTGACCTCATCCCTAAGCTACAGGTGTTAAAATTTTGCTTTTGTTAACATTTAGATGTATTTGTACGCATGTATACTATAGTACTATTGATGTGGAGGCAACATGACAATTTGTGGGAGTTGGTTTTCTCCTCCTATCTGTAGGTCGTAGGGATTGAACTCAAGTTGTCTGGCTTGGTGGCAAATGCCCTTAACCTGCCAAGTCATCTTTTCAACCTTAAAGTTTTGCTTTTTGAAAGTACAATTAAATTTTACATGTCTTGCTTTTTAAGCTTGTTTCTTTTAGTTGTAGCTGGTATCTCCTCCCTTCATCTAGTTTCTTTTTTGGAGTATAAACTTTGCTTATGGTTACTGATTTTCCTCTTTCAGTTGATTGATATCACAGGCAAAAACCAGGATGAATGTGTGATTGCTTTACATGACTGCAATGGAGATGTCAACAGAGCCATCAATGTTCTCCTGGAAGGAAATCCAGACACGGTAGAGTGCTAATAGTGTTTTAATAATTCTAAAAACAGTCTTAAAGCAACATTCTAAATAGAATAAGAAACATCCATGGAGATTCTGGCAGATTACAAATACTATCCGTTTATATACATATCCTCTTCATTAGAATCATAAGTGAAAGCAAGTGAAGTCAGTCTCTTCTGATTGGTCTGGAACAAAGTGTTCATTCCACATGACTGATTTTAAGGCTTAGAAGGCTTGTGTTGCTTTGAATTAGAGGTATTTAGTAATCATGGAAGATTTCTGTTCATTTTAGTTGCTGATAAGTAGTCACAAATTGCTAGATTCTAAATAGAGGACTTTCCTCTAATACTTGTTAGCTTTATATTAACATACTCTTTCATTACTTGAACTTAGTTTTGTTCTGCTAGTAAAAGAACAAGCTGTATAGTCTGTTGACATTCCTGGATCTGATAGAGAATATCTTGGAGGATTGCTTGCCTTGGAATTTAGACAAATTGTTCTCATTTCTCCTTCCCACCTAATGAGAATTCTTTTGTATTTGTCTTGTTTTTAACAACAACACTGCCTTCCTACATTTTTGATACTGCTATAGCACTTACTGGAGGACTTTAGTTTTATGTGAGAAGAGCATTTTGAAACATTTTCACAATACTGGTCTTACACTGAGGAGTTTTGGTTGGGATAGAGTTCATCCTTTAATATACCACTTCAGGCCGGGCGGTGGTGGCACACGCCTTTAATCCCAGCACTGGGAGGCAGAGGCAGGAGGATCTCTGAGTTCGAGGCTAGCCTGGGCTACAGAGTGAGTTCCAGGACAGGCTCCAAAGCTACACAGAGAAACCCTGTCTCAAAAAACCAAAAGAAAAAAAAATATACCACTTAAAGATGTTCATTTGTTTTTCTGAGATAGGGTTTCTCTGTGTAGCTCCAGCTGTCCTAGAACTCAATCTGTAGACCAAGCTGGCCTTGAATTCAGAGACCTGCCTTCCTCTGCTTCCAGAATACTGGACTAAAGGCATGTGCACCGCCACCCAACCCAACTGAAGATATTTAAAAATATCAACTGTCAGTAAACCACTAGAAGATTATCAGTTCCCTAGGATAGTAGCAAATAGTGGGAAATGGATTTATTTTTATTTTTAATTTTTACTTATTATTTCGTGATTTCATGCATGTATAATAAATATACTTTGATCATATTTCCCCCATTAGCTTTTTTTTTGTCCCCGTCTGCCTCCTACCAAACTCCTTTTCAACATGTATCACTCCTTCTTTACTGCCTATATGTGTACCTTTAATTAGGTTTGCATGCATGAAAATGGGTTGGGAGTTGATTACCTTAGCAGGGGTAATTTTTCAGTGGCTACACCACTGAGTAATATGATTCCCCCTCCTCCAGCAACCATTAACTGCCTGTATCTCCTTAGGCAGAGGTGGGGCCTTGTGAGCCCTTTCCCAATCCATGATGGAATGTTGATGGACCCAATCTTGTCACCACTGCTGATAGGAGTTCATGGTGTACTTGCCATGTCATAGCCAGCAGATGCTTCTCACAGCACTCCTTTCTGTCCTCTGGTGGCTCTCACATTCTTTTAGCCATGTTCTGTCATGTTCGCTCAGCCTTGGAAGGGATGCTGTAGATAGATAATCTACTTAGAGCTGAGTAGTCAGCAGTTAACTTATTCTCAACACTTCAATTAATGAGTCTGTCAACTTGTTGCTCACAACAAAAAGAAAAAGAAAAAAAAGGGGAAAGAAGTTTAGAGCTGTGTGGTGCATGCTTTAATCCCAGTACTCAGGAGACAGAGGCAGACAGATAGCTGTAGTTTCTAGGCCAGCTTGGTCTTCATAGTTCTAAGACCTCCAACTATATCAAAAAGGGAAAACAAGCTATAGAATATAGGCTTAGGCCACATTTAAATCAGCTACGATAGTAAAACCAATGGGGAGTCAATACTGGTGGCATTGAATATTTTTTTAGTGGATGAGGTCATTAAAAAAAAAAAAAAACTAATAGTGTCTAAAGATGATCATAGTAATAATTCTTTTTCCTTACATAACTCATCTGGTACTAGCAGTTAATATACACACAGATACCCCCACCCATACCCTACTCCCCGTACAGACAGGGTTTCTCTTTTATAGCCCTGGTTGTCCTGGAACTCAGATCTGCCTTTGTCTGCATCCTGAATGCTGGGATTAAAGGTGTGGGCCACTACTGCCCAGCTCAAAATTTCTTAAACTGTGGATCCTGAGAAGATAATTGTACCAGCTTTCACCTGTAGTGTACTAATTGTAGTCCAATTGATCAGTCATGAATGCTCTACCTTTCTTTAGCATTCCTGGGAGATGGTCGGAAAGAAGAAAGGAGTCTCAGGACAGAAAGATGGTGGACAAACTGAATCTAATGAAGAAGGAAAAGAAAATCGAGACCGAGACAGAGACTATAGTCGGCGACGTGGTGGGCCACCAAGACGGGGGAGAGGTGCCAGCCGTGGACGAGAGTGTATGCATGGGGCTTTATCAAAACCAGCTGTGGGTCAGTAATGTCTAGACTCCAGGGATGTGTCAGGCCCCTGCTAGACAGGACCTTGGAACTGTTATATCAACTATTTGCTTTTTTTTTGCCACCTATCTCTTAAGGTCTTGACATCTTTTGCATGTAGCCTTTCCTACCACAGTCACTAATATAGCATTAAACAACCATGTAATCATTTGTAAAGTTACTTGACTCAACTCAGTTGTGTCTCATCACTATTCCTTGAGTAACTTTCATGTTCCATCCTACCAGGTCATGTTCTTTTAGTTTTGTCTCCTTAATACTGTATTCAATATAATTTATATATCAATATAACACATGTATATTCATTGACCTTGTTCTGGTTGTGTATGTTTTATATTTCAGTTCGGGGCCAGGAAAATGGATTGGATAGCACCAAGAGTGGAGGGCCTTCTGGAAGAGGCACAGACAGAGGCAGAAGAGGCCGTGGCCGAGGCAGAGGTGACAGTTTGGTGGGGAAGGTGATAAATACCTTAGTAGAGTTGACAGGCAAATTTATGCTAGAGTATGTATTTGTGCTGGGTAGAATGGGAAAGAAAGTAGATGACAACTCTAGTCTTTATTGCTAATGTAGTACACTTGATCAAAGATCCAGCAGTGTGTGAGCCCATGTGTGTGCATGTTTGTGTGCTGGTTCTTGTGTGTGTGAGGGGATCTAAAGTCAACCTCAGATGGCAGTATTCCCTACTAGTTACTTTCTGGTTTTTCATTTTTAAACTTACATCTTTATTAAACCTTTTTTTAAAATTTTTCCCCCTAAGAAAGATTATATTTGTATGGTGATAGACAATGAGTTCAAGGATTCTAAGTTTCTTTGTTTTCCCTCCACTTCTCCCTCCTACCCATTTCCTTGACTGTTCAAAGTTTCGGAGAGATGACAAAAGTCTTTTTGTTTTTCTGTTTTTTCATTTTGCTTGTACATGCTGGGCAAGAATGCTGCCATATAGTATAACCCCATAAGCCAGTAGAGGGCATCAGATCTAGATTTAGAATTACAGCCTGCTGTTATGAACCACTCTGTAGTTTTTGGGAACCCAGATCTTCTATAAGAGCAGGAAGCACTCCTAAACATTGAACCATTTCCATTTAATGTTAAAAGTAAATTGTTTTTATCTTTATTTTATTTTATTTACTTATTTATTTTGTTTTTTTGAGGCAGGGTTTCTGTGTGTAGTCTTGGCTGTCTTGGAACTCACTTTGTAGACAAAGTTGGCCTCCAACTCACAGAGATCTGCCTGCTTTCCCCCCCCCCCCCCCCCCCCCCCCCCCCCAGTGCTGGGATTAAAGATGTGTGACACCATTGCCTGACCAAAGTACCATCATTGTAATAAACATCTTCATCCATAAATTTTATGAATGATTATTATGATAGTGTTGAAAATGATTTTAAGACCTGTTTTTCTTGTGGTGCCAGTAGCTGGGGGATGCTAGGTGAATGTTTGTCACTGTATTAACTCCCAGCTCAAGGTCCATCCCCCCCACTTTACCCCTCAAGTTAAGAAATATTGAACCGCTTAATTATATATTTTGTGTGCATATATGTGTGACACATAGGTGGATAGCAGAGGAACTCTCTTTCCACCATTGGGTCCTGAGGATTAAACTCAAGTCATTAGATTTGGCAACAAATATTTTTACCTCATTGAGCCATCTCACTAGCCCTGGTTTTAAGATTTGTATTTTCTAGTAAGTTTACTTTTCGTTTTGAGACTAGGTCTCACACTGTAGCCCTTGGCTATGTAGACCAGGCTGGCCTGAAACACACAGAGATTAACCTGCTTCTGCTTCCAGAGTGTTAGGATCAAAAATGTGTGCCACCATGCCTTGATATATTCAGGCTTTTAATGCACTTTACCAAGTAATTTCTGTAATAGCTTAAGCAAACTTACCAATTATTCCACCCCATTTATTTCAACAAAGTTGACTTTGTTGATAATGATGAAACAAATTATTATGAACCATGAATTATTAGATTCTTAACACATTTCAGAAATACCACATTAAAGAAATAAGGAGGCATACTACTGGTAAGGAAAGAAAAATTAAAATAAAAAAAAAATGCGCCGGGCGGTGGTGGCGCAAGCCTTTAATCCCAGCACTTGGGAGGCAGAGCCAGGCAGATCTCTGTGAGTGTGAGTTCAAGGCCATCCTGGGCTACCAAGTGAGTTCCAGGAAAGGCGCAAAGCTACACAGAGAAACCCTGTCTCGAAAAACCAAAAAAAGAAAAAAGAAAAGCCACCCAGCTTTTTATCAGAAAGACAACCATCAGAAATGTTTCCTATAATGAGTCAAAACAATGGGTTGGAGAGTGGTTCAGCCATTGAGAATGCGTACTGTTTTTGCAGAGGACTTGGCTTCTGTTCCCAGCATCAACATAGTGCCTCACAGCCATCTGTAACTCCAATTCCAGGAGATCTGATGCTTGCTTTGACTTCCTCAAGTTCTTCCTGCACACATGTGATACACTCAGGAGTGGTGGTGCACACTTTTAATCTGAGCACTTTGGAGGCTGAGGCAGGTGGATCTCTGAGTTAGAGGTTAGCCTGATGTACATAGCAAGTTCAGGCCAGCCAAGGCTACATAGTGAGACTCTGTTTCCAAAGACCAGTCAAATAAATAAAAATAAACATTTATTTGAGCAGTCAAAAATTTCACCAGGATGGTAGTACAGCTTAATGGCAAGGCTGGCCTAACATGCACAAGGCCCTGGGTTTGATAACCTGCACTGAGTGGGGGGGAAAAGTTTGCAGTATTTCTCCAAAACAAAAAGTTATAAGAGAAAAAGTATCAAATGTTCAAAAATTTTATTTGACTAAATTCACATTCATAGATAAGCATGGCAGTCTCCTTATTTTATCAGATTTTGGCCAAACAACAACAACAGCAAAACAAAACAAAAAAAAAAACCAATCCCAAATGCTTTGTACAGAACAGTGAGAATGGCGAGGACAAGAGTAGTCTGTACTGAGAGGCCTTTCTCTCTGGCCAGGTCAGATGGGGTTTCAGAAGTGCTTCTCTAAGGTCTTCAATGCTGTTGTCATCGCCTCTGGCCATTTTTTTCTGAATAACATCAATTATGTTATCTATTAATGAGACACTGCAGGAGAAATTTTGAACAAAAAATAAAACACGAAACAAAAACTTTGGGTTTAAGGTTAGTTTCAAAACTTGTAAAGATGATGTACTTTTGTCACATATTTCTTTGCTCTGAGTTTTGGCTCTAGTAGTCTTTGGTGGAATGGTCTTTTAATTGGTCTTTTCCTTCCTTTTCTGTTTTTCTTCACTTACTGTTACTTGATCTTAGACAGTTCTACTTTGTATTTTAGGTGAATTTTCTACTTTGAGTTTGCAAACTTACTTGGGAAATTGTTCTCTACTTACATTTAGCAACATCAGGCATATATTTATTCTCAGTATTTCATTGATAATGGACAGTCCACAACTGAGGACTTGAAGTCTAACTTGGCACTGTCCTTATCTCTCCTGTACATTCATCCCCATTGGTTTCAGAATTGTTAGTAGCAATTTAATAAACTCAGGTAAAAGAACATTTCCTTTGGGCTGGAGAGATGGCTCAGAGGTTAAGAGCACTGCTTGCTCTTCCAAAGGTCCTGAGTTCAATTCCCAGCAACCACATGGTGGCTCACAACCATCTGTAATGAGATCTGGCGCCCTCTTCTGACCTGCAGGGATACATGCAGACAGAACACTGTATACATAATAAATCTTTTTTTTTTAAAAAAAAAAAAAGAACATCTCCTTTAAGCCAAAGTGGCACATGGAATTTTCCTTGCTGGATCAGTCCAAGGCTCCATCTGGTGCCCTTTTTTTTTGAAACAGGGTCTCATTGTCTTGGGGTTACTTGTAGGCTGTTTGACTGGTCAGTGAGTCCCAGGGATTCATCAGGTTGAGGTTCTTAAGCTTGGATGTCAAACACTTTGCCTGAGCTATCTCCCTAGCCCAAGACTCAACAGTTTAAGCAGCAAATAAATAGCTGTTGACGATAATTGTCCTGTATTAGATCAACTGGTATGTTCCGTAGGACTGAATGAAAGGAAATTTGGTAGTAACCAGTTGCCTTCATAAGTTTGGGCTGGCAAGTTGTTCAATATCAACTTCTAAAATATGTCTATTTTTCTGCAGGTAGCTCTGGTAGGCGAGGGGGAAGGTTTTCTGCTCAAGGAATGGGGTAAGTTTCATTGATTTTTAATTTTTCACCCTGAGAATCAACAGAGACATCCTTAGCCAAAATGAGATTAGAATCATTTATAGACCTGCTTTTTAAAGTGAGCTCTGTTTTCTTCCTAACCTAAGCTGGCTTTAAGCTCACAGTTCTTTTGCCTCAGCCTTCCAAATGGTGGTTATAGATGCACTATGATACCTGGCTGATTTGTAGATGAATAAAAAGTGTGTAGATTTGTGCTCATTTCTCAGATACAGGCATTTACCATCTGGATCATTTGTGGATAGCTTATGCTGTGCCATTTTGCATTGGCTGATAAGAAAAGCAAGCATGTGAGATTATAGAATGGGGAGTGACTCATCTCTGTTAGGAAGGAAATAGTCAATATTCTGATTGTTTTATTTGAGTTAACATTTGCTGAATCTGCTAATGAAGTTAGAAATTCAAAAGCTTTCTTTTTTTCCCCCCAGAACCTTTAACCCAGCTGATTATGCAGAGCCAGCCAATACTGATGATAACTATGGCAATAGTAGTGGCAACACATGGAACAACACTGGCCACTTTGAACCAGATGATGGAACGAGTGAGTGACTTTCCTGTCTTTGGGATTCTGAGAATTTCTTTTTTTGGCATGGTGCTGTTAATTGAAAATCAGGGTCTGTGTATAATAGGTAAATGTTCTACTATTGTGATGTACTCAGTCCTAGAAATGACTTTGCTTGAAGCATTTCTGTTATCTTATTTTAAGGTTATATTTAGCCTTAAAAATTGGAAGAGTAGCCAGGCAGTGGTGGCACACACCTTTAATCCAAGCACTCTGGAGGCAGGGGTAGGTGGATCTCTGTGAGTTCCAGGATAACCAGGGCTGCACAGAGAACTATTGTTTAGAAAAAACCAAAATACAAAAATCAAAAACAACCTGGAAGAGTACCTTTTAAGACCTGAGATAGAGAAGATGATATAGGGATGAAGATTTAAATTAATCGGTATGTGTTTGGTTAGGCATGCCTTTGTGAGCATATTCTGTGAACCAGTTCACTTGATCACTTTTATGAAGTAGCCAGTGTGTTGTGTTTCCCCCACATTGTTACTGTTTTGTTATTAACATTCTTGCAAGCCGGTTTGGAACTCATAATCTTTTTGGCTTAGCTTCCCAAGTGCTGGAGTGATAGATGAGCGTCATTCCACCTAACCTGAAATCAATCCTCTTTTAAGGAAATTCTGTACATTTTGTTGTTGATGAGACTAGGTCTCATGTGCCTTAAACTAACTATGTAACTGAGGATGACTTTGAATGAACTCCTGGTCTTCCTGCCTTCACCTGTCCAGGAATTATATATGTAGGTGCATACACTGCACCTGGCTTTAAAATCTTTATCATCACCATCTTAATGGTAAAGCTTAAGATTGAAAAAGAGATTATGAATTTACTTGTATTTGAATTCAGAACTATTTGACCTAAACTTTATGCTCTTTGCATTATCCCATATTGCTCCTTTTAGCTCTGGGTGTATTTCCTTTAGAGTTCTATGTTAGGATAGTTTCATCTTTTGAGTAAATTACACTCAAAAGATGAAACTATCCTCTTAAACCGATTAAGGTACTCATTGTCAAGATCAGCAGAGCCCAGAGTCAGAGTCAACACTATTGCTTTGTTGCCCCTGCCTCCTGAGTGCTGGGATTGATAGCATACCACGGTGTCTGGCTTGGAATATCCTTTTTTTTTTTAAAATTTTCATTTTTTTGATGTATTTTATCAAGAAGAGACTCACTGCACTTCAAGTTTTTCATTAAGTAGTCTTATTAGTGTGTGTCATTTGGTAGAGTGTTCATAGGATTTGAAAAAAACCAACATTTTTTTGGCTGACTTTTGTACTTGAACCGAGGTATCATGTATGCTTATGGGATACACCAAGTTATGTTCAATGGTAAACTATAATTTGCTGTTTTAATGAGAGCAGCCCCAAAATCTCAAGAGTGTCTTGGTCCTGAGGATTGAACCAAGGCAGTGTGCATGCTAAGTAAGAGCTTAAAGTGCCTTCTTTTTTGTAATATCATCTAACTTCCTGTCTGAGCTGGCACATTAGAGCTTGTGGGTTTTCCTCTTTATGAAGAGATCTGGCCCTGTGATGGTGTTGCACGCCATTAGACCCAGCACTTGGGAGCAGAGGCAGGTGGATCTCTGTGAGTTCGAGGTCAACCTCATCGACAAAGGGAGTTCCAGGACAGGCAGGGCTACACAGAGAACCCTGTCTCAAAGAGAGAGAGAGAAAAAAAAAAGAGGTCTGGGTTTAACAGAGGATTGAAATTTTAGGCTTGTTGACATGTTACCATTCAGATTTTATCGTGTGTGTGTGTGTGTGTGTGTGTGTGTGTGTGTGTGTGTGTGTGTGTGTGTGTGTGGTCTGTCTGTCTCTGTGTTTGTGTGTCGGGGTCAGGGGGAGGTGATTCCCAATCTTTATCCATAGCTGTCTTAAAATAAGAATCTGGTTAGAAATCAAGGACTGTTGTAATGATTAGAAAATAGCAGATTTTAGAAGTCTGGAGTCACAAATCAATTATGCGTGGCTAGAATGAAATGATAGATAATGCCACTGTCATCTTGGTGTGAAAGGCTTGGTGGTAGCTTTGTAAGCTCCTGTTGTCAACTTCATGATATAACATACCTTTATGCATGATTTCTTTTATGTTTTCATAGAGCAAACTTGAAATTCCTTTTTTTAATTTAAGAAATAATTCAAACCTACCCTTAAAATATCCACAGGTACAATGGGGTTTGTGTATTGGGGCAGATGTTCTCATTCACAAGCAAAATTTCACTGGTTGTTTTTTCTTTTCTTTTCTTTTTTGTTTCAGGACTTGATTTCATTGGGGTTGAGGGGTCAAATTATCCCCGAAAATTTGAGACTGCTCCTGGTATGATACATCCAGGCGCCTAATTGCCCCGGATATTTTTAAGATTTTTATGAACTGAAATATCTGTGGATATGTCATTTTTCTGTCTTTCTATTTTTTTCTTCCTGCCTTTGCCTTTCATTTTCTGTGCCCACTTTTCCCTCTCCAAATTATATTCATTTAGTGAATACTTGGCATTTACATTGTCCAAGCTTTGTGCTGTGGGTATGCAAGCCCTAATCTTTGTAGAACATTTCCATCTTACTGTTCCTGGCTTCCTTATCCATGACCATCCTTCCAGGACAGGAAGCATCAAGCACAAGTATTTATATGCTTTCCTATCACAATTCAAGTCACCAGAGTGCAGAAAGAAAATTCTTGCACAAAGAGACCAGGTTAGGTAACTTTTTGGTCAGTTCTAACTCCAGGATTATATTAAGTGTTAACTCATTTGGGGTTCCATTTAGCCAGGATGACACAGATATCAATGAGGAGGAAGAAAAGAACCATAAGAGTGATGAGAGGGATATGATTTGTGATTTGTATTTTCTTGTAGAAGACAGTTTCCATTATTAAATGTTTTCAAATTTTTAGGTGTTTTTTTTTATTACTAGAATATTTCTTTTTGCCTTTTTTTTCCCCTTAATGAGGTAGGATTTTACTGTGTAGACCAGATTGGTCTCAAAACTCGTGTGTGTGTGTGTGTGTGTGTGTGTGTGTGTGTGTGTGTGTGTGTGTGTGTGTACACAAGATCCTGTTTTTCTGCATGTGTATATGCATGCACATGAAGCATGGAGGTCAGTGTTGCCGTCTTATTCTCTGACTGCACCTGAAGCTCCCCCATTCAGATAGACTAGACTGTCCAACAAGCTCTAGTGAGTCTCCTCTTCCTGCCTTCCTGGTGCTGGCGTTAGTCTCATGTCGTTGTGCTTGATTTTGTTTTTGTGCTGCTAAGCAACCATGCTCCCATTGAGCCAAATGCCAACCCTGTACCCAATTTCTTTCTTTCTTTCTTTCTTTTTTTTTTTTCCGAGACAGGGTTTCTCTGTGTAGCTCTTGAGCCTTTCCTGGAACTCACTCTGTAGACCAGATTGACCTCCAACTCACAAAGATCCGCCTGCCTCTGCCTCCCGAGTGCTGGGATTAAAGGCGTGCGCCACCACTGCCCAGCCCTGTACCCAATTTCTATGTGGATGCTGGGAATTGAAATCAGGTTATTATGCTTCCATTGAAAGACTATCTTCTGAGCCATCTTTCCTTGCCCCACACCCTCAAGTTTTGGATGTCCTTGCCTCATCTTGAAAGTATTAGGAGGAGACAGACTCAACCATTTGTTAATTCTTTCATTTTCAGTTTTAAATTTTTATTTTATTGAGACAAGGTCTCACTACACAACCTGGGCTGGCCTGGAATTTGCTATGTAGAATAGGCTGCCCTGGAACTTAAAAAGATTCTCAGCCTCCTAAGTTCTAGGATTAAAGGAATTTGCTACCATACCCAGCAGCTACTTGTTAATTCTTGTAGAAGCTTTTTTTAGATAGGCTTCAAGATTTACTTCATGTATTCTGAGTTCTAGAATAGAGGTTAAGAGCACTGGCTGCTCTCCCAAAGGTCCTGAGTTCAATTCCCAGCAACCACATGGTGGCTCACAACCATCTGTAATGAGATCTGGTGCCCTCTTCTGGCCTGTAGGCAGACATGCAGGCAGAACAGTGTATACATAAATAAATGAATCTTTAAAAAAAAAAGGGACCAGTTCTAGTTTCTGGTATAGATAAATTCTTACACTAGTCTTATGATATAGTCTTTCTGAGATTATATGTATGTATGTGACAAAAATTGTGAGGATTGTATTAGAACGGATAAAACTTGCTGGCCAAGCATGCTAAGTGGAGTTTGGATCCCTAGCACCTACTTAAAAGTCAGGTGGATGTAGAGGGAGGCCTGCATATAACTCAGAACTTGGGAGGAACAGATGGGATCCCCAGTGCAAATTGGCAGCCCAACTAGACGAGATCAGCTTCAGGTTAAGCCAGAAACCTTGCCTCAGTAAAGCAAAGTGATAGAGGAAGATAGCTGAAATCAACTTCTAGCTTCCAAATTGATCTGAAAACGTACCAGCACAAACATTGTGTTTACACGTGTGAACATGCATGCCTCACACATACACAACAGCAAAGGTGCCAGGTAAAGTATATAGAAATGGTTTGATTGTGCATGGAAATTTTCTGTGTAAACTGTTTTAGCTTAAAAGAAGACGAAAATGAGCTTGGCAGGTCAAATTCTATCTTCTCTATAAATAGGATTAGGAAAATAGCTGTTGTACATATTTTATTTTACTTTTGTCTTGTATCTCCAAAAGGAGCAAGTCTACACAGAGTTCCCTATAGTTACCTTGTTTAAACCAGTAAGACTTAAGAACTCGACTTGTGCTGATTATGCTGTTTTTGTTCATTTCTAATAGCAGATAGGTCTTTTTTGTCTGTCTTCCGTTCAGCTTGCAAACCTACTCATTCCCCTTTCACTATACATATGCCAACTTTTTATAGTTCTCTACCACTAGGTTCATTTCTTTTCAGAATACCTTGAGGTTTTTGTTGTTGTTTTTATACAAAATAAATAGCTGTAGCTTGCATGTTCTGCTTTGAATTAGTTGCAACCATCTCATTAAATAACCGCTAAGACAAATTCGAAGTCCTTAAAGATATTGCATGGCATTTGAATCTTGGTGGGAAGGAGGTAGGAATGGGTTTTAGATGGATGTATGTATGTTTATATTATGTCCTTTTATCTGTTTCTTCCATTCCTATTATAACTCTGTAACCCAACTGAAAGTGGCTATGAGATCATAATCTTATTAAAGCCTTTTTACTTTGGTGTTTCTAAATAGTCTTTCCCTACCTCTAAAGTCAACAAATTCTTTCTGATTGCTAAATTCTAATCATACTATTGCTTGTCAAAATGTTAATGTAGGAGTGTTATTTGAACATGTTTTATAATGACACAAATTTATTTTGCCTTTTTTTTTCTTTCTTTTTTTTTAATTCCTAGGTGCATGGAGAACTGCAACAGAAGAATGGGGAACTGAAGATTGGAATGAAGATGTAGGTATTCCTGGTCTGTTTCTTACCTAATGTATTCTATCCCTAAGTTATGTTTAGGGATAGAAAATGGATATATTTCTACCTTTCAAAATGCACTGCTAAGATTCTGACCTAAAACTTTTACATCCAAAATAGTGTTCTGAGCCAGAACATTTCTCATATGTTATATGAAGGAGACTGGGCATGGACAGGACTCTGTGGAACCACACTATGGAAAGGGCAAGTTCAGGTGTGTAAGTCCAATACCTGATTCTCAGATTGACCCAGGAAGATAGAGTGGTTGGGTAGGGTATCCACAATGGAATTAGGACTGGGAACAAGCTAAGAGGTAGAGTGCTTGCCTATTATGTGTGAGATCTTGCATTCAAATCCCATCACTGCAAAAAAATTGTTTTTAGTTAGACAGATAGTAGGTAGTACATTAAGTAACAGCTGCTAATAGCATAGAACTCTACTTGGAGCTGGTGCATTATTTGGTATTAAGTTCTATAATGAATTGGTAGTGGATACAGAGAAAGTTATGGTACCTAAGCTTCAAGCATATAATCCAGTTGGCTAAGAAGCTTTTATTTACCTGATGCCTAATTTTGCAATTGAAATGACTATCCAGTTGGCTATCTGCCATCGTGATTCACCTTGGAAAACTCATAGATGAGTGGTTTGTAAAGAATTTTCCTCAGTATGGCCTAAGTAAAAAAATTTTACTTTTCCTGGTCACAGTCAAACTTTGCTGTGAATTGTGGTTTTCAATGATTATGGATAAACGTAGTTTAATATTTTAAATCTGCTTTCCTTTATATAGGTAGGTAAAGTAGCTTTGTGAAATTGATTTGATTTTCAGTCTTAGGTTTCTAACATTCCAGTGTTAACAGCATCAGAGGGTAATGATTTTCTTTTTTTGATTTTTCGAGACAAGGTTTCTCTGTGTAGCCATGGCTGTCCTGGAACTCGCTCTGTAAACCAGGCTGGCTTGAACTCACAGAGATCTGCCTGCCTCTATAGCTGAGCTAAACTGCTCTGTGAATATGAACAAGTTCTACTTTCTGAAATTTGGTTTATGTTAGTAAGAATTATATTTGGGAAACTGGGTTTTCTCTTTGTTAGAGAAGAGATTTTAAATAAAGAATTAAAAGAAACTTAAGTCAACTCTTATTTAGGAGGAGGAGTTATCTCCTATAATTGAGGACCTCATAAGATGCCTTAGAAGTGTAATATAGTCAATATTAATGCAAAAATTGAATATAGTTAAAATTCCTGAAAAGACATTACTTGACCAGCATTTGGACCTGAACTTCTTAATAGCCAGGAATTAAAGTTATTTCTTTCTTCATCTTGGTCATGCTTTTCCTTTCATTGAGAGAGAAAAAATGGTGGGAGATAAATGTACTTTGGGTAGAGGTAGGACTTGAGATTTGTAATGAGAAAATATTTCCTTAATATATATGACTAGCACAGAGATATCCCTCCTGTGAGTTGAGTGTGTATATGATATGACTCTATTATGTTTTATTGCATTCCTTCGTTCTCTTATTTGCTTGGATAAAACTGTCAAGCAAACTTGATATCAACACATTCAGGATTCATCAGGTAGATAGTTTGTTTCATAGCGTTTTTCCCTTTTTCTTGGTATTGAATTTACCATACCTGTGGCAAATTTCTGTTTTTAACCTCTCTAACACCAGAAGTAACCGATTCCTCTCTTTCCAGCTTTCTGAGACCAAGATCTTTACTGCCTCTAATGTGTCTTCAGTGCCTCTGCCTGCGGAGAATGTGACAATCACTGCTGGTCAGAGGCAAGTGTGTAATAAAGTACCTTTTTAAAACACATAGGTTCCTTTTGATTGAGGGATTTAAAACAGTTTTTAGTGTACTAAATAGAAGTTCATATGCAGTAGTATCAAATTTTGTTCATCCCTAAAATAGTTAATTTTATCTTTATGTGTGTATGCCACATGTGTGGGTGCTTATAGATGCCAGAAGTGGGTATCAGGTCTACCCTATAGCTGGAGCTATAAGTGGTTTTGAGCTGCAAGATATGGGTGCAGTGAAGTGAAATTGAGTCCTCTGTAAGAGCATCAGCTGCTCTTACTTAACCACTGAGCCATCTTTATAGCCCCTAACCTAAAATAGTTTTTTAATTACAAAGATCAGTCTTATAACCAGCATTGACTATGTAACTTGTTTTGACCTAAGCTAGGGAAATAAGAGCTAAGGAAAATTTTTTTTAAATATGCTTTTGATTTTGCAGCTCTGTTTATAATAATGATTTTAATGCAAGATACTACTGCATTAAGAACAATCCAACCCTCTGTATTCATGGGTTCTGCATCCATGTAGTCAACCAACCATAGTTTGAAAATACTGAGATGGCTGGGCATGGTGGTGCACGCCTTTAATCCTAGTATTTGGGAGGCAGAGGTAGGCAGAGGTCTGAGTTTGAAACCAGCCTGGTCCACAGAGCAAGTTCTAGGACAGTTAGGACTACATAGAGAAACCCTGTCTCCAAAACAGCAACAGCAACAAAAAAGTATAATAGGGATGGAGAGAGAGATGGCTCATTGGTTACAAGCACTTGAGGGCCTGCGTTCAATTCCCAGCACCCACATCTCACTTCACAATCACCTGTAACTCTAGTTCCAGGGGATCTGAAGCCCTCTTCTGGCTTCTGTGTACACCAGGTCTGCATATGGTGCACAGACATACTTGCAGACAAAATGTCAATACACTTGAGTGAAATCAACTAATTAAAAAAGAGAGAAGTATAAGAGGAATAGAATGTTAGGAATGTCATCTGAATTGGGATTCTATTTAGTCTTAACAATAAAAACCCAGAGTTAGATATCGAGGGTGGGAGCTGAAAGATCAGACAAGCAGAGCAACAGCCACTAGAAACTTTTTACCTCTATGAATCCTCAGACCAAATGGAGGTCGAGGTCCTGTCTCCACCTCCCTAGTGCTTATTTGTCAGAACAAAAACAAAATAGCACATGACAGTCATCACCAGAATACTGTATTTTTTTCTGTAACCAAATATATGTATACATGTTATTATTTCTAACAATTGTGCAAGTCTATGTTCAGTGCTCAGCAGTTTTAGTTTGTACTTAGCCAGAGTTGATATAGACCAAAAAGCTGAGATTAACTCCCTTTAAGACTGCCCTACCTCTGAGTCTCAGTAGTCTACCTGCCAATTACAAACTCAGAGGTTCCCATGATCTTCCTCAGGTTTGATAATTCACTGTAATGAGTCAACTCAGTAAAATATTTTACTTATTACTGAGTTATTATAATCTCAGAAATAGCCAAATGCAGAAATACTACACAGGGCAGTGAAAGAGAGAATGTGTGTGTACACTTACTTGTGTGTATGTCTGTGTCTGTATGTCTAGTGGCGCAAACAAGCATTTCATATTCTCTTCAGGCTTCTAGAAGCTCTCTTAATCTATTTTTGAGGGTTTTTTTTGTTTGTTTTTTTGTTTTTTTCAAGACAGGGTTTCTCTGTGTAGCTTTGGTCCCTGTCCTGGGTCTCGATCTGTAGCCCAGACTGGCCTTGAACTCACAGAGATCCACCTGTCTCTGCCTCCTGAGTGCGGGTATTAAAGGTGTTTAGGTAATGTAAGTAGAATTTGCTAAACCATTGGCCATTGGTATTTTGCTTAATGGCTCATTCTTCTCCCTTGGACATGGGTAGAACTGGAAGAAGCTGAATAGTCCATTCTTCAGTTTTGTTTTCTAGTGATCATACCTATCCTTACACTATGTATGCCCTATGCTTAGTCACTACTTTAGAAAGAAGCTTCTTGTAACATAGGATGGAATCTTGAATTTTTGTTTTTCTTCTTTCTTCTTTTTGGTTTTTTTTTTTTTTTTTTTTTGGTTTTTCGAGACAGGGTTTCTCTGTGTAGCTTTGCGCCTTTCCTGGAACTCACTTGGTAGCCCAGACTGGCCTCGAACTCACAGAGATCCGCCTGGCTCTGCCTCCCGAGTGCTGGGATTAAAGGCGTGTGCCACCACCGCCCGGCCTTCTTTTTGGTTTTTTTTGAGCCAGGGTTTCTCTGTGTAGCTTTGGCCATCCTGGAACTTGCTCTATAGACCAAGCTGGCCTCGAACTCAGAGCTCTCTCTGCCTCTAGAGTGCTGGGATTAAAGGTGCACCACTACTGCCCGGTGAAATTTCTTTGTTTTGACAAGATGCTTGGGGTGTATTTGGGACCTGTGAATGCTATATTTATACTGAACCATTAAGCTACTCATCAACCCCATATTTTGACTATATCACAAGTAAAAAGTTTGTAGAAAAACTTCTAAAACCTCCTCTGTTCAAAATACATTTGAGGATGCCAGTATTTTGATATATGGTCTTTTGTTCTTCTATTGAGATAGGGTTTTACTATTTGGGTCAAGCTGTCCTTGAGTTTGAAGTAATCAATCCTCTTGCATTAGCCTTCTGAGTACTAGGGATTACAAGTTACACCACCATGCCCAGCTACGTATATGGTCTTATGTCAGAATTTAGTTTTATGTATTAAAATCATAGCTAAATATTTTTAAATTCCTACCTTATTATTGAGTTGCTGTATTAGAACTTAATATTTAAAGTGGAGTATCAGGTATGGTTGTGCAAAACTTTAATCTCAGTACTTGGGAGGCAAATGCTGGTGGATATCTGAGTTTGAGGCCAGCCAGAGCTACATTGTGAGACCTTATCTAAACAAAACCAAACAACAACAACAATAAAAACCCAACTAGCTATATCATGGCCGATACTTATAATCCCAGCACTTGGGATATTGAGGCAGGAGAGTCATAAATATGAGACAAGCCTTGGCTACATAGTGAGACCCTGTTTCAAAAGGAGGGGAAAAAAAAACCCAAAAAACAAAAAAAAACCCCAAATCCTAAAGATTTGGTATTTCATTAAATTAATGCTATCATCAGATTAAATATTTAACTATTGTTATTGGCAGCATCAGTAGGATTTCCCTGAATGCTCTAGTGGCTCTTATACCTCAGTTATTTTGGTTAGCATAACATATTAGGACTTTATGAGACTGTAGCATCAAAAAATACCCTTTATGTTGATCTAACCATGGTCCAAGTTAGATGCAAAGAATGTTAGAACATTCAGTCATTATTCATAAAGATCCCTTTTTCTCCCAAACTAGAATTGACCTTGCTGTTCTTTTGGGGAAGACACCATCTTCAATGGAGAATGATTCGTCTAATCTGGATCCATCTCAGGCTCCTTCCCTGGCCCAGCCTCTGGTGTTCAGTAATTCGAAGCAGAATGCCATATCACAGCCTGCTTCAGGGAATACATTTTCTCATCATAGTATGGTAAGTAGGAAATAAACCATCATACTAACCTCAGCAAACACATACACATAGTTATTCCTTTGTCAAGTACTTTAATATATAGTCTCATTTTGTAGGCCAGGCAGAGATCTGTCAGGGCATTACAAACATGAGCACCATGCACAGTTGCTTAGCTTATTTTCAGTTCTCAGATCATACAGTACTTCATTTCCTAAAATGGAATAAACATTCTGAGCAGAAGTTTCTAGGTTTGTTTGGCTTTTTGAGGCAGGCTGAGTAGGCAGGCTGCCCTTAGATTCACCGGTAAAACTCAGTCATGCTTTCAGTTTATGGTGCTCCTCTTCTCCACTGGGTGCTGGGACCACAGGTATATCATGATTCCTTGAGATAGGGTGCTTTTATAGACAGAAAGGGGCTGGTCAAAATAGAAATTGGCTGGGTGGTGGTGGTGCACACCTTTAATCCCAGCACTTGGGAGGCAGAGGCAGGTGGATCTCTGTGAGTTCAAGGCCAGCATGGTCTACACATCGAGTTCCAGGACAACCACGGCTACACAGAGAAACAATGTCATAGAACCCCACTCCCCCACCACCCCAAAAAGGAAGTAAAACAAAAAAATACATTGGTTGTTTTGAACTTATTTTCCTTATGAGATGAGTTTACAGAAGAATAGAAAAGTAACTTAACATTTTCTTTTCCTCCAGAAGGGTTGAGGATAAGGAACTTGATTATTGTACTACTCAAAATCACCCTGCTTAGGAAACTTTGATTCTTCTGATTTTTTAGGTTGAAGGACAATGTAGTTTCAGTTTGAAAATTGGAATAAATTTTGATTTTTGCTGTGATCTGTTTGTTTGCATTTTGGATTTGTCCCCAAACAGTGAGCTTCTATAACATTTTCAAAGGTAGCCATCATTTATAGCAGGATAAAGCCCCTTTGTCTCCTATAAAAACAGCTTCACAGATAGAGATGATATTGAGTAGTAAGTGTCTAGCTCTAGGTGAACTTGGCTGAATTGTCTTATGGACTGAGATAATATCATTCATTAAATATTTATAGTGCTGAACACTGTCCTCCTCTTACTCCCTCAACAGAAAGTCAGTGGTGTTAAACCTCTCAACAACTTTGTATCCTTTTTGCAATCCTCACTAAACAGATAAAATTGTAGCCATTTCCAATTTCTAGAAAATTGCCTCATATCTTTACTTACATTATACATTTGTAGACTAGACTTCCAAAAACCTAAGGTCTTTCCAGATCTGTCCCTTAGTATATGGACAGTCTCTACTTGGCCTTTAAATGGAAATGAGATTATTTGCTTGTCCTATCTTGTTAGACCTTAGGAAAATAAGTAAGGTAATAGATATCAGTAGCTGTTGGTTGTTCTTTGTTTTTGAACCAGCTTCTCTTTATGTAGCTCTGACTGGCCTAAAACTCACTGCCTAGCCCAGATGGATTTGAACTTTGAACTTGAAACAGTTCTGCCTCCTGAATGCTAGGATTAGAGGCATGTTCACCATGCCTGCCCTAATTTCTTTTCTTTCATTGTTGCTGTTAAATTTTTACTTATTTTCTGTGGCATGGTCTTTAATGTCTCAGACTGACCTCAGACTCATTATATAGTGGATGATGGCCTCTTGTCTCTACCTCCTGGGGAATGGGATTACAGGCACATACCTGTTTTATATGGTGCTGAGGATAAAATGCAGTGCTTGTATATGCTTGGCAAGCATTCTAGCAACTGAGCTAGTCTCATTATTTTTCATTGAGAATAAATATTAAAGGATCAATTTTCCTTAAAATTTAATCCTAACTAGGCAGTGGTGATGCACGCCTTTAATCCTAGCACTTGGGAGGCAGAGGCAGGTGGATCTCTTGAGTTTGAAACCAGCCTGCTATACAGAGTGAGTTCCCGAACAGTCAAGACTACACAGAGAGACCCTATCTTAAAATATAAAACAAAATCAAAAACAAAAAAATTAGTAGATCTTGTATCATAGGCCTTTATTTTCTGTGTGTGCTGGTATCTGAAGAGGGCAGAAATGGAGTGTTAGAGTACTTGAAACTGGAATTTTTGTTTTTGTTTTTTTAAAGTAAGGTCTACATACACATACTTGGTTTTTAATTCATTTTTCTTATATAGTCTTACCATCATACCATATATATATATATATACATACATCCCAGGCTGGTGCTGAACCTCATTTCAAATCCTACTGCCTCTGCTATGAGAAAGCTGTAATTACAGATGTGACACTTGCCAGGCATTTTTCTGTGTTTTTGATGCTTTGTACTTGAATGTTTGATGGAGGGCTGGAGCCATGATTTAGTAGGCAAAGTGCTTGCTACGCTTTCTCAGGAACCAGAGTTCAGTTCGTAGCACCTACAATGGGCAACTCACAACTTCCTGTAACTCCAGCTCCAAGAGTTCAGATGCTCTTTCTTAGCTTCTGTGGACTCCCACAGAGATGGCATTCACTTATGTACAAACGCTCATAACTAAAATTAAAATAATTATTTTTCAGAAGATTTTGATAATTGATTGTGTGGAGCCATCTCTTTCCCACAGTTTCTTATTTTTAAATACATTTCTGAAGGTTTTTCTACATTAAAAAAAAACCTCATTTATTTATTGTGAGTTTGCATGTGCACACATGCCATTGTATCTGCGAGCACATGTGGAAATAAAAGGACAACTGTGGCATCCATGAGAGTCCTGGCAGACAAACTCAAGCCATCAGGCTCGCCATAGTAAGCACTTTACCAGTGGAGCCATCTCAGCAGCCCAACTTCTGAAATTTTTGCTTGCACAATCTTGAGATACAGTGGGAAAAAAAAATCTTTCCTTGTGTGTTAATTACACTGTTTAGCTTTGACAAAACACCTGACTAAATTAACTTAGTGGAGGACAATTTTATTTTGTCTTGTCATCTCAGAGGGTTCTGTCAGTGGTTGGTTGGCTTTGCTGTGGGGATTAGAGAGAATTAAGAATAAATTGTGTGAGAGCTGGAGAGCCGGCTCAGTGGTTAAGAACATTGACTTCTCTTCCAGAGGACCCAGTTCAGTTCCCAGCACCCACATGGCAGTTCACAGCTGTCTGTAACTCCAGTTCCAAGAGATCTGACGTACATGCAGGCTACACCAATACACATGGAATAAAAATAGAGTAAAAAAAAAAATTATACATACAGAAAACAGTCCAAGTCATATGGACTTGTTGATTGTCTACTGTAAAATTTGAGATGGCCCTGTAATTTCCCTTTTTCTTTGCTAGTTAATAACATTCAAATGAGGTTCCAGTTGGTTAGTTTTGTTTTGATTGAGTTTTTCAATGAAAATTGATTTTGTTTTGAAATGTGTTACTAGCGTATATCAGCTTACATAGTAGACTTTGAAATTTTCATACATATAATTAGTTTTGGTCATATTTGTTCCCTTTTTCTTGACCCCCTCTTACTCACCCTCTTCCTTTTTTATTTGAGACATGATCTGGCTATACTGGAACTCCCTATGTAGACTTGACTGTCCTCAAACTCACTGAGTTCCTCCTGCTGAGATTAAAGTTGTACCCACCATGCCCAGGTTTTTTTTTTTTTCCCCCTTTCTTTGAGACAGGTTCATTCTCTTTAGCCCTGGCTGTGTTGGTATTCACTGTGCTGGTTCTTGATGCCTACTCTGAGTGCTGAGAGATCAAAGATGTGCAAGATGTGCACCCCCCCCACCCCCCCCACCCCCCACCCCGTCCCCACTCCCTTGTCTGGCTCCTTTCCTTTTTTTAACTAGTCCTCTTATACTTTCATGTCTTTTTTACCATCCCCCATTGCAAGAAACTTCTCTGACAGCATACATACAGTTCTTTAGAAAACAATTTGATTATATCCTATATTATTACCAAAATGATTGTTCTCCCTCTTCTGCCTCTGACTTCCCGGGCCACTGGCTTTTTTTTTTTTTTTTGGTTTTTCGAGACAGGGTTTCTCTGTGTAGCTTTGCGCCTTTCCTGGAACTCACTTGGTAGCCCAGGCTGGCCTCGAACTCACAGAGATCCGCCTGGCTCTGCCTCCTGAGTGCTGGGATTAAAGGCGTGTGCCACCACCGCCTGGCTACCACTGTCTTTTGACTAGGTTTATAGTTAGCTTTCTTTTTTTTGAATCCATGTCTCATAGCCCAAGCTGGCCTGAACTCACTATTATAGCTGAGGTTGACCTTGGACATTTTTGTTTGTTTTGTTTTTGAGACAGGGTCTCATTGTATAGACCTGACTGGCCTGAAACTCACAGAGATCCTATTGCCTCTGTTTCCCAAGTGCTGGGATTAAAGCGGCATGTGTCGTCACGCCTGAGGACCTTGAACTTCTGACCTTCTGCTTCTTAGCTTCTAAGTATTAGTATTCCAGGCATGTGCTTGCATTATGCAGTGCTAGGGTCCAGTTCCAGGTTTTTGTTCACTATTCCACCTGACATATATACTTAGGTCACTTTTATATTATCAGGTACTTATTGGAGGATTTATTCAGACAACTCCACGTACTGGTTGATCTGAAAAAGTGGAAGTTTGGAATATTCTCCACTTACCAGGTTTATCTCTGCTGATAGAATGGTGGTAATAGTTTTTAATGGCCCTCATCTATTCATTGTCTATGTAGCTCACATTGACTACAAGCCCATTTTCCTCTTTCCTCCCAAGTGCTTAATTTTACTGTTTTTATTCTATGAGGTGGGGTCTTGCCATGATTTTGAGTACTATGATTTTAGACATGGACCATTATGCTTGTCCTTAGATTTATTTTGTAACTGATATATGAACTACTGAAATTTTACCTAGTGAGGAATATCACGCTCTTTGTTTTTTAGTGCTTAGAATGTACCATGAGAGTAATTTTTCCAAAAAGACAAACTCAGAATTTGAATATAGGTATTGTGACTAAGATGTGTGTTCATAATAATGCAGCATACTTGGTCTGGCAGTGTTGTTTTTTTTTTTTTTTTAGGCAGTGTCTTACTGTTTTGTACAAGGTTGGTCTTAAACTCCTCTTTAGTAGCTTGGACTATAGGTATTTCCCATCCTCTTTTGCCTTGGTAGCATTCTTTATTTGAACCATGGGCTTTTGGTCTGTCTTCGTGTGTAAGCTAAGCAAGGATACTACTGTAAACTTCTCTAATATCTTTGTTGATATGCAGGTGAGCATGTTGGGGAAAGGATTTGGTGATGTCGGGGAAGCCAAAGGTGGCAGTACAACAGGCTCCCAGTTCTTAGAGCAATTCAAAACTGCACAGGCCCTGGCTCAGCTGGCAGCTCAACATTCTCAATCTGGAAGCACCACCACCTCCTCTTGGGATATGGGCTCAACAACACAATCGCCATCACTGGTGCAGTATGGTAAGATGATGAGTGACTTCAGTCTTTTACCCATAAATTTATTGTCCAGAAGGCAGCAGGGGACTGGATAATACATTCTCGGTTTGGAAAGTTACATGGAAATAAAAGTTTGAAGCTATATATCATTGAATTTAGCTTCAGTTCTGTGTTTATTGATCTAGGAATTTGAGAGTATTCTCTTTAGATTTTGTGTATTTGTGTGATGGCCCTGGCTGGTCTAGAATATTCTGTGTAGACCAGGCTGGTTGCCAATTCACAGAGATCTGTCTCTTTCTCTTCTTAGTGCTGGGATTAAAAGCTGACACCAGGGGTTGGAGATTTAGCTCATTGGTAGAGTGCTTGCCAGACCCTGGGTTCGGTCCTCAGCTCTGGGGAGAAAAAAAAAAACCCTCTGTTTTGTTCAGAGGGTCGCCTACCTAACTTGAATCTTACCTCAGCTAAAGGGATCTGATTATATGCAATTTGGGTGGGTGAGTGGGTAGCTACTGGGATGTTTATTTGCCATGGTACATGTCTTAGTTTGCTTCTGTTGCTGTGATAAAGACATGACCAAAAGTAAATTGGGAAAAGTTTACTTGGTTTACATGTCCTGGTCTTAGTCCATTACTGAGGAACCCAAGGCAGGAACTTGGAAGTTGGAACTAAAACAGAGACCATGGAGAAACACTGCCTACTGGCTTGCTCACCATAGCTTGTTTAGCCTCTTTTCTTTTTCGGTTTTTCGAGACTGTGTTTCTCTATGAAGTAGTCCTGGCCTGCCTCTGCCCCCTGAGTGCTGAAATTAAAGGTATGCACCACCACCACCACCCAGCTTAGCCTCCTTTTTTATATAGCCCTCTCACATCAGTCATTAATGAAGAAAATGTTGGCCAGGCGTGATGCATGCCTTTAATCTCAGCATTCAGACACAGAGGTATGTGGATCTTTTTAAGTTCAAGGATAGGCCAGCAAGGTCTACACTGGAAGTTTGAGGACAATAAGTGCTACAAAGAGACCCAGTCTCGAAAAGAGAGAAGAAAAAAAAAAAAAAGAAAATGCTGCAGCTGGAGAGATGGCTCAGCAGTTGAGAACAGTGGCTGTTTTTCCAAATGACCTGGGTTCAATGCTAGCTCCCACATAGTGGCTCACAACAATAGGTTATTGCAGCTCAGGGTCTCACAGACATACATGCAGACAGAACATCTCATAAAATAAGTGAATCCTTTTCGTTTGTTTTTTCAGAAAATGCCCTTCAGACTTGCCAACAATCAGTCTAATGGAGCTATTTTCTAAAAACTCAGGTTCTTCCCACATAACTCTAGCTTGTGTTGAGTGGCAAGAATCTTTTTGATCTGAGCCATTTTGCTAGCTGGATTCTTGAAACTTGTAGGTCTTTTCCTAGTACTAGTATAGGACAGTAATATTTCTTTGGGACATTTATCTCTGGGCTCATGTATGTTGTATTTCTTCTTGCAGATTTGAAGAATGCAAATGATTCAACAGTGCACAGTCCTTTTACAAAGCGCCAGGCATTCACTCCATCTTCAACCATGATGGAGGTATTCCTTCAGGAAAAGCCACCTGCAGTGGCTACCTCGACAGCTGCACCTCCCCCACCCTCTTCTCCTCTTCCAAGCAAATCCACCTCGGTTCCACAGATGTCTCCGGGGTCTTCAGACAACCAATCCTCCAGCCCTCAGCCAGCTCAGCAGAAACTGAAACAGCAAAAGAAGAAAACCTCCTTGACATCTAAGGTACTTGAGCTTTTCAGAGAGATACTATTTTAAGACAGGGAAGTTATGGGATTTAAGGGTATATACTCTAAGGGTGTGTTTGGAAATTTAAAGTTGAAAGGAATAATTTTTTATTCTACAAAAAGATTGTATTAAACAGTTATTCCCTCCCACCCCCTTCTTTGTAGATTCCTGTTCTGGCTGTGGAGATGCCTGGCTCAGCAGATATCTCAGGGCTAAATCTGCAGTTTGGGGCATTGCAGTTTGGGTCAGAGCCTGTCCTTTCTGATTATGAGTCCACCCCCACCACGAGCGCCTCATCAAGCCAGGCTCCTAGTAGCCTGTATACCAGCACGGCCAGGTAGAGGAATCATCACCCAGAAGACCTCTTTTGGTAGCTTAGTTTTGTGCTTATTTCTTCACCTCTGGAGAGGCCATATCTTTGACTGGATAAAAGTAGTCAATCATAGCATTTTGTTGTGCACTTTTAAAGAAATACATTGCTACTAGGATTATCTATGACTTTAAACATTTAGATAAATGCTATTTGGGTACTTCTAGAATTTACAAACTCAGGGTTTTTTTTTATGTGCGCACACACGCACACGCACCTGGAGGCTAGAGGTCCACGTCAGTTCTCTTTCTCAATCATTCCCCACTTTATTTTCTGAATCAGGATCTCTCACTGAACCTGGAGCTCACTAGACCAAATTGTCTGGCCCATAAGCTCGAGGAAATTGCCTGTATCCATTTCTCCAGTGTACTGAGACTAGAGATGTCTCCTTCCCATCTTTTGTGTGGGTCTCCAATATCAGATCAGCCTTCATTGTTGCATGCCTGATGCTGTACTAACTGAGCCATCGCCCTAGCTCTTCAAGCTTTGTTGCTTTTGAATGATATGATAACAGAAGCTCTAATAGAACCTTGACATATGCCACAGTGAAAAGTGCTGTATTTCAGGCCTTTGCTATGGGACTATGTCTGTGAAAAGTAAAAATACGAACTCAGGAAGCATTAATTTAAAATTGTATGTAACCATAAAAGGAAAAAAAAAAGAACCTTTTCTATCTCCTCTGGCAGTAATCAAGGAAAGCCATCTTACAGTTAATCATAGAGGAATTTGAGAGGAACTAACAATCCTTGGAATTTAAAATTTCCTTAATCCTTGGAATTTAAAAACACAAATATCTGGCTTTAGTCTAGATCAGTTCAATTGAGTCATAATTGTCTCTGATTCATGTGAAGATTTTATTTAAAAATTTTCTCTGGAGGATAGTTGTGGTTAAAAAAAGGAGTAGGGGAAATATGTAAGATCAGAGCAGATACTATGATACAGGGAATAGTGAAGATCTGCTATTGGAATAAAAAAAAATCAATTAACAAGAAACTTTCAGGAAAGAAAGATGGGCTGTGCATGGGTGGTACACACATTTAATCCCAGCATTCAGGAGGCAAGTACATCTCTGTAAGTTCAAAACCTATCAGGGATACCTAGTGACATCCTGCCCCCAAGAGGGGTCTGGAGAAATAGTCTAGTGGTTAAGCTCACTTGTTGATCACATAGAGGACCTGGGTTTAATTTTCAACATCCACATGTCAGTTCATAATCAAAACCCCAGTTCCAGGATGCACGTGACATGCATATGAGCAAAACACTGATAAACATAAAATAAAATAATGATTGTT
Source organism: Peromyscus californicus insignis (assembly GCF_007827085.1). Taxonomy (NCBI): domain Eukaryota; kingdom Metazoa; phylum Chordata; class Mammalia; order Rodentia; family Cricetidae; genus Peromyscus; species Peromyscus californicus. The sequence continues at coordinate 69,625,679 of NW_026294617.1, read as the reverse complement.
TTTCCCCCTCTGAAAAATTATACCAGTAATCTTTGATAAAGTTTCAGGAGATCCTAGAACTCAAAATTTCCTAAAATGAGATTGATCCAAAAATGGAGTGCCTGAGTTTGGAAATTAATTTACTTATTCTCTGTCTCTTTCTAGTTTCCTCTTAATTGAAATTATTTTGTTCCAATAGAAGATTTTCACCATTTCCTAAGATTTTTCTTTTCATTCCCACAGTGAGTCTTCATCTACGGTTTCATCTAACCAGAGTCAGGAGTCTGGCTATCAGAGTGGCCCAATTCAGTCAACAACTTATACCTCCCAAAATAATGCTCAGGGCCCTCTATATGAACAGAGATCCACACAGACGCGGCGGTATCCCAGCTCCATCTCTTCATCACCCCAAAAGGACCTGACTCAGGCTAAGGTAGTAGCTTAATGATCCCCTGGGCCTTGGTTAGCAAAGTAGTGGGTAAAAGTCCCTTGAATATTGTTTCACTTTTCTGGAAATGGTGCTACAAAATCTTGGAGGTGCTGACTGAGATGCTGACAAAAGCACATTTCTGTGATTGGTAAACTAAACGTTCCTTTCAGCAAGAGTGGAGGAGACTCAAGAGCCAGAACATTTCTCTTTGCAATAAAGATTTGTTGGTTATAGCAAAAACTGTCTCAAATACCTGTCCTTTTCTCATAGAAGATCTGATTGCTAGACTTCAGGGTGCATATATATTAGTAAATCTACCTTACTCTGGTGAAAGCGATAGCATATACCAAAGGTGGTGTGGAGTACCTGTCCAGCAGGATAGGTCTTAAGGATTGTTGGATTTTAAATATTGGGTGGGGGGAGTGGCTGTGTACACATGAGTGCTGGTGCCCTAGGAAGCCAGAGGTATTGGAACCCCTGGAGCTCGAGTTACAGGTGGTTGTAAGCTGTCCATCTTGTGCGCTGGGAACTGAGCTCAGGTACTCAGTTATCTTTCCAGTTTCCCTAATATATATTTGACCAAAATTAAACTAAGTGACTGATAACATCTCTTTTACAAGTATATCTGTTCTTGCTCATTTCTTGCTCCAGAATGGTTTCAGTTCTGTGCAGGCCACGCAGTTGCAGACCACGCAATCTGTTGAAGGTGAGTGTTTTCCAGGCTTTTTAATGATTTTCCTCAGTGCTGATAGGGGTGTTTTGTTTTGTTTTTTTTGTAAGACGGGGCTCTGCTGTGTAGACCATGCCGGCCTCTTAACGCTTCTCCTTAAGTGCTGGGATTAAACATGTGTGCCACTGCACACAGTATTTTTTTTTTTTTGTGTGTGTGTGTGTGTGTGTGTGTGTGTGTTTTGCTGGCATGTGTACATGTGTATTATGTGTGTACCTGGTGCCATAAGATGCCAGAAGAGAATATTGGATGCCCTGGGCCTGATAGTGCAGAAAGTTGTAAGCCGCCATGTGGATGTTAGCAGTTGAACCTGGGTATTCAGGACGAGTAGCCCTTGACCTCTGAGCCATTTCTTGAGTCCGCTATTTTAATTTATGAAGAGTCTTGCTGTAACACAAACTGCTCTTGAATACTCCTGCCTCAGCCTTATAAGTGCTGGGATCATAGCTTTCAATTTCTCTGAATTTTTTAGTTTTGTTTTATGTGTATGGGTGTTTGCCTGTATGACTGTTTGTACACGAGGTGTGTGCCTGGTGCCTGTGAAGGTCAGAAGAGGGTATCAGATTCCCTGGAACTGGTTGCAGATGCTATGTGGGTTTTTGGAAATAGAAGCTTGGATCATCTGCAAGAATTGAGTGCTCTTAACTGCTGAACCATCTCTCTGGCCCCATATCTTTGTTTCTTTTCCTTTTTTGCTGGCCTCAAACTCAGAGATCCACCTGCCTCTGCCTCCCAAGTGCTGGGATTAAAGGTGTGCGCCACCACTACTCGGCTTGGTATTTATTTTATGTGCATTGGTGTTTTGCCTGCATTTATGTCTGTGTGAAGATGCTAGATTCCCCGGTACTGGAGTTACATACATGCCATGTGGGTGCTCGGGATTGAGCCCATATCCTCTGGAAGAGTAGCCTTTGCTTTTAACTGCTGAGCCATCTCTCCAGCCCGCATCATGGGTTTTTGAAACATATTTTCACTCTGTAGCCACAGCTAGCCTCAAAATCATGGTGATTGTTCTGTGTTGGCCTGCCATGAGCTAGATTATAGGCGTAAGCCACCATACATAGCGAGTTCTCTGTTTTATTTTTTTTTTTTAAATCTAGGTTTAATTTTGTTAACTTTTGAGTGTGTTGTGTATACAAGCATGCACATGCCACCGCACTCATGGATTCCAGGGAACAACTTTTAGGAATTTTTTTTCTCAAGCTCCACTGGGATTCCGGGATCAAACTCAGGCCATCAGATGGTTTATGTGCTGCTAGGAGTAGTAGTACCCAGTGCCTGATTTATGATAAGCAAGCACTCTACCACTGAGCTCTCTCTCCAACCCAGAGTTTTTGGTTAGGGGTTTGTTTTTTTTTTTTTCTCCTTCCCTCCTTAAAAATGGTAATTGATTTCCTTCACTGGGCAAATGAAGTTTGTGTTGTTAAATGCCTGAAATTAAAAAGAGTTGTCCTCTCTGAATAACCTCCCCTCCCTCTTTTTTTTTCCTCTGTAGTTGAGTAGTTGAGAACTGTAGTTTTTCTATACTCATAGTCAGTTCCTGTTTTTTAATGAAGGGAAATCTTGTCTTACTTCTAGGTGCTACAGGCTCTGCTGTGAAATCTGACTCACCTTCCACTTCTAGTATACCCTCTCTCAATGAAACAGTACCTGCAGCTTCCTTACTGACGACAGCCAATCAGCATTCATCCTCCTTAAGTGGCTTGAGCCACAGTGAGGAGATTCCAAATACCACCACCACACAACACAGCAGGTGATTTGGAGTGAGAATTAAGGTTGGAGTTGTGAGTTTCAGTAACCGAGCTACCTATTTTGTTTCATCTTAATCACTACTTGTCAGAGACCACATTAGCCCTCCTTTTGTGGGAAGTAAGGACAAATGAGACTTACTTTCTCCTTTTAACATCTGCTCTTGCTATGATTGTTCATAGTCCTGGAAACTGGCCATTGTACATGTCAATATGGTCTCAATCTTTTTTTGGGGGGTGGGGGTGGGTAATGATTCTTAATTGGAGCACTAGGCCAGGTAATCATAGCATTATGTTAATGGAAACCTTTCCCCCATTATAGTGCGTTATCTACACAGCAGAATACCCTTTCTTCATCAACATCTTCTGGGCGTACTTCGACATCGACTCTTTTAGTAAGTATGATGCTTGAGAAAAAGTGTAGTTCGTGGACTTAAATTTCTAAGCCTAAGATTGTCACAAGAGGAAGATAAGTATTTTTTTGTTTTTTGTTTGTTTAATTTTCCCTCTCTTGAGTCAGGGTGTTGCTATGTAGCTCTGTCTGCCCTCAAATTCATGGGTAGTTCCTCTTGCCTCTGCCTCCCTAGTGTTGAGATTACCGGCTTACATTTAACACACCTGGCTGACCGAGTAGGGAATACTAGAAATTTTCTTCATGACTTAACTGAGGTTGTAGAAAAAGGTGTAAAAGAATATTGAAGCTAAAAGAGTCCAAAAGTTTTGCACTTATGGAACATGACTAAAAGTCTCAGCTTTTTCTTTTTCACTGAAGATAGGTAGGGGCTTTGTGTTCTCTCAAGTGCAGAAGAACATACACGTTTTTTAAAAATGGAGGTATACTCACAGCCACTGGTGACACACGCCTTTAATTCCAGCAATCCGGTGGCAGAGGCAGGCAAATCTCTGCGTTCAAGGCCAGCCTGGTCTGCAGAGAGTTTCAGGATAGCCAGGGCTACATGGAGAATCCCCACCCCCCCCCCCCTTTTTTTAAATGTGGCCTTTTTAAGGTGTGGAGGTATTGCTCAGTGATAAGAGTACATCATTAACACGCATAAGGCCCCATGTTAAATTCTTAGAACTATAATGGGAAAAAGAAAAAAAAGTCAGTAACAGAATAATACATATCTTTTCACTGGTAGAACAGTTCTTAGCCTGGGAAATGCTGAATGTAAGTCTTTGAAGCAGGACATCTTTATCAAAGTGGTATTCAGATGAAAACTCATGGTTAAGGATTTACTTTATGGTAGTAATTCTCTTTTGTGTGGAATTAAGCTAAAGCTACTTTGGAAATGGTGTTTAGTTTACCGGAAAGGTATGAGGGCTAAAGCTTTCTTAGGAGTCTCCAAAATTACACAATTCCAGTTTTAAGTAAGAGCCAGTACATTCTTCTAGCGAATGAATGAGTCTTGTAAGTTGAACTAGTGAAACAAAGTGTGGAAAAGAAGGCTGTGATAGGCTTTACTTCTGAGCCGTATCCCTTACCAGCTGATGTTGTTGGTCCCTATGGAGTTCGTGTCCCCACTTTTGCTGTTTTTCTGAACAGGATGATGATGGTCAGTGGGCAGTTGCAGGGAACATGTAGCTAGAGATTTTTCTTTTATTGCCTTGGCAGAGGGAATCCTGGTACCCTGGGTTGGCTTTTTTAATTGCAAATTTGATTATAAGATCATAGATTGCTTATCTTTCCTACCTGTTGCTAATGTTGTTTCCTTCTATCTTCTACTGCTCCCCTTTGAAGCACACAAGTGTGGAGAGTGAAGCGAATCTCCATTCTTCCTCCAGCACTTTCTCTACCACGGCCAGCACTGTCTCTGCACCTCCTCCAGTGGTCAGTGTCTCCTCCAGTCTGAATAGTGGCAGTAGTCTAGGCCTTAGCCTGGGCAGCAACTCTACTGTCACAGCCTCAACTCGAAGCTCAGTTGCTACAACTTCAGGTAGCTTTACATAGGTGGGTGGCATTTCCTCTAGGATGGAGGGGATAATAAATTGTATGACAACAAAAAAATGTTCTCTTTCAGGAAAAGCTCCGCCCAACCTTCCTCCTGGAGTTCCGCCATTGTTGCCTAATCCATATATTATGGCTCCAGGGCTGTTACATGCCTACCCGGTAAGTGGGACTGAAGGATCTTCTCTACAAAGCAAGGATCGTGTGACTATTCTTTGTAGCTCTGGCTTCAGATGGAAGACAGTAATTAAAGCAGAATAAATGAATGGTACCCACATATAGGCAAATAGGTTTTTAGTGTGTGTGTGTACACATGCTGTGTGTGTGCACACCTGCTGTGTGTGTGCTAAGATCAGAGGAAATTGGAATCTGTTCTCCTTTTCACCTTTATGCAGGTTCAAGTTAGGCTTGCATGGTTGAGTGGCAAGCACCTTACTTGCTAAGCTATATCACTAGCCTAAAAAAGGTAAGAGGGGGGCTGGAGAGATGGCTCAGTGGTTAAGAGCACTGGCTGCTCTTCTAGAGGACCCGGGTTCAATTCCCAGCACCCACATACAGACATATATGCAAGCAAAACACAAATGCAGATGAAATAAAAATAAATAAGTTATATTTAAAAAAAAAAAGTAACAGGGTTTGTGTGTTTGTTTTCTTTTATGTATCTGGGGGTTTTGTTTACATGTACATCTATACACCACAGCATGCCTGGTGTCTGTGGAGGCCAGTATTGGATCCCCAGGAGCTCCAGTTACAGACAGCTATAAGTAACCCCCCATAAGAGTAAAGCCTGGGACCGGGCGGTGGTGGCACACACCTTTAGTCCCAGCACTCGGGAGGCAGAGCCAGGTGGATCTCTGTGAGTTCAAGGCCAGGCTGGTCTACAGAGCGAGATCCAGGACAGGCACCAAAACTATACAGAGAAATCCTGTCTTAAAAAAAACTAAAAAGAAAAGAATAAAACCTGGGTCCTTTGGAAGAGCAGTCAGTACTCTTTAACTTCTGAGCTACCTCTCCTTCAAATATAATAGTTTTTATAGAGGAAGGACTAAACTTAGACAAGGCCCTTTGCCAAGTATTTGTTTTATGTGAATATGATTTCTGGATTTTGAGCATCAACAGCCAGAATGTGTAGTATATGTTATTTCATATAATGCTATTGATTCTCTATCTCTGTAGTTCTTTGCTTTCTTTGACCTATTTAGAACTCAAATCTAGAACTACCTGAAAATAAGTGACAATAGTAGTATTTTATTTGGTATGTCTTCTGTCACCTTGAAGTATTCAATAACCAATAAGATGGAAAGTATTTATAAAAATTCTGTTTAAAAACACCTATTTTTGCTGGGTATGTTTACGCATGCCTCTAATCCTAGCACTTGGGAGGCAGAGGCAGGTCTATCTCTGAGTTCGAGGCCAGCCTGGTCTACAGAGCTAATTCTAGGACAGCCAGAGCTACATAGTGAGACTCTATCTCAAAATAAAAAAACAAAACAAAACAAAAAACAAAACAAAACCCACCTATTCTTGGGCCAGGTGTGGTGACATGTGCGTTTAATCCCAGCACTATGGAGACAAAGGCAAGTGGATCTCTGTGAGTTCTCGGCCAGCCAGCACTAAACAATTATCTCAAAACAAAACAAAAAAAGCCACCTACCTATCCCTACCTTAGTGATCAAATTTAGATAATAGATTATATATCCAAATAGCATTCTTAAGCTTTTTTGTCTTTTGAGTTAGTGTCTCACTATGTAGTTCTCCTGAAATTTTTAGAGATCTGTCTCTGTTTCCAGAGTGTTGGATTTAAAGGCATGGGCCTCCAGGCTTGACTGCATTTTTGTTTTCTTTTATCGTTTGTTTTAATAACTCTAATTGGAAATGTCATACATTGATATAATGTAATTTGATCATACCACCCTTCCGTTCTTTTATAATTCTCATTCCTTCTTAAACTCCCCTTTTCCCAACACTTCCCCTTTCCTTCTTAAATCTTTTTTTACATTGTATACATTTTTAAAAAGATTTATTTATTCATGTATTTTTATGTACATGAATGCTCTATTTGCATGTATGCTTGCATGACAGAAGAGGGCATCAGATGTCATTATCGATGGTTGTGAGCTACCATGTTGTTGCTGGGATTTGAACTCATGACCTCTAGAAGGGCAGCCAGTGCTCCTAACTGCTGAGCCATTTCTCCAGTCCCTACATTGTATAATTTTTAAAACATTTTTTTAAGGTATACGAATGTTTTGGTTGTATTTATGTATGTGCACCATGCAGAGGTAGATACCTATGGAGGTCAGAAGAGAGCATGGGGTCCCTTCTAACTAGAGTTACTCATAGTAAGGTGCTGCGATCTGAACTCAGATACTCTGCAAGAGCAGTAAGTGCTCTTACATACTTTAAATATATATAAGTAATATTATTTTATGTGTATCAGTGTTTTGCCTGGGTGTATGTACGTGAACTGTGTGTGTACTTGGTTTTTCTGGAGCCCCAAAAAAGGTTATTGGATTCCCTGGAACTGGAGTTACATATGGGTGTACCCCACCTTGTGGGTGCTGGGACTCAAAGCGGAGTCCTCTGGAAGAGTAGCCAATGCTCTTAACTGTTGATCCATTCCTCTATTCCCCATATTGCATACTTTTTTTTTTTTTTTTTTAAGAGATCCTAGACATATGGGGAAATAACAATAAAATGTGAGTCCTTTTAGGAAAGATAAATTTCAATCCAGGTTTTAAGGTCTGCATGAGACAGTGACTGCTCAATAGAAATTAAAGCCTGCTGTACTTGAATCTACCCATTCTCCCTTACTGGTCCACTAATGTCTGCCTAGTCATTATATATAGTATGTAGTTTAAGGGACACTTCAAGACCTTTCATTGAATCACTTAATCTTTTTGTACTTTATTACTTTCCACTGAAGGGAATAAATAATCTGTCATGTTCTAACACTGAGGATTTATGTTATTTGAATTATGTTGCCTTTTGCTACCATCATGACTAGTTCCTATTAATGTTGTTAAATGTCTGTCTTACAGCCACAAGTATATGGTTATGATGATTTACAGATGCTCCAGACAAGATTTCCATTGGTGAGTATGTGGAATTGAAATTTGGAAAAGAACTGTAAATTTTTTCTTTTTCTTTTCTTTCTTTTTTTTTTTTTTGGTTTTTAAGATTGGGTTTCACTGTGTGGCCTTGCCTGTCCTGGAACTTGCTCTGTAGACCAGGCTGGCCTCACGAGAGATCTGCCTGCCTTTGCCTCCTGAGTGCTGGGATTAAAAGTATGCGCCATCACCGTCCGGCAAAATCATTAAAATTAATGTTAAAATCAGTGTGGCTCTTGTCTGTAATCCCAGCATGTGAGAAGTGGAGGCAGGAAAACTAGGAGTTCAAAACTTGCCTTTCAGCCAGATGGTGGTGGCGCACGCCTTTAATCCCAGCACTCGGGAGGCAGAGTTCAAGTACAGCCTGGACTACAGAGTGAGTTCCAGGACAGGCTCCAAAGCTACACAGAGAAACTCTGTCTCAAAAATAAATAAACAAACAAACAAAAAGTGCCTTTCCTATATAATGAGTTCAAGGCCAGCTTGGGCTATATTAGCTCCTGTCTTTCAAAAAGACAAAACCCAAATAAAATTAATGAACGGATTCTCAGATGTTCAATCACTCATAAACCTAGCTTGTTCTCAGTCTGTCTTTTTCCCCCATATACTTTATCACATATATGTGTATATATATTGGTAATTGAATCAAAACCCATGCTACAAAGCTGCAGCTCAAATGGACTAAAAACTGTTGACATACTTTCTATCCACATCAATTTTCTGTTCTGCTTTTTTTTTTTTTCTTAATTGTTTGAGGCCCTTATGAGTAAAACGAGGACTTTATGCATGCTGGGTAGGTACTGTACTGCTGAACTGTATTCCTACTTTGTCATTTGAATATTGGGGGTGTATCTCACCATGTTTTTCAGACTAGCCCCAAACTGCTGGACCTCGTAGTCTCCTGCCTCAATTTTCTAAGTATCTAGGACTACTGTCATGTATCACAACCCCTGACTGGTTTGTTTGTTGTTGTTGTTTTTGTTTTTTTGAGTCAGGGTCTTTCTATGTAGTTCTAGCTGTGTATTCTGAGTACTAGAACCAGTCACTCACCACCACACCCAAACTCCCTGGCTTTTTTCCAGTGGTTCGGTTTCTCTGTTTCACCTTTTATCTTTCTTCTTTTTCCCAGAATCCCCAGAATGGTGTACTTTAAGCCTTTACTGTCTTGTAAACAGGAAGTTTACAAGAGTAATTGGAATTAATGGGAGCTCTAGCCATCATATTCAGACGGTTACGATATTTTTAATGTCTTAAGTCTTTTGTTAATGCCAGTGATCAACCTAGAGTCTCTTGCATTTAGGCAAATAGTGTATTTCAGAGCCTTTAATTTCACTAAATTGCTTAGGCTGGTATTGAAGACTTGATTTGTGCCTCGTATTAGTTAGATTACAGGCCTGTATCAACAGGCCCAGCTTTTGTTGTTGTTTTGAGACAGAATCTCACTGTGTAGGCTGTGTAGTCCAGTCTGGCCTTGGTGATTGTCCTGCTTCAGCCTCCTAAATCTTCAAATGCTGGAATTACAGGGAGCACCACCACATTCAGTTTTTGTTCTTATTTGGCGACACTAGGCTGGGTGTGGTAGCACTTGCCTTCAATCCCAGCATTCAGTCTACATAGCCAGGACTATGTAGCCTTGCTGGCATAGAACTTGATATGTAGACCAGGCTGGCCTCAAACTCTAGAGAGCCACCTGCCTCTGCCTCCCACGCACCACCTTTTAAGAGTGTATATGCATACAGGTGTATTTAGTGCATCTCGCTTTCTCTGTTCCCACCCACCCACATACCCTCTGTGCTAGTGTTACAGGTGTGTCCATAATCATACCCATGGCTTTTTACAAGAATGCTGGAGGTCAAAGTAGCAAGCACTGTTAACTACGGAGCCAATTTCTTCGGCCCCACAGTCAGCTTAGCACTTCGGCAGAAAGAAGAACCTGTTTTCTCAAAATTAACTAGGAGGATCTGTACAAGATTAAACCTGTCGGTCCTGCTAGACCTTGATGTGCACTCCAAAAGTCTATCTGTGACTCTACTCATGGCCAGGCAGTGGGGACAGTGTATGCGAGATTAATTGGTGTTCATGTGAGTGCTAACTTGTTTAATCGGTAACTGGGTAAACTGCAGTATTCAAATATTCTCTTGCTTCCTCTCATCTTGTGATTTTCATGCTGGGGAATGAGTGGAATTTAATCTCTGCTCTTTTATTTTGGTTCTAGGATTACTACAGTATCCCGTTTCCCACACCCACCACTCCACTTACGGGGAGGGATGGTAGCCTGGCCAGCAACCCTTATTCTGGTAGGATTGGGATAGAGCTGAATACAGGGAGATGTGTTGGGATTGGAGGTAGAAATGTGATTAGTCGCAGGAAGGTTCCATAATTACTATTTTTAGCAGAACTGTCACTTTTTGTGTTTTTGGCTAGTCTCTACCTTTTTCCATGAAGTGTGATTGAAAATGCCCTTCTGTGCTCCCTTGTGCCGCTTTACCCTGTGTACAGTGGCAGTCTCATTGCCTTGCTAGTCCTTAGGTTTTTGTTTATGCATAACTGATCATTGTCTTCTCATCTTCCCTTAATTCTTGCTGTCCTCCAAGCCCTTGGAGAAGCAAGATGTAAGAAAAGGGTGGGATGGAGATTAAAGAAAACAAGTTGACAGAGGAACATGGGGAGGTTTCATTTTGGGAGCCTTTGCACATTATAGAGTATACAGCTAGCCCTTCTTTTCATAGGTGACCTCACCAAGTTTGGTCGCGGGGATGCCTCCTCCCCAGCCCCAGCCACAACCTTGGCCCAACCCCAACAGAACCAGACGCAGACTCACCACACCACGCAGCAGACATTCCTGAACCCGGCGCTGCCTCCTGGCTACAGTTACACCAGCCTGCCATACTACACAGGGGTCCCGGGCCTCCCCAGCACCTTCCAGTATGGGCCTGCTGTGTTCCCTGTGAGTAACTACTGGCTGGACTCCTTGTGAAGGATCCCAATTCTGGGTACCATCCTAACTGCTTTCAAGGCTAAATGACTACTTAGTAATAAATGAGGAACAACTTGTACCTTTGGCCCATTTCTGGCCTGAGAAGAAGGGATATGGGATTTTAATTGGAACAAGGATTACCTGAATGGTATATTAGTTACTTTTTTGTTGTTATTTTAAAATACCATGACCAAAAGCAACTTACAGAAGAAAAAGTTAGTTTTTGGCTTACGTTTTGAAGGGGAAGAGTCCATAATGGTGAGGTGCCCAGAGTAGGAAGTAGAACAGGAAGATGGGATAGGGCTACAAACCCTCAAATAAATCCTGTCCCACTGATTTTTCCTCCAGTAGACTTCACCTCCTAATGGTTCTAGAACCTCCTCAAGCAGTGAGAGAACTAAGTACTCAGATATCAAATACATGAGCATTTGCTGGCTATTTCTCATTCAGCCACAATCAGTAAGGATCCCATTTCACTTTTCAATCTGTGGCCAGCCTACATTAGGGTGGGTATCTGCCTAAATGTCCAGTCTTTGGAGTAGGACAAGTGAGACAGATGTTGTCTGTTGCCATTTCATTCCATTTCTGTCCTTTTTGTTCTTCTTCAGGTGGCTCCTACCTCTTCCAAGCAGCATGGTGTGAATGTCAGTGTGAATGCCTCGGCCACCCCTTTCCAACAGCCAAGTGGATATGGGTCTCATGGATACAACACTGGTAAGTTCCCTTCGGCCCCTTGCTCAGTGGTCTGTGTGGGATATTACTAGATGGGAGAAAGACTTGGTATTTGGAAGTAGGTCAGTGAGGGTAAGCTAACTTTCCACATATGATTGTCATTGTTTGATTGGCTTAGGGGTCCAAGAACAGTACCAACAAAGAGCTTTTACTAGAGCATGTATCCACTATTCACAGTGGGAATGCTCCAAGGGCATGTGTTGGCTAATCTGTGTTTGGGTGAGAAACAGGACAGGGGCCCCAAGATTTCAGTGAAATGTCATTGAGGGAAGATGGTAGTGTACATGGCACTGAGAGTGAAATCAGAATACTTGCGAGATTTTGATGCTTTCCTAGCTAACAGCCTGTACCATAGGTTTGGCATGAGTTCGTTTGTAGCAGCAATTTTGTTATACGGCTTCCCTTTCTTAATTCCCTAGCTAGAAGGCCTACAATGTGGAGGAAAATGAGTAGAGTGAAACATAAACCCTCGGGGTTCTTCTTCATTTGTATAGCTAGTCTTCTTGCAAAGGCCCGCTGCACATCTGATGGCAGGGAAGGAAGTAGGGATTTTAGGGACACATGTAGTCTAGCCCTTGCTTCTCTAACTGACTCTGATGCTTTACTTTTGGAGGATGGAGATGAAAATTTTCCTTTTGCAGGTTTTTTATTTTTTCTTTTTTTACTTTATAGGTTTTTTTGTTGTTGTTTTTTAAATTTGGTTTGTTTTTGTTTTTTGAAACAGGGTCTCTCTATGTAGCCCTATCTGTCCTGGAACTCAAAATGTAGACCAGATTGACCTGGAATCCACAGAGATTTATCTGCCTCCGCCTTCAGAGTGCTGGGACTAAAGGCGTGCACCACCACATCTGTCTTGTTTTCTTGTTTTGTTTTTGAGACGAGATCTCTATGTAGCCCAGGCTTGCCTCTAATTTGTTTCAGTCTTTGCCACTGTCCTGAGTACTGGAGTAATAGACATATACCGTACCTGGCTCCAGAAGAGGACTGACAACAGTTCCCTGTCATTTTTTTTTTTTTATGACTTTTAGGTGAATCTGGGGAGGTGATTGCTGCAGTTGCTAATGGGTTGGACTTGAGAGTTATATTTAAAAGCTTGCATCCTAGTTACAGTTTTAGGGGATTTAGAGGAACTAACAAGTGTTCTTCACTCTTCTATGGGCTCTGGGTGGGTAAATAACTAAGCTTTTCTGTAATTGGAGAACTGAGCACAGAAGACAACAAATAGGTTTAGGTATTAATAGACAGGTGGAGGTTTGAACTGTGATCTTTAAGACTAGGTCATGATACATGTTTTAAATATCTTGAGGAACCGCTGAGATTTAATACCCATATTCCTTACGGCTACTCCTCTCATTGAACAAGGCCTAGCCTAAACTTTGGTGGGTAGAGAGGTGTAAGCTTTTTGACTTTGATGGCTCCATCCCCCAAATTTACCATTAGGTTTAAGTACTAAGAGGTCCAGTTACAAATATTTTAAAGGGTATGTGATTGGCGAGAGTTGGAATCTGATTCTGAAACTCTTGGCTTCTTTTCTGCCTTAAGATTTCAGAAATCTGCTATAGCAGCTTTTTGAGAACCCCTAGTTCCCAACCCCCAACAGAGGGCTCTTGTCATTTTGTTCCTCATCAACCTCTAAATTCATTTATTTTTATGTATTTGATTCCTTTTAGGAAGAAAATATCCACCCCCTTACAAGCATTTCTGGACGGCTGAGAGCTAATTTGGCCCAAGCCTGGGGGCTGTGTTTTGTGTGTGTGTATAAATTTGCACTGAAGTCTTGTTTCAGAAACCAGACCACTGAGGAGAGCCTGCTGAACTGAGGCCATGGCCTACGTGGCTTGGGGAAATGAGTTGGTGGATACCTTCTGGGCTTTTGAACTTGCCCCTCCCCATTTCCCTCTCCCCCATGTGTCTGACCCTGTCTTACCCATTTCGAGTTCGAGCGGTGCAGCACCTCCGAAGCATCAATGCACACACCTGCTGTTGCTTTTGATTTCTGGAAGGCATGTAGATCCAACTTGTAACAAAAATATTTGTAGTCTTCAATAAACTGTGGTATTTCTTTAGCTAACTCTGCGTTCTTTCCGTGCATGTCTTTCTGGACACCAGGAGCCAATGCTGTATTGTGGATAAAGGGTGGAGGGTGGCCTTTTCAGTCAATTCCCAGTATAGCCAAAGAGCTGTTAGTGTTTCAGTATAGTCACTTTTAAACTGGGGGAGGGAAAACAGCCTGTTTCCAGCCTATTGATTGGTTGGTAAAGCTATTATAAATAAAAACAAAACTGATTTCCCATGCTTTTATGTCTTTACTTTTTCATGTAGATTATCCCCTTGCCTCTGACATGGGCTGAGGGGAAAGGACAAGAAGTTAGTGTCAAGTCATGGTGAAAGGCAAAAAGAGATGGTGTTCAAAGCTGTTGTTAGGGAAGTATCGTCCAAGGCTTAATTTCTACATCTGGTTCTCAAAGGCTGACTGGCTGATTGATATCTGATCAGGTCATTAGTGATCACTCAGTTGAGGACTTGGGCTTTGTGGAAACTGTGCTAGCCTGGAGCACTGTTCATGGGCCTTTGACTTTTCAGAGATTGAGAATTATTAGTCATTTTTTACTTGTGGATGTAGCCAAAGATATGTGAGAGAGATTTGGTCAGACATCCTGGTGGAAAATTTGCACTCACTAACAAGTACACCCATCAGCCATTGGTTTATAGCATAAATTTGAACAATTAGATCACTACCTTTGGTTAATTGGAAACCAGATCTTCAGCTTTCCTTGTGTAGTTCCCACCCCCTCTGGTCCTATAGAATGTAACCTATTCTTGAAGTTGCTGCCATGCTAAGTAAGAGGAGTGGGTTCTTGGTTCTTCTGCCTTCCACCTACATTGTTTTGTAATGACTTTTTATCACAGTTGGGAAGATGGGGTAGGCAGGACGTGGGGTGGGAAGGAAAGCAAACCTTTTAGTCTGAGGATCTCTGGAATAACTAGTGAAAACAGGGAAATCAAAGCCTTTTTTTTTTTTTTTTTAGGTTTTCTAATACTTACATAGAGGTTTATTATAACTACTATACAGGATTCTCTCTTTTTTTTCCCCTTGCATTTCTAGTTCTTTCTATCTTCTGTACAATTTAAAACCTGAACTAAACTGTTTTTATGTAAAAATAAAACAAGGTAGGAGCTTGCTAGAACTAAGTTTCTCTTTACCACTCAGCTTGGATCCAGTTAGTAATTTCTCCTACCCTGTGTAAGCACCCTAGCTTCTCTTTGCAGAGGGTAACCAAGTCAGCTGTATGCACTGATCTGTTAAAGATAACTCATTGTCTCTTTGGTTTTGTCTTGAAAATATTCTGTATCCTGGCTCATCTCCCTTCCCCCTCAAACCTCACTAGCTTTAGTCCTTTTCATAACTGAACTTAAAGTTATGCCTGCTACCCACTGTTTTGTCAGATAGGCATCTGCATTCTGAAGAGAAGAAAAATCTCTGCTACCTCTGGAAGAGTTTGATGTATTGTTCCCTTTGTTTACTCTGTGCCTTCCAGGTATGCAGTTGCAGTTAAGGCTTTGGAGATGGGGAAGTATTTTTTTCCCTTGCTTTATTTCTGTGGTTCTGCTTTTTCTTCCCCTTATTTGTTCCTTTTGAAGGGCACTATCTGGACTTAGGATGTGGTAGAGTTTAACAGTTAAATTTTTTTTTTCCCTTGGTACTAGAGATCAAACCCTGATCTTTGTGCTGGTTAGAAAAGCACTTAATCACTGACTAACTCTTTAACCCTTAAAACTGATTCTATTGGAGGATTCTAAAGTGATTATAAACTTAACTCCTAAAGGCTGCCTTTGTTTTAGGCATTGGCTAGGAGAATTTGAGTTCTGGAATTTGTGTGGAAACTGCTGTTGAATTGTGAGTGAATGGAAGATTCCTTATGATTTTATCATTAATATATCGCTTCTTTAAAAAAAAAAAAGGCAAAACAAAGCTCAATCAGTGCTCTTCAAATAAAAGAATACCTCTGGAGGCACAGGAATTTTTTGGGGGTTTCCTTTTTATCTTTACAGGAACTAATAATGTCTTTTCTTTTTTAATTGTGAATTAAATTCCTAGTTAACTTATTTTTCACATTTTTGTTTCAAATGTCTCTAGTGAGATGCTAGATTATCCCATGGCTTTTCCTGTCTTCTTGATTCATTGACCAATACCCTCAGGAAGGAAGAGTGTAGTAGTATGTTTATTTCAGCTTGAGAACAAATTAAAATGGATTATACTACTACAGGCTCCTTTAAACTGTGGTGGTAGGGAAATTTTCAACAGGAAACATAAATTAGGTATGGATTAAAGCTGTTGTTTTGTGGACAAACTGAAGTAGTGAAAATGACATTGCTTGTATGTTTCATATAGGCTGAAAGACTACCCCTCACGACATTTCCCCATTCCCTACACCACTAAAATTATAGAACCAGAAATTCTTCTTAGGCCAGCCCTTTAAGTCACAAGGATATAAGCCTTATATAATTCCTATGATCAGAGAAGTGAGGCTAAGTGAACTGAGGCTCTGAGAATAAGCACTCTGGGGACTGCACCGGACTGTTCCTAATATTTAACAGTGTGGTGTTAAGGATTTTGAGTCTCAAAGTATCTTATAAAACAGAAAGAGCCAGTCTTAAAAGTCTTAAAAAGCAGAACTGAGTGGAGTTTGGTTAGACAGATTTGCTACGGACATTATAATATCCTTTTGTTTTGAAATCATATGCTACTGAGGTTTTGCTCATATCCCCTTGCGCCCCTCAGAAGGAAGTTCACACATGTATTCCACACATAATATCTAGAAAGGGCAGAAGAACTTGTAGGCATCATTTGTGTCATGAATTCTGACATCTCAGAACTGATGTGAAGGTGGAACAAACATACCAGAATTCCTTTGCAGTGCCATAGCTAGAAAGGCTGCAGACACCACGCGGTCCTAGGACAGAGGCGAGGCTGACAACAGAGCTAATCCTCTGTGTTTCCTCCTCCCCTAGGTGTATCAGTCACCTCCAGCAACACGGGCGTGCCAGATATCTCGGGTTCTGTGTACTCCAAAACCCAGGTAGGTGCCTGGTCTGCATGAAAGTAGAAAGAGATGGACATGGAGGTGGAGTTGCAGTTCAAACAACCCTCAGGAGCAGTGTCAGAAACCCATCCTACCTTTTCTAAATGAATTGTCTCTAGGCTTCAGTTTCTCTAGGACTTTAAATTTAGCCCTCTGAGGAGGAAAAAAAAAAAAAGATGTCATAGGAAGGTCAAGTGTGGTAAATTGTAATGTGATGTTATTTACTGTGCAATGGTCTTGGCCCCTTGACCTACCCACTTACGATCATTTTCATAACTCAAAAAAAAAATATGGAAATGAAGGGAAACTAGTTAATTTCATTCTTTTTTTTTCTTTTTTTTTTTTTTTTTTGGTTTTTCGAGACAGGGTTTCTCTGTGTAGCTTTGCGCCTCTCCTGGAACTCACTTGGTAGCCTAGGCTGGCCTCGAACTCACAGAGATCCGCCTGGCTCTGCCTCCCGAGTGCTGGGATTAAAGGCGTGCGCCACCACCGCCCGGCTAATTTCATTCTTTTTAAGTCCATAAACAAGAGTAGGAATAAAGTGAGGTATTTGTTGTTGAGTTATCTATAGGTATCTATAGGTATGTCTTGTCATTTTTTATGTCCCAGCACCTTCCATACTCAAGATATCTCAGTGTTTAGTCATTTCTTCAGAAATATCTAAGGAGTTTTAATTTATGCTAAACCACAGAGGCAGGAATGCCCAGACTAGTGAGCAAATTTCCCTGTATTCACATGAAATGTACAATTTTATTTTTATTTATTTTGAGGAAGGGTTTAATTCGGTAGTCCTGGCTGACCTGGAACTCACTGTGTAGACCAGGCTAGTCTTGAACTCCAGAGATCCACCTGCTTCCCAAGTGTTTGGGATTAATGGTGTGCACCATCATGCCTGATCAATGAAAGATTTCATGGGGTGCTTTGATAGTCGTCTTTCTGCTTGATCCTTATGACAAAAGGTCAGCAATATCTTTTTTTTTTTGGTTTTTGTTTTTTGAGACAGGGTTTCTCTAAGGTAGCCTTAGTTGTTCTTGACTGTCCTGGAACTCCCTTTGTAGACGAGGCTGGCCTTGAACTCACGGAGATCACCTGCCTCTGCCTCTGCCTCCTGAGTGCTGGGATTAAAGGCCACCACCACCTAACTTATCTCTTATTTATGAGGAAACTGAGGCCAAGTGGTTCATTTGCCTAGGATCATGGAGCTATGAAATGGCAGAGCTAGGACTAAGACTTTTGAATGTTTGACTTGAGGTGTGCTATTGTTTCTGACCTGGCTGCTTTCTGAGGATGGGGGTATTTGGGCTCAGAAAGTCCTAGGATTCTTCTGATGATCCCTTTTGCTCTTTCTCCTCCTGTTCTCCCGGAATAGCAGTCCTTTGAGAAACAAGGGTTTCATTCCGGTACTCCTGCTGCCTCCTTCAACTTGCCTTCAGCCCTAGGAAGTGGAGGACCCATCAATCCAGCCACGGCTGCTGCCTACCCACCTGCCCCCTTTATGCATATTCTGACCCCCCATCAGCAGCCACATTCTCAGATCCTTCATCATCACCTGCAGCAGGATGGCCAGGTAATAGCCCTTCCCCCCTCTCTCCTTTCCCTTCCTCTTCCTTCCTATCCCTTCAAACTGCCTCCCTTTTCCTTTTCTTAACCTTCCTTACCACCACCTTCACCCAGTCCTCACCAGTGCCAGCCAGGGGCACACAGCACATACAGACACAAGCGCACACAACATGAGCAGTTGGCAGAGGAAACATGAGAGAATGGGCCAGATTGAAACCCTTTTGCCCAGTTCCTTTGGTACCTTTCTCCTCCACCTCCCGTGGCACAGTTCTCCTCATCCTGTCAGACCTGGGTCACACCTTCCCTCTTAACCTCTCCCAGCCTTCTCCCTTCCCTGACATTATAGCTTTCCCTTCTAATGGTGGAGTTCTATTGTCAAAAGTTTGTCCCTTTATTTTCCATATATCCTGGTTCTGCCTCAGCTACCATATTTGCAGATGATTCTCTGTTGCCAGCGCCAGCAGGAGGAGCAGGTAATGAAACTGAATGATAATGTGCTTGAACCAACTTCTTTATAGTCCCCATTTCACCTCCACAGCCTGAGGTGACTTGAAAAGCCTACCCAATCACAAATCGGGATACACAAACAGAAACACTATGCTAAGCTCTCTGGCCTCCCCGTCCTCTCTCTTCCTTCCCCTTCAACACCCTCTTTATCTTTCTACCCTTCCCCAACTCTGGAAACACTTGGTTACCAAAATGGAAAAGACTCTTGGGGCAGCATCTGGAGCCTGATGCCTCAGGTCTTTCCTGCTTTGTTTGAATTGGTGTCACATTAATGTATGGTGGTGGGTGGATCTGAAGGGTGGGAAAAGAGACCACTTAAGAGCTCCAACGTAGGTGGCTGGGCAACTTCCTTGCTCTCAAAGATAGCTTTCCATATTGAGTCATTCACAGAGATGAGTGAGAATTGAATCATCTTGTAATCAATCACTTCAAAAAGGCCAGACTCTCAAAGTTGCCTTTTTTAGACAGAGCAGTGGGTAGTGGGGAGACAACTGAACAGGAATAGAACCAACTCACCGTCTCATCTCCAAAGTTTTCTTGTCCACTTTTCATTTTTCCTCTGTTTTCAAGGTTTAAAAAAAAAAATGTTGCCTTGTAAAAGAGGCTATGTAGACCGAATTTTCTATGCTTGAAAAGTAAACTTCATAGTAGGTTCTAAGGAAATGAGAGAGTATAACTATTTTACACATTTCCACTTGAAGATGTTACAGATTGGTCCCACTAACTAGACACCTTTTTCCTCCCCCATAACCTTCCCATTCCCCTGCAGACGGGCAGCGGGCAACGTAGCCAGACCAGCTCCATCCCGCAGAAGCCCCAGACCAACAAGTCTGCCTACAACAGCTACAGCTGGGGGGCCAACTGAGGCCCTGACCCTCTTCTCCCGGTCCCATCTTCTGAGAGGGCTTCTCAGCCTGGAAACTATGGAAACAGCATCAAAGAGAAAAGAATGTGGGGCCATTCCGCTGCTCCACACCCCCAGCGGCCCACCCCACACCTCAGCTTCATGTCTGTCCCATTCCTATACCACCCCACTCTGTTGTATGTATTATAGGATTTGTATTTTCTCCCTCCCCTTCCTCCTTCCTCTTTGCATTCAAGATTATGAAACTTTGCTGTGGGCCCTGCCTTTCCTTCACTTCTTCCTGTTCACCCTGGTGGTGTATAGGTGAGGTGGGGAGGTGA
Organism: Peromyscus californicus insignis; assembly: GCF_007827085.1. Taxonomy (NCBI): domain Eukaryota; kingdom Metazoa; phylum Chordata; class Mammalia; order Rodentia; family Cricetidae; genus Peromyscus; species Peromyscus californicus. The sequence goes on along the minus strand of NW_026294617.1, from coordinate 69,605,692 downwards.
AACCCCCCCCCCCAAATATATATCAGCCCAACAGCCCTAAGTCTCCTCCTTTATTATTAGGAAAACCAAACAACACACACAAAAAAATGGCGTCATAAATATGAACAGCATTGTCATATGAATTAGTTGAAGTGTTTTTTTTTTTGTACTGTGTCCTCAAACTTAATGGATTAATGTGTCTTGTATATATATACATATATATATAAAAAAAAGGAGAAAAAAAACCAAACCTCTACCTTCAGCCTCTGCCCATTCTTGCTCCGTCTAGGATATCCTCACTCTCGTCGATGACCAGCTTGGTGAATAAGTATTACCGTACCAACTGGGCCTCTTCTAGCAGGCTCGAAGGCTGTGGAATAAAGTGAAATCTTTGCCCTTTAAGAACTCTCACCTTAATGTGCTAATATTTTGCCCTTAAGGGGATTCCCTTTCATACCCTGTGACTGGAAAGAACCACTACAAGTCTTCATTTCTTCTAGAAACTGCCTCATCTATAGCAAGTTTTAGGAGGTGAAGGGGGAAGGAGTAAGAACATTTAAAAGAAAGGGACTGTGGGAACCTAAGCCTGATTTTAAAGGATTTTGCAGTCTGAAGCCAACATTAGCTATTGGCTGGCAGAACCAAAGCTTAGGGTCCTTTTCACTTTATAGAAGTAGACTACAGTAGTTCTTGTCTGAGTTTTGATTTTTGAGACAGTCTTACTGACTGGCCTATAACTTGGTATGGAGACCAGGCTGATCTCAAATTCAGAGGCCTGCCTGCTCTGCCTCTTGGGTGCTGAAGTTAAAGATTCTCAACAACACCACCCTGCCTTGCCTATTTTATGTCGCTTAGAAATGCCCAATTTCGGCCGGGCAGTGGTGGGGCACGCCTTTAATCCCAGCACTCAGGAGGCAGAGGCAGTCGGATCTTTGTGAGTTCAAGGCCAGCCTGGTCTATAGATCGAGATCCAGGAAAGCCGCAAAACTACACAGAAACCCTGTCTCGAAAAACCAAAAAAAGAAAGAAATGCCCAATTGTTGGGGAAGGGTAGATGATGTAGAGCAAGACATGGGGTGGGGGCATGGTATGCTAAATGGTTTTGGTCTTCATTACATGGGAAGGGGAGTGAGCCCGAGACTCACCATATTGCCAAGGATTCAAGAGATTCTGCTTCAGACTTCCAAAACTGCAAGTATCCTTCTGGCTTGGGTGGGGAGGATGTGTGTTTGAGGATCTTGCTATGTAGTTCAGGCTGACCTCATACAGAGATCCTCCTTGTCTCTTCCTCTGGGGTGCTGGGATTAAAGGCGTGCACCACCAAATCTCATAATTACATGTTCTTTGTTCCTTTCCAGGATGCTTCAGTAGTTTCTCTTCCCTGCCTAGTATAAATCTTACCTTGTTGGTTGCAGTCTGTTTTAAAAGTTTAAAAGAGCAACCAGGCATGGTGGCAACTGTCCTTAATCCCGGCATTTGGGAGGCAGAGGCGGGCAGATCTCTGAGTTAGAGGCCAGCCTTGTCTACACAAAGTTCCAGGGCAGCCAGGGCTACACAGAGAAACCGTGTGTCGAATAAACAAACACATGTTTAAAAGAATTCATTATGGCCAGAACTAACTCCCTACTAGGTGAAGCGATTCCTAGCATCCCCATGTCTTTATTCAGCCGTAGGGAAATAGCTCTGGAAGGAGCTTGGTAAAACACTTTGCCTAACCTATACTGTTGGACGTCACTCACATCAGTCCAGAAACAAACACAAAGTGGGAGTGTTTTCTGAGCCTGGGGCGAGGCAGGGCTCGGGACAGGCCACTCCCTTTGACGGCTTACTTGGAACCATCCAGAGAGTAACGGAAACACCACTTGGGCCCTGGCGGATGGGCAGGAAGGAGAACCATCTAGAAGGGAATGTGATCTTGGACGGTGGGAATTCCGCATGCCCACCCTCACTCAACTCTGAAAGGTAGTGTAATAAGCTTCGCGTCTGAGGAGCACCGTCAATCCCGCCTCTTCCTCCTCCGGGTTACAGCCTTTTTACGACAATGCCGCGTCGCTGACTTGGTTTCCGGCAGCGAATGCTGAGCCCTGGCTAATTCTGACAGGGTAGCGCAAGCTGGCGGTCCGGTGACGCTCATGTCCTGCAGAAGTTTAAAGTTTGTAGTGCCCCGACGGGAATGAACTTCTTTGACCTTTTCCGGGGCTTTTTCGGCTTTCGTGGACCTCGGAGGTGAGCGTAGTTCTGGGCTGGACATGAGGAAGGGGTGTTCTTTGGGGACGCTTGACCCCTTCACCGTGTTTTTGGAAAGCTTCCTTCCCCGCCCCCTTCAACTGCTGAGAGATAGAAATCTCAACCTTGAGTACTCACCCCGCCACAGTAACCAAAGCGGTCGTGCAGAGGAGAGAAACAGTACCTTTCTCCAGAGTGGGGTGATGCAACAGCGACCTGGGCGTAGAAGACAATGGGGGTCTGGGGGAAGAGGACATGAGCAAGTGAGCAGGACCTTGGGCAAACAGGAGTGGGCAGTGAGACACCGGGGAAAACGACAGATGGGGACGTTTGGGAGATGTCGGGAGGTTGGGATAGGCTCTATTTAGAAACTATAAAACCCTAATAGACCTTTCAGTGCTGTTTTGACTTGGAAGCCAGCTCTCCAGTGTTTTCTTCAGCTGCCCAGACCCCAGCCCTTGTCCCATTTTGCTGGCTTGGGTTGATTTTATTGCTTAGACAGTGCTTAAATCTTCGTGGCTTCTCCGCCTCCACTCTCAGCCACAGAGATCCCTTTTTTGGAGGGATGACTCGAGATGATGACGATGATGATGACGAAGAAGAGGAAGACAGAGGCACGTGGAGTCGAGGGAGCTATAGGTTTGATGGTTCTCAGCCTCCGGAGGAATTCGGTTTCAGCTTCAGCCCCGGAGGAGGCATGCGATTCCACGACAACTTTGGCTTTGATGATCTAGTACGAGATTTCAATAGCATCTTCAGCGAGATGGGGGCCTGGACCTTGCCTTCCCACTCCCCTGGTGTGTAGATTTCCCTGAGGGAGAACTTATGGGTTACTGGGTGAAATATGGACCTTGCAGAGTAGTTGGGGATGGATAGTTTGCAAAAGCTGATTTCAAAAAAATTTCATGTGTCTTAAGTCCTTTCCTATCCCAGTATCACCTGCCAACTTTCTACAGAGCTTCCAGGTCCTGAGTCAGAAACACCTGGTGAGAGACTGCGGGAAGGGCAGACGCTGCGGGACTCAATGCTTAAGTACCCAGATAGTCACCAACCCAAGATCTTTGAGGGGGTCTTGGAGAGTCATGCTAGACCTGAATCCCCCAAACCAGCTCCAGATTGGGGGTCTCAGGGACCTTTTCATAGGGTGAGTACTCTGTCTGCACCTGAGGTTCAGGGACTAGAGCTTACTGGGCTCTCTTGGAATTCTAGCGCCTCTAATTAGTGCATTTACCTGGATTTTCTTCTTTGTTGGGCTTTTTGTTTTGAGACTTGGAACTCAGATTTAGAGATCTGCCTGCCTCTGGGTTAAAATGTGTGCCAGCACACCTACCCTAAGGTTTATTTATTTTATTGTATGTGTATGGATGTTTTGCCAGCTTGTGTGTCTCTGCACCACATATGCCTGGTGCTCACAGAAGTCAGAACAGGGCATTGAATACCCTGGAACTCGAGTTATGATGGTTGTGAGCCATCATGCTGTTACTGGGAACTATAAACTACAGTTTTCTGCAAGACTGTCCCCTACCCTCTCTTTATTTTATTTTATTATGTATTTTGAGACAGGGTCTCTGCATCCTTAGGTGTCCAGGAACTTGCTATGTGGACCATGCTGGCCTCAAACTCAGGGATCTGCCTGACTTTGACTCTGAGTTTGTTACTTTGGCTTTTTGTTGCTGTTGTTTGTTGTTGTTAAGATTTATTTATTTATTTGTATGTGTGTGCCTGTGTGAGTTTTTGTGTACCATGTGGGTGCAGGTGCCCGTAGTGATGAGGTGGTGTTGAATCCCCTGGAGCTCTGAGCTGCCTGATATCCTGGAAGAGCAGCAGGTGTCCTTAGCCTGTGGGTCATCTTTCAAGCCCTGTTGCTCCTGGTTTCTTTTTGCAGTAAAGGAGAATAGAATACAAAGGGGGAATGGAAAAAATTTTTAATCACTAGTTTCAGTTCTCAGTTAAGAAAGGGTCTTGAGGCTGGGCATGGTGTTGCACACCTTTAATCCCAGCACTCCTGAGGCAGAGGCAAGCTGAGTTCTGTGAGTTCAAGGCCAGCCTGGTCTACACAGAAAATCCCTGCCTCAAAAACACACACAGACACACGCAGACATACACACACACACACTAAAATAAAATTAAAAGAAAGAAAGGATCTTGAGTCAGGTATGTTGGTGCACACCTTTGATCCCAGCTAGGGAGGTAGAGGCAGGCAGATCTCTGTCAGTTCAGGGCTAGCCTGGTCTATAGAGTGAGTTCCAGGACAAGAAACCCTATCATGAAAAACCAAAACGACAACAACAAAAAAGATCTTGAAGATGCAGGAAAGTATTTCAGAAAGTCTGTTTGGTAGAAGTTCATATACAACTACGGAAGAAGGTATGTGCACATAAGCTGCCCAAATTGAAGTATTTCTGGGGGTTGGGAACTTGGGAGGAGTCTGGGGTCTCTGCCCCTTCAAGCTTCAGATGGAAGGTATCTTTTCACCAACTCTGTGTGGCTTCTTCTACAGTTGGATGACATATGGCCTGTGACTCCCCATTCTAGAGCCAGAGAGGACAATGGTGAGTTTAGAGGGAGGACACATTTACCATGGCGTTGTCTTGGAAGTTTCTTCCTCACACACTTGTCCTGTTTTCTTTTTTCCACTCTCTCCTGGCTTTTGTCTCTCTGCCATTCCAGATCTTGACTCCCAGGTTTCCCAGGAAGGTCTTGGTCCACTTCTTCAACCTCAACCCAAATCCTATTTCAAGAGCATCTCTGTGACCAAGATCACCAAGCCAGATGGGGTGAGCTGAGAGAGAAGAATTAAAAAACTGGCCAGAGAATGCTCTGGAAAGAGGGAACTGTATAAGAAAACACTAAACTCAACATAGTGGTATTAGAAATATGTTGGAACCTCTCCTTGCAGGTAGTGGAGGAGCACCGCACTGTGGTGGACAGTGAGGGACGGAGAGAGACCACAGTGACCCATCAAGAAGCACACAGCAGTTCCAGAAGTGGTGAGTTAAGAGTGACTCTTAACTCCTGGGGGAAAGGGTATGCCTACCTATTGGTACTCTTCCTCTGTCTTGTTTAGTATGCCATATGTACGACTTTGTTCCTTAGATCCAGTCTCTGAAGGTTCATCAGCTCTGGAGGATCCCTTTTCCCTCCTGGATTTGCTCCTAGGACGTTGGTTTCGGTCCCGGTAGCTTTGTTTCAGAAGCCTTCAGGTCCTTTCCACTCCCTTCCCATTGCCCATTGCCAATAAGCTTAGCTTTTTGTGTCATCCTGAGGTTCTTGAGTGTGTGAAACAATTCATTGAGCTTATGCCAGTCTGTCATTCATCCAAACTGACCAATAAAGCCTTTATTTATGCTAAAGGTCTGAGTCTTGGTTTTGTCAAGGTTCTTTTGCTTTTCAGACCCATCCAGGTTTCCAAAATTGTCTTGACTTACAACTTTGTATTGTATGTGTACACCAGGAGTGGTATGTACATGTGGGTGTCAGTTCTTTCCACAGTGTGAGTTCCAACTCAAAATTTCAGGCTTGATAACAGGTATTTTTACCCACTGAGGAGTCTCTCCAGCCCTTCATTATTATTATTTTTTAAATAATTATTTTCCATTTCCAAAACAAGATTTAATAAATGAGAGTTAGGCACAAGAAGAAAAAGGTTTTATTACTAAGGAAATAACTAGAGATAATTCCAGAAATATTTCTAGAAAAGAATATCTCAGATCGCCAAAAGATATTTGAATGAAAGTAAGATAACTGCTTCCCTAATTAGAAACCACTAACTGAATAATTCATGAGATAGTGCACTCCGTGGGCAAATAGACCTTTTGTAAGACGGTGTCTTGCTATGTTGTTTGTGGTTGGCCTGGAGTTCGCTGTGTAGACCAGTTTGGCTTTGAACTCAGAGATCTTCTGCCTCTGAGTTCTGGGATCAAAGATGTGTGCTTTTTTCTTTTTTTTTTTTTTGGATTTTTCGAGACAGGGTTTCTCTGTGTAGCTTTGCGCCTTTCCTGGATCTCACTTGGTAGTCCAGGCTGGCCTCGAACTCATAGAGATCCTCCTGGCTCTGCCTCTCGAGTGCTGGGATTAAAGGCGTGCGCCACCACCGCCCGGCGATGTGTGCCTTTTTAATTAATTTTTAATTTGCTATTTATTTTTATTTTCTGAGTAATTGTTTGTTGGTTTTAATTAATGTTAGAAAAATATAATTAGCAAAAAATAGATTTTTTTTAATTAAATCTTTTTTGCTAAGCTGAAGTTTTTCTTTTTAAGTATTTTTTTGAAACAAGGGTTGACTGTAGACTAGCCCAGCTAGAACTTGTTATAACGTCATTCCAGGACAGCCAGGGCTACATAGAGAAACCCTGTCTCAAAAAAAACATAACAAAACAAAAAGTCTAACAATCAAGCACAAGAGATAGTAGTTAAAAAAAAAAATCTACTGAGGGTTGGGAGAGATGTGGTGCCCACCTATAATCCCAGCACTTGGTAGGCAGATCTCTGAAGCCAGCCTGCTCTCTGAGTTCCAGAACTGCCATGACTATACAGAGAAACCCTGGCACAAACAATTAAATCTGTTATTTTGTTCTCTTATATTTTTTGGTTGGTGAAGCTTTTTGTTTTTCTTTTTGTTTGTTTGTTTTTCAAGACAGGGTTTCTCTGTGTAACAGTCCTGGCTGTCCTGGATCTCACTTTGTAAACCAGGCTGGTCTCGAACTCACTGAGATCCACCTGCCTCTGCCTCCCAAGTGCTGGGATTAAAGGCGTGCGCCACCACCACCCAGCTTTTTGTTTTTCTCACTATAGCCAAAGTGGTGGTGGTGGCGGCGGCGGCGGGCGGGGCACGCCTTTAATCCCAGCACTCAGGAGGCAGAGCCAGGCAGATCTCTATGAGTTCAAGGCCAGCCTGGGCTACAGAGTGAGTTCCAGGACAGTCAGGGCTACATAGTGAGACTCTGTGTCAGAAAAAAAAAAAAGCAGAAACAAGCCAACTATAAGATTTTGAAGGGCTAGTGACATGGCTCAGCAGGTAAGGCTGCTTGCTACCACGCCTGGCAACCTGCGTTCAATCCCCATGACCTACAGAGTTTAAGGAGCAAACTGACTCCTGCAAGTTGTCCTGTAACCTCTGTGTGGGTACTGTGACACATGCCCCTCCCCCCAAAACACTGAAAGAATAAAAAGATTTTGAAGACAAAGATGTGGAAATCTTCTCCCCAAAGTAGATGTTTTTAAGACTTACTACAGGGGATTGGAGAGATGGCTCAGCAGTTAAGAGCATTTATTGCTTTTGCAGAGAACCTGGATTTGGATTTCTGCACCCACATAGTGGTTCTTAGCTATGTGCAATTCCAGTTCCAGGCGATCTAAGGCCCTCCTCTGACTTGTGCAGGCACCAATCACAAATGTGGTGCACAGAGATACATGCCAACAAAAGACTCATATGAGCTCAGCAGTGATGGCGCACACCTTTAATCCCAGAGGCAGAGGCAGGTAGATCTCTGATTTTCAAGCCAGCCTCATCTTCAGAGCAAGTTTCAGGACATCCAGGGCTACAGAGAGAGAAACCCTGTCTCAAAGAAACAAAACCAGAAATACTCCTGTACATTAATATATTTTTTAAAAAATTTAAATCCTCAGTGGAAATCATTGAATTTTTTAAAAGTTATCTTAAGTGTATGAGTGTTTTGTCTGTGTGTACGTCTCTACACTTTCATGGTGCAGTGCCCTCAGAAACCAGAAAGAAGAAAGCATCAGGTCCCCTGGAACTGTAGTGTAGGAGTGATTGTCTGTGCCTTATTACCCTGAAGCATCTCCCCTAGTGAGGCAGCAGGTAGCTACTAGGTACCCGCCCCCCTGGGGCATGGTCCAGACAGGAACCCCTTAAGACCTGGGATGACATACGTGCTCTTTCTTCGATTTACTACCTTGTGGTCTTGGATGCTGGTGCAGATCAAGGCAGAGCTTAAAAAAGGGGAATGGATGGGTATAGGATATTAAGGTAGATTATTGTATATACTAGTGAACTAATTTAGTAAAATGTTAGCCTTAGATAATTTGCACTGTTATGGATTCTTGTATATTGATACAAATATAAATTATTTTTATATTCCTATTTAAGATAATTTGTATATTGATACAAATACAGAACTATATTTGTTGTAATGTATATATATATATTTCCACTATTATTTGAAATATTTTATATATTGATACAAATGTAAAATTATATTTGTCATACTGTATGTATGTTCTACTTCTGTTTAGGATTTTTTTTTTTTTTTTTTAGTTTTTCGAGACAGGGTTTCTCTGTGTAGCTTTGCGCCTTTCCTGGAACTCACTTGGTAGCCCAGGCTGGCCTTGAACTCACAGAGATTCGCCTGGCTCTGCCTCCCGAGTGCTGGGATTAAAGGCGTGCGCCACCACCGCCCGGCTTGTTTAGGATATTTTATATATTGATACATATTTAGGATTGATGTCATATTGCATATTACACTATACATTTCTACCTCTGTTTAAGATATTTTTTGTATTATCACAATTTTGAGGTCATTGTCCTTTTACTGTATATTTGCTTACAGACTGTTTACCTTATTTTTATGAAGCCTTAGTCATTAGGTTATTTAGGTAGATAAGACTTACAGATTTATAGTCACCCATGCTTGTCATTTCTATAGTTATATTAGTTACATTGTCCAGATTTACAGATGCATAGGTCAGATGGACAGGTAATCTTCAAACACTTCATAGACCTAGAGAATATGGCATTTAAATAACTTAGAGTTCTGTTGACATGAGACATGATTGCTCCTGGCAGCACTAATTTGATCCCGAGAGAATGCTGGGCTTCTAAGACATTTCCATTTGAAAGTTTGTCGTCTTCTTGGCACAAAATGGCCTGCTGGGCAAAGAATTGCCCTTGCCTCGACTGCTGACAGTACTAATGCTGTCCTTTCTGGACAAGTGGGACACAAGGAAAAGTGACTTCTGAACTCTGCCAAGACAGGGTAAGATGGTCTCTCAGAATTCCTGCTTCTGAAAATGGTCTGTCAGATACTCTAGGCCTGTAGTCAAAATGGATGTCCCAGTGGTGCTGAGAAACTTTAGGTGACTGTCCACGCTGCCAGCTGTCTCTGTCTACTCTAGCAAGACTCCCAAAAGTTGCTTGTGTCCATCTCCCATTTTCTCAGGTATTATTATATTACTTCTTAGGTCTTTGATGGGATTGAAGACTAACAGTTAAAGTTACAATCTTCTTGTATCTTAGCTAGGACATATTAAGTATCAGATTCAGGTTCTTCAGGATAGGACACCTTTTGGAATGATCTCTGTACGTGCCATTTACCTATGCTCTAGACTTCTCTGGATTTTAGTATGTGTCTCCTGTTTGATGTTACTCTTGTTGGTTGTAGTTCCATTTGTTTATATCATTATCTTTTATTTCTCCTTGATAATTATTTCTATTGTATATAGTTTTGTGTTAGGTTAGAACTTTCTTCCTTAGACAAAAGGGGAAGATGTAAGGGTGGTTGTCTGTGTCTTACCCTGAAGCACCACCCCTAGTAAGGCTGCTAGCAGGTAACTGCTAGATACCTGCCCCCCTGGGGCGTGGCTCAGACGGGGACCCCTTAAGACCTAGGATGACATACATGCTCTCTCTTCACTTCGCTACTTGGTGGTCTTGGATGCTGGTACAGATCAGGGCAGACAGTAGTGCTAGGCTTAAAGGCATACAACACTGTAGCTGTGTTGTGGAATAATCTTTTTGTACACTGTGAAGATATGTCTTTACCAAGGTGCCTTCTGGTTGGTTTAATAAAGAGCTGAATGGGCAATAGCTAGGCAGTAAGAGGTTAGGCTGGACTTCTGGGCAGAGAGAGAGAGAAAGAGGAGATGAATCTAGGCATGAGAGAGACACCAGAGGACATGGAGAGGAAATAGGAGATGCAAGATGGAGGAAAGTTGGTGTCGTTCCCCCCCGTCATCCCAAAAGAAATCTGTCTATACATGGCACCCAACATCTGGCCACATATATCCACATAAGGCCTGTCTCTGCCTCCCGAGTGCTGAGATTAAAGGTATGCACCACCACCGCCCAACTTAATTTTGAATTTTGAAAATGCGGATGAACACAGAACAGCAACTGCTGAGAGACGTTGGATTTTGAAAGGACCTACTAAATTAAACCAGCCTGTATATTTAGAGATGTCTTGGCCTCAGAATGGAAGTTGGAAAATGTGTTGTGTTGGGGAAGAGGTTGTGCTTGACCAGGGGAGACCTCCTGAGGATCTTGGCTACAGACATGAGGGAGGAAGCCAGGAAAGACTACAGGATAGGTGATTTGTATGCTGATCCCTCTGCATGGGAACAGCTCTGAGACTGGATGAGACATGATAAATAAATCTTGTCGGCTACAGAATCCTCATGACTTATTTTTCTTAAAGATTTATTTATTATGTATACAGAAGAGGGTGCCAGATCTCATTACAGATGGTTGTGAGCCACCATATGGTTGCTGGGAATTGAACTCAGGACCTCTGGATGAGCAGTCAGTGCTCTTAACCTCTGAGCCATCTCTCCAGCCCCCTCATGACTTATTATTACATGCCATCCATTAATATGGCAAGGATAGAGGTTTGGCTATACAGTCCAAACAGAATTATAAAGTTGACAGATGCCTTTTACCTGCTCAAACATAAAACAAAAAAAAATCATCTTTAACTGACTTGTACACACTGCACATTCCATTATTGTGTTAATGCAGATATGTATGTTACCTTTGAAAGTTTGTATGCTTTCAGAGCAAGGGGACTAAACACCAATGAAAACAGGTGGCCCAGGTGATCCAGCCTCTCAGAGTGTCTATGTTACAGTTTTCTCAGTGTTCTGCATCCAGAACAGCTTCAAGGCTGAGATGGTCCAGCCTCACAGACTATTCTAGCCAGGACTGCAGATAAGCCTTTTGCTTTCTCATTGCACAGAGACTGGACAACAAATGTTACAGCTAGCTCTCCCAGGACTTGACCATTATTCTAATTTTCTCAGGGTCCCCCAAAGATTTCATCACCCCTAGTGAAGCAGTCTAGAGAACATGACACTCACATTCCCACGAGGTGGGGTGGGTGGTTTTTGATCATTCGTTGGGTTATGGATGTTTGCCATCATTTAGGGGGATGGTCACAAGTTGGTCATGGTCAGGGAGAAAGCTAAACAAAGGAGATTAGATTCAGGGATCTCTTTCTGAAGGGGAATATGTTTCTATTCTTCTTTAAGGTATTGTACCTATGCAGCTCATTTAACAACGTAATGTAAAGTTCTAGTCCTTGAAAGATATTTAGGAGTTAGTCATCTACAACAATCAAACTTATAACCATGTTAGGTATATTTTCAAAGTCAAACTGAGATATATTTAAAACAGATAGATGGTCTTCTAACACTTCAGGGACCTACAGAATATGGCAATTCAGTGTTTTAATATCATAAGGCTTTTCATGACTGTGAAACACTTATGTTTCTGGCAGCACCAATTTACTTCACAAATGATGATGGGCATTGAAGAACCTCCATATGGAGTTTGCTTTCATTGTGGCACAGCTAGCCATTTGGGCAAGAAACTGCCCTTGCCTCAACTGCTGACAGAATGCAGTCCAAATTGGACAAGTGGGACACAAAAGAAGACAATTGCCAAACTTTGCCAAGACAAAGTAGGACAGTCCTTTAAAATTCCTGCTTCACAGAAAAGTCTGTCAGATATTTTAGACCCATAGGCCAAAGATGGTTGCCCCAATGTTGCACAGGAACCTTGGGTGACTTTCCAGGCAGCCAGATGTCTCTGTTGTTTCTTAGTTTTGGAAGTTGTTTGCTCTGTACTTCCTGTTTACTCAAGTAATAGTTTATCCTTCTCAGGTCTCTGATGGAGTTGAAGATGAGATAGTTATAATTACAGTTTTCTTTTTACCAAATTCAGAAAAGAAAGTTATAAAAGAGATGTAAAATGTATAAGGTTGAGAGACATAAAAGCTTAAGTTGTTAATCTAAGAAGATGTTTTAAGGTCTGAAAAGGTATTTTTACGTTGGTAATACAAAGTATGATAAAGAGTGGTTTAGGTAAGAACTTTTGACTCACTAAAGTAGGATAGACAATACAGTAACTTTCTCCAGATTTGCCAAATACATGTGGACTGCACAATGTAAATGTAATTCTTATTTGAAAATTGTTCCTATTGTACATAGTTGGTTAAAGTTTAAACCTTCCCTTTTTATTTGGAGAATATGTGAAAATTGTTTATTTATTTATTTATTTATTTTGAATTTTTTCGAGACAGGGTTTCTCTGTGTAGCTTTGCGCCTTTCCTGGGACTCACTTGGTAGCCCAGGCTGGCCTCGAACTCACAGAGATCCACCTGGCTCTGCCTCCCGAGTGCTGGGATTAAAGGCGTGCGCCACCACCGCCCAGCCAGAATAATCTTTTTGGACACTGTAAAGATGTGTCTTTGCCAAGGTGCCTTCTGATTGGTTTCATAAATAGTTGAATGACCAATAGCTGTGCAGGACGATGTTAGGTGGGACTTCTGGGCAGAGAGAAAAAAGAGAGATGAATCTAGGCATGAGAGTGGTGCCAAAGGCCACGGGGAGGAAACGCAACAGGAAGTGCAAGATGGGAGAGAGCTGCTGGCCCAACGAAAGATCTGTCGACACTGTTCTCTTTGCTTTTTGCCTAAGACTGCTCACAGAGCTTCAGTGGAAACTTTTTGTTTGTTGTTGGGTTTTTGTTTTGTTTTGTTGAGTTTTTTTTTTTTAAGATTTATTATGTATACAGTGTTCTGCCTGCATGTGTGCCTGCAGGCCAGAAGAGGGCGCCAGATCTCATTGCAGATGGTTGTGAGCCACCATGTGGTTGCTGGGAAATGAACTCGGGAACTTTTGGAAGAGCAGCCAGTGCTCTTAACCTGTGAGCCATCTCTCCAGCTCCCTGTTTTTGTTTTTGTTTTTTGTTTGTTTGTTTTTTTGGTTTTTCGAGACAGGGTTTCTCCGTGTAGCTTTGCGCCTTTCCTGGGACTCACTTGGTAGCCCAGGCTGGCCTCGAACTCACAGAGATCCGCCTGGCTCTGCCTCCCGAGTGCTGGGATTAAAGGCGTGCGCCACCACCGCCCGGCTCCTGTTTTTGTTTTTTGAGACAAGTTCTTATTATGTAGCTGTCCTGGGACTCACCATGTAACCAGCTTGGCCTTGAACTCGGAAAGATCTGTCTGCCTCTGCCTCCCAAGTGCTGGGATCAAAGGTGTGTGCCACCACTACCCAGCTCTCTCTCCACTTCTAAGTTTTTTTTTTAATTTTATTTTACTATATGTGTATAGGTGTTTGCCTGTATATTTATATACTGTGTGCATTCCTCGTGCCTGTGGAGGCCAGAGAAGGGCATTGGATTCCCTAGAACTGAAGTTACAGATAGTTGTGAGCCTCCATATGAGGGGTGGGGAAGATAGGATTGAACCTGGGAACTCTGCAAAAGCAGTCAGTGCTCTTAACTGAAGAGCCATCTTTCCAGCCTCTTCTTTGGGAAGTTTTATCACTGTGGAATTGGCTATAAAAATCAGTTTTTCCAGGACATGCACCAAAGCTACACAGAGAAACGCTGTCTCAAAAAACAAAAATCAGGTGGACAAAACTGGGAACTAGGTGAAAGTAGCTAAAAGCCTACAACTTCCTCAGCTGAGTGGTTTAAAGTTTTTAGAGCATAGACAAATGTGGTAGCACATGCCTATAATCCTAGAACTTGGGAGGCTGAGGCAGGAGGATCCTGACTGGGGATGCCAGCCTAGGCTACAGAATGAGACTCTCCAAAACAAACAAACAAACAAGCAAACAAACAGGAGTTATGAAGCTGGAAGTGGTTGTGCACACCTGTGAGCCCAGCACTAGGGGAGTAGAGTCTGGAGGACTGCAGCAAGGTCAAGGCCAGTCTGGTCTACATAGCAAGTTCCAGGTGACCCAGGGATACATAAGGAGACCCTGCCTCAACAATAACAACAGAAGAGCAAGCTCCTTACAAGACTTAGTTGAAAAAAGTGGTAGACAAGCCAGAAATGTAACTAAAAAATTAGAGAGCCATGGGTGGAGAGATGACTCAGCATCTAAGATGACTGGCTGCTCTTATTAGACCCATGTCCTCCCCCCAAGAACCCTTTGACAGGTCGGAGCTGGATTCGGACAGACTCCCACATATGGTGCCTGGACATGGAACTTGGGTACAGAGGATAAAGAGAAGGAACGCCATGGGTTAAGTGGGAATGCTCAGATAATTTGAGGTGGTGATATTCTTTTCTTCGGGAGTAAAATTGTAAATATAAAGCAGAGTAATTTAAGTTAAGCTGCAGCAAGTATCTCTTTCTGTCTCTGTCTCTGTCTCTCTCTTTCTCTCTCCTAATATAAGTCAGTCATACAAGTTTTGGTGGATTTTGAGAAATACAGGCTTTAGGTATAGGATATGGTGAAGATTTAGGCTTAATAGAGGGTATAACTTAAGAGCAGAGCAGGTTTTCCCCAGCGTTGGACCTGGGACGCAGAAAGGAACTCTCGGGACAGAGAAGCTACTGTGGACTTGGCAGTCTGAGAGCAGCTTCAGAAGCCCCCACCACAAGCAGCAGCAGTGGAGGCAGCGGCTGACCCAGCATCAGCATCGCTGAGACCCGTGGGGTATCATCGAATAACAGGCAGCAGGCACCGAGAGAGCCAGCGCAAGCAGCCAGGGTCTGTGGTTTCTGCCATGGCAGAGCTGTGGCAAGGAGAGTACAGTCAGCCAGAGTGCTTGTAAGAGCAGGACAGACATGGTTAGAGGCTACACCAAAACTACACAGAGAAACCCTGCCTCGAAACCCCCACACCCCCCCCCAAAAAACCATTTAATTGAGTGGTTTACTTTTTCAGAGGTTCAGTCCATTATCCCCATGGTGCAACATGGTGGCATGCAAGCAGACATAGTGCTGGAGAAGGAGCTGAGAGTCCTACATCTTGACTCACAGGCAACAGGAAGGGGTCTGTCTCACTGGGAGTAGCTTGAGCATAGGATACCTCAAAGCCCAACCCCAAGGTGACACACTTCCTCCGACAAGGCTACACCCACTCCAAAAAAGCCACACCTAATAATGCTCCCTTTGAGGGCCATTATCTTTCAAACCACCACACTATATATCAGACAGAGCCCAGGGCCTTGTACAGGCTAGCCAAGTACTCTACCACTAAGAGATACATCGCCAAGCCTCTTTTAACTATTTTTTAAACTTGCTTGTTTATTGAAGTGGGTACATGTGCCATGGAACACATATGAAGGTCAGAACAACCTGTAAGAACTGGTTCTCCCATGGAGGCTATATATATAGCATGGGGGACCCTAGGATGACTGTGGCTTATATAATAAGTTTTGGTTTTACTCAATTACTGAGCAAGCCTCAATGAAACATTTCACTATTAAGATAAGAATTTATACTGTATCAAGCTGATAATAGAAAAATAAATTAATTAATTTTAAAAAAGAAAAAAATAAAAGAAAAATTTGAACTATTAAAAAAACCAAACAAACATATTTTACTAAAGTAAAAAAAAAAGGGGGGGGGAACTAGGGACTCATCATTCCTCTCCACATTCTATTCTTTCCCTTGTTTTATATATTTTAAATTTTTTATCGGTGGATTCTGCTGGAGTATCCGCTGCAGATAAGCACTGGAGGGCTCCTGTTGCAAATCACCCTCTGGAGCGATGGAAGGATCTTTCTATTGGCACTTGGAGGAGACCCGATCTGGTGTTGGTGTGGGCCTGGGGTTCTGTTTGTGTCTTTCCTCAGGACAATGAGGTTCCTCTTTGGATTCCTGAGCACTGTGTGTGTGCTGTGACTGCTGCTGAAGCCCAACATGGCAGAGACCTATTGGGCCTTTGTGAAACACTCTCCCCTTCTGATGCCAATGGAGATTAAGAGTCTAATATGACCTAATATGGTATGGTAATACCTGGGGGGCACTCACCAACCTAAGACAGAGCACCTGTGGGGTCTGGGCAGGCGTCTCCATGATGGGTAAGGTGACCTGCTGACGTCCCATGCAACCTAAGTCAGAAGCTCATTTTTTAGTAAAAGGGGGACCTGTAGGGCTATGGCCCCCGTTTTGGGTAACTGTTGCCTTGCTTGCTGACCTTGACCTTGATGTCCTCCCTATGCTAATTCCCTGCTGGGTTCCACTCTCCTGAATGATTAAGGGAAGTTCCGTGTCTATGTATCCTGCATGATGGGCATTAACAGTTTAGATGCAAGATTGTAAAACATCAGTAGTGAACTTCTGCCCTCTGTGCTGTAAGCCTGTATTTAAGACCTCCTCCTCCCTCCTTCAATAAATGGCATTCAGCAAAAAAAATAAAAATTAAAAAAAAAAAGAACTGTTTCTCAAAAAAAAAAAAAAGACTTTATATGCTGACCCATCTCACTGACCTCCTCTTCAGATTTTTATTTATTTATTTACTTTATTTTTATTTTATTTCATTTGGTTTTTCAAGACAGGGTTTCTCTGTATAGCCCTGGATGTCCTGGAACTCACTCTGTAGACCAGGCTGGCCTTAAACTCACAGATATCTGCCTGTCTCTGCCTTGGGGGTGCTAGGATTAAAGGTGTGTGTGTGCACCATCACTGCCTGGATTTCAAGGATTTTTAATCTGAACCTTTGTTTGCTTTCTGTTGGAACTCCTTTTATATGCATACTGGTATAGTTAAAATATACTGGTATCTAAGGCTCTGTTTACCTTCTCTTATTATTCACATTTGATCATTTCTGCTGCTCTTTATTTAAGCTTAAATTTTTCTTTTGCTAGTTTGATCTGCTGTTGAGTTTATGTAGTCCACAAATGTTATCATTTCAGTTGCTAAACTTTATGATTCATTTGAATTTCTATTTCATCATTTTTACAGATCTTACTTCTCTACTGAGAGTCCTTTTTTCTTGTATCTTAGCAAATGTACCTACTAAGTCATTGCCGGCCATTGATTTAACATTCAATAGAAACTGACTTGGGCCTGGAGACATGCCGCCTGAGTTAGGAGCATTGGCTCCTCTTCTAGAGAATCCTGGTTCAATTCCTAGCAGCTCATAATGTCTGTAACTACAGTCCCAAGAGAGCTGGTGTTTTTTCTGGACTCTGATAGTGCCAGGCCCACACACATATAGTGCATTCACATACTTTAAAACACCTATACATATAAAATCTAAATTAAAAAATAAAATAAAAATATTTTGGCCAGTCATGGTGTAAGCCTTTAATCCCAGCACTCAGGAGGCAGAAGTAAGTTGATCTCTGTGAGTTCAAGATCAGTCTGGGAACCTAGGTGGTAGTGGTGCACACCTTTAATCCCAGCACTTGGGAGGCAGAGGCAGGTGGATCTCTGTGAGTCCAAGGCCAGCCTGGTCTACAGAGCGAGTTCCAGGATAGGCTCTAAAAGCTACACAGAGAAACCCTATCTCAAACACACACACACACACACACACACAAAGTTCAGCCTGGGCAACATGAGGTCATGCCTCAAAAACAAAACAAAACAAAAAACCACCACAAAATGTGGGAGTTTGTCAGAGTCCAGCTGCGACGTGTCAAAGGGTTCTTGAGGGGAGGAAAGAGGAATGAGGAAGTATTAGATAGAAAGATAGAAGGAAACAATAAGAAAGACAGAGACACAAGATAGTTTCAGGAGGGCCCTGAGTCAATACAGGAGTCTGGGAGTCTGCTTAAGGGGTATAGGGAGTTTACTAGTACATAAACTAGAGTAAACAACTCACTAAACAGCATTGGGTGCCAGATATAGTGAGAAATCCAAGGGAGCCTGTAAGGGATATAGGGAGTTTATTAGGACATAAATTGGAGAAGACAATCCACTAAACAAAATAGGCAAAGAGTTGCCTCGAGGTCTATTCCAAAGGGCTTTTTATACAATGCCAAGGAGTGAGGCAAAAGACCTCCCCCTTTCAAGATTAAAGCACAATGTACAGCCAAGTGTAGACCCTTCAAGACACCTGGTAACCATGCCTGTGACCAAATCATCCCATTATGCAGCCCTGCTGGGTAACGCAAGCTCAGATTTTCTGACCTTGAGTAAGGCCTTACTAGTAATCCTCTGTGGGCCTCCACAATTCCCCCTTCTTAATAATATAAATTTTTTAAGGGATGGTACAGAGCTTAACTCTAATAAGCACTGAATCAGCTTTCCACAAAGAGCTTGCAAGTAGCTAGAATAATCATAGCAATGCCTGCTTGTTATGGCTGCTATACCTCCTAATAAAGGAGTAGGGGATGATCAAGATGGAATTTTTAAATGGGTCTAAGATGACTATAGCAGTTTTAGCTGGATCCAGCCCCTTTTTTAAATCAATAAACTCCTGATGCAACCACATCAAATCTAAGGACTCCTTAGCATCACCATACCATGGTTCATTAATATTAACAAGTTAACATCACAATTCTAGTATGAATATTACTAAACACAACTACAATTCTCATAAACTTACATCCAAAAGCAAACTCTTAATGGAACTATTTACACTTCATAAACTTTAGAAAACATCCAAAAGCAATTTCTTAATAGAACTTTTTGCATTTCTTGCTAACAAAACATAGGGTACATTAACACAGGCTAACATTAGTCCACTCAAGGGACAAGAAAATGTTTTTGTGTTTGAGATGCTCTAGTCCTGCAGCAAAAACTTTATCAACTCCTATTTATCAGTACCGTTTTAAATTAAATAGACTGAGGAATATAACAACCCCCCCTTACTTTATATTTTTGAAGCTCCATCTTGAGCCTGGGTAAAAAAAAAAAAAAAAAAACTTCTCTATTCCTACATAAAACAGTTGAGTCACCACAGTTAATAAAAGTTTATATGCATATACAAAACAGTTCCATTGCAATTGAACCATTCCTGTCCATCCCATTTCTGAAGTCTGAGAAGTTCAAAAAGTCCGTTCTGACCAGTCTTGATGTTCCACTGAAAGCTCAAGATCAGAGCCTGGCTCATGAGCTGCCCTGAAGTCTTTGTATAGCTGTCCAAGTCATAATGAGTTCGAAGCAAAAGCTCCAAATACAAAAAGTCTCATTACCAAAGCTTGTCGCAGTTCCCTTGCATGCAGCAACCCAGTTCAAACAAGAGTCTTTGAAAACTCACTCTCAGCTACAGAGGAACTTTACACCAGTAGACTTCCCCTAGGCAATCTGCCTTAGGGTGAAGGTGGTGTTACCTTAGCTGAGCAGTGCAGACCTCTTCAAAAGAGCTCTCCATACAGCCAGCATGAACCAGGAAGCCAGCTCTTAAAGGAGCCATGCATTTGGTCACTGCTAGCAAACAGAAGTTGCAAGGCTTTGGCTGCTGGCTCCGTCCCATATCTTTTCTTTTTTTTTTTTTTTTTTTTTTTTTACAGTCCTGATTTGTCTGCACCTCCCATCTCTGGCCTGTCCACCCCGAGACCCCAGTGTCCTGAGGCCCAAGGGCTCTTAACTGCTTGGCACACAAGGAGCTCAAGGTGCTGCCCACTGGCATGAGCTACAGCTCTCACTCAGCACCCTGGGGAAGGACACCCAGCCTTGACCAGTCCCACTGCTGCACCCCAGCTCCATTAGCTGCTCTGCCAGTGGCCTTGTGTCTTCTGGGTGCTGCCTTACTGGCACGGCTGAATGCGAGCCTCAGGGCAGGGTTCTCTGGAGACTGTCTTGTGCAGCAGCCAAGCACCTTGCACATTGCCTTCCAGCTGCCTGCTTTGCTCTCCACCCATGCTCTCCTGGGACGTCCCTCACGACGCTCTGGCCAATGGGGACTCTGGCTCTGGGTGACAGACTGCCCCGCCACTGGGGTCCAA
The DNA here is from genome assembly GCF_007827085.1 of Peromyscus californicus insignis. NCBI lineage: Eukaryota > Metazoa > Chordata > Mammalia > Rodentia > Cricetidae > Peromyscus > Peromyscus californicus. Next base: position 69,585,618 of record NW_026294617.1, on the reverse strand, counting down.
AGTCTCTGCTGCACTCTGCAGGTCACCACTGCTGCCTGTCATTTGCCTCTCCTGCAGCATCTGACAAGTAAGCCACTCAATTTAATGTTTTTTTATTTGTTTGTTTTTCTGGTTTTTCGAGACAGGGTTTCTCTGTGTAGTTTTAGAGCCTGTCCTGGATCTTGCTCTGTAGACCAGGCTAGCCTTGAACTCACAGAGATCCACCTGGCTCTGCCTCCCAAGTGCTGGGATTAAAGGCATGCACCACCACTACCTGGCCTAAATGTTTATTTTTTATAACAGTTGACTATAGTGAGAAATACAAGGGAACCTGCTTAAGGGATATAGGGAGTTTATTAGGACATAAATTGGAGAAAACAACTCACTAAACAAAATAGGCAAATCGTTGCAGGGTCCTGAAAGGCTGAGGTTCTGTCCCGTGATGCTCCTGCCGCCTGAGTTAGTCCGCACCATCCAAGCCCATAAGGGAGAGAAGGGGCCAGGCATATGTGTCCCTCAGCTTAAGATAGCCCCAAAGCCACGCCCTAGGGGCTAGTACTTCAAGGTCATAGGTGAAACAGGTACCCACTACAGTTGCCATGGTCATGGTGTCTCTTCACAGCAACAGAAGCTCTAACTAAGACATACAGGAAAAAAATAGCTCAAAACTTCTACAAATTTGATGAAAAACATTTCAGATCAAAGAATCTGAACAAACCAAGAACCCAGTCACTTATTAATCAAGTTGCATAAAGACAAAGTTAAAAAAAGAAATTTTTTTAAAAGAGGTATTCTATTTTTTAATTAATTATGTGTGCATATGCATGGGTGAGGATGTGGCCATGGAAACCAGAGGCCACCTAATATGGGTTCTGGAAAAAGAATTCAAGTCCTCTGAAAGACCAGTATGTGTTCTTAACCTCAGAGCTATCTCCCTAAACCCCAAGAATGAAACCTTAATCCCAGGCAGAGGCAGGCAGATTTCTATGAGTTTGAGGCCAGCCTGGTCTACATAGTGAGTTCCAGGTCAGCCACAGCTACACAGTAAGACCTTGTCTAAAATACCAAAAAGCAAACAGAAAAGAAAATCTTGAGAGCAACCAGGAGACATCAAATTGAGTGAAAGAACTATTTAATCAACATATAATCAATAGTAGATTTCTCATCGGGAACAATGGAGTACGTATTTTACATGCTTGAAAGACTACTTTCCTCTCCTCTCCTTATCTTTATCTCTTTATCTTGATCTCTGTTTATCTCTCCTCCTCTTCTTTCTTCCTCTCCTCCTCTCCTTTAAAATAAGATCTACTGGCCAGGCGGTGGTGGCCCACGCCTTTAATCCCAGCACTCGGGAGGCAGAGCCAGGCGGATCTCTGTGAGTTCGAGGCCAGCCTGGTCTACAGAGTTCCAGGAAAGGTGCAAAGCTACACAGAGAAACCCTGTCTTGAAAAACCAATAAATAAATAAATAAATAAATAAATAAATAAACAAACAAACAAACAAACAAACAAACAAATAAATAAATAAATAAATAAGATCTACTAGTTCTCCAGGCCAGACTTAGTCTCTGCTCACTTTGGGCAAGTACTAGGGTTGACCAGTTGTCCATCTTCCCAGTTTGGGCTCTGGTTTGTGTTTGTTTACCTTCAGTGCTACAGTGCTCATGTGCTGACCAGAGGACAAGTTGCTAAGTGTCTGAGTCTTTGCTCTCTATCCACTGCAGGCAACTCAGTGCCCTATGATCTTAGCCTCAAACCAGGATAAGAAGTCACATTTACAGTGTCTTGTTGTAGAATATTTGTTTAACTATGTATTATTTGTCTTATTTTTTTTTGTTTGTTTTTGTTTTTGTTTTTCGAGACAGGGTTTCTCTGTGTAGCTTTTGCGCCTTTCCTGGAACTCGCTTTGGAGACCAGGCTGGCCTCGAACTCACAGAGATCCGCCTGGCTCTGCCTCCCGAGTGCTGGGATTAAAGGCGTGCGCCACCACCGCCCGGCTATTTGTCTTATTTTTATGACTCTAAAGTTTTATACGTAATTTACCTTTTATCATAACTAAGGAAAACTTTATCTAGTTTTCACTCCATCAAAGATCCCCAAAGAATGAAATGTTACCTAACAACAGGGACATCTGGCTGCCTGGAAAGGCACCCTGGGTTTTTCTGTAACACTGGGGCATCTATTGGCCTAGTATTATTTCTGAGAAGCAGGGAATTTTGAAGGACTATCCTACCTTGTTTTGGCAAAGGTTGGTAGTCACATTTTTTGCATCTTGCTGGTCCAGTTTGGACAGTATACTGTCAGAAATTGAAGCAAGGGAAGCTTTTTTCTTCCATATGGCTAGCTTTTGCCATTTAAAAAAACATACTCCATATGGAGTTTCTTCAATGCCCATCATCTTCTCTGAAGTAGATTGGTGCTGTCAGGAGCAGACATGTCTCACTGTTATGAAAAGCCTTAGGTTAGTAAACATATTAAATGCCATATTCTGTAGGTTTTTGAAATGTTTGAAGAACATCTATTTACCTAAATAAATCTGTTTATGACCTTGAAAACATATTTAACATGACTATTAGTTTGAATATTATAAATAAATCTTTTTTTTTTTTTGAGACAGGGTTTCTCTGTGTAGCTTTGTGCCTTTTCCTGGAACTCACTTGGTAGCCTAGGCTGGCCTTGAACTCACAGAGATCTGCCTGGCTCAGGCTCCCGAGTGCTGGAATTAAAGGCATGCACCACCACCACCTGGCTAGTTTGACTATTATAGATGACTAACTTTTTTTTTTTTTTCCGGAGCTGAGGACTGAACCCAGGGCCTTGTGCTTGCTAGGCAAGCACTCTACCACTGAGCTAAATCCCCAACCCCAGATGACTAACTTTTAATCTGTATTTTTAATTATATATACACTTTAAATGAGCTGCATAAGCACAATAACCCAAGCAAGAGTAGAAACATACATACAGTATAACAGAAATAACTTGAAATTTGTATAAATAAACTAAAATCTATGCTAATGTAAAATATTTTGAGATTAATGATTGGTCTTTGGATTAAAGTAGGTTCAATAATCTACCCTTTTATTCTATCATTTCTATATCCTCATATTTCTTTTCAGACAAAGATCCTTGAATCTGACTTCCCTTGTTTAGCTTTTTTCCTGATCATTACTAATCACAACTTGTAACCTTAAATGATAATAAATGTCCATAACCAATATTTTGGGAATGTGGGTATTGTTCTCTAGACTACTTCCTGTTTTGGGGTATACTGGTAATCTTTGGACCATGAGAAAATTTAGAATATTGATTAAGTTTTGGCTGTAATAGTCTGTGAGGGTGGCATATCTCAGACAACAGCCTTGAAACTGTTCTGGGTATAGAACTCTGAGGAAACTACCACAGGGGCATTCTGAAAGGCTGGATCATCTGGGCCATCTGTTTTCATTGGTGTCCTGTCTCCTTGTTCTGAAAATACATAAACTTTTAAAGGTAACATATCTGTATTAATACAAGTATAGACTGTGCATTGTACACAAGTCAGCAAAAGATGATTTTTATTTTATGTTTGAGCAGGTAAAATATACATCACATGTCTTGTAGCTTTTCTAAGTGTATTTCTTTATGCTTGTAGCCAGGATTTTCAGGGAGTTTTCCTCAATCAAACCTGATCATCTTTAACTTTGAACAAATCTGCGGCCTTTTATTTTCTGTGGAAATAAAAGCAGAACCTCTTTCCCAAAGTAACATATCTTTTCACTTCCATTTTGAAGTCAAAACATTTTTAAAATATGTAGGTTGGTTTAATCCAGCAGCATTCATAATCAAATGTCTCTCAGCAGCTGTTGCTCCTTCCCCAGCAGTCAAAAATTTCAAAGCCAACACAATAACATACAGTATCCGGACTCTGTGTATTTCCATTTTTACATGGCTTTTTTTTATTACTTTACTCCCTTTTTAAGAACTTTATTTTATTATTTTAAAACTATATTTTTTTAATCTAAGACTGTATATTCTTTCTCTTCGCTCTCCCAAGCCTATGTATATTTTTAAAAGTACTGTAATGTGTTTATAGGTTTTTTTTCCCGTCTGGATCTGTTGTACTGCGCATCTGTATTGTTTTTAATCAAAAACATGAGGCAAATCTTAAACTGCTGTGTCAGCTCCTGGCATTGCTCACTTAGCACATGGCAGTAGTGCATGGTTGTTTGCAGCTGGCTCCTCCTGAAGGCAGCTGCTGGGAGATGTGTCTTGATACTGCAGCCAGCATGAGAGACATGAGACTAGGAAGCCATGTTTGGCTCTGTTTCTTGGGTGTTTAGAACTTTTTTTTTTTAAGATTTATTTATTTATTATGTATATAGTGTTCTGTCTGCACGTATCCCTGCAGGCCAGAAGAGGGCACCAGATCTCATTACAGATGGTTGTGAGCCACCATGTGGTTACTGGGAATTGAACTCAGGACCTTTGGAAGAGCAAGCAGTGCTCTTAACCTCTGAGCTACCTCTCCACTCTCCAGCCCTGAACTTTTTTTTTTTTTTTTTTTTTTTTTTTTTTTTTTGGTTTTTCGAGACAGGGTTTCTCTGTGTAGCTTTGCGCCTTTCCTGGATCTCGCGCTGTAGACCAGGCTGGCCTCGAACTCACAGAGATCCGCCTGGCTCTGCCTCCCGAGTGCTGGGATTAAAGGCGAGCGCCACCACCGCCCGGCCTGAACTTTTTTTTTAAAGCTTTCTCAGGCTTTGTGTGGATGTGCATAGCCCTGGACATTGGACATCATTTGTAGGCAGAGTTTTCCTGTTCCAATAGTGCTCCCAAATAACCACACAGAAACTTATTATTAATTGTAGATGCTTGGCCAGTAGCTCAGGCTTATTACTAACTAGCTCTTACAACTTAAATTAACCCATTTATATTAATCTATGTATTGCCACATGGTTCATGACTTTACCTATCCTCTAGCATGTCTTGGTCCCTCTGTGTCTCCTGGCAACCCCACTGACTCTGCCTCTATCCCTCCCAGCATTCTCAGTTTGTCTGTCCTGCCAATACTTCATACCTGTCTACCTGTCAGTCAGTTCTTTATTAACCAATGAGAGTAATATATATTCACAGTGTGCAGAAGGATTATTCAACAGCACAGATCCCTGGAATAGACAAACTGTGAGCCACCACGTGCATGCTGGGAATCAAACCTGGGTCCTCTGCAATAGTAGCAAGTACTCTTAACCAAAGAGCCATGCCACCAGTAATAACTCTTCTAATAATGTCTTTACCTCCAACAATCCATCTTGAACCTTGAACCTTGAATCCGAGACCTTCCATAATGATTCCTAAGATGTGTCATAAGACCTCACAGTCAAGGTCCTAACAGGTTATATACTTGGTTTTAAGTTGTGTACATTGTATGACTATCATAGGTATTTTCACATATAAACAGTTTAAAGCAAAGAGGTTTGGTTTTGTTTTTGCTTAAAAACATACAGAGACACTTAAAAAATTTACAATGTTAATACATTTTAAACATATCATGTCTTTTACAAAGTATTTGAGATAACTAAACTCTGTGATGTCATGTGACTTCCTGAATTCGTATGTTTATTAAGAGGTGGAAGAACTGGGTCTAGAGAGATGACTCAGTGGTTAAGAGCACTGGATGCTCTTCCAGAGGACCTGGGTTCAATTACCAGTAACCACATGGTGGCTACAACTGCCTATAACTCCAGTTCCAGGGTCTGGACTGCAGATGCTGCATGCATATGCTGTGCAGACACACATGCAGGCAAAACATTCAGACGCATAAAATAAATAAACAAATAAATGAATAAATGAATAAATAAAAGATTTTAAGAAAGGAGCTATAAAGTGTGCTTTTTTGAGAAGGAAGCATTTTTATTTATTTTTGTTTTGAGACAAGGTTTCTCTGTGTAGCCCTGGCTGTCTTGGAACTTATTCTGTAGACCAGGCTGTCCTTGAACTCAGAGATCCACCTGCCTCTGCCACCCAAGTGCATATGCCATCACACCAAAGAGGCATTTTTAGAAAGATTATTACATGGAATTTTGTGAAAGGATAGTGGGAATATAGTTATAATTTAATTATAATTTCTAAGGTCAAAATTCTGTCACACTGAGACAATATTGGTGCCTGATTCTCTGGTCACCATAAAGGCTTCTCAAGAATTTATCCTGTTATTGATGTTCACAAAAAAACTGGCATAGAAAACAAGGGATTTTATTTTATCTTTTTCCTTAGAAAGATATTTAAAACCTGTAGTTAGATTTCTCCAGATGCTGGAAATGTTTTCTTATTGGATAAAGCCTTCCCTTGCTAAATAAACTCTGTCTTAAAGGTAGGAAAATTTCTATTACAAAGAAATATCCCTGCTCAAGACGTTCAACTAAGTTACATAGTGATCATAAAACTTATCTTACTGGGCAGAAACTTGAATCTGTATAAATTTTGCCTGTAATACACAAGTTCATTGGGTCTATGGTCCCCAGTCATCTGGATTAAGAGTTATGTAAACTCCTCCCACTATTTGTGAGTTCTCCACTGTAAACTCCTAGAGAGCAGTGGCAACAGGATTTCACTGACTGAAGAAGACTCTGCAACCTAAAGGAAGAGACTGTAGTTTTATATTTATGTGTAAAAATTCCCAGTATGGTGCTTGGTACATTCCTAAATGATAAGAGTGGTGCTACATCTCTCATGAACATGCAATATAAAGATCCAGTTGATTGGCAGCAACCACTGGAGAAGGGATCTGAGTGTCTAACCACAGTGCTTCTAAGAAAAATTCACGGTGGAGTGTTCAGATCCAGAAAGATTCAGTTTAGGATTATGAAATAAGCTACGAATTTAAAATTCCGTTTAAACAGTCCTGGATCTGATTGAGAAAGTCTGGTTTCTGTAACTTGGTTTTCTGTTGTCGAGGATATATTACAGTTGTAAGATGATGTTTCCATTCAGTGCTGCTCTTCAGAACCTTATTCCCACTTGTTTTTGCCTATGATTGAGAGCTCTGATATAAAACTTCTCATGGAATAAAATAATGGTGTATTTTTACCAAATGCTCACCAAAGCAAGGGAAGGTCTCAGAACTTTAATAAGCCAGTGTGATTTGGTCAGTAGTGTTTAATTTTTGTCTGTATTTGATTGTGTAGGAATAGAAATTTTACAACATACAAACCACAGGTTATTGAGCGTAAGTGGTCACTTGGCAGTTTTGTCTTTAGAGACACTTTGCCTCCCTAAGCCTTGACCCAAAGGCTTTTTTTTTTTTTTTTTTTTTTTTTTCCGAGACAGGGTTTCTCTGTGCAGCTTTGCGCCTTTTCCTGGAACTCACTTGGTAGCCCAGGCTGGCCTCGAACTCACAGAGATCCGCCTGGCTCTGCCTCCCGAGTGCTGGGATTAAAGGCGTGCGCCACCACCGCCCGGCCGACCCAAAGGCTTTTAATGTGGGTGCCTGTGTGTGTCATGGGAAGTCTAGGCTAACTTGAAACTTCTGAGTCTCCCTTTCCTTCACCTTATTTTTTTGAGACAGGGTTTCTCTGTGTAGCCCTGGCTGTCCTGGAACTCACCCTGCAGACCAGGCTGGCCTCAAACTCATAGAGTTGTGCCTGCCTCTGCCTCCCAAGTGCTGGGATTAAAGCCATGCACTGCCATACCCAACTGAAAGTATGACTTTGAATACTGCTCTCCCAGTGTTTATGCTGTCATTGAGAGACTCTTTTATCTTCACTACTTTTTAAAGAAGATCTATTTGTTTTTATTTTATGTGTAGGAGTGTTTGCCTGCATGAATGTTTATTTGGTTTTGGTTTTTGGTTGTTTTTCTTTTCTTTTTTAATATATAATATATTTTTATTTTATGTTCATTGGTGTTTTGCCAGCATGTATATCTGTGTGAAGGTGTCAGAAGCCCTGGAACTGGAGTTACAGATAAGTGTAAGCTGCCATGTGGGTGCTGGGAATTTCGTCCAGATCCCGCCAGTGCTCTTAACCACTGAGCCATCTCTCCAGCCACAGTTGTTGTTTTTTTTCTTTTGAGACAAGTTCTTACGATGTAGCCCTAGCTGTCCTGGGACTTGAACTGTAGATGGGGCTGGCCTTGAACTCAAAGGGACACATCTTCCATTTTGGGGATTAAAGGTGCCTGGGAATCAAACTTCTGTCCTTTGCAAAAGCATCCAGTGCTCTCAATGGCTGGGCCATCTCTCCAGTCCCCCCACCCTTTCTTAATCATGCCTGAGACTCCAACTTCTTCACCCAGTAGTGTTATCCTAGCCTGCACACATCCTACTTTCCCTTCTTGTTTCTCTTTCTTTTTTGTTCTTTCTACATACCATGGTGGACATGAGGAAGTCAGAGTTCAGAGCACTTGCTGCTCTTGAGGACCTGAGTTCACTCCCCAGTACACACATGGTTGTAGCTTGCAGCCACCCACAACTCCAGTTACCGGGACCTTATACCCTCTTCTGACCTCTTGGGGTATTAGGCACACGTGTGGTCCACATACATACATGCAGGTAAAACACCCACACACATAAATAAGTCTAAATATTAACAAGGTCTTTTTAAATCCTGCAAAAGCCCCCTGCAACATCTCATATTAGAGTGCAGGAACCTAATAAGTAATGAAGGTTAGTATAGACCATTTACTACAGTAAGGAGACTGTGGTTCCCATCTACCCTACACTCGGGGGTCAGAAATTGAGATAAAGACCTGATAAATCCAAGGACAGCAGACAGTCGATTGGCTGACCTTCTCTCCACATTTTCCCCAAACCACCTGCCCTGGAAATGCCTCAGAAATCCTTCCTTTTCTATTTTTGTCTTCTCTAGCAGACCTCCTCTGTCCTCTAAGAACTCTATGACTAATCCTGGTCAACCAATTCTTTTCTAGCAGACCTCCTCTGTCTTCTAAGCACTCTATAGCTAATCTTGGTCAGCCAGTTGCTGAATCCGTCCTTGATTTATGGTGGTTTTGTCCACACAATGGAATGGTTGTATGAACAATTTTCCTGCAACATTTTATCTTTTTGTCTAAATAAAAAGTAAAGGTTTTAACTCTAACATAGCAGAACTAAATATAATAAGAACAATTGTCAAGTAAGAAATATATTACAGCCAGGTGGCGATGGCGCATGCCTTTAATCCCAGCACTCGGGAGGCAGAGGCAGGCGGATCTCTGTGAGTTTGAGGCCAGCCTGGGCTACCGAGTGAGTTCCAGGAAAGGTGCAAAGCTACACAGAGAAACCCTGTCTCGAAAAACCAAAAAAAAAGAAAGAAAGAAAGAAATACATTATAATGTCCAGTCCATTAGTATTTAGCAAATTCAGAGAAAATATTCTTTTTTTTTTTTTTTTTGGTTTTCAAGACAGGGTTTCTCTGTGTAGTTTTGTGCCTTTCCTGAATCTCACTCTGTAGACCAGGCTGGTCTCGAACTCACAGAGATCCGACTGCCTCTGCCTCCCGAGTGCTGGGATTAAAGGTGTGTGCCACCACCGCCCGGGGAGAAAATATTCTACTATCTATCTTATCTTGGTAAGTCCAAAGTTTTATAACTAGTTTACTTTCTATTTTAACTATAACTATGTAATCTTCAACCCCATCAGAGACCCAAGAAGGATATAATATTACCTGAGTAAACAGGAAGTGCAGAGCAAGCAACTTCCAATACTAAGAAACAACAGAGACATCTGGCTGTCTGGACAGTCACCCGAGGTCCCTCTGTAATATTGGGGCATCCATCTTTGGCCTACAGGCCTAAAAACATCTGACAGACTTTTCTGTGAAGCAGGAGTTTTGAAGGATTGCCCTACCTTGTCTTGGAAAAGTTCAGCAGTTTTTTTTTTTAATGTGTGTCTTGTTTGTCCAATTTGAAGAGCATACTGTCAGCAGTTGAGGCAAGGGCAGGGTTTCCCCCCCTCAAGTAACTAACTTTGTCACAAATGAAAGCAAACTCCATGTGGAGGTTTTCTGATGCCCATCATCCTCTTTTGGAGTAAAATGATGCTGCCAGGAACAGACATGTCATTGTCATGAAAAGCACTATGTTATTCAAACATTAAAATGCCATATTCTGTAGGTCTCTGAAGTGTTTGAAGACCATCTATCTATTTAAACTATGTTTCTGATTGACCTTGAAAATATACCTAACATAACTACAAGTTTGATTGTTATCAATGAATAACTATTAACCTTTTTTTTTAATTATCCTAAACAGCTGTCAAGGACTAGAACTTACATCACATTTTTAAATGAGCTGTATGAGAACAATACCTTAAACAAGAAATAGAAATACATGATACAGTATAACAAAATTAACCTTTAATTGGTATCAATATACAAAAATGTCTTAAACAAGAGTAGAAACATATCTACAGTATAACAAAAAAAACCTTAAATTTGTATCAGTATACAAAACTCCATACCAATGTAAAATATTTGAGACTAGTAGTTATCTTTTTAGTTTGAAAGTAGATTTAATAATCTATTCTTTTGTTAATGATGCAAAGATGTGTTACATTTGTTTGATTAAACAAAATTAATCTGAGGTCAGGAGGCTGAGTCAGCAACTAGCTGACAAGAAGTGGTAGGGAGGAACTAAGTGTAGCAAGGGTTCTTTAGTGGGGCCTGAGCAGAAGGATGGCCCCTTTTTCAGGAGACTTGAGCAAGGACAGAAGGCTAGCTATTTGCTACTCAGCCTCTGTGAGCTAGGAGGATTTCACCAAAAAAGGGGGGGGGGATATAGGAATAAGATAAAGGGTTAGATTACTGAATCTACTTTAAACTAAAAAAACAACTATTAATCTCAAATATTTTGTATTGGTATGGACTTTTGTATATTGATACAAATTGAAAGTAATTTATGTTATAACATACTGTGTATATGTTTCTACTCTTCTTTAAAGGATTTTTGTATATTCTTACATACTTAAGGTTATTTTTTGGTACAACATATTGTATGTTTCTACTCTTGTTTAAGATATTATACCTATGCAGTTTATCTAAAAATGTAAGGTAATGTTCTAGTTTTTGAAAGCTATTATTATAAACTATTTAGGATAATCAAGAAACACAGGTTAGTAGTTAGCTATAACAATCAAATTTGTAGATATGTTAGGCATGTTTTCAAGATCATACAGAGATGTATTTTAGATAGATAAACACTCTTCAAATACTTTAAAAGACCTACAGGGCCGGGTGGTGGTGGCGCACGCCTTTAATCCCAGCACTCGGGAGGCAGAGCCAGGCGGATCTCTGTGAGTTCGAGGCCAGCCTGGGCTACCAAGTGAGTTCCAGGACAGGCGCAAAGCTACACAGAGAAACCCTGTCTCGAAAAACCAAAAAAAAAAAAAAAAAAAGACCTACAGAATGTGGCATTTAAAATGTTTTGTTAACATAGGGTTCTTCATAACAGTGAAACAAATCTACTTCATAGAAGGATAAGGGGCATCGAAGAAACTCCATGTGGAGTTTGCTTTCAATGTGACAAGACTAGCCATTTGGGCAAGAAACTGCTCTTGCCTTGACTCCTGATAGTGTGCTGTGCAGACTGGACAATCAAGACACAAAGGAAAAAGAAACTCAAGCTTTGCCAAGACAAGGCAGGACAGTCTTTCAAGATTTCCACTTCATAGAAGAGTCTGCCAGATATTCTGCAGCACACAGAGGAAAGCAACTGATGAACTTTGCCAATACAAGACAGGACAGTCCTTCAAATTTTCTGCTTCACTGAAAAGTCTGCCAGATATTCTGGGCCTGTAGGCTGAAGATGAATGCCCCACAGTTGCAGAGAAACTTTGGGTGACTGTCCAGGCAGCCAGATGTCTCTGTTGTTAGATAATATTACATCCTTCTGGGTATTTGATGGAGTTAAAGTCTAAATAGTTATAGTTTTCCTTAGTTATGATAGAAAGTAAATTAGATATAAAACTTTGGAATTACTAAGATAAGAAAGATAATGGAGTATTTTCTCTGAATTAGATAAATACAAATGGACTGAATATTGTAAATGTAAAATTCTTACTTGATAATGATTTTTGTTGTAATAGTTTTACTATGGTAAAGTTCAAACCTATCATTTTTATTTAGACAAAAACAAGGAAGTGTTGTGGAATATTAGTTTAAGATGTGTTACATTTGTTTATGCTGTGGAATATTTGTTTAATGATGTAAAGATGTGTTGCATTCTTTTATGTTGCATTTGTTTAACTTTGTAAAGCTGTGCTACTTGTCCTGTCTAAACACCTGATTGGTTTAATAAAGAGCTGAACATCCAATAGCTAGGCAGGAGAGAGAAATAGGTGGGGCTGGCAGGCAGAGAGAATAAATAAGAGTAGAGAGAAGAGGGGGAAGCCAGGGACCAGCCACATAACCACACAGCCAGAGGAACTTTGGGTGACTGTCTAGGCAGCCAGATGTCTCTGTCATTCTAGATTTTTGGAAGTTGCTTACAATGTACTTCCTGTTTACTTAGGTAATATTTTATCCTTCTGGGGTCTTTGATAGAGTTCAAGACTAGATAGTTATAATTATAGCTTTCCTTGGTCATGATAAAAGATAAATTAGACATAAAACTTTAGACTCACAAAATAGGATAGATGATAGAATATTTTTGAATTTTGCCAAATATAAATAGACTAGATATTGTAACTATAATTCTTGTTTGATAACTGCTTTGTTATATATAATTTTACAATGTTAAAGTTAAAACTTCCTTTTTGATTAGACAGAAAAGGAGAAATGCTATGGGATGTCTTTCTGTACTCTGTAAATATATGCTGTTCCCATTGGTTAGTAAATAAAGCTGTTTTGGCCTATGGCAAGAAAGCTTACAGCCAGGCAGAAAATCCAAGAAGAGATCCAGAGAGAAGAAGAGCAGAGTGAGGGAAATGCCAGTTGCTGCCCAAGGAACAGCAAGATGCCAGCAGACTGGTAACACAATGGCCATGTGGTAACTTATAGATTAACAGAAATGGGTTAAGTTATAAGAGCTAGCTATCAAGAAGCTTGAGCCATAGGCCATCCAGTTCATAATTAATATAAGCCTCTGAGTGATTTTTTTATAGGTGGCTTGAGGAACGTGGGGCCAGGTGGGACCAGAGAAACTTCTGCTACAAGGGAACCCTGAAAAGTTGAGATAAAGATCAAGATTTGGGAGAGCTAGCCATTGTCCAATCTTGGAGTGATGGGAGAGTGTAAGGCTTATCTGAGGTCCTGACTGGAGTAGTCTATCTCAGCTAATTGCTCTAAGTTGTCCTGAGCAGTTTGTAGTCCAAAGCTGATCTTTGGGTGGTGTTTGTCAGTTTAGTAGAGTTACCACAATCCGGGTAGATTCATCTTTTGGGGTCCAACATCCTTTTGGAGACTATAAAGATTCACTGAAGGTATCTTAAACATTTTAAATGTTATATGCAGCAGATATCTGAGAGGTTAAAGAACCACAGTCTATTAAATACATCCGGGGTATACAGACTTTGTTCTTAGTTACCTGTTTCAGACACAAGCTCGAAATCACATACAGGAAGCTAGATGAAGCCTATTTTTAGACTCAGTTAGCACTCAATATGACCAAGAGAATGTTTAAACATATATATGTATATATATTAATCTTATAAATTTTAAGATAATATTTATACCTTAAGAAAAATTTTAAAGAGTCAAAATAAAACTAAAGGATTATGAGATTAATGGCAATAGAATAATCTTTATTTTGGTTTTTCTTCTGTCGCATCAGGTGGCTCTTCTGACATGAGGCAGAGATTTTGGATTTCACTTTAACAAGCATGTTTGGGTTTAGAGAAGGAGAGAGCCACACTCCAACTCCAAAGCCAGCTTTAATTTTTAATTGAATTGTGATTATAAAAACACCATTTGCTTTATGTCTGTAGAGAACAGCAGAGACAAACATTTGGATGATTTATGAGATTTTATTGTATTGGAAGTGTGCTATGCCATTAGGCCAATTTGTTCTTTTTCTTGGATATTTTTTTTGGATGATTTGTTTTTATTCTTTAGATATCTTATTTGTATAGTGGTCTTTAGCTTCCTTAGTTGGATGTTTTTCTTCTCCTGGAAAGACAAAAACAAGACCCTGTCCCAAACTTAACTTTGGGGAGTTTGTTTGTTTTGTTGTTGTTTTTTTTTTTGTTTTTGGCAGGTTGAATGGCCACAATGTTTGGTGAACTATCACCTCTCTTAATCAAGATGTCTTTCCTGTACAAATCTAATCTTTATTAGGCTTGACTGGATCCACAGCTTTCCTTTGTCTGTGGAAACAAAAGCAAAACCTCTTCCTCAATTTAACACGTATCCTGGTTTCCATTCTGAGGTCAAGACATTTTTGAAGTACATTAGATACTTCAATCAGCAGTATTTTCCATTATTCCATGTTTTTTCACAGCTGTTGTTTCTTTTTTATTAGCATTTAAAACATTTAAAGTTAATAAAGCATATAGTCTATCTCTGGGGGCATCTTTATTATCCCTTTCTGTTTATTAAGCAAATCTTTTAAACTGTGATTAGATCTTTTTGTAACTGTTTGTCCTGTGGGATTGTGTGGTATACCTTTAATATGCTTTATTTTAATATGTAAAAACTGTTTTTGTTGTTGTTGTTGTTTGTTTTTTTTGAGACAGGGTTTCTCTGTGTAGTTTTGGTGCCTGTTCTGGATATCACTCTGTAGACCAGGCTGGCCAGAGATCTGCCTGGCTCTGCCTCCCAAGTAAAACTGTTTTATTTTACTAGAGACATATACTGGAGCAATGTCAGTCTTAATTTGTACAGGTATACCCATGATGGCCATAACTTTTAATAAATGTGTAATTAAAGAATCAGCCTTTAGAGAACAGTTGCCCATTAAAATCCTGAATAAGTATCTCTGGTATAGTGCAGATATTTTAATTTTCCACATCCTGCAGAATAAAACCGTCCATTTGTCAAATTTTATTTATTTATTTTTTTTGAGTACTCTTTGGGTTACTTCCTGTAGGTAGTGGAGTTTGGTTATACAAAGAACAAGTAGGACATTTCCTTATTATTTTCTTGGCTTGTTGCCAAGTGATAGAAAAGCTTTGTTTTTTAAACCTGTTGTTAACATGTGGTTTTTTGTTTTTGTTTTTTTAATTCTGAGGTTTCTAGCACATTTCCTGCCAATAACTGATCAATTTCATGAGTACCTTGTGATAGAGGGTCTGGTACACTTGTATGGGATCTGACATGTGTTACATACAAGTGTTGGAGAATATTGTTTTAAGGTGTGTTACTTCTTACTTCCAAGAAAATCATCCTTATGGAGTTTGATTTCATTGTGGCAAGATTAGCCACTGGGCAAAGAAACTGTTCTTACCTTTGACTGCTGACAATGTGCTGTGCAGACTGAACATTCAGGACATAGAGGAAAGTGACTGCTGAACTTTGCCAAAACAAGGCAGGACAGTCCAAAATTCCTGCTTCACAGAAGAGTCTGCTAGATATTCTGGATCTGTAGGCTGAAGATGGATGCCCCAAAGTTGCAGAGGAACTTTGGGTGACTGTTCAGGCAGCAAAATGTCTCTGTTGTTAGGTAATATTACATCCTTCTGGATCTTTTGTTTTGTTTTACGAGACAGGGTTTCTCTGTGTAGCTTTGTGCCTTTCCTGGATCTCGATCTGTAGACCAGGCTGGCCTCGAACTCACAAAGATCCGCCTGCCTCTGCCTCCTGAGTGCTGGGATTAAAGGTGTGCACCACCACTGCCCGGCCCCTTCTGGATCTTTGATGGAGTTGAAGACTAGACAACTCTAGTTGCAGTTTTCCTTAGTTATGATAGAAAGTAAATTAGGTATAAAATTTTGAATTCACTAAGAGGATAGATAATGCATTATTTTCTTTGAATATGCTAACTACAAATGGACAGAATATTGCAAGTGTAATTCTGTTTTTGTTGTTGTTGTTGTTTTGTTTTTTGAGACAGGGTTTCTCTGTATAGTTTTGGTGCCTGTCCTGGAACTCACTTTGTAGACCAGGCTGGCCTTGAACTCACAGATCTGCCTGACTCTGCCTCCCGAGTGCTGGGATTAAAGGCATGCGCCACCACTGCCTGGCCACAAATGTAATTCTTACTTGATAGCTATTTTTGGGAATTGAACCTGGGTCCTCTGAAAGAGCATCCAGTGCTCTTAACCACTGAGCCATCACTCTAACCCCTCTGAATTAACATTTTCAAAAGCCAAAGATTCAGTTAATATTTGTCTAACTTCTGGACCTGATATCATCTTATTTATAACTAAAGTCAATCTTTGTATTTTTTTTTTGTTTTGGTTTTTCGAGACAGGGTTTCTCTGTAGTTTTGTACCTTTCCTGGAACGCACTTGGTAGCCCAGGCTGGCCTCGAACTCACAGAGATCCACCTGCCTCTGCCTCCCGAGTGCTGGGATTAAAGGCGTGCGCCACCACTGCCTGGCTAAGTCAATCTTTGTAAAAAAAAAATCAGTGAAGGCTTCTTTTGAACCTTGTATAATTTTAGTAAATGATCCAGTCCTCTTTCTTGATTCTTCAATCCTACCCCAAAAATTCAAAGATGCTGTACTGCATAGATCTATGATGCAATCCTCAAATGTAGACTGTCTTTGCAAATCAGCATACTGGTTCTCAACCAAGGAGCTGATCTTGGGAAATTTCAGTGCCTCTAGCCCCATTTTGTGGTTCTATAACCCTAGCTTCCTCTTTCCACCATGTTTTCCATTGTAACTGAGGGCCAGCTTCCAATACTGCTGTTAGTTAATCTTTGCAGTCTTGTGGAATAATTCTGTTCCTAGTTGCCCATGAATTTAACATCTGCTTCACATAGGGTGAGTGCACACTATATGAAATGACTGCTTCCTTAAATATCCTCAAATCTAACATTTCTACAGGATTCCAATTAACTTCTGCATAGCCTTGGGGGTGCCTGTCATCTGGTGGTTGTTCTTGTATGGTACCTGGGTAAACTGAGGTTGGTTTTTTAAGAACCTTAGGCTGTTCCTCTTTAGTTTCATGATGTAACAGTATGGTAGCTTCTGCTCTAAATTCTTCTATCTATGTCCGAGTATTTTTCTTATTTGTATTAGTAGGTCTTTCTAAAGCTTGTATCTTATCAATAGTAAGTCCTTCTAAGACATATCTTATCAGTCAAATTTTATTTTCATTAGTAAGTCTTTCTAATGTTTGTATGTAGTCAATAGGAAGTCTTTCTAAACTTTGCATCTTATCAGTCAAATTTTTCTTATTTTCATTAGTAAGTCTTTCTAAGGCTTATATTTTATCAGTAGTAAATCCTTTTAAAGCTTGTATCTTATCAATAGTAAGTCTTTCTAAGGTCAATATCTTGTCAGTCAATTTTTCATATTTGGCCCAGTCATCCAACCATTTTTAAGGTAAATACGAATTATCAAACTGATAATAATTATGATCAACATTATGCCATGGCTAGCTAAGTTGTTTATCCCCTCATTTATTTTTTCCCATTTTCAAGCCATCCATAGTAGCATTAAATAGGGTCCTAATTCCCTGCATTGTGATAGTTCTGATTCTTTTTTTTTTTTTTGGTTTTTCGAGACAGGGTTTCTCTGTGTAGCTTTGCGCCTCTTCTGGAACTCACTTGGTAGCCCAGGCTGGCCTCGAACTCACAGAGATCCACCTGGCTCTGCCTCCCGAGTGCTGGGATTAAAGGCGTGCGCCACCACCGCCCGGCTCCGATAGTTCTGATTCTTAACATGGGAAAGATGGCCGGGCGGTGGTGGCACATGCCTGTAATCCCAGCATTCGGGAGGCAGAGGCTCTCTGGTGGATCTCTGTGAGTTCGAGGCCAGCCTGGTCTACAGAGCTAGTCCAGGACAGGCTCCAAAGCTACAGAGAAACCCTGTCTCGAAAAACCAAAACAAACAAACAAACAAACAAACATGGGAAAGATTTTCTTCTTCTTTTTTTTAACCTAACTCCATGTTTAAAAATTCCCAGGTGTCTTACCAGTTCTGTTGACACCGACAGCATAGGTAGCGATGTGCAGGGTAATCAGCTACAGTGACGATGTTGGAGGATGGGTGCAGTAGGGGCCTCTGTGGCTGCTCCTGCACTGGGGGGGGGGGGGGGCTAGCATAAGGAAACCTGGAGGAGCGATCTGTGGGGCTGGGATGCAGCATGGGGTAAGACCTCCATGCCTGTCACTAGCAGCAGCTAGCCGTCACTGCTCAGCACGGCTGGGTAGAGGACTCTGGCAGTGCAAGGTCAGGCCCCTTGGCAGCGTGTGGTGGTGGCAACATCAGTAAAAGCCTGAGCCTTGCATGGGTCTCAAGGTGGCTGAGCTGACCTGGGTTGGCAGTCCAGGGAGGGAAATCAAGGGAGGCCTGCATGGCAGGAAGTGAGGGCACACCCCCGGGGGTGAGGGGTCTAACCCCAGCGGTGTTTTGGAGCTGGGGTGGGCAGCAGCTGAAGGCTGCTGTACAAAGACTGCAATGGAAAAACCCCAAATGTGGAAAAGCAGGTGTGGAGGGCCTGTGGGGGAGGGAGACAAAGCCAGCTGCCAGGGGCAGCAGTGGTGTGGTTTAATAATGCCCCACACTGGGTACCAGATATAACAAATATCTAAATTGTTCCAGTATAATAAAAACTTGGGAGTCAGAAATTGAGATAAAGACCTGATAAATCCAAGGACAGCAGACAATCAATTAGCTAACCCTCTTTCTGTGTTTTTCATGAACCACTTGCCCTGGAAATCCTCTTTTCTCTTCCTTTCCTCTCTAGCAGACATCTTCAGGCCTCCAAGAACTCTATGGCTAATCCCATTCAGCCAATTCCTCTCTAGCAGACTTCCTCAGTCATCCAAGAACTCTATGGCTAGTCCTGGTCAGCCAATCATTGATTATTGATTTAACACCTTTATTGGCACAGTGGAGTGGCTGTATGAACAATTCTCCTTCAACAGAGATCAGCCTGACTCTGCCTCTTGATGCTAGGATTAAAGGCATGTGCTAGCTACACATAATTTTTTTTTTCTTTTTTTGGTTTTTCAAGACAGGGTTTCTCTGTGTAGCTTTGCACCTGTCCTGGAACTCACTCTGTAGTCCAGGCTGGCCTTGAACTCACAGAGGTCCACCCGGCTCTGCCTCCTGAGTGCTGGGATTAAAAGCGTGCGCCACCACAGCCCAGCTCAAGACAGGGTTTCTTTGTGTAGTTCTGACTGTCTTAGAACTCACTCTGTAGACTAGGCTGGCCTCAGAATTACAGAGATCTGCCTGCTTCTGCTTCCTGAGTGCTGGGATTAAGGGTGTGCACCACCATCACCTGCTCACATTATTTATTTATTTATTTATTTATTTATTTATTTATTTATTTATTTATTTATTTATTCAGAGCTGAGGACCAAACCCAGGGCCTTGCACTTGCTAGGCAAGCGCTCTACCACTGAGCTAAATCCCCAACCCCAACACATAATTTATTTTTAATTAAAAAAAATTCCTCCCAGAAGAGGCTATAAGCCCAGAACATAGCTTTGAGAAAATAATCTCTTGGAGTCTGTGGTCTGAGAAGATATTAAAGAGATACTTGTAGGCACATATTGGACTCATTATGGAAGTTAGTTCCTTTATGGAACAGAGAGCCACAGGGATGGCTATGCAGTCATTACTCTCAATGAGACCATTCAGTGGGCCCCTTTCCCACCAAGCTCGGGCTCACCTGGCAGGACTGGAGCTCAGCCAAGGTCAGAGTGTTGATATCTGTGCAGACCTGGAGTGTGCCTTCCTGGTTCTCTGTGCCCATGCTGTGTGGAAGGAGAGAGCATCCGACAGCCTCTGCACCTCCTAGTGCATATCACCGGGAGACTGATTAACTCTTGGTCGACATCCTCCGTCCCTCCCCGGTTGCAGCAATGCTCTGCAAAGGGCCCCAGAAGAGGATGGAAGAGAGTGTCAGAGGGGAGCAGACTGGATGAGCAAGCAGTCGAAGCTGCTGCTAGGAGCACTCTCCCTTCAGAGCCAACAGACTCATGCCTAAGTTGGGAACATGCTCCAGAGGGAATAAATCTACAATATTACCACAAGGAAAAGGACTGGGACCATTCACGGGAACATGCCTTGCAATACACAGGGAGACTTCATAAAGAGAAAAGAAAATTGCTCTTCCCTGAAGGTAATGAATGGAAAATTCCTAAAACTCTTCACCAACCCTTCTACTGGGGACAGACTAAACCCATCAGATGGCACAACACTCTTTATAATCAAAAGAAAATACATCTTTCAAAGATCATTAAACAGTTTGCCAGGTGCTGTGGGATGTCTTTCTGTATGCTGTGAATATATGTTGCTCTGGTTGGTTGATAAATAAAGCCATTTATTTATAAAGTCAGATTATAGCTGGGGGGGGGGGAATTGCAGATAGACAGGAAGAGAAAGGAGAGGCAGGGAGACTGCAACCCAAGGAGCAACATGCCAGCAGACCGGTAAGCCACGGAACATGTGGCAAAACATAGATGAATAGAAATGGGCTAAATTAAGATATAAGAGCTAGCTAGCAAGAAGCTTGAGCCATAGGCCATGGCCATACAGTTTGTAAATAATATAAGCCTCTGTGTGTTTACTTGAGCAGCAGGGTGAGAGAGATTTGTCTAGACCACAGAGGACTGGGTGGGACACAGGAAAACTTTGTCTACAGCCAGAGAAACAACTCCATGAATAATTGTCAGTGTACTGGGAGGTACCAAGGGGAAAACTGGCATATAGACTTCCTCCACATGCCCAAGCGCAGGGACAAATGACACCTCTTAGTATTGGTAGACTCTTGCTGTTTCAAGTGTTCCCCTGAAGAGCAGAAAAGGACTCAGAGGTTGCAAAGGTATTAGTGCCTGAAATTATTCCCAGATTTGGACTCCTCAAGAGTCTACAGAGTGACAGTGGCCCTTCCTGAAAGGTGACCATTACTCAAGGATAAAATATAGTCCACTACCTGGACACCACAGTCCTCTTGGCGGGAGTGTAGAAAAGCTAGTGAGATCCTTGAGGGACATCTGAGAAAAGGAAACTTCCTTCTGTGGACTGCTTTGCTATCCATAGCTCTGCTGTGGGTCAGGAATGCCTGCCTCAGGCACTAGCCCACATGAGGAGCCACTGAAGTGGCCATTTCTCACTGACGATTTTCTTCTTGATAAGGAAGCTACTACCTAGATATACAACAAACTCTCCCGTGCCTACACTGTAGTCCACAGACATGCCCACCATTGTCCCATTTCAGAGATCAAGTGTTGGTCAAAGATTACCCCCTTCCCCTAGAACCTACCTGGAGGGACCTCACACTTGTGATACCAACTCTACCAACGGCTATTGTAATGCCTGGAATGGAGTCCTGACTTCATCACTGCAGTCAAGCTTTGGAAGCCAAAAGAGGAGAAACTAAGAGCCCAATAATCCAGACAGGGTAGATACTGTTGTTCAGGAGTTGAAGTCCCCTTGTTGAAGTCCCCTTTGGAGGCTGGAGATGTGATTCAGTGGTTAAGAGCACATACCGGTCTTTTTTTTTTTTTTTTTTTTTTTTAATTATTTATTTTGTGTAGTCTGTCTGCATGTACACCTTCAGGCCAGAAGAGGGCACCAAATCTCATTATAGATGGTTGTGAGCCACGGTGTGTTTGCTGGGAACTGAACTCAGGACCTCTGGAAGAGCAGCCAGTGCTCTTAACCTCTGA
This sequence comes from Peromyscus californicus insignis, assembly GCF_007827085.1. Taxonomy (NCBI): domain Eukaryota; kingdom Metazoa; phylum Chordata; class Mammalia; order Rodentia; family Cricetidae; genus Peromyscus; species Peromyscus californicus. Next base: position 69,563,941 of record NW_026294617.1, on the reverse strand, counting down.
GCCATCTCTCCAGGCCGCACATACCATTCTTGGAGAGTACTGGAGTTGCTTCTCTGAACCCGTCTAACCCCACTTCCAGGAGCTCTGACGCCTCCACTCTTTGCAGCCCCTGCACGCCTCCTATTTACATACTCCTCCACAGACCCACACACATACTCAAAATTTATATTTTTAAAATTAAAACAAATAAATAAAATGTAAAAATTTAAAAAGAAGGAAAATTCCTCTTCACAAAGAAAAACAGGCAAGGGTCGGCAAGATGACTCAGTGAGTGGAGGATTTCTATCAGTGTGAAGAGACACCATGACCACAGCAACTCTTACAAAGGGAAACATTTAATGGGCTCTGGCTTACAGTTTCAGAGGTTTATTCCATTATTGTTATGGTGGAAAGCATGGTGGCATGCAGGCAGACATGGTGCTGGAGAAGGAGCTGAGAGTTCAGCAGAAGTGAATGCCACACGAGGCCTAGCCTGAGCATCTGAGACCTCAAAGCCTGCCCCTACAGTGGCATACTTCCTCCAACAATGCCACACCTCCTAATAGTGCCACTCCCTATGGGCCTATGAGGGCCATTTTCTTTCAAACCACCACATTCCACTCCCTGGTCCCCATAAGCTTGTAACAATATCATCATGCAAAATGCGTTCAGTCCAACATCAAAAGTCCCCATAGCCCATCACAATCTCAAACTTGCTTAAAAGTCCAAAGTCTCTTCTGAGACTCATTCAATCTCTTAACTATAATGCCCTGTAAAATCAAAATCAAAAAACAGATCACATACTTCCAACATATAATGGCACAAGACATACATTACTGTTCCAAAACGTAGATAAGGGAACATAGTGAGGAAATACTGGACCAAATCGAGACTGAAACCCTGATTGAAAATGGCCCCCCCCCCATAGACCCTGACTGAAAACAAGACTGAAAAGCCTGTCCCTACAGTGACACACTTCCTCCAACAAGACCACACCCACTCCAACAATGCCACACCTCCTAATAGTGCCACTCCCTATGGGCCTATGGGGGCCATTTTCTTTCAAACACACACAGAAAAGTCGGTTTCTCCTCCATCATAAGATATACCTGATTTTCTGTCTTTAATGCTGGCCTGCTTTTTGTTTCTGCCTGCCTCTCCCAAAGATGAAAATGCATTCGATAATAAAGAGCAATTGCTGGGTCTGTGGACTCCTACCCACTTCCAGCACTTCAGACTTCTGAGTCTAGTGTCTCATCTTGAAGGGGATGATTTGGAATTACTTACAACACCACATTAACTAGGCCAGAATTAGTGCTAGATGGGGTGTTTCTCAACAGCCTGTTAATTCAACTTGAGTCAAAGGGACATGGGCGTGGCCCAGTGGCACACACCTTCAGTCCCAGCACTCAGAAGACAGAGGCAGGCAGGTAGATCTCTGTTAAATTTGAGGCCAGACTGATCTACATAGCAAGTTCCAAAGAAGCCAGGGCTATATAGTAAAAACTGATAAAATCATAAAGAGATATAACCCCCCCCCCTTTTTTTCAGTAGGCCTGCTCTCACCAATTAGCTAAAACAATCATGGATATCAAGGTGGATAATTTTCAAATTTGGGGTATGGCTATTTAAGCCAGATGCCCCCTTATGTGGGGAACATAAAAACCACACTTGTTCAAAGTAACCTATACCTAGGATGGGTACCCCCTGACTTATGGCAAAATATTATTGTTGTTCATGCATCGGAATGGTTTGCTACAGCAGGTCCTGAGGCCAGACATATATTGGGCAGTGTCTTAGTCAGTGTTCCATTCTGGGATGAGGCAACAAGACCAAGGCAACTCTTATAAAACATTTCATTTGGTGCTTGCTTAAAGTTTCGGAGAGTTAGTCTGTTACTATGTCTGGGAGAATGGTACACACACTCCAGCAGTAGCTGAGAGCTATATATCCTGATCTGCACAGAGAGAGAGAGAGAGAGAGAGAGAGAGAGAGAGAGAGAGAGAGAGTTTGAAACCTCAAAGCCCACCCCCAGTGACACACTTCCTCCAACAAGGTCACACATCTTAATCCTTCTAATCCAGTGGTTCTCAACCTTTCTTTCTTTTTTTTTTTTTTTTTTACAGGTTCATGTTTTTATTGGATATGTTAACAAAAGAGGTTTAGTCAAAAAGACCAACGCCCATGTTGTCATCAGACTCCTCAGATTCTTCCTTCTTTGCTTCCACTTTCTTCTCCTCAGCTGGGGCAGCAGCAGTAGAGGGGGGTAGGACCGCCTGTTGGCGCGGCTCCAGCTGCTGGAGCAGGCCCACCAGCCCCTACGTTGCAGATGAGGCTCCCAATGTTGATATTGGCCAGGGCCTTTGCAAACAAGCCAGGCCAGAAAGGTTCAACATTGACACCAGCTGCTTTAATGAGGGCGTTGATCTTGTCCCCCGTGACCATCCGTGCACCTCGTCGTGGTCATGCAGGATGAGGGCGGAGTAGGGAGTAGATGCAGGCGAGCTCGGAGACAGAGGCCATGTTGCGGACTGCCAGTACGGTGCTAGTCGCCAGATGAAGTGAGGGCCTCACCCCAACGTGGCCTTAGCTTCCTCAGAAGAACTGAGCACCTTGGCAGCAGCTGAGGAAAGGCGGTTTCCAACCTTTCTAATTCTGGAACCCTTTAATATAGTTCCTCATGTTGTGGTGACCTCCAACTATAAAATTACTTTGTTGCTACTTAATAACTGCAATTTTGCTACTGTTACAAATTGTAATGTAAATATCCCATATGCAGGGTATCTGATGTTAACCCTATGAAAGGGTTGTTTGATCCCCACAGGGGTCTCAACCCATAGGTTGAGAACTGTTGTGTTGTAGAATATTATTTTAAGATGTGTTACATTCTTTCATGCTGTGGAACATTTATTTAATGATGCAAAGATGTGTTGCATTCTTTTATTTTGCATTTGTTTAACTCTGTGAAGCTGTATTACTTTGCCTGTCTAAAACACCTGATTGGTCTAATAAAGAGCTGACCAGCCAATAGCAAGGCAGGAGAAATGATAGGCGGGGCTGGCAGGCAGAGAGAATAAATATGAGTAGAAATCTGGGAGGAAGATCAAGGAAAGAGAAAAGAAGGGGCCAGTCACCCAGCCACAGTCAGCCATGGAGTAAGAGTGAAAGTAAGATACATAGAAGTAAGAAAAGGTAAAAAGCCCAAGAGGTAAAAGGTAGATGGGATAATTTAAGTTAAGAAAAGTTGGCAAGAAACAAGCCAAGCTAAGGCTGGGTATTTATAATTAAGAATAAGTCTCTGTGTGTGATTTATTTGGGAGCTGGGTGGTGGGCCCCCAAAAGAGCAAAGAGCCAAAAAAGTGAAAAAAACAAAACAAAACAAAAACAACCAATTACACTGTTGTTCTAATCCTTTCAAACAGTGCCACTCCCTGATGACTAAGCATTCAAATATAAGAGCTTATGAGGGTTATTCTTATTCAAACCACCACATTCCATTCTCTGACCCCCATAGGCTTGTAGCCATATCATAATGCAAAATGCATTCAGTCCAACTTCGAAAGTTCCCAAAGTCTATCAGAGTCTCAACTCTGTTTAAAAGTCCAAAATCTCTTCTGAGACTCATGGCAATCTCCTAACTGAAACCCCCTGTAAAATCAAAATCAAAAAGCAGATCATTTACTTCCAACATACCATGACACAGAATAACATTACCATTCCAAAAGAGAGGAAATGGTGCACAGTGAGGAAATGCAAGAACAAAAACCAGCAGGGCAAACTCCGAATTCTGCCTCTCCGTTCTGATGTCAAAGCTCTCTTCAGATCTCCAACTCCTTTCAGCTTTGTTGACTGCAGCACCTCTCTCTCTCTCTCTCTCTCTCTCTCTCTCTCTCTCAGGCTGGTTCCACACCCAGTCTGCAGTTTTCCAAAGGCAGGTATCTTAAGACTCGGGCATCTTCACCATCTTGAGGTCACCAATGCAATCCAGGTTTCACCTTCATAACTTCATGCAATGGCCTCTCCGAGCCCCCATGCAGGGACACCCCTGACACACCGCCTGGCCTCAGTGGCTTTCCCTAGCTATGGAGGGAGATTCCATAACCCCTTTCTTCTATCCTTGACTCTAAAGTCAGAACCACATGACCAAAGCTGCCAAGTTCTGTGGCTTGCTGGGCAGGAACTTGGCCCCCTCCTTCATTTGCATCTGCACCAGTTTTCTGTTGTAGATGGCTTCCTTCTCTGCTTAAGTTAACCTTTAGCACCGGCTACCCCCAGAGGATGGGTAGTATGCTAGGGTTTCCTTGGATGCAGGACAGAAAACGTAAGTAAGAACTCTAGATTCCCCGGCCGCTTACCAATGTTACAGTGTCGCTGGACCCAAAGCGTTTACTATTAGTAAGACCATACAGCTTCTATTCTTATCCCATGCTACAGGTCTAGAGGATGTGACTTGGCATATTGAAACTCTTACTAAACACACACAAAAACCTTTAAGTCACACAGCTCAAGGAATTTCTCTTCTTTCAAAACATTTTTTTTTTTTTTTTTTTTTTTTTGGTTTTTCGAGATAGGGTTTCTCTGTGTAGCTTTGCACCTTTCCTGGGACTCACTTGGTAGCCCAGGCTGGCCTCGAACTCACAGAGATCCGCCTGGCTCTGCCTCCCGAGTGCTGGGATTAAAGGCGTGCGCCACCACCGCCCGGCTTCAAAACATTTTTTTTTAATTTAGAGTATTATTCATCTTATGTGTATGAGTGTTGTGCCTCTGTGTACATGTACCACATATACACCTGGCGCCTTTGGAAGTCAGAAGAGGGCATTGGATCCCCTGGTACTGGAGTTAGGGATGATGTGAGGACCAGGCTGCGAAACAAAGTCTGGTCTTTTGCAAGAAAAGTAAACGCTGTATTTTTTTTTCCTTGCTTTTACGAGACTGGTTTCTCTGTGTAACAGCCCTGGCTGTCCTGGAGCTCACTCTGTAGATCAGATGAGGCTGGCCTCAAACTCACAGAGATCTGCTTGCCTCTACCTCCTTAGTGCTGGGATTAAAGGTGTGTGCCACCACCCCCAGCCAAACCTGTGATCTTAACACTCAAGAGGCCGAGGCAGCCTGGGCTACCTGGAAAGACCCTGTCTCGCTCCTGTACCCAAATCAACAATCATTACCACAGCCTACGGTCTTCAGTCCACTACCACAGCCTACGGTCCTCAGTCCCACTACCACAGCCTACGGTCCTCAGTCCACTACCACAGCCTACAGTCCTCAGTCCACTACCACAGCCTACGGTCTTCAGTTCAGTGTCTCTAGACGTCTGTTGAGTTCTTCATACATCCAAGTAGCTCAGGGGGATATCACATTCCACATGAGAGGCTTCAGAGAATACCAGACAACCAGGAGACCTGGGTTTGAATTCACTTAGCCACTGTGTGGTCATGAAGGAACGCTTGGGCTCAGCATCTTCATCTGTAGACTAGGATCTGTCGCTCTCAATAGCATGAGGAGTTCTCTCTAATTTTTTAGTGACCCTGACTGAGATCAAACCAGGATTCATGGTTTTGATGCAGAAAAGAATTTCAGTACACCTTTAATACCAGCACTAGGGAGGCAGAGGCAGGTAGATCTCTGAGCTCAAGGCCAGCCTGATCTACAGAGTGAGTTCCAGGACAGCCAGAGCTATACGGATAAACCCTGTCTTGAACTCCTCCCCAGAAAAAGACAGAGTCTCACTATATCCCTGGCTGGCCAGGAACTCGATATATAGACCAGGCTGGCCTCCAGTTCACAGAGGTCTGTCTGTCCCTGCTGGGATTAAAGGAATGCACCACTATATTCAGTGAGCGGAGATTTTATTAAATACTTTTAAATTAATTAACGTATTTTATTTTTCGAGACAGAGTCTCACTGTATAGCTTCTTTCTGGCTGTCCTGTTTCACTATGTAGATCAAGCAGAAATCCACATCTCCTGCCTCCCAAGGGCTGGGATTACCACCAACCAGCAAGGCTGGTGTGTGCCACCATGCCTGGCTATTAGGTCTTTTAGCATGGGTGTGGGCTTCTTGAATAGAGAGTCACAGAAAGTAATGCTTGAGTGTGGGTGCGGCTTCCCCAATGGAGAGTCATAATTGTCTTAGCATTACCCGTATATGCATTTTTTTGTGGTGCTCATGTTCTGTCTCAAAAGGTTGCCATAGACACTTAAAAAGCAACCTCTTTCTTTCTCTTGGTAAGTAGAGTTAGAGCTGCAGAGGTGCCGTGGATGGAACTATAATCTGAAGTTTATATTATCATATTATATTACGGGACTATAATCTGGTAATACTGGCCATCGAGGTCGCACAATAGTCTCCAGTTAGAGCCCTAGAAAGCGACAGATTTCCAGCTGGGAAAAGGAAGGGCCTTTAGCAATTGCTCGTTGTGTTGGGTTCTTGCTCCTCAGCTGTTGAGAGGCTCTTACTAGAATCCTGGGTGGGGGGCTGCTTTTCCTTCTTGTGCCCTCTTACCTTGCCTTTCTAGCCTACCTCAGTACTGCTTTACAGTGTTGTCTGCAGGACCAAGAGGACTATCTGTGAAGCAGGGTCCCTCCCATCAGTCCAGGGGGAAGCCAGTCCTGTGAGGAGCGGGGATGAAGGGCAAAAGACAGAGGGCCTGACCAACCTCCTTACATTCTAGTTCTACATATCAGATAAAGCCATTTTCTTTTTCTAGGTGACACGTGTCACAGATGAAGCTATGATTTTAAAGCTGAGATAATTGGTTTTAAAGTCTCTTCTTTATGTTTTCCTTTGGCAGGCAATAATTATATGTGTAGCAACTGTGTGTCTGAGCAGATGGAGGGAGCAGTGAACGGAGACAGGTGTCCCCACCGTGGCTTGTGCGCTGCGTAAGAATCAGGACCCACCTCCGGATCCGAAGCCTCATGGCCCGACAGTGCCTGGCAGAGTTTCTGGGTGTATTTGTGCTAGTGGTAGGTGGGGTAATTGAGGGGCAGGTTGGTTGAATTGAGAAGGGAGGTCGCCCAGGGTTTCTGGCTCTTCCTGGTGTCGTTTCCCCCGTTATCCACTGCCTTTCACCTCAGTTTCTTTTCCTTTCCTTCTCTCGGTCTCTTTCCTCCTTCACTCCCTCATCCCGAGTTTTGTCTTAAGGTCTTGCTTTGTGTCCTAGGCTGGACTCAACAGACCTCAAAGCACCTCCTACCTTAGCCTATTGTTACTCTTTTAAAATTGTTTCTTATTTATATTCTTACCTGGCAGGGGATAAGCCATGCTCGCAAAGGTGGTTTTCTCGGGCCAAGGCTCATCCCTTGCACACCAGATGTGCTAAACCCTAAGATTTCTCCAAACGTGGGAAACTCATCTGTATAATTTGTGGTAGTGGGGACTGTGTTCATGCTGTCTCCTAAGGAAAAAAAATTTTTTTCTTCTTTATTTTCTTACTATGTAGACTTGGCTGGCCTGGAACTCACAGAGACTCTCCTGTGAGTGCGGAGCGTAAAGGCTCCACCACACCTTGTAGCTAAAGTTTTCCTGGCCCTGCCTGGCCCACAGTCAGGACAAATCTCTCTCACCTGCCAGTCCCACAGCTGCTCAGACCCAAATGAACACACAGAGACTTATATTAATTAAAGCTGCATGGCCTAATGGCTCAGGGTTCTTGCTATCTAGTTCTTATATCTTAAATTAACCCATTTCTATAAATCTATACCTTGCCATGTGACTCGTGGCTTACCGGTACTTTACATCTGCTTTTCATCGCTGCAGCGGCTGGCAGCGTCTCCTCACTCAGCCTTCCACCTCCCAGAATTCTCCTCCCTCCTTATCCTGCCTACACTATACTTCCTGCCTGGCTACTGGCAAATCAGCATTTTATTTATCAATCAATCAGAGCAACACATTCACAGTATCCCCGGCACTTGCCCTTTTCTTTTTTTCAAAAGGAAAGGTTTTAACTTTAACATAGAAAAATTACATATAACAGAAAAATCATCAAGCAAGAATTACAGTTATAATATCTAGTCTATTTATAATAGCTAGTCTATTTGTATTTGGCAAAATTAAAGAAGATATTCTATCTATCCTATATTTGTTAGTCTAAGGTGTCATATCTAACTTATCTTTTATCATGACTAAGGAAATTATAACTATCTAGTCTTTAACTACATCAAAGACCTCAGAAGGATATAATATTACCTGAGAAACAAGAGAAGGACACAAGCAACTTTTGGGAGTCTTGCAAGAGTAGACAGAGACTGCTGGCAGCCTGGACAGTCATTCAAAGTTCCTCTGTAAAGTTGGGGCATATGTCTTCAGCCTACAGGCCTAGAGTCTCTCAGTCATTTCTCTCTGTGTCCTGTAGAATGTCTGGCAGTTTCCTCTGGGAAGCAGGAACCTGAAGGATCATTTTATCAAGCAAAGTTCAGTGGTCACTTAATGGGTCCTGTATGTCCAGTTGATCAAGCAGTCCATGCAAGAACAGTTTCTTGCCCAGATGGCTATTTTTGCCAAGAAGAAGATAAATTCCGTATTGAGTGTCTTCGATGCCCATTCTCCTCTCTGAAGTAAATCGGTGCTGCCAGAAGCAGACATGTCTCACTGTCCAGAAAGTCTAAATTTTTAAAAACATTTTAAATTTCATATTCTGTAGGTCTTTGATGTGTTTGAAGACCACCTATCTGTCTGAAATATATCTATATATACCTGGAAAACTAAACTAACATGACTATAAGTTTGATTATCATAAAAAACTATTAATATGTATTTCTTAACTATACATTACAATTTAAATGAGTTATATAAACATAATATCTTAAACAAGAGTGGAAATATATATACAGTATAACAAAATTAACTTTAAATTTGTATCAATAAACTAAAATCTATACCAATGTAAAACATTTTAAACAAGTTGCTCTTTAAAAGTAGGTTCAATAATCCACCCTTTTATACTGTCTTATCTACATCCTGTATTTCCATAGCATATCCTCCTTTCTTTTTTACAAAGAGATTGTATTTATAATCAACCTGTTTTAAATAAAAATATTTATTTATTATATATCAGAGGGCTCTTCTGATATGGGACAGAAAAATCTCTCAACCTTTTTTTTTTAGCAATATGCTTGGGTTTAGAGAAGGAGTAAGCCAATTCCATCTCCAAAGCCAGCTTGGTATATTTGGGAATTTGGGCATAGCCTCTCATACTACTTCCTGCTGGATGAGGGTGCTGCATTTTATGGGGACAAAAGAGAATTTTAGGCTTATGGGGTAGTCCATGAGGCTGTTGTCTAAGCCAGTTGCCTTGAAACCATTCTGGATGTTGGATCATCTGGGCCATGGTATCATCAGAGACCTTTCAGGGGGTCTTGGCTGTTCAAACCTGATGTATCTTAATCTGGAACAAATCCATAGCCTCTTGCTTTCTGTGGAAACAAAAGCAGAGCCTCCTTTCCAAAGCAACATATCTTTAGATCCAAATTTTGAAGTCAAGGTACCTTTAAAATATACATATTGGTTTAACTCATTTGCCTTTACAATCAAATATCTCTCTGCAGTTAAAAATTCCCAAAGATAGCCGGGCGGTGGTGGCGCACGCCTTTAATCCCAGCACTCGGGAGGCAGAGCCAGGCGGATCTCTGTGAGTTTGAGGCCAGCCTGGACTACCAAGTGAGTTCCAGGAAGGGCGCAAAGCTACACAGAGAAACCCTGTCTCGAAAAACCAAAAAAAAAAAAAAAAATTCCCAAAGACCACACAATCCAGATTCTCTGTGTGATATCCATATTTACATGGCTTATTTTTATATTAATTTTACTTTGTCTTTAAAGACTTTATTTTTTAAAACTTTCTATTTGTTTACTATAACTGTCTATATTCCTTTTTTTTATCTTGTAAGCCTATGTACGTTTTTACACACATTGTAAATCATTTAAAGTCTTGTTCTATCTGAATCTGTCTTATTGTGAACCTATTGATTTAAACTGCAGCATTTCTAAGACTGAAATGCAGCTGTGGCTGCTGGCTCCACCCACCTCAGCTTCCCAACATGGCAGTGGTACGTATACCACCAGCTCTGGGTCTGGAGCCATGTGCACCATCAACTATCTGAAGCAGTCCTATCAAACCAGTGTGTAGCCCAGAAACCTCTTTTTTTTTTTTTTTTTAAGTCTGTACTAGCAAAGGCTAAATCCACACTCAGCGTAATGTGCGGCTTGCAGATGCTGCATTCCCGCCATACTGCAGGTCAAGTGCTCACTCCAGGAACCCACAATATAGTAGCTCATGCATGCAGGCTGCAGCTAACTTGGAAGAGACAACTAGGAAGCTGTTTTTAGCTCCATTTTAGAATCTTCTTTCTCAGGTTTTAGGTGGAAATTCTTGCCCCACATGGAGCGCCATTTGAATTCTGGGAGGTGGAAGGCTGAGCGAGGAGATGCTGTCAGCCACTGCCGTGATGAGAAGCAGATGTAAAGTACCGATAAGCCACAAGCCATGTGGCAAGGTATAGATTTATAGAAATGGGTTAATTTAAGATATAAGAACTAGCCGGGCGGTGGTGGCGCACGCCTTTAATCCCAGCACTCGGGAGGCAGAGCCAGGTGGATCTTTGTGAGTTCGAGGCCAGCCTGGTCTCCAAAGCGAGTTCCAGGAAAGGCGCAAAGCTACACAGAGAAACCCTGTCTCGAAAAACCAAAAAAAAAAAAAAAAAAAAAAAGATATAAGAACTAGATAGCAAGAAGCCTGCCATGGCCATACAAATTATAAGTAATATAAGTCTCTGTGTGTTTACTTGGCTGTGGGACTGGCAGGTGAGAGAGATTTGTCCTGACTGTGGGCCAGGCAGGACCAGGAAAACTTCAGCTACAACATCTGGCTCCTACCTCTCCCTTTTGATCTCTTCCTTTTCTCATCTCTCCCCTTTCTTCTTTCCTGGCCTCCACTTCTATCTCCTTTCCCTCTGTTTTCCCTTCCTTTTGAGTTTCTCAAATGTGTTCACTTTTCCTGGTGGTTCCCCGCAGCTGCTCTCTCTCTCTCTCCCTCCCATTGGTCTCCTGGGCTCTCCATCTCTCATCACCTCTCTACCCACCGGCTCGCCATGTAGCGTTCTGTGGACCACGCTGTCACCAGCGAAGAAAACAAAGGCGACTTCTTCACAGTGTTTCTGGCCAGCTCTCTGGCTGTTACAATAGCTATCTGCGTGGCAGGCAAAGTCTCAGGTGAGTAGGGTGGGGTCTGAACGTGGGACCACACAAGGTGCATGTGATGAGTGATGGGGGAGGGGCAGATCCTTTTGGTGACTCACGGGCATTATCTCCTTGAGCTTGACCAGTGCCCTGGACTGAGATTCGCCTTTGACCTCATCCAGTCCCTCTCCTTCCTCTAGCTGACTGTTCCCACCTAGAGTTATCTGAAAGAAGGGAACCTCAACGGAGAAAATGCCTCCATAAGACCCAGCTGTAGGCATTTTCTTAATTAGTGATTGATGGAGGAGGGCCCAGTCCATTGTGGGTGGGGCCACCCGTGGGCTGGTGGTCCTGGGTTCTATAAGAAAGCAGGCTGAGCAAGCCGTGGGGAACAAGCCAGTAAGCAGCACCCCTCCATGGCCTTTGCATCAGCTCCTGCCTCCAGGTTCCTGCCCTGCTTGAGCTCCTGTTCTGACTTCCTTTTGTAGTGAACAGCCATATGGAAGTGTGAGCCAAATGAACCCTTTCCTCTCCAAGTTGCTTTGGTCATGGTGTTTTGTTGCAACAATAGGAACCCTGACTAAGACACCATTCTTCACACCAGACTCCTAGCTCACTCAGGCAGAAATCTATAGCAGAGCATTGAGGGTAATTCCCATTATTACAAAAAGGTGCCTCACACCTGAAGCCCTCATCTCTGCTCAGGACCTCATCAGCTTGTCTCTCAACACATACTGTGTTAGCATGCCCAGCCTCAGCCTCAATCGGCCTCAGCCTGGAGACACAGTGTGCTGCAGGGAAACCAGGAGATCTACTCAGGTTCAGAACCTGGCTTCACGTGTGACTTTGAAAAATCACTTAGAAAAATTCATGTGTTTGAATGTTTTGCCTGCATGTATGTCTATGCAAGTCCATGGGGTGCCTGAAGAAGGCATCAGATCTCCTGGGACTGGAGTGACAGATTATTTTGAGCTGCCATATGGTTGCTGATAACCCAAGATCCTTTCCAAAAGCAACCAGAGCTCTCAATCACTGAGCCATCTCTCCAGTCGCCAAATCATTATCTTTTTGAAGCTTTGTAGCTAGAGTTTTCCTGCCTGGCCCACAGTCAGGACAAATCTCTGTCACCCGCCAGTCCCACAGCCGCTCAGACACAACTAAGTAAACACAGAGACTTATATTGCTTACAAAGTGTATGGCCGTGGCAGGCTTCTTGCTAACTGTTCTTATATCTTAAATTAATCCATTTCTATAAATCTATACCTTGCCACGTGGCTCGTGGCTTACCGGCATCTTCACATGCTGCTTGTCATGGCAGCGGCTGGCAGTGTCTCTCTGACTCAGCCTTCTACTTCCCAGAATTCTCCTCTTTCCTTGTTCCGCCTATACTTCCTGCCTGGCCACTGGCCAATCAGTGTTTTATTTATACAGAATGATATCCACAGCAAGGCTTAATTGTTTAAACGATGTGATGGAAATAAGCATTGTAGGAGGAGGCATGGTGTTGTGATAGTGTTTGGCAGTGGTTCCTAATACTGTCTTTCCCCCATTGTGAAGGAGCCCACCTAAACCCAGCCTTCCCTCTGGCCATGAGCTTGGTGGGCTCCTCCCCTGGGCCATGCTCCCATTTGCTGCATTGTGTAACTGTTGTCTGCTTCTGTGCCTCAGGAGTTCCCTGCATTCTCTCCTCTGGTAGCAGAGGGGACAGGACTGGGGGCAGCTGTTGAAGGCAGGGGTGCTTTGCAGTGGTTTGGGATAAACAAAGAAACTCTTGAGTGTCTCTCTCTCCTGAAGATGCCCTCCAGCACTACACAGGTGGGAACCTGACAGTGACTGGTCCCAAAGAGACAGCCTCCATTTTTGCCGCCTACCCTTCCCCTTGTCTGTCCCTGATCAATGGCTTTGTGGATCAGGTAAGTGTGAAGGGAAGGCATGGAAAATTGAGTCCCAACCTTTGACTTTTTTATGGGGACCTCAGCCTGTAGCTAGAGTTTTCCTGCCTGGCCCACAGTCAGGACAAATCTCTCTCACCTGCCAGTCCCACAGCCACTCAGACCCAACCAAGTAAACACAGAGACTTATATTGGTTACAAACTGTATGGCCATGGCAGGCTTCTTGCTAACTGTTCTTACAGCTTAAATTAATCCATTTCCATTAATCTATACCTTGCCACATGGCTCGTGGCTTACCGGCATCTTCACATGCTGGCAGTGTCTCTCTAACTCAGCCTTCCACTTCCCAGTTTTATTCTCCTCCTTGTCCCACCTATACTTCCTGCCTAGCCAATGGCCAATCAGTGTTTTATTTATTGACCAATCAGCAACACATTTGTCATACAGAACATCCCACAGCACTCCCCCCCCCCCCTTTTTTTTTCCAAAAAGGAAGGTTTTAACCTTAACAAAGTAAAATTCCATATAATTTGGGAATTTGGGTGTAGCTTCTCTTACTACTTCCTGCTGGAGGGGGGCGCTGTATCTTATGAGGACACAAAGAAAATTTTAGGATCATGGAGTAGTCCGTGAGGCTGTATCATCTGAGCCAGTTGCCTTGAAACCATTCTGGATGTTGGATCATCTGGGCCATGGTGTCATCGGAGACCTTTCAGGGGGTCTTGGCTGGTCAAACCTGATGTATCTTAATCTGGAACAAATCCATAGCCTCTGGCTTTCTGTGGGAACAAAAACAGACTTTTTTCCAAAGCAACATATCCTTATATCCAAATGTTGAAGTCAAGGTACCTTTAAAATATACATTTTGGCATAACTCAACAGCTTTTACAATCAAATGTTTTTCTGCAGTTAAAAATCCCAAAGACAACACAATCCAGATTCTCTGTGTAATATTCATTTTTACGTGGCTTATTTTTTTATATTAATTTTATTGTCTCTTTAAAGACTTTATTTTTTAAAACTATGTATTTGTTTATATAACTGTATATATCACCCTATATCACCTTTTTTGTCTCTTTTAAGCCTATGTATATTTTACATACATTGTAAACTATTACATCTGAATCTGTCTTATTGTGAATCTATTATTGCTTTAAACTGCAGCAGCTGTGGCTGCTGGCTCCGCCCACCTCAGCTTCCCAACATGGCGGTGTGATGTTTACCACCAGCTCTAGGAGCTATCGAGGGTCTATACTTTTATCCAAGCAGCGTGTAGCCCAGAAACCTCTTTTTTTGTTTTGTACTAGCAAAGGCTAAATCTACCACACAGCTTAATGTGCCACTTGCAGAGGCCTCATTCCTGCCATTCTGCAGGTCAAGCACGCACTCCAGGTACCCACCAGTAGCTCAAACCCGCAGCTGCCGCTCATTTGAGAGAGACAATTAGAAACTGTTTTTAGATCCGTTTTAGAATCTTTTTTCTCAGTTTTTAGGTGGAAACTCTTGCCACTACGTTGGACGCCATTTGTAGCTAGAGTTTTCCTGCCTGGCCCACAGTCAGGACAAATCTCTCTCACCTGCCAGTCCCACAGCCACTCAGACCCGATCAAGTAAACACTTATATTTGTTACAAACTGTATGGCCGTGGCAGGCTTCTTGCTAACTGTTCTTACAGCTTAAATTAATCCATTTCCATTAATCTATACCTTGCCACATGGCTCGTGGCTTACCGGCATCTTCACATGCTGTTTCTCATCGTGGCGGCTGGCAGTGTCTCTCTGCCTCAGCCTTCCACTTCCCAGTTTTATTCTCCTCCTTGTCCCACCTATACTTCCTGTCTAGCCAATGGCCAATCAGTGTTTTATTTATTGACCAATCAGCAACACATTTGCCATACAGAACATCCCACAGCACTTCCTTTTTTTTTTTTTCCCATTTGTTCATATTTTGGGTGGAATGTAGTTAGTTCTACCTCGGCATTCCTAGCTTCTGCTGGACAGATGGCACAGAGGTGGGGGCATGAAGTGTTCGAGCGAGGGAGGACAGATGAAGCACCCACCTGGCAGTTGACGGGTTTCCTTCTAGCACCATCAACCCCAAGGTTCTGGGCACCTGGACGCTGATTGTGGGGCTGTCAGTGATCCCAGACAGTCGGAATAAAGCAGTGCCTGCAGGTCTGGAGCCTGTGGTGGTGGGACTGCTGATCCTTGCCATTGGACTACCCATGGATGCTAACTGTGGCTTTCTGCTCCACCCTGCCCGGGACCTGGGCCCACGGCTCTTCACATACTTTGCTGCCTGGGGCCCTGAGGTCTTCAGGTGGGAGACAGTTTCCCTTGGTACAGTCCTCCAGTCACTTCTATTAATAGCTTTGTCCCTGCTTCTCTACCACAACCACCACCCCCTTTTTTTTTGGAAACAGGGTCTCACTATATACCAGGCTGGCAAGTGCTGGGATTAAGGTGTGTGCCACCATGCCCAGTCCAAGTTCTCTTCATTTAAATAGTTCTCTGGAACTAGTGTGCCTTCTTCAACTGGCAAAGTCTCCCTTCCTTCATAGCCCTCCTGCTCCCTACCCCTTTCATGGAAATAGGAGATTCAGAGGGGTCCTTGGGCATGCCATATTGCTTCTTTGGGCTTTAGTGACCCTGTCCATAAAAGTCTATTCAGCTAATTCCCCAAGACTAGATGCTGGACCAAGCTGTGCTGGGGACTCCTCCCTAAGAGCTTCGCATTAATGAAGGTGACCCCATGCTCACTGAGGGATCTGTCACGACAGGAACTAGTTTGGGACCTGTGTGGTGGTATTGTGTTCCCCAAAATATTGTGCACCCTAATAAACTTATCTGGGGTCAAAGAACAGAACAGCCACTAGATACGAAGGCTAGAAAATGGTGGCACTCACACCTTTAATCCTAGCATTCCAGAGGCAGAAATCCCTCTGGATCTCGGTGAGTTCAAGGCCACATTGGAAACAGCCAGGCATGGTGACACATGCCTTTAATCCCAGGCAGTGATGGCAGATAGCAGAAAGGTATATAAGGCGTGAAGACCAGAAACTAGAAGCTTTTGACTGGTTAAGCTTTCAGGCTTTCGAGCAGCAGTTCAGCTGAGATTCATTTGGATGAGGATTCAGAGGCTTCCCAGTCTGAGGAAACAGGATCAGCTGAGGAACTGGCGAGGTGAGGTGGCTGTGGCTTGTTCTGCTTCTCTGATCTTCCAGCATTCACCCCAATAACTGGCCTCAGGTTTGATTTTATTAATAAGAACTTTTAAGATTCCTGCTACAGACCTGCCTTACTATTCTCAGTTCTTCAGGAGAGGTGTGTCCCAGAGAATCACCTCCTCCGACATCTCCCTTTTGCCTTCCATTACAGGGCTGGTAATGGCTGGTGGTGGGTGCCTGTGGTGGCTCCTATGGTGGGATCCACTCTCAACACAGCCACATACCAGCTCCTGGTGGCTCTGCACCTCCCTGAGGATCCAAAGCCAGTTCCAAAGCTGGGTAGCAGCTCAGCTTGAGGCTTCAGACTTGGGAACTCCAGCTCAGCTGGAATGTAAGCTGTGATGACTGCCAACCTTATCTCACTCTGCAAGAGCACCATGACCTGTCAAGCTTGCAAGACAGATATTCTCTGTGTTAATATGCCAGGCCCCGGGATGTTTCTGTTTACCCACTCCTGCTTAAACTGGGGAGAACCAGAGAACATGATCAGGCTCTTCTTACAAACACGTCTTTTCACCGAGGGCCTTTAGGCACACAGTTCCTTAAAGTGGCCGCTAGGGGGTGTGCACACTGGCCGCTGGCTTTGGGAAGGTTTCTAGAATCTGCTGGGTGGAGAGGTACTACCATCCTTTGAGGGGTAGGGACCAGCGGGGGCTTCTGGAGAGAAGCTTGGTTTCCAATGCTCTGACTCCCAGCCTCCCCCGCTCCCCCGCCGCGCGCCCTTGTCCTTTTCCCCTTAAGACTGGTACTTTTTATGTAGATCATACCGGCCTTGACTTCAGACTCCACTGCTGGGAGTACAGGGTGTGACCCAACAACGCCCAACAAGAATGATTCTTTTAAAAAACCAACAAACAAGCAAACACACTCAAAAAGACCAATTTAAGCTGGAGTCGGGAGTGATGGAGGACGCCTTTAATCCTAGCACTCGGATCTCTGAGACTTCCAGGCCTGTCAAGAGATATATAGTGGTACCCGTCTCAAAGTAACAAAACAACACCACAAAACACACCAAAACCACTTAAAATTTGCGGTCCTAGGAAATGAATTCAGAGCCTGGGCAAGTGCTCTGCCTCGGAGGTATCTCTGTCTTCTGGCTGCCAGCTCCCGCAATCTCAGTGCTTCCTACCTTCGGCCTGACAGGGGCGCCTCCCTTATACTCCAGAGACACCCCAGATGGTTCTTCGAAAGGGGTGTGTGTGTGTGTGTGTGTGTGTGTGTGTGTGTGTGCGCGCGCGCGCGTGTGTACCACCCAAGGGGCGTGGTAAGGGGCAGAGCCATCTGTATATGTGTGTGCGTGTGTGCGCGCGCGCGCGTGTGTACCATCCAAAGGGCTTGATAAGGGACAGAGCCATCTTCCCAGCGTCTGACAACCAGTCAGAGAAACTGAGGCACAAACCAACACCCAGGCAACGCTGGGCTGTGCCACTTAAGGAGGTTGAAAGGCCAGGAGGTGAGCCAGGGCGAGGAGGGATGCGGAGCAGACCCGGGCTGGAGAGAAGCGCGCTAAGGAGCTTCTTCACCGCCTCTCCCTCATCAGGCTCCTCCCGGCAGATGTTCTCTGGCTGAGAAAGCAGCATTCCCTCGGTCTCAGGCTTCCAAAAATAAAGAAACAGCATCGCAGCGTGCTCCAGCCTCGCCGAGCGCCTGCGTGTCCGGGGCTGGAGCGTGGGACCCTCCCCTCCGCACCAAAATGGCGCACGCCGCGCCCCTGACCTCCCCAAAGCCCCTCCCGCCCCCCGCCCGCCGCCGCCGCCGCCGCCGCCGCCGTCACTTCCGCCCCGCGGCCGAAAGTGACACAAAGTAGCGGGCCGGGGCCCGGGTGGGGGAGAGCCGGGCTGCCGCTGGGGGGCGGGAGCCTGCGGGCAGCGGAGCCGAGCGCCCCCGCCCCAGCCCCCGGCATGGGCTGGACGGGGCCGCCGGGCGGAGCGCCGAGCGCCGCGCGCTGAGGTGAGGCGGCGCGGCGGGCCAGGGGTGTGGACCGGGAGGGCCGGCTCTGGGAGGCCCGGGCTGTGGTGCCATGGCGAGCGGCTGTGGGAGGCTGGAGAGAAGGCTTCCCCGGGATGGGGAGAGCCGGTCGCTGTGCGCAGGCTGGGAAGATGGGGCGCCGAAGGGGCGCGCGGAGAGTTGGGGTGCGAAGAGTTATCTGGTCCCAACCTTTAGGTGCCCGGAGAGGGAGTTTGGGGATGATAGGGTTTGTCCCGCGAAGGTGGAGGTCTCTGCGCCCCAGGAAAACCGACGGTGCCAGGGTGGTTAGCTTTGGGAGCTCAGAGCTGTGCACTGGGTCCTGGACACTGTCCTTGCCCAGGAAAGGAAGGTGGCCCCTGGCGTGGTTGTTTTCTCCTGCCTCACCGACCTGCTAGTTTCCTCTGAAGACTCTTGGTCGGAAAGGAGTGGAGGCCAGACCCAGAGGAGGAGCCCTTTTCCTTCGTGGAGCGTTGCCTCCTTCCCAGGGCTGGCTATTTTTATCCCAGATGTGGCTGCAGAGGGGGCTGGGGTAGGGTGACGGGGCAAGGCGACGTGGCTGATGGGCCTAACCGGTTTAGAAAACCCAGGATATCCTGAGAGGGGGACCCTGTTGCCAGTGATTTCTATTACTGTGCCCCCTTCGAGGATTGGGGCAAACTTGTGTGGAGTCTCCCCAGGGTCTTAGAGGTAAAAGAACTTTCCTGCTCCGTGTCCAGACTTGGCTCTTGGTGGTCAGCTAGTTCCACTGTTAACTTTCAAAGGAGGAAGACGCAGATCTTAGGGCTAACGATGCTTGATAGCCTCCCACCAGGGTGGGGCTAGGTAGGAGCCAATAATGCCCACCCTGCATCCTTTCCTTTAACCTCTGGCTTCGCACCCCACCCTCCCATGACTCATGCTCTAGATTGGGTGGAGACCCTGGCTGGGGCTCTGGAAGAGGGCTTGGCATCACCAAAATGTGCATGAGGTTTTCTTCCTGAGCCAAGGGGCCAGCCCCGTTGCTTGCCACAGTTGTGGAGAGTCAGGAGTGAAAGGAACTTACGCCCCTTAGGATTGTCTGCTCTGAGGTCAAGGAGGGAGTGTGTGTTAGTGAAGGGAGAATTGGTGTGGGTGACTGGGCTGGGACCAGAGTCAGTAATTATAGAGATTGGGCAGACAGGCAATTAGTAGCTCTTGGGGCTGACAGGCTGGAAGCAGGGCAACCAAGGAGGGGGGAAGACTTTCCGTCTAAAGGAAGAGTTTCCTTGGCCAGGACTGCACCTTTTTAGGAGAAAGAACACGGAAGGGTGGGAGGAAGCAGAGGCTCTCTGAGCCTGTATCTAGTGTCGTACTGACTGGACTAGCCTGGGGGAAAGAAAGGTGACTTCAGCAGGGTTGCGAAGACCTCTCCGATGGCCCCAGAGAGGGGCTGGCCCCGATTGCAAGGAAGTGGTTTGGGGACTGTCTGCAGGAAGTGGTGGCCATGTCTCTGATGAGAACCCCTCCGGGGAGAAGGTGATAATGGAAGTCCCAGTAATGAAAGTGGGGGTGGGGACATTATGAGCTTTCTAGAAGGGTGGGACGTGCCCACCCGGTTTCCTGATGCTCTGCCAGGTGTTTCCTGGCTCATGATATCTCCACCCAACCTGCGAGGGGAAATTCTGCTTTCTAGTACAGGCTGCATTCATTGCTACCAGGAGGGCACATGGGACATCCATTAGTTCCTGAGGGAGATACCTTGAGAGCACCTCACTTGTCAGTATCTGGTCTCTTCTAGGCCCTTCTCTATAGGTTTTGGCTTCTGTAAATTCTCAGTCCCCTCATGTTATTCAGGACAGAGGGAAGACCCTCTCTTTCACTCAGGTATCCGTATCAGAGCCGGAAGAGGAGAGCGTTAATGGAGTTGGAGGCTGTCGGGGACGGCAGGGGCATAGCTAGGATGATCTTCAGATTGGGTCTCATGCGGGGAATGAAGAATTCTCGACCACGTGCGTCTGTTGCTTTCTTGCAGGGTCTCCCATGGGATTGCTGGAACCTTGCTGGGTGAGATGGCACTGTGTGCAAAAAAGCGTCCCCCAGGTAAGAGCAGCAAGGAGCGGGTCTCTGGGACCGCGATGAAAGTGGCTGTTATTATGACTTAGGGAGCCAAGGGAAGAGGGACAACTAGTAATGGTTCCGAGAAAAGGGGGGTTAAGCCCTTTAGGCGTCTTGGGGCGCGCGGGGGGGGGGGCGGGGATATCCTAAGAAACCGAATTGCTCATTTCATCCTTGGGCTGATGTTCAGCTGGGACTGCTAATCACCAGCCAGGACTCAAAGCACCTGCAGCTCCTACTCTTGGGCCTGGGCTTTTGGGCTCTGGCCTCGTTTGCCTACCCACCGGAGTCCTCCTCGGTTTCCCGCGGAAGGAGGGGGGTGTGGGCTGAAAGCCGTTGCCCAGGACAACGCGGGCGGTCGGCTCTCCGGCATTGGCTGGGGGAGGGGGCGGGGCCGCGCGCTGGCTTTCGCCTACGCGGCACTGGCAGACTTCAGCTCTGCAGTGGGCGCGGGTGGGGCGGAGCCTGGGGCGTGGGCACCGCGTTCCGGACACTCAAAGCCCCACCTCCCGCCTCTGTCGTGGGATTCGGGAGTGGAGCTCCTGCAGAGCTGGTGGTCCCAGGCGCAGGTGGCCGCGAGGATGGTTTGGGCTGCGGGTGGCGCGCGCGCCCAGCGGCCGGGGCTCCCCTCTGCGTGGCCGCAGCTCTTGCGCCTCCCCGGGGGGCCGCCCCATAGGCGCCGCTGAGGCCAAGGACACAGTGCGCCTTCTTAAAACGGGATCATGACGGTCCCCAAGGAGATGCCCGAGAAGTGGGCCCGGGCCGGGGCGCCTCCATCTTGGAGCCAGAAGAAGCCCTCTTGGGGGACAGGTAACGGGGAGACAGTGTCTGGCAGCTCTCACATCTGTGATTTGCCTCCTCTGACCTCCGCATTTCCTTGTCCTCGGTCTCCCTCCCCATGCTCTTTGCAGGCCCTTTGGGATCCTCCTCCTCCTTTTGCATGGTCCTTGGAGATTAGGGACTCAGTAGGCAAGGGGACCCTCTGAGGGAAGTTTCTGGTTGTCAAGTGTCTGGTTTGTCTGGTGACTCTGTGGCCTGGAGTTTGTTACTGCATTGTGCTTGTTGGGGGAAGAGGTCTAGACTATCACCTGGGATTCTTGGTCAAATATAAGGTGGCAGGCTTACTGCATAACCAGTTTACTCCTTTTTAAGTCTGCGGAGGGACCCCTTCGTAGGACATCTCTTATTCTTAGCCCTGGAATTGGCACTTGCAGCCTGGGGGTCTTCAGGGTTTAGGTTAGGTGCAGCTAAAGAAGGGTCGTTAACAGTGACATTTCCGTTTAAGGAAAACATCTGTATGTGGTAGAAGAAAGATCGCAGTGTAGCTCATCTTCTCTCCATTGCTGCTCAGTCTGCATGACCCACATCTCTGACACACACACACACACACCCACACTCGAAGATGAGCTTTGCAATAAGATGATGTCATTGTCCACCAGTCAGAAACTGCTGATGGTGACATGTGACAAGAGGCTCCTTTAGAGACACTGCACGTGGGCCTGGGATGCTGCCGCAGAGCAGTTCCAGGGCACTGTGACCCCCTCTGTCTCGGCACCACCCACCATGCTCCTCCGCAGATTAGGGTGAGAACGGTGCGATGAGTAGGTTTGCAGTGGTCTCCACGAGGAAGGGAGCTTTGTGCCGGCAGCACCCCCCCTTGATGGTCGTGATGGACGTGTTATTAACAGGAGCAGAGGGACCTGGGGATGCTGGGGAGGGGGGGGACTGAGTGCTCCGGCTGGAAGGTCTTGACGGTTGATAGTTAGGAGCAGAGAACTGCCCTGAGGAGTGGAGGCGCAGCACTTGGAAGACTGAGGAGGACGGAGGCCAGCCTGCATCACACAGTGAGACTTTGTCTCTAAAAGGGAAGTGGGGGAGTAGCATGCGGGGCCCTGTTTGCCGTTGGCAAACTGTGGACTAGAGCAAAGAGTTTAATATCACCAAAGCTGTGTTCTGTGGAACCCTCACAAAGGTTGAGTAGGCCAGACACAGTTCGCTCCTTCTGACCTCAGCCTCATTCTATTGCAGAAGAAGAGCGGAGGGCGCGGGCTAATGACCGTGAATACAATGAGAAATTCCAGTATGCGGTAAGTGGTCCCTCTTCCCAGAGCTGGGAGGGAAGGGTATTGGAAGATCTGAGGCTGAGGCTGGTGGCTGAGGGAAGGGTGCTGGGGGGGGGGCGGGAGGGAGGCAGGGAAGCATCATCTTTGGCCCAGTTCCCATCTGCTGCTGGGCTGACTTTTCAGGCTTTCTATCACTAAAGCAAAATACATTGGCCTGGAGAGACTTTCTTTCCCCCTCCTCCTCCCCCTGTCCCACACCTGGGTTGCTGGAGAGGCAGTGTGTGCGGTAGGTTCGGGAAGTAGGAAGAGGCAGCCCCAGCCTGGCTCCAGGTTGGGGTGACGGGGGCCTCTCTCAGCGTCTCTCTCCTGTTGCCGTAGAGTAACTGCATCAAGACCTCCAAGTACAATATCCTCACCTTCCTGCCTGTCAACCTCTTCGAGCAGTTCCAGGAAGTTGCCAACACCTACTTCCTGTTCCTTCTCATCCTACAGGTAAGTGACCTCTCTCCTGTCTTCTCTGACTCACAAAGCTGAATAAAGCCGAAGAAGAGGAAGGGTCGGGGCAAGAACCCCCTGGATGGGGGCTTCGGCAGCATGCCTCTCCGCAGCTGCATGCCTCTCGGCAGCTGCATGCCTCTCTGCTCTTTGCAGCTGATCCCCCAGATCTCCTCCCTGTCCTGGTTCACCACCATTGTGCCTTTGGTTCTTGTCCTCACCATCACAGCTGTTAAAGATGCCACTGATGACTATGTGAGTTGTTGACCTTCTGCTGTTCCTCGTCACCTCCCCCTCATCCTTCTCTCCCTCCCCCGCCACTTTTATTCGGTACAGTCCCTTGGTGACCTTGGTGTCCCTTATGGTGCAGCTAGATCTGCAGTGCCTAGGCTGAGGGCTAGGCGGGGGCTTTCGGGAGAGAGTTGGTCTGTGGGCCGCTGTTATGGAGCACCAGGATGCTCTGAGTTGCACGGGTCTAGTTCCAGGCGCGGGGAGAGAGAGAAGGTGTCTCACTTTCCCCGGTTCTCTTTCAGTTCCGCCACAAGAGTGATAACCAGGTGAATAACCGTCATTCTCAGGTGCTGATCAATGGAGTGTGAGTGACTGTTGGAGACCAGGGCTCTGGGGAGGAGGGAGGTTTCCATGGGAACCTTCATAGTTACCGATGGCCTCTACTGCCTTCTCTTTGCCACAGCCTCCAACAAGAGCAATGGATGAATGTCTGTGTCGGTGATATTATCAAGCTAGAAAACAACCAGTTTGTGGCCGTAAGTGGCAAGGTGCCTTTTCAGTCTAGGGTGTATTCATCCTCTTTGTTAGAAGGGGACAGTTCCTTCCTGGTTTTCTGTTGCCTCTTAACACTTGTGGAAAGAGATTTTCCCAGACAGTGGGCTTCTGGGTCATATTAATATGCTTTTTGAATTCAAAACAAAAAGAATACATCTCTATGTCGGCCACAATGGCATGGCTTTTAATGCCCGAACAGAGGCAAAGGCAGAGAGAGATAAGGCCAGCCTGGTCTACAGAATGAATTTCGGACCAAACAGGGCTCTATACAATGAGAGACACTATCTCAGAACAGCCCAGAACCAAACCAAGCCCCTCTGCTTACTGGAGGATGATTGCCACTGAGCCCGCGGAGGGCAGAGGCTGTGTCTCAGTTCTCATCAGGCTTTCTGTGCAGGCGGACCTCCTCCTCCTCTCCAGCAGCGAGCCCCATGGGCTGTGTTACATAGAGACCGCAGAACTGGATGGGTGAGTGGCATGTTTGTATCAATGTCCTTCTCCTCGTGCCCTTAGGGGTAAAAGATTGTTTGAAGGAGGATCCCAGGCCTGGGTTCTGCACTTTTTAGAAAACTGGGGAGTAAGAAAGGCTCTGGGGGCCGGGCGGTGGTGGCACATGCCTTTAATCCCAGCGCTTAGGAGGCAGAGGCAGGCGGATCTCTGAGTTCAAGGCCAGCCTGGTCTACAGGGTGAGTTTCAGGACAGACTCCAAAGCTACACAGAGAAACTGTCTCGAAAAACCAAAAAAAAAAAGAAAGGCTCTGGATATGGTGAACTTTTCTAGGCTAAGCCATTGAGGGTCAGGTGCCCAAGGATTGATTCCATGTGCTGGGAGAGGCCAGGACTCAAGGGTATTTATTGTTCTTCCAGAGAGACCAATATGAAAGTACGCCAGGCGATTCCAGTCACCTCTGAGCTGGGGGACATCAGTAAGCTAGCCAAGTTTGATGGTAAGTAGTCCTGGAGCAGCTTTGGGTGCAGAAGGTGGGCTGTGATTTGAGTCCATGTTGTATCTTTTCTTTGGGCTTCTGGTTGTGACTGTGCAGGTCTCTGGACATTTTCGGGAGGGACATGTCTGGAATGCCGGGTGGTGCTGTTAGCTTTTGAACTGATGGTTATTTCAAGTGAGCTTCATGGCTGATGGTGTACTGAGAGAAATTCAGCTCTTTCCTTTTGCTCATCGCCTAAGAACAGTGGTTACCTTCCTTATAACAAGTCAACCTGTGTAGATGTGTATGAGAAGTCCGTCTTCTCTCTTCCTCTCCAGTTCTGTCCTTCTTATGTAGCCATATTAGCTGACAGATGTAGCTAGAGTTTTCCAGTCCTGCCTGGCCCACGGTCAGGACAAATCTCTCTCACCTGCCAGTCCCGCAGCTGCTCAGACCCAACCAAGTAAACACACAGAGACTTCTATTGCTTACAAACTGTATGGCCATGGCAGGCTTCTTGTTATCTAGTTCTTCTATCTTAAATTAATCCATTTCTATAAATCTATACCTTGCCATGTGGCTCATGGCTTACCAGTACCTTACACCTTGCTTCTCCTCGTGGCGGCTGGCAGCATCTCTCTGCCTCAGCCTTCCACTTCCCAGAATTCTCCTCTCTCCTTGTCCCGCCTATACTTCCTGCCTGGCTACTGGCCAATCAGCACTTTATTTATACAGAGCGATATCCACATACAGACAGCTCACTTACACATGTGTAACCCTGAGTAACTGTGATCTTACTAAAACCTCTACAACTTGCCCTCTGGCTCGTTAAATACGTGTGTTGGTTATGTACTAGTCTTGCTAAGACCTGGCTGGCCTGGACCTCCTTGTGTAGCTCGGGCTGGCTTGGAACTCACAGAGATCTGCCTGCCTCTGCCCTCTGAGCGCTGGAACTGCAAGTGTTACGCCACCACACCTGGCCATCATAAGTATCTTAGCACCACATAAGGAGTTTGCCTTGTCCTCTGTGGCGACCGAGTGTTTCAGAGATCGGCCTCTTCTTGGCCATGTGTAGTCTTTTGTTCCAGTAATGCTTGAATAAAAGGTGTCACGGCCTGTTCTGTGTGTGGAATAGTCTCACGTTTGTGATTTTTGCGGGGAGAGCTGAGGAAATGGATCAGATGTCGAAGTCCTTACTGTACAAGCTCAGATGCCCACCACCCGCATTAAAAGCCGGGTGTGGCAGCACCCCTGCAGTCCCAGCCATCAGACACAGGGAGGCTTCTCAGGGTTTTTCTGGGCATCTAAGCTGGCCAGTCGTTGAGCTCCAGGTTCAGTAAGCGAGAGACCCTGTCCCCCCAAAATAGGGTAGAGGCCGGGGAGGTGGCTCAGCGGGTAAGGGCATTTGCTGACAAACCTAACTGCATGAGTTGAGTTTCTGGGAAGAAAGCACTGGATCCTGCAAAGTGTCCTCCACATGTGCACCATGGTATGTGTGCGTCCACACATGCTTGTGCTCGCACAGGCACGCACGTGTGCACACACACACACGCAAATAAGTGTAATAGAAAAAAGTGGGAGCAATAGCGGAAGAGACCTCTTGTTGACTTTGGCCCCCACATGCATGTGAGTGGGCACATGCATATATTACACACGCACACGCACAAACACATGGTATTTTGGGGTCTAAGTGTATGTACATTTTTTTGTCTGCTGCTAGGGATGAACCTTGGACCTAGGCAAGTGCTCTTCCGCTGAGCTACATCCCTGGCATGAATATGTGTACTTTTAATGTTAGTTCATGCCATCCTATTTTTTTTTTCCCCTGTGTAGTGGAGGATGACCTTGAACTCCTGACCGTCCTGTCCCTACCCTCTGGAGTTCTGGATTACAGGCAGGCACTGCCATACCCAGTTTATGTGGTGTTAGGTATTGAATCTGGGGCTTCAGTGCCCTATTCTTTTTCCTCAAGTCCTGCCATCAGGATACCAATAGCTTGTGTCTTTACAGCACCCTCCTTCCCCGACACACACACACACACACACACACACACACACACACACAGGGCTACTTTTTCTACTATAAACTTTTTTTTTCCCCCACGAAGGTCTTAGTATGGGGCTCTGTGGCCTAGAATTCTATGTAGATCAGGTTATCCTCAAACTCTGCCACGTGCCTCTGCCTCCCCAGTGCTCGGATTAAATGGTGGCACCACTTTAAAAGTTGTATTATGTTGTGTGTGTGTGCGTGCGCGCGTGCACACACACCACATGTGCAGATGCCTGGAGAGGCCAGAAGAGGGTATCAGATCCCCTGGATCTGCAGTTGTAGGTGGTTCTTAGCTACCCAAGGATGCTGGGAAATAAACTCTGGTCCTCTGGAAGAACAGGAAGTGCTCTTAACCACTGAACCTCTCCCGGACCTGTAACCGCGAGCGTCATGTGATTGAGCTCTGAGCAGTGGCGCCTCTGTCTCCCATCCAGGTGAAGTCATCTGTGAACCTCCCAACAACAAGCTGGACAAATTCAGTGGAACACTGTACTGGAAGGGAAACAAACTCGCCCTGAGCAACCAGAACATGCTGCTGCGCGGCTGTGTGCTGAGAAACACCGAGTGGTGCTTCGGGCTGGTCATCTTTGCAGGTGAGCCTCCTGGCGTCCCTCGGGGTGTGGGGCGGAGCCATGGGGCTGGTCCTCCGTCCGGGCGGCAGCCTCTTCCCCGCCTCGTGCTTCTGTTCCAGCGGCACTCAGTTTGTTGATTTGGCTTCCCGTTATTGTCAAGGTCCCGACACCAAGCTGATGCAGAACAGTGGCAGGACGAAGTTCAAGAGAACGAGTATTGACCGTCTGATGAACACACTGGTCCTCTGGGTAAGCAGCCTTCCAGACGTTCTCCCGACAGGGCCTCGGCCTCCTTGGGTCTTCTCTGGGCAGCAGCCAGGCTTGGCTGCTCAGGGCCAGTGTTTATTTCAGACTTGGAAGATGTTATTTTTAAAAGCCTTAGGAACATGCATGAATCAACAACTTAAAGTTAGAATAAACCACCCCTTCTGTGGGCTTGGTCATGGTGGCATCTTAACATGCATGTGACCTGTTAGCTTTTGCCAGGGACAAGAAGGCCTTCGTGGGGATAGAGTTGGAGTTAAAAGAAAAATTCCCACTGGGAAGATGGTTAGCAGGTCCTTCCCCATCTTCTAAGGATGAAGGACCCCAAGGGGAAAGTTTTCTGTGCTTGTTTTGACAATTCCTGAGTCCTTCTGTTTGTCTGGAATTGGATTTCCATCGGTTTCCTGCTTCCAATATGCCAGCTTGGGAAGCCTGAGGGCAGCCAGGGTTGAGTTTCCCTTGGCTTTAAAGGGTTTACAGAAGCCCAGGCTGAAGTGGGGTTAATTCCTCAAAGGCTCTTCCTGCCCCCTGGTGGCCACTCATTAGGATGACACCTGCTTTTTGGAGCCACAACATAGGCGCAATTTTGGAAGTCGTTGTTGGAAACCAGACAGTGATCTCCATTGTTCCCTCTCTGTCCTTTTTCTCACTCAGATAAAGTCTTGATCTGTAGTTCAGACTGGTCTTGAACTCAGGATCCTCCTAAACCAGGCCTGGGGGCTTACACCTGTAATCTCTGAGTTTGGGAGGCTGAGGCAGGACAATTGTCCCAGGCTTGAAGCCAGACTTGTCTTAAAGCAAAAAAGTGAGAAAAGGCCTTAGGATGTAACTGAGTAGTAGATTGCCTACCATGCACAAGGCTCTGCGTTCAGTTCCTAAGAAGGAAAAAGAGGCATTCTATACAATAAATACATTAGAGTATTCTGTTGGCCTTGTGTGGACTAGCACAGGCAGATAGGTTTTTAATTGTATCAAAAGTAGCTACCCTGGCTTCACCCTCAAGGACTCCTGGGAGTTCCAGATTGGGAGCTACTTAATGTTTCAGCTCCCCTGTCATATGGAAGAGAGAGGACTGAGTGCTATAGTGGTGGATGAGCACCCGTCATGGTCCCTTACAGTAGAAAAGCATGAAGGTTGCTTGAGCTTTTAAGGGCCCAACATGTCAGAAGAGCCTCTTCAGGGCGCGCATGACTTTTCGAGCTCTCTAAGTCTTGGCCTCGTCTGTGCTTTTCATTCCTTAGATTTTTGGATTCCTGGTCTGCATGGGAGTGATCCTGGCCATTGGCAATGCCATCTGGGAACACGAGGTTGGGACGCGCTTTCAGGTCTACCTGCCCTGGGATGAGGCGGTGGATAGTGCCTTCTTCTCCGGCTTCCTCTCCTTCTGGTCCTATATCATCATTCTCAACACGGTTGTGCCCATTTCACTGTATGTCAGGTATGTGCTTTCTCTGCCCTTGGCTCTCTGCAGGGAGCTCAGGTGGTTCTTGGTGACTTCTCCAGGAACATGAAACCCTTGACAAGGACTATGGAGTCCTCCCTATACGGTGACCGTTTTATGTTACCTGTTCATTTGTGATCAGAGTTTCCTGACATTCGGATTAGAGTGGGGTAGAAACTATTGATTTATCCAGCATCACATGCTGTTGCATGCCTATTCTGGGAAAGAAGTACAGAGATAAACAAAAAATCCATCTCCTTCCCTTGTGAAGCTTAAGTCTGATAGAAGAAGAAAACCCTGAATGTGTCCTAGAACAGAAGTTGGTCTACCTTGAGTCTTCTGTGGAAAGCTGGGGCTGCTGAGCTCTGTAGGTCATCCCTGCCCTCCGAGGGGCAGACTGGCTGACCCGGGACTAGAACCAGTGCCAGCCCCTGAGGTAGCATGTGATAGGCACCAAGAACACTCCTCTTGAGGGCAGGAAGAGCGTTGCTCCGAGCAGTTAGGCATCTGTCTCAGATGCAGAGAGGCAGCTTGGGGGATGTTGGGGAAGGGCTGGGGAGGAGGGGAAGAAGCTGGGAACAGGGACAGGCAGATGAGAAGCTGGGATGGTGTAGGAGCAGCTAGGAGCTTCAGCCATGAGCAAGGAGCTCTGGGGGAGAGGTCTGGAAACAAGCTTCCTCTAGATCGTTAAGGGTCTTTGATCTTTGTCCGTGGACCTTCAGGAATGGTTTTTGAAAACCTGAAGGCTATGATCTAAGAGTCTGGAGGAGTCCTTTAGCAGTCGTTGGCTGGCTGTGGTGTGTAGCATGTGTGGGACATTAAAAGGAAGGAGAATGTGAAGCAGAGGCCAGTGAGGACAAAGGAAGGAGGGGGCGGAGGAGGAGGAAGAAAAAGAATCCAGAGGAGTCTTTCCTACACAGTGCCTGCATTGGAGATAAGGGAGCCTGTGACTTTTTGTTGTTGAATCAGTCACAATGTATCCCATGCCATTTTAGAGCTGGCAATCCTCCTGCCTCAGCCTCTCTAGTGCTGGGATTGCAGGTCTGTACTGTCATACCAGGCTCAGCCTGTGGCAGTGTTTTGTTTTGTTTTTCAAGACAGGGTTTCTCTGTGTAGTTCTGGTGCCTGTCCTGGATCTCACTCTGTAGACCTGACTGGCCTCGAACTCACAGAGATCCACTTGGCTCTGCCTCCCAAGTGCTGGGATTAAAGGTGTGCGCCACCCCCGGCGCCTGTGGCAGTTTTAAGAAAGGCAGTTTAAAGAGTTGCTCAGAACTCTTCCTAGCTTTCATTTTAGTTAACAAAATGCCCCAAACTGCTCAGCTCTCCTCACCAGCCAAATCCTTGTGATGCTGACTGAAAAAATGAAGGGTTTCTGAGTATCCGGTGTGGCCTTTCTAGAGCAGGTGGGAGGGCGTCAGAGGGTCGGGGGTTGACTGCTACCTACTGGTAGCCATGTGACCTCAGGCTGGCACAGTCACTTAGGGCCTCACACGCTGTCTCTTTTCCCTTCCCACGTGAAACCTGTGTCCTTCTCTTCGTAAGGGTGTTTTGATAGACACTGAATTGGAAAATACATATAAAAAGTTAAATTACCTTATCAGTCTGGCCTGGTGCCTCATGCCTGTATTCACAGCACATGGGAAGACTGAGGCAGGAGGACTGCCGCAAATTTGAGGTCGGCCTTGGCTCCAAAACAGGACCCTGTCCCCCCCACCACACACCCCCAAAAAAACAAAAAACAAAGGCAAAAACCAACCACAACAGCACCAGCAAATCCCTTTGCAAGTACTGGGTGCTGCACCTAACACTGTCTTGATTCCTTTGCTTCTTCGCTGTTATTTAAATGTTTTGCTTATGACCTAATTTTGTCTTCCCATTTCTGTGCTTTGCTGTGCCTGCTTTGTATCTGAGTTCACTTGGAGCTCTTGGTAGCTGCCTAAGAACGTTTTTTGTTTTTTTTTTTTCTGAGTTGCATCGGCATTCACGTCTGGGGGAGGGTGGGAGGAGGGTTGATTAGCTGCCTGGGGAAAGGCCATGACAACATTCCTATATCTCACTTCTTTACCCAGTAACAAGATCCTGATAGGAGCCTCAGGCACGCTGAAACAGGGTTCCGGATGTGTGGCCCACTGCTTGGCCATCCTGGACCCAAACGTAGGGCTCTTTTCTGGGAATGTTAACATCCCGGCTCCTAAAAGTAATGATTAGGGGAAGGTCCCCACGTTCTCTCGGCCTCTGCTTTCCAGTGAGGAAGTGAAGCCCCGCCTGCCCTGGGCGGTGAGGAGTGGTGGGGCTGGGAGCCTCCTGGGCTTCTCCCCAGCGGGACCTCTTGGAACTGGTTGCAGCGTGCACAGCACCCTCATTATCTCTTCTCTCTCCCTTCCTTCCCTCTGCATTTTCTCCTCTTTTTCTCTGCATGGTTTCTGTATGTAGTTCTGAGGTAAGAACTGGCCCGGTGCCTTGTGTGCAGTCCTCCTCCTTCTCTGCCTGTGCCGTCCGTCCGTCCATCCGTCCGTCCTGCCCAGAGCCTTTGCACCTTTGTGTGGAGAGAGCATCAGGAGGGTCGGGTTGGGGAGCTCCACCTGCAGGCTTCCCTGCCCCTTCCCGTCCAGGTTCCCTGCCCAGGTGTCTTCTCCGGTCCTGTTCCTCCCCAGGCCCAGCGCCTGCAGCCAAGGCCTGTGCGGGTGGGATGCTCCCTTCCCTTCCTGCTTCCCAGGCCTCACCTCCTGTCCCCTATGCAGTGTGGAAGTCATCCGTTTGGGCCACAGCTACTTCATCAACTGGGACAAGAAGATGTTCTGCATGAAGAAGCGGACGCCTGCAGAGGCCCGTACCACGACGCTGAACGAAGAGCTGGGCCAGGTGGAGTACATCTTCTCTGATAAGACGGGCACCCTCACCCAGAACATCATGGTGTTCAACAAGTGCTCCATCAATGGCCACAGCTATGGTAAAGTGGCACTGCTTGGGGCTGGGCTTAGGACTTGCCTGGAAGGATGGTGGGACTGGGGCCCCTCAGTTGTCCTGACACTGGGTTTTCCTTCTTTCCTCTTCGGTACAAGGGGCCGTGAAAGGGTGTGCTCCGTATCCTGTGCCAGGAATTGTACTGAGAATCCTTTCCGTGCCCTTCCTTGGAGCCCTCTCACTGATCTTAGGTCTTACTCCAAGTTATTTGACGTGAGCCCCAAGACACTGGCCTCTGGGCATCTGGCCAGGGTGGACCTACCTTGGCTGCCCAGTGGAATACAGGCTCCCCTGTTGCTGCCAGGGGCCCTTGTGAATCTCTGGAATGTAACTCCAGTCTTCCTAGTGTGGGCCTGTCCTAGTGGCTTTGAGGCTGTGCTGCTGGGATGGTGTGGGGCAGGGTGTGTGTAGGTGTGAGGCCCTTCGGTAGCTGTTTTTTGCACTAACATAGACCTCACTGCCAGAGTGTAAAGCTTTATCTGCTTTCTGGGCCTGGAAGGTGCTGGCACCCCAGCAGACCTGGAGTGCTGGTAGGGGCAGGTAGAGTTGGAGCTGCCCTTGTGGGAGAGCTACTGGAGGTGGCTGGGATGGGCATGGCGAGCAGCGGACACTGGAGCCTTGTGGCCAGGTTCCTGGACTCTAGGATCCTGCGGGATGAGTGTGGTGGCTTCTTCAGGGTGAGCGGGCCTGAGGGCCTCACAGGCCCATGGGGTCTGCACTAGAGGCTTTCCCGTGCTGCTGTGGAAAAGCCCAGTGATGATGTGCTTTTCCTTCTGTTGGGTGTGTGTAGGGGACGTGTTTGATGTCTTGGGACACAAAGCTGAACTGGGAGAGGTAAGATCCCGTCTCTGACTGTTCTTTATGCCAGTTAGATACAGTCTGGGCGTCTGGCTAGCAATGGCTGGCATAGATGGGAACAGTGTGTTATGTGGGCAGGAATGGAGGACCCAGAGAAGGATTTTAAAAGAGAACTGGAGGGGGCGGGGATTGCTGATTGAGGCACACCTGTAATCAGCTCAGCACTGGGGAGGCGGTAGGAGGAGGATCACAGCTTTGAAGCAAGCCTGGCTTACGCAGAGAATTCCAGGCCATTCTCCCAGGCTCCACAATAAACCCCGATTTCAAAGAAAAGGGGAAAAAATCAAAGAAAGCCCAGCTAGACTTTTGAGTCAAAGGTGGCCAGGATCTTGGCCTCTGCTACTAAGAGGTGGGAGGGTGGGACCGTCAATTTTCTGGGGTATAGCCTGGGAGCTCAAGAGTCTTCTTGCCTGTTCCAGAGACCAGCGCCTGTTGACTTCTCCTTTAATCCTCTGGCTGACAAGAAATTCTTGTTTTGGGATCCAAGCCTCTTGGAGGCTGTCAAAATGGGGGACCCACATACACACGAGTTCTTCCGTCTCCTCTCCCTGTGCCACACTGTCATGTCCGAAGAAAAGAACGAAGGTGAGCTGAGGAGTTGCCCAGTGCACGCTCCTGGGCGCTGCTGCTCTGCCCTGCTGCTGTGCTGGGGCTTGCTGGGCGGGCGGGTGCCTGGGATGGGGGCCAGTTTTCTGTACATGCTCCTTTCCCCCACCAGGAGAGCTGTACTACAAAGCTCAGTCTCCGGATGAGGGGGCTCTGGTCACCGCAGCCAGGAACTTTGGTTTTGTGTTCCGTTCTCGTACTCCTAAAACAATCACTGTCCATGAGCTCGGTACAGCCATCACCTACCAGCTGCTGGCCATCCTGGACTTCAACAACATTCGCAAGCGGATGTCAGTCATAGGTGAGGCCAGTACTAGGGAGCTGAGGAGACTTGGGGCAGCAGAGAGGCCTGGGTAGGGAAGGTGTGCAGACTTGGGGCAGCAGAGAGGCCTGGGTAGGGAAGGTGTGCAGGAGGACTCTTGATACATTTAGTTTGGATTCTGTCTGAATTTTCTGGCTCTCCTCCCTTGTGCCATTCACAGTGCGGAATCCAGAGGGGAAGATCCGACTCTACTGCAAAGGGGCGGACACCATCCTGCTAGACAGACTCCACCCTTCCACGCAGGAGCTACTCAACAGCACCGCTGACCACCTGAATGTAGGTGATGGCCTGGGGCCTCTTCGATTCTCAACATTGTCCTTTTTATTCCTTTACTTAAAATGATTTATTGATTTGTGTGTATTTCTACCTGTGTGAGGGTGTCGGATACCCCAGAACTGGAGTTACAGACAGTTGTGAGCTGCCATTGGGTGCTAAGAATTGAACCCAGGTCCTCTGGAAGAGCAGCCAGTTGTCCTTTTTAAAATTAAAAAATATATATATACACACACACACACACACACACACACACACACACACACACACACACACATACATACACACACACACACACACACGTGTTTATGTGTATGTATGTGTGTATATGTTCTGTAGTTGATATATACACATGCCACGGTGTGCATGTGGAGGTCAAAGAACAACTTGAAGGAACTGACTCTGTCTTCTACCATGTAGGCTCTGGGGATCGAGCTCATATTTTCAAGCTTGACAGCAAGCACCCTTATTTGCTGAGCCATCTTACCAGCCCACGATGTACTTCTTTTTCTTCTTCTTCTTCTTCTTTTTTTTTTTTTTTTTTTTTTGTTTGTTTGTTTGTTTGAGACAGGGTTTCTCTTTGTAACAGCCTGGCTGTCCGAGAACTCTCTTTGTAGCCCAGGCTGGCCTCGAACTCAGATCCGCCTGCCTCTGTTTCCCGAGTGCAGGGTTAAAGGCGTGTGCCACCACAATGTCCTTTTTTTTTTTTTTTATTTTATTGAATACATTTAAGGTCTCTTTAGTTTCTTTTTTTTTTTTTTTCCTGTGGTGAGAATACTTAAATCAGCCAAGGCCTGATACTGCATTCTGCCTATGATCCCAGTATTTGGCACATAGAATCAGGAGGATGAGGAGTTTGGGCCTAGCCTGGCTTACATGAGACTTTGTCTCTATAAACCACCTGGGAAGATCATCAAAATGGCTCACCAGGTAAAGGCACTTGAGGCCAATCCTAATGACTTGAGTTTGATCCCAGAACCTGTATGGTGGGAGGAGATGGCCGACTTCCTTCGACCTCTGCGTGTGTATGTGCGCACACTCATACAGGCACAAATAACAGAACAACGTTAAACATTTTAAAAATCCAACTGAAGATTGTCTAAGCCATCTGTTGAGGTCTGAGCTGCAGTCCTTCCTCTGTGTTTTCTGGAAGTCCTTTCATTTGCCTTTCCCGACTCCAACTCCAGGAGTATGCAGGGGATGGACTGAGGACCCTGGTGCTGGCCTACAAAGACCTGGAGGAAGACTACTATGAGGAATGGGCCAGGAGACGCCTACAGGCCAGCCTGGCCCAAGACAGCCGAGAGGACAGGCTGGCCAGCATCTATGAAGAAGTTGAGAGTGACATGATGGTACGGAGGGGGCCGGACAGGCTGAGGGTGGAGAAGATGGTGTAGAGCCCACAGCTCTCCTCAGAAGCCCTGTGCTATTTCCAGCTGCTGGGTGCCACGGCCATTGAGGACAAGCTTCAGCAGGGAGTCCCAGAGACCATCGCCCTCCTGACTCTGGCCAACATTAAGATTTGGGTCCTAACTGGAGATAAGCAAGGTGAGGGTACCTGGCGGGGCAGAGTCAGCAGAGGATGGATACACTCATACCACCATGCCTGCGTGGTGCTGGACCACCAGTGGGAAGCATGCTGACCCTGGGGCTTGCCCGCCTGCCTGCCCGCCCGCCTGCCCACCTGTAGCACCTTGGTCTTCTCTTGGCAGAGACCGCTGTGAACATTGGCTACTCCTGCAAGATGCTGACTGATGACATGACAGAGGTGTTCATAGTCACAGGCCACACTGTTCTGGAGGTGCGAGAGGAGCTCAGGTAAACAAGGGCCTGGGGATGCCCTGAACCGTGCCCGGGGACTGGCAGGCTTCAGTTTTCCTCTCTGCCGCTGTCCTGGACCCCCCCCAGTTTCATCCCTGCCTTCACAGGAAAGCCCGGGAGAAGATGGTGGACTCATCCCACACGGTGGGCAATGGCTTCACCTACCAGGGGAAACTCTCTTCTTCAAAGCTCACTTCTGTCCTGGAGGCTGTTGCCGGGGAGTACGCCCTGGTCATCAATGGGCACAGCCTGGTAAGGCTTGCCATCTCTAGCTTGGAGCGGGGTGTCAGGCAGGAGAATGCTCAGACCTTGTTGAGTGCTTGCCCAGAGCTCTTCTGTTCCTTGGCAGAGATGGCTGTGAACACTGTTTATGCCTTCTCTCAGTATGGCCTTGGAATCTTATCTTGCATTCAACGTCCCTTGACTTGAGAGAGGGAGGGATCACAAGGGACCAGAAGAACCGAGGTGTTTCCTGGGAAGACTGGGACTGTCATGTTTCTCCGGGTTTCAGGCCCATGCCTTGGAGGCTGACATGGAGCTAGAGTTTCTGGAGACAGCATGTGCTTGCAAAGCTGTCATCTGCTGCCGGGTGACACCCTTGCAGAAGGCACAGGTGGTGGAACTGGTTAAGAAGTACAAGAAGGCAGTGACACTTGCCATTGGGGATGGTGCCAATGATGTCAGCATGATTAAAAGTGAGTGTGGGCTGCGCGCATGCGTGGGCTGGGCAGGGGGGCTGCAGTAGTAAGGTCTCAGGACCAGGGAAGAGTGAGTGGAGTGGGGGCTGTAACCGGGTGGGAGGGATCTGAAGTATGTGGTCATTCTTCATGTCGTCTTTTGTCTCTGCAGCTGCTCACATTGGTGTGGGCATCAGCGGGCAGGAAGGGATCCAGGCCGTCCTGGCTTCCGATTATTCCTTTTCACAGTTCAAGTTCCTGCAGCGCCTCCTGCTGGTGCATGGACGCTGGTCCTACCTGCGCATGTGCAAGTTCCTCTGCTATTTCTTCTATAAGAACTTTGCGTTCACCATGGTCCACTTCTGGTTTGGCTTCTTCTGTGGCTTCTCAGCCCAGGTAGCAAGTGTTTCTAGACCTCTCTGCTGCATCTCTGGAAGTTCTGTAAGGGAGGCTTTAGTGAGATTTCCTGAGGGCTTGAGTTCGGATCCCCAGAATCTGCGTAGAAGCCGTAGAAGCCCGATGCAGCAGTGTGAGCCACTGTGCCTATAGGGGGTGGGAGTTGGAGAGGACAGAATCTCCAGAAGCTGTGGGCCAGCTAGCTTGGCTTACACAGTGGCAGAGACTGTGTCTCAAACAAGGCAGAAAGCTGAGGACTGACACCTACTGGTGGTTCTCTGATCTTCCTGCACACCATAGTGCACACATGTTCCCCAAACAAATCTCTTACATACATGATGAGCAAATAAATGCCTGAGAGCAGACGTTATGTCTGCCCTGTTAATCGACCCATTGTTTAGTGCATGCATTTAATAAATGTTGGCTTTTCTTTTCCCTTCTTCCTTTTTTTTGGGGGGTGGGGTGGGGTGGAGGGAGGGGGTGAGGCATTGTTTCATGTAACACAGGCCGATCCTCTTATTTCCTGTGTAGCACTGGTTGGCCTTGAATTCTGAGTCTGGGCATGGTGTGCACACTTACAATCCAAACACTCCGTAGGTGGAGACAGAAGGGTTGAAAGTTGGAGGTCGGCTTGGGCAACATAGTGAGTTCCATGTCAGCTGGAACCACATAGGAAACCCTGTCTCAACATAAACAACCTAAAAAGAAAGTGTGTGTTGGGAGAGTGGAGATCTTAGGACCTGAGGGAGGTTGTTAGGGTGGCTTGGTGGTGCGGAGCTGTCTTTTCTGTGCCTGATTCCTAGAGGACATTGGTTGCTCACTCTCCTGCCCCATTCTCTTCCAGACCGTGTATGACCAGTATTTCATCACCCTGTATAACATCGTGTACACTTCGCTCCCAGTCCTGGCCATGGGGGTCTTTGACCAGGTATGGGGGAGGTCAGTGGTCAGGCTGGAAGGAGAGAATGCTGCTGTGAACTGTGGTCTGATATGGCAGGTGGGGGACAGTGCCCCACTCCAGGGGACACTTCCCGATGGGGAGGGAGGAGGATTCTTTCCATCTTGGAGGGAACCTGTCATTCCCCTGGGTTGCTGAACACAGATTGATTGGGAGAATCTGGCTTAAGCCTGGATCTGTTATCCAAGACATTAGGAAGGGGGAGCCAGGGGGAGCATCTGTCTGCCCTTGACTGGAGAGCATCACTGTGGCAGCTTCTGGGGCCCTTCCCTCACAGGATGTCCCGGAGCAGCGAAGCATGGAGTACCCTAAACTGTATGAGCCGGGCCAGTTGAATCTGCTGTTCAACAAGCGCGAGTTCTTCATCTGCATTGCCCAGGGCATCTACACCTCTGTGCTCATGTTCTTCATCCCCTATGGGGTGTTTGCAGAGGCCACTCGGGACGATGGCACCCAGCTGGCAGACTACCAGTCCTTTGCAGTCACTGTGGCCACATCACTGGTCATTGTGGTCAGTGTGCAGGTATGAGGCCATCCCTCAGGAAGGAGGGGGCCTTCCGTCCCTAGGGCTACCCTCAGCACCACATCTCTGTATCTGATGGGTAGGATTTTTGGGGGGTACTCCTACCTGCGATAACTCTTTTTTGCAGATTGGGCTGGATACAGGCTATTGGACAGCCATCAACCACTTCTTCATCTGGGGCAGCCTCGCTGTTTACTTTGCCATCCTCTTTGCCATGCACAGCAATGGGCTCTTTGACATGTTTCCAAACCAGTTCCGGTTTGTGGGTAAGTACCTGTGGCATCCTTTTAAATCAGTGATGAATCATACCGGTCTAGGAACAACAGGGTAGACAGGTGGCACTTCCCAGTACTTTACGTGCCAGGTACATAGCAAGGTACAGTGTAATGTCAAGGGGTAGTTGACCCAGGCCCTGCTGCCGAGGAGCATCTATGTCCCTGAGAGCGATGAACAGCCCGTGCCTGGCTGTGGAAAGTCAGAACTCGGAGGAAGTCGGGGCAGCAGGCTTCCTGGTCAGCAGAGTGCCGATGGGGATGGCCAGGGGTAGTCCTGTAGATGAGACTGCTGTTAGTGAGCAGAGTTAGGAGGGTGAAGGTGCCACTTGGCTCTTGGAGAGCTAGGGTGGGGCCGGAAGCCTGGGGAACCAAGGGAGGAAAGGCTGAGAGGGAGCTTCTCTCTGCCTGACCTGAAGTCTTCATTTACTTTGGCATCAAAAGGGTTTTTTTTTTTTTTGTTTGTTATTTATTTGTTTTAGTCTTTCCAAAAGATGGCTTTAGAAAATATGTAGGCTGGCACATGCCTCTAATTCCAGCACCTGAGAGGTGGAGGCAGGAGGATCAGGAGTTCAAGGTCCTTCTCTGCTGCATAGCAAGTTTCAGAATAGCCTGAACTACATGAAAGCCTGTCTCGAAAAAGAAAAAGGTGTGTGTGTGTGTAGAAAAGAGGAACATAGGTTTGAGGCTATAACTCAGCAGAATGCTTGCCTGACATGCACAAAGGCCTTGCTCCATTGGAGGGTTTGAGCAGGAAGTACATAGACCAATTTCTGTTTTTAAAGAGTCATTGTTAACCATATTTGGATAATAAAGTAGAGGCGTACAGGTAGAAACAGATCAGGTAGGGCCTCTGTCAGTAATGGGGTCTTGGAATTCAGTGAGTGTGGGATATCTGGAAAATGGAGCCCCAGCGGGTTAGTTGTGAGTGAAGAAGAGAGAGGAGTGGGTGGGTGTTGTGGTCTTAGCCTAGATGGATGGTAGTACTTCCCTAGACGGAAAAGGCACGGAGCACACTTGGGGTAGAGGAGAAGACAGTCCATTACTTGGGCCATATTAGCCTAGAGATAACTTCACTGAGGCGGTTAAGGAAACAGGTGTGCATGCAGTTTGGGGAGAGTTGGAGACCAGTGACAGAATTCGAGATAAGCACAGAAAAAAAGGGGAAGTCAAAGGTGGCTTTGAGGTTGAGGACATGGAACCATCAGAAATAGCAGCGGGGAAATGAGAAGATCTCCTCTGTCAACTTCGTGACTCCTGTCCCCCAGGGAATGCCCAGAACACCCTGGCCCAGCCCACCGTGTGGCTCACCATCGTGCTGACCACGGCTGTCTGCATCATGCCTGTGGTCGCCTTCCGCTTCCTCAGGCTTAGCCTGAAGCCGGATCTCTCCGACACGGTGAGAAGCCTGGCAAAGCTGGCCAGAGGCCTTGGGGGGCAGCTGCAATGTGACAGGAAAAGCCTCTCTTGCTTGGGTGCTGTGGAGCTGTGTCTGGGCTGTGGGACTCTGGGGGGCTGATGCGGCACAGGGCTACAGAAGTTCCCGTGATGACCCGCTGTGGTGCTCAGGGCCCCTGCACATGGCGGTGCCTGACGCTGTGAGCAGACGCTGAAGGGACTGCTCTTCCCTGTCCCCTCCTCAGGTCCGCTACACCCAGCTGGTAAGGAAGAAGCAGAAGGCCCAGCACCGCTGCATGCGGCGGGTGGGCCGCACGGGCTCGCGGCGCTCCGGCTATGCCTTTTCACACCAGGAAGGCTTTGGGGAGCTCATCATGTCCGGCAAGAACATGCGGCTGAGCTCCCTGGCCCTCTCCAGCTTTAGCACACGCTCCAGCTCCAGCTGGATCGAGAGCCTACGCAGGAAGAAGAGCGACAGCACCAACAGCCCGGGTGGAGGGGCCGAGAAGCCCCTCAAGGGCTGAAGACCTGGCCTGGGACCCCTTGTGTCGGGGACCAGAGCTCACAGGGCCGGTGTCTGGGAACGGCTGGTCCTCCGCCCTGCAGCCTGCCTCCTCTGCCTGGTGGACTGCCCTGCGGGTCTCACCAGTTTATACAGGTGGAGGGACCCCAGGGGCAGAGCAGGGGTTCGGGCCTTGGATAGCGGCCGCAGTGAGGGACCCGCTGTGGAACCAAAAAACATGAAAAACTAAGAGATTGGGTCCACCCCTGTCCGGCTTGGGGTCCACAGGGAGACTGTAATCTCCGTATTTTTTTACTCCTATTCCCCGAGGGGCCCTAGCGCCCCTGTTCCTGAATTACACAAGAATGTATCACGCCGGGAAGCCAGAGACCTGCTGGGCCTCAGCCCCTCACGTCATCGTGTGTCCTCTTGGTTTGTGTTTGTGTCGTTTGGTTCTTGTCTTTTTTTTTATTTGGTAAGTGGAGGAGGCCTTCGTGTGACTTTATGTTATGGTTAATGTCTCACCTCTTCTGGGAAGAGGAGACTGTCACACACTGGGATGCCCTACCTGGTGGAGTGGCTTGGGAGGGGCCACAGCTCACGGGTCACCTTTAGGGTGCCATGGTCCTTGTGGGATACGGGAGCTACCAGATAGGGAGGAACTGTCAGCCTGAGGATGTCGGGAGAATGGAAAGGGAAGAGTGTCCTGGCTCCTTCCTCAGCTGTGCTGCGGCCTCCCCAGGGCACGTGTGAGTTCCTGGATTACCTAAGTCCTGCTGGTGCTGGGCTGCAGCCCAGAGTGGCCCCATCGTTCTCAGTGAGCTAAAGCTGAGTATGAAATGTTGTACTGAGGCGGGGGAAGTAGTTTTCTGGGGTTCCAAATTGAGTCCCTAATTCCTTAGCATACTTGCTTCCATCTTCCCTTCCTGCCCTCCTTATCCGGTGCTTTTTCTACCTACCCTGAGGTGGGACTGAAAAGGGAAGCTGGCTTCTGCTGCTTTGTCCCAGTAACCTAGGCCCCCCACCCTCCGGCCAGCCGGCGCAGCCTCTGGTCGGAGTGGTGGGTGGTGGATAAACCTGTTCAGCCAGGAGACCACTTGCCTGATCTGGATAGAACTCCTTTGGACCCTCTCCTCCGCCTGGCTCCCATGTCAGGGACTTCTTGAGTTAGTTGCTGCCTTGTCAGCTTCCAGAAGAACCCCTTATTTGCTAGCACCTGAGTAAGGGGGGAGGGATGGTGTGGAGCTGGGAGTGGGGTCCAAGGATCTCAATGTTCCATGTAGGAGCCCCAAAGGAGCTGGAGGTAGTTTGCAGTGAAATGGGGCTGTCTGGGTGGGGAGGAGGAGGAGGAGGAGGAAGTCTTGACAGGGGAATCCCTTTCGGCCACACAGTTTACAAGCCCAGTTTCGTGTCTGTTTGTGTGTCTCTTAAGGGGAAAGTCTGATTTTTATACCAAAGAGGAAATGATTTTTTTTTTGTATTTGGTTTGTCTATATTATATAAATGCATATATATATATAGCTATATATATTATTTTTTTTGGTTCTCTCTCATTTTTTTAGGGAGGGAGGAAAGTACCACGTTGCATTGAGCTGTAATTAAGGAACATTCTGTATAATTTATGACATTTCTATAATTGCAAAAATTATATCATTTTATGGATATAAAAGAAAAATACCTTTTTATAAAATTCCAATTTCTGAGAGGTGGATAATTTGTCTCATTTTTGATGGTTACGTAAGACTGAGGGTAAAGCACAGGCAGAAACTCTCCAGTGGGATTTTGAGGGTGGCTGTGGGTGGAAGCTGAGCCTGGGGGCACAGCTCTACACGCTCCTGTGGCTTGAGTTTCAGTAGGACTGTGGGCAGACACACACATGGACTTTGTGTTCAGCTAGTGGCCACATGATGCTTAGGACCTTGACTTACTGCTGTTCTGAAAGTAGGCCAGCTTAGTCCATGTCCACGACAGACACACATGCAGGTAAGTGCATGTGGAAAAGTACCTGGTAATCATTTTAAGGCTGTTTTATTTATCCAGTACCAGCGATGACTGAACCTAGGGTCTGAGCATAATAGAGAGATTAAAAAAATTTTTGTGTGTGCACATACCCATATGAATGCAGGGACCTGAGAGGGGGCAGAGATGTTGATCTTGTGGGGCTGGAGTTACCGGTGGTTGTGAGCTGCCCAGTGGGTGCAGGGAACTGAAATCGGGTCCTCTAGGAGAGCTGCAGTTGTGCTATGAACCACTGAGCCATCTCTCCAGCCCCTGGCTCTTAGTACACTCTGCCCACTCTTCCTCCATGTTCCCAAGGCTTAAAGTGGGTGATGTAGATGTCCTCTTTAGAGCAGTTCACCTGTCTGTCACTCTTGGTCCTTTGGCTAGTTGTGAGTTTCTGTATTAACCACCACCTTAAATAGAAACAAAACCCCAGGATCTCCTGTGCCCTAGGCTGGCCTCCAGCTCACGCCACAGCCACAGATGGTCTTGAATGCTGTCCTGCCTCCACTTCCCCAGGGCAGAAATCACAGGCTGAGCCACGGTGACATTCCTGTGGTGTTGGGAATTAACCCAGGGCTTGGTGCATGCCAAGCAAGATGGTCAACTGAGCTACATCCACAGCCTCCAACCTCCCTTTTACATTTTAAAACCTTTTGTTTTGTGATGGATAGAATCTCACCAAGTTGCCCAAATAAGCCCTGAATTTGCTCTACAGCTCAGGTCAGTCTTGAGCTGTCACCCTGCCTCAGCCTCTGAGTAGCTGGGATTGTAGGCATTCACCATGTGCTCAAGGATTTTTATTTTTAATCTTCTCCTCTGGCTTCTTTCCCTCTGAGAGCATGCTCATAATCTCACAGTTAACTGGCTTCTGAAGTGAGTGTCAGTGAACCCAACCAAGCATTATAGACCATGACTTCAGACTGACCAGGCCAGGATATTGGGCACCCTCAGCATGGCGATCTAACCTGCCTCTGGGTTGAGTTTACCCCTGTGTAACCTGTCTGTGCTCTGAGGCAGTGCTTCCTTCCCCTCAGGAGTTCCAGGCAGATGCTAAGCTCGGAGGGAAGACATGAAGAGCAGTGTCCT
Source organism: Peromyscus californicus insignis (assembly GCF_007827085.1). Classification (NCBI taxonomy): domain Eukaryota; kingdom Metazoa; phylum Chordata; class Mammalia; order Rodentia; family Cricetidae; genus Peromyscus; species Peromyscus californicus. The sequence continues at coordinate 69,520,371 of NW_026294617.1, read as the reverse complement.
TCAAGAGGGGGAAGAAAGGAGGCTTAGGCAGGAGGATTGCTTTGAGTTAGAGACCAGTCTTCACAATATAGCAAGACCGTTACACACCAGTAGTCCAGGGCAAGAAGAGGATCGCGAACGTGGGAACAGCCTGGGTTGTTTGTCTTTAGACGGGGTCTCATGAAGACCAGGCTGTCCTAGAACTCACGGATATCTACCTGCCTCTGCCTCCTCACCTGTGCCTGCCTCCAATGGGAAGAGCCTACCTAGCCTGCAGCAGCCCCAGAGCTTTAGGCAGCACAGGGCATCTGGCCTTGTTCCCTCCACCTCTGTGGAGTTTTACCTCACCCAAAGGCTACTCTTTCCACGACCAGTGGGCCCTCAGCTCCACCTGTTCTTCCCGTCCCTTGAGTTCTCTTACCAGGCCTCTGGTGAGGTTTTCCAGGACAGAGTCCCGCTCCCTTCGTTTTCCTTTTGGTGAGACTGTTTCTTGTTGTGTAGCCCAGGCTGGTCTTAAACTCCTGGTGACCCTTCCGTCTCAGCTTCCCAAATGCTGGGGTTACAGGCACGAGCCACCAAACAAACCTTTTGTTTATTGAGACGGATTCTTACAGTGTAACCTAGGCTGCCCTGGGACTCCCTGAACAGACCACAGTGACCTTGAACTTGTAGGAGTCCTGGCTCCAGCTGGTACAGGTGTGTGCCTCCACACCTGGTCCAGATGTTTTCCCTCTTCTGTGTGAGGATGCGTCCAGTGAGTTGGCCTCCATGCCAATGCTGCTTTATCTCCAGGCCCCTTGTGGAAGTTGGTATGCACTGGGGCCTTAATGTCCTCTGACCTGCCCTGGTCCCAGAGCCCGTTGTGACTGTGGATGCCACCTTTGCCTGACGTGCACACTCTTCTTCGGTGACAGCTGTATTATTGTTATTTTTATTATCTTATGTGTATATGTTTTTGAGATAGGGTCTTACTCTGTAGCCCAGGCTGGCCTCCTTGATCCTGAGAACATTCAAGTAAACGATCGAATGCTCACCCCTAGGCACCCGACAGTGTTCTCGAATGGTTCTATCTCTGAAATTTCAGTCTCGAGTGTGAGTATCTGGGTCCTTTGGTTGTTTCACCTCTCACTGCTGTCCCTAGCATATACTACGACCGCCCCTTTCTCCAAGCACTTCCCTTCATCCCATTGTATCCTTATATCATATATATAATGTATACATATACATGCACCGTGTGGTGAATGCACATTAGTGCTTATGCATAAAGCCAGAGCAAGACTTCAGGTGTCTTCCTCTGTGGCTCTGTACTGTCTCGAGACCGGGTCTCTCACTGACCCCACCCGGAAACTTGCCATTTCAGCTGGGCTGCTGCTGGTCTGGGAGCTCTCGGGATCTGTCTCTCTCTTCCCTCGCCCACGCAGGCCACAGCTTTTTCTGTGGTTGCTGGGGATATAAACTCATGTCCTTGTGCTGGCGGTGGAAAAGCGCCTCCCCAACCGGCTATCTCCCCAGCATCTCCTTTATCTTTGCGGGCGTGGGGGGAGAGGGGGGGTCTTGCTGTGTTGCCTCGAGGGCTCTAGAGTTCCTCCTCCTCCAGCCTTAGTACTTCAGTTATTTGTGTACCACCACACTCATCCTCTTCCTCGCTTTCCAGTCCAGCTTCCAAGCGGGCAGCTGAGCAATGTGAAAGGAGAGGAACCCAGAGCCCGTGCTCATGTGGTGGGCTTCCCTTTCATCGGGAAAGCCTTCAGCACAGTGAGATCCAGGCTCCTTTCTCTCCCATCGCCCCTCCTGCCCCCATGCTTCCCATCCTCCCCTCAGCACTTGGTCGGTCCTGTCTCCTAACTTTGCAGAACTGTTACAATTCCTACACCACTATCTCAGTGATACGGACCCACTAACACATTTCCGCCCTAAAGATAGGGCTGTTCGTTCAATGTGTGCGGCTTAAGTTTTTTGTCAGCTTGGTAGAAGCTTGGGAAGTTTGGGAAGAGGGAACCTCAACTGAGAAAACGCCTCTATCAGACTGGCCTGCGGGCAAGCCAACAGGCGTTTTCTTGATGAATGGTTCACGTGGGAGGGTCTCTACCACAGTGGGCTGTGGTCTTGGGCTGTATGAGAAAAGCAGACTGAGCACACCGTGGGGAGCAAGCCAGTCCTGGGGTCCTCCATTGTCTGTGCTTGAGTTCCTGTCCTGACTTCCCCCAAGGATGAACCGTGATAAGGAAGTATGAGCCAAATAAACCCTCTCCTCCCCCAGGTGCTCCTGGTCATGGTGTTTATCACAGTCATAGAAAGCTAACTAGGACAGTTGAGATGCAAATGAAATTCTCAAAGCAGGGCTTTGAACCAGCTGTCCCACTGTGAGTGGGACCAGCCTGGGCTATAGAAAGACTTCAAGGCCAGCCTGGGCTATAGAAAGACTTCAAGGCCAGCCTGGGCTATATTATAAGGAGACTGTCTTAAACAAAGAAACATTACTAAGCAGTTAGAAGGATTTACAAGACCTTTTGCAAGAGAACAGACTAGAGCGTCCAGGCTAGCCAGGCAGGCAGCTACAGCACTCCATTGTTGCCACCAAGTAGGGCACACAGGAGGGAGGAGTCCCAGGGGAAGAATCATGACTGTAGACTTCGCTCTCCAGCCCAGAGGGAGCTAGGTGTTAGGGGCTCTGGGGAAGAGAGATGCAGAATTCTCCCTCGCTGCTTCTGTTCCGGAAACTATCTGCACTTGTGTTGCTAAGTGGCGGAGTCTGAGTTTTCAGATTTGCACCACGAGGCTGAGGGAGACTGGCTCTGCCCAGCAGTAAAGTGTCCAGTGCCCTTCAGTAGACCCTCCTCTGACTCACCTCTGTGAGACTGCTCTAAGTGGGGACATGGACTTGTCTGACCCTCCCAAACTTCCTGAAACTTTCCAGTTCACAGAGTTGCCAGGAGCTGCCCTGCCCTGCACCCAGGGGAGGGGCAGCCCTGTTCTCCCTGGCTGAGCGAGTCTGCTGGGTGCAGCACACTGGGCCTGGTCATGTCAGGCCCTGGGTTTGATCCTTGTACCATGAAATAACAGAAAAAAAAATGTAGCAGGTGTTTCTTCTGCGAAGAGGGTGTTGGTGGGGCATGGTCAGTTTCTAATTCCAAGAGTTGGGAGCTTGAGGGCTGGAGAGATGGCTCAGAGGTTAAGAGCACTGGCTGCTCTTCCAGAGGTCCTGAGTTCAATTCCCAGCACCCACATGAGAGCTCACAACCATCTATAGTGGGATCTGACGTGCAGGTAGAACAGTGTATACCTAATAAATAAATAGATCTTTAAAAAAAAAAAAAAAAGAGTTGGGACCTTGAGGGACGAGGATCAGGGCTAGCCTCCACTATATAGTGAGTGTAGCGTTCTGTCAGCATAGCTTGCATGAGGATCTGTCTCAAAACAGAATTAAAAAACAAACCTACAAACTAAACAAGTGTGTGTGTGTGTGTGTGTGTGTGTAAGAAAGAGCTGGGTTTGGGGGAGGGGGGTGTGCATTTGCAGTGTAGCTCAGTAGTAGACCTAGTTTGAGCTGGGTCCTAGGTTCCATCCCCAACACCACAAATACCAGCAAAAATGTGTTTGTGGGTGGAGAACAAGAGTTTCCCTTGGACTAGGAGATCCTCAAGTTTGCAGGCTGGATATGCTGTAGTCTTTCAGTCTCCCACTGGGACAGGCCTGGGAGGCTTCAACTATCTTGGCAGAGACCTCTCTTTTGTCTCCCAGGTCTCAACAGGGCAGAGATAAGGGGGTGGACATGCTAGGTTTACTCAGTATTCCGCAGGGGGTGAAATTAAGAGGAGGTGAGGATGTGGCAGCTGGTGGAAGGAAGGGACTTTGCTCACCCTCCACGAGGGCTAGCCTGGCATCCACAGTGGCATGGGAAGAGGCTGGTGGCTAGCTGTCCACCTGCAGTGGGCAGGAGGCTGCTGGCCCTGGCTTCCTCAGGGCACAGGAGGAGATAAGATCTCTAGTTTCATTCGGGGTCTCTTTCCATCCTGCCCTGCATGTACCCCTGCGCAGCCGCAGCCCAGTTCAGCCGGTCAGGTTCCCGCAGCCCTCACAAACAGCTATGCCTGCCTTCTACTGTGGCTAGGTGTACCAGCCACAGAGGCTGAGAGTGGGCACAGGCTGTTTGGGCACAAAATCTCAGAGTATAGAACAGCTTGGGTGAATGCTGGCTGAGGTGTGGGCAGAGAGGGTGTGCCATAGCTCCACGGTAGAGTGCTTTTCTTTCTATTTTCCCCTTTTCTCATATATTACATCCCCACCAACTGCAGTTTCCCCTCCCTCCCCTCCCGCCAGTTCTTCCCCCACACCTCCCCTCTCCCCCAGATCTACACGCTCCCTCCATTCCTCCTCAGAAAAGAGCAGATCTCCAGGGACACCAAACAAACAGGGCATAACATGCTACCATAAGGCTGGGCACATACTGTAACATCAAGACTGGATGAGGTGGCCCACTTAAAGAGGAACCAGAGCTTCTGCCCGACTGTCAGCCTGGATACATTGTGGACACTGGTCAGTGAGCAGACATGGTCAATGCTGCGAGAACAAGACTGGAGATGCCCCCACCATTGATGTTGCGCGATCGGGCTACTCCAGAGTTCTGGGGAAGGGAAAGATCTCGAAGCATCGTGAAAGCCAAATGTTTCAGCAGAAGAGCTGAAGAGAAGATAAAGGGTGTTGGAGGTGCCTGTGTCCTGGTGGCTTGAAGCCACTCGGGAAGGTTAATTAAATGCTAACATTTTCAAAAAAAATTAATTACGGGCCGGGCGGTGGTGGCGCACGCCTTTAATCCCAGCACTCGGGAGGCAGAACCAGGCGGATCTCTGTGAGTTCGAGGCCAGCCTGGGCTACCAAGTGAGTTCCAGGAAAGGCGCAAAGCTACACAGAGAAACCCTGTCTCAAAAAACAAAACAAAACAACAACAAAAAAAATTAATTTCATGCATATGGGTGTTTCACCTGCATGCGTGTCTTGGCACCACAAACACACCCTGGTTCCCAAGGATGCCATAGGAGGGCAGCAGATCCCTTGAAAACTGGAGTTACAGGCAATTGTGAGCTGCTATGTTGGTGCTGGGAATTGAACCTGGGTCCTCAGGAAGGGCAGCCAGTTCTGTTAACTGTTGAGCAATCCCTCCAGCACCCACAGTTGTCAGGGTTTTTTGTTTTCCTTTGAGAAAGGGTCTCACTATGTAACCCTGGCTGTTCTGAAACTCACCATGTAGACCGGGCTGGTCTCAAAATCAGAGATCCACCTGTCTGTGCTGTCAAAGAGCTGGCATTAAAGGTGTGTGCTATTATGCCCAGTCTGTTTGTTTATTTGAGACGAGTTTCTCTGTGTAGCCCTGGCTGAAGGAGAATATTCTTTGTAGAACAGGCTGGCCTTGAACTCACAGAGTTCATCTTGAGTGCTGGGATTAAAGGTGTGCACCACCACAGCCTGGCTCAGTTATTATTATTATTAACTTTTTTTTGTTTGTTTGTTTTTCAAGACAGGGTTTCTCCGTGTAGTTTTGGTGCCTGTCCTGGATCTCACTCTGTAGCCCAGGCTGGCCTCGGACTCACAGAGATCTGCCTGGCTCTGCCTCCGGAGTGCTGGGATTAAAGGCGTGCACCACTGCTGCCCGGCTTTATTATTATTAACTTTTTAAAATTTATTTTACACACCAACCACAGTTGCCCCTCCCTCCCCTCCTCCTGTTCCCTCACCGCTCAGTTTTGTTTTTTAAAGCTCACCTTGCCAGATGCCAAGATCCACATCTGTAGTACTGTACTCAGTAGGCTGGAGCTGTTTCACTTCTAAAACAACAAATGACATTGGCATTTTGAATTTTGATTTTTTTTTTTTTTTTTTTTTTGAGAATGGTCTCCCTGAGTGGCCCTAACATTCATCTTCTGTAGCCCAGGCCAGCATCAAATGTTGGTACAAGTTTTAAAGTTTGTGCTTTCCCTGCCAAGCTGCTGCTGCTGCACAAGGAGCTCTTCCTTCTGTGGTTGGTGCCATGTTCCAAGCTCAAGGCCCCCACCCTAAGCAGCTCTAGTGGGTAGAAGGAAGTTTTGTGACTTTCACAGGCCAGAGAAAGAGCCATGGTGGTGGCAGTGAGGTACTGCTGTAGACCAGGCCAGAGTAGCAGCCATGCTCACCAGAGGTTAAGAGAGTTGTTTGTTTGGGGATATAGGACAGTGTTGACCTCCAGGAGGATTTGTGAAGATGATTTGGGTTCGATTCCCAGCACCCACATGGCAGCTCACAACCGTCTGTGACTCCAGTTCCAGGGGACCCAGTGCCCTTTGTTGGACTGCATGGGGAAAGGCACACAGATGCACACAGATGTACATGCAGGCAAAATACCCACATGCATGAAATATATGTATATATATATATATATATATATATATATATATATATATATATATATATATATATATTTAATTTAAAGTAGGACATGATGGTGCAGACCTTTAATCCTACCACTTGAGAGGCAGAGACAGACAGATCTCTGAGTTCAAGGCCAGCCTGGTCTACATACCTAGTTCTAGGCTAGACAGAACTACATAGGGAGACCCTGTCTCAAAAAGGCACTAATTCCAAAAATAAAAATAAAAATGGAGCAGGGCCCTATAGTCAGACTTTTCTGTCCTGCCTGCCAGCTCCCAAATAACCACATGGAGACTTTTTTTTTTTTTTAAGATTTATTTATTATGTATACAGTGTTCTGTCTGCATGTATGCCTGCAGGACAGAAGAGGGCACCAGATCTCGTTACAGATGGTTGTGAGCCACCATGTGGTTGCTGGGAATTGAACTCAGGACCTCTGGAAGAACCAGTCAGTGCTCTTAACCTCTGAGCCATCTCTCCAGCCCAGGAGACTTCTTATTAATTATGAAAGAGCTCAGTTGATAGCTTAGGCTTGTTCCTAACTAGTTCTTATAACTTAAATTAACCCATTTCTATTTGTAGAGAGCCGTGCCTCAAAGATGGTGCCGGCATCCAGCTCCTGCCTTCCCGATGGCAGGTGCTCCTTATTTGACTAAGGCTAGGATCTGGCTTGCTTCCGCACACCTGGACCTAATCTGGCTTGCTTGCGTATGTCTGACCCTACTGGCATTATCCACGTGGCACTATGGGGTTGATTGCCCAGTGGCTATAAAGGGCGTGGGCTGGCTTTCCCCAAGGGAGATCGGAGGAGAGAGATCAGAGGAGGAGAAGAAGAAGATGGCTTTCCCCGGGGTCAGAAGATTGTCTCAAGGTTCCTGAATAAACTGCTTGGAGAAGAGCCTGGTGTTGCATCTTCCTTGCTGGTCGAGGCGGACACGACATCTATTAATTTACTTTCCACCTTGTGGCTTTATTACCTCATCTCTATATTGCCCATCCTGCTTCCTCTCCATCTGGCTGGTGACTCTGCCGCCTTCTTCCCAGCGTTCTCTCTGCCCCCCAAATCCTGCCTAGCTACTGACTGTTTAGCTTTTTATTAAACCAATCACAGTGACATATTTTCACACAGTGTAAAGGAATATTCCGCAACAGGGCACAATGGCACAAACCTCTAATTTCAGAACCCAGGGGGTAGAGACAGGTGGATCTCTGTGAATATAGACTGGTTTATATAGGGAGTTCCAGGGCAGCCAGGGCTTCATAGTGAGACTCTGTCTCAATAAATGAATAAATAGTGCTCGCTTCAGCAGCACATATACTAAAATAAATGAATAAATAAGTAAGTAAATAAATAAAGTAAGCAAAAATGGACTAGAGAGAAAAGGCTGGGAATGAGCCGTGGGGTTAGAGTGGCCACATACAAATTCCCCAGAGGGGAAGGATGCCTGCCTTCAGAACCTGCCATCTCAAACTGAATAGGAATTTCCAAAATCTGAAACTTTTGCCATGGCCTTTTTGTTCACACTTCCATTCCTGCCTTGGTCAAGGTTCTGCAGAGAAGCATATCACTCCCTCTCTTTCTTTCTTTTCTTTTCTTTTCTTTCTTTCTCTCTTTCTTTTTCTTTCTTTCTCTCTCTCTCTCTGTGTCTGTCTGTCTGTCTGTGTCTCTCTCTCTCTCTCTCTCACATTCTCACACTCAAGTGCACACACACACACACACACACACACACACACACACATTTATTCACTCAAGTGTACATTATATTGGCTTCTCCTATTTTGGAGGCTAAGCCCAGATATCTTTAGGGAGAGTCAGCATGCACAGCACATGTCACAGGAGATGTCATTTCTGTCAGGTCCAGAGGCCTGAGCCATGAGAACAGAGAGTCCCACTTCAGTCTGAGGACACTTCAGTCTTGATACCCTGAAAGTGCTCAAGGGTCATTTCAAGGCAGCCATGGGTGGAGGAAGTCTTTGTCTCCGATCTGAGGTGCATAGGCAGGAGCAACCCCTTTTCCCTTGGGAGAGGTCCAGCTTCCTGCCCTGCTGAGACCTTCCATGGGTTGAATGAGATAGCTCCACAGCAGGGAAACCTGCTCCACTCAGTCTATTGACTCACACACACATCCCACACAGGCCACAGAAGCACTCAGAATAATACAAACCCATGCTCTGGGCACCGCAGGGCTCACTCGAGTAGACATGAGGATCAAAACATCAAAGCCACACAGCAGGAATTGGGGGCCTATGTGCAACTTTGCCCTGATTCTTTCCGGCTGGCTTCTGGTTAAGTGCCGGCCGGCCATCGGCGGAAGTCATGGTGGAAGACTGGATGGAAAGCTAGAGGAAGAAGACATGCTTTCCTCTTCTTCTCTTGACTGGTGGTGATGATGGCAGGCAAGCGTGTCCTCAGCACAGGTTCATCAATGACAATGGCAGTCCAGCGTCACAGTGACGGTGTGGGGTCCAGGCCTGAAGGAATTACACAGTGACACATGTTTTGGGCCCTGTGCTCCTGCAGCAAGAGCAGGAAGGCAGAGTCCTGATACCCTGCAAGGTGATAGCCCATGACTTCATCAGAACCGACAACAGTGGAGGCCCTAGCTGCTTTGATGGAACAAGCCTCATTGGCTGGGCTAACACCCTTTCCTCTTCATCCTTACAGTGGTACAGTGGTACCACCGGGGTTTCATCGCATCTGTCTCTCTGAAGATGGGGAATAGGCACTATGACCTCCCGTAGGCGCTCAAAGGTCAATTCTGAACCCGATATGTATGTCTTTCTCTCTACACGGATACTCAGGTTACAGTTTAACTTATAAATCAGGAACAATTGCTGCCACAAGTAACACAACCAAGTAACTTGGGGAGGAAGGCTTACAGGTTATAACCCATCGAGGGAAACTAGGACAGGAACTCGAGGCAGGAACCCGGAGGCAGGAACTGAAGCAGAGAGTGCTCTTACTGGCTTGTTTCCCACGGCTTCCTCTGCTACCTCTCTGCCTGCCTAAGGATAGCACCGTCAGTGGGTCAGGCCCTCCCACATCAGTAATAAATTAAGAAAATTCCCCACAGACATGCCTATAGGCCAGTTTGACAGAGGCAATTTCTCAATTAAGGGTCACTCTTCCTCCTCCTTCTCTCCGTCTCCTCCTCCTCCTCCTCCTCCTCCTTCTCTTCCTCCTTCTTTTTTGTTTTTCGAGACAGGGTTTCTCTGTGTTAATTTGGTGCCTGTCCTAGATCTTGCTCTATAGGCCAGGCTGGCCTCGAACTCACAGAGATCGGCCTGGCTCTGCCTCTCGAGTGCTGAGATTAAAGGCGTGCCCCACCACCGCCCAGCAGGGTCCCTCTTCTTAAGTAATTCTAGTTTGTATCACGTTGACAAACGCACACACATAAAGCCCTGATCCATACAAAGGTTAAGACATCAACAGCGATGACATCGAGACTGTTTTAACAGCAGAGTGCAGTAGAAGAAATGAAAGGAGCCGGGTGGCGGTGGTGGCGCACACCTTTAATCCCAGCACTTGGGAGGCAGAGCCAGGCCGATCTCTGTGAGTTCGAGGCCAGCCTGGGGAAAAAAAAAAAAAAAAGGAAGAAGAAAGGAAAGTGGTTTCTCATTTTTAAACTATTTGCTTGTGGGGCTGGAGAGATGGCTCAGAGGTTAAGAGTATTGACTGGTCTTCCAGAGGACCTGAGTTCAATTCCCAGCAACCACATGGTGGCTCGCAACCACATGGTGGCTCACAACCACGTATAATGAGATCTGGTGTCCTCCTCTGGCCTGCATATATATGCAGGCAGAACACTATATACAGAATAAATAAATAAAATCTTAAAAAAACTGTTTACTTGTTTGTTTGTTTGTTTATGCATGCATGTGTGCCTTTGCAGGTCAGAGAACAAGAGTCAGTTCTCTCCTTCTACCTAGTGGGATCCAGTGATAGCTCAGGTCATGAGGCTTAGCTGAGTCATCTCTAGGCCCAACATGGCCTCTCCTTTTAAAATGGTCTCATGGCACTGTACGTACTCATCTTCTTGTGACTCCATCCCACCTGAGGAGACAAAGTGTCTGATGTGACAGAGCCCCAAGGATGCTGCCTAAGGTTTGAGCACTGGGCTCTTCAGACGTGAGTACTGTTGCATAGTATGTAGCCTGGAGCCACTAGACACAAGGATGATATTGTTCAGGATGGATGGCAAGGGATGGAGACATTCATATTATTTAAAACTTAAGAATTATTGCTGGGTGCTGGTGGTGGCACATGCCTTTAATCCTGGCACTCAGGAGGCAGAGGCAGGATCTTTGAGTTCAAGGCCAGCCTGGTCTACAGAGTGAGTTCCAGAACAGCCGGGGCTACATAGAGAAACCTTGTCTCAAAAACAAACAAAAAAGAATGATTTATTATTGGAATTTCCTATTTAGTATTTTTGAACCAAGGCTGACTTCAGGCCACAGAAGTAAAGCTGTGGATAAGGGAGGGTGGGTGGGACTTTTTTTTTTTTTTTTTTTTTTTTGGTGCTAGGGAGAGGATCAAACCCAGACCTCACACACACTAGACAAGTGCTCTATCATTGTACTGTGCCCTCAGCCTGGAGTTTTTTGGGCTGGGGGTGTGGGAAGCAGAGTCTCTTAAGTAGTTCAGGCTGGCTTACAATTTGAGGAGATCTTGCCTTTGCCTCCCAAGTGTGAGGATTACAAGTGTGAGCTGCCACACCCATCTGGATTACTCTCTTAATTTTTAAAAAAATATTTTTATTTTATGTATATGAATGTTTTGCTGAATACGTGGAGTTATGGATGGTTGTGAGCCACAAAGTATGTGCTGAGAATTGAACCCAGGTCTTCTGTAAGAGCAACAAGTGCTCTTAACCACTGAGCCTTCTCTCTATTCCCAAGGATTATTATTTTCTTGATCATACTTCTTTTTTTTCTGTCTTGTTTTATTTTTTGAGACAGGGTTTCTTTGTGTAGCTTTGGAGCCTGTCCTGGAACTCGCTCTGTAGACCAGGCTGGCCTCAAACTCAGAGATCCACCTGCCTCTGCCTCCCCAGTGCTGGGATTAAAGGTGTGTGCCACCACCGCCCGGCTCTAAATACATTCTTTTTTTTTTAAACATAATATTTTTATTGATTATTTGGGAATTTCACATCATACACCCCAAATACACCTACTTCCCAGTCCTCTCAGGTCCTCCCCTTACTCTTGTGATTTCACCCCCCCCCAAAAAAAAAGAAAAAGAAGGAAAAGAAGGAGGAGGAGAAGACGAAGAAGAAGGAAAACCAAAAAATCCACAAGTCCGATTTGTGTTGCCCATAAAGTCACTGGAGCGCGGTGGTCAAACCCCAGTAGCCAGCCCCTTAAAGAAAACTGAATCCTTCCCCACTAGCACCCCGACTCCCACCCCCACCTCCCCCCCACCCCCACCTCCCCCCCACCCCCACCCCTCCATCCCCCCAACCCCCCCCCCACTCCCCCGCCCCCCACCCCCCCCAGGAAACTGAAATTGAGGCCTGATCTCTGAGAGAAGACTGAGCAGCCTGTTATGGCGTCTGCTTGGTCCTTTCAGTAAACACAGACTATGTGTTTTCATGTTAGTGGCCATCATGGGTTTCTGTTTTGACTGTTGTGAGTAACGCTGCTTTGGGCAATCTTGCGCAAGTTAGTGTGGATCTAGGTTTTCATTCCTTTGGGGCATATACCTGGGGGTGAAATTGTTCAGTCATACGGTAACTGACTCCACGTTTAGTCATAAAAAGAACTTCCACGTTTTCCACAGTAGTACGTACTATTTTGTATTCCTACCAACAGTGGCTAAGGGTTCCAGTTTTGCACTTATATTAGGTTGTTTTGTTTGTTCGGTGCTCCAGAACCCAGGTCTTATGCCCTCAACGCACGTGCTCTACCGCTGAGCTCTGTCCCCAGCTCCTGTCTGACTGAGATGGGCTTCTCACCTGACTTCTTTTTTTTTTTTTTTAATTTATTTATTTATTATGTATACAGTTTTCCATCTGCATATATCCCTGCAGGCCAGAAGAGGGCACCAGATTTCATTACAGATGGTTGTGAGCCACCATGTGGTTGCTGGGAATTGAACTCAGGACCTTTGGAAGAGCAAGCAGTGCTCTTAACCTCTGAGCCATCTCTCCAGCCCCCTCACCTGACTTCTTGAGTCTAGCTATCTGAAAGCTTCTAAATCCTATTGCACATTACTTCAAAGATAATGAACTTTTTATGAGTCAGAAAACTAGAGAGTTTAAGAGAGACACTTCTGATAATGGTTCACTGATTTTTAAATAATGGTTAATGTAAATCACAAAATTTCCTCGGTTCGATTTTGATATTTGGGTTTTGTTTGTTTGTTTGTTTGGTGGGTGGGTGGGTGTTCTTGCTTTTGTTTCTCTCCATGTTACGGCAGGAACTGGTAAAACCACTGTTTGGAAAGTGGAAACAGGAAGACCGGGAGTTTAAAGTCATCCCCAACAACACGGAGTTTTTTTTTTAAGATTATTATTTTTTATTATTTTTAATTGTGTGTGTGTGTATATGTGTGTCGGTGTAGGTGTATGTGTATGCATATGAATGACTTCAGGTATCCATAGAGGCCAGAGGAGTCAGAGTCCCCACGGAGTAGGAGTTACAGGGGTCAGCTGCCTGATATGGGTACTTTGGAATAGATCCTCTGGAAGGTCAGTATGTGCTCTTAACCACTAAGCTATCATCCCCCCCCACACCTCCCAACAAAACAGAGTTTCTCTGTGTAGCCCTGGCTATCCAGGAACTCTCTGTAGACCAGGATGGTCTCAAACTCAGAGATCCGCCTACTTTTGCCTTCTGAGTGCTAGGATTAAAGATGTGTACCAAGGGCTGGAGAGATGGCTCAGTGACCAAGAGCACTGGTTGCTCTTCTAGAGGACCTGGGTTCAATTCCCAGCACCCATGTGACAAGTCACACCTGCTTATAACTCCAGTTCCAGGGGATCTAACACCCTCACACAGACATACACGCAGGTAAAACACCAATGTACATACAATAAAAAATTAAATTAATCACTAAAATTTTGCTGGGTGGTGGCACATGCCTTTAATCCCAGCACTTGGGAGGCAGAGGCAGGTGGATCTCTAAATTCGAGGCCAGCCTGCTCTACAGAGTAAGTTCCTGGACAGCCAGGGATACACAGAGAAACGCTGTCTTGAAAAACCAAAAAAAAAAAAAAAAAAGACAAGGAACCAAGAAGTTAAGTAATTTTTAAAAGAAGTACTAGTTAGTGGTAGAGTTGAAATTTGAGCTCAGGCAATCTGGTTCTAAGAATTGTATCATTTATTGTACTAAAAAGTGTTTTTCCCTCCCGCCCCTTCTCATTTTAATTTATTTTGAAACAGTGTCTCATCTTACCCTGGCCTAGAAATCACTGTATAGCTGAGTCTGGCCTTGAACTTCTGATCCTCCTGCCTCTATCCCCAAGTGCTGGGATTATAGATGTTGGTTTTAATGCGGCGGTGCAATGTTATTCATTAAGCGGAGCTGTTACCATGTGAGGAAGGCCTTGAGGCAGGACAAAACCCACTATAAGATGTTTTTTTTTTTTTTTTTTTTTTTTTTTTTTTTTTTTTTTTTTTTTTTTTTTTTTTGGTTTTTCGAGACAGGGTTTCTCTGTGTAGCTTTGCGCCTTTCCTGGAACTCGCTTTGGAGACCAGGCTGGCCTCGAACTCACAGAGATCCGCCTGGCTCTGCCTCCCAAGTGCTGGAATTAAAGGCGTGCGCCACCACCGCCCGGCCTTATAAGATGTTTTATTAGGAGAAGGGAGAGACAGACTAGAACGTGACCAGGCCTGGGGGCGGGGAGTGGAGAGGAAGAGGGAGGGTGTCTGTGTTCTTACGGATTCTTATGGATTCTCCTGCACACGCACTTATGGGCTTACAGAGCTATGCCACGCCTGCGCATAGACTGCGTGATCACGCTGTGCACAAATTATGTAGGACGTAAGGCCCCTTGCTTGGCTACTGAACTGCGCATGTGCGGCCATGGAGCTGGGGGAGTGGCCAGGAACCCCAACAACAGATACACACCAGTACCCTCATTTTTTTTTTCTTTTTATTTGTATTTTGAAGCAGGATCTTCCTATGTAGTCCTGGCTTGCCTCACATATGATTTATATTTCTTCTATGTGCTGATCTGCATATGTATTTGTGTACCACATGCACGCCCAGTGCCCTCAGAGGCCTGTGCCCTTGGGGGTGGTTGGGTCCCTTGGCACTGGAGTTACAGGCGGTTGTGGGACAACACCCCATGTGAATGCTAGAGCCAACTCTCAGTTCCTCTGCAAGAACTCTGCGTGCTCAGCTTCTGCTGAGTCGCCTCTAGCCCTTCACCTTATTTTGTGAGACAGCGTCTCTCACTGAACCTGGAGCACACTGACTAGCAGGCCAGTGAGCTGCAGGGACGCTCCCGGTTCCTCCTCTCCAGGGCTAAGGTTAGAGGTGTGAGGACCATAGCTAGTATTCCTTTGCTGTTGTCTTTTAAGACAGGGTCTCATGCGTAGCCAGAATATTTGGCACTTTATGAGGTTGGGGGATCTAAACGGAAGTCCATCTATGTTTAATTTTAGTTGTGATGCTTCTCTGCAGTTAAATAAAAACTTAATAGTCCAGGTCATCCAGCTACATGGTGAGACCCTGTCTCAATCAAACAAAATAAAATAATAAAAACATTCCAAAAGTATCATGGGGGACATTTATAACATCATAATATTCTGTAAGTATTGTGGAGGGGCCCTTATAACTTCTTTTATTTATTTATTTACCTATTTATTTATTTATTTATTTATTTATTTATTTATTTATTTATCTATTTATTTATTTGGTTTTTCGAGACAGGGTTTCTCTGTGTAGCTTTGGTGCCTGTCCTGGATCTCACTCTGTAGACCAGGTTGGCCTCCAACAGAGATCAGCCTGGCTCTGCCTCCCGAGTGCTGGGATTAAAGGCGTGCACCACCACCGCCGCCCGGCATAACTTCTTTTTGAGAATAGTTTCAGCAGCCCCATCTCTGGGGGTGACCTCAGTCGACGATGGTCGAATGCGGGTTGAGATGCTGCAAGCCTCCCTTGTGAGCTTGAGTCCCCTAGACAGGCACTTGGAGTTCTGCTGGCCATGGGGGTGCTGCCTCTATGTTTGTCCACATTGTCCTCTCCCTGGGAGAAACGCAGAGAAACTGTACCTCCTGTGCAGGAGCAGACTGCAGGACAGACCAGGGAACAGATTTGCCAGATGACCTAACCTTACCTCACCACCTTCGTCAGACCATCTGGCCCCGGGGAACAGACCCACAGGTGAGTAGAGAATACAGTGTCCCCTGCTGGGAATGGTTCCAGGCCTGGAGGTCAGTGTGGGGGCGGGCATTGGGAGGAGATTTATTTAAAAAACAAAGAACTGGTGGGGTAGGGTATGGCGGTGCATACCTCTAATCCCAGCAGAGGGGAAGTGGGGGCGGGAGGATCTAGAAGAGCTCAAGGCCTGCCTCAGTTACCTGATAACCTGTTGCAAAATAAACAACAACAAAACAAAACAAACAAACAAAAAAATCACTCAAGACAACACAGCCCCCTCCAACCAGGACAGCTGGGATCTCACATCTCTTGTCCACACTGTCCCCCTTTACCATCTTTAGCGAACAGTTCGCTTCTGGGGGCCTCAGTTTCCTTATCTACAAAGCAAGAGAAGCGGAGCCCAGGAGCTTAATTTTAGCCAGGCCTGGGGTGAGCGACCTGAAATCCCGCCACTGGGGAGGCGGCGGCAGTAGGATTGCCAGTTGGAGCCTGCCTGGGCTCCATGGTCTGGATCCGACGCTAAAACGCAGGTTACTCTATTCAGGTCGAAGGTAAGAGAGGGCTTGCTTGCTGGTTGAGTCAGCCCGGGGCTCCTCCCTCTAGGGGCCGTGGAGGGTAACTGCAGGAGCACTGATGACGGGAGGGATTGAGTCTGGGGACCGGAAGGAGCAAGCGTTCCTAAACCAAGTTCTACATCGCAGTCTTCCCTCCCAGGTTACTGTGACAGGATAGACGACAGGTGTCCCGAAGTTGGTCCTGGGTCTACTGAGACCTCCTTCGATGAGAGTCCTGGGCCAGATCTCAGCATACGTTTGGCAGAGGTGGAATTACCTCACCTCTCTGAGCCTGTTTGGCGTGCAGCAATACTTCCTAGCTCTCGGGGCTGAGAATTTCAAAGGCAGTTGCGTTCTTGAGAAAATGTCCCAAGAGAGGTGCCCTGGCTCACATGTGAAGTCCGTGTTCCTTTGCTGCAGTCACAGTGACTTGTCTGAGTTCCCTGTACTTCATTTAGCCTCACTTGCCACTCATTTCTGCTTTCTGGAGGCCGGATGTCTCCAGTCCCAAGTTGAGATTTACCCGATGCTTCATTATACCAGTAGGAACCCTTCCTGGAGTTGGCAGTCACTCGGGAGGAGCGGGCAACTCCTGGGAACTGGCCGCAGCAGTCTGATTTGGGGTGGAAGGTTGGGGGATCGTGGGGTTGTCAGCAAGGCTGGCATGCACAGACATGTTTTCTTCCCCTCTTATCAGTGTTGGTCATAACAACCTGGAATGTTGGCTCACAGACCGAACTTCCACTAAGTGTGGATGGAGTTCAGGCAGCCTCGGAGGAGGTAAGATCTGCTCAGAGCCCTGAGGCATCCCTTTCCTTACCTAAGACAAAGATCTCCAGTCTGTGTTGGGCGCTGCTCAGGGAAAGGAGGCAGAGATGAGTTCTTCAGGGTGGCAGGGAAGGCAGGGTGGTAAACAAAGTCACATGGGGTTTGGGAGGCGCTCAGGGACCGGATACCTAGTTTACCCTGTGGACCGCAGCTTTCTAGGAGTCTAGGGAAGAGATCATTCAATTTTCTTCAGCCCCTTGAGTGCTAGGATTACAAGCATCCATCACCATGTCCATCCGAGGCGAGTGTTAAGGATGAGTAGGATGCAGGACAAAGGAAGGGAAGGCCTGGCCAAAGGAACAGCTTGAACAAGCGTGGAGATGAGAAACCACGAACATTGTAGAAACTTAAGTCCATGCGAGGCTTTGGTACAGGAAAGGGAGTGGAGAGTGAGGGTGGCCTCACTATGTACCCCCAGATGACCTGGCACTCCCTGCACAGACCAGGCTGGCCTCGAACTCACAGAGATCTGCCTGGCTTTGCCTCCCGAGTGCTGGGACTAAAGGCAGAAGCCATCATGCCTGGCCTTGAAACACAACACTAATAATTTGTGTATTGTAAAGTATTCCTTTACAAATCAGTAAATAAGGTTCAAAGAGATTAATAACTTGCCCAAATCCCACACCCAGCAAGCAGCAGACCTGGGATGGCGACTAGACCTGCCTCACTGTAGAACACAGCACCCTCCACACACTCCCTACCCTGTTCCCAGGATCAAAACACGGGGAGGCCACGTGGGCACACATGCCAGGCCATTCCTGAGATGCCTGCTCCTGCCTTCAGCATTCCTTATTGGACCCTCCTATCTGAGCTGGCAGCCTTCTGCGGCCTTCCTGTTTCAGGCCAGCACTCGCTGTCTCTCAGCAATTATTTTCAGGTCTCCATGTACCACAGAAAGGAAGGGGCCACCACAATGGAGCCTGCTGGAAATTAATTTTATTTTTGAGCTAGGGCAAGTCTCACTATGCTTGCCTCGAACTCTGGATCTTCCTGCTTCAGCCTCCAGAGTGCTGGGATTACAGACAAGTGTGTGCCACCACCGCCCACCTGCAAACCCATTTCTAATTTTTTTTTTTTTTAAGACAGGGTCTCTCTGTGTACACCAGCTGCTCTGGCATTTACTATGTAGACCAGGCTGGCCTCAAACTCACAGAGATCCACCTGCCTCTGCTTCCCAAATACCTGCACCACCACAGGGAGAGGGGGCATGACTGAAGTAAGTGCCATCCAAACCAGTCCCATTGTCCTGGGCACAAATGTGTTTGTTTATTTATTTATTTAATTACACTCATAATATTAATTACATTTGTGGTATTCATTGACTACATTTGTAGTATTCATTCAATAATTATATTTATATTTATTAATTACATTAATTGTATTGATTTATTACATTCATGATATTATGTCCTGATACTACTGTCCATTCGTGGGACTTTTCCATCACACAAAACAGAGATTCTGTACTTAGGAAATCATTGCTCTATATTCCTTTCTTCTCCATCTTGAGATAACCGTCTAATCTTTCTGTCTCTATAAATTTGTATATTCTATATATTTCATGTAATACAATTCTATAGTGTTTGTCCTTTTTTTGAATGTAAAAAAAATTTATGTACAACTGCAGGAGAAATAATACACAGATAGCTTGAACATAAAAACAGGTTATAATTCAAAAGTCCAGGGTTATTTTAAACAGTAAAATATTTTCTCTGAGGCGGATCTCTGTGAGTTCGAGGCCAGCATGGGCTACCAAGTGAGTTCCAGGAGAGGCGCAAAGCTACACAGAGAAACCCTGTCTCAAAAAACCAAAAAAAAAAAAAAAAAAAAAATTTTTTTCTCTGTAGAAAATACTGGGCATGAATTTGGTTCTGCCATTGCTTAAGGGTGGTCCACACAGTGCTGGATGCGTAAGTCTGAGGCCTGCCTGTTGGATGTTGCCCTGCCTGCTCATGTCTTATTTAGGGGTTCAGCCAGCAGACACCCATTCCAGTTGCCCCGTGGACTCTAACCAGTCTGAAGCCCAAAGTGGAAGAGCACATTATAACACGCAGGTGCAGGCCCAGGGGCCCCTCGCTTGATTTTTATTTTCAGTGTTTTCCTTTCCCTCCGCATTTGCATGTGAAGCCTCCCCGTAGCTTCAAGCTCTGTGGGGAACCTTGGCGGGGTCCCGGTAAATACCAAGTGCTAGTTCCTTTCTGTCCAGTCAAGTCACGAGGGTAGCCAAGGCCCATTGAGCACTTGGGGTCCGGGTACTTAGGTGTCTCCAGGAATCTTCATCATGGGCTTTAAAACAAAAACGAACAAACAAAAACCCTCTATTTTCAAATGGGCTTCAAAACAACAAAACAAAATAGCCCAAACCCACACACACACACAACCAAAAAAAACCAAAACACAAAAGACAACAACTCTAACTGGGGAGAACACTGAGACGCCCGGATTCGGAACTGTAATCTTGAGGACGGCAACCCATGTCTCTCTGTTCCAGACTCCAAAGCGCACACGGTTTGGCGGCCTCTGCAGCAGCCTGCAAAGGGCTGCTGGAAGGCGAGAGGAAACTTTTTTCCTCTGAGAGGTTTCGGATGCCTGTCTTCCTTCCCTCAGACCAATTAAATCACAGCCTCTGGGGTCGACGCAAACATCGGTGTCTTTCCGGACTCCTGGGTTGATTCCTGTAAGCAACGGGGGCTCGCCCTGCCCTCTAGTTTAACAGCCAGAGGCACTTAGCCTCTTCCATAATCGTGTTCTAGAAAGCAAAACCCAAACCCAGGGGTCGGGGGGGGGGGGGCGCTAATTCCCCTTCGCTCAGGGTCACAACCTGGGGGGAGGGGCCCTGGCGGGGTGGGGGGGCCCTGGCGATCTCCTCTCAGGTGTGTTGTGGCTGCAGGAAATTACCCCCTCCCGTGGCCCCGAGCGCCGGGCGGTTGCGCCATCCAACCCGGCTTTCGTAACCGCGAGCCGGGGCTGCCAAGAGGAGCTTCTGCACCGGTTCCTCAAATGTTTCGCTGTTGCCAGGACGGCCCGCTGCTCTGCGTCACGTGCAAGTGGGAAGTCGCGCCGACACCGACTTGAGCCGCGCCGGGCCGAGCGCTCGCAGTCGGAGCTGAGTGCCGAGCCCGAGGCGGACGGCCACTGCTCCCGGGGCTCCCGCCCCCCGCCGCCCGGTCCCGGCTGCGGAGCTGCCCCGCCCGCCGCCCCGCGCACAAGGAAGCATGCCGGCCGTCGGCTGCGCGCTGCTGGCCGCCCTGCTAGCCGCGCCCGCGGTCGCGATGGCCCTCGGGAGCTGCCGCGCGCTGGGTAAGACGACCTGGAGAGGGCCGGGGGATGTGACATTGGCTCGTTCCGTGGGGAGTGTGAGCCCCCGCGGGCACCGGGTGCCCGCCCGGGGCTGACCCACCTGTGCTGATCGCGGTGGGGGTTCGCGCGCCCCCTGTTGCGTCTGGCACCTTTGGCTGCGGGCTCCCGTCTGTCTGGGCAGTTGCCTAAAGTCTGAGTACAGGACTGTGTGTTTTCCCGAAACCTGACTCTGGCGTCTGGTTCCCAGTGTCCCCATGTGTCTTACTCAGCTGCATCCCGGGTCACTCCGAAGGGAGATACCCAGATGGCGCGCCCTAGCGGAGTAGTAGCCCCCTCTGGAGAGTCCTTTGTGCCACTGGCTCCGTCCGCTTTAGCTGTGGCACCCACCTCGCTTGGCTCTCCCCAGTTCCACTGCGTGTCATGTCGTGCGTGATGACAGTGACCTGATTGTGAAGGGTCTGACCTCATGGGCTCTGAGTCACGGGTGCTCCCGCCTCACATACTTAGTCTTTTAGCCAGTACTAGCCCTGGCACGCAGAGTGCCAACACCCACCCCAACCCCAGTCCTGTGAGTCTGACAGCAAGGGATGTGGGACCTTTTGGAACTGTGCCCCCACCCCACCCCCGCCCCATCCCTTTCCGATAAGCGGGTGGACCAGGCACGGGGTAGGGGCACTGTGCTACTGCGCCCGCGCCCTCCCTGCACTCCGCCTCGAGGGTCTAGGCCTCTCTGTGGGCTCTGGCTTCAAGCCCAGCGGCCTGCCTGGTGTCTTCTGGAGGAACTGGGCAACTGCTTCTCTACTTGTTATTTTAGGGGCTGAGGACTTCTGCGAGGACATGGAGAGAGTCAAGGGGCGCTAGGGAGATGTCCGCTGTGCTGGTTGTGGAGTCAGTGGCTGGAAAACGCCTCTCTCTCTTTCTGTCTCTCTGTCTCTCTGTCTCTCTCTCTGGCAGAATTCCGCATGCTCGGCTTGGTACCCCTGCATATATTTTCTTTTTCTTTCTTTTTGTAGGCAGGGTCTCACATAACCCACACTGGCCTCAAACTTGTGCCTCTCCGGCCTCGTCTCCTGAGTGCTGGGATTTCAGGCATTAACCACCATCCTGCATTCCTGCATTCGATGGATCTGTTTGTTTTGTTTTTGTTTTTGAGTGTTGGTGTTAAAGGCATGTGACACTGCCGCCCGGCTCTATACATATTTTTAATCCTCCACTGGATTGACATAAAGCTGTGAGAGGAGCCTGAGGTCCAGAGAGGTGCGATGGAGGCTATCAGCCCAGTTGTTGGCTCCCCAGCCCTTCCATGTCTCCGTTTCCTCGCGGTAGATCCCTAAATACTTCTCAGTGAACTAGACCAGTAGGCAGAACTGAGGGCATTTGGGGCAAGTCGAGCATCACTCTCATCTGGCAGAATTCTGGAGCAGGAGGCGCCGACGGAAGAGAAGTGACGGTCCCCGCTTGGCTTCTCATAGTGCCAGGCAGGACTGAGGCCTTCTCTTCCCTTTTGGTCTTGGGAGAGCAGGAGTGGGCCCGTCTCAGTTACTACTCCCCCCACCCACCCCAGCACCACGCCATTTCCCTTTGTTCCTAAGGAGTTGCAAGGCATTTTGGGGACGAGTTCTGTTTTCCTGTGGTTCAGAAAGGACACCCAAGAGTGGGGGTGTCTTCTGACCTGAGCAGCCTTTTAGAAGGCAGAACTGGGAGTCTGGGGAGGAAGTGAAAGCTCTCCCCGCTCAGAAGGAAAATGCAGAGAAGTACAGTCCCCAGCCCATCTCCCACACCCACACTTGCACGGCCGCACACTAGAGAGTGACAGCCAAGAAACAAGCATCTAACAGGAAGTGTGGAGCGAATGACTGTGCGACTGCGTGGCTTTAGAGAAGCGAGGCCCGCCGGAGCTGGCACACAGGGGAAGCCCATCGGTGGGATTCTGAAAGTCCGCGCGGCCAGGGCCCGCTAGGGCTCCTCTGGTGCCTTTGCCACCTGGGTAAGGCCCTGGACCAGCTGGCATTGAGACTTCTGCTAGGTCAAACATTCTAGGTGCTGCTGGCTGAGGTGGGCTTATAGCTTCAGTTCCTCTTTCCTTCTGCAAGGCAGGAAAATACACACAGCAGCAGCATCGAGGCCTAAGTATCTAAATCTCCTCTTGACTTCTGAATTCCTTTTGAGGCAACCTCTTTCAGTCCATACAACTCACCTGTATTCCTAGCCTCATCCTGAATCAGTGTTTTTCTGAAGGTAACTTTTATTCTAGCATTGTTTTTTGGCTAGGAAGGATGGATTTTTATAAAAAAAAATGACCTTTTTTTTTTTTTTTGTATTTTGAGACAAGCTTTCTCTGTACAACCCTGGCTGTCCTGTAACTCAGTGTGTAAACCAAGGTAGCCCTGAATTTAGATATCCACCTGCCTATGCCTCTGCTTCCTGAGTGCTGGGATCAAAGTCATGCACCACCATACCCAACCCAAAACAACAATTCTTTATTATTATTATTATTATTATTATTATTATTATTATTAGTGGCTGGAGAGACAGCTGTGGATGCTGGGAACTGAACTCTTATATTTTTGGTTGTGAGCCTAGCCTTTAACGGCTGAGCCATCTCTCCAGCCCAAAAACGACAATTCTTGATCCCTGGCCGTTCATTAAACATGTATCAGAGCATCAGAGAGTAACTTCTAGATTTTCAAAAATCAAATCGTTGCTCATGATTCTAGAGCGCTGCCAGGGTTGAGGCCATTTGCCTAAATGGTTGAAGACCCGAGTAAAGGGCCTCCCTCCCTCCCTCCCTCCCTCCCTCCTTCATCAGGTTCCCTGTTACCAGAAGGCTCTCCCCACCTTGGCTCTCTCCTTGTTTATCCGTTGCAACACACATTTATGGATTCCCTGTAAAGCCCTTGGGGACTGTGTGAGGTCAGTGGCAGACTCCACCCTGAAAGGATCCTGAACATGGCCAAGAGCAAATCCTGCAGAGAGAGATGGTTTGGTCTCTCTGACTTGAACACCGGGTACCAACCCTCCAGGGACACGTTGTCTCAGGAGGCAGCTAGACCGAGGAACCATCTCTGATTGGGACCTGAAGGCAGCAAGAGCCTGCCTGTTCTCTGCCTCATCTGACCCTCATCAAACCGTGTAGATAAGTGTGGCCTTTGCTGGCCTACATGAGTAAAGTAACCTCAGAGCTCCTGGCTGCAAACACATGTTCCCTCCCCCCTGCAAGCCTTTCATCTGTCCCTGCAGGCCTGAGTGCCACAAACCCAGTCACCAGATTGAATCGAGGGCTAAAGCTGTCTTGGACAAGCCAGTGGCCATAGGTAGCTACTAAAGTGTAAATGAATAGAAAAAGTAAAATGGGTGAGATGGCTCAGGAGGTAGAGAAAAGCCCTTGCAGACAAGCCTGATGATCTAGGAACCCAGACCATGGTAGAATTATTTCCAAGGGCTGTTTCTCTGGCTTCCACATACGTACTTGGCTTGCACATGCACATAAACAAACAAATAAATGTAATTAAAAAAAAGCTGGTGTGTAGTGGCCCGTGCCCTTAGACCCAGCACTCGGAAGGCAGAGGCAGGTGGATCTCTGTGAGTTTGAGGTCAGCCTGGTCTACAGAGCAAGTTCAAGAAAGAGAGGGGGAAAAATGATTTCTAGATGTGCTTGATAGTGCAATTCTAGCATAGAGGAAATTGATGCTGGAGGATTACAAGTTCTAGTCCAGCCTAAGCTACAGAGACAAAGAGGGGGGTGGGGTGGGGGGAGGACCCTCAAAATAAAAAACAGAACAAACTTTTTTCTTTCTTTCCTTTTTTTTTTGGTTTTTCGAGACAGGGTTTCTCTGTGTAGCTTTTGCGCCTTTCCTGGAACTCACTATGGAGACCAGGCTGGCCTTGAACTCACAGAGATCCGCCTGGCTCTGCCTCCCGAGTGCTGGGATTAAAGGCGTGCGCCACCACCGCCCGGCAGAACAAACTTTTGTACTTTATCACACCAGTTACTTTTCAGTGCTCAGTGGCCAGCTGTGGCTGGAATGGCTGTGCGGGTCTGCTCATGAGCATTCCCATAATCCAAGGAAAGTGTGTCGGACAGTGCTGGGCTAGAGGGCTATGCAATGTCTTCCAGAGCCTTCTGCTGTTCTCGTCATCCTGCCTTGACCCTTTCTCTCCTCCACTTGAGCTCATTCTGTGACTGTGATGGCCGAGGCTTTGGAGCCAGACGGATGTCACCCCACGATAACTCTATGTGGCTTTAAGGTTTATTTATTTTTATTTTGTGTGTATGGGTGTTTTGCCTGCATGTATATCTGTGTATACATGAGTGTCTGGCGCCCTAGGAGGTCAGAAGAGGGTGCTGGATCCCCTGGAACTGGAGTTACGGACAGTTGTGGGCCCCTGGAAAACTATCTAGTACTCTAAGCCACTGGACCACCTCTTCAGCCTGAGACTTTGTGTTTTCATCTAGGAAAAAAAAGATAGAGAGTTAGATAAAATTGGACCTGGAGGGGTCTTCAGGGATGCTCAACACTTAAGATCACTTGTTGCTCTTGCAGACGACCAGGGTTTGGTTCCCAGCACCCCCATGGTAGTTCATATCTATCTGTAACTCCAGTTCCAGGGGATCCAATGTCCTCTTCTGATTTTCTTGGGTACCAGGCATATACACAGTGTGAATACATATATACAGGCAAAACATTCATGCATGTAAAATAAAATAAATCTTAAAAACAATGCAAAAAATGCCTTGGAAGGCTGGGTGTGTTGTGGTAAAGTACTTTCAATCCTAGCACGTCGGGGGGGCCGAGGCAAGGCCAGCTTGGTCTACACAGTGAGACCCTGTCTCAAAACGGCTTACAGACAGACTTGGCCTGCAGGTTCTGCATCCAAGGATTCTAACAACCCATGTTGAAGGTACCAGAGAGGAAAAAACCAACTGTCTGTCCAGGATATGCACAGACTTTTTTCTCTCGTTATTCTTTAAAGAGCACATGATGCCCACTGTTCCCCTGGCAGTGTGAACGCTCAGGAAATGATGGGAAGGTAACAGGATGTACCAAGCTATCCACAATGACTGCATGGCTTTGGGCTTTGGTGTCTGAGGGGGTTCCTGAAAGCAGTGGCAGTCCTGAGGACGACTGCGTGGCCTCACGGGTGGCCAGGAGGATTAAATGGGATAAGTACGGTGATGACAGACTGTCCAGAACAGTCTCTGGTACAGAGTGAGTGCTCAAGTGGGTGTGGCTAAGGATCCATTTAGTCTTAGAATATGGTTTGAATTCCTATTGTGTTGCAGGAGCTATTGTAAGTGAGATATAGCAGTGAACAAAATAGAAAGAAACCCACGGTTTACTGAGCAGCCTTCTAGCAGAGCGACAATGGGATAGAAGTGTGGCGGTGACTGATGTGGAGGGCAGAAGGGCAGGGACTGTGCTACTGTGTGTGCGGAGTAGGCAGGTACAGGATGGAATGCAGAACTGGTGTTTTAGGAGGGTCTCCCTGAGAACGGATCTGAGTGAACGCCCAAAGGAAGTGGGAAGATATTTAGAGACTGTATGCCCCTGCCCTCAGAAGATCCAGGGTCTTGAGTCCAGCCTTGATTTTTATTTTACTCATTTATATGTTTTACCTGCATGTATGTCTGCGTTCCACCTGCACGCATGGTTGCTCAAAGAGGCCAGAAGGGGGTACTGGAGCCTCTGGAACTAGAGATGGTTGTGAGCCACCACGTGGGTGCTGGGAATCAAATCCTGGTCCTCTGAAAGAACTCCCTCTTTCTAGAAACAAGGTCTCATTATGTAGCCCTGGCTATCCTGGAACTCTCTGTGTAGACCAGGCTGGCCTCAAACTCACAGAAATCCTCCTGCCTCTGCCTCCCAAGTACTAGGGCTAAAGGTATGGACTTGGGAGGAACTCTTAATCAGTGAGTCATCTCTCCAGTCCCAGCTTTGATGTGTTAGCTGAACTCCAGCCGCTCTCTCCACTCCCCTTGTCCCTTGCCAGCTCTGCCTGGTGGCTTCTAGCCAGTGTGCTCCCGAGGCCCCGAATCCAGGCTGTCTCCTTAGTACCTGTTCTCTCCCTACCTCCTTCCAGAAAATCACTCTTTGGTCTTCCCTTTCTGTGGTGGTTACAGTAACTGTGGCACTGAGTGTCAACTTCATTCAAGAAACTCTGTCAGACCCTTGCACAACAGTGCCATTTTAGGTGAGTGGCACTCCAGCCAGCTCTTGCCTGGGCAGGGAAGCCACAGGACAGCGGGTGCTGTAGGGTGAGTGGATCAGAGGTCACTCTGGAGCACATAGACAACTGAGACGTCTATGGGACAGCCAAGAAAGGATGCTGAACCAGATCTGGTGGTGCACATCTGCGATCACAGTCCTCGGGAGATAGAGGCAGAAGTTCAAGGCCAGTGTAGGCTACGTGAGACCCCCGAGGTGAGGGGAGGGGAGAGATTAGGAGTGAGAGAATGATTATGGATCCTGAGAAGGAGTCAGCAACTTGGGAATGAAACCTGTACTTGAGAGTACCTACAGGCAGATTCCTCCCACCCCCATTTCCTTCCTGAAACAGGGTCTCTCTGTGTATCCCCCTTGAACTGGCCCCGAATTCAGAGATCTGCCTCTGCCTCCTGAGTGTGGAGATTACATGTGGCCAGAATTTAGTGTAAACTTTTAGAATTGCCCAGTTGAAACTAGATGATAATGGAGTGAAGATGCCCCAGGGGCCTGAGCTGGGAGGCACTGGGGTCTTCTGATCAGAGGAGACAAGGTTAGGGAAGGCGGGGAACAGGAGGCCAATGAGCAGGGCAGTAACAAGAAGGGTCGGTGTCCTGGGAACCCAGGAGGACAGTGTGCCCATGAACAGAGTGCTCATCGTCAAATACTCCTGAAAAGCCAGGCAGGATGAACCAGGCCTGGCCAGTGGATTTAACAGTAGGTAGAACATCGGTGATGACTTGGGAGGAGAGACAGCAGGTCTGGTCAGCTCTTTTGAGATCTCAGAGGATATTTGTCGGTTAAAGTCAGTCGACAAAGAGGAGTTTGAAAAAGACCGTTGAGGCCAGGCGGTGGTGGCGCACGCCTTTAATCCCAGCACTCGGGAGGCAGAGCACACAGATCTTTGTGAGTTTGAGGCCAACCTGGTCTACAGAGTGAGATCCAGGACAGGCACCAAAGCTACACAGAGAAACCCTGTCTCAAAAAACCAAAAAAAAAAAAAAAAAAAGACTGTTAAAATATGTGTGCTTTTACATGTTGATGGGAGAGATTTAGAGACCAAAGAATTGGAAGGAGTAGAAACTGGTGGGATAATGTCTTTAATAGCCAGGAAAGAGATGGCCAGAGGGCCTCAGAAACTGGCCCATGATCATACAGCAAGGACGTGACAGACCAAGGGGTGTGTGTGTGTGTGTGTGTGTGTGTGTGTGTGTAGGCAGGTTCACAAACACATATGTGCACGTGCATGTGGAGATCATCCACATGACACACATATGAAAGCCAGTCACAGAGACTGGATGTCTTCCTCTAATGTCCTCCAGCTTAGTTTTTGAGACAGGGTCTCCCACAGAACCTAGAGCCTTCCAACTGCCTAGACTGGCTGGCCAGCAGGCTTGGGGAGACCGCTTGCCTCTGCCCCCAGTTCCTGTGCCTTCGAGTGGATTACGGACACATACCCCTGTGCCCAGCTTTTTAAGTGAGTGCTGGGGACCTGAACTCATGTTTGTGTGGCAAGCTTTACTGACTGGGCCTTTCCCTAGCCCCCTTTTGATTGTATGCATGTTGTCAACAACCCCTACCTTTCCCAGGACACAGGGACAACAAGGTCACCTCTCTTCCCAGTGTCCTCATCAGAGACTCCTAGACTCTGTGCTGATTAGTGTGACCAAGATGATCCCCCTCCTGCCCTAGGAAGTTCCCACTGCCTTCTCCTAAGAAATGAAGAATATTCCAGGCTGTGGTGTGGGTATTAGCCAACCAGTATAGTTAGTGTATCTCCGCCACCCCACCTCCTCCGTATCCATTCACATCACTTTTAGTCTAGGGAAGGTTTCTCAGCCACATTTCACTCTTCTATCTCCAAGAAAGGCACCTGAGCTTTAGGGCCAGACCATCCAGGAGCCTCTGGGAATGTCACTTCAAACCTGCAAAGATATGTCAGTACTTCCTGATAGCGTAACAGTCAGAGTGGGGGCTCAGCTGCTGCTGATCCTCGAGCCTGCTTTGGTAGGAGGGGGAGGCCATGGTGTGAAGGCTTTGTCACTTGAGTGGGAAAGAGGCCGAAGTGCAGGGGATAATACTTGCAGCTCACAGCAGCTCACAGCAGCTCACAGTAGCTCACAGTGTTGGCGAGGTCAGGTGTGTTATGAAAGCAGGGCTGAGGGTTTCACCTCAGATATTGAGTGTAATCCTCACAGCAACATTTTAGGGTGAGCACAGCCGTTATTTCCACTCTGTGAACAGGAAGAGCAAAGTCCAGAGAGCTTTAAAAGTCCTTGCTATGTAAACCAGGCTGGCCTTGAACTTGAGATGATTCTCCTGTGCTTCCTAAAATTCTGGGGTTATAGATGTGTGCCACCTAAACAGAGCTTATTTATTTATTCTCTTTGGATATTTCATTATATGAATATGTCCGCTTTATTTGCCCATTCCCTCTAGGGGTGGAAACCAGGGCCTTGCTCATAGGGCAAGCCTTCTACCAGCCGAGCTGTGTCCTCACACTTGTTCTCTTTTGGTGGACACTTACCACACCCCACCTTGCTGTTACCGACAGTGCCGTGGGGAATAGCTTTGGCACCCCTCATACTTCAAAAACACACCCACAGGATAAAGTCCTCCAGGGGACCTGATGGGTCAGATGTCATGAGCTTTGTAATTTGAGAGGGGAGAAGTTGTGCCAATTTATACTCCTGCAAAAGTACAAGCATGTCTACGTCTGCACACCTGCCGGTGTGCTAGTAAAGTGGCCCCCAGACAGGAGTGGTGGCGCACGCCTTTAATCCCAGCACTCGGGAGGCCGAGGCAGGCGGATCTCTGAGTTCAAGGCCAGCCTGGTCTATAAAGTGAATTGTAAGCCAGTGGACTGCATAGAGGCCCTGTCTCAACAGAACAAAAAAACAAAATCAAATAAACAAACAACAAAAAAATGGCCTCTGCAAAGGTCAGTATGTCTGTGTGGAGTTAATTTGCACACAACTTCTCTGAGTGAGGCTGGATGGGTGTTTCTCCATGCTGCAGGCATTTAATAGTTCATTTGCATAATCTGTCTGTTTATACTGTTCATTTTTCACTGAGCTTTTGATCTTTCTCCTATTGTTTACGGAAGCTCTTACTATAAAAAGAAGTTAGTCTTATACAAGTGATAAATAGTTTTCTAGTTTGTCTTTTATTGTTTTGATAGCAAAGTTTTTTTTTCCCCCCATACTTACTTGTTTTGATTTTCATTTTGTTTTTGAGACAAGGTAGCCCAGGCTGGCTTCAAACTCCTAAACCTCCTATCTCAGCCTCCTGAGTACTGGGATTACAGGAATGATCCACCATTCTCAGCAAGATTTTTTTCTTAAAACTACAGCTGGATTTATATGGCCTCTGTGTCATATTTAGTGAGGTCTTTATGCCATTATCATTTTAAAAGATTCTTCTTTTTCTTTTATTTTTATGAGTTTAAAATTTAAAAAAGCCAAGCAGTGGTGGCACATGCCTTTAAAAGCTCAGAACTTGGGAGGCAGAGGCAGGTGGATCTCTGTGAGTTCAAGGCCAGCCTGGTCTACAGAGTCTGTTCCAGAAACCCTGTCTTAAAAAAAAAAAATCACATTTATACTCGTACTTGGGAAACAGGATTACTGGGAGTTCAAGGCCAGCCAAGTTACAATGTGAAGCCCTGTCTCCAAAACCTAACTAATGTATATATATTTTAAAGGGACTGGAGAGATGGCTCAGTGGTTACAGAACATACTGCTCTTGCAGAGGACCCAAGTTGCCAGCCTGTAATGCCATCTCCAGGGGGTCTGACCCATGTTCAGGAGTCTGTGGGCACCTGCAGTCATAAGCAAATGCGCTCTCTCTCTCTGTCTCTCTGTCTCTGTCTCTCTGTCTCTGTCTCTCTCTCTCTCTCTCTCTCTCTCACACACAGACATACACTTTTTTAAAAATCTTAAAAAAAACCCAAAAAACAGATGACCCGGGTGGTGGTGGCGCACACCTTTAATTCTAGCACTCCAGAGGCAGAGGCAGGTAGATCTCTGTGAGGTCGAGGCCAGCCTGGTCTACAGAGTGAGTTCCAGGACAACCAAGCCTGTTTCACAGAGAAACCCTGTCTCGAAAACAAACAAACAAACAACAAAATAAACAAACAAAAACAGAATTTAGAGCTGTTGAGATGGCCCAGTGGCTAAAGGTACCAGAGACACAAGCCTGGTGACCTGAGTTTGGTCCCCAGAACCTACATAAAGGTTGACAGAGAGAACCAGTTTCACAAAGGTGGCCTCTGACCTCACACATGTGCCATGACATTCACACACACCATGTTAGGCACCCCTCACACATATAATAATAAATGCATTTAAAAATAAATTGAGTATTTGGCCAGGTATGGTGGCACACACCTTTAATCCCAGCACTCAGGAGGCAGAGGGAGGTAGATCTCCGTGAGTTTGAGGCTAGGTGATCTGTATAGTGAGTTCTTGACAGCCAGAGCTATTAGAGAGACTATGTCTCAAAACAAAACAAAATTTATAAATATTGGATTCATTTTGAATTAACCAAGGAATGAGGTATGAAGTTTACCCTTTTTCTAGCCGTGACCTGATATCCCTTTACTGTTTATTGAATGTGCCACTTTTCCTCCACTGATTTTAATTAATTAATTGCAGAACTGGGGTTTGAGCTTTGTGAATGCTAGGCAAGTGCTCTCTTTACACTGAGATACATCCCCCCCCACCTCTCTCTCTCTCTTCCTTTCTTTCTTTCAAGACGGGCTCTAATGTATCCCAGGCTGGCCTGGAACTCAGTCTGTCCCCTTAGCCACTTTTCAAAGGAGCCATTCAGTAGTGCAGACATGCCACCCCCGTGCTGGTGTTTGAACCCGGAGATCGAGCATTTTGAGCATGCTGGGTGAGTGCTCTACTGTTGAGCTACATCCTCAGCCCTAGCTTTTATTTCTGTGCTTTCTAGTCACTTCTGTAGTTTAGGTCTCTAGTCACGTGACACTACCACACTGTTTTGATTATTATACCCCTAGAATATGCTATAAATTGGGCAGGACTAATCTCACTCCGTTTTTTCCCTTTTCAAAATTTTCCTGGTTATCTTGACTTGTTTACTTTTCCATTTGAACTTTAGAATCAACTTGCCTACTTAACTACCCGTAAAACAAAGTCCTGTTGTGTCCTCTCCACCTACCCCCATAGGGTCTCATCATGCAGTCCTAGCTGGCCATAAACTATGTAAAGCCAAGCGCAGGGGCACGTGACTAGAATCTCAAACACTCAAGAGATGGGGGCCCAGGATCAAGAGTTTAAGGTCATCTTCAGCTACTGAGCAAGGCCAACCATGAAATCCTATCTCAGACAAACAGCTGTCTAAACAGACAGGAAGAACTCACTTTGTAGACCAGGCTATCTTTGTACATTTGCTTGTGCCTTTGCTGGATTTATGGAACGTGTGCCACCACATTCCACCTTTTTATTAGTATAAACTCCAGAGATCAAGGATCATTGCTGTTCTGTAGTGAAATGGTCCTGTTTTGTGAGACCCGCTGGGGCTCACTCATAAAGAGGCTGAGCTGGGGCCGCAGAGCTGGACACCTGGATTCCACCAAGAGCAAATGTCCCACCGTCCTGAACTGCTTCCTTTCTGATGACAGACAGGGAGTGGGGGTGTGTGTGCGCATAAACAACTCATGGCGCATGGAGTGAGGGACGTAGGGTGTGGTGGGGACTTGGGAATGTGCAGCTGTGTGGTGCCAGTGAGTTCGGTCCCTGGAAGAGTGCAGGCAGCAGAAATCCAACTGCTCCCTGGATCTCACAAAGGCTGTGGACTCCCAGAACGAACCGCTGAGAACGAATGCAGCTGCAGAAGCCCCTGGGGGTAGACGGAGGCACCCCCTTTTTTTAGGACAGGATTTCGTACTGTAATCCATGCTGGTCCGGAACTCGCTGCAATACTCCTGCTTCGGCCTCCCGAGTGCTGCGATTACAAGCGTGAGCCCCTCTTCCTTTGTTGTTGTTGAAGTGTGTGAGTATGTGTGTATGTTTGTTGTGTGGTATATGTTGCTGTAGGTGTGTGCACGCGTATGCAGAGATGTGTACAGTTGTGCATATAAAAGCCAAAGATGGACTGATGCGTGTCTTTCCTTGATGATTTTGCTTATTATTATTATTATCATCATTATTTTGATTTTTTTTGAGACAGGGTTTCTCTGTGTACCTCTGGCTGTCCTGGAACTCACACTGTAGACCAGGCTGACCTCGAAGTCAGAGACCCGCCTGCCTCTGCCTCTGCCTCCCGAGTGCTGCACCACCACACCTGGCTGATTTTGCACTTGTTTTGAGATGACGGCTCACTGAACCAAAGGTCGGCTGACTGGGCCCATGAGCTTCAGGAATCCCCCCACCCAACGCTGGAGTTACAGGCACATGTCACCTTGCTGGCTTTTTGTGTTGGTTCTGGATATCCAAACTCAAGTCCTTATGCAAGTATTTTACTGACTGAGCCATCTTTCCACAGGCTTTTTCTTGTGAAACCCCCTCCTCCCCGCCCCTCCCTCTCCCCTCCCCCCCATATTGTTCTTTATTGAAGACCTACAATTTGGTGGCCTTTGGTTTCCATTTCTCATGAAATGGCAAACAAGAGAGGAAAATGCAGGGGCATATCCGTCTTGCAAGGGCGTCAGATCGGAGGGGACTGTGGAGATGGGCACTGAGCTGTGCCTCCCTCCCTCCCTCCCTCTAGCATCTTGGGGAAACAGCAACAGGTCCAAAGTCAGCAGACAAAAGGAGCTGGGCAGGAAGGAGACATCTTCAGATCAGTGGAGGTCATGGTAGCAGCACTCCTCTGCAGGCAACCCTGCTCCAAACCCTGCTGACGACGCCCATGTTTGGAGGCTGGCTGATGAAGCACAGCAGGGCCTGCAGAGGCTAGGTAGAAGAGAGGGCCAGGGAGGGATGGTGATGTTGTAGGACTTTCTTTTGGGACCGCCAGCTCCCAAATAATGACATGGAGACTTCTTATTAATTATGAAAGCTTGGCCTTGGCTTTGGCTCATTCTCAACTAGCTCTTCTAACTTAAATTAACCTGTCTCTATTAATCTACGCTCTGCCACGTGACTCATTACCTCTTCTCCATAATGTACGTCTGACTTCCTATGTGTCTCACTGGCGAATCCGCCTCTTTTCATCCAAGAGTTTCCGTCTCTGTCCGGAAGTTTTGTCTGTTCTCTCCTGCCTAGCTATTGGCTGTTCAGCTCTTTATTACACCAATCAAGTGCCTTAGTCAGGCAACGTAAAACAGCGACACATCTTCACACAGTGTGATAAAATGTCCCACAACATGGTGAGGATATTTATCTGTGACTTTGCCTATGCTTCCTTCCAGCCTATTGGATTCTCTGGGAAAGCCTCTAGCTGGTGCTCATCCTTGATGCCCCCAAGTGTCCACAGCAGAGTAGGTATAACTCATACTCAGTGGTGGGGTGTGAGGTGGTCAGTGTCTACCTTAGGCATCACCTGCTGATGCTGCTTGGCTATCATCCTCCCTGACCTTGGGCCCAGGATCTTTCAGGGCCACACCACTGTGCACAGAAATCTGTGACCACTGTGTCCACACCACTGCACAGAAATCTGTGACCACTGTGTCCACACCACTGCATAGAAATCTGTAACCACTGTGTCCACACCACTGCATAGAAATCTGTAACCACTGTGTCCATACCACTGCACAGAAATCTGTAACCACTGTGTCCACACCACTGTGCACAGAAATCCCTAGCCACTATGTCCACACCACTGTGCACAGAAATCTATAACCACTGTGTCCACACCACTGCGCACAGAAATCCTTAGCCACTGTGTCCACACCACTATGCACAGACATCCTTAGCCTCTGTGTCCACATCACTGTGCACAGACATCCTTAGCCACTATGTCCACGCCACTGTGCATAGAAATCTGTAACCACTGTGTCCACACTACTGTGCACAGACATCCTTAGCCACCAGGTCCCACTCTTGTAACTCCATCCTGGATGGTACAAGTTGTTGTTGTTTTCCAAGACTGGGTTTCACTTTGTAGACCAAGCTGGCCTCAAACTCACTGAAATCCACCTGCCTCTGTCTTCCAGGCATGTGCCACCACCAGCTGGCATTTTGTGGTTGTTTTAACAGCCCCATGCTGTGTACTGTCTGAGCTAGGCTGAGGGTTACTGTCAGCCTACCAGGACTACTCTGTGGGGTTCGTAGGGCCCTGGAGGTGAGGGGAGCCTCTGACCCCGAGGGAGCGTCTAGGAGAGGATGGAAGTGAAGAAACGCATCAGAAATTCCAGCATGGAGAGAGATGGATCCCTTCAAGGGCACTCCTATGTCTTCTGACTCCTTAGCTCTAGAGCTTGGCTTCCTTCTGTCGAAGGCTTTGCTGTGGGAGCTGGGGGAGGGTGGGTTGGTAGATTTATCTGGGGACAGCCTGAGGGAGATACATAAAATTCCTCCTTACCACATTCTGCCCTCCTTCCCAAAATATGAAAACCCTCACTGTGGCCCAGAGCCCTGGTAAGGCCCTGAGACCAAACTGTCAAAAATGGAAGAGCTCTTTTATGCTGTACGGCTGGGAAGGCCGATAGCTGCGGGGTGGACAGACCTGAGAGCCAAGAGCCGAGAGCCCGGGACGTAGTTTTAGCTACACTGTGATTTCTGGCTCTGGTTCTCCATGGAGCGAGCAGCAGGAGCCAATCCCAAAAGAGTCCTTAGGTTTTTGAGTGGTGGCTGTCTCCACCTGCTCCCTGCTGCAGCACTTCCCCACGGTGGCTTTCTAGACCAGAGTCCCCAGAGGCCCTGTGGGGGGCGGGGTGGGGGTGGGGCAATCAGTGCCAGGGCCTCCTCAGCCTCTGATTTCTTCGTCCCGAAATACAGATCTAAACACAGATCGGTGGGGATGGGGCAGCAGGATTGCTCTCCTCAGATATCTTTCCTCTAATTACTTTATAATCTTGGAGAGAGATAACCCGCCCAGACCTTCCTGGCCTGGGGCCGTGTGATTTTCTCATGAAGCCGGGGGAGGACCCAGTGTCTTTCTGGTTTGGAGCTGGTCACGCCACGGATGTCTGAGTCAGCACCCAGAGTCCCTTTGCTGTGGGACCACAGGAGTTCCTCTCACAGGCCTTTCTCCCATGGGTGTATGGTCCACTAGGTAGATGGGGAGGAAGGCCTAGCCAAGGTAAATACTGACTCCGCCAAACACAAGGCAAATACAAGCAGGTACAAGGAGTACGGGCCCATTAGTGGGCTGCAGCTGGTGTCCTGCCAGGAACCATTCACTGGAGAAGCATTTGGGAGCTGGCTCAGAGCAGGGCCAAGAGCTCTGTGTGACACAGAGCCTAGATGTACTGGCTGGCTGTGACCTGTGGGCCATAAGGGGCCGATCCTGGTATCTCATGGAGAAGCAAAAAGGCCCAGGTGTGAGCCAACCAGGGAGGGTGGGAGATCCCGAGGTAGACGGGGAGGAGGCATCGTACAACTGCTGTTAGTGCAGGGCAGAGAAAGAGAACTTGAGCCCCACTCCCAGGGTCCACTCCGCGTGGTCCACACTGAAGGGAAGTCACCGGTCTTCCTCAGAACTCAGGTGTGACAGAGCTGGCAGAGGAGAGGAAATTCCATCAGGGAACATGGTGGTGAGCATGTGTGTGTGTGTGTGTGTGTGTGTGTGTGTGTGTGTGTGTGTGTGTGTGTGTGTGTGTCAGGGCCCGAGAGAAGCCCCTGGGGTAAGGTGGGAGAGAGACTGCCCCCCTCCCCCACACCTAGTATGCACACCACACTCACTAGCTGTGGGATTTGGGGCCAGTTCCTTAAACAATCCTATTTCATTTTTGAGACAGGCCCTCACTGTGTTTCCCAGGCTGGCCTTAAACTCCTAATTCTCCTGTCTGGGCTCCTGAGTGCTCGAATCACAGGCTGCCCTGTGCCTTACTTGGTTCCTGAACTTCTCTGGTCCTGTTGCCTCAACAGTCTGACCAGGGATGGGGATGGTGCGGATGACACCCCCTGCCCCAGCAGGCCTTCTGAGAGCTCAGTAAAACACCCAGTGTGCGGGGACCATTCTGTGAAGATGGCACCAGAAGATGGGGGATGGGTTCTCGCCCTTCTGTGGAAAAGGCAAGGATAGACAGAGAACACCGGGCCCTGCCTGGCCCCGTGGGGCCGAAGTTTGCATTCGCTTCTGCTTGACCATGAGTTGCCCGTGGACCCCTGGCACCCCCCACACCTACCTCCTTTTTCATTCATTTTTAATTTTTTTTCTTCTGTTGCTCTGATCCTTTTGCTTTGTTTGTTTTTAGTGAAAAGAATTGTTTTCAGACACTGTATTCTGATCACGCTTTCCCTCTTTCCCAGCCACTGTCAGATCCTCCCTCTCCACCCAACCCCCTGCCTGTTTCTCCCTCCTTCAAAAAACAAATGACCAAGAAAGCAAAACACGCTGAAAATCTCAAAAACACGAAAACCAACATAGGCAAGCATGAGACCAGTAAGACAGACAAAACTATACGCGGCCAAGCGCCGACAGAAACACTGTTGAGTCCATCTTGTGGTGGCCATCTGCTGCTGGGCATGGGCCTATCCTGAAGTGTGGTTAATACACCCAGTGAGAGCCCACTGGAGGCCGATTTTCCCTTTGCTCGAGGGTACCGATGACAGACAGTTCTTGGTGAGAGGTGGGACGTGTCCACTCCCCTGTCAGCGCTGGCCCCATCAGGCTTGACCCTGTGCAGGCCTGTGTCTGCTGCCACAGTTCTGGGAGCTCGTGTGTGCACATCAGTGCTGTCATGTCTGGACCGCGCCGTTTCCTTGGAGTCATCTATCACCTCTGGCTCTTACGTTCTCTTCGCTTCCTTTTCCACGGAGCTCTCTCAGCCCCGGCGGGGGAGGGGTTTCGTGAAGACATCCCAGTTGGACCACCCACCTCCTTTCAGATCAAGGGCTTCAGTGCCTCAAGAGGACTTTCAGTGTTGCGCCCTGCAACCCAAGAGGCTGGAGGCCGCCCTGGGTTGCCTGAAGTGGGGCAGTGGGTGGGATTAGCAGGCACATGTTAAGTCATTGTCCTCAGTGGCTGGTTCACTGCTTACATAAACAGGGCCAGGAAGCCGAACTTGTTTTTGCTGGCAAGAGCCACAGTAGCTTCGGGAGAAGTTGAGAAACATGTCATCATGCATACTTCTCTCTGGCTATTGACATTTGCAAGTTTACATGAGGAGGGAAGAGGAGCGGGGTAACCCCAGCGGCAGAGCTCTTCGGCTTTCTGGAACCAGACCTTAGGGTAATGGGGGAGAGCTCCGCTTTCCAGAACTATGCTGCAGAGTCCTCAGTAGAGGGATGTCTGCGTGGTGGTGGGGCTAGTGGCCCAGAGAGTGGGCTAATGTAGGCCACACAGGTAGGGAAGCAAGGAAGGTAAAGGGAATTTCCCTCCCTTAAAGCTGTCCGGGGAGAGAAAATCATCATTCTGAGACCCCTGGGATGGCCTGGCCATCAACCGTCCCCTGACCCAGTGATCATCCAATAAGTATCCTCAGATAAAGTGTATGTTTCAAGTTAGGCATTACCATGGGAAACAGAGCTGCTTCCTGCCCTCTGGGGAGAGATGGAATACTAGACTTCAGGAGGGGAACTCTTGTTGCTCAGAGAAGGCAAATGGGCCCTGCCAGGGGTACCCACACTGCCTATAACTCATGGATAAGGCCAGATGCTATATGCTTATAACTTCAGTCCCTTGACGCCTGAGGCAGGAGGATCACTCTCACTTTGAGGGCAGCAGCTTAGTCTTTATAATGAGTTCTAGGTTAGCCAGAGCCACATAACAAGAACCTGTTCCAAAAATGAACCAGGCCAGGCAAGATGTTAGCTTGACCCCAACCAGCTAGCAACTGAGCTCACAGCTAGGTCAGAGGCCAAGTGTGCCTGCGGGGCAGGGACACACTTTGGGAGACTGGCGGGGCATTCTGCCTTCTTTCTCGATTTTAGTCCTAACTTCTGTACATCTGCCCTGCCTACAATGTCTCGTCAGGGCCTGGGACGGAGTGTCCTTTTCTGCTTGGGACAGGCCTTAGCGAGGACCAGAACGACTCACAGTCCTCGGATGCTCCTCTTTTCCCGTGATGCCTCATGATGCGCTTGGAGCTGGGCGTGGGGAGCTGGCTCCTTCTCAAAGTCGTTGCAGAAATGGGCAAAAAACGTGGCCGCTGTCATAGTGGCTGGCATGGGGGGTGGGATGGCATCTAACTTGCACATACCTTAGCAGGGGCCTCCTCCACCAGCAGAGCCAGTGCGGAGCCATCCTCTTGGGAGGTTACTCACACACTGCCCGTTCCCTGTGGGGCTCCCTTCCCTCCTCGCTGGGTAAGGAAACTTCAGACCCCAGCCGTCCCCAGGACTTTCACTTCCGGATGCTTTAAATGTACTGTTCCTTTTTTTAATGGACTGGTTCTCTGCAGCTGCTTATCAAACTCCCAGTGATTTCTCCAGTTTCTCTTTGCCTTTTAGAACGAGCGACTTATCTCTCCTCTGGTCTCGGCATCAGGAACATTTTATTTCAGGGCAGCCAGGATTATGGGTAGTTTTAAGGCCGTCAGGAATCTGGAGATTAAAAAGATGATAATATGGAAGAGGTGGAGAGACACAGCACAGAGCAGATGTTCAGTAGCTGCCAGTACTCCCTCCTAAGGGGACTTGTGGCCTTGCCTGTTAGGTTGCACAAAATTTTTTGAATTCTTCAGAAGGAGACAGGCACAAGCTTGCTGCCTGAGATCTCACGGGCTGAGCGATTGCTCAAGGGCAGATGTTGCGTGCTCTTTGCTGAATTTCATTGTGTGGAGCAGTGGCCACACCCCACACTGCCTGCTGGGTTTGGGAGGGAGCCTATGGTCACTATGGTACCTGCCCACCTGATTCCCTTTGTACCTCCTCCTGTGGGGCCTACTGAGGCGGAGTCCTGGCCACCTTCACGGGATGAGATGTGCAGATGGAGAAAATGGAAGCTGGGCCCAAAGATGGCTCCTTGTTTCCCCTCAGGAATCAAACCTGCTGGGAAGGGTGGGCTCGGGGTGCATTCTGACAAAGAGTTACAAGGTGGGGGTGGACTCTCCAGTCTGGAAGTTTTTGAGTCCACCCTGTCACCAGCACCCCACGCACACTGCACCCCTCTCTAGGTAATAACCCAGATCAGTTATAGTGTCTTTGTGTAAAGACAAAAATATTCAAGAGTAAGACAAGACCCGTGTAGAACTTTAAAACCTGGGAAAGCCCGGCTGTGCCCATTGGCCCAGCTTCTACTGAAGCAGAAGGATCTCTTTAGCCATGGTTTCAAGGCCAGCTTGGGGAGTGTAGTGACATTCTGTCTTAGAAAACAAAGCAAGCATCAGCACGAGGGTAAAAGGAAGGGAAAGAAATCACTGGTATTCCATCCTCTGGCTAGGCAGACGGGGAGAGGTCCAGGGAGGAGGCTTCCAAGACCATCACTTCTTCCCCTTCAAAGAGCCGCTGCTGAGGATGCCGCAGCACTGTCCAGGACCTAGGCACCGACTCAGCTGGGTCAGGAGGCAGAGCAGTGGTGGGGTGGGGAGGGCAGGTGACCCCTTTGGACTGGCTCTAGGTTCCTCTGGACTCGTCTCCCCAGTGAGAACGTCTTTTGATCATTAGGCATAACACGCTTCTGAGATCAAAGTTAACACAGCATTTTTTTCACAGTCCCAGAAGAAATATGTTTTGAAGCAGGGCTGACCGGCACCACTTACAAATGGGTTTTATAATTAATTGTTCCTGATTTAAAGAAAGCAAAGACCAGTGACTCAATTTTAAAGATCCAGAAGACCATTATCAAGTTCCTTGGCAGAGGAAGTGGCCATTATGTTGCTCCTTACAGCTCTGCTTTTGTGGAAGAGAAAATAAAGTTTTTTTTTTTTTGCAGGGTGGCGGGGGGAGGGGGGGCAAAGGGTGGGTGTTTCTCCAAATTGCCTGAATGTATTATTCATTGTTTGCAAGTGCAGTAACTGAACAGTCCTCACCAGTGTTCAGGCTGGTCACCCAACATGCAAAGGTTTCTCCTGGGAGGGGAAGGGATAGGGAAGTGGCCATAGAGCATTCGTCCTGGAACTGTCCAGGACAGAAGAGAGCTCCGCTTCCCCATTCTTGTTTTGCTTCTGCAGCACCTCCTGGCTGGTCCCCAGGGCAGGCTCTGCCCACGGCACCTCAAGGACTCCACTTGGACCACTGTGTCATCCACCATTGGTCCTTCTGGGAGTGTGCGGTGGAGACCTTGTCTGTGAGAGTCCTACCTCAGACCAGCATGTAACAAGCACCTGTTGCGTTCACTGGATGTTGCAGTCTTGCAGCCATGGCTGGGTGGTGACCTGTACAGGCAGTTATGAACACTTGATAATGGGAACATGTGCTGTCTGGTGATTTTGTTGATGGGCAGATAGAATTACACAATCCTAGATCTTATACGTCAATCACTTAGCGTATGGCCTCTTGATATTACCAAGAGATGCGGTAAGCAGGTGCATCTCCTGCCACCATAACGTGGCATACTGTTTTATAGTAAAGTTTTATTTTGTTGAAAATTGTGTGTGTGCATACATTTGTGTGTGCATATGCTTGTGGAAGCCAGAGGGTGGCATAGGGTGTCTTCTTTCATCATTTTTCATCTTTATTTTTCAATTAAAAAAAAAATCACATCTAAAGCCAGGTGGTGGTGGTGCACACCTTTAATCCCAGCACTTGGGAGGCAGGGGCAGGCTGATCTCTGAGTTCGAGGCCAGCTTTGTCTACAGAGCGAGTTCCAGGACAGCCAAGGCTACACAGAGAAACCCTGTCTCAGAAAATAAAACACCATCACGTCTACTGACTTAGTGTGGGGTGCAGATATTCCGTGGCATGAACATGGAGCCGAGGGGACAACGTTCAGGAGTTGGTTCTCTCTCCACACCACTTGGATTGTAGGGGTCAAACTCAGGTTTCCAGGCTTGTCAGCAAGGGCCTTTACCAGCTGAGGCGTCTCCTTGGCTCTCTCTACCTTATTTTTTGAGACAGGGTGTCGCACTGAGTCTGGAGCTGGCCAATTCAGCTAGCTTGGCTGGTTAGCAAGTCCCAGGGACCCTCTGGCTTCCACCTCCCTAGCGCTGGGATTACAGGCGCTGCTGCTGTGTCCGGCTGACACGTGGGTGCTGGGCATCAAACTCGGGGCCTGTGTGGTAAACACGCTACTGCTGGAGCCATTTCCCCAGCTGTATTTTTTTTTATAATTTGTGTGTGTGTGTGTGTGTGTGTGTGTGTGTGTGTGTGTGTGTGTGTGTGTGATGCACACACTTGGAGACACTAGAAGACAAATCTCGAGGAGTCAGTCTGTCCTGCCGTCTTGGATCCAGGGATCAAACTCAGGTTGTCAGGACTTTGTGCGAGCATCTCTACCCACTGAGCCCTCCTGCTGGCCTGCTCCTGCTGTTTTATTGAGACAGTCTCAGATAACCCAGGATGGCCTTCAAGCTGCATCCATGGGAGAGCAGGATCTGGAACTCCTGATCCCTAGGCCTCTACCTCAGAAGTGCTTGGATTACAGATGCTGTGGAGTTTGAATGAGTATGACCGCATAGGCTCCTGTGTTGGAGTTCTCAGTTTGGGAAGATTAAGTCACACACACTCCTAAGGATTGACCTTGTTGGAGGAGGTGTGTCACTGGGGGTAGGCTTTGAGGTTTCAAAAGCCCACAGCAGGTGCAGCGCCCCCCCTCCCTGCTGGATCAGGATGTGAAGCTCTCAGCTGGTGCTCCAGGACCCTGCCTGTCTGCTTTCCGATATGATGGTAATGGACTAACTCTCTGAAACTGTAAGCAAGCCCCCAGTTAAATGCTTTCTTTTATAGGAGTTGCCTTG
The DNA here is from genome assembly GCF_007827085.1 of Peromyscus californicus insignis. Taxonomy (NCBI): domain Eukaryota; kingdom Metazoa; phylum Chordata; class Mammalia; order Rodentia; family Cricetidae; genus Peromyscus; species Peromyscus californicus. The sequence continues at coordinate 69,477,870 of NW_026294617.1, read as the reverse complement.
GTCATGGTGTCTCTTCACAACAGTAGAACAGTGACTGAAACAGAGGTGTAGCACAATGCCTGGCTAAAACTTAAAAAAGGAAATAGGCCGGGCGGTGGTGGCGCACGCCTTTAGTCCCAGCACTCGGGAGGCAGAGCCAGGCGGATCTCTGTGAGTTCGAGGCCAGCCTGGGCTACCAAGTGAGTCCCAGGAAAGGCGCAAAGCTACACAGAGAAACCCTGTCTCGAAAAACAAAACAAAAACAAAAACAAAAAAAAAAAAAAAAAAAGGAACTAGGAGGGAGTCCATTCTGAAGTCAACACACTCATAACCCTTCACAGCCAGACCCGAAACCTGAGCTCCCCCTTTAGCTGAGTCAGTAGCTTGGGTCACACCAGCAGCACTGCCAACGTGTGCGTGTCGTGCTGTGGTGTGACCTCATGGTGGCTACATCACTGGCCACGGGCTGCACTAGTTTCTGATCTTATGGTGCCTCACTCTGTGTGGCCTGTGGTTGACCAGAACATCTTGTGCCCATGACTGGTTCAGGACAGCGGCATGTGCAAATGCCAAAGAAAGCATAAAGTGTCCATGGTTGTTGAACTTTCATGAAAACTGCCTTGCATCTGTGGTCCAGTGGCGCTCTCAGGCTGCCCGGTGAATTCTGATATTCGCTCTTCAGCTGGCAGAGGGCCCGTTGCTAGCATTCCAGTGGAGCCGCCTGCCGGCGGAGTTCTCTTATGCCAGCATTTCTAAGCTCCTACATGTTCAAAGTCAATGCATGAGCTTGATGTCTGTGTTAGCCTTTATCCTTATGTCTGCTTTGTCCAGTGGAAAATGGAAGGGTGAGAATATTGCTATGGTAATTTGGAGGGTCCTTGGGTCTGCTAAAACTTCACCTCATTCAGGCCAGGCATGGTAGTACACGCCTGTAATCCCAGGACTCAGGAGGTGGGGAGACATGTGTATCAACGTCATCCTCAGATACATAATTAGTTTAAGGCCAGCCTGGGCTATATGAGACCCTCTCTCAAACACAAGACAAAAACAGAACCCAGCAGTTTTGTTTGGGAAGCTTAGAGTTACTTGTAAGAGCGCTAACAGCTACACTCTTTATCTATGACAAAGTACTTGCTTAATCACTGTTCTCTTGCTGAGAGGAGACACCATGACCAAGGTGACTTATAAGAGAAAAGCATTTAATTGGGGCTTGCTTACAGTTTCAGAGAGTTAGTCCATGACTGTCATGGTAAGAAGTGCGGTAACAGGCCAGCATGGTGCTAGAGCGGTAGCTGAGAGCTCACATCCTGATCTGCAGGCAGCAGGGAGAGAGAGAGAGAGAGAGAGAGAGAGAGAGAGAGAGAGAGAGTGTGTGTGTGTGTGTGTGTGTGTGTGTGTGTGTGTGTGAGAGAGAGAGAGAGAGAGAGAGAGAGAGAGAGAGAGAGAGAGAGAGAGAGAGAGCGCCTGGCTGGCTGCCTGGCTGGCATGACATTTCTGAAACCTCAAAGCCCACCCTCAGTGACACACCTCCTAATCCTTCCCAAACAGTTCCACTGACTGGGGACCAAGCACTCCAACACACGAGCCTTTGGGGCCGTTATCATTCAAACACCACAGCACTGGAAACATCTTGAAACCTCAGACAGTGGAATACCAAGCAGAAGTGAGGGTAAACAGACTCCACCCACATACCGTGGAAACACAACTGAGAAAAGCAGAGTACAGGAGAACACATATAAACCATCTCACGAAGCTCAGAGACCACGTGAAGTTACAAAAGAAGAAGGGGCCCGTGGGTAGCCAGCTTATTTTTTAAAGTAGGGAAGGAAGGAGGAAGAGGGCTGGCAAGATGGCCCAGCTGGTAAAGATGCTTGCTGCTTAACCTGACAACCTGAGTTCAAACCCCGGGTCCCATATGATCTAAGGAAGAATGCCCACGCATTGTCCTCTGACTCCCACATGTACCTTGGCGTGTGCAGCCCCATAATAAATATAAGTAAGTAATAGATGTAATAAAATGTTTTACAGTAAGGGAGGATAAATCCACAGCTGTGAAGTGCATAGAGGTCCGGAGGCTGTAAATGAGGGGAACCAGAGCCACCTTCAGAGATAACAGGTGTGCTAGTTTCGGGGGAAGCTCTGGGTGTTTTATGCTTCATAACTATTATGAATACTGCATATTAACTTGCATATATAACTATGTGTAAAGTAGTTGAGGGACAATTGAAATACTGAAAGTATGTCATTGAAGAATATGTACGGCTTTAATCCCAGCACTCGGGAGGCAGAGGCAGGCGGATCTCTGAGTTCGAGGCCAGCCTGGTTTCCAAAGCGAGTTCCAGGAAAGGTGCAAAGCTACACAGAGAAACCCGGTCTCGAAAAACAAACAAACAAAAAAAAAAGAGTATGTACGAATGCTTGCTAGAACTCCGGCCTTTGGAAGCTCCGGGACGCCTTCCCCTCACCACCATCAGAAGGTTTGGGCTTCCAGGACTCTGGCGTCACCACTCAGGCTATCGCTGTGGGCACTGTGTGAACTCTGCCTCAGAGGCTGCATTTCTCACAGGTGGGGCTCTCTGGTGCCCAAGCATGTCCCCCCACCAACCTGATGTTGGAACCTTGGGTGCTGGTTGACAGAGGGAAGGCTTCCTTACTCACTGTGGGCCAGAGAAGTTTAGGGAGCCTCCTCAAACTCACCTGACTACAAGGTGACAATGACAAGCTGCTGTTTTTTTTTTAATTTCATTTAATTTTATCCCCCCCCCCCCCCCCCGAGCTGAGGACTGAACCCAGGGCCTTGCGCTTGCTAGGCAAACACTCTACCACTGAGCTAAATCCCCGACTCCTAATTTTATCTTCTTGAGACAAGGTCTGAGACTTTGAAACCCTGGCTGTCCTGGAACTCACAGAGACCCACTTTGCTTCTATTAAGATTAAAGATTAAGCTCGAGGTATGGCACACGCCTTTTATCTCAACACTCTGGAGGCAGAGGCAGGAGGATCTCTGAGTCCCAGGATAGCCAAGGATACCTCCGTCTCAAAAAAACCAAAAGAAGAAGAAAAAGAAGGAGGAGGGGGAGAAGGAGAAAAGAAGGAGGAGGAGGAGGAGGAGGAGAAGAAGAAAAAGAAAGGTGTTCTTCACCACACCTGACTATTTCTTTAAAACAACTTATTTTTATTTATGTATACATGTCTCTCTCTCTGTCTCTCTCTCTCTCTGTGTCTCTCTCTCTGTCTCTCTCTCTCTCTCTCTCTCTCTCTCTCTGTGTGTGTGTTTCCTCTGAGACCAGTGAGAGTTATAGACAGTAGTGAGCTGCCCTATGTAGGTGCTGGGAGAACTTGGGTCCTCAGAGAGCAACATTCCCTCTTAACCACTGAGCCATCTCTCCAGCCCCTGCCATTTTTTTTTTCCCACCCAAGGATCAAGACTCTGGAGGTAAAGAGAGAAAAACAGAGAGAGCACCCTTCTGGTGTTGCACCTGTTGTACCGTCCTCCCGGTGGTTAAGTGGGAGGAGGCACGAAGGACGTCCGGGTAGCCAGGCGGAATCCCTGCTTCTCTCGTGCAGGGCACCTGCACATGGCCGCTGGTTGCTGGGGACCGTCAGGTTGTCCTGGCTCAGCAGCTGTAGTCTACTTGTCCCTCCCTGAGGCCCTGAGGAAAGGTGGAGAGAGCAGAGGCCAGGCACCAGGTAAAGCCTCTTTCCAAGCACGCGATCCTTGGAGGGCGAAGAGAGCCTCTTGTGTTTATTATCCAGGAACACGTGTGAGGACATGAGGTCAGGCACTCGGCTCTTCTGAATCCCTGGCCAGATGTGTTGCTGCTGCTTGCTGATAGGAAGTTAGATGTTCTGTTTGAAGAGTCACATATACCTAACTTAAAAATGCCATGTTCCCTAGACTCCATTTCCCAGCCGGTGGGGTTAATTAATACAAGGTACTTGGGCTCATTTTTCCCCCCCTTGGCCTTATGAAAGGTTTACTTTTTGGTTTTTTTGAGATAGAGTTTCTCTGTGTAGTTTTGCGCCTTTCCTGGATCCCACTCTGTAGACCAGGCTGGCTTCAAACTCACAAAGATCCGCCTGCCTCTGCCTTCCAAGTGCTGGGCTTAAAGGCGTGCGCCACCACTGCCCGGCAGGTTTTTTTTTTTTTTTTTTTTTTTTTTGGTTTTTCGAAACAGGGTTTCTCTGTGTAGCTTTGCGCCTTTCCTGGAACTCACTTGCCAGGCTGGCCTCGAACTCACAGAGATCCGCCTGGCTCTGCCTCCCGAGTGCTGGGATTAAAGGCGTGCGCCACCACCGCCCGGCAAGGTTTTTTTTTTTTTTTAAACAAACATTTATAATCATTATTTTATACAGATATAGATATGTAAACACAACATTGAGTTCAGTGGTCCTTCAGCATTTTTCACTTAAATGTTTTTTGGGGCTTTTTTTTTTTTTTTTGAGCATATAAACAGGTTATAATTTCAAAGTCCAGAGTTATTTGAAACTGGAAAATATTTTCTCTGTAGAAGATAGTAAAAATGATAACATTTCCCAATAAGCCACTTGAAGCCAAGTGTTAGCTGAATTATGCATATATCTATTGATTAGTTTCTGGGATACAGAAGAATCCTGACTTCATCTGTTCAGAGAGCTATGTTTTTTTTTTTTTTTTGGTTTTTTGAGACAGGGTTTCTCTGTGTAGCTTTGCGCCTTTCCTGGAACTCACTTGGTAGTCCAGGCTGGCCTCGAACTCACAGAGATCCGCCTGGCTCTGCCTCCCGAGTGCTGGGATTAAAGGCGTGCGCCACCACCGCCCGGCCAGAGAGCTATGTTTTACTTAAGTTGTGTAAGTGAGATTCCTAGTCATCTTCCCCTTCACTGTTTGATTTACGGCAGACATTTTTCTATAGGCTAATCCATATTCTAAAAAGATGTTAGCCTCCCCTCCTGAAAGTACGGCCAAGATATCCTTCCATTAGCTTGTTACGGTACAAATTCTTATCCTAATAGTGAAATGTTTCACTAAAGCATGCCCAGTAATTGGGCAAGGCCAAAACTTATTATAAACCACAGCCATCCTAGGGTCCCCCCTGCTAGGTAGCCTCCCTGGATCTGTGGGTTGCAGTCTGATTGTCCTTTGCTTTATATCTAGTATCTACTTATGAGTGAGTACATAGCATGTTTATCCTTCTGAGTCTGGGTTACCTCACTCAGGATGATATTTTCTAGTTCTATCCATTTGCCTGCAAACCTCATGATATCATTGTTTTTCTCTGCTGAGTAGTACTCCATTGTGTATACGGACCACATTTTCTTCATACCTGGGCTCATTTTTGTCTTAGATTCTGTGAGTCCTTAATCTGAACTAGGAAATGAGTGGATTGAGACTCCCAGGCTGGCCTTAAGCTTTTGGTGATCTCCCTGTCTCAGGCTCCCAAATGTGGGGTTTACAGACATGAATCACTATGCCTGCCTGACTCAATGTTTCTTGAATATTTTTTCCCATGAATTTTTCCCCCCTAGGGAATGAAGAATATGTTTAGTTTTTACTTCCCAACTTGCTTCCTAGAATAAAAACAGCTGTGCCCAGATGTTTACAAGATAGTTATGTGTTTAGAGTCCTGGTCAGAGCAGAGAGAGTCCAAAGCCTTGGCTCTTTTCTCCTTGCTGATAGTAATTCTCTATGTTGGTTACCACCTATAAAATGGGCCCATGTGCATGCACCTTGTGACACTGAGAGTTCTTGTGCATTTGGGTATGCTGGGTTCCTCCCCAGGTGAATCATTTGTTCACTTGTGCATTTGTGCATGCTGGGTTCACACCCAGGTGAATCATTTGTTCACCTGTGCATTTGTGCATGCTGGGTTCACACCCAGGTGTATCATTTGTTCACCTGTGCATTTGTGCATGCTGGGTTCACACCCAGGTGAATCATTTGTTCACCTTGCATTTTGTCAGTTGCAAAAGGGTGCCTATATGTGCCAGGCACTGTTCTAGACACTGGGGAGTGGTTTTCTTTCATTCATTCATCCATCCATCCATCTATTTATTCTGTGTGTGTGTGTGTGTGTGTGTGTGTGTGTGTGTATGTTTGAGACAGGGTTTCTCTGTGTAGTCCTGGCATCCTGGCTATCCTGGAACTTGCTCTGTAGACCAGGCTGGCCTTGGACTCAGAGATCTGCCTGCCTCTGTCTCTGCATCTGCCTCCTGAGTGCTGGGATTAAAGGCAGGCACCCCCACTGCCTCACTTATTTTTAATGTTGGTTTAATAATAAAAAGTAAATAATAATATTATTGTGTGCGTATGGTCTGCGTGTGTACATGCCGTAGCACACGTGCTCAGAGGACAACTTTTGGGAGTTGATTCTCCTTGCCCAGCTCAGATCCTCGGGCGTGCACGGCAAGCATTTTTCCCTGCTGAACCGTCTTGCTGGCTCTGTGGTAAAGTCTTGATAAAGACAGATTTGGATTTGGTTTTGTGACTCGTGTGACGGGTGCCATCGTCGGGGAGTTGACACAAGAAAGGCTTAAGTCAGCTGGGACTAGGGAGCAACACTTAGGGAAGGGGACCGAGGCTGAGACCTGAAATACACATGATGTTCTGCTGTGGGGATGGCATGGGAGTGTTAGGACCCGGCAGAGCAAAACGCAGAGAGGGAGAGAGGGAGGCTCTGGAGCTCCATCAGTGGTGAGAGGAGGCTCTGAGGCCAGGCAGGAATACATAGGTGGGAGGTGCCCTGGGCCCTGCTGAGCATCTGGATCTTCATTCTGTGAGCAGGGTCGTGGCTTTGTTTGTTTGTTTTCTTTCTTTCTTTCTTTTTTTTTTTTTTTTTTTTTTTTTGGTTTTTCTGAGACAGGGTTTCTCTGTGTAGCTTTGCGCCTGTCCTGGATCTCGCTCTGTAGACCAGACTGGCCTCGAACTCACAGAGATCCGCCTGCCTCTGCCTCCGGAGTGCTGGGATTAAAGGTGTGCGCCACCACCGCCCGGCGTTTTCTTTCTTTTTTAAGGCAAGGTCTCGAAATACAGCTCTTACTGATGCAGAACTTGCTATGTAGAGACCCATTTTGACCTCAGCCTCGAACTCACAGAGATCCGCCTGCCTCTGTCTCCCGAGTGCTGGGATTAAAGGCGTGTGCCACCACAATCGTCTCCTTAAAGGGTTTTCTAATCAGGGGAGCTGGGTTGCTGGATCATGGCTTGAGAAGGTGCATTCTAGCAGACAGCTAGGTGGTCTGGGAGGCTTCTGGAGGCCAGGCAGATGTGATGGAGGCTGCACAAAGGGAGGACCCCAGAGTATTACCGTGGAAGCCTTTGACGTCTCCAGATCACAAGCCAAGTCCTATTGCTGTGGCTCACTCTGTGTATTTTCTTCCCCAGAGGTGGCAAAGGATACGGTGACCAGCCTACCCGGGGCCACCGTCACCCTGATCTGCCCTGGGAAGGAGGCAGAAGGCAATGTCACCATTCGATGGGTGTACTCTGGCTCACAACGCAGGCGGTGGACGACCATGGGAAACACGCTGCTTCTGAGGGCAGTGCAGCTCAGTGACACGGGGAACTATTCATGCTTCCTGGATGGTCACCGGGTTGGGACTGTGCCCTTGCTGGTGGATGGTGAGTTGTGCCCTCAGTGTCCTTGGAATTGGTCCTCGGGCAGCTCCAATGTCCTTAAACATGCGCCTGCATTCCGGAGAGGTGCCCCAATTTATCCTTTAACTTGGTTGCTTTTTTGGCTCAAGAGTTTCGGGAAAGGGGCCACTGCTCTGCCTGTGATACAGGAACGTGTGGCTGCTGGTGGAAGCTGTGTGGCAGATTTAATAGCCCTGGACGCATAGCCAGGCATCCGGGCTTAACTCTTGCTACATCCCTCAGCTTCCTCTGGCAAAATAAAGTGAACTTTATCATGTTTGTGGAGAGTGTTGCAAAGATGAAGTGTCTGAGGGTGAAGATTCTGCCCAGCACACATGAAACGCTCAGATGGCGCACCCCGAGGATTGGCCGGTGAAGGGCGGGCTCCCTGGTCTCCCAGGAAGGCTGTAGGTCCCATGCCCTGTGTGCAAGCCACATTCTTCCTTTATCTCCTGTAGTCCTTCCGGTGTCCCTGTTGATGTTATATCAAAATCAGTTCATTTCAGATGAGGAACCTGAAGAGAGCCTGGCTGAGTCAAAGTTGCTGGTTCGCATCATCTTTTTTTTTTTTTTTTTTTTTGGGTTTTTCGAGACAGGGTTTCTCTGTGTAGCTTTGCGCCTTTCCTGGGACTCACTTGGTAGCCCAGGCTGGCCTCGAACTCACAGAGATCCACCTGGCTCTGCCTCCCGAGTGCTGGAATTAAAGGCATGCACCACCACCACCCGGCCGCATCATCTTTTCAACCCTTTAGAGCAGTGGTTTCCGACCTTCCTAACGCTGCGAACTTTTTTTTTTTTTTTTTTTTTTTTGGTTTTTCGAGACAGGGTTTCTCTGTGTAGCTTTGCGCCTTTCCTGGAACTCGCTTTGGAGACCAGGCTGGCCTTGAACTCACAGAGATCCGCCTGGCTCTGCCTCCCGAGTGCTGGAATTAAAGGCGTGCGCCACCACTGCCCGGCACGCTGCGAACTTTTAACACAGTTCCTCATGCTGTGGTGACCCCCACCCATAAAATTATTACTTCATAGCTGTGATTTCGCTACTGTTATGAATCATAATGTAAATATTTTTGGAGACAGAAGGTTGGCAGAGGGGTCGTGACCCACAGTTTGAGAACCACTACTTTAGACAGAAGCCCAAAGGGTGATGGTGCCTTTCTTCCCTTGCTGGGGCTCTGCTGGCCAGTATGTCCCTGGGGGAGTTGTGTCTCGTGGCTCCATGCTGAACCAAGGAGTCCCCTCAGCCGGGAGGAGTGATGTGTAAACAGAGGTGCCCAGGAAGCCTTGCACCCCCTTCATCCCGCTGAGTTCTCTTTCAGTTCCTCCAGAGGAGCCCAAACTCTCCTGCTTCCGGAAGAACCCCCTTGTAAGTGCTACTTGTGAGTGGTTTCCAAGCAGCAGCCCTTCTCCAACGACCAAGGCTGTGCTGTTCGTGAAGAAAATGTAAGTGATGGGCGGGGCTGAGTGTTCATGTTTGGTTGATGCTCACTGGGGTCCCCGAGCTGGGGGGACAAGGTTGGAAGGCCCCAAGCAACTGATGGACTCACTGGACAGGGACCTTTTTTTTTTTCTTTTTAGGTTTATTTTACTTGGTGCATAAGAATGTTTTGCCTACGTGCATGTGTGTGTACCACATGCAAGCCTATCAGATCCCTCTGGGACCTATGGAGGGTTGTCAGCCACCGTGTGGGTGTTAGGAGTTGAATCCAGGGTCCTCTGCAAGAGCAACAAGTACCTGTAGCCACTGAGTCTTCTCTCCAGCCTCAGGACCAATGTTTTAGCAGTAGAAAGCTATTCCAAATCTGTCACGTGACCTGTGTAAGGCCTTGTCTTTGATCCCCACTTACTCCAAAAGTTTAAAAAATAAATAAGTCAAAAGAATTCCTTTGGAATAAAGGAACCGAGCCCTATGCTGGGCATGGTGTTAATTCAGTGTAGCTAACCCAACAGCTGTGGGAAATGGGTGCTGCGGTTCAAGGAGATTGATTAATTTGCTTAAGGTCATCTAGCTAGAAAGTGGTTCTAGGTGGCCAGGAAGAGAATCCAATCCCAGGATGGGCTGCCCAATTTCCATCAAGGTCCAAAGGTTTGAGGTGTTTCCCTAAAGAAAGTGCAAATGGCCCTGGGGGTAGGGTGAGGGCAGGAAGACTGTTATCATGCCTTGACCCTGTAAGCATTACAAAGGCGGGACAGGGAGTGGTCATGGGTGGGGGTGAGGTGCTACCCATCCAGGCAGAAGTTGGGACCTAGGGTGGCTTCAGCCAGCGATTTACAGGAAGTGTTATGTGCTAAACTGCAGTCTTCATCCTGAGCCTAGCCTATTAAGCCCAGATATTTGTAATAAAGTTTGAATGATCGGAGTATGTTAGTCCTCCTTATTGGTTCTTTCTTTGGGTTCAGTTACCATCAGTCAACCATGGCCCCAGAATATCAAGTGGAAAATTTCAGAAGTAAACAATTGCATGTTTTAAGTTGTATCATTCTAAGTAATCTTATGAAACCCCGTGCAGTCCCTCCCAGGCTACCTGTGCGGTTGCACAGAACTCTTAGTCATCTGGTTGTTGGTGTTTGTGGGCATCAAGCTTGGCCCCAGGCAAGAGCGGCAAGAGCAGGAAGTGATCAAGAGTAGGCACCAGAGCAGGAAACATGAAAGCAGATTCACCCGGGAGTGTGGCACTACTTCGGAGCAGTAGACACACACGGTGTACCAGGGCAGAGCCTGGTACTCTCAGGTCTCAGGTCTCTCACTGAAGGGTCTGGGAAACACCCCCAGCACGTATGAGAGAACTTACATATTAGGAAACCAGTGTGGTGACCAGCACGGGTTGGGCCCAGGGTTCATACCTGGGTCTGTGGTTGGCTACTTGTTTCCCAGTGGCAGGAAAGTGGGAGGAGTCTCAGGCTTCCAGGTCAGGTGGGATGATGGTATCTGACTTCCCTTGACCATCCTCAATATGCAGACCCCCTCCCATCTGTCCCCCCTTCCATGTGAGCATTTGCAAAGCATACTGCATCACCCGAGGGCAGCTCTTTTGAGCACTCTTTTGGGACGGGGAAGGACTTTTCACATTCATTTCTGCATCCTTTATAGCATGTAGGACAAGAGCCAGGAAGGAATTCAGAGGACACACAGACAAGAGAGAGACCAGAGGGGCCTTCTCCTCTGCCCACCCCCCCATTGGCTGGGCTTTGCCATAGACCCTATTGGATAGCTAGGTATTGATGCCTTTAGCATAGACTCTATCAGAGAGGTATTGATGCCTTTAGCATAGACTCTATCGGATAGGTATTGATGCTTTTAGCATTCCCATTTTCTAGGAAGAAAAACAAACTCTTGGGTTGAAAAACTTGCCTAGAAACTAACAGGAGTCAACACTGGCTGAGTTGAAGCCCAGAAACTAGACACCAGTTCCCAAGCTTTCAATCCCTGGGCCAGACTTAAATTTCTCTTGCAAAAGAACAGAAATTGCTAGAATGTGTGTGCCCTTCTTCCGTTGTGTCCCACAGCAACAGCACCAACTCAAAGAGTGACTTCCAGGTGCCCTGCCAGTATTCTCAGAAGTCCAGACGCTTCTCCTGCCAGGTGGAAATCCTAGAGGGTGAAAGAGTTTACCACGTAGTGTCACTGTGTGTTTCGAACAGCGTCGGAAGCAAGTCCAGCAGCAACGTGGCATTTCAGAGCTTAAAAATTGGTAAGCAAGTCCCAGCCCACAGCGGCTTCCTTCTCTTGTGGGTATGTTCCTGATCTGCTCCCGGGACAGGCAGGGAAGATTTGCAGAGCACCTTGGGAGTTGGGTCTTTTGGGGGCATTTGCTGACAAATGGATGGCGGGGGAGCCTCTTATGATGAACACGGGGTGCTGAGGGGTGGTCCAGTGAATGAGTTCTTGCCTACCAGGTGCGAGGTGCTGGGTTCCATTCTCACTAAATAAATTGAATGCAAACATTTCCGGGGCGTGGTGTGCCTGGGGGTAGGGGTGTCTGCAGAGCTTTTGCGGGTCCCTTCTGTACCATGCTTGCTGCTGCTCAGAAGCCCTATCTATTCCTTCTCCACAGTGCAGCCTGACCCGCCTATGAATCTGGTCGTATCGGCCATACCTGGAAGGCCTCGTTGGCTCAACGTCACCTGGCAAGACCCCGAGTCCTGGGACCCAGGCTACTACATGCTTAAGTTTGAGCTTCGATACCGACCCGTGTGGTCAAAGACATTCACCGTGTGGCTGGTAATTCTTTTCCTTTTTTTTTTTTTTGGAGACAAAAAAGTTTTACCCTGAAGTAGCCTTGAACTCCCGACAATGCTCCCGCCTTGACCTCCTGTTCCTAAGTGCTGTAATTACTAAAGTCAGCCTCCATGCCCAGATCAAAACTATTTCTAAACAGAAAAAATGCCCCCTAGATCCTTGGGGGCAAGTAGGACGCTAGAAAAACAGGGGATTCTGGGTCTGGCTCTGTATCGTTCCTTCCTTCATAGTCTTGGGTGAGCCGTTTAATTTTAGGAGTCTTGGCTGTGTCTTTATAAATGAGACTAATAACGCCGGGCCCCTTCTCACCGGCCTGCTCGTGAGAATCAGGGCAAAAGGACAGTGCTGGGGTCTCTGGAAAGGAAGGGCTGCAGCTTGCAGGGTTCTCTAGCCCACCGTGACGCAAGCCGTGACGCAAGCCCGCGTGGCTGAGAACAACTCCATCTCACTCAGCCTGTCTGCCAAGTGGAGAGCAGGGTGGTCAAGGGTGCCCTCTCCCTGTAGCGTTGCCCCACCGGGGCCCCCGGGACTCACCGTGTCTCTATCCTCAGCTCCAGGCGGCCCAGTACCAGTGCATCATCCATGATGCCTTGCGAGGAGTGAAGCACGTGGTGCAGGTCCGTGGAAAGGAGGAGCTTGAGACTGGCCAGTGGAGCGAGTGGTCCCCGGAAGTCACGGGCACCCCTTGGATAGGTACCTGGGTCTGCACGGAGGGAGGTTGGGACAGGGTGTATCAGCAGTCCAGTACTGTATGGCAAACCACGCTGAGTCAGCACCCCCAGCCCCTTCATTTCATCTCATTCAGAGAGTACTTCTTTTAGTCCAGGCAGGCCCAGAACTTTCCACACAGTTAAGAAAACCTTGAGTTTCTGATTCTCTGGCCTCCACCTCCCAAGCACTGGGTCAATAGTAGCTCTATTTGCCTAAGTCTGGAAGCTTGTCTGCGTGTCTTTCCCGAGTCACTAACGCTCTGAATCCCAGGCTCTCAGATCTGGAGGGTCAAGTGTAGCTGCACTCGTGAGTTGGGAGCTCACTAGAGGCTGGGCCCTTTTCTCCTTACACTTCTTCCTTCTAGTGGGCCAGCCTCAGTTGAGGGCAGCATGGAGGGGGCGAGGGCAGAGGATGGTGCTTAATTGAGGCAAAGAAGATCGTGCTTAATTGACTGATGCTATTTATCGTTAGGAAATGACAAGGTGGTAATGTTTGGGGGAATTATTGAAATCTCCCAAAGCATGCATGTGAGTCACTTCTCACTGTTAATGACAAAAGTCTGAACAGTCGGCTTAAGGGCAAAGGGACTCTTTTGACTCCGAGTTTCTGAGGACTGGGGCTGGTTGGCTGGTTCCATTGCTTTGGGTCTGAGGTGTGACATACCCGAGCTGGGGACCTCAGGACATGGAAGCAGGAAGCAGGAGAAACAGGCTAGGACAAGATGTCCCCTTCGAGGGTGTACCCAGTGACCTGCTTCCTCCAATTAGGCCCCACCTCCCAGTAATATCAAATTATGATTCCAAGCCAGGCATGTTGGTGCATGCCTTTAATCCCCCGGCACTTGGGAGGCAGAGGCTGGTGGATCTCTGAGTTTGAGGCCAGCCTGGTCCACAGAGTGAGTTTCAGGACAGCTGGAACTATATAATGAGGCACTGTCTTGACAAACAACAAAAGGTTAAGTCAGAGGCAAAGCCTCAGCTCTGTATGCTGCATTGTATTAAGACGAAGGCTACAGCATGTGAGTGTTGGGTATATTTCATATCCAGACCTAACAACATGCTTCTGATAAAACAAATTCCCGGAAGATAGAAGGAAGATAATAATTATCGGCAGTTTGTTTTGCTTCAGGGCTCCAAGGTAACCCACACTGTTCTCTAACTCAGACTCAGCCTCCCAGTTTGAGAGATTACAGGCATGTGCCATCACTCCGATCTTCTGAAATTTTTATCAGTTAATACATATCCATGGGAAAAAAGTACAAGGACTCAGGATTCTGCCTATCAGCTGGTGCCCGCTTTCCTGGAGTTCCATTTGGAGTGTTTCTTCTAATGTACTTCTTAACCCCAGACCTGAAACTTGACATATTGGCTTCTCCTTTTGTTCCCTGATAAAACCCACTTGAGATGGTATCTACTGGTACCTTGCTGTGAAGGGTTAGTATCACTGCCTAGGGGACCAGCCCCCAGACAGCTCAGGGCTCGAAGGGAAATCCACAGAGTCTAGACTTTTTGCATACTAGACTTTTCTATCTGAGGGGGTTAGGGAAAAAGACACTCACACACTCTCTTGAGAATTTCCTTCTTCGTTCTGTATTCTCTGTTCTTTATGCTATGTGCGTTTTTCTACAACTTACATACCCCAACAAAATCTTTCAGGCAATACAGGAATCACAATGTGGTTACATTCTATTTTTCAAGTGAATGATTATAATGGATACAGGTGAAAACATGTTTTTCATCTCCCTTACATGATTAAAAACAAAGTCACCCTGATAACCCACATACATTACATCTAAGTAACTTGTTACCGATTAACAGAACATGAACAAGCAGAACGCATTTTTTTTCTCAGCCAACTCTTTTGTTGGCAGGCTGCATATTGTGGTTACAAAGAAAGAATCAATCACTTTATTATTTATCTTGAAAGGTCATCTTATAAGGAGTCTTAAAGGAATCACAAACGTAAGATTTTGTACATAGAAACGATCAGTCAGCTGTACTTTAGGGTACATATCCGTTCATCAATAGTGTTTTCTATCAGGAGATTGAGGGTAGGGATGGGTACAAGGAGTTAGGTAATCACCACCTTTGATTATCAACCAAACCTAGCGAGGAAAGAATGTTAGCTAGCAACAGTTGGGCTGCTTTGTATTGTTGATCCTAATCTAATGAGTCTATACTTGAGCTATGTGTCTTTGTTAATTCTAGATTGTTTTCTGTCTTAAGGCTATTATCAAAGCATCTGATTTAACCTGAAGTTATTTTAAAACTTTGTTTCAGCTAATGATGAGATCCTGTTTCCAAACAACTACAACAAAAACCCATAATTTTTTTTTTGATAGTGGTACAGTGTGCATGACATAAAATTTACTTTAAAAACTCTTGCAGGAGATTTTTGAGGTAGAGCCTCATCATGTGTTCTAGGCTGTCCCAAGCTCTGGTTTTACATCATTACAGGCACTCACCACCACACCGTATTATAGCCGTGTGTGTGTGTGTGTGTGTGTGTGTGTGTGTGTGTGTGTGTGTGTGTGTGTTTGGAGGCCAGAGGTCAACCTGCTGTGTTGTTCTTCGTGGACTGTCCCCCCTCATTTTTTGCTATAAGCGTTCTCATTGGCCGGTGTTCACTGAGTGGGTTAGGCTGGTAGAGCAGAGAGCCCCTGGGATGCTCCTGGCCCCACCTCCCTAACTCCCAGAGCTGAGATCACACAGCCATGTCCCCACGCCTGTTTTGTTTTTTTCTGACATGGGTTCTGGGGGATTAAACTTAGGTCCTTAAGCTTGCAAGGTCAGCCCTGATTTTAACCTTTGTTCAGTGGCATTAAGTACATTCCTAATGCTGCCCACTGGTCTCCACCCATCTCCAGGTCCTTCGCATCTTGCAGAATTGGAATCCCACGCCCTCAAACACTTCCCATTCCCCTCCCTCTTCCCTAGCTCCTAGCAAAGCGCATTCTACTTTCTGTTTCTGAATTAGACTGTTTTAGACACTTCAAGTAAGTGGGGTTGTACGGAAACCTTTTGTATCTGACTTCTCGGCACAGTGTCTTCAAGGTCCGTTCAAGCTGTGGCATGGGTCAGCATTTCCTTCCTGGTAGAGACTGGAGAACATCTTGCTTGTACACAAACATCATGCTACATTTCTCCGAATTTGACAGCAGACACTTGGGCTGCCCCTGCCTTTTGGTGTGTGACTGATGCTGCTGTGAACCATCCATTGACTGCTTGAGTTTCGTTCTTCTGTGTATATACTCAGATGTGGGACTACTTACTGTGTTACACGGCAACTCTGTTTTTAGTGTTTAAGGAATGGCCACACTGCTCTATAGTGGCTGTTCCACTTTGACTTCACAAAGATTCCCCCACTCTTTTTGAGACTGGATATAACTCTTTCTGACATAGAATGCATGATGTAGACTAGGCTGGCCTCAAACTCATAGAGGTCCTCCTACCTCTGCCTCCCACGTGCTGGGATTAAAAACCTTCCATTTTCCCTTCAGCTTATTAATACTAATAATCTACTAATAATAGTAATGTTCTGTCTATGTAAATCTCTGTTTCTCTCTGTTTCTCTCTCTCTCTTTCGTGTGTGTGTGTGTGTGTGTGTGTGTGCATGCGCGCGCGCGCGCGCGCGCGCGCACGCGCATTTCCCAGGCTGGCCTCAGTCTTCTTGTCTCAGCCTCTCTAGTAGCCAGGACTACAGCATCTACCCCTGTACCTAGTGTTCACTCTTTTTTCTGATTTGTTTTGTTGAGACGGCCTACAAGCGTGCACCACCACATGCCACTATTTATCTCCTTTAGAGAAGTGTCTGCTCATGTGGAAAGGTCTAAAAGCCCACTGCCTCAGTTTCCCTGCATTAGGAAACAAGAACTGACAGAGGAAAATGGGGAGGGAGAGTCTAAATCCACGCCACCCCCAGTACCTGTGACCGTCTCACCATTTAGATATAAAGGGTGTTAAGGGTGTTAAAGGAAGGTAAATTAACTGAGAGACAGGCAACAGAACACCAGAGAACCTGGCCATGGCTCCTCCATTGCCTCTGTTTGCTACAGAAAGAGTTCTCTGTTAAGTCTGGGCTGAGGACAGTGGGGTCTTAAGATGCTCCGTTTTTGAAAGAGGATTGGGTCAGATGGCTTGTGGGAGGTAAGAACCTTAAGAATCTGCACTCACTGGGGCCCGGCGGAGCTCCTTGTCCCTCCGTCCATCCTCTGAGAGACAGAGCGGAGGTTTTTATACCTTTAATCCCAGCACTCGGGAGGCAGAGGCAGGCGGATCTCTGTGAGTTCGAGGCCAGCCTGGACTACCAAGTGAGTTCCAGGACAGGCGCAAAGCTACACAGAGAAACCCTGTCTCGAAAAACCATTACAAACAAACAAACAAACAAACAAACAAAAAACAAAAAACAAAAAACACTGACCAGAACCAACTTGAGAGGAAAAGGGGCTATTTATTTATTTATTTATCTATCTATCTATCTGGCTTCCACTTCCACGTCACAGTCCAGCATCAAGGGAAGCCAGGGCAGGAACGTTGAGGCAGGAAGCAAAGCAGAGGCCATGGAGGGCGCTGCTTACTGGCTTGCTCAGCCTGCTTTCTGACCCTCTGCCCAGCCCTCTACGTCAGTCATTAATCAAGAAAATGTCCCCACAGACCTGCCCATAGGCTTCATCGTTGTCTCGGTTGAGGTTCCCTTTTCCCAGATGACTAACTTGTGGCTTGTGTCAACATATATATATATATATGTGTGTGTGTGTGTGTGTGTGTGTGTGTGTGTGTGTGTGTGTGTGTGTGTGTTTTCCTTTTCTTTTCTTTTTTTCTTTTCTTTTTTTTTTTCAGAGCTGAGGACTGAACCCAGGGTCTTGCGCTTGGTAGGCACTGAGCTAAATCCCCAACCCCCCCTTTTTTTCCTTTTTTTTCTATTTTTTTTGGTTTTTTCGAGACAGGGTTTCTCCATATAGTTTTGGTGCCTGTCCTGGATCTCTCTCTGTGAACCGGGTTGGCCTCGAACTCACAGAGATCCGCCTGGCTCTGCCTCCCAAGTGCTGGGCTTGAAGGTGTGCGCCACCACCACCCGGCTTAGATACCAATGTTATAGATAAAACTTGCCATGTAGTTCCGGCCAGCCTTGAACTCTTTGAGATCCTCCTGCCCCAGCCTCATATTTATTTATCAATTTACTTACTTATTGCACCTGTGAGTGTCAAAGGACAATTTGTGATTATTGGCTCTCGCCTTCCTCTTTGTGTGTTCTGGGACTCGAACTCAGGTCCATCAGGCTTGATGGCAAGCATTCTTACCCACTAGGTCATCTTGCCTGCTGGCCTCAGCCTCTGGAGTGCTGGGATTCCAGGCGTGGCTCACCATACCTGGCTTAATGTCCTCACTTTGGAGGTCAGCTTCAGTTCTGACCCCTGCATGCCTGGTAAACACACCAGTTTTTCGGGTGAAAAGGATGGAGTTAGAGGAAAAGGATCTGGCAGTATCTCCTCTCCTGCTGGGGGCTTCAGCACGAGGTCACAGTAACTGTCAGGGCTGGGGGTGCCCCAGAAGGCTGAGTCCGCGTGGTCCTGCAGCGACAGGTGATTTTGTTTCTCTTCACAGAGCCTTCAGTGGGGCTTGTGCAGGTTCAAGGGCTCTGGGCTGCAGTCTCTGGAGAGGCCCCGCCCTGCTCTGCCCTCCCCCACTTCCCCCCTTTCTGCCTCTTCTGCGCTTTTCGCAAACCTTCCGTTCTCCCGGCATCTAGCTCTCCTGGCGCCTCGGCCGTTCCTGCCGCATCACCCGCACCTGGCACACAGCGCTCATCTGGAGTCAGAGGGTCTGTCTCCGGTCTGACAGCTGGCGCTGTCCCTAGCTGGTACGACTTTGGGGAAGTACCCAACTCAGCCCCAGTTTGGTTATTTGTCACTTAGGAGTACTGACACCTGCCTGCAAAACACCCAGACCTAGCACCTGCCTCCCAGAGCCTTGAGGCTTCAGTGACACGGGAAGTGGCATCACAGTGCAGGCTGTGAGCTGGCTTGCACCCAGGACTCCAAGACATGTTCCCCACGCATCGTGCCTCCAGCCTCCCCAGTGCCAGGATTGCAGGGGTCCCCCAGGCCAGCGCCACCCGGTGCTGAGGGTCAGACTGAGTTACATCTCTGGATCCAAAGTGGATATTCTAAAACTTCTAAAAATGTTCATTATTGGAGCCAGACAGACTTGGTTTAAATAACACTTTGGGAGCTGAGGGGATACTTGCTGGGAGAGACAAGGGGATTGTCCGGGCGGGCTGGCTGGCAGCTGCCAGCCTAGCTCCAGATTCAGTGAGAGACCCTGTCTCCAGGGAAGCAGACAGCGACAGAGCAGGGAAGGAAGGGAGCAGGAGGTGACAGAGCAGGGTGCTTGGTGTTTTCTGGCATCTGCACATTTGCATGGGCACACACACACACACACACACACACACACACACACACACACAGAATAAATATATAAAAATTACAGCTTTGCCACTTTCTGCTAACTTTGAGAAAGTTATTTTCCCCTTTCTTGCCTCAGTTTTCCCATCTTTGTTTTTTAATGCACTTTTTCCCCGTATGTGCTGTGTATGTAAGAGTAGGCATGCTTGCTGCAGCACACATTTAGAGGTCAGATGACCACTTCGAGGAATTGATTCTCTCCTTCTCCCCACTAAATTCTGTGGGTGGACTTTGGGTCTTCTGGCTTATGACTAGTGCTTTTCCTGAGCCCTCTTGCTGGCACACTCCATACCTATTTGTTATTTTAAAATTTTATTGATGTGTATGGGTGTTTTGCCTGCATGTATGTATGTGCACCACATGGGGGCCTGGTGTCCACGAAGGTCAGAAAAGTGCATTGGATCCCCTGGAACTGGATTTACAGCTAATGTGGGGCTACTGTGTGGGTGCTGGGAACTGAACCCAGGTTCTCTGCGAGAACAGCAAGGGCTCTTAACTCCTGAGCCATCTCTCCAGCCCTCTCCCCAGCTTCAGAACCCAGCCAGGTGTGGTGGCTCACATCTGTCATCAAGCGCTTGAGAGGCTCAAACAGGAGGATTGCTGTGAGTCCCAGGCCAGCCTGGGCTTTAGAATGGGACCCCGTCTCAAAGATCAAAACAATGACAAAACACCGGGCATGTTGGCCTAATGCCCTACTCCGCAGTCCAAGCACCCCGGAGGCAGAGGCAGGAGTCTAAGTCAGCCTGAGTTATACAGTGAGTCCCAAAAAAGTTGAGCTAAAATGTGAGACTTTGTTTCAAAATCAAACAACAACAACAATCATGAGTGTAGCCCTGGCTATCCCGGAACTCGCTTTGTAGACCAGGCTGTCCTCAAACTCAGAGACCTGCTTGCCCCTGCCTCCCGAGTGCTGGGGTTATAGTTTTGTGCCACTATTGCCCAGCTGAACTGTTCTTTTTAGGCTAAGCTGGGAGGAGCATAAAGGCATGAGATGCTGAGTCCTTGCCACAGTTTGAGGTTCATTTATGAGTTAACTTGCTGTGTGAACTTAGACAAATTGCTTTCCCTCTCTGGGCCCATTTCCTTTATAGACCATGAAGCGGGTTAGATGGGTTCTTTTCCCAGCACCTCCACTGTTCCTGTGTGGTTTTCTCTCCTTCTGGAGGTGGCATAGCCCATTGAAACTTCTCTCCCAAGCAGAAACAGACTCACCCTCTCCTCTGTCTCTTAGTGATCTGTTACTCTACTCCTGGGTTGGGGTGCTTCGTGTCTTATGCTTGGTGGTGTTTTTAACTTCTTAGTGGAAAATGCTGAGAGGACAAGAAGATCGAGTTGTTCCACCCCTTGCTGGGCGAGGGCCCGAGCCAGGTCCCTGGGGTCTAGCTCAGCTTTGATTCTGGGCCGCCTCTTGCCTCAGCTGTGGAAGACAGTTCCCAAGAGGGAGTGGCCTCTGCCACAGCTGTCCCCACCCCTCTTTATCAGGGTTTCCTTCACCCATCCCAGGCATGAGTCACTGATCCTTCAAGTATTTTATTGCAAAAAGGCAAGCTTAAGGAATTACTGTTAATAGTGTTTATATCTTGAGATGTGTATCCTTCTGGCTTTTCCCTTCCTGTGTGTGTATGTATTGTAATATATAATATATGATAATATAAACATGAGTTTTAGAAACTTTGGATCAAATCATATGTCTTTTTTCTATTTATTATATCATATCTTCAATGTTTTTAAAAATAATATGTTTTGAAGTTTTATTTTCTAAAGATTTATCTCCTCTTTTTTCATTTTTGTTTTATGTCTCTGGGTGTTCTGCCTACACCTATGCCTGTTTGCCACACGTATGCAGTGCCTACAGAGGCTATCTGGAGGAGCTTCAGGTGGACTGGAGTTACAGAAGGTTGTGGGCTGACATGTGGGTGCTGGAAATCAAACCCGGGTCTTCTGGAAGAGCAGCTGGTGCTCTTAACCACTTCTCGGTCCTTCCAGACCCCTTGAAGTTTTATTTTTTGTTTTTGTTCTTAAGTACTGGTTGGCCTGGGATGCTCTGTGTAGACCATGCTGCCTTTGATTTTCCAAGGTCTGGGCTTAAAGGCATGCTCCCTGAAGTTTTGTTTTTAGTAGATACAGAATAATCAGACACATTTGTGAGAACATGTAATGCTTTGATATACATTTACATCATGTAACACAAAACAGATTTTTCTCCAGGCTGTTGTCTTATATGGATCTATCATAATAGACATGGCTAGTCCTCTAGTGTTGGAGAGTTCCTTATTCCCAAATTCTGCTTTTAAAAAGTAACATTGTGTGGCCCAGTGGTAGTAGTGTACTCCTTTAATCTCAGCCCTAGGGAGGCAGAGGCAGGTGGATCTCTGTGAGTTTGACAGCCAAGGCTACATAGAGAAACCCTGTCTCAAAAAACCCAAAACCAACCAACCAACCAACCAACAAACAAACAAATAAATAAAAGGATTATATGTTTTGTCTTTGTTTTTGAGACAGGGTCTCCTCTGTACTTGCGGTGAACTTGAGGCACTCCTTCCTCCTCGGGTTCCCGGGTGTTAGGATTCAGATGTACCACCATACCCAGCTCATTGTGTGGATCTGACTGGGTTCCAGGGTCCATGAGTCCCTAACACAGCCCTTCTTTCTACCGACAGAGCCCAGGAGCACTCCTGCAGGGATCCTTGGAAGCCCCACGCAGGTGAGCTTTCCCAGAAAGGGCCAGGACATGCACTACCCCACCCCGGAATATGGTTTCAGTGCCGTTTGGGTCTTCTAGAGTGTGGCTCTGGGCCAGTTCCCTTCCCTCGAAGCTGTAAGGCACCATCTGCCTGGCTCCGGTGGCTACTGCTTCATCCCGAGCTGTTTGGACACCCCTGACAGCTTGCTTTGAGACCAGATTCAGTTTATCCATGGCCTCCCCTGGGGTAGCCTGGTATCGTGAAGTATTGGAAAGAGGATTATGTCTGAAGCTGCTTAACAAATTCCTTTACTAATCCAATTTCCCACCCAACTCCATCTCCCTGCGTGGTCCTTAATTCCCTCAATACTGAGCGGGAGCCTTTGTTCCTCTGCCCCCCAAAGCACAGAGGAAGGAGGCAGAAGTCTGGGCCTCACATGCAGGCTTCCCAGGGCTGTCCTAGAAGGGATGTCTTCAGGGGGCCGTCCTTGTGAGGCTTTTTGGTGCCTTTACAGGCAGAGGCAGGTAAGTTCTTTCCTGTCAGGTCAGAGGGCTCCAGGCAGGTCCTGAGGAACTGACACTAACTGAGGACTGGCCACCTTCTCCACGGTGTGGGTAAAATCCCAAAATTGGCTCCAGAAGCAGAACTGAAGCCTGGCTGGACTCAGAAATCTGCCTATCTCGTAGCTAGCAAGTGAGAAGTGGAGCTGGGGTGCATGGACGGGCTTTTTCCGGGAGGCTCCCACTGCACCTGGCAACAGACCCCATGGACCGCTGCTTTGTTTACCGGGCACATCTCCGTGCCTTTGGCAGAGACATGGGTGGGAAGAACTCTTCCCCTGGGGTAGGGAGAGCGAGCGCATGAGCCACGCCAGTGACGGTTATGAAAATCGGGCACGGACAGGTTCAGGAGACCGAAAGGAGGTGGTGGCTTTGCGGAAGTACGGATGAATGTCGAGCAGGCTGATGATGAGGGTCATCTCTCCTAGGTCTCCGATGAAGACTATGACGATGAGGAGGATCAGGACAGTTCTCCAGAAGCAACAAGCAGCCCGGGTAAGCAAGTGCTAGTGTCTTGGTCTTCCTCTGGCCTGCAGAAGACCTCTCACTTGGACCCTTAGCAGAGGGTCAGAGGCAACAACAGTCTTCCATCATTCTATGTGACTCGTTCGGTATTTAGGACTGAACCCAGGGCCTTGAGCTGCGGCACCAGCTCATCTTTCATTACTTCATGTGCCCATCCGATGTTGTCTGCTAAGACACAGTGAGGCCCATGAGAAGAATGGACCAGTAAGCTGACTTGCCGTCAGTCTACAGTCTGACTGAGTAGACTATGGTCGGCATGGCTGGAGACGGACATGGAGGATCCGTGGAAGGGAACCTGTTTAGGGAGTCGCTGGCTTTGTGTGCAGAGTTGCACTGGCCCAGCCAGGAGTGTGGCCTCTCATTTGACTCACAAAGGTTTCTAGGGACAGGGCCGCAAAGGGTCTCAGCAAAGGTAGACAGGGAGAGCGTTTCGGGTGAGAAGGGAGATCAGGGGAGAGCTCTGCAGGAGAAGGGACATGGCATGTCCGGAGCTTGAATGCCAAGTTGGGGATAGACAGGAGATGACACCCCAGGGGAGAGATGGCTCCCAGATACTTGTTGAAAGTCCTTGAGTCTCACTGACCCGCTCCCAGTGGATCTACCACCATGGAGTCCTCCGAGTCTCTGTCGCTCATGTGCCCTCTGCCTGGTAAAGGACACCAGGTAAGCCCTCGAGTCGGCTGCCAGCAGAGAATCAGCCCCACACCGCCTGTGAGTGGCGCAGCCATTATGCGAGGAGTCTGCGCAGTGGCTCTTCAGAGCTGGCTGTGGCCAGCAAGTTGGCAGTTTTAGTACCCGCCGACTGACTGACTGAATTTCTGCTCCTCCTTTCCCTCTCTCCTACCCTTCATCCTAACTTCCTTTTCTCTACCCGCCCCCCTTCCTCCCCAGCCTCAGTGCAAGAATCTTCCTCAATATCGCTTCCCACATTCCTGGTGGCTGGAGGAAGCCTGGTGTTTGGGTTGTTCCTCTGTGTCTGCATCATCCTGAGGTGAGATGGTTCCTGGGGCTCGGTGCTGTACTCTGTGTCTTAGCTTTCATCTGCCCGTGTGGTCGTCAGAACCTCATTCATTTCTTTATTCAGCAAAAGAGCACACAACACACCCACTACACTTACAACCACTCTGGGCCCTGGGTGCTGCAGGGGGCCGGGGACAGGGCAGGTACTGTCTAGTGAGGAAGCTAGTCCCTGACGAGGAGGCGCTGACGTGGTCAGAGCTACAGTAGCACAGCCGTGGTAAGGAGGTCTCCACACGCTAGCTCCCGGGGTCCTCACAGGGCCTCACATAGCCAAAGACATCAGGCTGTGCTCAGCCCGGGATATTCCTCTTTGATCCTTCCCTCCTTTCCTTATGTTCCGTGTGGGAGTTCAAATCCAGGGCTAGGCAGGGACTCTGACATTGAGATGTATCCCTGGCCTCAAATTGTGATTTTCCAGCGAGGTAGTGAGCAAACTATTGAACAGCTGTGCCGAAGGCAAGGATCTGAGTGGGCTGGAACAGCTTTATACACTGGGGCCCAACACGAGTGTACCAACACCTGAGATCTGCCGCTTGACGCTCGCCATAGGCACAGAACTTCTAGTTCTGCATTCGTGTGTGTGTGTGTGTGTGTGTGTGTGTGTGTGCACACGTGCACGCATGTGCATGTGTATGTGTGTGTGCATGTGAGTGTGCGCGTGTGCGTGTGCGTGTGCGTGTGTGTGTGTGTGTGTGTGTGTGTGTGTGTGGTCTACTGTTACTTGCCACATTTATTCTATGTATGTAACTCTAAATTCTGTGCTCAGTAGTTAAGAGTACTTAGTGTTCTTGCATAGGACCTGAGTTGGTTCTCAGTACCCGCGTTGGGTGACTTACAGTACCTGTAGCTCTAGCCCCAGGGGATCCAATACCTTCTTCTGGCTTTTTTGGACACCTACATTCACATGCACATACCCACACACAGATACATGTGCAGAGAATTAAAAATAATTTTTAAAATATGCTTATAAATCCTACCTTTTTAAAAAATATTTTCACATTTTTTTGTAAATATTTCCACTTTTTTTTTTTGTTTTGTTTTGTTTTGCTTTCTAAAGACAGGGTTCTCTGTAACCCTGGCTGCCCTGGAACTCACTTTGTAGACCAGGCTGCCCTCAAACTCACAGAGATCCGCCTACCTCTGCCTCCTGAGTGCTGGGATTAAAGGCGTGCGCCACCACATCTGGCCCAGTTTCACACTCTTTGTAAACCTCATATTCATTAGCAGTAAGTTTTTCTTGTAAGGACATAAACCCAGTTAACTGTTAGCAGGGATTGGAAGATGTTTTGCATTGATAAACAGCACTGTGCTTTTAAGCATCTTTGTGCTTAAAGTTCTTCCATGTTTATATCAGTGTCTTAGTGTTCTATTGCTGTGAAGAGACACATGACTGCGGCAACTCTTATAAGAGAAAGCATTGAAGTGGAGGCTTCTTTACAGTTCCAGAGGCTTAGCCCTTTGTCATCATGCAGGGAGTATGGAGGCAGGCACGGTGGGCATGGTGCTGGAGAAGTCCTTGAGAGCTACATCCTGATCCACAGGCAGAGAGAGAGAGAGAGAGAGAGAGAGAGAGAGAGAGAGAGAGAGAGAGAGAGAGAGGGAGAGGCTGGGCCTAGCTGGCTTGGGCTTTTAAAACCTCAAACCCACCGCTAGTGGCACACTTCCTCCAACAAGGTCGCACCTTCTGATCCTTCTAATCCTTTCAAATCGTGCCACTCCCGGTGACCAAGCATTCAAGTATGTGAGCCTATGGAGGCCGTTCTTATCGAAGCCACCACAGTCACTTTTAGGGTACTTTCCGGGAACATGAACTCCTGGGTCAGAGGGTCTGAGTGCTTTGTAGTCTCTCCATGGTGTAGCCGCGTAGTAGAATTCTCACAGGGAGAACTCCACTCAGCGACTGGGCACACTCCCTTCGCACCCCTGCTGGGCTCTCTTCCTGCATCCAAGTAACATTCTTCAGATTGTTTATGCTGTTTGCCTGACAGGCCAAGAGCCAACGGCAGATTCAGAGCCAGCTATCAATCATTTATCATAACAAGAACAAGAATAGCCTGCTGGTACAGAAAGAAAGCCCAAGAAAAATGCCCAAATCTTGTTTTTCACATCGGCGTCCCCTCCTCCCTCACAGCCCTTCCTTGGGTAGTTGGCATGTGATGGGATTGAGTGGGGGTCACCTTACTCCCCACTTTGGGGGTCCGTACACAGCAGGTCAGCTGTAGAGGAGGAGGAGGAGGTCAAAGGAGAAGAGGAGGCCCTGGTCTAGCACCCCTAGACAAAGGGCCCCTTGGGAAGGGGCCCCCCCCCACCTTTGCAGATCTGTATCTGCGGCTCAGCTTTCTTCACACCGTCAGCTGACTTTCTCATGGTTGCCGAGCCTGGCCTCGGGCCCAGATAGCACGCTGAGGAGCTGTGATCAGAGCGATGCCTATCTCCTTCCTGCCTGCCATTGACTTTCCTGTCAGATGAGTCAACACGTGCCCAGTGGTGCCCTCCTCGGAGCATGAAGTCTCTCCCTCCTGGGGGTGGGGTGGGTGGAGGTGTCTGGAGGTCTGAGGATGGGACAGCTGTCGGCACAGGACAGGAGAGAGCACAGGGACCACACAGCCTGCTTTCCGCTACTCATCGCAGGCTCTGAACGATCCGCCTCCTGCCAGCCTTAGTTGGACCGAGTTCCATTTTCCTTCCCCACGGAGAGAATATTCTCCTTCTCTTTTTTTTACGTGAACGGATAGAGAGCTGATGGTACGCGCCTCACGGGGGGCAGCCTCTGGCACAGGGCAGGTTAAGGGGCTGTCAGGTGTCTTCTGGAGTGCGTAAAGGGACACTCCCATTTCTTTCCCGTTGTAAATGGGGCCGGTGAGATGTGGTCTTGGCTTGGAACCTCACCAGCTCTTCAGGGTGTGGGGCGTCCTCCTGTGATGATAATAAGGCAGTCAGTCGTCAGCATTTCTGTGAGCTGAGCCTGGGCACGCCTAGCAGCCAGGGCAGTCAGCTGCTGCTGGTGTTTTTCACCGTGACACTGGCCCGAGAGGAAGCTCACATCTGCTTGTTTGCTTTTGTGTGTTTGTGTAAAGGCTCAAGAAGACATGGAAGTCCCAGGCCGTGAAGGAGAGCAAGATGAGTTCTCCCCCGCCATATTCCTTGGGACAGCTGAAGCCGACCTTCATCTTGGTCCCTCTCCTCACCTCCGCAGGGTCCCACGACACCTTAAGCCACGGCTGCCTGGGCGTCAGGGACCTGCAGAGCCCGTATGGCACCAGCAATAGAGACTGCTTATTCCCCAGATAGGCGTCTGGATGGCACCTGGCAGCTGGCACAGTGTCAGGAGATGGGCACACACGCTTCTCACTGCCATTCCGGTTCACCTGGGTCGGGGGTGGGGGTGGGTGGGGCTGCAGCCCCGCTTCCCACAAGAACCTTGCAGAAGATTCGGAACCGGTCAAGACTGGTGTGCTGCATACGCTCCGAAGGAAGGGGTTGTGAGGGACACAGAGACCTGCGGTGACTGGATAGGTGTGTAGATAGAGATATCTACACACTGATCAGCCTTCACAAGCTGCACCCGCAGGATAACCTCAGGTAGGGGTGCCAAAGGTTGCCCCAGTTGCCTAGCTCTGGATCACTGCCCTAACCCCCCTTTTAGCTTGAACTCTTAAAATCCAAGCGCCTTTGACATTCTCTTTTCCGAGGCCGGTAAGGCTGGGGAGGAAGCTCGATCCTTCCTTCCTTCCTTCTCAGTACCTGGAAAGCCGCTGGAAGTCCGGTTGTGGTGACTGATATCTCAGGGCCTGATGGTTTTAAAGGGAATGACAATTAACGTCTTACAAGCATTTTCCAAATGTGAATGATAATCCTAGGCACTGCTGACTGTAGAAGTTTTATTTCCTTCTTTGATCTCAGGACTTCAGGCGAAGAGAAGCAGAAAGGAAGTAGGGGGGGACAGATGTCCACTGTCCCTGTTGTAGTTGAGGGGGACGCAGCCTCTGAAAACATGTTTTCTGTCCCCCGCTACTCCCCCAGGGGAGGGATGGTGTTAGTGAGGGCCTCTGCCAGGGCAGAGGGCAACTGCTTTTCTCCGGCCTTGCCTATACTGGTTTCAACTGGACCTGAGCTACTAGAAAAGATGACATTCGTGCAAAAAGGAAAACTTAACTAGCAAGAAAGCATTTCTATTTTGCTTTTCATGAAACTGTTTCCTGAGCCAGGTGGTGGTGGAGGTGGCGCACGCACGCCTTTAATCCCAGCATTTGGGAGTCAGAGGCGGGCAGATGTCTGTGAGTTCGAGGACAGCCAGAGCTACACAGAAAAACCTTTCTCAGAAAACAAACAAACAAAAAAAGAAAACTGTTGCCTGTTTCTCTTGATTCTGGAAGAGGCCACTCACTGTGTGCTTGTGTATGAACCACCCCTGGAGTGGGGGTGGGGTGACACAGTAGCTTTGTTTAGCCAAGTCAAGTGAAAATCGAGAAAAATGACTGTTTTCTGGAACAGAAAAGACTTCAGTTTCATTCTGTATCTTTTTTTTTTTTTTTTTTTTTTTGGGTCCTAAAAAGTACAAAAATAGTTTGTACTCGGCTTCAGGGAATGAACGCTTGCCAGGCTCAGGAAGGAAGGTGTCCGCTTCCTGTGACACCTCACTGCCACCGTGGCCTTCCTCACTCTGCAGAGTCCCTCCTTTCAGTCCCCACAGAAGCACAGTCCCCTCCGGCTTCTCCCTGGGGCTTTGAGAATTCCGTGACATTAGCGGTCACCCAGGAGACAGCAAGCAGTGCTGTGATTAAAGTGAGTTTTGCAGTCATTAACCCTCACGTTTACCAAATCCCAACACTTTGCTAGTAGCCTACCTTTTCGGAAAATGCCACCACCATGGGACGGGCGGTGGAGCTCGGGAGTCGTCAGTGTGCTGTCTGCTCTGCCGCGCCGAGGTGCCGCTGTCTTCAGCAGATAGCTATTTTCTTTTCGGGTTTTGTACATTTCAGGGGCCTGTTGCTGTCTTAGAAAAAGGTGTAAGTTGACAAAAAACAGGCAGGTATTCATGGTGGGTTTTTTCCCCCCCTCTCCTTTGCTAAGTTTCTGGGACTCAAGAGTAGCAAAAATGCTGTGAAAGGGAAATATTAGAAATAGTGATCTTTAGGGGAATAGGTGACTGTGCCCACGCACACACGACTCTTCAGTTCTTCACACGGCTTTGCCCGCACGCTGTTACCAAAGCCGGGCAGAGCGAGCTGGTGGAAGATTAAAATCCAGATATCTCATTATCTCTGAAAGCCAAAGAGCTTTGATCTCCAGGTTGTTACTGCTTTCACTATTATCCTAACAGGATAGCGCCCCCCCCCCCCCCCCCCCCCCGCCCGCCAGTATCAAAAGGATGCTTTTTCCTTTTTCCTTTTGACTCTCAATAAGCTAATGCCAATGAAGTCTGGTCCATCTGAGCTCCAGCGTCACTCAGTGCACACAGGTATAGGCCCTCAGCTGCCTCTGGCCTCAAATCTGTGCTGGCTGAATGCGTGTCTCCATCCTTTTCTGCAGCCCACAGGCCGGCTGCCTTGTCAACAGTATCATCATCAGTCACTGAACACCTGCAGTCAGCAACCAGGCAGCCAGATGTGGAGGGTTTAGACATGGGTTAAACATGACCTTCCCTGCATGGTAGGAGGAGGAGAACATGTACCGGCTCAAGTCTCAAGTTCTAAGGTGATCTTTGGTTCTTCTGGCATTAGTGAAATAGCTTTAAAACCTTGCAGGCATTGGCTGTGCACCCGAGACGTTTGGTGACTGAATGCTTTCTCTCCGTGAGCATTTTCTTTGCAGTTTCTCGCCTGGCTGTACGCTCACATTGCGTCTTTGCCATGTCCCTGATGTCTTGGGAGAAAGGAAACTGGCGTGGGGTTTACTCCTGGAATTGGGTAGGAGCCAGTGTGGAGCAGAGCCCAGCAGGGTGGGCCAGGGTTGGCCATGCTCTGCAGATCTGAGGAATGCCTGGCTTGCCTGACTCCTTTTCCCCCTAGCAGTTCTTTATGGCTGACCTATTTGGGGAGGATTCCCCGCACTCAGCTGCAGGTGGAGGTGAGAAACCTGGCTTCATTTGGGAGGCAGGCTCATCCCCAGAACCTTTGCCATGCTGCAGCCTACAGTGAGATTGGCTGGAGGAGGCAGGCCGGCTGGCACAGGGCCTAGGGCTGGTGCTGGGGAGGGTCTGCCAAAGGTCTTTCCAGTCCTGGTGTGGTTGGGTGCCAGTTCCAGGGAGTTTCTATGACAACCTTAATGCTTATTAAGGAACACTGTCAGTTTTGTGAACATATGCTCAGATGGAGAGCTAGTTTGCAGGGAAAGCTGGTACAGTGTGTAGCAAGCTGGAACGGACAGAGAGACTTTCTTGGCTAGAGATCATATCCGTTAAGCAGAATACCTCAGTGTTATATGTTTTTGTTTTTGAAACAATGTTTTTAAGGTTTTTTTTTTTAACCCCTGTGTTACCTGCAAGCTGATTACCTAAGCTGTTTCTGCAAAGTAGTCTAATATGTTTTTTCAATGCTTTTTTGGGGGGACCACTGTTTGCTTTAAAGTGAAAATTTGTAGCTGTTTGAAATAAATCCTTTCTAAAACGGCACTTGGTGTATTTTTGCTTTGGGAACCTTTCCATTAAAAGGAAAACCTTGTGTGATTAACGGGGGAGTAAAGAGTGAGGAAGGGTTAAATAATTAACTAGGAGTATTTTGAGGGGCACAGTGGCTCATTCCTGTAATCCTGACACTGGAAAGGCAGAGGTGGCAGGATGGTTTCTCCAAGTCTGAGGCTAGTGAGACCCTGTGTCACCTACACACACGCACACACACACACACACACACACACACACACAGACACACACACACACACACAGACACACACACACACACACACAGACACACACACACACACACACACGCACGCACACAGACACACACACACGCACACGCACAGACACACACGCACAGACACACACACACAGACACACACACAGACACACACAGACACACACACACACGCACACACACACGCACACACACACACACACACACACACACACACACACACACACACACACACACACAAGTAGCAATTTCTCGAAAGGCTTTAATTAATAAAAGTTTCCTCCCCAAACCAAGCCCTGGGATTTCTGGAAGGAGGCTCACGTGTCTGTCATATTTACAATAATTGGCATTGCCAGATCATGGGCATGCTGGGAAGGAGAAGGGAAAAGCCCCTCTACTTAGGCATCTACTGGACTGTGGAGGTGACAATGGCATCCGAGAGCCACCCTGAACTCTTGGTTATCAGATGGCTGCGTCTGTCCCCCACTGTAAAGGGTCTTGGACAAGAAAAACCTGGGCCCCAGCCATCTCCATGTTGTAAATTGAAGAAAAACGGTCATGTGGATGCTTTGTAGGTGAGAGTAGGTTGGGGGAGAGGAAGCTCCAGGTAAAGCTGGAGTTGGGTAGCTCTGCTCTGCCCCTCACCTGGACCCTGGAAAGCTCCCACAGCAGTCCTTCTTGAGGCTGGGAAAGTAGCACAGGACCCAGGTGTCCCCTGGGCAGAGCCAGGAGTGGAGAGTCGTGTGAGACTGTTAGCAGCCCTTTGCTGTCTCCAGAAGATACCGGGGGCAGCAGATGGTGATTCTCCGCAAGGACCTAAGGAGCAGTTGCTGGAAGTCTCTGCTAAGAAGCGTTTTCTTTATTTTTGAAAGCGCAAGGAAAGTAACACTTTCGGCAGATCTATGGGAAGTGCAGATCCTGCTACAGTGGTCACACTTTTGGGGGGTAGTATGCTGTGTGAGGGCTAGGCAGGATCGGGGTGGGGCAGAGTCTTGGGGCCCAGGGTGAAAATACAGAACTAAAGAAAGTGGTACTTGTGGTATGTGGCCCGGTTGGTAGAATGCAGTCGCAGCATGCACAGGACCCTGGTTTGCCCCTCAGCACTGCATGCATTGCTAGTGGCGGTCCAAAACTGCATAGACACCTTGATGGTGGGGGTGTCAGTGAGGCCATGAAATGCTCACACCACCGGTCTAGGAAATCGTCTGCCAAAATCGGTAAAACTACCCAATGTCCTCGAAGGAATATTCAAAGCTAGCCTGGACTTACATACTGAGACTGTCTTGAAAATAAATAAATAAATGTATCCGTCAGGGCAATTGCATTCTAGTTTGGATTTTGAAGTTCTGGGCTGCCCAATAAGGTTTTGATTCATTTTCCTCGTGAGGTGCTGAGGTTCAAATCCAGGTCCCCTCCCACTGTGTTGCATCCTGAACCCTGCAGTAGAAGTTTGTAAGTGATGGAGACATGGAATCATGGCACACAGGAGCCTTTGGCCAGTAAGCAACTAAAGGAAATGCAAGCCAGAGGAGGAAAGCCCCCCTCCCCCACACATATGTATTTAGCATGCTTTCCTGCAGAGCCCGACTGTGTCTCTGCAACACCCTGTTAGAATCCTGTTCTCGAAGTCTGGAAGATCTGATGTGGGTCTCAGAAAGGTACATGAACTCTCCAGATGGCTCTCTTGGGATGAGGTTGGGCTGGAGAGAGATATGAACCCTAGGCTTCCACGATGAGCCTGGGGCTTGGGGGTGGGGTGGAGGGTCCACAGTTCCCGACTTGGTATATGTCAGTGGCTGATTCCCTGGGTAGATGTAGCTTATCAGGGCAAGGCAGATTTCACCTCAGAATTCCAATGGCGGAGATGTCACTGCCTGGGTGTCCCCACAGATGGGTGGCCAGCTTGACATTCTCTGCGCTGGATACCAGAGCTGGGATAAGTTTCTGAAGCATTGTTACTGTAGGTGTGACTGAGCTAAGCAAGTACTCTCTTGGGAGTTCAGCTGTGTACCCCCTCACAAATGCTCATCCCAATGGGACTGGTTGACATTCCCACCCCAGCAGAGGCCCAGAGTCAGACCTGAGATTCTCACCTGAGTATCTAGCTACTCCCCATCACCTGGCAAGCTGCTGTGGCCTGGGGGGAGGGGCTAGAGTATATGGGGAAATCCATGAATACATATTGGGTGGAAACCCTCATTGGTGTTCAGTAAGCCTTTCCAGGGGTAGTTGGTTGTGGGTGCATGTCCACACTCCTGTAAGCACCCCTCCCCGAGGCCCAACAAATTAACTGGTCCCCAGAGTGAACTTCCTCAGACTCTTGCCTCAGTTTGGGTTTGTGGTTGGGACCTTGAGAGGAGGGCAGACATTGCTTTACTCTCTCCCAAGGAAGGAATTTTAGCAGCAGTAGTTATTAGTCAGGAAACATCGATGGGCACTTCTGGGTTACCAAGAAGTCCACAGACCCATTTCGGAAGAACCAACCATCAGAATCCGCTCATAAGGGCTGGAGGTGTAGCCCAATGGTAGAAAGCGTTCCCAGCATACACAAGCCCTGGGTTTTGTTCCCACCCTCGTAAAATGATACATAAAGGTAGCTAATAACAATGGCTGCCACATACCAGTTTCTCTGTGTATTGTTTATACGCAGCCGTTCTGCTTCAGCCTGGGGATGCTTCGAGGTAAACACTTCACACATTTCAAGGTGGGGCAACTAAGACTCATTCAGGAGGCTGAGTGGCAGTGTTGGTGCATGCCTTTAATTCCAGCACTCGGGAGTCAGAGCCAGGCGGATCTCCTGAGTTGGAGGCCAGCTTTGTCTACAGAGCGAGATCCAGGACAGGCACCAAAACTGCACAGAGAAACCCTGTCTCAAAAAACAAAAAACAAACAAACAAACAAACAAAAAAATAGGGTGGTCCAGGATACCCAGGCTAGTTGGGAGGCAGAGCTAGACCCCAAACTTGGGTCGTCTGCACCCCAAGGCAGGTGCACTTTCCTTGCCATGGGCTCAGGGCCCATAGCTGTTGGCGACCTTGATGGATCTTCTCTGCAGGGCACGCGATCTCCATCTTGCAGTGGCAGAGGCCTGGACCTCTCGCTTCAGCAGGTGTCCCTGGTCCCTCACGGGGTTTGTCGTGCT
This sequence comes from Peromyscus californicus insignis, assembly GCF_007827085.1. NCBI lineage: Eukaryota > Metazoa > Chordata > Mammalia > Rodentia > Cricetidae > Peromyscus > Peromyscus californicus. The sequence goes on along the minus strand of NW_026294617.1, from coordinate 69,444,083 downwards.
CCTGTGTGTACCATGAGGCCAACAGCTGAGCCAACTGGGAGTCTGGTCCCACAGGCAAAGGCATGGCCCAGGTACTCTCAGGGGTGAGCTCGAAGAAGCCAGAGCTGAGGGGTCACAGAGAGGTGAGGCAGAAATCACTTCCTTAAACTTAGTGCTGGTTGCCAGGGGCCAGAGTCAGGGGCTTCCCTTTCAACTGGACTTGTCCTTGTGAGACTTACTCCTTGCCAGCGGCTTTTTTTGCAGATACTTTATAGACTTTTTAAAAACCCTCCAATTCTGCTCTGGATCACAGGGCTCTGTCATGGCGGTACAGAAACACCAGCAGCCTGAGAGGTCACCGGAACATCTGACCTTACACAAGCTGCAGAAGATAGAAGTTTTGATTCTGAAAATTTCTAACCATTTCTCGAAGGTCTGTCCCCAGCTCCCCTGGCCTCTTGGGGGGACCTGCACATCTGTGGTAGATACACACAAATAAAATACAATGCATTCAAATCTGGGCCTGGAAAGGTGCCTCAGAGGTTAAGAGCACCAGTTGTTCTTCCAGAAGGTTAAAGTCAATGGAAAACCCAGAAATCACGGAAATGTTCACATGGAGCACCCAGAATCAAATCACAGCCGTTTCTGAGAAACGTCCCTCAGTTACTTGAAATACCTTACTGAGAAGGTCTTACTTAAGGGGAAGAGCCTTCACCACTGGCTTCCTGTGGGTGTGTCTCACAGGGGGACTTATAAACTTGGGTTCTTTTAGATCTCACAAGATGAAAGCGACTGAGCGCCTCTTAGGAGGCTTTTGTTTTAGTTTTTCCGAGACAGAGTCTGCTATGTATCCCAGGCTGGCCTCCAGTTCACAGTTCTTCCCCCTCAGCCTGCCCTGTTCGGGAGTTACACCCAGCCAGTTGTAAGAAAAACAAGTTCTTGGCTTTCAGGGCTCATCCCTCAGTTCACTACCCACTTCTGTTCTCTGGAGCTTCCCCACCCCCCTTTAAATAGACGATCTCTATTTCTATTTCTAACCAACTGGCCCTGGTGCAGTCCTTTGGCCTAGGACACAGCCTGGACTCGGGTGTCCTCTGAACTCTGATACGCAGTCTGGAACTAAGCATGGTTTTATTTTCTTATCTCTTTTTGGATTCAGGCTGAAGCCTAAATATAGCTTTCCCTGACATGCTGGGCTTTCTCACTGTTCTCTGACCTCTAAGCCTAATTAAAGGGCAGGACTTCCTCCTCCTGGCAGCTGGGATTTTCAGCTTCCCTGCTCCTTTTTCTATCTATCTATCTATCTATCTATCTATCTATCTATCTATCTATCTATCTATCTATCTTTCTATCTATCAATCTATATAGTCTCTCTACAGAGAGATCAGCCTGCCTCTGCCTCCTAAGGGCTGGGATTAAAAAGGTGTATGCCACCACACTTGGCCTTGCTCCACCTTTCTTTCTTTCTTTCTTCCTTTCTTCCTTTCTTCCTTCCTTCCTTTCTTTCTTTCTTTCTTTCTTTCTTTCTTTCTTTCTTTCTTTCTTTCTTTCTTTCTTTCTTTCTTTCTTTCCTCTTTTCCTTACTTCCTTTCTTTTTTTAAAAAGATTTATTGGGCTGGGCAGTGGTGGCACACACCTTTAGCTCTAGCACTTGGGAAGCAGAGGCAGGTGGATCTCTGAGTTCAAGGCCAGCCTGGTCTACAGATCGAGTTTCAGGACAGCCAAGGCTACATAGAGAAACCCTGTCTCCAAACACCACAAACCAAGAAAACAAACAAAGATTTATTTATTTATGAATGTTCTGTATACAGGGGCTTTGTCAGCAGATACATCAGCACACCAGAAGAGGGCATTGAATCCCATTACAGACAGCTGTGAGCCACCATGTGGGTGCTGGGAAAGGAACCTAGGTCTTCTGGAAGAGCAGCCTAGTGCTCTTAACCACTCCAGCCTCTACACCATTGTGGATCAATCAAACTATAAGGTTTCTGTAGCTTCTGAAACAACAAAAACCAAAGCAACTTCCCTAAACTAAATGTGTTGCCCCCCCCCCCCCCACACACACACACAGACACACACTTTTTTGAGTCAGAGTCTCAGGTATCCCCAGCTGGCCTCTTTGTAGCTCAGAATGGCCCCGAAACCCTGATCCTCCTGCCTCCTCTCCAGGGCTGGCAATGTCCTGGGGGCTGGGGTGGGGGCACAACTCTCTAGCCAGGCTGTTCTGGCCGCTGTGCAGGGACCGGTGGCTGCTGTGCAGCTCTTCTTGGGGACACCTGCCTTGGACCTGAACTACATCCAGCAAAGTGGTCTAAGAATGCTTGGGGCATCAAAGTGGGTGTGTCGATTTCTTCTCCCTTCATGTGTATTACTTTTTTTTTTTAAAGATTTATTTATTATGTATATAATGTTCTGTCTGCATGTATGCCTGCAGGTCAGAAGAGGGCACCAGATCTCATTACAGATGGTTGTGAGCCACCATGTGGTTGCTGGGAATTGAACTCAGGACCTCTGGAAGAGCAGCCAGTGCTCTTAACCTTCTGAGCCATCTCTCCAGCCCCCTTTATGTGTATTACTGATCAACATCTGCCACGAGCATTTTTTTTTTACAACGAAAGAAAACTTTTCATTAAGTAACTATAATATCATCTCTTTGTTTTTGCTTCTTTTTTTTTTTTTTTTTTTGATTTGTTTGTTTTGTTTTGTTTTTGGTTTCTTGAGGAGGAGTTCCCTCTATTATGGAGCCCTGGCTGTCCGGGATCTCGCTCTATAGACCAGGCTGGCCTTGAACTCACAGAGATCCACCTGCCTCTACTTCCCGAGTGTGCGGATTAAAGGTGTGCACCCCTGTGCCCCATGTTTTTCTAGGTTGCACTGTCGCTGAACGTTGTCTGTTAAGGCCAGGTACAATAGTGCACACTTGTGGTTCCAGCTCCTTGGGTGGCTGACGCAAAGAGATTTCTGGAACCCAGGCATTCAGAGCTAATCTGGGCGACATAGCCAGACTCGGTATTTAACAGTAAAGTGCCCGCTTGGGCAGCACATATCCTAAAATAGAAAGAGTACAGAGAAGACTTGCATGGCCCCTGCCCAAGGATGACATGCAAATTTAAAGCCACTTGTATTTTTAAAAACTGGCCAAAGAAACCCAGCAGGAGAACACAGCAGTTAGAGCCCAAATCTCCTAAAGACAGTTAAGTAGTCCTAGCGGGGGATGGTAGGTAGGAGGAGCCGGCTCTACCTTCTAATAAAACTTTATACTCTGTTTTTAAAAGGACAAGTGTTGTAGAAACAATGTTTTAGTTGGAAACTCAGTTTAAAATAAACACATCTTTGCCGGGTGGTGGTGGCGCACACCTTTAATCCCAGCACTCGGGAGGCAGAGCCAGGCGGATCTCTGTGAGTTCGAGGCCAGCCTGGGCTACCAAGTGAGTTCCAGGAAAAGGCGCAAAGCTACACAGAGAAACCCTGTCTCGAAAAACCAAAAAAAAAAAAAAAAAAAAAAATTAATTAATTAAAAAAAATAAAATAAACACACCTTTGTTAACTTCCTCTCTCTGTTTTATTTATTTAGGCTTTTTTTTTTTTTTTTTTTTTTTTAAATAGGGTCTCACCATGTACCGCAGACTAGCCTGGAACTTGTCCCGCAGACCGGACTGTGTGTTAGCCCTCAGTGGCTCTGTTCTCTTGCCACTAGCACACTGGTTCATTCTTTGATAGACCAACCGGATTTTATTTGCAAGTGAAGCAATGGACTTTTAATATGATTATTTCAAGTTAGCAGTCCCGTTTATTTGTGCCCATGTATCGGAAGGCGAGCTGAATCATTGAAAAGTCATGTAGGAAGCATTTTGAGTCAAGGATGACTCCACTATGACTCACAGTGTGGGGAAAGAAACTGGTGTGCCTTGCGGAGTCTGGAAATGACCCTCCAGCCTCCGAGCAGAGCGCTGCAGTGTCGCCCTATGCTGACTGGCAGAGACTGGCAGTCTTCAGCATTTCACAACTGTCTGGGTCCCTGGGGCTCAGAACGGGGAGGGCTCCATGGACGGTGGGGGGGTGGTGGGGTGGTGGGGGGAGGAGGCTGCCTGCGTCCAGGAGGCCACCTGTCAGCCCCAGCCCCGCCTTGTCCTGGAGGTGGAGTGTCCCCGTGCCCGCCCCACCCCTACCCCCCCTCCCCCGCCTGTTTTCCTAGCCTCAAGTCTGCGGGGACGCAGTCCAGAGCTGTGGCTGAACGCAGGCCAAGGGTGAGGGCCTAGATTTGACCCTAAGCGAGAAGTTAAAGGAAGGGGCTGCCTCTCCTCTTTCCGACCCCCTTTCTCTCCGTGTCCTGGCTGCCTCAGGGACGTGGAGAGAGCCTTTGGCCCGCGCCTTTCCCACTGGGCTCAGACTTGGTGGGCCCTGGGAGAGAACTCTGTGGTCACCCAACCTTCACGTCCCATTCACCTGACACACTTGCGTTGTTAGAGAATACAGAGGTGTAATTTTAAAACCACGTATTTTCATTCTTACTTGATGTGTATGTGTGTTTGCTTGGACGTATGAATGCAGTACCTGCAGCGGTGTGGCGCCCCTGTGGATCCACATGCGGGTGCTGGGAAGGGAATGCTAGTCCTCCGCAAGAGCAGCATCTCTGCAGCCCTCTTTACTGATTCTGTCCTTCAGATGAGAAGGGTCCTGTAGGCTGGGCATGCGGGCAAGCGGAGGTGGCAATGAGAAGTCACTCACAGCTGGGCATGGTGGCACACACCTGCAGTCCCAGGCCTGGGAAGGTAGAGGCAGGGGGACCTCAAGATTGAAGCAGCTTGTGCTACATAGAAAAAACCCTATCTGGACAACGACAAAGAAACCCCTGGATTTGAGGCAGACCCAGGCTGCCTATTACTATGTGATGACCCGGGAGATGCTACTGATCACTCTGAGCATCAGGCCCTTATTTGAAAAATGAGGCTCCCACCTGGCTTCCTGACTTGTGGAGGGTTAAAACAAGATCATGTGGTGTGAAAAACACTTGCTCCTCAGGATACCTGCTTTGTATCTAGTCTGTCATGTCCCTATTCTGTCTCACTACTTACACATTGTCCCTTCACAGGCTAGACTCCAACATTCAGCACCTAAGTCTGAATTTGGAAAAATGTTGACTCTGACTCTCTAGATGGAGCAGAGGGAACATTACTGCATGTAAACATCCTTTAAAAAACAACAAAACAAAACAAAGAGAAACAATAGGCACTTATACCAGCTGGAGGCAAATCACAATGGTCAGTGCAAGGGTAAAACTGGATGCTAGATTGCTCACCGGCTAAGAGCAACTGCTGTTCTTGCAGAGGACCAGACTCCAACTCTCAGCACCACAATCAACAGCCTGTAACTGTGGCTTCAGGGCGTCCAATGCCCTCTTCTGTTGCCTGCAGATGCTGCACACATCCACACAAATAAAATAATCGGGGCTGGAGAGATGGCTCAGCAGTTAGAAGCACACACATTCATTGGCTAACAACTGCCTGTAACTCTTGCTCTGAGGGACCGGATGCCTCTGGTCCCTGCAGGCAGGTGCACATACCAACCACCCCTTCTTCACGTAATTAAAAATAAAATAACGATTTAAAAAGTGAATAATGTGAAAAATCCTGGGCTGAACAGTGTGCCTGCCCTAGGACCTCAGATGACCACTTCTAAATGTGCAGTTGTGGTTTCCAGCCATGACTGTGTGTCTAAATTACCTGGTGATTTTTCCTCCCAAAAATAGCGAGGTAACTTTATTTGGATTGAAATAGTCAAGATAGTAATAGAGCGGTGGTTCTCAACCTTCCTAATGCTGCGACCCTTTAATACAGTTTCTCATGTTGTGGGGACCCTAACCATAACATTATTTCATTGCTACGTCATACCTGTAATTTTGCTACTGTTATAAATCATAATGTAAATATCTGTGTTTTCTGATGGTCTTAGGGCAACCCCTGTGAAAGGGTCATTCTGTCCCACAGAGGTCGAGACCCACAGGTTGAGAACTACTGCTATAGATTATAGAGGGATACACTACCAAGGCTGACAGTGAGCCACATGAGCTAGAGTTCCCAGACACCCCTCCCCCCATTTTTGAGACAAGGTAGCCCAGGCTGGTCTTGAACTCTATGTAACAGAGATAACCTTGAACTCCTGGTCCTCCTGCCTCCACCTCCTCAGTGCTGGGCCTCTAGCCATGTGCCACCATGCCCCACACATAAATTTAAATATATGTATTTTCTCTAGCTTCACAACCAAGTTTTAAGTGTGAAATCTCACAACTGGGAGGCAGTGGCTGTATCAGTAAAACATACACACACAGACACAGACACACAGACACAGAGAGAGAGAGACACATACACACACACAGACACACACAACACACAGACACACACACACAGACACACACACACAGACACACACACACAGACACACACACACAGACACACACAGAGAGAGACACACACACACACAGACACACACAGAAACACACAACACACACACACAGACACACACACACACACACACACAGAGACACACACACACACACACACACACACACACACACACACACACACACACAGAGCCTAATTCTGAAGCTCGGAGGAGGAGAACAGAGATATGCTGGGGAAGAGTCTCAGCCACCGGGGAGAACTTCACTGCTACGTGTATTCTCCAGGGAAAGCCGAGTGGCAGGGCTCTAAAGTTGAAGTAGGGGGACGCCCGGGCTGCTGGCTGTCCGTTGCGTTGGTACACTCTGGCACCAGCGGTTTCACAGAAAGCTCCAGGCCAATGACTGCACAGGGAGGACCTTCCATGAAGGGAGGTGATTGTCAAAACCGATGCAACTGGTGGGGTAGCTCAGTGGTAGAGCCCTGGTGCACGCGACCCGTCATCACAACACAACAAAACCAACCAACCAAACACCAGCTAACTGAACAGAGCTAAATGACGGTTTTTCCTGGCAAAGCATTTATTGAAAGTAACATTCAGAGTTAAGCCATCTTCTGGAAGGCACGCAGCTACACTGGCCCATGCAAGAGAGCCAGCAATTTATAAGATTCCAATACAATACGGATTGCCAAGTCACCTGCTTTACAGTCTCTTAAATATTTTAGAAAGTTAAAACAATGTATTAATTGATATTTAAAATGTCAAACCCTCCTGACAACATATGGAACAGCTAAGAACTTGACATAACGAAGCCCGTCTCAATGATCCGTTGACAGCGTAGTCTTCAAAAACAGAAATAAGATTGTGAACTACATGACGCAGCCCGGGTCCAGGGTCCTCATGGGCGATTGTTATACTAGGAGTCAAACCACCCTTTCCGTAGGAAAGGGCATATTTCAAGACGGCAATCGCCGTGTGGGCATTTATTTTGATTTATGAACTATATCAGAAATCCTTTAGCCAAACCACCCTGAAATGCCACAGCTGATTCCTCACCTGCAGTTTTCTCTTCCTCCAGTAGATGGCAGTAGCACACCACCTTTCATCACAAAGGTTCCGCCAAGAAGTGAGGTTAAATTGCGGGGAAGGCTCACACACCTCGGGTCAGGTTTCTCCAAGGCCAGGTTAGTGGGATGTAAGAAGCGGCCAGGAGAATAAAGAAGAGGGCGTTCTAAGGGGTGTAAGGTTAAATCGGTGCTGGCTGTAGAAGATAGAAAGATGAACAGCGGATGTGGGCTCCAGGGAAGGGATCAGTGAAGTCCTAAGTATCAAAAGCACGTCCAGGAGACATGAAAATCTAGAACGCGCTGGTTTCTTCTTGACAGTGGTAAGGAAAAATAAGGCCTTAGCTTGTGACTGAAAAGAGCATGTTAGCAGAAGGGACAGACTCATTTAACAAGCAACTAAAGAAGGTCTCACAGTTCTTCCTCTGAATTAAATGTTCAGATCTATCCAACAGCAAAGGCTAGTTGCTGAGTGGTTAACACTGGTGAATAATCCAAATAACAAGCAAGGGCTATTACAGTAGGGTCTGTCTTGAGAACAGGCCGCTTTCTCTAACAGGCTCTGGGCCCCAGCTCCCCTCCGTGTGCAGAGGCCAGCCACCAAAGTCCAATACAGCAGAACAGACTTTAAACGGCCCAGAGTAAAGGCTGTTCTTACAGGTGCCTATTAAAGCACTCTGAATAACCTGAAAGGACACTTGTGCATTTATCATCACTGGCCTTTGTGAATACACACTAAAGTTCTCCCATTGTTTTATTCCTATTTTTCAAGTTTTTAAAAAGAGTTTAGCCGGGCGGTGGTGGTGCACGCCTTTAATCCCAGCACTCGGGAGGCAGAGGCAGGCGGATCTCTGTGAGTTCGAGGCCAACCTGGTCTACAGAGCGAGATCCAGGAAAGGCGCAAAGCTACACAGAGAAACCCTGTCTCGAAAACCCCAAAAAAAAAAAAAAAAAAAAAAAAGAGTTTATGTGCATAAGTGTTTTACTTGTATATATGTCTGTGCACCATGTGCGTGCTTGGTGCCCTCAGAGGCCAGAAGAGGGCATCAGATCCCCTGGAACCGGGCAGCACGAGTGTGCTGGGAACTGAACAAGGGGCCTCGGCAAAAGGCAGCAGACGCTTTCAGGCTCTGAGCCATTTCTCCAGCCCTGAAGTGTAGCCACCCACCTCTGCCTCTTCAGCGTCCTCCTGGCCTGCACCAATTCCTACGTAAATACGCAGACCCAGTGGTTAAAATATAGCCCGACAGAAACCACTGGAAATAGAAATGCCATTTGCCTTTCTGTTTTCTTTCTGGAGACCCTCTCACTCTGTGGCCCAGGCTGGTTTTGAACTCTTGCCTCCAGCTCCTGGGTAGCTAGCTGGATTACATGGGGCCCTCTGTTCTCAGGGGCCCCTCTCTAAGGAACAGAGCAGCTTTTTACAAGTACGTTCTTTTAAAGGAGAAACAGCGGACAGCTCTACAGATGTTTACTTCAAGGCATCCTGAGGGTTTACCAAAAGACAATCTTTCTAGAAAAAAATTTCTGGGAGACTCGATCAGCTCACAGGAATGAAGATGACAGGGAGATACTTTATCAGGGGGAAAGGAAGGAGGCCCAAGTGTGTGGAGCTCAGAGGACAAGCCTCAGGGCTCCAGAGCAACTGGGCCAGGCTCCCGTGTGAGCGGTTAGGACACCCGCTGGGTCTAATTGTTTTTAGAACCTAGGGTTCTCTCTGCCACCCGCCCAGCTGTGAGCTCCCTGGCTTCCGTCAGCTTGTGTCACAGCCGAAGAAGAAAATAGCAGCTTTAACCCACTCCCTCACTGGCCTTCCCCCTAACCGACGATATTTTTGCTTTGGACAGCCCCCCTCTCCCCTACTGTGAAGACTGGACTATATATAAACCTGTCTCCCCCCAGCTTCCAAACACGTAAGGGAGGGTGAACACCTGGGCGTGCGGCAGAGCCCAGGAGACACTGCCGCGCCAGGCCGGCATTCATCAGAGTCGCTGGGTGGTGGACCCCAAATCCTTCCACACACAGCAACACTTTATAATGCTCTTACCATTCATTAAAGACGACAGCTCGATTTCCTTTGAAGACTAAGGAAAGCTAAGCAAAAAATAAGTCTCTGTGGCTAGAATGATGAGCTAAAAATAGGTTTAACACAGTGAACAATACACACATACAAGATAATAAATGATAATAAACATCTGCTGAATGGAATTGGAACTCTAGCTACTGAACATTTAAAATGAACACCCCTGCACTACAAGCAATCGCCAGTAATGTGAGAACAGCCTTTGTGAAGATCACGGTGCTCCATTGAGAAAATCCCTTCAACTTTTTAAAACAAAAAGAGAATCACACAACCTTTTGGCTAACATTTTCACTGAACCAGGAGCAAAAGTCTTCCTATGTTTCAGTCACGACAGCCAAGTGACGGGTGTTTTCCTAAGAAGTCTGACCAGGTTAATACTTCTTGTGCATCTGAAAGAAGCTACAAAGGTTCACTTTCCACCGAGGGTGGTCAGTGCATTGCCTTGGGAACAGTCCTGAGACCCATTTTACAAACCTGAGCAAGAAACGTCCATCCAGTTCTGGTCCGGCCCATTCCCCACAGCGCCGGCTCATGGCATGCCACTCCGATGGGATTTTCCACAATAGAGAAATCACAAGGATAAAAATACAATGATGGAGTGTCTTAGAGAGCAGCAGAGATGACTTCAGTCCTTTCAAAATGTTTCTGTAGGCACAAATTGGTTTGTTCTGCACATATGGGGAAATCTTCCCACCAGTGACTTGGTTCCTACAACTGGATCCCAATTTTCTTGTAAAAAATTTACTAAAAATACAGAGCAAATCTAATTTTAGAAAGAAAACTTAAAGATGATTCTGTGCAACTAAAATCCACAAAGAGAAAACAAAAGATGTCTGAATTATGTAATCATCCAATAACAAAATGGTTGTTGAGCTCTGTACAGTTTTTTTTTTTAAACCGGAAACCAAATCTTTGGAGTACACTTAATAATAACCAGAATTTCACAAAGGATGTCATTACTCGATTATATTGGTAACACTTTAATCTGGGATCTTCCATCTAATTATTGCTTGTATTACTGATTTGCTGGAAGCGGATATCCAGAGAGACCGAGAAAGCAAATACTTTTCTTAGGAAGGCCAACCAGCCAAATAATCCTCTGCACAGTCCTTAAGTTGTGAATGTGTGTGAAGGCCACAGCTGCATCAGAACATGGAGAAAGACAGCTTTCCTGCCCATTGTTCCGTTTCCCACTGTCCATTCACCTTCCCACGAGGGGCTCACTGCAGGATCTTCCAGTCCACGTGGCCACCAGCAAAGGCCGAGGGGTTTTCAGATGCTCAGGGGCCAGGCACTCCAGAGAACAGCACTGAGGGACAAGTCAGTGCTCCTGAACTTTAGATCTACCCCAGACAGACCTCCTGCTTCGATGGGCGAAGGCAACAGGCAAGCGATACTTTCTTAGAGTGTAGCTACTTGGCAGGAAGAGAAAGAACAGGTCAGACCACGTGTCCTGGATTTAGGACCAAAGACTGCTTGACTTCTAGACGCCCGACTCCCGGTCTGCAGCAGCAGAGTCCTGTCCACGTGTTGCTGGTGGGTGCCAACGCCCTCGAAGGTGCCTGGGCTCTGGCTGGCTAAAGTTTAGTGAAGCTTGTGCACAGGGTGGAGTAGGGTCATGTGCTCTGCCCCTTTGAAGGGCAACTTTGCGCTGGAATAATAGTGTACCACTTCAGGGATGCTGTCAAACACGGCGCTCGTCTGATCCAGTGTGTATCTGTTGTCTTTTGTCTGAGCGACTATGATGTGGACACACCCTTGACTAGTCCTGGAGGGGAAAAACAAGAAGACATGAATGAGTGAGCCGAGTGTCCATCCCCACTGGAAACCGTCCCAGCCAGACTCACAAGAGGTGGATGGGCCCTCTTCCTGTCCTGCAACCGCTCTCCATACACAGAAAGGCATTCAGCAAGCTGATGGAGTGTCTGGAAGTTTCTAAATGCCTGGCACCCTCAACTTGTTTATCATTACTACACACCAGTGGTCGGGACTGGAGGGGAACAGTCAAATAAATCCCTTCTACTGCCCAAACAGTAGGACTAGTGAATGAGCCTGAGCCTGCAGCCGCCACTGTACCGTTCATACTGAACCCCTCTCCACTGCTAAAGACATGTGAGGTTTCTTCTCCTTTATTTCCCCCAAAGGAACACATTAATAATAATAACAACAATAACTGCCCATTTGGCCCCTGCCCTCACGAGGAAAGACCAGTCCTGGCTGCACATAATGACAGCTGGTACCAAAGGCTCAAGGATTTAATCCCCAAACACTGCTTTCAGGAGCACAGTGGCTGTTCCTGGTATTGTCTACGCGGCCTGCCCCATTTTCTGAGCCGTATTGCGCTCGTGCCCCTCCCCCACCCTTCCCTTCCAGTCTGATTGTTTCAGCTGCAGGGGCTCAGCTTCCTCAGGAAGGAAGTGCTGCTGGGGCTCTTGACAATGATCCTCCAATATAGTGCCACCAAATTCACCGAGCAATGAGAATTTCCATGAGACACATTCTGGCAAGCCCACCAGGCCAAAGTGAGTTTTCTGCGTACAATTAGTCAGAGGGAGCAACAGGCAACTCCGCATCTCCTTCTGCACCAGAAGAGGCTGGTATCAAGTGCAGCTGGCATTCTGACAATCAGGGATTCGATATTCATTAAGGTCCCTCATACTGGGGAATAAACCAAAACCAACCGGCTCTGGGCATGTTGGCACAAGCCTGAGATTCTTTCACTGGGGAAACAGAGGCAGGAGACCACTAAATTCTAGACAAACCCACACAGTGAGACCCGTCTCCAAAGAAAAAAGGAGTGCCAGGCAAGGTGGCACATAACATTTAATCCCAGTACTCAGGAGGCAGAGGCAGGAGGATCTCAGTGAGTTTGAGGCCAGCCTGGTCTACAAATCAAGTTCCAAGACAGCCCGGGCTACACAGAGAAACCCTGTCTCAAAAAAAGAAAAGAAGGCCGGGCGGTGGTGGCGCACGCCTTTAATCCCAGCACTCGGGAGGCAGAGCCAGGCGGATCTCTGTGAGTTCGAGGCCAGCCTGGGCTACCAAGTGAGTTCCAGGAAAGGCACAAAGCTACACAGAGAAACCCTGTCTCGAAAAACCAAAAAAAAAAAAAAAAAAGAAAAGAAAAGAAAGAATTGGTGTGTGTGTGTGTGTGTGTGTGTGTGTGTGTGTGTGTGTGTGTGTGTTTGCCAGAGATATGGTTAACAGCACTTACTGCTCTTGCAGAGGACCTGAGTTCAGTTCCCAGCACCCACATGGAGGCTCACAACTATCTGTAACTCCAGTTCCTGGGAATCTGATGCCCTCTTCTGGCCTCCATGGGTACCAGGCATGCACATGGGGCACAGATATACATGAAGGCAAATACTCGTTAACATAAAAGTTTTTAAAATTAAAAAACAAAAAACCACAGAAGAGATTGAACTGCACTGTCTTTTTAATTTTTATTGACTTATTGACTTATTTTTCTGCTGTTGGACAAACTTTGGGCTTGTGTGTGCTGGCAAGTACTCTACCACTGCATTGCACCCCAACCCCAGACACTATTCTTTTTTTTTTAATTATTATTATTTATTTTATATGTTAATCGTGTTTTGCCTATATACATGTCTGTGCACCATGTGCATGCCTAGTACCTACAGAGGCCAGAGAGGGCACTGGACTCCTGGGAACTGGAGTTACAGACAGTTGTGAACTGCCATGTGGGTGCTGGGAATTGAACCTGGGCCCTGTGGAAGAGCAGCCAATGTTCTTAACTACTGAGCAATTTCTCCAGCCTTGGCACTTTTTTTTAAAATTTGTTTTTGTTTTCTTGTTTTTCGAGACAGGGTTTCTCCGTGTATCCCTGGCTGTCCTGGAACTCACTCTGTAGACCAGGCTGGCCTTGAACTCACAGAGACCCACCTGCCTCTGCTACCTGAATGCTGGAATTAAAGGCCTGGGCCACCATGCCCAGCTTCACTTTTTTTTTTTTTTTAAATCAGGAATTATTTCTCTTCTAAGAGGCCTTAGATCTGATGACATAAGGTAGAAACCGATAATGTTCAATGATGAAAACAGGAGCGTCACGACTGTAACAGACGCTGGGGTTTTACCCAGCGTCAGTTCTGATCAGCGTCTCACCATCTGCTGTCCAAGTAAACGCCTTTCGTGTTCTGGTGATACGCACCCTGTGACCACCTTCAAATGATACCTGTTTTGACTGCCACCTACCCCAGGGAGGAAAGACTGTACAGCACACCCTTGCCTTCAGACAAGGATGCTCGCGGGGTGAGGACACTTACTTCAGTGCGATGGAGTACCTGCTGTTGCCTGACTCACTGTTTCGGACCAGGTAACCAGCCTCTTTGCAGGGCTGGAGTCGGCTCTCGGCCTCAGCTCGGGTAATGGTGCCATGATACCAACTGAACAGAGGCAGAGAAGAAACAGTGTCACAGTGCAAACCCAGACTGAGCTTACACCCCACTGCAAGCACCACTGAAAACCCCCCCACGAGGCACGGTTTGTACGGAGCTTCTGAAGATGCTCAGCAGCCTCGGCGGACCCTGTTTCACATGTAGAACAGACACGATGCAGATTCCAGTGGTCCCCATCACAAAGCCTTTCAGTCATACACAGCCAAGTCAAGGAGGGTGGTGTCGCTTGAAACATTTCCCTCTAGGCCTGGAGGGATGGCTCAGTGGGTAAGAGCACTTGCTACTCTTGCAGAGGACCCAAGTTCAGTTCCTAACATTCACACGGTGGCTCATAACCATCCACAACTCCAGTTCCGGGGTACTCAATGCCCCTTTCTAGCCTCTTCGGGTATCAGGATGTACATGGTTCACACACACACACACACACACACACACACACACACACACACACACACACGCAGGCAATAAAATAAAGCAAGCTTCCCCTCTGTATGAAGGAGGCTTAAGCAGCCTTCTCGGGGTACAGGCCCTTCTAACCTGAACAAACGCACCATGCTTGGAAGTTCCACCACGCAAGAATTCATACATGAAAGGGATGGCCCCAAATGGGCCAGGGGGCCCCACATGAGGCTGTGACAGAGTCACGGAGGGAGACTCACGGCTGCTTCTCCAGGGCCAGGCCCGGGTCCACCTTCTCCCTGTCACTGTGGTCTGACAGGGTTGGCTTCAAGGTCTTCTGCCAGTGGTGTGCCGCTCTGCCAGTCTCCTCTTTGCTGGGAGGTCGATCGGATCCCTCAAACTGGACTGGAAGGAAGATGTCACTCAGTACCAGAGACCACAGAGGCTAGCCATGTGACCTCAGAGGGGAAAACCTCATGCCTACGTTTGCCCAGGGAAGAAACATTCCTTCCTTAAACGTAAGCTCCACTGTGCAGCAGCGTCCCTAGACAGGCATGCCCCTGCTGTCATGGGCATCTGACTACAATGCTACTGTCCCTATGGGACCACTTTCCTTGAGGTGACTCATCAGTTTAAAACAGTTTGGGAACACAAAGAGGAGACTCACGTGCAGCATGGACTTTTATCCTAAAAATGCTTTAAAAGGTTTTTTTTTTTTTAAAGATTAAACAAATTTCAAGTGTGACCCTAGAGCATTCTGCCCTGAATGGGACATCTGTTTCTCACCCTATCCTCAAGGTCCAGGGACCTGCGCAGAAGAGAGGCAGGAACATCATCAGAGCCACATGTGGTAGATGATTTCAACGAAACAGCATTTGGCAGACACACATGAACTCAGAGGCCATGACAGCTCACACAAACCTGCACAAGCCCAAGCCCGACAGAATCCCAGCCAGAAGGAGAGGACGCGGGCACAGAGTCCCACCCCTAGCCAAGAAACTATTCACAAATGACAGCTGCTAGGACAGGGAAACCAGTTTTCTTCCACCACACCCCAGAACGGACACCACGTCAGCTCAGGAGCAGTTAGGCAACACCAACAGGACTCCACGGTTCTCAGTGGCTTTCCCCCCTTTCTTTCCTTTTCAGAGAGAAGTCGTGTGGGCGAAGGGGGTAAGATCAGAGAGGAGCTGGAGGATAGCAAAGCATATGATAAAAATACACTGTATGAAAGTCTCAGAGAATAATTGTTTTTCAAAGGACTTAAACATACAGTTAGTGAAATGTAGTGAGTCTACCTCTTTCTATAGAATCAGTGGCAACTTTCACTACGAAATAATAAAGCAAAAAAGACAAAACACTCAGAACAAAGCCATGACATGAGACCTTAGAGCTGCGGAGACACCCAGGACCCCGCAGAGGCACTTCGTATTGGCTTTGCTTTTTTTTTTTTTTTTTTCAGACAAGCTCTCATACAGCCTAGGATGGCCTAGAACTTGCCACGCTCCTGCTTCTGTGTAGGAAGTGCTGGGATTACAGGCATGCACCACCAAGTAGTATGCTGGTTCCACTTCAAATTTGATTTACTGTTAAGGGGAAAAGATACCTTGAAAATTCTAAATCAAAGGCCAAACAAATTCTGTGAAAGCCAAATGGAAAAATTATGTATGAGGAGCAGCAGTTACAGATGGTTGTGAGCCTCCATGTGGGTGCTGGGAACTGAACCCAGGTCCTCTGCAAGAGCAGTCAGTGCTCTTAACCACTGAGTCATCTCTCCAGCCCACACTCCCACCCCTTTCTCCTTGTTTTGCTTTAGGACAGCTTATCAACTTTCCCTTAAATTACTTAGAAACCCTCACACAAGCAAAGCGTGGCGGTATCCCAGCTACCTGAGAGGCTGAGCCCAGGAGTTTGAGATCAGCCTGGGCTAACTAAATAGGAGATGCTTTCCCTGGCCTCTGCAGCAAAAGATCCACATTTGAAGACATGACTCTACCTTCAATCTAGGTTTTACTTTGGAATATCTTTCTAGAGGAATCAATCTGTAGCTGGAATTGTGGCATATGCCTCTAACACCCTCACTAAGGAAACTGAGGCACGCAGAAAATAAGTGACAAGAAAACCCATCCAGTTTTCTCTCTAGTTTTTGGCCATTAACCTGTCTCACCCAGACCTGCTATTTCCCAGTGAGCAGCTCACAGGCTTGAAGAGGCCACAACCTAGAGAAGCTGTTTCCAATTGGATAGCTTCGGTGATGGGAAACCAACGCAAAGTGATCAAGGGGGCTTTTCAAACAGCCCCTGAAGGCATCTCCACAGCTACATGCAGAAAGAGAAGGAAACAAGTAGTTTTTTTTTTTTTTTTTTTTGGCTTTTCGAGACAGGGTTTCTCTGTGCAGCTTTGCGCCTTTCCTGGGACTCACTTGGTAGCCCAGGCTGGCCTCGAACTCACAGAGATCTGCCTGGCTCTGCCTCCCGAGTGCTGGGATTAAAGGCATGCGCCACCACCGCCCGGCCTGAAACAAGTAGTTTTAAGGGCACGATTTTGGCCTGGTTGTCGTTCTGATCACACAGAGTACTGGAGAGCTCAGACTAGCCTTGAACTCCTGATTTTCCTGCCTTCCAAGTCCTGGCAATACAGGCATAATCCGGGCCTCATCCGTAGCTAGATTCTTATTTCTCTACCTCAAAAGCCCTCTTAGAAAAGAGACTTGTGGGATGGCAAGACGGCTCAGGGGTGAAGGTGCCTGCAACCAAACCTCACAGCCTGGGTTCGATTCCTGGGGCCTACATGACGGAAGGAGAGACCAACTCCCTCAGGCTGTCTTCTGGTCTACCATGCTACACTCATTCCCACTTATAAACAAACAAATAATCAAACGAACAGATGTAATAAAAATGAGAGACTTGCCAGTCAGGAAACAAAGAAAATGACGCAGCCTTTAAAGTCATTATGAAACGTCCATCTCTCTCAGTACCCTCTGCAATGGGTCATCAGAGCTGATGCTCCTCTGGAACCGGGCATGGGAGACCAGCCGCTCCCCTCCTCCTCCTCCCCTCCCTTAGCCTCTAGTATCCAGAACTCTGCCCTGGATTTCTGAGGACTTTTTCAGAGTGTCCACCTGAGTGAACTCATGCTAGGTGATGGGTACGTATGTTCACCACCTGCGCTTGGCCATTATTCAACATACACATGTGCTGAGGGGCACACTGTGGGTGAGCCTGGACCATTGTGTGAGTCAGCTCTGAGAAGTCGGAAGTGTTGGGACGAGAGGGCCCTGAGTGGCAGGTGCTGCACCCTCACCTGACAGGGCCCGTGCGATCTGCTCCCTCTTCCATTCCCAGGGCTGCTCATACTCAGCGGCAGGTCGATCATCCTCCTCTGGCAGTCTGCCGTCTGCTGGCCGGGCCTTCACCTCTGCCACCCGTTGGCCACCCTCCGAGGGCTCGTAGGGGGTGTCATAGAGTTGTGGTGGCTTCCCCAACAGGTCCTTGGAGCTGCGTCTCTTGGCTGTGGCCTCCACCTTCATGCTCTCCCCTGGCTCACACGGGCCGTCGAGCAGCTGGAGAGCCTTCACCAGGGGGTCTTTGGAACCACGACGTCTGATTTCTGAAAATCAGGCATACAGGTCACACAGAGCACCTCAATGGACATGGACAGGTGTCATAAGGCCTGTGGGTAACCCCATTACCTTCGGCTAAGGCAGTAGAATGCTCTAAAACTGTTCTGGGCTGGGCTGGCAACTCTCCGGCCACGCTGCAGAAGCCAGAGGAAGGCACCAGAGCTTTCCCGGCTACTGCACAACATGCACATGAACTGAACTATCACACCATCCCCAGACAGTCTGCACAGCTGCCGAGAGTCAATTCTAGAGACAGGTTTAAGAAGAACGCCTCGGCACAGCCCAGTGGGCCCAGCCTAAGAGGAGGGTTGATGCCTGCAGGCAGCAGTCTCCAGGTTCCCTGTCAGGGTGGTGGAGAGGGGGCCTCTGCAGAGCAGTTTCACTTCCTGCCCTAGTGTCTGCTCTGAGTAAAGTTTTCCTTCAGTTCTTACACTTCTTGCTAGGAAGCCCAGATGAAAGTATTTGAAGGAAAACCAGCTGTTTGTGGTATTGAAAGCATTGCTCACAACACACCAGGAAAGCTATTCGCCTTAGTCAGGTTTATGTTTATTTTGAGACAGGGGTTCTCTGTGTAGCCCAGGCTGTCCTGAAACTCACTCTGTAGACCAGGCTGGCCTGAAACTCACTTTGTCAACCAGGCTGGCCTTGAACTCAGAGACCCACCTGCCTCTGCCTCCTGAGTGCTGGGATTAAAGGCGTGCGCCACCATGCCTGGCTTCCATCCTGGTTCTTAAGATACAGACACTTTCAGGGTAGTGGAAGGCAGACACATTCACAAAGCATACCGAAGGATAAATCCAAGTAAAAGGTGTTACGATAGAAAACAAACTAACCTCTCCATAACACCTGCCCCGGCAGCGGGCGCTGTTCTCAGTGCGGTACCGCTCACAGCCAGTCTGTGAGGTACACAGGACGGTGTCCCCATGTTAAAGAGAACCGAAGCACAAAGAACTTGAGGAAATGACCCAGACCAGTACGTGGCAGGGCCCGGGGTGGGAAGCAGGAAGCGGGGCGCTAGAAGCCTTCCTCTTTGACACACACTTGGATGGACTCCAAGTGGAAGAAAAATGGAAGATGAGCTGACTCTGATGGAGAAGGTCACTTCCAGCGGAGGAAGCTTCATGAATGAAGATAGGGAGCTGGGAAACATGAGGGGTGCCTGCCATCCCGGGGGACCGAGAGGAAAGCTTCAAAGGCAGAAGTCCAGAGAAAAGGAGGCGATTTGGGAGAAGATCTCAGCTGGAGAAGGGGAAAGCCCAGAGACATAAATGTTGGGTGTTTGTTAGTTTTGTTGCCATCTTTTAAAAAAAGATTTACTTACGTATGTATACAAGTGCCTCGTCTGCATGAAAGCCTGCACACCAGAAGAGGGCATTGAATCGTGAGTCGCCATGTGGGTGCTGGGAATTGAACTCAGGACCTCTGGAAGAGCAGCCAACTGCTCTTATCCGCTGACTCATCCCTCCAGCTCTGTTATCTTTCTTTTTTTTTTAAAAAAATAAAAGTTTCAAGATTTATTTATTTTTAATTATGTGTGTGTTTCTGCAGAAACCAGAGGATGGTGCCAGATCCCCTGGAGCTCCAGTTACAGACAGTTCTGAGCCAATGAACTTGGGTTCTGGGAACCCAACTCTGGTCTTCTGCCAGAGCAGTAAGTGTTCTTAGTCACTGAGCCGTCTCTCCAGCCCTGTCTTTGCTGCTTTTTAAGACAGGGTGCCGTGTAGGCCAGGCCATCCTGGAGATTGTGACGTAGAGAAGGATGGTCTTGAACTCCAGGACTTTCCTGCCTCAGCCTCCCCAGAGCTAGGGTTACACTTGTTTGCAACTCATCCGGAAGCGAGGTTTCTTTCAAAAGGAAGAATAAGAAGTTTGGATTGTGCTGTGTACAGTGCAAATCCATTTAAAGCTTTTTTTCCCCGAGACAGGATTTCTTTGTGTAACAGCTCTGGCTCTCCTGGAACTCACTCTGTAGCCCAGGCTGGCCTCGAACTCACAGAGATCCGCCTGCCTCTGCCTCCCAAGTGCTGGGATTAAAGGCCTGTGCCACCATGCCTGGCCATTTAAAAATCTTAAAAACAGCCAGGCGGTGGTGGCGCACGCCTTTAATCCCAGCACTCGGGAGGCAGAGCCAGGCAGATCTCTGTGAGTTCGAGGCCAGCCTGGACTACCAAGTGAGTTCCAGGAAAGGCGCAAAGCTACACAGAGAAACCCTGTCTTGAAAAACAAAAACAAAAACAAAAAAAATCTTAAAAACAGGCAATTATAGCTGTGAGTCACTTTACGGTAACTCTAACAGCAGTGTATCGGATGAAGTGATAAATATCTGGCCTGAACTGATGCGCAGTAGTGTACAGTGAAACCCTGATATAAACCAGCCAATTAACAGTTAAACAGCTAGTCACTGTAGGGCAGGGTCAGTAGTGTCTGGAGATTGACCAGTCTGGGCCTAGGGGTCTTAGCAGGTCGCCCTAACCAAATGGAATCTCTGAAGATTCCTACATATTACACTTAGGTCTATCAGCATCTGTGGTCTTTTAGTCCATTGGAATCTAATTTGGCATCTCCTCTTGGAAAAGCCTCTCCTGCCCAGCTGGTCCTCTGCTGTCCTTCAGAGCTCACCAGCTGCCATGGTGTCCTGGCCCATTCTTGCCTTGTGTGTTTACTATGGTGTGCTTAGTTTTCGACATACGTGTTTCCAACTGGGTAGAGACGGCCAGGGCAGGGACCACCACACCTCACTTACGTCGGCAGGACACACACTGTGTCATGATGGGATGCGATGGGATGTCCAGGCACAGGACAATGTGGATCTGCAAGAGTGTGCAAGGAGATTTGTGCCACGGATAGCTGTTACTACTGTGAGAATAAAAGCAACTGCTGGAGAAGAGGACAGCCATTGGAAAGGATGGAGAGCCCAGGGCGGGCTCTGGACAAGGGGTTCTGAGTAAGCGTGGCTGACGGAGCAAGGAAGGGTTAGAAGGATGGCGAGGCAGGCAGCAAAAGGACCAAATGAGCCTGCAGGACTTCCTACAGAGGAGGACAAATGGACAAAACGATGTTCCCTGGACAGTCACTGACCCAGTAAGAGCTCTAGTCAAAGAAAGGACGACAGATGGAAAAAGCTATTCAAGGAAGGCCACTAATTAAAAAGGGCAAACTTTAGCCAGGCAGTGGTGGTGCACGCCTTTAGTCTCAGCACTCAGGAGGCAGAGGTAGGCGGATCTCTGTGTCCCAGGCCACACAAAGAGTTCTAGACTAGTGAGGGATATATGTGTGTGTGTGCATGTATATATATATATATAGTGTATGTATGTGTGTATGTATGTATGTATGTGTGTGGTATGTGTGATGACTTTATTTCTAGAGTGAGGTTCTGGATCTGTGGAATTCAGGACCCTGTCAGCAACCACCCCTGTGCCTCCAATCCCATGCAAGTCTACGCTCACTGGAATTACCTGGGCAAACTGTAATCCACATTTATTTAGCTGGTCCTCACCTTCACGGGACCTGACTTCACTGGCGGATGGAGCCTGCGAGCCAGATGGTACACACCACTAGGAATTCTAATGAGCAGTTAAACTTGAGGACATCTCTCACCCGCTTCCTCCGACTCCCTGGGGCTAATCTCTCCTGGCCTCATCTCCACACAGAAGGACACATCACAAGATGATGCTGTGAACACAGCTGGCAGAGCTGACCCCTGCTCACCTCACACCGGGTCAGGGGCCCAGCTGTCTGAGGCCAGAGCTGTGTCTTTGTCTTAGGATCTTGACTTTCAACCCCATGGCTTTTTCTTCCTTGCCTATTCTAGAGGTAGCTATGAAAAACAAGAAACAAAAACATACTCTGTTCTTGGCTCAGTTGAGATAAGGCTGGCATTTCAAAAAATAAAAGATCTTTTCTCAAGAACTAAGCAAAAGGAAACAGAACACACAAAGGAACCCAGGGGATGGATTTAGAATTTTTAGGTTTCTAATTAAAACTTATTTATGCTCAGTTCAGACAGTGTTTCCTAAGATCATGACTTCAGGGCTGGAGAGATATCTCAGTGGGTAAGAGCACTTGCTACGCTCACAGAAGACCCAGGTTCAGTTCCCAGTGCCCATATGGTGGCTCACAATCATTTGCAGCTCCAGTTCCTGACACCTTCTTCTGGACTCTTTCAGGTACGCACATGGTGCACATACATGCAGGCAAGCACTCATGCACATAGAATAAAAATAAACAGAGAAAAAAAAAGACTCTGGCTTCAACTCTGCCCCAAGTGAGCTGTATGAACCCAAGGAGCAAGACTGAGTCCATCCTTAAGTAGAGGTCCCGAGTCCAGCCTTAGGTAGAGGTCCTGAATTCTCCCTTAGGTAGAGGTCCCGAGTCCAGCCTTAGGTGGAGGTCCTTAGTCCACCCTGTGGTATTGTATTCCCCAAAATATTGTGTACCCTAATAAATTTATCTGGGGTCAGAGAACAGACAGCCACTAGATACAGAGGCTAGAAAATGGTGACACTCATGCCTTTAATCCTAGCATTCCAGAGACAGAAATCCCTCTGGATCTCTGTGAGTTCAAGGCCACATTGGAAACAGCCAGGCATGGTGACACACGCCTTTAATCCCAGAAAGCGAAGAGCCTTTAATCCCAGGGAGTGGTGGTAGAAAGCAGAAAGGTATATAAGGTGTGAAGACCAGAAACTAGAAGCTTTTGGCCTGGTTAAGCATTTGGCTGGTTAAGCTTTTAGCTGGTTAAGCTTTCAGGCTTTTTTTTTTTTTTTTGGTTTTTCGAGACAGGGTTTCTCTGTGTAGCTTTGCGCCTTTCCTGGAACTCGCTTTGGAGACCAGGCTGGCCTCGAACTCACAGAGATCCGCCTGGCTCTGCCTCCCGAGTGCTGGGATTAAAGGCGTGCGCCACCACCGCCCGGCTCAGCTTTCAGGCTTTTAGCAACAGTTCAGCTGAGACCCATTTGGATATGAGGACACAGAGGCTTCCAGTCTGAGGAAACAAGACCAGCTGAGAAGTTGGCCAGGTGAGGTTAGCTGTGGCTTGTTCTGTCTCTCTGACCATCCAGCATTTCACCCCAATAGCTGGCCCCGGGTTTGATTTTATTAATAAGACTCTCTAAGATTCATGCTACACCATCCTTAGGTAGAGGTCATGAGTCCATCCTTAGGTGGAGGTCATGAGTCCATCCTTAGGTAGAGGTCATGAGTTCATCCTTAGGTAGAGGTCATGAGTCCATCCTTAGGTGGAGGTCATGAGTCCATCCTTAGGTAGAGGTCATGAGTTCATCCTTAGGTGGAGGTCATGAGTCCATCCTTAGGTGGAGGTCATGAGTCCATCCTTAGGTGGAGGTCATGAGTCCATCCTTAGGTAGAGGTCCTGAGTCCATCCTTAGGTAGAGGTCTTGAGTCCATCCTTAGGTAGAGGTCTTGAGTCCATCCTTAGGTAGAGGTCCTGAGTCCATCCTTAGGTAGAGGTCCTGAGTCTGTCCTTAGGTAGAGGTCTTGAGTCCATCCTTAGGTAGAGGTCTTGAGTCCATCCTTAGGTAGAGGTCCTGAGTCCATCCTTAGGTAGAGGTCCTGAGTCTGTCCTTAGGTAGAGGTCCTGAGTCCATCCTTAGGTAGAGGTCATGAGTCCATCCTTAGGTGGAGGTCCTGAGTCCATCCTTATGTAGAGGTCCTGAGTCCATCCTTAGGTAGAGGTCCTGAATCCATCCTTAGGTAGGGGTCCTGAGTCCATCCTTAGGTAGAGGTCTTGAGTCCATCCTGAGGGTAAAAGTTTTGCTCACAAGGAAATTTCAATAGACTTGCATTCCAATGAGATACAGTGATTGGCATCTTGAGTTATTCCATCTGTGTGCAGTATGTCTTTGTAGTGGCGTTTTCCTGTTCCCTCCATTTGAAATGAACTAGTAGCCAACTGGAAAGCACACAGCTGAAAATCCTCGTTCCTTGTATGGCCCAGGAATGGAGATGTTGGTAAAATATCTTTTGAAACAATGTTTAATTAGGCGGAAAAGAGCCTAGACACCTCCCCCTTCCAGGGCATTAACCTTCCAGTCCATTCCAACACCTGGCTGTCCCCAACCTGAGGCACCATAGAAACAGAAACAATCACAGGGCTGTAAGCCGACCCTTCCTGAAGGGAGAATAGCCCCTGACGTGCAGGGCTGGCTCCAAGAGGAAATGAGCCTGAGAAGGAGGAAATGGCAAGAGGAAGCTACACCCTGGCTGCCGATAGAGGCCATTTACTGTGGCAGACAACGGGGTGCTGTGGTTGGGCAGCAGATAAACACTCGTTTGCAGCCTCTCTGAGACTCAGGGCTGCCCCACGCCAGTGAAAACTGCTACTGATATGTACAAAGCCGAACCGGGACTGGAAAATTCCCCTTTCCAGTCCGTAGTTCTCGCACACATAATTAAGTCATTCACATCCAACACACAGCAGAAGGCCATGTCTTTCTTAATTAACTATCAACAACTTGCAGGGTCTCACTCTGTGGCCCAGGCTGACTTCTAACTTGCAGTGATCCTCCTGCCTCAGCTTCCCAGAGACTGGGATTACAGGAGTGTACTACTACACCTGGCAACAAATTTAACTGCTATAATATTAATCCTATATTATATAGGATTCTCTTTAAAAATAGGGTTCTCTCCCTCTCAACAGTCAAGCTGACTACATTTGCTCACCATGTACATCACAGGTACGTCATGCTCATAATCTCACTGAAGCCTGGGAGCATCCTGATGGGTGTTGTTAGGCCTCTGCCCTGCAGGCCACTGAGTGGGCAGTCCATGCTTCTCTACCATCCATACCTTACTTTGTATGTATCTTTATGAAAAAGAGTTTCTGTAATTTTTTTCATTAAAAAAATTTAGATTTATTTACTTTTATTTTATGTGTATGAATGTTTTGCCTGCACATATGTCTGTGCACCATGAGTGTGCAGTGCCTGTAGAAGCCAGAAGAGGGCGTCAGATCCTCTGGAATGAGTTACAGACAGTTGTGAGTGCCATGTGGGTGCTGGGAATGAAACCCAGGTCCTCTAGGGAAGGAAGCAAGTGAGTGTTCTAAATCACTGAGCCATCTTTCCAACCACACATATAAAATTTTAGTTATAATTCCAAATAACATATCTTTCCCCCTAATCCTTTTCATGTTTCCAAAATCACTAAACACGAAGCCTCGTGAAGCTCTGTTTTCTCTTGGAGTCAGGAACGGGGCTGTTGTACAACTGACTTACCACGGTTTTCTACCAGTGCTCAAGTTTCTAATCTGAAGTTAGCATTTCCTATCAGCTAACTCAGGATACTTCAACAAAGGCAGATCTAATTCAGACACCCTGAAATTTACCTAGGAGAGACAGATTAAAGACTCAGCTGGGGTGCAGTCTAATGGCAGAACACTTCTGGGCAGGTGTGAAGCCCTAGGCTCAATCTCCAGCACTAAGGAAAAAACAAGCATTCATGTGGATTTTTCTCTACAATAGTTTTTAACATGCTGGGGTTGTCCTTCAGACCTGACTATTTAAACAAGCCAATAAAACCACTTATAGGCAAAACAAAAATTTAAAAACAGTCTTTGTCCGGGTGGTGGTGGTGCATGCCTTTAATCCCAGCACTTGGAGGCAGAGCCAGGAGGATCTCTGTGAGTTCGAGGCCAGCCTGGTTTCACAGAGCAAGATCCAGGACAGGCACCAAAACCATATGGAGAAACCCTGTCTCAAAAAAACCAAAAATAAATAAATAAATAAAATAAAAATTAAAAACAAAAAATAAAAACAGTCTTTGACAGGAATTCACCAGTCAAAGCCACAGGCTGCCGGCTGCCCTGGTAACTCCCTTTTCAGCTGAGTGATTTGGACAACTTAGTTCACTCTTCTGGACCTAGGTTTCCTCGATTGTTTAGTACTCCCTGCCTTTACACTGGTGTTGGAGCATTTGGTGAGGTTATTTGGCAAGCTTGGCACCTCAAAGCTCTTGCCGAGCAGCATCCTAATGCCTCCTGTGGAAGAATCCTCTTGCTAACTGACAGCTGCCTGAGGAGCTCCTAAAGACCCGCCTAGTGCGCAACTCTCAGTTTTGTGGCTCCACTGCTGAATTACACAGAACACCGGTATCAGCTGCTCAGGGAAACTGCTCCTGTCATTTAGCAGAAAAGTGACAGGTTTACGCTAATCACACTTCCTGTACCCAGTCCTGTTTTTTTTTTTTTTTTTTTTTTTTTAATTAACAATCCTAAACCTCAAGGAGAATTTATTTGTAAATTCTTAAGTTCTGCAAGTTAAAAGTTTTCAGGGGGAAGTCAGGCAGTGGTGGCACACGCTTTTAATCCCAGTACCAGAAGGCAGAGACAGGAGGATCTCTGTGAGTTGGAGGGCCAGACTGGTCTGCGTAATGAGTTCCAGAACAGCCAGAGCTATATGGTGAAACCTCGTCTTTGTGATGCATGCATAGAGTATACATGGTATGTATTTTAAAAGAAGAAACATTAAGTTAAACTGACCCAAAGATTGTTTTGTTATCAGAAAAGCATTGCATTCTTAAATTACTAATTTCATAAATAAGGTAATTTTAAACTTTGTTTATCTTTCATTTGAAACAAGGTCTTACTGTCTGGACCAGAACTCCAAATGTAATACAGGGTGGTCTTTAACACCGATCATCTTGCTTCTGCCTGCTGAGTGCTGGAATTACAGGCTTGCACCATCACACCTTGTTAAAAGTTAGTAATTTACATTATTAGTAAATTTGAACTAACTTACCATTGAATAAATTCACTTTATATTTATCTATACTATTTAAAACAAAGCAAAGAACTTGATAAATACTCAAATATTAAACACTAATTTTTTTTTTTTTAATTGAGACAGGGTTTCTCTGTGTAGCCCTGGCTGTCCTGGAACTCAATCTGTAGACCAGGCTGGCCTCAGACTTACAGAGATCCATCTGCCTTTGCCTCTGCCTCCTGAGTGCTGGGATTAAAGGCATGCCCCACCACTGCTCAACCCTAAATATTCTTGTATTTATCTTTTTTTTTTTTGAGACAGGGTTTCATTATATGTCCCTGATTGTCTCAGAACTTTCTTTGTAGACCAGGCTGGCCTTGAGCTCACAGAGATCAGCTTGGCTCTGCCTCTCAAGTGCCAGGATTAAAGGTGTGTGCTACCATGCACAGCTTATTATATTTATCTCATACTGGATATTTTAAACTTCTTTGGTAGGTGGGTAGGGGAATAAGGACTCAGTATGTAGCCAAGGCTAGCCCTGAATTCAGTATCCTCCTGTCTCAGGCCCTCAAGTCTTGGAGTACATGCTACTAGCTCAAGCTCAATTTTGACTTTGGTATATCACGTGACTTTGAGCAGAGAGATGGTCTAGCTTTGGGTCAAGTCTGCAATGCCTTTAAATATGTCTCTCAGAGACGCGGCACTGGTGAGAGAGTACTCATTTTGGATTGGCAGATCTCAACTCAAATTCTTCATCTATTCTGAAAAAGTCTTGTGAAGTCGGGTGAGAGACTGTAATCTCAGCACTTGGGGGGCTGAGGAAGGCAGAGAGCCGTGAGCTCAAGGACAGCATCACTACAGAGCAAGACCCTTTCTCAGAACACACAAATGAACAAAGCCCAGTGAGAACCAAAACAGCATCCAGAGTGCCTCATGCCTGTGAGGCTGATGCAGAAGGCCAGCCTGGCTGGCTTAGGGAACAGACCTTGCTGAGTGTGGTGGCCAATGCCTTAATGCCAACAGAGGCAGGTGGGATCTCTGAGTTCCAGGCCAGCCTGGTTTATACAGCAAGTTCCAGGACAGCCAGGACCACACAGAGAAACCCTGTCTTGAAAAACAAACAAACAAAAAAGTTTAAAAACTATAGTGAGTAGACCTTGTCTCTTTAAAAGAAAAAAAAAAGTACACACTTAAAAAAAAAAGTATGTATGTGTCTCGATTACTTGGCAGGTAATGGTGCATGCTCTCAGTTGACTGGGGTTCAATTCCCAGAGCCTACATGGTAGAAGGAGGGGACTGATTCCTACCGGTTGCCCTCTGATTTCCACACATGAACTGTGGCAAGCGCCTGACCCATCCACCAAATAAATAAAGTCTTGTGTCCTCTAAGCTAGTAGCAACAGGGGAATGGTTAGCCCCTTTAGAGAGCTTTTGTGGTGATTAAACAAAGAAAGTGGAACTGGGGATGCAATTCAGTTGCAAAACACGGGTTTACTAAGCTCAAAGTTCTGGGTTCAATCCCCGGCATGGGACTAGAAGGGGAGCAATTAGAGAGGCAGCTGTACTCCTGGGCTCTCCTGACTGGTGCACTTCTCACCCCTTCACAGAAGCTGCTTTCCTTTTCTACTTTTTTTTTGGGGGGGGGGGTAGGTTAGTGTTTTTGAGACAAGGTTTTTCTGTGTAGCCGTGGCTGTCCTGGAACTTCTGCCCTTTGAAAGCTGGGATTAAAGGTGTGTGTGAGTCGCCACCACTGCTCTGATGAAGCTACATTTTGCAGCCAGTGGAGGTTACCACAGAGAACCACAACTGGTCAAAACACAGAGAAAAGTGACCTTGGATACCCATCCCCCAAGGGGGCATCTGTAACAACTGCTACAGCCGAGGCTAAGGTTGTGGAAGAAGGGGGGGGGACACACTGTAAGAGCCGGGGGACCAGGAGGATGGCTGTAACAATGTCCTCTGGACCTGGCAGAGGTGCTACAGTCGTGAATTCTCAGCAGCTGTGGCTGCGGGCTCAAGACCACACTAGCAAACACATCAGCATGGGTCGGGAAGGGCTCACAATCATCCCCAACCCCACAAGCTGAGAGTCTTCAGGAAATCCATGGCTGTTAAAAGAGGAAGAGACAGTTCCGTCAGGGACAAGCCCGGGGTGCCCATACCCCTGGGGCAGCCCTACACCCATGTGCGTGTGGCAAACACTGATCAGATGCAGTAGGCTCTATGTATATTATATTCATACAGTGATGCGTATATGTCATCTATTATATATGCTATAGAAGAAGATGCCATGTATTTGAGGGGGGGTGTGGGGACACAGGAGGATTTGGAGGGGAAGGGTGGGTGTGACCATAACTCATTGTACTTATGTATCAAATTCTAAAAATAAATGAAAAGGAAAAGAATAAAAAGGAAATAGAACACTTTTCCTTGGTTATATGTAAAAGTCAATCCTTTCCCTTATTCCTTTTAAACCGCTGATATTTCGTAAAAGTGACTAATTTCGTTTTCACTTCCTTTCATTCACAGATTTCATTAGGGGCCGCAGTCCAGTGACCTGCAGGGTCACAGCCTGGCCAGGGCACACCCTCCCCACGGTGGTACCTTATCTCTGTGAGCAGGGAAGCAGGAAACAGAGCCGAGCTTTCCTGTCGCTGGCTCGTTCTTGCCTGTCTTGGCTTTCCAGGGTGTGACAGCTACCTCTCCGCTGGCCTCTGCAGGGATGGCTCGCCCATCCCGAACTGGATAGCTCTTCGGTGTGTCTCAACACAGTAAAGTCTTCCACGTGTGAACAGGATACTCGAGTCGGCACTCAGGACCCACAGATTCCATTACCGGTGTTTACTTTAAAATTCCCCAAGTAAATCTGAACAACTAGATTGATGTTTTGCCTCAGGACTGCTCACACCAACTTACGAGAACCGAGTGAAAGGGGAAGGGTCTGACCCCAAGACTCATGAGAGGGTTTGTTCAGCCCACAGACTGGAACGGCTGACAATGACTGTTAACCAATTGTTCCCTAGTAATTAATTGTTTTGTTTCAATGTTGAAGGACTTAAGGTAAATCTTCTACCACAATGCAAAAAAATATATTACATCTGCAAATGCTTACAAACCCCTTAAGCGTATATTTGTACTGACTTAGGACTCCCATTATGGATGCCAATGCCTTTGAATGTGGCCAAGATATGTGTATTAGCAATCTTAAAAACTAAAGACCGTGAAGCCAGTGAGACACTCAGCGGATAAAGGCGCCAACCAACACCAAGCCCGATGTGACAATGGATGAGATAACTGTCTCCCACAGGTTAGTGCACAAGTGCGCCCGAATAGAATGCAATAAAAGTTTTTAGAAGGTGAGGGCCACATACTGAGCAGACTCTGAAACGCCATCTTGCACAGGAAAAACTTAAAAACAAAACCCTTCAAATTCTTAGAACTCTGAAGGACACTCAGAAAGACATTCAGAACATTTCCCTTTAAGATTTGAATCTAATTTCTGTTTCTTCCAGTCAACAGGATCTTCTTAAATTGCTCTCTTCCTCAAATATCTATCATCTATCTATGTGTCTATATATGTATGTATGTATCCTCTATCTATGTATCTATGTATCTATGTATCTATCTATCTATCTATATCTTTCTAGGGTTTTTTTTTTTTTTTTGAGACAAGGTCTCTACATAACCCCGATTGTCCTGGTATTGACTATGTAGACCAGGCTGGCCTTGAACTCACAGAAATCCTCTTGCCTCTGCCTCTTAAGTGCTGGGATTAAAGGCATGTGTCACCACGCCCACCCCTGATTACAATTCTCTAACTCTCAAATTGAGAATGCTATTTCTGTCCTCATCACGCAGAACCCAGCCACAAACCTGTTATCATCTGCTGGGCGTCGTAGGGTTCCATGTAGCCGTCATTTTCTCCCACTCTCTCTGCGTCTCTTTGACCTTTCGTCCGTTTGGCATCATACGGGTCAGCATAGTCTTCTAAAATGATAACCTGTCCAATGAGAAAGGACAGCTGCTAAGGAGTTCCCAGATACGAAAATCCCAACAGCATTACCGAAACCTCCTACAGGAACAAGGAGTCAGAAATCTCTCATGAGTTCTGGCAGCTTTTGTACTTGATCATATATCTCTGTCAGACAAACTTTTTTTTTTGTACTTGATTTGTGACAGTTCACCTAAACTCTTGCTTGTGGGTTAGAGGGTGGCAGGGTGGGCAGTGGGAAGTGCAGGGTATCTGTAGCCTCAGTGCACAAAAAGAATTGTTCTACCACATCCTGACAGCTCAGAGTCTGCTGTCAGCTAAGTGATATAGTCCCCGTGAATCAGTCACCTCACAGCACTGAGTTGGGTCAAAATGAATCTAAGACCTGCTTCCTGGCCTCAAGGAATTTTTTTTTTTTTTCGAGACAGGGTTTCTCTGTGTAGTTTGGTGCCTGTCCTGGATCTTGCTCTGTAGACCAGGCTGGCCTCCAACTCCCAGAGATCTGCCTGGCTCTGCCTCCTAAGTGCTGGGATTAATGGCGTGTGCCACCACCGCCCTGCATGCCTCAAGGGATTTTTAAGAGCTCCAAAGAGACAGGCTTCCCAGGCTAGCACTGAACAGTACTGCAGACGTTCTGGGTTCCATAATTCACAGGGAGAGTGATTCAGCAGCTACAAACCAGACAGAATTTCGATGGTGTTTGTGTCCAAGAGCATCTATCATACCAAACCCACAGGGCGCATGGAGAAGCTCTGTGTGCACAGCAGTTCTGTTCGGTAGCGGCTGAGTGACACCACAGGGTGAGACCCCTTCTCAGGAGGAAGCCAGAGCCCCGCCCGCTCCACAGTCTCTAGCAGAACATCCTCTAGAAAGCTCATGAGGTACTACAGGAGCACGAGGAAAGAATTCAGACAGTTAAAGAAGTGAAGAGAATGGAACAGACTGGAAGAATCTGCCACCTTGGAGAAGACAGCCTAAGAAACGTCAACCACCCAGAAGTGACACCCACCACAGGGGACGGTGATTGCCACTCACCCCACCCCGTTCTTGACACCTGCTCCACATGCTGTAACTCGGATACAGCAGGGAAGACAGGATGTGACACTCAGTCCTTGGCTCTAAGCTGCTGTGAGGGTCTCCACCAACAGTGAGGTACACCCCCCAGTTATATACAAGACGCGTCCACATCCATCTTCCAATGGCTCTGCTCAGTGCCTGGCACCGGACAGGCACACTAAACATTGCTGTGAACTCTTGAATGGAGCAGTGAACAGGCACCCAATATATGCCACCTTACGCATGCCACAAATCCCTGGCAGGCTAGGTAGGCAGCTTGTTGAAAGCCAAGAGGAAATTAAAGCCCCTCACCAGGAAGGGGTTGCTTGGGCTGAAGCCTAAAGTCTGGGCGGGAGCTCTTCTCTCTCCCCATTTCTCACAGGACAGAAAGCCCAGCTCTGCCCTGTAAGGATGGAGAGTAAGCTCACAGGTCCACTCCTCCCCTTCCTTACCTTTCCCACACTGGACAGCACCCAGAAGCCCTTTGGTGACTAAGATGCAGGAAACACCTTCTCTCCTGATCTGCAATTTCCTTAAGGGCATTTCCCGCTGCCCCCTTAGTGCCCATGGCCCTTACTCTATAGCACAGCAAATATCCACAGAATGAATGGAAGGCCCGTCATCTTGGAGATGCTGGAACTCTGAGAGGTTGGGGAGATGGGCAATCTACACTTCACAGTTTACACGCTCCTGTTGCTCTGTATGCTCAAGAGGTGTAAGCCATACAGAAGTCTAGCTTTGGTAGACCCCTTGACGACAAACTTGAAAACAAGAACCAGGGTATACCACACCCATAAAAGGGCCAATTTCTTTCCCTTCCCATCAACTGCTCTTCTAAACCACGAACAAAAACCAAATACATCAAACTTTGCAGCCACGGTCTCGAAGCCTGGGCGAGAATCTTTCCAAGAGAAAGTCAGTCTAATGATTTTTAAATGGTCACTTGGGAGTCAGAATGGACTCGGGGGGACCTTAGAAAACATCTTCAACTTATCTCACACATAAAAAAATATTGGGGTTCATCAGGCTCCCATGAGCCTCCCCCCTCCCGCCCCGCACTGAGACAGGTGGGTAGAGACGCTGTATTCTTACCGTGTCTTGTTTCGTTATCTTGGCCTTGTCCAGCTCGGGGCCCAGGGAGGAAGGTGAAGAGGACGCAGAGGAAGAGGAGCTGCTGGAGCTGCTGGAGCTGCCGCCACCCGGGTAGCCACCCTTGCCGTTCTTCTCCTGCGTGTCCACCTTGATGAGCCTGCTGATGTAGGTGCTGCAGCCCGCGCTCTTGGCCACCGCACCCCGGTGGGGCTCCTCCTCAGTGGCGGCAGCGGGGGCGGTGGCGGTGACCCGGGAGTTCTTCCGACCCTTGCCGGCCGCGGCCTGGATCAGACCCTGCAGGCTGTCCCGTGACAGTCGGCTGTCTTTGGGGGGTCCGCCGCCGGCCCTGCTGCCCCCCAGCTCGGCCGCCGAGTTCTTCCGGCCCTTGCCCGGGGTGGCCGCCGAGCCGCCCGTCTCCGAGTTCTTGCGCGGCTTGCCGCCGGCGCCCCCGGGCCGGGCGCGCTCCGACGCCGTCTTCAGGGTCAGCGGGAACTCCTTGAACCACTTGGCCGCCATCAGGGGGCCCGGGAGCGTCGGGGCCGCGGAAGAGACGAGCGAGGAGACCCAGCCGAGACACCGAGTGGCGCCAGGAGCCGGGGGCCGCCGCATTCCCCGGGGCTGGGCGCTGGAGGCAGAGGCGCGCGCCGGGCAGGGTGGGACCCTGGCCCGAAGCTGGACGGGCGGGCGCGGGCTCTTGCGGCGCCGTGTCCTCTGCGCTCCACCGCCAGCGGCCGCCGGGCGCCGGGGCTTCCCCTGCTTTTCCTCCAGAGGTGGGCGAGGCCGAGCCCACGGAAGCCCCCGGCAGGCAGCCCTGCCCACCCTCGCAGGGACGACAGCGGCTGCAGTGCCCGGGCGCCCGCCTCACGGGGGACGCACAGGACGGACGCACGGACGGACGGACGCACCCCTCCCTCGGGGGCGTCGGGGGACCCCCCGCGTGCACGCCGGCCTCGCCCCGCGACCCCCTGTCTGCAGACGGGACGTGCGCGGCGAGAGTGGCCTGGAGTCGCGCTCGGGGACGACTGTCGCCAGCGCCCCCGCTACGTCCCTTGCTCTCCGCGTCCGGGGCGCGGCCTTCCCTGCGCGCATGGAAACAGGCGCGAGGGGCGAAGGCTCGAAGCTCGGCCCGGCGGCCGCGTGCGAGCCTGGACCACACGGACCACGCGGGCTCCCGCGCACCTACGGCCTGGGCTGCCGGCCGGGCGAGGAGGGCGACCGGGTCCCCGAGGAGGAAGAGCGTGGTGGCCCTGACCGGCTCCAGACAGAGAGAGACTGCGCCTCTGCCCTCTGCGTGCTCTCTTTCTCTCTTTCTTCTCTAGCTAGTTGGTTCTCTCATTCTCGCTCTCTCCTCAAAGCAATTTCAAAGCTTTTTGGTTAAGAGGATTAAGTCTGAGCGTGAAACTAAACCTTTTCGTTTAAAAAACGTTAAACGTGGCAGTTACTTACAAGCCTTCACTGGTAGACCTGCGTGCGTACTTTTGAGTCAGAAAATGTATCTTTTCCTTTTTCCAGATACAGGCCAAAATACCAAGCTCGCCTGACCTGACAGTCGGAACTTTCTTGCGGTGCTGATGTCTTCCTTCCCCTTCTTCCCCTCTTTCCCCGCTCCCTCTCTCCCTTCTCCCTCTCCTATGGAATCCAAATTTGCCCCTAGTTCTGTGCATTGGAGGACGATCTAGCTGGGATGGCAAAGGGCGCGCCACCGCTGCGAATCTCACGTGGTGCTGAGGATGGAGCCTAGGGCTTCCTGCTCGGTAGACAAGCACTCTCCCAACAGAGCTAGTCTTCAGCCATGTGCAGCTTTTGACAGGTTTCCATTACTGATCTGGGTGTGTGTGTGTGTGTGTGTGTGTGTGTGTGTGTGTGTGTGTGTGTGTGTGTGTGTGTATGTGTAACTTTCTCCGCCCCTCCTCCCCGCCTTTCTCTCACCTGCAAGGGTTTACAGTTTGCCTGCTCTTTTTTTTTTCTTTCAAACTCGAATAAAATCATCTTCGAACCTCAAAGTAAAAATAAAACAACAATAAATAAATAAATAATAAACAAATAAATAAATAAAACAACGGAGACGTACGGGGGAGACTTACGCAGCAGGTTCGAAAGTTGGAGCTACAGGCTGTGGAAAATGGATAGCAGCAGCCTCCATCAGCTTGGAAGAAATGCAGGCTCAACCTGACCATTCAGACTCTAAAAAGTCATCTTAACTTAAATTGAGGCATAATTTGGATGTCACCAAATTCAGCCATTTAAAGTGTATACTTACGGGATTTTAATATATTGAAGTCTCATAATCTGATTTTAAGACAGATCCCCCTAATAGGTGGGGAGGTAGCTTAGTTGATATCATGCTTGGCATGTAGGCATGAGAACCTGAGTGTCAACTCCAGCACCCAGAAAGAAAACCCCTGGGAATCACACTGTCCTAATCCCAGTGCTGGAGAGGCAGGGGAGAACAGATCCCAGGACTCCATCGCCAGCTAGCCTACCCTAATGGGCAAGCCCCAATTCCAATTAAGAAACCTCTTAAAAAACAAAGTAGACATTGTTTTTTTTTTTGGTTTTTCGAGACAGGGTTTCTCTGTGTAGCTTTGCGCCTTTTCCTGGAACTCACTTGGTAGCCCAGGCTAGCCTCGAACTCACAGAGATCCGCCTGGCTCTGCCTCCCGAGGGCTGGGATTAAAGGCATGCGCCACCACCGCCCGGCCAAAGTAGACATTGTTGAGGAAGGACATTCAAGGTTGACTTCTGGCCTGCATACATGTGCAAACATGTCCTTTACCACACTTGAATATTTACACACACATCCCCTCCCAAAAAAAATCACTATTCCAGAAGGAAACTTAATATTTATTAGCAGCTACTCCTCATCCCCGCCTCCATGGGCAGTTTATTATTAGCTGTGGTTCTCTAGTCTAGAGGAACAGAACACACACACACACACACACACACACACACACACACACACACACACACACAAACACACACTGAATTGTTGGCTTACAAAATAAAGTCTGGGTAGCCAAACAGTGGCTTTCTCACATCAGAGAGGCCAAGACCCTGGTAGATGTTCAGTCCACCATGTTGAATGTCTCACCAGTTCCAGCCTGGCACAGAAGGCCTGGAGGATTCCTGGAGACTTATGGCCTGAGTCTGTGTTGGGAGCCTAAAGGAGCTGGTTCTACTACCCCCAAAGGGATGCAGTAGCAAAGGTTGGATGAACTTCCCTGCAGAGTGCCAGCAAGCAGGCAAAAGGCAGGCTTCCTTCTTCCATGCCCTTTGCATCTGGGCTGACACCACAAGGTGTGCCCACATTTAGCACCATCAAGAAAGTCCCTCACAGGAGTGCCCAGCAGCTTGTCTTTCCAGATCCAATCAAGTTGACAAGGAAGATTGTCACCATCTGTTTTGTTTTTACATGTTTGACTGCTCTGGAAGTTTCGTGTCATTGGAATCACACACGTGACCTCCTTGGTCTGCCTGTTGTCTTAGTATCCTCTTTGAAATCCATGCACACTGCACACATGCGCACCCTTCATTCATTTTATATTGCCCAGTAATATTTTTGTGGTGCTCATGTGTCACTGATAACATTTGGATCATTTTCACTTTTTTTTTTTTTTTTTTTGGTTTTTCGAGACAGAGTTTCTCTGTGTAGCTTTGCACCTTTCCTGGACCTCGCTTTGGAGACCAGGCTGGCCTCGAACTCACAGAGATCCACCTGCCTCTGCCTCCTGAGTGCTGGGATTAAAGGCATGCGCCACCACCGCCCGGCTCTACATTTTACTGTTATAAAAATGCTATGAATATTAGTGAAAAAGTCCTTTTGTGGATATATGTTCAAATTTCTCAGGACTGGAATGGTCAAGTCCCGTGGTAACTCGCTGTTTTGACTTTTTGAGAAGCTGCCAAACCCCTTTTCAAACTCTCTGCATCATTTTACACCAGCAGCATGCCAGGCTGTCCACACCTGGACACGCCACACCCTGGAGTTGGGTGTTTTGACTTAGAGCTGTCCCACTGAAGTGGTAGCATCATGCTTTTGTTTTGCATTTCTCTAGTAGCTAAAGATGTGGAACATTAGCTAGGTGTGAGAGTACATACCTAAAATCCCAGAACTCGGACAGCGGGGCCAGGAGGGCCAGGAATTTAAGGCCAGCCACCTGAGAGTCCGTCTTAGTTACTGTTCTGATGCTGTGAAGAGACACGATGACCAAGACGATTTATAAAATAAAGCACTTAACTGGGAACTTGCGGAACAGTTTCAGGGGGTTAGTCCATTATTGTCGCAGTGGGGAGCGTGGCAGTAGGCAGGTAGACACGGTGCTAGAGCAGTAGCAGTGAATCTTGGTCTGGCATGGGCTTTTGAAGCTCTCAAAGCCCACCCCAGTGACACACCTCCCCCAACAAGTACACACCTACTCCAACAAGGCCACACCTCCTAATCCTTCCCAAACAGTTCCACTAACTGGTGACTAAGCATTCAAATATATGAGCCCATAGGGCTCATTCTCATTCAGAGCCTTTTTTTTTTTTTTTTAAAAAAAAAGACACGGAACATCTCTTTGCTATTTGCATAGTTTTGGAAAAATATTTCAGATTGTTTATTCCTTTTTGTCTTGTTACTGATTTGTAAAGTTTTTTCACATAGTCTTACATTTTGAAAAGCAAACAAGGACCAAAAAGATGGTTCAGCAGGTGAAGGTACTTGACACCACATCTGAGAACCTCAGTTCTATCCCTGGGACCCACAGTAGAAGGAGAGAACTGGTTACTACAAGTTCTTTGATTTGCATACACACACACACACACACACACACACACACACACACACACACACACACTCTCCACTCTAAATAAATAAGTGTAATTAAAATGTTAATAAACAAAGATTAAGAAATGAAACATGTGACACTTCTCAGCCCCAGTATTAGAAGTGGGAGGAGCTCAGGACTCAAGTCACCAGGTTAGATTATAGACAGTCAACAACCAAAGAACAAGAAGACTCTAGGTTTCTGAGCAGACTCCAGGAGACTGGTGCTCAACCTGCGGGTCCTGACCCCTTTGACAAGCTTCTAAATTCAAAATTATTTATATTACAATTCATAACAGTATCAAAATTACAGTTACGAAGTAGCAACAAAATAACTTGATGGAGGTCACCACAATTAAGGAGCTATATAAAAAGATCCCAGCATTAGGAAGGCTGAGAACCAGTGTGCTAGGAGATGATGGAGAAATGACCAGGTTCTGGTCTCTGAGCTTTGGTGCCTCCTTTTTGGTTTTTTTTTTTTTTTTTGGTTGGGGATTAAATGAGGTTGTGTAAGAGCGTGCTCATCATAACACCAGGCAGGCCAGTGAGGCATCTTTGAAAGTTTCTGCTGAGTCTATACTTGGGAAGTCTTGGTGCTTGCCTGAGTCCAAAAGACCATACACATTTCCGTGGTTCGACAGGAAGTTTGGATGGACAGTCTATGTCCAGTTTTCTCCATAAACTTCTTCACTCACTCCTGAGCACTGCCTTAGCTGCTCTTGGCTTTGTTTGGATTTATTTGCCCACAAAGTAGCTGTTTCTTCCCACAGCTGGGAACATTTTAGAAAAAAGTATTTCTCTTTAATAGTTAACACTTTAGCTGGACCTGGGGGTGCGTGCAAGTAATTCCAGAACATGGAAAGTAGAGGACTGGAATATCAAGAATTTAAGGCCATTTTTGGCTACCTAGTGAGTTCAAGGCCATTCTGCGCTACATGAGACCTTGTCTCAGAAAAACATATCAGCAGCAATAATACTAATACTGATACTAATACTAATAGTAACACTAATATTAATGCTAGTTTTAAGCCAGGTGTTAATTCCAGCACTGTGGTGGCAGAGGCAATAGGTCTCTGTGAGTTTGAGGCCAGTGTGGTCTACACAGGAATTCCAGGTTAGCCAAAGGTACACCGACTTTGTCTTTAAAATTAGTAAATAAGTAAATAAAACAAAAATAAGCAGATTATTAGTAATGTTTTAATTTGTATTTCTCCTAAAGTAAAGGAAAAACAGAATCAATTTGACAGCTTTCTTGTATGTAGGAGCAATGAGGGCTGTGTGGTTTCCGGCCTGAGTTGTTCAGCTGGTGACTGTGAGCGGGTGACCATACGCTTTGATGTGCCCACCCACGTGATCCAGCAGGGGGCGTAGTTTGGCGGCAGGGCATGGGCTCCACCTCCACTGCCATTAGAAAGCAAACAAAGATAAAACCTCACAGACTGGAAGGAGCTGCCAACAAAAGGTTCACAAATTCCCAGTATCTATGGTTTAGTCACGTGAGTGCACAGTCTCACTTCGCTCTCCTCCTGTGGGACCGGCAAATAAATAAAAAAGTGTATTTATGGGGCTGGAGAGATGATTGAGTAGTTAAGAGCTGCAGACGTTCTGAGTTTGGTCCCCAGCACCCACACAATAGCTTACAACATGTCCAGAACTCCAGTTCCAGGGAATCCTCTCCTGGCCTCCAAAGGCACCAGGCATGGACACAGTGTGCATATACAAGTACAGGTAAAAAAAAAATCATATGAATACAAATAAAACACAAGTACACATCATTAAAGAATATGTGTGTGTATGAATGTATACAAACGCCCTGGTACAGGTGTGGGCGTCACAGGACAACTTAGGAAATATTCTCTCTTTCCACCATGAGAGTCCTGGGTATTGAACTCAGGTTTTCGGGCTTGGTGGCATTTGTCTTTATCCACTGAGCCATCCCACAGGCCCTATGGCAAAGCTTTTCACACAGGGTTATGATGAGCCAGAGAGTGGCTGAGTGCGTGAAAGTACTAGCCACGGAAGACTGATGACCCTAGCTTGATCCCTGGAACTGTTGTAAAAAAGCCAGATGCAAGCCGGGCGGTGGTGGCGCACGCCTTTAATCCCAGCACTCGGGAGGCAGAGCCAGGCGGATCTCTGTGAGTTCGAGGCCAGCCTGGTCTCCAAAGCGAGTTCCAGGAAAGGCGCAAAGCTACACAGAGAAACCCTGTCTCGAAAAACCAAAAAAAAAAAAAA
The DNA here is from genome assembly GCF_007827085.1 of Peromyscus californicus insignis. NCBI lineage: Eukaryota > Metazoa > Chordata > Mammalia > Rodentia > Cricetidae > Peromyscus > Peromyscus californicus. Next base: position 69,404,221 of record NW_026294617.1, on the reverse strand, counting down.
AAGCCAGATGCGGTCGCCGGGAGTGCACAGTGCGGCAGCAGGAACACAGTGACCCTGCCCCAACAAGATGGGCGGCGAGCATTCTGTCCCAGAAGTTGTCTCTGACTTCCATTGACACTCCGTGGCACAACTCACATGGAGGTTATGAGGAATTGGCAACAATTAGAAGTTTCTAAATAGCAAGCCAAAAATTAATTAAAACCCAGACACCATGACTGTGTTGCTTCGAACACATAACTGAACTCTTCTTCTCCTCCTCCTCCTCCTCCTCTTCCTTCTCCTCCTTCTCCTCCTTCTTCTCCTTCTTCTCCCTGCTCTTCCTCCTCTTCTTCCTTCTCTTCTCTTCCTCCTCCTCCTCCTCCTTCTCTTTCTCTTTTGTTTTTCAAGACAGGGTTTCTTTCTGTAGCTGTCCTGGAACTCTCCCTGTGGCTGTCCTGGAACTCTCCCTGTAGATCAGGTGACCTTAAACTCAGAGATCCATCTGCCTCTGCCTCCCAAGTGCTGGGATCAAAGGTGTGCACCACCACTGCCCAGCTGAACTTTGGTTCTGAACATACAGCATACACACTTTGCACTATGAATGTCATCTTGCTAGGCAATGCAATGCCAGGGAGCGTGGCATAAAACACTGCAGCTTGGACTTGCATTACCATATGTTCTGAATTGTTTATCTTTATGGCACATGCATAGTTTCCTACTCATAGAGAAACAACAGTCTAGTTATGGAAATCAATACAATATCTTTCCACTGCCATTGCCCAGCATCAAATTAGTGCATCTTTGGGTCATATCATGCTAGACTATTTGATTTTTAATTTTTTTTAACCACTGGGGCATGTAGCCCAGTGGTAGAGCACTTAAGGCCAGTATGTAGGAGGTCCTAGGTTTTTTGCTCCTGTAGCTGAGGAACAAAATGGTTTTGGGATTGCTGATTTGGGTTTCATTTTGAAGTACAACAGGTTCCAGTACTTTCTGAAATGTCCCTGAATTACTTCTGCCATTTGGGTATGTGTTTATGTGAAGTGTCACACTCAGCACTGATGATAATAAAATCAAAATATTGATCAACTCTGAAAAGCATTGAAGATGTTGTATTCCTTTGGTATCAAATATTCATCCCAGATTTTATTCTTTATGCAAAACCAAGCACATCCATCTCATTACCATGCAAATTTGCTTTCATCAATTTTTTTTAAAGTATTTGTTCATTTATTTTGTATATGGGTGTGGTGCACATGGGCCATGGCATTTGTGTAGGGGACAAGGACAATTGTGGGACTGAGTTTTCTTCCACAGTGTGAGATCAGGGCATCGAACTCAGGTTGTGAAACTCAGCAATAAGTGCTCTTACGTACTGAGCCATCTCACTGGCCTGACTTTCCTCCTCAATAAACGGTAACATTGAGCGGGCTCAATGGCCAGTGGGTGGAAGTGCCTGCCATGCAAACCCAGCAACCTGAGTTTGGTCCCCAGAACCAGCGGGGGAAGGAGAGGACTGGCCCCCTGTCCTCTGACTTCCACATGCCTCAGCAAGAATGGACGCGTCTGCATTCATCTGTACCATACACACACAATAGTAAAACAAAAACAAAGTTTTAGAAAATACAAACAGTAAAACCATATCTGTACCAAAGAATGGCTTTAAAGTAAATTTCTTATCATTTGCTATCAGTGAATCCTTGATTTTGTTCTAATCTGTTTTGTTTCATTTTTTTGAGTTTCTCTTTGTGGCCATAGCTGTCTTGGAATGTGCTCTGTAGACCAGGCTGGCTTCAACTCACAGAGATCTTCCTGTCTCTGCTTTCCGAGTGCTGGGATTAAAGGCGTGTGCCACTACTGCCTGGCTAAATCTTTGATTTATATACCCATTTAACTTACCTATTTGTGCTGGTTAGTTTTGTGTCAATTTGACACACATAAGGAGTCATTCAGGAAGAGGAAAACTGATTTTAAAAAATGCCCTCACCAAGCCGGGTGGTGGTGATACACACTTTTAATTCCAGCACTCAGGAGGCCTAGGAAGGCGATGTGAGTTGGAGGCCAGCCTGGTCTAAAAAAAGTTCCAGGACATCCAGGGCTGTTACACAGAGAAATCCTGTCTTGAAAAACAAAAACAAAAACAAAACAAAACAAAAAGTTTCCTTACCAAATCAGTCTGTGCTGCAAGGCTATGTGGAGCAGTTTCTTGATTGATAATTGATGGGGGAGGTTCCAGCCCATTGTGGATGTTACCATTCCTTGTCTGGTGGTCCTGGGTGCTATAAGAAAGCAGGCTGAGCAAGCCGTGATGAGCAAGTAAGCATCACCCCTCCATGGCCTCTGCATCAGCTCCTGCCTCCAGGTTCCTGCTCTGCTTGAATTCCTGTCTATCTTCCTTCAGTGATGGACAGTTACCTGGAAGTATAAGTAAAATAAACCCTTTCCTCCCCAATTTGTTTATGGCCATGGTATTTTATCACAGCAGTAGAAACCTAACAAAGACACCTATATGACTGGAACCATGTAAAATTTTCTTAGACAAAAGGATTTTTTTTTTTTTTTTTTGGTTTTTCGAGACAGGGTTTCTCTGTGTAGCTTTGCGCCTCTCCTGGAACTCACTTGGTAGCCCAGGCTGGCCTCGAACTCACAGAGATCCGCCTGGCTCTGCCTCCCGAGTGCTGGGATTAAAGGCGTGCGCCACCACCGCCCGGCCGACAAAAGGATTTTCAAACGGAAAGTTTCAGAAGCCCTATCTATGATATTGATGCTTTAATCCCCATTTTATGGAAAAAGCATGCTCAAGGTTGGAACTGCAGGTCTAGCTTCCCAGGCCTTGTTCTCACAGGCCAACCACAGTGTAGAAGTATGTGGAGCTTAAAAGTTGTTCATGGTTTGGGGGAATGAAGAGATAACTCAGCTGTTAAGAGTACTGGCTGCTCTTGAAGAGGACCCAGGTTCGATTTCCCGTACCAACATGGAAACTCACACCTGTCTGTAACTGCAATTCCATGAGCTTTAATGATCTCTTCTGACCTCTGCAGGCACTGCATATATGCGGTACACATCACCTGCAAGGCAAAAACTCCCATATATAGGGCGCCTTTAATCCCAGCACTGGGGAGGCAGAGGCGCGTGGATCTCTGAGTCTGAGGCCAGCCTAGTCTACAGTGTGAGTTCCAGGACAGCCAGGCTATGCAGAGAAACCTTGTCTCGAAAAAACCAAGCCAAACAAACAAACCAAAACAAAAAACAAAAACAAAACAAAACGACAGCAACAAGATCTTTTTTTTTATCTTAAAAGTTGTGCACAAGACCTGTGTTACTTTGTTGCTAGTGGCAACAATATTGCTCACAGCCTCTGTGTTACTTTCCTTTGTTGCTTGGAACACAGTGGCGTAAATAATATGGTATCTTTCAGGTCTGCAGGTTAGACTTCTGATGTGCATTCCACTGGGCTACAGGTTAGACTTCTGATGTGCATTCCACTGGGTTACAGGTTAGACTTCTGATGTGCATTCCACTGGGCTACAGGTTAGACTTCTGATGTGCATTCCACTGGGCTACAGGTTAGACTTCTGATGTGCATTCCACTGGGCTAAGGCCAGGCTGTCCACCTGGCTGACACAAAGGGACCAGAATTGGAGCCTCCCAGTCCTTGCCTTTTCCAGCTTCTTCAGGCTACCCTCACCCCTCGGCTGGTGGACGATCTTCTCTGACAAGCAGCTCATCATTTCACGTGACTTCAATATTACTACTAGCCTTCAATTTTAAAAATTCTCTTTCCTGCCCTCCTCTTCCATTTTCAAGGATTATCTGATTACATTGGGCCCATTTAGAGAATTTATTTTAAGGTAAATTGCTTAGCACCCCCCACCACCACCATATTTCTAGGTCCTATGGATGAGGATGTGGAGGGCTGGGAGACATTACCATGACTACCACATCACCTACTGAGTGGAGATTCCCTCAGCCTGTCTCTAACTGGACTGCTTTGCTTTGTAGAAGCTTGTTGGAAAACAACTGTAGCATGTAAGCCCCTTATCTTTGCTAGCCCCATCTCCACCCTTCTCACAAAGCCTGTCCTTAAGAATAACTTTTGAGGGTCTGGAGTGAGAGTGAAGAGTACTCGCTCGTCTTGCAGGAGACCAGAGTTTGGTTTCTCGCACCCGCATTGGGTGGCTCACAACTGCTTGTAACTCCAGCTCCAATGGATCCAATGCCCTTTTCTGGCCTCCGTGGGCACCTGTATATATCTGGCACACACAGAGAAACACACTATATATACACTTTAAAAAAGAATCACCTTTGAACTGGGTGTGGTGTTACACACCTGTAATGTCAGCACTCTGGAGGCAGAAGCAAGCAGATCTCCTGGAGTTTGAAACCAGTCTGGGCTACGTAGCATAACTCTGCCTCAAAAAGTGCTCCCTCCTCCCAAATCATCTGCAGCATCTCTTACCTCTTGATTCCAGCTACAGGGTACTTTGAGTGTTTAAAAGACCTGGAGAGGTTTGTTTCCTGCCTTTGACTGGACTCCTGAGGGGGGCGGTACTCAGGCAGGAGGTGGGGTGCAGGTCTGTGTAGAGACCCTTGCCCTTCCTTTTGGTTGGGCATCTGGGTTCGGTAGGGCAGTGCTGATGCTGTGTTTGACAGTGTTGAAACAGCATTGACTTCGTGTCTTCTGATAAGTGTTGGAGAAGCAGATGCTCCTGGGGAGAGGGGAGGTGCAGGGGTCCTGACTGCAGTCTCATTAAGGAAGGCCACTGTACCTGGTTTCTGTTGAAGAATGGGCCTTGTCTGTATGGCTTCTGTCCGTCCTGCAGTCAGTGGCTGTGCTTCCTTCTGCTTCCTTTCTCACAGCTCCCATCACCTCCACTGTGCCCTGGCCACTCTGCTGCTGCATTGCGGTTTTATTTCTGCCGTCTTCCATCATGTTCTCTGACGTCTTCAGAATGGTCTTCCTGACATGAGGATGTCACCACTCTGGTTAAGCCTTTCAGCTGCATCTTCCTGACAGGGCGATGGACTGTGACCACAGAGAGTTTCCTTGACGACTTGCTGTCTTCTCCAGCATCCCACCTCACCCGACTCATCGGCGGCAAGTGTGCCGTCCAGCTGTTTCTGACTCCCGCAGTTTCCCCAGGGAGCCTCGGTGGCTCCTCGTGCCTTTGTGAATTCCTTCTGGTCTGTCTCAGATACTTGCCTTGTCCCCACCCCCATTGGTGGCAGCTCTTTGAAGCACAGCTCCATTTCTTCTCCACCACTTCCTAGAACCTCACTGAAAGCTTGGATCTCTCCTTCACTCTGCAAGCCGCCCCCCCCCCCCCCCAACCAAGCTCCTGCCTCAAGGGCAGGGACGTGTGTGGCCGGTGCTCAGCATCCTCCATGCACGAGTGTTTGCTGAGGGCCAGAGTTACTGACTGTTTTCCAGAAGAAGGCTAGGGAGTGTTGTACATGCAAGTGCTGTCTTCCTCTACATCCTTAACATTTTTTTTCTTGTGTGGCAGTGGCAAGCTGTACAGAATGGCCCTGCTCTTTAACATCCCTAACTCCTTGCTTTAAGAAGGGTGTTAGTCTCCTCCAGCCTGATTACTCCCCACTGGGCCATACCTCTTCAAGGCTCCACTGCCTCCCAATACCATGAACTTTCAGGAGATAAACTTTCAGTTGACCCTAGGTCGGATTGTCCCTAAGTCCTATGTTCTTTGCCTTGTACCAAACTGCGTAAGTGATTATACATGGAGACGACTCACCACGATAACAGGGGGGCCTCCTGTGTTCTTCTGACAGAGGGAAGAAAAGGGGGGTGGGGCTGGAGAGTCGGGTCAGCAGTTCACTGGCTGCTCTTCCAGAAGACTCAGGTTTAATTCTCTGAAACTCACGTGCTGGCTCACTACCGTCTGTAACTCCAGTTCCAGGGGATCCAACACCCTCTTCTGGCCTTTGCTGACATGAGGCATGCACATGGTGCACAGACATACATGCAGACAAAACATACACATGAAATAATATTTTTTAAGAGAGAAGAAAATGGCATTGGGCCACCGAGAATTGAATAATTCACTTTGAACCATTAAATCATAATCCAGGAGGCAAGTTGGTGGCCCTCGCACCTGACAGAGCTGCCTGTCCTGTCCATCTTGGGAAGGCTGGCACAACCCAATCCTTGCCAGTGAAATGGGCATAGGAGCCCCTGGGCTCTGTTCCCACAGGTGTGGCACCACTTACCATGCTGCCCGTCTCTCTAGGAGACTTACCCCTAATAGAAGACTCAGAATGTTGGGTTTTTTTTAAGCATGTTTATATGTGTGTGTGTTGCGTGTGTGATATGTGTGTGAGTGCTGTGCCTTGCGTGTGGAGGTCAGAAGACCACTGTCAGGAGCTGGTTCTCTTCTTCCACTGTGGGTCTGGGGTTCAACTCCTGTCACCAGGCTTTTATGGCAAGCACTTCACCCACTGAGGCCACCCAAACACAGGACTTCTGGATCAGAGTTGCAGGATGGTCTATGACTTACAACAGTAATGTAGCTACCTACCCCCAACTCTATCTTTCTCTCTTTAGAACGCTTTTCATCTACTAAATTTGCTTATTTGTTTTGTTTTGAGACAGAGTCTCTCTACAGAGCCCTGACTGTCCTGGAACTCGATCTGTAAACCAGGCTGGCCTCGAACTCACAGAGATCACCTGCCTCTGCCTCCCAAGTGCTGGGACTAAAGGTGTGCACCACCACCACCTGGCATCATCTACTAACTTTTTTTTAAGTTATGGTATAATTTGTATTATAATAAAATTCGTCTTTAGAAATGGAAGGTTCGGATGCGGAGGGGGTGGTTCAATGTTTAAGCACATGTACTGCTTTTGCAGAGGACTCTAGTTTGGTTCCCAGCTCCTATATCAAGCCGTTTATAAGTGGCTGCAACTCCAGATATAGGGGAGCTTGTGCCGCCTTCTGGCCTCTGAGGGTACTGCACTCTCGTTCCCAGTCTCAGTCACTTTTCTACTGCTGGATGAAACACCGCGGCCATGGCAACTTATAGAAGGAAGGGTGTACTCGGGACTTACTGTTTCAGAGACAGATGCCCATCATCACCGTGGTGGGGAGTGCAGCATGGCAGCAGGCAGGCGTGGTGATGGAGCAGCAGCTGGGGGCAGAGAGAGCTCTGAGGGTGTTGGAGGCTTTTGAAACCTCGAAGTTCACTCCCAATGACACACCTCCTCCATATCTGGCAGTCCCAGATATGGACCTAGCCTGTGTCCATCATCCCGGCCAGTATTTTTTTAATAAATCTTACTTCAAATTTGGCTCAAAAAAATGCATGCACAAGAAGTAACATATTCATAAGCTTCACCAAAACATTTTATTAATTCAAAAATAAGCCCTGAACTCAACATCCCCTCTTCTCCTCCTGTCCTTCCAGCCCCTAGCAAAGCCCCCAGTCTACTCTCTGTGCACACAGGAACCGACTTTCATGTGTGCTTAAAAGTTTGGGTTATTCTGGACTCTTCACAGCAATAGGCTCAGACAATTCACAGAACTGTGTTTTTTTTTTCCCCCTTTTTGTGGTGGGTGATTTAAGGGTCATTCAAGGAATAGTGTGTCCCATCCTTCATTCCCGTTTATGGCTGAACAGTATTTCACTGTGTGGATAGATTGCACTTTGTATACCTGTCAGGTGAACATGTAGGTCGTTTCTACTTTTTGGTTATCATGAACATTAGTGTATAACTTTAAACATTTAAGAAGATTTTCTGTGTGTGTTTTGCCTGCCTGTGTGTATATTGTAGCACATGTATGCCTGGTGCCCCCAGAGGCCAGAAGCGGGAATAAGAACTCCTGAAACTGGAGTTATGGGTTGTTGGGAACTGTGGGTGCTGGGAACCGGTGCTCTCAACCTCTGAGTCATCTCTCCAGCTCCACCATATAACTTTTTGTTGTGTAAATACATGTTCTCTTGGGCACATAACTAAGGACAAGCTTTCTAGTCATATGGCGATTCCATGCTTAACTCAGTGCAAATGCTCACTTTCCCTAAATAGCTGCACCATTTGCACGCACAGCAGCAACCGACGAGACTTCTCCCTGACCCAAACGTGCTCTTGCCTGTAGTATTAGTATTAATAATACCACTACGATAAAACATGCTTCCTTCTTGCCTCAGGTAAAAAAGCTACTTCTCAGGGAAGCTGGGTAGAAATTCTTCCAAAGTATAGCAGTGTTAGGATCCTTTGTTGTGTGTCTAAGGGAAAGGAGATTGATTTTATTTCTCTTCCTTAGCACCCCCTGTATTTATCTCCCTCTTCCTCCCCAATTAGAACCTTCCTGTTTTCCCCATTCCCCATCAGATCATCTCTCTTCTTTTCAAGAGGCCTAAAAAAAATGTTGGGAGATTCAATCAGTTCAACCTTTAGCTTCGTATAATAGTCTTAAGTTCTCAGATCTGGAAAAATGTACAATATTAATTAAGTACTAACAGTGTGTTGTCTAGGGTTACAACTGCTTGTGCTGAGCTTTCCCTTCCTAGCTGATCGTGTACACTCTGTCCTGGCCTGCTGCGAGCTGCAGAAACATGAAGTGGGAATTCAACCGACTATGGCAAAGCTATTATCTGGAAGAGTCAAGGACTTCTCCAGAGGAAGCCAAGGCTCAAGGAGTATTGGTGTTATTGGCTTTTTGAATATATCAGCTGTTTCCTGCTATGAATTTCATGTGTGCTATTATAGCTTTCCCACTTGATTCTAAGAACTTCTAACAGTGTGGTTGATTCTTCACTGGGCACAGTTTTTCCCTATACAATTAAGGTATTTGGACAGCTTCTCCCAACTGTGTTGACAATAGTCACACAGGCGAGACTTCTTTTTTCCAGGCATTTGTTTCCCCTTTTTAACATTCGAATCCGATACCTGGCTTCTGTAATTATCTCCTTTAGCAAGTATCCAGGGCCAGGGCCATCTCTGGACAAAAGCATTTTATCTGAGACACCTCTCCAACATCCAAGGATAGACTGCAGATAGATAAGCATCCAGACCACCTGCTAGTCTCCTGAAAATAAGGTAAATATCCATACGGAGACAACCACCAAGGCTGGGCAGATGTTAGGTACGAAGCCTTGTTTCTTGTCCAAATTAAGCTTAAACCCTCCTTTCTCCCACAGCCCAAGTGGTACCTCTAGACTTCCCCTTTAACAATTAACTCAGAACAAAAGGGCTTTTACATACCAGGTACATCAAGCTGTGACACAGGCTGCCTAGCTATCCCCGCCCTGCCAAAAAACAGCACAGCCGAGATTAGGCTGAGACAGATACAGCTCCAAAAGGAAAAAAAGGCAGTTTTATTTTCACTCATAACTTAATGATTTATAGAATTTTAACATTTTACCTAACCACTTCTAAAAATATAGTTTGAGCACATAAATTCCCATTTTGATCTATTAACCAATTTTAGCCCTTAGTTGGCCCCACCTCCTCAAATCACTCCTCCTTTGGGTTGCAAATGAAGCTGACACTGCTCTTTGTGTGGATCTTATCAACTCTGTTTGACCCTGAAATAATTCAAGCCATGTGACCTTGCCTTGGCCAGAGCATTGCTGATTGCATAGGTATATAACTGTAAACCTCAGAGACTTGGGAAGAACTAGATTGGAGAATTAAGAGAGGAAGAACTAGATGGGCAGAACTAAGATGGGAAGGACTAAGAAGGGAGAATTAGGAGAAATATCAGGCAAGAAAGGAGCCGAAAAGAAGCTGTGTCGAGGGAGAACTGACTCAGAAGAATAAAGTGAATGGACTAAAGAGTTTCATGCATGTAGATTCATTCAAGAATCTCTCAGATTAGTGAAATCGGGTTGCTGGTCGCGTCTCTTCTGGAACTCTGGGAAAAGACTATAGAGGGGCTGGACCCCATTAGTCTTTGTTACTGGCCTTCCACTCAGCCTGTCTTGTTGGGCACTAACACTTGTATTCCTGATGCATTATGTACTGTGAGGACAAGCCCACACCCTGTGAAGTAATTATGGTTTATATTCTCTCCACTCATCTCTTTAAGTCAGGAACGCGATTCCCTGTGCGGCATCTCATCTCTAACGTAGGAAAAAATAACTGACCAAGTTCAAAATTTTACTTCAGGGATACAGTTTAATTCTAAATGAACAAACTTTCTGCTTTTGAAATGATAGTCCAAAGTCCCCTTGATTGATCTCATTTAACATATTCCTCTCAGTTCTGGTCACCAAATTCCATCTTGAACTAGGATGAAAAGAATGAGTAGTTTAGGTTTTAAGATGATTTGGTGTGTGTGTGTGTGTGTGTGTGTGTGTGTGTGTGTGTGTGTGTGTGTAGAGTGCATTCATGTGCATGTGTGTTCACGTGTATGTGGGTGTATGGGTGTGTAATGTCGGGACGTGCATGCCTGAGGTTTGTAGCAGGGTCTTTCTTGATTGCAATCCACCTCACCTTTGAGGCAGCGCCCCTCAGTTGGGCATAGAGCTTTCTGAAAGCTGCTGTAGCTGCCCATCCGGCTCCCAGGATCAGGTCTCCACCCTCTGGGGGAGCACAGGAGCTTTGGGTGAGCCACCAACCAAGTACTCTAACCACTGGGCCATCTCCCCAGCCCAAGATGACTGCACTTAACTGCCAAAGAGTCAGGACAATTCTGAGCAAAGCAGAATTTCCACCACCCATAGAAGGTTATATCTGGCATGAAGAGCCGAATAGGGACTGCCACAGGGACTCATAGAGAACATTTTAACTGTTCCCATTGAGATACAACTGATTCCTAGGATGCTCTAAAATACCCTAAATATAGCCTTTAGAAAATTAACATTTACATTTTTATTTTAAATCTCTCTCTCCCTCTTGCTTTCCCTCTCCAGCCCTCTCTCCTTCCCCGTGTGTGTGTGTGTGTGTGTGTGTGTGTGTGTGTGTGTGTGTGTGTGTGTGTGTGTGTCTTTCAGGAGTCAGTTTTCACTTTCCACCATGTGGGTCCTGGGGAATTGAACTCTGAACTCAGGTTGTCGGGCTTGGCGGCAAGCACCGTTACCCACTGAGTCATCTCACAGGCCTCCTTTTGGAAATTTAGAGAACCTGGAATATCATCTCCCGTGTGGGACTCCTTGAAAGTATTTTGGTTTCAATTAGTTACACCAGTGAATCTCCAGTCCTCGTTCATTTAATGGGTCCCTTTCCAGACTGCGGTAAATTCATTGTTTAGGTTGGCAGAATTTATAGAGAAAGAAAACTACAGCTTTCACAGCCAAGGTCAAGGAGAGTCTTCCGATGAAACCAGCTACCAGGGACAGGTCTTCACGGAGTGTGAGGCTGGCGTCTCACACTGCGATTATTAGCGGCCGGTGGTGGAGAGGGAGGGAGGTGGTGGGTTGAGCTAAGATGGTAGGCACAGAAGGGAAGTCGGTGCTGTTTGCCAGACGATACCGTTGACTGTTGAATTACGTGGACAGAAGCTCCTACGCTTCTCTTTATGTTCTAGCCCGAAGCAGGTGGCCTCAGTGGTAGTATTATCATGGGGAAAAGCTGTTGTTGTGTTCACAGGTTTCTAGTGGTAGATGTCACTCTCCTAGATGCCATCTTGGCCGTGTGTTAGTCACATTTGGGGTCCCTGTTTTAACTCTTTTTTTTGTTTTTGTCCTGTTTGGACAAAACAAGCTTAAGATATTTTTGAGACCGTCACTGAAATTTGCCTATTGGTAAGAAATTATTGTTCACTTCCTTAGTTTGACAATGGCATGTGTCAACCCATGAAGTGGCCTTTCCGAGGCACACATGAAGTGTAAGGTTGACACAATGTCTGAGGTTCACTTTAAGATCCCTCGAGCAAGTGTATGTGGAGAGAGAGAGATGCAGCAGTTACAGCAAGATGGTGGCAGTTGTGAAGCTTGGAGACGGTTGTGAGTTCACTGTCGTCCTGTGTGTATAGCATGTCTCCTAACAAGTTGTTAGCCATGTCTGTTCACTTTCCGTCACACGCTCTGCTCGCTGGCTCAGGCCGTGGTGTCTCTCACCTGAGTGAACAATGGCCTCTTAGTTCCTTTTCCTTCTCCCCGCCCACCGTGTTTCAGCGTGGCAGCTGACATGGTGCGTAGTGTGTGGAACCTGATAGAGAGCCTCGGCCGCTGCCGTTCTCACTTAGAGAACCAGGAGACCTGAGCCGCTCCCCGCTGCCCATGGTCTTCTCTCTTCTCTGCCTACATGGTAGCCGTACTGTATGCTAACCTGCCTCGGGGGGGTTGGTGTGATCTGCTTTCCATGCGCTGCTCTTAGTGCTCCCCTTCTCAGGAGGCCCAGGCTCTGCTCCTCAGTCCTCTCCCGCTTTGGATCATCTTCAACACATCCCCGCACACTTGCCATGTGCTTCACTTATTTCTCTCTCTTTTCACCATCTTTTTTATTTTGTGGGTGTGTACGCATGTGTGTGTGTCTGACACACACACACACACAGGTGCCTGCACTATGGCCTATGTGCGGAGATCAGAGGGACAATGGTGAGAATCTGTTCTCCTTCTACGATGTGGGTCCCAGGGATCGAACTCAGGCTGTGAGGCTTGGCAGCCGGTGCCCTTCTCCACCGGGTTATCTTGTCAGGCCCTGCTTGTTCTCTGCTTGATTCTCCATCTTCTGCAAAGAAGATAAGCTCAGGAATGAAAAGGTTTTGCTTACTGGTGGTCCCCTTCTTTCCTTTTTGGGGGGGCTTATAACAAATTTTATTTGGCTTGCTTTCTAGAACTGGGCTGCAGTTTGGACTACGTGTAGCTCTGAACACTCTGCTAGCTACTCTTTGGGGCTCCACCGAAAACGTTTTCTAGCACGGAGCTGGCACATATTTGTTGCCTGAGACAAAGCAGAGATAGTGAATGAAAGGTGACATCACCTAAGGACTGCAGTGTTGTAGGAGAGGAAGGCGGGGTGTAGCGGGGAGGTGGGGCCGAGGCTGTTCTGAGACTGTGAAGAGTTCATTTATTGGAGAGTTGGTGCAAGGCAGAAGAGACCTCTGAGGAGCAGAGGGCTTGAGAAGACCCGAGGGTTATCAGTTGAGCAGAGAGAGGGCCTGGGAAGCACACGTGGTTTTGTCTGGGCAAAGTGGGAGCCTGATGGTGAGTGCTAGGTCATAGGGATGCTGAGACGTTGTCTCAGGAGAAAGGGATGGAGTGATAACTGGGCAGAGGACAGGAAGGACATCATGTGGGGCTCCAGTTAGTAGTCATCTGTAGATCCCTTGACAAGTGGAGCGGGCGATGGTGGCTGAAAGGGGCACATGGCTAAGTGAACTGCCGTGTTGCACGAGGCGCAGGGAGTTCGTCCATCAGATAGATGTGCTGTGCTCAGATTTTTGGATGACACTTCTATTTTGTTTATCTGCATCTTTTAATATTTCTTCAATGAACATTTAATGTCTGTAATTTAAAAAACCTAATAGGTTATTTTCATTATTTAAAATGAGATATAAATGAGTTCCTATGGGGCACAAGGCACTTTTAGCTTACTCTACCAAGCCTTTTGTCAAATCTATAATCAATGAAAAAAATTTTAAGTACTCAAACTATTAAGAAGTATCAGGGAAAAATGTTACTTAGGGTGTGTCCTGGGTAGTTTTTTGTCAGCTAGACACAAGCAAGTGTCACCAGGAAAGAGGAGCCTCCACTGGGGAATGCCTCCATCAGACTGGCTTTAGGCAAGACTGAGGGGCTTTTTTTTTTTTTTTTGGTTTTTCGAGACAGGGTTTCTCTGTGTAGCTTTGCGCCTTTCCTGGAAGTCACTTGGTAGCCCAGGCTGGCCTCGAACTCACAGAGATCCGCCTGGCTCTGCCTCCCGAGTGCTGGGATTAAAGGCGTGCGCCACCACCGCCTGGCACATTTTTTTTTAAATTAAGATTGATATGGGAGGGGCCAGACTGCTGTGGGTGGTCGTGGGGCATATGAGAAAAGTAAGCTGAGCAAGCCATGGGGAGCAAGCCAAAAAGCAGCACCCCTCCCTGGACTCTGCTTCAGTGTCTGCCTCCAGGTTCCTGCCCTGACTTCCAGTGATGTGTAATGTAAGCCAAACAAACCCTTTCCTCCTGGAGCTGCTTCTGGTCAGGTGTTTGTCACACCAATAGAAAGCAACCTAAGATGGGTGGGGCCTGTCTTAGGGTTTGGGGGATGCTAGTCACAACTACCAACAGTGGTGGTGTCATTTTGTGGGTGAAAAAAGGGCAGCAGGATTTTGCTTTATTTTGTATCCTGATGTGTGTTGGAGGAAGGAGGGGAGGGGGAGGGTTTTTCTCTCCTTCTCAAGCACATGTTCCAGACTCAGTTCCTCCTGGGCCTGCCGTACACTCCCAAGCAGTGGCTTCTGACCTTGGTCGACTATTAAAGTTGTCCAGGGAGTATCGGGTTTGTTTTTAGGTAGGGCCTCCCTTGTAGTTTAGGCTGGCCTTGAACCTGTACCTCCTGTATGCTGGGATTGCAGATGTTCTTACCATGTACAGGTGGAGAGGTTTTCAAAGAATTGATGCTTTAGTTATACTCCTGTTCTGATTCTGTTTTTCTGGGATGGGCTCGGAACTTCATCAGCTGTCAAAAAGGAGAAAAATAGTGACTTTTCCTTCTGAATCTGGTCAGCAGTCAGAATTAAGATCCAGTGTTAGGGGCTGGAGAGATGGCTCAGCAGTTAAAAGCACTGACTGCTCTTGCAGAGTTCCACAGCTGGATTCCCAGCACCTGCATAGCAGCCTGCAACTGTAACTCTCCTCACAGGGGATCTGATACTCTCTTCTGGACTCCTGGGCACTGCATACACTTGGTGAATAGACAGCATGCAGGCAGAACACCCATATACATAAAAAAGAAATAAGTCTTATCTGAAAAGTTATAAGGAATCATATTATTGTTTATTTACATAAAATTACATATAATACAGACAAATCTGTGTATATGTATACGTATACATATGTGTATAATATACATATACAGTTTAGAAGAAAAATTCCTATTTGGACTGACAATACTACCCCCAAAAAAGAGCATACCAATTTGTTACCCAATACCAATGGTCAGCCCTGTATATAACATTATATGGACAGACTGAGCAAGTTGTATTTATGTATTTAGGAATACACACACATACGTACGTTTTAATATATTTTTTTTGGTCTGTTTTTTTTGAGACAGGGTTTCTCTGGGTAGACTTGGCTGCCCTAGAACTAGCTCTATAGACCGGGTTGGCCTTGAATTCACAGAAATCCACCTGCCTCTGCTTCCCCGGTGCTAGGATTAAAGGCATGCACCACCACCACCTGGCTTATGTTTTAACTCTTAAAAAAAAAATCAATAAGTAAACCTGAAAAAAAGAACCATTCCTGTAGAATACATGTTGGCAATCCTTCTGCAAAGGTCGCATATGAATATTTTCATTTTAGGCTTTCAGTGTCGTCTGCTTCTGTGGGTAGTGTAGCATACAGGCTGGAGTGAGAGGCCCATGGACAGCAAATAATGAAAGTGCGCGGCTGCGTGCCAACAAACTTTACTTGCAAAACAAAGAGGTAGTGGGCTGAATTTGGCTCAAGACTTTGGTTTCCTGAGACCCAATATAGAAGATACAAAAATATTAAATCCTCTTCCATTTTGTTTTAATACTGGTGAAATATGAGACAAACTAAGTTTTTTTTAAAACTATGTATAGAGAAAACTATTTATTTTTGACTATGTCTATACATGTATGTGGGGGTGGTCTGTGCCCCTGAGTGCAGGTGCCATGAAGTCATCAGGTGGAGGAACAAGCAGTTGTGAGCTTGGAGCCTCTGCAAAAGCAGCGAACACGCTTAACTTCTGAGCCATTTCTCCAGCCCTTTCGAAGGCCTTTGTTATTTGAGACAGCAGCTCACTGTGTAGCCCAGGCTGGCCTCTGGGATGATAGGCATGTGCATCATGCTGGTCACATTACGGTTTGATGATAAAATGGAAGAATGGACTTAGAAGCCCCCAAGCACAAATCCTAACTGAAGCTTGACTGTGTAATCTGAGGGAGGTCACTTAACCTCTTCTCCGTGTTTTTATGAGTCACTGTGATGAGGATCATATAACAATGTGCCCATCACAGGGTGGCTTTGATGACTGCAGAATAAAGATGTGCAAGCTCTTCTTAAACAGATAATGTGGAGTTGTCCTTGCAGATTGCTGGTTGCTCTGCATCTCACAGATTCAAGTGTAATAGCAGTAAATATTTAGGAGTAAAGCAAGTTTAAAATCTGAATTTAAATGTAATATAAACACATAGCATGGGACGCAGGAGTTATACATAATGCATATTTCCTTTGCTTTGTTTTCCTCACCAACCTCGCCTTTAGGTTGGTACGATGTGCTCTTTCAAATGGTGGCATAAATAACAGTTTTCCAGAATAGGACTTCCCAGGGACGAATGAGTCTTCATCATGGTTGGTTGGGAAGTGTTTTACTGCACAACATGCAGGTGGCCGGAGGAAGCCGGCAGCACGGCAGGTGTGCAGGTACAAGATGAGCAGGCTGAGGCTGGCCAAGCAAGCCATCACAACCGCACCAACCAGCACCTGTGACCTTCGGATGCTGCTTCAGCAGCGGGGGGTGGGGGGGGGACCGCAGCCGATCGGCAGACAAGGGGAAGGGCAGGACGGCTTTCCACCAGCATAATAGAGTGTCGCTCACAGGGCACCAGGGTGGCAGGGATGGTATCAGAGCAGGGGAGAGGGTCAAAGTAGGCTGGGACTGAGGACTGGGGCTCCCTAGCGAAGGGCAATGTGGGGGTAAAGAGGAGGAACGGGGATGCATGGGGCCAAATGGTCCTATCCCAGGACAGTAAAGACCAGACTATGTTCAAGAGCAGTGGGAGGATCTGCAGAGGCATGGAAGTCACTTCCTCCCGGGGACCTTCTGCCTCGGCCTTCAAATCCAGATGCGGCACTGGTCCTACACGCTCACAGTGGAATATGTCGCTCTGTGACGTCTGCCCGTTACCTTCACATCCATCCCCACTCAATTGCCCAGGCTCACTGAAGGCAGTCTCCATCCCTCCTGCCTGATTCTGTGTTCTCAGGCATGAAGTCTGTCTGACCCACATTGCATGTGGCAGATTCTCTCACTCAGTGTGTTCGGTTGAGTTGGGGTTAGCGGGCTGGGGTCCGAGGCCTCAGGAGCTCACTGTGAGTGATTCCACTTCCTCTCTCCTGCTGCTGCTGCAGGAGGGGATTCTCTCCCTTCTAACGGACTACACAACCCTCTCCATGTCTGCAGAATCCAAAAGAGCTGAAGTGGCACTGACTGCTTCCTTTGTCTGCTTTGGGAAGCTGCTCCTCCTCCTCCTCTGTCCACTCTGCTGATATGTGGATGTTGTGGATGAGACACTTTGGCAAAGTGTCATCTGGAAACTCCCCGTTCCGTCTTTAACCCTCCGGCTCAGCAGCCAGCACTGTCTGCTCCACCCGGCCCTGGTGTCGGCGTCTGGTGGCCAGAGTGACTTTTTCTTCTGTGTTTATGCTGTTTTCTAACCTGAGACAGGTGATTAGGCCGCTCTCAGACTTAGCTGCCCCCCCCCCCACCAGGATGATCTACTATATTCTCCCTGACCCCCCTTTTTGAGACAGGGTCTCACTATGTAGTCCATACTGACCTTGAACTCAAGGTTTTCCCGCCTGTCTTCCTAGTGCTGGGACTTGAGGCACATGCCGCTATTTTCAAAGTAATAAAAGCTCTTGGAACCTTGCAGGTGGGTGGACTAAAGAAATACAAAGTCAGAGGTATGCTATTTATGGTGAAAACAATTTTCTCCTAGTTCCTGAGGCACAGGCCACTCCTGAGACTGACCTGACTGGAAGCCCTGACTGGAAGCCCTGACTGGAAGCCCCATGGTGCTCTCTTCTGAGGCCCCGGGGCGGGGACAGAAGCCTACTGGAGGCTTTGCTGCCGCTCAGCAGCTCTGGTCGGCATTCCCCCCAGTACTGGGGATGGATCCCAGGGTCTCTGCCACCAAGCTGCTCCTGAGTCGTCACACCCTCCTCCCTCTTTGTACTCTTTGAGACAGGGCCTCACTAAGTTACCCGGACTAGCCTTGAGCTGACTCTGGAGTCCAGGCCTTGAGCTCACCCTGCAGTCCAGGCCTGGAAGTGCGAGCCAGGCCTCTCCGTGGTGAAAATCACAGGCCTGTGCCACCAGAACCAGCTCAGCTGTGGCTTCGTTGGCTCACGGGTGCTTCTCTTGTCTTTCTTTTCAGCTTTGTGATGGCAGATCTGGGCTCCCTGCAGGAGGTGGCACTTGTGGTCCAGTTCAATGGCAAGTTCTCTCAAGAGCAGAGGTTATGAATGCCAACAGAAGGCTCTGGAACATCCCCAGGTGGCCCAGCCACCCCACTTCTGGTGAGTCTGGTGGCCTCCGCTCTGGTTGCTTTGTTCTCACTCCCCAGGGTGGAGACTTTGAGATCGCCCACCCGGTGAGTCTGGGCGAGATGACCTCAGCCAACTGTCATAGCTTCTGGCTGCCTTTGACGGTCAGCAGCCCGTCCAGGCTCAGAAAGCGGTGTGGGTTTTGTTATTGTTGTTGTTTTGGTTTTTTGAGACAGGGTTTCTCTGCGTAGCCTTGGCTGTCCTGGAACTCACTCTGTAGACCAGGTTGGCCTCGAACTCACAGAGATCCGCCTGCCTCTGCCTCCCGAGTGCTGGGATTAAAGGCGTGCATCACCACCTGGAGCACTGTGTTTTTAAATAAAGGGGAGTCTGTCTTCTTGGCAAGAACAGAAAGAGTCATGTGACAGTTCAGCTGGGGTTTCCCCACTTGGAATACTGGAATTCTTGTTTTTATTTGCTTACTGTGGCAAATATTAATTGCTTATGATTTGCACAGCCTGGCTCTGGATGCTGGTGTGGGGTGGATAAAATCTGGTCCCTCTTGGCAGGAAGACAAACATTGCTAAACTGAGGCACGGGAAGAGGGAGGTCAGTGGCAGAGCTTCTGTGGGCAGAGAAGGAACCCGCAGGAGCTTCCCTCTGTTTGGGGGCGGGGGGGGGCATGCTCAGTGTGGAAGGGTGAATCAGGAGCAAGGGATCCCGTTTCAGAGCCTGAATGTCAGGGTTGGCTGCACTCACGGAAGTCCACATGCAGTGGCTTGAACATGTTCACTCCCTACCTGCCTTCCAGGGGAAGTAGTCCAGAGGTATCCAAGGCTGCTCTGGAAGCCCACCAAGTTATACGGGTTCCAAGCAGGAATCGAGGACAAAGGCCCCTTATCCTCCTCAGAGATGCATCCTCAGACCCCCGAGCACATTTTGCTGGCACTTCACCGAGCAGTTCTGTGGCTCCTGGCCTCTTTGTACAGAGATGCTGGAGATGTGGCTTTTGGAGACAAGCACATTGTTGCTACACTTCTGGGTCTGTCACCAAAGGAGGCGAGAACACAGGTCTGCAGGCAGCTGGCAGGCTCCACAGGCTGGAGAGATGGGAGCGGGAGTGTGGGCATGGGCCAGGTCCGAATTCCACCGAGAGGGGCTGTGGCCACCTCCCGTCCTCCTCTTTAGGACCGCTCTTGAATGTGGTTCTCTGCTGCTCCTCCACTGATACCCTTGTTCTTTCCACCTCTCCCTCACTGCGAACTGCCTCATCTGGCTCACTCAGTACTCAGACTGAGTCCCTGGTAACGACCCATCCACTCCTTAAACCATTGCCTTCCATGGCCTTCCAACTCACAGCTTCTCAGGTTTTAGCTGTGTTTCAGACCTTGTTGTAACCAAGTATTTCCAAAACCTCCATTCCAAGTATCCCGCTGTGCACCTCCGACCCTGAATCTCTCTTTCTACAAGTCTGGTTTACAGACTCTAACAAGCAACAGAAGTATCCTATGAGTCTGCTGGGACAAGCTGCAGGGCCAGGCGTGGTGACACACACCTGCAATCCTAGCGCCCAGACGGCTGAGGCAGGAGGGTCAGGAGTCTGAGTCCAGTGCCGGCTACATAGAGCTGTTGTCTTAAAATTAAAAGGGAATCAATCCTTGTTATGGCTTTGTTTCCTCCTTAGCTTAGCTCCCAACGTCTGTAAGTTTCCTTAGTCCAAGACGGGCTTTTCTCACTGGATCATGCCCTGTAAAACCCCAACGCTAGCTGAGCCAAGCCCTCTGCCTGTTCAGAATCAGCTGTCTGAGCTATTAACAACATCTGCACAACCTGGGCATGAGCTCAGTGTGCACACAGTCACAGGCTTTCTCACGCTTCCAAACTGACCAAGGCAGGGTGCCCAACATTCTGACATTTTCAAAACGACACTGACACCCACAATGTGCTGGGCCTCATTTACAGGTGTCCTGGGATGTGTGGCCTAGGGCCACATGTTGACCACATCTCTGTACTTCTGTTGCTTTGTGCTGTCTGCTCTTAAGGACATTTGCATTTTAAGAGCATGTACTTCGCAAATACTACGTGGTCCTCCCCTCCCCATATCTTTCTACAATCCTCCATCCTTGACCCTTTAAAAATATTCTTTTTATTGTTTTTAGTTCTGTGGTGTGTTTGTGGGCATGGTGGGGTATGTGCATGTGTGTGCAGATGCCCCTGGTAGCCAGGAGTTGGTGTCTGTCCTGCCGGGGCTAGAGGTACAGGTGGGTGCGAGCTGCCTAACATGGGTGCTGGGAACAGAATGAGGTACTCTTAACCGCTGAGCCATCTCTCCCCCTTAAAATACTACAACGTGGCTTGCACTCAGGACCTCGTGCACGCTACGCTGGCGCACATCCCTAGCTCACTGTTCACTTAGTGTGTCTCTTTTCTTCCCCTTAGCATAGTTATAGTAGCGATTATGAAATAACTTCTTGTTAATACCAATATCTGGCCATCTGTGAATCTGATCTTATTGATATTTACCCTGTGATTATAGGTAAAATTTTCAAAATTTTCACAAACACAGTAATTTTTGTTAAAAGTTAGATACCTTAGATATCGAGGCTTTATATAATGTGTTTGTCTTCTAAATAGTATCATATTTTTATAGCAAAAATTAAATTAATAGCTGGGCTTGGTGGTGTAGACAGGCTACTTAGGAGACTGAAGCAGGAGGATCGTGAGTTCAAAGCCTGCCTGGTTGGGGGAGGATTGAGGTGGCTTAGTAGATAAGGGCAAGTGCCTCAATGCCTACTGACCTGAGTTCAGTCCCTTGGACAAGGACCCACATGGTGAAGGAGCTTTCCACCAGAAGTTTTCCTCTGTCTTCCACATGCCAGCGGCGGGCCATGCGTGTGCACACACACTTACACATGTATGAACCCTCAAAACAAACAAGGTTTCTTTAACAGCATGCCTAGATTCGATGGGTGACGCACACCTTTAATCCCAGCACAAGGGAGGTGGAGGCAGGTGGATCTCTGTGAGTTCAAGGCCAGCCTGGTCTACAGAGCGAGTTCCAGGACAGACTCCAAAGCTACACAAAGAAACTCTGTCTTGAAAAACAAAAGCAAAAAAAAAAAAAAAAAAGACTACAAGACCAGCGTGGACATCACAGTGAGGCCCTCTTTCAACATAAAAAGGGAAAAGAGGGCTGGGGATACAAATGAGAGTTGAACAGCTGCGTGCACATGCCCTGAGTTTAAACCCCAGTCAGTACTGGAAAACAAAGCCAGGCATGGTGACACACACCTCTCAGCATTCCGAAGGCAGAAGCAGAGGATCTCTATGAGGTTCGAGGCCAACCTGGTCTACCGTAGTGGGTTCCAGATCAGCCAGGGCTCCACGGTGACACCCTGTCTTCCCATGTCCCCTGCCCACTCCCAAAAAAGGAAGGAAGAAGAAGAGAAGAAAGGAATGAGCAATGGCTTTCTCATCCACTTAGGGTGGAGCCCTTGCTGATGTTAGGCTGCCTCTGTGCCAGCTTGAGCTTGTAGCTTGGTGTCTCTGGGGTCTCAGACGAACCCTCGAGTTGCTTCTGCTTCCACCCTTCATCCCTCACAGCGTCTGTTCCCTTCAAGGCCTTCTAGAAAATGCCCTGTACTTGGGACTGCTTTGAATCTGAACCAAGCAGGCGGTTAACTCTAACTTTTGGAACCTCTCCGAGGCCCTGTCCTCTCTGGGACACTAGCTCACACGATTCCTGTTACTGAACCTGCTCTGCCACCCTTCCAGTGTCTAGGTTGTCTTATCAGCACAGACCCTGCCAGCCTGTGCTGCGAGTGGGAAAGTCCACAGGTTGAAGGTCAGTGTGAAGGTAAAGTTCCAGAACCTTCTTTCCTGTGGAAATTGCCCTCTGCTCTCTGTGCAACAACCTTTAGCGTTGTGTGTGGGAGGAGCTGTCACGTGGGTCCAGAAGCTATGGAGTGTGCCTTGGGTCTTCCCTTGAGTTCTTTTGGCCAGATGTGGGTTCCTAAATGCTTCTAAGTCGGAAGTAAATCATCAGAAGAGGAGTGCAGAGTCCCACCCATTTGGGAATCTAACATTCCTAGAACAACCCATGGGCTAAAATGGAAATTGTAACAAAAGTGTTAAAACACAGAACTGAACAATAAAGATGCTCCAGCCCACGAGAAGTTTCTGAGACATAATGAGAGCCGTGCTGCGTGGGAAAGGTCCAGTCTTATCAAAGGGAGCTTGAAAACTCATTAGCAGATGGGAAAAGTTGATTAATGAAGACCAAATAGAGAGATGATGTTACTGCAAAAAAGTTTTACTTGAAAATTAAAAAAAAATAATGTTATATGCTGTGCCTGGGTGTGGAACTGTAACCCTAGCTACTTGAGAAGCTGTGACAAGAGGATTACAAGTTCAAGGTTGGCCTTAACTGCAGAAGAGTTCAAGGCCAGCCTGGACCAGTTAGGAAGACTTTATCTCAAAGGTGAGAAGGTGGAGGGTTCGTGGTCGATAAGTGCTGCCTTAGCATGTGCCGGGAAGTCCCTGGGTTCTACCCCAGTAGCACACACAAGCACACACACACACACACACACACACACACACACACACACACACACACACACACACTATAGTCAAAGAGATTGTTAGAGCCAAAGTTTTATTTTGTTAAGAAACATTTTTGTTTGGTGTCTGCCTGGTTATCTTGTGTGCCTAGCTGTGTGCACCACATGTATGCAGATGCCTGCTAGGGTAGGAGGGTGTCAGATCCCCTGGAGCTGGAGTTACAGGTGTTTGTGAGCCACCTGATATGGGTGCTGGAAACCAAGCCCAGGTCCTCTGGAAGAGAAGCAAGTGCCATCCACCACTGGGTCATTTCTCCAAACGGTTTTTCTTTTAAAAAATTAATAAAACAAAAACTCTGACCAGGCGTTGGTGGCACACGCCTTTATCCCAACACATGGGAGGCAGAGGCAGGTGGATCTCTGTGAATTTGAGGCCAGCCTGGTCTACAGAGTGAGTTCCAGGACAGCCAGGGCTGCATAAAGAAACTCTGTCTCAAAAAACCAAAACCCAAACAAACAACAACAAACCCCTCTGGATCTGAAAGTATGGCGTGTAAGTGGCACTCTCTCTCTCTCTCTCAGCACTGAGAAGTCTGAGCTTGGGGGGTCACAGTCTTGCAGCCAGCCTGGGCCACAAAGCAAGACCTTGCCTCAAAACAAATAGCAAACTGATAAATCAAGGAGAAAGTGGGCTACAACACAGATTTTTATTATCAATGAAAAAGAGACCAATCCAGCAGAGGCTAAAATGAAAGATATTAAAGTGATGATTCTGGAAACCTAATGACATGAACATAGTTCTAGCATTCTCTTCTTAGATTTCTAAAACTCTGTGATTTTTGGACAGTACTGGTGATGGAACCTAGGGCATGAGTGTGTGAGGCGAGTGCTCTGCCACTGAGCTACATTCCAAACTCTCAGAAGCATTCTTGTTGGTTTATTTTATTTTTTTTAAGATGGGAACATGTCCACTGTCACTATTTCTTTTCAATGCACACTTGAGGTTTTGGTTATCTAGTAAGACATAAAAAATAAAGACATATGTTATTGGAAGGAAATTGTTTGTGGGAGATGTTTCTTCTTTTTACATTATTTATTTTGTGTGTATGGGGTGTGTTGTTGGTTGTTTTTGGTCTTTTGGGGGCCTTCCACCCAGCTCCTAAATAAATCACACACAAGAAGCTTATTCTTAATTATAAATGTCCGGCCTTAGCTTGGCTTGATTCTTGCCAGCTTTCCTTAACTTTAAATTATCCCTGCTACCTTTTGCCTCTGGGCTTTTCCCATTATTCTCTTGCTTCTGTAAATCTTACTCTTACTCCATGGCTTGCTGTGTAGCTGGGTGACTGGCTTCTGGAGTCCTCCCCCTTCTCTGGCTACTTCTTTCTTCCCAGATTTATCCTTCTATTTATACTCTCTCTTGCCAGCCCCGCCCATCCTTTCTCCTGCCTTGCTATTGGCCATTCAGATCTTTATTAGAGCATCAGGTATTTTCAACAGGCAAAGTAACACAGCTTCACAGTGTTAAACAAATACAACATAAACAAAAGTAACACACCTTAAAATAATATCCTACAAGAGTGTGTCTTAGTTAGGGTTGCTATTATTGCAATGAAACACCATAACCAAAAAGCAAGTTGGGGAGGAAAGGGATTATTTGGCTTACACTTCCATATCACTGTTCTCATCAAAGGAAGTCAGGACAGGAATTCAAACAGGGCAGGAACCTGGAGGTGGGAGCTGATGCAGAGGCCATGGAGAAGTGCTGCTTACTGGCTTGCTCATCATGGTTTGCTCAGCCTGCTTTCTTATATAATCCAGGACCACCAGCCCAGGGATGGCACCACCCATAATGGGCTGGGCTCTCCTTCATCAATCACTAATTAAGAAAATGCCTTATTGGCTAGAGTGGTGGTGGTCCACACCTTTAATCCCAGCACTCGGGAGGCAGAGGCAGGTGGATCTCTGTGAGTTCGAGACCAGCTTGGTCTATAGAGAGAGTTCCAGGACAGCCAGGGTTACACAGAGAAACCCTGTCTCAAAAAAAAAAAAAAAAAAAAAAAAAAGAAAAGAAAAAAAAAGAAAGAAAGAAAAGAGAGGAGGGAAAAGAAAATAAGAAAATGCCTTACAGGCTTGATTTTATGGAGACATTTTCTTAATTGAGGTTTCCTCTTCTCAGATGACTTTAGCTTGTGTGAATTTGACATGAAACTATCCAGCACAGGGTATGAGGGTGCACGTGCCATGGATGATGCAGTCAGAGGACAACATGCATGAGTCAATTCTCCCCTTTCTGGGATTGAACTCAGGTCATCAGGCTTGGCATGAAGTGTGTTTTACCCACTAAGACATCTCACCGGCTAATGTTTCTTTACATAGAAAAAAAACAAAAACAAAGAAGAAGAAATGATCTGTAACACCTGTGACAAGGAGATCGCTCACTGGATGGAGTGCCTGCTATGTAAGCATCAAGACTGGAGTTCAGGGCTGGAGAGATGGCTCAGAGGTTAAGAGCACTGGCTGTTCTTCTAGAGGTCCTAAGTTCAATTCCCAGCAACCACATGGTGGCTCACAACCATCTGTAATGAGATCTGGTGCCCTCTTCTGGCATACAGGCATATTGTATACATAATAAATAAATCTTAAAAAAAAAAAAAAAAAAGACTGGAGTTCAGATCCTCAGCAGGCATGCAAAAGTCTGGCATGTGTGGTAGCCACCCGTAATCCCTGGGCTTAGGAGACAAAGACAGGAGACCCCTAGAGCAAGCTAGATAGACAGCAGGAATCGCCAGGCTCTAGGTTCAGCAAGAGACCTTGCATCAACAAATAAAAAGTGGAGAGTGAGCAAGAAAGGCACCCAACTTTGGACCTCCACTCTCGTACAAATATGTACACACAGGTGAACATGTACCATGGTCTATCTTCTGATTTCATCTCTTATCTGTGTGTATGTCTTAGTTTGTCTTCTATTGCTGTGATGAAGATCATACCCAAAAGCAACTTGGGGAGGAAAGGGTATATTTCATCTTATAACACCTGGCCGCATTCCATCCCTGAAGGAAGTCAGGGCAAGAACCTAGAGGCAGGAACTGAAGCATAGACTATGGAGGAATGCTCATTGGCTTGCATTGTAGCTTAGTTACTTTTCTATTGTCCTGAAGACAGTATGGCCAAGGCAACTTATAGAAGAAAAAGTTTATTTGGGGCTTACAGTTTCAGAGGTGAGCCCATGACCATTGTGGCAGGGAGCCTGGCAGCAGGCAGGAAGGCATGGTGCTGGAGCAGTAGCTGAGAGCTTACATCTTGATTTATTTTTTTTAAAGATTTATTTATTTATTATGTATACAGATGAGGGTGCCAAATCTCTTTACAGATGGTTGTGAGCCACCATGTGGGTGCTGGGAATTGAACTCAGGACCTCTGGAAGAGCAGTCGGTGCTCTTAACCTCTGAGCCATCTCTCCAGTCCTTACATCTTGATGTATAAGCAGGAAGCAGAGAGGGAGTTAACTGGGAATGGTGTGGGCTTTTGAACCCTCAAAGCCCACTTCCAGAGACACAGCTCCTCTAACAAGGCCACACCTTCGAATCCTTCCCAAACAGTTCCACCATCCCAAGTACATGAGCCTATGGGGTCCACTCTCATTCAAACCACCATCCTCTCTGTGTCCTGTTCAGCTTGCTTTTCCACAACCCAGGGCCATTGCCCAGGAGTGTTATTGCCCACTGTGGGTCCTCCCATATCAATCTTTAATCAAAAAAATTCCCCATTGGCATACCTACTGGCCAGTCTGATGGAGGCATTTCCTCACTTAAGGTTTTCTTTTCTCAAATGATTCTAGCTTGTATCAAGTTGATGAAACTAACCAGAGCGATGTGTGTGTAGTTAAATCTAGATTCTGCTAGATTTCTCCAGGGGGAGAAAATGTGATATTTGTTTTTTTTTCTGTTCCCCATTCTGCCTCCTTTTAGGCCTCCTCCTCCCCCAACCATAGTCCTCCAATTTTCATACACACACACACACACACACACACACACACACATATATATATATATATATACACACAGCTCTGGCTGGCTCTGTAGACCAGGCTGGCCTCAAGCTCACAGAGATTCACTTACCTCTGCTTCCTGAGTGCTGGGGTTAAAGGCGTGCGCCACTATGCCTGACCCTATATATAATTTTTAAAGGTTTCCTTATTTATTTTATTTGATGTGTATGAGTGTTTTCCCTGCATGTATGTGTGTGCACCACAAGCATGCCTGCTGCCTGTGGAGGTCAGAAGAGGGCACTGGACGCCCTGGAACTGGAGTTACAGACAGTTGTGAGCCACAGTGTGGGAGCTAGGAACTGAACCCAGGTCCTCTGCCAAAGCAGCCAGTGCTCTGAAGCACTGGGCCCTCTCTCCAGCCCTTTTTGAATTGAAGTTTTTCAGTGGCCCTGTCCCCCGCCCCCCGGTTGTATAACTCCCTTCATTCTACTTTCTAGTTCCCACCTCTTCTTCTGCTTCCCTTATCCTGTGGTTGAGTTTATCCGCCGAGGTTTTGGTTATTATATTTTTTCTATTTTAAAATGTCCATTTAAAGGTATTTTAAATCTTTGTAATTTTCCCCTGCAGCTTTCTAGGCCTCTAACGAGAATTCTATTTCTCATCTGCTTTAAGAGTGTTTGCGATTGCGATTCACACTTACGCTTTCTCTCATGTCTGCTGAAAAATGTTTGTCAGGTAGTGTGATATCATGCTGTTGGCAAGATTTGATTACCTTTTTTATTCTGCTTGAGATTTTCTTTGGAAACCTGGATATTTTCTTCTTTCTTTTAGTTATGTGACTGGATTTGAAATCTTTATTTAGTTGTTTGTTTGTTTCTTTATTTTATAGGTATGGGTGATTTGCCTGCATGTACGTCTGTGCATCTCTTGCATGCCTAGAGCCCGCAGAGGCAAGAAGAGGGTGTTAGATCCCCTGGAACTGGAGTTAGGAACAGCGGTGAGCTGCCATGTATGAGTGCCGGGAACTGAACCCGGGTCCTCTGCAAGAACAGCCAGTGCTCTTAGCATCTGAGCTATCTCTTCAGCCCTGTGACTGGCTTTGTGCTTCCCGCATTCTTTACACTGCTGTGGCCTGGGAAGAAGGTACAAATACAAGTCCAGTTTCTTAAGGTGACAGCAGCTCCTTTTACTGCTGACTCTGGCTCATGCTTCCCACTGACATAGTCTGGTGTGTGGCCATGGTCCCTGGGAAAGTTCTGACTCTGCCCTTGACTTCTTCGGACTTACTCCAGTGGGTAGAGAAAGGGAGAGTCTTAATCCTGCTGGGCAAGCATGGATGTCTAAACTTCTCAAGTGATCTCCGTTGATATCCAGACTGGGCCTGAGAGTGAGTGACTTCTTTACTTCCTGGAGGATGAAACGTCTGCCTCTCTGCTCTGTCTTTTGTGATACCATCAGGGGAGGAGACTGAGGTGACTTACCTGGAAGTCTGAGCTATCTGCTCTGCTTTGCTTTGGGGTGTGTGTGTGTGTGTGTGTGTGTGTGTGTGTGTGTGTGTGTGTGCAGAGGAATCACTTCAGTCAGAAGAGAGGAGCTGTCCTCTGGAGGCTGTGGAGGCTCTGTGTGTGTGTGTGTGTGTGTGTGTGTGTGTGTGTGTGTGTGTGTGTGTAGGAATCACTTCACTCAGAAGACAGGAGCTGTCCTTTGGAGGCTCTCTGTCTTGCCATGCTGCATTCTGGTCCTTTGCCTGGAGGAAGCAGGCTTAGGTGGGGGCAGGTTTGTTATGTCAGCTGGAATTCCTAGGTTGCCAGCCTTTTCTGCTCTGAGTCGGGGATATACACACCACAAAGAAAACCCAGAGAACCCATTGCCATGTACGTTGGGTGCCAAGGTTTCTAGTCAGCCCATCTTCTCGCCACTTCTGAATCATCTTAGATACGTTTTATATGCAACAGCCAGGTTTGACTTCACTCAGCTCATAGAATCGGAAGGACCATGCCAATCCCACCCCACGGTAGAATTCTTAAAATGGAGTGTACATTTTTTTTTCAAGACAGGATTTCTGTGTAACAGTTCTGGCTGTCCTGGAACTCACTCTATAGACCAGGCTGGCCTTGAACTCACTGAGATCCGCCTGCCTCTGCCTCCCAAGTGCTGGGATTAAAGGTGTGCACCATCACCTGGAGTGTACATTTTTAAATGGTTGTGAAAAATCAAATAAAAGATTTCCTGGCACTTTGTCAAGGCAGACATGGTGTGTGCTTGTGATCCAGTACTTGGTGAACTGAGGCAGGAGGATCTTGAGTTCCAAGATGACACATAGATGCACCGTAAAGCTTCAGAAAGAGGATGCATATTTGAGGACACGGAATTGGGTGGTCTCAATGAAGGTAGAATAAAGCCTTTTTCAGAAGTGTACATCTAAAGAAAACCTATGTCCCCTGTACTTGTTCATAGAAAGGCAGGAATGACAGCACTCCCATAAGATCCATCTGAACGCTAGAGAAGCAGGGAAGAGCCGGGCGGTGGTGGCGCACGCCTTTAATCCCAGTATCGGGAGGCAGAGGCAGGCGGATCTCTGTGAATTCCAGGCCAGCCTGGTCTACAGAGCTAGTTCCAGGACAGCCAAGACTACACAAAGAAACTCTGACT
Source organism: Peromyscus californicus insignis (assembly GCF_007827085.1). Taxonomy (NCBI): domain Eukaryota; kingdom Metazoa; phylum Chordata; class Mammalia; order Rodentia; family Cricetidae; genus Peromyscus; species Peromyscus californicus. The sequence goes on along the minus strand of NW_026294617.1, from coordinate 69,374,702 downwards.
TGAAAAACCAAAAACAGCAGGGAAGAGTGTAGCTAGAGTTTTCCTGCCTGGCCCACAGTCAAGGCAAATCTCTCTCACCTGCCAGTCCCACAGCCATCAGACCCGACCAAGTAAGCACAGAGACTTATATTGGTTACAAACTGTATGGCCGTGGCAGGCTTCTTGCTAACTGTTCTTACAGCTTAAATTAATCCATTTCTATAAATCTATACCTTGCCACGTGGCTCGTGGCTTACCGGCATCTTCACATGCTGTTTCTCATCGTGGCGGCTGGCAGTGTCTCTCTGACTCAGCCTTCCACTTCCCAGCTTTATTCTCCTCCTTGTCCCGCCTACACTTCCTGCCTAGCCAATGGCCAATCAGTGTTTTATTTATTGACTAATCAGCAACACATTTGCCATACAGAACATTCCACAGCAGAAGAGCCAGCTCAAACTCGTCAAGCTCATCAAGGGAAGTCTTAGGGCTACATGTGAAGCCAGCAGTCCAGGACCGAGGGAGATATGGGAGGCTCCAAGGTTGATGTTGGCAGGAAGAGAAGTGGAAAACTGAGCAAGATAAATGGATAAAAAGCCAGGTGTGATGGTGCACACCCACAACTCCCTTGGAGCAGAAGGGTCAGGAGTTCAGTATCTTGAGAACTCACATGGTGGAAGGAGAGAACAGATTCCTGCAAGTTGTTCTGTGATCTACACATGCGTGTTGTGAATAATTAAATGTAAGCAATTAAAAAATCCTAAATCTTCACACTGGTTCTTAGGGTCATCGACTAGAACCACCTTTGGGAATTTTAAATAGAAAGGACTGTATGTGCTTGGCTAGAAGGGGCAAACTTTAGGACATGGCTGTGGCATGGGGAAGCAGGCAAGGCGCAGTGTGGTGTAGAACAGCGGTTTGGGCACAGAGGTTCCTCTCTTGTTCATGACTTCACCATAGGACACATCTGATAGCCACGGTAAGTGCTGGACAGAGGCTCACACCTGGTAGCACCCAGAGTCAAGCAGCTGGGTAACGAGGGGCCAGGATTAGAGCTCGGATGGACTCCAGAACCTGCATTGTGAACAGCCACACTGCTTCTATTTTTAAAGCACCTACTGAAGGCCATGGTCCATGCATGACAGCTCTACTAAACTCTCACATTACAGCAGGTGACATTCATGGTACAGAGGAAAAGGAAGGTTTGCTGAGTGCCATAGTACACGCCTGAAATCCCGTTACTCAGGAGGCAGATGCAGGAGGATCACCTTGAGTTCAAGGCTAGCCTGACACCTTGTGGGAACCTGTCTCAAAATCAGTGAAAAGGGAAAGGGAGAAGAAAACTCGGGCTTGCAGAGTTAAGCATATGAGATGATTCTGTTGGTAAAGACCCTGCCCCCAAGCCTGATGTACAAATTTGAATGTAATTGGCCCCCATAATCTCATAGGGAGTGGCACTATTAGGAGGTGTGGCTTTTTTGGAGTGGGTATGGCCTTGTTGGAGGAAGTGTGTCACTGTGGGGGTGGGCTTTGAGGTTTCCTATGCTCAAGATACTGCCCAATATTACAGTCGACTTCCTGTTGCCTACAAGGTGTAGCACTCTCAGCTCCAGCATCACGTCTGCCTTCAGGTTGCCATGCTCTCTGTCGTGGTGATAATGGACTGAACCTCTGAAACTGTGAGCCGCCACCCCAATTAAATGTTTTCTTCATAAGAGTTGCTGTGGTCATGGTGTCTCTTTCATAGCAATAGAAACCCTTACTAAAATGCCTGATGACCTGAGTTTGATCCCTGGGACCCACATAGTGGAAAGAGGGAACTGATTCCCCCAAGTCCCTCTGACCTCCATATATATATGTTGTGGCATGTGCCTACCTCAACCCCATCAGATGTAAATAAATAAATATAATGTTTAAGAAAGAGTTCAGGATTTGGCCCTTTTGTGTCTTGTCTCATTCGTTAATTCAGTGCATATTTACTGAGGACATAGTATGCGCCAGGATTTTCTAGGACACATTTGAATAGAATCCTATGACAGTGTTTCTCAACCTTCTCGACACTGTGACCCTTTAATGCAGTTCCTCATGTTGTGGTGACCCCCAACAAACAAGTTATTTTCTCGGCTGCTTTATAACTGTAGTTTGCTACTGTTATGAATCCTAATGTAAATATCTGATATGCGGGGTATCTGGTACTTGACTTTTGAGGGGGTCACAACCCACAGATTGGGAACCACTGTCTGGAGTGACTAAGGTAGAGGAGGAGGTCCAGCTTTGGGAGTCTGGGTGCATTGTTGGTCCCCAAAACTGTAGAGCTGGGGACAGGCTTGGAAAGCAGCTGATGAGGAAATGTGCCAGAGTGTCTAAAGAGAGGAGGGGAGCAGGTGTGCGGCGCACGCCTTTAGTCCTGCACTCGGGCGGCAGAAGTAGCTGATCTCTATGAGTCTGAGGTTTAGGGATCAGCGAGTTCCAGGCCAGTCAAAGCTATAGAGAGAGAACTTGTCTCAAGTAAATAACTAAGTAAGTAAATAAATAAACAAGCAAACAAGCAAATAAGGGGGGCGTGGATGGAAACTGGGTAGTAAATTCAGATCCGAGACTTGGCTGCGGGACTGTGAAGGTGACTGCTGCTCCTGGGTAGAGCCACTTGGAAGGGCCGGGAAAACACTTTCTACTCTGGAGCAGAGAAGGGCTGTAGGAGAGGCTGATGTGGGGTCGAGTCAGGTCTTTCCAGACACAGACAAGAGTCACGCCATGTTTGTTTCCCAGTGGGAAAGGTCCCCACAGGAGAGAGATGCGGAAGAGGAGGGCAGCCTAAAGGGGTGAGGTGAAGTGGGGAGTCCGGCTGAGAGGGTGGTGCAGGGGCGTCGCAGTGTGAATGGCACCGAAGTTCACCCGTTGAGGGGGTGAGGGAAGGGTGTGGTTCTGAAGGGGGAAGGTGTGACTGGTGCGTTTTGGAGAGAGAGAAGGTAGGGCTTAGCAGGGGCTCCATGGGATATTATTTGGCTTGTTTTTATTTTATTTTGCATTTATTTGCATGTCAGTGTGTGTGTAGGTCAGAGGACAGCATGTGGGGGTCTGTCCTCTCCTTCCACCATGTGGGACTAGGGATCAAATTTCTTAGGTGTGGCAACATTGCCTGCTCAGCCATCTTTCTGACCCTTGGCTTGGCTAGCCTTGAACTCTCTCTGTAGCACAAGCTGGTTTTGAACTCACTGCAACTTCCCTGCCTCAGCCTCCCACGGTGCAGGCATGTTCCATCACGCCTAGCTAATAGTGAGTTACTTCAGGAACACTGATTATACTGACATCCAGGCGCAGCCCCAGCTGGAGGCCACGTGTGTGTGTGTGTGTGTGTGTGTGTGTGTGTGTGTGTGTGTGTGTACTCACATGTGTGCATATCTTTGGATTTAATCAGGCCTGCGGTTTCCCCGGTGAGAAAGCAGGGATACCAGCTGAAGCTGGGTGTGTGTGCAGGGCTGCGGGCAGTGGCTAGCATCCAGGACTTTCTGTTTGTACCCAGAGTTATTCCTACCTCTACCTCTCACTGTCCTCTGAGAAGCGCCAGCAGGGAGCCTCCAGGCTGATAGTCCTGGCTAAACCCTGCTGTCTGTGGAGGGCTTGTGAGGACACGCACCAGCAGCAGCCTCCTTGGCCCTCCTCACTTCCCGTGCACCCCTTTGGGCTGTTCCAGGATTCTGAGAGGAAGGAGAGGCTGCTGGGGCCTCTAAACCACGAGGGATGATCCAACACGTAAACTGGTAGCGTAGACACCGCCACACCCGGGTGATGCCTCTTTCTCCTCAGGCTTTGGAGATTAGCCAGACCAAAGGTGAGACTCTGAGCACGTCCACACAGCTCCTCTGCTTCTCTCTGCCCACCTCAGCCATGGCTTTACTCAGCCTCCTTTTCAGCTTTGTTTCCCACTGAAAGTATAGAAATGTCCCTCTCCCCCTTTCTGTCTGTTAGGGCACTTTCCTAGTCCACATGAGGATGTGGGGGCTGGGAAGTGGAGGGTGCATCTTCTCAGCCCACCCTAGGCTACCTTGGAGCAGGCTGAGGCCACCTGGGGAGGGCTGCACTCCAAAAGCACAGGTCTGACCCTTCCTAGCATGCACAAGGCTCACTCCTACGGGGTCCACCGCCCACCTCACCCCCAGATGAGAAAACAGAGCAGCCTTTGAAGTTCCCACAGAATGAGAGAACACAGGAACCCAGGTAGAAGGCTCACCGAGGCAAATGGGGTCGGCAAGCTTCGTTCTACAGGATGAAGATTCTAACAACTCCTGAAACCAACCTGTTTCCCTTCTGGGTACAGTGAGAGCCTGTGGCAGACCCTTCTGTGGATTCCAGATCACCAGGCACAGCACATCTGCTTTGTTTTTGGCATAGACACCATTCCTAACCTCAGAGGAGCCAGAATAGTGCCTAGCAGACGTCTTAGTTTTGGTTTTGTCTTTGAAGAAGCAGGTTTTTCTTACTAACCATGTGTGACCTAGGCAGGCCCTAGGAACTGGAGTGGCAGGAGGCTGGAGAGCACCAGAGCCCAGGAGTTGGGGGAGGAGTCCTGTGTTGCCGGGCAATTCACAACTGAGTCATTCAGCAAGTCACTGTAGCAGGCTCAACATTCACCTGGTGAGACCTTCTTCCCTCAAGGGGCACCATGATGGACCTGCCTGCTGTGTTCCTTCCCCTTCAGGGATTTTCCCTGGCCCAGGCCTCCTTCCTTCCTTCCTTCACATTGTGTTTCTTGGGCCTTGGTCTTGGCACAACCCCACTGCCCAGGGCAGCTGGCCCCACAGCCACTCACCTCCTTTGCCCCATCACTCACTTCCCCAACTCTCCTGGCTCCTGGCTCCTTCTTGAAGTTGCTTCTTAGGGACCTGACCTGGCTAGCTCAAATCCAGGGCCTCTGTGGGGTCCAAAGAAGCAAGGACATAAAGGGATGACTCTTCTGCTAGCGTCCCCTGCACCCCCACTGTCCTCATGTTGGGGGGCACACCTGTTCCAATGCGGATGCCCAGATGGAGCTCTGCCAGGCAGAAGCCCCAAGCTGTAGGGCTGAGCCACCCAGGAAAGGTTTCAGGTCCTCCGAATAGCTAGAACCTACATGTACCAGCAGAGCGTCTGCAGGTAGGGTGAATGCAATGGGCCAGACCTGTCTCTGCAGATGTCCTCTTACAGCGGCTCTACTAACCATCCTCAAGAGAACCTAAGCGCCCCCCTGGGGAAGACAAGATTCATAGCAGGGATCGCACGGCGGTTCTGGGTCTCCAGCACTGACCCGGCCCCATTGCCATGTTCACGCCAGGAAGAAGGCACCAGAGCCGAGAGAGCCAACAACCCCTGTATACCTCAGTGATGCGCACAGCTGAGAGTTGATATGGGGACCAGCAGTGTCGTGTTCCTTAGAGTTCTGTCCCCTTACGGAGAGCTGTTGTGCCTAGGACCAAGTGGAATAACCTGCCCCTCTCCTTCCTTCCCATTGGCAGAGTGCTGGGTTAGATAAAGCAGGCTGCTGGGCTGTGGTCATGTTTACTGTGCAGTAGAGCACCATCCCTGTGTGGTCCCTGTGCAGTCCAGACACTGATGACTGACTTCTGGACCATCCACCCCTGTCTCAGCCATCCATGTTGGAGAAAGGTCAGTTGTCTTCCGCCCTCTCCTGAGGATCAGAGACAGGAGATGCCTACATCTGGAACCTCGGGGGGGGGGGGGGGGGGGGGGGGCTGGGGGATGGCCTCGGTAGGTTCCCTTCAGCCTCTGGCTCTGCCCTCTCCTCACCTTAGCAGCAGCCACGCCAGTAGAGTGCTCTCTTGAGTTAGGGCTTCTCACACCTGTTTCTGGAACCTCAGTGTCCCTGAGGATATCAGCTGCTGCTGAGTTCTTAGTTGGTGAGGGAGACTTCCCACCCCTGCTTCCACCAGAGCCCCTAAGATGACAGGTATTTCAGGCTCCCAATTTTGTTTACAATTTCTTTGGGAACGGATTCTGCTGTAGAAGAAAATGAAAGTTTGGAAACCAGTGTAGAGGTTGGAGCACTGGATTCGGGGCGGCAGCAGGGGGTGGGGGTGGTCTTTCCGTCATGCTGTTTCTTTAGATCCAGGTGAGGAGATATCAGTTTCCACATTCTAGAAACACAGAAGACCCCCTCCTTTCCCTGTCCCTTCGCAAGGTTGAGGGAGAGGATGAAATATTGCTTTGGAGAACTGGGAGAAGTCGAGGTAGACACAGCCCACTCCCTAGATGGAAAAGTGCCTCCTAGAGTGCGTGTCTCAGGCTACCTGGGAGGCCAGCAGCCTTGTGCCCCAGTGGTCAGGGTGCTCCACCCAGTGGTCAGGAGCTCCACCCAGAGGGCATCGTGGGTCATTGCATGAGAAAAGGTCTGCTGCCATGCCTGGGAAGGAACAGCAGTCTCTTGACCTTCTGGTTCCGGATATTGGAAAGCGGCCCAGAAGGGAGCCTCCTGATCCAATGAACAGCTGCCAGGAGAGCCAGAGTGCCCAGCCCAGCTGTGTACTACTTCTTCAGTAGACTCTGAGAAAGCCACCCCAGGGGATGACTTTCTTCCTTATGTAGGTGAGGAAAGGCAGACTCAGGAAAGTGAAAGGACCTTCCTGGTATTGCATAGCGTGAAAATGGCATCCTGGGGGAGGGACTCCTTTTGCCCTAATTAGAACTGGTCTCACTCATTCGAACAGCCCCAAAGTTTGGAGGCCTTGGTGAGAGGGAAGGCAGAGCCGAGTTCTAGAGAAACCTCTTGGAGAAAGGTGAATTTTTGGCTGGTACCCCGACCCTGTCTTTCTGCATGTAAGTGCTCGCTTACCATGGTAAAAACAGCATTTTATCCCCACAGAATTTCCCATTAGAGAGCACAACCCAGGACCCTCTAATTGTTTAAACAGCAATAACAGGGCTGCCTCTTTCCATACAAGCTCCTACCTTGCCCCAGCCCCTGGCTTCCCACTGCTCCGGCTTTCATCGTCCCGGAGCCGGAGCCGGGAGGTAGCAGACACTAGCAGAGACTTGTTGGGGAGCTGATCTGCCGCCAGAGCCCACTCCCTGTGGCCTCCCCGCCTTCTGCTTCCCTCCTCTGCCACCACCTGCCCTAAGTTTTGTGGTATTTTGTTTTGCAGACATTTTGAATTCACACCAGGTGTCCATTAAATCCCCAGGGAAAAATCACTGGCACTTGTGAGAGGTGACTGTCCCTCTGCCAGGATTCTGCGGGTCCCTGAAATCTTGGATGAAACAAGCTGAACATGGGCCAGGAGTTGGGGAACCAGATGGGAGGCACCCTGCCATCCCACCAACTTTCCTTTCCTTCTAGCCACACACCCCGAAGTTTGAAGAGTTTAATGGGGACTGGTGGGAACATTCAGCTTATCTGTCTGCCTGCACTGCCGAGTGTCATCTGTTCTTGGGGCCCCAGCATGGAGTTGCTTTCCACTTTGCCTTTATTCCAACTCCTCTTTCCAAAGGGTGAAGTCTTGTCAGGTGTCTTTAGTCTACTGAACTGGCATAAACATTTGAACCAAAAAAAGGAAGCTTGAGGCAGCCAAGCGTATTTCCCTCTCCTCTTCGTATGCCAGGGCACTCATGGAGGTTGGAAGAGACCTTGTCTAGGTTTCTTGGTGTTAACATGTAGAATCAGGTAGAAGAGTGAGCCATCACCCTAGCAAATTAAGGTTGTCTTGTCTCCCACTTGAGGTGACGGATACTTTCTCCTGGTCACTGCCTGCTGCTCTATCCTGCCCTCTAAACTGCTGCATGGAGACTGAGAAGTAGCTGTGAGCCTCCCATGCTCACTCGGCTCCCAGGCTGTGGGCTCCAAGCCAGACAACCCTTCCTGGGTCACAGATCCACATTCTTGCCTTCCCTACTGCGAAGAAGCAATCTGCCCTTTGTGATATGGCCTCTTTACATTCAGTGTAAGTTTGTGAGAAGCCTACACTTAAATTTTCATCATAAAAGGTTTGAGGACAAAAATGGAGGATTGTAAGGAGTTGGTGTCACAGTTCACAGAACCTGACATTTCCCTTCATGTCAAGTGGCTATGAATCCATTATATTTTAATAAGTTTATTAGAGCCAAACTATTTAAATAACTTTATTTGATCCATCCTTTGGTAGATGAGAAAAATACATTACAAAATACATTATACAGAGGACAGCTCACAGTACACATTACTAAAAACACAATCTACATGCCAGCCAGGGCTGACTTCATTAAGTTCAGAAGGAAGCCACACAGGCTACAAGATAGATTGCAGTTCCACGGGATGACTCTCCCCCTTGCGTCCTCTCTGTCTCGGCCTCACTGTATTAGCACCCCTAATCTGGTGGGTGGGTGTAGGCAGAAGGAGGGCAGCATCAAGTAGGACTGGTGAACTCTCCATCCACCTAAAGCAGCAAGACGTTCAAATGCCTAAAAGAAAGTGGGAGCAGGGGGGACGGCCGAATTAAAATGCCCCCCTGAAAAGCAACACCAAACATCCCAGAGCTGGGTTTTCTAAACCCTGGAACCTTGCTTAGCTGTCCCTCGCTTCTGTCACATCAGCAGGCAGGTGGTCCCACAGCAAGCTCACTGACAGGGAGATGCAGGCTTCACGTGCTATGTGGAAGGAAAGCAGTCTCACAACAGCAGGTCCATCCAACACGGTGCACAGTGCCGATGTCTAGCTCTGCAGACTTCTCCCCTTCCGTGCTGTTCATGGGCTGAGCCAAGGACCCACCACACAACACAACCACATTGAGCTAGCTGTTTCCAGTAGGCTCAGGGAATGGCTAGAAAGAATCCAAAGTTTACGTCTTTTCTTAGACCACCTAATGAAGCAGATGAGAGGTGAGCAGAGAGGATGAGAAGGCAGGGAACCAAGGAATTACAGCCAGCCAGCAGGTTGCTGGGATTAGAGAAAACCTCATGCATCCAGGAGCCTGGGCCCCACCCCACTCAACTTAAAAGAAGTTTATGAAGCTGCTACTCCAGTCTCATCTTTTTCTTGGAAATTTCAAAATGGAGATTAGTACAAAGTAGCAGTAACAATCAAGTTGTTTCTGGGCCTCTGCGCTGTAGTTCAGCAGGCCAGACTGTTCCAAGAAATGCAGGTGCTGGTTGCTTCAGCGGCCTTTAGGAGCACCTAGGGTCAGGTCAGGCGAGTGCTTCAGCTTGGTATTTCTCTTGTGCTAGCAGCACAATGCAGCCTCTCCTTGCTACCACAGCATGGTGGGCCTGGCACCCTCCCCACCACCCAGCAGTCAGGGGATGTAGAAATAAAAATAAAGATGAGTCAAGACCAGCATCTTCAAATTAACAAACTGTAATTGTTTTCCCAAAGATACATTTTTTTCCATACACATCCATCATACACTGTAACCAAAAAAAGCAGTGTACATGAAATAAGAGAAAATAAATTAAAAACCCATAGCATAGGTAAGGAGGCTCTAGTCTGGAGCACAGCTGAGTTTCCAGCAATGTAAGGAGGCTTGAGAGTTTCTTTATAAGAATGCCTGCTAGCAAGGGTTCCAGCAAGGTGGTTGGTCTGTAGTCAGTCTTGAGTACTTGAAACAGTTCAGTGTGTGGTTGGTTGTTGTTTTCCTTAGCGTTTAGAATAGCCATCATTGTCCTGCAATAGGCAGAGCTATCACGTCCAGGAAAAATGAGGGAGGGAACCAGAGGCAGCGTGAGATCCAAATACAGCATTCAAAGGTAATTGGTCCAGTGGTGCCTGGGGGAGGAGGAAGGGATGATACTCCAGGGTTAGCCATCTTCCTTTGGGGGTGTGTACCAGCCTGCACAAAAAACACAAACCAGCACAGTAAGGGCAGGCCCAGGGCAACTCTGACCACTCCAATCCCTGAGGACATCTCCACTGTGCCAGGAAAGCAGATCCTAGGAAGGACGTCCAGTCCAGTGTGGGGACAAAGTGTAGAGAAGCTGAGGATACTTACCTGGAGGCTATTATAAGGGAAGGAGAATGGTGAGCCCACCCAGAAGTAACAGGAATTGGATGGCAGTACCAAGTCTACCTTTGACCCCACCCCTGGTCCTTCTTGGGGAGAAGAGTGAGGTTAGCCACCTCCAGATTTCTGGAGAACTGGGCAGATGCTGGATCAATGGACAGTAAGGCTCAGAAACCAAAGGTTCGTGCACTTGGCTGGTGTGGGGCTGGCTCTCCTGGGGCCGGGCTCCAGCCTCACCGTTTTTTTCGTGGATCTGCACCAAAGACTTGTAGGACTGCTGTGCTCTTGTTAGGCTGTACTGAGACTGGGGAGACAAAGTCGCCAGGTCAGATCATGGCCAGCTGCAGCCTACTGTCCCTCATCTGCAGGCTGTCACCCAGGGACCTAAGAGTCCTAGCTTCCAGCACTAAGCCCCTCTACCTGGGAAGGCCTTGAAGACACACCACATACAGCTTCCCTTCCCAGACCTGTGCCCACCCCAACATCTGAGATGCCCCTGAGGCCAAGGCCCTCCCTCCATTTCAGAGGCCTTCTCCTCTCTGTCCCTCAAAGGCAGCTTTAGCCAGCTAGAGGCCCACGCTGTCGTCCCTGGCTCCCCAGAGTCCCAGGGCCCTTACTTTGTTGGCTCCAAACTGCACCCGTGCCTTTCCCTTCACCAGCGTGGCGCTGATCTGCATGATCACGGACTCTATGGAGTAAGCACTGCTCCAGCCCTGGGCACAGCAGGGACAGAGCAGGAGTTAGGGTCAGCACCTCTGCAGGGAAGAGGCTGCCTTTACAGAAGGGTCCCTTTACTCCCAGGACAGTCACCACCTGTCCACCTAGCTGCTGGGAACAGGCTATGCCTAGTGCAATCACAGGGCCGTATCACGGCTGGGGTTTGCTCCCCAACCGCACTGGTTAAAGCTCAGGCAGCCCCGCCCAGGCCAATGGGCGGGGGTGAAACAGGCTCGCTCACCTGCTTGGTGAGAAGTTCCATGCAGATGGCACCTCCACCCAGAACATACCTGCAGAAGAAAGGTTAGTCAGCTGCGCCTGGCCAGAGGTCCAGTCCCTTCCTCACCTGCTGCACCACAAACAGCCTCCTCCCTCTGCCCGGCCACTCACCCTCCAGAGAGGACTGGAGACACAACCCTGACGAACGGTGGGTCAAAGGGGAAGTTATCCTGAGAGAGAGGCAGACAGCAGTTAGGGAAGGGAGGCCTGCACTCTCCTAGGACTCAAGGCGGGCAGGAAGGCTCAGGCAGGGAGGGAGCACTGAGAAAGGCCATCTTACTTTAAAGGAGAAATTAAGTAGGATGAAGTCTGCTCCTTCCTTCTCCTTCAGGATCTGGAGATCATTGTGCAAAGCGCTGTCCTGGTCAACTCTGCAAAGCAACGAATCTGGGCTCAGACTGCTGGGTCCTCACTGAGCAGCCTCCTATGGGCCCCAGTGCCCACACCTGGTCCTGGGACCCTGCAACCAATACACTGGCTGGGACACGACTGCCCGAGGTTCCACCAGTCACTCCACTCATTTGCTGTCTCATCCCAGATTTGCCACTCACTTGAGGAGTTTGACATTCCAGTCATAGAGACTGTCATTCACGAGTTCGACTGCATAGTTTCCTGGAAGGAGAGGAGGCATGAGAAGATGGGTCTGGACCAACAGGTGGATCCCTCCCTCGCTGTAAGAAAAAGGCTCAAGCCAGGAAGTGGTGGTGCATGCCTTTAATCCGCTTTAAAGTGCTGGGGAGGCAGAGGCAGGTGGATTTATGAGTTCAAGGCCAGCCTGGTATACAGAGTGAGTTTCAGAATAGCCAGACTTGGGGGGCAGGGGGGAATTCCAAGGGTCCAGGTTTGTCTCTGGATATGCACCAACCCATGCCCTGAGGAGTTCCAATCCCAGTCTGAGAAGTTTATAAGCATTTGTACATAAACATTCTCAGGGCTCCTTGCCAGCATCACACCACACCCTTTTAAAAACCATGACATGAATGTGCGCATGTGCCACCCATGCAAGTGGAGGCTCTCCCCGTCATGTGGGTGTTAGAGACTGAACTCAGGTCCTGAAACCTGGTGGCAAGTGGTTTTATCCACAGAGCCATCTTTCCAGCCCACGCCTGTCCTTTGAGGAACTCCTGTGCAGCCCTGGGCAAACTCACCGCCTTTGAAACTCTGTGATCGGTATATGTCCCTGAGCTCCTTCATCAGCCGGTCAGTGGCCTGCACCGAGCCAGACACTGCACCCTGGGAAGGAGAGCACACGATCACTTCTTGATCTGGGAGGAAGCCTTAAGGTACTCTGGCCTAGGGGAAGGAGCAGACCAAGCCCACAAAGGAGGCAGCTCTCCATACTGATGGGCAGTGGCTTACCACTCCCCAGCCAGCACCCACCAACCCTTCACCTTGCCTCTCTACAAGGCACGTACATTTAAGTAATCTTGCCTCTGGTTCTTTTTAATTTTCTCTAGGATGGCCAGGTTTTCTTTTCCGATGCCATCGTCTTCTGATTTCTTGCCCTCCGCTGGCTCTTCTTCTTTCATTTCATAGTGATCTAGGTCTTCTGTGTCCTGAGGTAGGTGTGGGAGCAGAGGAACGACACCACAAAGGTAGTGGATAGACTATCCTTTCTTTATCCCACTTGTCCCGGAGCCCCAAGCCCCCGTGGCATCTTAGTAATACATTTTCCAGTTCAAGAAAATGGCTCAGCCTCATTCCCTCCACAGTCTAAAGGTCAAGGCAAGCTGGGTCTAGTTTTTTGAGACTGAGTCTCAGATAGCCCAGACTGTCCTCAAATTCATTATATAGTGAGGATAACCCCAATCCTTCTGCCTCCACCTGACAAGTGTTAGGGATACAGGTGTGCACGAAGCTTTGATTTTGAGACAGGGTCTTGCTATGTAGCCTTTGCTATCCTGGAACTCACTATGTAGACCAGGCTAGCTTCAAGCTTGCAGGGATCATCCTGCTTCAGCCTCCTGAGTACCGGATTACAGGTGTGTGTCAATACATCTGGCCTCCCAAGGCAATTTTCTTCTCTTTCTCAATTCCCAAACCACAGCAGCAGAGCTAAAAAGAGGACTGAGAAAGGGACTGTCTTCTGTTCCCTAGGAAAACCCTGTTTCAACTGCCCCTAGAATTCCCTTGGCAGCAGACATTTCTCAATTTCTAGATGACTGACTTTGGCCTGCAGTGATGATTAACAACTTGTTTTTTTGTTTTTTTTTTTTTGGTTTTTCGAGACAGGGTTTCTCTGTGTAGCTTTGCACCTGTCCTGGAACTCACTTGGTAGCCCAGGCTGGCCTCGAACTCAGAGAGATCCGCCTGGCTCTGCCTCCCGAGTGCTGGGATTAAAGGCGTGCGCCACCACCGCCCGGCTAACAACTTGTTTTATTAGGCTAGACTCTCACACCCCAGAGTCCTTAGGACCCTAGGCCTAACAGAGAAAACTAGGAGCCAGCTAGGTTGGCTCAGTGGGTATAGGTGTGTGCGGCTAAGCTTGATAACATGTGTTCAATCCCTGGAGCCTGCACAGTAGATAGAACTGACTCCTCCAAGTTGTCCTGACTTTCAACACACATACAATACATCTTAAAAACATAAGGAAGGGCTGGAGAGATGGCTCAGAGGTTAAGAGCACCGACTGCTCTTCCAGAGGTCCTGAGTTCAATTCCCAGCACCCACATGGTGGCTCACAACCACCTGTAATGAGATCTGGTGCCCTCTTCTGTATACATAATAAATAGAATAAAAAAAAATGAAAAAAAAAAAAACATAAGGAGAAATCCAGACCATGAAATTCTTCCTCTCCCTACAAGAGCAGGATCTGAATTGAGTCCCCAGATGGAAACGAGGTGGCCCAAAGCAGGAGATGGCTGAACTCCACAACATGATTAGCTCCTATTCACCCGGCTCTGCGTGACCAAGCGGCTCACAAGGGGAGGCCACCCAGAGGCAGCTTCAGCTCCACAGTCAGGTGCTAGGGCGTGGTACAGAGGGCTGGACACTGCCAGGAAAGACTGTTTCATGGCTCATCAGCCCACTGTGGGTCTGAAGATCAGTACAGAGTTACAGAATCTGGGTCCAATGCTAGGAAACATGATCAGAGACACCATACTACAACAGGACATCCTGTCTAGTTCCATGCTAGGGCAACACACACTAGCTTACTTTATTCCTTTATAACGCTGAATTATTCTATCATTATCTCCATTTTATAGAAAAGCTAAAGGTTAGTGAATTAATTCTCATGCCCAGTCAAAGTAGACTTTACAGAAACAAGTTCTATCTGGCTATGAAGTTCAACCTAACTCTTGTTTATATTCTAGAGAAGCACCTGCAGTTAGACATGGTGGTACACATCTGTAGTTCTAGCACTTGGGAGGTAGAGGCAGGTGGATCAAATCAAGCCATCCTCGACCACACAAGTGAGTTTGAGGCCAGCCTAGCTTACACAAGACCCTGTCTCAAAAAAACAAACAAGAGCTAGAAAGATGGCTCAGCAGTTAAGAGCACTGGCTGCCCTTCTAGAAAACTGGTTCCCACCACCCACATGGTGGCTCACAACCATCTGTAATTCTAGTCCCAGGGGATTTGATGCCTTTTTCTGGCCTCCACAGGCACTGCAGGTATGTAATGCACAGACATTCATGCAGGGAAAACATCCATGCATATATCAGGTACATTATACATTACTATTTACTATCTGAAACAACTATATAATATGTATCATAATCCTATTTTATAGAGGAGAAAACTGTAGCTTCATGAGAATAATTGAAACTCCCCAAGTAAGACAATCAGGGTGAGGACTCCTGAAGCCATCTGAGATGAAGTTTGTCCAGTACCTGTTTTAACACATTCACACCTAAATGCTTTCAAAGAATAGATAATAGATGGCAATCTCCTTCACTTTAGGACACTCTTTATTCCAGTGATAAGTTTCTTTCCCCAGTATGAAGATGGAGCTGTTTATAATGAGTGACCCATACTAATGAAAAACACTTCCCGTCAATGCCATCTCAAGTGGCAAGCCTACCTCAGGCATCTCCTCATCTTCATCTTCTGAAGACACTTCTTCCTGCGTGCACTGCAGTGGAGACGGGGGCAAAGATGAAGGTCAGAGCCCAGGAGGTTGCTAGAGTGCAGCCTCCGACCTACCCCCTGGCCCTGAAGGTCTGGAAGCTGGGCATTGTGCCCATAAAGATGCCAGTTTCTCCACCAGCCAGCATAAGCCCAAGGGATGGATGACTTTGCTACCAGTCAATTATTCTCTTCTTACTACATGTCAAAGGGGGGGATGGATGGACAGATGGACGGGGACGGCTGTTCTTGTCCTCTTTTCTGCAGATCCCAGCTTAACTTTCCTGAGAACCCGTCTTTCATTTGATCTCCTCTAGAGTGACAGTGCATTTCTGGTTCTAAACAAAGGGCCTGGCTTTCCAATAGCCATCAACCGCTATTGCTAAGATAATGGTAAAACGCCCTCCTCATCCCAACCTGAGGAATGCTGCCCTGAGAATGAGTTCTGATAGGACAGAAGCAATGAGTAGTGCCCCCATTTAGCTGGATTCTCATCTGGAGAAGAAAGAGGCTGAGAGTCACAGGTGTTTGGGCGCAGCAGGGGTTGGAAGGAGCAACTGCAGTTCCATCTCAATTATCAAGTATTTGTCAATCGCTCTATGGGACTGAACAGAAGGACCCAAAGCCCAATCCTCAACTGCATACCTGCTCTGCTGGCAAGGGCTGATCCAGCATTTCCACATCAGGATGCTGAGGGAGGTTGTAGAGTTTACACAGGTCGGAGATGATCCTCTTCAGATGCTGCAAAAGCTGGGGTGGAGACCACAGAAACATCAACTACACCTTCCCTACTGCAATCTGGATTGCTGTATGGATGAGCTTTTATCTCAGATCCCCAAATGGTGGCTGGTTCTCTAACTGGATGGCCCTCATAGTTATAGAAATGACTTTCCCTAGTGGACCTACCCTGGAGCTGCTACAGGAATCTACCTCCTCTGGCTTCAGTAAACAACTCTCCTAAGAAGTTTGCACCAAGACGCTCCACTGGGGTACCATCCACTTTCAGATCTACCTCTCTCTCACTGGGTACTTTTGTGGCTGAAACCTCACCAGGAACACATGCACTCTTCCCCCCTGCCCCCCTCACCAAAGTATTCCCTTTCTTTATGTCCACCAGCCTCTCCAAGACAGCAGCCAAGTTAGGGTCATCAGACTCCACCGACCAGATGGGGGGCACAGCAGGGTAGGATTCCTGAAGGGAAAGCAGGAGAGTGGTCACCAGGGGAAACTGAGAAACCAGTTTTAGCTTAGCCTTCCTTCTTCCCTGGAGACTTCTGGTTCCTTTCCTTCCCACCATTATGCCCTACACTCAAAAACACCAGCTCAGCTTTTCTAGAAAAAGAGCCTGGGAGGAGGACCTGGACTAAGAGGCAACCTGCAAACGTACTTTCTCCCAGAGTAAAAACCAGGGCAAGTTAACACTATCGAAGGGGCTCTACTGTCCTGATGGTCACACTCCAAGTTCTCCCACACCCAGGCTAGAGTCCTTCAGTGTTTCCAAACTCCAGAATGAGGGGAAGGAAGATCACCTCCTAACAGTCACACTGATGAGGAAAATGCAGGCTGTAGCCACCGGGGGAGGAACTAAAATACAGTCTTCAAAGCTAATAATAAAAGGGTATGTGCAAGACCACCCCCCCTCCAAACAGAACCCCTCTAAGACCCATTCTCCCTACCACTCCCTCAGGAACCTGCCCTCTCCTCAGTCCAGGCATGGGCTGGGAGAAAGAAGCCTACGCTACTGACATTCCCAGCATTCCTGAGCCACCGTGCCAAAGGAGCCTAAACAGACTCCCCCACTCTGCCCAAGGCAAGGGGGCCAGTATAGGCCAAGTTTCCTTTAGAGGGGCCGTGGGCACTGCAGCTGAGAACCCCCAAAGACAAAGCTAGGAGCTGGCCTCTGGAAACTGAAAGGAAGCAGCTGGAGGAAGCAAACCTACCCGTAAGTGAATCCACTTAGCAAAATCCAATCTTTGATGTTTCAACACATGCCAAGGAAGCCTTACCCACTTCTACTGGGGATCTTAGCGATGCCATAGTTCTAACCAGTGCTGCAGGAAAAACAGTACCAAAGATGCTAAAATCTTTACTTGACTGAGCCACTCCTGGTGGTCATAGCTTGGTGAGGTAAAGCCTCAGCTTGGATAGATGATTCCCCATCAAAACTCAAGTGTCTCATTACTACTCCACTCCCACACCTCACCAAACCATGACCCGGTTTGGTGGCAGAAAGGGATAGAAAACACCATGAAACACGAATTGAGGCGTTCAAGTACCACAGAATTCACAGGTCTGTCTTTCCCCAGGCCACTCCCATCTCCAGTGTGGATAAAGGTACTAGCCCTCTAGCTAGCTAGCTCCAGGTGGGACAAGATAACAGTGGGTGTTATCAACCAACACGATCATGCAGTACCAGATGTTACAAAATTACACCCAACAATTTCCTCAAGGGACACTAGGGGATAAAATAAGGCAGGACACATGTAAGGTGTTTCCTAATCTAGTATAGTTAGGATGGAATGATGCCCACTCAGGAGCAAGGGCGCTGTTACCGCTCAACACACACACATTGCTATCACCACCAGAAAAGGCAACCACCACCTAGGACAAGCAGACATGACCCCAGGAACGGGGAGGGGAGTGGCAATGTTGCTACCAGCTGAGGCATCTTAAAAGAGGAGCTAAAGGTTAGTTACACCGGAGTATGAGGAAATCCAAAGCGGAGTCATTGAACAGCGAACTATCACTTGGTGAAATTCAGGGAGCAAAACGGGGTTGCACGAGGGATGCCTGGGCAGAGGGAACCCACAGGTGGTAACATCGAAGTGGAAAGAACTGCTGAGAAGGGTCACTACCGAACTGGGCCGAGTTCCAGGCTAGGTCCTTCCAGCAGAGGCCTGGAATCTCATTCGAGTTGGGGGTGGGGAGAAGAAATGGGCATTCCTAAGTGACATGGTAAAGTTGTGGAGGAGTATGCAAAAGGGACCCAAATCACAAAACCCGAGGTGTAGGTGGGTTCATAGGAGGGGGTGGTCGAGGGGCCCCATGTCCGGGTGTCCCTCGCTCTCAGGGGTCAACAGCAGAGACTGTGACTGCACCACAGAACCTCAAGCTCAAGAAACAAGTGTAGCCTGGCGAGAGGGAGCCGAGCCCCAAGAGGGGGCTCCGGCCTCCGGGTCCTTCGAGAGCAGGAGGGTGTTACGGTGTGATTTCGAGCACCAGACAAGGGACCCCCAGCGCGGTGCAAACGAGAAGGTCCTCACCGTGATGTTGCAGTGGATGCGGACGGGGTCCCCCGGTACCGACCCCCGGGAGGGGAGATGGGGTCCGGGCGCGGCCCCGGCCCCTCCGGCTCCGGCCAGCAGGAACTCGCAGCTCAGCTCGTCCAGGCAGGCGCTGGCAATGCGGAAGCGCTCGTGGCCGCGGTGGAAGATGGACTCGAGCAGCTTCAGCTCTCGCCTCAGGCAGGGCCCCGGCCCCGGGCCCCCTCCCGGGCCGCCCCCGGCCCCCGGCGCCGCCCCCTGGACCCCCAGCTGCTGCCCCGGCCCCGGCTGCTGCTGCCCCTGCGGCTGCGGCTGCTGCATCCTCCGCTCCGCTCCGCTCCGCTCCGGGGCCGGCGGGCCGGGAGCCTCCGGCCTCCGCTCCGGGCTCCGCCGCCGCCGCGGTCCGCACTTCCTGATCCCCCCTTCGCCAAGATGGCGCCGCCGCCACCTCCGGGACAGGCCCCCTCCGCTCGCCGGCCCACCCCCCCCCCCACGGCCGCCGGAAGCCGCGCGCCCCTCCCCCTCCGCGGCGGCCCCGCCTCCGGCCTCACGTGACCTCTGAGCTCCGGCCCCCGGCACGTGATCCGCGCGTCTTTCCCGCCCCCCGGCCCGCGCCTGTCACCCTCCACATGTGACCCGGGGCCCTCCGCTTGCCGCTCGAAGCGCCTCCGTGCGTCGTGCGTGCGTCGTGCGTGGCCGCGCACGACGGCCCTCGGCCGGCGCTCCCCCCCCCCCCGGTCACGTGGTCGGCGTCGGCGTTTCCCAAGGGGCTCTCCGCGTCGCGCTCGGGCGGCGGCTGGCGGTGTCCGTCCCGCAGGCCCCCGGCCAGCCGTCGCCCGCCCGCCCCTGCGCCTGGGGCGGACCCGGTGTGCGGACGGGAAGGCCCCGCGGCCCGAGAAGCCGGCGTGGCTCCCCCTGCGGCTCCTCTACGGTTGTTGTGTGGCCCTGGGTTATCTACGCGCCGGCCAAGCCTCGGTCTCTCCATCCGTCCAGTGGCTCTGTACAGAACGACAGGGTCTCTCTGGCCTGTTTCCAGGACTTGGTGCGAGGATAGCAAAGTGTCGGGTATGGTCCCGGGCCAGTTACTTCTGAGGGGGAAGGACGGTGCGGCTTCCTCCGCAGGGTCCCAGGAGTGCGTCACTTGGCCGAAGTATCGATCGAGCAGTTGGATAGAAGACCCTGGCCCTCCCACCCTGTCGCCCTGATCCTGAGCACGGTTGGAAACTCACGGCAGTACCTCTGCTTTCCCACTAGGTGGCACTATCGCAAAGGACAACGCTGTCTGAGGTTCCTGCAACCCAGAGCTGCAGAAAAGGCAGGTGTCAGCCTCTTCTAGCCTGATGCTTGGGGGCCAATCCAGCCTGGGAGCCACTGGCCCTGCCGCCGCCGCCGCCACCTTTACCTCTGTTGGAAGCTGACTGCCTTGATTCTGGGCTATTCGCTCCCTCAGTGATGTTAGCAGAAGGCTTTGCTTGGCCGAGTTCAACTCTGGATGTTTAAAGAAATTCCGTGTTGGTGTTTTGTTGTTGTTGTTTTTGTTTTAATAATTTGAAGACCTGGGGGTGGGGGGGCAGGCCAGTGTTCTTGTAATGTGAACAGCCTGAGCGTTTAGCTGCATACCGTCTTTGTGCCTGTGTTCACAAGGTGGAAGCATAAAATGATGGGGTAAGCCAAACCTAGCCGTGGTCCCAACTGTCTAGGAGGGTGGAAAGTCCAAGGCCTACCTGGGTAACTTAATGAGCTCCTGTCTCAGCCGCAGAAGTAATAAATAAGAAAGGGTTGGGGATGTGATAGGCTGCTTGCCTAGTATACGGGAGCCCTGGATTTGACACACCCTCATCACCACACAAAAAAATGGTAAAAAGTCTTAATTTATCAAGCGCTCCCTGAGCCAGGAATATTTTGCAAATATTTCTAACCCTCCCAACAACATTGCAAGGTAAGTGTTTTAAGTTTTATTTTACAAGTGGAAATCAGGATCTATAACTACTGAGCAGAACTTCTAGGTCTGTCTCCATGCCCTCTAACCCTATTCTGTCTGCTGCTTACCTGCTTGTTTTATTTCTTTTGTTATTGTCAGGGTTTTGCTATGAAGCCCAGGCTGGCCTGAATCTTATCCTCCTGCCTCAGCTTCCCAATGATAAGCTTATAGTCAGGCATGGACCACCTTGCTCAGCTCCCGTCTTCTGGCTTCCCACATGCTTCCTTTAGAACTTTTCACAGGTCACATGACTGCAGCCTTTATCCAAGAAACTAGAACTTGAGACCTTCCTTTCTCAGCCTTCAAGTACTGGGATTACAGGTGCACACAGTAGGCCTGACTTGAGCTTTCTATAAAAGCTTCATGTGTGTGCATA
The DNA here is from genome assembly GCF_007827085.1 of Peromyscus californicus insignis. Taxonomy (NCBI): domain Eukaryota; kingdom Metazoa; phylum Chordata; class Mammalia; order Rodentia; family Cricetidae; genus Peromyscus; species Peromyscus californicus. Next base: position 69,354,080 of record NW_026294617.1, on the reverse strand, counting down.
TTTTGCATGCACCTATGTACATGTACCACATATGTGCTTGGTGCCTACAGAGCCAGAAGAGGGCATTGGATCCCCTGGAACTGAAGTTACAGATAATTGTGAGCTGCTGTGTGGGTGCTTGGAACTGAAACCTGGTCCTCTGCAAGAGCAAAAAGTGTTCTCATTTACATAGCCATCACCCCAGCTGCTGTGGGATGGTCTGTATGTCAAAAGTGTTGCTGATTGGTCAATAAATAAATCACTGATTGGCCCGTGGCCAGGCAGGAAGTGTAGGCGGGACAAGGAGGAGAATAGAGCTGGGAAGTGGAAGGCTGAGTCAGGGAGACACTGCCAGCCGCCATGATGAGAAACAGCATGTAAAGATGCCGGTAAGCCACGAGCCATGTGGCAAGGTATAGATTAATAGAAATGGATTAATTTAAGCTGTAAGAACAGTTAGCAAGAAGCCTGCTACGGCCATACAGTTTGCAACCAATATAAGTCTCTGTGTTTACTTGGTTGGGTCTGAGTGGCTGTGGGACTGGCGGGTGTCAGAGATTTGTCCTGACTGTGGGCCAGGCAGGAAAACTCAAGCTACACCCAGCCCCATATACAAGTTTTAAATGTATACATTTATTTATTGTCCTCCAGATTGAACCCAGAGTCTCACCTAGGCTAGGCGTTGCCATTGAACTACATCTCATAAGGGGTTTATTTGGAAGAAAACATGATGAGACAGTCCCACAGTATTACAGACTGGTAAATCACAGCCCACCTCCCAGAGGAACCCTGAAGTCATGGTCACTGGAGCATGATTTTCTATTGCTACTTTCTATAGCATCTCAGCTCTCTGGCTGGGAGAGCATTATGTTGCTGATAAATCTCATATGAAGTCACACCTAAACTGATTAGGCATGAGTGTGGTATCCAGCTAAACTGGAAATGAAGTGGATATGTTGGTTTAGTGAATTCTGGGGCAGGAAAACAGCGGGTAAAAATTCCCTGCCTTCATGGAACTCATATTAAGGAAAAGAGAAATTATAAAGCCACAATTTACAAATGTGGGAAGCGGACAAATGCTTACTGAGCACCTACTGTGTGTGAGGCACTGAAGAAACGGCACTGAATGAAGCAGACCCAGTTCTTACATTCTCACGTTTATGTTCAGCCTGGCAGAGCAGACATTTGGGCCAGCCAGATGTCACACAAGCCTAGTGCCTTGAGTTTACTCCTGGGTACTCACAAAGGTAGAAGAGTACAAACTCCACAAACTGCTCCCCAATCTTCACACACCATGCCATGGCCTTTGCCTCACCCCCAACAATAAATAAAAACTTAGAAAACCAGACAGTTAATGCATAGACAGACATTCAAGTACTGAATTGAAGTTGTAGGAGTACCTCAAAGGAGAAGACTTGGAGGTCTGGAAAGGTGTTCTGAAGAAGTGACAGTAACTTCTGAAGAGTGAGTACAGTGGATGAAGCAAGAGACAAGCCCCAAGCAGAAGAGATGGCATTACGGAGTTTGAGACCACTGGGAAAAGACCACAGACTCAATTCAAATTGTAGTTAGCTAGATTTATTAAAACTGCTAGCAGGGCAACAGACTTAAGAGCCAAATTGAAGACATGCTACCCAGAAGGGGCTAAGGGAAGGGTTTTTAAAGGTGGAGACCACAATTACCTCGTTGCTGTGGGATTTGCAGTTGTTTAAGAAACTGCTTCACTCCCCTCAGCTATGTGAGGAGCTGTCTCTCTTCCCCCTGTTCACAGCCATGAAGGAGGTACCTTACTCCCCTGTATACAGTGATAAGCAGGTTTACAGAAGCCAGAACAAGCTGTTAATCATCACAGCAGTTACATCATTCTGGGAAGGGTGCAGATTGCTAGGAGCTCATCTTTCAGAAATTTAGGGCAGAGGCTAATAGATACGAAGGAGATACCTGGTGCAGAATGGAGTTTCCTTAGCCATCACAATGGCACACAAAGGTCTTGAAGGATGTGGCAAGTTGAAGGAAGATCAAAAGGTCAGCAAAGCCTTAAGAAACTATGGAAGTAAGTATCAGTAGCAGCACTAACAGAACTGGGCTTTATGGGAAACCAAACCAAGACTTAGTTCTGAAGGGGAAGGAGCTTGGGAAGGAAGGCCTAAGTTCTAAGACAAAGGAAGGGATCCAGCACTCAGGATGCTGAGACAGGAGGATCATGAATTTGATGCCAGCCTGGGCTACACAGACCCTGTCTTTAAAAAAAAAAAAGAAAAAGAAAAAGGAATTGGAGTGTGGGGCGTTTACCCACCAACCCCACAGCTCCCCAGAGTTTTCTTGAGTGTGAGCAGCAGGAAATATTAGATAGAATGAATGATTTATTGCGGAGAATCTTGCGGAGATAAACAGATAGAAAATAAAGGATAGCCTCGAGAGGACCTGGAACCTTTTCCAACGGCCCCGGCTGTCTCTGCCCCAGGGTTTTTATAGAGACGTCAAGGGGTGGAGCAAAAGACCTCCTCCCCCAGCACAGCCAAGTGCAGACCATCTCAGACACCTGCACTCAGGCCCGTGGTCTAATCATTCTCTATGAGGACCTGCTGGGTAAAGCCACGAGGAACCCGAGAATGGGCTCCCACGTTGGAGGGGTATCTCAGTAGTAGAGGACTTGCTTAGCATGTAAAACCCCTAGTATATACCACCAATAAATAATAGGATCAAAGAATACTTACCCTTATGGAGAATGGGATAGTGAATGAGAAAGGATGACTGCAAAGGTATAGCAAGCACTCTTTGCTCCTCTTTGCAAGATAAGCAAAATGTACGTCTTATGTATATATTTGTATACCTAAAATATGACATGAATGTCCACAGCAGTCCTAAATAGGAAACAAATGTCTAGGAAGAGTGGATGGGTAAATGATAGTGTAGTCACACAATGCAGCTATGATTCTCACTAACATAATGCCAAAAACACACATACAAAAGGTTATTATTCCATTTATATAAAGTCTAACAGGAAAAGCTGACCTGTGCTATTAGAATGGCAGCTCTTTTTTTTTTTCTTTTCCTTTTAGTCATCTTAAAAAAACTGGATGGGTGTGGTGGTACGTGCCTGGAATCTCAACACTTGGTAGGTAGAGTCAGCAGGAGCAGGAGTTCAAGGCCAGCCTCAGCTCTGTTATGAGTTTGAGAACAGCCTGGGATTTATGAAACTCTCAAAAACAAATAATGATAAGATACATATAACATAAAATTTACCATTTGCATTCATACTATTGTGTAATCATTCCCAATAACTAGTTCCAGAATTTTATTTTTTAATATTTTCATTTTGTGTGTATGAGTGCTTATCTCCATGTGGATCCACAGGGGGTGTGTGTGTGTGTATACCAATGGGTGCAATGTCTGTGGAGGCCAGAAGAAGGCATTGCATCCCCTGAAACTGGAGTTACAGGTGGTTGTGAGCTGTCATGTGGGTGCTAGGAATCAAACTGGAGTCCTCTGGAAGAGCAGCCAGTGCTCTTAACTACTGAGACATTGCTCCAGCCCCACTTCCAGAACTTGAAGTAGTGTTGACTGGGGTCTCTGTCCTCAACGAGGAGGGATAATGACTGGGAGAAGCATCTGGTTATTGGTAATTGTTCCTTTAAACAAAATCTGGGTGTTTCTGTTATGATGATGTATCCAGATACACTGACTCTACTTCTCTGTGTGAATGTTATACCTAAATAATTGTAGATACATAGTTTTGCTAAGTGGTTGTCTCTCCCTTTAGAGGTTTGATTCTCAATCCTCTTTGTTTTGCTAATTTGTATTTTTTAAGTTGGTCTTTATGAACACAAGTATTACTCTGGCAACAAGATTATAAAATGTAAATCACTTTAAAGGAAATATATTAACTTTGATATTTTCAAAAGAAAATATTCCTTGCAATCCAGGGCACTGGAACTCTGCTTACTAACCCTGTTGTGTCAGGGTTGACATTTCTGTGTTTGTCCCAACCCTACATGGTTCTGTATCTCTCCTGTAACCTCTCTTCCCGGGGGACGGTATAGAAGGCATGTGGGTACACATGAGGAGGGAGGCTGTCCCACTCTCCCCAGTCACTGGGTGGTTATCTCAGTGGACTCATCCTTACCAAGCTAGAAGTAAACTTGAAGCCAAAACTGAAGTTTTGAGAAGATAACTTGAAGACCAAGGTATACAGGCTACCTGGACTGGCAAGAACAACCACAGGCTTTAGACGAGGTGTATGCCCCCCCCCCCCCAGCCTGTCATGTAGAAGGCAAGTGATCTAGAAGTCTGTCATCTAGAAGGCAATGAATGGTCCCCCAATCTGTGATCTAAAAGGTGAGTGGCCTTCAGTCTGTCATCAAGAAAAGTGTAAGCACTCTAGGAAGTTTAGCAACCGAAGACATTGCCAGCCTTCCTCAACCATGCTGCACCCACTGGACATGCTGTCTCAGGAGTGTGGAAGAGCTGTAAGCTAGCCTTGCCCTATGATTCATCTCCACTTCCATTTATGTCCTACCTAGTCCATGCAGGCTGTTGCCTTCCCTGTTCCCAGATTCCACAGTCCTCTGTGTCTTTCCGAGAGCAGTCATCACCATGGCTAGTAATCTGCTGCCAGTGTGGGCTCTTTAATAACTGGAACCAAGTCTTTGATCATTGCCTCCTCAGCTCCAAACAATTCTGGGCTCACAGGACATACTCAATACATGTTGATCTAAATTGTTGAAGACAGATCTACTCTTGAGCCTTTCCCCAAGTGGTGTGACTGCACACCCTGCTTCTCTCTAGGCTTCACTTCTTGGTGTTCAGATCTCTTCCTGAAGAAATTATTACACATGCATAGACCCTGCACATGCCCTGCACCTGTGGCATAGATCTAAACCCACTTCCACATACACTATGGGTGCCCCCCATCATCTTGCTGCTTCTCCTGTCCTTTGCTGTCTTTCCCCTTCAAACTCTTCCCCACCTTTTTCTTCCCATGCTGGGGACTGAATTGAAGGCTTTGTACACACTAGGTGAGCACTCTCACCAAGCTGCGTCACTAACCCTTGGACTCCCAAAATCCGAGCACTTGTTAATTAGGTTGCTTCTGCTTGCACTTATAGACAGGAATTTCCCATATACACTAAAATATGTCTGTCATGCAGTACCACTTTCCTGTTAAGCCTTCATCTTAAGCCAGGCCCTATGCTAGTTCATACTCTAGTTGGAAAGGCAGTGGCTGCCATAGAAGGATATTCTAGAGTCTAACAAGGTGCCTAACTCAATCCTTGGTCAGTCACAGCTTCCCCCAGGAACTGAAATTCCTGCAAACACTCAAGTTTAAGTAGAAGGTAGTTAGGGGGGATGGGGTGATAAAAGAGCTGGAGGGAACTATATGTTTAAAAGGCTAAGGGCTGGGAGGGGTTAAATATTCAAGGATCTTACAGACATTGCTAATAGCTGAGTGTGGAGCTGAGGACAATGTGCCCAGATGAGATTAGGGAAGCAGGCATTGATGAAATGAAAGAAGCCTTGCTGTCTACCAAGTCTGCTTTAGACCGGAATCTTTTTGGTTGAAAGTGACCACTGATCCACTAAGAAAAAAGGGGTCCTTTATGGGCTCCATAGCTAAAAGTTCAGGGCTTTCAAGATCAAAGATGTCATTGAGTTTTGACACCTCTCCCATCTCTGCTCTCCTTTGTGTTAGCTTCATTCTTTCTCTGTGAAGTGGTCCCCTGATCTCCACAGAACACAGAAGACAACTGGAGTGGAAGGGACCATTGATACTGGCTGCTTATCCATATGTCAGAACCTTCAAGGCTACCTTCTTTTCAGGAGGTCTAGACCTTTCTACCTTAGATTCCCCCCGAAGGATGGCAGGATCTTGGCCTTATTGGAGCTTAGGGAGCAGAGAAAGGGACCGGTGAAAGGACTCTATTCCAAAACTCCAAAGCAATTTGCTTTTTAAAACTAGTCAGCTCCCTGTTCCCTGCCTCTTTGTTCCTAACACGCGTATTCTCTGCGCATCCTTAGCTTTCCTGAAAAGCAGAATCATTAGTTTGGGTAAGAATATAAGGGAGGACGGGAACCCCAGAAACGCCCCCAACTCACTCCGCCCTGACCTACTTGTGTCCCTCCCACTCTTGCTCCCCCCCAGCCCTGCTCAAACCTCTCCAAGTCCTGCCCCAGCTTCGGGGCATTTGAACTCGTCCACCGAGCAGTGGGTCGCTTTCTCCTCACGCATACCCGACCTAGGCAGGCCCAGCCAAAGAGCATCCCACCCAGGGACCACCTTTTTTTCCTTGGGATCCCGCGCTTCCGCCTCCGGGGCGGAGACTCCTCCCCTCTCAGTCCCAGTTGCGTTCCCTGGAAGAGCAGCCCGGACGGTGAGAGGCCGGGTCCTCCTAGCGTTCCAGGAGCCGTTCAGCCCTGGAGGCCCAGAGCCCCACCCGGAAGCAGGCGGCTGCGCTGCTTCAGCACCACGGACAGCGCTCCGCCCGCAGCCCTAGTGTCAGGCCGGCAGCGCGCTATGCTGGCGGCATGGCCCGGCGCTCCAGCTCTATGGCGCTGCTGCTCAGCTTCGGCCTTCTCTGGCTGTGTTCAGGTAAGAAGTGGCCGGCCAGGCTCCCCTGCCTCAGCTAGTGGCTCAGGATGCCAAGTTCTGTCACCCCTGCAAGGACAAAGGCGAAACGAGGGGTTCTCTAGAGGTGCAGGAGCCTGCTGGGGGATGGGGAGAGACTCCAGGGTCGGCAGGGAGCGTCTGGAAGACCCAGGCGCAGGCGCAGGCGAGAGGCCACGGAGAGGTGGAAACCTGACCGTTGCAGGGAAGAAGCAAGTGAGCACAAAGAGGAAGGAAGGAGAGGATCCTGGGATGACAAGAGGCTTGATAGCATTTGACTTTTTATGACCCCGGTTAACGCCTTCCTCCCGGCTCCCCAGTATTTCCCATCCTCCTCATTGGGGTCCTGATTTGGGTCACCCTACAGGGAGGGACAAGGCGGGAAGGGGACACCAGTGACTTCCCATCTCTTGTAGGATGGGACAGGAGACTTGGAAGAGAGAAAATGCCAGACTGAGGGCGAGGGCGGTGCTCTGTGGGGTGCGCAGATGGTGTGCTTGTGGAGAGTCACAGAAGGGGAGGCATGAGGAGAGGGGCCAGCACAAGGCAATGCGCAATAGAATGAACTTTCCACACCTGCATGACAGCACAGGGGGTGGGTGCCTGCACCCCCAGATCAGGCAACCCCGCTATTCTGCTCCAAACCATGGAGGCAGAGACCTCAAGCAAGCCTCAGAGGCTTGTCCATCTGAGACCTTTTGGGGAAAACAAGTCCCAATTAATCTTTTCAGAGTGGGTGGTTAGTCTAGAGGTGTCTCTCTGGAGCTGTTTGGACTCGTGATATGGTCTCAGAGAGGGACTTACCTATGAAAGTCAACCTGGGGCTTCTGTGGTCCCAAGGCATAATTGAACATTTTGCAATATCCTTAAGCACAGGGTTGTAAGAGGCTGTGACTTGCAGACTGAGCTAATTGATCTATTACCCCACTACCGGGGTAGGTGGGCTTTTGTGAGCCCTTCTGTTTACCCACTTACTGCCTTGCCTTGCCCAGGGGTTTTGGGTACTGACACAGAGGAGCGGCTAGTGGAGCATCTCCTGGATCCCTCCCGCTACAACAAGCTGATCCGGCCAGCCACTAATGGCTCCGATCAGGTCACTGTCCAGCTCATGGTGTCACTGGCCCAGCTCATCAGTGTGGTGAGTGTGGGTCTCGAACTCTTTGTCCAGCCACAGAAGCCAGCCCAGCCAGAAAGGGTTAGCATCTGAGTTTGCTCCTGAGGCGCTTCTGGGGTGGCGGTGGTGGGGACCTTAGGAGGGTGGTGGAAGGTCTGAGGACTGGGGGGCCTTTTCAGCAGCTGCTCTGTTTCCCTGCAGCATGAGCGGGAGCAGATCATGACCACCAATGTCTGGCTGACCCAGGTCAGTGCTCTTTCCTACCCACACCCCCCCCCCTCCTCTCTTCATTTCCTTCAGAGAGGAGTCCTGAATAGTTGGATTTGAATCCTTGATTGGGCCACTCACCAGCACTGTAATTAATTAATTTAGGATCTGGTCTCCCTGTGTAGCCCTGGCTGACCTAGAACTCACTATATGGATCAGGGTGGTCTTGAACTCACAGAGATGTCTGCCTGTCTCTGCCTCACTAGTACTGAAATTAAAGGTATTCACTACCATACCTGCTTGACTCTGTGACTTTAAATGTTAAATGCTCCCAAGAGTCATTTTCACATCTGTAAAATGTAAAGTCTAATATCCTGGCTCAGATGTGCAAATTAAACAAAGAAGCATCATCACATGACCCATGTCTGGGCAGAGAAGTCACTGTGGAGAGAAGGCTGACTTTTTCAAGTTTGCCACAGGCCATGTGAGTTCTCTTGTCCCTTTCTTTGACTCTGGGCCCCCTCTGGGGCTGGAGGTTGGTGTTGCTTTACTCTCTCCCTTCCCAGGAGTGGGAAGATTATCGCCTCACCTGGAAGCCCGAGGAGTTCGACAATATGAAGAAAGTCCGGCTCCCTTCCAAACACATCTGGCTCCCAGATGTGGTCCTATACAACAAGTAGGTGACCCTGGAGTGATAAGAAGGTTATGGAAGACCAGAGGTGTGCTTGGCAGAGGATGAAATCATGGGGTGGGGATGTAAGAGGCATGTGCTGTTGTGAGAAGGAGATGGCTTTTCCCTGGCAGGTTGTAGACAGGCATTATCCTCACAGACAGACCCAGCTAGTGGGATGCAGTGTGAGCCCATCGTGACTTGGACCTTGACCAGCCCCTTCCAGCTACTTAGATTGCCAGTATTTGGAACTGGGGTAGGGAGAGGGAAGATTGACAGTTGTCAATGCCTAAGTTGATTCAAGAATGGGCACTTCTGGGCCGGGCGGTGGTGGTGCACGCCTTTAATCCCAGCACTTGGGAGGCAGAGCCAGGTGGATCTCTGTGAGTTCGAGGCCAGCCTGGTCTCCAAAGCGAGTTCCAGGAAAGGCGCAAAGCTACACAGAGAAACCCTGTCTCAAAAAAAACCAAAAAAAAAAAAAAAAAAAAAAAAAAAGAATGGGCACTTCTGGAAGCCTGGGTGGTGACAAAGAACTTATGGGCCTTATTTCAGCTAGATTCTGTTCTGTTCCCTTCAATGAGTCTTCTTACCTTTACGGCACAAAACTCCCTTAATGATGGGACTGTGCCCATATCCTTTCATTGCTTGGGACTCCTTGCTCTGGCCTCTCTGGCTTCCCCCACCTCTACCCTCATAAGGACTAGTCAGTTTACACAACGTGGGACAAGTAGCAGATGCATCCCACCCCCGACCATTCTCTTCTACCACTGAAGGGATATACATGCCTCCTGAATAGGACACCTGTTCTTACCACCAGCCCATGCATATCCCCACCCCCAGCTCCATTCCTGCACAATATCTTTGTATGAGATGGTCATTCACAGCCTGGGTCCTCCTTGCTGGGTTGATGAGTGGGATGGAGACCCTCAAGCCAGGGCTGACTGCCCCATTCCTTGGCAGTGCTGACGGCATGTACGAGGTATCCTTCTATTCCAATGCGGTGGTCTCCTATGATGGCAGCATCTTTTGGCTACCGCCTGCCATCTACAAGAGTGCATGCAAGATTGAGGTGAAGCACTTCCCCTTTGACCAGCAGAACTGCACCATGAAGTTCCGCTCATGGACCTATGACCGCACGGAGATCGACCTGGTGCTCAAAAGTGATGTGGCCAGCCTGGACGACTTCACACCCAGTGGGGAGTGGGACATCATCGCGCTGCCAGGCCGGCGCAACGAGAACCCAGATGATTCCACCTACGTGGATATCACCTATGACTTCATCATTCGGCGCAAGCCACTCTTCTACACCATCAACCTCATCATCCCCTGCGTCCTCATCACCTCGCTGGCCATCCTGGTCTTCTACCTGCCCTCGGACTGCGGGGAGAAGATGACACTTTGCATCTCTGTGCTGCTAGCGCTTACGGTATTCCTGCTGCTCATCTCCAAGATTGTGCCTCCCACCTCCCTTGACGTACCGCTGGTGGGAAAGTACCTCATGTTCACCATGGTGCTAGTCACCTTCTCCATTGTCACTAGCGTGTGTGTGCTCAACGTGCACCACCGCTCGCCCACCACGCACACCATGGCTCCCTGGGTCAAAGTGGTCTTCCTGGAGAAGCTGCCCACCCTGCTCTTCCTGCAGCAGCCACGCTACCGCTGTGCACGGCAGCGCCTGCGCCTGCGGAGGCGCCAGCGGGAGCGCGAGGGGGCAGGCGCGCTCTTCTTCCGTGAGGGCCCTGCCGCTGACCCATGCACCTGCTTTGTCAACCCTGCATCAGTGCAGGGCTTGACTGGAGCCTTCAGGGCTGAGCCCGCATCTGCAGCTGGTCCAGGGCGCTCGGTGGGGCCTTGCAGCTGCGGCCTCCGGGAGGCAGTGGACGGCGTACGCTTCATTGCAGACCATATGCGAAGTGAGGATGACGACCAGAGTGTGAGTATGGAGTGTGAGCTAGGCATCCTAGGAGCCCCTGTGTGTGGGGAGCAGGTATTGCTTAGAGTCTCAAAGCAAGGGTACAGGGGAGAGAAAACATAAGTGAGGTGGACTCTCGGGGTAGGCTAGCAGGTTGACTTGCCTACTTTGGAGTCTGTACCAGAAGGATGACCTTGTGGTTCCTGCGAGGAACAGAACTCAGGGTGTGAGATGCATGCGCTCAGACATCTTCAGTGTGAGGGAGGTAGCCAGGAACCTTATGGCAGGGAGAAGTTCTTTCGGGTTTGAGGGTGTCACCGAGATTTTCCCTGTAGCTCACATGACCACATCCAAGTTGTTAATGTGTTGCTCTTAGTGCAAATGGAGGTGAGTCCTTGTGGGCCACAGAGCAGGCAAAATTGAGGACAGTGACGACCACAGTCAGGCAAAGGGAAGTTTAGAGGTTCCATGGGGTTGATTCCAGTGGAGAGAGCAGAATTTAAAAATCAATATCCCACTTCTACTGTCCTGGGCCTTGAAAAGAGTCTAATGAAATATTTATAGAGATGGTGTGGGTAGAGGCCTGGGCTCCCTAGAGTCATCTCACCCTCTTTCTGCACATACGGCTTCTGGTTGGTTTTTTCCCCCCAGTCTTCCCAGAAGGAAATTCCTTGAGACTAATCCAGGAGTTGGGGGAAGGTGCGATGGGTTAACATCCTGCCCTCCATTTTGGGTGCCATCTGGCCTTCCCTGAGATCAGTGTTCAGGTACCTGGTTGGTTCTAGGCCAAGGCTCAGCTGTTACTATAGTGACCAGCAAGATTTCCTCTGGGACTCTGCCATTCCTGCTGGGGAAGGAGAAAGGGCAGGCCCTGTGGTTTTGGGTGGGAACTGGGTTCAGACATCTTTTCCTCTGGACAGCAGCAGGAGAGCATGAGACAGGGAGCATTTCATAGCTCAGAGGAAGGCAGAGGGGCTGAGACTGGAGAGGAGGCCGCTGAGGCTAACTGGGAGACACTAGGGTGCAGGGCTCAGCTGCTGCTGGATCACCGGCCTCCACCCCTTCTGCAGTCCATCATCTAGCCTACATTTCAAGCCAGGTGCTGAGGGTGCAGTGACCTACTTGGATGCCTCAGAGGGATTGAGTGCTTGATCTACACCCCCACCCTGACCCTTACTTGCCCCAGTCTCTCCATCTTGTAGTAAGTGGCATCACCATAGTCTAAGTGGTTCACACTGAAGCCTGGGGGATCCTTCTCTCTCTCTCTCTCTCTCTCTCTCTCTCTCTCTCTCTCTCTCTCCATCATTGCAGTGATCAAAAGTCTTGTCCTCTGAGCACCACCTCTAAAATGATCCCCGCTTTACCCTAACACCCTGGTCCTTGGGCTGCCTTCGACTTCAGCTCTTGTGTGGACCGGAGGAGACTATCCTAATTGCCTGCCTAGATCAGCTTCCTATGCTGCAGTTAAATAACCCACGCTCCTCCTCGGCTCCTGACACTGCCCTTTGCCTGGGTCACTGGCTTTTCACTCAGTTGTCTCAAGCAAGCCAAGCTCTCTCCCGCCCCCGAGCCTTTGCATCTGGGTTCCTCCATCTGGAACAACCTTTGTATTTGTTACTTTCTCATTGCTATGGTGAAATGCCAGACAAAAGCAGCTTCAGGGAAGCAAGGTTCACTTTGGCTTACAGGCTGAGGTTCCAGCCCAAGGCAGGGAAGGTAGGAGCAGGAGCATGGAGCAGCTGGTCCCGCTGCACGTGCAGCCGGGAAGCAGGGAGAGCTGAACGCTGATGCTCAATTAATCTTTTTCTCTTTTGTTCTTTTTTTTCTGTCTGGGACCCTAACCCATGGAATAGTGCTGCCTGCCTCAATTAATCTAATCTAGAAAACTTCCCATAGACTTGCCCAGGTCTGTTTCCATGGCGACTCGAAATCTCATCAAGCTGATATTAAACCTTCTTTTTCCGAAAGACAAAAACCTATTAGTTATTAATTTTTGCTCTTAAGAGCAAACCTATCTATAATCTTTTATTGCAAACACTTCAGTGTGTCTCTCCTTAAGAACAGGGATACTCTTGCATGACTCAGCTTCAGGGCTGGTGCTGTGGCTCAGTGGTAGAGTTCACGGTTAGCATGTGAGTTCCCACTGCAACCAACAACCGACAAGATAACCATGACTGGGTTCAAAGATCGAATTCTGGAGACAGCATCAACACCTTTACCACTGTAAAGTGCACACTCAGGCTCTTCCAGTTGTTCTGGTAACCTCTTTCTTAGGGTCACCGTCCTTAGCCCTAAGACCCCGAGTTGTGTTTAGTTCCCAAGCCTCATTAGTGTCCTCCCTCAGATTTGCCTTTCACGAGATGAACAGTTTAGAGGGGACCAGCCAGGTGAGTAGGGCTCTGTTGGCTTTGCTGGACCATGTCAAGGTCAGTGTGACTTTGAAACAGGGCTTCCCTCATGCCCATCGGATCTTGCTCTAAGTACCATCTCCTGGAAGAGGCGTTTCCAGGCCACACTCTGCTCCTGTCTTTCTTCTGTTTGTCCATCCTAGTCTTCCATTCCCTCTCAGTAAATAATCTTTTCTGTATTGTCTCTGGCTCCCTGAGGAGCCTGAAAACCACAGGGCTGTTTATTTTACTCGGTTGTGTCCCAGTGCCTCGCAGGATGCTAGGTCTGTGGCAGGCCCAACTGTGACTTCAATGAGTGACTGGCTGCCGGCTACATGAAGGTGCACAGCTGCCTTCTCCCCATCTCATGAGCTGGCTGGTCCCCAGTGGAACACGTGCAAAGGCCAGACTCAGGCTAGAAGAGAGGCTGCCTCTTCTGGTGACCGTGTAGTTGGTTCTCAAGCCCCACGCATTATTAGCTTTCTGACTGATTTTTTTCCTACCTGGGCTCCATTTGCACCCTCTGGCCCTCTGTGCAGGAGGGATGCTGTTGGATGGGGTTCCCCAAGCTATCATGGAAGTAGAGCTTCAGGGGCGGCCACTCCCAGTTACTGAACACTGTCCCAGATGCTATCAGGGTACCTCTGAAGTAGGAGTTTGCAGTTTGGTGGAGGGCCAGACATACGATGCACTATGGCATAGTCTCAACGCTATGATGGCAATATATAACCAGTGCCAAGGAAACAAAAGGACCGGGGAAGCCTTCATAAAGATTATACTTGATTAGGATTTTGAAATATGTGTAGGAGTTTGCCAGGTTTTTTTGTTTTGTTTTGTTTGTTTTTTAAAGGAAGTGAGAGAACTAAGACATATTGGAGTTTTTACTAAGTCTGGATTTTGGAGTGTGGGAGGCAATAGAAAATAGGCTCCTGTTTGTTTCGGGTAGGTTCTGATGGGCCCTGGGGGCAGTGGGGGCACTAGAGGCTTTACAGCAGGCAAGATCAGGACTGTGAAAGGTTGTACTGGGTTTGCTGAGGGAGAGGGGTGGGGTGCTTGTGTGGCAGGGACTTTTCTATCCCATCCCACATTATGAGACTGATATCTGGGCCACTTACATTTCCTCCATCCAGGTGAGGGAGGACTGGAAATATGTTGCCATGGTGATCGACCGCCTCTTCCTCTGGATTTTTGTCTTTGTCTGTGTCTTCGGCACCATTGGCATGTTCCTGCAGCCTCTCTTCCAGAACTACACTGCCACTACCTTCCTCCACCCTGACCACTCCACTCCCAGCTCCAAGTGAGGCCTCTTCTGCAGCTCCTCACCCTGTGACCCCTGGGGTTCAGTAGTACTGGGTGGAAGATGATCTGTCCCGCTCCACCGAAGGCCTGCTTCACACCTCCATTCACACAGAGCCCTCCAGCCTGGAGGCTGGACCAGCTGCCTCCTGTTCAAGCCGTTCTCCTCCTCCTCCTGAGCTAATTCAGACCGTAGTGTTAATGGTGGGAGCCAAGGCTGGTAAGCAGAGGCCAGAGGTCTCAGAGCCATCCGCCTTGGGAAGGGTGCTGGAGAAAAGGCCAAGAAAGGGATAGTTTTCTATGGCTTCCGATCATGGGAGAAGAGGAGGTGGGAAGAGGGGGCTCAGATCCTCCCGCCAGGCTGACAGGGACAACTGAGACAGGAGCAGAGGAGTGTGGCCAGTAATTGGCACCCACCCACCCACTGAAGCGGGCAGCAGCTGATCTGGGAGGACTTGCAGGTTTAGGGGCTCTTCCTGAGAGCTTCAGCTGGCCCCACAGTCTCCCGAGGAGCTTCAACTTAGTCCCACAGCCTGTGCTTTGGAGGGCTCCAGGGCCCAGTTCCAGGTTCCCTTCTGCCAGGGCAGAATTCTCTGCACTCCCAGATTTCCCTCTGCTTCTCTCACTTTTAAAGGTAAGGTGTTAGGGGAACCTCTGAAGGTCACGAGCTAGGTGAGAGTTCTAGGCTCATAGACTCAGAACTCTTACAGTGCTGGATTCCAGTGGGAGCCATGTTACAGATCTGGAACAGGCCTGGAAGGTGAGCGAGCCCCCTCCTCCTTGCTCCAAGGCCACAGACTGCTTGAAGGACCTAAGTGAGAGACATCGGAACTGTGCCTCAGTGTACATCCCAGTTGTAGGATGGACTCAGGGGCATCTCTGCTTGGTGGCAAGAGGGACCTCCTTTTACTAGAACAAGAAACTGCCTGTATTAGGCCTCTCCCCTCTACCCCCCAAACTTCCAGCCCCAGAGAAGGCACCCCAACATCATAAACAGCCCCCAGAGTTCTAAGTAGCACCTGGAAAGGTGTTGCCCCTCTGGAGGGCAGCACCAGTGCAGGCATTCCAGCCTCTTCGAGACCCCACCAGCTGCTGCTCTGGCCACCCTTGACTTTCTACCTCCTATGACTGGCTGTTGTCCCAATCAGTCACCAGCCAAGGCTGGAAAGGTCAATGAGCAGTTTGTTGGACTCCTGGCCATGTCCTGTTGAACATATCAGGCAAACAGTGCCCACCTTAGAACCTGCTCTCAGCATTTGAACCATGAGGACAGAAATTGGCAGAACTGTGATGGGTGGGAAGGACCTGTGGGTGAAGGATCCTGGGGCAATGCTGCCCCCCCCCATTTCGGGTGAGGAAGACTACAATGAGGGAGGGATGGTAGGAGGCTATTATGTGCCAGGGTAGTGTGAACCCTAAAGGATACTGGGAGGCTTTGGGGAAACTTGGCCCCTGTCATTTTGGGTCTTCTGTCTCTACCCTGGGTGAAGTTGGGAGGCTCCTTGCCTCCTCCATGGAGCTGACTCTGGAGAGAATCAGGTCCCTGGGACAGGGTGGCATGGGAGAGGCCATGAAGAAAGGAGTTGGGGATTCCCATCAGTGACCAAGTTCCAGTAAGCTGGCGTCCACCTTTGCCTGGAAGATGGCCCACAGGCTCCCTGCCACTATGGAGACCTACAAGTCTGGAGCAGCTGGTGCCAAGAAGTGCGGAAGGCCGAAAGCAAACAGGACACAGAACCCTTCAGAAGGCTTTTTTTTGGGGGGGAGGGGGGGAGATTACAGGGGAAGGGAAGGACGTCCTTGTAAGGAACAAGGACAATGGGGGACTGGCGACTGTGCCTGTCCTCTGGGACTCGGCCTCTGACAGTCCTGCCTGAGGGACGCAAGCTCCCGAGAGATCAGGAGCAGCAGCAGAGCATGTCTTCAGAGGGCCTGGTAGCTGCTCCCTGCCTGTCACCATGGCCTTTGGGAAGCCTCCTAGGGAGGAAAGCAAAGGCCTTTGGAGTCTTCTCCGAATTGTTCTCCAAGCAGAGTGTCATAATTCTTGTCACCCCTCTGCTTCCAGGCAGAAGTGGCTGTGGAGCCCCACTTACACTGGCCAGCTTCCCACTCACCAAACCCAACTGGACAGAACAAGTGTCACTTTGTAATAATTATCCCATCATGTCTGAGAAGTCTGTCAGTGTGTTGGTCACGTGCTTCCCAAAGGACTACAACTTTGGGGACCGGAGGACACCTTGCCCATCCGCCTTCAGTCCACTCATCTTCATGCCATCCTTGGCACGCCCGTCTCCACTCCTGGGATATTTGCAATGGTCCACATCCCTCTCCCTAAACTCACCCCCACCCCCACCCCCTGTAGCTGGACTCATTCCTCTTAAAATTGTTTCCAAATATGTCTGTTACTTGGTTCTGTTTTTGGGGAAGGGAGCTAACCCTTCCGGACAAGATTGGCAGCTACGGAAGGGGAGAATGCAGGGGAACCCCCACTCAAGGGAGGGGAAGGCATTTATTTCAAAAGGAAAGGTGAGTGGCAGCACACGCTGCCCTCCTCATCTGCTCCATTGATCAGATGCAAAAGAAATGGCCAGGAGGCTGGGCCTTCCTCTCCAGCTCACGCTCTAAGAAACCCAGGTTTCAGCTGGCAGACTCCTACAGCTCAGGCATGAGCCACGCCCAAATCCTGGGATCAGAGTGAAACTGTGGGTGAGCCTCTCTAGGCCTTTACCTTAGGCTTTAAGAAAACTGTCTATCTTCAAATTTGGGGGCCAGGGATCCACTTGTGCATGCCAAACAGCACTCTACCCTGAGCAACACTTCTAGCCCACAAAGCTGGTTACGTCCTCAGAGACAGGAATACCCCATTTCCTCAAACGCAGGCCCAGTGGCTGCCTGAGGACAGAGGAATTTGAGACTCCAGGACAGCAGGCGCTGTCACCTTGAACTGCCTTTAGAACTGCTGTTCCCTGAGGATTGAATTTAAGCAGGTGGTGAACGATACCACATAAAGTCCTGGTCTTAAGGTTGTGCCCCAAAACGTGTTGCTGGCTCTTCTGACCTCAGTTGTCCCATCTGTCTAAAGCATGAGGAAGGAGCTGTCACTCAATGTCCTCAGGTATGGCATTACCATTGAAAGGTCAAAGATGGGTCTTCCAGGAATTCTGAAGTAAGTTACTATGTAGGAAGAGATGAGTTTCCTTGAAATTGAAGAGGGAGACTTTGGAAGCCATCCACAAAGGTAAAAGATGTGCTCGAACCCATCCTGCTTCCCAGCCGTGACTCCCTTCCAAATGGCACAGTACAGGCTGAACGCTTGTGGCGAGGAAAACCCAGGTGAGGCCGGCACGAACAGTGGTTTGTGATAGTTCCCGGTGCCATCTCTTCATTTGGGGCTTTGAAGTCCTATATATGCCCCGGTGAACAGGGAATGAGATGGTGGGCTTGGATGGGGAGGGGTGGTGTGAAGCAGAGAGCACAGCGCTGAGGACGCAGCTGGAGCCCAACCCATCGACACACCACCTTCCCACCCAGTCAGACTGTCGGAGCAGTGGGGACCCCGAAACAGCTGTGGCCAAAGATTTTAGTGTCGCAGGTTTCTCTGTCCCCACTCTCACCTCCCCCAAGCAACCAAGACATGAAACTTTCTAACAGTCCTGTTGCTTCTGTGTTTTTATTTCTGAGGAATGTATACTGTCATTTGTTAAGGGACACAGGAAGGGGCTGTATCCATCACAGTGCCAAGGCTATGCCTGGGCTCTTCCCCACTCCGCTCTTGGGGGTCCCTGTCAAAACCCCAAGGCCAACAAAAATCCCTTCAACTTGAGTACAGGAAATAGTTTCAAGCATTGACAATTCTTACACGTGATTATTCAAAGAATGCAAGACAGCCACAGTTCAGACAAATCAACTACAGAAATTATTAGAAACGGTGTGGGAGGAAGGCCCTGCTTCTTAAAATAATGATCACAAAAAAGAGAGAAACATGGCGGAAGCTCTGCCCCTCTGCCCAGTGGGGCCTGGAGGCAGGGTGTGGGTGCCAGTGATTCACTTCAGCAGGCCCACAGAATGGAGGGATGCCTTGTTCTCCTCCATCTGCAGAGAAACCCAGAACCAAACATTTGCTAGGCAGGATCTCGAGGGTAAGAGAGGGCTCTGGTCTGGAGAGCCCAGTGTGCCTGGTTGAGGAGGAGGCTGCTGAATCAGCTCTGCCGAATGACTGCTCAGGAAGGACCAGGGGGCCGAAGCAATCAATGGAAAGAAGTCCCTGACCTGCCCAGGCCCAGAAGCCACAATGGCTCTGCTTCAGATGCAGGTGCCAGAACGTAACATGCCTCCGGCTGACTCCACAGACATGGTGCTACTTTGCAAATCTGCAGGCAGACCCTCACTACCGCAGACACTAGCAGGTCCATAGGATAATGTGGTGTTGTGCAAAGACATCCCCAGTGTATTGTTAAGACATAGGTTCTTGTGTTGGTCAGGTTGGATCACAGGTTGAGGAGACAGTAGCCATTAGAATCGAAGTGCAAATATGATATGGTTGCTGTTGGCAGTGGGCCGGGGGAGGGGGGAGAGCCAGGCAGCACAGGGGTGGGTGGGTGGGGGGTGGGGGTGAGCAAGGGAGTGCAGGAAACCACTGACACAGCTATTCCCAGAGGGAGCCACACCATTCAGAGGAAAGGTGTGGGCTTGGCCCTGTGGGGCAGAATGGAGCAGGGTCTAGCTGTCTGACTTGTGCTAGAGACAGACTCTATACAGAGGCTAAGGTTCCTACATACCCACAATTCAATGTTAGGGGGAGAAGGAGTTCAAGGAGCTCACCCCAGAGCGGGAGGCTAGCCTGCCCTGCCACCTACAACACCGCCCTACACATATATCAAGATTTCCAAAGGGGTGGGGCAGGCCAGGAGAGCGCAGTGCCTTGTGCTCGGCCCGTGAACCAGCCTCTGAAGCCATCTGGTAAAATGAAAGTACATTCACTAATGGAAAAATATATTTGTATCTCAAGTCTGTAATGCAGTCCAGAATCAACACCTCTGGCCTTTTAGAAATATGAATTTTACACAAGGCTTTGTCAACTTCTGCTAACAGCGCCGTGAGAGAAGTCCCAAATGGACAGTGACCTCGCCATCATGATGCTTAGCATTTACTCTTGTTCAGTCTGCACAGAGGATCTACCCTCCATGACTTGTCCTCAGCTTCTCACAAATAGCTGGGGTCTGTGGCCCCACACCCCACGTGGACAGAGCCAGATTCTGGGAATGCTTTCTGGAAGGGCAGACAGAGTGTGGCTACATTCCAAGGAATGTTGGTGCACCCTGATCAGTGCCCTGTGGGTCCCCTGGGGCACCTTCTCCAGTCCCACATCTGGTTCTCAACTTCCCTGCTGCCCGGGAAGGGCAGTTCCTTGGCTGGCCAGCACGACCTGTCATTGGGCAGGGTTTGCCTGTCCCAACCACATTCCCGTTGCCCTGCGACCCCTGAGCAGTTCTCAGCTCCTGCCCATGTAAACATTTCACCAACCCTTTATGTCCACCTCTTCACCTCTGGGGTGGGGAAGGAGAAACCTCACCACAGGAAGGAATCGTAGGAGGGAGGGTCAGGGGCTACAGATCTACAGAGGTGAGATGGTTAGTCCCCTGACGTGATTCACAGAGAATTGACGGGGACGTGATCAAATCCACAAGAGGTCAGTGTAGCAATGGAAAAGGAGATGAAAAACCTCCACAAAACCAAACTCCAAGGGGCAGGCTGCAGGTATCAGGGACTGGCTATGCTACACGTGGAATGGAAAGTGCCCCCCTTCCTTTAATCTGACTCTTGGCTTGGGAAGTGGGGGGCATGACCAGACCCCACCTTAAAATCCCAAAGCAAGCAGGATAAATAGGAACCAAAGGTCTTGGTACCATCTATTATGGTTCCTCCATTAAAAAAAGGGGGGTTGGGGAGGGGTTTAAAAAAAAAGCCCCCAAACTCTGGCCCAATGTGATGAGGAATGTCATGAACTCCCTCTGACCCCATGAGAAGCACGCCCCAGTGTCAGTCATTGGGTACTGGACAGAGATAAAAGTTCTTTTCCTCCTGGGGTTTGCTGATCCAATTCCCATAGCCCATGTCCCGCAGGCTCTTCTTGAAGTAGTTCTTGGCTAATTCGTAGTCACGGGCAGCTTTCTTGGCCTCACCGTAGGAGAGCTGCAGTAGATCTCTGCGGGCACGGAAGGAGCAGAGCTTCTTAAACTGAAGGAAAATGTTCTTCTTGGACACCCGAGACAACTCCTTTCCTGGTCTAGGGAAACAGAGGCACTGGTTACTCATCTGGAAGCAGGTGAGGTGAGGGCTAAGGTGTGAATTTTGCAGAAGGTGGACACCCCTTAACTCTGGAGACTAGCGGGCAGGGGCCTGCCCTGGGGAGTCTGGCAGCAAGACTGGCTGGCCTCTCCTGTGCCATCCCACCTCCTTACCCATCCACAGTGCCTCTGGTGCCATCCAGGATCTCTAGGTCGTAGCCGTCGGCCAAGCACCAGTTGACGCTTGTCTCCTTGGTCTTTCCAGACTGCCTTTTGGAGTCGTACACACTGACTCGGCCAACCTAGGAACCCATGAGAGTGATGGAAGAAGGGAACCCTTCCAGAGCAAGAGTTTGGGAGCAGGGATGAAGACTCGTGGGTAAGGAGTATGAGACCCCGATCACTCCCCTTGAGAGCTGCATTAACTTCACCACGGTTCAGATGTACTTCACACTGAGAGTTTAAGCCCAGACACCCAAAGGGAGGAAGGAACAGCTTGCTCTTGGGACCCCCTTCCCACAGTGCAGTTTTGTAGGAGGAGGTGTGTGTCAAGAGCACACAGAATGAGGTTAGAGCACCTTGGGGTGGTTGACAATAAAGGGGTAGCGTAGTCCGTCCTCAAATGCCTTCCCATCTCTGGTCACGCGGCAGCAAATAGCACGGGTCAGATGCCCTTGGCTGAAAAGGTAACCTGGGTGAGAACAAAAGCAAGTTTGCGCTTGGGTCTGCACAAATGCTACCCAGAGGCAGAGGCACACAAGGAGCTGGAAGATGAGAAACAGTCATCAGGACGGGGAAATAGCTCCTGTGATGTGAAGCACCTGACTGTGGCCACACAAGACACACGGGGCATCTAATACCCACACACAAAATACAAGGATCTAAGGCAGAGGACTGAGAGAAGACGACAAGGAGGCTCTAAGAGGCTTCACCGCATCCCGAGACCCAGTCCGGCATGGCTTTCCTCAATCTGCTGCCCATGCCCACCTTCCCTGCCACAGCAGACTGGGCACTTGGACCCTGTTCCTACTTGGGAAGGGAGGAACAGGAATACAGGACAACATGGCCTATAGGTTGCTGGGATCTGAGCCAAGGACAGGTGGGTTCCAGCTCTCAAAGTAAGTCCCTCACCTAGTGTTACAGATTTCAGGTACACAGGCTGTAGGAAGTGAGTCAACAGTGCCCCTTGCAGGCCCAGCACGTTCCAGCGTAGAATTTTGTCACTACAGGACATGGTACGGAGTCTTTCCCCAAGCCGGATGCCATCCCACGTGGGTACAATGTCACTGGACTCCACAGGAATTGTGCCTTCCCCTGCATGAAAGACTTGAGTTGGACCAACGAAGGCCACTGGACCAAACCACATCCCGGGCACACTATGTGCACTCCTGAGGTACAGGCCATTGACTGCACATATTTTACAGTGCCGAGGTTGGGGTCTGCATATCAGAATTCAAGTCTCTGTGCTATAGCACAGCAGACAGGTTAGCAACCAGGCCACCGCCCAAACCTTGGGGTTTTTTTGAGACAGTTTTGCTGTATACCCCAAGCACAAACGTTTGATCCTCCAGCTTTAGCCTCCCAAGTCTAGGAGTGTGCTGCATGCCCAGCTGGTTTGGTATTGTTTCAGAACAGCTGTATGGAGCTACAATTCATATGCCATACCACGCAATCCACCCACTTAAAACACACAAGTGTTTTCACACCTGCTCCGTCATTACAATCAGTTGTTGAGCATCATGTCACCTTACAAAGAAGCCTTTTACACCAGCAAGTCCCTTGCCTGGCAACTCCCAGCTCCTGATCTGTCTGTGGGTCTGTCTACTCTGCACCTTTAGGACATGAAATCATATGACAAATATTCTTCTGTGACGTTTTTCAGCTAGCATGTTTTCAAGGTCTCAGGTCTTTATTTCTTTCTATGGCAGATAATATCCCATCGTATGGATAGATCACATTTTACTTAGCCATTTATCCGGGTGCGGGTACCTGTGTTCAGTCCACTCTAGCCACTGGGACTGTTACCATAAGCACGCCTGTTCATGTGTTTCTGTGGACAGACACCTCACTCCTTAGGTGAACCTCTGGGAGCAGAGCATGGGTTGTATGGTGGCTGTGTTCACACTTTGGGGAAAGGACCTGATTACTGTCTGAGGACCATCTGGATGACAGTGAGGTGTGAAGGGATAGGAGCGATGTGAGGAGACACTGGCTGACAGAAGAGAGGACTCTGGAGGGCAGGGCAGAGCCTCAGCAGGAGCTCAGGACGCTGGCATCACACGTGTCAGCTCAGGGGACCCCGCCTCCCATCCATTCTCTCTGTTTCTGCACACCTCGTTCCCATGACCACTGACACAGGGGCGGCTCTCATTTTATGTTTAGCTGGACTCTTCCTGGGGCTCCACGGACCCCTCTGCCTCCTAAGCAGCCTGGAGATGCCCTGCTCTCCCAGGCTACAGGCTTCCACACAGAACCTGCCCTCCCCCATGGACATGCTGCCTTGCTGCCCACTGGTGGTCTTGGGAGGTCGCCTGTCACTCACCATTCTCCACCTTGGTCCGAAGCTTGCCTTGCTTGGGGTTTTCAAAGACAGGGTAATGGCGGGATTCTGTGCTTTCCACAGCCCGGTCACTGCAGGACTTGTCAAAGAGGGCCCCATCTCCACACGGCGCCGTGCTGCCGACAATGGCGTTAGTTAAGACCCCCCCATGGATCTCCCTCCCACTCATGGGTCTTGAAGCCACTTGTCATGCAAGCCAGGGATGTACTTCCTTAAGCCCAGCTGGGTAGTGGGCAGCAGGAATGCCTCTGCCATCTGGGCATGCACCTCAGACACAGCGCAGACATGGCTTACAGCACAAGGTCGGGGCTTAGAGCCAGAGGAACATGGGGACAGCCAAGCCAGGGGTACAGACCTGATGTAGAGATGAAAAGAAACTGTCTTTTTTATCTGGAGCTTCTCTCCTCCCCTGGCAAGCTCAAATATGCTGTTCTTGGCAGTATGCTGGTTATACTTCATGAGCTCACTGTAGAGAAACCTACCAAAAGAAAGCTGGCTAGGAGGCAGTGCGAGTCTGGGCAGAGCAGAACACACCTCCACACTCTGCCCTTGGTTTGAGTCCAGGTAAGGCGAGGCCTCCATGGTACATGGCTTTCAGCCTCTCAAGTGGAAGAGGAACTGGTAAGTTCTCTGCAGGAGACCTCTGCACTTCATAAGAGGTAGCCTTTGGGGCAGCCATACAGGATCCCAGGTAGAATACACGGACTCAAGACCTAACAGGGCTAGCTGCTGCTTCTCCCCGACTCTTGCCCGTCATAAATTAAAGGCGACCCCGAGAAGACAGCCGGCAGGGACAGAGGTTGAGGACACGTTCTCACATAGAAGGAGAGGCTGCTTCGTTCCTAAGGCCTGAGGACGCAGAGGTCACTTTGTTTTGAAAAGATGCAGCCAGGTCACAAAAGGGCCTGACTGCTGACAATCTGCTGGGGTTTCAAGATGAGTGGACTGGGAGTCGGGAGGGCCCCACGACAGCTAAATGGCTTCGGCCACCTTGCTCACCTGATGAAGCCCCTCCGGGAGATGATTTCCGCATGGCAGTCATTGACTGTCTCTCCCTTCAGGCTGAGAGAGTCCCCTTTCACACAGCGATTCCCTGGGAAGGTCACCAAAAGAAACCCGGAGCGATCAGGGTGCTGGTGAAGCAGGTGAAGACTTTAAAGGCAGGATGGCCTTGGGCTGACCGACTCTGGACTCTGTGTTCTTTCACTTAGAGAAAAACCCATCCCTGGCAGCACAGTGCATGCCTATAACCTCAGCACTTGAAAGGCTGAAGTAGGAGGGTGGGGTGTTTGAGGCTAGCCTGGGCCACCCTGCCTCAAAGCCAAAACAAATCCCAGCCAAACCCCAAACTCATTCCAAATCTGAGCTGACTGCAGTTAAAATGAACAGAAACCTGAGTGCTCCTTAGTTGAAATGGGGGGGGGGGGGGGGGGGGGGGCGGCAGAGTCAGACTTCAGAGACTCTGGGATATTTTTGTAGTGTTTACTGCTAAGCAGTTAACTAAAAAAATCTTTTGGTTTTTCGAGACAGGGTTTCTCTGTGTAGCTTTGCGCCTTTCCTGGAACTCACTTTGGAGACCAGGTTGGCCTCGAACTCACAGAGATCCGCCTGGCTCTGCCTCCCAAGTGCTGGGATTAAAGGCGTGCGCCACCACCGCCCGGCCTTAACTAAAAAAATCTTAACAGATCCAACTCAAAGATGTTTTGAGCATCGTGTCAGCAACTTTGAAGACATTCAACCTATGTGGAGTTCTTTGTCCTCACCTTTGGACTTGCTCACAATGACTCCAGGAAGGCTGAAAAGGACCTGCTTCTCATCCAGAGGTCAATGTCTCAGGGTGCACTCACCTGTCCCCAAACTGACGACAACACCCATGTCCTCAGGGTCTCTCTTCATGACAATGGCGGCCAGGATCTTGCGGCCGAGCAGGGAGGGCTGGAAGCTGTTGGTGAGGGCGTTGAAGCAGCGGTGGCTCAGCATAGCTATCTGGTCGTGGACGGTGCTCCCAGTGAGAGGAAGCTGTGGGACAGGCGCGCTGTAAGGCCCCAGAGCTCTGCCTGCGTCCTGTGTGTCTGCTGGCACGGGAGCCATCCTTTCCCATTCCACATCTAGCACCCCAGACATGCACTCTACTGAGACCAAGACTGAAGCCTAGGGGTAATTACGGCACAGTGAAGAGCCGACTTCTCTGGGGAGGAGCAAGCAGAACCCCACCCCCCACCCCCAAAAGAGAGCACCAAAAGCAGATGTCTTAACTGTCTTTGGATGTGCGTCTGGGGACCTGGAAAGGAGGAGCATAGTTCTTCTGAGACTGGCCCCTGTCACTGGGGTTACCTCTGCGAAACCCAACTGCTCTGCCTTCTCGCTTTCCCCGATCAAGACTCGGAGGGCTGCGTCCGCTGCGTCTTGCTTGCCTTGTTTCTTGCTGTGCGCACACACGGCTGGAAACCAGCGGCCCCCAACTTTCGCTTGGTAAACAAACCTTTGGGATGAGAATGAGAATGAGAATGAAGACAAGCAGTGGCAGCCCCCGACGGCCACGGAGGGAAGGCTGGTGGTTTTCCTTAGAATGAGGCCACTCGTGCAAACACAAAGACCTGCTGGTCTCACTCGGGGGCAATCCTCAGATTTCAGTCCTTCATGAATTACGTGTTTTTTTGTTTGTTTGCTATCCAGACGTCAGCTGCACTATTTCTTAGTTTTTCCTCTAACCAGACCTATCAGAACTATAAACATATTTTAAAAGGAAATTTCATTTCATTACCATAAATGGGAAAACAGTGCCACTTCCCATAAACTGGAAGTGACTATAAAATTCATACAATCTTATTAAATTCTGTCTGTATTGTTACCTGCAAAGGCTCCTTATTACAAGGGAAGATGAGAGAGTATTGGAAAAGATTTCTTTACAGGCTGGGAAGATGGTTCAGTTGGTAAAGTACTTGCTTTGCAAGCACAAGAACCCGAGTTCTATCCCCGCCTCCACCACAAAAAAAGCTTGGCACGGTGGGGCAGCACGCTTGCGACTCCAACAACAAGGCGAGGCCAGGATCCCTGGGGCTGGCTGACTAGTTAGCCTAACCTAGTCAGCCAGCTCCAGGCCAAGTGAGAGGCCCTGCCTCCAAATTTAAAAACAAAAATACAAAAGCAGAAAAACAGACGGTGACTGAGGAATGACGTCAGCACCCGCCCCCCAACCATGTACACACAAACGAGAAAGGTTTATTCTCTCAAGTAGAAATACCCAGGAATTTAGCACGGTCTGATTCTCCCACCCCAAGACTGGGGCCCCACGGAGGCCAACCAAGCGCTCTCCACTCAGCTGTATTCCTAATACTGTCGAATTTTAGAGTCTCCAATTTTGTTTCCTGTATACCTCCTGACAACCTTGGAAGGTGACTGCAGTCTGCCTTAGGCCAAGGAGTCAAGCTTTCGAAAGGAATTATTTGTCCATTTCCAGAAGGCTGGAGACAGCTATGGGGGGACTGGGGGAGGGAGGGAGGGAGGAAATGGACCATGGGCTCTGAAGTAGGGAGGGGGTCCCCACTGTTCCTGAGGCAGGCTCCCACAAATCCAGAGCGAAGCTAGAGCGCAGAAGCCTGGAAACATACCAGCTTTCTGGAATCCTAGCTTTCAGTCAGCTCCCAATGCAAACTTAGCTTTGGATAATCCAATGGTGCCTCAGAGGCACAGCCCAGTCTCTGCCATCCACACTGACCTTCCCACTGTCCTTCAGTTACGAAGCAGCTGAATGCCTCTGTTCCTTTCTCTGCCCATGCTGGCAGGTCTCTGGCTGGCAGGTCTCTGCCAGCCAGTGGGCAAAATCCAGAATACGTGAGGGCAGCAGAAGGTCTGGGTGAGCAGGGAAAACTGTAGGGCCTCTGCCTCTGGAGACCAGGAGGATTTTGTGGCCATTGTGTCTTTGGAAAGGATGAGCACTATACACACATACTTTTGTGTATGTACAACAGAATGTGATTAAGCTTGTTAATTATGAAATTAGAATCCTTTAGAGCTGTGCTTTGCTAATATGAAAGCTACAAACCACATGAGGCTACCAGATTTTAAGTGAACTAAAAGATTAGATTTATGATTAATTCAGACCCTGGTGCCACATTTCAAATGCCCAGTAATACTTCAGCTAGCGGTTAGGCTTTTTAGCAGAAGTTGAGATTTTATTTTTATTTTCAATTGTGTATACACATCTGTGCAGTGCCTGGGAAGGCCAGAAGAGGGTGCTGGGTCCCCCGGGAGCTGGAGTCAGGTGGTTTTGAGCTGCCCTGTGGGTGCTAGGAACTGAACTGGGAACTAGGGTCCTCTGCAGGAGCAGTCTGCACTCTTAACGGCCGAGCGATCTCTCCAGCCCTCAGGGGGAGTGGAAAGCACACCAGTGACTATAAACGGCCCTTTTGAGAGGCCTGGGGTCTAGAGCAGCAGAGAAATGGGGTAGAGCCTGGAGGGAAGCAAGGTCTGGACTCAGGCTCTCAAAGATGGGTAAGGGTTTGTGGACGGGCTGAGGTCAGTAAGCCGAGACAGGCTGCAAAAGAGAGGCAAGGGGGAGCAGATGAGGAGACAACCGGTCCTCACACACACAGGGGAGGAAAGATGCTTCCTTCATCCTTCCCGACAGAGGCAAGGTAGGCAGGTCTGGTCTGGGGAAGATCAAGTCTTTGTTCTCTCAAGTGGGAAGGGAGTTACCAGTTTAGAGTGCCAACAGTGATTCCGGTGGAATCTGAAGCAAAGGTCTGGAAAAGTACTCTCAAAGGAGAAAACGAAAATTGTCAGGAAAGCGTTAATAAAGGACAAGAATGTGGAGAGGACCACTGATGCTCCACTCAGACCTTCACGACGTCCTACTGCTTCTGTGGTAAAGCAACAACCTACAAGGCAGGCCCTCTCGGCAAACAGCTGGCACAGGCTTGCCCTCTCCTTACTCCCTGCTCAGCCACCAGACCATCTCTCAGTCCCTTTACTAGCTCTGTCCTCCCACCGCAGGACTAGAGACGCACAGCTGCCCCTGGGTGTCCAAGGGAGATGGTTCTAGGATCCCCAAGGACACCAGACTCACAGAACACTCAAGTTCTTGAAATAAAACAGCACAGGATTTGCAAATAAGCCATGCACATTCTGCTGCGTGCCTCCATCATCTCTAATAACTTACAATACACAATGTGGTGGATGTACTATATAAGAAGGTTACCTTATCTGGTTCAGGGAATAACAGTAAGTACCTGCATATGTTCAGTACAGACACTATCAGTGTGGGGGGATGTTGCTTAAGACTAAACCCAGGTGTAATTAAAAGGAAATCTAGTCTACACTTGGTTAAATTGATAGATGCAGTACCAATGGACACAGGCTATCTGTCTCCTGTCCTGAATCCTTTGTTTCCTCTCAACCATCGTAAGTGATGCCTGAGCATCACGTCTTGGGAGGAATCCTCCCCTAGGGAGTGAAGCTGGGTCACAACAGATCCTTATTCAGGGCAGTCCAGCCCTTCCACAAGACTTAGCAAATGTGATCTCACACTTCCCCAGTGACTGCAGGCCACTATGCTAACAAAAGGGGCTCTACACACAAGTGTGAAGTAAACACGGCAGAAACCAGTTAGGATGTACCAGATGGCAGAAGACGCTGGCTTAGACCAGGTACTAACACCAAAGTGAAAAGCAGAGGGAACTTCGCCAGAAACTAAATGTACCCAGCAGAACTCAGGGACTGTTTAGTGGGAAAGGAAGGCGTAAGTATCCTGGGGTTTTTCCCCAACTTCACACAAGTTCCAGCTATCTAGGAAGAAGAACCTCAACTAAGAAAATGCCTCCATCTAGACTGCCTGTAGGGAAGTCTGCAGGGCATTTTCCTGATTAAAGATCCACGTGGGGGGGCCTGACCCACTGTGGACAGTGCTGTATAGGAAAGCAGACTGAGCTTTCAGCCACCTGACTTCCGTCAACAACGGACTAAGTGGAAGCTGCTGCTTTTGGTCATGGTGTTTATCAGCACTAGACATCCTACCTAAGACAGACTTGAGGGTGGGAAGCAGTGGCACTGTTTACTGAGATCCTGAGTCTTGGATCTCTGCCTAGGACAAGTCATGCAGGTGTCTATCTGATCAGGAGTGAATGCATGCAACCGGATACAGGGATCCGGAGCTCTGAGAGGTCTGTGGGAGAGACACCGTCAGCACTTTCCAGCATTTAGACAACATGTAAAAGCCTACACGTTGGTTAAGGTCACAAGAAAGAGAGGGAAGAGTGGATGCAGCATAATTCACACAAAGGAAAGGCCAGATGAGATGGAAATGAAATAGCTGCTGAATCAGCATCTGCCTGCCCAGGACAGCCGCACGGCAGGTCCAACGCGGCTACAGTCCCAAGGCAGCTGCACCCTCACATCTTCAATCCCAGCTCCTAAGTTCGTATGTCCCAGGTGAATGACTGAATTTCCAGGAATCCAAGGACGATCCCACTATCCTGTGACCAGGCTTAAGGAAGGGAGGCTGGCTGTAGGGAGAGACAAGAGGCCATGTCCTCTTTCCCAGCCAGCTTCCACACAGGACAAAGGTACCCTGAAGTGGGGGTGCTCGGGAACTCTTCTGGGCTCCGTTAGTTTGGGGGCTCTTAACTGGGTTATGATCATCAAAGGGCTAATGTTTTTTATTGTTTTAAAAGCTCTAGAAGACGAAAGAGTAACACTCTAAAAGAAAATGGGGCATGTCAAATGAGGCAATTCAATGAAATGCAAATACATATGGACGTGATAACATCAAGGACAGCACTACTAAAAAAAGACAAATTTAAAATAGCAAGATAATAGTTTTAATTATAAGTTTTGTTTTTTTTTGTTAGTGGAGGCACACACATATGGTGCATGTGTGGTGCCCAGAGACAATCTGTGGAGATCAGTCTCTCTCTCTGGGTCCTAAGGATAGAATTCAGGTCATCAGGTTGGTACCCTTACTCAATGTGCCATCTTGGTGGTCCAAAAGGTAATTAAAAAAATTAGAATTTACACACACATACACACACACACACTCACACAAACACACGCACACACACTGGATGTGTGCCCACATGGATGAAAGTGTACCAAGTGTGTGCCTAGTGTCCATGGAGGCCAGAAGTGGGTGTCAGATGCCCTGGAACTGGAGTTACAGATAGCTGTGAGCCACCCTGTGGGTGCTGGGAGCCAAACCTGGGTGCTCTGCAAGAGCCACTAGTGCTCCTAACGACTGATTCTCCCTAGTGCCCCTGCCCCATGTGATTTTTGTGAGATTTTCCTCCTTAGTTACTTTTTAAAATTAAAAAAAAAAAATTGGATATGGGAGGGCTAGAGAGATGGTTCCTCCAAAGGCTCTGGGTTTGATTCCCAGCACCCTATGACAGCTCACTAACATCTGTAACTCCAGTCCTAGGAATCTGGCCCCTTTTAGCCTCCATGGGCACTGAGAACACACGGTACAGACACACATGCAAACAAAACATCCACACATAGAATAAAAATGGTTACAGAAGGGTACTTGAAAAGGGATGAAAAGGATAGAAATCCAACTTTTCACTGAATGCTTTTTCAACCATTTGAATGATTTTGAATGAAGCTAAAATTAGCTCCTAAAACTGAAAGGCTCACACTCACTGCACCAGTGACTGGATTCTCAAGATGGCTGACCTAATGTCTTCACTAGGCTGTGCAGACAACCTGCCCTCTATTAGTCAGAGTTAACGTGCATCACTTCTTACCCTGAGGTTACCAGCCACCCTCCCCCGCTGATACACGGTTGTTGCCAGGACTATGACACTCACTTGGGTTCGTGAGGTGGTCCGGACTGGTCGATCAACTTGAACTCAGCAGCGAAGCCATGGGAGCGAGCATACTCTAACAGGCCGCCCACGGGGTTGGTGTTCAGGTACCTGACGAGCTCACCAATCCTCCTGATCTTGTTGGGTGCCACAGACTCATCAAGAGATTCCGAGTTCGCACCTCCAGACTAAGGGAGAATTGGCCGAAGAGGAACATGTCAGAAAGAAAACTCAGAGGGACTCAAGACAACCCTCATCTGCCCACGCAGTAACAGTTGACCTGTAACTTGAGCAGGACAGTGCCCCACCTGGTCATCAGCTGAATTGGCTGCCTCCTCCTGCAGAGCCTTCATGGCTTCCTCTGCGGCCATCTGCTTTGCTACTTTCTTGCTGGGGGCACTCACAGTGGGGAAGGTCTGGGCTCCCACGGCCACACAGTACTGGAACCTTAGAGGAAACGACGGGCAAGGATCACAATGGCTGGGCTGGGGGATCTGCCTCGCCCCGTCAGGCTGCCATCCTCCACAACGCGTAGCTCTTACACACATCACCTCTGTGTAGTAACCGTGGCCTTGGATAGCTAGTGTGCCCTGCCCACCCACTGCCCCCAGTGTCTACTGACCTGGCTAACCACTCAACATGCAAGGGCCACTCCTCACACCCGCCAGGAAGCCTTCTTCTGAACAAGTGTGTGCCAGAACCCCCAAGCAGGGAGCCGCTAAGGCATGCCCAGATCCTCAACCTTTCTGTCCCAACAGTGACCGCCACGCTGTCCACGCTGTGACCCTACCTAGTCCTCGGTCCCTTCGAACTCCTAATCCCAGATTCTCTGCTTCATAGCAGCAGCCAGGCCCTGAAGGCCCCTTTCCAGACTGCAACAGGAGAGACCATAAAGAGGAACGACTTCTCATCTCCGAGGCTGCAAGGGGAGTGTCTTTCCTACTTTGGGGAGACCTCCACAGGAGACACCACACGTAAGACATACTTGGGGTCATGGGCAGGGCCTTCTTTGGACAGGAGGCGAAATTCACAGGCGTTCCCTAGTTTGTGCATACACTCAAGCAGCGTGGTAACTGGGCTCTTCCCATTGAAAAAGGATGTTGTTGAGGAGCTGGGGGGCTGGGACTCTGCTGGCTGGAGAAAAGAAGAAAACACAAGACAACATTCATCAGATCACCAGAGCAAGGAGCAGCGGGCCGTTGAGACTTTATCTCTCCCTCTGGTTTCTTTTGAAACAATGTCTTCCGATAGTCCAGGCTGGCCTTGACCTCAAGGCAATCCTCCTGCCTCAGCCTGCCAAATGCTGCAATTACAGACTGAGACAACTAAATGTTAGGAGAGGCCTTCCAAAGGAGAAGCTGTGGGCACAGGAAGGGGTGACTTTACCTTCTAAGAGAGGAGAGTGGATTCGAGGTCTGTGATGGTCAGTTTTAACTGCCAACCTGACACAGCTCAAAACCAAAGGCAAGGAGCCTCAGTGAGGTGCTGTCTGGGTCAGACTGGCCTGTGGGCATGTCTGAGGGATTGTCTTGATAGCTTAGCCGACATGAGGAGACTACCCTAAATGCCAACAGTCCAGACAAAAGGACACGGGCAATAAAAGCTGTTTTTCTGTAGCCTGGCCTCCACTCACACTGCGGTATGGTTCGAGTTCATCGGTATGGTTGCTGCTGCCTCCCTCCCTGATATCACACTGGCTTTTCTGGACATCAGAGCAGCTCTCCAAGAGGAACGGCTCAGGCCTTCAGTGCCACGTTGGCACTGCCAAGGCACTCAGCCTCAGGGACTCAGCAGCTACCAGTTTTCAGCTCCCGGCTGTGAGCCGGCTTCATTAGAGCGCTCTGATCATACCGTGTGCCTAGCTAGGAAACCCTCTTTCCATGATTAGTTCTGTGAGTTCTGTTTCCCCGAGAACCCTGACTAATATTTGGTTCTTTCAACCCCGACATTCTGCAAATACAATCAGACCAGGACGGGAGAGGGAGAGCTGGCTAAGAGGGGAGGGCAGGGAGGACGGGAGGGCAGGGAGGACGGGAGGGCAGGGAGGACGGGAGGGCAGGGAGGACGGCAGGGCTGCTGCGTCAGGAGTGTTGACTATGTGAGCCAGGACAGCTTCCAGAGTCTGTCAGACCCTGACACACAACAGCCAAGGGTCAGCCAAGGGTCGCTGGCCCCAGGGAGGAAACACCTGCCTTCTCCGAGTCTTCTTCCATGGGACAGTGGGACAGTTCTTCTGGTGTCCCACCGTCTTGAGCTTTGGCCTCCCGCAGCAGAATGGCCATGGCTTTCACTGCTGCATCCTGCTTGGCCACCTTCTTGCTGCCGGCTTCAGCTGGGGGAAACTCTCGGCCGTTGATGACAACCTGGAATTTAAAGCTTGGTGGAAAGTTATTACATGTGTCAACGCCAGACTCGGTCATTCCTCTGTTCATTCAAAAGAGATCTCTACCCCAGAATGCTCTGCCACACTGACTGCCTTCCAGGGTCTCTACATAGCCCTGGCTGTCCTGAACCTCACCATATAGGCCAGGCTGGCCTCAAACTCAGAGATCCTCCTGCCTGACTCCCGAGTACCGGGATTAAGGGTGTCTTTTTTTTTTTTTTTTTTTAAGTTTAGTGTGTGTGTGTGTGTGTGTGTGTGTGTGTATGTCTGCGCGCGCGCGTGTGTGTATCAGAGACAACCTGTGGGAGTCAGTTTTCTCCTCTAACTACATGTGTTCAGAGGATCGAGCTCAAGCTGTCAAGCTCGGTGGCAAGTGTGTCTTACTTCCTGAGCCATCCTGCTGGCCCGCCGTGGTTTAGAGACAGGGTTTTGCTCTGTAGCCCAGGCTGGCCTTGAGCTACACATCCTCCTGCCTCTGCCTCCCAAGGGCTGGGATGACAGGCGTGCTGGCCTGCTATCATTTCTTAACAGTGAAAAAAGATAAAGTGCACAAAAGAAGTGGGTGGCCAGTCCTGCGAACAGCCCCCAGAGCTTTACCCTAGCCGACTGTGTGGACTGGCCTCTTCTATGGAGGTCCTAAGAAAGGTATTGTGATGCTCTTTTAGAATTCCCCAGACACCCACAGCAGACACCTGCCCCTTGGTGGTAAGAAGAGAGGAGGGAGCTGGGTATGAGAAGAGGAACAGGAGGCTGGAGGGGTGCGTGAGGGCTAGATAAGGAGCCACCTCTAAAGGTCTGCTGTTTAGGTGGGTGTCCAGGTCACTGGAGCAATGTGTCCTTCTTAGATGGCTTGTGCAGTGCTATAGCTCTGTCTGTCTGGGATGAAAAGCAAAATGCTTGGCCCCAGACCTCTGGCCTTAGCCTCAGCCTCCTTTGCTCAAGCTTTTAAATGTCTTAAGCTCTTGACTCAAGCTGGATTCATTTCATTCAGAGAAGGTCAGACTCTTACTTCCTAGGTCTTCAAAACACTTGAATATAACATCATTTTTTTTCATTTTTCCCCCCTTTGAGGCAGTCTTACTATATATTAGCCCAGGCTAACCTGGTACTCTCCACACTGCCTCAGTTGCCTGAGAGCTGGGATTATGGGTATGTGCCACCACACCTGGTAGCGTTCACGTTCCTTTCTTATATGGCTGAAGTCCCAGAATGACTAACGGCAAACCCCACAGCTTTCCCTTAGCTCTGGAGGGTGCTGAGAGAAAGAAAGAATGCTAGCCCCTAGCCCCAAACTGGGCCCTGGCTCTGCCAGTTTGGGGCTAAACACACCCCTTTGTCTAGCAGTTCTCCTGCAGTGACAATTTGGTATCGTGAAGGAAATTAAGGAAGAAATAGGTCACTGCTGGGAACCCTCACGCCTGGAAACCAGGGGTCACACATCAGACATCCTGCATATCAGATATTTCACTGCAATTCATAACAGTAGCAAATTTACAGTTATGAAGTAGCAACGAAATCATTTTACGGTTGGGGGTCACCACAGCATGAGGAACTGTATTCAAGGGTTGCAGCATCAGGAAGGCTGAGAACCGCTGCTGTAGTGCAAAGTCTGGCCAGCTGCCTATAGTCAGTGCAGCCCTGTGTAGGAGAGGTGTGCAGAAGTACAAGCACCACCTTCATAAGACCGGCAGGCAGCTTTCTGTGGTTGACACACCTTCCCGTCCTCTCCCAGCTGAGGCTGGGGGGGGGGGGGGGAAGACGACATGCACTTGTTGCTGCCTAACAAATGCTGTTATTCTGCTGGCCTAGCCTGCCCCGCCCACCCGCTCCTACACCCCTCTGCTCAGCCTGCCCCGCCCACCCGCTCCTACTCTCCTCTGCTCAGCTTGCCCCGCCACTCTCCTCTTGGGAGCTTCAGTTTGGCAGTGATGGGGACAGAAGTAGTCTGTGTTACCTCTGGCCCAAGAAGGTAGATATGGGTGCACAAGAGCTAGTCATCTCTAAGGAAGTTCACTTCAGCCAAGAGAGTCAGTCTCGGCTACCTCGAGGTCTATCCTCTCTGATTAGCATTTAGAGAAACGACCAATCAAGGGTGATTTAGCCAAAAGGTGGGGAAGAGAGAAGGCAAAGACAGAAGCCACCACTCGCAAGTGAGCTGAGACAGTGCAGGAGCCAGAGCGCCCGACTCACATTAGGCACGTGTCCTGGGTGGTCTCTTACCGAGGCTCATGGGACGGTCCACTCTGCTCTATGAGGTTGAAATCACAGGTCTGACTAGTGAACTGAGCATACTCTAGCAGCCCGCTGACAGGGTTCTTCAGCTGGCACTCGGTCAGCTTCTTGTATGGTGAACACCGTGGCGAGACAGGACTGTAGAAGGAGGGCATCTCCATGATGGCTCGGAACTCACCCGGCGCCGTGCGGATACTATTCAAGTTATCTGGGATGTCATCTGTGGCCCACTGGCCATTTTCAGAGTCAACATACCCTGCTCTAGAGGGGCCATTGTGATAAGCGTGTGGTCGCAGTCTCACGGGTCCTGGCCTGGCCTCATACCTGCTTTCATACCTCATCACAGGCTCCTGCCCATTCTCCACTTTTTTGGGGGTTGCCATGCTGCTTGAGGCACCTGAAGGGGGTGAGTGGCAGGTGGGGAACGAGGTGCTTCTGGTGGCCTCTGGGACAGCTGCTGGGGCACTGTGTGTACTCCTCTTGATCTGCAGCCGCCCACGCTTCTTGTCTGTCAAGTACCAGATGGGAGGCGTGGCCCCTTGTCGGTAGACATCGCCTTGCCTTTCCAAGTCAATTAGCACTGCATTCACATCTCGGGCCTTGGTGAGGCCAATGTTCTTAGCCAGGTTCAGGGCAGAGGAGTTGGACACATTGAACAGGTAGTCACAGATTTTCTCCTTGATCTCTGCCATGTCAAGAGGCTCAGGAGGTCCTTCTACGTCAGGGGCAGGCTCTCCGTCTTTACTGTCCAAACCAGGCTCTTCCTGAGGGACTTCCTGGCCACAACTGTCTGGATTCACAGCTCTAGGGGGCTGAGCCTGATGTGAGGGTACAAGGCTCCACAAAGGAGGAGTCCCTACTCCTCTATGCAGCTTCCCCTTCCTTTGCAGGGAGTACAATATACGATTGACCTCCTTCTTTGGGACCCTGAGCTCTCTGGCTAGGACCTGGGCACTGGTGGCCTTCCCCTCACCAAGCTCCTCCAGGCGACCTAGGATTTTCTGCTCTGGACTCTGACTAATACTCAGCTCCTGGAAGTGTGAGCAAAGCCTGTCAGCGCCTCTCCATGGTAGACTCCTGCTCTGTGGGGGAGGAGGTGGGAGTCCTATGTGGAACCCCTGACTTCTGAGAGTCACACTCGTGGGGAAACCCCAGATTTCCAGTTGCTTGCCTTGGGAAGGTGGCCCTGGGAACCTTGGCCAGTGTCCTGGGAGGAATGGTGGCAGTGACTGGGATTGGTGTGCAATCAGGGGCGCTTCTGGGAGCCGCCCTTTGAGGAAGTCTATCTGCTGGAGCTGGAAACTCCTGGGGAAAGACTCAGGCCCACGTGGCTGCGGAGGTCTCCACTTGCTCTGCTCATAGCTGGGGTCCAAGTAGGAGCGTGTCTGGTGAGGGAACACCCCTGCAGAAGATAACATGGAGGACAGAGCTTGAGTTAGAGCCGTACATGAGTTGGACATCCCTCCAGTTTCTGCCTGGAATTCCAAGCAGGCAGGGTAGCTGACTGAGTTGTGGCCTATGCCCTCACTAGGGTAACTTTAGTTCACTGGCTTCTGCTTGTGAGCTCATCAGGGACACAGAGGAGGGGACAGTACAAGCAAGACACATGATGTCTTCCTTATGGCGGCCTCTCAGCGAGGCCTCCAGCAACTTAACACTTTCCTTTGCAACAGGAGTTTAAGGCAATGGGGAAAAACTTTCTACTCACCCCCCAAATTCTCCTTCTAAAACTAGAAACACATAGCCAAAAAGATGGTTCCGTGGGTAAGGGCACTTGCCACGGGACCTGGTGACCTGAGTTTGATACTGAAGATCTGAGTGGAGGAAGAGAAGTGAGTTTCCTCTCATCACCGTGTATGCAGGATGGCATGTGCACCATCACCCCAACAAACAAACAAACAAACAAACAAACAAACAAACAAACAAACGTGACCCTGAAACACAAGCACATGGGATCTCAGAAACAACCAACCAAACACAACCCTGAAAGTGGGAGGAAAATGGGACTCAGAGTGCGTGAGATCAGCCATCTGAGCCGGGCTCTCCACCACACAACACAGCCCCTTTAGTCTCTAAAACCCTGTCATGGGGATGATCTTGACAAGCAGAATTGAAGCCTGGATGACACTGCGGTGTTCCCCTTCTCCCAGCTCAAGGAGGAGCGTAACAGGAGGAGCCATCTCCACGCGGTAACCGCGTCCTAGAAGAGGGCAGACAGCTTTGAAGAGCATGGACTGAACTGAAGTCTGCACACACAAGACCACCCGGCTCCTCTGTGCGCACTTCTACCCCACAGGCTTGGGAAAGGGTGCTGTGCGGCAGAATGGGCAGCCCAATCACACGGCTCAGTAACGGAGACTACGTGATTTCCGATTGGCTCTTTAAGTGAATTTGGGGAAAAAGACATTTTCATTTCAGAGAGGTTAAAGTCAGTGTCTAGGTAAATACCTTTTTTAGACTTATTTATGTGTGTGGATGTTTTGCCTGCATTTATGTACCACATGTGTGCCTGGTGCCCAAGAAGGCCAAAGATCTCCGGAGCTGGAGTTACAGATGGCTGTGGCCCAACAGCAGCCATTGTTCTTAACTGCTGAGCCGTCTCTGCAGCCCCTAAATACAGTCTTGATTTAAATGGCTATTTTCAGACAAAATCCGGCAAATATGAGTGCCTAGTTACAAAATTGCTGAATAAGTTGAAATATACTCACACTACGGAACATTACAGTTTGTAAACATATATACATGTATGTTGGATTCCCCCCACCCCCTTTTAAAGAGACAGAGTTTCTCTGTGTAGCCCTGGCTGACCTGGAACTTACTTTGTAGACCAGGCTGGCCTCGAACTCACAGAGATCCGCCCACGTCTGCCTCCCAAGTGCTGGGATTAAAGGCCTGGCTACATTTGTATTGTGACCACAGAAAATTTGAGTATATGTTAAAAGTGTAAATGGCAGAGTACATGTATGTTACAGTCTCTTCTATTAAGAAAAAGGGAAAATCCCCAAGAGTGAGTGTGTGTGTGCACACACACTAGTATGAACAAAGATGAAAAGAAACAGTAATGAATTTACTGAGTTATATTTGGAAGGCAGGACTAAAGAAGGAATTCTTTATTCTGTCTTACCCCTAAAAGCCCTTTAAAAACTAATTCCCAATTGAGAATGGCTGCGGACAGTCACTTAATGAGACTGAGTAGTTCTCAAAGTCACTGTGTGTGTGCGCGCGCGCGTGTGTGTATGTATATACACACATATGTATATATACACACAGAATGTATATATACACACAGAAAGATACACATACATAGACACACATATATACATATATAAAAATGCCTTTCCTTCAAGTCAGATGTCCTCCGTGTTATTAGGGAAAGGCTTTTGAAAATACAACATTTAAAATACAACATTAAGGGCTGAGGAGATGACTTGGTGGGTAAGCATTTGCTGCAGAGTCCTAAGGACTGGAGTCTGAATCTCCAGAACCCACAAAAAGGCCTAATGTGTGGTATAGGCATCACTAACTGCAGGACTCCTGAGTGTACAGGGGACCAAGAGAAAAATTCCTGGACGCTTGAGGGCCAACACTGGAAACGAGAGCCTGTCTCAGACAAGGTGAAAGTGAGGACCCAACCCCGAGGCTGTCCTCTGACCTCCAGATACGAGTCTATGTATGAGTACACATCCATAAAATTAAAAGCTGGCCTTTTGGGTAGGTTTCTTGAGACAATGTCTCACTCTGTAGACCAGGCTGGCCTCAAACTCATGGAGATCCACCTGTCTCTGCCTCCTAAGTGAGAGGATTAAAGGCATGTGCCACCATGCCCTGAAAAATTAAGTTTTAAAAGTACACACAGACAGATAGACACACACTTTAGAACTATAGCTCGGTGGTAGAGCGCTTGCCTAGCAAGTGTGAGGCCATGGTTCATCCCAAATAGCTTCTTAAAATTGAAGGTATAAACCTGGGTGGGGCGTGCCAGCCAACCCAGCACTAGAGGCAAGAGTTGTGGATGGCTCAGGGCAGCCAAGGTCAGCACATACAAACTGTCTCAAAAAAAACCCCAAACAAACAAACCCACCACCATCATCCAATCAAGATACAGAACATTCCTATTTCCACCAACGTTTTCCCCTTCCCCTGTGCATTCAACCGTGCCCACCTCCCGCCGTCCTCGGCGCCAAGCATCAGTCATGAGCCCTCTGAATCCGGATCCTTCTGTTTAGAACACTGCTGCTGGGACTCACGGACTGCAGCTCAGGACAGCATTTCTCTCTTTAATGCTAAAGAGAATTCCACTGCCGCTTACCCCATAAGCTGTGGAAAGACACCCTAATCCTAACCATGTAGGTTATCTGCAGGCTAATTAAATTCCCCAGGAAGTTGAAAGAGAGCAAGGGGGAAGGGCCTTGAGGTAAGAAAAGTTGCTCAAGTGGGGCTACAGCAGTTCAGCGAGGCGCCAGCGGCCGGAGCAGAAATGGAAGGGGTGTCTGCCTTGGCCTGGGTCCTCAGGGTCGGGCTCGGACCCCGGTCCATCTTCTCCCACGCCTCCTCCCTCCTCTTGCTCAAAGCTCCAACAACTAACTGAATACAGATGCCCAGAAGGGCAGATCGGCTTGACGAGGGAGTACAGGACACGCGCAACGCACACTCCACAAGCCGGAGGCGGGGGTACAGACCGGCGGGCTTACCTGCGGGTCCCCTGAGCCCCTGAGACATAGCGCCGGCCAGGCCCGCACTTGGGCCGCAAGATGGCTCCCCAGAGTTAGCTTTCGTTTCCTGGAAAGGCTCCCTGCCCGGGCCAGGAGGCGGGGTTTGCTCTCGGCAGCCGCGCGCAGCATCCCGCCCACCCCAAGCGCTGGACCGCCGCCCTCCCCACCCACC
Source organism: Peromyscus californicus insignis (assembly GCF_007827085.1). NCBI lineage: Eukaryota > Metazoa > Chordata > Mammalia > Rodentia > Cricetidae > Peromyscus > Peromyscus californicus. Next base: position 69,313,766 of record NW_026294617.1, on the reverse strand, counting down.
GCTTCCTCGGCGCTCCGCCTCCGCACTATTCACATTGCCAGCTGAGAGCTGGGGTGCAATTTATGTCGCGGTATTGAAAGCTTTACTTGGGCACTCAACAGCGTCCCCTCTGCCCGGTGAGGAAGTTCCTTTTCCGTGTTTAATCCCCATTACTTGAGAGATTTACAAGTCTGTCCCTCCCTAGAATGACCGACTGACTGTGGATGCTCTGTCCCCAAGAGCTCATCCACCCTGTCGGCTGCTGCAAACTTCATACCTTCTTGCGGATAAAATTCCTTCCTTTGCTGACCTTTGTATATTCTGTTACTTGGCCTAGAATGTTCCTCCTTTTCCTTGTTTTTGTTTTTTTGAGACAGGGTCTCATTCTGTAACCCAGGCTGGTCTGGGACTCAGTATGCAGTGCAGGCTGGCCTCTAACTCACCATAATCCTCCTGCGTCTGCCTCCTGAGTGCAGGGGATTATAGATATGCACCACTGGGCCTGGCTTTCTAGCAGGTACTTTTACTAGTACTTTCTGTGAAGCTTTTTTTTTTTTCCTGTTCTAAAATATAATTAATTGGTAAAATAATGACTATGCATTCTGGGAAGCTTCACATCTAGGCAAGGCCAACATTCGAGGAAGAAGTTAAAAGAATGTGCATCCAGTCACAGTTTATAGCGGTCTCTTATTGCCAATCTGCCAGTCACACTGAACATGTCATCACATCATTTGTGCAGGACACCAATTTTGTTGGGGGGAAGGGAAGCAAGAGCTATCCTCAATGGGGAGTTCATTACAACTTTGGAGGAATCCCACCCACACGTCAAGGGAAGCAGACATCGCCTTCGGGGCCAAGACACACTTTCCTGTGCATTGTGTTGTGTGCATCACGGACAGTGGGTAGTCAGGATGGCCTTCAGGACAACACGGTCACAGGACTGGGACAATCCCAAGGGGAATTTGAGGATGGTGAGGAGGGCTACCGTGAGCTGTTTCACACCAGAGACAATTGTAACAAAGTCCTCAGATCTGCGATCTCTCTCTTATTACCTGGCACACTGTTTGATGAATTCATCCACTTTGTTTGGGGAAATTCTCCTTGTCTTGCGAATGATGTTCTGCAGCTCTGTGAAGCTGTTTTTCAAAATCTGCTTCACAGACTGTGTCCCAGGGAGGTCTTCCCTGACTCCAGGTAGTGGGGAGGCAGCGAGGAAACGGGAATTTGTATGGCCGATTTTACTTGTCAGCAAGTGGGCACTTGGAGCTGCCAAGACACTTTCACAGTCCTGGGCACCTGGTGTGTGCTAGTGTTCAGCACCCAGCACGTGGTGTAAGTGGGAGCCCCAGAATGCAGCAGTCTGGCCAAGATGGACGGCTCAAATGTCACTCCCAATCATGGCCTTCCTGTTGGTATAGCTGCCTTCAGTGCTCTCTGGGGCTCGCTTGTGGGCAGGGCTGTTTAGACTCTATCCCCTGCACAGTGAGCCCGGACAGTGGGTGAATGAATAACAGTGCACTCAAATCAGTAAAACAGTGTGCAAAACAGAGTTCTTCACAGGAGGGAATAAGTGCACTCACATCAGTAAAACAGTGTGCAAAACAGAGTTCTTCACAGGAGGGAATAAGTGCACTCAAATCAGTAAAACAGTGTGCAAAACAGAGTTCTTCACAGGAGGGAAGAGTGCACTCACATCAGTAAAACAGTGTGCAAAACAGTTCACAGGAGGGAAGAGTGCACTCACATCAGTAAAACAGTGTGCGAAACAGAGTTCACAGGGGGGAATAAAAATAACAATGAACACATGAAGAAAGCTCAGTCTGGTGCCATCAGGGAACCTCAGTAAAGGAGGTCACAGTGAGGTTCTGTCCACTCACCAGTTAGGCACCATTAACTAGCACAGAGGACCAGGTAGGAGCAGCCCCCAGTCACTGAGGAAGTCACTACTTAGGAAAACATACCTATGTTTTAGCCATCCCATTCCTCAAGCAGGATAACCTCCAAGACACTGGAAACAACCCAAGCGTCTATCAAACAAAGATAAGCAAATGTAGCAACATCAGAACATTCTGCAGCAACAGAGGGAAAAGCTACAGCCACATGCAATGGATGGGAAGCAATACAGTAACACGGAGAGAAGACATGTAGAGTCCCAAGCCAGGCCACACCAAGCTGTATCATGTACTGCATAGAGGAAGGTGCTCTGAATGGAAAGAATATTCTGGGTGCTATAGTCCAGTTTTCACCTGGGTAGTGGCTACATATGTTTGCTAACTGATTTTTATGCACTGGTGATTTATTCATGTTCACGTATATATGCATGTGTATGTGTGTGCACGCTCTGTTCCACCACTTTAAAAGGTAAGGAAACAGAGAGAACTGCCTCTCCCTGCAGGAATTCTAGCCCACCTCCCCAGGTCCTCTGCACCATTCCCATAACCTGCATGGTGCCTTACCTCTGCTTTCTTGCCTTCCTGGGAAGTAATCAGGAAGAATCCGGAAGCGCTTTCATGGGGACTCCAGTGCAGGCAGCTGTCCTAGTCCTTCTGGCCTCTGTGAACCAAACACAGAAGAGCTCTCAGGAGAACTTTCTCTCCTACAAGATCATTTTATGCCTTGGCAGACTGTTGCTGTCACAGTCTCATCAACTGAGTACCTGCAGACAGTCTGTCACAGTCTCATCAACTGAGTACCCGCCACAGTCTTAGTCAGAAACCTGTCTCCTCTCCCAGACTGGTGACAGCTATCACTGTACTTACCTCTGAGGGTTACTCTTTAGTCACCACCTAAATACTTCAGAGTTATGTCTAAAATAAGGAATCACAAAACAAAACAACCCTCAGCTTCACTGTGGCCAGGCCCCAGTTCCACACGCGCCTTCAGGAGCTGCCACAGGTTTAGCTCCCAGTGCCCACGAGCCTTGCTTTAACTACAGTTACTGTTATCTGGGTGAGCTGTACATTTTGTGTAACCTCACTTTGTGGAGAGATGCATGTTTACAACAGTTTTTGACTCTAATTTTCCGGAACCAGACTTCGGCACACAGATAGCTGTCTACGGCAGGTAGATCATTTGCTTTTACAGTACAGTAAAGTCTGCTCGCCTTCAGTGCTGGCTCCTAGAGCCACTGAGAGAGAAATGCGCTGCTTGGACAGAATGCTACATGAACAACTAGCAATGTTTTATCAGAGAAGCAGTGACGTACCAAGTTACTAAGTACTAAAAGCATCAGTATTATTTTAAAGATTTTAATGATTTTAAATTCTGTGTGTTTGTGCTTGGGGAGACGGGGGTGGATACATGCCTATGAGTACAGGTGCCTTAGGAAGTCAGAGGTCTCAGATCCTCCTGAAGCTGGAGTTACAGGCAGTTGTGAACTATCTGATGTGGGTGCTGGAAACTGAAGCCAGGTCCTCTGCAAGAGCAGCATGTGCAATTAACAGTTGGGCATCTCTCTAGCCCCAAGGGCATTATTTTTTTAAGAGAATATGCATATAAATACACTCAAGTTCTTATCCTCACTTTTTTTCAATGCTAGAGATTGAACCCAGTGGCCTTGTCTATACTATGGCAAGCCATATCCCCACCGTATATCCTAGCTCTTAAGAAACAATATATGGAGCTCTAGGCATAAATTTATTAGTCTCTGTTCTGGGTCCCCCCCCCCCCCCATGTTCTCTCCCGTCCCTGTATCTCCCTGTATATCTCTGGCTGTCCAGGAACTTGCTATAGCCTGTTCTCTGAGTTCTGGGACATAGGTGTGTACCACCATGCCCAATCTCTTCAATATTTATCATTAGGCTTTTCTTTCTACCAAAATAGCTATTATCCCTGCAATATTTATTTTTAAAACTCACAGACCTTCCCCAGCAATCTAACTTGCTCAGATCATCTGGGGAGCTTTCAGGAGACAGAAGAATGAGGCATCAGCCAGTTATATTGACCCTGAGAGATATTCTGTGGATGCCAACAGCCAGAACCAGCTTTTGGTTTTGTTTTTTTGACACAGGGTCTCATACAGTCCAGAGTCACCTTGAACTCCACATACAGCTGAGGCTAACTCTGAGCCTTATCATCCTGCCTCTAGCTTCCAACTGCTGGAAGTACAGATGGGTGCCACCAAGTCACCCCCCAAAAACAGAGGTCAAATCTTAAAAAAGGGGGAGGGCTGGAGAGATGGCTCAGAGGTTAAGAGCACAGACTGCTCTTCCAGAGGTCCTGAGTTCAATTCCCAGCACCCACATGGTGGCGCAAAACCATCTGCAATGAGATCTGGCACCCTCTTCTGTATACATAATAAATAAATAAATCTTTAAAAAACAACAACAACAACAAAAAACCAGAGGTCTCCAGAAGAAGGGACATGCTTTTATTTCTGAGGCAGAGTTCTCCAGTAAATGAAAGGAAAAAATGTCTGTGCCAACCATTGTTAGCAATTACACAATAAAGTTATAGAATTAATAACAATGCTAAAACAATTGTAAAAACAACGGCTAATAGTTCTGTGTAGAACATTCTATGTGCATATCATTGTACATTTAGCTTCATGAGCAGCTCACAAAATGACCATACACCTTGTGCCTCTACGTATTAAATCCTTCTGTTACTCAAGCTGCCTGTCCTATGCAAGCTCAGTACTGTGAGTGGCACTTGACCAGCAGAGAGACTCAGCTACTGGCCCACATCTGGGTTCCAAGGATTCTCACAGACTGTCCTTTCCTTCCTCTTCTCCCCATCCCAGCCTGTGAGCTCTACCCAGTCCTAGCTCCTGCAGAGCAGTGGCCCCATCTCCAGTCGTAGGAAGTGGAGGGAAAAAGTGCTGGCTCCTAGGCAGCAACAGCACACTGGGCCCCGAGTGCTACAGTGTTTCTTGGGAAGCACGTGGATTTCACTAACAGCCAATTCACAGGAAGCCAATTTGCCAGATGGCCAATTCATCAAATAGCCAATTTATGAAACAACCAATACATGGGATTTACTTTTTTCTCCCTGCTGCTTCTTTTCTTTCTTTCTTTTTTTGTTTGTTTGTTTTTGTTTTTCAAGACAGGAGTAAGTAACTACTCTTAGATTTTTTGTTTGTTTGTTTGTTTGTTTTGAGACAAGGTTTCTCTGTGTAGTTTTGGTGCCTTTCCTGGAACTCACTTGGTAGCCCAGGCTGGCCTGGAACTCACAGAGATCCGCCTGGCTCTGCCTCCCGAGTGCTGGGATTAAAGGCGTGCGCCACCACCACCCGGCCTTTCTCCTTGTTCTTAATTGAGCAGTTTTTACTCCATCTTCCTAATAGAATCTAAAGGCAATGTACGATGCTGTCTCCTGAGTGCCATTGTAGCTGTCTACGGTCTTCCAGTCTTCCCTGAAGAGGGAGTTGATAAGGCTCTGCCCATTTCTAACTTCTCTTTTCTTCTTTCTTTCTTTGAAATAGGATTCCACCATGTAGCTCAAGACCCTCCTGTCCAGCATCCTAAGTGCTGGGATTACAGGTGTGTACCACCAATGCCAGGCTTCCTGTCCAGCATCCTAAGTGCTGGGATTACAGGTGTGTCCCACCAATGCCAGGCTTCCTGTCCAGCATCCTAAGTGCTGGGATTACAGGTGTGTCCCACCACTGCCAGGCTTCCTGTCCAGCATCCTAAGTGCTGGGATTACAGGTGTGTCCCACCACTGCCAGGCTTCCTGTCCAGCATCCTAAGTGCTGGGATTACAGGTGTGTACCGCCAATACCAGGCCTCCTGTCCAGCATCCTAAGTGCTGGGATTACAGGTGTGTCCCACCAATGCCAGGCCTCCTGTCCAGCATCCTAAGTGCTGGGATTACAGGTGTGTCCCACCAATGCCAGGCTTCCTGTCTAGCATCCTAAGTGCTGGGATTACAGGTGTGTACCACCAATGCCAGGCCTCCTGTCCAGCATCCTAAGTGCTGGGGTTACAGGTGTGTCCCACCAATGCCAGGCTTCCTAACTTGGTTTTCAATGTCATTCTTTCACTATTGACAAGTTCACAGATCTCTCCACCTATATGCAGAGGAGAAGGTCCTGTGACGTCAGAAGAGAGCAATTTGAGATGCTGACATTAAAGAATACAACGATGTAGTCCCAAGCCAAGCAGTGGCCACCAGGAGCAAGCAAGGCCCGGCACATCCCACTCCAGAGGCAGCTCAGGCCAGCTCACACCTCCACTGGAGTGCAGTGACACCAAACAGTCCCCGAGCTGTGAGAGAAGCATCTGTATTGCTGAGTGGCCTGTCTTCAGGATTTGTTATGCAGCTGGGGACCAAAGGCCTCCCTGGGAAAGCACACACACTCAGTTTCCAACCAACACTTTAAACAACTGCTAAGGTCCGGGTAAAGTGTCAACACCACCTGTAATGCCGGCACTCAGAGGGCAGAGACAGGACGCTCTCTAAACAGATAGAGCCAACTGATTAGGGCCAGCCCTGGCTACAGAGTAAGCTCTGTCAGACACACACAAACACACACACACACACACACACACACACACACACACACACACACACACACACCCCAAACACAAATACTTAATGCTACTTTGGGGACTCCATGGATAACTTCACAATCTAATTTTGATTCTAGGAAACTACCTTGGCTTCCTCCAAAGTGTTCTGAAATCTGATTAGGTTACTGCTGCCTTTAGGAGGTTACCACCATTAATCTTAGGATAAAGGTTCAGGTCCAAAACAAGGTCTGCCACATTATCTACTGTTGGCTTGGTCCACCCTCCATCTTGTTTGCCCAACAGTCAAATCACACTTTTGCAGGCTTGAAAGAGTCCAGCCCCCAGTTTTCTGTTAGTTCTTTTCCAACACGAGAGGATAGGGGGCAGATAAAGTTTATAGTGCCCATACCCAGGGCCTTCTTTTTCTACTAGCTGTATTTACACATTTACATTAGTCAAGTCTGCTTGTCTGTGCAAACACAGCACAGAGCCTTGCAGATACAAAGTATTCGGCAAAATATTTGTCCAGGGAATATTTTATTGTGATCAAGTCAAGAGCAGTAGCAAGCATGGTGGCACACGTCTCTACTCCCAACAACCTGGAGGCTTCAGAAGGCTAACCTGGGATAAATAGTGAGACTCTGTTTCAAAAAGACAAATTAAAATAGCCAGGTATGGGGTTGGGGATTTAGCTCAGTGGTAGAGCACTTGCCTAGCAAGGGCAAGGCCCTGGGTTCGGTCCTCAGCTCCAAAAAAATTAAAAAAAAAAAAAAAAAAAAAAAGCCAGGTATGATGACTCAGGCCTTTAAACCCAGCACTCAGGAGGCAGAGGCAGGCAGATCTGTGAGTTCAAAGCCAGCCTGGTCTACAGAGTGAGTTCCAGTCCAGCCAGGGCTACACAGAGAAAGCCTGTACAGAGGTGGGGAAGGAGGAGAGGGGGGAGGAGAGGAGGAAGAGGGGCTGAAGCGATAGCTCAGCAGTTAAGAGCATGGGGTGCTCTTTCAGAGGACCTGAGTTCGGATCCCAACCCTCTTTTGGCCTCCATGGGTGCCAGGCACCCCACATGGTATGGATATACACATGCAGACAAAACACCCATACACACAGAATAAAACTTTTAAAAAAAGGACAATCAAGGAACTATCTTCTGAAGTTAAATTGATAAGCCCAACTGCTTTGCAAAGCAATTAGACATTGTACAAAGTCTTAGGTGAGTGTCTAATTTCAGCTAATGATGACTATAAGGTGACTGTATTACTAAGAATTAACTAAACAATGTAATCAATGATACAACTGATAACCAACCTGGAAAGCTGGTCATGCAGGCCTATATACTCTAGAATTAGATCTGTAAAAATGGCTTATGATGGTAAATTTTGTTTTGTTTTGTTTTTTAACCACAATAGAAAATGTGTGTGTGTTACAGAACTTATTCTTTTTTAGTGTGTACATGGATATGAGTGTTCGTGTGTGTATGTGTGTGTGTGTGTGTGTGTGTGTGTGTGTGTGTAGTGCACATGTGAACAAGTGCATCTATGTGTGTGTGAAGGCCACAAACAACCTTAGAAACAAAGCCCATGTTCTTTGAGAGAGGGTCTCGCGTTGGCCTGAAGCTTACCAATTAAGTGGGGCTGGCTGGTCGCCATGCCAAGGGACCTTCCTGTCTCTACCTCCCCAGTACTGGGATCACAAGTTCCCACACTGTGCAGACATGGTTTTATTTGTTTTAAACTCGGGTTGTGAGGATCAAACTAAGGTTCTTCGCAAGCATTTTATTTACTGACCCACCCCCTCCCCAGTCCCTAGAACTGTTTATTTTGAGACAGGATCTCACTCTGTAGACCAGGCTGGCTTGGATCATAGAGATCCACCTGCTTCTGCCTCCCAAGAGCTGGGATTAAAGCACCACCACACCCGGCCTTAGGACTACAGTGCCCCTTAGAACTGGAACCAGCCAAACACCCTTCAAGCGCTGAACAAACACCTCAGTGCTATTCCACCACACTGAAGAGCGCTCACGTGGTGAAACGCCCGTCATCAAGTGTACAGACCTCAATTTGGGTCCCAGCACTCCCATGAAAAGCTGGACTCAGCAGTGTGCAGCTGTGATCCCAGCACTGCCAAGGGAGGGATGGGGATCCCGGGATCTTACTGGCCAGCTGAAGAGGCGAGCTCCGGGAATCTTCTCTCAGAAAACAAGATGGAGAGAGATGGAGGAAGACACTAGGTATCCAACTCCGGTCTCCACATGCACTCACACGCATACGTGAATACATGTACAACCACACACATACAAAGCATGCAGTGTAAACTGGGTGTCTTGGGAAGATGTCTATAATCCCACCACCTGGGAGGTAGACAGGAGAGTCAGGTGTTCAAGATCACCCTCAGCTACGGAACAAATTCAAGGTCAGCCTGGGATATGTCAGATTGTCTCAAAAAAAAAAAAAAAAACCAAAAATCCAACAACAAAAACACAAAACACGGTTAAGTACATGCTGTATAATTCCATACATGAAACTTTAGAATGAATCTGTGGGGAAGGACTTGAGAACACCAGTTGTACTCAGGAGCAGTAGTGACTAGAAACAGGCACCAGCGATTTCCTATAGAAATGTTGTATTTCCTGATTTAGCTACTAATTAAATGGGTATATTTTCTGTTAAGCTCCCTGATAAGTCACATAGAATCTGTGCACACAAACACATAGATCACCCCAGAAAGTGTTTTAGGAACACATGGGGAGCAGGAAAGGACAGAGGCTGAACCCACCATCTTGCTTACACATGGAAAGGCTGTGCACTCAGAGTGCCTAGTTAAGCACCATAAACAGAATTTCCTGTAGCAATTTCTGACACGCTGAGAACACTAAAATAATGAACTGTATGAATGACCCTGGACTTTCAATACATGCATCACTGCCTAAAAGGAAAGCAAGGTTGCTCCACTATGTGCTGACACTATAGCCTGGCAGAGCAGCTGGGAAAAGCTTTGTGCCCTTGGACTGCTGGCAGATGTCTTTCTGTGTGCTCTCAATATGTGTTGCTACCATTGGTTAATAAAGAAGCTGCTATGGCCTATGGCAGGGCAGAATAGAGCCAGGTGGGGAATCCAAGAGAGATACAGGGGAAGAAAGGCAGGGTGAGAGGAGATGCTGTGAGCCACTGCCAGGAGAAGCAAGAGAGAACAGGTAATGCCATGAAGACACGTGGCAAAACATAGATGAATCGGAATGGGTTGAGGTAAGTTGTAAGAGCTAGTGAGTAAGGAGTCTGAGCCATAGGCCAAAGAGTTTGTAATTAATATTAAGTGTCTGAGTGATTATTTTATAAACTGCTGTGGGCCAGGTGGGACACAGGAAAACTTCCGGTTACACTGGACAGTGTGGGTGAATATTCCCAGAGTATGGAACTGCACAGGGCTGTCCTAGGAAAAGACCAAACTTGAAGTATGTTCCTACTGATGTGTATGCTCTGTGCATGCATAAGGAAGTTATGCCAAACCAGCATAAACCGAGAGCACCTGTACCAAAGGGCAATTTCACAGTATAGCAGTAACAGCAGAGTTAAAATAAAGCACAGACCTTCAGTTAAAATTCTTTATGAGCTATTTATTCTATTCGTGTGTGTGTGTGTGAGACAGACAGACAGACAGACAGACACAGACAGACACACACACACAAACACACACACACAGAGAAGAGGACATTGGATGCCCCGAAGCCAGAGTGGTAGGTGGCTGCCACCCAACATGCACGCTGTTACATGAACTCCCATCCTCCGGAAGAGCAGTCCGTGCTCTAAGTCACTGAACCCTTCTCCAGCCCTTAGCTAGTTAATATTTTTATTTAAAATATTACACAAGGGGCTGGAGAGTTAGCTCAGCCCTTGAGAGCATGGACTGCTCTTCCCGAGGACCCAGGTTCAATCCCCAGTGTCCACGTGGTAGCTCACAACCATCTGTAACTCTAGATCCAGAGGGACCCAACGCCCTCTTCTGGTCTCCATGGGCACCAGGCATGCATGTGATGTACAGATATGTGCAGGCAAAATACCCATACACATTCATTTTTATTTATTATTTATTTATTTTTGGTTTTGGTTTTTTGAGACAGGGTTTCTCTCTGTAGTCCTGGCTGTCCTGGAACTCACTCTGTAGCCCAGGCTGGCCTCGAACTCACAGAGATCCGCCTACCTCTGTCCCCCAAGTGCTGGGATTAAAGGCGTGCACCACCACTGCCTGGCCATCACATCTCTTTTTAAAAGCTGAAATAAAACAGAAAATTACTTTTTTAAAATTATATTAAGTCTAGAATACAGAACAAAGGAGGTAGGGGGACATATTTAAGCTTACAGAGGAAAAGTCCCAAAGGATAAAATCTGCTTCAGAAGAATGAAGAGTGTTTCATCTTCTGGTGCTGGGATGGAAGTTATGCCTCACACACACTAGGCCGGCGCTCCGCTGAGCTGCACCCCCAACCCCAAACAGAGTCTGTACGGTTAACTCCACAGCCTAGACTAGATAGACAATACGCTGGAACAAAGTCCACAGTAAATTAGGTTTTTTTTTGTTTGTTTGTTTGTTTGTTTGTTTTCCGAGACAGGGTTTCTCGGTGTAGCTTTGCGCCTTTCCTGGAACTCACTCTGTAGCCCAGGCTTGCCTCGAACTCACAGAGATCTGCCTGCCTCTGCCTCCCAAGTGCTGGGATTAAAGGCGTGTGCCACCACTGCCCGGCCTTTTTTTTTCCTTTTATAACAAATATACTCATGCTTTTAGAACAGTAATTCTCAACCTCCTTAATGCTTCAACCCTTTAATTCAGTTCCTCATGTTGTGGGGACCCCCAACCATAAAATGATTCCATTGCTGCTTCATAACTGTAATTGTGCTACTGTTATGAATCACAATGTAAACACTTTGGAGATCGAGGTTTGTAAGGGGGTCGTGGCCCACAGGTTGAGCTGCTGCTTTAGAGCACCTGGGCAACTTACTTTTGCACAGTCAAGAGAGGAAGTCAAGCGCAAAATCACTTTAGCACAACAAACAGGAAATACCTACTAAGGACTTTGAATATAAAAGAGGTAGTTAGCAGGACATGGGAAAAAGTTCATTTAATCATAAATAAAATGTAAATTAAGATCAGATATTTTAAAAAGTTGGCCTTAATTTTTCCCACTTTTAGTGTAAATACTTCATTCTGCAGGGCAGGGAGAAAGCCACACAGGGCATGCTTCAACACTGGAAGGCGGTGGCAGCTGAGCATCCCAAACGTCTGAGAGTCAAATGCTGCGGTGGAGGCCTTTTAAGCTCTGATGTGGTCCACAGGTATAAAATTCTACACCGTGAAACTGCTTCACACACAAAACTAAAAACTATTGTATGATACTGCACCAGGCTGTGTATAAGGCATCTGTGAAAACATAATGCCGTTCTGTTTACTCTCCGGCCCATCTTCTAAGGCATCTCATTGTGCATATGCAAATATCCCCTAAACCTAACACACGCATACAAACCCAATATCCAAACCACTTCTGGTCCCAAGAATCTTGTGTAAGGACCACTCACTCCCCGCTTACTTTTTGGAAGCACATCAGGCCATGGCCCTGCGGCGGAGACCTGCAGCCGGCAGGTTGTGGCCCTGCGGCACAGACCTGCAGCCGGCAGGTTGTGGCCCTGCGGCACAGACCTGCAGCCGGCACAGGCCGCGGCCCTGCGGTGGAGACCTGCAGCCGGCACAGGCCGCGGCCCTGCGGCGGAGACCTGCAGCCGGCAGGTTGTGGCCCTGCGGCACAGACCTGTAGCCGGCACAGGCCGCGGCCCTGCGGCGGAGACCTGCAGCCGGCACCAGCACAGGCCGCGGCCCTGCGGCAGAGACCTGCAGCCAGCAGGGACTGGAGTTCAGACCCCTGGGGCCAGGTCAGGGTTAACAGTAATCCTCTTTCTTTGAGAGTTTATTTGTAGGCGAAGCACCCCGCCCCTTTCTCTTTTTCAGTGCTGAGAATGAGCCTAGGGCCTCCCTCATGCTAAGCTATGTACCACTGAGCTATGACCCTAAGCCCACCTTACCCCAGCTTTCCTTGTTTTATTTAAATAATAGGGTCTTGCCAGGTTACCCAGGCAGGCCTTGAACACAGTCTGAGTAGCTAGGGTTACAGCACTACACAACCAGGTCAGCCTGAGACCGACTGTTTCTATTATTAAAAGGAAAAGGCATTTTTTTCCCCCCGTTGTGCTGTTCTTGGGGGAGGTGGTTGGTGGTCGAGCACACAAAGCTAGGAAGATGGATGCCATCTATCGAGGTCTAAGGGTATGGGAGTTAGATGCTTGAGCAGGACCCCAGGGAAGCTTGACTTGTCTTGCACAGGGCTCTGACACACACCCCAGAAGGGTGGCTCTGCCCTGGAGAGAGCAGTGGTGTAGCTAAGGCCCCTTGATGGTGGCTGTATAAAAGGTTAGATGCGATCCACCTGCACAGCTTAGCTAGGTGAAGAGAAGCCTTCAAGGATGACATCTACACTAGAGAGTGTAAAATCCTGGGGGGCAGGGGGAAGGCACACAGGCTGCCACTGGAAGCTGTTTCTGAAGGGTGACATGAACTAGATAAAACCTTTCTTTTACCGGTTTTTTTTAAATGAATATGAGTATCTTGCCTGCTCATATGTATGTGCATTGTGAGCATACAGTGCCTGCAGAGGCCAGAAGGGGGCATCAGATCCCCTGGAACTGGAATTACAGAGGGTTGTGAGCCGCCCTATGAGTGCAAGGAACTGAACCCCAGCCTCTTCGGGAAGATCAGCAGCACTCTGAACTGATGACCCATCTCTCCAGCGCCCAGTTTATAATTTTTCTGATGGAGATCTTTCCTCTTCTTTTCTTTGAAAGCCTTTTCCTGGGTATTTTGGTATTTAAAGAGACAAGACACTTTCAAGTTCACAACATGGATCTCAAAACCCAGTCTGAAAATTTAATCCAGTTTAAGAATGAGTTGGTACGGGTTACTTTTTTTTTTTTTTTTAATTAAAGGGCTGTAGCTGTGCCTGACACATTATAGGCGTTGGAGGAAATATTTAAACTAAATATCACAAAGGGAAAAACCACCTCAAAATAGAAACAAAACCTTAACACACCCTATCAAAGTACACAAGGAGCCAGGTGAGGTAATGTAACCCGAGGTTCCAGTTAACTTGAAAGGCTGAGGCAGGAGAATTACTTGAGTTTGATGCTCGCCTGGGCAACATGGAAAGACAGACTCTTTCTCAAACAAACAAATGAGGAAGTTCTGAAAGGCTCTCGCGCAGGGTGGAACTCCCAGCTGGATTCTCCCAAAGCCTGACCTCTACAGGGTCAAACGGGTCAGAGGTCCCGCCTTCCCGAGGTGTCCGGTGAAATAGTTTCAGCCCTTTATGGTAAGACTATCCGTCCTGCACACTGGCTCCTCATCAGCACCACAGCAGGACTCTCTTCATCAACATTTCCCGAGTTCCTGCTCTATGCCAACTGCCCTCGCCCAAAGACAACAAGAAGCTCCTTTCCTCGTGGCTCTCACCACGCTGACACGTTACTAAGACTAGAGAAAACAAGGACAAATGCAAGGCAGGATGGCGTTAAGTCTACAAGGAGAACAGCGCTAAGAGGGAGAACTGCGAGGCATGTGCCCTCTTCTTCCCGGGCAGGCAGAGCGGCACGCAGACCGCTCCTGAGCAGAAGTCAGCATGGCCGTGGTGGTGCACCTGTAATCCCGGCACTCAGGAGACTGAGACAGGACGACCTTTGTAAATTCCGGGCCAGCCAGGTCTACGCTGAATTCCAGGTTAGCCTGTGCTGTGCTTTAAGACCCTGTCTCAAAACATGAAAACCAACCAACAAACCCAGAAATACAACCTACTGTGTTCTAGCTTCACTTCTGTGGCTGTGATAGAATACCTTGACATAAAGCCCCTTAGGGGAGGTTTATTGGTTTAAAATTCCAGATCCCAGTCCATCATTCTGGGGAAGGCAGGGCAGTACCTTCAAACAGCTAGTCATGTCGCATCCACGGTCAAGAGCACAGAGAAAGAGATGCACACACCCTTACCTGCTAATCCTGATTTACTCAGTGCAAGAGCCCCTGCCTCAGGAATGGTGCTGCCCACAGTAGGCTGGGGCTCCCCACATCAACAAGTGGAATTAAGACAGCCTCCCTCAGACACATCCATAGGCCGACCCAATGTAGACAGCCCCTCATTGAGACTCTCCTCCCAGTTGACTCTAGGTTGTGTTATGTTAACAATTAACTACTTTTGTTTTGTTTTTTTACTCTTTTACTCTTTGGGGGGGCCTGCCACCCAGCTTCCAAATAAATCACACATAGAGGCTTATTCTTATAAATGCCAGGCCTTAGCTTGGCTTGTTTCTTGCCAGCTTTTTTTAATTATCCCATCTACCTTTTGCCTCTGGACTTTTTCCTTTTTCCTTTTTTTTTTTTTTTCTGTATATTTTATGTTCACTCTTACTTACTCCATGGCTGGCTATGTGGCTGGGTGGCTGGCCCCTAGCATCCTCCTCTCCTTCTTCTCTTGCTCTTTCTTTTCCTCCCAGATTTCTCCTTCTATTTATTCTCTCTGTCTGCCAGTCCCACCTATCCTTTTCCTGCCTCGCTATTGGCCAGTCAGCTCTTTATTAGACCAATCAGGTGTTTTAGACGGGCAAAGTAACACAGCTTCACAGAGTTAAACAAATTCAACAGAAAAGAACGCAACACATCTTTGCATCATTAAACAAATGTTCCACAGCATAAACAAATGTAACACATCTTTAATATTCTACAACAAACTATCACACTTAAATACAAAGGATTAGCCAAAGGAAGCAGTCAGGAAGGTCAAGCCAAATGGCAGATGTGAAATCATGGACTGGATGAGTTGCTGTCACTGAAAAACATTGTATTGAAAAGCAAACAAAACCAGGTATATTCCTTTCAGGTCAAAGGCTCTTGTAGTTATGGAGAAGCGGTGTGCATCTCTATCCCAGGAGAGGGCCTGTGATGCAGACCTGTCCAGCCACGGAATCCCACTCCCCTATGGGATTCCCCGCTCCTGTCCACGGTGATTAGCTCACCATGTTAGAAGATGGCCAGCCATAAAATCATGACTTAGGGCAGTCAGTGGTCTCAGCTTCTTCAGTGTGTAGAAAAACACCGCATAAACTAAAAAGGTCAGGAGAAAGACAGGACCCAGAGTGTCCTTATGACATCATTTCAGCCCCAAGATCTGGCCATACCTGAAGCTCACCTTTGGACTTGCAGCAATCAAGGAGGGAAATGCTTTTACTGACGTAGCTTACACTGGGTTCCTGAAATTTGCAACTAGTTTAATATGTCCTCTTTCAGGGAGAGAACTTTATTTTCTGTGCAAGGAAGGGTATAGACAGACAGAAGAAGAGATGTCAGGTCTCCCCAATGTCTAATAAAGCTAGTGAAACAAGCAGGTTTTAGGCATTTGGGAAAGTACAGAAAAATCATTTGAGCTCCTTGGGCTCAGGGACGAAGGGCTATGTGCCTAGACCAGAGTCTAAAACGGAAGAGTTATATAAATCCAACAGCCTACTGTACAGACCTCTAAAGACAGAAGTGGCAGACAAGCGCTGCTTTAAATCATCAAGAAGCTGGGCCTGGCAGCATAGGCCTGTGATCCCAGCTACTCGGGAGGGCTAAAGCAAGAGGTTGTGAGTTCAAGGCCAGCAGGAGCAAATTAGAGAGCCCTTCTCAGAATAAAAAGTAAAGAAGCAAGGGATACAGGTCAGTGATAGAGTGTGCGCTTGCCTAGCATGTACGAGCATACGGGCTCAATCCCCAGTACCACAAATAATGAATTAATATAAAACATCGAGAGCAGTTTGAAGCTAGTTCCATTCCCACATCAATGGTCATCTGTCTTAGGGTTACGACCGCTGTGATGAAGCACCATGACCAAAAGCTACTTGGGGAGGAAAGGGTTCATTTGGCTTTCACTTCCACATCACAGTTCATCATTGAGGGAAGTCAAGGCAGGAACTCAGGCAGGAACCTAAAGGCAGGAGCTGATGTAGAAGCCATGGACGAGTGCTGCTTACTGGCTAGCTCCTCATGGCTTGCTCAACCTTCTTCCTTATAGAACCCAGGACCACCAGCCCAGGGGTGACACCACCCACAATGGGCGGGGCCCTCCCCCATCAATCTTTGATTAAGAAAATGCTCTGCAGGCCTGCCTACAGCCTGATCCTATGGAGGTGTTTTCTCGGTCCAGGCTCCTTCCTCTCAGATGACTCTAGCTTGTGTGAAGTTGACCAGGCATCGGTCACAGATCTTTGCTGAACACTTAAGTTTTAGAGAAACTTAATATTGAACTCTTTATCCTTGATGCCAGACAATCATCTGATGGTGCTTTCGAGAAAGCGTAAAAGCTGTCAAGCAGCTGTGCCCATTAAGGTCCCATCTAGCAGATGTCACAGCAAAACAAATTGCTGGAGCTCAAGGGATCACTGCAAAAGCCCCAAAGCTCAGATTCTGCTGTTTGCATACTTCAAAACTCTAATCAGTTTGTCACGGGTAATAATGCCAACCTTGGTCTAAATGAGAGCTTCAAGTCTCAGTCTATGAATCAGTAAGATGCTTGTGTGGCAGTGTGCTGGAGTATAAAAATAGCAGCTTAAGGATAAGTAGGCACCAGGTCTCCTGCTGGTGAGAGGAACAGTGCCTCTGCCTCCCCCCCTCTTCCTTCTACAAGCAATCACCAAATACCTACCGTCTGCCCAGTATTCCAGTGCTGTATGTATGCCCAAGGCCAGGAGGCTTCCTCTCCACCCCCAACAAAAAAAGTCAAATCTCAGTTTACATCTGGACAATTTACTGGGTAGGATGTAAAATAAAAGATGATGTATTAATGCAACAACTAGATGTTGTTGCAACTCCCAGGAAACGATACCCACCCACCCCCCACGTCCATACCTCCCTTCCCTGACCACGCCACCTTCGCATTGCCAGGACCCTAGTCGCTGACAACGACTAAGACCCAAACCACATAACCCGATGGCTTGGCTTCAAGCTCTAGCTCTGCAACAGCATTAGGATCCTTGCCAAGATTTACCTTCTGCCATCTGTAAAATGGAAACAGTACTTACTGCACTAGGTTGATTGGCTGGACTAAATAAGTTAGTGTATTTGAAGCCCCCGACACAGTGTCAGGAGCCAAATGCTCAAAAAAGAGAACGTGTAATTGGCACAACAAGTCGAAGTCCTAAGCTCTTTTCAGCTCTAGAAGTTTGTGCAGTCTACAGTAGGGTAACAACGCAGGATAGCAAATATCCAAAACAGCTCAAAGCTCTCCAGCCCCTGAAGCTACACCACCAGAGAGAAGTCAGCAGCGGCCGTGCCAGCCCCTAATCATCAGCTAGACATCGGGTCAAGAGAAGCATAGCTATCTTCATTTTGTAGATAAGGCCAAGGACGAGACTGGAGAGGGAGGTTAAATGACTCAATGTCACACTGCTGAGAAGCAGTGGACCTGATTCTACCGTTCGTGCCCGCCTCAGTGTCTTTCTCTGCCTCCCATAATACTGCAAGCACTCAACTGTAAATAACACTGATGTTTTTCCGGATCTTTAAAACGACGGGAACAAGACCTCTTTCCTAGAGAAATAAGTTGGCATCGTCATTCAACTGCCCACAATTTGACGCTCCTGCGTTCTCCGCCGCTAATGACCTCCTCTAGCAACCTGTCCTCCCTCTCCAGCAGCCGCCAGCCTTAGAGGCCTCGGTGTGCCAGTGTTCGCCCGCGGCCGCTCAGACACAGCCCCCTCGGCGGAGTGCACGCTCGCACTCTCCCCCTACGCCTCCAAAAGCCCACCGCAAGTTTCCCGGACCCTGAGACCCACGCCGAACACCTCGGGCCGGCTTACCCTCCGGCAGGGCCCAAGAATCAAGCCAAACAGACGAAGGAAAGGCAGGTGACGCAACAAGGCCTCCTGCTTCAGGGCCAGCCCCAGGCTGCGCGCCACGACCGCGACCCCCGCGTGGGATCCCACGGTGGGCACCTCCGCGCCCCCGCACTAGCCAAGCCAGGGCGCCGGGCAGGCTCCCGAGGCCAGGCGCCGGCGCCCCGCATCCGCGGGGAAGGATAGGCACGGCGGGAGGGCCTCGGGTACCCAGCGGCTCCCGCCCGCAGCAGCGCCCGAGCATCCGCGCAGTCCCGCCGCACCCTCCGCCTCCACCACTGCGCCTCCTTCCACGGCGCCGCAGGCTGCGGAGGCGGCGGCGGCGGCCTGCGGGAGGCGAGCGGCCGCTTACCCGCGCGCGACTCCTCCGACGCTGCCCACTCCTGAGCCTGCCGTTGCGCCGGACCTTCCCGGCGGGTCCCAACGCGCAGTCCTCCACCTTCAGTCAGGAATCAATGGCTGGGGCGCAGATTGGTGACATCACTGGCGCGCCGGCGTGGGAGGGAGGCCCATGTGATGCATCCCTCTTTTGTTTGAGCCCTGGGAAAATGAGGGTGTTTGTGGCTCCGTCTGCCTTAATAGCTCGCCATCTGAGGAGGGCATTTTTGTGTGCATGGTGGGAACCAGGTACTTGGTGTCAGGACACTGCGGTTTTGCTCGGGGCCTCGATTCTACTCCCCAGTCCCCCTTAATGGGGTTTGGTTGGAAGACCCGAGAATATGTATAGATACAGCCTTGGAGACCACAGAACTGGTTGTCAGTGTGCTATAACCAGTAGACTTTGGATGATTTGGGAAAAAGCAACATAATGAGATCTAGAGAGATGGCTCCGGGGCCAAGAGCACCAGCAGCTCTTCCAGGGGGACGCCCTGTTAGATTCCCAGCACCTGCATGGGGGCTCACAACCATCTGTAACTCCAGTTCCAGGGAAATCGTCGTATGCGCCCTCTCCTGGCCTCCACTGGCACTGCACACGTGTGGTACACAGACATACTACATGCAAAAACACCCGTGCTCGTCAAATAAACCAACATAACGAACACATCTTCAAGTTGACACCCACCAGAAAAACATACTTCCAATGAACCTTTCGTCACTTTGTAAGTGGTCCCAGTCTTCTACTGTCGCCTTCCCCTCAGTAATTACTCCCGTCTTGAATTTGCATTTACACAGCTACAACATAATTTATTTTCACATCTTATCACTAAGCAACCCATTTTTTATTAGTTGTGTGTCTATTTCCTGGGGCTTTCATTTTCACAAACCTGTTAAGTGTCACCTCTCATAAGCTGCATACTGCACATTTTCACTGTTAGAGGACAGTTTATTATGTATTTATTATCTATGTATCCCTTCTCTAACTATGTAAACACAATTTTCAGTCTTCTATTTCCAAATGTGACTATGATCACTGTCTTCTGGTGCCATTGTATAAAAACTTCTTGAGTATTTTTATCTAGATGCAAGACTGATGGGTCTTTGGTATGTTAATGGTCCATTTTGTAGCTTAAGTACCTAATTTTTATAGAAAGTATTTATACCATGTTGTATAGTGATTTCTTCCTCTTGTTAAGACTCAGGGACTAAGCCTGGTGTGGTGACATGCACCTTTAACCCCAGCACTTGAGACAGAAGCAGGCAGATCTCTGAGTTCAAGTCCAACCTGGTCTACAAAGTGAGTTCCAGGATGGCCAGGGCTACGCAGAGAAATCCTGCAACCAAAAGAAAAAAGAAAGAAAGAAAAGAAAAGACTCAGGGAATTAACAAAACTTGTAAAGCTCAGGAGGCTCCTGAAACTTACAAGATTTACAAGCCCCCCCCCCCCCATTACATAACCAGTAATGTTGCTGGGAGAGAAGACACGACTGGCTGGCTGCTCTGCCTTCCCTATGTGCAGAGCTCCAGGGATGCAGCTTTTGTGGCTTGTCACCTATGCTGGGTGAGCTTTTGAGTGATTTGTTAAGTGTCACCTCTCATAAGCTGCATACTGCACATTTTCACTGTTAGAGGACAGTTTATTATGCAAGTAACCCCAGTAAACTCAGGTTTGTCCAGTTGGACTTCGGTACAGTCAGGACTTTGGCCTGTCATTCATCCCCTATCTCAAGTGAGCAGATGTTTGCATCTCCACAGGAGAAGTCACAGAACATTTACTTACAGCTAGTATTTATGCTTTCTCTAATACCTCAGATCTTTTTTTTTAAGAGTTTATTATGTATGCAGTGTTCTGCCTGCATGCCAGAAGAGGGCGCCAGATCTCATTACAGATGGTTGTGAGCCACCATGTAGTTGCTGGGAATTGAACTCAGGACCTTTGGAAGAACAGCCAGTGCTCTTAACCGCTGAGCCATCTCTCCAGCCCTAATACCTCAGATCTTAACTTTTGTTATCGAAAAGTAAGGTGGTTGGCAAAGAACATTTCCTGTCTCCAAGCGGGTTCTTGTCACACCCTCCTCCAAGAATGGAGTAGGCAGATAAAGCAGAGTGTACAAATAGGAGGTACCTTACTGTTGATTCAGGATCAACAACCTTAAGTGGAATAAAAACAACTTTAAAGAAATTACCACGTGGGACTTAACAAGTCAAATGGAACAGGTTTGGACTCTGGGACCAGCAGGGGGCCTGCAAGAAGCATTATAGCCCTGAGAAGGCTTTCAGCGAGCTTTGGGGTCCCAACCAACAGCAGTGCCTTGCAGAACAAGTTTTCAGATCATCAACAGGAATAACCGTAACAGCAGGCACATCTCTTGTGGGTCTTAGGGGCTAAGGGCAGCTGCAGAGGCAAGCTCCCTTTTACAGCTGAAGTGCGGTGTCTTAGAGTCTGAGGCAGGAATGGGTGAGGCTGGCTTGGGCAAACACCCTACTCAGAGGAGAAGCTCCAGGTGGCAGAAGCCTTAGGCACATGGAGCCCCTGGCAAGTCCATCCCGGTGAGTCTTGAAGACAGTCTTGCTTCTCTGAAGAGTGAGCCCGCTGAGAGCCAGACCCTGAAGTCTTTAGGCTTCCTCTGAAAACGGCAGGGGCGCCTGGAGATCAGCGCACCCCTCCCCGCCCTCCACCCTCAGACCCCAGCCTGAGCCAGAAGCTGGACCCTGAACCCTTCCGTGCCTTCTTCCTCCAATAATTCTGTGATTCTGTCTATGTGTATGAATTTATAGGGTGCCAGCTGGGCCCTGATTGACAGATTGTGGGTATGCAAATAAGATGGGGGAGAAGAAAAAAAAAAAAGACCAATCGGGAAAGAACTGTCAACCGGGGAAGAATCATAAGCCCGCTGAAAGTTGCCAAAAGTTAACAGGAAGGTAGGCAGGGCTCTGCCTCTCTCTACAGCTGTGTGAAAACAGACTCTTGTAAGAAAGTTGTCCTTTTCCTGGTTGCCATGGTGATCTTACAGGCTATCACCTGCTTCCCTTTAGCAGCCGCTGGGGCTGCTTCAACAGCTATCAGCATTCTGGAGCCTACTGGCTGCCAGAAATTTCCACATCCGGGTCCAGGAAGAGCACCTACTAACAATAGGTGTTAGATGGAATCCCATCCTGGCCTTATTATCTACCCTTAAACATCTCTTCTACTTAGGATAGGTTGTCTGCAGTCCTCTGCTGTGAAATGGATTTCAGGGCTGAGCAAGGAAAAAGATATGACCTGGAGATGGCTGTAGCGATGACAAGATGGCACATTTTATTTGGGCCAATTTTGCACTGCAAGGGAGACCCCTTCCTCTCAACATAAGATCCAGAGATTCTGGGAGTGAGGAGAGCCATCCAAACGTTAAGGAAAATGTGGAAACTCCAGGGGAAAGAATTTACCATCATAGTGTCCAGCAGTCTAAGGGTGAACGGTCTGGGGTATAAGTGGGGTACCAAGACCAATTGCTCTTTGGGGTAAGAGGTTTATTAGTAGAGTTATTAATGTTGTGGTCAGACAGCAACATGGGCGGGGCTCTGATGAGAGTTCAGGATCCCATAGCAGAGTGGGGAACGGCTTCTTACAGGTCTTAAAGGAAGGCAGAAGTATGTGTCATATAGTCAAGCTGTCGTTGACTCCTGGGCATCAGGGGGAAGGTAGGAACTTCCTGGGTGATGACCATTCTGAGGGTCTGCGGAGGAGGGGCATGTTAAGTTAAGACATACCCATTATACAGGAGGAAGATGTATTGCCACCAGCAGCCCTTTGATGTCCCAGAAGTCTGAAGGAAAAAGGCATCTGTCAGTCTCCTGGAATCCAGACGTCTGGAGAGACTGTTTATAGACTCAGATGGGTTCTCTGTACGGTGTCTGTCTCTCCCTGTAGCAGAAGGGATCCTGGAATCAAGTATGAGGATGGAGAGTGAGATGGCCGGGGAGCCAGACCAGAGCCATGACAGGTTTTAATAGTCCTGCCAGGGACCGGGCCTTAGTTTCGGTTTACTATAACTGTCTGGAGCTGAGCAAGCAGTTCTCCGGAAGACCACAACTCAGGGGCAACCAATCAGCAGGCACCTCCAGCCTTCAGCTAGCTAAAGATAGCTTTCCTTATCCTGCAGCCAGAAGGTTCCCAACCACTAGATTCTCCCACCAATCAGTCCCTTGACTAATCTTTCCTCCACCAATCAGCACCAGGTTAATCCCTCCTCCCTGGACTTCCCCTAACTCTGCTTAAAAGGAGCTTGTGACCTCCCTTCGGGGTCGCTATTTGCCACCCCAACATGTTGGAAATAATAAATGCTCTTGTTGATTGCATACGTGACTGATGGTCTTTCTTGGCGGCTTCTTTCGGACCCTAACGGAGAGGGCTACAGATGAGCACAACTTCAACAGTGTCTGTCTGGTCTGGGATTTAGCATTTCTTCCCTTGCATCCTGGTGGAAAAAACCTGAGGAAAAAAACCAGTTAGGCGACTTTGTCCCAGACCTTGTCTGGGACTGGCCAACTGGCTGCCTCATCCTAAGTCTGGGATTTGAGGTCCCCTTCATGGGGAAGGGTTAGGGTTGATCAAAAACAACTGCAAAAATTGGTGGTTAGCACCTCAAGGCTGCCCAGTTGGGGGGGGCGGGGCGTGCCGAAAAGTACAAGAATACATCCTGTGGAAGGGGAGTCATCATAGGTGTTCAGGAGTTTAGCAAGGCAAAGAGGTGGGTATACATCATGAGGTTACAAGTTCAGCATAGGCTGAAAAAACTTGGTTTGCAGAATACATTAGGCTTGGGAGATAGAAATTTATTCCTGTAAGGTATGGAGACTTAATAACAATGTATCACCATGTGGCTCCTGTTTGGGTTTCACACTTACCGGGGAGCAGGTTACAGATTCACAGAGGGGTGGGGGACTTGCCAGTAGCTGAGAGTCTGGGGAGAGAGGGAAAGACTGCTGTAGGTGAGTGTGGCTGGATTAGCCTGCAGCCCGGAATCTAACAGCGGGGACTTTGTGACCCAGGAACTGCCCAGCTGCGGAACTTACCTGATCTGTAACTAGCAGGTTTTGTCACAGGCTCATAAGATCCAGGCAAATATGGCGGGCGAGTGGCTAAAGATCTGCTTACTTGGGCAAAGTTTAAAACACTTAGATGGGGGCTGGGGTGGGGCCCGATGTTTCTGAGTCAAGGAGCACCCTTGAACCTAGGAACTCAAAACCAGCCTAGGAAGCATAGCAAGAGCTCATCTATAGCAAAACAAAACCCTTCTTGAATATGCAAACGTCTGGGCTTAGTGCTGTTGACAAACTTCTGATCTGATAATCCCAGTCTGTTGTGAAGAAATAAGCAAGCAAGGGGCCCGCCCATTGGCCCATCCTTGTTCCGTTTATACAGAGGTGGTTCCTCATGTTTCGTCCATTGTTTTAGTAGAGTGTTGGTCTAACTTTCTCGTGTAATATGAACATGTTCTTTGTCAATTTTATTGCAAGTTCTCTCCCATTTGTGTCTTTTCACTTTCTACTTTAAAAATAGATATTCTTAACTTTGAATTTTTTGTCTTTTTTTTAAAAGTGGTTTCTTTTTGGCCTCACAGGTTATTTAAACAGCATGCTCAGGGATAGAGGTGTCATTCAGTGGTAGGGTGCATTCCAGGTATACACACACAAGGCTTTGAGTTCAGTTTCCAACATCAGCCATTAAAAATAAAATTGAAAGCAAATTGCTTATTTCTATAACTATAGAGATTTAAAATTAGCCTCTACTATAATTGTCTTATTATCACTGCATACTTTTTTTTTTTTTTAAAGATTTATTTATTATGTATACAGCATGTGTGCCTGCAGGCCAGAAGAGGGCACCGGATCTCGTTACAGATGGTTGTGAGCCACCATGTGGTTGCTGGGAACTGAACTCAGGACCTCTGGAAGAGCAGTCAGTGCTCTTAACCTCTGAGCCATCTCTCCAGCCCCCCACTGCATACTTTTTATAATACTTTTCTTTTCAAAGTCCTTTTTGCTTGGTAGCCCAGCCTCAGTTTCAGGCAAGCCAGAGCTACAGAGCAAAGAGGTTGGCAGCAAACACCTTTGGTCCCAGCACTAGGGAAAGAGAAGCATTCCAATCTCTGATCTAGCCCAGCCAGGTCTACATAGTGAGCACCAGCCACCAGAACTATATAGTGAGACCCCACCTGGGAGAGATGTACGCTTTTAATCCCAGCACTCAGGAGGCAGAGGCAGGCCGATCTCTGTGAGTTCCAGGCCAGCCAGAACCACACATTGAGACCCTGGCTCTAAATAAATAAATAAATAA
Organism: Peromyscus californicus insignis; assembly: GCF_007827085.1. Taxonomy (NCBI): domain Eukaryota; kingdom Metazoa; phylum Chordata; class Mammalia; order Rodentia; family Cricetidae; genus Peromyscus; species Peromyscus californicus. Next base: position 69,288,690 of record NW_026294617.1, on the reverse strand, counting down.
ATAAATAAATAAATAAATAAATAAATAAATAAAATGGAAGAACGATCAGTAAAGATTCCTGTTGTCACTTTTAGGTCTCCACATATTATCACACACACTGGTCCATATTCACATATGAGCATGTACACACTCACACCCCTTGCACACACCCCAAACCTGTAAGCAGATGTTTCTCTGCCACCCACCAGTTCCCAAATAACCACTCAGAGGCTTAATATTACTTATAAATGCTCAGTCGATAGCTCAGGCTTCTTACTAGCTAACTCGTACACTTAAATTAACCCATATTTCTATTTATACTTTGCCCCGTGGCTCATGGCTGGTTACCTTATTTTTAACATGTCCTTCTTGCTCAGTGGCTGGCATCTCTCCCAACACTGCCCTCCTTCCCATCTTTCTGAGTTTGGCTTTCCTGCCTAACTTCCTGCCCAGCTACCAGCCTATCAACTTTTTATTAACCGATGAGAGCAATACATATTCATTGTGTAGAAAAGGATTGTTCCACAGCAAAAACCCAAAAGTAGAAGATAAAACCAAACAGGGTGCAGTGGTTCATGTCTGTAATCCCAGCACCTGGGAGGGGAAAGGAAGAAGATCAGGGGTTAAGAGCATCCTGGGCTACAGAGTGAGTTTTGGTCTACCCTGGAACACATGACACCTTGTCTTTAAAGGAACAAATCAGGGCGCTGGAGTGATCGCTCAGCAGTTAGAATAATGGCTGCTCTTCCAGAGGACCAGGGTTAGAATCCCAGCACCCATATGGTGGCTCACAACCATCTGTAACTCCAGTTCTAGGGGATCCAGCTTCCTCTTCTGGCTCCTGTAATGTATGCATGTGGTAATCAGATATACAAGTAGGCAAACCACTCATACACATAAAGTAAAAAGAAATAAATGGATCACTGGATAAACAGGTAAGCAGACAGACAGCTCAGTTTGCTCCCCCGCCCCAATACAATAGACCTGAGACCTCTCTGCAGTGGGAGAGGCAGGCATAAGGGAGTGCAGTATAGTGAAGGGCCCAGGCCTTCACTACTTTAAATCAACTTTTAATCGATCTTCCCATTTCTAACTCTGACTTTATCTTCACTCTGGAGTCACTAGGTGTCAGAGCCATTCAACCTGGCTTCTTCAGTGGGTATTAATTTGCTTCTCCTATGAGAATGTCCTCAGCTTCTCTGTGATGTCATTCATTGTTCAGTTTCTAATTATAATGTCTTTCGTTTTTTTTCTGTTGGGGTGTCCCAGTCACAGCTTATGGACTAGGTTTTCTTTTTCTCACTTATTAGAATTGCCACATTTAACTGCTATAAACTAAACTATTTATATGTGGCTCTCTTCCTGGATTTCATTAGGTATCATTGTTCGCTTACTTAGGGCTGAGCGTTCAAGCATTCACCAGTCGATTCTTCTCAGAATCTGTATACCTTCTTTGGTGAGATAAACACAGGCAAAACACACATATAAACAATTACAACTTTTTGAAAGACAGCAATAGTTGACTCTTTAAAAAGACTGAGAAAGGTTGTTCTGGTGGGATGGTGAGTCTGGAGTTTATTTTGGTTAAAAAAATTGATCTAAAGGCATGCAACACCACTACCAGGCTGGTTTTTTTTTTTTTAAAGTGAAATCTTATGTAGCCTAAGCTGTCCTCAGAGTTGCTATATATGGGTAGATGACCTTGAACTCCAGCTCCCAGGTGCTGAGATGACAGGCATGTGCCATTGTGCCCATAGAAAGCTGATGCACCAACTTTCCTCTTCTTTATTTTCCTTTGTGGTACTATATTGGTTGCCTTTAATCCCAGCAGGCACATCGAAGCCAGCCTGGTCTACAGATCGAGGTCTAGGACAGCCAAGGCTACACAGTGAGACCCTGTCTTGAAAAACAAAACAAAACAAAAATCCAACCCAAATAACAAAATAAAACAAATAACTTAAAATGAAACCCTCAGCTTTGTGGAAATATGATAAAATCCAAGGCTAGTTTCAGGTTAGCCTTGGCAGTTTAGCAAGACTGATTCAAAAACAAACGAGTGAAATTCATAGATTTACCTATTCTAGATCTTTTTTTTTTTTTTTTTTGGTTTTTCGAGACAGGGTTTCTCTGTGTAGCTTTGCGCCTTTCCTGGAACTCACTTGGTAGCCCAGGCTGGCCTCGAACTCACAGAGATCCGCCTGGCTCTGCCTCCCGAGTGCTGGGATTAAAGGCGTGCGCCACCACCGCCCGGCAATTCTAGATCTTTTACGTTAGTGGAATCATATGACTTTCACTTGTTTGTTTTTTAATCAGTCTTGCTAAACTGCCAAGGCTAGCCTGAGACTAGCAATCCTCCTGCCTCAGCATCCTCAGTGTTGGGGTTATAGTTATGGACTACCACACCTAGTGTCAAGACAAGATCTTTTATAATGGCTTCTTTGCTATCACAGGACATCTTTGAGGATCAGCAACGCTGTAGCATATACACCAGTAGATGAAAGTATCCTGGAGATTCCACAACAGTGTTCCACGTGCTGATGCAACACATTTGTTTATCTGTTTCTGAAATGTTTCATCATCTCTAGTCTTTGGAATTCTGGATAACACCACTATGAATGTTTGTGTGTTTTTGAATGAAAATGTTTTCATATCTTCGTGTAGATATTTTCATTTTTTTCCTTGTGAGAGGGAACTAGAAGGAGAATTTCTGAGTTAGATGATAATCCTACGTTTAACATTTTGAGGGACTGCCAAAGTGCTTCCCGGGTGTTGGGAACACTTTACATCCCCATCTGCACTGTACACGGGTACTGGTTCTCCACATCCCTTCCAACACTTGCTAATGTCTTTTTGAGGATCACCACCTGGTCTAGGCAAATCCACTGCAGGTGGGTGAGAACTGATCGTAAGGGACTGTGACGCCAGAGGCCGACTGACCCAGGGCTATGCTCAGTATGACTGGTTAGAGACTTGGTCACAAGACCCCTGTGATTTGGGCCAGAGAGGCTGGACTAATACAGTGACCAGAACAAAATCAGTTTTCATTCATACTGGAATGAGTCTGGTTTATCTTGATCTCATATGAAAGGCATCAAGCAGATTCCTGACCGTCACAGTACTAGGGTCTGGTCTAAAAACTTTGATCTTCCACTCTATGGTTTCGGTTTAGCTTGGATCTCTACACTGTGGAGGTGATGTGTGGTCTCTTTCTTTTTTTTTTAATAGCTTTTTAAAAAATATGCCGGGCGGTGGTGGCGCACGCCTTTAATCCCAGCACTCGGGAGGCAGAGCCAGGCGGATCTCTGTGAGTTCGAGGCCAGCCTGGGCTACCAAGTGAGTTCCAGGAAAGGCGCAAAGCTACACAGAGAAACCCTGTCTCAAAAAACCAAAAAAAAAAAAAAAAAAAAAAAATATTTGTTTATTATGTATACAGTGTTCTGCGTCCATGTATGCCTGCAAGCCCGAAGAGGGCACTAGATCTCATAGATGGTTGTGAGCCACCCTGTGGTTGCTGGGAATTGAACTCAGGACCTCTGGAAGAGCAGCCAGTGCTCTTAACCTCTGAGCCATCTCTCCAGTCCCAACATGTGATTTCAATCTGCCTTTGGTTGGCATTTCCCTAAGGAATTGATGTATTCCCTCCCGGAGGGTGAAAAGAAATTCCTAAGGATAAGGAAGCTAATACATTTCACAGGCCTGGACTACTTAGAACGTTAAGTGACTCACAAACCTCCCCAGGGTTATGGAAGCAGTAAGCAATGGCTGGAGGAGACTCTGGTGGAGCTGCCTGTAAGTTGTTCAGAGTTTGGGGATACAGCTTTTGTAAATCACCACGGCTGACGTGGGCTTCTAGTCTCCCATGCTCTGATGAGTAACCCTAATAAACTCATGAGTTCATCAAGCCAGGCTTGCTTGACTGAGATTGCTGTTTTAGTCTGCTGTGGGTACTCTGTCTGGGGTGAATAGAAATTTGTTCATAATTCCCCTGGAAAAGTCACACAACTACTGATAGGTGTTTGTATATCTCCTGGAAGAGTTTGTCTTCAAACCCTTTGTCCATAGTGTTAATGGCTGGCTGTCTCCTTGTTAAAGTATGAGTTATTTATCAGATATGGGATTTGCAAATATTTTCCTCCAGCTTAAGGTCCACCCCCACTCTCCTACATCTTTTTCAGATGAGGTCTTAGTCTGTAGCACAGGCTAGCCTCAGACACATGGAAATCCTCCTGCCTTAGCCCATAGGGATGAATCAGCATGGGCTCTCCACTTTCTTGAAGCTTAAGGTTCACTGGAGTGCCATGCACACTGAGCAAGCACTCTACCACTAAGCCGGCCCTACCAGCCCCCAAATTGATTCTTACTGCCCTTTTATTTTTTGGTGTGGGTGTGCTGGTATGCACACATGCAGAGGCCGGAGCAAGACATTTGGTGTCTTCCGCTGTTGCTGTCTGCCTTATTGACTTGAGACAGGGTCTCTCAGCAGACCGGGAGCTTGTCTTCATGGCTGGATCAGCTGGCCAGCAAGCTCTTGTCTCTCCCTCCTTTGTGCTGGGCTTACAGGCACGTGAAACCATGGGGGTTTTCATGTGGGTGCTGGATCTTCATGCTTACAGAGTGGGGGATCTTATCCAGTGAGCCATTGTCCAGCTCTGTGTTTGTGTTTTTTGAGACAAAGTTCAGGCTGAACAGGAAGTCACTATGTAGGCCATGCTGACTTTGAACTTACTGAAATCTTCCTGCCTCATCCAGAGTGCTGGGATCATACCACCTACACTACTACATATAGCTTGCCAAAGACTTTTGGGTTCTATAATTTATTCTAAGTTTTTTTTTTTTTTTTTATAGAGCTAACTCTTACATTAGGTCTGTTATAGTTTCTGCATTGGGGTGATATGGGGGCCCACAGAGACTCCCTAGTAAGGCCTTACTCAAGGTCAGAATGTCTGAGCTTGCTTTACCTAGCAGGGCTGCATAACAGGATGATTTGGCCAAGGGCGTGGTTTTCAGGTGTTTTGAGGGGTCTACACTTGTTGGTACTTTATACCTCAACCTTGAGAGGGGGATATCTTTTGCTCCTCCCCTTGCTGGTGTATAAAAAGCCCATCATGATTAAAGTTGAAGCGAGTGGGTATTGACCCAGGGCCCTCCCAAAGCTATCTTATGTCTCTGTCTTTTTCTACACCTATATTTCTATCTTAAACTTCATTCCTCTCTCCTCTCCCAAAGAACCCTTTGATAGGTTGGAGCTGGACTCTGTCAGGGTGAAAAAACAGATCCAGCTTAATTATTCTGAACATTGCTGTCCAGTTGGCTCAGCACTGTTGGTTGAAATGTTCCTTCTTTATTCATTTGCCTTGATAACCTTGTCAAAAGTCAACCATAAGTGTAAAGGATTGTTAGTAGATTCTCGGTTTGTTCTATTGACCATCCTTATGTCAACACCACATTTAATTATTATTATATTTCCATTGAGAAATTAGATGTGGGAAGTGGAGTCTTCCAACTTTGTTACTTTCTAATATCAAAGTAATTTTTATACATTTCCCCTGTCATGTTTGTCTTTCAGAAATACATATCTATCATACACATGCATATATATTTTTTAAGACAGAGTTTGACGAATCCCAGGTGAGGCAGGGAGTTCTAAGCCCAGGTTAGGGACCTGGAACTCTACTTGGTTTGGCCTGTGTACACATTGCTCTCCTAACAGGGTCCCTACCAACCTGGGACGCTTACCTGAATCTAACTGCACATATACCCAACTTCAAACAATGGGCAGAACTTGGGGCTCTGTGCATGTTAAGCAAGTACTCCACATGCAGTCCCTACAGGGTCAGTTCAGTGCAGAAATCTTTGTGAATCTGATTTTGCTTCTTTCTTTCTCTGTCTCTCTCTGCCTCAGTTTCCCCCACTTTCCTCATAGTCCAGACGAATCTTGAACTCCACATCTTCCTTCCTTCATCCCCAAGTGCTGGGATTAGAAGTGTAACACCACATCCTGCTACTTTTTCACATTCTGTCGTTTTTTTTTTTTTTTTTTATTATAGTAGTGTTTGTTGAAGCTGTCCTTATAAGTTTTGAAGCTACATTAGAGGTCTGATCCTTTAGAAAAACGGATATCCACCTGAAGAAAATGAAATGAGATCAACTTCTCTTACTCTGCACAAAAATCAACTCAAAGTCTATCTTAATTTAAAACCTGAAACACCTAATGGCAAACATTTCAGAATTGTAGGCGGACTTTTCTATCCCCAAATAACCACACAGAGACTTAATATTAATTATAAAAGCTTGGCTGAGAGCTTAATCTTGTTTTTAGCTAGCTCTTGTAACTTAAATTAACTATTTCTACTCATGCATGTGCTGCCCCGAGGCTCACTCACCTCATGTGCGCACTTCCCAACCTGCTCACGCTGCCTCTCATGGCGTCTCCTCAGACTCTGCCCTTCTTCTCCTCAGTGTTCTCTCTGCCCAGAAATCCTGCCTAGCCACCAGCCAATCAGCTTTTTATGAACAATGAGAGCAACACATGTTCACAGTGTACAGAAGGATTATTCCGCAGCACAGAATAAATGAGTGGGCAAGAACTTCCTGAATAGAACCACAGTAGCACAGGAGATAGCCCCACGAATTGGCAAAAACAATTACAGGAAATTGAAGAGCTGCCCAGCAAAGAAACTCTCAGCAGAGTGGACGACCACAGAATGGCAAGGAACCTTTGCCTGCTATACTTTAGACAAGGGTTGATACACAGACTATATAAAGAACTGCAAAAGTTGGACACCAAAACCAAGATTGCCAACTGGTAAATGGGTTCACGAACTGAACAGACAGTCCTAATAAATTTTTTGTTTGTTTGGTTTTTTTTTTTTTTCAAGACAAGTTTTCTCAGTGTAGTTTTGGTACCTGTCCTGGATCTTGCTCTGTAGACCAGGCTGGCCTCGAACTCACAGAGATTCACCTGCCTCTGCCTCCCAAGTGCTGGGATTAAAGGCGTGTGCCACTGCCTTGTGCCAATAAATATTTTTAAAGCATTCAACATCCTTAGCCATCAGGAAAATACAAATTGAAGCTACCCTGAGCTTCCATGTCACCTCAGCCAGAACTGCTATCATCTAGAAACAAATGGTAACAGATGCTGGTTTGGGGGCAGGGGAGGATGTGGGGAAACGGGAACAGGTATTCACTGTTGGGGCCAATGCAGACTGATAGAGCAGCTATGGAAGCTAGTGTGGAGGTTTCTCAAACAGCTAGAAGTGTATCTACCGTATGATTCAGCTAAACTTCTCACTGGACATGTACTCAAAAGTCACATGTCACAGAGATACCTGCACATCCATGTTTATTGCTGATCAATTCAAAATTGCCAGAGAAATGAGCCAGCCTAGCGGGATGGATGATACTCAGTGGAATTTTATTTAGACATAAAGAAATAATTACTTTTTAATGCATCAGGATTCTCCAAACTCAAAATCATTTTGTCAGGTGTGGTGGTAATGCCTGCGGTCTCAGCACTGAGACAGCCTGAGAGGCTGAGTGTGGTGATACTTTGTTGTACTCTATAAAATCTGCCTGAAGATCAGAGGACAGAGCCAGCCACTACATTAAACACAGAGGTCAGGCAGTGGGGGCACACACACCTTTAATCCTAGCACTTGGGAGGCAGAGATCTGTTTGGATCTCTGTGAGTTCAAGGCCACACTGGGCTACATGAGATTGATCAGTCTAGAAGAGAAACAGAGTCAGGCAGTGGTGGCACACACCTTTAACCCAAGTATTTGGAAAGCACACATGCCATTAATCCCAGCACTCGGAAGAGATAGGACTTGACATGGCTGGGTGGAGAAAGGCATATAAGGCATGAGGAGACAGGAACTAGAGAGCCTTTCGGCTGAGGACTCAGAGGCATTCAGTCTGAGGATTTGTGGAGGAGTTGGTGAGGTGAGAAGTGGCTGTGGCTTGTCTCCTCTGATCTTTCAGCATTTACCCCAATATCTGGCTCCAGGTTTTTATTAGGACTGTTTAGGATTCATGTAACAGCTGGGGCAGGAGGAAAATGAGCTTGAGACTATCTTGGACGACATAGCAAGTTCTAGACTAGTTTGGGCTACAGAGGATAGCCTTGCTTCAAAATGCTAAAGCAAAAACAAAAATTAGGGGCTGGAGAGATGGCTCAGCGGTTAAGAGCACTGACTGCTCTTCCAGAGGACCCAGGTTCAATTCTCAGAACCCACGTGGCCGCTCACATCTGTCGGTAACTAAAGTTCCAAGGCTTCTGACACCCTCACACAGACATACATGCAGGCAAACACCAATGCACATAAACTAAAAATAAATTATATATTAGGAAAAACAAAATTAAACCAATAAACATGAAACTCAAGGTTGCTTCATGCTCTTGAGTTTTTAGGTTTTGGACCATGCAGCAGGTGGGGATCTTAGCAACGGTGCTTTGAGGGGCCAGTTCGACACCTGGGGTCATTTCCAGAAGTTTTATCTCTTTCTTCAAGGCTAAGTTCTTTTATGAGACAGGTTTTCCTTTCTAGTTCACTCTTTCATCATCCCGTGGGCAGACGTCAATCTGAATGGAAGGCTCAGCAGCCACTTCTACAGCTGATAAGAACACTAAGCCTGGCTAGAGTCTCAGCCTGGCAGGGACACCAAGAGAGCCAGTGGGTTCAGCCTCTAAGTCTGTGCTTTTCCCCTTTTAAATTGTGTGTGTGTGTGTGTGTGTGTGTGTGTGTGTGTGTGTTTGTATATGTAAACGTGTATTTATGGGTATGTGCATGTGTGTTTGTGCATGTGTGTGTTTATTTGCATGTGTATGTTTGTGGGTATTTGTGTGAGTATGTTTGTGGGTATTTGTGTGTGTGTGAGGGTTGAGGTGGATATGTTTGTCTGTTCCTGTGTGTGCCACTTTGTGTGGAGGTTCGAGGATGGCCTCTAGTGTGGGTCCTCACTGGTTACCTTGTTGGAGTCAGGGCCTCTGTTGTTCAACACTGTGCACACCGGGCTAGCTGATCTGACAACTTGCTAAGATCTCCTGTCTGCACCTCCCATCTCCCCAAAGGAGCACTGGAATTACAGATACACCCTGCAGCACCCAACTTCTACTTGGACTCTGGGGATTTGAACTCTGCATTCGTGATTTTGGTTTTGTCTTAGTTAGGGTTTCTATTGCTGTGAAGAGAAACCATGACCACAGCAACTCTTCTAAAGCAAAACATTTAATTGGGGTCGTGGCTTACGTTTTCAGAGGTGTAGTCCGTTATCCCCATGGTGCAACATGGTGGCGTGCAGGCAGACATGGTGCTGGAGAAGGAGCTGAGAGTCCTACATCTTGATCTACAGGCAACAGGAAGTGAACTGAGTGTCACACTGAGCTCAGCTTGAGAAAAGGAGACTTCAAAGTCTGCCCCCACAGTGACACACTTGCACCAACAAGGCCACACCTCCTAATAGTGCCACTCCCTGTGAGCTTAATGGGGCCAATTTACATTCAAACTACCACAGATTTATTTTGGCTTTGGAGAGATGTCCTTTCTTTCTAAGCAGATCAGCTATGCATATCTAGGTATTTAAAAATAATTTGTTGTTGCTTTTGTTTTTGTTTTTTCAAGACAGAGTTTCTCCATAGCTCTAGCTGTCCTGGAACTCACTTTGTAGACCAGGCTGGTCTTGAACTCGCAGAGATCGCCTGCTTCTGACTCCCTGAGTGCTGGGATTAAAGGCATTCACTACCACTGCCCAGCAGTACTTTAAAATTTTTATTCAGTATTTTAAGAAATTTCTTAGCGTGTTTTTATTTTTGCTTTGTTGTTTTTATTGATAGCTTATGTGGCATGTTGCCAGAACAAAGCCCCGTTCATTCTTCAGTCCAGGCTGGTTGCACTCCTCTCCTGACCCCTAAACCTATTGCCTGTTTCACTACAAGAAAGAGGACCCTATCTTCTATAAAAAGAGGCCTGAGAACTTGAGACCAAACCTTGTTTGATTTTTGTGCTTCTAGATGTTAAAAGAAGCAACATTTTAAAAATGGTCTGTGCATATATGGAATTTTCAACTAAGACAGGTATTGTTTTTATGCAGAAGAAATGACCATCAAGGTAAATTATCTTTCAAAAAGCTCTTTGTAGTGGAGATTTGATATATTCACAGTCCTGTGAACTTAGAAAAGGTCAGTCCCAACCTGAGTGGCTGTTCCTGGCTTGGGAAGGCAAGCTGAGTCCTTGCTCAGTGAATACTCTGGTGACGGAGATGCTGGGTGAAGAAACCTTCTCACAGGCCCACCTGGCTGGGGAGATCGGCTATTCTGAGACCCTCTTTCATCGGGTATCCCAAGGCTTTGTAATAAATGGGTAAAACACTTGATCGTGTTAACATAAATGTGACCGCTGTATTGCAGTCTGTCTTTTGGCTCATTTCCTGTCCTACTCTGCCAAATCTATTCAGTCTCTTTCTGATACAGGGTCTCATGTAGACCAGGCTGGCCTTGAACTTGATACCTATCAGCAGTGGGCCTTGAGCTCCAGCTCCGCTTCCATGTCCTCAGTGCTGGGGTGACAGGCGTGCAGAGCACTCAGCTTTATGTTCAGTTTCCAGACGGACAGGAGACCTTGAAGAATGGAGAACAGAGATCTAAAATGGTAAGCAAACCAAGGAGAGCAGCATGGCATTACCAAGGTCCTGGTGGCTCGGCGATCCTCCTTTGCCAAGTCCCTAAACCACTCAAGCACCAGCTTCTACATTTAAAACTGGATCAGTGGTATTCTTCTTGCTTACTTCATATAATTGTGAAGACTCAATGAAACCGAGGCAGGATAGAAAGACAGGAAAAGCATGGGGCATGGTGTCATCACCGGTCGGTGTCTGGACCGAATGTTTCCCGATCTTGGCATCTTGTTCAAGAAAGAAATAAAGGCACACCACAGATGCAAAGTAGCAAGGCGACTTCATTCAAAGCAAAGTGATGGCGCTGATCAGAAAGAAATGTGCTGTCAAGAGGGACAGTGGGCAGTGTGGGTGGAGCTAAGTGGTCTAAGGATGGAGGGGCTGGTTACTGTGGGCAGTTCTCTATTTTGATTGACAGGTGTAAGTTATCTAGCCTTTTCTCTACTGCACATGTTCCTTCCCATAATGCATCTGACCGAAATCATGCACACTCTCAAATTACATAGTTATAAGATGACAAATAAGTCCCGAAATAAGGGTTTCTTTCTAAAATTTCACATAGAAGGTACTACCTTGCTGTGCAGGCACCCTAAACTATCCGAGGCTAGATCAACTCCCTTACCTTTGACTATAATGAGTGTGATTGAGTAAAAAACTATCTGAGCTTGACAGCTGTTAGGAGGGGAGAAAGTTAACCAGTGTTTGGAGTATGGGAGGGGTGCAGCTCAATGCAGGTGGAGTCCTAGATTACTCACAGGTTGCTAGGTGTATTATTTGGAGAGGGATGTGTGCTCATAGGATGTGTGGGTAAGGCTCTCAGGCTGCCCGGTGCCCAGACTAAGTGGAGTCCCAGATTGCTAAACTATTCCCTTGCCTGCTTGCCTGCTTCAGTGACAACGGATAGAAGGCTAATCTGCCTGGGAGTCGAAAGTTTCTCATCCCTGGATCTAAACAGTGCACTATCTGGCTTTACCTGAGTGGTGGTCACTAGAGGGAACTCCTTGGGATACTAGTGGCGGGGCTGGGCTGTATTGCCCTTCTACCACTGATAAAATGGATAGAAAAGGCTGTCGTTGGAGATTTTAGGGTGAAAGCCTGGGTCCTGGCAGTCCTAACCTGTGAGGCTCGGCCACCTATCTCCAACATACTAATTAAAGATAGTTAGGAAAGCGTGAACGGCGGAGAAGGACTTCTTCAGTGTAGCCATACGGGGAAGGTCCCTGTGACCCCCAAGTCCATCGCTGGGGCACGGACATGAGGCTAAGTTTAAACAGAGGGTCACTAATATGTAAAATCAAGTAGTCCTGGGCAGAGTGTGGTCTCGGCCATGCAGCTGATGCTAAGTTACATTTTAACAGAGCTGAGCAACCCACAGAGACCCTCCTAGGTGGCTTGTTTTCCTCAGTCAGCCATGGAAGGTGTGGCTAGGGCGCCCCCTGCAGTCAGTCACAGCTTCCACAACTTTGGGGTTCCAGCGGCCCTGTCTTTGAAGAAGGGTGCCCAGACAGGCTAAGTTTGCTGTTCACACACACACAGTCAACTGCTGCCCTGGATGGTAAACTTAAAAAAAAAAAAATCTGGAGCATTTGGCTCAACGGTAAAATGGCATTCTGCTGATAGCTGTCTTTCAGCCCCTCAGCTCTGGGAGGAAAACCAGTCTTAAGATACCAATGCTTTAAGATGATGGTAAGTCATTATTAACTATATATATAGGAATAAATAAGCCCTCTATAAAGAACATTAGAAATCTTTATTGAGTGACAAAAATTAGAACTAAAAAGAACAAAGGAAAGATGATGTGTTCGTAGATGTGACACTCATTCCCAAGTCAGTGCCACACCAGTAAATGTCCCACCTCCATCTCTGTGGTGATTGTCAACTTGACAGGATCTGGAATCAATCACACGGCATTCCTCAGTGGGCAGTGTCTGCAGGGTCATTTCCAGCAAGAATGAATCCAGGAGAGACCTTTGCCCAGGGTGGGCAGCACTGTTTAACGGTTTGTCTCGGATATAAAGAGGTCGGAGCTGCTTGCCACTTCTTGTGGGTAAGTGTATCTGTCACTGCTGCTGCTGCTGCTGCTGTGGTGGTTGCCACCGTCATTCAGTGACAGGCTCCAGCTTCTTTAACCTGAGTGGACAGCCAGAGACTTTCCAAGAATCTTCCAGGGCGTCAGCACAAGCCTGGGATTGCTGAGGCATCCAGCTTTGTGGACTGAGCAGTTACCAGGTTCACAGTCTCCTCAGAGGAGATGGCCATTGTTGGAGTACACAGATCCTATTGTGTAAGCCAATCTAGTAAGCCCCCTTACATGCATGTGTGCATGTACACACACACACACACACACACACACACACACACACACACACACACACACACCACATGTATGTCCATCAGTTCTGTTCATCTAGACAATCCTGCTTAACACACTTTCTTTGGCCCCTGTAGTGGTTAGAATGAGAATGGCCCCCATAGGCTCATATGTTTAAATGCTTGGTCTCTGGTTGGTAGAAGTGTTTGGGAAGGATGAGGAGGTGTGGCTTTGTTGGAGGAGATGTGTTGCTGTCTGTGGGCTTGGAGGTTTCAAAAGCTTACGCCATTCCCAATTAGCTCTTTCTCTCTCTGCCTGGTTGTTGTGTCTCAAGATGTAATACTGCCCCAGCACCATGCCTGCCTACCTGCTGCCACGCTCCTCACCATGATGGTCATGGACTCATCCTGTGGAACCATACGCCCCAATAAACTCTTTCTTCTGTAAGTTTCCTTGGTCATGGTGAGTTACAGAATATTTGTTTAATTATGTAAAGATGTATTGCTGTTTTACCTTGCCTGCCTAAGGTACCCGATTGGTCTAATAAAAAGCTGAATAGCAAGGGAGGAGGCATAGGTGGGACTTCTCGGCAGGGAGAATAAGTCGTAGTAGGAGTTTAGACTTTGGGAAGAAAGAAAAGGAGACAGCAGGGAGATGGTAGGGGCCAGCCAGACATGGAGGAAGCAGGAAAGTAGGACATACAGAATGAAAGAAATGTAAGAAGCCCCAACACAAAACGTAGATGAGTAGAAACAGGTTAGATTAAGTTATAAGAGCTAATGGGATAAGCCTAAGCTAAGGCTGAGCATTCATAATTAAAAGTAAGTCTCCACATCTTTATTTGGGAGCTGGTTGGTGGCCCAAAGACAAACCTGGCTACCATGGTGCCTAGCAATAGAGAATAACTAAGCTGGCCCTATACTTCTTATTTGAGCCCCTGTCCTGCTCATTCTGCTTCGTCTCTGCCCACTTCACAGATGGTCGTTTAGCGCCTCCCTAGGGCAGGCCTTAAAATCCCCACTCCCCTGTATCTACAATCCCAAACTACATACTCTGCCATGATTTGTTTTTTGAGACAGTGTTTTGCTATGTTAGTCCTGGCTAGCCTCAAATTCATGGCATCCCCCTGTCGGCCTCCCAAGTGCTAGAATTACAAGCATGTCTGGTCTATAGCAGATATTTTACACAATTCTAACTCCCAGACCCCTGCATTGAAAACCCAACCTAAGCCAGACTTCCAAGACCTCGTCCGTATCCCACCTTGAGACAGGAATACAATGGCAAAACTAAGTCTTTCAAAATGGTGACCTTCTTATCTGTCCCCTTGTCTGATCCTAATCCCAAAGAGAACCTTGTAATTAATGTCTGTCTCTGGGATACTCTATTCCTTTAATAATTGTCTTTGATCCATTAGAGTTGTGGATGATATTAGATATTAGAGTTGTGATATTCTCCACCTGACCTACTGCACAGAAAAGGGGAGCCCTGGGGCTGGAGAGATGGCTAAATGGTTACCAGCACTGGCTCCTCTTGCAGAGGACCCAGGTTCGGTTCCCAGCACCCACATGGTGGCTCTCAACCACTTGTAATTCCAGTTCCAGAGGATCTGATACCCTCTTCTGGCCTCTGTGGCTTATGCACACATATGGTGCAAAGAAACTCTTGCGGATACACACATACATACACAAAAATAAAAAATATTTTAAAAGCCAAAATGAATAAATACAATCTTTTTTTTGGGGGGGGTACCGTTCTGGATGGTATCGGACTAGTGGGTGATCCCACTCCTGTGATTTTCTCCCCTTTGAATATTTTAAGAAGGTGCACACCTCTCTTATTTAATCTGTTGATGGTCAGTTGATTTCAGCAAACCTTCAGTGATGGATGGGAGCTTCACTTTGGCCCTATGCTACCATTGTGCAGATATGAACCTTAAGGCACAGAGCCAAAGACTACACACCTTCTCTTAGAATATTCCTTAAGGGAAGAAACTGTATTCTAATGCAAAGATGATACTCTTTAAAAATATTTTATTGTGCGCACGCCTTTAATCCCAGCACTCGGGAGGCAGAGGCCGGCGGATCTCTGTGAGTTCGAGGCCAGCCTGGACTACCAAGTGAGTTCCAGGAAAGGCGCAAAGCTACACAGAGAAACCCTGTCTCGAAAAACCAAAAAAAAAAAAAAAAAAAAAAAAAAAAAAAAAAAATATTTTATTGTTAGTGTGTGTGTGTGTGTGTGTGTGTGTGTGTGTGTGTGTGTGTGTGTGTGTGTGTGTGTGTATCTGCGTGCATGTGTGTGTGTGGTGTTGGGGAGCAGGTCTAGGACTTTTCACATGTGAGTCAAGCAAGGTGCTACACCCAGGTGCTCTGCCCTTCAACCTTCCTGAGTCTGAGGATGTAAGAGCAAAGAGGAAGTATGGGTCTGCATAGCATGCTCTGAGGTACCTGGACTCACAGGCCATCCCGTCTCTACCAAGGCTCTGGCTGGTACCCCAGACATCTTATCACTGGGATGTGGCCCCTGAGGAGGGTGCTACAGACAGGTCCTTGCCGTTCACTTGCTCACTTCCATGCTATGTTGGATCTTCCTTGGGAAGCCACCCACCCCTGTGTGCCTTTGCCTACATTGGGAACTGAGGGGTCTGTGAGGTGTGTGCTGTGTGCCAGACCTCTGCAAAAGCACCTTGCACACAGCATCTTGTGTAAGCCTCTGTGAAACCTTGTGAGGGAGTGTTGTTCGACCACTCCATGGGTTGGGCATCATGCCCAGCTAAGGAGAATCTGGGCATCTCATTGGAGCCAGCTGCCCTGCACATTCACACCATGCTAGAAAACACACATGTCCAACAATGTTCTGGAAGGTAACTTGCCGGGTTAGGGTGCTATGGCCCAAACATCATGACCTGGTCCTCTTGCCTGAGACACCTGGGATAAGAACCAATTTTCCTTGGCTCACACAGGAACGAGAGCCTAAGGTGATAGTGACTTAATATACCGGAGTGGCAAAAGGTTCTGTGGAAATGTGATGCTCTGGATGCAGTCAGGATAGTTTTGTCAGCCTCTCACCTGCTGCTTGCTGCCTGTGCTCCTCTGTGATACCTCCGCTTACCTGGCCAGAGCCTCTCCAACAGGCCCTGCTCAAAGCCTTGAGCTGGGAGTGAACCTCATCGCTTTCTGGAACTTTCTTTTGGATTTCACTGGGATTGGAGACTCCCGCCACACAGTGTCTGAAGTCAAGAGTAGGAAACGCCAACCAGTTCCTCCTTCCCATCTGCAGCTTGAGTTTGTGTCTCTGTCACAGCAAAGCATGTAGCTGCATTTCTGGGCTCCCAAGTTTCCATTTTTGGTGCCAAACGAATAAAACTCAAGTGATTCTGTCTCTGGCTTTGTGGCTCAGGCTGCCCTAAAGCTTGTGATCATCTGGCCTCAGCCTTCCAAGTGTTGGAGTACAGGTATGCCCCACCAAACTTGATACTATTGTCCTTTTATTTAAAAAAGATTTATTTTGTGTGTGTGCACATATGTGCAGGTGCATACAGGGGCCAGGAGAGAACATCGGGTCTCCTGCAGCTAGAATTACGAGCGGTTGTAAGCTGCCTCATGTGGGTCTGGGATCTGATTCCAGGTCCTCTGCAAGAGCAGTAAGCACTTCCAAGCATGAAAGCTCTCAGGGCCATCTCTCCAACCCATGCTGTCGTGTGTGTGTGTGTGTGTGTGTGTGTGTGTGTGTGTGTGTGTGTGTGTACAGATCATGTGACAAGAATCAGTTCTCTCCTTTCACCAAGTGGGCCCCAGGGACTGAACTCAGGTCATCAGACTTGGCAGCAAGCCCCTTTATCCCCTGAGCCATCTTTTGTGCCTGCCCCTGAACCTTGATCTTCCTACTTTGATTTTCAGAGTGGTAGATGCAAGTGAGCGCCACCACATCCAGATTACACAGTGCTGGAGAGCAAACCTGTGACTTCATGCGTGGCAAGCAAGCACTCTGCCAATTGAGAATGGCCTCCATAAGCTCATATATTTGAATATTTAGTTCCCAGCTGGCAGAACTGTTTGGGAAGGATTAGGAGGTGTGGCCTTGTTAGAGGAGGTGTGTCACTGAGGGTTGGCTTTAAGGCTCCCAGTGCTCTTGTGGATCAAGATGTGAGCTCTCAGCAGCTCCTTGTTCTGCCATCATGGGCTTTAACCTTCTGACACTGCAAGCCAAATTAAATGCTTTCTTCTGTAATTTGACTTGGTCATGGTGTTTTATCACAGCAATAGAAAAGTAACTAAGATGTACACATGCAAAATAAATAAATAAATTGAAAACAGCAACAGGCATATGCTGCCATGCCTAGCTTTATTTATTTATTTATTTTGTGTGTGTGTATGTGTGTGTGTGTGTGTGCGTGTGTGTGTGTGCAGTATGTGTTGTATAGATAAATGTCACATGTGTGGGCCGGTGTGCTCACATACAATGGCCAGAGGTTAACATCTGGATATTTTCTTCAGTCACTTCTCTGCCTTCATTTATTTATTTTGAGACAGTCTGTCACTGAGTTTTGTCTTCTTGGATAGACTGGGTGGCCTCAACCCCCCACCCCCTCAGGATCTGCCTGTCTCCAACCGGCAGCTCTACATTACAGGCAGCATGAGAATGCCTGGCTTTTAGCTGGATGCTGGGGATTTGAACTAAAGCTTGTGCAATAAGCACTTTACCCAGTGAACCGTCTCCCCAGCCCCTGGCTTAAAAGTAGCCTAGTCTTCATCAAGATTTCTATTTGGCCCAGCGGTGGTGGTGCAGGCCTTTAATCCCAGCACTCGGGAGGCAGAGCCAGGCGGATCTCGGTTCGAGGTCAGCCTGGTCTACAGAGTGAGTTCCAGGACAGGCTCCAAAACTACCCAGAGAAACCCTGTCTCTGAAAAACAAAAACAAAATAAACAAACAAACAAAAAAAGATTTCTATTTGATCTGCATCCATTTAGGTCCACATTACCTATTTTATTCAGTGACCTTTATGTTACTGTATTATTTATTTATCTTGGTGTTTTAATTGAAGATTTGGCCTTGAGAAAGCCTCCACCTCTCTCTCTCTCTCTCTCTCTCTCTCTCTCTCTCTCTCTCTCTCTCTCTCACACACACACACACACACACACACACACACACACCTTCCGTTCTACAAAGGGACATTTTATTCTATAAGTTAGAAGTACTCCCTATATCTTTCTGACATGCTCTGTTATTAACCAATGTCTTGTTTCTGTAGATGGGCACTTTAAAAAAAAAAAGCAACCCTTTTGTGAAAGGCTGAATTAGCTGCATATAGAATTTGGCTAATTGCAATTGCTCACAAGTGGTATTTTCTGTTAAAGCAAAGTATCCTGCTAGAACGTTAAATCGCATGGCAGGAGCAGATATAAATGAGGACACTGATTTATCAATGGGAGCTCTCTCAGTGTGTCTGGTCTATCGGGAGAAATGAAGCCATCCCTGTTTCCTCCTCTAGATTATAATTAGAAGCTGAGTCTTTGCACAGCATTTTTAAGTTACTCTTAATTTTCAGCTTCTCATTAAAAATGTATATTTGTTGTCTGGGAAGATTTATTAATAGTTCTGCAAATTCTCTGCAGCTCGTTGGGAACAGATTGTGTATTTAAATCGGCTTTTCAGGCACTCGAGAGCAAGCGCCACCCTCCTCGGTGCTATGCACGCGGAGAATACTAACCAGGAGGCTTCGTGCAGCACCGGTTCCTCCCGTTCTTTGCCAGCACCTCAGCACCTTCATTTCAGCAGCGGCACTTCTGCGTCTACCTGACCAAGTCAGGGTCTAAGGCTTCTAGAAGTCCAGGAAGTGCTGGCTTGGGTGGAGCCTGTGGTCACACGCGCTTCTCCCTTCTGTCCACAGGATGGCAGCATCGAGTCAAGGCTCCAGCCTGATGGGGCCGGCTCTGGGAACTGCAAAGACCAGGTTTCTTCCTGAGAAAGAATGGTTTTAGTCTTCTCCTCCAAGGCAACCCTCCTAAAGCCGTGCAGAGTGTGGTCCGCCCACCCCACCTTCGCTGCACCTGGTGGACAATGACAACACTGTGGTGTATTAGATGATGTTTTGTTTTGAGACTATGAGCATGCGTCTTGGGTCGGCTTTCAAGGGGCTGACTTAGTAAGTGCAACTGAGCAAGAAGGCTGGGTTCAAGCCGGGCGGTGGTGGCGCATGCCTTTAATCCCAGGACTCGGGAGGCAGAGGCAGGCGGATCTCTGTGAGTGTGAGGCCAAGCCTGGTCTCCAAAGCGAGTTCCAGGAAAGGCGCAAAGCTACACAGAGAAATCCTGTCTCGGAAAAAAAAAAAAAAAAGGCTGGATTCCCTAGCTCATTTCATGCCCAAGCCATTCAATGGAAAGGATTATTGTGTTATTTAAAGAGGGACCGGGGGTACTTCTCAGTGATAGAGTGCTTGCCCAGCATTACAAAAACAAGACACATCTTACAAACATGTAAAGAGAATAGAAGACACTGTTGGATGTCTGATTTGCCTATACCCTACGCTTCAAACGAGAGCCAGCATCAGAATTTCACGGAGAGACTGCTTAAAGCAGAGATGGCTGGATCCCTCCCCCCAAAGCTCTTGACTCAGTAGACTCAGGCTAGGGTTGGCTTATTTGCATTTTAACAAGTTTTCCAGTGATGTGGAAGCAGCTGGAGCGGGGAATTGGTGCTTTATACACTCACATTTAATCCTTAGCAGCCCTTTGATATAAGTATTGTCCTCATTTTGCAGATAAGAAAACCTCGGTTCAGAAGCATAAATCCTTGAGGCTGGGGATGTAGTCTAATGGAAGAGCACTCACTTAGACAAACTGTCTAACAGACCCCAGGAGGTGGTAGGCTGTAATGCACGCCTCGTTGTCTGACTCCCAAGCCCTTCCTCCATCCACTGCACTTGTACTTTGGGGGTCCCTCTGAGTGTCATGGCTTCCAAACACAGGAAACTGGGACCCATACCAGTGTAACAGTGTGAGACTTGAAGAGTCTATGAGAAGTTGCTGAGCTGGCATGCGCAGACGTGCTCCTGTGCGCAGGACATGGCTCTTTGTACCATTTACTGACACGTCTGTCTTTGGAAATGAAATATTGGTACTATTAGGTATTTCAACCCCAAACTCCAACCTTGAATCCGGAAGATGGTGCGAAAATGAGGCAGAAGTAATAAGTAATTACAGAATCTGTGAGCTTGCCCACGGAGAAGACACAGTTTGTCTACGGAAATAAGCAAATCAAAATTGGGTGCTCTTTCCCTAGCGGTGAATTGACATAATGATGATTCATCCATGGAGCCCTGTGTGTCACCTGGGCTGGACTGAGCAGAGACTCTGTTCTGTGTTTACTATCCAGGTAATGCTTTCCTCCCCCAATTCCCCAACTCTAGATCAAGAATTAAACCTGAACTCTCAGAGGCAATATTTGGAATAAATATCTGTAAAGAAGGGGGAGAAGACATAGAAGAAAGAATGGAGGAAGACTTAGAAAGAGGGAGGGAGGAGAGGGGAACTGTTTCCCTCTTTTTAAGTCTTCCCTCCATTTAGTAGGTTTTGGCTTGCTCCGGTTCCTTTTTTGCAATCATCCCACTGACTGGTACATCTCCAAAACCAAATTGGATTTATTTATTTATTTATTTATTGGTTTTTCAAGACAGGGTTTCTCTGTGTATCTTCACGCCTTTCCTGGAACTCACTCTGTACCCGAGGCTGGCCTCGAACTCACAGAGATCTGCCTGCCTCTGCCTCCTGAGTGCTGGGATTAAAGGTGTGTGCCACCATCGCCCTCCAAATTGGTTATTTTAAGCTGTGTGTCCTGAACTTCCAGAGCCATGGCCCAGACCCAAGTGTTCCAAAACGCTTCTGGAACCTTCCTCCTTGAGAGCCATCGTAGCTAGACCAGGCACTTGTCTCATAGCAAAGGGTTTATTCCGGCTCGTGGTTCCCGGAGATATAGTCCACCATGACGAAGACTATGGTAAAAGGAGCAGGGGGTGGCTGGTCGCCTCGCCTTCATAGCCGGGGAGTATGAGCCAGGAAGAGCCAGGCACCCTTGTTTGAGCAGGTAACAGCACAGTACATCATGGGGAGCGGGGAGGCAGGGAGGCCTGTTCACCTCAGGGCGAGCTTGTTCATCCTTGCTCAGGGCGAGCATGCTCAACTCGCTTTCTCCTTATTTGGGACCCCAGCCCATGAAATGATGCCACCCACATTTAAGGTGGGACTCCTCACCTCACTTAACCGAATCTAAAGAATTCCTCACAGACACGCCCAGAGGTGTGTTTCCATGGTGATTCTAAGTCCGGTCGAGTGGACAAGACTGACTAGGACAATGGCTAAACATCTGGAGGAAGAGAAGCGTCTACCTGGCAGGGAGTGAGAACAGGGTGGGAGGAGGCCGTGCTCCTCAGAGCCTAGACTTGAGGGGCGTGCCCTCCTCACCCAGCCTGCCTCCCTGCTCCAGCTCACAGGAAGGCAGAGGCCAAAGCCTGGGCTTTCTAGCCCCTTTGCCCTCACACGGTGTACTTGCTGCGCCATAGGGGCCAGAGCTTGCAGCGGGGGAAGAGGGTAGGATTTCTGAGGAAAAAACGTGACAGAGAAGGACCAGAAACTGAAGAGACTGCAGCAGGTGTGTGGTTGGGTTTGCTTTACAGCAACAGAACACCCGAGGTAACGTAGAACAAGCGAGGGCTTACGTTGGCTCCGGATGCTCCACTTTGGGTTGCTTGGTCCTGCTGCTCCTGGTCTGTGGTGTGGGGAAGATGGAATGCCTGCTCACCTCAGGGGAGCCAGAAACAAAGACAGACAGGTAGGGCTGGGGTCCCAGCGTCCCTTTTGATGACGTGCCGATGGCTTTATTTTCTCCTACTAGGTCACACATCCTGAAGGTCCCACTGCCTCTCATCAGTGCCACAGTTGCGGAAGGGTCTTCATCTTTGGGGGACGTTCCAGATCTTCTAGACCCAAAGTAGGACACTACCAGACAAAGCAAAACTAACACTTGGAAGTGTGGCCTGCTGGTCTGGAGGCTGGGACAGTGGCCTTGACCCCCGCTTTGTCCTTCTTTGCTGGGGACTCAGCTCACACCAGGTCCCCAGAGCAGCACACACTGGGGCTGCTTGGGACAAGGCCATTCAGTTCCAGCCCAGGGATGGCCACACCGCTGTTCTCCCATCCAGAGGATCTGACACTCCCACTCCCCACCCCCAGAGAATGTGTCCCCTTCTTTAATTCCATTCTGCTGATGTTGGTGCTCAGCCTCACTATTCACCCACCGGCTTCCTCCAGTGACATAAGCATCCAAACACCCCTCAAAGGTAGACTCCATGGTGGACAGAGTATGGCCCTTGATTAAGTGGAAAGCATCGGACAGGAGCCCCAGTGTTCAGTAAAGAGGGAACCCGAAATAAAGACGTCAATAGTGAAACTTTCTCGACTGGTCTCTCTGCTGACCGTCTGCTCTGGACTGAGTGTCTCCTAGAACTCACATGCTGATGCTCTAATCCTGTTTGATGGTGTCTGGAGACTGGCCTTGGGTAGAGAATTAGGTCATGAGGATGAAGCCCTGTGAATAGATGAGTGACCTTATAAAAAGAAACAGCATCTCTCAGTCTGCCTCCTCTCTTGAAAAATTATTTCTATTTGTTAATGCAAATGGATGTTTTCCTGTGAACTGCGCACATGTCTGGAGCACACGGAGGACGGAAGAGGCCATCGGATCCCCTTTGAACTAGAGTTCCAGACGACTGTGAACTGACATGTGAGTGTGGGAATCAAACCTAAGTCCTCCGGAAAGGCAGCCATCTCTAAGTCCCTCTGACTCTCTCTTTACCGTGTTAGCGTAAAGCAAGATGGCAGCCACTGCAACCCGGGAAGAGGGCCTCACCAAGGACCGTCTCTTGGACCTCCCAGGCTCCAGAGCGCTGAGATCAAAATTTCTGTTAAGTCACCAGTCCACAATATTTTTGTTTTGGTGCCATTTTCTTAGCTACTTGAGAGTGACTACTATCTCAAAAGAAACATATGTGATATATATGTTTGCATATATGTATATGAACTTATAAAATGAGCCCTGACCATTTTCTTATTTTTAAAATAAGGATAATCAGGGGCTGGAGAGATGGCTCAGTGGTTAAGAGTGCTTACTGCTCTTGCAGAGGATCCAAGTTCAGTTCCCAGCAACCACAGGATGGCTCACAACCAACTGTGACTCCAGCTTCAGGGGATCAGACGCCTCTGGCCTCTGAGGGCACCTGCCACATGAGCACACACCCTTACACAGACACATCATCACAAATAATAAAAATAAAATTTAAAGTGTAAAAAATAGAGTAAGTTTACTATAGCCTCTCACAGGACCCTCTGGGAGCAGAGGTGTTAGTGTGGTCCACGGGACAGGTGCAGGCTTCAGGAATGATACACAGGAGAAGAAAGGCAGGGAACCGTCAGGTAACAGGGCTCCAAGGTCCCTACGAGCTGCTCCGAGATCAGACAATGTTTACTGAGGGTCTACTAAACGATGCTTATTGGAATTTAGGGCACAAAGATGTCTAAGACATGGATCCTGCCTTTCCTGGTGTATTAACTGGCTTACCCAAAAGATAAGGCTGCTTCAGTGTGATTCCACACAATTACAGACCCAGCATGGTTTATGAGACGGGGTCTCCTGTCTCCACTTTCCCAGTGCTGGGATTGAGATGAGCCTCACCATAGCCAGCTTTATGTGATTTCTGAGGCTTGCAGGGCAGGTGTTTTACCAAATGAGCCATCTCCCCAACCCTGTTCTGCAATTTTTGATCCTCCTGCCTCACTCTCCCAAACTGCTGGGATTACAGGCCTGTACCACCAGGTCCAATTTGAAAAGAATGACATTGACACACAGTAACAGTGCTTATTGGCCACTTGCTCTGTGCCAAGCATTTCCCCTTGCTTTATAGGCTGGGCACCCCAAGGTCGGACTAGTGGACAGTGTGGGCAGCAAAGTTAGGCTTCAGACACAGGGTGTCTCAGTGGCCACACCCAGCACAGCCCCTCCGCTGCAGCCATGTCTAAGATCACCTATGAGTCTTCGGAATTAGTTTATCGCTTCAGCTTATCCTGGGAGGTTCCAAAACGTTGGGAAGGACTTTCTAGAAGTGGGTCTTGAAGGATAAGGTAGAACTTTCTAGTCAAATGTAGACAAAAGTGACCCAGGTGGAGAGGCAAAACACTTATTTCTGGTAGCTGAAGAGCACAGGACGCAGCTTTAGAAGTCCAATTGATTGTGCACCTGTGACTCCAGAAGCCGGATGAGGGCAGGGAAATAGGAAGAAAAAAAAAGGAGGTGCCTTGGCTGGTGGGTGGGGACCATCCTGTGTCAAGCTTAGACCTCTGACAGCAGAGCCGCTAAAGAATGAAATAACGCAGGCTCTGGACCACCCTTTTTTTTTTTTATTCCAGGATTGTAGACATATTGATGGAAAATTAGCATACGCAGGAAAACAGGAAGATGACAATTTATAATTAATCTAGCCAGAAGCATTGTAGAGCTTCTGGGAAGAGTCAAGGGCTGGCTGCTGAAAATTGGATGCACTGAGAAGTGGTTCTTGTTCCTCCCACTTACTTTGCGTGGGGCTGAGAAGAAAGGCACAAGTTCCAGCTCTGGATGGAGAGGCCCATTGGGAGGCTAGGTCTCTGTGCTGCCCGGCAGCCTGGTCACCTAGGTGACCGGTGGGCCCGAGGACTCCAGCTGCAGGAGCTGAGTGGCTGCGTAGGGTGAGGACGGCAGGCAGTTCTTCCCAGGGATGCCTCTCCTTAGGCTGCCTTCTCTGCTGGTGGCCAGGGCCCTTCTCGCCAAGGTTTCCCCAGTGCCCCGCCTTCCCTTTTAAAGGTTCTTTGAGAAGCGCAGATCTCTGTGAAATTAGATGGGGAGCAAACACTGTCAGTCCTAACGACTTTTTGATTACTGGGAGGATTGTCAGGCAGGAGCTCTGGAGGCAGAGAAGCCTCCTTTAATGGCTGATGTGCTAGACTCCCGGGGCGCAATGTGAGCCTAGCCAAGGGGCCAGCTTGCTGCGCAGCTCTTGGGATGCTGTGAGGACTTCCTGCTTTCCTTGTCCGTGCTGACAATCAGTAGCAGAGGCAGGGGTGGAGGAAGCAAGCTCAATTTGGGTATCCGGAACACCAACAGGCACAAGCCAGGGGACCCTGGGGACGTGACCTCAGCTGCTGCCTTTTATCTTCATGGGCACCCCTCTGGCGAGAGAGCTAAGATTATTTTTGTTTTGCAGGTGAGGAGACTGAGTTCGGAGATGATGCCAGCCGTTGCCTACCCATATGTCGGATCCCGCAGACGCCCACCGTTCTTGATTCAGTACACTCTCAGCAGTGTGTCCCTTCCTCGACGGCACCTTCTCCTGAGTTCCCTGTTCGCAGCTTCCAGGACCTTGACAAATGCTCAAGGTCAAAGTTCCCAGGGATAAATCCCAGTGTTTACCTCAAGATGTGTGCCTGTCGTTTGGGGGGTGGCTTTTGTTTCTAGGGTCCAAACGGCATCAGAGGCCTCCGGGAGTGATCTTTGGACTTCACCCTGCTCCCCTGCTTGTCCAGACCACCTTTCCTACGCCCCTCGGATGTCCTTGTGTCCTCTGGTGTCCTGCTGCACCGCACCAAAGGTCGTTTAAACACTAAATATAGCAGATATAGAAATGAGTGCCAAAGAACCGCCTGTGGTTCGGTGTGAAGTGCTCCCTGAAGACGCCTGTGCTGAAGGCTTCATTTCCAGCGCTGCAGCGTCAGAGGCCAGCGGGTTATGGGAGGCCTGAACTGGTCACAGAATTCACCCGTTGACTTAGGGGGATGGACTGGGAGGCACAGCAGACTGCAAGAATCAGCAGGAAGCAAGGAGCAGGCAGGCGTACTTGCAGTCTAGTTTTGCGTTGGTTTTATTTTGCTTTAGGTTTGTTTTTTAGTTCCTCCAGACGGGGTTTCTCTATGTAACCCCCCTGGCTGTCCTGGAACGCGCTCATGTAGCCCAGGCTGGCCTCGAACTCATGGAGATCCGCCTGCCTCTCCCTCCCAAGAGCTGGGATTAAAGGCGTGCGCCGCCGCCGCCGCCGCCGCCGCCGCCGCCGCCGCCGCCACCACCCGGTTTGTTTTAGTTTTTTTTTGTTTGTTTGTTTGTTTTTGTTTTTCGAGACAGGGTTTCTCCGTGTAGCTTTGCGCCTTTTCCTGGAACTCACTTGGTAGCCCAGGCTGGCCTTGAACTCACAGAGATTCACCTGGCTCTGCCTCCCGAGTGCTGGGATTAAAGGCGTAAAGCCAGGATTTCATCTAGCTCAGGCTGGTCTCAACTTTACTGGGTAAACCAGGCTGGCATAGAACTCCTGATCCTCCTGCCTCAGCCTCCCAAGTGCTGAGATTATAGGCATGAGCCAACACACCCAGGGCCCTGCCCCCATTCTATTTTTTACTTTTTTTTTTCTGTTTTCAATTCAGCTAAAGGTTTATCATTTTTATTAGTCTTTCCAAAGGATCAACATTTGGCTTTTTAAGATATTATATAATAGTTTAAAAAAATCTTGATCCTGTCTCTATTTATTCATATTACTTTTTTCCCAGGTTGGCCTTGCACTTGCCTTGAAGCCCAGGTTGTTTTCAAATCACTGTAATCCTCCTGCCTCATCTACTGAGTGCTGGGATACAGGTGTGAGCCATATGCTTGGCTCCCTCCTATTTTATGTGGAATTATTATGTTATTTTTTTAATTCCTTAAGCTGTACAAAACTCATTTTGAAATGTAGTACTTCATTAGTGTTTTTCATACTTAAAATGTCCATTATGATTTATTCTTTGATTTGGCAATCATTTATATTTCTTAATTCCTGAGGGAATTCTCCCAGTTATAATTTTTGTTTTGCTCAGATGGAGTACGTATCACACTGTGGTCAGAAAACTTTGTTCGCATGTTCCCATTCCTTTCAAATGGTCTGAACTGGACCTACTCATTCGTTAGTCTCCATCAACAGCCCGGGCACTGCAAGCGTGTGGACTCCGGATTTCAGGATTATTGAGCCATTTGTATGTTGTGGCCTTTCCCAGTTTTCGTGTGCTTGAACTGCTGTGTACTCAGAGACGTCACCATTTCGTGCTGCAATTGTGGGTTTGTCTACGCTCTGCTATAGTTCCACACCTTTGTTCTGCATGCTTTACATTTGTTATTCAACGCTTTACATGTAGTGGCTGAGAATTTGTTTATTTACTTAGTGGCTGGCCTTGCAAGCACCCAGACCTGAGTTTGATACCCTAGAATCCACGGAAACAGGGGTTGTGGTGGCCACTTGTAATATCGGCACTGGGATGGAGGAGACAAGTGATCTCTGGAGCCTGCTGGCTGGCCAGCCGAGCCTATTAGGTGAGGAGCAGGCCTGTGAGAGACCCTGTCTCAAACCCAAGTGGGACAGCATGTGAGGAGTGACCGCCAAGTTTGTCCTTTGGCCTCCACCAAGTGGCAGTGCTGCTGACCATGTCCCAAATGACAGCCCTGGCCCGAGCTACGCCAGATTCTGATTGGGTAAACAGAAACCTGAAGTCAACACTCCTCAGAAACCTCATGATGTGGGTTTCTGTGAGGAAATCCACTACTCACGTCCCTTCTCCACACCTTATAGTCACCTGTGTTGGGCAAAGCACATCTAGCTCCTGATTAACCCCAACAGCCAGTGTCATGCCAAACACCCCATCCTGCTGACTGTCATAAAATCCATTTGATTTCCCTCAGGGCTGCTGCTCTCTCCATTCTTTGAGACAGCCGGGCAGTGTGTCCTCCCGATAAACTGTTTTTCTACCCAAGGGGTGGTCTGGTTGGTTTTGATGTGCTTGCTTACAGTGTGCAAATGCAAACACACACACACACACACACAGGCTCTCACAAAACTGCTCAAACACAGACTGATAAGTTTTAAATCCCCACTTGCTGGGTATCCACTGCTGCTGATGTAGTAAGCCAAATCAAACCGAATTAATAAATCCAGGTTTAATGAACAGAGCAGAGAAATCCTGGATGACCCTTGGGAAGGCAGGGGAAGAGTCATGGGGGAAGGGTCACATGGCAAATATGGCGTGGTCTTGAGCAGCCCCAGGGAGGGACTGGCTTTAGGTGGGATTCCTCAGGGGCAGTGGTCTGGACTGGGAGGACAGCTCTAGGGGAGGGGCTACTGTTTGATGGGCTTTGAGGGGGTGGGTGTAGCTAGAGTTTTCCTGCCTGGCCCACAGTCAGGACAAATCTCTCTCACCTGCCAGTCCCACAGCCGCTCAAACCCGACCAAGTAAACACAAAGACTTATATTGGTTACAAACTGTATGGCCGTGGCAGGTTTCTTGCTAACTGTTCTTACAGCTTAAATTAATCCATTTCCATTAATCTATACCTTGCCACATGGCTCGTGGCTTACCGGCATCTTCACATGCTGTTTGTCATCGTGGCGGCTGGCAGTGTCTCTCTGACTCAGCCTTCCACTTCCCAGCTTTATTCTCCTCCTTGTCCCGCCTACACTTCCTGCCTAGCCAATGGCCAATCAGTGTTTTATTTATTGACTAATCAGCAACACATTTGCATACAGAACATCCCACAGCAGGTGGGTTTGGGGAGAAAGAGATGGGGGAGGGGAGTTGAGGTGGAGCTTCCACCAGAACATTCCAGACTCTTTGGGTATATGGGTGTCAGGGGCTGAGGGGGACCTTCCACCAGACTCCTTGGGTATAGGGACACTGGTTCAAGTCTGGCTACTTCCTACGGGCATGGGATAATGATAATATTATATCCTTCTGGGGCCTTTGATGGAGTTGAAGACTAGATAGTTATAATTATAGTTTTCCTTAGTCATGATAAAAGGTTAATTAGATATGAAACTTTAGACTCGCAAAAATAGGATAGATGATAGAATATTTTCTTTAATTTTGCAACTACAAATAGACTAGATATTGTAACTGTAATTCTTGCTTGATAACTGTTTTGTAATATATAATTTTACTATGTTAAACTTAAAAATCTTCCTTTATTTTGTTTTGTTTTGTTTTTCTAGACAGGATTTCTCTGTGTAGTTTTGGTGCCTGTTCTGGATCTCGCTCTATAGAACGAGCTGGCCTCAAACTCATAGAGATCTGCCTGGCTCTGCCTCCTGAGTGCTGGGATTAAAGGCATGCACCACCACAGAGCAGCTAAAAAATCTCCTTTTTTGATTAGGCAGAAAAGGGGAAGTACTGTGGGATGTCTTTCTGTATGCTGTGAATATGTGATCTTCCTGCTCAGCCTCCCGAGTCCAGGCAAGCTGTGCGAGGTGTAGCTTTGTTGGCCAGGCTCTGCTTGAACTGTGCTCAGGCAAGCCTCTGCCTGTTGAATAGCTGGGACTGCAAGCATATGGTACTGTTCCCGGCTTTCAGTCCTCTTCCAGAATAGCGCACAGAATTCGGGACCGCATGGGCTTAAGTTTATTGTGAGGGATGCTATAGAGGTGAACGTACAGGTGTATACAGATAAGTCCCAGGACATTCTGAGGGAGGGAGTTTCTATGCGGCTGGAGTACAGCACCCTCACAGCATGTGGAGGTGTTCACCAGCTAGGAAGCTTGTCAAGGCCCTTCACACGGAAGCTTCCACAGATGTTTCGTCATGTAGAAATGGTGAATCACTAATGCAGTCTCCAGCCCCCCTCATTTTCTCAAAGGGGGAGTAGGCAGGTAATTAAGGCACGGCCTTTCTAGTTAGCAGCCCCCATCCTGAAGCTATCCAGGTGCTCAGCATGATACACCTCGTTAGAGTAAAAGAAACTCTTACTGCCCAGGAATTCTCCGGAATTTAGGGGCCTTGAGTCAGGAAGCAGGGTCAAAGGCAAAACAACAGAAAAGAAGGTTACCATAGGGAAGTACAGCTTTTAGGATCTCCGCCAGGAGAGGACAAGGACCCAATAGGTATTTCTTCTTATGCTACATAGGCTCCCTATGTCTCTCCTGTACTCCTTTGGTCTTTGATGATTTTGGCTTCATCCTCATGTTCCAGACAGCAGTGCTTCATTATGCCAGGTCTTCATAAGCCAAAGGGACTTTCTGGGAGCTCCAGCTTAAGCTTTGGGTCTAGGACCAGTTCGCTTGGCTAGGTGATGAGGCACCCTGATGGTCTTCAGTCGGCCATGGCCACCACAGATCAGGGAGCACTGCTTAGTGGGGGATGGAGGATGGTGAATTCACCAAAGGAAACTATGTATTGTTGTCCTCTAACTTTCTCAACCGTGTGCTCAAAGACAGAACTGGAGATGTCGATCCCTCTTGTCTATGTTTTGATCATAGGTGGTGAGTGTTTTCTTATTTCGACTGAAACCAGACAGGGTCCTCTGATGTCAAATTTGTGAGCCAAGTAAACATTGCATTGTTATTCTTAGGGGGAAAAATCACTAAGAAATCAATTAAGAGTCAGTTTTCTGGGACTTCTAAATGCCAGAGTTCAGACTAAACTGTGTAACTACCTTCTCATTCCAAATGGTGGGAAGTGAGGAGGGCATTCTGGAAAGGCCATTAGAATCACAGCCTGCAGTCTCCTACTTCCCCAGATGAGTGACTCGGATGTGAGTACCCTGGTGTTCTCTGATATATATATATATCTTCAAGTGATACCCAGGGTCTGGAAGTCAGAGCAGAGGCAGGACAGATTTGGAAGGCAGCTTTACCTCAGTGAAGAGGAAATCACCTACAGGCAGCTGTAACATAGCGTGTGCATCGCTGCTCTCTACCTCCCACACTTGGGCTCCAGGAGACAGAACTACACTTCAGAAGATGCAATTAAGTGTAACTTGTTTCTAGAAAAAAAATAAGGTGTAAATTTCAAATTCAAGCTGCAAAGAGATGAAGTTAATCTGGGCTAATCTTCTCATGCTATTTGCAGTGGTGAGTGACTATAACAGAGGCTAATAACCCTGACCACCATTAGCCTAATCCACTGTGATGCTGGATATAATTCTGCATCATTTTAATAATCTAATTTAGTGTCTCCTAACCAGTAGGGGTCCTTGTAGCCTTATGAGTATTAACTCTAAGCTCCTTTAACTCACGGCCCCAGATGATCAGCACCTCTGGAATATAAAATACATGGTGAATGAATGGGAGTAGCCACCATAAGCATACCTTAGCTCTCCGAGGGAGACGAGTGCTCGAGATCGGATGTGTGTGTGTGTTGGAAAGCAGGGCCTCTTCTTTTTAATAAACCCATAGTCAACTACCAAGTGAGGATGACGCTGAGGAAAATGTGGTGCGGCTCTAGGTGGGTCCTGGTTACTGTGCCAGCACAGAAGGCATCCTCACAGCCAGGTGTGGTGGCACACACCCCTGTAATCCAGAACTTGCAAGACAGAGGCAGGTGGGTCATGAACTAAGGCCAATGTCTGCTGCGTGGTCAACCCTCACTCCCCCCCCAGTCTCAAGATGATGTCGTAACACGGCTTTGGTCTTGTTTCTTTTATTTCTCAATGATTTTTAGGAAAGTTCCTTCCTCTTGAACTTTCACTTCCTGTGTGAAAGGTGATGTGATGGTGAATTTTTATTGTCAACTTGATGGAACTTAGGATTACCTAGGTTACAAACTCATAGGACGTCTGTTGAGGGGGTTTCTAAAGAGGTTTTACTGAGGAGCGGAGAGAGCCATCCTGAACATCCATCATTCTGTGGGCTGGCCTTCTGGACTGAATAGAAGGGGGAAGTGACCTGAGCACCAGCATACATTGCTCTCTGCTTCCTGACTGTGGGTCCAAGGTGACCAGTCACCTCAAGGTCCTGCCTTTCCCACCCTGATGGGCGGCGCTCTCAAACCATGAGCTCAAGCAAACCCTTCTTTCCCCAAGTCTGCTAAGTGCATTGTCATAGCAACGAGACAAGCAAGCAATACATGCAATGTAGTGAGGGCTGTGAGCTAGATGGATGGACAGCCTGTTCTCATTAGCACCCGCTTTTCAGGACCAGCACCTTGTTACTTTTTGTATTTATGGGTATGAATGTTTTGCCTGTGTCTATGCATGTCCACCATGTGTGTGCCTGGTGCCCATAGACCAGAGGAGGGTGTCAGATCCCCTGGGCCTGGAGTTACAGATGGTTGGTTGTGAGCCATCATGTGGGTGCTGGGAACTGAAGTGGGGTCCTCGGGAAGAGCAGCCAGTGCTCTCCCCCTGTTGAGCCACCTCTCCGGTCCCCTCTCCCCCTGTTGCTTTCGACAGACATATAAATGGGCCCTTTCCTGGATGCTGGGGCCATGTTTCTCCTCTCTGGAACTATTCCTATTGAGCTGCAGGAGTCACTCTTACCCACACCCCCCTGGATTCTGCTATTCATAGACTTGTCCATTTTGAAGAACTGGGACCACCTTTGCATCCTAATGCTGTTTTTCTAGCACTCGGTTATATGTAATGTAATAACGGCTTGACTGTTTTTAAAGGTAAAAGACGGAATTTTACTTATGGCTGGAGGTAGTTTAGGAAAGATAAATGAATGGATTTAGCAGCAGCTACATTTTTTTTTTCTGTTAAATTCATCGACATACCTGCTAGCAAGGACAGTGTGTTATTTTTAACTGTTTTCCCCCCTAATGAAAGATGCCAGTATGGTCCTCCCCCCCATCCTCACCCAGAGGTAAGGCCAAAGAAAGACAAGATGTTCAGACTGGCTGTGCCGACAGAAGCCTAGCAGCTAGACAGAGAGCCACTGAGCTGGAATAACCTGATGGCATTGTTTGCCTATGCAAACGGCCCTTGAATGCAAATTAGTGCAGGTTTATGGGCTCAGGATTGAAAAGAAAGGGATTAAGCTGTGATCACCTCACCGTCTTTAGGGCAGCCTTGGCCCCCTCCATAGCCCTGTCCTCCCAGCCTCTTAACTGGATGAAAGAAAAGTTAGGGGACTTGGGGCCAGGCTGGACACGAGCAGGTACCTTCACCAGCACTGTTCCCACACAGCCAGTCCCAAGTCAGCTGACCCTTAGAAGCACCCGCAGGACCCAAGAGCCACCCTAGATGTTCTGTTGAATCTACAGGATTGAGGGGCCTGGTGTGTTTTCTAAAGCTGCAGAGGGGGTTGTACTGTGCAGCGAAGCCCACTTGTTTATGAACAGACCAATGGGGTCACTGCCTAGGGCTTTATCTGTACACAGATGTGGCTTCACCTCTGGTGAGCAGCTGGCCTAGACTGAAGCCCTTTTCCAGTGTCCTGTTGGAGGGGGTGATCTGGATCAACACTGCCTTTAGGGCAGCCTTGGTCTTGCTGTAAAAAGTGATCGTTTCTAGGGGTCTCTTTTCCTTCTTTCCTTCTTTCCTTCCTTCCTTCCTTTCTTCCTTCCTTCCTTCCTTCCTTCCTTCCTTCCTTCCTTCCTTCTCTCAACTAAATTGAAACTCTTCCTTTGAAAACTCCCCTTTAAGAGGCTGGGCGGATGGCTCAGTGGTTTGAGTGCTTGCCAGACAAGCTGACTACCAGAGTTCAGATTCCCAGAACACACACAAATGCTGGATGGGCTTGGCACCCACTTATAAACCCAGGGCTCTTGGAAGATGCAGACAGGGACCCTTTGAGAAAGCCAGCTAGCCAGACTAACTGAAATGTGTTGTTCTGAGTTCAGTTGAGAGACCCTCTGACTCAGTGAATAGACAGTGTGGAGAGAGACCGAGAAGTCTGTAGACATCAGCCTCAAGCCTCCTCGTTAACACCCACACATGTGTGCCTACACACTTATGAACATGCTTGTATACAGGCACACACATCACACCCACATGCAAATGATTTTAAAATACCCTGTTCAACGCTGAACAGGGTGGCTCGCACCTGTAATTCTAGCGCTCTGGAGGCTGAGGATTGTAAAGTTTAAGTGATTTATCTTAAAGAAGGAGGAAAAAATGTAGGGAAGGAAAGAGAAGGACAACAGCTGCTCATCTTTTAGGGGTTTGCCTGTGTTGCGTGTGTTGTTTCCCTCTTGTTTACTTAATGCTGACGTGTCATACGGGCGTGTGCCATAGCACGTGTACACGCACGTTCTTCAGTTTCCTTCCAGAAGTGAGGAAGGCCACAGACTGAGCCCCTTCGATGTCACACTCCCGTCCCCTTTGCACAGAGAAGAAAGTGGAGTCTCTCCCAGATCCTCCGACCAGACCCTGCTCGCGGTCTGATGCCTAGGTTGATTAACACAGGGCTCACCCATTACTAGCCTGCAGAACCAGCTTCTCATTCCATGCACCTCGCGGGGCCAAGGGTACCCAGTCCATTTAACGCCTCAGCTCGGTGAGTCACTTGCAGCCCAATTTTCTGTGGCCTCGTTTTCCTACCGGGATAATGGGTATACTATTTGACACCCTGTCTCCTGGGTGACAGCTGACTGACGCTTGAGGTCCTTAGATGGAGGTGCTGCTGACTGTCAGCATAAATGATGACCGCTGAGTCATCACAGAAAATACATTTGTTCATATGGAGTTTTTAGACGAGACCTCTCGGGAATGAGCAGCCATAGAAATAGAGCTAAACAAGTTTTTGAAAAACTTTTTTGGTCTAAACACCTAGAAAAACTCCCAAATATTAAGTCCTCTTTGAGAAAGTCACATGATGGGGCTGGAGAGATGGCTCAGAGGTTAAGAGTACTGACTGCTCTTCCAGAGGTCCTGAGTCCAATTCCCAGCAACCACATGGTGGCTCACAACCATCTATAATGAGATCTGGTGCCCTCTTCTGGCCTGCAGGCATATATGCAGGCGGGACACTATATACATAATAAATAAATAAAATCTTTAAAAAAAAAAAAAAAGTCACATGATGACACTAAGTTTCTGCCTAGAGCTCTGAAAGATTCCTAGGAAGGAAAGTGAGAGTTCAGGGTATCTGCTCAGGGGCTCGGTTTCCCATGCATCTCTTGCTCTGGGACCCATCTAGTGGCAATCCTCTGTGTGTGCCTGTAGCCTGGAGCTGCTGGACACGGTTCTCTTTTTGGTTCCCAGTCACACGCAGGGTCTTCCTATTAGCGCCATGTGCATATGGCTGCCTATGACCACAGACGGAATTTGAAAGGGGCACTTTACCCTTGTGACTGCAGGACCTAGACTCTGACGTGGTCCTGGCTGTTGCCGGGGTGTCGCCACAGGCTGCGAGACAGGTTTAATTGGTTTGAAGAAGTGCATAATGCCTCCTTCAGCCTGTGAGCAGGGCCCTGGGAAACAGAAAATCCCTCTGGAGCTTTTGATGCCATCATTCCAAGAGGGGGCTGCAGCTCAGGCAGGGAGGCTGGGCGCATCTCTGTAGAAAAGAGGGCCCAGGGAACTCCTAAGGGCTTGTTAGGGCCCTTCTGCCAGCTACTCAAGACAGAGGTGTCCACTTGGGCTAGGAAGAGGGGCTCCCCACCAACCTCACCTAAGGTGTTGTTGCATCTGCTATGGCTCTGAGCCCCGCACCCTCTAAGAGAGTCTGCCCTTCTCAGAAGGGACACAAAGGACACCACCAGCCAAGAGCATGCTGCCACATGAGGAGGAGGTCCTTCTGAATGACTGAACTGAGTTCTCTTTCTAGTCCCCAAGAGTGCTGGCTTCTATCCAGTGACTTTCCAGACCTTATACTCAGATGTGTGAAAAGATATGTCCCCAACTGAACAAAAACCTTAGAGTTGCCTTGTGGAGACCGTGGACATTGACTCTGATGGACGTTATACACTCCACCCTTTCTCATTTGTGCATTTCCCTCAAGGAAAACAAAGTCACTGCAACAGAAAAATGTTTCTCAAATAGAAATTCGTTTCTTCTTTGGTGACTTGTGAAAGTTTACCACAACTCCATTCAAAACTTTCAGGCACTTTGCTTTTTTTGTCTTTTAATATCCTTTACCTTTTTAATAAAAAGTAAAAAACAAACAAAAAATACATCCATGTCCTGAATAGAACCTTTCTATGTAAAGATCTCACTA
The DNA here is from genome assembly GCF_007827085.1 of Peromyscus californicus insignis. Lineage (NCBI taxonomy): Eukaryota > Metazoa > Chordata > Mammalia > Rodentia > Cricetidae > Peromyscus > Peromyscus californicus. The sequence continues at coordinate 69,252,772 of NW_026294617.1, read as the reverse complement.
AACAAATAAACATAGGACCAAACAAAATATGAAGCTGTGAATAGCAATATGATATATTATGAAGCATTTATATATGTATGTATATATTATATATGAATGTGCAGGTATATGTGTGTGCACCTATGTATGTATAAATATGTAAATATTTGCCTACATACACATCACACACACATACATATTTATACTGACCTCTTTTAGATTGAAGTCCAAGGCACTTTTTACAATGAACAGGTTAAAGCCATTAATTTAGAACATAACTGTTTCTGGGTACATATCAATTTAGGGTGCCAATTTCAGAACTCACATCTTTCCTTACCCACCTTGCTTTATGTGTTGAGCAGGAGATAGCCTCAGGAGATTAGGAATGTGTCTGAATGACTGAACTGAGTTCTCTTTCTAGTCCCCAAGAGTGCTGGCTTCTATCCAGGGACTTGCCAGACCTTATACTCTGATGGGCCACTACCATAGGCTAAAAGGGGCTTTGGGGCGGCTCAAAGCTGTGACTTGAGTGCTTTTCACATCAGACTAGAGAAAGGCCACCTCCTGCTGACATTACAGTTCTTGTATATCATTTATACTGTGCAATATCAAATGGAATTTTCAGATGTACACATTTTCATCCTTACAATCATGTAAGACCTGTCCATCACCAAACAATTCGGTAACTGAGGCCTGAGAAAGAAACAGCTGAATTTTTGAATTATTGGTTACCAGCGCAGTGTGGTGAGGCCAGCGCTTCTCAGTGTAGATTGCATATGGATCACCAGGAGCTCTGGTTAAAATGCCAATTGTGATTGAGTGGGCTTGGCGTGGGGCCTGGAGAATCTGTTTCTAACAGGCTTAAGGGGATGTGAATGCCACAGGTCTGTGGCTCTCACCTGGGGTAGCAAGGATTAGCATATGGCTACACACACGAATTATTGCCCAGAGCCTCACTCTAACTCTGGAATTTGTGTTTCTTTCCTTGATTGTGGGTGAGTTCCAGCTTTGATGGGAAAGGTCAGAAGAATATATGTGTTCTCTATACATGTAAACATCGTAGCCGCTCTACAAAGTGCTAGACAGAAAAGTCAAAATAGACAGCTCCATTTTTGAGCAGGAGATGTATAAAGAAACAAATCAATGTCTCTCAGTCAATTACCAAATTGGGAGTTAGCTCATTTCCTTTACCCAGTGAGTGAGTAATGTGCTAAAACCAGGTGCCCTAGAGTTCTGACGGCTTTAGTGGGGCTCAGCCTAGCATGGGACTGAGCAGTAATGCAGATGCTGAGATAAACGACTTGTGAACACAGACAGCCCTGGCTACTCCAGCCGACTGAAGCTGGACACTTAGAGACTTGACCGTTGTTGGGCGTGACTAAGAGGTGCCACAGAGGCCCAAGCCTTACCTAGGCTGAAGAGACTTCTGGCCTCTTGTTCAGGACAGCACCTGGGGTTTTGCATGATCTGTGGATCTGTGTGCATTTCCGGAGTTTGTGAAGGGAAGAGGCAGGCAGGTAACTCTCCCCTGATGCTACTTGGTCTGCACCTGTCCAGTGTTATGTGGAAGTGATGCCAGGAAGCAAGGTCCTCACAGGGAGTTGTGTGGACCTACGGAAGACTTCCTTCATCCACTTGGATACAGAATAGGACCCTGGCAATTGGAAGGAAGAAACTCTGAAACTCTACAGGTGTCTCAGAAGCTATAGCGAGAAGGAGGGAATGGGTTTCCTGAGCCGCTTAATTCTTCCGTAAGGGGAAGTGTGGTCGGAACCACCTCCTCCCAGCGAGAGTGAAGAGCAGATGAGGAAGCCGGCTCTCTGTTGGGTCATCTGCTGGGTCTCTCTGTGCACATCTTGTCTCCTTTTCCGGCACCAATAACAAGCTGCAGAAACCTCCATCCTCCAGAGAGAGTGCCAGCTCAGAGAGGTACATCTCCAGTTCTCACTGGGCCCTGCCTGCAGAGAATTCTAATCTCGGTTGTCCTCTTACACAGAGAAACCCAATGCTTAGAATTCTGAGTATTTTGAGGCAAAGTAAACAAGACTCTTTTTTTTAATGCCCAATTGATGTTGCCAGAGGAAAGCTGGTTGGCTGTGCCTGAGGCAATCATTTCCAGAATGGGCCCTTTGCATTTAGATAGAAAGAGTCTACGCTTTCACTAGACTGGCCGGCAGCTGCCGGAGGAGTGGCGGCTTTAAAAATCACTTCTGAAATGGCTTGATAGAATTTAGGGTAGAATTATTCTTCTAAGCTCACATCAGGGCTATTTTTGTCTCTACTACTCACTCCGTCTTGGAGAATGAGAACATGGCCGTCCAGCACGCTTGTGGAACCAGGACCCTGGGCCTGGGTGTCGGGCAACCACTAACAGCGATGTGTACTCAGAAACAGTCGTTAGGAAAGCAGGCTGTCACTCAACCTGCTAAAGACTAGCTTGATACAAAATGTTAATCGAAAGTTACAATATATTTTATAATATAGCAATATATTTCATATTTAAAATAAACTGTTATGCTTTCTCCTATCATTAAAAAATAGCAAGCAGTACAGAGGCAAGATGCAGATTCATACTGAAGCCCGCCTGGTTCGGAATATAAACACTTCCATTTCTGAGTTTGCTGTGAAAATGGTTCCTCCATCAGCATCCTATTCCTCACATCTGTTGCTCTCGTGTGGCCAGCACAGAACGGAGAGTCTGGGACTAAATCCATCGCGTTATTGTGCCACTTAACACCTTGCATGATGAAGGTGGATCAGCTCTGGTCGGGATCCAAAAACTGACACAGCTCGAGAATGTCTTTTAGCCCCGTCCTCCCTCCGGGAAGCTGGATGTCGGCTGTTCCATCAGATTCCTTTCTTTGTTTTGTTTTGTTTTTATTTGCCACTGTTCCTATTCTTTTTTTATCTTATTATTTATTTATTTAATTTATTTATTTTTTTTTTTGCCAGAAATGTCAGCATCTCTTTGGGATCTTAACTGGAGGTTGGTATTGAACTTTGTGCTTTTCCTCCACCAGCTGGATTGGTCACCTTGTCCCTTGTCGGCCCAGGCCCAAGGTTACAGCTTCCAGAATACGATTCTCGGTGTGTAAACAACAGTTGCAGGGCACATGGCACCTGGTTTGGAGGTGGTCTGTTGAGGGTTTGACAATGTTGTTCAGAGGGAACTCCAGTTCACGTTTGAGCGTTTCCGGTAATGGCGTAAGACAGAAAGATCTCAGTTACCTCCCTCTGTGTTGTCTGTCGACCTTGTTCATAAGCTGTGGCCTGTTTCAACAAAAAAAAATCTACCTATTCCTCGTCTGGCAGGAGTTAGCTGCCAGTGACTGTTCGTGCAGCCTGGCAAAAGCTCCCCCTACCACAGGCGGACACCATCGCTGCCCCTCCGCTCTCCCCTTCTTAGGGCTAGCTGTAATCCCATCCCCCAGATGTCTGCTGTGGCGGTAGTGCGGAAGGAGGGGATACTGTCCAACGTGCACGATCAAGCCAGCTGACGACTACAGGGTGCAGAAGGGACTCTTCATGCCTGCCAGGCAGCCTCCAGGTAGCCGTCTAAGGGGCAGAATCCAAAGACCATGAAGTCAACAGGGACAGCAACATGACCACTAGTGGATCTTTAATCCGCGTCTAGAAGCTTTAGGGGGAGCAGAGTGTCTGCATGAAGTGGGGACCTATCTGAGCACTTAAAAGCAGTAGCTTAGGAAGCGGTGACGTGCTAGTTACGGTAGCACAATGGCATCACCGTGTCTCGGCTGGGCTTCTCTAGCAGTAGCCACACTGTTTTGAGATGAAACACTGACTCTTAGTTTGTGTACACTGTTTGTCACACTGGAGGAGGGGGGCTTCCAGAACCATACACAAACCCCATATTTCTCCTTGTTGGTTTTACTCTCTGTCGGTTGGGTTTACAACCTAAACCCACTGATTATTTTTTGGTAACTATCACTACATTCAAATGGAACACCTAAGTGTGGGTTAGCCGGTCGAGGCTGCCATTGCTGACAGTGGTGGTTTCATTTTGTCCTCCACTGAACACTTTGAACTTAACATGAGCTCATCTTCACCTTTAAATACACACAGACACTGGCCAGATGTGGGACTCCGGTCCCAGATGTTTATCTACCCTGACTTTGTAGCACTAGTTTTCTTCTTTCCATGACTTCTTTGCAAGGAAATTACTGCAAAGTGAAGAGGGAACTCTCTAAATATATTAAAATCGTTATTTCTTGGCCTTCAATAACTTGCTCAGCACTTGAGAACCAAGTTTCATGTACAATTTCTACATCTTCCCATTTACAAGGTTGTTTGTTGTTCACACAGCACTGGACCCTGCTGGGGTCACAGTCCCTGGTGACTCATGGCTATAGCCCGCTCACTCTTTTGGATCATATCTGGAGACGTGATGTCATGGAGTTATACATCATGAAGGTGGCAAGAATGGCTCACAGACACTTTGTGACAATTTATTGATGATGGCCACATACGTGGCCTTTGAGCCAAAGGTGCAGATTTTTATTTGGACTTCAATCTGAGGAGGAATGGGCTTCTAGTCGGGTGGAAATTACCCACTGATGCTATGTCCTGAAATCCCACTGAGCTCAGTGGTCTTGGAGTATCACAGTACATCCCTGACTTCACAGTACATGAAGCTATAATATGGCTTACGCAATGAGAGGGTGGCTCTAGTTTTTAATTCAAGTGTCCAGATATTTGGGGAAATATTGGAGTGCTTCTGTCTGCTACCGCATTCCTGGAAAAATGGTAGGAGGGTCTCTGCCATTGGTCAGCCTTCTAGGAGTGGGTGGAGTTCGACCAGTTCAAGGCTAGAGTGACATTACAGTAATTCATGGTTTTAATACGCAGCCCACTCTTGAGAATCAAACCTGTCCCACTACCACAACCACACAGCCATAGGGTTCGTTAGCCTCCTTCCCCACCATCTGAGATGCTCAGGTGATGTGGGATCAGTCAAAAGATGCAGGAATACATCTGTGTGAGCTACAACCAGGATCCCCAATACCTAGGTCACCAAGGATTGATTGTATTTGCAAGAGAAGTATTACTTCCCACATCAAGCTGAAATACTAGGACAGAGAAGCAGCAGTTTATTCGCCATCGCAGAACCAACCTTCAGATCCTGTCCCTTTTTACGAGGTATATTCTTTTGCTAGAGATAAAACCACACACAGTTATTGCACTACCAATGGCCCAGGCTACCCTACAAATGTCCACACATCTCTCCAATGCTAGTGGTACCCTCCTGGGAACAACTCTAGCCATTCTCTTGACTAGCATTGCTAGCTTAGTCTCCGGGGTTTACTTAGCAAGAACGTCAACAAAAAGACAGATTTTTAGACTACTTCCAGTCCAGGATGGAGACGAGGCAGAAGAGGCAGTGGGATCTTGCAGGGCATTTGTGTGACATGGAGGCTAAATCCCAAGCTGTGCCATGCTTACCACCACACAGCACAGGATCACAGCAGGATGCAAGGAGAGAGCAGGAAGAAACAGTTGAGGTCTCTAGGCCAAATGACCAGGAAGTGGGCCCATCAGGAGCCTTCATTTTGTGAAATGCAACCAATGCTACAAAGAAGCCACATGGCTATTTCATCTGTTTGTATACGTTCCTGTAGGTTTGGTTAAGCTGAAAACAGGAATACCATTCTTGGGATAAAAATAATCTTTCAGATAATTAATAATTAAAAGAACAAGTAAAAAGAATTAAACGCTAACGACAAATGTGGCCTCTCTGGTGTGCAAAACAGCTAATGAAAATGCTCAAGGGGGTGCTCCGGATAGACCATTAAGAAGACAGGCCATTAAGACAACAGCGCTTGTCTAGCATGCCAGAGGCCGCAGGTCTGGTCTCCAGCACTGCAGAATAAAACACAAGACAGCAACAGCAAGACAGAAGGACAAACAAGAGACTCAGCAAAAGACCGAAGAGTGGTCTCCACGCCACGGTTGTCTGCCTCACCATCCAGCAACCCCCTGTCCTGAAAGGGCCAGGTCCAGCATTGCACAAGAAAAACCCGTACAGCAAGGCAGTGCCTCCAGGGTGGCCCGGAGAGCCGGTCACAGGGCTACTCTCAAGACAGCAACCAAACACAGATAACACCCTTTCGTTCTACCAAAGACAGATAAAATATTCCATATATGATTTCTTACAAGCAGAAATCAAAGAACCTCTGAAGTGGGAAAAGTGATAAATGACATGACAGTTTTCACGTCACAGCTGCTGTGTATGGTCAGATCATGGAACAATGGAAAAAAAAAAATCAAGTGCCTGTCCCTATCCTGGACCTAGATGTTTCTGGAGTCTCTTGGACTTTGAGATTCAGTGGAGTAGTTTTTGCCCCAAGATGTACATGGTACAATAGGAACAGGCTTCTAACAAATGTACCCTCTCATTTTACACAGTTTCCTGGGGCTCCCTGTGTTCTCACAGTGTTTCATTTTGAGGTGACTTCAGGTAAGGTAGAAGGGACCACAGGAACCACTCTCCAGCCTTCTCCCAACTCAGCAGGAGGCACTGACCCTTTCACACTCATACATCTCGGGCGGGGAACCTGCTGCTGGGTGAAGACGCCTCAACAAAGGCCAGACAATAGTTCTTTCCACGACAGTGGCCTTGGGCACACTTGCCCCCTCATCTCTCACACACAGACACCTGAGAATGCAGGGTCCATCAGCACGCAGCTTACTTGGCTGGAAGAAGACTCTTCAAAAGCTGTTATTTTTAGATGGCTGCTTATCCCTCCAGAATGCCGACAATTAGGGGTTGGCATACGCTTGAATCAGGCAGGGTGTGTGCCCAGGACATTGTGAAGGAGGGACCTGCATCTTCAGTGATGCAGAATGTGGCCAGTACCTGCTAACTTCCTCAGGTAAACACACCTCACACTTGGTCTCAATACAGATTTGGAGCTCACTCACTGTGTGCACAGCAAGGTACCAGGTCCCTTTCATGTGGGCTCAGCTCAAACGAAAAAGGACCTGGCCAGAACAGCTGTGTGTGTATGTGTTCGATATTATTATTGGATGGAAAATCTGGCTTTTTATTTGTCTATGTCACACACACACCCCATCTAATTTGAGTATGTCCATTTTGGAAAGTTCTGGGCAGCTCTCTCTTTCTACTTTTACCACCCAGGGGCTTCCCTGGACAAAAGGATGGGAGAGAGGTGTGCTGAGGTCCCGAGGCAGTCGGGAGTCCACCTCCCAAACCTGCTACCACCCTTGGCCAGTGCATCCCACTTTGGCTGGCTTCACTCTCAGCTGCTTCAGAGTGGCTGCCCCTCCCCACCTCCCTGTGAAAACCTGAGATTGAGCAAGGATTTCTGTTCTCCGCCAGCTCTGCCGCAGGGGCCCCCAACAGAGGCACCGCTTCCTGTCACCTCCTCTTCCAGCTCCCAAGTAGAGGCACCTAAACAGAGATTAGATTTCTGGTTTCAAGGCATATCGAACAAAGCACGCTGAAAGAACATGAGTTAGCTCATCAGCTCCATCTCTCTTCTTTCCGGTCCCTGGTCTGAAACTTCCTTGATAGCAAAGCGACCAGGAGAGAGTTGATTTGCATCTTAAGACCTATGGGTAATGCTTCTGGAGTGGGGAGTTTTATTTAGCAACTGCTTGAACTTGTGTATGGGGTTGGGAAGGAGGTGGAGCTGATCCCGATCGGGCTATCAGAGGGAGGTGCGTGGCTAGTTCCCACGGCCACACTGATGCCACGGGCCTCCACGAAGGCAGTGAGCAGCTGCTGCTGCTGCTGGCGCAGGGTGTCTGCGATGAGCAGGGGCAGGGAATTGAAGCTGGCTGTGAGGTGCTCTAGCTTGGATTCCAGGCTGCCAATCTGCTTCTCTAGGTCTTCGCTCCGGTCATTGAGCTCTGTGATTAAGTCATACATGACGTTCTGCATCTGGGGGTGACAGAGTGGAAGACAGGAAGGAGACCATCACCACAGGGGAATCTGCCATGGGGAGACGAAATGCCCTCCACCTTGCATCAGGAACCCCCTCCGCCCAGCTGTATCCCATGTCACCAAAGGAGAACTCCAGGACCTTCCAGGTGATGGAAAGGCCAAGGTGGGCACTCTATTTTTCTTATTCTGAAAGAAGTGGGTATCAATGATCAATTTTATAATTTGTTTCGTTTTGCTTTTTTGATGTAGGGTCTCACTATGTAACCCTGGATGGCCTGGAACTCAGTATGTGGACCTGGCTGGCCTGGAACTCACAGAGACCTGCCCTTTTTCAGCTTCCTGAGTGCTGGGAATAAAGGCGGGGGCCACCATGCCCAACTCAATTATCAATTTTAAATAATAAATATGCACTGAAGAAAAGAAACATTCCTTTTTTTCTTATATGGAATAAAGGTCTAAATGGTTCTCAGGTTCATACAGAGAACTGGCATCTCATCTACTGATTTAGGAGAAGGCATTGAGGTGGGGATGGTCAATGCCACAGACTCACAATTAACAAGTCAAGGTTGAAGCTGCAAGCCTTCAGCTCACTAGCAGGTCCCTTAACCTCTCTTAGCCTGGCCTCCTTACAAAATTGAAGTTAATAACTACACAGTTACAAGATTGCATCCCCCCTCCACCCCCTTTTCTATCCAGCAGCCAGAATATAAAATGTGATTAATGCCTCAGGCATGATCCTGGACCAGAAGGGGCTGCCCTGCTGAGGTGACACCCTTCTGCTCCTTGGCCTAAAAGGAGGTACAAAGACCTGGAACAGGGTGCTTCTTTTAAGGGTCGTCCCACCTGGCTGAGGTCTCGGTTGATTAGATTACACTTGACTCCTTGAACCGGTCATGCCTCCCACACTTCCTGGCAAATGCTGCCTTGAGGGTACTCCTGATGGTGTCCTGCCCCCAACACTATCACACAGTGTTCTTGGGTCCTACTTGTTACCAGAACTCCCTGCACAGACACCCTGTGGCCCCTGTGCCACTTGCAGAATCCTAGACTCACTTGGGAGTGAGATTAAGGAGTCTCTCACTCCCAGAGCCAGAAGAAGGGATTCTGATGGCAGTGGGGGAGGGGGCGGGGCAGGGCTGTGGAACTGCGTCTCTGTGGGATCTGGCAGTGACACCCTAATCTCATTTCGCCTGTCATTACTCTAGGACAGCGTTTCTCAACCTGTGGGTTGTGATCCCAGATATTTACATTACGATTCATAACAGTAGTAAAATTACAGTTATGAAGTAGAAATGAAATAATGTTACGGTTGGGGGTCACCACAAGATGAAGAACTGTATTAAGGGGTTGCAACATTAGGAAGGCTGAGAAGCCACTGCTTTAGGAGAATGTGGAAGCCATGGTGACCCCAGAGGCCAGAGGAGCAGGAAGCAGGAAGCAGGAAGCAGGAAGCAGGGTGAGAGAGAAACAGGACGAAGGCAGAGCACACAGGCAGCAGCAGAACAGAAGAGACAGCGGTGAACTGCAGGAGAGCCCCCACCTCTTGCAACAGGAATATTGGGGGAGTCGATATGAAGACAGCTCCTCTCTAGTCAGCTCTGCAGCCCCGGGAAAAGGGTGACATCCTCAGAAAAAGGGTGACCTGAGTAGTCAAGTACCTCCTCACCGGGCATGGTCCCCCTAGAATGGATGGACCACGCATCCCAGGCTGGGCCCCAGGGGCCCTCTGATGGCCTGCTCTGTGTGCCTGGGTGATGGCCATCTTGCTCCGTGGGTCCGGCTTCCTTCTCTGTGTTCATAACCAACACTGTCGCTCTTGAGACCTCCACAGCCCACAAAGCAGCAGTTCCTATCTTATCTGTTCACCCAAGTCTTAGATGGTGGGAGTCCTTTTCATATCTCCGTTGAAGAAACTGAAGGAATCTGGCAAGGGGTCCAAGCCCTCCCAGCTCTGACACCATACGTGGGGCCTGTTTGATACAGAAAATGCCATTGGGAGGCCACATTCTTAATGTAGGGAGGAGCAAAGCGCAGAGGTGGGGAGGAGGGAGGTGAGGCCCCAGGGGAAAAGGAGGGAGCACGGCTTCAAGATGCTTTCCTTCCCTTGCCGGTGCTTGATGACAGGTGCTGGGTGAACGGAGACCAACATAAAACACACACAGTTGCTGCTAGAATCTAGGCTGGTCCCGTGGGAGGAAAAGACAAAGACTAGATGGATGAGTATCAGAGTCCACCTCCTCCTCGGGTCTTACGCATGGCCCTTACAGTGGCTTTGCACGTCCCCATGTACTTCACTCCCCAGTGACAGATGGCTTAATTTCCCAATGCAATGCAGGAGAATGGCTTTCTAACACAGTGTGTGTGTGTGTGTGTGTGTGTGTGTGTGTGTGTGTGTGTGTGTTGCATGCATTTGACTCTGTGGGTGCCAGTACATGGGTTCCAGCATGCAGAAGTCAGAGGAAGATGGACAGTATCTTTCTCTATTGTTCTCTGCCTTATTCCCTGGAAACCGGGTCTCTCACCAAACCAGAAACTGCTGTCTTGGCTAAGCTAGGGCTGGCCATCAAAACTTCACTTTCTCTGCCCACCAATGCTGAAGTTACAGGCGCGCGCGCAGTTCTGCCTGGCTCTCAGTGTGGGTGTTGGGCATTCAAAGCCAGATCCTGATGCTTGCACACAAGTGCTCTGATCTCCAAGCCATCTCTTTCACCCCATCCATGAGACAGTCCGTCTCTGAGAGACTTGGGCAGCACTGCAGAAGATGAGCTCAAAGCTTGGTTTACCTGATATTCCGGGAGCTGTATCAGCCACAGTGTCCTGTTGCTGAGAGGAGGGATGTCAAACATTGCTAGCACTCAAAGAAATATCTTGGGGCATCTCACTGAGCTGCACCCAAGGCTCACAGAGTGGGTCCTAACTGTTTTCTTCTTCTTCCCAGACTCAGCGGATTGGTCTAAACGCAGACATGTGACTCAAACTGGCCAATCAAATCACCTCTCTTGAGAATTTAGAATTAAGAACAAAAGAAAGTCAATTAAGCCCAAGGTGAGCCGGGTTGTGGGGAGAGGGGAGGAAGAGGTGGCTCTTTGAACAAGCCCCTGAGCAGGAGAGAGGAGGTGGTGTGACATCGTCTCCTTGGAAGAAATGGCTCCATTTACAACGTACTTTTAGTGGATTTTGGTAACTGGAACTCTAGAGTATTAACCAACATGCCCAAGGATCGGGGGTCCATTCACCCCCTCCCACACTGGGCTCTGGGAAACCCCACACTCCACCTGAATACCCCTTCTACTGGCATATGGGTCTGTGGGCGTCTCCCGGCTGTGACTGAAGTCCTCACAGGCATAGGAAGTCCTTTCTTTGCCTTGGTCCCTCTATTGAATGAGGCGCCTGCACATGGCCCAGCAACCAGTAATTTCTGCTTGCAGGCTCTTTTCAAAGGTGCCTAATTGGCCTGAGGGAGTTTCCTTTGCTTTCCCAGGGAATGAGCTTCCATTACAATGGACATCTGCTGGAGTGTTCTCCCAGCCTGGCCCTGGGCTATGCACTTGCTATATAATTTCTATCAGAAGGCAGTGGGGGTTGAGGGGCGGCGGGAGGCCTCCTGGTCAGATTGCCCACACTCAGCTCTGCCTACAGTGTTGATTTTCAAGAAGAGAGAGTCTCGTTAGGGTGTTTATGGCAGTAAAGGCGAGAAACACTGCCTGACAATGGGGCATATGCCTGTCATATTGGGCCTTAAGACCTTAGGCTCTCAGGACCTCCATGTCCACTGTCAGCTGTCTGCCTGTTGTCACACACACACACACACACACACACACACACAAAAAAAAAAAAAAAAAAAAAAAAAAAAAAAAAAAAAAAAAAAAAAAACCACTGCCACCATCAATTTGAAGTCAGGAAAATCTGGGCTGTAAGGATCAGAAGACACAGGAATATGAATTCCTATTATAACGACAAATTGAAAAGAACCATCTGAAGTACACATATCCCAGGCCATCTGCAGAACCCTTGTCCCATTTGGGCCTCACTAAGATGCTTCCTGTGTGACTTCAGTCATCTTTAGAAGCCCCTCGACGCACAGCTAATAAACAACACACCACTAAGAACTGGGTTAGCGAATTAGTTATGAGCAAAGACAAATCTGAGCTATTTAACTTAAGAAACCAACGCCAACTATGAAAAGACAGGGCACACCGGTAGATCACACATGTAAAAAACATGAACCTAGACACTTGTCAATCAGAGAGAGCTGTCTTTGTCTTCCAGGTCCTGCACTGTGCTGTGGATGCGGCCAGGGCTGTCCTGGATGCCACTCACCTTGGAAAGGTCCACCAGGGTGTTGGCCTGGTCACTCAGCTTCCTTTGCTCCATCTTGACACCCCTCAGTCTGTGGGGAAGAGTTGGAACAGGTAGTTCAAGTCCATACTCAGCGTTAGCCCTCCGCTGCACCTGAGCTCAGAACTTAGCACTGGGACCTTGAACACCGGCAGGAGCTGACGCAATTAGAGCTGGCAGGGCCCCAAGGAAGCAAACTCCTGCCTCGATTGCCCGGGTTGCTTTCACTTCCTTGCTGCTCCCGCTGCCTTCGTCTGGGTCTACCACCTCCAATGTCTGCTTCCTGACCGTCCGGGCTTCCCTTTTCTGCCCTGTTCACTTATTTACTTATGAATTTATTTGGGGGGGGGGGAGGAGGCAGGCTCTCAATTGGTAGCCCAGACTGGTCTCAAACTGAATTTGTAGTCCGGGGTGGCTTTCAACTCATGGTGATCCTCCTGCCTCAGCCTCTTGAGTTTGGGGATTACAATCATGAACCACCATACCCAGCTCTCTATACTTTACAAAACTTATTCCTCTGTTACAAAAGGAACCAGTGAGTTGCAGTGTGTGTGTGTGTGTGTGTGTGTGTGTGTCTGAACACGCACATACGTGAAGGCACGTGGGTCTGCATGTATGTGTTTTTCTGTGCATATGTGTATATGTCTATGTGCATATGTGTCTATAATGTGTCTGTGTCTATGCATGTGTGTGTGTCCATGTGTTACTGTGCATATGTATGTCTGTGAACATGTGTATGTGTGTCCATGTGTGTCTATGCACATGTGTGTCTGTATGTCTAGGTAGCATGAGAGCCTTTAGGTTCTTGCTCTGAGCTTTACCTTCCACAGCAGCCTGCCTACTGCCTCACGGGAGCAGTGAGTGAAAGGAGAGCCTGGACTGGGTGTTTTTTGAGCAGAACAGAGTGGATCTCTTCCATGCCTCCCTGGTTTGAGAAGTACAGCCGAGCTGGGGTCTCCCGAATTCAGTTTGGCTACACCGCACACTCCTCTGGTACTCACTGGTGGATCGCCTGGAGGAACTTCCTCTGGTGTTTCCTGACTTTGGCATGGTCAATCTTCTTTAGCAGCTTTGTGTGTTTATAGATTAACCACGTTTCCCGGAGGACATTGGCGGCAGCATTCTTGATCTAAGGGAAAGGAAAGAAGCACTGTCAGGTGAAGTCCTGGCTCACACAGTGTTTTTCTGTGTGAAAACATCTACCATCTACCTCCTGAGAAGATGCTTCCTCAAAGATCTATTTTCTTAATCAAGAGCATGAAACTGAGAACAGAGGATTAAAACATATCTTATTAATCTTGTATTGGACGCAGTAGACTGGAGCTTGGAGTTGAGAGGCATTTCTCCTCCTTCTTAATGGCTTCATCGACGCCTCTCGGCCGCCGTTGCTGATGCTATATTTAGACAGGCTTCTTAGCAAGGCCTTGAAGTCTGGGGTACAGTTTGGATCAATAAATACATGCCATGGATGCCCTCACATTCAGGCTGCCACACTTCACTTGAGAGTCACAGGCTCCCTACCAAGCAGAGATTTTAAAAGGTGTCTTTGAGGAAATGTCTTTCCTCCAAACAGCAACACTAGGTACCAACAAGGCCATTGTTCCTTTCCTAAACGGCCACATTTTATTGCTGCAATTATCCATGTAAATGTAATTGGCACAAAACTGAAATCATCCCAGGGATGTCTGAGAATCAGGGAAGGTACTTAGGTGTGGGAGCACAGTTGTTTCTGAGACTGGCTTCCCAGGGCACCACAGTCACACAGCTCCACATACAACTCTGTCATCTGTTGACATGGAAACCGCTGATATCCTCCAGCTCACGACTGAGCTGAGACATATCAATGGCATCCAGATGGCAGGGGACAAGGTTTCAATCCAAACACAGACATCTTCAGCACTTAGTGGTAAGAACAAGAGAAGACAACCCTATTAAGTGCAAGCTGAACCTAGTTCTTATTCACCATCTCCGTTTCTGTCAGCCACACACACTGGCACAGGACCACAGGCTCAGGGCCTGGAAGTGAGGAGACCAGAGTAGAAAAGATCAGATGACTCCCCAGATAGGATTTTAATAAAACCAGAGAGTACAGACCAGCTTCTTCAGACCGACACACCAGCAGATGGGCACAGCTAACATGCTGAGACGTGTGGGAAGGCCTGGGAAACATTGCTTAGCAGGCTGATAATGTGTGTGTGTGTGTTTCAAAAATCTATTACTAAGGATGGGTTATATTCTTCATTGGCGCTGACATGATGTTTTTAAAAGAACATCTAAGTCTTCTCAGGAATGTCTAAGTGACATAAATATTGCTTTTTTGGTTGTTGTTCAGTTGAAAAAAAAATCTCCTGTGAAAATGGTTTTAAACACTTCCTGGGCCACCTCTGGCACTGTCTTGTTTGACAGTGAGCAGGTGGTGACTTGAGGCTGGAGATGGCCAGTGTCTGGCTAGCAAGGAGGGGCAAGCAGATGATGGGCTCTGGGCCTTGGCTCTGGTTGGCTAAGGAGGTGGTGGGAAGGGAGGGCTTTCTCCTGGCAGAGAAGATGCTGCCGTGTCCTTTAAAGGGATGGGCAATTTGCTGTAGGATCTTTCCAGCTTCCATAGGTGCTCAGCCTCCAAGGAAAGCCTTAAAGGTAAGTAGGAGGGAAAAAGCCTGCCCAAGCCTCTACAAGGATGGGCCGGGCCCTAGTTACACAGTCCCTTCTTAGGAATGCTCATAGAGCCACAGAATAACAATACGGACAAACCTTTGACAACAGTCTCTGTGTCCTGCCAACAAACATTTGAAATGGGAAAGCCTGTAGGCCCTGTACAGTTTAGGAGCAAATGCTTATTATTATCTATAATTATAAGATGAGGGGAAGACATCTAACACACACACACACACACACACACACACACACACACACACACACACACACACACGCCTCAGCCCATCAGCTTACCAATGGCAAGCAGTCCATGTGGATTTGAGCACTATGCAAATCTTGAGGTGTCAGACAGACATTAGTTATTATTATACAACTCAAGCTCCCCACTTAAAATAGAAGGAAA
This sequence comes from Peromyscus californicus insignis, assembly GCF_007827085.1. NCBI lineage: Eukaryota > Metazoa > Chordata > Mammalia > Rodentia > Cricetidae > Peromyscus > Peromyscus californicus. The sequence goes on along the minus strand of NW_026294617.1, from coordinate 69,237,476 downwards.
CAGCTTTGGAGATGGAGTGAAAGGCCAGACTCACACAGAGAGCTAATGGCCAAGACTAATCAAGAGTCAGGTCCAAGAGGTGCATATGATTCTCGTATGGTCTGAAGGGAGGCAGGTCTGGACTTCATCTGAATTCAAACAGAACCATTTCCTCTTTCCCAGCATCAAGGAATTGGGAAGGATGTTAGTTTGGTTTTGGTCTTGCTTTTTAAAGTCTTTCTGGCCCCCATTCAGCAACATGACAGAACACAGACTTCAACTCTTGCCTTGAACTCTAGCCTAAATGAAAGATCCTGAAGTCACAGTTTGGCCAAATGGCAGAAAAGCATCACATCATCTTTATGGGTTTGAGAGGGAGGCCCCTGAGCATTCGGGAAAGTAACGTTAAACGCAAGCCCTTGCTCTGACTGAAATTAATTGCTAGCAAACAGCCTGGCACAAAGCTAAGTAGATCAATATCTGCAAGAGAAAAGGCAATAGGCTTTAACCGACCGCACTTGGTCTCCTGAGTCAGCCTCCCTCCATTTCACCTGGCGCCCGGCTCTGAGCATGATTGAGAAGACAGCCCTTTCAGCCCGTCTTGGGGCCTTTTCAGCCTCCAGAGTGGAGACACCTTTCCCTGACGAAGACTTAGGTACCCTCTGAGCTCTCCTGATGAACAAGGGTACCAAACCTAAAAGATGTTCCCAGGATGCCGGGTTGGGAGGGTCGGGGTTTGAGAGGGAAGCAGTGAGCTGGCGAGGACATTCAAGGTTGGCTTTGATAGGCTGAGTTGATGTCATTGAAGAGGGCTAGGTAAGGATCTTCTGTGTGAGAAAGGCCAGCTCTCCAGCTCCCAGACCCGTAAGCATGCAGGCTGACTGTGCTCACCCAGTCTCTATCTAAGATAAGCTCTCTGTCTCTCACGTTACTGTCTTCATTCTGATTAGGGTCTATATACTACAGGAAGAACTTGGTTTGTTTTGAGACAGGGTCTCAGTAAACAACCCCGGAAAGCTTGGAACTTGCTATGTAGACCAAGCTGGCCTAGAGAGATCCACCTGCCTCTGTTTTCTGAGTGCTGGGATTAAAGGAATATCCCACAATACCTGGCTAGAAAGGACTCTTCACATTAGTGGGCCTGGGGAAGAAACAGGTCCACCGAAGATCTCCCAGATAACTGAGTTTACTCTTACCGAGCACTGTGCCAGGCTTCAGAGAACACTAACATCTACATTATTTCACATATTAGCCTCCATAAATGCGGTAAGTGGGTGGGTTGTTAGCTCCACCTTAAATCTGTTGCCGAACTCTCTGAGATTTATTTTCTCCACCCATTTAAAGGACAATTAATGAATATTAATGTGTACCTATGATGAGCCAGACACTGTTCTAGAAAGTGAGAGCATAAAGATCAACAAATCAATACCATTCTCTTACAACAAACAACTGGGTCTGATGATGTAGCCTAGACCAACCTTGAACTCACTATTATCCCAGACTGACTTCAAACTTAAAATCCTTCTGCCGCAGCTTCTAATACACAGTATCAGATACTGTGTGCTTTAAAGAAAACTAAAGCGTGACTCAGAGCTGGAGTCTTGCAAGTGGTACTCATCTGCAAGATGGACTCCCGTGTTGATTAAAGGAGAATACACATAGACCATTTAGCATAAAGCCTGGCCATGGTGGATTCCGATGCACAGTCACTTGGTTTTCTTGTATCTTCCACTACATTCATCTGTTTATTGCGGGGGTGGGTGGGGGAGTGGGGTGGTGTATGCACCACTGCTGTGGAGTAATCCTTCTGTACACTGTGTGAATCACTGTGTGATTGGTTTAATAAAGAGGCTGACTGGCCAATAGCTGAACAGGATAGGCAGGAAAAGTTTGGCGGGAAAGCCAAATTGAGAATGCTGGGAGGAAGAAGAGTGGAGTCTGGAGTGGCCAGCCAGACACCAGGGGGGAAGATGAACATGCCATGCTAATAAAGGTACTGCCACGTGGCAGAGCGTAAATAAGGAATATGGGTTAACTTAAAATGTAAGCCGGGCGGTGGTGGCGCACGCCTTTAATCCCAGCACTCGGGAGGCAGAGCCAGGCGGATCTCTGTGAGTTCGAGGCCAGCCTGGGCTACCGAGTGAGTTCCAGGAAAGGCGCAAAGCTACACAGAGAAACCCTGTCTCGAAAAATACAAAAAAAAAAAAAAAAAAGTAAGAACTAGTTAGCAATAAGCCTGAGCTATTGACCGAGCATTTGTAATTAATATAAGCCTCACTGTGTTTATTTGAGAGTGGTTGAAGAACAGAAAAACTCCACCTACACACCACTGTGTACATGTAGAGAGATCAGAGGATAACTTTTGGGAGTCAGCTCTTTCCTGCTACCATGGGGTTCCAGGGATCAAACGTAGGTCAACGTGCTTGGCGGCAAGTGCCTTCTTCCACTGAGCCATCTCATAGGCCTGCTATCACTTTATTGGTATTACTTTTCCAATACGTGTCAGCTTCTTCTCATGGCCCCAGCCCCCCAAGAAAAGAAAACATACAAGAGGACACATGTCTCTGCACTCTTGGCCACAGCATCCCATGTTACTGGCTGCTCTGGCCACCTCTCTGCCGGGGTAACTGCTACAAGGTATCACGGAAGGGCTGTGAGCTGCAGGGAGAGTGGCCAGGGAGGCAAGGGGGATGAAAAGAGCTCCTTCCTTGGGTACCCATGCCCTCAGTGGCCACCGGAAGCCCACTGAGTAATTCACCCACTGGTGGGTCCCCAGCTATGCTGCCAGGACCCCTACCCAGGGAACAGTGTCCCTCTCGGTTAGAGAGGGCAAAGGGAGAATCCAGGTCAGCCTGGCCACTCTGACTTTACTATCTCAACAGTCAATGGGTGGACCCGGACTAACAGAGACGAGAGACATCACGTTGAGAGACTGCAAGCCAGCCTGTCTCCAGAGCTTGATTGGAGGTGTCCATTAGAACCAGAACTGGAGGAGGAGGCTGCTCCCTTCACCCTGCCAGCCCCCTCTCTCCTTGTCTTTCTCCACTGACTTCCTGAGACTACCGTCTCTCTCATTGCCCTGCTTATGCCTCCTGTCTTTTCCTCCATCGTGTTCCATACTCCCTGCCTTACCTACAAAGGGCTCTGCCCCCATTTTTGGTAGGAATTTGGAATGGGGAGAGGATGTATCCTGTGGTTCGGTGTTGGAGTTTGAGCTCTACCTGAAGCCACTCACGATAAATGGCAGATCATTCACAGTGATATTAAGATGACACTCAGCTAATGTGGAGTTAAACTGGCTCTTCTCCCTAGCAGGTCTAGGTCCCTAGCCACAATGCAAAGCTCAAGGAACTGACCACGTTGGGTGGTGAGTGGAGGGCTGCTGATTCCAGCAAACTAACTAGATCCTAGACAGGCATGACTAGCTGCTCATGCTGGGCATCACTACCTTGTCCCTCTCTGGACCTGAGTGTTCACATCTGGTTTGGACCAGCTCATCCCCGGAGTCTCTCCTGTTCCAGTACACTGCTTCTCGACTATTGTCCGTAAAGAAACACCATGCCCAGTCTCTCTGGGTCACAGCCTTTGTGGGAACGCCATTTGCAATCCTCATCTGGGAGAATTAGCATTCCTGGTAATGGCATGATTGATTACCTAATGAACTCTGCAGAGAAAGACTTGTTCTGGGGACCTACTCCTGAGCCAGACCAGCTGTGGGCCATCCATCTAGAGTTCCTTAGCCAGTCTTCCATGTCTGCAGAACAGCAACTGACACTATGTTTCCCTATAAAACACCCCGGCTAAGAGTAAGTCTTTAAATAAGCCTGCTGGAAACATTTTTCTCCCAGCCTCTGACATTTTCTCAGAGTTCAAGTTTTATTTAGGACTGTTCAGCAGGTTCCAGGTCTGCCCAAGGTTTTTGAGGGTGGTAGTGATATGTTCAGGTCTAAAGGGATCCAAGGGGAAGCCGAGTGCAGGATGACTGCGCTTTGGGGGAGACTGGCGCGTGGATGCAGGATAATCAGAACTTACAGCAGGGGAAACCAGGAAGAGCGTGCTTTACAGATGGGCAAGAGGAGCGTTGGAGGGGTCATCGTGTGTGAACAGCCAAGACACATGGGCGGGGACCTGTGGGCTGCAAGCAGACCGGTCAGAATTGGCACTGTCTTTGGACCTGGACACTGGAGGGACAGCAATGTTTGTTAGCAGCCCTGAAGAGTCAGGAGCCAGAAGTAGTTCAGGGCTGCTGGGTTTGGCTTTACTCACCGATTTCATGGGAAATGTAGTTCGATGAGACTATGGGGTGGGGAGGTAACCCTCTGCAAGGAGAAGGAGGTCACCCCAAGTCACACACTTGTCAAATTGACTAGAGAGCCTACCACAGGTCTGAGTGGGGAGTCAGTGGGGCACTTGACCATCTCGCATCCATGCACGGTGCTGCTATGTATCACTTCCTTAGATACTATTGAGTAGCCCAAGGGTTGGCAATACGTCATAATAATAGATTAACAGCAGCAGTGACTGAAAAGTCAGTGCGGGAAGATCCAATGCCACTAAATACAGAAGTGACGCTGCCACCAAGGTTGACAAGTTAGTCAGGTGGAAAGAGACATGTTTGGGTTTGGGAAAGCCAGAAGTGAGTCCCTCCTTCATGCTACCAGAACCAGTTCTAGTTCTAATGGACACCTCCGATCAAGCTCTGGAGCCAGGCTGGCTGGTAGTCTCTCAACGTGATGTTTCTCATCTCTGTTAGTCGGGGTCCAACCATTGACTTGTAACCGAATACCAACAGCCTGGTGCTACCCGGAGAGGCTGGGCTGAAGTTAGACAGGCTAGATAAATTAACAGCAGAATGACTCGCATTTTCCTGATTCACAGGCTGTGATTCATGTTTTCTTTCTGCTTTGATGCTTGAAGGATTAATACTGCATATACTTGCAAGGGGTTGCTTTTATCGGGGTAAGCCTACTAATTGTCCACTACTGAATGGCAACAGGCCCCGGCGGCTCCTGCACTGGATCTTTCTCTGGGAATTCACTGGAGTCTTGGGATCAGTCTTTGCCTCTCATTGGCCCATGAGTCACTGTATCTGGACACACGGCCATTTGGAAAGGGCAAAGGACAGGTCAGGACCCTCTAGGGCTTCCCTAGTGGTCAGAGGTCAGGGCCAGCTTCGGTTCAGTCAAGGTCATGCAGAAGGACCTCTGTAAAGTCTCAGTACTGCCAGCTTCAAAAGTCTCCCTCTGTAAGAATCATCCATTTTGTGTTTATTTCTCTGGGAAGAGATATAAGATATTAAAGGGACATTTCAGCGGATTTAAGTGTTCTGAGAAAAGTGAGATGTTATTCAATTAAGAAGGCACCTTGCACTCATAGACGAGCAATAAATACCCGTGGATTTGATTTTCAGCCCTATTCCTTCAAAAGTAAGTGGACTTGAAGAGGATTTTAGTGAATTATTTTTGAAAGATTGAAATTAGCAACCACAACCTCATCTCCTTCTACAATTAGAGAGCAGGAAAAAAAATGTGCTTATTTTCCTGGCCCATGAGAGAGCTGGCTTTCCTTGGCTTTATTTTCCCCTAGTGTCTGATTTACTGGGTGAAAAATGGAAAGGACAAAGGAATAGCATGAAAATACAAAGTACAGTTTCGGCTTTAAAAAGCCACCAGAGTAAACAAGAGAATGTTAATGTTTCTGTTCTTGGCAAACAACCTCTGGGAAGAGCTGGGAGGCAAAAGCCCTCTCCTCTCTTCTTGCTTGTGGGGCTCCAAAGCAGGAAACTGAGCTGACTCAGGGTGACACTTGCATTTGGGCAGTTCATACCCCTAGCCTTCCCCTCGGTGCTGGCATGTCTGTGGCACACTTGGAGAGGGGGCTGAGGATGAGGATCCTCAGAGCATTTGATGTGAGCGCTGCAGGGTGACAGTGTCATACTGTCATGTTGCAGCTCCGTGTTTTCTTCTGTCTGGCTGGTGGCTCGGGGCCATGATGCTCCTTATGGTCTGTATGCCAACGATATGGGAAGATTTGCTGGTACAGGTTCCTATCTGCGGCAGCTCTTTAAAGAACCCCTGCCCCCCATCAAAGACCCAACAATCAAACGCTGTAAATAATTCTGCTGAGAAGCTGAGAGACCTTGGCAACCATACACTCCGCACTGGTTTCCCCCGAGGGCCCACCCGTTCCTTCTCGGGTCTCCCTTTGTTCTGTCTTCCTGCCTGTCTTTACTTCTAACACATTTTTACGCCTTTGAAACGTTAATCACAGAAGAATTTCTCCAGCATTCAAATCCTCGACTAAGACTGTGGGGTTGCTGGTGGATTCATACCCCCTTGAAGTGCTTCCCTGGGGCCCAAGGCCTGTGTAGGGCATGGGGTCCTGGTTATTCATCTTGAGAAGAAAAGTCTTTCACGAGGTCACGTACCTGACTGTCCTTCAGGCTGCCATTGGCTTCAAGATTGCATGAAAGCTGTTGTTAAAGAAACAGCTCCTACCTAGTTTGTTGGGTCTGTTGCTGTCCTGGAAGCCTTATTCTTTTTCTGTTCCAGAGGAGCCTTATTAATTTTTGCTTGTGTTTTTATTTTGTTTTAAAGCCAGGTTTACCAGGTGGCCCAGGCTGGCTTCAAACCTGCAACGGTCCTCCTGCCTCAGCCTCTTGTGTTCTGGGATCACTGTGCCTGGCTTACATGGGCTTCCTTTTCTCTGACAACGCAGTGGGGGTGTCTGAGCAGCAGCTAATCACCCCATTCCTGTATTTTCAGCTTTTCTTCTTCCTAAGCCACGTTCATAAGGGTGCAAGTGAGAGCCATTATCCAGAAAACCCCAAAGCCCAACTGGATGATGACATTTTGATGAGCAACAATATTTGGGAACGTGGGCTCTACTGAACAATCTCTTTAAATGGCTTTTTAAAAGGGATTGGATTTAGATGTATCTCCAGTATAATTTTAAGACTTTCTACTGCCCTTCTTAATGAGAATCATGAACATATTTGAGCAGAGACAAAAACCTAGCATCACACTGGGTGATTGATTTGACCCCATCAGGCAGGGAGGGGGCTGCTATCACTGTGTGCAATTGATCTAATTATCAGGAAAATTATTTGGTTGCTTGAAGCATGCGGTGACTTAATGGTGGATTCACCTGGTTTGATGGGATTCCCTCGTCGAGCAGGAGCCGAATGCCTGAGCTGGGGCTCCCCTAACTGCACTTAGAGGAACACGGTTAATCTGTTTCGCTCAGGAACACGGTCTGATCTCTTCTGACCAGCTCCCTCTTCAGCTGTGAACCCACATGAAGGCCCGGGCACAAGGCATCTTACCCGTTTGGTGAGCTGAGTGTCCATCATGAAGTTGTGAACATGCTTCTCTGCTTTGGTGAGTTCGAGCTTTCGGGCAACCACAGCTACCACGAGGGCGGTGCACCCTGCGCCCTGCCGGAGAACATTGGAGGGCCCCAGGAGAGAAAACACACAGTTAGGAGGCAAAACACGAGACTCGGTGTGCCCATGCTCAGTGTGGGCATTTCAGGGGAATGGTATAAGACTCCAGGTCTCTGACTGATCAACACATGCCATAAAGCCTGTCAAAACCTGCTTGTGCCCTGATATCCCCACCCAAGAAGGGGTCTGCAACGCTTCTTGTCTTGTAACCCTGACATGTGGGGATGATTCTTCACAGAGCTGGCCGATTCTCAGCACTGTATGGCTATGTATAGTCTTTGGGGAATTAAACCCATGGGCAGTCAAGCTCCTGTGTGGTGCAGCAGGTGACAGAGGTCCAGCACATAGAAGCCTGTCTGTCTGTCTGATGCTGTCCTGAGCTCACACCAGCTCCAGCCCAGCAGGGAGAAAGAAAACACCGTGTGGACTGCAGTGTGCCGGCCACACCTGGCAGTTGAGGAAGTCCTGAGACCAGCCAGATGGAGAGGTGATGCATTCTCCCCAAGGATGCGTATGGCCTCCCAAAGGGGACACTTTGATAGGCACTGACTATAGTGCCTGCCCCATGTGTGGGTCTTTCTCCCTGAGGCTCGAGACTGTGACTCAGCACCAGGAACCGACTTTCAGAAGGAGCCTCACGCATTCACCAACATGCAGGGACTTTAAAGGTGACTGTGCTCTTGCCTGCAGCTAGGATTTAAGGGATCCAGAAGAGCACCCTCAGCCTCTGTAGAATAAAGTTCCTAGTCTGCTCAGGGAGCTCCCACCTACCCCCACCTCCACCTCCCGACCCCCACAGGAGAGCACAGCAGAGGAGGAGCAAAGTGGCGGGCCTGAGCTGAGCCACAGAAGAGGGGGACATCTTTCCCTGCCTTGTCCTTTAGCTATGCACTTGGCTGTCTCTGTTTAGAAACACTCTTCTCTGTGTGGCCTGGTGGCCTGTGAATCCTGAGGGAGAAAGACAGAATCCCTTTGCCTGGTTCTCTGATGGCCAGTGGAAACCATCCCTGGATTCTCCTCACGGACCGCTGCCCTCTCCTGAACATGGATACCACCCTGACCACCACCTATGGAAAAAGGTGTCAGACTTAGGAAGGCTAGCAGTGAGTTTCCCCTGCCACATAGTAAAGCAGAGGGCCAAGGCTAGCTAGCAGTTTGAGATGTTGGGGATGAAGGAATCCACTAGTCATGCTTTTGGCTTAATAGGTTTTATAATATGTGTGAGAACTGAGACTGTTTCTCAGAGACGCTACAGTCGACAGCAGAGTTGGGACAGATGCGTTTCCTACAGCACTTGCCCTTCTCCCCCTCGCTGACGAAGGCCGTCTGGCCGGCCCATGTGAGACGCTGCTGTGGAAAGTGACAGTGTTTTCTCCTAGCTCTCCACAAGGGGCCCATTACCACAGCCAAGGGACACTGTCCATTCGGCCACCCAGTCCCAGCACAGCACCCAGTCTGTGAACTTTTCTTTCTGACTCATTTTCCCAGTTTGTTTGGGGATAGCTGTGTTTTCTTGGCATCTGTGGCTTGCTGGAGACTCTGTGCCCAATTTTCAGAGGATATAGGCAATTGGACAGCCCAGTCTATAGCTGTAATCAATTTAGCCAGGCTGCCCAAAGCAAAAATAGCTTAAAAGAAACTGTCCTGGAGGGAGGATGCATGCTCCTTCTCCTCTCAAGCAAAGCCAACATCAGCCCTCTCCTTTGTATGGAACATTCAAAAAGAAGGATGTGTCCTAGCATTAAAAATGGAACATCAGAGGGAGAGGGTTCTTCCCAGGTTCCCCTGGGTTCAGAAATAATTCCACTTAAATCACCCAGGGAAAGCTGGGGTGTGACATCTGAGGAGCGAGTCCCCCTTCGCTTCATGGATCTTGGGAACATCATCGAAACAACTGGTCATGGCCCAATTGCTGGGGTCTAGACAGGAGTCCTGTAGCCCCCGCCCTGGCCCGAAGCCTAGCTGGTTGACTGCAGAGGACTGTTAACAGGAAGCGCCGTGCTTAAACTAAGGAACTACTCGTCTTACATGAGAAAGATACATTGATTGATTGATTGATTGATTGATTGATTGTATGGACACAGCAAAGTGGACTAAGTCCCAGTACCCAATTTCTTTCGAATTGTAGCTGTTTCTCCAGAGGGTGCTGCCTTCTTAACAGCATTCCAACCTCAGTGCATACTCACCATTTTAATAAAAAATTTATCAAATTTAATTATGTGTGTGTGTGTGTGTGTGTGTGTGTGTGTGTGTGTGCGTGCATGCACCATGGTTCACACGTGGAGGTCAGAGAACAACCTGAGAAAGCCAGTTCTCTCCTTCGAGCTGTGGGTCCTGGGGTTTGAACTCGGGTTATCAGGCTTGGCAGTATGCTTTGGCCGATGTGCCATCTTGCTGGCCTGCATGCTCTGATTTCTTTTAGAAAATTCATTGTCTGGATATGACTAGGGAGGTCACGAGTGGTAATGCCGGAGCTATTCATGACTACTAGAGGCAACGTTGTGAATGCGGGATCAGACGCCAACAACCCTCAGAAAACCGTGTGAGGAGTGCTAAGACCCAGGCTGCTGCTAGTCCTTTCCAGGATGTGAGTGAGGAGGAGAGAACTCGGGAGAGGGGAGAGAGGAGGAATGAGATGGAAAAAAAAAAGTTTGGCCACATTCTAATCAGCACTAATCAGAAAACAGAAAAGGAGAAAGAGAAAGAGAAAGAAAGAAAGAAAGAAAGAAAGAAAGAAAGAAAGAAAGAAAGAAAGAAAGAAAGAAAGAAAGAAAGAAAGAAAAAGAACAGTTGACAAGAGTGAGGAAAACGGATTACAAAGAGCCTAAGTCAGAGGCGAGTGCCCAGCCTGAGTTCTTTCGAGGCCACCAAAGAAGTGCCGTGAGACCCCCTTCCCCCAGTGCCCAGCCCTGTTGGTCCCTATGGGTTTGAGCTTCACTACTTCGTGTTCCCATGGAAACTTCTTGCTTACGAGAGTTATCCCAAGCTTGCTTTCATCACCTGGGAGTGTTCGCGGGACTTGGCCATGGTGCAGCTTTGTGTAACAGGTGAACCACCAAGAACCTGGTTAACCGTAGTGTGAGAGTTCATGCCATCCTGGTGCCGAATCTCAGGGATGTTGGTGGACAGAGGGGGGCAGAGGGGCGTGTGAGGAGAGGGTGGGATGGAATGAGAAAGTTGTCAGCTGCTGTAGTGACTTCCGTGGGATCAGAATGAGGAGCAAATCTGTGACTCAGCCTCTCGCCTGCAGATGCCAAGACCTGAATCCGTTGCCATCAACGGGAATCCTCAATTCATTCTACCCAAGTCCTGTTCCCACTGCGGGGGAGAGGACCCACCTTCAACAAGGCCAGTCTTCCCCAAGGTACACAGGTAAGCAAAAGACTCAGACTGATCAGAGAAAGTGTGACTTGAGGGATGAACATGTCTAAGCCATCGGCAGATTTGGACCCAAATCTGGACCCCAACTGCTCTATAACCAGGCCTCCCACAGCTGGAAAATCTTAGACGTTGGAAAAACAAGTATCCCAAAGGGAAAAGTATGAGGTGTTCTTAACTGAAGAGGCATAAAAGGAAATAAAACATAAATGAAAATGACAAATGGAAGCAGGCAGCCTGGAGCATTTACGGTTGGCTTGGTTGCTGCAACAGATTCCACAGAAGAGCCAAACCACCATCAACAGCTTTGACACCAAGGTGTTTGAGGAGAGCCACATGGAATGGGACACTAAGCAGCCATCATGCTGAGCCCTCCCTGAGCTGCTCCCAAAGTCACCTCGTCTTCATCAGCTCGAGGGGCATCTCGCAGGACACTGCTGGGGAAAGCTCACTGTCCCGCTGGACAGCTGCAAGGCCTGTTGGTCCACAACCCACATCAGGGTGGCAGAATGCATGCAGGACCGAGAAGCCCAGTCACGGACACGAAGTTACGACGCCCCTCTGGGGGCCCCGAGGTTCTCCCAGATACCCACAGAGGCACAGCCCAGAGCTTCCTGTCCCTTCTGGGTGCTGAATATTAACAGTGCTGTAAAGTATCCTGAAAAATTCCTCATGGGGAGATGCTGCAGCTCAAGGTAGATTTGTGTTAATGAGTGAACTCTCAAGTGCTCCGGGCCTATGCCAACCGTGTCAAGTTGTCCAGACAGTTATATGCCCTGCCTAATGGCAGATAATTATGCAGTTGCTGGATTGTCAAAGGAAAACAATGATTAAGGCCGTTTGCAGCAGGCACACTAAATCCTTCCCTTTCTCTTCCTGTGCAGCCCTTGCCTTGGCCTTGGTGGTGTCCATGGTAACCAAACAGGAAGCCCTACCTCTAGTCAAGGCCCTTGGAATAATAATCAGGAGATATACATCATGTGGTGGTGGTGGGGGTAGCCTTAGCAATGTGAGCCCCTAGAAAGGAATGACTCAGCTGGAGAGTCACGTTGAATAGAAAAAAAAAAAGCCACCAGGCTCCAGAGTGAGTAGCATTTAATGCGGGCAAAGAACAGAGGGAATGTCTCATGCTGGAGCCTTTGTGAGGAAAAGGCTCATATTCCTGGAGCCCGGCTTTATGCAACGCACTCCCAGGGAAGGCCTGTGCGCAGGAACTGTAACACAGGAAGCAGTGTGGGGTCCCTCACCTGCTGGCCCTTCCCAGCTGGATCCCACTGCAATCCACAAGGAACACTGTGGGCCCACGCAGCCACCAATGGGGCCGGAAGGTGGGGAGGAAGCCGAGGAAGACCACTGCCTAGGCTAGAGAAGCCGCGTCTTGGGCTAGGGCTTTCTGTGCTTTTACCACGCTTTAGAGCAGAAGCCAGGAGAGGTGATGCCAGGGAGCCAGGGAAACAGTGGGCCTGGACAGCTTCTTGGATGGGGCACAGCTCCATGCTGAGAGGGAGAATATGGCTGGTATTTAAAAATAACAGAGGCCTGTCCACCTCTCGGCAGGGCAGCGAGACTCTGAGCACCCTGCCTGAGCGCTGGGGTGGGGCCGAAGCCCACTCCGGGAGTCTCAGAAGGAAAGCTGCAGCCTTCAGGTGGCATTTCACTCCTTTCTGGTAGGAAGACTCTCTGCCTGGTTTCCTGGTGACAGTTGGAGTCCCGCCAGACAGACTCCTACTGAATGATGGGAGGTGTTTGTTCTAAAGCCTTACACTTACCATGATTTATCCCAGCCTGGCCCCTTGCCTCTCTCACCTACTGGCTCTTTCAAGGCTGCCTGCTCACACAGGACAGGAGGCTGTGGCCAGCCTCCCACTGCCCTGGGGTCTTCTCTTCTCCTAGTGGCCAGCTGGCTCCTGCCCACCAACATCAGCTCTGATGGCCACCATGCTGAGCAGAGAAGGACAGTCCCCCCTCCCTTGATGGAGTTAGCTGGAACCTTCCCTTCTGCAGACACAGGTCACTCACTGCCTCACAGGAAGGGTTCTCCTGCTTCCTGGGAGCAGCGAGGAAGGGACTGAGGCGAGAGGAGCCCCGAGAGGAGGGTGTCATGGCAACAGCGCAGGCTGAGAGCAGGACAGTGAGGGGAAAGCTGAGGGCCGGTCCACGGGGACCTAGTACCCAGGCCTCAAGCACCCCATCGGTTCCGTCCGTCCAACGCCAGCCTTGATGTCCCCAGGCCTAGCTGTGTGCCCTCTCTCTGAGGTCACTCCTCTTCTGAGAAGAGGGCCTCACCTGGGCTGAGAGAAGAAAGTCTGGCATTGGTTCTAGGACTCTGTGCAGGGTATCCAAGGGGAACACTGCCTGTCCCACCCCCATAGTATCCTCCAACCCCAGCTGCTTCGAAAGTGGGGATAGCCTGGGTACAGCTCTCATTGTTCATCCCAATGGTCCTCCACGAGCCAGCGAGGAGGCCAGTCGGGTGTCCAGCTTCACTTTACCCAGGAGAGTGCAAGCTCCCCGGGTGACAGCTGGCCCAGAGGCCACAGTGAGGGTAGAGCGAAAACTCAGAGAGATTTCTGAAATCCTGCCTCTAACTCGCACAGCACACCCCTCCTATGTGCTGCACCCAACCTCAGTAAAACGGCAGGGACATGTGCGTCCCAGAGCTCCTTGGATCCTGAGACATTTGGCCGAGGGTGGGAAGATATGGACCTCGGTGCTGGGTGCCTAGAGACCTGCTGGCCTTATCAGACACCCATACTGGAAAGCATTTGGCCCTCGGAGCCGGTGCTCTGCTGTGCAAGTGTGGAAGACAAAGCCTCGGAAAGGAAGCCAAGGCAAGCCGAGAGCCGTGCGGGCAAACCAGGACTCAAGCCAGCAGCCAAGCCCATCCAGGACACAGGTCCCTCAGGCTGGCTCAATGTTCTATTTCTGAGCTCCAGCTTAACTTGATCAGAACCAGTACCGAGGTCTATGGAACCTGGGACACAGGAAGGAGCATGGTAAACTACAAGCCCGGTGTTCCCTGGGAGTAGCGTGTAGTGAGAGGGTCAGAGCAGCAGCCAATCCCAGGGCACTTGGGGGTGGGCTCGGAAAACTAGGAAGTTTCACAGTTCACACTGGCCTTTTGATGTGCAGGAGACAGACATCCTGTTCCTAGTGACTAGCATCCCTCCCCCTCCCCAAATGGGCCCTTCTGTGCTCCTGCAACACCTGGAGGGCAAGCCAGGGGGCAGAGTACTCACCATGATGCCGGTGAGAAGACAGACGCCTTTCCCACAGTATGTGTGGGGCACCATGTCCCCATAACCAATGGAAAGGAACGTGATGGAGATGAGCCACATGGCACCCAGAAAGTTACTAGTTACATCCTGCTGGTCGTGGTACCTGCCAAGGGAAGACAGGAGTTAATCCGTGAGACCACTGCCAGGAGCAGGGGCTGTGGGAGGCGGAGGAGATGGGGTATCTGCTGAGGAAGGTGCATTGGTGACAGTGTGGCATCTCCCTTTAGGCTCCTGAAGGTCCTGCATCTGGGCCCCGCCAGGACCTGCCTGCAGCAGCTGAGTCCCAAAGGCACAGTGTTTTGTCACGATGTGCAACGCACTGTAGACGTCCTCTCACTGTTGCTAGGAAAGCTTAGGATGAAATCATGCAGGAATACAATTTAAATTTTCCTTCTAAACCGACCTTCTAAATGCATGTGGATATGATGAATCTGAGGCCACAGGCTCTTGGTCAGAATAGATCACACACACACACACACACACACACACACACACACACACACACACACACACACCACTTTCTTTAAGACAGTTAATGGGTCCCAAGACTGGCAGCTCCTGTGTGTCTAGAGGGAGGCCATTGTGGTCTGAGCCTATCTTGAAGCTGGCTTCATGGGCAGGGGCTCTGGCATGTTCACAGAAGCACAGCCTCCTTTCTGACCTGGATAAATATTTGTGGCAGGACACAGCTGGAAATATCATAATATGTTCTCTGCTTGGAGACCTTTTCTCCTATTGCCTTGCTTTTCTCCAGGGAACTCAGCCCAGGAGTTCTGCTTTGGGGAGATGCAGACATTTCCAGGGGGCTCTGTAAGTGAGTGGGTGAGACCCCTCCACCTCCAGATACCTTTTTTTTTTTTTTTTTTTGACAGGGTCTCATTATGTTGCCCTGGCTGTCCTAGAGCTTGCCCTGTAGATCAGACTGACCTTGAACTCAGATCTACCTGCCTCTGCCTTCAGAGTGCTGGGATTAAAGGCACAAACCGTCACATCTAGCTTGAAGGTGCGTGTTATTGTTCAAATGTGTTCCCTCCTAAAATGAAAATGTTGCTGGGAAGACTTCTTCCTCATGAATGGATGGAGATATTTATTTATTTGTTTATTTATTTGACAGAGTCTCATGAGCTACATAGTTCAGGCTAGCCTTGAACTCCTGATCTTCCTCCTCCATCTCCCAAGTGACAGGGTTACAGGCCCGTGACACTTCACCTGGCTTAAAAACAAGGTTTTATGCATCCATTTGCTTGGTTTGATCCTGTGCCTTCTGCTGTGAGGACACAGCCCTCCTTCCCTCTGGAGGACAACGTGGCATCAGGGCGCATCCCCAGACACTACACCTGTCGTCACCTTGACAGTGGACTTCCCAGCCTCCCAAAGCATTGCAACTAGCCTTTTCTTCTTCGTAAATGACCCAGCCCGTGGTGCTCTGTGACAGTAACATGGCAGAGCAGAGCTGCAGTTCTCCAGACAGGCCTGGGAAAAGAGCCTCAAACTCAGCAAGCAGGGCACAGGGGAGACGGCAAGGAGGAAGAGCCTTTCTCCAAGGGTCATCCCACTGGACCAATGTGAGTGGCATACAATGCAATCCTGGTCCTGATAAATCTCCCAGTCACCTACTCAGAAGCCACTACGTGGGGAACAGAGCCTGGACCAGGGACATCTGTTTGGATCGAGGGGGCAGCTGTTTGAGAACGTTGTAACCCAGGAGGCCGATACATGGCGTACAGACTCAAGCGCTGGCAAGGGCTGGGCCCTGGCTATGCTCAGCTGTGACCTCCATGCACAACGGAGTCCGGAACCCCATGAATGATCATCCCGCACTGCTTCCCCAGCCCTGTCTTCCAGGTGAGGTGTGCAGGGGCGTGTGCAAGCACATGTGTGTCTGGAGATGCACCTGAAGGGAAGGAGAACTGTTGCTAGTCAGAGGGAAGCATCTACGCTGGAGAACACCAAACACAGTACGAAGGATGCCATTTATTGAGCACCTATGGTATACAACTGACGCTCTGAACGTAAGTATTCTGTTTCTTACAGCACCCTTTGAAGTGTCTGATGGGTAAGCAGCTAGAAGCACAGAGACATTGAGTGACTTGTCCGAAGACACACAGGAAGTAATGGAAACAAAGTCCATGTGTTTTTGCTGCCCTGTTGTGCACCAGAGAAGCAGAAGTGACTGACATGTGTCCTAGAGAGTGAGAGAAAGTGTCCATGAGAGGAATGCACCTGGGCTTCAGCAGTAAACAATGAGATGGCTTGGGAGGCCAGTGCTCAGAAGAGGTTGGAGGGCCTGGAGTTCTATGGACAGATGTTTGTGTTTGGTATTAGAAGGCATGGAAGCCATTCTGGGCTCCCTGGTAGGAAATACAGCATGGCAAGAATTTCTAGGAAGGTCTGTGGTGAGCAAGATGCTTGAAAAGATGGGGCACAGCAACAAGGAAGTCATCTGAGGGGTGGGTGTGCATGGCTGGGATCAAGATGGCTGCAGCTGCCTACCGCCCTCGGGCCCAGTCTCCAATCATCAACAGGTGGCAGTGTCTTTTCATTGCGCCTGTACGAGGGCACAGGTACCTGGAACTCCTGGGGACAGTTGAAGATGGCCCGAATTGCTCTGTCACCCCTGTTTTAAAGAAGGCTGTCCCCAGTTCCTAGCCATGCTCTGCTTCTCTCCTCGGACCCTGGCTGGCTGCTCCTTCCAGGCTCATATCCGCAGGCTGGCCTGTCCTGCTCCCCTGGCCATCCTGGAGAAGCACAGGCTTAACATCCCACTCTTCCCTCCAGGACTGAGGACTGAGTGGCCCCACTGGGCCACCCTCACCCCAGTCTGACACACCTTGGACAGGTACCCGTCTACTGTCCTGCTTGCCTGTCCTTCTAGGCCCTTGGCCTGCATCCCTTCCTGCATGTTAGGAGATGACGGGCCCTGGCTCCAGCCTCTAGACTACAAAACCAGACTCTGGGAGTGGGGACGGGGCGAGACTCAGTGGTCGTGGGAAGGACACAGAAGACGGATAGAGCCCGCACAATGATCCAGCAGCACAGACGAAAACGTGGCGGGGGGTTGGGAGGGGCACAGCCAGTGTGACTGATTAGGAAGAGTATTTTCTGGGAAGCAATCTCGGGCCAGGTCTGAGTACACTGAGGTTCAATCAGGAGCGGGGAAGGTGTCAGGGATGGGCCAGTGCCAGCTGCACTGTGTAGCTCCATGGCTGTGGACAAGTAACTTAAAAGCCTCTGTGACTCGGTTTCCTTATCTGCTAATGGGAAGATTTAAATAACCCACAGGCAGCAGCAACACAGTGCGAGTACATAGCCCAGAGTAAGTGCTCACCACACATTAGCCGTAACTGCGTGTACAGGCAAAGGCGGGAACAGAGAGAGCAGGAATTACCACCTCAGAGGAAAGAGCCCCAATGGATGATGTATCGAGACAGTCACGGGACTGTCTTGAAGTTTAGGCTGAAGTACTTGACACCGGAACAGAAGCATCAGCGACACGAGACCCTTGCCGTCTGAGCATGAAGTGGCTGGCTGCCCGCAAGCCTACAGAGGCCAGGCCCCAGGCAGGGAAGTGTGTTTGCAGGTGTCCCTGGAGAAGCAGTGGGGAGCCGTGAATGCCAACCAGGTGACCAAGATCAGTGTGTGGCATGCGCAGCAACGTCACGATACCGTACACGTTGTCCTTTTCTGGCAAATCTGCAGCTGACGCTAGTGTTCGCGAGCTGCTGGCCGCCCTCAGCATCGCATCATCTAATTTATACACGCGCGCGAATTCTGGGGTACAGAGGTTAGACGTCAAAGGGGAATTGCGTGCCAGGCAAGCCGGGGTGGTGGCGCACGCCTTTAATCTCAGCATTTGGAATGCAGAGGCAGGAGGATCTCTGTGAGTTAGAGGCCAGCCTGGTCTACAGAGTGACGTGCAGGCTAGCCAGGGCTAGATACAGAGACTTTTTCTCAAAAACAAAACAAAACAAAACAAAACATTTAAAAGATAATATGTAACTACTTTTTTCCCCCTGTGGTTTTTAAAATACTCTTGTAGGTTTCTTTTTTCATTCAGCATATACACACCTTTGCTGTGTGCTGAGGCAAAGAGAAACAGATCCTGAGAAAGTCACTCATTTGCTAATTGCCCCCTCCTCTTTCGAGGGTGGGGAGGGCTATGGGAGGAGCCAACATCCTGGACTCTGCTGTGGCGAAAGCACTGTGATGGAGATGAGACCCACGTGCGACTCACCAAGCAGGAAGTGATGCTCCAGCAATCAGCTGGTGATTCAGGACTGTGGGAGGGAAGAGCCGCTCCAAGCCTATTCACAGTTTTGTGGTTTACACATGTCACACATCCACGTACTAATCTCATGCTATTTTTTGCAATAGAGCATTTTGGGGAGGAAGTAGTTTCGTGTTTTTCTTTAAGGGCTGAGGCTGAAGTTTTTCTTTGAACTCAACAGTAATTATTATAATTGATAATTTTTTTCCATCAGGGTGAACCATGGTTTTCTTTCTTTCTTTTCTTTTCTACTTAATATTACAAAATAAGTAAGAGACAGGAAAAATATGGCTGGAGAGATGTCTCATTAAACATACATGCCTACCTTTGCTCCACAAATCTCTTACGCCTAAATTCGTAGCTCCTTACCTTTAAAAGTAAGCAAGCAAGTAGGAACCTCCATGCACCTGAAGGAGGAAGGCCTCTAACACACAAAGACAGACGAAATTAGTCACTTATATCAGAAGGAAAGGAGTCAGGATCAATAGATCATTCACAGAGAACTCTTGGGCAGGGCTCGAGGGGTGGGGGTGGGGAGGGAACCTATAATTAACATTGCAAGGGAGATACAATAAGACCTTGTACCCATGAGGCAAGAAAACTGGTCAGGATGTATTATATGAGAGAAGAATCTATTTTCAATTAAAAAAAAGGGGAGGGGTGTTCTACCAGGAAAAACCAATTGAATAGAGCAGGAAGAGAAATAGAGCAGGTCTCCCAAATGGCGGAAAACTCAAAGAATAAAAATGAGCATAAAGTATAAGAAAATTGGTGAATCTGTCTACTGATCCAGAGAATAGTTTCAGAAACAAAGCACTGGTGAGGGAAGGAGGTCATCACTGAAGAAGTCATCCAAAAAATTCCCCAGCACAGAAGAGCTGAGCGTCACCAAGGTCCCAGCACAATGGACAGCGATCGGCCACAGCAAGGCTCATTGGTGTGCAAGTTCCCAATGCCGTGGAGAAGGAAGGAGATGCCCCGCAGGGTTCTGTGACCCCGAGGGAGGAGGGGAGGAGGAGAAAGACAAACACAAACCACAAATTATAACGACCTTTGACTTTCCCCCAGAAACACTGGCAGTTAGAAGGCCAGATACGTCTGTCAAAATTCTAAAGGAAAATGGGGCAGGAGAGGCGGCTCAGTGGTTAGGAACACTTGTTGCTCTTGCAGAGAATCCAGGTTCAGTTCCCAGCACCCACATGGTGGCTCACAGCCACCTGTAACTCCAGTTCCAGGGGATCCAATGCCCTCTTCTGGCTTCCACAGGCATCCCATGGTGCATAGACATATGCAGGCAAAACATTTGTACACATAAAGTTAAAAAAAAATCTAACAGTCAATCGAAAGGAAAATAATTTCCAAACCAGAATCTTAGTCAAGAGATACCAGAATTCCAAAACCACCTGTGATGCTCAGAATGAGAATGGCCCCATTTGAATGCTTGGTTCCCAGTTGGTAGAACTGTTTGGGAAGGATTAGGGGTGTCCTGGATGGTTTTATATCAACATGATGCAAGCTGGAGTCATTAGAGAAGAAGGAGACTCAAAAGGGATCCCTACCGTGGAATCAGGCTATAGGCAAGCCTGTGGGGCATTTTCTTAATTAATGATCAATGGGGCAAGACCCAGCCCATGATGGGTGGTGCCATCCCTAAACTGGTAGTCCTGGGTTCTATAAGAAAGCAGGCTGAGCAAGCCATGAGGAGCAAGTCAGTAAGCAGCACCTCTCCATGGCCTCTGCATCAGCTCTGCCTCCAGGTTCCTGCCCTGTTTGAGTTCCTGTCCTGACTTCCTTGAATGATAAACAGTGATGTAGAAGTGTAAGCCAGATAAACCCTTTCCTTCCCAAGTTGCTTTGGTCATGGTGTTTCATCACAGCAATAGTAACCCTAACTAGGACAGGAGGTGTGGCCTTGTTGAAGGTGTGTCACCGGGGTTGGGGTTTGAGGTTTCAAAAGGCTCATTTCCAGTTAGCTCTCTCTGCCCTGTGGTTGTGTCTCAAGATGTGAGCTCTCAGCTACTGCTCCAGTGCCATGCCTGCCTGCCTGCCATGCTCTCCACTGTGGTGGTTGTGGATCCACTGAAACTGTAAGCCCCAATAAACTCTTTCTTCTATAAGTTGACTGGTTCATGGTGCCTTATCACAGCAGTAGGAAAGTATCAAAGACAGCACCAAACATTAGCTGAGTCTGAAAGAGAAAGAGAGTGGAGGACATTTTCCCATTCACAAGGCTCTAGAAGGTTTGTTTTCCCCAGGAAGCCATAGTGGGTGTCTTAGGGTTGCTATTGCCGTGATGAAAAACTACGACCAAAAGCAACTTGGGGAGGAAAAGGTTTATTTCACACACAGTTCCACATCTCTATTCATTATCAAGAGCAGGAACTCAAGCAGGGCAGGAACCTGGAGGCAGGGGCTGATGCAGAGGCCATGGAGGGGTGCTGCTTACTAGCTTGCTCCTCATGGCTTCCTCAGCCTGCTTTCTTACTGAACCCAGGACCACCAACCCAGGGATTGTGGGCTGAACCCTCCCCCACCAATCACTAATTAAGAAAATGACCTACAGCCGGATCTTATGGAGGTATTTTTTAAATTAAGGCTCCCTCCTCTCAGATGGCTTTAGCTTGTGTCAAGCTGACATAAAACTAGCCGGCACAGTGGGATTGGGTTCTCTAAGGCAAGGAGAAAGAAGAGCAGGACTAGAGAAGGCTGCCCCACGCAAGAGGAAAGGCCAGGACACCATGATGCAGCTGTGGAGACAGGTCCAAAGGTGGCAGGCTCTGGGGCCAGGCTCAGGAAGATAACTTTTAAAGGCCTGAGAAATCTGAACGTCCCCAAAAGAGGTTCAAACAAATGGCAAGATTTGGAATTTAACTAGTGATGAGTACATAGAAACCCAAGCAAATGAAGAAAAATGATAATTAGCAATTAGGGAAAATGAAAACTTCCACAGAAAAAGGAAAATGATAAAATTTTACTATAGGATCCAATTATGAATAGAGTCAAATTAGTCTTAACTAAGTGATGTAAACATTGATTTCCGGTTTAACAAAAATAAGACAGAGTTATTATAAAAGGACCAGGGACAGGAAGAGCTGAGGGGAATACAGGGGCTAGATTTTCACCTTCTACCCTGGAAGTGAACAGACAATGCTTAAAACCAAAGCTTCCAAAAGTGCACAGTCCATGCATGGCTTTAGGGACCCGGAGGAAAACACTAAGTCCATCAGCAGAGCCATGGAGGTCGATGCCTCCAGAAATGGCTAAGTGGGGAGAAATAGGAATGCACAGCAAACACTACAGGACCACAGACCATGGAGGCTCTGCAGAAAGCCAGGTCTGAGGTACATGCCTGCAATCAGGACCCAAGAGCCTGAGGCAGAAGGATTGTAGTGAGTTCAGAGACCTGCCTGTTACCTCAAACAAAACAAAACAAAAAAACTAAAATAAGTAAGCAAGCAGATAAATAAGTAATTGATAAAAGGTTTTGCAGACATCCATATCAAATATAAAAGCAATCCAAAGATCTGGGGCTGTAGCTCAGTGATAGAGTGCTTGCCTATTATGGTGGTTTCGGTGAGAATGGCCCCCATAGGTTCATATATTTGAATGCTTGGTTCTCAGTTGGTGGAACTCTTTTGGAAGGATTAGGAGGTGTGGCCTCATTGGAGGAGGTATATTCCTGGAGGTAGACTTTGAGGTTTCAAAAGCCCACAACACGTTCAGTCATTCTCTCTGCCCCCAGTTTCCAGTTAAGATGTCAGCTTTCTGCTAGTATACAGTGCTATGGCTACCTGCCTGCTGCCACCCTCCCAGCCATGATGGGCATAGATGAGCCTTCTGATTAAACTGTAAGCAAGCCATTGATTAAATGGTTTCTTTTATAAGTTCCCTTAGTCATGGTGTCTCTCTGCATCAATAGAATAGTAACTAAGACACCTAGCACACATAAAGCCCTGGCCTCCATACCCAGCACTGATATACCTAGACTGTGGTACACACCTGCAGATGCCAGCCCTTGGGAGTTGAAGCAGGAGGATCAAGAGTTGAGCTACTTAGCAAGTTCAAGGTCAGTCTGGGATAGAGATCTGGTCTCAAAAGCAAGCAAACAACAACAAAAATCTCAAGGTGAAGAAAAATACATGTAACAATTGTTATGAAGTAAGATGCTTACTGTCCACATCAACTTAACAGGGTTTAGAATCAGCCAGGAACTACCTTAGTGTGTGTTTGCCAGTATGTGTTCCGAGAGGTTTAATTTATAAGACCATCCAGAACAGGAGAGCCCTACCTCATGGGCTGGGGTCCTAGATGGGAGATGGGAGGAGGCAAACTGAGCACCAGCAGTTCACGTCTCTGCATCCTGCCTGTGGACACAATGTGGCTGGCAGTCTCATGACCTTATTGCTATGCTTTCTTGGCCACAGTGGACTACATTCCCAAGCTATAAGCCAGAGTAAAGCCTTCCCTCCTTAAGCTGCCTTAGCCGGGCATTTTTGATGCAGGGATAAGAAAAGTAACCCATACACAACACACAAATATGTGTACAAAATACACAAAAAGTACCAAGAAAATAAACGCCCAGGAAGGACCATCCAACTGCAACCACCATGCCCACCGGTGTGTTCCCACAACTCTATCACACTTCCCACTAGTGATCATTATCCTGGACTCTGTGTTTCTCCCTGGCTCCTTTTCTTCACAGTGGACTTCATCTCAGTGTGCTCTGCAGCTTCTGAAATGGCTGCTAGTCATCCGTCCCCATCCTGAGGTAGTCGCACATCTTTGCAGTACTGTCTTTTGAATGTGGGTTCAACTAGTAATTCACTTCTAATGCATACAGCATAGCGGAAGCGATGGAAGTCCTCGTCAGAAGTTAGACTGTCAGGGGCTGTGGTTTCTGTCTTGGTGATTTCCCACCTACTCTCTCTGGCTTGCTCTTCCTGAGAGAAGTCACTGCCCAGGTCTTGAAGCAAGCCAATGGAAAGTTCCCCCATCTCCCCCTCCCCACGGTGAGGGTTCATTCTGTGCCACCAAGCACAGGAGTGACCTTGGAGGCCTAGACACTGGAAGAGAGACAGGTCCTAACTTCATGAGACATCTTGAGCCAAAGGTACCCACTGAAGATGCCTTGGAATTCCTGACCCATGCAGATCACAACCATACATTCATTTGTTTCTTTGGGTGGCTCATGTCACAGCCTGCATATAGAGGTAAGAGGAAAACTTGTGGGAAAAGATTCTCTCCTTTTAGCACACAGATCTCAGAGAGGGAACTCGGATCATCAAGCTTGGTGACAAGCACATGGACCTGTCGAATCACCTTGCTGGCACTCGCTGGCATTCGGGTATCTTTAATGGAGGTTTGGGGCTTCACCGAAGTTGCATTTCTCCATTTTCATTACCCTTAGTGTTTTGTGTGATGTTTAGGAAACCCCTCCCTCCCTCCCTGAGGTTATGAGACTCCGCAGTTCATCTGAAACTGGTTTTTCTCCCCCTGACTTTCAGTACTTCCTCCACGTGGAAGTAGTTCTATTTCTGAGTTCTTCATACTATTCCATTGGCCTATTAACCCTACGGTTACATAATAGTTCTCTCTGTAGCCCTTTCTGGGTACCACCTCCAGACCTATCAGGTAGTAGGTGCTCACTAAACGTCTGTGGCTTGAGTATGGCAACTCCTGTGCCATCCCGAATGCAGTGCAAGCCCCAGTCACCCAGGGGAGCACGCCAGAGCGACTCCAGCCATTGTCTTCGGCAGGCTGACCTTTGTCAAAGCGGCTGCCAAATTCCTCGAGCTTGGAGTTGGTTTTCACAATTCATAAGAACACGGCTTCTTGACACTGGCTGTGACCTGTTCCAGAACAGGGTGATGGGAATGACGCCCGAGAGAGGAGAATACAGATCTCCCTTTGCCTCCAAAGGAGTGTGGACACTTGTGGAAAGTAGTCTCTCGCCAGGAGAGTCTTTCCATATGGATCTGAGGGATGTGGTAGCTCCCGCCATTTGTCTGGGGTTGGTTTGTTTGCTGGAATGTCGCAAGAATCAAGCCAGGCCTTGTGCAGAACTCCCTCCAGAAGGATAACTGCGCTCAACTTGTACTCCACGCTCAGGTTCTCCGTCGGACACTGCACAGAGCTGGGGTCTTCCTGCTCAGATCGATCTCCGGTGAAGAACTCAACAGCGTGCATCTGGATCAGCGGTGGCCTTGGACCCCACTGCACGCTCTCCTCAGATGGTTCTCTTTGGCATCTTCAGCAGCTCGCTCCTTTCCCTCTCCCAGCACGTTTTCTTCCTCTGGCTTCCTCAGTGTCCTAAGCTTGCCTTGTGCGCACACCTCTCAATCCCGCCATGTCTCCATCGGTCCCTCTAACTGATCCCAGGAGACCCCGCTCCAACTCTCCTGGTGGCTGGAGCTCTTCCCCTGACTCCCACACCAGACAGCATCCTCACCATCCAGCTGTTGCTCTGGCCCACACCACACAGAACACTCACTATCCAGCTGTTGCTCTGGCTCTGCTGCTGGGAGGCCCCAGCCTGTTCGGCATCAATGTGAAACACAGGCTCTGGGACCAGGCCACAAATTCTTGGTCCTTCCCCATAGTACATGCAGTACACTGTCCCCAGTTTCCCGGTAAAGGGGGACAGCAGCTCACAGAGTTCCTTTTCCATGAATGAGAACAGTGTTTGACACCGTTCTAACGATCCACTGTCGACTGTCCTGCCATGACAATCTTCTGGGCAGGATTTGCTTTGACAGAACTGGAGGAAAACCCCAAGACTGTCCTTCATACTCTAATGGCTTGGTGACCTTGAACGAACCCTGTCCCTGTCCTGTCTTCAGGGAATCAGGTCTAATCCAGCCCTGCCTATCTTACCAGAATGTGCAAGAGCTATCAGCCTTCTGTGCATGTCACAGAGAGAGGCATGTGACTGCCTCTGGAAGAGCCTCCCCCCTGGGGCTCTGTCCTCATGGCAAGGACAGCCGCACAGGACGTGGAGGGAGAGGAGGCATGAGACACTGCTGTTCGGGAAAGTCCGGCTTCTCCACAGAGCTTTGTCATCTGCCAGGGCTCTCGGACTTCTAGGTGGCGGCCGCTTCTCCATCTCCCCTGCTCCATCAGATCCTGTCAGCGTCACCTCAGAGAGCCATCAGTGTGTGAACACTCGTCTTCTCATTTGGGTACAGCCTTGTCCTCTCAGGTGGAGCCTGAGGTGCTGGCTAGCAGGCCTCTGCTTCTGCTGGCACAGCCACACCTTGGACCACCATGGTTTCACCGCAGCAGGGGGATCGCTTATCATCAAAGAGCATGGCAGACATTCCTGGGTCCTTCAGAGCGAAAGCCAGTCCTTCCAAGTGCCTAAGGACCACCCCTCTCACACCCACGGGACCTCTTTGAACCCCTTTGCCATGAGCCTCCTGCTTCCTCCTCTGACATCCGCTCAGCAACTCAACAGCCTAGCTTTATGCCCCCGCTCCTGGCTTTCCTACTAGTTACTCCTGCTTGGAAGCCTCTTCCCGCACACTACAGCAGTCCTTGGCTCACATGCCAGTGTCTTGGTAAGGCTCCTGGCCACCCTATTCCTACCTGCATTCCTGCTGCACCCACCGTGCCCCAGCTCCTGTCCTGGGACCGCCCCCCACCACACCTTAGCCCATGTATCACACCACCCAACGGGATGCACATTTGGCTTTGTCGGTCCTATTTGCCAGGCCCCCTTACGGATGCATCCCTGCTACTCAGTGAATGTTCGTTGAACAAATGCGTGGAAGAAGACAGGGGGTGGCCCATTTAGTCACAGAGGCCCGCACAAGCTGGCCTGAGGACTGTCACCCCAATGTTACGTGTAAGCAACAAAAAGCCTCAAAGGATAACCAACCAAACTGGCTCCTCCCAGCAAGTGAGAGGACCTGACCTCTGTTCCCAGCCCAGACAGAGCAGCTGCAGCAGGCAAGACAGGAGACAGTCTCTGGGCCTAGCTAGGTCCTCACTGGCTTGACAGGGCCTCTGCCACTGGCTAATGGCAAGGCTGTGTGTGTGTGTGTGTGTGTGTGTGTGTGTGTGTGAGAGAGAGAGAGAGAGAGAGAGAGAGAGAGAGAGAGAGAGAGAGAGAGAGAGGGAGGGAGGGAGACTGACTGGCTACTGCCTGCTCCTCAGAAGGAACCTGATAAGCTGGTGCTGAAGGAGACATGTCATGGAGTCTTTACTTCTGCCTTTGTCCAGGGCCCTACTTAGCTCTAATAATCAAGTATCCTCAGCATGGCAGGGCCGGCCATTGCAGCTATTTCTCAAGGGCTTGTGGGCCTCAGCTCCGAGGCCCTGGGGAAATGTGGGGAGTATGTAAAGAGGTCACTGAAACTCAAAGTTAGCTGAAAAGTAAACGCCTTAGGGGACGTCAGGGCTCTTCCTGCTTATTCCCACCCAAAAGACAGTTTCTTCTCTAAACATCTTCAAATGCCAAATGACAGGCTGAACACAAGTCCTGTAGACCATGTGCCGTGATGTGGGCAGAAAGTCACTCCCTGATCCCTTCATACTCAAAGACAGTGAACTGTTTTCCAAGAGCTGACTTTGAGTTTAGCGACATAAGGATGTTCCCCTTTGACAGCCTGGATCTTTCCAAGGCACGTCTAAGTCTATCCCTTTGTTTCCAGACCTAGGAATGAACAGCATGTGCCCCGGGAGGTGAGGAAGCGCCACCGCCAGAGTCCAGGGACACCCCAGCTGAGCTTCCCTCATCTTGGTTTGTTTCTGTTCCCCCACCCCTGCCCCAGCCTCTGGTTTCTTCCTTTTGATCCCCCACCCCAACCTTGCTGGAGGGAGCAGCATTTGAGGGAAGCCAGCTGCCCTTCCCTCCACAGTCCATCTTCTGCTCAGAGGGGGTGCTGTCCACCTCTATGGATGGTTATTAAATCAAAAACCAGATGGCTCATCTGGCAAAGCTTTCTCAATTTGCAATGTTTCTTTCTTCTTATTAAAAAATATTTCCATGTTTTCTGATTGGGAAATGTTTAACAAAATGTGTGGAAACGGAGGAAAGCTATGCCTAGAAGGAGCACTTACTGGGGGAGCGTCTTCCAGGAGGATGTGTGTGGTGAAGAGGGTGTGGACTGGGAGACCAACAGGGAGGATGCCCACGCCGCCAGCGCTGCCACGCCTAGCTGTGGTAAGTGCTTGCCTCTTCACATTTCAGGCCTTCCCTTTGACAGGAAGCACGCCCTGGCTCTCCCGGGTTTGTGGGATCACCACATGAGAAGTCACACGTATCTCACACCTAGCTCTCTGCACACATGGCAGCCTCAGTTAACCACTGCGCTCAGTCAGTCAGCGAGTGAGAGTCTAACTTCACGAGGCTAGACTCCAAACATCAACGTGACAAAAGCCATGATTAACTGAGACAAATGTGTTGAGATGAGCCTAGACACATTGGACAAGGGACCTGCTTTGAAAATAGTATGTTTAGGAGGAGCCAACCAGAATGACTGGGGTGGCAGGGCCCAGGTGAGGAGGGTGGCTCAGGAGAAGGATGAGGTTGGCTGAGGGCCCAGGAAGCCGCGCAGGTCAAGACACACTCTCCCCCAATCTCCAGCATGGGATTTTAGCACGCAAGAAGGCACGGGGTAGGAAGGGGGGCTGTGCTGGTAGCTGCTGTCCCTAACCACACGCCTTCCTCCCCCACCCTCCTCTTGCCTTCTCCTTTTTCTTGTTTTTCTCTTCTGTCAGTCTTCCCTCTTTCTTCTCTTCCCCTCTCTGTTTCCCCTTCACCTTCTCGGCCTCCTGGGAGGGCTCAGGACGGAGGGAGCCACTTTCAGGGGATGATCACCCAGGCCTCCACAAGTCATCATTCATTCTTGGGGGACACCAGTCTTTGCTCAGACCTGCCAGGTATGATCAGATACAGGTGGCAGAAAATGAGTCAGGACAAGGTCCCCGGTCCAGGGAGTCCCCAATCCAGGGAGCGCCGGAGGAGTTGAGACCATAGAAAATGAGTGGGAACAGCTGTACCAGGAGGTCTGTGGTCTATTAGCATGAGGTGTAGGGGTGGGGCCGTGGGTAATCAACTGATCTCTGACTCTGCTCTTAGAGCAGTCCTTTCTTGGCCGCCCAGATCCTCTCTGCACCCACCACCCCTTCTCTCCTGCGTGTGGACAGCGCCACCGCCATCTTCTATGACCTGGGCATTCTTCCTGAGCTTGCTCCACCATCACTATACATCCAGTGAGTTGTCCTGCGGATCTGGGTTCCATGCTCTTGCATCACAGCACTCCAGCGGTGTCCTCACCAGGCAGGCACCTTGCCTCACGGTCAGTCTACACCTTAGCTCCCTCTAAACTGCAGTCAAGGAACTCTGCCCAAACATAGGCACCTCCAGTGCTCCGATTCAACAGTGGCTCCCACCGGCCCGGAAAACAAGTAGGAAGAAGAAATGGCCTCCAGAGTCACACGGGGCACGCATCAGCACCACGGCTGAGGGGCCTGCCCCGGGGCTGTGCTGGTTCCCAGCCCTGTGAAGACCCTCCTTGCTCTCCTGGACTCTGGTTTGTTATTTTCCCTGGGAAGGAGGCTGGGATTCAGCTGCCATAATGGACTTGCACCGAGGCACCTGCGGAACAGAAGCCTGGGATCTGAACAAAAGCTCTCCTCTGTCATCAGGTTGGGAACTGTGGCTTTGACTGAAGAGCTGAGGACTGTGTCCTTAGATTGAGGCCATACCTCCCCCTCTGGCACTGAAGGAGAGAGGCCCAGATTGTCTTCCTGATCCCCAGCAAGCAGCTGCTGCTGCTGCTTCCCTACGCTGTACGCTCACACTCCTGAATGCTGCTCACACTCCTGAATGCTGCTCACACTCCTGAATGCTGCTCACACTCCTGAATGCTGCTCACACTCCTGAATGCTGCTCACACTCCTGAATGCTGCTCACACTCCTGAATGCTGCTCACACTCCTGAATGCTGCTCACACTCCCTAATGCTGCTCACACTGGGCCTCCTGTCTGGGACTCCTTTGAGCTGAGGACATCAGCTCCTTTAGACTGCCTTCCCGACCAAGCGCCCTCTGAGCTTGCCAACTCTCTGCCACTCCTCGACACAGGCCTTGCCCAGATCCTCAGGCAGGTCAGCAGAACCAGGCAAACTGTTGAAAGAGGCCAGGAATGAACCAGGGCTTTGGAAGAAATGACATTTCAGCGTTGTCATTTCATTCCTCTGTGGGGCTCTGCTGTCTTGGTTTTTACTCAACTCCACCCACCCAGAGCCTCCGTCCCTGTCTGGGAGTCTTCTCCCTCCTGGTTGAGCCTCTCTTGACAACTGCCATCGGTCGCGGAGCGTGACTTGTAGGCAAAAGGCTTTCTGAGGGCTGAGTTCCCATACACAGGGACCAAAATAAAAGTAGTTGGGATTCTTGCAAAGTATTTCCCCTGTGATCTTAGAAGCATTCTATTTCTCATCGCATTTTATTTCTGGAACCATCTCCATGAGGTAGGTAGGGCTGGATCGTAGCTTTATTCCAGGAAAGAACCACCACTGTTACCGTTTATCAAGTACCAGCTCGGAGCCACGTGTGCCCAAACTGTGCGCACTCTCCGATCCATGAGATGAATACTTACCAGTTCTTGTTTCCTGACTGGAAACTCAGCTCCACTCAATTAGGGGATGTGTACACAATAAAGCATTTGCTTGAGGTGGAGGTGCATGCCTATAATCCCAACACCCAGGAAGCTGAGGCCAGAGGATCAGGAGTTTGAAGATAGTCTGAGTTGCATAATAAGTTCAAGGCCAGCTTGAGCTACACAGCAAGACTTGGTCTAAAATACAGAACAACAAAAACCTAGGGTTGGAGATAAACCTCAGAGGCAGAGGGCTTGCCTAGCACATGGAAGGCTCCAAATTCAATCTTCGCCACCTCCCCAAAAAAGTAAATGAATAAAGCCTCAGCTGAGTGGTTGTACTGGGTGTAAGCTTGCATTTGCCTGAGTCCACAGCCCTGTGCTTGGCCATATGATGCCTCCAAGAAAACAAAGGCCCAGGGAAGTTGGGTGGAGAGGTTGCTGGGGCCTTCCCCCTTTCTGGCATCTGAGCCCGGATCTCTATGAAAAGGACTTTTGTAATTAAGAGCTAGGGTTGCCCTGTTCAGCCTTGTAGGTTATGTACAGCCCCAGGAAAGGACATTCACAAAGGCTTCAATGGCACCCCCTGGAAGGGACTACTGCAGAGACCCTGGTCCTGGATGGAGCCCAAAAGGAAAGAAGGGGGTTTTCTCCTCAGAATGAAAAGCAGGCAGCCAGGCAAGCAAATTTCCCACCTAGACAGGGTTAGTGTGGGAGGGAGGTGGGGATCACTCTGTGGCCAAGAACAAATAGGAACAGAAGGAGGGATGCCCTGAAAAGAGTTTCCTTGCTCATTTACCCAAGGGAAAGGCGTGAGCGCTTTGGGTGGGAAACGTCCCCTGCCATGGAGAAGTGGGTGCTGAGAAGGAACCCAGGAAGCCAGGGGAGACGGGAGAATTCCAGCTGGCTGAGTTTGCAGCCGTTAGAAAGCCATGGAGAAAAGGGTCATTGCAGAGCCAAGGACTGCAGGCCAGGCCAAGGACAAAGTTAGCCTTTGTCCTCATCTAAGGACGAGGCATAGGGCTCCCTGACCACAGTATCTCCTTCGAAAATGTTTCCCTGGGCCTGGGCATCACATGTTTCCAAGAAAAGGTGGCCAAGTGTAGCAGGTAGTAGGTTCTTAGGAGCTAGCTCCAGTCCACTCTTCCTACTGCCAATTCCCTGAAACTTTAGTTGGCATGATTAACTGGAAGGTTCTGGAACACAACTCAGACATGAAGCTTAGTACTTGAGAAGAAAAGGATGGAGACAGCCAATCGCACTCAACTTTTCCCCTCAAGAGGAGTTTTCTTGCTGGATAGACTTTCAAGTCCTCAAAGATGGCGTGTCCCATGACCCACAAGAGCAGCCTCTGGAGGCAGTGTTCCTTGCCGGGGCTCAGGTCACAGCCTTGGGCCTCTTAACCATGGGGGGTGAAAGCTGCCAGCATTAGAATTCCCTTTTCCTGTCTCTTGAACCGAGAGGGGCTTGCTGGAGGAAAGTGAGGGGCAAGACAAAGACGGGATGAACCACGGAGAGTTCTGTCAGCTGCAGGGCCAAGAGGGAAGGCGTGAAAGCTGTCCCTCATGGTACCGATCACTAGGGGCCTCGTGTCCTCATCTAGATGAAGGGCAGGTCTGTGGCTGTGATCTTTGGAGCACTGTCTTGCCCTTCACTCAGCAGCCCACGCTGGCAGGGAAGATCAGGCCGGGCAGTGAGTGACCATCTGCAGTACCCTTGGCTCTTCAAGGCCATCTTTGAGAAGACAGATTCATGGAAGCCTCGTCTCGAATCAGCGCATGATCACACTCAGGCTTGGTGGCAGGTGCCTTTACCCACTGAGCCACCTCCCTGGTCCCTGTTTCATCTTTAAATCACACTCTGCCTCCTTCTCTATCTTCCTTCCCACTCCCAGAGCACCTGGAGCTGGGCTGGTTACACAGGCAGAAGCCAGGAGGCCTATGGCATCTCAGGAAACAAGACAAGGCCAGGGACCAGGTCAGGTGGGGACCCTCAGGCTGGTTTTGGCTCCCAAGCCAGTAAGTGACTTCCTCTGATGGCTCCCAAGCCAGGACTTTGACACTGACCATCATCTGGGATCCACGACAGGACAGTAGAGAGGACTCTGGCCACAAAACCACTGAAGAGTAGGAATGACTACCCTCAGAGTTATGCAAGTCTGTCTGTCTATCTGTCCGTCCGTCCGTCCATCCCCCTCCTTTCCCTCCTCTTTATCCCTCCCTTACCCCAGGGAGGCCTCAGGATTCCTTGGTCCTAGTGTCCCTGGCCCCAGCTGTTTTAGAGGAAGCAGCCTCTCAGAAGAAGGTGCTTGTAACATGTTGCTAGGCAACAAAAATGTTGCCTGAAAACTACAGCCCACCTCTGACACTTCCTAGGACTGGGAACCCTCAGATGAGAGCAGAGAGGCAGGGAACAAAGGAGATGCAAAGGGAGGGGCATGCTGGAGCTGGGGAACCCCAGGGCGAAGGCAGTGAGGCTGACAGGTGTGCAAGCCAGGCATCGCGCAGATGGAGGAAGCCTAGCCAGAAGCCAGCTGGGTGGTAGCTTCCTGCAAAGCCTCCTCTGTTTTGTTTCTGTCCTGTCTGCTCTAACTGGGGATGAGGTGTCATTAAGGAAGATGATGGTGATGGCTGACTAGGGATTTTTATTAAACACCCTTTGAGCAATGGCCTGATTCTCCACTGGCTTTCACAGATTCAGAATTATATTCCAAAGCAAAGATGGCCTCAGCCATCACCCACACCTGACATCTATTTGCTTGTTGGCCTAGGTACCCGGGGCTCCGTGAGTCTGGGCCAGAGCAACACACACGATGCCACACACCTGGCTGCCAGGGGACCCAGGCCAAGTCAGAACCTGCCTTATGCACCTCCCCAAGCCTCCATCCGCATCTCTAAAGTGGGAAGGTGACTCTGCCCTGCCCCCTTCACAGAGTACTGGGAAATGACAAAGGAAACCAGAGGGCCAGGGGACAAGAAGGCACCCCTCCTCTGTTCTAGAACCATCCCCAGCCCCTGCGAGGGCAGGGTCTGGCAGCCCTTGTGAGATGACCTGCCAACAACCACCAGAGGCATGGCATAGGACTTCAACCACGATGGGAGGGCCCCAACTCTTCCATCAGAGAAGTGGGAGTGACCTGCAGCAACCATCCACCACTGTGAGAAGTCAGGGTAGAGCAAAGCCTGCAGCCAGCACTAGCGAGCAAGGGCCCCTCCTCCTCCTCAGACTTCTAAGTCCGGCGGGGTCCCAGCACCCTCCCTGTAGTGTACTTTGACAAGCTGGTCCCACAGTGACAGGCTGATAGTCACAGGAGACCATAGTCTAATTTCTGAAATAATGGACAGCCTCAAGATAGGTCTATTCCCTACATAAAATCCTAATATAAATTATAAACAAGAGCAAAACACATTAAGAATGTCGCTAAGGAGAACCACGTCTGTTACATTTGACAAAATAATAATTAAAAGCTACTAACCAGTCAGCCATAGCGTTTATTTAACTCTGTAATTTTGACAACATAGATGCTGGTTTTGGTTTGCATTTTCTCAGAAAAAGTCTATCCAATCACAGTCCCCCCTCCCCAGAGAACAGTGGGCCATTTCCATCTGTGCTCCCGTATGGGAAGTGGGTCTCCTCTGAAAATCACTATTGTTGTTTTTTTTTTAAATCACACCAATCATAATTTTTTTGAGACACCAGACAGCATGCCCTCAAGAAATCGTAAAATAAGCAGTTGGCTCAAACTGCAAGACAAACCTAACTCATTCCCCACAGTATGCTCTCTCCCCTGCTCGCTCTCTCGTCCCCAGCACAACCAGCCCTGCCGCAGGCAGCAGGTAGCCACCAGCCCCAGGTCTCAGGCCTCCACTCAGGGAGCCCCCACATCCTCCTGCACAGATGGGATCCCTCTGTTCCCATCTTGCCCCTCGCTCTGTGGGTCAGGAGAAGCAGAGAAGCACGTGGGCCGCTTTGGGCTCTGCTGGTTTCTTGAATCACCTAGCGGGTGAGCCGGGCGCTCAACTCCCGTCTGTAGACCAGGAACACCGGAAGGCCCAGGGGCTGGTCAAGAGCCAACCACGGTCCCGGGCACTGAACTGAGGGTCATGGCGGGTCCCTGCTCTGTGACACGATGAGCCCAGGCTCGCTCTCTTCCCTCCCACTTCCCCCTCCTTTCCTTTTCTCATTGCCTCTCTCTGTTCCGGTCTCTTCTTTCCTCCTTCTCTTTTCTATTCTTTTCTATTTCCTCCCCTTCCTGTCCTCTCCTGAGTGTGTGTGTGTGTGTGTGTGTGTCTGTGTGTGTCTGTGTGTGTGTGTGTCTGTGTGTGTCTGTGTGTGTGTGTGTCTGTGTGTGTGTGTGTCTGTGTGTGTGTGTGTGTCTGTGTGTGTGTGTGTGTGTCTGTGTGTGTGTGTGTCTGTGTGTGTGTGTGTCTGTGTGTGTGTGTATCTGTGTGTGTGTGTGTGTCTGTGTGTGTCTGTGTGTGTGGTGTGTGTGTGTGTGTGTGTGGTGTGTGTGTGTGTCTGTGTGTGTGTGTGTCTGTGTGTGTGTGTCTGTGTGTGTGTGTCTGTGTGTGTATGTGTGTCTGTGTGTGTGTGTCTGTGTGTGTGTGTGTGTGTGGTGTGTGTGTGTGTGGTGTGTGTGTGTGTGTGTCTGTGTGTGTGTGTGTCTCTGTGTGTGTGTGTCTGTGTGTGTGTGTCTGTGTGTGTGTGTGTCTGTGTGTGTGTGTGTCTGTGTGTGTGTGTGTGGTGTGTGTGTGTGTATGTGTGTCTGTGTGTGTGTGTGTGTGTCTGTGTGTGTGTGTGTGTGTCTGTGTGTGTGTGTCTGTGTGTGTGTCTGTGTGTGTGTGTGTGTGTGTCTGTGTGTGTGTGTGTGTTCGTGCGTGTGTGTGCGTGTGTGTGTGTGTGTGTGTCTGTGTGTGTGTGTGTGTGTGTGTGTGTGTCTGTGTGTGGTGTGTGTGGTGTGTGTGTGTGTGTGTGTGTGTGGTGTGTGGTGTGTGGTGTGTGTGTGTGTGTGTGTGTGTGTGTGTGTGTGTGTGTGTGTGTGTTCGTGCGTGTGTGTACATGTCACGGCACGTTTGAAGGATGATGGTCAGAGGACAACTCACTGGACTCGGTTTCCAGTTTTTCACCTTCTACCACGCGGGTCGCCAGGCTTGGTGGCAAGCCCCTTTTCCCATTGAGCCATCTCAGTAGCCCTTTCCTGTTTCTTCTGTTTTTAAAGACAGGGTCTTATTATGCAGTCCAGGCTGGCTGGAACCCACAACCTCCCTGCCTCTGCCTCCGGGACCTCATGGTAGAGGTGCTGCATACAGGTCGGGTACCACTCTGGCAGCTTGGGCCCAGGCTGCCTCCCTCCCGTGCGATGGTTTTCACCGTGAGCAATAAAGCTCCCATGAGGAGACGTGAGGGTTATTGCAGTCACTCACCGCAAGGACTCGGCTAGTTTACCCTGGTTACTGGGCTTGGGCAGGGGAAGCTGGAAGACTCTAAATTAAGGAATGTGAATTAATCTTCTGTTGGGAACACTGAAGTGTAGCAGAACTAGAAGCTTCTACAGACAGGGAAACAGCAGGGGTCGGTGCCAGCAGGTGTGGAGAAAGGTGAATTTGAAGGGAATTACGGACAGGAACTACAGAGCTTGAAACCCTTCATGGAAGGTTGGGTGGGGTAGGCACGGGCGTGGGGTAGCTAACAATGCTGACCTTGGAGACAACTGTGGCCCATTCGCCCATCTTCGCAAACCTACGAGTGAGCTATGAACACAAGTGATGAAATCTCCATTTCCTCAACCCCAGGAATGACCAGTGGGAGGGGCATGCATCCATAAAAAGCAGAAATACATTCTTTTTCTGCTGGCTAGAAGGAAGATGTGATGGCTGGAGCCTCAGCAGCCTTCTTGAACTGTATGAAGAAGCCACGTCTCCAGAGCAGTAGGGCAGCAAGGGAGGAGTCTCTGTCCCTGATGTTGTTGGGTGCCCATCTTGCTTGGACTGACCCTTTTCCCATTTTCTTTTGCCCAAGAAAACTTTATTATTTTGTGTAAGCTATTGTAAGTTCTTCGTCAGAGTCAAAAATCTAATATGACAGACAAAAAAAAAAAAAAGAAAACTGATAAAACTCCTGAGAAAAACAAGAGTTAAAAATAGAGAAGCAGAGAGAGTTCAGGGCAATGTGAGGGTCCGAGCACAGACCCGATGCCTGGGACACCAGTGCACGGGGACACACACGGGCACCACTCCTCACCAGGCACAGCGGTGTATTAGGATGAAAGCTCCTCTAAGTCACTCGCGCCCCTTGCTCGGCCTGCTGCCGTGGGCTCCCTTGTTCTCTGAGAGGTTTTCTTGCTCATCAGTAAGGCGCTGGTGACGGTGACAGTCGTCCCTGTGACTCAGATGGCTCCCTCACAACACTAAATGTCAGCCCTCAACACAGTGCTCAGTCCCTGTGGGGCTGAGGTGGCCCTCCCTCTACTGCAGCTGGATTTCCTGCCATGGAGTTGCGGGGGCATGGGGGTAGGGGGGTCAAGCACCTAACAGAGCAACCAAAGGTTGAACATGGAAAGGTGGGCCGAAGGCAGATTTCGTGTCTGGACTAACATCCGCTGGGAGATGGACATGGGTTTTTCTTTTTTTTTTTGTTTGGTCATGGAACTTATCCCTTCCCCTTCCTTCCCTCACCATCCAAGGATTCCCCACCTTGGAAAGCTTTGAACACGGCCTTCTGCTGGGAGCAGAGCCCTTCTCAACATACCAGAATGTCCTTAGCATTCCCTGGAAGAACAACGCAACTTCTTGACTGTGGCTGGATCCGTTCTTAGCAGAGTGAGAGGGGATCATTACCCGGGTGGTGGTGGGGGGGGGCTTGCAACCCCTTCCCTCCAGGTGTCCCCAAAGCAAACAGCTTGGAGGAAAAAAGTGTCATTGCTAAAGAGAGTCCACCTTTAGCACCACAGGCCGCCGTAGTAATTTTTGGGACAAGTACTGCTTCCCAGTACACTGATGGGGGCGGGGGGGCTCCTGCAAGGCTCACTCCTCAGGGGCTGGGTGGGGGGGCTCCTGCAAGGCTCACTCCTCAGGGTCTGGGGTGGGGGGCTCCTGCAAGTCTCATTCCTCAGGGGCTATCCTGTACCCAGAGCTCAGAGTTGCCATTGTTAGGAAATCTTCCTGATTTCCGTTTCTAGACTCTTCTAAGAGATGCCATCCCTTAACTGTAATGCAATTTATAATTAATGTGCATTTAACATAAATAAAAGTATGAAGAAAATAGCAACAAATAAACAAGTTTTGCTGTTTGAGTGTCAAAAAGTAGAAGCATACTGTGAACGGAAAAGGAAAAACACGGAAAAAATGTGAATCAGAAATAACAGAAAGAGAAACTCAGCTGTGAAAAAAGTGAGGATGGGGGAGACACAAGGCAGGCCAGAACTCTAGTGCCGCTAGGGATGTGGCCCGGGGACCGGTGGCCCAGTGCTGAAGTCACCCTGGCGGCAGCCCGCTGAACCTGGGCATGGCAGCACCCTAGAAGACTCAGGCTCAGGGGAGATTTGGGCACAGCGGCCCCTGTGGCCAGGCAGGTGCTGTTCTCACCCAGGCCGCACAGCTCGGGTGAGGGGACAGAGGACAGAGAATCACCAGCCTTACATTTCCCCACCCTCCTTGCAAGACCACTGCCTCTCTTTCTGTGATTTCTGAATGCACCCTAACTTGCAGGATTCCCGGGCCTTCCCACCAAGCAAGGCGCCAGGCAGCATCTGGGAGGCCCCCCCCCCCCACACACACACACACATACCGTGGTGTCACAAGCCCAGGACATAGCCATTCCCAGGGAGGCTCCAGCGAGAGGACCCACAAGGCTCTTACCATCCCGCCTGTCTCTAAGGCCATCGGCTGCTAGACAGGAAGGGAATCTTCCAGAAGGAACTTCAACGGCACTTTCCAGGGAAGTTAAATATGAAAACTACGCGGCCCGACCCAACCCTACTTCCCAAGCCCTGTCGATAAGACACTAGAGTTCATGCAGAGGGGACAATGAGGGGCTTGTCGAAATTGTGAAAGCCAGCCGCCTCTCTCGGTTAAAAATTCGTGTATAGTGTGGACATTGTAAACCAATTGCACTGTCTTTTCTGTCAAAGGGTTAAACAAGACAAAACATCATTTAAAAAAAAAAAACTTTTTTAACCAGTCACTTGCCAGAATTTCAAATTCCTCCAGGGTCAGCACTTCCTGAAGCTAATATATGTGCACAAGGTTGCCCCTGGTGCTCAAGATGGCATGCTGCTTATCAACACACTCTTTAGGTCGACCCGTCCACGAGACAATGTGAGGCGCCGGATCACTTTGCGTTAGGGATAAGGATGCAGACGCAGCCCCACTACCGAGTGTGTGTGCCAGCCTGCCTGCCTGCCTGCCTTGGCACATCTACACCCTCCTGAAAGACTTTGTGAGCCCAAACCCATTTCTTATACATAGACACAGTCTAGTAAAAACACAATAAATCTAACCAAAAGAAGTTCTATTACATCCCATGGAGAAAAGAGCTTGCTATTGGCATGTGTTCCCAAGCATTTCTGTGCATGTGGCTCGCCTGTAAGAGGTGGATGGTGGTGTGCTGTGTGGCGCTAGTCTGTGTTCCTTTCCCAGATCTTACATAAGACTACATTAATATAATCATTAAAAGACTGACTTTTAAACATTGTTGCCTAAGAACTCACTGTAAACATTGCTATACCCTATTTAAACATTCTTTTAAAGATTCTATTTTTATTTTACCTGTATGGGTGTTTCCTTTGCCTGTATGTAAGTACACCATGGGCATGCAGTGTCCAGAGAAGCCAGAAGAGGGCAGCGGATTCCCTGAACCGGCGTTACAGACAGTTGTCAGCAGCTGTGTGGGTGCTGGAACTAAACCCAGGTCCTCTGGAAAAGGAGCCAGTGCTCTTAACTGCTGAGCCATCTCCCCAGCCTCTTTATGTCAGCAGTTAAACCCTAGACGTTCACTTCATTTCTGATTCTTTGATGTTATAAACATCATTACATTGAAGACTTCTGATGTCAGTTTATCGTTCCATTCAAGGAACTTTCTAGGGTTAAAGCTATAAGCCTGCCAGGGCTTCCCAACAAGCTTGTTTCCAGAAAGACAGTGCTAACTCCCTGCCTGCTTTCAGGGTAGGACACAGCCTCACCCCACCATCAACAGGAAGACCTTAGCGGCACCAAGTTAGAGCTTCATGATGTGCTCCATACTGTTTTACTGGCAGAAAACTCACGACTCTCTGGTTAGTGACCAGTACACTATATACTCCACGTTGGTGACTTCCTCTAATTCTCTGCTGTGGCTGCCTTCAGTGGGGAGGTAAACTGTGACCGACGCCCAGGACCACTTTGGACAGTGAGATATTTCCCTCTTGTCATGTTGTTACAAATATTTTTCTCGAGTAACATTTGCTTTTAAATAGTTTTTTTCACTTTTGATCTATCTATATATTCATATATATATATGTATATATATGTATGTATATATATATGTATATATATGTATGTATATATATATATATATATATATACACACACACACACACACACACACAGTAGGGTGTGGTTTGCCTTCATGTATGTGTACCACTTATGTGCCTAGTGCCTATAGAGGCCAAAGGGGGCATCAGATGCCCTGGAACTGGAGTTAGAGATGGCTGTGAGCCACCATGTGGTTCCTGGGAATTGAACCCGGGTCCTCTGGAAGAGCAGCCAGTGCTCTTAACCACTAAGCCATCTCTCCAGCCCTGGCTTCTATTTTTTTAAAGGAGAGAGATCTTAAATTGTATTTATGGTGTAATCAAACGCACCTCCTTCCCTTTACGGTTCTTCTCTTCTGAGATGGTCTGTCTAACATTACTTTTCACCCCAGGATTGATTAAATATTCACTTTGATTTCTGGCTCCTGTTCATATTTCTTCTCTTCTATCTGACTCTTTAATCTACCTGGAATTTATTTTGGCGGCTGGTGAGAGGTGGCGTGCCAATTTGATATTTCATCCAAGCTTCCAATTTCCCCATGAACATTTATAGAATAATCTATTGCTTCCTAATTGGTTTTCTTCCTCCATGATTGGGTTTTCACACCAGGATGTATTTCAGGGTTCTCCATTACGATTCATTGATCTATCGCTACTGGTTTCTTTAGTAATGAGTAATGCCCAAGGGACTTAATGACTCTCTGTTTTATAATACATTTTAGTATCCATAGAGAAAGTCCCCCTATGACTTCTCTTGTGAGAGTCAAGCTGTTTTCATTTATTGATTAAAATGTCCTGTGAATCACTCGTTATTTTCCCTTAAAATTTCTAATTTTGTTTTCCAATACAGCAAAAATTGATTAAATTTGGTAACTTTCAGATTTGTAAATCCTGTTTTTAATATTCATTAGTTCCTGTTTCTTCATTATAAATTTATTCTGCTTTCCATCTAAGGTTTGTTTCATCTTCTAATTAAAATAGTTTCTTTTCCTTCTTCATCTCCTTTTCTTGGCCTTTTGAGACATGATCTTGGTATATAACCCTGGTACTCAATATGCAACCCTGGCCAAAAACTAAAGGCAATCCTCCTGCCTCAGCCTCCTGAAGCATGTACATAGACATGTACTACAATACCTGGCTTCCTTCTTCACTTTAAAAAAATATGTATTTATTTTTTTAAAAACGTATCAGTGTTTTGCCTGTGTGCATGTCAATGCACCACATGTGTGCGGTGTCCACAGAGGCCAGACGAGGGTGTCAGAGTTATGAATGATTGTGAGCTGCCATGTGGGTGCTGGGATTTGAATCTAGGATTCTGGAAGAGCAGCAAGTGCTCTTAACCACTGAGCCATCTCTCCGTCCTCCTTCACTTTTTAACAATGAAAACTGTGAAGAGTACTTTTCATTTGAGTACATAGTTCTCCATCAAAACTTTAGTATTTCAGGTTTTCTTTCTTATTTTTTTATATGTGTGTATGTATGAGTGTGCGTGGGGGGGGGGGTGCATGTGTAAATATGGAGGCCCAAAGCTGATGCTGGATGTCTTCCTCAATCCTTCTCCACCTTATATATTGAGGCAGGGTCTCTCAGTAAACTTGGAACTTGCCGTTTTGGCTCATCTGTCTAGCCAGCTTGCCGGGGAGATCCTGTCTCTACTTCCTGAGCGATGAGATTACAAGTGGGCTATCATACCCACCGGGCTTTTACATGGGTTCTGGGGATCCAACCTGGTCCTCAGCTTACATGACAAGCTTTACCACCACGCCATCGCTCCAGCCCCCAGATTTTCAACCTCATCTTTTCTTTCATCACTACTATTTTATTTTGTTTCGTGTGTATTGGTGTTTTACTTGCATGCACGGCCATGCACCGCTTGTGAGTCTGGTGCCTGCAAAAGCCAGAAGAGGAAGTCAGAGATCTTGGAACTGGAGTACTGGGAATGGAACCCCGGTTCTCTGGAAGAGCAGCCAGTGCTCTGAATTGATGAGCCACCTCTCCAGCCCCCTTTATCTAGAATGTTAAATGGCTCCTTTGAAGCACATAACAATTTGAGCTGTGCAGTCAGCCTGGCTCCGTTGCCCTCTGCTTTGCATTGACATAATAACTCTTCACTCTTACTTTTTTCTGGGTCCCTTTGCTTTAGCTTCCTCTTCTTAAAATAGCATGAAAACAGCTTTTGCTTTGAAATCTCATCAAAGTGAGGC
Organism: Peromyscus californicus insignis; assembly: GCF_007827085.1. NCBI lineage: Eukaryota > Metazoa > Chordata > Mammalia > Rodentia > Cricetidae > Peromyscus > Peromyscus californicus. The sequence goes on along the minus strand of NW_026294617.1, from coordinate 69,195,817 downwards.
AAACTCAACTAATGTTGATCATTATAAATTTTAGATTTGGTTCTCTCTCATTGGGTTTTGCGATTCTGCTCTTACATTTTCCGGTCCCAAGTCCTTGTTTCTTCTGTCTTAACTTAATGGGACCCAATATTTGGAAAGTGCAGTTGCTTAACCACCTCGTGACTCAGCTTCATCCTGTGTGAAATGGGAATGTCGCAGTCCCCAGGCCTCACACTGGTGAGGTACCAATTTAGGGGGTGGGGGACAGCTCATAGCTGATGCTACTGTTATCCTTATTGTACGGTTTTAAAGTCCTACTTGTGGGAGCCAGAGAGGTAGCTCAGAGGTTAAGAGCACACTGGCTGTTCTTCCAGAGGACCAGGTTTGATTCCCAGCACCCAAGAGGCAGCTCACAACTGTCTGTGACTCCGGTTCCAGTAAATCTGATGCCCTCTTCTGGCCTCCATGGACACTGCACAGACACACATAAAATAAAATTAAATAAATAAATCCTCATTTTTTTTTTTTTTTTTTTTTTTTTTTTTTTTTTTTTTTTTTTGGTTTTTCGAGACAGGGTTTCTCTGTGTAGCTTTGCGCCTTTCCTGGAACTCACTTGGTAGCCCAGGCTGGCCTCGAACTCACAGAGATCCGCCTGGCTCTGCCTCCCGAGTGCTGGGATTAAAGGCGTGCGCCACCACCGCCCGGCAAATCCTCATTTTTAAATCCTACTTGTGGTAACCTTAACGTTTAAATTATGATTTCAACTATATTTTTCTGATTACTGAGTTTAAGTGTTAGGGATTAAAATTCTCTACATCAGATGATGGATTCAACATGTTTTTAACTAAACCCCTCAAGCCCTCCCATTTTAAACTTCTAACGATTTGCAGTCCCCTAATTATTGTTGAATTACTGTTTTTATTTCATGCACCTACTCCGTAGAAACTACTTTTCCTTTGATATTAAAATTCGGTTTGGCAACCATGCACAAATGTCTTTATTTCGTTTTGTACAGTATACCTCTGTCCACCTCTCTGGCTTTCACATCAGTCTGTTATTAAGATCTTAATTGTTAGTCTTTTTTCCTTTCTTCAAATGACAGAGTGGGTCACACAACTGCAAACCCTGTCAAGATGTTCTACTGACTCTTAAAATGCAGTGGATCTGAGGAAAACACAGCTGTGTTGTTCATGGGACTCTCAGGTGGCTAACTGTATGATTTAACCCAGTTCCAGAAAAAGTAATATCTAGAGGTAGTTCCTATCGCCCTTCTGATTGGAAAGAAGGTAGTGTTTTTTATTTGCCCCGCCTGAGTATCTGTTACCCATGACAATTCTGGAAAACTTTTCTCCCTGTACATCTTTGATTATACTTTTGTCCAAACCTGGATTTGACAGCCTCCATCTCTGGGCTAATGGTCCTTTCACTCACCTCTTCTAGATTCTGAAACAACTTTGGAAACTATTTATTTGTTGTTTCTTTGTGGAGGAAGGACAAGTGCCACCGCCCATGAAGGTCAGAGGACACCTGTGAGAGCTGGTTCTCATCCCACCACATCAGTTCTGGGGCACTAACTCAGGTCACCAGGCTTGGCAGTAAGTACCCTTATCTACTCAGCCCTCTCACTGGCCCTCTGAGAAAGCTTTAACATTGGCCCTCTATATTCTACTTTTTAAAAAAAGCATCACAAATGCGGATTTTCCCCTTTAGAAAAGCAATTTTGATTTTCAGGAACTTTGAGCATGTGAACCAGATGTGTTTCTATTCCTTTTCTGCCGTCTTCCTCACACAGAGACTGTTCTTTTCTTGCACTGCAAGGCATAGCTAGTCTCCTAAGAGTGCTTCGGGTTTCCCATCATTAGCATCCTTTTGCATCCTCCTTCTTCTCCTCCGTGATGCTGCAGCAGGTCCCCGCAGGACCTGGCTGGGCAGCAGGACCACCTTGACTGACTCCTGCCTTACAGAAGACCAACTTCTCGTTTCTCCAGCTAGAGGCAAGACCAGAAGAGAGCTTCATCCAGTGCTGTGCTTTCTGGTCCATCCTCTGACTCCCTCAACCATCCATTTACAAACATTTAAAATCACAGACTTCCAACAGTAAAAAATGTTGAGCATACGCTGCTCTCCTTTATGTGTGCATGTATGTGCATATATGTACATATATATGTATGTATATACATATAATAAGTTGAACACTTGTATATTGAATACAAGCTTTGGTTATCTTCGATAAAATAGCTATGGCTAGAAGCTCTTATCATTTTCCACACAGTCCCCCATGGGATTTTTGCACCAGGTTCATACTAGAATCTGTACCCCACTGAAGGGCTCCTCACAACCTCAGTCCTGAGCCCTGCGCTTTCAAGCTCTTCTCAGCTCAGTTCAGCGTAGGGACTTCCTGGACTCCCTGCAATGAGCTTCATCCTGCAGACAAGCTCCATACTGCTCTCTTCAAGTCAAAGCCGTAGGCCCTCTGTTCCCTTCTGCTCCTGCCTCGGAGCTTCACTAGTCACTAACAGAGAACAAGAGTATAGGTTGGTCCCTCCTCCTCCTCTTCTTCCTCCTCCTTCACAGTTCTGGGGATCAACTAAGGGCCTCATGCATGCTAGGCAAGTATTTTCCCTGAGCTGTAACCCCAACCCCAGAACGGCCTGATTCTCTCTGGCTCTATAGGCCAGATCTCTAGAATCAAACTCTTCATTAAAATATCTGTATGAAAAAAATTCAGATTCACATAGTCAAAATCAAACGCCTGCTGACAGGCCTGAGACCCTGAGGCCGACAACCTGCAGGGAGTCATATAGACTGTGGAGCCTCAGAGCGGAAGAGCCCAGAGGGGTCCAGCCTTTTAAGAGGGTGGGGAGGGTTTGCTTGGAAGCAAGACACAGCCTGTGTTTGCCAGTGCTGTTGGAGGCCTTTCTGCTCCTCTCAAGGAGACAAACACACACGTGTGGGCTGCCAGAGTTGCTCAGGGTGTGCAGGGAAAGCCGACTTCCCCGGCCTGATGCCCTGGGACCTGGGGCCTCCACTGTTCCCTTTCTAATGCTGCTTGGCATTTGACAGTGTTTAATGAGGAGGTTCCTGGGGTGGCCCTGGGAGGCCTGTGGGAGGTGGGCATGCAGCCAAGAGAATCCTGGAGACTGCTGAGTGCTGCAACTGTCAGGCACTGTCAGAGGCAGTGGTGTGTAATGCCTCTCTGGGGTCCCGGCAAAACAAGCCGAGGTTGCCACCGCCCTCCCGGCAACCAGGTGTTGCTCTCCCAGCACAGGGCTCCTCTGCACCATTATTAACGCCTGTCTGCCCTTGGCAGGAGATGCAAGAACATTTATTGGCCCATAAAAGCCAACTCCAGATAGGAGAAATGACTTCTAAAACGCATCTTGCTGAAGAGGGATTTCCATAGCAACTTCAGAAGTGTGTGCATACAGCTAGAGACAAGTTCAGCTGACAGAAGCCACCTGGACCATATGCAAACCATGGTCTGGGTGGCAGCAGCCAAAACAGGTTCTAGAACCCGTCGTGGTGCTTAATGCCCTCGACAAGTCACTTACCCTCTCTAACCAAAGGTGACAGAGTCACCATCAGATCAAACTGAGAGGCATCAAGGCCATCTTTCCCATATCCCTCTCCCACTCTGGTCCAACTCTCCAGTCTCCCTGTCTCAATGTCTCAGCCAGTCATTCTTATGGTTTGACCTTGGGAAGCACAGGGTCACCTACAGCTCTGAAAGGAACTGGTTGGCCATTGTAAGAGAGTTCTGCCTGATTACATGAGTTCTGTGCATGCTTTCACGGCCCTATAGATCAGACTCTGGGCAAGAGTCAAAGATCATGACATGTAGGGACAGAAATTTGGGGATGGGGGGGGCTCTCAGGATCAACACGAGAAGCAGGGCACAGGCTAGGCGGGGTGCAATGGTAACAGAAACCCCAGGTGATCCCTTAGGGACCCCTAGATGGCCCTAGAGAGTTATGCTCTAGGAGGTAAAGGGCTCTGTAAACTCCCCTGACAGTCAGTGGGTTCCTGCCACCCCTGAGTAAGGGGTGTGACCCTGAGTCAGGCAGCTCCCTTGAGAGATGGCATTTTCACAGCCAGGTGAAGGCGGCGAGTGCCCCAGTCAACAGAGGATGGAGCACGGGCACTCTAATATCCAATGCACACACACAGGCACACACAAATGTACGTGCACACCCACACACGTACCCATGAGCACGCCCAGTACACACACACACACACACACACACACACACACACACACACAGTTGCACAGGCATACATGCATGTATGCACACACATGCGGACTTCACTGGACATGAAGTCGGCCCTGGAAATGGCACGGCAGAGTGATCGAGGACACTGACATCAGAGAAGACCAAACAGCAAGTCTGGCATTTTTTTGTGTCACCACAGTGGCCCTCAGACCTCAGGCTGGGGGAATGACTAGGACAGTCTGGAGCACAATTTCCTGTCCCTGCGGGATCCAGCCTGGGTTGACAAGATAAATTTGAAGTTTGGGGCAGAAATCAGGCTTGCATTCTCGCTGCACACTTGGGAGCCCTGTGACCTCAAACCAGCTACTTTCCAGCAGCCAACCCCAACGTGAGGACAGTCAGGGCTCCTCGGGTCTGGGTTAGGCTGGGATATCATGGAGCGTGAGATACAGAGCCAGCAGAGGAGAAGCAGGAGCCAGGGCACTGCCCCTGTGCTGGGTACCACACATCTAACCCACCCCAAAGCCTGTGATCACAAAGCCTATTCCTAGAGGCCAGGCTACGGCAGGGGCTGCCTCCCTTTGTTTCCTGGATCTTCAGCTGGGGCTCTTGAGCCACGCCTGCGGAGAAGCAGCTGGGAATTCCGTAGCAGCACAGGCTAACCTAGCTCGACAATGGCTGCTCTTGTTTAGCCTGGGCTAACTCAGGCTAACCCAGCCTCGTGCATCTTGATGCAAGCAAACCTTGTCTAACCAGACTAACCCAACCCGGACCTGGGAGCTTTGGAGGGTATTAAATAGCAACTATGATGCAAAGACTTCTGAAAATGAATAAATAAGTTGCCATACTTGTGACAGTTTCAATAAGCAATGCAGCTCCCTGGTAGGTATCTGGTTGTTATGTTCAGGCTGTCTGTTCGTCTGAAATGCATGCCAGACAAGGGGCACAAACATGGAAAACCTGAAGTGCCCCCAAGGGCTATACAAATTCAATTATCACTGTTGGCAATCTTGGCCTCTGAAGATTAGAAAGGAAAGCAGGATGAGTATCAGTGGGCATTTGGTAGGAGTCTGTCTCTTCTGGTTATAAAGAAGGCAACCACCAAGTCCCTGAGTTACCCGGGACTGTGCGATGCATGCCATTAACTGACTGCCATCGCATGGCAAGGTACAGCTTGCAAGGGTGGCTTTGCTTGACTTAAACAATAACTCCATGCAGTAGGCGTCATTCTCCTTCATTCATTGTTGAAGCTCAGGGAGGCAGAGGGACTGGTATTCCTCAGCAGAGAGTCCCACGTGACAGCCAGCATGGTGGCACACACCTGTCATCCCGGCAGGAGGAAGCAGGAGGAGGGAATATGGAAACAGAGGGGTCACAAGTTCAAGGCCAGCCTGGACCACCCTGTCTCAAATAAACAACACAACAGTCTCATGAGGGGTTTGGGGTTGGAAGCAGACAGAGCACTCCTTTCCCTGTCACGGGAATGTATTTGCCAGAGAAGGTTCCAGAGGAAATGTTTAGTATGGATCCCTGCTTGGAGAAGAAGCTCAGCTGCTGAGCTAGGGTAGGGCTTTAGAGAGCCGAGTGGTGTGGCTTTGTGGCTTTGGGCTCTCTAGCAGAGTCCCCCAAAATGGACAGTCACAGCCTCGTTCTCAGAGGCTGCCCCTCTCATTCTAAGGACCATGTTCTGGGCAGCACAACGTCTCAGTCTGAAATCTGAAAGCCATACTCAGAGACTGAACACCCCAAAGACAGTGGGAAATTTAGTTCATGGCTCCCATGTGAGCCTACTCAAGCTAACTCTGCTAGAGTTCTCTGTCCTGTTTTATATCTGCTCAGATGTGGGCACATGGAAGAGCTGCCAGCCAGCCGTAAGTACTGATGTATTAAGGACAGCTACCGGGGTCTGTGTAAGCAGCACGGATTTTCTCCGTGCCTTCCCACACAGAGAAGCTCTCTACCCCTGGAGCATGGCTTTATTCCATTTCAAGTACCCCCAGGAGCATGGCTTTATTCCATTTCAAGTGACTTTTACTTTAAAATGAGGAAGCTACAGCTTCTCGGGCAGACTCCAGAGCCCTTGCCTAGATTTGGACTCTGTATGTGAGATATGATTAGAATGAGATACGGCGTCAGCTTGAGAAAGACAGGTGTCTCCAACAGGGCCTGAGGGGTGGAGGAGGGAGGTAGTATCGGTCCTAATGGGGAGCCACAGGGGTGACTGTTCTGAGAACTGGCTGGTCACTACAGAGCCCTGGGTCTCAGGGAGGCCACAGTTCCTTCCCGACGTCCTTGGTCTGAATCACCAGCCCCCTAAAAATCTTTCCTGAATCTATTTCACCAGCATCATGATTCTCCAACTTTAAAGTGCATATGAATCATGGTGAGAAGCTTCTAGAAGGCCAGTGCTGAGTCAGTAATTCTGGGGTTAAGGCCTTGTATTCTAACAAGCCCCCCAATGAGGCCGATACTGTCAATTTGTGGACCGAACCTTGAGCAGAGACGTATTAGTAGTGATGTGTGATTGAAAAAAAAAAAAAAAAGATCTGTGGGCAAAATAATTGTGGTGATATATTGTGTGGTGATCAGAGAAGCAGAGCAAGCCACAGCCACCACCTCTTACCTCAACAACTCCTCAGCCTGAAAGAGTCTCTAGCTGAAAGCAAAGCTTCTACCGAAAAGCCTTTAGTTCCTGTCTGCTGTGGGATGGTCTGTATGTCAAATGTGTTACTGATTGGTCAATAAATAAATCACTGATTGGCCCGTGGCCAGGCAGGAAGTATAGGCGGGACAAGGAGGAGAATAGAGCTGGGAAGTGGAAGGCTGAGTCGGGGAGACACTGCCAGCCGCCATGATGACAAGTCGCATGTGAAGATGCCGGTAAGCCACGAGCCATGTGGCAAGGTATAGATTAATGGAAATGGATTAATTTAAGCTGTAAGAACAGTTAGCAAGAAACCTGCCACGGCCATACAGTTTGTAACCAATATAAGTCTCTGTGTTTACTTGGTCGGGTCTGAATGGTTGTGGGACTGGCGGGTGGCAGAGATTTATCCTGACTGTGGGCCAGGCAGGTAAACTCTAGCTACACCTGTCTCCTCATGCCTTATATATCTTTCTCACTTCCTGGGATTAAAGGTGTGTATGCTTCCCAAGCAAAGACATGAGATCTCAAGTGCTGGGATTAAAGGTGTGTGCCACCACTGCCTGGCTCTGTTTCTCTCCTAGACTGAGTCAATCTCATGTAGTCCAGGGTGGCTTTAAACTCACACAGATCCAGATCCATCTGAATCTCTGCCTCTGCCTCCCGAGTGCTAAGATTAAAGGTGTGTGCCACCACTCCTTGGCCTCTATGTTTAATCTAGTGACTTGTTCTATTCTCTGATCTTCAGGCAAGTTTTATTAGGGTACACAATATATCACCACAAATAATTATATGAGGAAATTTGAACTAAACAAAAATGAACAGGCTTCATTACATTGCAGGACTTCTTAGAGCTTTTTAAACATCAGCAAGCATCATTAATCTCCAAGAGGAGAGCATGAAAAACCTTGTAAATTGGTAATACTTCTGGTGAAGATATAACCAGAAGGCCTTGACACACTGCTCTAAAAGAAAGAACAAAAGTCAGTTCTGTGTATTTTTCCAGCTTACCTGGGTTCCAGTGTTCCAACATCCTAAGCCAGCTCTGCCCTCTTCTCATTCCTATTTCCTCCTTTGAAGTATGTGAGAACATTCCTGCCTCCTCCATCAGCCCTTAGACCTGGACCTCCCTGCCCCTCCTCCCTTCCCTGTTCCGAGTTCAGAGGCCCCCTGGAATACCTTTCACAGACTCGCACGGTCCAGGCGGCGATGATCCACAGAGAGATGCTGAACACCAGCAGCACCGTGCCAGGGCAGATGGTCATGAGTGTCTTCATGACGAATCTGGTGTTGAAATTGATCTTGTTGAGGGCCCCAATGCTTCGGGATGAGGCATCAGTGAAGAGTTTGCTGTGTAGCAGCATGACTCGGGCGATCAGGTACAGGCGCAGGAACATGGGGATGGACAGGATGATGTCCACATCAGCCTCTGCCCGAGAAGGGGTATAGGAGAAGGCCAGGCGTGCGGTCCAGAAGAACTTGTACTCTCCAGGAATGGGGTGGATGGCACACACCAGCATCTCCAGGCTGATGTAGAGGATGCGCTCGTAGGTCATGGCTATCCGCCAGTCATCTGCACCATTGTCGATCACAAAGAGCTGGAGGAGCAGAGAGTGCGTTAGTGTGGCCAGGACAGGTGAGCAGGAATGTCCCAGAAGACGCTAATGGGGGTTCCATTAGCCTGAACACCTCGGGGCAGGCTGGACTTCCAGCTGTGGTGAGTGCCCCAGTAGAGAGTGGAGACCTGCCTGGGTCGGCTGGATATCTTGGCTAAGACGCCCACTCTCAGCACCTTGCACTCCTCCTCTGGAAGTTGCTTCCTAGGATACCATCATGTCTGTCTGCCTGTCTGTCTGTCTGTTTCAGACAAGGTCTCACCCTGTAGCCAGCTAGCCTCAAACTCATGGAAATCCTCCTGCCTCAACCTTTCCATTGCTGGGATTACAATAAGCCAGCATGACAAGCTGGATATTGAGATTTATAATCAGAAACAATACATTTGGTCTTCAACTTGGCTGAGGCACGAGCTACTAAAACCCCAGGAGAGGACTGGGGTGCAGCAGAGCATGCACAAGACACTGGGTTTGATCCCCAGCAACACACACACACCACCACCACCACCACCACCACCACCACCACATGCATATAGACACATATGTACACATCACACACATACACATACACACACACACACACACACAAATACAAACACACACAACACACACACCCCATACCCCACACACAATGAGCTTTAAAAATAATGAGTCTTTGGGGGCGCTATTATGTTTTGTTTTGTTTTGTTTTGAGACAGGATTTCACTGTGTAGCTCTGGCAGTCCTGAGTTTTGTTATGTGGACTAGGCTGGCCTTGAACTCACAGAGATATACTTGCTTCTGCCTCTCCTAAGTGCTGGGTTAAAGGTGTTTACACCTGTCTATATTATTTAGTGCTGGAGTTGAAGCCCAGGGCTTCACACAGTGTTGTTTGTCACTAAGCCCCGTCGCCAGCACAGTCAAAATCTCCTGAATGCCTGTGTCATGACTGAATGACCATGCTGTGATTGCTTGGGGAGCACTGGCCAACGTTGGGATGGGAGCTAGGAAGAGAATGGCTATCAGTCCCACCCTCCCCAGGGTGGCATCAGTGGCAAAAGATTTCATCAAGTGTGCCACACAGTGAGCTTCTGCAAAACCCAAGGCCAAGGTTTGGAGAGTTCTAGATAGCGGGACACACGGAGGTACCTGGAAGGCGGCACGCCCATAGAAGCCCCAGGGGCTCCGTGCGCTTCCCACTCTCCTGCCCTGGGAGTCCAGTCCAGCTTGTTGCTAACAGGATTCTCTGAAGCATCCTGAAGAAGAATTGTGCAAGTGTTTCACCTGGGTCCAGCAGATAAATCAAACCCAGGGCCCAGGTCACAGGAGCCCCAACTCACAGCTGGTCAGTCAGCCCCGTGTGGGCTTTGGAAGTGGGGCCAGAGCTGAAGAACCAGGCCAGTAGCCAGTGGCATCGAATGCCAACTTCCAATAGAGTGTTAGAGCTGGGTTAAACTGCAAAGCATCCCTTTGGTGTTCATGTTTGGTGTGTGGACAACTCCCACAAATCCTAAGAGCAGAGAGCTTGGCTGGAGGAGGACAGCGGGAGGGGCAAGCGATGGGTCAGTCTCTTTCTGCTATGCCCTGCCAAGCTCCCTTCCAGCGTGAAGGATCCGGCCTCTGTGTGTTATTTTATGCTAAGGGGGATTAAGAGTGCTTTTGTGTTTAAAAGAGAAAAAGCAAAAACAAAAACCCCACATCTCTGAGTCTCAGCAAGTGTGGCTTGATGAAGAGGGGTGTCTCCTGAATCATGGGGCTCACAGGGCAGCCAGGTTCCTGACCCCAACCCAGAAGGGGCAGGAAGTGTCTGCTGTCCCTCCTACACTCTTGAGCCATGCATAGAACATCCACTGCACGGCTCCTGAGCCCAGTACTAACCAGTTCAGTAACCCTGAGTGCGTTACTGGACCTCGCTGCCCCTCCACTCTCATCTGGGGATGCGACATCTGTTGCAAGCAAGCCAGAGAGGCTACCATGGGCACATTGCATGTATCGTGCACAATGGTATGCCCGAGGTACAGTGAACCCCGCCTAACACCTATCACACTATTAGCTATTATGAGCATAGTGGTAACTATTAGCTATTGTTAATATTAGCTATGACTGCTATCTTTTAGCCTTACAAAGGTTAGTATCTTGGTCTTTCCAAACAATGATGACTGGGTTCAGCTATATCTCCATTTCTTTCCAGTACCAACCTTCTTCAAAGCTCTGAATCCTGGGGCCAGGTCATGAGAACCCACTCCAGCAGTCATTCCCTGGATATCTGCCTTGCCTGTACTCAGCTGAGATTATGTGGGGAAGGCCCAGCCTTTGTCCCCAAGGAAGTCCCACTATGGGGTCCCACGGTGCTTGATGACTGTTCAGGAACTGCACTTTCGCCTTTCAACAGACTCAGTCTTCTCTGAACAGAGAGGAGCCTTGAAGGTCCCAAGCCACTGGGGCCTGCCTAAGGCCGAGGCGATAGCCAGGACAGTGGAGGTACCCATCACACCCCATGTACCTCCCTGGCTGCCACCCGCTGCCATGCACCCCCATGAATCCTGCCCAGAGCCCTAGGGAGCTGCTGCCTTCCAGGATGGGAGCTGCCGGCCTTTAATGAAGAGCTAGGGTGGAGGTCTTGTGGCCTAACTCAGCTGGCGCTCTGGGGCAGAGAGCCTCGGAGGGCAGGCATCCACTCGTGCATCGTGAACGGAGAGCGACCCCTGAATCCTGCCTTGGATGGCCAGTTCAGGAAGGCCAGGGAACAGTCAGCCTGGGAGGGGAAGACGCCGATGCTGTGGCAGGAGCTGGGGAAAGATGAGTTTAACCTCAAATCCAGCATCCACAAAGGAGAAAAGTTGGCCGCACTATGTGTTGAGGGCTGGCCAAAGGTTAGATGAACTAAGCCTCCTTCCCTGCCGCTTCTGCCTGCATCAGACTGCCTCCACCTCCTCCAAGGTCTGGGCCCCACCACAGGCCTTCAGCCTTCTCCGCTGCCTTCCCACGAGTCACTCCATCCAAGGAGGAAGAGAAGACTCACGCTGCTTGGGCCTGAGGCCTCCAGGAATAAATCCTGAGAGTCAAATAGTCTCTGGCACACCAGATACAAATAGAAGGCAAGCAGGTGAGTCACATGATGTAGACAGTGTGTAGGGGGGGCGGTGGGGGAGTGCTTCTTGCTTTTAGTGTCTGCCTGTGACATTTGCATGCTACAGGATCAAGTTCCAGACATGCTAGCAGGCCTTGCATGCTTGCACTGAGAGGTAAAAGAGGTGGCTGTGGCGGGGACCAGACTCCAATGTCACTGAGCCTCAGCTTCCCCCTCTTCCTGTCCCGGGACCACACAAGGGCCATAACGAATGTGAAACTCATAACCCATGTGTTAATGTGTTAAAGGCAAATGTGTTAAAGGCCTGCTGTCTGTTGGGAATAGAGCAAAACCGCCAAGCAAGGCCTGATGATGAAGGTCAGCAGGGGAAGTAGAGGCCGCCATGAGAACACCTGGCGGCGCGCCTCTCATCAGGAGTCACCTGGGAACAGGGAAAGATTCCAGCACATCACCAAGGGAGCCTCCCCTTCTCTCAGTGCAGTGCAGCCTGGGTTTTCCCAGACCAGATCCATCAATTAGAAAGACAGATCTATGGCCATTCCAAGGCGTCTGTCTGCTCCTAACTGCGATCCGACAGCCCGAGTCATGGCAACATGACTATCTGGCCAAACTCTTTAAATACAAAATTAAAGCCTTCCCTCCAGTGATAAAGAAGCACATTCGGTTGCTATAGTAACTGGGTTCACGCAGTAGGAACTGAAGCAATGAGTAACAGATTCCTTTGATTGCTTGGTGGGGACTGAGCTGGTCCATCATCTAAACTGAAGGATGGGGTCTCCACTGAGCTACACAGCTCCACAGGAAAGAGCTGGACTGGGGCGGTGTCCCACCAGCGCTCAGGTGCCCTATGTACTTCAGTTTCCTGATGCAAGGGAGATGGGGGCAGTCCTGGGTAGTCAACATCGGAGGCTGGTGAGCTGGATGGAAGCTTCCCACAGCCAGGCATCAGACTCCCTGAGTCCGTTTGACTGTCTCCATTACGGGACAATTCACCTGTTCCTCTGCACTCCACCGACTCTTCTCTAAGTAGGTGGATCACAGAGCTGACTGCTGGGGCATTTTCGAGCAGTGTGCACTTGGGGGAGGTTGTTTGGAGTAGAGGAACAAGGAGAACTATTTCAGGCTACAGACTGAGAGCACCTGCTAGACAGGCACCATGGCAGCGTTTGGCGGCGCTGCAGAGCCGGGCATCTCCCAGCACATCCCAGCACATCCCAGCACATCCGTGGCTCTCCTACACAGGACAGCCTATGCCTTGTGCTTTCTGCCCCTGGAACCAAGCTCTGCAGTGTGACCTCACTTCCTGCAGATGCACCCTGCAGCTTCTCAGCCTCCTGCTCATTCCCTGCCAATCACAAGTTCCAGCTATTTATTGGTCTTTACTGTGTTTCCGTCTGTCTTGTCACTTAGGCCAGTGGCTGTCAGTGTGGCTGCACATCAGAGCCACTTGGAGCCTGTTAAAATTCCCTTTGCCTTTCACCACAGGAGCATAGCACAAGCAAGGGGGAGGGAGAGAAAGGCGGGGAGGGAGGAAAAAGGAAAGAAAAGCATCTCCATGCCGAGGTCCATCCTCAGACTAAGACTGGGTCTGTGGAGGGGGCCGGGGCTGATGTCTGAATCTGTGGGAGGGGAGGACTGATGTCCAGATCTGTGGGAGGGGAGGGCTGATATCTGAATCTGTGGGAGGGGAGGGCTGATGTCTGAATCTGTGGGAGGGGAGGAGGGCTGATGTCTCTGTGCAGTGGGGTGGGCTGACCCTAGGATTGTTCTTACTCTTGTTTCTGATAGAAGGTCTGTTATGTAGCTCAGGCTATGCTTGATCTTGCTCTCTTCCCACCTCAGCCTCCTGGTGCTGGGATCGCTCCCCACAGGTGACTCTCAAGTGTGGCCAGGGTCGGGACCCAGTGATTACAGCTCCCTTGATCTCTACTACTGCCCATGCCTAACCTCAACCTTAGCATGTAGTAGATGTTTATTAAATGCTGCCACTTACATGACTTTGGGCAGCCAATCTTCCCTCTCTTGCCTGTTTCCTCCTCTGAGGATGAAGAATGGTCCCCAGCTGGCATTGTTTTAGGCTTCTGTCTGTGGTGGTTTGAAAGAAAATGGCCCCCAAAGGAAGTGGCACTATTAGGGGATGTCGATTTGTTGGAGTAGGTGTGGCCTTGATGGAGAAGCGTGTCACTGAGCGAGTGGGCTTTGAGGTCTCATATATGCTCAAGTCACGCCCAGTGAGACCACCCACTTCCTGTTGCCTGCAAGATGTAGGACTCTCAGCTCCTTCTCTAGTACCATGTCTGCCTGCACGGCACCATGTCCCACCATGATGACAATGGACTGAAGCTCTGAAACTGTACGCCGCCACCTCAATTAAACGTTTTCCTTTCTATGCGTTGACATGGCCATGTTGTCTCCTGACAGCAATAGAAACCCTAACTAAGACACTGTCACTATGATAAAGCATCAGGACCAGAAACAACCGGGCAGAAAAGGGCTTATTTGGCTTACCGGCTGCAGCAGTCCATCATCAGGGGAAGCCATGGAGGGATGCTGCTCACTGGCCTGCTCCCCATGGCTCTCTCACTCATCCTGCTTTCTTATACAAGTCAGGACCACCTGCCCAGGGGTGGCGCCGCCCACTGTGCCATGTCCATCATTAATCAAGGAATGTCCTACAGACTTGCCTACAGGCTGTGTAATGGAGGCATTTCCTCCGCTGAGGTTCCCTTTTCCCGGATGACTCTAGCTTATGTCGAGTTGGGGGAAACTAACCAGCACACGCCTCCTGTTCAGAGAAGCCAGAACTCTGTGGTACTGTCCTGCTGGTGCCTCCGACCTGACCCGAGTGTTCTTGGTGCGTGAGTTCCTCAGCACAGGGCCCATGCTGGTTCACTTACTTACAGTGCCTGGGATGGTTCTGGCGCATTGTGGCTTGAAGCCAATTTTGGGTGAATGAGGAGGAAGGGGCCAAAGACTGCTTTATGAAGAATCCAGAATGGAAACTCCTGCAGGAAATTCATTCCTAGGCCCTTGACTAACAAAGGCCTGATGATACATTTCATGCCATGGAGGATGCTGCCCCATTCCCAAATGTGAGTCCGATCTGCAATAAACTACCTGTGGTGGTTTGAAAGAAAATGCCCCCTAATAGGCTCACAGGGAGTGGCACTATTGGGAGGTGTGGCCTTGTTGGAGAAAGTGTGTCTCAGTCTCTTCCTGCTGCCTTCGGATCCAGATGTAGAACTCTCAGCTACCCCTCCAGCACTATGTCTGCCTGTGTGCTGCCATGCTTCCCACCATGATGACGATGGACTAAACCTCTGAACTATAAGCCAACCCTAATTAAATGTTCTCCTTTATAAGAGTTGCCGTGGTCATGGTGTCTCTTCACAGCAACAGAAACCCTAACTAAGACACTGCCCCAGGTGATCTCCAACATCAGAAAGTTCTAGAGCTAACCTGGAACCAGCATCTCTCATTAATTATTAAAATGGTGTCTACTATTACGTTGACTACATTATTTGTTTATGTATGGGTATGCTCATGTGCATGTGTAGAGATCAGAGGACAATTTGCTGGAACTAGTTCTCCTGTCTACCATGTGAGTTCTGGGGACTGAATGCAGGTCATCAGACTTGGTGGCAAGCTCCTTTCCCTGTTGAACCATCTTGCTGGCCCCAGACTCAGGATCTTGAGTGATGCTGGATCAGAGGGATCCGGGGAAATGGGCAATGATGTCTCCACAAAGGATAGGTCTCCCCCAGAGCTTGATCTCGATGACCCAGCCTGACTGCCTCTGGTGGGTTTTGGAAAGACCCTGGGGTGATGCTGACAGGATGTGTCACAAGGCAGGGCCACAGACAGCCCTGGAAGGGGGAGGTTGAAGACACTTGGCACTGACAAGGAAGTGTTCTCCTGACCCAGCCTGTGCTTGCCCCTGCCCACTGGCTCCCTGGGAGGAAACAAAATTCTGTCTCTAAATTGCTGCATCTTATTGAAACAGAGACTCTCCTCATGAAGGGAGGAAGGGCCAGCCTGCAGAGGGTCATGTGGTACCGTGGCCTGCAGACTTCGAAAAGTCCCACCCTTCTTCGGATGGTGAGAGGATGCTCCGGGCTGGGTCCTTCCACCGCTTGTGTAACTCTGAGAGCAGGAGTTACTGTGATCCCAAGAGCCTCTGGAGGGACGTGGACACAACAGAGTGATTCCTAATGTGCAGTAATTAGAGAAAAGCCAGAGTCATTCAGTTCGACTTAAACTCAATTGAGTGAAACAACCAGCAAGAACCAAGCAGGTTAGGACACTGTAGGGACATAAACACAAGTCAAACACGTGTCCCAGGAACCAGTTTGCAGTCTCAAGTGGCTCTAGCATCAGAGAGGCAGATGAGGACCCTCAGAGCAGAGCTTCTTGGGTAAGATGGGGTTTCAGCATCACTTGGAGACAAGTACCGCGCGTAGCTTGTAGAAAATGTCCACAGAACCACCTGCTTCTGTGGGTATGGCATCACCTCTCCCTCCCACAAGAGGTCTAGTCTATGTCTCAGCTTCTGGGATTTGAACTTGACCATGTGCCTTGCTTTGAGCGATGGGACATTATAAAAGGCAAAGCATCCAAGGTTTAAAAGATCGGTTCTGTGAGGCTTGCTGCAGGCATATGGCCTCATTTTTTCCTGTCACTCAACTTTGCCAGGCACTCCAGTGAGGCCTTCCTAGACCAGCTGTGTGACAGAAGCTCTGTAGAGCCACCACGCTGAGGCTGAGCCATCCCCAGGAGCAGGTGCTGTCTTAGGCTAGCATCTCTCAGGAGCGCAATACCATCAACATACACTAAGACTGACGTGCACTTGGGTAGGTACTAGGAGAGCGGGTGAAAGGCCTTCCATGCCCAACAGTTCTCTTTTCAGTTCTCCTGCCCCAAGCTCTAGAAAGAACCCACAACACCTATTCACCCTCCCGCCCCCATAGTTATAGGGCTGGCCAGTCCAAGGGAGGCCAACAGACATTCCACTTTCCGCCATCCTCTGGATACCTCATTTCAGATACCAAGAAGAAGTCAAAGTATTAAAAAGTTGTTTTCCAAACTGTCCAGTTAGTTTCCAAAGTGTGTTCTGGAAGTGTTTAAGGAAGTCCACTGGAGAATTAGATCAGATAACGTAGGCAAAATAGAATTTATGGCGTGTGGGAACAGCGAGACTCCTTAGCAGATCTAGGGAGTTCTGTGACTAGCTGGCAGGGGCAAAGAGGTCATCGTGGATGCTCTGAGTGGTCACTGATGGTGCCAAAGAAAATGCTCTTAGAGATCTCAGATGAGCCAGAGACCCTTGAGGTTTGGCCACGGTGCCTGGTCTTCACAGGCCTGAGCTCAGTGGAGTCCTCGGCCCCTCCAGCTCACTAAGGCAGGGCTTCCTTCCTCCTTAGACCGTCTCACAGAGAAGCTGTGTCATCCCTGGCTCATGACAGCCAGCTCTGAAGGGCCATCTGGTCACCTCAGAACAGGTCAGTTCAACCAGACACTTTGGAGCCTCCCAGGGGACAGCTGCAGGGTGGAGAGCGGCCACCCTGGCAGGAAAGCAAGGCAAGGCTTCAACTGTCCTGTCTGTTCCACAGTGAGCCTGAGTTGACTCATTAGACCACTGGTCCCCTCCACTCTAGTGTGAAAGACTTGAGGCCCTTCTGCTCTTTAGTTGAGCAAAATCATCTCAAAAAAATGTCCTCGGCCATCACGGGAGACCCTGTGTAGACAGACTTTCTTGCTCAGCTATAAAGTTTTCTAAATTAAAGTGGAAAGACGAGGTATGGGAGAAACACTTTGTGTTCTCTGCTGTCCCCTCTGTGGGAGAAAAACTTCAAAGAAATTTTCCATCATTAAAAAAAAAAAAATGCAGGAGGGGCTGAAGAGATGGCTCAGTAGTTAAGAGCACTGGCTGCTCTTCCAGGGGACCAGGGTTCAATTCCCAGCAGCTCACAACTGTCTGTAGCTCCAATTCCAGGGCATCCAACACCCTCACACAAACACACATACAGGCAAAACACCAGTGCACATAAAATTAAAAATAAATAAATTATTTCTTAAAAATGCAGAAGAAAACATTTTGGATTTTTAAAAAATCCAAATTTCCTTTTTTTTCTTTCTTTCTTTTTTTTTTTTTTTTTTGAGACAGGGTTTCTCTGTATAATAGCCCCAGCCTCCTGGAACTAGCTCTGTAGACCAGGCTAGCCTTGAACTCACTGAGATCTTCCTGCCTCTGCCTCTGCCTCCGTCTCCCCAGTGCTGGGATTAAAGGTGTGCACCTCCAATGCCTGGCCCCAAATATTCTTAAAAAGTGTTATCTTTATGTCTTATAGATAAATAAACTTAAACTCCTTAGAACATATATTATGTATGTACACCATTACTATGGGGTTACCATGGAAACAACATCAAAAAGTCCTGTGATCCCTAATTGGGTTTCCCTGAGGACAAGAGCTGACTGCCAGGGTTGAAATGAACTTGAGGTCTACAGCAACAGCGAACATAAAATTTCCAGTAAGGAAATGCGGCATGGAACTAGATGAAGAAAAGGAAAAAGAAGAAAAACACTGAAATTTAAAAAGCAAAAATGACCAAGGGCTAGAAAGCAGTTAAGAGCGCTGGCTGCTCCTCTAGAGAACCTGGGTTTAATTCCCAGTACCCATGTGGCAGCTCACACCTGCCTAAAACTCCAGTTCCTGGGGATCTGACACCCTCACACAGACACACATGCAGGCAAAACACCAATGCACATGAAAAAAAAAAAAACCAAATCATTAAAATCTTTCTGGGCAGTGGAGGCACACACCTTTAATCCCAGCCCTCGGGAGGCAGAGGCAGGCGGATCTCTGTGTATTGAGACCAGCCTGGGCTACAGAGAGAGTTCCAGGACAGGCTCCAAAGCTACACAGAGAAACCCTGTCTCGAAAAACCAATAAATAAATAAGCAGAAAAATTTTTAAGAAGTGCCTCGTAGGGGCTGCCTAGGTGGTGGGCCTTGCTGCAAAAGCACCAGAGAGACTGTCAGAGTGATCCTCTCTTGCTCTGCATCCTTCTAAGAAGAAATCCTCCTCACCTGAAACTAACTTCCCACAGCTGGTGGCACTGGGCCATGTATAATGTCCCTTCGTGGCTTTTGCCCCAGCCAGACTAAGATTTCTTCTGCCAGACATCACCGCCAGTCTATTGCCATAGACATGAGAACCCTTGGGGACTTTCAAGCCTGAAGCCCATGTGGCACTAACGGAGACCAGTGACGACCATAAATCATTTTGCCCATCCCCAGTTCTAGGAGAATGAAGGCCGAACCATGGCGACTGAGAAAGTGCGTGTTTCTCACTCACTCAGCGAGAAGCTCTCTATCCCTGAGCAGGCTTACTGGGGACAGAGCAGTCTACCATTGGCAAGTCCTTCTCCATCCCTGGCCCTCAGATTCCTCATCTGGAACATGAAGGTTGGATCCAATTTGCAGCTTTCCATTTCCTACTAATGATTTTTTTTTTGGTTTTTTTTTTTTTTTTTTTTTTTTTTGGTTTTTCGAGACAGGGTTTCTCTGTGTAGCTTTGCGCCTTTCCTGGAACTCGCTTTGGAGACCAGGCTGGCCTCGAACTCACAGAGATCCGCCTGGCTCTGCCTCCCGAGTGCTGGGATTAAAGGCGTGCGCCACCACCGCCCGGTGATTTTTTTTTAATGGAAGTCCAATATGAGAAAGAAACTCGGCTTTCTAGGTTAAGGGTGGATGGAAAGCATCATTCAGTGCCAACTCCCTCCCTCTCCACCTACACGGATCTCTTTATGATCTCTGTGTCCCACCCGCTTAGCAGGAAAACCGTTGATCTCCTCCAGTTGTGGTGACAGATAAGGAGTCTGCTAGAGAGGAGGGTTTGGGGCCTAGTTCAAAAGCTCCTAGATGCGAGGCTGGAGAGATGGCTAGGTGACTAAGAGCATTGGCTGCTCTTCCGGGGGACTCAGGTTTGATTCCCAGCACCCACAGGGTGGCCTACAACCTTCTGTAGCTCCAATTGCAGGGGATTTGATGCCCTCTTCTGGCTTTCATGGGCACTACACTCACTTGGTGCACAGATATTCATGCAGGCAAAACTCCCAAATACATTTAAAAATTAAATTGTAAGTTTCTGGATGCACAGGCATGGAGCTTTACTCTGAAGGGCTCATCAGCCCATCCATGCATCCATCGTGTTGGCTTCTGACTGGGGACTCTCCTGCTCAGCTCTAGGACACAGAAAACAAGTAGATAAGAAGCCTGGGCCACGGAACACGCATTGTAGGACAACAGATAGTAAACAGACGAACCACATAATTTCATAAGCCATGCCTGCTGGCGTGAAAATAAAACATGATGGGAAAGAAATGAGAGACGTCTGAGAGCAAACGACGTGACCCTACCAGCCATCCAGGACAGCGCCACCAAGGAGGGGGGTGACGGGCATGGAGGCGACCCAGTGCCCGATGGGGGTGAACTCCCCAGAAACAAGCCTCCTTCCCCGAGGCTTCTGGAGACACTGGGGCTCTTCCTCATGTAGCTTTGGAGTTTGTCCAGTTCTACTCAATGCAGTAAAGCCACCGTGATCCAGCCAGCCCTTGGTGACGGTGGCCACACCTCGTCTTAGCAAGTGCCCCATTCCATCCACCTTCCAGCTGCCAGAGTAAATGTCCCCAACAGAACCGAGTCACATAACTTCCCTTGCTGACCCTGCCAGCTGTTCCCCCAGGGCGTTCTGGGTCAAGTTCAACCTCTTAGTCCACTTGGTAAAAAGAGCTCGTCCCCATCTGAGCTCAGCTGACCCTCTGTCCTCATCACCCCCCTCTGTCCCCACCACTGCCCTCCGTCCTCACCACCTGCCACAGCACACCCACTACCTCATGCCCCTCAAGGCACTCAGACCGCAAGCTGCGCCATGTGGGACGTTATGAACTACGGCTCCACTCCCTGCTTCTTTCCCAGAGGGCTCCAGTAGACGGCCCCTTCTTTCCAGCTTCACTCATCTCCACATAGGATGAGAAGCCTTTCTCGGGACTTCCCAGTCCGGCTGATCCCCAGGCTCACAGAGCTGACCCCCACATAGAAGCTGGGGAAGGATGGCCAGAAGTCAGCAGTGCCAGCCTCAGTTTCAGAGGAGGTAGGGAAAGAGCGGTTGCCTCCCTCCAACAACAACAGGTGCCCGGCCCGAAGCTGTGCACTTTACAGGACCATCTCATTCAGTCCTGAACAAGGTCCTGAACGTATTATTATTCCCATTATACAGACAGGGAAGTTGAGGCTTGGGAAAATGTGGGAATTCAATAATGGCCAAAGAGTTAAGGAAGGGCAAGCTTAGACTCTTACAAAGTCCATTCTCTTGTACATCCATGTTCTTGACCACTGGGTCCCAGCCCAGGCTATGCTGGGGGTCTGGTGACCTGCTGGTGTTTACCCATCTTGGACCAAGCTGGAATGTGTTTGCAGTTCCTTCTGCTTTGACAGACACGGTGTCTAACCTCTGTGATGTCTGGGGTAAGCAGAATGGTTTTGCAAACAGGAAGTTTCTTAAGTTTCCATTTGGCTTGACACAGGAAAGAATCTTTGGGAAGGTTGGGGCGGCAGGGTGGGGGTTGGGGGGGCTCATCTTCCCAGCACCAGCCTCCAGGCTGGTAATCCAACCTATTTACCATTTGGAGAGTCTTCAAACCTGGCCTGTTTTCAATAGCTGAAGTCAAGAGGTTTGGAATCCTTGAGGAGCCTTGGGAGCTGAGATCAGGGCCTAGTGGGAGTCCTGGGCTGACTCAAGTGCCCTTCACCTCACTGTCAAGGGTCAGCTTGTGAAGGCTTGTAATGCCAGCACTGGGCAGCTAGTTCAAGGCCAGCCTGGACTACAGAGAAGACCTTGTCTCAGAAAAAAAAACAAAACAAAAAGAAACCAGATGTGGTAACACACACCTGTGATTTCAGCCCTTGGGAGGCAGACACAGGAGGATTGGGAGTTCAAGGTCACCCTCAGCTATATTGGGTGTCCCAGGCCAGCTTGAACTACATGAGACCCTGGCAAAAAGAAATAAACAAAAGGCAGGAGGCAGTGCAGGACCAGCTTGAGCCACAGGAGACTTGTAATCATCAATCAATCGATCAATCAGTGAAAGGAGGCCATGAGACAGCTCTGTGGGTAAAGATGCCTGCCTGATGGATGACCTAAATTCAATCCCCAGAACCCCCATGGTAGAAGGAGAGAGCCAACTTCTGAAAGCTGTTTTATGGTTTCCACACATTCACTATGGTATGAACATGCCCATATGCACACACAAATGAATAATAAACACATTTATATGTAATTTTTAATTAAAAATAGTAAACAAACAAAAAAGGACTCCCTGAAGCATTAGCCCTCAGGGAGCATTTACTGGTCTCCCAGGGAGCAGCTGACCACTTGGCTATTCCATTCACACCATACTAAGAACTTTACTTTGTCTCTTGCTAATTAGCACGTAGTAACTTCATCAATGGAGCACTCTGTGATACTTGAATATGTGTGTGCTGATCAAATAAAGGGATTTAGCTTTCCATCTCTACCATTTCTCTTTTTAAAGATATGTTTATTTTATATATATGTAATTATACATATTTTAAATAAAATAATACATTTTACTTTATTTTGTCCACATGTATGCACACCAGAAGAGGGCATTGAATCCCATGGGACTATAGTTATAGCGGTTGTGAGCTGCCGTGTGGATGCTGGGATTTGAACTCGGGACCTCTGGAAGAGTAACCAGTTCTCTTAGCTGCTGAGTCAACTCCCCTGTTCCCCTACTGTTCTTTATGCATGACATTCCTGTGTCTGGAGCGTCACAGAAGACATGACAGTTTACTGTGGACTGCCATCACTCCGCTGTGCTGTGGATCACTTGAGGGACTCTTCCTGTCCTGTGTGGGGCTCATTCACTCGTACACTCCTCCTAACGGCTCCAGAAGAGGAGTCCTGGTACAGTTCTGACTGACAGCTGAGCTGGGCCTCCCGGGACCTCAGAGCAGGTTGGGGAAACAGGATACCACCCAGAGTTCACATCGTCATCTTCTAGAAACGCCTGTTTTCAACCACAGCCTCCTTCTTGAGCTTGCTCCCGAGCAGCTACTGCCCAAACCATTTCACCAAAGTGCCTGGCCTCCTGCCTGTCGGCCCCCTCCCTGACACTGGGCCCTTGAGGGCTGATTTCCACATGGCCACAGCGCCAAGCACAAGCTCGGGAAACAGTGGCTGCCTGATGGATCTAGAGGCAGTAAAGTTCCAAACTATATCAAAATGACTGAAAAGAAAAACGTACCTCACTGGCTCACTATTTCTCTAATTCTCCCAAGGCAAGAGAATAAAGAAGTGCACAAAATAAAGAAATCAAATAATATTCATTAAAGAACTGCTTCTTTACCATTTTTTAAGACCCAGAAAATAACCCGAATACACATCCATAGGGAGCCAGTTAAATCATGGTGCTCACGCTGTGGAACATTATGCAGCTGTTTAAAATGAAGCTGGTCTGTACGTATTGACTTAGGAAAGGTTTGCAATGTATTGCTAAACAAACAGAGAAAATGGCTGTGCAGTGGGCATAGTGTGAGTTCCTGTTTTAAAAAATCACCAGCACATAGAAAGTATCCCTTGATGTGCATACAAGGTGGCCTTTTTTTTATATAAGTGTGCAGGGATATACACACAGGCGTGCAGACCACCTTTGGCTAATATCACAGAGTTGACACCTCATATCTCTGGAGAGGGACGGTGCAGGAATTGAGGGAACTATTGATTTTTTTCTCCTTTAATAATTAGAACACACCTCTGCACTAAAACAAGCCAATATTGCTTCTGTAATTTTAAAAAGTTAATAAAAACATTTTTTTAGCAGAAGTCTCCTGGGGAAGACCACTCATGGAGCCTGCTGGAGATATTTTAAGCTTGGCCATTCTTGGAGGGAAATTGGCTCCTCAAGTGCTCCCCTGCCCTGTTATTTCCTCTGCGGCGCTTCCAGCCTCCCCCAACCCTGCTGGACAGTGCTGCTCCCAGGGCCCCCCCCAAGGTTTCCACTACAAGGTAAGCTCCACAACTCCTCCCAGCTAAGCCATCCTATGCACAAGAAATAAACAATGGCACTTATTCCCAGGTCCACCCCATTACAGGTCCTGAAAGTCTCAGAAGGCTACATCGTGTTCAACCTGCCCAGTACCGTGGAGGCTGGCTCCCTATTCCAAAGAGGGCCCTTTTCGGGTCATCACCACTGAGGTCATCAGCCACTCTCCACTGCCCCTTCCCTCCTGGGGAGGGTCTGGAGAAAGCCAGAGAGGCCACAGTCACTAAGGTGACAGTGCCCCTCGGCCTCTCTGGGCCAGCTCCAACGCCAGGCTCCATGGAGTACCTGCTGAGGTTAGAGAGAAACCCACTGCTGAGCCTGAAGCTGGGGGGGGTGCTGTCTCCCAAAGATGCACAGACACACAGGAGGTGAGGCTCAGGCTCAGAAGGCGCCAGTCTGGTGATAGAGCAGAGGATAGGGTAACGCTTCTTGCCATCCAGGGCCTGGCCACTGCACTGATGTCTGAGACTGCCCTGGACCCACACACCGGGACTCCTGCTCTGCAACCCACATGGGGTTTCTGCCCAGCCCCTCCTCACAGGGCTGGAAACCCATGGGCCATCCCATCTCATAAGCCTATCTTCGGATACCCAGTATCCCAGAATTCCCTATCCGAAGGGCCAAGCGTGCTTCCAGGGTGGTCACATGGTACCTTCTCCCTGCTGTTCTCCCCAGAGGGAAGCTCCCACATCTGGTGAGGGCAGGAGAGCTGGGTGGAACTCAGACATGACGATCCAAGCGCCCCACAGACATCTTAGGTGCCACCACGTGAGGCCGGCCCAGGCCCTGAAGATGTTGGGCATGGATCTGTCACAACGGTCTCTGACCATCTTAGAGATTAATTACAGCAGCAATAGAAACCACAGCCATATTTTCTAGACCCTTCCAAGGTCAGGCACAAGGAGGTGATGCCTCCTCTTAGCCTACCCTACCTTCTCTTGCCATATGCAGCAGCCCAGGGCTTGCTGACCTGCTCTGAGAGCTCCAGTCTTTGGAGGAACCCCAAAGCCAGATGTGTGGAGCACTTCCCAGGATTCACTTAGCTCACGGGTGTAAGTCTCACAGTTCTGAGACTTCCTGAAGGAAAGCCAACTGGTCAGCACTGAAATGCCATTTCACACATGCACCCGCCCTGACTCTTACCCTGAGGAAGCCCGCGCTGTGACAGGGAATGGAAGGGTAGCCCCTTCAAGCCTCTGTGCTCCGTTTTAATGAAGCCACCAAGCAGGCTTCTAGAAGTTGCCCTCCTCCCTAGCCCGCTCCAGTTCACTGGTGACCAGACTCAAGTCACCGACTCAGTCCTCTGAGATCATCCCACTGAGACCTGCGAGCCAGACCTGGCTGGGTGCGTGGAGCTATTTATCTGACAAATGTACACGTGTCGGTTCCAGGCATTCGGTGACTTACAAACATTAACTCCATAGCCTTAACAAACCTCCGTGGGAGCCCCGTTATCTAAAGATGAGGACACTGGGGCATGAAGAGATTGAACCACACAGCTGCTCAGTGACTGAGCCTGGATTGGCCCCTCTCTGTCCTCTCCAGTCTGTCTATGTCTGTCTGTGTGTGAGCTTCCTGGTGCTGCTCACCTCAGCACCAGGGGCTTAAACAGCACACACATGGTGTCTCCCAGTTTGGGAGCCCAGATGATGATTCAGCCTCACTGGACTAGTCAAGCTTGTGAGTAGGGTGGCTCCTGGGAGATCTGAGAGAATGCATTTCCCGGCTTTTTCTGGCTTCTGGAAGGGACCCAACCTCCTCCCCTCCCAGTCTTTTCTCTCAGCACTTGGACCCATCACATCTTCCTCTGTGGCCAACCCTCTCTGCCTCCCTGCCATCAAGAACCTTTGTGGGCACCAGAGCCCTCAGATAGCTCACGGCTGGCTCCCTTCTCTGGGTCCTTGATTTAACCTCACTTAATCTAGGGATTGAGAGTTGTGGGGGTAAGGGATTGCTTAACCCACCAACAATGCTCTTTTATAATCACTTCCCCCCTTTCCCTTCCTCCCTCCAAACCCTTCCACACACCCCCTCACTCCCTCACAAATCGATGGCCTCTAACTCCATACTTCAGAATGGTGAAGGGCTGGGGAGCCCTATCACTGGGGAGCACAGTGATAGGATGCTTGTCTAGCACTCGCAAGGTCCTGGTTTCAGTCCCAGCATGCATAAACCCGGCACAGTGGTGTGTGCCTGTAATCCTAGCACCCAGAATGGGGAGGCCGGAAGATCAGGAGTTCAAGTTCGTCCCAGGCTACATACAGAATTTGAGACCAGCCTGGGATACAAGAGACCTTGTCTCAGGAAAAAAAAAAAATGGTAAAGATGGTAAATTTTACATGATGTGTATTTTATCATAATTTTAAAAAGAAAGACTTCCTGCTCTACACTGAGGGTTTTTGCAGGGCAGGGTACACAGTCAGTCCATTCTGTCCCTTCTCTAGCTGGCACACAGTAGGCCCTTGATGACTGAATGGGTCCGTGCATGTTTCTAATCCCTCCCCTGGGCTGTGAGCAGGTGGGTTTCGAAACCCTACGGACTGACAACCACACCGAGTTTGGTAGCAGCAACAGTAGCAGCACTGAGCAGGGAGAGTGGGGAGGAGGCGCACAGGAGGAGGGCAACCGAGCTCCACTGAGGTAACGAACAGGGAGAGGAAGGGGCTCTCACCCATTTTGTCAAGAAAGGGCCCTGCCGTGTACTTTACAGACAGCCTAAAGCTCTCCCCAAAACTTCATAGTCAAAGGACACAGACACTAACTACTGTGTTCTCCTGTTGCCAGATGAATGGGGTTATAGTTTTCTGGAGAATTCATGAAACCTCTCAACTGTCTGAATTTGGAAGGGGAAGACACACCCATCCCAAGAGCTAACTCTCACTCTTTGGATGGTTCCAACCCTCAGAAATCTCATCTCTTCCTATCGTTCCATAGGAAAAAGCACCCTTCTAGCTAGTCGAGGAAACCTTGGAAGTGGAGAAATAATAAACAAACAAACAAACAAACAAATAAATAAGAAATAAGCCCAAGCCAGCATGACAGGTGAGATCTGCTTCATGGACAATGGCCGGCAAGGCCATTGAGGGTTCAGAACTGACAGAGGGGAGAAGCATAAACACCTTTGCCATTTCGGTGAAAATGGGTGGGTGGCACTCTCTGTGGACTCTTGGTGGGGGGGGAATGAAGGGCCTAGGCGTGGCTGGTGGGCATCCCTGTGTGAGATCAGGTGACTCATGCCACACCCAGGTGACCTCTTCCCTTTGCCGTCTCTGCCAGGCTCTCACAGCCATGCCAAATCCTCTCTCTTTTCCTGGGGCCACACTAAATAGCCTTTGAACCAGCAGCAGGGAAGGAGGTGGGCTGACGGTGGATCTCATTCAAGAAGTGCAGGATAACAAAAGGAACCAGAATGTTCCATAGGGAGCTGGTTGGACTCCCCGCTCCCCCTCCATGAAGGATTTCTGCAGCTGTCCACATCATCACAACCCCAGGATGGTGATCACAATCTGATGAGCTAATTTAGGGGACATCTAGGGGACATAGATCTCTGTAAGAGGAAAAGGAATTTGCATATTTTGTTGTAACCGTCCTGTATTCCAGCTTAACTGTCCCAGATAGGCTCTAACTACAGCAAAAAGGATTTGGCTAGAGAGACTGCCAGCCCCCAGGGGAGGAGGGGAGAGAAAGAGAGCAGCCAAGGGGAATTCCTCCCTGGGAAATGTTTTCCTAACAAAGCCCGGACCGGTGGAAAGCCCACCACAAAGGCAAGGGAATGGCTAGTATGGATCCTGAAGCCCCTTCTAGGCTGTTCATAAGACTGCCTCCCCTTGCCTGGGATGTTCTGTCTCTAAAATGTAGACAAAGCAAAACAAAAAGCTCTCTGCATCCATGTCATCCTTCATCCAGGTGGCAGGCAACTATCTGCTTCTGTCTCCTGGGTTCCCGCCAGACACAGGGCGCTCTCCGGTGTGTGAGCATCAGCTGCACTAAGAACCCCCAAACAATTGCACTCAAAAACATTCTCGCTACCAACACCACAAGCCAGATCTTCCCACTCCAAATGGATATGGACAGTTCAATCCAGGAAGAAAGGGCTATTTAAAACTGTAATAAATCATGTGCCAAGTGAGGTGTCAGACATGCAAACCACGAACGCTAAGTCTGAGCCTTCAAGCAGCAGTAAAGTGAACAGCTCTCGGTGGCCTCTTTCCCTCCACCCAGGGAGGAGGCCAGACAGGAAACACCCACCTTGCCTTTTGGCCAGGCAAGGGCCCAAATGCCTGTAAGAGGCAAACACAAAGCGGTTTACCCCAGCTGTCCTCTCTGCACCTCATAGCAACAGAAGAGCTGGAGAGGGCTAGCAGGGGCACAGGAAGAGAGCAACCAGGAAGGGCAGAAGACTCCAATGGAGCCCAGGGGCAAAGGCACCAGGCTAGAAGAGAGACAAGACCCCAGATGAAAGTAATAAACCACATTAGACGATTACCATGAATGAGTGTAATTAATGAAAACTCCAAATTATCAGCGGATCATTAATAATTTTAGTAATGGAAAAATATTAAATCCTGGAACTTGAGATGTTGGGAGCTGCTGCTCAGTTGTTGCTGATGGGGCAGAAACACGACACAAAATGGCTGCAATAAAATAGTTCCAAGAACGGCCAGAGCGGCTAAGTTAGCTGATGGAGTGAAGAAATGCCCAAGAGCTGCAGGCTAGTCATGCCCTGGACAGAGCCTCGAGGGTAGGAACAGAGCTCAAGTGCATGGTTTGCAGACACTCGAGAGACGGCAGAGCAGCCACCACCCATCCCAGCCGACATTCCTCCACAGTCTTCAGTCCTTTGCACTCCCGGGAGCTGGAGACACAAGACCAATGGCTGCCCAGGGTGTGCCCTTTGCTGGGATGAAGGAGACTCATCTTCCCACTCCAGCTCCCACCCCAGGCTTTCCACAGGAGCTCACTGGCAGCTGTTGAGGCTGTCACATTCATCTCCTCCCCGACACTCACATTTGAGGATGCGGTTCCCTCTCCTTAGAATGTTCCTCCCTTCCCTCTGTGCCAAGCTAGCGTCTAGTCACACTCCAGTGGGCACCCTGTCCTAGGCTTCTCACGGTATTTGCCACCGTGATTTACAACATGACCTGCTTTGCTCCTGGCCTGTTACGAGACTGCACGCTACTTGAGTCCGCGACCCTTTGAGATGAGAAAGTGCCCTCTGTGAGGGCAGACTACTTATATTCTCCTTTTTGTCTTTACCATCACTTTTCTGGTCTTCTTTTGAGTTGGATTATTCAGCTACTGAGGTCCTTGGGAACAGGAGTTTTGGTCAATGGTTGAGCAGAGTCACAGAAGTGGAGCAAGCTTCCAGCTGGGCATCTTGCACTGAGGTGGCCCAGGAGCTCACTGAGGATGGGATAGATTAGTCATGTCTACTGTGAGTGCAGAGTAAAAACCCTGTGACAAGCTGCTGTGAAGATGTAGGGGAGCTCGTTGTTCGTTGGCCTGTGGAGAACAATTTCTCACCCAGTCTGAGAACAGGGGCTCTGTGTAATAAAGGAGGCCAGGTCTTCACAGTATATACGACTGGATTTCACACAGCTGGATGGGTCCATAAGGAGTCTATACTGAAGCATGCAGGTATCATGTCATCTTTCACATTTTCACAGAGCATGCTCTGAAATGCCACTGATGGAGCTCTGTAAGAGGTGACATCCTCTCCCCCCACCCCCACACTCCCCAGCACTCAGGAGGCAGAGCCAAGTGGATCTTTGTGAGTTTGAGGCCATTCTGGCCTACACAGTGAGCTCCAGGACAGGGCTACATAGTGAGACTTTATCTCAACATCAACAAAAAATTGCTATCTTGCCCAGGGAACAGATGGGCTACAATGCCTAAGACCTAAAGTCTTGGTCTTTGTGTTCTTGGGACACATTTGTATCAGTTAAGCAAAAAAATAACACTGGGATTCTGGGACTATGTTGCCTTTTGTAGCGTGGGGAGCTGTGTCCCCTCTCTGGCTGGATATTGTGGAAAGAATCTAGTCACCCCTTTCGACAAGTGCTTTGTGGACATATGAGAGAGCCTGAGGTCATAGAGCAAAGCCACCACTGCCCTGCACAGGTGGTTCGAGTCCCTGCAGAGGGAATAAAGCTTCTTTAAGGGCATGGCTCCGCTCCGAGATCCAATGAGCAGCTGGCTAACAGTATGTGGGTGTTGTGGGGAATCCATGCATTCACCAAGCACTCCCTGAGCCCCTACTCTGTTGGATGCCATATGAGATTGGGAGTCCAGAGGCATGGGCCAGACTGCCCTTGAAGGACTTAGTGAAGAAAAAGAGATGTCTTTGCATTGTCGACAAGGGCCCAGGAGATGTCTATGTGCACAAGGCAGGCAGAAGTTGGGGATATCAGGGATGCTTCACAGCAAGGGGGTGGCACTTGGAACAAGGAATTCCTGATGTGTGCAAAGGTCCAGAAATGTAGTACTGAGGCAATATAGAACCTCGCAGGGGCTGGTGAGGGTTTAAAGAGGAAGTGAATAAATGTGATTTCAGAACAGGGCAGGGCCAGCTCCAAGACATGCTGTCCCGTGGAGTCTAAACTATATTGGAAGGGTGATGAGTGAGTAGCTGCGGGAAGTTTGCAGACTAGGTCAAGGTCAAGGTCAAGGTCGGATGTGTGTGTCTGTTTGATGCCTTGCCAGTTGTGAAGACAGGATAAAGGACACACAGAAAGGGAAGGAAGGAGTGCCAGGAAGAGGCCACCGCTGTCATAACACCCTGAGACCCAGTGCGGGTGATGAGTGGGATGGAGAATGTGACAACAAAAGATGCTTAGTCGCTGGAGATGTAACTGGCAGGGGCCTTGCCTAGCTGCACACACAAGGCCCCAGGTTTAATATCCCCAGCACTGCCACACACACACACACACACACAGAGAGAGAGAGAGAGAGAGAGAGAGAGAGAGAGAGAGAGAGAGAGAGCCTAATAAAGGTTCCCTACGTCTCTTGGGAAATACCTTAGAAGGTTTACAATGAGCAATAGCCAAGAAGACACTCAAAGAGCCCTACTGGCAGATCCTTAGTTCTCATCGAGCCAAGCCCAGGTCCATTTCCCCAGCCTCAACTGCAGGTCTGAATTGCTTCCGTCCGCTCATCTCCAGGGCTCTTGGGCATTCCTGTCTGTCTGGAATTACAGTCCCTGGAGCACCTCTCCTGTCCCCGGTGGAAACAAGCTAGCGGCTGAGTGGCACTCCATATGTGCCGGTGTTGCCAGGCACTGACACCGTGAGCACATGCACACGAACACAGGGATGCACTTGCATCGATCCACAGATGTTTAGAAGAATTTTCAGCGGGCTAAAAAAAAAAAAAAATGACGTATACAGGCTGCAAAGGTTCACAGTGAACAAGCTACAAATGTGTGGCTGGGGAGACAAATCATGACTGAAGAACTGACTCTGTCCATAAAGCAGCCAGAGTTTTGTCTGCAGACAGCCCTGCCGGCCACAGGCACAGCAATCCCTCTCTAAGGTGTGCAGAGTGCTCCAGGGGCGCTTGTCAATCTCAGGCAGGAAATGAGGCAGCACCCAGAGGACAGGATGTGTCTTTTCCATTGCACGCCTTGCTTTGGTGATGAATGAAATGAAGCCGGTGGATTCAAAACAACCGGGAAACCGGAAATGAGAAAAACATTTGGGAGGGGGCCACTCCAGTGTGCCAACCCGGCGGGCCTGCAGAGATGGGTGTGCTCTACCCAGCTTCATAAGAAGTCTGGGTTAGATAAACTGTGGCCTAAATAAGCTGGCCCTGGGACACTGCCACCTCATTCCTAATGAGGCCAGTTCCAGAAGGAGGGGAGGCGTTCCCCTGGGTCATCTAGCTCCCGCTTTCCTACAAGAGGGGGCATCGGAGCTGTGGAGCTGGACTCAGAACTCGCCTCTACTGCTCACATGTAACAGTCACCTTGT
Organism: Peromyscus californicus insignis; assembly: GCF_007827085.1. Lineage (NCBI taxonomy): Eukaryota > Metazoa > Chordata > Mammalia > Rodentia > Cricetidae > Peromyscus > Peromyscus californicus. The sequence continues at coordinate 69,164,207 of NW_026294617.1, read as the reverse complement.
AGCCATGGAAAACAGAACACGGTCATCCTCACTGCAAACAGCCAACAAAGTTGGGGAAGAGCCTGGATTTAGGAGAAAAGTGGTGTTCAAATCCTGGTTCGTCTGTTGGTCAGCTGTGTGACTGAGGGGGTTAATTAGTCTCCCCAAGCCTCACTTTCCTGGGGAGATAATACTTCAGTACACAAGAAAAGGAAATAATATTTACAGAAATAAATCTTGTGATACCCAAATTACCATCTCAAAGACACCTGCCGCCCTTGAAACCTCAGCCCCAGTCAATCTCTCCTTCCATCATTCTCCATCAATGTCCTGCTTCCTTCACTGTCCTTAGCAGGAATTTACATAAAACTCTTCTTTTGAGACAGGGTCTGAGGTAGCCCAAGATGGCCTTGAACTCACTGTGTAGCTGAGGATAACCTTGAAGTCCTGATCCTGCCTGCACCTCCTAAGTACAAAAGACTACAAGTGTGTACCACCATGCCTAGGTACTCTGGCCTCTTTGATTCTTCATGGCCTGCCCCTCCCCTCCCGCAGAGCAGAAGCTCTGTGAGGGTGGGATTAGATCTTCCCTGCTGCTTATTGCACGCCAGTACCTGGAATTGTGAAAGTGACTGGTTTTGACTGGTGAGTGTGGAGCACGGAGCCTCTCTCGTGCCAAGTGCTCAAGGCTTAGCTGGAGTGCTGAAGGCTGAACCGGGCGGGTCTCTGTACCAGGCTCTCTGGGCTGGAGTAGGTCTCCCACTGCTCTGGGCCTTAGCTTCCTCATCAGTTCAGAGGACAGTATGGAGATGGCTGCTGAGACCTCGGGTATCCTCGGGCTCTGTCCCTGAGTCTCACATGGAGTTGACTGAATACAACCGCAACCAAGTCCAAGGCTCAGGTCCCTCAATGGAGCCTACGCATGTACCTTTCAGCTTCTTAAGTGCCACATAAAATCAACTGGAGAGCAGTTCCTGAGAGGAAGTGGATTGGTATGGACCCACCCTGCCTTTTGCTGCACCCCGGGCACATCCCCGAGCTGAGGAACCCAGCAGCCTTCTCACATGCTTGACAAACAGAAAGTCTCTGGTTTTACCACTTGGAGCTCTGCTCTGCTTAGAAGGTGTCCCCTAAAGGTTCATGTATTAGAAAAGCAATTCCTGGGCTGAGGATGCATGCTGATAAAGTACCCAGTGTGTGTGTGATTCCTGGTACTGCATAAAGCCAGGGTGTGCTGAGGCACTCTTACAATGCCTATAATCCCAGCACTTGGGAGGTGGAGGGAGAAGAATCAAGGTTCTCCTCAACTACATGGCAAGGTCAAGGCTAGCCTGAACCACATGAGACCCTGGAACAAAAAGAAAAAAAAAAGAAAAGAAGAAGCAATTTTTAAAAATTCCTTAATTTGTGTTAATGATATCTAGAAGTAGGAGCTTCGGGGGATGAGGTCATGGGGGTGAGACCCCAGGTGGCATTATTAGCTTCGTGGAAAGAGGAAGAGAGACTAAGCTATCAGGCTTGAAGCAAGACACCTTCCCAGTTAGAGAGCATATGCCCCCATTATGCTCTTAAACGCTGTAGCCTAAAGGAATGTGAGCTAAATAAACGTCTAGTCTTTCTAACGTACTCCATCTACGGTCTTCAGGTACAGCAACAGAAACGGACTCAGGCAGGCCCCAGAGCCTTAGCTGTTATCAGACCGCTTCCAATGGCTTAGACAATAAAGCCCCAAGACCTCTCACCCTGAAACAAAGGAGGACTTCATTGTTCCCGGACCCCCTGCCTCAGCCCCAGCCTGAAATCAGGAGGACCACCTATCCACCTGGAGAAGCCATAGCTTTTCCTCCCTCCCTCTATTCAAGCACAGGGCAAACTCACTGATTTCCCTTGGCCCCGGTTCTCTGTGCTGATGTCGCTGGGCTCAGTCAGCCCTGATGCCAAGTGATGTCAGTCACTCTGGGCTGAAGAGCACTGTCACAAGCTGGGTTAATGTGCAGCAATACAGGGCAGCCACGTAGCCTTGCTCTGACCTCCTCTAGCACAGGACTCAAAATCATTCAAGGGATTTTTCTTGACCCAAACTCTCACCAAAGAAATGGGTGCTCCATCGCTTCTCGGCCTTTTGGCTAAGATCAAGTGTAAGAAATGGGTGCTCCGGGCTTAGCGTTTGCCTGTCCCAATACAAACCTCCAGAGCTCATCTGCTGGTAACCTGGTAGCACGAAGGACCCTCCGGTCAGCAAGAGTCATTCACCCTAGACAGCCACGCAGCCGCCTTCTACCTGGGCACCAGTGCCCAGGGCAGCAGCCTAAGACAGGCCTCCAAGGCTAACTGAGCAAAAGCCCTCCCTGGATTCCCAATAACACTAGGAAATATTTGTTCCAAACAATTCATTAGGACTCCATGCTGAGTCGTCCTGAGCTCCAGCTGACCCAGGCACCAGCCTTGTCTCTCCCGGGAAGAAAAGGAGAGAGAGACCCCTCCATGCTGTGTGTTATTAAGTGGAGAAGTTCTGCCTCTTTCCTGGCTTCTCCTGGCGAGAGGACCATTTATTTATCCTACCAAAGAGAAGCAGGGCCCTTTACATTCTGAAATGAAGTGTCGGCACACAATGACAGCTAAGGTCCCAAGATACCCCTAAAGTCACTTTTTATTCTTTTCTATCCCCATCATTAGGGAAAAATCTCTCTCTACTTCTGTTAAGCCCATTCACTAGAGAGAAATAGATCAATGAGAAAGCCACAGACCGAGAGCCTGTGCCGAGCCTCTGAAGAGCACATTCATTCTTCCCCCAGCCCACACCAGGACGGAGGATGCTCCTCCCACGCCCTGGAAGAAAAGCTAGCCAAAAAAGTTCTCTAAGCAGATAGCTCTTTCTTATCTATTCTACAGCACAAACGCTCCTTCTGAGGGTGGCATACCTTACACTTCAAACAAGCGCGGCGTCTGCCACTTATTTTTAAGCGCACTTGCCCGCTTAACGTGACAGAAAAAAACCCAGGGGGATGCAAGGGAAGGTGGCAGAGGTACAGCTGTCCTCACAGCTGGCAGCAGGACCTGGGAAAGGCTTCTGAGAGGAGCTTGAAGCTCTGACACCCCAAAAGGATACGGGGTCCAAGTAGCATGTCCTGACTAGGGGGGATGAGATGAAGCGGGAGCCACCCTATGGCACCCATACCCACGGCACTCACTGTGTTGATTCATTTGCCCGTTTTGGCCACCTGTTAAGGAAGACACTGGCACCCTTCTGCTTTACTGAGGAGGGAACTGAAGTACAAAGGTTTAAACCACTAGCCTGGGGTTATATCGCCAGTGAAAGACAGAGCTGGAATTTATATCCAGATCCATTGGACTCTGAGCCAGAGGAAGACGAATGTCATGTGTACTTATTGAGCTTGTCAGCAGGGACAAAGACTGACTCAGGGAACCTGCACAGAGCAGCAGGAGACACCTCCCCGCCACCCAAGGAGTGCTCTCCAGAGCAAAGAGGCAGGAAATCCCAGAACATGCAGGAAAGGGTCCAAGTAAGATCTAGAATCCCCAAGGCAGGTAGAGGGGGCAGAGAGAAGCTCAGCCACGCATGGAGCCTTGAGAGCTGAGCTCTAGAATATTACAGAAAAAAAAAAAATGACATCCAGTCATTATGATCCTCCAGCCAGGCCTGGATATCAGACTCCACCGCAGGAAACAGCCCCACCTGCTCTCACCAGCATACATGGAGCTCCCAACAGCAGGCAGAACCCTGCAATCCCAGAGGCTCCCACCAGGTTCCCTCTGCCTGTCATGTTAAGACCTACCTCTTCGCCGGGCGGTGGTGGCGCACACCTTTAATCCAAGCACTTGGGAGGCAGAGGCAGGCGGATCTCTGTGAGTTCGAGGCCAGCCTGGGCTACCAAGTGAGTTCCAGGAAAGGCACAAAGCTACACAGAGAAAAAGAAAAAAAAAAAAACACTGTCTCAAAAAAACAAAACAAAACAAACAAACAAACAAAAAAACAAAGACCTACCTCTTCCCTGGCCTTATTCCTGGATGTTTGATGTTTTTTGCTTACTCAGATCGTTTGGAAGGGAGACGCTGTCTTTGGGAGGGTCTTTTCATGTTGTACCCTGACAAGTCAAGGCTCTGGCCTCCTTTGACTGAGGATGAAGCCACCATGTCTATTCCAGCTGTGTGCCCTGGGCTTTGTTGTTGTCCAGGCCTTGTGAGCAGCTCAGAAATCCTCTCCGACTCTGCCCACCCAGGCTTCCCTTCCCTCTGCAGAATCATGTAGACTCCAGCATCCCAGGAAGAAGAAGGGCCATTTCTCACCTCGGGTGAGCCACACCAGTGGATTTGGGGACACTGGGACAAGCTCCAGGCTACTGCAAACAGTTTCTAGAAGTCCTGTTGAGGCTGCAGCTAAAGGTATCATCAGCATGCAAGCTGCAGCAATGGAGGTGGGGTTTAAATGATGTCTGACAGAAAAACCCTGTGGGATTCGATCAGAATTGGCAATTGCCACTCGGTAATGATCAGGTATTGTTATTAGCCCTTACTGCACCTTGTACACACAAGCACACTCATCAACCCCCTGTCTGCTTCAGACAGAGGTTTTCTTCAAAATGAGAAAAACCTGCACGTCTCCCTAGTGCTCACCCCCCAGTCCTTCCCCGGCAGACGACACGCTGTTTTCCTCTGAGGAACGTATTTTACAGCTGGAATCAAGGAGTGTAGGATCCTGTTTTTAAGTGTGCTCAACCAAGCAGAGAAGGGAAATGAGCCAGGGCACAGAACAGCCCAGGGTTGGTGCACAGCTGTTCACACAGCTGGCAGAGACACCCACAGCTGCCAGCAGCATCAGCCAACACTGAGCAAGCCGGCAGTCCCCATGAGAGATGGGTGAGTGGAGCCACTGGCCATTTGGCCAGAGGGAACAGGAAGGACACGTTCTGCCTTGCAAGCAGCCCTCTCCCCAAAAGGTGTCCCCACCACTACCTAACTTCCCTCGGGCTGTCACATTAAGACCTACCTCTTCCCCGGCCTCATTCCCCAGCTGGGCAACCTTTTTGGCTTATTCTGACCATTTGGAACCTGGACCCTGCCCATTTTTAAGGCCCTTTTACCCCGTGCATCCATGTTTTTCTTTCATGCCCCTCCATCAATGCTGCCACGGCCCCTTTGTCTGCAGGACGTGTGTCCTCTGCCGCTGCAGTGATTCCTGCTACTCTCCGGGGGATAGCTGGATAGGAGGCAGGATCCACTCTGTTGGGGAGCCTGCCACTGTCCTCTCGAAGAGAACACCAACATTCACAGTGGGTCACACCTTTGCATTTGCAGGTAAATGCTACTGCAAGTTGCCTGAATTCACGGGAATTATAACCCATAAGTTCAGATGTGCAGACGCAGACAAACCCACTAAGGTTTTATTAGTGCTGAGAACTGATGATGCCCCTTCACATCCGTGCTCCTCACAATCCCTGCATCACGGTATCCCTGCCTTCATTTCTCACCGCCATCTGGTTCCCACACCAAACGCTGTACCGTAATTAGCTGTCTGATCTGACTGATTTACCTTTTCCACCACTGTGAGCTATCTCAGGGCAGGGAAGACACTTTACCCTTTCCTAACCTCACACTAAGTAAAGAATCAATGTTTGTTGAAATCAATTGGACCCACAGGGCTAGGTGAAGCCGCTGGTAATACTGGCAAACATTTAGCTGTAATTTCCTTCATCTGCAAAACCATTAATCTTCACACTGACCAGGTAAGCGCTATTTGCGTCCTACGCTTATGGGTGAGGGAACTGAGGTACAGAGAGGGAGAATAACTCGTGCTAAGTTCATTTAGGACTTGGCAGGGCTGAGGTTCGAACCTGTTCTATCCACTAACATGAACAAAGGAGAAACTGATCCCGTTTGCCGACAGCCCTACAAGAGAGACTAGAGAGACCCAGAGAGGAACATGCTCGTTACCAAAGGGGAGGCTCCTCTGGGAACATGTGATGCCCTGTAGCCTGCAGCCAGGGCTACAAGGAGGCAGCGTAGAGCAGAGAGGCCTGGGGTTCAGGGTCCTGAGTAGGATGAGAGAGGGGCTCCGCCAACTCGGAGGGACTCGGAAGGCAGTTATTGGGGTGAGAGGCCCAGCTGGGGCTGTGGATTAGTTGAAAGTGACGATTCCGCTATACTCCAGAATCAGCTGGAAAGCCTGGGAAATCCCTAAACTCAGGGTCTCCCCAGAGCAATTAAGGCCAATTCTCCAGGGGTGGAACACTGGTATCATTTGGAAGCTCCCAGGGTGATTCCAGTGTGCAGCCCAATTGAAGAACACGGCCTCTCCCGCAGAGTCTCGCCAGGCCAGCTTGTCCTCCCATTCCAGACTAAGACGAACTGGATTCAACCTTGGGCTCCTCCCATCTCCTCTCTCCGAATGCCACTGGCAGTCAGGCTATTCTGCACAAGGATTTCTCTCAGACTTTCCTGGGTCAACCACCTCCAGCTTCTAGTTCCAGCCTGCCACTCAGCAGCCACATGATCTTGGGCATGGGATCTAATATCCAAGTCTCTGCAAGAAGGGGCTGTGGTAAGCGGAAGAACACCCCTCAAATGTTTACATCCAGTCCCCAAACCACAGCAAAGGAGAAGAGAGGATGCAGACAGAGCAAAGATGGTCAGTCTGCAATGGGAGCTCTTCCTTCATTGTCAGATGGGCACCACGTTGTCACAAAGGCCCTTAAATAGAGTGCAGGAGAGCAGGAGAGGCGGTGGCAGTGTGACACAGCAGGAGAAAACTCAACCAGCCACTAATGGCTTGGAAGATGGAGGGCAAGCCACTTTCCAGAAGCTGAAAAGCCAAGCAAATGGATTATACCGAGCTGCCTTGCCAACGCTTAGATTTCGCTGGCGCCATTTTAAACTTCTGACCCCAACCCCCAAATGTAAGATAATAAATGTATGCTGGTTCAAGCTAATACAAAATGGATGGGAATAAATTGAGGATAATATGAAGATTAAATAGGATACTGTTTGTGCAGCATGTGGCCCTGTGCTAATGTTTTATTATCTTCACTGTCACCATTATATCCAGCCAGGCAGCTTTAACGAGCCTGTCCATGCTCCAGTCACCAGCCTGAGATCCAGTTCCCAGTACTTAGGAGAGTGAGGGGCTCCGTGCCCCACGTGTTGACAATAAGCTTGTATCTAGGACCAGTAGGGACTGGCCAGCCTTGGGCAGGAAGCCCTACAAGCCCTAGGATGACCATGAATACTGGGAGTGACAGAAGGGTGAGGACGAGAGATGGGTCCCCAGGGAGAGTGCTGACCTGAATGTGGCCAGCAAGGGCTCCAGAGACCTCATCTGAACGAACAGCAGGCGCCAACCACAGGCAAGAGCTGGACTCTGTGTTATGAGCAAAAGGTGGTCTCATCGAGGAGGAGGCAAGCTAAAATAATCACCAAAACTCCTGATTGTTCCAGGCTTGGGGATATTCTAAGCTGATACTACAACACATGTGTATGGCCACCTATTATACACAGAAGGAAACGGATTCAGAGAAATCTAGCAATTCGGGGGAGGTTGACAGTCAAACTCATGAACCTAAATCTAGAGTATTCTGTGCCATACCATATTTCATTTTCTCTTCATAAAAGCCCAATTAATATTTCAGCTCTTATTGATTTAATCCTGGGAACATGGCAGTATACACCATTCATCTGCATTTCCTCTTTGAGATGTGCCAGCCATAAAAACCAAAGTGCTCCAAACCCCACCGGCACCTAGAAGGGGCCTGGAGGAAATCTACGCTGCGCATCCATCTTGTGTCTGCTCAGGGCTGCTGCCACTGTAGCTCTGCATACATAACATTCAGAAGCTTTGGGCTTCCTGTGGTCCCTGAAGTTGAGCCAGCAGGTGAGGGATGACACACGGCCACTCCCCACTGTGGGTGCCCAAGGACTCCTGCTCAATTAGAACATCGCAGCAGCCTTGAGAACTAAATTTATCCCCAAAGCACACCTAGATCAGAACGTTCCCTGCTTTAGAGATCCTGTCCCTCACTGTCTTCCCCTCTCTTTTTCCAGAGCCAGGAAGTATGGGCTGTAAAATCCATTCCTGTCAATCCGGCTTTAAAACCACACTCACACACATGCACGTGCAGACGCGGAGTCTACCCAGAGCAACAAACATTGCATGTTCCAATACAAAAAAAAAAAAAAGTAAAAATGGCTGTAGTTAAGAAAAGAGAGCCGGAGGGTACATAAAGGTGGGAAGAGGCAGGGTAATGCTGGCAAGAAGTGGAAACAAGCTGTTTGAGCTAGGCCCTGGCTCTGGGGTCCGGCCAAAGCCATGCCCCTGAGTTCCCACCCAGGCCCAGGCAGCACACCTCTTCCTGTGAGACCCCCAACATGGCGCCTTCTCAACCCCACTACACACAAGATGTTTTGTGTTGGCTTTGGGTGATGCTCCCCAGGAGCCCATGCTGCTGACACTTTGGAACAGTGACAGTCCTAGCCACCTGGCCAAACTGGCAAGTCTGGATCCTGACCACGAGAAAAGATTCAAACCCTTGCCTTTGGGAGAAGCTCGGTTCCCAAGGCTGCTGGGGACGAGTGTATTTTTAGGGGGAGGTAACTGGGTTCCTGGGAAGCCCGATGGGCACACCGCCTGCCAGCCATCTGAAAAGATCCGACAGTGCAAGACGCGCTGGGCTTCCCAGAGGCCCTGCTGGGGGCGTGCTCCATCCATAAGCTTTAGAATCTCAAGGTTCTAGGCTGAGACGGTTACTTGTCATTCCTGATTCTCAAACAAGGGCAGCTGATAGCCGCCATCTTTAGTCTTGGAGATCTCCAATGAGGGAGATTTTTCAACCTATTCCCCAGCACAGTCCCGAACTTGGAAGTCCCAGCCGATACCTGTGACCAGACAACCAACTCTCCACATGTCTGTCCATCTCCCCACCTCACTCTCACTGCTTGGTCTTTGATAAGCTATTGATGAACTCACATTTTTTCTAAAATCTCTGCCACAGCAGCTTGGAGACATTCCCTAACACCCCTGCCTCTGTCAGATTACAATACCCTTTTAGACTCCCCAGGACAGCCCAAGCCCATCCATCCTCACTTCTCTCCAGTCCCTTTATGCCTGTGTCTTATCCACCCCTAAAAGCACTAGGCTTACCTACCTTTCCCAGCTGTTTGCCAGACTCCTTCCCCAGAGGACCCTCCCCTGCTCTGCTAGAACTCCGCCCACCCCTCTACCATCTCCCCAGCACCAGTGTGAGGTCCTTGTTCCCACCTAGGTGGGAAGGCTCACTAGGCTGTTCACTGGGCCTGCCGTCAAGATGTTTATCTCAGGTTAGATCGCAAGTCTGTTTAGGGCTGGAGCCTTACTGTCCCTGCGGGTGCCTGGCTCGGAACAGACCTCCAATAGTTCTGTATCAGGAAATTAATCACCTTTCGTCCAGTCCTCAGGCAAGGTGGAGAACAGTTGCTATTTCTAACAACAGCAGGAAGACAAACATCGCCAGGCCTGCCCCTCCCGCCTCCATCCTACACACACCCAGTGGAGGCAACTCCTCTTTGCTCTTAAATGGCTAGTTTCTAGTACAGTCTAACAAGTGGTATCATAGAGAACCCAGAGGGATCTTGGAGAGCATTTAGCTCCCTGCCCCAGGAGCACCAAGGAAGGAACTGGAAGAAGTGAGGGGCGGGATCTGCAGGGAGGAAGGTGTCAGGGACATTGGAAGTCGCGCCTGTCCTAGCGCAATGCTGCCTCATGCTCTGAGTTTGGAGGCTGTGGTTGCTCTGCACCTGGCGGATGGCTCCACCGTGGCTGGCTCCTGATCCCTGCTTTGTGGCTATAGCAGGCCAGCTTAGTCACAGGTCAGCATTAAGGGCCAAGCCCAGCTGCTGTGGTGGAGCGGATTGGGAATGTTAGAGCCACAGGGCATGTGGCTATGTGTCAACGCTCTCCTGTGGCTGTTGGGGCAACATTGTTACAACCGTCTTATCAAATGGCCAAGTGTCATGTGTCATCCAAGCCAGAGGCCAGACCCAGAGCTGGCGCCCAGCACCAAGCGCTGTAGCTCAGGAAGCATTGGTTACAGTAAGCATTGGTTACATGAGATGAGTGTTTCACAGATGTGCATGGTGTGTAGGGAAAGGTGTGGTGGACAGGGACACGCTACTGCAGTCTAAGGGGAGGCCACTGGTTTTTAGAATAAAAGACTTGCAAATACCTGGGCTTCTTTTTAAACCTCAATTCCCTCTGTGTAGTCGAGCTAAAGAAAATGTACCGCCCCAGATTCAGTTTCTGGTTCCACATCTATCTCAGTGGTTTGGACAAGGCCCTTACACCAGGCTCACCCAGTGTGTGAGGCAGGAAGCTGGGACCACCCCAAATACCCTGCTGCTGATGAGATGAAAGGAACACAAGGGGAAACTAACAGGGGCAACCAAAGGTGCAGGTTTCTCCCCCGCCCACCCACCCCCCTAAAAAGGGCTGCTTCTACAACGAAAATGAGAGACCAAGGGACAGGGGGGAACAGCTGAAAAATCAACAGCTCAATGAAGACAGCAGCAGGCTTTGAGTGAACCAGTGAGCTGCTGTGGAAGCCATCTTTAAGGTCAAGAGAATGAGAAAGCAAGGAGGTGGCCCCCTGCTGACCAGGTCACAGTGGTGCACCTCTGCCCGGATCTGTTCAGAGCAGTAGGGTTGGGCAGGACCCCGCGCTCTATCTGGAAAGATAAGATGCTGGGAAGTTCTGGGTCCCCTTCAAGGAAGTTTGGGTGTGACCTTGTAGATGCTCAGCGTAAGAACAGTCACTGTGAGTAGGAATCCTGAGGAGGCTGCTGGGCCCTGACCTATGGGATATAGCAAGCAAAGACAACCTCTAAAGCAGACCCCAGACTGCCCGGTCTTCAGTACCTAGAGCTAAAGCAAATATGAACCTGACAGCCCAGGGACTAGCAGGGCTAGTGGGTCCAGACAGGCAGAGGAGGGCACAAGAAATGGGTGCCTGCCCCCAGGGAGGCAAGCAAAATCAAGACTGTGTGGGGCTCAGTCACGCAGCCAATCTGCAAGAAAGATCAGCACCTACAGCAAAGGGAAGGCAGGCAGGGAAACATGGGCATTTCACCAACATCGCGACCTTCTCCTCCACCAGGGAGCTGCACTCCATCCTTCCACAAATGTCGGACCCCAGGGGAAGACGGCAGGGAAGCCAGAAAGAGAGAGAGCCTCTAACAGGTGGAGGGGGCCACCCAAGGCACCGCAGAGGCTGAGGTGTGCCTAGCAAGACCTCAGGAGTTAGGACCAATGCGTCTATGTTGCTTTTCAGCCCTGGACCCCACCACATTCCCTCTTCTCAATGACCTAACAGTATGCCTGCGACTCACCCATGTTCCCGGGTGCTTCTAGACACCATGGGGATTAGGGATAGGAGTGGATTTGAGAGTGGAGTGCACTCCCGTAAGCAGGGAAGTCTGCCGGGCCCGGAGATGGTCATCTATGGGACGCCAGCTCTGCCTCTCATCGGCCACATGCCTTTGAGCGGGTCATTTATCCTCTCAGCCTCACTTGACTTCTGTAGAAAACAAGGCGCTGACAAGGATATCTGGAATAACAAAGGCACAAGCCCTTGCCCACAAGAGATGAATGGACACACGGCGCTACCGCTGTTGCCGCGCATGTGGTTGCAAGCCACTGGCCAGACCAAGGCTTGGAATAGGACCCCAGCCTGTGATCTAGGGGTGTGACACAGGGTAGGCTCAGAGGCTGGCATGGTGGAGAGTGCCTGTGGAAATCAGGGCACGAGGCCAGTCTCTCTCACACCAAGGCACATGGGTTACGTCGATGGTGATGAAGTCAGTTCTGGAGGTGGCTGGTGGCAACTCCTGAACCACGCGTGGATGTCCCTTCATGCCACTGAACTGTATTGTGAAGTGGCAAATTTATGTTATGTAGATTTCACTACCATTTTTTTTTTTATTTTTTTTTTGTTTTTTCGAGACAGGGTTTCTCTGTGTAGCTTTGCGCCTTTTCCTGGAACACACTTGGTAGCCCAGGCTGGCCTCGAACTCACAGAGATCCTCCTGGCTCTGCCTCCCGAGTGCTGGGATTAAAGGCGTGCGCCACCACCGCCCGGCTAAATCAATTTTTTTTTTTTTTTTTTTTTTGGTTTTTCGAGACAGGGTTTCTCTGTGTAGCTTTGCGCCTTTCCTGGAACTCACTTGGTAGCCCAGGCTGGCCTCGAACTCACAGAGATCCGCCTGGCTCTGCCTCCCAAGTGCTGGGATTAAAGGCGTGCGCCACCACCGCCCGGCCTCACTACCATTTTTAAGGGGAAAAATTAAATGACAAAATCACAACCTAGACCCAGGTCCACTGCCCATGGACCTCCCTCCCTTCTGACAGGGGAGGTGTGAGAGTGACAGAATTTCTTCTAACTTACATAAAACCCTTTCAACCAAAGGGAAATGAAGGACAGACCCCGTCTCCCCTAATCCAGTTACTGGGTTAGAAGGATTTGAGCTCTGCTGATTTCGCCATCTTTCTTCTTAGAAATGGGAAATGTCACTTTACCAGGTTCTTGCCCAACAGGAAACTAGAATTACCAGAATTTTCTTGGCAGCATAATTCAATAACAATTATATAGAAATCTCTAGGCAGCAAAACTCTACAGTGTCTTCCAATTTCCCAAAGCCTCAGAGTCAGTTTCCATTAGCCTAGTTTAGACTCACTGAGCTCCTACTGTGTACAGCACCTTTATTAGACACTGAAGGAGCATCGGCAGAGACGGCTGAAGGAAGACACCACCTTTACCGAGCTCATAAATGGTACTAGTCCTCTACCTGAAGTGTACATAGAACCCTGGTGGTGCTTTCAGAACACATACCCCTAGGGAAGTGGGGTTTAATAGCCTGTGGGGGACCAGACACAGTACAGTGGGGCTAATACACATTGCTGATGGAGGATGGCCACCATTGTGGGGCAAGATCACTATTTAAAAATGGTAGCTGTGCCCTGCATAGTCAGACTTGTCAGTCATGGATTATTAAATAAACATCTCAGTACCAAGTGTAGGAATCAGGGAGGCCCCTTTCAAACACCACCAGCCATTGCCCCATAGTTCTTGTTTTCCCACCGCAACTAACTGGGAAGACCCATTGGCTGAAGATACAGCACGCTTTGGTTGAGGGACAGAGAGAAGCCAGGCAAACTTGAAAACTTCCTCCCTGAGGACTAGCTGTAATAGTTCAGGAGGTGCTATCCAGGCTACTGGGGAGGAAAAGGCATCAGTGGTAACCCCGCAGCCAACCCTGCATGCTTCAGTACTGATCCGCCAGACAAGATGTGCCCACTCGTGAAATCGCGGCACAAAGGTTATGGAGGTAACCGCCTGCTTTGGGATTGGATTTGAAACTTGCTCCACAGTAAAGAATCCAGGCCTGGTACCGTACACCTGGTCCAAAGTCCATGGCTCCTGAGGTCCCAGGTCCCAGGGAGGAACCTACTACTAAATAACAGGATGTCCAACTGTCCTCCAAATGTGTATGCTTATTTCCACAGAGTAGTGCTGCACTCAGCTTGGGTCAGTATCCTCTCAGCAGTGGTCAGAGTTAATGTGGAGATGAATAGCTAGTCACAGTACTGAGAATCAACGTCTACTGAGTGCTGAACCCTAAACAGGACACCTACATGAACACCCCCAAAATAATAGGCGGAGGAAAGACAGCTGGGCATGGGAGCTGGCACACATCTGGAAATTAGATTATCTCTTAGTAGGCTGAGGCAAGAAAACCCACAAATTCCAGGTCAGCCCAAACTACACAGTAAGCCCTTACCTCAAAGGAAGAAACAAACAAACCAAACACAAAGGAACAATACAAAAACAGGACGTATTAGTTCTGGAAAAGTCACAGAGATGCACTTCACCAGAGCCAGAGACAGATTTTCCATGAAGCGAGCTTGCGGCCCAGTGACTTTGGAGAAAGGAGGACAGAATTGAGAGGGGAGGACGCTTGGCCACCGACTGTAATTACTCTAAAGGCTTTGAGTGGCTGGCCCGTGTGTGCCTGCAAAAGACTGGAGAGAAGTCTCCTTTAAACTACAAGATGCCAGAGCCAAAAAACTGTCTTTCAGATGGCTTTCTGTATCAGCTTTGAGGCCATTAGCCAGGTGTCCAGTTCTGCTTCTGGGAAAGAGGTAAGGCTGTTAGGGGAAGGACATGGTTGTTCAGACAGGTCCCACCAGGAGCCTCCTGGGCACGTACTGCCGGCCGCCGGCCTCCTTTCCTTCTGTGTTCTCTCCCTGTCACCAAGGATCCCTCAGCTATGGCACCTTCATAGAATCAGAAGCCCCAAAGGTCATTTGGCCTGATCTATCTACTTTACAACCACAAAAAATAATAAAGTTGAGCTGGTGGTAGCCTGTCTGGCTACAGTGATCAACACTCCAGACAACCTGGACACAGGTTCTAGTCCCACATAACAGTGCAGAGCTCCACGGAGCCAGAGCCCTGGGGTGCGGCAGGTACTGGGCCCCTCACACTTGCTCAGTCCCCCTGGGTATGGTGCTGCTTCGCACTGCTGAGGCCTCCTGAGCCACATTATCCAGGGCTCACTCACTTCACATAGCCCAGGGTGAAGACAAGTGTGTGGTTTCCAAGGCAACCCATAGGCAGGTGGATTCTGACTGCTGGGGCCTGTCTGAAGCCAGTGAGGAGAGAAGTAAAAAGGAGGAGCCACCTTCCCTTTACAAACATAACTCCTTCTGAACTAATCTGCCCTGAGCCCTGTCAGGGTCTAGGATGGAGGACAACCCTACCACCCTGGGGCCTTGGAAGACTTGGTAAGAGGAATTTGCGGGGCTGGGGAGCTGGTTCTGTGAGCAAAGTACAAGCATGAAGACCTGAGTTCAGGTCTCCAACCCCCACATAAAAGCTCGCTGTGGCAGCCATATGCACCTGGAAAGGCCATAAGACAGGTGGATCCTGGAGATTTGCCGGCCACGCAGTCTAGCTGAAACTGTGAGAGACCCAGTCTCAAAAGAACAAGAGAATGATAGAGAAAGACATCCAATGTCAGTGCCAACCTCTGGCCTCCATATGTACACACACACAAGCAAGAGCAAACACACACACACACACACACACACACACACACACACACACACACACACACACACACCCCTCCCCACTCACTCATTCCCACACATAAAGAGGCATGCACCCTAGAGTCAATGGCACCCAGCAAGTGAACTTGAGAAGTTTGGAGCCGTCCATCTGGCTGGGACAAGTCCCAACATGCCCAGGGTATGGGTTTTCCTACTTTTAATAGACACAGCACACGCTCTGTCAGGAAACAGGATGCTTCAGAATGCATTTCCCAGTGACGAAGTACAGAGAGCTAAGATGGAGTCTGGCTGCCCCCTCACCTCAGCAGTCGGGGCAGAGCAGGTACCTTCACACCTACTAAGAGGAGCAGAGGCAGGAAGCCCTCTGTGAGGCAAAAGGGTTAAACTCAAGTGTTTAAATATTTAGTAAATAAAGGCACAGTGTCACATAGAAATTGACTATCGGGATTGATGTGGTAACCATGGCAATTCACAGCCAGGGGCAGATCTAAGTGAACAGGTCCTGGGACTGAGGTAGGCTGACCAGAGTGCAACAAGGAGGACCACAGTGGGCAAGCTCACAAGAGAGGCCTATTGAGACTTCTACCCTTTGGGATACAAAAATCATGGGCCAGAAGTCCACACTGCAGACTGAGGCCTGTCCAGCCTTTTGGAGATGAGTTTTCTCCACAGAAGGAAGACAGACCTCATCTATCTACCTGAGTTCAATTCATCCATTCACTATTCAGCTCTTGCTGAGTCTAACTATGTGACTGACAGACATCTCTTCGCTCCAATACAGTCCCCGTCATCATGGAGTCCACACCTAGGGAAGAGGGGCCGACAAGAGATGGCATTTACAAGCCACCAATCAGGCAAGCCGCAGCAGACGAGGAGCTGATGCTAAGTCGCGGACTAGACAGGCACCTTGCTTGGGGACCAGAGGTGGCCAGAAAGAATTCCTAGAGGAGGAATTATCAGGCTAAAGGTGAAGAGGGTAAAGCTGACAGCCCTGTGAAAACGCTGTCGGACTTCAAAGCACAGACTAAGTGCGGTGGAACCATCACCACCCAGGCAGTTGCCCAAGCACCCACCGCTGAAACTCCTATCTTCAAAGAATGTGAACAGGTCTCCTGGTACCCTGCTGAAGCCAAGCATTCATATTCCCGCTCACTCTCTTGCATTCTCTCTTGCTCCCCGCACCCCGCCTGCCTTCCTTCTTTTATTGAGACACGGTGCCTCCTCCTGAATGCTGGGATTACAGGCATGTGTCTTCATGGCAGGCCCTCCTCTCTCTTGCTTCTTTCTCTCCAGCCTTACCAAGCACAGGCTGACCCCAGGATCAGCAGCACCACAGTGAGGCCCCTGGAACACATTCCCCATTTTCAGTTTCCCACACGAGCTGCAATCTATCAGTGGAGTGTTAATGAAAGTGGAACAGGAGATGGGCATAAGCTTGGCAGAGGAGGCTGCTGTGCAGCATGTCCTGGTCAGGTTGGGTACCCCTTCAGTACTAAACCCATCTGAGCTCTGGTCTCCTCTGTATTGGTCCCATGGAGACTGAGCTGATGCCCTCAGACCAAGCCAGGCTGAGATGTCTTACCCAGGGTCTTCAGATCTCAGGAACTCAGAGCTGGCCATTCATTTCTTGTGTGTGTCTGTGTGTGTGTGTGTGTGTGTGTGTGTGTGTGTGTGTGTGTGTGTGTTCACATGCATGTGGAGGACCGAGGTCAACATTAGGTTTTATGCTTTTTGTGTCAACTTGACACAGGATAGAGTCATTTTGGAAGAGGTAACCTCAATTTAAAAAAATGCCCCCACAAGACTGGCCTGTGGGCTAGCTTATGGTTCATTTTTCTTGACCGATGATTGATGTGGGTGGGCCCATCCCACAGAGGGTGATGTCACCCCTGGATGTGTAGTCCTAGATGACGATAGAAAGCGGGCTGAGCAAACCAGTAAGCAGTAGTCTCCCATGGCCTCTGCATGAGCTCCCGCACCCAGGTTCCTGCTGAGTTCCTGCCCTGACTTCCCTGCATGATGAACTAACTATAAGCTGGAAGACAAAACAAATCTTTTCTCCCCAAGCTGCTTTTGATCATGGTGTCTTATCATTGCAGCAGAAACCCTAACGAAGACAGATGTCTTCCTCGGCCGCTCTCCACCTTATTCTTTGAAACAGGGTCTCTCTAAAACTGGAACTCATAAATTTGGCTAATGTACCTGGCCAATGAGCTCTAGAGATCCACCTGTACACACACACACACACACACACACACACACACACACACACACACACACACAGCAAGAGAGAGAGAGAGATACAGAAACAGAGACAGAGATATACACACAGACACACACACACACACCACATGCACCCCCTCCCACAGGTTACAAGCACATCAACCCTATGTGAGTACTGGGGATCCAAGCTCAGGTCCACATGGTTGGGGGACAAGCACTTTACTAACTGAGTCACCTGCTCAGCCCCAGAACCAGCACCTCAAATTCATCAGTCAGTCAAGCAGGAACGCCATCAGCACTGTCTATGGTCTGTCTGCAGATGGATAGACAGCCTCTAGTTCCCACGGGGGGGAAAAAGATATAACTTCCTCTGCTCTCCTTAGCCCTCTGAATCACTCCAGGCCAGCTCTGTCTCCAATACACAAGGTCTCTGCTCCAAGTGATCACAGTGCCCAGCATCACCTCCCTAGGACCCACCCGCCCCCAGGAGACACGCCCCACTCCATCTTCTTCATGCCACCTGGACTGTCACACACACACACACACACACACACACACACACACACACACACACACACACACCTCTCCTCCTAGGGTGCTTATAAGCTTGGATCAGCAGGCTCAAGGTGTTAATGGGTTAAACGTGAATTATGAATATTGAGTAAATCGATGAACATGCAGGCTCAGTGTTATAAATGATACGAGAATCAATTTACTGATTTAGAGAAGT
The DNA here is from genome assembly GCF_007827085.1 of Peromyscus californicus insignis. Classification (NCBI taxonomy): domain Eukaryota; kingdom Metazoa; phylum Chordata; class Mammalia; order Rodentia; family Cricetidae; genus Peromyscus; species Peromyscus californicus. The sequence continues at coordinate 69,146,166 of NW_026294617.1, read as the reverse complement.
CCATACAGAGCTCAGCTGTCATGCCTTTCCTCTTAGGGCCAGGATTTGAGTCCACACTTCTATAGGAAGGAGAAGGTAAAGAGCAGGACTAAGTTGTCTGCCTGCCCCATGATGGGAAGATGCTACGTACCTATTTAGCAAATGGACCCCAAAGAGTCTGCACCAATGACCCCTCCTGCATTACACACATCATGTCTCAGTGACAGCGCATTGTGAGTACCCAGGAGGCTGCACGGATCTCCTGGACCATCGCACTACAGTGGGTGAGCCTTTTACAGTGTGAGCTGTCTCCTGACTATAACTCACGTCCTATGGTTTTAAATAAGTTCCCTATCTTCTGGGAACCCTGTTGGTATTTAATAAAACTATTCACTTTTATATACCTAGTAAATGAAAATCTCCACTTTGGGTCCCCTGTGTTCCAAATTCATAAAGCGGAAGGCCCATCTCTCACCACCATCATTATGTTTCTGTCACATTGGAGGAAACTACAGAAGCGCAGGGAGGCTTGGGTTAGATCTTGAGGGGACCAACACTTCCAAACAGGTGTAGATAAACGCCGTCCCGTTGAGTCAGCTGATGAAATAGCATGAGTGGTAACTGATGGCGCTTGCAGCCTCTATCCAGGGGCTCCATGATGTGAACTCCCACTGCTGTCCATATCCCCAGCCGAAGCCAAGCACCTCCTCCCTGGGCACTCTACCCTTCCCCACTCGCATGCTCCTGGACCAGACAATAAGCCCTGGTTATCCCCTCTCCCTCCCAGTTGGCTCCTTGCTCATAGTCTATCCACAAAGGCAGAGCGCCTATGCTCACTGTCTCTACTTGTTCACTCCAGCCCCCCCCCCCCGCCCCGCCCCATACACTGTCATCCCCAATGACTGCCCTGACAAAGGCAGGCAGAGGACAGATGTGCTCTTCAGTCCTGCCCTCCATGTGGCAGACACAACAGCTCCCTTCTCTCCTCCCCCTCCTTGTGGTCCTTAGCTGCTCCTTCTCAGTCTCCTAGGAGCTCCTCCTCCACCACCTACTTATCACCTGTCAAGGATCCTCTGGGGACTCTGCCCTGTGCCTCCTCTTATCTCACTGCCCCTGCACATCCATTCCTAACTATTCGACATCATTAGCTCCCTTTTCCTTGCTGGAGGCAGCGAGAGGCCCCTCCTATGCCCAGAGTAGAACCCAACACCTTCCCACCTTGACCTCCTTCTGTGTTTTTGGTTTAATGAATGGCACTCTCCAGCACTGAGTTACCCCAGCAATTGGAAGACTCCTCTCTCCCCGCAGAGAATATAACCAGACTAATTGGTCACCAAGTCTTGTCATTTCCACTCGCTCAGCATCTCTAAAGTCTGTCCCCTCCTCCTGTCCTCATTCTTGCGCTCATCCTGGTCAGGCATCGCTATCCTTCACCTGGATGCTGTCATCAGCTTCTAGCTATCTTCCTGCCTCTGAAATTGACCCTTCTCACACTTGCCAGCCACAGCAGAGAGCATGTGGAAAATGTAAATATTCCTCCAGCGTGACACCCTTTCATGATGACTGCTGCTGCCTAGAGCACATTTCAAAACCTGTTAGCAAGACAAACTGGCCTGCCCACCTTCCACAGTGGAGCTGCCCCACTGCCCAAGACCAGAGCCTTGATGCATTCTGAATGCACACTGCAGTTTCCACCCCAGGGCTTTTGCTTACTGTGTTATCTCTGTTTGGGACGCTGTGGCAGTTTGAATAAGAATGGCTCCCATAGGCTCCTATATTTGAAGACTTAGTCACCAGGGACTGGCACATTTGAGAAAAAATAAGAGGTGAGGCCTTGTTGGAGGAAGTTTGTCACTGGGCATGGGCTTTGAGGTTTCAAAAGCTCATGCCAGGCGCAGTCCATCTCTCTCTCTCTCTCTCTGTCTCCCCCCCCCCCCCGCCCATGCCTATAGATCAGAATGTAACCCTTAGCTACTGCTCCGTACCTTGTGCGCTGTCATGTTTCCCGGCATGATGGTAATAGACTATAAGCCTCTGGAACTGTAAGCCAGCCCCAATTAAATGCTTTCTTTTATAAGAGTTGCCTTGGTCATGGTGTCTCTCCTCACAGCAACAGAACAGTGGCTAAGACAGACACCTTTTCCACCCTGTGAGCCAGGCATACAGGACTTTATCTAAGCTGCAGCATTCTTATAATGCCCCAATTTGACCTGTGCACAGTCTTCGTGGTAGGGACTACCACCAGTCTGACTTTGCAGGAAGGAAACAGCGCAAAGGGGAGTAAGACATTTTCAAAAGGTCACCATATACCCCTACCCCAAAAGGTGACAGCGTCTAGCCTGCCTGCCAGGCCAGCACCAGACACAGTCAAAGCTGGCAACCCCTCGGAGAAGCAACGGTGATATCAGGCTTCCAGCCCAGGAAGAAGAGCTCCACCCAGGCTGTGCACAGCAGCCTCCTTAAAGCCCTTGCTGAATAAACAACTGAGCTGTTGGGCAACGGAGAGCAGGAGAGGGAGGCGACCAGGAGAGAAGCCAAGCTCAGTGCCTTGTGCGTAGAGGGATGCACCAAGGGCGTCCAAAGCATGGCACAGGAGTGAACTGTCCGTGAACAAGCATGGCTTCCGGTTACATTTTAGTGAATGCCCCAAATGCATAGCTTTTGTGTTTTGTTTTGTTTTTTTTCTTTTCAGGATATACTGGCTTGGGGATAAAAGGTACCTGAGTCTTTCAAAGCTCCAATCCAAAGTGCCACAAGAGGCAAAGGTTGAAGAAGGGCAGGTGACGTCTTCAATAACAGAGGTGACCGTGTTGGTCCTTTCCTTGCTGTTCCAGAGACAAGACTGGGGCTGAGAGCAAGTTCCAGAAGAGCTGGCTTCTTTCCTCTCAGCAGAAAGGGGGCATTCTAGATGGACAGTGTCCATCTAGATGCTCCTCTGGTCAGCTCTGTCACAGAACCCAGCAGGTCCTGTGCCGGGCGGGTGGCCACATTTGTGGCCCTCTAAGACTAGGAGATGGGACAGCCGCAGCCTTCTTCCTCCCATGCCCACCGCAGCAGCAGCTGGCCTTCCCTGAGGAAAGATTTTCCGGTTTTCCCTGGAAATTCTCTGTCAGTCACATAGGGGACAGCTCCTCCCTATCACTCAGTAACCAGGGCCCTGAAAAATGAGCAGCCATACCTAGACCAGGGAATTTGAAACCAGGGGCCTAGGACCCTAATGACTAGACAGAGTTTCCTTGAAACTGAGGCCCCAGACCACAAAGCAAAAATAATAATGTAACTAGTTTTAGAAACTAGAGCTCTTGCCGGGCGGTGGTGGCGCACGCCTTTAATCCCAGCACTCGGGAGGCAGAGCCAGGCGGATCTCTGTGAGTTCGAGGCCAGCCTGGACTACCAAGTGAGTCCCAGGAAAGGCGCAAAGCTACACAGAGAAACCGTCTCGAAAAACAAAAAAAAAAACAAACAAAAAAAAAAAAAAAAAAAAAAAGGAAAGAAACTAGAGCTCTTGAGTCCAGAACCTTCTATTCCAAAATGTGCTGCCAACACCAGCTTTCTGTCAGGCACTGTATACTTTTATAAATGCAAACATCAATGACATCATCATCTCTGGAGTGATGGAGAAAGCTATCATGCAGAACACTGCAGCTTAGCCAGGTGAGGTGCTGATGGAACACCTCTCTTGCTGCCTCTCTGGGCCCAAGCCATTCACATTCCTGTCCGGAAGGAGACGAGAGACAGCACAGGCTGCTGTAGAGAGAACGTGACTGTAAAGGTGACGACACTGGTACCATCCCCTGGGAGTCAGTGGGCACAGCGTGATGAGGGGCTGGGTCATGGGAACTGAGCCCAGAGCCCAGCCACAACAGGAAGAAAGCCAGACTTGCCAGCACTACCCGCCATGCTAGTGACCAGGCAGCTGTCCCACCTGGCGTATCCCAAGATGCAGCTAGAAGCCAGAGGGCAGGTGTATGGGTGTAGCAGGAAAGGGAGTAGAGTTCCCGTTTCTTCAGATCACACTGTGCTCTATGCCATCCCAGCACCCGAAAGAACTCGTCAAAGCAGGGAGAAGGACTTCCGTTCTTTGGGTGGGAAACTGAGCACTTACTATCATCCCAAGGTCATTCAAGCTGAAGTATCTGAGCTAGGAGTCAAAGCCACTACTCTGGGCTGAGTGTAGCTCGGAGGCAGAGCCTGGCCTGACATGTGCAAGGCCCTGAGTTCTGTCCCCAGAACAACATGCGACAGCACAAAGCTAAAACCTAAAAAATAATCAATTAAAAAAAAATCAAAGCCCCCTATTTCACTCTGTTTTTCTACAACTGTGAGTGTTGGGCCAAGGTAAGTGACCCAGAGAGCGTGGTTACCACGGAAACAGAGACTGGTCCTAAGCTGAGGGTACACTAGATAGTCTGCCAGGGGCATGGTCTGCCCCCAGACCAGCATCACTTTGCAGTTGAACTAACTCAGGTATGTAGACCTGAAGCAGGAAAGAGGATTGAACCTAAGAGAAGCAGAGATCTTGCTCTTCCTTCAAGATGCAGAAACAGGAAGTTCATGTGTCTGGGAGGACCACCCCGAGTGCTGGGCTGCCTTCTGTCCTTCCTTCCAACCTGGATCCAACTGAGTTTTGATTCATCTTTTTTTAATCTGGCCTTTGTGACAACTTCCCACACAGGCCAGGGTGATACCTGACCACACAGCCTCCCTGCAGATGACAAAGTGAGGACCCCCAAAGGTTGAAGAGGCTCAGAACTCCAGGTAGGGTGGAAACTGGGCTGAAGCCAACACTGGAGACCCCTGTCCTTTCATGGACCCTTGGTCGTCTTCAATTATGCTACTGGCTACTTTCTGAGACCTGCTAGATAATAGTGTGGATTCAAGTCCAACAGCTGTGTCCAGTTTGAACTCTGAGAAAGAAGTTGCCTAGTGACCTCTGTACTCAACCCTGAAAGCATAGCCCAGTATAAGCACACAAGACTCTGCAAAAGCTAGAGTACAGTCTCTAAGGGGGTGTCCTCATGCACGGGCATACTGCGAGTCCGGCCCAGAAGACCTAGAGTAAAAACCACTACATCCAAGCCGGGCGGTGGTGGCGCACGTCTTTAATCCCAGCACTCGGGAGGCAGAGCCAGGTGGATCTCTGTGAGTTCGAGGCCAGCCTGGTCTCCAAAGCGAGTTCCAGGAAAGGCGCAAAGCTACACAGAGAAACCCTGTCTCGAAAAACCACTACATCCAGTCCGGCCAGAGCAACTCCGGCACTTGGCCAGAAACTGGACCTCATTTAGAGACCAGGAGGCTCCCCATGATACATCTGTGTCAGGACAAAGAGAAACAACAGGACTTGAGTTGACCAGCATTTGCTGCCTAGTGTTTACACACACACACACACCACTTTCTTGTTCCACCCTCACAGTAACCCCACAAAGCTGGAATAAAGCCTCCGTATTCCAGGTGAGGAGGCTGAGACCCAGAAAGGTCACAGGACTATCCAAAAACACTCTTCAAGAAGAGGTCAGGGCCAAGACTTGACCACAGTCTTTTTGACTCCTGAGTTCTGGTCTTTATCATTCTCTTCCTGCTGCCCAGATGTGATTCTGTCTATGTTCCTCTGACCAGAGAACCCGGGGAGTGTCCAGATTCACACGCACATGATCAGAAGCATCTGGATATTTTGGATGACCTGGGTCAGCAGTGAACAGATCAGCCAGCAAGGGGGAGTGGGGCCAGGGGCGGCGTGGGCGATGACGACTCACTGTCATGACAGGATGCTCAGGTCCACTCACTCCAGCTTTATTCTCACAGTCCTAGGTGAACTATATCAGCCAAGCTGGAAGAATACCCAGATGTCCAGGAAATAGTTCCCAGAGTACTGAGTCATCCCAGGCAGCCAGAAGCAAGAGACATCCTCAACCACATCACACATCCACTCCATCTAGAAAATGGTGCCTCCCAGCCTGGCGTCTTCAGAGGTGGAATCCCCACATTCAGAAGTGCAGGCTCCTTGCTGGTGTTTGAGGCAGTGTGTGTGTGTGTGTGTGTGTGTGTGTGTGTGTGTGTGTGTGTGTGTACAGCCCCCAGTCATGAAGCCATATGCCTACCCATGAGGCCACCTGAGAGGAAATAATGTCTCCATTCTTCTAAAAGATCACAGGATAGCCTCAAGACACCCTCCTTGAAGATCCAAAGAGCAAAAGGAGAGCCAAGACTTTGGACACCAACTTGTAAAATCACTCAAGTTGGGTTGAGGGTGGATGGGTTCAGTCCAGATGAAGGCAGGAGCATGGGCTACTACTTGAAGTGGAGGGACATACCTGGACTTCCCTTGTGTGATAGGCGATGATCAAACCAAGCAGGATGATGGTGGATAAACTGATAAGGCATTTCAGGGCCAACGAAAACATGGAATCCTGCAGGAGAGAGGGAAAGAGAGTTAGGGGGTCCAGGCAAGAAGCAGCTCGTGGAAGGAGTGTACCAGCAAACAGGTGGGCAGAGGAAGGGACCGTCCTTAGTCCCTCTTGGGAGCAGGATGGAGCACGAAGTTAGCCTGAGCCTGGGCTGCCCCTTCTGAGCCTTCGCTTCTGAGGAGAGAACATTCTTGCATTCCCAGAACGACCCCACATGTCTGTGACACCTGGCTGGATTCTGGTTACTGGTGTGTTGAATATTTGCCTCCATGCTCTTAAGTCACGTGAATGTAATTCTTTTTTGTGCCATTGTTATATGGTTTGGGTATCCATACCATGCCTACTCATGTTTCTATCTTAACACAAACCAGAAGATTCTAAAGTCCCTCACGTCCCTGGCCATGAAGAGCTCTGTTAGGCGTGAATCAGGATGTCCCGGGAGCTTCTCTGTCTCCTAGATTAAGCCGAGGTCAGAAGAGGAAGACAAGGACGGCAGAAGAACTACTGGATGGCTGAGCGGCCAGCAAAGGAGCAGAAAGCGGTCTTGGGCAGGGAAAGGCTGTGGTGGCCTGCTAGTCAGGGCAGAGAACACTCCCTGCAGCTTCAGCCCAGGTGGTTTAAAGAGCCTGTAGTCTGTGCATTAGCTCTCTCTGCTGGGTCCAGAGCCTGCCCCAGCTACTCAGAGCTGCGTGACCATCAAGGCACCTGCCCTAGCTCGGCTCAGGGAGTGCTGGCCACCGATACTCTTCGCTCCGGTCAGCCGGAGCATCTAGTTGAGACCTGCTACACTCCTGAGTGACGCAAGTCTGAAAGGAGAGCTACCTCCAGTCCTAACGGAACACAGGAGATAGCTCTGAGCAAAAGTGGCTGACAGGTCAGGCAGCATCTCCAAGCACCACTGGGGGGGGGCTCTCTCTGGTCCTGGGAGCTGAGGGAGACCAAAGAAACAGTGCTATCCTCAAGGGTAATCAATAATGTCCAATTTCTGCACACCCCAACTTTATAGCAATGACATGCCCAGAGGGATGAGTGGCTTAGGTCAGAGTTCAAAGCCAGAGTCTCTGACACCCCCCCCCCCCCCAGGTCAGAGCACTATACATTGCCCTGCCCTAGCTCTACCCGGAAATAGGAATGCTCATGAAAATTCCCTTACACAGACCTAAATGGCAGACCAAGACAAGAGACCAAAAAATAACTAGGTAAGAGAGACTAACTCTACTTTTCTATACAAAGTAACCATGGTTATAACTGCCTATGGCACACTGCAAAATAACTAGAAAAGGACAAAAGTTCTTAACCACACAGAACTGCGTAATGTTTGAGGAGATGGGGGCGCTAACCAGCCCGATCCAGTCATCACATACCAATAGGTTTCAAAAAACATGCAACAAAACTCCCCTAAAAGTGTACACATACTATGTCACAGCCAAGGTCTTTAAATAACAATGGAAGCTATTTCAACAGCAAGATAAGATTGATTGCCAGGTGATACAGCAGAGCTGAACGAGCTTAGGGGAGGGAGACATCACCGGCAGAGGTGAAAGCGGTTTAGGACCTGCAGAGCAAGGTTCTAGGGTCCAATATGGCCACCAGAGTCAAGAGGACAGCTTGGTCTCGTTCAGGACTAGCAGGTGCCCATGTCGATGCTCTCAACCACCCGCTGTGGACTCACACAGAACGGGAGCTGCTCTCTCTGGTGTGTCTGTCACCTCCACCCTTCACTTCCTGGCTATGTCATTGAGGCCCATTTCATGCCAGGCACAAATCAGTCCTGGTGCTCTGAGGAAGACCTAGTGGAATAACTCATTCATTCATTCATTCATTCCTACTTCTGTTCTGTTTGTATTGTCTGTTGCAGGGTGCACACGTAGCAGGCAGCCATGCGCACGTACTACAGCGCTCACAAGGAAGCCAGAGGACAGCGTTTGGAAATCAGTTCTCTCCTTCCACTTTCATGTGAGGTCCAGGAATTAAACTCAGGTTATCAGCTTGTGTGGCAACTGCCTTTACCTGTGAAGCCATCTCCCTGAGCCCCTGTTCTGTTGTTTTCTGAGACAAGGTTCGGTTACATAAATTTGCCATCTTCCTGCCTCAGCACCTCAAGTTTTTATCCATTTGCTTTTTCACAACCATTTCAACCAGTTCTTGCTTGTTGAATACCAGCTAGATACTCCACAGTGTGGTCCATGCTGGGGGATAGAGAGAGAGGGGCCCACCCACCAGAAGTTTTCAGTCTGTCTTCTTGCATAAGCTCTCACTTAATTACACTATACGGTTCAGAGAAATGTCTCCATTCTGTACTACCCAAAGGTGGCCAAAGGCTGGGGGTGTTAGCTTAATGGTAGAGCACTAGCCACACAAGGTGGAGGTCCTAGATTCCATCCCCAGGGCTCAGGCCCCTTGGCATCCTCTACGCTCTTCAGAACAAAGAGTACCCTGGAGTTCTTTCTTGAGCTCACGAGTACAGGGGTGTCTCGTGGAGTCCCAGTGCTTTGCTAATGCAATATGAGCACCAAGAAAAGCAGAACACAGTTCTGACCCTCCAAAAGGTTCCAGCCTTTGAAAGCTTACTTGATGCTGATCCCAGACCTAGCTGGGGCTGAGGGGAAAAGCTGGAGGCCCAGGGACACTCCGGTTGCTGTGGGACAAGATGAATTTCCCTACAGGAAGGAGCTGGGACAGCTCACAGTGCTCTCCAGCCAGAAATGACCATAAGGTCCTTGTCAAAGGGGTCCAAAAGCATGTGGAGAGCATCACGCCTACCCCAGGAAGGCTTGTGATCAGTGGCACACTTCCACCTCTAATTCATTTTCTTGGCAAAAAAGTAGCTAACGTCAGAATCTATGTCTGTTTCCATCATTTTTAGGCGAAGAGGTGAAGGGACAGGGGCCAGATGCTGTCTCCTCTCCTTTAAGCCTCTTCCATTTCTCCCAAAAGTTGAAGCTTTTCCATTAAAAGGCAGCTCCCACCTGCTCAGAGGTTTTGACTGGTGTGGCCTGATGGGCCAGCGGCAGCCTGCAGGGAGACAGAGCTGTGCACTGGACTGACAGGGACCCTGGAGACTTTACAGACATCCTTGAGATCCTATCACATGTCAATAAAGGAAAAACATTAGCTCACTTTCTAACACCTGGAAAATATGTCAAAGACGTCTAGCTGGACCTGGGCCATTTTCTATTTGCCGAAATGTTGAATTATCGTCTTCTTTCCCATTTGAACTCCAGTGGAGCTTGAAATCGATGTGACTCTTCAGATGACACCACTGACACAGGGTTGACTAATTAGCCACCGAACACCACATGGTGGGGCACCTTCCACACCCGCTGTGCCCCACCACGATCCATCTGGGGCCTTGAACTTGACTCCCTGGCTGTGACGGGTCCTGTGGCCAGCTAGTCAGCCCTTCTCTCCTATGTCTGAGAACTTTTTAGCAACAAAGAAATAACCCCCAACATGCAGGAGACGCAGGACACATCCCAGTGATGGAGGGGCATTTTTATGCATGAAGATTTTACTTTTATTTTTAAAATACGAATGTAAGGGGTATGTGAGTGCGGCATCCACAGAGTCCCGAAGAGGGAGTCAGATGCCCCTGGCTAGAGTTACAGGCACTTATAAACCTCCCAATGTGGGAGTCCTCTAGTCCTCTGAAAAAGCGGTGTGCACTCTTAACCGTCTCTCCAGCGCTCCATGGGGGTGGGACTCATTTTAAAACCCATCTAGTCCCACAGGCTCAAGGATATCCAAGTGGTTCAGACCATCTGAGCAGCCAGTGGTGGAGACTAGCACAGCCATGAAAATAGAGAGCATCTGAAGACACACAGAGAGAGAAGGGGTGATAGACTATTCACCAGAGAGCTGTGAGCCTCGAACTGGATAGGTAGTATGTTTCTGATTATTTGTAAATTTTTTTCATGTAGAAAAAAGATTGTGAAAATATCAATATTCTGCATCACAGGCTGTTTTCTTATCACTTTTCTTCTCTCCGATTATTAATAATGGGAATATAGCATTTTGTAGTTCAAAAGTTTATTTTTTAAAATCTGAGCCTTGGACTGCCAGGAAGAGGCTTTCGTGCAGTGGGAAAGATGCATCTTTCCTTGTAACATGCACTCCGGCATGGCGGCTGCAGGGGACATGTGAGCCTCAAGTGATCCCTGCGGTGGGGATGAATGGCCTAAGCTATCTCAGAGTCTTGAAACCCCACTTCATTTACACACACCCATTTCCTAGTGTCCTACTCCAAAAGTGACCCTTCTCAGCCTGTGCAGGAGAGTGTGCATTTAGGCCGAGTGGACACTTCAGCTCTTAGTCACTGGGGCTGGGTTTAGGGACTCACACCCACTTCAGACAGCCTTATTGCTTCACTGATTTGCAGTCTTTCTAAACCCACATGATAACACATTTACGCTATGTGATCCCATCACCTCTTTGGTGCTCTGAATATAAGAGTCATTTAATAAACACTTGTTTACAGCTAATCTTCAATGAGCCCTGATCATGAGCTTCCCCCAGAACAGGCCCACCACACATTTCATCCCTGATATTAAAAAAAAAAAAAAAAAAAAAAAAAAAAAAAAAAACCCTAATGTCTCCATTTTACTGATAAAACACTAAGAACTGGAGAGTTGTTGAAGTGACTTTTTCAAGGTCATGCAACTAACTCAGATTTTAGCTATCTGCCAAATTTTTCTGCGTCCCATACTTACCCTGCCCTTCGGTGTTCTAGGTACTGTGTGAAACAGCATGTCCTGTTACCTCAGTGGAGCCTTGGGCTGCACAAGAGACTCCTGGCTGGGCAGGAGATCAAGACACATTCCTGGAGCTGTTCCCGCCATGTGGTCCCTGCTGCACTCCTGGACACAAACCAGCCCTTCACAGGTCTGTGATTCTCCCATTCATAATAATCGGGGCTGAAGTACTACTCCAGGGACCTACCATGCAAAGGAGGCATCATGAACTCTCCTTCACAGACAAGGAAACTGAGGCTCCAAGGAGCCTTATTTGTCCAAGGTCAAAGCCAACAAATGGCAAAGTCAGCTTTGAGGGAGGCCGGTTGCCACCCAGACCCATCTTCCTCCCAGCTCTGAGCCAGCAGCCCTGAGGCTGGGCCCCACTGGCCTCCGGATTCAAAGAGAAGTTTCTCAAGGCTGCTGTGTCCCTTTGGGGGGCTGTGCACAGGGAGATGGGGTGGTTTCAAGGCCTCTGAGCCAGCAGCATAAATTACTTTCCTGGCCTGCCTTGTAGCTTCCAGAGACAGGCCAGGGTCGTAATGATTACAGTAGGTCTCCCCAGAGACTTTGAAGTTCTTAATGTGTTTTATTGTTTGGAACGTTGCAGGTGGGGGACAGAAAAGGATGCAGTCATGTAGGACCCCTGAACCAAAGAGGCTCCTTCCCCAGCCAAGTTAACAAGCTCCAAGGGTGTGCATGTAAGCACACAGCACATGTACACAGCCCATTCATGTCTCTGTCACTGGTTAGGAGCCCCCAAGGGACAGAGGTGATAACATTCAGAACCTGGATTTCCCGAATTAAGGTCTGATGTGCCTTCCTGACATCACCTCGTTTTGTGCATTCGACTTGGGAAATAATTGAGTTAGAAATCTTTTCTGTTTAATAAGGTCAACCTTTGCTTCAATTTCATGGAGAGGCTCCAAGACTGATTGATATTCAGCACTGGCTTCGTACTGTAGCTCTGTAATGGTTGTCCTAATTAGACACTCTTGCTAATTAATGCTATGCAGATTAAGCCAGGCCTTCCTTCCCTGTCTCCCCACCCCACCCCCGCCGGGGAAGTCAGCATTCCTGGTTGCTGATCTCCAGGGAGGCCCTGCTTCTCTCCTCTGCCTGGGCCTTTCATTCTGCACCTAGCCTAGCCTTCCTTTCCCTGCCCCTCTCTCCTGACTCTGCCTTCTGAACTTCCACCACCTTGCCTGATCAGACCTTAGCTGGTTTTCCTCCCAGGTGTAGCTGCCTGAGGCCATCTGGGTCATGAGGTCACCTGAGGTCATGCTGGCCCTACCAGCATCCTCAGCATGATGTCCCATCCCATCGCAAGTACTCCTGGTCCAGAATGGAGTCATGGAAAGGCTCAGCCCACTCTACCCTGTTGTTAGTGTGGGGGCTAATAACGTTTTTATTGTCTCTTTCTACAACACAGAACTTGACAACTAAAGGCGGGAATTCAAGTTCTGTCTTTGAGACTTGTCCACTATAACACTGGGATTCCAGTTCCTTCTTCAGGCCTTAACCTCCCAGGGTCTCCAGTTCCTCCTCTTCTCTCACTTCACACACAAGAGATACAAAGCGGGGAATGTTATCTTTCCACATTTCTTTCAGTCAAACACCCTTTCTCTTGTCACGCAGAGCAGAGAAACTGACTTGGTCTCCACTGCAGGCTCCGCTAGCAGTACCTCATGTTCTCAGCACTTCAGAGACACATCAGGCAGCCACAAGGCTACATCCATGTTCCTTCATTCAACCAGTCATATGACTGAGCATTTGCTCTGCCCAGGCTCCAGGCTGAGCCCTTGGAAAACACTAGAGAGTTCCTCCTCACCATCCCAGTGTACTGATTGAATCCTGCCCACAAGCTGAGCCCTGACCCATCATCACCCTCACCATCACAGCCGTTCTACACCCTTCTGACATGCTCCCTCGGCACTCACCCTACCCACAGCCAAATGTCAGCAGAAACAAATGGACCACTCTCTCCTCTCAGTCCTGGGCTCAGCAGGGTCATTATATGCAGGCTGACTAACTCAGGAGGGGGTCTGAGCAGATGGCTTCTTGGAGCCCTACCCTGCTGTGGCCCTTCTCTGTCTCCTCAGTCACTCATCATCTCAACTGGGAGCATTACCTGGCTAAGATGGACCCACAGACCTGTTCTGGTCTCGCACTCTCTCTGAGGCTGCACACACAGGTACTCTTCCCCAACGGTACTACCCAAGCTGGCGTCGTTTAACAAGGCCTGACCTGACTCACTGCTACTTGTCCTAGCCAGGATGTCAGCCACAGAGGGATGCATCTTCATACTAAAGTCATTCCTATGTCATCATATGTGAAATACTGTCTAGGACATTGCAAGTCAATAAATATCAGCTGAATGTTGAATACTGAATACTTGAAGGAAGGGAGCAAATTTAGAGATGTGGCCACAAGGTAGAGACACTTCCATCCTGGATTTTCAAATTCATGAAGCAAAAGGGGGGGTGATCAAAAGAACGGGTAATATGTGCTCACTTGCCCTGGGTCCCACTGACTTATGGTGTGGCCCCACCCTACAGAGAGAGTTCTGAAACTGAGAGAAAGCTTGTCACTTAGCCCACGATCCCTGGGCAAGGAAGAAGCAGGGGCAAGATGTGAACCCAAACAAGTCTGACTCTAGGATTCGTGCTCAGAGCACAGGGTCTGGAGAAAATGTCATGGCCAGGCCCCGGTGGTACCACTGAACCTCAGTGACTGAGGGGCATGAGGACAATGACAGCCTGAGGTCGGGCCTGGGAGTCCTGATTGTCCCTGCAAGTCTAGCCCAGGCCTAGGCAGACAAGACAGGAAATGCTAGTGAGTGAAGGAAGCCAATGTCTCGGACTAAAACACATAAAGTCACTTTGGCCTGGGGCGTTTCTCTGTGGCCTTCTACTCTGTCACTTCCAGGAGGACATAGGACCTGATGTCGGAGGGACATCATGCAGTGAAAATAGCAAGGACACTCAGGTCTGAGCAGAGGGTGGCCCGGCATTGTCTGGTGAAGCCAGCATGAGGACCAGCACACCAATTAAGAGGCAATGATCCTCCCGGGGCCCGGCTCTCCCATGGTGTGGTGCCCCGAGGAAATCAAGAGAAGGTCACTTTGGAGATGGAGATCCCACGAGCTGCCACCCCTTCAGCCACAAACATAATTCTGATTGAGATGCTTTCCTTTACAAGGTCTGGGCAGAAAGGGGCTGGCAAACCAGGAAGTCTTGGCGGCATGCTGCTTTCATGCATTTCCTGCCACACTTACAACACTGCAATTAGTCGGAATTTGTGTTACACACTTGTCATGTGCCAGGCCTCGTGCTGTGGGGGGTGGGGGGTAGACACAGCAGGACGGGGCCTTCCCAAAGCTTGATTGTTACTCTAAAGGGAGCCACCAAGGCTTCTTCCAGACACAAAGCCAGCCCAGGCAAATGGAACGCTAAGGAAGGACGCCAACTGCAAACCTATCTGTACCTTACAGAAGCAGAGAGTATCTCTTTGTCCCCACAGTGAGGGTGGACATGGGATGCAACTCCACCAGGCACGATCACCCAGGTCCCAGGATGGAGTGACCTTGGCCCCAACCAGAACAATGGATTCAGAATCTCTGCAGACTTTAAAAAAAAAAAAAAAAAAAAAAAAACCTCTGATTCTGATATGCAGGCTAGAGGTGAGAGTTTCTACTTTAGGGCTCCAGAAGGAACCCAGGATGCAGGAATCAACATCATTGCTGAGACACCACTAGGCAGATGGTCATCCACATAAACAATGGAGTCCCTGAATCTTGCCATTGGTGGCGACTTAAAAGCCACACAGCCAAATACCCCTGCTCCCTGTGTGAGAGTTGTGGCAATTCTCCAGGCTGTATCTGACTGACTGCTTCAGAGGCTGACGACTTAGAGAGATGCTCCCTGGGAAGGCCTGACTTTCTCAGAAATCTGTCCTCAGTTTACTTAGGTGTAAAGCTAAGCCAATACCCCTGTGAGTCCCGCTCCGACTTGGCCTCATAGGTCTCTGTGACAGTTCCCCCTTCTCAGGGCACATTCACGCCAGGTCTGGAGGTATCCTTGGAAATTCTCCGTGAGGACACTGAGGACAGAAAGGCTGGCTTGTCTCCAGCAGGACTCAGCCTGTGTCCGGGCAACTTTAGAATCCAGACTTGCGTTCACAGGCCCACCTGGTGGTCCTGTCGTCCTTGGCTTCATCTGTTCTCCAAAAGCCTGGATCCCTGTCTGGGAAGTCATCGCCAGGCCTATCATCTAGTCCTTTTCTTTCTCCTACAGACAATCTGCTCCGGATTGCCTTTCTCCTTCCTCTGCCATGGCCGGCGAGTATCCTCAGCCAGTCAGCAATTTCATGAGTCCTATGGTGTCTAAAAACATTGTGGAGTGGGGCTGGAGAGATGGCTCAGAGGTTAAGAGCACCGATTGCTCTTCCAGAGGTCCTGAGTTCAATTCCCAGAACCCACATGGTGCTCACAACCATCTGTAATGAGATCTGGCACCCTCTTCTGTATACATAATAAATAAATAAATATTAAAAAAAAAAAACATTGTAGAGCACACACCTGCCACAGCCTCTGGCCTCAGACCATCTCACCCAACTTCCCTATTATACAGATAAAGAAACTGAGGCCCACTGAAGGGCCCCCTCCTATCCAAGGTCACATTCAAAACTGAAAGAGATCAGAATCCCAACCTCCCAAGGCTTGGGCTGGCATTTCCCCCTGCCCCTGTCCTTCCTGCAACTAGCCTGAATGCTCCCCCAAAGAGGAGGGTCCTGTCTGACCCCTCCTCGGCATCTGTGTGTTCTCATGTCAAGGCTGAGAAAAGACCATTTCTCCTATGGCTCATTCAAGGGCAAATCAAAAGAAATAACAATTACCTACTCTAGGTTCTCCATCTTCCTCTCGCTTAAAAACACAACCGCTTAAACATAAATAAAGGGAAATGGTCTGGAAAAATAACCAGTTGGCACAGAACAATTGGCATTTCGGTCTGCATAAGAAGTGGAAATGCTGTTCTCAGAAACTCGGCACAGCCGTGAGTTGTTAACTCCTCACCATTTGGCACAGGCTTTTCAATTGTTTGAGTGTGATGGATGATGTTGACAGACATGGTGGAGACCAAACACGGGCTATTAATAGGCTGGATGTGGTGCCTTTATAAACTCTGTCTTTCTCTAGTCCTCTGGCACCAAACTGTTGCCAGCCTGCCTACCTTTTGCCATCAATGCCAGCAATGGGGCACCACAGGAGCCACGTCACCTACGCAGATCAAGCCAGTTTATCTGAGAGCCCAGAAGGGCAGCTACAGGTCACATGGCCACTGGCCCATGTGGAGATCAAGGAGCCGCAGCCTTCCTTCCTACAGTCCCTGCTGTGATTCCTGTCCAGCTGGGACCTGACAAAATGGCTCTCCCAAAAGGGGCTGCCATAAGACGGACGCTTCAGCCACCAGGGTGCTGAGTCAAGAAGACACCTCCAGCATTCATGAGTGCATCCATGATCAGCTCCAGGAAGCATATCTCAGATGTGCTTAGGGACACCCAAGAATCTGCCATGAAGGAAACCGGGACCCCACATGTACCCAGTGAAACAAAGTTCAACAAAACCATCCAGGCCAGAGGAACGAGAGATGTCCCAACTCGGTGATCCAGAAATACAGTGAGGGTGAAGGGTCACCGAGCAAGCTCTGGGCTTGGTAGCCTATGTCCCTGCTGCCACCTCCACAAATCTCCACGCCAGTGTGGGTGAGAGTTAACCACAGAGTGTCAAATAGTTATGAAACTACCCCCTAAAAGGAACCACAAGGCCTGAGTGTGTTCCTGTCCAGCAACAGTAGGTTGTCTGTGAAAGTTGCTTCTGGGAGCTCTCCAATCTCAAAAGCTCAAGGATATCCTGAGGAACTGCTGCCCAGCAGGTCCTGGGGCTAGCTGTCTTGGAAGGAAGAAAGGAAGAAAGGGAGGGAGGGAGGGAGGGAGGAGGGAGGGAGGGAAGGGGAGAGGGAGGGAAAGGAGGGAAGGAAGGAAGGGATGGAAGTCCTCAAAAAAAAATAAATAAAGCATTTGTGTTCCCACTTGACAAATGGGAAACCAGGGCATAGAGTACTCATAAGTTTTCCCAAGATTAATTGGGAGGTAGAGGATCTGGACTCTAACTTCAAGCTCTCCTCTCTCTCTCTCTCTCTCTCTCTCTCTCTCTCTCTCTCTCTCTCTCTCTCTAACCCTGGCTGGCCTATAGCTCACTGTGTAGACTAGCCTCACATTCACAGGGTCTGCTTGCCCTGCTGAGTGTTGGACCAAAGCCTTCCTCAGCACGCCCAGCTAACCCCAAGCTTTCTAACCCCATGTCCAAGACTGGAAGAGTCCCAGGCTGAGGCCTGCTAAGGCCACTCTGCTCTTGCTGACACCTGCTCCCCTTTTGCAGAAGCCAGGTTGACTGAGCCCTCCCTCTGTTTCCATGGCCACAGAGTTCCCTGACCCCAGCCAGCTGCCTCTACCTTCATGAGGCCAGCCACCTAGGAAGCCAGTCCAAAACTGTGGGTGGACCATTTGGCCCTGTTACTGTCTTCAATATCTATTAAGTGACAGCAAAACCTCTTCTTCCTTCCGAGATTGTTTTGAAGACCAGATGATGAACGCAAGCGTGTTCTAGCCATGACTTCCCACGAGCTCACAGTACAGCCCATACACAGGGTGTCCATACACCCCATTAGCCCAGAAAGTCCAGTTTGTGCCCGGCATAACTATTAATATGAATAGTAACATTATATAATACCCAGCAGTGAATCAGACACCTCCTTATCCACAATGCATTTGCTGCCTGAGAGGTGGGCTCACTTCCTGCCCCTCCACCGTGAAGGCTCTCACCTTGTAGAAGGGAGGAGTGGAGTTTTCTACTGCATTAGCAGACCCTCTGCCCCAGCCAGGCTCACAGACAGGCATCATTTGCTAGATCAAAGTAATTATTAGTAGACGCTATTTTTAGCAAGGCGGTGTCACTGTGCCTGCATTAATTGCACTTACATGTCACTCCTTTAAGTTTATCACATCAATTACGGACAGTCATAGTCATGAGCCTAGCTTGCTTTAGTCCTGGCTGGCTGGTATTCCTCAGTACAGAATTTCTCAGAGGCAGCAACCTGTCACGGGCTATCTCAGAATACATTTGATATCAAATCACTGTGTCCTGGACAGCGACTTAGAATTTTCCTATTTATGGGTTTGGTTTGGTTTTGTCTTCTGGTCTTTAGGAGATAGAGCAAGTCACTCCCATCTCATGGACAGAAAACCTAAGGCCCAACATAATTAAGCAATTACCCAAAGCTACCCAGTGAGAGTTCCGATTCTTCCAACACAGTGTTGCCAACGCATTGTCGAGCCTTCCCTGCAGATCCACAAGAGTGAGCTGCAGCGAGGGCTCTTGCTATGCTTTGAAGCAGCCCCATGGTTGGGTGCTTGGGACGGGCCACAGGCACCTGGAGTCGGGCCTGACAGGAAGTCAGTCAAATGCATCGGGGAGAGAGAGAGAGTGTGTGTGAGTGAGTGTGTGTGTGTGTGTGTGTGTGTGTGTGTGTGTGTGTGTGTACCAGACTCAGGAGCCCTTTGCCGTGAAAGCCGCAAGGGACCACACTAACAGAAAGGAAAACAATTAAGAAATTCTGAGAAGAGTATGTCCGGATCAGAAAGCTATGCAAGCGTGGAGACCCAGAACTTTCCATCTTCCAGCAGCACAGCTAGAAGGCACCTCTTGCAAGTGAAGAAGTAGCAGGGCTCCCACAGGACTCACCAGGTGTCTCCTGGTGTTGAAACGGGAGAAGCCAGGGAAAGTCGGTTGATGCCCGAGTGTCTTCTATTTGGGTCCCTGCTCCGAGTCCACCAGCCCCACACCACTCTCAGAAAAGCCGATCTAAGCAGTCCTCTATATCACCTCATCTGAAGCCTGTCTTTACAGATGATGAAACTAGCCAGGTGTGGTGGCGCACACCTTTGACTCCAGCACTGGGAGGCAGAGGCAGGTAGATCTCCATGAGTTCGAGGCCAGTCTGGTCTACATAGTAGGCGCCAGGACAGCCAGAGCTACACAGTGAGACCTTGTCTCAAACAAACAAACATAATAAAACTGAGGCACCATGAAGAAACAATCAGGGCGGAGCTGAGAAAGAATGTCCTCCCTCTGGCCTCCTGCTGCAAAAGGCTGTGAGTCTCAGCAAGGAACTGTGGCGCGGTGTGGAACACCTCCCTCGTGGGAAAGTTTGCTGTGATTCTCCCATCTCTCTCCTCCACCTTCATCTCCTGCTCCTCCCCCACACTTCTTCCCTTTTGCACTATTTCTGTTTTCCAGGGACGTGCTTTAAGATTGCCAGCTAAGGAGTGGAGTCTAGACCAAACTGCTAGAGCCCTCCAAGTCCCATAGGTCCTGGTCTTCTACTGTGGTCACCAGAGGTAGGAGGGAGGGAGGCTCATCTGTCCTTCTGACCCCTTGCCCCACACAAGACCTGGCACCTACTCCCTAAATGCTAGATGAAGAATGAATGGATTCCTGAGGAGAGGGGAGCTCTGCATTGCTCCACCACAAATTTGATCTTTCAGGTAGTTGGGAATTTAAAATCTGAGTCACCTTAATTTCCTCATCCTACTGACTAAACAGATACTTATTTGTTTAGCATCCATTCCTTAAGCTTTTAACTCTAACAGCTGTGATCAAAGACCAAGGAAAACAGAAAGCCTTGCCAAGCCCTCCTGGGGCTCCCTTCCCTGGAGGAGCACTCGGATGGGATAGGGAGCACAAGCCAATGAGCCTTTCGGAAGTAATTCCCTGGGTGGGAAAAGCCAACACTGGAGTTCACAGACAACCACTGCAGATGACAGCTGAGCTCTTAAAACCCAAGTCAGCCAAGGAAAAAGACAGCATGGGCCAAACACACTGTCATTTCTCCACAAAGACGTCACCGGCTACGAAGCAGCTGCCTCGTGTCGCTTGCAGACCAGGTGGAAGGGTCGTAGGCACAGGAAGTGGTTACTTCACTGAAGAGACCCAGCTGGGCCCAGGGTGTGAATGGTGGGAGCCCAGAGTCCCGGGGTCAGAGGGAGGAAGCCAACATGCAGAGTCAGGAGGGTGCATTCTTCCTGAGGGACTCATCCCTCCGGCTCCAGCCACCACCAGCTGCTGGTTATGGTAAGCCAGGAGATGGGGTCAGATGGCAAGAGGACAAATCCGGCACAAAGAGATGGCTGCCAACGAGGGAGAGCCTGAGTGTGGACTCTCAGGGCAGGTCCAGGCCTTAGGCTCCTCACATCTTACAGGCCAGGACACTGAGGCCCGGGTCACAATCATCTAGCTGCAAAATCCAGACCTCGAAACAAGACCTAGAGCCTGGATCCTGGACCCGCACCCTTCTGTTGTACCACGGAGGTTCTGTGGCAAGTGACAGAAAACAGGCCACGCCCCCTCGTTCTTCAGACTCCATTTGCTACTTCTGCAGCTCCTGGGACAGGGATAGGCACTGCATGGTACAAGCCCTGCCCACCTCTGCAGCTCACGCTCACATCATGGACTCTAGACAATCAGACCCCCACCCTCCCTACACACACACACACACACACACACACACACACACACACACACACACAAGGGAACCAGGTGTCTGTTATCTTCTTATCTCTCCACCTCCTCCAGAAACCCAGCATTTTGCCTGAGATGTGAGGGGGAAAAATGTCACTAATGTTGGTAGAAATCAGTTGTCAAGTTAAGAAGGAAGTAAACCCAGACAGTGTTGGTCTCAGAAAACTGTGTTACCTACGGAAAGACCAACCTGCTCTGGACATGCTGTAACCTCTGATTTTTCTCTCTGCTCTCCCTTCCTTCCCACAGGGGAGGGGAGTCGGGTTTCAAGTACAACCGTTGGCAATTTACAGGGAAACCACGCTAGAAATCCAAGTGACCTGAAGACCAGCTCCCACTGATGCTGACGTGGACCATCACATGGTGAGGACAAAGCAGCCAGGCTTGTGGCTAAGCTCACTTGTCCATGAAATGAACCCGTAAATACAAGATCATGGCCGTGGGGTCAACCGCAATTAGCAGCCCTTAGGAAGCAGAGCACAATGCCCCCTGCCCCTGCCCAAGAGATGCGTTGACCCGCAGGAGCACTGAATGACCAAGACTCTCTGAGAGTTCCCGCTGATGTGATTTTTTTTTTTACAGACCGTTGCCTTCAAATGGCTTTCCCTACACAAAATGTAAACAGGATGTTACCCCTGCTGCACGGTGCACCGGCAGCTGGCAAGCGGGCAGGTACCCATGCAGCAGAATCGTGGCAGAGACTAGACCTAGGGGCACAAATGACCATTTAAACCATCAGAGTGCATCACCACACTCAGGTGACCAAGGACTGGCCTAGGCATTGAGTGTCTTCCCATCGGGAAGGTCACCCAGCTCGGACCACAGCTCAACCCGCTCTTGGCAAGGCCGAGGACTCCCTGCCGCTCGCCCAGGGACGCAGCCCTCAGGCCTCCACCACAGCTTCTAGGGGCTCTGACCACAGGCAGAATTTTTTTTTTTTTTTTTTTTAGTGATGGAGCACAGAGACAAACACAGACGGGACGAGGTGCCTAGCCACATACCAGGACTGTTTCTCAGAGCTGCACCGTGCCATCAGCTCTTTGCCAGGAGCAAGGCAGAAAACAGGCCTGCAGGGCACGAGGCGGCTCCGCGGGCTGGGCTGGGGTGGGGGGGCCCGCGGTCAGGGATTTCACAGGCCCAGGCGAAGAGCCCACCAGGAAAGGCACTGGCTAGAAATGGTGCCTGGTTTGTCTATTTATCACTTGCAATTTATCTAGTATTTTCTCAAAGGTCACTGGGTGGTGATTTCAATATTGTAAAATTTGTAGAGGTGCTCCAGAAGAAATGTACAAATTTCACAGGTTTATGCCGGCTTAAAGGTGATACATTTTATTAAAAGCATCTATTCTGGGTGTACTTTGGATAGGATTTGGCAACTGATTGGTTAGAGATCCAAAAGGCCTATGCTATTAAAAGATTCACTGTGGGGTTTTTGGAAGGGGGGGTGGTAAAAAGAAATAGAAATCAAAGGCGTCTGCAAAGGTACGGTTGGTAGACAGAGCAAAAAGCACTGCAGATCACAAAATGCTTAGTCACCTTGCAGTCCCCCCGAGGCAGGGGGCTGGGAGAAACCATGCTGTCAAAAGCCGAGGGCAGCTGGCCACCAAACTTCCCACCTGCCACACCTGCACAGGCCCCCCCACTCACTTTCCTCCCGTGGCTCCTCGTTAGCTACCCCCAATCTTTGTCACCGAAAGAAAAATAAACAGAGGAATTGCCTTAGGAAAGAGACTCCTCATTGTGGACCAAAAGAGTCCACATTTTCCCTCAGCCCCCATCAGATGCTCCCGGCAGTAGAGCCGTTTTCTTCCTGTCAGCCCATTGATGCACAACTTCCTGTCAGGGCCACAGAGGAGTCTGGGGAAATGTGTCTTCCTTCACAGCCTCGGCTGGTGCCAGGCAACAGCGAAGAACATTTCAAAGATACAGCAAACGTCTTCAGCGTCTGATTCTACTGGCCATCCCGAGGACTCAATACCACCAGGAGGAGACTCAGGCGAGGCCTGGCTGCTTGCCGTGGAGCCCAGCACATCCGGGCTCCCCTCTGGGCACCCAACCTAATCACAGCTACGATGGCTATCGGGAAGGCCGAAGCTGGCCCTGAAGTGGCAGAAATACTGGCAGCAATGAGGGGAGAGCTCTTCTGGGTAAAGACTGGCCACTGAGGACAGACCCACAGTGGAATAAAAGTGAAACCCCTCCCTCTCCTACCAGAGCTCTCATTAAACACAGTGAGAGGAATACTAATTACCTCCATTTATTGAGTTCGCCCCAGGAACCTGCATTATCTCCTTTAATCCCCAACAAACTTAGGGTAGTGATTCCCAAACTTTGCTGCACATAACCCAAGGAGCTTGGGAATGTCCCAGTACCCAGGCTGCACTCAAACCAACGAGGTCAGAAGGGAGATGTTGCTATTGTTTTTTGTTTGTTTGTTTTTCTTTTACACCAGCTTTTAAAAAAAGACCCCAAGGTAATTCCAAAACGTATCAAGGGCTGGGCAAGGTAGCAAACACCCTTAATCTCTGGACTTGGCAGGCAGAGGCAGGCAGATCTCTGTGAATTCAAGGCCAGCCTGGTCTACATAGAGAGTCTGAAGCCAGCAAAGGCTACAAAGACCATATCTCAGGGGGAAAAAAAGATAAGAAAAGCATCAGGGTTTGTGCACCCCTAAAGAAGGTATTATTATCACCTATTTTATTCATGAGAAAATTAACAGGCTAAATCGCCCGCCTAAAGTCACAGTCTATAACACTCATAGCTTTTGGCAGAATGCCTCAGATCTGAACACCAAGGGCTCTTCCCTACTGTCCACTGCCAACTCCCAACCAGAGCCCCTCCAGGGCTCAGGAGCTCGAACACCGAGGACGAACACAAGAATCTGTGCATGGTTGGGGGAGCAGACTGTGTGTGCGCACGGCACCCCCAAGAGCAGACTGTGTGTGCGCACGGCACCCCCAAGAGCAGACTGTGTGTGCGCACGGCACCCCCAAGAGCAGACTGTGTGTGCGCACGGCACCCCCAAGAGCAGACTGTGTGTGCGCATGGCACCCCCAAGAACAGACTGTGTGTGTGCACGGCACCTACAAGAGCAGACTGTGTGTGTGCACGGCACCCCAGAGCAGACTGTGTGTGCGCACGGCACCCCCAGAGCAGTCTGTGTGTGCTCACGGCTCCCCCAGAGCAGCCTGTGGGTGCGCACGGGACCCCCAAGAGCAGACTGTGGGTGCGCACGGGACCCCCAAGAGCAGACTGTGTGTGTGCACGGCACCCCCAAGAGCAGACTATGTGTGTGCACAGCACCCCCAGGCAGTTGTGGGGTCAGTAGCTTCTGCTCCACCAGCTGCTGAAACCATTGGAGATCTCTCCAGAACAAAGACCCCGCCTAACCGAGAGGATGGCCAGGTGTAAAAAGAGCGTAAATG
Organism: Peromyscus californicus insignis; assembly: GCF_007827085.1. Lineage (NCBI taxonomy): Eukaryota > Metazoa > Chordata > Mammalia > Rodentia > Cricetidae > Peromyscus > Peromyscus californicus. Next base: position 69,121,991 of record NW_026294617.1, on the reverse strand, counting down.
TTTTCCAGAAGGCAACGCTGCTCGCCCGAGGTGGAGCAAGTGAGGAAGGACCCCAGGGACCTGGGAACCGGAACTCCTATGATTATTCCTCCGTGAGCTGTGGGACGTGAAGAGAGTCGCCCCTCTCTCTGAGCCTGGGGTCCCTCTTCTGCCTGGCCACACGTATCCTTCCAGCACTGTCTTTCAGGGTGCTTGTGGGGCCCATTCTTGGCATGAGAGGGTATGCGGAGAGCTTTGGCCTCACTCCAGAGAAAAAGGGTCCACACACCGTCTACCCCCAGCCCCGGGCAGGAGACGCCAGTGCACCAGCTGGACAAACAGACCAACAGGAAGGGCCGCACCCGCACCTGCCCCAGCCATGGCCCTCTGAGCAGGACAGGAGCTAATATACCAGGTCTACCTCACCTGACAGAGAAATACCTGCTCCAAGTCCCTGTTCACCCCACCCCACCTCTGGCTGCCACCCCGCCTCACCCCCATGGAGGAACTGCTTCCATTTCCCAAAGCCCAGGCCAACTCAGACTCCCAAACATGGCGCATTTACGGCTCTCCTTACTGTCCCTAGTGTCCCTGCTACTGTGCGTCCAGTTCTGTTCCTCTCCTTGCTTCTCTCACACTGCACAGACCCTCTGTTCACACCCTGTCACCAGAGGTCTGGATCGGACTCTCAATCTCAAGAGTATGGGCCTTGGGGGTCATAAGACCTCCCTTAAAGAGCTGCTGCTCACTCACTGGCCGTGAGACCAAGGCTTACCATACTCTGATGTAAAATGGGGCAGTAAGCGTAATGGCTTCATGAAGTCCCAGGACCGAGAACTTGCAGTAGGAAGTCGGTCAAGGAAAGCTGGAGGCTCTTGCTCATCTTCAGGGTCCTAGAGCCTAGCACGAGCCCTGGGACGGAGAACTTTGAGCAGGTTTGGCCACATTAAGCCCCAGACTGTTGGCAGACTTAGCCCCCTGTTCATCCTCTGCCAGAGATGGCTCTGAATCTGTCCACTACAGAGGACACACCCTCTGCACCAGCCAGAGAAGCCAACTGCCCAGATGCTTCCTACACCTGTCTTACCTACACAGCTGGTTCCCAACACCCCTTAAACCTTAACCCTCCAAATCCCCAGACTTCCAGGGAGTATCCACTGGGTTCTGACCTCAAATACCCTTGGTCTCAATTTCGGCCCTTGTCAAATCCTAAGCCCTAAGATTAGTGGGGGAGGGGGTGCCAGGGCTGGGGCTCAGTTTACCTAGCATTCAGGAGACCCTGGGCTTGTCGTCTCAGCCCCTAGGGGTGTAGGCCAGAGGAGAGCTCAGAAAGGGCTAGAGAAGGGGACGAGGAAAAGCAGAAGGTTGAAACCTCATAACCAGAGCATCACAGCCTTCAAAGCAATTGTCAGATATGTCCATAGAGAAAGCAGACCGATCAGGAGGGATGTCCCCGAGATACCCTCCCACCTCCACTTCCCATAGAATCCCAAAAAAAGCCACCCAGTGGCAAGACTCACAATTCACGATGGCACTTAACCAAGTCCAGTGCCTCAGCCGGACAAATACAGGAGAGACAATGACCGGGGGACCGCTCAGGGAAAGCTGTCTGTCCATGGGGGACTATGAGAGGTAATGAAGCCCCTCTGCTCAAGAAGCAGACACAAGGCCCTCTGTGCCTGCCTGGGTGACTGTCTTGCAGGTGAGGGGTGACTACCGAGGGACAGGCAGGGGGCCAGCAGGAATAAACAGACCAGCAATCTCAAGGCCAAGCAGGAGCATGGGAAGGGGAAACTCACTCTGTGGGGTGAACGGGGTCTGTACAAGCATCCCCACTCCTTCCCCTTCCCAGCCCTCCTTCAGCCCATCCATTATGCAAATTAAATAACTCCACACAGATTTGCATAATGTATGCATGGCTAGTACATGATCTTGTCAGGCTTTCAGACTTTATAAGGCAATTTTGCTACCTTTAATGGAGAGTCAGAGACAAAGTTCCAGAGAGAGACTTCTGTCCTTTTCTGTTACACAGAGAAACAGTGTTTAAATCGGCAACCGGGGAATCATGGACAGAAATGAAGTGACTACCAGTCAGGGATGTAACCAAACCCTTCTTGGACACTTTAGCAAAGAATGTATCATGGTACCAGGTGCCTGGCACAGGACTGGTCACAGGTCATGCCAATCAAGTGTCTCACACACTGTCTGTGTGGTTCCTACAGCAAACAGAGAAGAAGAGACTGCACTATGGCTGTGAAGTCATTTTGAGCTCCTGAGTGACTCCAAAACAATGAAATCCACACTCCATGTTTTCACCTTTTATAAAATATTTAATTCCATTTTCTTCCTCAATACCTAATAAGCCTATCACTCCCATTTTTAGGGATAAAGAAACTGGGACAAGACAAAGTATGAGTTTTTCACTAACAGTCAGTCTAGAATCTCTGTATTCCTTCTGCAACACCAGTGGAAGCACATCCCCTCTTCCCTTCACCTCCCCTTGCCATTGACAGACATCACAAATCAATCACAGCACTTTTCTCACTGAGCTCAGATAGCACCTCAGAATCCTTCTCATCACAGCTCTTCTGGCAGCTGGTACCAACCGTTCAGAATTGACACCCAGATAAAACCTCTTTGCTATGCCTACTCTGTATCCTGCCAACTCTTCAGTATCCAGCCAACACGGTGACGGTGCCACAAATTTCCGAGAAGTGTCATGGGCTATGCCTAGCCTGGTTGCTCAACCTCAGGAACCCCATACAACACCCCTTAGCCTGCTGACCACTTCCAAATGAGTTCTGAGGGAACCAGACACACCTGCCAATTGAAAGGGATCCAGAGACCCAAGAAGTCTCTGCTGTCACTGCAGGAGCCCTACCACGCAGGACCACAAGCCACCCTCAACTGATGTCCACATTCAACTGCAGCAGTGACATGTTTCCAAAATGGACCCTGGCCTCCTGAATATCCTGAAACAAGGTGTCCAACTGGAAGACAGGCCAAACACAGATGTGCACACACACACACACACACACACACACACACACACACACACACACACACACACACAGTGTCCTGCAAGGGAACCTGTTTGAACAACTTTAGGACGACCTAAAGAGCTCAGAGTGATCTTCATGGACACCCTTGTTCTTCAGGGCAGGGAAACTTAAACCCTGCCCTTCCCCAGTGCTCCATTTATGACCTCTAAGACCTGAGGGAAGACTTGGGTCTCTTGCTCACCCGTTGGAAGACAGAAAGCTGCCTGCTAGCCCCGGAGAACCCTGGCTAGGAGGTCTTCTGGAGCCCATCAGCACTGACTTTTAGCCAGTCCCCAAGAGATAGACAAGACATGCTCTTCTCTGCCTACACCAGGGACCCAGACAACGCTCCATCTGCCACTGCCCAACCTTCATCTGCTCACCCACTCCTCTGCCTGTGTCTCACGGGAGATCTCCTTCCCTTTCTCTGTCCCTTGTCTCCCAAATCTAAGCAGTCCTGGATGGGTTCATCTTTCAAGTCACCCAGGGCCTCCTGGACCAGGACTCAAGAGTAGTCTTGATGTTCACAGCCATGTCAACCCTGGGCTGGAGGACCATTAGCCAGCCACATTCTAGCATGGGGGAGCATCTGCACCCCACCACCAGAGAAGAGTGGGTTATCACTGACCTTGTTTACAAGCACATACTAAAAAGCAGACTAACGTACAGTTGGTTTTATTCATTTTTCGTATCTCTGCAGACAACATGGCCCCTTATGGTCTATACCTAGAATAGACAAATCCACCCCACTCCTCAGTCCACTGTAGCCCTTAACTGTTTCCACAGGGTTGAATCAAATTCCAGGAGAAGAAACAGCTAGAAAGCATGTAGGAAAGGGTCACAGCAGCAGAGAGAGCTTCCCCTGCCACTGTTGGGGGTAATCAAGGAATTCGGGGACTGCAGAAGGAAGAACAGATGCTGAATAGTGTGCAAGTCACTGGGGCTATTGACAAACCACACCTATCGCTCGCTGTGGTGAAGGCATTGGAGCATTCCCCCAGGCCAGCACCCAGAGCCTCCACCTGCACATTCAGGCAGCCAGTGTAGACTCCAGGACAATCTTTCTGCTCTCCCGTAGCTGAGGCAGGTCTGCTTGGCCCCTCATCACAGATTCCCTGCGGTAGGCCTCCCCTCAGGCCTGTCTCCTACTCAGCCTAACCCATCCTTGTTCACTTACCAAACACCCACAAGTAGCCTCTGTGTGCTGGTGCCAACACGTTCCTCGTCTCCTGGGATCCTCCTGAGGACCCCAGACAGCAGCGTCACCATCCTGTTCTATGCGGGACACTGCCCCTCAGAGAGCTTTCTTGACTGTCCAGGTCACACACACAGAGGGCAGAGGGGGGTGAACATCAGTGCAAGAGTGAGAGCCCAGGACTCCTTCCTCTTGGAGTCTGAACTGGGCCAGGCCCCACCTGGAGCCCTGGAAAGAGAACCAGCTAGCCTCTGAGGAAGACCGTGATGGAGAGAGGCACTGGGGGTCCAGAAAGTCTCCAAAAACACGGGCAAGACCAGAGGCCAAGCAGATTTGCTGACCCCACTGACCTCTCTGGTCACTGCACTGAGGCGGCTGATGGGGACAACGGGTGTTTCGAAAAGTTGGCCCTAAGTTAGATAATAAAATCCTCTGTGGACTACAAAGTGGGAGGGCCTCAGGCTTCCACTGGGTGGCCTCCGCACTCCTCCAGCCCTGCAGAGCCGCAGCCTAAGAGAACTGCCATCTCCACTGTGTCCCCTCTTCCCCTCCTTCAATGGCAACCATAGCCCACCTCCCCCACCCAACCCATTCAGTCCGCCACCACGTCTTGACCATTCAAAACAGTGACTGTTGCTGCTGGGCCGAGAACCTCCACCTGTGTTCTTGAATCCTCTCTTACAACCCCGGCATGGGTTAATCAGTACACTCACTTCAAACTCAGAGAAACTGAGACTCAGGGAGGCCCCACAGTTGCCCGCTTGCCCCTGGGTAGAGTCAGACACTACCCAGGCTCCTACAAGAACCCCAGAGGAAGGGCTGTCTCTGCATGCTGTCGCTACTCCGCCCATATCTTTGAAAACATGCAGGAGGAGGGTGTATCCAACTCCATCGGGTCTGGCTGGAAGCCAGTGCTGATGGATTCCAGAAGGAGAGCCCCCAGCCAGGGCGCGGGTGCCAGTTGGTGCCGGCTGGTGTGGGCACTCTGCCACCCCACTCTCTGGGACGGCGGGCTGCCTGGCTGCTCACTGATGCCTATCCTCCAAGGAAGGGCTGGATGTTGAGCAAAGCAGGGGGGTACTCAAGCCACAGTGCTTGTATCAACCTTCACACACAGCCTCCGTCCGGTAACCCTGGGCCAGAAGGAGGATGCCCTACGTGTGCTCCTTTGTCAGATCCCACCTTTTCCTTTCCCACTGCCCCTGGCCTGGGTCACCCCTCACTTCACTGCCAACTTCTTCCTACCACTGCTCTCTGTGCCAAAACTTAATCACACTGCTCCCCTGCTCCCCTGCTCCCCGTGCCTTTCAACATGCGTGCAAAGCCCTCAACCTGGTGTGCAAAGACCAGGGAACTCCTGTCCCATTCCAACGTATGCTTTATCCCTCCCAGAGAAACCTGCCTCCTTTGTTCCTCCCTAAGAACACCTGGCACTCTCCGATTTGGGGCCTTGCAACCCCACCCCCACCCCCACCCCACCACCATCCCTTCAAGCTTAGAACACTCTTTCGCCTTTGCCTCATGAAGCCCTGAAGGCCCAACTCGAGCCCCCGGTCCGTCTGAGAGATCGCCAGACATTCAGACTCACAGCACACCCATGAGGAGAAGGAGCCCGGGTGGAGCTCATAGCAGTCTGCAGGCCTCCACGCTACCACAGCCCGCAAACCCTCGACCATACACCGTCTTCTCTGTGTTCCCAACGTCACTGGGGGTCAGCACCCAGCAGGGAGCAAGCATCAGTGAGAGTTGCTTCTCAGAGCTTCTGTGTGTCTGCATAGACTTATCCTGGACCTGTCTTTCCCAGGGGCTGGTCCGCAGCCCAGCACAAGCTTCCCAAGGTCGACCTGGAGAGCAGTAACCCACACAATCTCAAGAGGCTTCTGGCTTGACCCAGACTGGTACACCAACTGTTTCTCCCCATGCCAGGAGAGCTGCCACTCAGCCAGCTAAGTACCCCACTCACAAGCACAGAAGTAATAGACCTGCAAATTCTATCTTTCTTAAATGGAGACTACAGCTCTACATGCTCTCAGAAACAACAAAGACCAAGATGAAGTTGGCATCTGAGGCCTCTCAGAGGCAAGAGGGGGTCCTGGAAAGGCCCCTAAGTCTCTCCTCCTCACAGGCTTCCACGTGGTTCACACCTCAGTCCCATCTACAGGAGGGAGAAAAAAAAAAACAACAAAAACCTCCAAGGATATAAAGACACAGAGATCAGAAACAAAGAACAGACTCCGGAGGGGCCTGAACTTGACCTCAGAATTTAGATCCAAGTCTGAGAGCCTGGTGTGGTAGCCCACGCCTTGAATCCCAGCACTCAGGAGGCAGAGGCAGGTGAACCTCTGAGCGTTGGAGGCCAGCCTGGTTTATGTAGCAAGTTCCGGGCCAACAGGGGCCCTCAAAACAAAGGACAAAATTCAAGTCTGAGCCCTAGTGCAGCATCCCAGAGAAGACAGACTAGTGTCACACTGCAGTTAGGATGACATTTTGTTGTCCCATTTGTCCTGAGACAAGCCATCTCCCCAGGCTTCCTCAACAGCTGCTGTTTGGAACCAGGTAATGGCTTGCTTCGGTGAGCAGCCCTGGCCCCTGCCCATTAGGTGTCTGTCAGCTCCTTCCCCTGGTTGGGATAACCAAGCATGTCTCTGGGCTCTGCTACGTGTCTGCTGAGGAGCAAACATCTCAGGTGGAAAGCCTTGGTTCAAAGGCCAGTTAGATCCCGAGTCACCTTTACCATTGCCTTCTCCACACCTTTGTTCCTCAGCCACATCCCAGCCCCAGACACACCATCCCTCTCCACCCAAAGGCCAGAAAAGCCTGTGCACAGTGCTCCTGAAGCACCTCATGTAAGGAGAAAGGAATCAGCATTTAGGAGCCAGAGGATTACCACAATCCATTACCATCACTCTTGCCTGCACCACTAAGAGTTGAAGATTAAGTTACTAAAATCTTACGGTCAACTAGTGGCAGGCTCGAACTCTGAATGGGTCAAAAGGCCCACACCCAGCATGCCGGACTACCCAGCTAGAGGAGCTGGCCCACACAGGTCCCACGACCTTCAGACCCTCACCCTCTGGGCCCAAGGCCAACCATCAGACACCAAGAGATTGGGAGAATAGCTCTAAAGCCATTCCTGCCCTTTTTCCCCCACTCACAAGGAAAGGTTATAGTGGCATCACTTAGCAGTCCCCGAGAGCCCTGGGAGCGTCATAAGCTTCGGACTCAGTGGTTTGGTGACTCTCTATACCTAGGCCTCGTCTCTGAGTTACCTGTTCAAGCTCACTAATCCCTTCCCCCGCTGCCCACGGAGTTGAAGGTGTTAGAACATTAGGAATCCTTGGTGTCGATCTTGTTTCGGTCATCGTCTGACTGTACCAAGTGAGTCTCTCATCACTTCTGACCCTATCCATCAAAGTGTTCTTGGGGTCAGTCCAGAACCAGGAGACTTGATCTTCAAATGTGGACTGACCCAGAAAACCCCTGTTAACTCGCTGGGACATTTGAGAACTGAACATCAGTGATGCTGTACGCATAGATAATTGATTTGATTTTGGTTCTGTGTGTGCCATTTTGTGTCTTGGCTGGGGTTTGGGGGAATGCGCCCTGCACGGGTGTAGTTCTCCGCCCTGCATGGGTGTAGTTCTCGGGTGTGGTCCTTCGGTTCTGGTCCTTACCTTCCACCTTGAGACCTCGTCCCTCTGTTGCTCAGCACTGCATACACCAGGCTAGTCAGCCTTTGAGCCCAGGGATTCCTCCAGCTCTGCCTCCCATCTCTCCTTAGAAGCCCTGGGATTGCAGCCGTGCACTACTGTATCCATTTTCATATGGGTTCAAAGTTTTTTTGAGGATTCAAAGTTGAGTCCTCACACATGTAGTAAGAGCTTTACCCACTGAACTATTGCCTCGGCCCCTTGTTTGATTTGCTTGGAGTGGTTTTTTAACATTTATTATGCTGTGGGACTGGGGGTGTACACATGCCATGCACACACGTGGAGGCCAGAGGGGAACTTACAGGAGTCCATTCTTTCCTTTCGCCATGTGGGTCCCAGGACAGAGCTCAGGTTGACAGGGTTGGCCGTAAGCACCCTTACCCAACACTGAGCCCTCTTGCCCATCCCTTGATTTGTTTTAAAGGATGCCAACCTTGTCATAAACTACCCTCTGGAATGCAAGAGGAGCCATCAATCATGGGAAGAGGCCGGGCAAGAACCTTCTATAAGCCAAGTATGGTTCTCACAAATTTCCCAATTTCTAGGGCACATTCTACACACCCGATTTCTAGGGCTACACTGTACCCCTCGCCTACCACCCATCTCCTCGCTTCACCAGATTCACCAGAAACCTACCCTTCCAGACCCTGCAAGGACCAGCCACTGTCCTCACCCCACTGCTGCCTCCATGTCTAGATCCCCACCAGCCTCACCTGAAGTCTCCACACCTCTTACAGGGCTTTCCTGTCTGGGCCTAACTCCAAAGCCAAAGCCGACTTGTCGCTCTCTGCTCGGAGCCCTCACCTGATGCTATCTCACCAGGGTAAAGGGCAAATTCTTCACAGCATACTCCAAGTCCTGCCTCCTTGCTAGTCTCGACCCCTTCCCATCACCCACACTCCCCATTGTTCAGTCAGGCAGACCTGAGGGGCTGGCTCCTCACTCTGGGGGAGTGTCTGTTGAATGTCACAAGTTCTACCAAGCCCCACTGACATGGCCAGTACAAGGGATTTATATGTGCATTTTATTGTCGATTATTCACCAGGAAACTGAAGTGCCAGGGTTTGGGGGAGTATAGCTCAGCAGGACGGCATGTGCCTGGCACAGGTGAAGCCCAGGGTTCAACCCTAGAACCAAAATAAAGAACCATAATTTTAAAACTGATTCACTATTAATTTATTAGAAAACGCTAAAGTATGCTTGCACCAATGTGAGTGTTTATTTAACTGTAAGTTTTATGGACTCTAAAACAGGTTAAGCGTTTCCCGTGAAGATTTAGCGTCTGGCTGAGATGGGCTGTCAGATATACACCAGACACAGTTCGGGAGACAGAGTGTAAGACATCTCACTGAAAATTTTTACGTCACTTACACATTGAGATTATAATATCGAGCTTCATCACATGAAATGAAAATATTAACATAAATTTCGTATGTCCTACTTTTTAAAATATATGGCTACTGGGAAGCCATAAAGGACCAAGATAGTTCATGCTCTCTGTGTATTGGACAGGGCTATCCAGACCACGACTGCCATAAACCTGACCCAGGCCTTCATGTTGCTAGTCTCCCACCCCCACCCCCCAAGGATGCCTGGCTTGCTCACCAGTCTCACTCAGATTGTCACCAAATGTCACCTCTGAGCACTTGTCGAAGCACTCTGGGCTTCCCTTGGAACCCTGTGCCCTCCTATCCCAGCTTTATTTTCCTTTATAACACTTCAAACATCAAATATGAACCTGTTGGGTTGAGCTATGGAAGCGTGAGTCCCCCAAGGGCAAGACTTTCATCTACTGTGGTTTTTCCCACTGTGTTGTGCCTAGAATAATTGGCTGGACGCCATCTGTAGAGTGGTACCTGTGTTTCTGCCTGGACAGGAAGTTTCTCAAGGGCTATACGTAGCACATAGTGGGTACTTAACAGCTGTCTGTAGCAAAGATTGCTGGGGAAAACAGAGGCAACTTAGCTGAATCACTCACAGAAGGCAAAACTGAGCACCAAAGGCCCTGAGGTTGAACACCGTACCCCTTCCTGCCTACTCCTCTTTCCTTATGCCCAGAAAAGCTCCCCAGCGACCCAGCAGCCTTGGAGCCCCAGGAAAGGGTCATTTCTCTCCCTTCCATCAGTTTTTACTCTCCCAGGGAGAAGACAAATCTGCTTCCCCTCTGCCAGAAGGCCTCAAGCCACAGCTCCTTACATTATAGTAATTAAATCCCTGCTGCTCAGAGGGTTCAGGAGACAAACAGGCCTCATGCCAAGGGCTGGCCTGCAGGGAGGAGGCAGCAGGGGGGGCGCCTGGCCAAAGCGCCTGTCTCTCAGCTGTCTCCTGATAGTGAGGAAATCCACTTAGCTGTGTTGCCTTCACGGGTTTTCACGTGTGGGACACGGAGATAACCCTCCAGCCCACCCCTCCCGCAGACATCGCAAACCCTGACAGGCAGTCCCCTGCCCCCAGAGTACCACCATTTCCTTCTGCTCACTGCCCAGTTCCACCTGGCCACCACAACCAGCCCAAGATGGCCAGAGAGAGACTCCTCCAGCTCTCTGCTCCATTCTCCAGATGACAAAATAAATGGCCAGACGCCAAGCTTGCCCATGCCTAGCCAGAGAGGTTCTCACCAGCCACCCACGGTCTCACCTGACCCTTACCGAGGGCTCAGTGTAGGCCAAAAGCTATGTCACAAGCTTCCTAACAGCGGCCTGGCATTTGCCACAGAAGCCTGCGCAGCCTGGTTACCGTTAGCCACCAAGGGCATTGTGAATCAACACACTGGAGCAGCTTCCTAAAGCTAGCAAGTGACAGAATGGAGCTAAGACCCAGAGAGTGCACGAAACCATTACAAGGATAGGCACATAGTGCCCAGATGACTCTGCCCGGAGGAGGCAGGGAGTGGGACTCATTCTAGTCCTCAGTCTCGGGGATGAACCCAGCACTGAGAGTTGATTCAGTGAGAACATTATCAGTGTAATATTCGGCACTCACAAAGCCCTCACGGCATCTTGTCTCCATCACAACACACATCCTCCCTGGGAGGAAACACCGTTGCCCTCACTTGCAAATCTAGAGACAAAGACCCACAGAGCCAGAGCCAGGCAGGAACTCAAGGAGTGTGCAAGCCCAGCCCTCCTCGCTGCTGGCTCCTGGAGCTCCCACAAACCTCCACTAAACTGACAGTGCTCTGCCCACCCCTCCACACACCCCAGGGACAGGTGAGCGGGCCAATGAGCTGTGAAACAAGGGGACAGGCAGCAAGGCTGGGGCTCTGAAAGACCGAACAGGTTTTTGGCTCGAAGGAGAACACCCAAGAGCCAACCGGCCGCAGCCTGCCTGCTGTACAAGGAGGCTTCAGCCACTCTGCCCTGTGCTCAAGTCCCAGCTCTGAAGCTCTACCTGTAACATCCTGGGCAAGATGCATATCCCTTCTGAGGCTCCAGACTGGCATCTCTAAAACGGGGCTAATGATGTCCACCTCGTATGTTGTTGCGAGGCATTAATGAGGCATATGAAGGCACAGAGTAAAATACTCATCATCTTCTTCCCTCTCTGTCCCCTTTTTCACCACCGAAGTAGACATGGGGGCCCACTTAGACTTTTCTGTTACATTCATTTACTTATTTAGAGGAGTGCTTGTGGAGGTCAGAGGACAACTGAGAGAAGCTGGTTCTCTCCTTCCACCGTGTGGGTCCTGGGGATTGAACTTAGATAATCAGACTCGGCAGAAAGGGCCCTTATCCTCTGAGCCGGCCACTGACTCTGCTGTTATTTCCATGGAAGAGAAAGGAAGCCTCCATTTTAAGACCGTGGCATATCCTCCCACGCTGCTGGGACAGAGCCTTGTCTGTGATGCCACCTGCCTATGAGGAAACCCTCCAGACTCAGCTTACATCTAAAGACTGGCTCCCGGATCACACCCATTTCACTCTTGAGGGACCTCAGGATCCCTGCACGAACCAAGGAGGAGCGGGAACCATGGACCAATGAAGGAGCTCCTAACATCACAAGGCCACGGGCTTTCGGGAGAGATATCAAAGGCGAAGGTCACCACTGCCAAGAATAAGAGCCCCTTAGGGGCCATGCCTGTCCAGCTCGCTCGCTCACTTGCTTTCTCCTTGCCATCTGGGCATGAGGATGGAACCCAGTACCTTGAGTACGTTAGGTCAACAGCAGACCCCAGCCTGACCCACTTTTAGTCCCCCAGCCTCACCCTCAGCAGAAGAATTAGAGTCCCGCCTCCCACTGTGCAAAGCCACCGAGCTCAGCCGTGGGCCCTGTTCCCAGTCTGCAGGGAAATCTTAAGCACTTTTAGGAAGAGATGGCAGAAACCAGCGTGCTTGCTGGGGTGAGGAGAAGCCCCTGGAGCTGACTCTAGTCCTCAGGGGCACGGACCCTTTCCACTCCTGGAATCCAGGGTGCCTGGAGAAGGAGTTAAAAAGGGAAATGGCAGAAACCAGAACCCCTGGATTCCTGCTGCCCCTCCACTGAGTGCTCTTGGGGAACACACAGAACCTCTCTGGGCCTTGGAGTCCTGAAAGACAGTCCCTGCACTGTTTCCCTCACCAATGCGGGGCCTGTGCAGGAGCATGCCCACCCAGGTGGGTGGAGCTTGGCCACTCCAGGCATGTATGATGCTACCCAAGGTAGAAATGGCCCGGCTATCTCCCATAGAAGACTTCTAAGGGTCCCCTTCTCCACGGCCTTCAGCTCTGAGCCCTGCAAACACAGTGGCCTGAACCACAGCAGCGCTCTCACGCTCTCAGCATGAGAAGGAGCAGCAGCCTTCTCCGGCAGCTCCAGATGTCGGCATGTGTAGGAGCTGTGTGGAAAGTTAACATCTCACCTGATGGAAGGCAGAAGAGAAAAAACCGCCTAAGCTCCAACTTGTTAAAATCAGAAACCAAAGGGGAGAAGGCCCAGCAAAGATCCCTGCTGGTAGAACCTCACAGGAATGTGGGCAGGTGGTAGCTCAGGCAGAGGTGTGAGGAGGGATCACCAGCCTGGGAGAGGTGCCAGCCACTGCGCGGGCCGCTTACTCAACTGTTCCCAAATGTGACTTTCACTGGACTAGAGAATGCTGGTACTCTCATTTACAAATGGGGAAACTGAGGCTCAGAGAGTTTGACTTATGGTCCCTAGGGGAATTCAGCAGTAAGAGTAGGTGGTGGCGCATGCCTTTAATCCCAGCACTCAGGAGGCAGAGCCAGGCAGATCTTTGTGAGTTCGAGGCCAGCCTGGTCTACAGAGCGAGATCCAGGACAGGCACCAAAACTACACGGAGAAACCCTGTCTCGAAAAACAAAAAAAACAACAACAAAAAAAAGGGTAGGCCATAGTTAGGACCCAAGGCGGCCGGATCTTTCTGACTCCCCATGACCATCTCCAGTTCCAAACTCACCCACAGTTAAGGGGCTCTGGAGATCAGATGATCTTGCTGCCTCCTCCTGGCTTGTTGAGTGACCCTGGGCAAGGTGCTCATTGTTTGAACTTCTCCAAGCTAAACACCAAACAACTGGCCTTGAACATGCTAGCTGGGAGACGCAAACCTGCAGCTCCAAGGTACAGACAGCAGTTCATGCAGCCCTTGCAACAAGGTTCATCTAAGCCAACGTTCATGCTTACTTGACACTGAGTGACATTCTGATCCTTGACGAAAAACGCCCAATAAGCTGACTCCACAATAACAGATACCAATTTGCATATTATTTCACAACATCATTTGCATGTCATTCATTTGGTATCACCAAGACTCTGTTCAGAGGACAACTCCAGTATCTTGTGACCCAGGCCTTGGGGTGGGAAGAATGGCTTCCTCACCCACAAGCCCAGGTTGTCTGACATATCCTTCTCTACCCAACTACGGTTGGTGCCCCCTGGTGCCTGGCTGGGAGCACGGCCTTAGTGTTCCAAGCTGGGTAAAAGAGCCCTTTACGTTCTGCAAAGTACCCCTACCTCAGGTCTTGAAGGGAAACTGTGTTCTCTTGATGGCACATTGGGCAAGATGCAGCCCTCTTCAGTTGCCTAGATCTGTTCCAGGACAGCCTCCTGGCTGGTTCCTTCTCTAGAGCCCTACTCTCTCTGTCTCTTTCTCCCTGATCATCATGTGTCCCCTGACCTTCCTCTCAGCCTCTGGCCTGGCCCCATGGGTCTATTTTTGTGCTCTCTCCACCTGTCCAATTTGAATGTCCACACCCAATTAGCTATGCCCAGGCCACAGACTGTCAACCCTGAGCATAGAGACTCGTGATAAGGAGACTCCAGAAGGCCAGGCCAGGCAGCCATGACAGTCCCACCTTCCCAAGAATGGCCCCTCCCTCTCACTTACACACTGAGACCCATCCAGCAGTAATACTGGTGTCTTGGCCATTCGTTTGAGATGAGGACAAGGTCCCCATATGCTCAACTCTTCCAGAGATCTTTCTCCTAAGCAGAATCCCATCTTCTCCACAGCCATCTGGAAAGCATGCACAGGTGACATGTGTACTTGTGTCCCTCCAGGCTTGGTCCTCCAAGGGGCAGCTGCTGAGGTTCAAAATGCATGTGCAGCTCTGTGCTAGGTACTATACTACAGGATAAGGGTACTGGGCACTATGCTAGGTACTCCAATACAGACAGAAACCTTGAGTGCTGGGTGCTATGCTTCACAGAGGGATGCTGCATACTGTGGTATAGGGAAGGATGCTGGTGTTTTACTGCAGGGAGAGATATTGGGTGCTATGATATAAGGAATGTTTGGGACTCCCTCTTACCATCTGAAGAAACAGGCTCAGGGTTCAGCAAACTCTCCACCACTGGTAGGCCACAGAGTTAAGATATGAACTTAGATTCCAACCAATCCCTGAACTACCATACAAGACCATGACGGGTAAGACATACTTGAGGGGGGCAAGGAGCATCGGATCTTCAGGGCTCACGGCAATTCGCTGTCAGTCCCTCATTGTGCCCACACCCCAGCAGGAGTGTTTTGATCCCTGCTCAGAACTTCCCAGGATGCGGCACAGCCCCCAACAACTTGCTCAATCTTCTCCGTCCTCCCATCCACCTTTGTACGTACATCCTAGGGGCATCTTCAAGTACCCTGCATAGGCAGTTCGTCTCCTACACACTTTATCTCCTGGTCCTACAGTTCTCACACTCAAACATGGGTCCCTCTTTCTCTAATGGCTCATTTTCAATGACTACCCCACCTTCTACAGGGGACTCCCGGCATCTCCAGCCCAAGTTACTCTCTCCCTCATAGTGTTCCCAAGCACCAGTGCCATAAACCGTCCAACCCGGATCAATGTTGTCTGGCTGTCTGACTGCCCACGGGGTACCCCTGGAGAAGGTGGCTTTGAGGACAATGGCTCAGCCAGTCCTTGAGGGGAACACAACCTGGTAGCAGAAAGGGAGTGTAACTCTTAAGTCTGAGCGAATTAAGGACCATCACAAAGCAAGCAAGAAGCACCAAGTCCCAGCACCTCCTGGGGGCTCCTTAAAGGCAGAGGCAGGCCCTCTCCACCACTGTCTGTGCTGACAGCAGTAAACCATGGCACAGACGGGGAGGAGGGAACGTGGACTCAAGAAAGAAGAAAATTCCAGAATAAACAATGGAGAAACCCTCCGAGATTTTCTGGATTGGGGGGGGGGTGAGAGAGAGAGTGAGCAGTGTACTGGAACCCTGAGCTTCATTCTAGAACCCTCTAAGAAGGGGGTCTAGTGGCTCAGTTTCCCCAGTTGGAAAATACAATTGGTCGTAATGATTCTGAGCCACTGTGGGGACCGTGCAGGGCAGCAGATGGACTGTGCCTGCTAGACAGACGATGCTGAGTCCCCACTCCCCATTACCACCTTGGCAGCCAGCACTGGAAAAGGAAGGAGATGCCTAAGAGAAGATCCAGGCAGGAGAGAACAGGGTAAGACAGATAGTTTGGGGGCCCCACTGGCTCTCAGGGGTGTTGAGTAACCATGGTGCTATGGTAGACGCCTACTACAAGCCTCTACAAGGCAAGTTCTCATTTTTCCCTGTAATCCCCACAATAACATCCCCACAACTTATCCAGGGTCACCCTGGCAGTGTACGACACCCCCTCATAGAGGAAACATCTCAAGGGCCCACCATAGGCCTGCCTACAACCTCATCCTGAACCCAGGCTGCCCCTGGGGTCCTAGTTGCCCTGAAGAATCTTTTTCCTAGGTTCCTGCACCAGCAGCTCGAATTCCAATCAAGTTCTCCTGCCTGTCTCTGGGCCAAGCTTCTCCTGCCACAACATTTTGTATCTCTGATCTCTGGCTCGTAGGCCTTGAGCTGTATCTTCTAAGACTATATCGGGGGGCTTGGGGGCGGGGGTCAGTCAGTAAAACCTCTTCCATGCAAGCACAAGGATCTGAGTTCAATCCCTAGTAACCACATTAACCAGGGTGCAGGGGTAGATGGGATACAGGGGAGAGCAGACACAGGAGCCTCTGAGCTCACAGGCCAGCTACACTAGCTGAATCAGTGAGCTCCAGGTTCAGTGAGAGATCCTGTCACAAAATAAAAGACATCCAACACTGACCTCTGACTTCCACATGTACACATAATGCAACATGCAGAGAGAATACAAGGAATCTAAAAAGACAAACCAAAACAGAATATAAGTAATCTGGGCTGGGGAGACTGCTCAGCAGTGGAGCGCTTGCCTGATATTAATATGTACAAGGTTCTGCACTGAAACACCACAATGGAAACACACACAAGAAATATAAGCAGCGTATCCCGCCGCAGGCACAGAAGAGCTTCAACTCCAGAGTCAAAAGGGCAGGGCTCTTGTCTCAGTACCACGCCCACCGCAGTGTTAGCTTAGTGAGTGATTTCATCGGCCTAGGTGCCTCCAGCACCGCCTACTTCTGGGACTCTTGGGTGTAAAGTCATCCAGTACTTAAGAAAAGGTCCCCGCCTTCCCTCACCTGTCACTCAGAGCAGTGTGGGGCAGGTGAAGCAGTGTGGTCCCTGCCCCCAGCCTCTCCCATGACTTCAGAGCACCTGGGGGCGGAGTGACAGGGGGAGGGGGCCTTGAGAACCCATTAGCCTCCTCCGGACTTTCCTCACAAGAGAAGGCACTAGAATTTTCCTCCCCACAGCTCCTGAGAACAGTGCAGTCTTAGAATTACCCACCCTCATGATTTAAAGAGGAATTGATGGCTTTCTTCGTTTTCTCTCTCTCCCTTTGGGATTTTGAAAGAAAAACAACTACCGACGAATACTCTGGTGTCCTGTCACTGAGCAAAGAAAAGGGATATTGTATCAATATATATATATATATACACACACGCCCCTCACAACCACACACACACACACACTCACACACACTCACCCCCCAACCCCAACCCCACCCGCCGCCCATAAATAACTGGCACGAAACCAAAGCTCTCTGTTCTGATTTTACATTTCCATTGGAGTCTCAGAGTCACAATACAGGTTACTCAATTTTGTTCTGTTTTTCTCTACCTAATTTTTCTTTAAAGAGGATCTTTTGAGGATGGGCTCATACATCCTCCTTCCTGGAAGCTAAATAAGGGAATAAAAGGCCATGGAGTAGCTTTCTAATTAGCTTACTCAGGAGACAAATGCCCAGCCATTGTCCCAGTGCCCAGCACCCATGAATACCGCCTGTGGGGAAGGGAAGTCTGGAATCATCAGAGCCTGTGCCCAGGATGGTTATAAATAGTGGGGTGACATGCATAGGAAAGTATATGACAAGTTAGCAGGAACCGTATAGGTTACAAAGGTTTCACTTATTTGCTCCCTGTCCACAGAGAATATAAATAAATGGTCACCATGGGGGAAGGGTTGCGGCTGTTTCACACTATCAGATCCGCTTGTCCTTCCCTGGGCTGGCACAGTCAATATGCCCCGGGACAATAAAATGTGGACCTGAGGCCCTTGGCTGCTGCCTCTCAGGGTCCTGCCTGCAGCCAAAGGGCTTTTTGAAAATCAAGTCTCCTGCTTGCACACCCTGGGAGGGCATCCTGCAGGAGGCCCACCCAAGGGTCGACCCTGTTTCTACCACCCCAGCACGCCTGAAATCACATTACTGGTACCCCCAAATCTAGAAATCCACACTCCAGCAGCCGGTTGTCTAACCTCAAGCAGCACTTGGGCCCCAAAGGAACAGGCAGGGCTGTTCATTATGTCAAGCCCAGCTACCTCTCTGCCCTTCTGCAGCGAGGACCTCCCTTCCCAGGAGGGCAGAGGGCCAGAACTGGGATACTTGTGGTGTTGGGGATGTGCGCAATAGAGCGCTTACCTACAGTGTGAAACTCTGGCTACCACCTCCCCACACTCACCCTACAAGGCCCCAAAATAAAACCTAGAATACTATCAGTCATTCCAGCTAAAGGCTGGAGGACTTCTCTGCTATCTGTGAGGCCAACAAAGAGATCGGCAACAAAGTGGCCCTGGCCTAGAAGCCACCATTCTCTGAAGAGTATTCATGAGAGACCTCTTCTAGGTGCTCAGGAGAACTAGCCTCCTCAAGGTGGCAGCTCATTGGGTGGTCTGAGGAAGAAAGAGTAAAAAGAAGAGAGAAGAGGCCACTGAGGGAGCAGACGGGAGCTCCTGTGTCCGGGCTGTGTCGTCATAGCAACAGGACAGGCAGGGATATCAGAAGGGAACAGAAAGACAAGAAGTCTGGTTGGACGGACAGGAGGGACAAGGGGCCGAGGCGAAGCTGAGGTGGATCTCTAGGCCGGGGATGGGGAAGCTGCTGAAGAGTGTGCAAAATCCATGGAAACAGACAGCTGCCCTGCTGCCCAGCACAGCCAGGCTTCCTGGGGAAGCAGCCACAAGGCTAAGGCCTGAGTTCCATCGGGGTGTAGGGGAGGGGAGAGCCAGGCTATCCTTAGCTCTCTCTGGACCTAGCAGAGAGAGAATTACTGACAGCTTAAGGCAACAGGGCTATGTGGGCCAAACCAGCTCCAGAAGAAAGTAGAGAACACAGTAAGGAAAAAAAAAAAAACCTAAATCCTCATCGCCCTAATCCTGTTAGACTCTAACAGTTAGAGGGAGTCTGAGACGTAGAGACGGGATCACCAAGACTTCCAAACAGGATCTCTAGACTATGCTCTGTTGTCTAAGTCTCCAGATAGGAAACTCATCTACTAAAGAAGATGAAGGTGGAGGAGGAGAGGGAAGAGGAACAGGAGGAACAGAGAAGGGAAGGAGGGAGGAAGGAAGGAAGGAAGGAAGGAAGGAAGGAAAGCAGGCAGGCAAGAAGGAAGGACGGAAGGCAGGCAGGCAGGCAGGCAGGAGCACCTAGAGTCCCCATTCAGTTCAGAGCCAACCTCTGAGGGCCTCTGAGGCAGCCCCTCCCTGCTCAGGCTCCCACCTGCCCTTCTCAGTAGAACTCCCTTCCTTCCATGTCATCGCCTACAGCCTGTGAGGGTGGGAGCTGGGAGGCACTTTGTCCCCATTTCTCAACCTCCTCACACTGGCTCCCTTCTGCAACAACTTTGAGCATGCTCAGGGCACCTGCCGCATGGCTTTTCTCCCAGACACCTGGGCCTGCATGGTGAATTACTCTCCCCGCAGCCGATACCAGCCATGGATAGGCGGACAGAAAGCGTGTAGCCTTGTGAGATAAAGCGGAGAGCCTAGGAGCTAGCTAAGGCACAGGGCTGCAGACCATCAATCACCTAACTAGAAACTGCCATTGTAGGTGCAGAACCTGAAATGACTGGGCACCTGGTCCAGCCTCTGGCTTCCAGAGTCATCATCAAAGCCAGGGGAGCACACAAGACCTCCAGATGAGAGTCACTCATCTGTCCTGAGGCTCTCTGAGCTCTTCTGTCACAGAGCCCATCCCCGACCCCACCCCACCCCAAGGCTGACACCTCTCCCCAACAGCTGCCTCATGTTTAAAGATGGTCTCCGACCAGACCCAGATTCTTTGCAGAACTTTCCTCCTGCATGCTTACTTTCCACCTAACTCCAGAGCCAGAGCTAGATTACAGAGGAAGAAGGCATCTCTCTCCACCGTCATCACAAACAGCCACAGCAGACCCCTCTTAATGAACAGGAGCTATGGAGGGCCTTGAGCTCGTCTGACTCAGTATCCCCACCTGGAAGCTGGAAAGAGATTTGCAGAGTCCCGTGACTTATCCAAAATCGCACAGCTAACAGCGGCAGAGCTGGAACTCCAGCTTTGGCCCCATTCTTTGGTATGATCCCGGTTGTCTCCACGGCAGATAGGGACATTTGCCTCGTTAAACATTCTGTTGTTCCAGTCCCATCCCCAGAGTCCACAGGAAGTGGCCACCTCACCAGCTGAGGTAAGCAGGAGCTTCTTAGCCACTGTCCCTTGGTGCCATCAGCACCAGAGAATCCTGTCTTAGAAGCGGAGGGGGCACGCACCTCCGGCGATCTCACCCTGCCTCCACTTGCAGCCTCCCTTCCTGGGAAAGCCTCTTCCCATGAGTACTCCACCAGAGAAGCTAGCTCACCCCTGCCTGGTGGCCACCCTCCCAACACATTCAGACCAACGACCATGGATCCCATACGCGGAGCTGGACACAGCCACCAACTCCTAGAAAAGCCTTTTCGTTAAGAGCCACCATGGGGAACACTAACGAGAACATGTTGGTGCCACCCCACACCCCCGGGATATGGGCTTCCATGGGTTTCCCCCAGCAAGGGCTCCTGATTCCCAGGGGGTGGTTGCCAGCCCATCTCCCAGGCAGAGCACATAGCAAGAGAGGCCGTTCTAAGAAGGCAGGGAGCGGGGGGACTACAGCCTCCCAGGCTCTCATTACAGGGAATGACTAAGTGAGCTGGGCTTCCAGGGGAAACCCCACTCTCTGCTCACGGAGAGGTCTGTTCATCCATGAGCTGTTTGGACTAAGGCAGCTTCCAAGTGCTCTGGCTCGGGCAGTCCCTGCAAAGCAGCAGGTCCCCGGAGGACTCTGTCCATGCCGGTTGGCTGACAAGGAGCTCTGCCCATCCTGGTTTCAAGTGAGACTCTGGGAATGGGGGAAATCTGATCAGCGACTCCCAGGTTTTTGTGACTAGATCTCAGCAAGGAATGTGACAGTCTCCAGCAGCTGTGCCCTGCTGAAACCGGGCTCTATTTGAAACCTGCAACAGCTGAGCCCCTCCCAGCTACCCACCAGCCAGCCCAGCCAGCCCTCGTCCAAAACGACAAATAAATACAGGCATCCACACAACAAGCAGGCGCTCACACAAGTACACAGAGAGAGACACACACACACAGACACACACACACACACACACACACACACACACACACACACACACCAACAACAAACTGGGGCCGAAGGTACGGTGTGGGGAAGCCACTTGCCCAACAATTCCCCGCACCTCCAAGCCTTCCAACCAGCAGCTTCCTGCCAAGTACAGCATTGACAAAAACCACCTTCCTGAACCTCCTTCCCCTCTGGGAAGGAAACCTTCTCCTCCGACTGAAAGGCTAGGGCAATGGACACACACACACACACACACACACACACACACACACACACACACACACACTCACACACACACAGTGCCTGCCATTCTCCATCCAGTGTGCACTCTCACGTACACTCATCTTTATTTATCCCAAGGAGAAGGAGTTAGGGTGGGAGGGAAGAAACAGGGCTGAGCCGGGTCGCCGGCTCCCGTGGCCCTCTGGGGAAGCCCTATCATCCCATCCCAAGGAGAGGGACTCTCCCTGTGATGCCAAGGCGGTGCCCATCTGCTCTGCCTGGATAACACCTGTAGCCATTTTTATCAGGGCATGTTTACAAGGCAGCGGCAGGTTTATTCTGAGTCCTCTTTCCTGAGGGAAGGGACTGCTGATTTCCTCCACCTATATTTTTAACCCGGTGCCCTTGGGAGAGACTCGGCTACATCTCTGTTTTACCCTGGAGTCTCCCTGGGACCAGAAGGGATATAGAAACTTGGGAAGGGGGGGGGGGGCTTTGGGAATGTTATAGGATCCCTACCCCCAGCCAGACATTTATTTCTTTTTTATCCTGGGGAAAATGGAGTGGAGCAGGCAGGAGAGGAAAGGAGGGAAGTACCAGGAATTGGCGAACACATCAAGGCAGAGTGTAATTAATTGGTGCGTTAAGCTGCTGGGTTATGCTTTAGTACGAGTGAGCCTGGAGGGAAAAAAAAGCGATTTCTCAGAAGGGATTCTTTAATGCTCCCTAACACAGAGTCTGCAAATTAGACACAGTGCATGGGGATGTCCCCACAAAGGGAAGCAAAGCAGGCATTCTCACAGGACCAAGGAGGAAAACCACAGAAGTTAGGAGGGTGTTCATGTAACTAAGCAAAGGAAGCCTCTCTCTCTCTCTCTCTCTCTCTCTCTCTCTCTCTCTCTCTCTCTCTCTCTCTCTCTCTCTCTCTCTCTCTCCTCTACATACTCCTTTTGTTGAAGGTATAAAGAGAAACCACAGCCCCTACCTTTGAGTACAAACCCCAAGACAGTTCGGTCTCTATCACCATAACAACAATTCCAAACATCCCAAAAATCAGAGCATAGTCACTCAGTCGCTTTCTCTTTTCAAACAGGGCCCTCCTGTGTCCCAGCTTATAGCCAATGTTTTGGTTTTTCCGCTTGTTGGCTTTGGGGAAGGTGGTGCTGCCGGCTGTGGTACCGGCATGCTGGTGGTTGTGGGTAGCGTTGGGGTGATGGAGCAGAGTCTGGTGGGCATGGTTATCCTCCCTGGAGGAGATGACAATCTCTGGGGGGTTGCTGGGACTGAAGAGCTGGAGGGGTTGGCCCTCAGGCTCGGCCTCGATGAGGTTCCTCCGCGAGGCGCTGAGGCGGCTGAGGGGCTTCATGACCCCACCGCTGTATTTACAGGAGCTCATAGCTATCTCCGTGAAGGGATTGCTGTCCCGCCGGTGCACCAGGGGGCTGGCCTGCCGGTGCCGGCTGCCTCCACCGGGCCCACTTGTGGCTGTGGAACTTGGAGAGTGGCCAAGCAAGTGGTCATTGAGATTTAGCTGGCTGCCTTGCCTGGAGGAAGGGTGGAGGATGGCGGTGGAGTTGACCGAAGTGGGAGCCCTGAAAGCCGTGGGAGAGGAGTGCAACAGACCGGGATGGGCAAGCTGGCTCTGGAGTTGGGCAAGCTGAGGCAGGGGATGCAGTGGAGCCTGCTGCTGCTGCTGCTGCTGCTGCTGCTGCTGCTGTTGCTGCTGCTGCGGCTGCTGCTGCTGCTGAAGCTGCGGAGGTTGCGGAGGCTGAGGCTGCAGCAAGGGTCCTGAAAGCTGTTGGGGGACTGCTGGTGGCGCTGGCGGTGGTGGCGGTTGCTGTTGCTGCTGTTGCTCATCCCCAGAGGATGGACAGGGACACTTGGGGTCTTCATCCAGGTCCCCCACCCCCGAGTCATGGAAGTGCCCAGAAGTGTCCATCTTGGGGCCTGGCTGGGTTCCCTGCAGCACGACCCTCCACCCCAAAGCCACCCTTGTTCCAAAGATGACCTCAAAGAAAGCCAGGCATCCGAGCTCCCCCACCAGAAGTGTCTTGGCTCCAGTCCTCTCTCTTTGGTTTGCTTCAGTTCTCTGGGGCTGCCACTCGAGTATGCATTGTATTGGGCGGGTAGAAAGGCCAGGAGAGGAGCTGGGAGAAGGAGGAAGGGGCGAAAGGAACTCTATTCTGGAGGCGGTCCTCTAGGAGTGTATGAGGCAGACTCAGCTTCACTCCTCGCTGGCTCAATAGCTTCGCTCTCCTCCTCCTGACACTGTTATATGGCAAGCCACGCCCACTTATTAGCCAGCGGTTTCATTGGCTTGGCTTAACTCTCCAACCCTCCTAACTCCGCCTCCCTCCCAGGCTCCGCCTCCCAGAAGGGGCCTGCCATCCTCCGCTCCCCGCCGGGTGGCAGCGCAACGAGGGCTGGGAACTGTAGTTTTTGTTCCAAGACCCCCACCCCCCCCCAACCCCTCCACACCCCACCCGGGAGCCGAGCAGCTGCCCTCTTTCCCCTGGGAGGTATGACTAGGATCCTGAACCCCCGATCGGGACTGGACGCTGGCGCTGGGGCGGTGGGAAGAAGAGAGACCCAGGACATCCTAAAGGGGAAGCTGTCACCATGCTGGGGGGACCGCGAACGGAGAACAAACGTTGATTAATGGCCAGTGTCTGTGACAGGTTGTTTGACACATAGGATTCCAGGGACACCCTTCCCAAAACCCAACTGGGCTCCCATTTTACAAAGAAGAGAACGAACCCTCAGAGGCGTTGAGTAAGAATAGCCAGGAGTGGCAGGAACCCACTTCTCCTGATGGGGAGGAGAAGCTCACCTACCGCTGCCAGAGCACCTGCGCTGTGTGCAGGAGCCTCTGTTATTTCTAAACCTCACGTCAACCCTATGGAATGACGTCATCATTCTAAAAACGAAATAAAAGAAGAAAGAGAAAAAAAAAAGAAAAGAAGCCCACTCAGGCACAGATAAGAAATGCGCCTCTTGTGATTAAAGGCACTAGGATCTGAACGTAGACCCCACTGCTCCTATGCTGTTACCCAGAATGCTTTTCTCCTATGATGTTGAGCACAATGTGGTTGTTCAATAGTGTTCACATGATGGATGGGAAAGAGCCAAAGAGAACCTGTCAAGGAAGAGCCAACTTCCCCTAAGCAGGATGTGTGAAGTAACCTGGATCCAGCTTCTTCCGGAACAGCTGGGCCTGGAGTCACCTCAGGGTCTGGAAGGAAGATTGGAGATCCTGGTGGCTCCATGTCTGATCTGCCCCATGGGTCTCTGAGAGTCAGAGTCGGAAACAGCTGCTGGCTTCCCTGGTTTAGAATCCTCCTCATAAAGTATTTATTAAGCTCCGACTGTGTGCCAAGAGGCTCCAAAGGGACAAGGCCAGAGATGAATTTATCTCCATTTTTAACTGTGACAGCCTTAGAGATCAGAGGGGAAGAGAATGCTGTGGAATTCCTCTAGACACACCTGGGGCCTTAAGGGGGAGACACCCCCTGTCAACTTCCCAGTTCCCCACCATCCTCAGGCCTCTGTCCAGGGCCTTCCCTAGATGAGTAAGGAAATAGCAGGAGATCCAGGAATACACACGGATGCATATGTGTGGGCATGCATGTGCACAGGTGTGAGCTAGCTCGTGCACACTTATACACATGCCCAGTGTGTTTGCAAAGCATTTCTCCTGAATGGTGAACAGCAAATGGCCAGGTCAGAGAGCAGCACAGCTCCCATCAAATGTGCTCAGAGCCCCCTCTGCCCACCAGTTCTCACCTCCGGAGGCTGCTGTCAGCCCAGAAGACTGACAGCTGAACTACCTGCGCTATAAGCCACACCCCCAGGGACCTGATCGTGACAATCACTCTTGCACAAGATTGCTATCAATGATGGTGGGGCAATTTGTAGACACACACACACACACACACACACACACACACACACATGCACACACACATGCACGAGTGCATGCAAACACACTGAGTCACAGCATCAGGACACAGGTGCAAGCCTGGGATCTCGTGCATTTTTCTGTGACCGGACAGGCCTTCAGTACCCTACCTCACCGCCCAGCATGCCCGGCCTGCCCAGTCCCTGTTCTCACCTTCCTCCTTGATTTCCCTCCCCCAGACAGAGTCACCTTTTTGACTCAAGGCTCCAGATCACATGATTAGGTTTAATGATCATTAATAAATGATCACTAATACAACCTTAGGAGCAAAAACGTGCTGTTAGTACTGGGGCTTTGTGACAGATATAGATTCTGTGCTGTGAAAATTTCATTTCTAGTGCTGGAAATTTCTTTGCCTACTCTACCCCACAGGTTACCGTCTGTCTCCACTAACTTTTCTGAGCCAGTTATTTTAACCGTGACAACAGGATCTAAATGAAACCGGGTATGTCACCGTCATGGATGGGGCTGCTCTACAGCCAAAGCCCCAGGCTCCTCTGGGAGTGCTCTAAGACTGACGCCACAGAGGCGGCTCCCACCCTGGGTCCAGCAAGTCTGTCCTGAAAGAAGGTGGGTGAGGTGTGCTCAGCGCTGGAGCACACTCCTGTGCTGGAGTCCTGACTGCCATGGATGGTCACTTGGCACAAACAAGATGCCCTTCTGGTCCTCACCTTCCTACTCTGTAAAATAGGCAAAATTAGGGTCCCTGGCCCCTGTGAGCCACTAGGATCCTATCCCACACCCGCCCTCAAGCCTCCCTTCTTCACCGTACGTAGCAACTCTGCCCCTCGACAGTGTGTTGGAGCTGGCCAGTACTGGTGGGTGGGTTGGTAGGTTGGTTGGTTGGTGGGTGGGTTGGTACTTGGTTGTTTTGAGACAGGGTTTCTCTATGTAGCCCTGGCTGTCCTGGGTCTTGATATGCAGACCAGGCTGGCCTTGAACTGACAAAGCTTCACCCACCTCTGCCTCCCAAGTGCTGAGATCAAAGGTGTGTGCCCCCATACCTGGCAGTACTGGTTCTTAAAGGCCAGCTCTGACAGCCTTCCCCACTCCAGTTCACCAGAGTCACCCTGGCAGCTTGAAATCATTTGTGGTGAGAATGTTCACACCACAGAATGAATGAACATGTCATCCAGGGCTTGCTCCTTCCCACCAGGTTGTACTAAGTTTTTTTTTTTTTTGTTTTGTTTTGTTTTGTTTTGTTTTGTTTTTCAAGACAGGGTTTCTCTGTGTAGCTTTGCGCCTTTCCTGGAACTCACTTGGTATCCCAGGCTGGCCTCGAACTCACAGAGATCCGCCTGCCTATGCCTCCCGAGTGCTGGGATTAAAGGCGTGCGCCACCACCGCCCGGCTGTACTAAGTTTTTACTGGCTGGTAAACCTCCACCAGCACACAACTCCCTCCTGGTCCATTGTCAGCTCCAGCTGTTCATCTCCAGAGACTGTTCCTGTTCCCTGGCATGAAGCTGGATTTCTGAGAAGCCCTGGGTATGTTGATAAGACTCTCATACCTTCCTCTCCTTACCTCCAAGGTATGGCAGGCCAAGGCTTTGCTTTTAACTCGAAAGGGTATGAATCAGTCAGGATCTGTGCATCCACAGAGCCTGAGCATAACAGCCTTTCCAGCTGCCCCGGGCTGCCCTGCACCCGATGTCTTCCCACTGCTGTTATATCTCCTAGCGTAAGAAGCTCCTAGTGCCTCCCCTGAGCACTCAACCCATGTTTACACTCAACAACCCATGAGTTGGGAGTATCATGAGACCACCGAGGCATTAGACAAGTTTTTAAAAACTTGGCCTGTAGCTACTAACTAATCAGACAGACAGCAATGCAAATCTCAGTGAGTATCCAAGAAGTTAGGGGTCATTAAAAGCAGAGAGCAATCAACAGAGACATCATGGGGTTGGAGAGATGGTTCGGAGCTTAAGAGCACTTGTTGCTTTTGTAGAGGACCTGGGTTCGATTCCCAGCACCCACACAGTGGTTCACAAACATCCATAGCTCCAATTCCAAGAAATCGAATGCCCTCTTCTGACCTCCATGAGCACTAAGCACAGGCATGGTGGACACACAAACACTCAGGTGGAACGCTCACGCGAAACATATAGTGAATAAGTCTAATAAATAAAATATGTTTTAATAGAGAGGCTTCATAGTGGCTGGAGAGATATCTCAGTGATTACATGTGCTCGCTGGTCTTCCAGAGGACCCAGGTTTGATTCCTAGCACCCACACGGCAGCTCGCAAGTGGCTGTAACTCCAGTTCCTTTGTATCTGATGCCCTCTTCTGGTCTGCATAGGAACTGCATACAATTGGTACACAGACATCAATGCAGGCAAAACACCTCTACACACG
Organism: Peromyscus californicus insignis; assembly: GCF_007827085.1. Classification (NCBI taxonomy): domain Eukaryota; kingdom Metazoa; phylum Chordata; class Mammalia; order Rodentia; family Cricetidae; genus Peromyscus; species Peromyscus californicus. The sequence goes on along the minus strand of NW_026294617.1, from coordinate 69,094,316 downwards.
CCACACGCAGTAGAAGGGGGGGGGGGGGCATCAAGTCTTGACACTGCCCTAGAACAGAAGGATGGTACATTGGGCCTCTCCTGACTGTAAAGATGAGGGCCGTAGTTTCTAACCTCACGGAGTACTGGAGAGTGGGTGAGGACAGATTCCCCAAACTCAGGGAGGGTGGCCACCGACCAAGCCAGCCCCACTGCGGGAATGCTTTCGGTAGGCACTGCCCTCTCTCCAGGCTCAGTCCTCACCACCCCCATCTCGAGCTGCCGTTTCGCCTGAGTCATACCGTTTCACACCTCCATGCCTCAACTCACCCTGTCCCTTCTGCTTGGCATGCCTTTCCCCCAAACCTTCATCCAACACATTTCTCCTTGACCTTCAAGGCATGGCTCAAAGGTCTTTCTGCAGAAAATCCTTCCTCCACCTGAACTCCCCAAACGCACATCGGGGCCCTTTCCTCTGCCTTCGGGGACTCCATGCTAACATTGTCACCATCAAGCAATATGACTCTGTATCACTTTTGTGTGTCCTTATTCCTACACTGTAACCTTTTGGAGGGCAGAATTGATACATCTTTGTCTCTTCCACAGAGCTGGGCACACAGCAGAGGCCTGACAGAGGGAGAAGCAGCGGCCTTGAAACCAGGGAGAGATCATCTGGGGGTGAAGAAGAGGGAGTCATGGAACTTTACCCGTGTGGTCAAGGGGCTGCGGCAGGAAAGGTATTTCCAGGGTGTTCCAGTTCTGGAACTGTCTACTCTACAGACCTCATTGCCTATAAACAGAACTGACTCAAAAGAAGAGGTGACATGTGGCTCATGTGCATCTCCTTCCCTTGAGAGCAAAAGACTCTAACTTGGTGCTGTCGTGCATGTACTTATTAAAAGTTAATTGGATGGATGGGTAGGTGGGTGATAAATACAATGACAAAAACCAATGGGATATCTAGAGAAGACAGGGTTGAGGGGTCTCCTTAGGCGTCTAGGGAGGGTCAACCATACATTCCTCAGATGGCTGGACTGGACACAGCTCTGGACTGAGGAGCTCGTTCATTGGTCTACCCAGATTCAGTCAGCACTGTATTCGAATCTAAGAGCTGTGGTATTCGATTCGTGGGCGCTGGAATCATCAAAACAACTGTAATTGCTAGCCCGTTATAGTTCTCACATAGATTCCTTCATTTGCACATCCTGGAAGCCCTCATGAACTAAGGTTAGAAAGGTCTCAGTGACTCTCTCGAGGTTACCACTTAGCTCTGGAACCTCGTCCCATGCCTTCCTGCCTCAGCCCGCCCTATGTCCAGCTGTCCTGGATGTAAGGAGCAGGGACTTTCTCAGACTCCTCTGTGCTCTTCCCAACTCGGACGTCCTCTCTCACTTCGAATCCCTTGTCATTTCATGTGGTCTCTCTGGAGACATTGCTCACCTCTTCTTGTTTTGGCTTTATCAACGTGCATGTCTTTTCTCTCCTGCATCTAATTTGTACCATAAATTCCTTGGTAACAGGAGCTTAGGGTACAAATTATACAACACACACACACACACCACATACAAACACACACATATATACATACACCACCATGACCACAACAGTAACAATTCACCCTGAATGCAAAGGGTTTATTGAATAAATAAGTGAGCAGATGAGTTTATGTGTGAGTGAAAGTTTGGGGCGCTTTGACTCTGGGATCCTTGCCCCTGGCCCCCATGGATGTCAGTTGATAAGGTATAGGTCTCCTGTTTCTTTTCTCTGGTTCCTCTGTGTTCAGACTCTGGGATGAGGTGTGTTAAAACTTAACTCTACCCTATCTGCCACCTAAAGAGTAAGCTTTCACTACAGCGCCTTCCTCTAGCCACCAGGCCACACACTAACAGCTCCTAGCCACCTATGATGCCAAGGGACCACACAGCACCCTGCTTTGCTGAAGAAAAAAAAAATGGAACTGTTAGTTTAGGTATCACTGTGGTAGAGACAAAGATCTGTGGCCTGGCCACACCTTGAGTACTTATTGGGACTTTTCGGCGCAAATGTGGTGCCAACAGCAAGGTGTCAGATCGATATACCCATTCTACAGCTGGAAAAATGGAGTCAAGTTTCAGTGACAGTGAGCAGCTAGCTCTCACTCACAGAGGCGGCAAGAGGCCTAGCTAGGAACCAAAGCAGTCATATCCTGTCCACTCTGCCTTACCACTGGGCTCCTTCGTCTCAGGGAAGGCATCCCTTTCGCTTGCCACTCCTACCCCAGGTCCTCACAGGAGCTGCTCTGGTGATGGCAGAGGCTCTGCAGAGAGTGAGTCTGCCCTTGGCTGTGAAAGGTCCCTGGTGAGAAGACAGGATGGGCCATCTGGGCCGTGCCCCGGGAGCCACCATGGTCTGTCTGGGAGCCCACCCCTCCAGCTCGAGCTGCCATTCTTCCGCCAGTGCCCATGATGAACACATCTCACCACGCAGCCTGGAAAGTGGGCCCTTCCTGTCTCCTTCCACAGCCGGCTGGGGACACCAAGATGCAGCCGTAATGCTTCTCGTGACCCCTTCTCCAGGGCGTTGGTGTGAGAACTTACTGTTCTGGACAGATGAGTCATCCGGATGGGAACGTTTGTCTGAGGGGTCAAGGTCAAATGAAAGGTATCAACACTGTGATGGGAAAGAAGTGTGTCTAGGAAAGAAGCGGGGAAAGGGGCGGGGGAGGGACAGAGTGCCAAGGTTCTGTCACTACGATGCCCTGTTGGGTTCCCAGTGGTAGCACGTATACTCTGGAAAAGGGACCACCCATGTGAACTGGGAAAACACAGGACAAATGGCTGCTGGAGGGACCATGTAGACTCCGGACCAGAGAGGGCTTCATCTCAGAGCCTGGAACATCCAGGCTTCTCGAGGCCAAATCATGGAGACAGCCCTTCACCTGCCAGACTGGTGGCTATCTTGTAGACAGTGAGGACTTCTTCACCTGCTGTATTCCCCACATCTACAACAGTGCCAGACACAGAGTATGCTCTTATTAAAACAGACTGAATAAATTGGCTTCTTGGCCCCTGACCCAAAATGATTAAAGAAGGAAGTCTTTAACAGTTTCACAAACACAGAGCAGGCCCCAGCACCACCCAGGGTAAGAGCCAGAGCCAGGTAGACAAGGCCCTGACAGGAAAAGAGGGCAGAGTCACTCTGGAGCCTGTGAACAAGTCTCAAGCAGGGAGGTAAGAAGCAGCTGTGGGACCTGACTGGGCTTCTGACCTGAGCCTGCTGAGCCCACATCAGACCTGCCAGCTAAAGAGGAAAGGACCTGAGGCCCACACACCAGATACCGCTTGGAGATTGTGCTCTACAGGCTCAGATTTGCTCTGCTCATCCACCTACACAAAGCAACCTGTGGAGGATCTGTGAGGAGTGTGGCACCCTCTACTGGTGGTGCATGCACATAGTCTTGCACTCAAGCCTGGGACGGACACACACACACACACACACACACACACACACACACACACACACACACACATTCATGCACAAGAACAGAACCTGAACATGGCCAACTCAACATTCAGCCTCTTTTCACCAAGACCCAGGAATTAGAGTCAGTGCCATGAACCCTTGTGATATTTTGAAAAGTGATATTTGGGAGTGTGGGGAAGCCCCGAGTAGCCCTAGCTGGCTAGAAACTTGCTATGCAGAGCATGTCGGCCTCAAATAGCACAAAGGCAGCTTCTACCTGTCGAGATTCTCTGGAGTTCCCTGGCACCTGGTAGAAAAGGCATATGCCCTGCTAACCCCTGTGTGGATAGCATAATACATTTGAGTGTCAAGGTTGGACAAGCGCAGAGCTGCCTCAGGCCCACCCCTTACTTGCAAGAAAAACAAGCTGGGAGGCGGCTTCATAAACTCACACATCTTAAGGAGAAGCTGAGTGCCCCAGGTCTCTTTGACGTGCCCTCTTCGCCTGACTGATCCTTTCTCGGTTTCAATGGATGTACAGCAGCGCCTGTCTCAGTATCTCCCACCCCGTCACCCTTACAGTCCTCAGCTCCACATACTACCCCTGTCAAGTGAGCAGAGAAGCCCTGTCTTCCCTCGCCACATCTAAGGACACACCCAGGGCCAAGGCCCCAGATCCAATGCTTTGCCTGGCAGCACTGGCCTCTCCCTTCCCTGGTCTCCTTTCCCTCCTGGTAAAGGTGAAAGCCAGAGGGTTGCTATGGACACACGGCTGCGCTCTCCCTCCTCAGCAATAATCCAAAGCCATCCTCCCTGCTGGAGACCAGGTCTCTAATTGCCAAGCCTGGGAGGCAGCCTGGATGCTTCCCAGGAGGGATTGGCCAGCTGAGAGCCTGAGGATGGGCTGCAGAGGGAGCGAGAGTCGCGAGATGGAAATCACCTGAAATTGAAAGCAACGAGGTTGACCTGCGTCGGGAGACTGACAAAACCAATGTCGACTGAGCCAGAATTAGAGAGGCAGTGATGTCTAAAGAGGCTCCCGTCAGATCGGACAATCGCTCTGGCTGGTGTCCCTCAACAGGACACGGGGAGGAAGACAGGGTTGGGAAGCCACGTAGCGAGGGGTCCGAGCAGGGTCTGTAGGAAGACCTTCCTGGCCCTTTTGCTTATATAGAACAGCCATGGGTAAGCATGTTTCTGGATTCCTGGCCACTGTGGGCAGAAGCACCCCAAATCCCCACATGCCTGCTCATTTGTACAACTGAAAATCAGGTCACCATCAACACTGCTAGTCACTCTCTCCCAACCGTGGACTCATAGAATACACCTTGCCGTGGACTCCCGCTATACAACAAAAGTTGTCACCTTTAATGTCGCCACTACCATGAGACCAGAGCACATCACTGTTCTGAAAATCTTCTCTAGGACATCAGGACACTGTCACTCTATCCTGTTCCCTGCATTAAGACCAGAGGTTTTTCTCCACAATGACGTCACCACGGCTACCAACCTGCTCTTCTGACCTGCACACCAACAAGACCTTGCCATGGACCCAAGTCCCGGGGAAAGTGTCCCACCAGAGACACCTGCTGCCGGGCAGGACCAAGTGGCTTCATGCTCCAGAACCCCCAGTGGCCACACAGAACCTTTCCAGGAGAGGACATGGAGGAAAGTGTGCTGGCCCTAAAAGTCACTGTCCATGAACTCCAGGGTGGCCTTCTGGAAGCCATGCTTGTCTCACTCAGAGCCTGTGACATACATAAAGAGCACAGACACAAAGAGGATAAAGTTAGCTTTGCAGGTTTGTCTCCCCCTCCCCCATCGCTCCTAGAAAAATGTGAGCAGACGAGGGGTCCTGAGAGGAACAGACAGAGGCGGGCGTAGGAACAGGACTTGTATGTGTGTGCATGTGTGTGCCTAGGAATAAAAATGTGTATAAACGGATGGCAAGAAAGAGGAAGGGACCTAAGACTTTTCTAGGTGAACCATTCACCAGTGTCTGTCTGTACGAGGTCATTCCGGTTGTCCCCACTCATGGTGACACTGGGACCCAGGCCTGGGAACCTGCCCCAGATTCAATACTGAGTCCAGCCTCCGGCCCAGCACCTTGTCTTTCTCTTTCCCAACTGGCATTCAAAAACCTCGTGTCACTGGGCAGTGGTGGCGCACACCTTTAATCCCAGTGCTCAGAAGACAGAGGTGGGTGGATCTTTCTGAGTTCAAAGCCAGCCTGGTCTACAGAACTAGTTCTAGGATAATAGCCAAGGCTACACAAAGAAACCCAGTCTGGGGGGGCGGGCAATGAGAAAATGGGGATAGGTAAGGCTGTGCATCTCTGAAAGAATATGTACCAAGTAAAAGCCATAATTCCATTATTCTACCTGGGGAGTTCCTTTCCTACATTAGGAAACCTTACCTACTCTGTTTCTGAAACTGTGTTCCCGGGGCTGTTTTTATGACAAATTGCTGCTCCCACAATCCTGTGGCTCCATCCTAGGAAGTCCTGGGCAGCCCTGCTGAGTGCTAATCCTCTTTTCTTAGTGTAGAGCTTCTTCCCACAAACCTAGTGACTGAGCCCCCTGGCGGCCCCCCAATAACTGGCAAATGTGAGCCCCCCCCCCCAGGGCGAGAAGGCCAATGGAGCTAGAGAAAGGCAAGAAGAGAACCCTGGGCAAACACCTGCCAGCTCCCAGCACCCAACACCAGCTGCCTATCGTGGCCATTTCCAGGAATGCCAGCCTTGACTCTGGCCGGTGGGGCACGTCAGCATCTCCCAACAAGGGCCAGACTGGCCATCGACTTCCCCAGGCCCATGGAGAACTTCAGGCTGCCCAGCACTCCAAGCCAGGAAGCTCAGCTGATCAAAACTCAGAGACCCTGCGTTTGGGTTTAGGGAGCTGACTTGGGTGGCGCTGGCAGCAGAGACAAGAGAGGAGCAAATACCTCTTAGGCTGGCCAGTCAGTTCCAGCCCCAGAAGTAATGACTGTGGTGTGGCTAGGGACCTAGTAAGGTTTTGTTTTCTTATCCCCCTTTTCATTTCACGCTGCTGGAGATGGAACCCAGAGCCTCGCAGATCCGAGGCAAACATCCTCCCACTGAGCTACATGGCCCCACCCTTTCCACCTGCTTCACTAGGTGGCCGAAACCAGTCTCAAACTCACGGTCCTTCTGCCTCAGTAACTCCGGAGGACTCTGAGCATAGATAGATGTCACCAGGCCTGGCTGCTCATCCCTCTTGTCTGTGTCTGAAGGTATTTCACTGACTGAAGAGGAAACTTGGATCAAGACTTCAGAAGCTCCTCCAACGAGCACACTCATCTTCGGCCATGCCCCTGTGTAAGAGAAGGGTGGGGAAAAGGGTGATTTCTGTTTCCAAGCATGTGAGGTCTAGGGAAGGGTCTTAGAACAACCATGGAGTTGGCTGTGCCCACCTGAAGGGAGAAGTCAGGCATCTCCGAGCTCCTGTCTCCCTGTCTCCCTGAGGGTCCAGAAGCCTTCCCAACTGACCCTGTAGATCAGCCGTTCTCAACTTCCGGGTTTCAAACCATTTGGGGGTCGAACGACCCTTTCACAGGTGTCAATATCAGATATCCTGCATAGCCAATATTTACATTATGATTCATAACAGTAGCGAAATTGCAGTTATGAAGTAGCAATAATTTTAAGATTGGGGGGTCACCACGACATGAGGAACTGTATTAAAGGGTCTCAGCATTAGGAAAGTTGAGAACCACTGCGCTAAAGAGAACTTAGAGAAATCTCAGCTGTACTAGCCCATCTCAAAGCACAGCCATGAAGTTTCCAGAGAGCCTTGCGTCTCTCATCCTACCCTGGACCATTTTAAGGCAAATCAGTAGCTTTGCCAAGAAACACACAGAGATGTAGGAGAGGAGAAACGTGCATCCGTGTGGCAGTTTGTCACTGGGGGAGGCAAGGGAAGCCAATGACTCAAAGCAGGTTCAGGGATTATCTGCTTTTTCAGTTATCCACGTCCCTCATCACCATAGAGAATCGAGAATCGGGTGTATCTCCCTCCCCCTCAACTCCGTTGCTGGCATTAGAGATGCGATTTGTACTTTGAACAACTGTGGGTAAAGGACTCAGAACGGTCTCTGGGTAAAATTTCCCCAGCACTGAAATGTCATTAAATAGCTCTCTGCACCTGGCACCTCTCGGTCCCTTTAAAAATAGCTGGAAGATAAACACATCGAGGGAGGAGAGAACTGGCGATTACTGAGCATTTGTGTGTACTTGGTGCTTGTTCTGAGCCAAGGAAGCATCAACTCAGAGAAGGGCGCTGCTCTCCTGTGATGTGTGTGCCACTGTGTGGGACCACAAGCCTGGTGCTCCAACATGGAGACTGTCTGACTCCAAGGTTACCTCCTCACCTCATCTCAGTGAGCTTGAGCCTCCCTTATAAATCATGAGGGGGGCATCCTGGGCCTCACTGTATCTGCTAAGATGCTTTTAATTGCCAAGAAAAAAAATTCAAGTGTAGCTATTTTCTCCTACCCTGGGAACTAGAAGTCTCATTAATTGGTAGCACTTGTGGCCAGAACATGGTCCCTTTTGAGTCTGCTCCTCTGTCCCCAGCATGCCGACCACAACACATGCAGACACCCCATCCGGGTTTGGAGACAAGCAGGGAACGCCAACCCTGTGTGGATCTCTACTTCATAACAGAGGGAAATGCCCCAGAAGCCCCTAGACTGTCTTTCCTATCTCACAAAGTGGGTCACATACTCAGACCTAAACCACTCATTGGCAAAGGGTGGGGGTACTGCCATGTTGTGGGGGGCTGACTTCAAGAGCTGGGATCTTCAAGAGCCCAGGAGTTGGGATCTAGAACACGGCAGTTATTACTGGCTCCTGGACAGGCAGACCCCTGGGTCACCAAGGCCACCAGGTGACTTAGTATATATACTTCTTTACAGGAGTTCTTCCCTTGGGGCAGCTCTGCAGTCTGGACCCAGAAGACATACTCCAGCTCAGTGTCCTTGCAGCTTAGCTAGGAAGGAGTGAGGCAGCGGCCTGCACCCAAATGAGAACCTGCCGGCCCTGCAAAATATATAGAGGACACACACGACTGATTTTATTAGAGAGATTTGGGGAAGAAATCTCATTAAAGATTTGTTCTATCACATACCAGGGAAACAAAGTCTTTTGTGAAACTTATGAGCAAGCGATGCGAACATCTGCATGGTGCTGGGGTCTTTAATATCCTGGAGGAAGCCTGATGATTATCTGCCTGGATATGTTTCAGCCTGGTAGGGACATGTGAGAGCAGGGGAAGGAGTCCTCTATGTTCCTGCATACAAATCCAGACTCTTGTGGGCAAGGACAGCAGCCAGGTTCAACATGCCCCAACTCTGCCCTCCCCAAATACCTTTAAAGACAAGCTGTGGGGACCGTGAGGATGACCCCAAGGTGAGCAAGAGATATGAGAAGGAAAGCAGGTTGAGGTGAGTCAAGAAAGACAGATGGGAGCGAGGTGGTGGTGGTGATGCACGCCTTTAATCTCAGCACCCTTAGTCCCAGGCGGATCTCTGTGAGTTCGAGGCCAGCCTAGGCTACAGAGTGAGTTCCAGGACAGCCAGGGCTACACAGAGAAACCCTGTCTTGAAAAAAGAAAAGAAGACAGAGAGATCAGAGTGAAAGCAAGGAAATGAGAGGAAGAGGGATGACAAACAGCTGTGGGATGCAGGACAGAAAGTGCCCCACAAGCCCTCCTGCTAAGTTGTCCCTTAACATCCCCAGCCCTGGGTCCTCTCTGGGAGCACCCTTGCTTCTGCGTGAGGATGGAAATCCAGGACTTGCCATGTTCTCCTGGCCCAGCAGGATCCAGACATTTCCAGTTCCTGCATCCAGTGGCCCTGCTGGGTGGAGGGGTCATGATTCAGATGACTCGCACATCGTTTTAAGGCAGAATAAGAAAAGAGCTAGGCCTCAAAGGAGTTTTGTCACAGCAAGCTCGGACCTTTGAACCCTATTCCTCACCCTGATTTCCTGGCTGGGAAGAAAACAGCAGTCTATAAATAATCTACACACTCCGATTTCCTTACAGCACATGCATCTCCAAAACTATTTCCCAAAGGCTCCATCTCTCTGTTTCCTGGCTAGAAAACACTGACTCATCCCTTAAGACCCTGTTGAAATGATGCTCGTGTGTAAGACTTCCCTGGCCTCCACATCCCCAAACTGGGTCGGTTACTCCCTTTGCTGAGCATGCCATATCAAATTGTCAATACAGTGTTTATGTCCCCCGGCATCTGGGACAGTGCCAGAAGCATACTAGGAGCTCCATAATGTTGGTTAAATGAACAGATACAAAAATAAATAAGTCCACCTCCCAACTAGATTGAGAAACTGCTCGACTTGTATGAAACTAAACTGACTCACAGAACTTCTGAGCAAAGGAAGGCTAAGTGCCCACCTTAATTACAAAATGACCGACAGTCATTTAATTTTCTTCATATCCCTTGAGATTCCTTTCTGACTTATGGTGTGATGGTTTGAAAGAAAATGGCCCCCAGAGGGAGTGGCACTATTAAGAGGCGTGGCTTTGTTGGAGTAGGTGTGGTCTTATAGGAGGAAGTGTGTCACTGTGGGGGAGGGCTTTGAGGTCTCTTTTGCTCAAGCTTCCCTCAGTGTAACACCGAGTCCATTTCCTGTTGCCTTCTGATCAAGATGTAATCAGCACCATGTCTGCCTTCATGCCACCATATTGGTGAAATTATTAAGGCCACTCCATGTAGTTAAAAGGGAGGTTTATTTTGTGGGGTAACTTCCAAGTGAATGGATAGTTTACAGGGTCTGGGAAAAGTGTAGCACAGTCCGGCGGTGTTCTCTGGAGAACTCTGCTCGGTCTACCTCCAGCGTCCAGGGTCCAGTAACCAAGAGAGAGCTGGCCATCTGGATCTCGGGTCTTCAGGGTCCTCTCTTGGCCCTGCCTTGGAAGTGTGACAGTTACCGAAGCCTCAAGGGGGGTTGGAACTTCCAGACCAAAGCTGGAATGGCTACCCACTACACCACCATGCCCTACCCTCTGCCATGATGATAATGGACTGGATCTCTGAAACTGTAAGCAAGCCACCCCAATTAAATGTTTTCCTTAGAAAAGTTGCCGTGATCATGGTGTCTCTTCATAGCAATAGAAACCCTAAGACATATAGCAATATACAAAAAAAGGGGGGGTTGTTTTGGTATGGACGTACATATTATGCATGCCTCTGTGTATGTGTTGGGGGCAGAGGATGGGAATGTTCAGATAGTCTTGCTATATATCCCAGGGTAGCCTGGAACTCACAATGTAGCCCAGGCTGGCTTGAACTCAAGACCCTCCTGCCTCTGCCTACTGAATGCTAGCGGTTCTTATGCCCATATAGAGGGTTCTAGTGAACTTGCCTCTCTGAGTTTTCATGGTAAATACTTTCCTCTTTATAAAAATGTTGAAAAGGGAACAGGGTATGGTGTCCCATGCCTGTAAGCCTAGTACTCAGGAGGGAGGAGGTTTTGACAAGTTAGTTCAAGGCCAGCCTGGGCTACTCAATAAGTTCCAAGCAAGCAAGACCATCGAGAGAGAGAGAGAGAGAGAGAGAGAGAGAGAGAGAGAGAGAGAGAGAGAGAGAAGAGCCCAGAGACCAGCAGATGGCTCTGTGGTGAAGTGTTTGCTGCAAAAGCCCGATCCCCAGAGCCCACTCTGCAGCATTGTCCTCCGACCTCAGGGTGTGCACTCTGGCATGTGCGTGCACACAGGCACACACAATTAATAATAATTCTTTAATTAACAGGAAGGGAAAGTAGGAGAGATAAACACAAGGGAACTCTCTGGAAGCAGCAGGATCAACTGCAGTGCGACCCCTGCACCCAAACAGCATCACCAATCACTGTCCAGCTCAGTGGCTGGCTCCACGTGGTGCCTCTGGACCTGGGTGCACATGGTGCCTGTGAGCCCAAGGGGCTGGCATGGGACCTGTGCTCAGACACCTCAACACAGGACTGCAGACTCCTTCACGTGTGTTCAACTCCCGGGCCGCAGACCTCTGGGGAAATCATAGTCCAAGTCCTTGGGGAAAAAAGTGACACTTGCCGTCACATTATGCCCCCAGCTAAGAGAAACATCAATGAATGGTGGTGAGATGCTGAGTACACACCCCTCCCTACTCCTCAGGCCTTTCCCCCAACTCCCATCTCCTGTACACACACACACACACACACACACACACACACACACACACACACACACACGCTGTTCCTGCTTGTGCTCCTCAGCTGCTGCTGGGACAAGCAGAGTCACCCAGCGGAGGCAACTGTAAACTTCTCAACAGCAGCTTCCCTTTACCACAGAGGCACAACCCACGTGCTGGCTGCCCAGACTGCAGAACACCTCAGAAAGAGGGTGTCTTTCCCTCACTCTCTCTACAGACACTGCTGGAGTCCCTGCTGCACTCACAGAAATTGCAGGTGGATGATGTGGGCATCCACCTTGAAGAGTCACATTCATGTCTCACATCCACCTGGCCTGCCTCCCCACAAACAGGCAGAGCCCCAGTCCTCCGTGGTGAGTGCCATCCCCGGCACCTGCCACCTCATCCTGTTCACCCAACCTCCAAAATACTCCTGGCTGCTCCTCTCCATCCTCTCCACATCACTAGTACCTGTACCTACACAGTTCCCCTCCAACCCTCAAATTCATGCTCCGTGTGTCAGTGAAGTATCTTCTGGAAATAAAAATCTGGACCCATTATGCCTCTGCTCAAACCCCACAGTGGCTTTCCAGAGCGGTCAAGATAAAACACAGGCCTCCTTCATGAACCTCCACAGTCCCCTAGGCATCATTCCCCACTCCCCCACATACTTCTGCACACTGCTACCCCTCCCCCACCTCCATCCAGTTCCTCAGAGGCAAGTCTGCTCAGTTCAGGGCATCACAAGGGCCTGGAATGCCACCAACCCCTCTCACCTCTTTGCTTGGTCACCTGCCACTCCTCAACCCTAGAGTCCCTGTATAAACCCAGTTTCCTCTGGAAAGGCATCCTGGCTTCTCAGCTAAGACAGGCCCCCATGTTATGCCTCCCACTGATATGATGAACTCGCCCCTCCAGGACTCCCACATCCTAATCAAGCAGTATGCTCTGTGAGAGCCCCCTCCCATCCCCCAACAGCAACCTCACTAAACGGAAGCACCGAAGAGCATTTTATCCCCAACCACTATATGACCATGACAGGGTACAGCTAGGTTCTATCACGGTAGAGGGAATCTGGGTCCATCCAGGGGAGCTGGCAGGGATGGGGAAGCATGAAAGATGAAGATTCCAGAACTAACTGTGGTTTGCATTCTAGACAGAGGCGTATCCTGGAGAAATCAGAGACAATTTCACATGGCTTGGGTTCACAAAAGTATGAGAGCAGGATGAGAGATGGCTTCTCAGTGCCAGCCATGGTGCTTCAGGAGACCAGGCAGGAGAATTGCTGTGAGTTCAAGGCCAGCCTGCCTACTGTCTTAGTTAGGATTTTCACTGCTGTGAAGAGACACCATGACCACAGCGACTCTTATAAGAAAACATTTCATTGCTGGTGGCTCACTTACACTTTCAAAGGTCCAGTCCGTTATCATCACGACAGAGAACACGGCGGCGTGCAGACAGATGTGCCACTGGAGCTGAGAATGCTACATCTTGCAGGCAACAGGAAGTCAGCGGGGACACTGGGCAGTATCCTGAGCATAGGGAACCTCAAAACTCGCCCCCCCACACACAGTGACACACTTCCTCCAACAAGGCCACACCCACTCCAACAAAGCCACACCTCCCAATAGTGCCACTCCCTTTGGGGGACATTTTCTTTCAAACCACCACACCCACAGAATGATGAGTTTCAGGCAAGCTCGGGCCACAGAGTAAGACCTTGTCTCAAAATTAAAAAAATAAAGATATAAATAGCTGAGAAATTCCATAGAAGTCTGACCAGAAGTGACTGACAACCGAGAGAATGTGGCCAAGCGAGGAAAGAGCGTCAGCAGGTCCAGGCTGGACAGCAACCTCCTCCAGACGCACACCCAGCTGCACCGCTGAGAAAGGAAGCCCACGCTGCAGTCTGGAGGGGCAGGCATTGATTTGGAGATGTCCACGCCATCGATGACCGGGGCCCGACATAAGGCAGTATGGAGAGAAACTGAGAAGGCATTTGAAGTTAAGATTGGCATACTGCGAGACAAAATGGACACAGGGTTAAGAGAGACAAGAGTTCCCCAGTTCTCGTCTTGAGCAGCCCGTGGAGGTACATCTCCACACTAAGGCATCAGGAAGAAGCAAAGACCAGACAGGAAGAGACCCTCCCTCATGACACAAGGTTATATGCAAGGGTCTGTACATCATGCCTCCCGCTTCTCAGGAGCGCTCAGCAGAGAATGTCTCATTTGAGCAGTTAGTGAGCACTCTGCACAGGGCAGCTTCTGTGGAGATGCAGAGAGAGGCACTTGGACGATGAGGATGACGGTGTGGAGTGTTGGAGCAAGGGTAGGAAGCAGGGGTTTGGGGATTACGGGAATGAGAAGCCAAAGTAGAGTGGAGTTGGGAAAAAAGGCTGGATGGTACCTAAAGTCAGGTCCTGAAGCCTCGAGTCCCGTTCAAGCAGCTCAGAATCCAGTCAGAAGTAAGCATGTCACCACTGGAGGGTTTAATCAAAGCCATGATGTGGTCAGATATCTGACCACGTTGGGAGATGTTGTCAGACGGCGAGAAACAGACACATACTCCTCCCTGGTGGCCACTGGGCCCGTCCTTCCTTGTAACAAAACCCAAGATCTGTGCAACTTCATCCTCACGGGGGTCACATGGCTTGAAAAAAAGCTATATATATATCATCAGAATTAGTCTAAGGCTTCCATGATGGTCCCGTTCTTCTTAACGGTTACTGGCTTAAGATGGGCAAGTGACAGCCAGCGGATGAAAGGGACATCTCTGAGACCTCTGGAAAGTGTCCCCTTCCTTTCCCCCCGCCCCCCAGTACTGAGCGCTGAAACCAGGGCCGAGCATCACACCCTAGGCAAGTACTCTCCCACTGACCTGGATCCCCAACCTTCTTTGTTTACTTTTGATTTTGACACTGAGTCTCACTAAGTGTCCCAGGCTGGCCTTGAACTTGCAATCCTCCTGCCTCAGCCTCCCGAGTGGTTAGGATTACATGCCTGGGCTACGCAGCCCAGATCTCCTTCATTCTTGACGCTGCTGGGTCTGTGTGTGATGCCTGAACCTATGGCGGCTATCTTGGGTCCATGAGCAGAGTTCACTCGAGAGAACTGGTGAGGACCACAGAGCCAAAAGTTGGAGTAGGGTGCTTGACAACATGACTGAGTTACTGACTCGGCCAGATCTAATGATTCCTTCCTTCAGGCTTCTTATGAAGCTAGTGTTCACACACTGTGACCTCTTCTGCTGAAGCCAGCTTGGGCTGAGTTTCCCATGATTTGCATCTTAAATCATCAACTCAGAAGGCAGGCGCAGACATGGTATTAGCTACTTTCCTCTTGCTGTGATACAGCACCATGACCAAGAGAACTTAGAGAAGAAAGAGTTTATTTGTGCTTAGAGTTCCAGAGAGACAAGCGTCCATAGTGGCAGAGTGGCTTGGCAGCAGACAGCAGACATGGGAGAGGAACATCTGAGAGCTCATGTCAAAAAGGCAGAAGCAGGGAACAGAGAGAACAAACTGGGAATGGTGGGTGGCCTTGAAACCTCCAAGTCTGCCCCTAGCCACATACTTCCTCCAGAAAGGTCACACCTCCCAAACCTACCCAAATAATGCCACCAAGTGGGGACCAAGCACTCCAACATCTGAGCATATGGAGGACATTCTCGTCCAAACCCCGCAGACATCATGACTGTGCTGGCTGGTTTTATGTCAACTTGACACAGCTTTGGTCATTTTGGAAGAGGGAACCTCAACTGAGAAAATACCTACACCAGATTGGCCTGTGACCAAATCTTTAGGGCATTTTCTTGATTGATGATTGACGTGGTAGGGCACAGGTCACTGTGGATGGTGCCACCACCCCTGGGCTGGTGGTCCTGGATGCTATAAGAAAACAGGCTGGAGAGATGGCTCAGAGGTTAAGAGCACTGGCTGTTCTTCCAGAGGTCCTGAGTTCAATTCCCAGCACCCATATAGTGGTTCACAACCATCTGTAATGAGAACTAGCTCCCTCTTCTGGCCTGCAAGGATACACACAAACAGAGCACTGTATACATAATAAATAAATAAATAAATCTTAAAAAAAAAAAAAGAAGAAGAAGAAGAAAGAAAAAAAGAAAAGAAAAGAAAACAGGCTGAGCAAGCCGTGAAGAGTAAGCCAGTAAGTAGCATTCCTCCGCCATGGCCTCTCATCGGTTCCTGCCTCCAGGTTCCTGCCCTGACTTCCCTCAGTGATGGAGCGTGACCTGAGAGTTGTAAGCAGAAGTAAACTCTTTCTTCCCCCGAGTTGCTTTTGGTTGTGGTGTTTTAGCACAGCAACAGAAACTCTAAGACAATGACACTCATCCAGAGAGCCACAGATAAGACTGACATAAAATGGACTGTCTGCTGCCATAATAAAACACTGACTAAATCAACCTTGGGAGACAAGGGCTTATGTCAGCTGACACTGGGTAGTCCGTCACTGACGGAGGCCAGGGAAGAAGCTCGAGGCAAGAATGTGGAAGTGGGAACAGGAGCAGGGACTAGGGAGGAACGCTGCTTACTGGCTTGGTCCTTTGTGATAGCGTACCCTGAAACATTATGATTTACTCAGCAAACGCCCACTATCAATCTTTCCTTTTTTTTAGATTATTTTTATCTTACGTGTATAAATGTTTTGTCTGCATGTATGTCTGTGCACCATGTGCATGCCTGGTGCCTGAAGAGACCAGAAGAGGGTATTGGATCCCCTGGAATTGGAGTTACAGATGGCTGTGAGCCATCATGTAGGTGCTAGGAACTGAATCCAGGTAAGCTGGAAGAACATGCAGTGTCCCTAACCACTGGACTACCTCTTTAGTCCTATCAACCTTCTTTGGGGTCAGGAATTAGGGTACAGCATGCCTGGTTGTCCTGTTCCATGGCCTTGTTTCAGCTGGAAACTGTGGCCCACAGCTGTAATTCTGGCCCTTGGGAGGTGGAGACAGGAAAATCAGAAGTTCAAAGTCATTCTCAAGTTACTTTTGGAGCTTAAAGCCATCCTCAGCTACTTGAGGCCTCACTAAAAAAAGCAAGGCAGGAGGAGCCATAAACACAACCTGGAACCTGAGCAACATACTAATAGCAAGACCCATCTTTAAAAAAAAATGAATCTGGAGAATGGTGATGTTTTATTTGTACGGAAATGTGATTTTATTTGTATGTTAATAAATAAAGTTGCCTGGGGGTCAGACCTAATAGCAAGCCATAGCAGAAGTCTGGCAGTGGTAGCACATGCCCTTAATCCCGATCACATGACAGGCAGATCTCTGTGTGTTCAAGGATACCACCAGCATGGAGACACATGCCTTTAATCTCAATACCAACCACAGAAGATCTGGAGGTCTGTATAGATGGGCAGTAAAGAGGAGGTCATGTGGTTGGGTTTACAACCAATGAGAAGGCAGAATAGAAAGTCAATAAATAGGACAAACACACAGGAAGTAGGTCTCTTGCGGAGAGGTAGGACAGCAGCGGCAGTGAAGGGTAAGGTTTTTAATCTCAGCTCTTAGCTACTGCTCTGACCTCTTGGCTTTTAACTCTGTATTTGGCTCTGTGTTTCTTATTTAACGAGACAGTTACATCTATACTGGAGAGATGGCTCCGGAGTGGAGAGCACTTGTTCTTGCAGAGGACCCATGTTCCATTCCCAGCACCCACACAGGAGCTCACAACCGTCTGTAACTCTAGTTCCAGGGAATCTGTCACCTTCTGATCTCCTCCAGCACTCCACATACATACAGACAGACAAAACAGTCAGACACATAAAATAAATCAATAGAATTTGCCATACTAACAAACTAAAAAAACAAAAATATATATGATAGGTAGATAAAGATATTCAACAAATTCAAAACATATTCCTGACTTTAAAACCCTCAAACTAAGAATAAACAAACATCCTCAACCTGATAGAGAACAACTATTTAAAAAAACAAACTATTTAGTCGGGCGGTGGTGGCGTGTGCCTTTAATCCCAGCACTCAGGAGGCAGAGCCAGGCGGATCTCTACGAGTTTGAGGTCAGCCTGGTCTACAGAGTGAGATCCAGGAAAGGCACAAAAAACTACACAGAGAAACCCTGTCTCGAAAAACAAAAACAAAAACAAAAAAAAAAAAAAAACTATGGTGGCCCTTTAATCCCAGCACTCGGGAGGCAGAGGCAGGTAGACCTCTGAGTTCAAGGACAGCCTGGTCTACAGAGTGAGATCCAGGACAGCCAGGACTACACAGAGAAACCCTGTCTTGGAAAAAAGCATATATATGAAAAAAAAACTATGACTGACAACACATTGTACAAATCAGCCTTTCTCACCATGACAAAAGCCTGAGGTGAATTCCTTGAGAGGAAGGACTTCTTGTGGCTCATGGCTTCTGTCCACTGTGCACCTAAGGAGAAGAGTGGTAAGGAAAACTATACACTTCAGTCAGTGGAGAAGCAGAGGGAGAACCTAGGAGAGAGCAGGGGTAGCATGTAGTCTTCAAAAGCACATGCACTGGAGAGGTGGCTCAGCAGTTAAGAGCACTGGCTGCTCTTCCAGGTTCAATTCCCAGCACCTACATGGCAGTTCACAGCTGTCTGCAACTCCAGTCTCAGGGGATCTGATTCCCTCTTCTGGCCTCTATGGACATTGCACACACATGGTGTATAAACATACATGCTGGCAAAACACCCATACACATAAAAATAAAAAATAAAGTACACCTAAAGTCTTCAAAAGTATGCCCACAATGACCTGCTTCCTCCAGCTAGGCCCCACCTCCTAATAGTCCAGTTGGCTATGAACTCATCAATGGACCAATTGTAATTGATGAGGTTAATACCCTCATGATCCATTCACCTCTCAGGGTGCCTCCTCCTGAGACCAAGCCTTTGGTCTTTGGGGCTAGGAGAAGACTTCAAATCAAACCACTGCAACTGTGAGACATTAAGTTCTTCCTCCTGAAACTGAGAACAAGCCATGGCCCCTCTTGCTGTCCATCTACTGCATGGACAGTTACAGCCACACAACAGGAAAAGAGAGGGCAGCTGGAGATGCAGAAGCAGATACCTATAACCAGAGAGAGAGAGAGAGAGAGAGAGAGAGAGAGAGAGAGAGAGAGAGAGAGAGAGAGAGAGAGAGAGGAGAGAGAGAGGACAAGAGGAGGGAAGGAAGAAGAGATGGAGGGAGGGAGGAAAGCAAAATGTCCCCAAAATTCATGTGGAAATTTTATCTATGTGGAGATCTTGATGAAATTGTACAAAAGGTTGTTGTGGAATATTTAACTGTGTAAAGATGTGTTACATTTGTTTATGCTGTGGAATATTACTTTAACTGTGTAAAGGTGTGTTACTTTTGTTTATGCTGCATTTGTTTAATTATGTAAAGATGTGTTGCTGTTTCACCTTGCCTGCCTAAGGCACCTGATTGGTCTAACAAAAAGCTAAACATCCAATAGCTAGGCAGAAGAGGGATAGGCGGGGCTGGCAGGCAGAGAGAATAAATAAGAGAAATCTAGACTCAAAACCTGCCAGTCAGGCAGTTACCAGACAGACAGATGTGGAAGAAGCAGGAAAAACAGGACATACAGAGAGAAAAAGTAAAAAGCCCCTCCAGCAAAAGGTGGATAAAGAGAAACAGGTTATTTTAAGTTAAGAGAGCTAGCCGGACATGAGCCTAAGCTAGGCTGAGCATTCACAACTAATAAGAATTCTCGGGGGCTGGAGAGATGGCTTAGGGGTTAAGAGTGCTGACTCTTCTTCCAGAGAACCTGAGTTCAATTCCCAGCATCCACATGGCAGCTCACACCTGTCTGAAACTCCAGTTTCAGGGGACCCCGACACCCATGGCAAAAACACAAATGCACATAAAAATAAGATAAAATATATTTAAAAAAAAAAAAGAATTCTCTGTGTTATGATTTGGAAGCTGGTTGGTGGTCCAAAAGAAAAAGACTACAAAAACTGAATAAGATCAGACATGGTGACACCACATCTTTAATCCCAGCACTCAGGGGGCAGAGGTAGGTTGATCTCTGAGTTCTAGGCCAGTTTGGTCTATAGATGTAGTTCCAGACTAGCCAGGGGTATGGAGAGAGAGAGAGAGAGAGAGAGAGAGAGAGAGAGAGAGAGAGAGAGAGAGAAAGACCCTGTCTCAAAACTCAAATAATGTCACAGACAACAACTTCAAAAATATAAAATGGGTAAATTTGATTTTTTAAATGCACATTAAATGTCCCTGATAGGCTCATGTGTTTAAACACTTGCTCCCTTAATGGTGGTGATATTTGGAAAGGTTTTGAAATCTTTAAAACAATGGTTCTCAACCTGTGGGTCATAACTCCCTTGACAAACCTCTGTCTCCAAAAATATTAACATCACAAGTCACAACAGTACCAAAATTACAGTTATGAAGTAGCAACGAATTAATTTTATGGTTGGAGTCACCCCAACAGGAGGAACCGTACTAAAGGGCCGCAGCGTTAGGAAAGTTGAGAAGCACAGCTCCCACTTGAGGTTTCTCTTAGTTAAGGTTTCTATTGCAGTGATAAAACATCATGGCCAACAGCAACTTGGGGAGGAAAATTCTTTCCTTTCATCTCACATCTTAAAGTCATCACCCAGGGAGTCAGGGCATGTACTCAGGCAGGACCCAGGAAGCAGGAGCTGACACAGACCAGGCTGTGGAGGGGAACTGCTTACTGGATTGTTCATCATGGTTTGCTTTTTTATGACACCCAGGAACTCTGGCCTAGGGGTGGCACCATTCACACTGAACTGGGCCCTCATGTATCCATCGTCAGTCAAGAAGGGGCAGCACAGGCTTGCCCACAGGCCAGTCTGGTGGGTGTGTTTCCTCCTCTGAGGTCCCCTCTTCCTGAGTGACCCCAGCTTGTGTCGAGCTGACATGAAATGGCCAGTACAGGTTTTCTAGCCTGACTTCGCTTCCCGCTTGCGCTCTGCTCCCAGACTGTTGACTTAAGGTGACAGCTGGCCTGGAGCTCCTGCCGCCATACCTTGGGTACCACTGTGGACTGTATCCCTCTGGAACTGTAAGCCAAAACAATCCTTTCTTCCCAAAGTTGCTTTCGTGGTATTCGCTCCCAGCAGAAACTAAACCGGGACACGCCCTGAGTTGGTCTGTAGGTTCAGTTCTAACTGAAATCATAGTGGCCTTTTTTGTAGAAATGCACTATATATATGTATATATAAATGGACTACCTAGAAATGCAAAGGATCTAACAAGACATTATGGAGCTGGGCACAGTGGCACATGCCTGTAATTCCTGCCTTTTGGGAGGCTGAAGTAGGAGTTCTTATCAGAAGTTCAAGTCCAACACAGGCTACATACCAAGACTGCCTCAAAAAAATAAGACACTATAGCTGGAGAGATGGATCAGTGGTTAAGAGCACTTGATGTTCTTGCAAAGGACCTCACAACCATCTTTAACTCCAGTTGCAGATCTGATGCCCTCTTCTGACCTTGGCAGGTACTGCACACACAGGCTACACAGACATGCATGCAAAACACCTGCATATAAATAACTCTTGAAGGAGGAGGAGGAAGAGGATAAACAGAATTGGAACGGAATGGTCCAGAAATAAACCCATACAAGTCAACAACTAATTTTCAACCAAGTTACATGTAAAGGTAATTCAGCAGAGAAAGGATGCTTTTTCTTTCAGCAAATGATACTAGAGCGGTTGATTTGCATCTGCAAAGATACTACCTTTGCTCAATACCTCACACCATATCTAGAAATTAGCTTATGATGTGTCCAGGACTTAATCTCTAAAACTTGTAAAAGAGAACATCGGAGAAAGTCTTAGTGACCTTGCATCAGGCGTAGACGCCTTAGATGGGCTTCCGACAGCGCAATCCACAAAAGAAATCCTGACAAACGGGATTTCATCAGCAGAAACAAACGCTAGGACGTCTGTGCGCCAAGTGCCGTGGAAGTGCGGGAGGCAATTGTTGATCACCCACAACAGCATCTGCCCTCTTCTTCTGCAAAAACCTATCCCCTGGGGCTGCAGAGGTGCTCAGTGGTTAAAAGTGGGGACTACTCTTGCAGAGGACCCAAGGTTAGTTCCCAGCACCCACTTCCAGTGGCTCACAACTGCCTGTAACTCCAGCTCCGGGGGACCCAATGCTTTCTTCTGGCCTCTGAGAGCACCTGCACCCACACCCCCATACACACCGCTACACATAAATAGGAATAAAAGAAATATTGCGGGGAGAGGAGACTTCCCCTGGAGCCACACCTGGTAATCCACACCTGCAGTCTCAGAATTCAAGAGGCTGAAGTGGGGGGGGGGGTGTCACAGCAAATTCCAGGCTAACCTTGTCTACATGTTGTGTTCCAGGCCAGCCAGGTTACACACTTGTCTCTAAACAATCAATTAATTGCGTAGTTGGTTAAACACCCTTGGGACCCACCTCACTTGCACATTGTAGCAGGCACACATTTTCATGAGACAGATTGCGCCTCAGTTTCAAGGTGAAATTTTGTTCCACATAATCTCATCTTTTGTTCCTACACTAGCTGATTCAGGAAGGAAAGATAATACCAGCCCAAGTCAGCCAGCACACGGATTCCCTCAGGCAGGGGAGATAGTTTGAAACTTCTGGCATCTGCCCTTTCTCTGCCCATTAACTGCAAGGATGAGTGTGCTCCCTGTTGCTGCGGGTGGCACTCATCTTGCCTCCCACATAGGAACCAGCCCAAGGATAACGTCAACACAGCAGAGAACGGATGAGTTCAGAGAAGGAACAAGAAAACAGCCAGAAGCCTGGTCAAGCCATGCCCGAGCTAACGGCAGTTCTGGAATCACTGGTTATCTGAGGTATGGGTCCTCCTTATTGCCGAAATCCACTTGAACTGATTTTTCTCTGTTCTTTGCAATCAAAACTAGCTTATTAATGTAGGAACACAGTGCACCATCCAAGATGACTCAGCCGGTAAAGGGGCTTGCGACCAAGTCTGACAACCTGAGTTCGATTCCCAGCACCCACATGGACATGGCAAGCGAATGCGCGGGCAGGTGTACCCACACAATAAGTAAATAATGAAAACTGATCTTAATGCATGAGCACAAAAGGTCTCCAGCAGGGAGAAATCACTTGAGCTTTGATTGATAGGTATGAGATCATCAGCAGACAGGAGAAGCAGGAAAGATCAGGGTTAGACTCTGAGGCATCTGGGCAGGCCCTCCGTAACCCCGGGTGACCCGTAAGGCAGCCGGGGGACTCCCGGGCTGGCTCATGGCTCCTTTCTCTGGGGCTCTCCCTTCCCCACACACCAGCACTTTCTCTATTCTCTGGTGCTTGGGGGAGAGATCAAGAAGAACTCGTTCTGCCCAGAACTGGAAAGAGCCCTGGGGAATTCGCTAGAGCAAACCTGCTAGGCCGCAAAGCACACCCAGCTGCCCGGTCAGCGCTGGCATTGAAGTCACGCAGGGCCTTCAGAGTGCCTTTGGAGCCTGTGAAGGTACTCCACCCCACTGGAGCCCGGGGCACCAGCAGACTTGGAATTTTACCAGCTGGGCAACACCTCAGCCCTCTTCCGGGGTCCCGAGAGCCTTTCATAACAAAGCCCTCATCCTTTGGAAATGGTGAGGATGTCTTCTGAAGGCAGTCCTCTGCTCTCGGGCTCACGTGGAATCTGGCCTTCGATGTGACCTGCTAGTTGTCTTCTTCCACAGCTTCTTCTTTCCAACGTGTGCAGCTCCAGCGGGCTACCCGGCTTGCTCAGTCACGAGGCTAACACCTAGAAGGGACAAGACTCAAGCACAGACCTTTGGGGCCCATTTCTGCACCCCTGTGCCGCCTCTGTTCTCATAAGAAAACCATCTTCACCCAGCCTTCCCAGCCTCCCTTCGAACAGCAGCAGCCCCCAGCCAAAGCGATTTCCACCCATCTGGAGACTCAGGGATCCACCACCACCTACGTCATTCATGTGGGCCTCAAACCCCTGCCCGTGAAACGGCCATCAGCTGCCTCACCAGCAACGGGACCAAGCATGAGCAGGTTGGCCTTCAATGTCCCGCCAGCTGGGAGCCATGTGGTGGGAAACAGCCTATACACACTCAAACCACACACACACACAGAGAGAGAGAGAGAGAGAGAGAGAGAGGCAGGCTGAGGCAAAGTGGAATAGGTGTGGGAGCTGAAGGGTCTAGCGAACCCCACACTCAGCTGGGACCGTGAAAAAGCTGCTCATGGAAGAAAGGGTTCAGGGGAAGGGCAGCTTCCTACCTGCTCCCTGGGAAACAGAGCATAACCTCCCCAGGGTCGAAACCTGTGTACCATGCTCAGAGTTTCCATCCTTCTCACAGGCTCACAGCAGCCACACTTCCTTTCCCACGCTGGTATCGCGGCCCAACACCTACCACCCAGCATCAGCAGAACAATAGGACCGAGAGGCCTCCTAAAATTAGCCAGCCTGCCTCCGATCCTGCCAGGGCAGATCCAACTAGGCCCTCTGCCCCTGCCCAGGGCTACCAGAGGACTTCCTGAGCTGGGCGTGGGAAGTCCCTCTCTTGGCCCACCTCCTTCATCATCTCTCTGAGTCAGCTTCCATGGAGGACATCAACGTCAATGAGCAGGAGTATGAGGGTGGGGAAGGGGGCTTGCGAGTGGAATGGAAGGCATCCCTCTGAGAGAAAAGTTGGAGAGACGCCCAATCTGTCCCCAGCAATGCCGCCGAAACTTCTGAGGAACAGACATTTCTCCAGTCCACAAAGTCGCAAGTATGTTCCTTCTTCCAAGCACCTCTGTTTCCCTACCACACCTGATGGTGTCACACTAACCGCCCTGCTTCCTAATTATGAGCAGGAAAGTGCACTCTCTCAGGATCCCCCGCTCCCTGCCACCAAACCTACAATAAACCCACATCAAGGCCACCTCTTTGGGTGGCAGGGTGGCTCCCTGCAGTTTGGTGCCTCAGAGCTCAGGCAGCCTAGGATACAGAGTGAGACCCTATCTCAAAACAAACAAACAAAGCCACAGGATGGTTTGAATGAACTGTCCCTATAAGGCTCTTGTCTCTGAATACTAGGTCCCCAGGTGGTGGCACTGTTTGGGGAGGTTCAGATACTGCAACCTCAGTGGAGGAAGTACTTCACTGAGGGCAGGCTTTGAGATTGAAAATGCCTCACCTACTTCCATTTGCTCTCTCTGCTACCTGCTTGTGGATCAAGATGTGAGCTCTCAGTCCCTCCCCCTGCCATCACGCCTGCTGCCTGAGAGTCGTCTTCGGAATTTCAATCATACCTTCTGGAACCGTAAGCCAAAATAAACGCTTTCTTCTACAAGTTGTTTTTACCACACCAACAGAAAAGCACCCAATCTAGCCACATCCTCTGTTCTCTCCTAGGTTAACAGTGCCACTCAGGCCCTGACCCCATCTCTCCCCTTCTCAACGACATGGCTCCTACCCACTTCCCTTCTCTTGTAATCAGCTGCTCCTACCTCACAAATCTGATGTCTGTATGCAAATGTTCACCAGGGTCTTTCTGGCTTCAGACGCCCTCCCTGAGTTTCATATCTCTTTCCACACCCACCACCACCACCGACCACCACCACCATCACCACCATCACCACCACCCCTGAGGCTCTCCTCCTGCCCACAGTGAAGCCAAAGGAGGGCTGAGAGTCTGGGTTTCCACCTCCACCAGCGCAGGCCCTCTCTACGACACACTCCATCTCCTGCGATTGCTCAGCTGGAGTTGGGATCCTGCGCCTCAAACCAGAGATGACCCCTCCTCAACCTGTGGTCCCTTCTTCGTACCTTGCTGCCTGGGTCTCTCTGAGCCCCTTTTCTCTCTCCTAAGCCCTTCTCTGTCCACAGCCCCTGCACACACCCAATCTCAGCTAGGTCCTTCCTGCTCACTTGACCTTTACAGGCTGGAGGACCTTCACACTTCTTCCCAGGACCCTTACCTGTCACTCCCCCGGGGATCCCCTGGCTGGGGGCTTTAACCATGTCCTTGCTGCTGGTGGCTGCAGACCTACACTGACGGTGCTGACCTCTGTGCCTCTCTGGAGTCCTGTGCTTGTCTATCTGATGGTCTACATGGCAGCTACCAGATATGTGCGCGACTGATCCACCTGCATCTTGGACATTACCTTGAAAGCAACAGAACCCTGGCTTTCCTATTCCTAAACCCAGACCTCCCTGAGCCTTCCTTATCTAAATAATACTCCCATTGGCCTAGCTACACTATCCAAAATCTGTGTGTCCTGCGTTAGCCCTGGCCAGCCCCCATGGACTCTCCAAATGGGTCTCTCTGGGCTCCCTCGCTTGTCTGGCTCAGTTCCCTTTTTGTCCAGTGAGCATGCTCTCCCAGATCATGTAACCCAGATTAAATCCTCCAAGCTTCCCAGCGCGTGAAAACTCAACCCTCAGGCCCCGGCTATACCTCTACTCCCATCCCACTCCCTAACAGGCCCCCTCTCCAGCCTGCTCCTACTGTTTTTGTTTTTGTTTTTGTTTGCTTCTTCGTTTGTTTATGGTCTGTCTCCCAGGACGAGACTCAAACTCTGCAACGGCAGAGACCACATCACTCTTGTTCAGGGCTATGACCCCAGTGCTTAGGACTGCACACGCGCAGGGCTGGTCGTCACCAACTATTTGTGGGTTGGATAAATAAGAGGCCGAGACTGTCAATCTTACTTCACTTTGTCAAGAGAGTTTGCTTGCTTCTGCAGTTCTGAGAATCAAACCCAAGACTTGGAACATGCTGGGCAGCCGCTCTACAATGAGCTACCTCCGACTGCTCCTAACGTGGTTTTTTCTTTGTTTATTTAATTGGCAGAGTCAAAATTAGAACTTAGTATGGAAATGATAAGAATGAAAAATGAGGGAAAAAAATGGGCATGGAGGGAGCTTTCGGGGCGGGGGGGATCCAGCAAACAGGGCCGGAGAGCCTGCTGACCAGACCAGTAAAGACGGCACAAGCCCACCAGCCGCCAGCACTACGAGGTTAGCCCAGCACCCTGGGGAGCCGACGAGAACCCTCCGACCTTCTGATGTGCCCTTGCATCTAGAAATGAGCCATCCTCATAGCTATCCCGGGATACAAGCAGCCAAGAGGCTGCAGGTCCGGCACACCGGGCTGCACAATCCTTTTGGAAGGGAATTTAGTACAAGTCAGAAACACGTGAGGCGGGAAAGGTTTCCCCCACAGTTTACCCACATAAGATGAAGGTAACATTATCAGATGGCCTCACCCGGCTGCCTGTTGTTGCTGCTGTTGTTGCTGTTTGAGACAGGGGATCACAATCCTGGAACTCGCTCTGTAGACAAGGCTGGCCTCAAACTCACAGAGAACTGACCGCCTCTGCCTCCCAGGTGCTGGGATCCAAGGCGGACGCCGCTACCACCTGTGTGCTTTGCTGGCCCCCTGTCCATGAGGTCCATTTAGAATTTTCCACTTGTGGCATTGTGTTGAGCCTCAAAAGGTTTTGATCTTGAGTTCTTAGGATTCCAGGTTTTGAGAACGGGGATGCTCAACCTGTAGTATCTGCTGAAAGCAGTCAGTGTGTGCCAGGCACAGTATTGCAAGCCTGTGATCCCAGCACTCGGAAGACCAAGGCAGGATTAGGAGTTCAAGGTCAGCCTGCACTATGAACTCCAGGTCAACCTTGGCTATACAGCAAGGTCCTGTTCCACAAAATCCAAACTAAGCTAAAATACTGAACATTTCCACATCTGGAAGTTTATTCTGGAAAACTCTCACAGAAGCATGAAGAGATAAGTACACAGAAACACTCTTTCAGCGTTCTTTATGAGGGCAGAAACTTGGAAAGGACCCAAATGTCCATAAATAGGGGACTGATTACATAAGGAATTACACAGCCCCACAACAGGCCATATACCGCCACTGGAGAGAAGGCCACAGATAGGCACATATTTCCAGAAAGAACCCACTGTGTTGGGGGGTCGGAGGAAGATGCTGCAGAGTGAGAAGTATACACATTTTTGTTTTAAAACAGAAATAATACAGATGTGTATATACTTTTTTAGAAGTATACACATTTTTGTTTTAAAACAGAAATAATACAGATGTGTATATGCTTTTTTAGCAATATGCACCAAACTGTTAATGATAGTTGCCCCTGGAGGGTGTGGAACGGGGGGACTCACTTGCAGTGTTTTATATTTCTGCAGTGTTGGTGTTTGCGTGTCTGTACATCAGTCCTGGGATCAGAAAGCACAGGGGACAGTCGAGGTGATGAACACTACCAGGTCAAGCAAGGACGGTGAGGAGGACGGAGGTGTAGAAGGAGGGAGGAGGCAGGTGTAGAAGCTGGGGATGCTGCAATTCACAAATGTGCCCGCGAGAAGTGTAGGCCCGGGGCTTGGAGGCTGACGTGGGTCTACAAGGATGAGTGCCTTGCCACAAAGTAAAGTTCCACTTCATTTCAATGCCTGCACCGTGACAGGTCTTCTCCCAGGTGGCAGCCCCTGCTCTGGCCTTTCAGTTCTGGTATGACTAAAGCTCCTTTTTGTCGTTCCCTACTGCATAGTCAAGGCCTGCCGGTGTCCCCGTGAGCCAGAGCAAAAGGAAGATTAATTTGTCAGATCCTTTGAAACAGCACTACAGAGCCTTTCTGAGGTCTTTTTCCCGCTCTCCTGATTCAGCCAGGGCTGTGTGAGTATTGCTGAGTTGGTAGAGCATGCTCAACAGCTGCTCCCAGTGCCTGGAGGATCACTGTGCAATCACTGCCTAGTACTCTTAGGTCTGTGCACACGTGGGTCCGGATAAGATGCAGAAAGCCTGGCCCTGCTTCTTCCCACTGGTGAACCTGAGACACTGAACTCCAGAACTGGGAATAATTCCAGCCTTATATGTGATAAGATTGAAAATCTCATGAAACAAAACTTCAAAATATTGGCTCTCTGCACAAATTTTGCTCCAACTTTTTTATGCTTGATCATCAGTGTTTTTTCTTTTCTTTTTTTTTTTAAGATTTATTTATTATATATAGTGTTCTGTCTGCATATATACCTGCAGGCCAGAAGAGGGCACCAGATTTCATTATGGATGGTTTTGAGCCACCATGTGGTTGCTGGGAATTGAACTCAGGACCTCTGGAAGAACAGACAGTGCTCTTAACAGCTGAGCCGTCTCTCCAGCCCTTTTTTTCTTTTCTTTTGAAGAAATAAGTTGATGTCTTTGATCATGTAGGCTGGTAACGAAACGCCTTAGATTTAAATATAAATGGGTGAATTTACAAACTAGAGAAAGCCAGGACTCATGATTCTGGAGGCTGAGCTATCCACAAGTAAGGGATAGTGAAGGCTTGATCCTTTTCAGATGTCTTCATGGGGTGGGAGGGTAAATAAGCCCTTCGAGTGAAAAGGAACCAGAGCTTCAGCACATACCCACGCCAGGAGCACGTGAGTGTGCCAGGAGCACATGAGTGTGCCAGGAGCACGCGAGTGTGCCAGGCAAAGTGCCACTGCGATGTCTATAGCCTGCCTCTGCCACCTCCATTTAATTTCACTTCTTTCATCGGGAGTCTTGGTTCATTGAGACAAGGTCTCTCCATGTCTCTCTGGCCTGGAACTCACAGAGATCCACCTGCCTCTGCCTCCCAAGTGTTGGGATTAAAGGCGTTACCACACCACACCCAGCTCCCTTTTCTTTTGAAATGACATTTATTTGTTCGTCTGGTGTGTTTTCATGTGTGGCATCAGAGCACAGCTTGCTGGAGCTGGCTTTCTCTTCCCACCATCTGGATCCCTGACTCGGGTTTCGTGTCGAGCCCTGCTGGTCACCACTGAACCCCGTCCTGCTGTCTCCTAGACACCCCATGCCAACACAACACAAATCAAGTGAACATTTTTTAACCAGACAATCTGTGTTTTGTTAAAATAAAGACAAAAGAAGTTAGTCTTGTTAAAAACTATATAATTTATTGATGCTATTTGTCTTTGTTGCTTATCCAGTCATTCTTGGTCCATTAAATAAGACCCAGCATGTATAATAATGATTCATCAGTTTTGGTATGATGGTAACTTTATGCTGCTTGCTTGATAATTTCATCATTATAAAAGCATATTTACCAAGGTCAACTTGTTCTGTTTAACCATTTGTAGCTTATTTATAGCATTAAGATGTGCAGAAGTCTAGCATGCAAATCCTCAAATGTGTGAGGCAGGTGCCTTCCAATTTCACTAAGGGGAAAGAAAGGAAAACAGCTCAGAAGGCAAGCCCCCATCAGCTGCTGGAGACTGCCCCCAGGACCATCTCCCAGCAAGGCGCCAGACCCTGGAGAAGCAGACTCCTGACCCCGCCCACTCTTTTCCCGGGACGATGGGCCCTGCTGGAGAAACCGGGCCCTGCCAACAGAGGGCGGTCTTGCTCCATGGCCCCAAGCACAGCTGTCCACACTGTTCACCAGGCCGACCCTAGCCCGGAACAGTACGAACTAGACACTGGACAGGCACCCGCCTCATGCTGCCCAACAGTCCCGAGAGACTCAAGTGGGGCAGCACCAAGTCCAGGTGACTCTGGAATAAATGACTGTCCCAGAGTGAGGTGTGGGCTGGCCCTTTGAGTCCTGCCAAAGTCACCTTCGGCCTCTGTTCCCCACAAACTACTGAACCCACAAAAGCACTCAGATCCACAAGTTCAAACAGCCGTCTGTCTGTAGCTTGGAGTCCTCGAAATTCAAAAGTTCCAGAAATAGCTCTCCTTAACACAATTCCCTAAAGTGACAGTCTCAGAAACAGAGCTGTCTCAACTGTACACAAGAGTGATGTTGTCACCAACACACGTCTGGATCAAAACCGGGGCACGCAAAGAACCAGGACAGCACTTTCCTGAGCAGAGAGGACGACAGCAGCCCTTAGCCTGTGTCACGGAAGGGCCCTGCTCAGTGCTCCTGAAGCAAAGCGACCTGGACTGGAAGGGAATTCAGAACAGCATCTGCCTGTCTGTCTGTCTGGGTGGATGTTTGTTTCTTGTTCGTTTGTTTGAGACAAGCTCCCACGTGGTCCAGGCTTACCTCACACACCTGATGAGGCCACCGTTTCTAAAGGAATTTGTTTAAACTATGTATAGGTCTGTGCATGCCTGCATACAGGTATGTGCGTAAGTGCTGGTGCCCACAAAGGCCCGAGTCGTCAGATCCCCTGGAGCTGACTTACAGATGGCTGTGAGCCGCTGACATGGGTGCTGGGAACCAAACTCTGGTCCTCTGGAAGAGCAGCGAGTGCTCTTAACCACGGGGCCAGCTCTCCAGACCCCTAGACCACCATTTCTAAATTTTAAAAGTTTTTTCCACTTTAAATTTTTGTCTTGTATTATTAGTGGGGGGAATATTGAGGGGTGAGGAATGGGGAGGAGGGAGGAAGAGTGTACATACAGTGAGGGAGGTCAGAGGGCAACTTCTATGGGTCAGTTCTCTTCTGTTTGCTGGGACAGAGTCTCTCTTCTGATTTGGGCTACACCAAGTACTCCAGGCTAGAAGGCCCAGATAATTCTCCTGTCTCCACCACAGGCAGCTCTTTTTATTTCTTTTCATTTTATTTTTTAACCTATTTTCATTATTTCATTATTATCAATGTGTGTGTGTGTGTGTGTGTGTGTGTGTGTGTGTGTGTGTGTGTGTGTGAGTCAGTCTGTCTGCTGTCTGTTTGTATGAGTATATACACACATTTGTATGCCAGTGTTTGGGGAGACCAGAAGAGGGTATCCGACCCTTTGGTGCTGAAGTTACAGGCATTTGTGAGCCTCCTAACATGAGTGCTGGGATCCAAAATCCAGCCTCATGACAGGGCAGCAAGAGCTCTTAACCACAGAATGGGCTCTCCAGCCCCAGCAGCCAGCTTTTGTGTTTTAAAGATTTATTTTATTTATCAATAATACAGTGTTCTGGGGGCTGGAGAGATGGCTCCGAGGTTAAGAGCACTGGCTGTTCTTCCAGAGGTCCTGAGTTCAATTCCCAGCAACCACACGGTGGCTCACAACCATCTGTAATGCGATCTGGCGCCCTCTTCTGGCCTGCAGTCATATATGGTGTATACAAAATAAATAAATGAATCTTAAAAAAAAAAAAAACTTTAAAAAAAAAAAGAATACAGTACTCTGTCTGCATGTATGCCTGCACACCAGAAGAGGGCACCAGATCTCATTATAGATGGTTGTGAGCCACCATGTGGTTGCTGGGAATTGAACTCAGGACCTCTGGAAGGGCAGTCAATGTTCTGAGCCATCTCTCCAGCTCCAGCCCCAGCAGCCAGCTTTTTAAAAGTGGATTTTAGTTCTGGGCCTAGTGGCCTTCACCTGTAGGAGGCTCCAGTGCTGGGCATGGTGGTGTACACCTTTAACCTAGCACTTGGGAAACTGAGGCAGGTGGATCTCTATGAGTCTAAGGCCAGCCTGATCTACATAGTGAAAAGGCAGAAGAAAAGTAAAAAGCAAAACTTGACAGTCTGAGTTTGATCCCTGAACCCTCCAAGGTGGAGAGAATCCACTCCTGCGAGCTAACCTTTGACAGTGGCTCGGGTGGGTGGGCGCACACGCGTGTGTGCATGCACACACACACAATAAATAAATAAAATGTAATCTTAAAATAAAAATAATAAAAATCAAATAAGAAACAGACCCTGAGCTGGCCGTGGTGACTCATACTTGAAATCCCTGCACTCAGGAGGCTGAGGCAGGGGGATTGCTGTAAGTTTGAAGCCAGTTTGGGTTATATAGTGAGTCCCAAGTCACCCAAGCCTGGAGATACATAGCAACATCTTTTCTAAAATAACAACCCTAATGTGGGGTCTGTAAAGAATATCTGACTCACAGTAGAGGCAGGTGGAGAGACTTGACGGGGCTGATCATTGAGGCCAGTGCACCAGAAGAGTCAGCCGGGGAAAGCCGGGAGCAGAGTCTCCAGCACAGAGACAGGAGGAGCTGAGGAGGATGGAGTTGAGAGAGGAGATGGGGCCACGGGCTGAGGTTTAGCTCCTCTGGCTTCTGTCGCTTGCCTGGATGGAGTCCAGCATGCTCACATCACGTACCTGGAGGATCCGAGTGGTGGGGCTCATTTGACCCAAACAAGTGGTCATTTCAGGATCATGGGCTTCTGACCACTCTAGTTCACCTCCTGTCTTAGTTATGTCACCATAACTAAGAGGGTTATGGGAGAACAGTTAAGTAGTTTCAGAGGGGTGGTAAGCCTAGATAGCCAGTGCTGTGGACTTCCACAGCAAGGACACTCCGCTCTTGAGAGGGACAGAGGAGGAATAAAAATCAAAGAAGGCAGTGGTGCAAAAGCGGAGAGCCAAAGCAGGATGAAGAGTGGTCCCAGCAGAGAACGGCAGGGCTGCAGTGGTCCAGACGGAGAACCGCAGGGCTGCGGTGGTCCCGGCAGAGAACCGCAGGGGCTGCAGTGGTCCCGGCAGAGAACCGCAGGGCTGCAGTGGTCCAGGCAGAGAACCGCAGGGCTGCAGTGGTCCAGGCAGAGAACGGCAGGGCTGCAGTGGTCCAGGCAGAGAACCGCAGGGCTGCAGTGGTCCAGGCAGAGAACCGCAGGGGCTGCAGTGGTCCAGGCAGAGAACCGCAGGGGCTGCAGTGGTCCCGCCAGAGAACGGCAGGGGCTGCGGTGGTCCCGCCAGAGAACGACAGGGCTGCAGTGGTCCCGCCAGAGAACCGCAGGGGCTGCAGTGGTCCCGCCAGAGAACCGCAGGGGCTGCAGTGGTCCCGCCAGAGAACCGCAGGGGCTGCAGTGGTCCCGCCAGAGAACCGCAGGGGCTGCAGTGGTCCCGCCAGAGAACCGCAGGGGCTGCAGTGGTCCCGCCAGAGAACCGCAGGGGCTGCAGTGGTCCCGCCAGAGAACCGCAGGGGCTGCAGTGGTCCCGCCAGAGAACCGCAGGGGCTGCGGTGGTCCAAGCAGAGAACCGCAGGGGCTGCGGTGGTCCCGGCGGAGAACCGCAGGGGCTGCAGTGATCCAGGCAGAGAACCGCAGGGCTGCAGTGTCCCGGCAGAGAACCGCAGGGCTGCAGTGGTCCAGGCAGAGAACCGCAGGGCTGCGGTGGTCCAGGCGGAGAACCGCAGGGCTGCGGTGGTCCAGGCGGAGAACCGCAGGGGCTGCAGTGGTCCAGGCGGAGAACGGCTACAGTGGGCAGAGTATAGAAAAAGAAGGAAGGGAAACCAGAGCCTGGCAAGTTCCAGGAAATGAAACCAGAAAGCCCAGGGTGGGCAGGCACAGTGGTGAGTGTCTACAGTCCCTACACTGAGCCAGCACTGAGATGGGGCAAAGGATGGTGAGCTCAAGCACATCCGGGCTACAGAGTGAATTCCAGGCCGGCCTGGAACACACAGTGAGATTTTTGTCTCAAAAGAACAAGCTAGGACCAGTGAAATGTCTCAGCGGGTAACGACACCTGCCACCAACTCTGAACTTAGTTCCATCCCTAGGACCACATGGTAGAGAGAACTGACTCCCAAACCTTGTCCTCTGACGTGTGCTGTGATATATTTGCGTGTGTGTGCACATGTGCGTGTGTGTGCGCACACACACACACATTTTAAATTAAATATAATTTTTTTTTTTTTTTTTTTTTTTTTTTTTTGGTTTTTCGAGACAGGGTTTCTCAGTGTAGCTTTGCGCCTTTCCTGGAACTCACTTGGTAGTCCAGGCTGGCCTCGAACTCACAGAGATTCACCTGGCTCTGCCTCCCGAGTGCTGGGATTAAAGGCGTGCGCCACCACCGCCCGGCTTAAATATAATTTTTTTAAATATAATTTTTAAAAAATTTTAAAGAACAAAGCCGGGCGGTGGTGGCGCACGCCTTTAATCCCAGCACTCGGGAGGCAGAGCCAGGCGGATCTCTGTGAGTTCGAGGTCAGCCTGGACTACCAAGTGAGTTCCAGGAAAGGCGCAAAGCTACACAGAGAAACCCTGTCTCGAAAAACCAAAAAAAAAATTAAAGAACAAAACCATGGGACCTGAGAGATAAGTTAAGAGCACTGGCTGTTCTTCCAAAAGTCCTGAGTTCAATTCCCAGCAACCACACGGTAGCTCACAACTGTCTATTACTGTAGTTCAATGGAATCTGGTGCCCTCTTCTGGTGTGTACAAATGCAGACAAAATACCTATATACATAAAATACATTTTGAGAGAGAGACAGAGAGAGAGAGAGAGAGAGAGAGAGAGAGAGAGAGAGAGAACAAAAGCAAAGGAGTTCAGGACAGGTAGGGAGCCAAAATGGCCGGCAGGGAAATGAAAAGTAGCCATAGGAAAGGCCATATTTCACATATAAAAAACGCTCCCTCCCCCAAACATAGGAAGTACCTAATTATACCTACAGGCCTCCAGAGGTCATTGCATTCTGAGCTGAAAACAACTGACTAGACGTCATAACCCTTGAAGCAGCTAACAGTGGTCCTGGGGAGTCACAATAACAAAATATGAAAGCGACCATCTGTCTGGCCAGGACCGGGCTGTCCCTAGGAGGAAAGCGGAAGATGAGGCCCCAGCACACCAAGGGAGAGGAGAGGAATCAGGGCACCCCCGAGGGATGCTGCTTGCCATGCCCAGCTCCCTTCATCTCCCCTCAGGCCTGGAGGAAATGTCCTCCTATTGGTTCTCAGGAGAAGCACAATCAGCTCCACAGGCTGGAGGTCATCATCCCCCGCCTACCCTCGGGCTCCCGATGGCAGTGCCATAGCTAAGATCCTTTACATCAGCAGCAGTACACACTGGGGCTGGTATTTTCTCCTTGCCTCCCCCAGCTTATCTGGGAACTCACCGAAGGGAAGAACTGGGTTTTGTTCAGACTTACAGATCTTGATTCGTGCCCAATGGGTGGTGGATCCTTCAAGTTCCAGGCAGGTTTTAAGCATCCATCCATCAATGAGCCCAACATGTAGGGTTTACTCCCAGAGCAGCCACAGAAGTGCCTGGCCCTGGAGGGCCTGCTTGTGGGGCACGTCTGGGCTAGTAATGCTGAGGGGCAGGGGACATAGGCGTGGGAAGGTGTCCCTGGCAAACAGCCTGAGCAGGCTTACACGGATTCCTCATTACATTGACTGCCTTTTCTAGAAAGTACCAACTGTGTTCACATGTTTCAAAGAATAAGGCACAAAACACACACAAAAACCTGAGCATAATAGAGCACATCTGTAATCCCAGGATTTGGGAGGCTAAAGCAAGAGGATTACCTCATATTCCAGACTGAGCTGCAGAGCGAGAGCCTGTGTAAAAGGAAAAGCGATGGGGGCAGGCCTGGAGAGATGACTCGGCGGTTAAGAGCACCGGCTGCTTCTTCAGAGGACTAGGGTTCAATTCCCAGCACCCACATGGCAACTCACAACTCTCTCTAACTCCAGTTCCGTGGAATCCAATGCCCCCTGCCGGCTTCTTCAAGCACTGCACACACGCAGGCAAAACACTCTCACACATAAAATAAATATAAATCAATCTCAAAAAGAATTAAACAAAATAGGAGAGAGCACTGGCAAGATGGTCAGTGGGTAAAGGCACCTAGCCAAGCCAGCAGCCTGAGTTCCACCCCAGGACCACAGAGTGGAAGGAAAGAATGGACTCCCACAGAGTGTCCTCTGCCTTCTACAGCGTGTGGTGGAATGTGCATACAACATGAATGCACACAAAGGTACACATGCAAATAATAATAATAATAATAATAATAATAATAATAATAATAAGTAAATAAAACCATGTTTTCTAATGAAAACTGGAGACCAGCGAGAAGGCTCAGTGGATAAAGGCATTTGCCACCAAGAACCTATCATGGTGGAAGGAGAGAACCAACTCCCCCAGGTCATCTTCTGACTGCACACACAAACACACACACACACACACACACACACAAAACCATGGCATGCACATACACACAAACAAAATAAATAGATAAGTATTTTAAAAACTTAAACTGGACTAGAAAGAAATTTACGTCCAAGTCCAAGCCCTATCTGTATGGTTTAAGGGGAAAGAGAATGGTCCAGTGGAGCTAACGCTTACACTGCACAGCCTGTACAACATGCCCCATAAGTGGAACTGTCCTCAGGTCACAAGTGGGAGCCAAGGCTCAGTAAAGCAACCGATTTTGCACAATATCCCACAAGTACTGACAGGTGAGAATCCAGCCCAACTGCACGGGGCTGTGAGCAGTCACTTCGCCTGTCTGTGGCCCTATTTCTTCCGTTTTCAATGGGAACAGGATTGTAGCTACCACTACATACGGGGCAAAACACACAGTAAAACATAAATATGTCACCCATGTTAATGTCTCCTGTGCCCAGTGTGCCCCCATCAGCCCTGCCAGCAAGGTTCTGAGGCCCTTTCTTTTCTCTGGTTCTCTCTGAGAGAGGACAGGTGCTAACGATGACTTTGCCAAAAGGACTCAAGACCTTGGCTCACTGCCCTGCCTGGCTTGCTTGGCCAATGCTCAACAGGATTTATAACGCAGTTCCTGGAACATCCAGGATCTACTAGGACAATGCCAATCGGAGGCAGCTGTCCAGAGGCCTCCCATCCCCGCTGCAAGACCAGCCAGCCCTTGGGGAGACTTGGAGTGCCATTGGCTCTGATCTGGAAGTGCCTGGAAGCTTACCAGAAGCAGACGGACATTGCTGGGAATGTCCCCACTCAGCAGACACCATCCACACCCAGATGGCTGGCAGCCACGGTGAAGGGTGGGGTCCAGCTCAGGCATCCCAGCCTCTTCCTCAGAAGAGCAGCAAGTCCAAGGCTGTGCCCATCTTTCCTGCCAGCCTCCCCCAACACGGTGGCTCACTCCCTTCAGGGAAGTGACTGTGAATTCTTCATCTTGGTGCTACTTGATTCTTCTGATCAGGACAGATGGCATGGCCAAGTGGCCTAGTCTCCTGTGGGAAAACTGGAAAATTCCAGAAAACAAGGATGGCCCCAGCTCCCAGAAACTCAGTTTGGGCCTTCTCTGCCATCCTCGGACAGAGGGCACAGGTGTGTGCCCCCCAGTGATGCCATCATGGTGGAAGGACTCTGAGTGAGGATTCAAGAGACCTGGGGCCAAGTCCTGTTATTGCCAAAATTACTGCCTGTCTGCCTGTCCTTGCACAGGCCACTTCCCATCCCGAGCTTCGGTTTCCTTACCCTTGAGCAAGGGGTTTGAAGCTAGAAGGTGGAGATCTGCCATGATGCTCGGGACCAGTGACCTCATGTCCAGGTGGGGCCAGAACTAGTAACTGTTCCAGAGAAAATCACAGAGTAGGAAGCAAGCGACAGGGCCACCTCACAGCCATCACTGCCGTAGACTGAGCACCCAAGGAACTTGCCTTGGGCTGGATGCTCCCAAGACTTACCTGAAATGAAAGGGTTAAACCTAAAGCTGCACATGGAGGACTCACCGGGACACTTGGCTGTCACACAAAAGGGACTATTCAGATCCAGAATCAGGCCAGCAAAGTGACAGCTCCTGATCCCATATAATAAACGTTGCTAAATTCTAAGCCTCAAGTGAACAAGACCAGTGCCAGCATTCACCTCAGAGTCGAGGCCAGCAGGGTTGCTTAAGTGAGTGTATGAGTTGGTGACCCCCCCGGGTCCTTTCCTCAACACCAAAGAACAGGGACCCGGGCGAAGCAAGCATCTGCCCCCCCTTGTGCTGTGGCCCTTCAGACAGGGAACTGCAGCCAGACACCAAAGCCAGGCACAGAAAAAAGCTTTGACACCGTGGACCTTGGTCTCTAGACCTTGTAAAATGAGGATTAAAGTAATCATTGGATGGTCACAGGGGGTTAAACGCACAGGACATAGATCCACGCAGTAGGGACAGTAAAAGGGTCACCTGTGAAATAGATAATGGATTTTTATAGTGGTGGGCTGGGCGAGCTCAAACTGGCTTCTGCTGTTTGCTAGCACAGATTTTCAAGTAGTCAGGAATTTTTCTAGCCAGTTGGTATCAGACTGGGAACTTGAATTTTCCCTCAGTAAACTGAGCAGACCTGTAATTCCAGTTACTTGGGTGACTGAGGCAGGAGGATCTCAAATTCAAGGCCTGTCTGGACTAGAGTAAACTCAAGGTCAGCCTGAGTAACTTGAAGTCAGTCCCTCCCTCCCTCCCTCCCTCCCTCCCTTGCTCTCTCTCTCTCTCTCTCTCTCTTTCTCTCTCTCTAAAAAAAAGAGGTGGGAATCAGTGGCTGAGCACCATCTAGTGTGCACATAGTTCCAGGATCAATCACCAGCAGCACAAAAAATAAAAAAGAAATCAAGGCCCAGGGCGGCGGCTCAGTGGGAAAGGCTCTGGCCACCGAGCCTGAAGACCTGACTCTGATCCCCGAAACCTACAGGGTAGAAGTGAGAACCAGTTCCCACCAATTGTCATCTGGCCTCCACTCCCCTCCCCAGAACAAAGAAATAAATGTAATAACAATTTGTCTAAAAGAGAAAGAGATTAGCCTTACTGGCAGTATTTCTACTATAGACATGGCCCCATACTACAAGTCCAGGCTCTGGGGCTTTTATAGTTTCTCGGAGAGCTGACTGTAAACATTTACAGTCTATACACAAGACATCCAGTCAGCCTGATGTTGCTTCAAACCCCAGAACTTCCTACGCCCCCTGAGAGTGGCTTCCATCTACTGTTTGCTATACCCATTTTCCCGTTTTCAAAAGCATTTGTTGAGACCTATTATGTACTAGGACCAAAGACTCAAAAAAAAAAAAAAAAAATCTCTTAATTGCTCCCAGCGGGTAGAGCACTAGGAAACACAGACAGGGTGTCCTTGCTCTCTTCAAGTCACGGGGTTCCAAACCAAAGCATCCAGAAAGGGCACTGCAGTCAGAAAAACAGTGAAGGTGTGGGGTGTGGCAGCTAAAGAGGAGTGCTGTGCTGTGTTGTGCTGAGATAATGAACTGGTGGCCCAGGCTGACTGTAAACTCTTTCACGGTGATTCTTCTGCCTCATTCTCCAGGGTGCTGGGATTACAGTTCCGAACCACCATAGCAGGATAAAGGCAACTTTTTAATTGCCTCTCTATGCCAGGCATGGCACACACACATGCCTGTTATCCCTGTACTTAGGCCATACTTAGTATGGCCAGGAGGGTTGAGAGAGAGTTCAAGGCCAGCTTCCTCTACATAGCAGGTTAGATGCCAGCCTGGGCGACCTTAGACCCTCTCTCAAACAAATAAATAAATAAAAATCCTTATCTAAGCCAACATGAGGGTAAATACAATTGTAAACCCAGGACTTTGAAGACAGATGCAGGAAGATTGAGAGACAAAAGTTAGAAGCCAACCTTGGCTACATAGTGAGATTCTATTAAAAAACAAAAATAAACAAAAAAGACCCTG
This sequence comes from Peromyscus californicus insignis, assembly GCF_007827085.1. Classification (NCBI taxonomy): domain Eukaryota; kingdom Metazoa; phylum Chordata; class Mammalia; order Rodentia; family Cricetidae; genus Peromyscus; species Peromyscus californicus. Next base: position 69,054,393 of record NW_026294617.1, on the reverse strand, counting down.
TTTCAGAAAGCATTCACCTAACCATGTACAGAACCCAAATTTGATCTCTAGGAAAGAAAAAAAGAGAAAAGAAGGGTTGGGGGAGAAAGGGGAGGGAAGGAAAAAGATCCTAGGAATTAACTTCGGGAAAGTTTTAGTTACAGGCAGGCTAAAAAGTACATCAGCCCCTCACCACAATTTAGCACCAAATTTCCTTTTGCTTCCAAAACCCAAACCTACGCTAGGGAAAAGGGAACTTTTGAAGCCAAGACTTCAAATCAAAGCGGAGCTCTCAAAGACATTTGAAGAACAGCCCGAAAAGCCAATGTGACAGATTCCAGGCCAATCAAACCTCCATCTCATTACTCACTGATGTTTTCCTGGGGACAATGAGCAGCCTTTTTCCCCCTTAATACGTGTCCATGTTCTTTCTATGGTAGAGAATGCCAGGATTTGAATCTCAAAAAAGAAATCCAAAAGCATCCCGGCAGGGAAATGGGGTTACCTTCAAAAGAACAAAAGTCAACGTGTCCTTAAGACTCTTAGCAGACAATGGAACCAGGTCATGAATCCCAAGCCAACCAAGTATTGCGCAGGTGCAGATCCAACAGAATATCATTATTTCACATGCATGGGTTCAAAAACTCTGTCACCCCATATTATTTACATCTATTTTTATATGTGTGTATGCCCATGAGCACATGGAGGTCACAGGACAGCTTGTGGGAGTCCATTCTCTCCTTCCACCATGTGAGGGCCAGGGATCGAACTTAGGTCATCAGGCCTGACCAGAGCCTTTACCCTCGGAGACATTTCAAGGCCCTATTTTAATTTTCTATTATTCATTAATAACAAATATAAATGCATGGTTTTTTTTTTTGAAACAGGGTCTTATTATGTAGCCTATGCTGCTCTCAAACTAGAGAGCTTCCTGCCTCAGGCTCACAAGCGTTAGGACCATAGGCATGTGCCCCCTTGCCCAGCTTTACAACTGATTTTTGCTTATGAGAGAGTTTCATTACATGGCCCAGGTTGGCCTCAAACACATGGCAATCCTCTGCTTAACTTCCTAAGGATTCATTTACTGGTTCAAATAACTTCTTCTGGATAGTTCATCAAATTTTCTTATTTTCTGCTTGTATGTGTAGGCCAGAGGTCGACCTGGGGTATCTTTCTCACTCATTCCCATTGTTTTTTCTACTGTTATTGTGGATGATGTGTGTCGTTGCCAGGTGCTGGTGCACACCTTTAACCCCAGGCCTCAGGAGACAGAGGCAAGCATCAGGGTCTCTGAGTTTGAGGCCAGCCTGGTCTACATAGTGAGTTCCAGGACAGCCGGAGCTACATAGTGAGACCCTGTTGAGGGGGGGAGAGAAAAAAAGAAGAGAGAGAAAAGAAAGTGGGGGCTGAAGAGAGGGCTCAGTGGTTAAGAGCACTGGCGGCCCCTGCAGAGGACCTGGGTTCAATTCAGAACCTACATGGTGGCTCACAACCACCTGTAACTCCAGGGTCCACTCCCTCTTCATCCTCCGTGGGCACTGCATACACATGATGCACAGACACACTTGCAGGCAGGACACATATGTCAAATGAATAAATATTTGGGGGGCACTTTTTTCAAGACAAGGTTTCTCTGTGTAGCCCTGGTTGTCCTGGAACTCACCTAGTAAACCAGGCTGGCCTCGAACTCACAGAGATCCGCCTGCCTCTGTCCCCCCAGTGCTGGGATTAAAGGCGTGCGCCACCACCGCCTGGTGAATAAACAATTTTTAAGTGTGTGTGGGCACACATGTGCTTCAGTGAACAGCTTTGTGGAGCTGGTTCTCTCCTGGCACCTTTTATGTGGATTCCAGGGATCCAACACAAGGAGTCAGGCTTGTGTGGTGGGTACCCTTGGCTATGGAGCTATTTTGCCAGCCCTCTACAGTACTTTTTGAGACAGTCTCTACCGAACCTAGAGCTCACTGACTGGATGATCAGAAGGCACCAGGTATCTGCCTGTCCCTGCCTCGCTAGCACTGACCTCTGGCTTACACAGCAAGCTCTTGACCAACCACACTACCTCCTCAACTACTAAAAATTGGCCGATTCTTATAAATAAATGACCAAGTTTTTCTAGATGTTGTTGATTCCTTTTAAAAATTGTATCACATTTATTTACTTATGTATTTGGGGGAGCATATGCATCCCACTGTAATTGTTTTTTTTTTTCTTTATTCTTTAGGGGCCCCTGCCACCCAGCCCCCAAATAAGCACACAGAGGTTTATTCTTACCGGCCTTAGCTTGGCTTGTTTCTAACCAGTTTTTCTTAAATTATCCTGTCTATCTTTTGCCTCTGGGCTTTTACCTTTCTACATACCTTTCTTTATTTCTTACTCTGTGGCTTGCTGTGTAGCTGGGGGGCTGGACCCTGGAGTCTTCTCCTTCTCCTTTTAGTTTCTCCTTCTTCTCTTCCCAGATTTCTCCTCCTATTCATTCTCTCTGCCTGGCAGCCCGCCTATCCTTTCTCCTGCCTGGCTATTGGCTGTTCAGCTCTTTAATAGATCAATCAGGTGTTTTAGACAGGCACAGTAACACAGCTTCACAGAGTTAAACAAATGCAACATAAAAGAATGCAACACAGGGTCTGGAGAGATGGCTCAGAGGTTAAGAGCACTGGTTGCTCTTCCAGAGGTCCTGAGTTCAATTCCCAACAACCACATGGTGACTCACAACCATCTAGAGCAGGCTCTGATGCCCTCTTCTGGCACATGCAGAATAGAGCACTCATATACATAAAAAAAAATGCAACACATCTTTGCATCATTAAACAAATGTAACACATCTTAAATAATGTCCCACAACATCCTGTGGCACAAGTGTGGAGGTCAGAGGACAGCATATAGGAGTCCAGTTCCCTCTTTCCATCATATGGGCCCTAGGGATCAAACTCAGGTTCCGACCCTTGGTAGCAAGCACTTTACCCAGTGAGCCATCTCATTGCCCCAGATGCTGTTGATTTCTTTGTCTTGTCTTACAGCACTATCTAGAGCAGTGGTTCTCAACTCTCCTAATGCTGTGACCCTTTGATATAGTTCCTCATGTTGTGGTGAATCCCAACTGTAGGCGGATTTTTCTTTCCCACCCGCCAGTTCCCAAATAACTGACATGGAGACTTAATATAAATTATAAATGATCAGCTGATATCTCAGGCTTGTTACTAACTAGCTCTTACAACTTAAATTAACCCATTTCTGTTCATTTCTGTATGGCTACATGGCTCATGGCTTTATCTGTCCTCCAGCATGTCTTGCTCACTCTGCATCTCGTGGTGACTCCTCTGACTCTGCCCTTCTTTTTCCCAGTGTCCTTAGTCTGGTTCTCCCACCTAACCTTTTCCTGTCCAGCTATTGGCCTGTTGGCTTCTTTATTAAATTAATCACAGCATAATTTACATAGTGTATAGAAGAATTATTCCACAGCACCCAACCATAAAGTTATTTTGTTGTTACTTCATAACTAATTTCGCTACTGTTATTAATCATAATATACATATCTGATATGCAGGAGATATGAGATATGAAAGGGTCGTTTACCCTGTTTTCTGCAGGTTTGGAGGTTTTTGGTTTTTTGGGGTTTTTTTTGGTTTTCCAAGATAGTGTTTCTCCATGTAATTTTGATGCCTGTCCTGGATCTCACTCTATAGACCAGGCTGGCCTCAAACTCACAGAAATACCCCTGACTCTGCCTCCTGAGTGTTGGAATTAAAGGCTTGCACCACCACCGCCCAGCTGGAGGTTGTTTTTTATTTTGATTTTGTATTTATTTTATGTGCTTTGGTGTTTTGCCATGGGTATCGGGTTCCCTGGAACTGGAGTTACAGACAGTTGTGAGCTGCCATGTGGGTGCTGGGAATTGAACCCAGGTCCTGTGGAAGAGCAGTCAGTGTCGTTTACCACTGAACCATCTCTCCAGCCTGAAGGTTTTGTTTTTATCTTCTAGAAGTTCTGAATATTTTGTTATTTGTTTTTGATTTTGTTTTTTGAAACTAGACTCTCAATGAGTCCAGACTGGCCTAGAACTCACTGTGTGCCATAGCCAGGAGTGGTGGCACATACTTTAATTCCTAGCACTTGGGAGCAGAGACAGGTGGATCTCTGTGAGTTCAAGCTAGCCTGATCCACTGAGTGAGCTCCAAGACAGCCAGAACTATAGAGAGACTCTCTCTCTCTCCAAAAAAAAAAAAAAAAAAAATCCTCACTATGTAGCCAAGGCTGACCTTGAACTACTAACCTTCTGCCTGCACCTCCTGTGTGATGTGTCTGCAGGCATGTGCCATGACACCCAATGTTTCAGTAGAGGGCTGCTATCAGACTGAGGACATTTCCTTCTGTTTCTGGTTACCCAGAGATTTCATCAAATATAAACATACAAATAAAATGCCAGCGAGGTCCTCTTTTCTGGCTGGAACTATGCAGGCCTTCACAGAGGAGAAAAAGAATGTTCCTGCTGTGCCAGGAACCTTTAGAAAAAGAAAAGGAATTTTGCAGAGTTGAAGGTCAAGAGCCTGTAAAAGAAATTTCCTCAAAGGTTGCTTGAGGAAGACAAGGGGGAAGCTTATCTTTGGGAAAAAAATCTAAGCACAGGGCTGGAGAGATGGCTCAGTGGTTAAGATGGCTGCTCTTCCAGAGGACCCTGGGTTCAATTCCCAGCACCTAAATGGTGCCTCACAATTCCAGTTCTAGGGGATCTAATGACCTCTTCTGGCTTCCACAGGCACCAGGCACACATATGGTGCACAGACACACACGCAGGCAAAGTGCCCACACATATAAATTAAATTAAAGGAAAAAAAGAAAAGAAAAGGCTAGCCACTATCACAAGGAACACAGGCAAGTGTACAGAATTGAGATTTGAAGAGCCAGGACGGCAGGAAATGCTGACCACTTCTGCGTGCTGGTGTACCCCAAACTGGCCTTTGTGGTCAGAATCAGAGGCATCAGTACGTGAGCCCAGAGGTATGAGACATGTCGCAGGTTCTTCATTTGAGCTTGATCACCTCTGTCCAGCTCAAAAGGCTCCAGTCAACACGCTGAGAATTACGGAACCACACATCGCATGGGGTTCTCCAACTCCAAGTCAGTAAGCGAGCTAATCTGCAAGCCTTGTGGTAACCTCAATAAGCAAATCGCCTTGACAGGTGCACCGGATTGCGTGGTTTCTGGGTAAATGTGCCACCGTCTTCATGGAGGATCTCACTCATGAGATCTAGACTGTTAAAAACGCTTCAAGGAACCAAGGAAACTCCTGGGGCCTTGTGAGTTATCTTCTCCAGGAAGCGGAACAAAGGAAAGGGCAACATTGCAAAAGGTGGAGAGGCTGGCAGCAGGGAAGAGCAGGGCAGCAGGGGAGGGGAGAGCAGAGCAGCAGGGGAGAGCAGGGCAGCAAGGGAGGGGAGAGCAGAGTAGCAGGGGAAAGCAGGACAGCAGGGGAGGGGAGAGCAGAGCAGCAGGGGAGAGGCTGGCAGCAGGGGAGAGCAGGACAGCAGGGGAGAGCAGGACAGCAGGGGAGGGGAGAGCAGGACAGCAGGGGAGGGGAGAGCAGAGCAGCAGGCTCAGGGGAGAGCAGGGCAGCAGGGGAGGGGAGAGCAGGGCAGCAGGGGAGGGGAGAACAGGGCAGCAGGGGAGGGGAGAGCAGAGCAGCAGGCTCAGGGGAGAGCAGGGCAGCAGGGGAGGGGAGAGCAGGGCAGCAAGGGAGGGGAGAACAGGGCAGCAGGGAAGGGGAGAGCAGGGCAGCAGGGGAGGGGAGAGCAGGGCAGCAGGGGAGGGGAGAACAGGGCAGCAGGCTCAGGGGAGAGCAGGGCAGCAGGGGAGGGGAGAGCAGAGCAGCAGGGGAGAGCAGGGCAGCAGGGGAGGGGAGAACAGGGCAGCAGGCTCAGGGGAGAGCAGGGCAGCAGGGGAGGGGAGAGCAGAGCAGCAGGGGAGAGCAGGGCAGCAGGGGAGGGGAGAGCAGAGCAGCAGGGGAGAGCAGAGCAGCAGGGGAGAGCAGGGCAGCAGGGGAGGGGAGAGCAGGGCAGCAGGCTCAGGGGAGAGCAGGGCAGCAGGCTCAGGGGAAGGACGGGCTAAGTATCTCCCACAGTGCGTTTGTAATCTGGTCAGTTAATGAACAGTGGCTGCTCGGCAAATTGGAGGGAACGTGCCAGTGAGATGCCCCAACTAGATGCTGGAACGGCTATGGGCATGATGGGGCATGTGTGTAATCTATGGGCATGATGGGGCATGTGTGTAATCTATGGGCATGATGGGGCATGTGTGATCTATGGGCATGATGGGGCATATGTGTAATCTAAGGGCACGATGGGACATGTGTAATCTATGGGCATGATGGGACATGTGTGTAATCTATGGGCACGATGGGACATGTGTAATCTAAGGGCATGATGGGGCATATGTGTAATCTAAGGGCATGATGGGGCATGTGTAATCTATGGGCATGATGGGACATGTGTAATCTATGGGCATGATGGGGCATGTGTGTAATCTATGGGCATGATGGGGCATGTGTAATCTATGGGCATGATGGGGCATGTGTGTAATCTATGGGCACGATGGGGCATGTGTGTAATCCCAGCACCTGAGTGGTAGAGGCAGAAGGAGGGGAAGTTTAAGGCTAGCCTCAGCTACCTGGAAAGGAGGGAAGGGAGGCACCAGCACACACCTTCACACTGAAGGATGCCCCCGGTAACAGCAGTAAGCACAGGCCTGAAGTCACTTGGTGTCCAGGTTCCACTGGCTCTACCCTGTCCAATTTGTCTTCCTGGGCTTCTTCACTGGAGAACAAATTCTCCTGTGGCAGAACCCAGGCCTGTCTAACAGCTGCATCCTGAGCTCCTGGATCCACATTGGCTTACGTGGATGCCAGAGAAGTTCACGCGGGAGAATACACGAGGCTATGCTACACTACATAAGCCAGGCTGAGTAAAGGCGTTCATCCGATCATGTGTAGGTGTTTCTCACCCCCAACCAGGAAGTCTGACTTGGATCCACCCGACACCTCCGCTCCTCTTTGGAGCTGATGAGAATATGCCTTGACTCCCAGGGTGCTGAATCAGTCACCTCCATCTACCACACGAACACCGTGGCTCTCCCCAGCCTTTATTTCTTGCTCAGAACCTTATGACAGCCTCTTAACCAGTCCATTTGCATGTGTTCCCTGTACCTGTCAAAACCATCAATGTTGCCCTTCCCGTCGCTGTTGTAGGATATTATGTTAAGGTGTGTTACTTTTGTTTATGCTCTGGAACATTCGTTTAATGATGCAAAGATGTGTTTGATTAAATAAAATTCATCTGTGGTCGGAAGGCTGAGTCAGCAACTAGCTGACAGGAAGTGGTAGGGAGGAGCCAGGTGGAGAAGGGTTTATGGGGGGGGGTGCAAGGAGAAGGGGGGGGCAGGGGTTGGGGGGGGAGGACATGAGCAAGGAGAGGAGGTGAGCTACTTGTTATTCAGCCTCTCTGAGGAGCAGAATTCCACCTCAACCTTTTGAATCTTGAATTCTTCAGAGGGACAGAGATTTAGTTAAGTTCCCTTCCTAGCTTTGAAAGAACCAGAGCCTGAGGGAACAGAATTCCCTCAGGCCGCGGCTCCTGCAGCCTAAGTGCCGCTGGTGGCGGCAGAGTCTGGCTTGAAAAGCAGCAGCCATGTAGCTGTATACATAATAAATAAATCTTTAAAAAAAAAAAAAAATAAAAGGACAACACATCTCTAGTCAGATACTCAGTCTTCCCTCTCGGGTCTGCTGCCGCACCCCCACTCCCATCACAATTACTGGCTGGTCCCCCCATGGGAGCCGGTCTTGCCCTGTATCTCAGGCTGTGCCTGAGGGTCAAGTAACCCTGTTCTCCCAGAAGCACTGCCCCCTCTCTATTTTTTTTTATTTTGTTTTGTTTTGTTTTGTTTTTCGAGACAGGGTTTCTCTGTGTAGTTTTGGTGCCTGTCCTGGATCTCGCTCTGTAGACCAGGCTGGCCTTGAACTCACAGAGATCTGCCTGGCTCTGCCTCCCGAGTGCGCCACCTTATTTATTATGTATACAGAAGAGGGCTCCAGATCTCATTACAGATGGTTGTGAGCCACCATGTGGTTGCTGGGAATTGAACTCAGGACCTCTGGAAGAGCAGTCGGTGCTCTTAACCTCTGAGCCATCTCTCCAGCTTGCCCCCTCTCTATTTTAAAGCCCTTTCTGCCCCCTCAGACTGGCCCCATGGGAGAGGGGTCCTCCTTGAGCCAGAAAGCACTACTGACCCACCACACTAAGAGGACGTTTTTCTCAACAACAAGTGCCAGTGTTTAGGTCCAGTGAAGGGTCTCTGAAGTGGCTGCCCAGGCGTGAGGGCAGGGTATGGACTCCCAAAGAAGGTCCCAGGCCCTATAGCAATTATGGCTTTCCAAGAGGACACTCCAGCTGGCGGCACAATCCAGCTCTCGCAGTTAGTAAGTGGTAGTCTGGCCCTCTGCTATATGATGGAGGTTCGGTCTGGAGAGACGAATCCACCCTGCAGCTGGGAAAGGCTAAGAACCATCCTTGAGGTGCCTCTGTGTCTTGATTCCACCGACTCTCGTGAACACCTACACCGGATATACCAGAGGTCCCCACTGGGTGTGGTCTGTCTGTCATCTTTAAAATGAGGTAAGGGATATAAAAATACCAGTCTAAACCGGGCGATAGTGGTACACACCTTTAATCCCAGCACTCGGGAGGCAGAGGGTTGGAGCTCTGTGAGTTCGAGGCCAGCCTGGTCTACAGAGTGAGTTCCAGGACAGCCAGAACTATTACATAGAGAAATCTATCTCAAAAACAAGAGGGAGAGGGAGAAAGAGGGGGTGGGGGAGTACTGTCCTAGGCTTTAGGCTCAGGTCAGCCTCTGCAGGATTCATTCTAGCCAGGTGCAAGGCAGAGCAGGGACCCACACCTACCCCGACACCCCCAGCTTTTCTAAGATACAGGGAAATAAGAGGTCTCCATCTTTGAGCTGTGTTCCAAGGAGGTTTATTGGGATTCCAGGGCCGAGAGCACACACACAGGGAAGCAAAACCTTCACAGCTCAGCTGGCCTGGTCATCCATAGGCATGGGAATGTTCCTGCCTCAAGTAAAACTAATGCACCCTCCTTAGCCCTGAAAGCGTCCTGAAGAGGAGGGCGTCCCCTCCAGGGAAGCCAAGTACACCAGAGGTTTCCAAACTTGCCCACTGCTCACGAGCATCCTTCCCAGACCTCTGGAAATGGAGAGCCAGACTGTCTGCTCTCTGACCTCAGCTAGGACTAGGGAGCCGCACGTGGCAGGACCAGTGTTCGCCTAGTGCAGCAGTCTCTGCTCGCCCCTGAAGTCTGATCACGAAAGTCTGGCACGAATATATTCCAGCAGGTTCTCCAACTGATCTTCTAGGCACTGCTCATCCCCATGGTTCTCAATGACCCAGTCAAAGTTCCCGAAGTTGTCCAGGCCGCACTCTGACTCAGCATCATCCACCCCTGGGACAGAGAGGAGAGGAGTCAGGCCCCAGCCCTCCCCAAACCAGGCATCCACTCTGTGCCTCCCCCTGAGAACCTCTGTGAGCAGCTGTGGCCTCCCACCACCAGCCGAGCTCCCAGGCAGTCCCTGAAGAAATCACTCTGCCCTTGCTGTTGTCTACAGAGAGTAGACCGGATCATCAAAAACTACAGACTACCCAAAGGGGCGTCACACTCTTAGGCCAGGCTGGCATGTGCTGGACTGGGGTCTGCTGGGAGGCTGTGTCCTCAGGGTTGGAAGCCAGGTGAGAGTGTGGCTCCTCCTCCACCTTCATGGCCTTGAGAAGGAGACTTGACCTTTCTGGGCCAAAGCCCTCCTCTGCCATGAGTACAGGAACAGCAGCACCCTCGGGGCAGTGGTAAAGCAATGAGTAAGTAATAGGAAGTGTATAAAGCACCAGACACAGGCTGGCCTGCCAGAGCGCCCAGCAGATGCACTGTTAGTAGCAGTCACCATCATTAGATCTGAGTGTACTGCCCGGTATGGTGGCGCATGCCTTTTGTCTCAGTAATCGGGGAAGCTATGGCAAGTGGGTTTCTGTGAATTCGGGGCCAGCCTGGTCTACAGAGCGAGCTCCAGGCCAGCCAGGGCTACACAGAGAAACCCTGTTTTGAAAAACCAAAAAAAAAAAAAATCTGAGTGTTATCCACAGAAGAGTGATCCGGGGCAGGACAGAGGCCTGAGCTGCACTTCACAGCTGCCTGGAAAACTTCCTGTCCAGCCCCCTGATTTGTCAATCAAACAGAAGCAGGGTTTGTTCAGCTTGCTCACTCACAGCCACTGTTAGCCCCCACCAGGTTGGAAAGCAAAGTCTAAGGACCACAGACTAGAGCCTGGCCAGAGAAGTCCACTGGCCTTGAGAAGACAGCCCAAGAAGATACCCTGCGAACTTGACCTTCTACCACCCCATCCCTCAGGCCTTAGATTCCCCTTCACAAGCTCTCACCCACTCTCTCCAGGCCTGCTGGGGGGGCAAGCAGGAGAGCACAGGGGTGGCTGAGCTGTGTGCCGAGCCTCGGGGTGTCATTTGCAGCCTACCTGGTGTGAACACCCAGCCCCGGTGCTGCCGGCTCTGTTCCGAGGCTACAACTCGGACTGTCTGTGTCACGGCCCCATAGGCCCCCTGAAACCACTGGATATCAGACACCCTCCGTGTGTCACTCACCAGCTGCAGAGAAGAGGCACAAACGGGTAACCATGAGGACAAAGCGCTTTAGGGGGAAAGAAGTTGGGGGGCTAGAGGGGGGAGGCACATGCTGTAGAAGAAGACAGGGAAATGGTGCAGCTCCCTGAACAAACGCTTCTAAGTACTGCCACCCGCCGGGCAGCTCCACCACTCGGCTGCGGTACTAAGTAAGGGGCAGTGCGTGTACTTACTGTGCGCTGGCACTGTGCCAGGCACCGAGGATGGAGTCGTCATAAACAAAACACACCTTGCCCTGCTCTCTTTGCGCTGGCACATACCACACAGCAGGAGAGACCCGAGATACACAGCAACTTCTCCAACACCCAGGGCCCACAGCACAGACAGATAAACGTCAGCCCAGAATGGCCGAAACGTAGGTCCTCAGCTCCTGATCTCTCCGCTCCTGCCTCCTTCTATCTCAGAAAACGACAGCTGCTCAGCACGAAACCCTTGTCCTTCTTCCCCATAACCAACTCATCATCACCCACTCAACTCCTGCCGGCTCTATCCTTAAAATCCATGTAAAACTGGCCCCTTCCCAAGTCTCTCACAGCCCTGAGCTCCAGCCAGACACCAGCCTGTCACACAGGCCGCTCTAGAGGCCCCTCTACTTCACCTGCCCTCCAGAAGCCAGAGCAAGCCTGTTAAAGCCTTTGGTTTCGAAACAAGGTCTCACTATGCAGCCCTGGCTGGCCTCGAACTTGCTGTGCAGCTAAGGCTGACATTCAACTCCCAATCCCCCTGCCTTTGCCTCCTGAGTGCTGGGATTACGGCCATGAACACCACATCTATAATCCCAGGTGTGGGAGTGTGGGAGTGTGTGTGTGTGTGTGTGTGTGTGTGTGTGTGTGTGTGTGTGTGTGTGTGTGGTGTGTGTGTGTGAGTGTGTGTGTGTGTGTGTGTGTATGTGTGTGAGTGTGTGTGTGTGTGCGCGCGCGTGTGTGTGTGTGTGTGTGTGTGTGTGTGTGTGTGTGTGTGTGTGTGTAGATAAGAAGGATTCCGTTTTCTCCTTCCACCATGGGGGTCCTGCGGATCAAACTCAGGTCTTCAGGCTTGGCAACAAATGCCTTTATCCACTGGGATACTGCACCAGCTTCCAACTGGCATTTTGATGTGGGTTCTGGGGGATCTGAGCTGCAGGACTTTACCCACTGAGCCATCTCCCCAGCCTCAGGGCCTCAACCACATTCCCACCAAGAACGATCTCCAGATACTAACACATGCTCTACCATTGGCCTACACCCCAAGATGCCTTTTAATCCCTAAACTATGTCTTTCCTCGTCTCAGAACCCCCACCCCAGTGACTTCTAGACTCTTCCAAAGCCTCACAAGGTCTGTTCTTAACCTCTCACAACCACCACATGGCTGTCTCTCAAACATATCAAGAACAGGCCTCCAGCCTTCACATTCTGGTCCCTCTTTCCAGAAAGCTACTTCCCCAACTACCCATCCAGCTCACGCCTTCGTTTCCTTTAGGTCACGCTCCAACCTTACCTTATGACCTTCTCTGAGGCCCTTAAATAGCAGTCCCTGCCCGGACTGCCCACACCTCCATCTGTCTTGTTCTGTTCCACCTGGCATCGTCTACATCTACTCAGTACCTGTCTCCCCAGCTCCCAGCTAGAACATCAAGTTCCCTGAAGGCTGCGTCTTCATCGCATTTTACACCAACACATCCTCAGAACCTGGACAGGTGCCTGGCACAAGGAAACACTCCACAGTTAGCACAAGAACGAATAAGGAAGGCCCAGCATAGGGTGCTGTGGGCTAGTTAAGACCTGGGGAGTGGAGGCAGGAGGGAGGATCAGGGGCTCAAGGTCATCTTTGCTACCTGGGAGATTCAAAGCCAGCCTGGGCTACATGAGACCCTGTCTTAGGAGAAGGGGGGAAAAAAAAAGGAATAATGGGTATCCAGGAAGCCTTCCCCATGGAGGTGACATGAAAACTGTGGGAGTTAACCGGGCAAAAAGGGCAGGAAAGGGCAGTCGGGCAGGAAGAGGACACACAAAGGCGTGATCCACCAGGTGTGGTGACACATGCATTTGATCCCAGCACTTGGGAGACAGAGGCAGGTGGATCTCTGTGAGTCTGAGGCCATCCTAGTCTACAAAGTAAGCTCCAGGCCAGTCAGGGCTACAGAGTGAGACCTTGTCTCAAAAAAAAAAGTGGAAAAGAAGGAGAAAAAAGAAGAAGCAAAGCGTGATCACATGATTGGCAGAAGAGAAGCTGGTGGCCACAGCGGTTAGGAGAGGAAAGGATGCAGGAGCTGCATCAAGGCCCAAAGTCACATCAAAGCTTGGACTTGGCTCATGAGAGCGGTGGGGAGCCACCAGCGCACGCTAGACAGGCCAGAGAGTCATGGCTTAATTCTTTTTGTTGTTGTTATTGTTGTTTGAGACAGGGTTTCTCTGTGTAGCTTTGCACCTTTCCTGGAACTCACTTGGTAGCCCAGGCTGGTCTTGAACTCACAGAGATCCGCCTGGCTCTGCCTCCCGAGTGCTGGGATTAAAGGCAGGAGCCACCACCCCCCAGCGATGGCTTAATTCTTAAAGAGTCACTCTGGCTTCCAAGCAGAAATGTCTCACTGAGGCAAGAGACACCAGCAAGAGACGACTGAGATGTTAGAGACTTGGACACCAGGTGGGGGTGAAGAAGAGAGATGGCCACAGGAAAGGGCTGGGAAGATGGGTTTTGTGAGCCGCCACTGAGCCCTCTTACCCAGACAGGCTGGGACACGCCTTCCACAATCTTCCTGCAGAAGAAGCCTGGGTCGGCCTGGCGCTTCTCCTCCCCCCAGAGGATCATGTCCCTCCGATAGGCCTCCTTGTAGGTGCTGGCATCCAGGAGTCTCTGGAAGTCCAAGCCATGCTCCTGCCCAAAGCACAGTCCATCTATGACACAGTCTATGGGAAGAACCGCCCTGCCTGGCACCACCTCCCTTTGCAGGCACTAGTCAGCTTGGAGCATGGTAAGAGGAAGAGATCGCCACAAAGAGGTAGACCTGAAAGCTGGGAGGTCTCAGGACAAGTCCAGAAACTGTTTGAAATGTGTGGTGTAGTTCTTCTCTTCTGAGGGTTTCATTTTCCCAGTTTTTTCTGGCTTAAACTAATCTTGAAATTAGTTTGCATCCCCTGGGCACAGCCTCAGCCATCAACCAAAGCGGGAATTTGAAAAACTAAAGCAAAACCGCATTCCAACCAGAAGTCTCATATCCTGGCATCATTTGCCTCCATCGCAAACTCCAGAGAGGTGTCTTCCCCTTCCCCTCATCCATCCCGAAGGTCCTGGCACTTGGCTGAGACAACATCACTCCATTTGGCTCTGGGCATTCCTAGGGTCTTGTACACCCAGAAGACCCCTTAGGCAGGAGAGACTACTCTGACCCCCAGGAAACTGCTTCTAGACCTGCCCTCCACTTTCCAGAGACAATGACAAGCAAAGGATCCATCCACATGACTACAGAACAGAAAGGGGTTGTCAAAAATATCATCCATAGCCAGGTGGTGGTGGCGCACACCTTTAATCCTAGCACTCAGGAGGCAGAGGCAGGCAGAGCTCTGAGTTCAAGGCCAGCCTGGTCTACAGAGTAAGTTCCAGGACAGTCAGGGCTACACAGAAAAACCCTATCTAGGAAAAAGAAAAAGAAGAAAGAAAAAAACAAAATCATCCAGAGGCTGGAGAGATGGCTCAGAGGTTAAGAGGTCCTGAGTTCAATTCCCAGCAACCACATGGTGGCTCACAACCATCTGTAATGAGATCTGGTGCCCTCTTCTGGCCTGCAGAGATACATGCAGGCAGAACACTGAATACATAATAAATAAATAAATCTTAAAACAAAACAAAACAAACAAAAACTGTTCTTCTAGAGGACCTGGGTTCAATTTCTTGCTCCCACACAGTGACTCACAAACATCTGTAACTCCAATTCCAGGCAATCCAATGGCCTCTTCTGGCCTCTGAGGGCACCAGGCACCAAGTGGTACACAGATATACACCAGGAAAAATACTCATACATATAAAATCTTTTTAATTAAAAAAAAATCACCAGTTCATGTTCTGGTTTCCCCTACTAACTCAATGAAGAGAAACCTGTTCTCCTGGGCTCTCAGTGTCCTGGTCCTCAGTGGCAGACAATGTTCAGCGAGCCGGTGAGCAGCCCTACTTATGAACTGTCTATTCTCCAGGAGCATCCTGACCCACCTAGCCAGTGGCGTTTCCCACTAACCGAAGAAATCAATGTGTCAAGAGATTCCCTTTGGGGTTCAAGTTGCTGGGGCGGGGGCACCGCTGGAATGATGCTGAACCACCGTCAAACATCAAGGACCACCAGGCCATCTGGACCCCCCTACGGAGTTTTAAAAACTGCCAACTCCTGAGTCTGGGGATGTAGGTCAGTGATGGACTGGAGCATTTGCCTAGGGTTTCTGGGGTCAAAGGCTCTATGCCCAGCACTAAAGAAAAATACAGTAAAAACTCCCTCTCCTTCAGCCCCCACTGTCAACAGGCCTGGGCAGAGCCTAGCTTAGGAACTTCAGGAGCCGACAGTGGGTTTGAAGCTGCGCCTCAGGCCCCACTAAGGAGGGCTGCATCCCTCCCTCTGCCTCCTTTCCTCCTCCTGGCCTTGAGGAACTCCTCCATCCAGCTTCACTGGGAAGAAGTCTCCCAGAGAAAATGTGGAAACCTCTGAGTCTCCTTACCCTGCCATGGTCCCTCAGGCTGCTACCTATGACTAAGCCAGCCAAGCTGGTAGAAATCTGAGGAGCCAGGACTGTAGATCCACCTGAAGGAGAGGAGGTGAGCACAGGTCCCTGGAAGGATGCACCAGGCTTGGCAGCCAACGCTGGTGACCAAAGGCTGCTCACTGTGTGCAAACCTGACCTTGCCTCTCTGTTCTTTCCCTGGAGTCTAAGATGCTGGGAGTTACTATTTAGTTTTTAATCCTATTTTAATAATCAATAATTGTATGTTTTCTATCCATATGATTTAAAATTCAAAAGAGGCCAGACTCGGTGGCACACGCCTTTAATCCCAGCACTCAGGAGGCAGAGGCAGGTGGATTTCTGTGAGTTCTAGGCCAGCCAGAGACCCAGTTTCAAAATAATAATAGTAAGATAGCAACAACCAAAATTCAAAAGAGATGTGTTCATTTACAATAAAAATCTCTTTTCCGCCGGGCGGTGGTGGCGCACGCCTTTAATCCCAGCACTCGGGAGGCAGAGGCAGGCGGATCTCTGTGAGTTCGAGGCCAGCCTGGGCTACCAAGTGAGTTCCAGGACAGGCGCAAAGCTACACAGAGAAACCCTGTCTCGAAAAACCAAAAAAAAAAAAAAAAAAAAAAAAAAAATCTCTTTTCCTCCCTTCCTCCCCTCCCTGAGGCAGCCGACACTACAGTTCCCATGGTGTCTTTTCCAGCATCATAGGCCTGCATCCCTCATAGCTGGGACAGTGCTCAAAAGGACAAGTACCTCATATATGTGCTGGAAGAAGAGCTGGATATGTGAGCAAAAATACTTATAATGCCTTGTTTTTTCTTTTTCTTCTTTTTTTTTTTCCCTTGAGACAGTGTCGCACTCTGTAACCCTGAGTGGCCTAGAAGTCTCTCTGTAGACCAGGATGGCCTTAAATTCACAGAGATCCACCTGCCTCTGCCTTCTGAGTACTGAGATTAAATGCATTTGCACCACCATGTATGATTCTAATGCCCAGTTATTAGTATTGTTTGTCCCACCAAATCTCCGTTCAGCCTTGTCCCCAGTATGGTGGGTATTGGGGTGCCTCTGAGGTATTATGGCTCTCAGGGAGGACTAATGAGTTCCCACCCTTATGGGACTGGATTGGTCACCCTGAATGTAGGTTATTTTACAAAAGGATCCAGGCCTCTCCCCTCTTACCACGTGACCTTTCTCTTGTCCACTGTCCTTCCACCATAAGGCCCTCACCAGAAGCTAAGTGGATGCCAACAGCATGTTCTTGGACCTTCAGAACTTGAGATATAAATCCCTTTTCTGTACAAAGTACCCCACCTCAGATATTGTGTTACCCCAAAACAAGCTGACTAGGACCATAACACATGCTCTGCATCTCAGCGTCTGCCACTTAACAATATATCTTGACAACTCATGGGACGAAATTCCTTTGGGGGAAGAGGTATGTGCATACATTTGGAGGTCGGACATCTACCTCGGGTGCTGCTCCGTCCACCTCGGGGTTTTAATTTTGTTTTTGAGATAAGGTTTCTCACTAGGACCTGCAGCTGACCAATTAGGCTAGGCTGGCTGGCCAGCAAGCCCCAGAGGTCTGCCTGTCTCGGCCTCCCCAGTGCCGGGATTACAAGTGTGCATGGCCATGCCTGGGTTTTCATGTAGGTACTAGGGACCCAGGTCACAGCAAACATTTTACCAACTGCACTGTCTCCCCAGCCCCTGATAATTCCAGGGTTGCATCAGGTCAGCTGAGTGCGAGAGTATGGTGGCATGCCATAGTTTTCAGTGAGGTGATGATAACACAGATCCTTATTAGTATGGTGGGCCAGTCTTGCAATGGATCCATATTAGTTATGTGGCATCAGGGCTGCCAACTCAAGTGTCTCCAGCCCTTCCTGGAGCCTTTCTTTTTTTTTTGTTCTAAAGGCAGGGTCTCACATCTAGTGTCTTGGGTCACTGGGATCATGCCAGTGATTCAAGCAGCAGCCACAGCTCCAAAACCCAAAAGCAGGCTCCTCCCAGCCCCCCAGATGCCACAAGCCACCACCTACCCGAGCATACTGCTCCTTGAGTGGACCAGAGAGCCGCAGGACAGCACAGATGTTACCTCCAAGTCTACGGGACAGAGAACCAGAACCCAGTTAGCCCTAAGCTGCCAAGAGTCTCCAGTGTCTAAAAGAGAAGTCCAGTGCCTCTGTTGCTCCTTTCTACTATGGGAATCTATCAGGCAGGTCTCCCCTTCTCTGATCCTCTTTGCTCAGCTATAAAATAAAAATAATGAAGATAACATCGTCTGCCCTATCACTCATAATACAGATTATGAGAGTCAAAGGAATATGAAGGAGCCCTGAAACTAACAGGTAGAACCTATAAATAAGTGCCATGGGAGGTTACATTCTGGCTGGATCAGGTTACTGCTGGGACCCTAAACTCATTCTCTCAGAGCCACAGAGACCTTGGTATAAATTGACTTGGTCACCACAACTTTAATAATTTGTGCTTTCAGTTACTCAGTGTACTTAGCAACCATACACTGGGTGATATACTAAGTCCCAATGTAAGAGTCCCAATACCCACCTGGCACTGAGATGCTCACAGGTGCTCTTAAGCACCTACATGGTGAAACAGGTGCTTCTTCTCCCTCCTTTTTCTGATATGTGTGTGTGTGTGTGTGTGTGTGTGTGTGTGTGTGTGTGTGTACAGGTTAGAGGACAACTCTCAAAAGTCAGTTTCCTACTTCCATCATGTGAGTTCCAAATCAGTCTGTTTTGTTTTGTTTTTTGAGACAGGGTTTCTCTGTGTAGACCAGGCTGTCCTTGAACTCACAGAGATCCGCCTGCCTCTGCCTCCCAAGTGCTGGGATTAAAGGCGTGCGCCACCACCGCTCAGCCCGGATCAGTCTTGACAGCAAGTGCCTCTACCTGCTAAACCACCTCACTAGCCCACGTTTCATGTTCCAGATGAAGAAACTGAGGCTGAGTGAGGTTTAGTTAGCTAAAAGTGACATTTGTTGGTAATGAAAACAGTAAATAAAAACAGCCAACATTTTATTCCTGGCTAAGAATCATTCTAATTCATATATTTATTCATTTAATCCCTCTAACCATCCTATATAATGCCCATTTAGCAATAGGCAAGACTGGAGCAGACCAGGTAAGAAGTCTATAGCAGATCATACACTAAATGCTGAGCCAAGACATGAATTCTCAGAAGTCTAAAAAAGCTGGATGTGGGCCAGGCATAGAGGCACATGCCTTTAATCCCAGTACTTGCTGTTCTTGCAGACCAAGGTTCCATTCCCAGCACCCACTCGAAGGATCACAACTGTTAATCCAGTTCTGGGGATCAGATGCCCTCTTGTGGCCTCCAAGAACACCTGCACACACCATGCAGACACACTAACACAAACACAGACAGGCCTATTAAATAAATAAATCTTTAAAAACAACTAGAAAAGGACAGAGTGAGTGAGTAAAACGTATTACTTGGAGGCAGACACAACTGAATTTGAACCCCGAATTTACTACTTTATGACACTGGTAAATTTTGACTTTTTTGTTGTTGTTGTTGTTTTTGTTATTGTTGTTGTTGTTTTCAAGACAGGGTTTTTCTCTGTGTAGTTTTGGTGTCTGTCCTGAATCTCACTCTGTAGACCAGGCTGGCCTTGAACTCACAGAGATTCACCTGGCTCTACCTCCCGAGTGCTGGGATTAAAGGCCACCACCAACCAGTATAAATTTTAACATATTTTTGGCTGTTGTTTGGCTGGTTTTGGGTTTGTTTGTTTTTCGAGACAATGTCCTGAAACTCCCTCTGTAGACCAGGCTGGCCTTGAACTCAGAAATCCACCTGCCTCTGCTTCCGGAATGCTGAGATTAAAGGCGTGAACCACCACTGCCTAGCTTTTAACATTTTTTTAATAGTCAGAACCTCACCATGTTGTCCATCTAGCCTTGAATTCCTAGGTTCAAGTGATTCTCCTGCATCAGCCTTCCCTGCAGCTGGACTACACACACACACACACACACACACACACACACACACACACACACACACACACCAGGTTTTAGCTCTCTTAAGGGCCCCCTGCTTCTGCATCTGTGACATGGAATTGCTAATACTACTACTTGACAAAGAAGCTATGTGGGTTAAATGAAATGATATAAATGCTCAGTGCCTGGCATAAAATATTCAATAAATCCCTGCAATTACAGGGTGTTCTGGGCAGATTCCCTTTAGAACAGACCCGCTCAGACGTGGGTCTTGAGAAAACCTTTGGTGTCACTTTAGTCTGCGTATCTGTACCAGTTACCTCAACACGGTCGTAAAACAGGAATGACACACTGAAGATGCCTGGGTAGTATTTGTAACTCATGTTTCTTGAAGAGAGACCTGCAGCTTCAGAGCTCTGCAGAGGCAGGCCCCTGGTTCTCTGAGGAGGTCGTGTGCAGGCTGCTGTTCCACTGACGGTGAGGATCTACCTCCTCCTGCCCTGCGTCCTCCCGCTCTGCCCCTCCTGCCCTGGGCGAGCCCCCTCCATCATGCCCACCACTTGCGGTAGCTAGCGCCCATCCTCCGGCTTCCCTACACCCGCGGACACCTGCTCTGCAGCGTCTCGGTCACGAAGTCCTTCCCAGATTTCCTCTTCCCGCTAAACAGCAGCACCAGTCGCGGGGCGCCTCCGAGGGGGGCCATGGGGCCACCACGCTTCACCAGGCCTGCAGCTGACACTTCGGACCCCTGAATTCCAGCCGAGCACGGAGTGGACGCGTCCAGTCGGAGCAGAAGGGAGGAGGGACCCCGCCCCTTCTTCACACCACATAGCCCAAGTCGAAACCAGCGCGCAGAGAAAGGGAGAGAGAACCCGGAAGGAAAAGAGCCTTACAGCCTCGTATCTAAGGAGTGTCCCCCCCCGCCAGCACGCACTTAGAACAGTCCAGTCCCGCCCACAAGTGACGTCACGACCCCGCCTTCTCGGCTGACACCCTAAGCCCAGGTAGACGCTGCGTGGGAAGACGGTCCTCACATTCCCTTCCACACAACCCTGCAAACAGAAAGAAAAAGAAAAATAGTAATGTTGAAGGCATTTTCAAATCTGCCTTTTTATTTGTGCATTATAATGCATGCACTAAAGCAAGCATGTGTTTGCCCCACACTGAAAATAGCTCTTTCCAAAGTAACCAGACAATGACCTGATGGGGTGTGTTTCGTGGCGTCATCGCGAGGGAGGGGCTTAGTAGAATGCAGACTATTTCATTGTTGAACAGGTTTTGTAACTGCAGAGGCCGCCAGCAAGAGCTAAATAATCTCTGGATCTCTGGCGGTGGTGGCGCACACCTTTAATCCCAGCACTCGGGAGGCAGAGCCAGGCGGATCTCTGTGAGTTCCAGGCCAGCCTGGTCTACAGAGAGAGATCCAGGACAGGCACCAAAACTACACAGAGAAACCTTGTCTCGAAAAAAAAACAGAGAGAGAGAGAGAGAGAGCTAAGTAATCTCTATTTCAGCGACATTCTGACATTCTCCTCTCCAAAGGTTTTTGGTACGTCGGTGACATCAGTAGTATAGGTTAAGAAGTGGCTTTGACGCCATCCTCAACAAGATTACCCAATTTCCTCCGGAGTCCAACATGCAACCAGGAATTGAGAGGCAGAATTAGGGGAGATAAACCAGCGGTTAAGAGCACTGGCTGCTCTTGCAGAGCGCCTGCCTGGCCGCTCATAACCAGCAGTAACTCCAGTTCCAGGGGACCCGACGCCCTCTTCTAGCCTCTGTGGTAACTACATGGTCGTGCGTGGTACGGGGACATACAGGCAAAACACACAGAAATAAACAAATCACTTTAAAATGAAGAGGACCAGGAGTAGTCAAGTGCATCAGAGTTGCGCTCTGGGTGAGGGATGCGGCTCAACTGGTCGAGGGCCTTCCTAGCGTGTTGGAAGCCTACCTACTGAGTGATGGCCAGCACTAAACACACTGGGTTTGGTGGCCTGTGCCTGTACTCCTCACTAGCGCTGGAGGTGGAAGCCGTCAAGTTCCAGGCCAGCCTGGAATAATAAAATAAAGAGAAGGAAATGAGAGGCTGGGGGGAAGGCAAATAGAGGACACATGGCCCTACAACAAAATACTTTGTAAATTTTAAAGTATCCAATCACAGTGTGTTGTTTTATTTATTTTAAACACTTTGTAATTTCACAGTTTGTGATTTAACACATTTTCTGGCCCATCTTCAATAAACCTTTCTCTGGACCTCACTGAAAGCCAACTCTTACCAGGCCTACAAAGCCTATACCTGGTGAAGTCACTAAGTCATCAGAACTTCCACCCAGAGTTCCGAGTTTACCTGACATCACTCACCTCTCCCTCCACTTGAGGTCACTTTCCTCAAGTTCTCTGCAAAGCAGCGTCTCTCTTCCCAGTGCCGCACTAGCACACACAACTCTCTCTGGCCAGCCGTCCCTCCCCGGGCAAGGGTAACACAAGCTAGCTCTCAGGAGCCTTAGTCACAGGACGGTGCACATGGAAGGCTATGGTTGAAGGCTGATGCTGGAGAGGCCAAGGCAGGAAGGTGAGGGGTAGAGCTAGCCTGGCAGAGATAACTGGGGATGAGCCAGGCTCCTTGGGTTGAGAGTAGAAGCCTGAGATGTGCATCACCACGCTTCACAGGGGCTTGGGAGAATGATGCTTGAGGAAGCCCATGCTAGCCTGGAGCAGCAGGGAGGAACCCCTCAATGCAGGAACACCACGGCCACGAGAGTCACTTTTTCACCAATGGGGGTATGTAGAGACAAAATCACAAAAATAAAATGCAAATTTCCCTACTCTTTAGCCGACAGACTAACTGCCTAGAGCCTGGCCCAGTGACTTGTGATGCCTTGTACAAACGAAACAAAAGAAAATTATTACCTCAAGTTAGTGAGTTGCTCTCTTCAACTTCATTCAAATATAATTCCACACAAATGACCCAGGAGGCAAAGTCAGCTAATTTCTCTTAACTGCTTTTGTAAAAGTACTCCTTCCCTTCCCTCTTAAGGGTATCATATTATCATATTCCCTCTCTCTCTCTCTCTCCCTCTCCCTGACCCCGCTCCTCTCCCCCCTCCCTCTCCCCCCCCTCTCTGAATCTGCCTGTCCTCCATGTTTCTGCCTACATTAGCTATTCTTTTTTTTTTTTATTTATTTATTTATTATGTACACAGCATGTATTACTGCAGATCAGAAGAGGGCACCAGATCTCATTACAGATGGTTGTGAGCCACCATGTGGTTGCTGGGAATTGAACTCAGGACCTCTGGAAGAGCGGTCAGTGCTCTTAACCTCTGAGCCATCTCTCCAGCCCCATTAGCTATTCTTTATAAAAAGCTTTTATATACTCGGGTGTGGCGCACGCCTTTAATCCCAGTGTTAGGCAGGCAGAAGCAGGCAGATCTCTGAGTTCCAAGCCAGCTTGGGTTACATAGTCAGACCCTGTCAAAACTTTTAGAGCAATTCTGTTCTGGTAAATACTTTTCCAGACAGGGTTTTTCTGTGCAGCCCTGGCTGTTCTGGAACTCACTCTGTAGACCAGGCTGTCCTTGAACTCAGAGATCCGCCTGGCTCTGCCTCCTGAGTGATGGGATCAAAAGCATGGGCTGCCGCCTCTGCCACCACAGGCCTATTTAAAGGAGGTCTGCTGGCTATATTCATACACTCTACAGTGTGAGCCCTTGGGGACCCGACCATTTCACTCTGCAGAGCCCAGAGGATGGAGCAGCTGCACTTGGTGTTCCTTCCCACCATTCCTTTATGCAACAAACTCCTGCTCCTACTGCAATACCCGCATGTCTCTCTCTGAAGTTTACTTCCTAACTCCTCTGACTGGACCACTTTGTCTGTTTGTTTTGATCTTTGGAGATGGGGTCCTGCTATGTGGCCCAAGCTGCCTTCCAACTTGAAGTCCTCCCATCTCAGTGTTCTGGAATTAAAGGCAGTTGCCACCACCCCCAGCTGATACCCTTCTTCATTTCTTCCTTTCTTTCTTTTGCATGCATGAGTATTTTGCCTGCATGTATGTCTATGCACCATGTGCATGCCTGGAGTCCTCAGAGATCAGAAGGGGGCGTCAGATCCCTGGGGTCCGTGGACAGTTGTGAGTCACCATGTGGGTGCTGGGAATCAACCCCAGTCCTCTGGAAGAACAGCCAGTTCTTAACCCCTGATCTCTCCGGTCCCCGATAACCCGTTTTCCAAGTTCCTGGTCCATCCTACATTTGCCTACATTACTGCATCTTATTTTATAACTATTATCTTACTCATACCTCCATCCTCCAGAGAGCTAATACTCCATATTTATTGAACACTTACTGTGTGCCAGATCGTTTCTCACCTAATCAAAAGAGCGGCTGAGGCCTGCAGAGATGGCTCAGCAGTTAAGCGCACTGGCTGTTCTTCCAGAGGCCCTGGGTTGGATTCCCAGCACCCACGTGGTGGTTTGCAGCCATCTGTAACTCAGTTGTGGGGATTCTAACAGCCTCTCTGGCCTCAGGCATGTGGTGCACAGCATACATGCAAGCAAAACACTTCTACACATAAAATGAAGTAAGAGGCTGAGAGACTCGTCTCAAGGTCTAGACCTCTAAATAACGGGAGCAGCTCTGTCTGACTCCAAAACCAGATGTTTTCCAGGCCGGGCAGCCTCCTGGACATGCTTGTCCAACCTCCACAGGCAGGGCTAACCTCTTCCTCTCCTTCTTCCCCCACAGCTGCATTCCATGCTTTCCTCGGCTGCTTAAAAGCATATCAAGCGGTACCAAGGCAGGGTCAGGCACAATGCGGGATAGAGTGGGGTGGTACCCCAAATGATTGATCAAGAATGAAGGCCCACCAGGCACATGCTTTAGTCCCAGCACTCAGGAGGCAGAGGCAAGACCACCTGGTCTACAGAGTTAATTCCAGGACACTCAGGGCTGCATAGAGAAACCCTGTCTCGAAAAAAAAAAAAAAGAAAGAAAGAAAGAAAGAAATGAAGGAGCAAAAGAATGGGTGCTCCATGGGGGAGACCGGGAGGCCAGGACTTTCCCCCAAGGTTAGAAGGGACCTCTACGGATATACCCAAGGCTAGAACTGCACAACCCGGTACCCAATTGCTCAAAGTCCTGGGGCAGCCCCTTGAGGCCCCTCTTTCCTTCCCTCGGTCTCTCCCATCCCAGTCCTGAGCAGGTCCAGCCTCCAGCCCGTCCTGCTGCTGCCCCCCTGTGGTCACAACCACACTTTGCTGCAAAGAGTTAGCTGTAAGGGACAAGGATGAGGAGAAGCCTGACCTCCTCAGTTCAGGGCCTAAATTCAAAGCTCAGTGTGTGTGTGCGTGTGTGTGTGTGTGTGTGTGTGTGTGTGTGTGTGTGTGTGTGTGTGTGTGTGTGCTGACAGGTCGGGGGTACACTGAGGGAGGCCAGGAAGGAGGAACAGGAGCACACGCACACACTCAGCCTTGAGCTCAGCAACCCTGGGCTCCTGGTCCAATCTGTCCTGGCAAACTTTGGGAGCATGCATAAGTCATTCCTCTCTGAGCCTCAAACCACCTCTGAAAGGATGCTCAGTACAGGCTCTTCCAGACCTCTTACCCACAAGCCAGAGCTGGTAAGATGGCAGCTCTGACCGGGGAGATGCTTCCAGAACCAGGAGCCCAGGGGGCAGGGGGAGAACCTCTCTTTGTCTTCTTCACCAAGTGGCAAATGGGATGCATAGGTCGAGGGAGAGGAGCCGAAGACAGCACAGTTGGGCTGAATGAAGCTCAGGAGGAACGCTGGCCCAGGAGGCCGAGGCCCTGGGTTCTAGTCCAGGCCTCTGAAAAGTAACAGTAATAACCATGCAGTGTAAGTTCAGATCTGATTACATTCTTGACTCTGTGTGGGATGGGGAGGGCCAGGACTTTGGTTCATATGTTGCCTAGACCACTGGTCTCCCACCGTCACCCCTAACTCATGTAAAACCATAGCCAACTCTTAATTTCTCTCTCTCTCTCTCTCTCTCTCTCTCTCTCTCTCTCTCTCTCTCTCTCTCCCTCTGTGTGTGTGTGTGTGTGTGTGTGTGTGTGTGTGTGTGTGTGTGTGTGTGTTTCTTTTCCTATTAAAAAAGTCTTACCTCCTTCTGCATCTAGCTCTCAGTGTGCTAAAAAGCACAGAAAATTTGAAAAGTTAATGGGCCCTGTTAGTCCCTCCCTCCAAAGATGCCTGGGTAAGAGCCAACAGCCACACTCCAGGGCAGGCAGTTCAGCCAGGCCCCCCAGCATTTTCCTCCCACCCCAAGGCCATGTGGCTTCGGGTTTCAGAACAGGGTCTCAGTGATGACCTCAGGGGTTGACTCAGCCTGCTCTGCTGGGTGCCCCCCTTTAGGGTCAGTGAAGGTTAGTGTCCTGGGTTGGTAACAATGTCTCCCAAGGGTGCACACCCTACCCCACCCCCTCCTAGAGGAATGAAGGGAGGACGATGTCATGGTCTAGAGGCAGGGCATCAAAACTTGGTGGAGGCAGAGGTCGGCCAGCCCTGTTCCTAAGCCCATATATCATCAAATCAAGCCAAGCCCCTCCCCACCCGTCCCACCCACCCTCCCACCCCACCCATCCCACCCCACCCAACCAGCTTTTACTTTCCCCCTTTTCCCAACCTTGCATAAAGGCACAGTCATCCACTTGTCCCAAGGCTAGGAGGCCAAGTAGCCTTGATTTCTCCTTGTCCTCATTCCTTCCAGGCTGGCCCGTAATAATTTACAGCCTACAACAAGCGCACATCAGCGCCACCCACTCCCCATCTCTCCGCCCACCCTTCAGGCTCCCACCCTCCCTGAATGCTCATCCATCTTCCCTCGCCCTCCAAAGCCTTTGGGGGCACCCCTCGCCATTCTCATATGGAAGAGACCCCCTTGGCCCACAGGCGGGCTTCGCACTCCTCTGCCATAGGTCGTTCCTTCCCCTGCCCCTCCCCCAGCTCACCTTTGCCCTTCCTGAAGTCGCCTCCCCCACCACCAAGATCTTACTGTCTTTCACCAGCTGGCTCAGAGGCCACTCTCCAGGTCCTCTCCACGTGCCAGCAGAGGCTTCCTGGCAGCATTAAGCAAGTACTGTTAGCATTTTGCTTGTGTTAAACTACTCCAGTCAGCCTGAAAGGCAAGAACCAAGGGCTGTAGCCAGGCCTGAGAATCGGTGCCCTCTCCTCCCCGTCTGCAGTTCGCAGGCACTCCCAGTTTCCCCTAGAAGTCAGAATTAAAACAACCACTGGCTTTGTTTGGGTTTTACTTTGATTGTGAGGCACCCTGTGGGTGCTGGGCATTGAACCCTGGTCCCCTGGAAGAGCAGCCAGTGCTCTTAACTGCTGAGCCATCTCTCCAGCCCCAGCAGCACTTCCGTTGGCCCTCTGTATCAAACAGTGAGCTCCAATCTATGGAGTCAGCCCACTCCACAGCAAAATATTTGAACAGTAAGTAGACTTGGTGGTATGCACCTGTAATCCCATAAGCAGGACACTGAAGGAAAAGGAGCCTTCCAGGTCTGTCGGCTTGGGCTACACAGCGAGAATCCGCCTCAAAACTGAAAGAGAAGGCCAGTGAGATGGCTCCGCAGGAGAAGGCGCTGGCCACCAAGTCGGACAACTGTTCGATCCTCCAACCCCCCCCACGGCAGAAGGACCAGCTCTTGGGTAACTTGTCCTCTGACCTCCACACACAAAGTAGCATCGATACGCTCTCCACACAAATAACAAAGAAGGAAGAAGGAAAGAAGGAAGGGGAAAAGAAAGGGAGGTAATTTTTAAAAAAAGGTTTATTTATTTATCATGTATACAGTGTTCTGCCTGCATGTATCCCTGCACACCAGAAGAGGGCACCAGATCTCATTATAGATGGTTGTGAGCCACCATGTGGTTGCTGGGAATTGAACTCAGGACCTCTGGAAGAGCAGCCAGTGCACTTAACTTCTGAGCCATCTCGCCAACCTGAGAGAAGGCTTTTAAGTGTAAGAGTTAGTTAGTAATAAGCCTGAGCTACTGGCTGAGCATTTATAATTAATATTAAGCCTTGGAGTCAATTATTTAAGAAGCAGCTGCCTGGTATTTGGGAACAGGCAGGCAGGAGAGAAACTTCCGCCTACAAAACCCTGTCTCAAAACACCCCTCCAAAAAACAAAACAAAACAAAAATAGAATACCTTCCTCAAAAAAAAAAGAAAAGAAAGAATGAACGAACGAAAGAAAGAAAGAAAGAAACAGCCCCCTGTGGCTCATGCCTATAACCCAGCAGCTGGGGACGAGGCAGGAGAGCCACAATCTGAGGCCAGCCTGAGCCTGTCATAAAACAACCACAAGGAAATGGAAGAAAGCCAGGAGGGAAAATTGTAAGGTTTTGGTCCTTATTTACGTCCTTTAATTACGTCATCAGCCTTCGCCGGCTTCCCAGCCTAAAAAGCGGTTGAGCCCTCTGTGGGCTCTCTCTCTGTCCCCTCTCCTTTGCGCTCCTTCCCCCCCCCCCCCCCCGTCGGTCCCCCTCTCTCTCTCTCCCCCCTTCTCTCTCTCTCTCTCTCTCTCTCTCTCTCTGTCTTTCTTTGTCTCTCCCCCCCCCCCCCCCACAATAAAGCTCTAAAAAGGTAACCATGGCTAAGATTCTTTCAATCAGCACGCTCCTCCGCGGGCACGCTCCTCCGCGGGCATGGCCGCCGCGGGCGGTGACCAGCCATGAGGGGCAGCTCGGCGGCATAACCAACAATGGTGCCGTGACTCGGATACACCACCGAACACCGAGGACCTGCTGACTGCTGCTGCTTGCCGCCTCTTCCCCCATCCAGCGAGACCGCGAGCGCGCGCGCGTCCCTCGCCGCCTCCGCTGGACCCCACACCGCCACCGCCATGATTCTTCACCACAGTAAGTCCGCCGTTCTCGCGCGGTTGTAGTCTGAGCTATATTATTTGCGACGGACACCCCGGGGGTGTCCTCGAGCTGCACCAGCACCGGCACATTTCCGTTTCTGACGAGAAAGTAAATGCTGTCTTGGTCTACCGGGTGGATCAACTGCGGCGCAGCTCCAGCCCTTCACATCCCTTGACGAAGAGGATGGTGAACTTGAGCTGATTCATGGATCTCTCTCCACTCTTTGGGGACGCCCAAGATTGTAGTCTGATCCCGGTTTGTTATTTTAATTTTTTATTTTTTTTCTCTCGGCTACACCCATGCGACAAAAGGGTGGATATATTGGTGGATAGGGGCGGGCACCGGTAAACCTGGTCTCATAACAGTGTAAATCTGGCCGCATAACAGAGTCGCGGGAACTTCTACCAGAGAACGGGCAAATAAGAGTCACTTTATCTCCAAGCTTTCTGCTAAAGTTCTGAAACCCTGCTCCTTCCCTACTTCTGAGTCTCCACGTGCAACCTTTTCTGTCTGACTTCCGCCGGAGGTGGGCGGGCTCAAGTGGGCGGGCTTGGGCGGCTTCTAGGACTCGCCCTAACTCACCTTAACTCCACCCACTCATCTCAAACTGCCTTGAGAAGCACAGACGGGTCTAAAAGCGGCTAAGATCCATACAAATAAGTTTACAGTAGTCAGGATGGCTCTTAAGCCAAAAAAAAAAAAAAACAACTTATAGCCTCAGACAAGTCTTCCAAAAAGTATCGGTTTATAGTCTGCCTACTGGCAGATCTTCCAAAAGCTGTCCTTAAGCCATCAATCAGCAGGAAAAAAAAAAAAAAAAAAATTCAGGACATAGAGTAAAATCCGTCTCTTGTTCCCCAGACCTCCCCGACTAAAACTTAAGCATATGCAGAGCAAGGCTCCTGACCCCACAGGCAAAAGAGTCATCTGTGGCATTTAAGGTGTGCCAGGGAAGAAATAAAAGCCCGAAAACAAAATTGCCAAGTGCTGGCACTCGCTGACTCCCAAAAGCTGTTGGGTCCCTGTTTTAAGTGAGAAAAAGGCCACGGGCTAGAGAATGCCCTGCCAGGCCATCGACAGCCTTGTTAAAAGTGCCACCTAGAAAGACAGAGTCAGCTGACTGCCCCCAGGCACCAAGATGCATGGGTACATCAAGCTAAGACCTTCAGCAGACCTAGGCTTGGCTACAGACATGGCAGGGAACCCAGAACGCAGCAGGGAAGCGATCTGTTTCTTTCCTTCTGGACACCAAAGCCACTGACTCAGTCCTGGGAGTTTTGGGATGCCACCTCTCCTTTATTGTCGGGTACAGAGGACAGCCTTACCACCTCACCTGATTTAATTGCACTTTCAGAGTTACTTAATAAAAAAAGATTTCCACCTAAAATAAGAGCTCATTGCTTCATTCCAGATCCACTGCCTGTGTTTCTCATGTGCATACAGACAGGGCCCTGGTCTTTGCCTTGTCCCTAATTCCAAAAAAAAAAAAAAAAAATTTTCTCATGTACCACAAGCTTTTCTCTTCCCAGTTTCCTGTTCTAACTCACTGTTCAGCTAATGGTACAGGACCACCACAGAACCGGAGACCAGAGATCATCAAATAAAAAACTGCAACAGCTAAAAGGTATTTACACCCCCAGACCCAAAAGCGTCTGGGCGCTACAAAAAGACTTTAATGTAAACATCTATTACTATGAGATGCTTTTAACAATTGATCTCCTGTCTCCTAGATGCTGAACCAGTAAAGGAAACAGGTACTTTAAAATAATCTGTCTCTGATAAAGCTTAACATGTTTCAAAATCCATAGGGACAGGCCAGATCTACCTCAGATAAATGTCAACATAAAATAATAATGATTCTTTTCTCTCTCTAAGTTTTTTCTGTGTCACCAGCATCTTGTCAAACAGAAAGTTCCCAGCCACAGCCAAGAGGGATACATGTCTCCAGAGCAAACGGATGACAGACAGCATCCCACAACGCCTGTCTACCTCGGAAGACTCCCCTTCTCCATTCCCCCAAGAGCCAACCAACGTCCAAAAGTCAGCTGGAAGCAGTTTTTGAGAGGAACGACGCCCCTAGTCCCATCTACCTGCTTTTTTTTTATAATAAGGGAAAGTCTGGGATGTAAGGTTTTGGTCCTTATTTACGTCCTTTAATTACGTCATCAGCCTTCGCCGGCTTCCCAGCCTAAAAAGCGGTTGAGCCCTCTGTGGGCTCTCTCTCTGTCCCCTCTCCTTTGCGCTCCTTCCCCCCCCCCCCATCGGTCCCCCTCTCTCTCTCTCCCCCCTTCTCTCTCTCTCTCTCTCTCTCTGTCTTTCTTTGTCTCTCCCCCCCCCCACAATAAAGCTCTAAAAAGGTAACCATGGCTAAGATTCTTTCAATCAGCACGCTCCTCCGCGGGCACGCTCCTCCGCGGGCATGGCCGCCGCGGGCGGTGACCAGCCATGAGGGGCAGCTCGGCGGCATAACCAACAAAAATGAACAGGAACAGGAGAGGGGGGAAAGGAAAAGAAGGAGAGAGAGAGAGAGAGAGAGAGAGAGAGAGAGAGAGAGAGAGAGAGAGAGAGAGAGAGAGGGAGGAATAAGGGGAGGAGAGAGGAAGAAAGGAGCCTGCTATGGGGACACGTGCCTGGAACCCCAGTTCTGAGGAGGCTGGAGCAGTGGGATCAGGCCAGCTTGCAGCTTTAGCTACATAGTGAGTTCAAACTAGACTGAATTCCATGAGACCCTGACTCAAAAACAGCAGAGCATGGTGGCACATCCCTTTAATCCCAGCACTCAGGAGGCAGAGGCAGGCAGATCTCTATGATCTCAAGGCTAGTGGTCTACATAGTGAGTTCTAGGACTGCCAGGACTACATAGAGAGATTCAGTCTCAAAAAACAAGAAAGAAAAGAAAACAACAACAACAAGCAAACAAAAACAGAAATGAAACAAAAGAAAAATTTCTGAGCATATGTGGGCTTTTCTCCCCTTATTACCCACCAAAGGATGCAGTCTAACAAGTACTTAGCATTCACATCACATTGGGTATCATCATAAGTAAGCAGAGGTGTTTTCACTGCCCGGGGGCCTGTGCTTTGGGAATATGTGAACACTGCGCCCTTTTATATAAGGGACTGGAGCATCAACCACGGGTCCTAGAAGGAACTCCCTGTATACATCCACAAAGGACTGTAGTCTACAGCTTGAAGATGCCCTGTCGCTGATCTCTCGGTGACTCACTGACGTGAGACACTGCCCTTCGTTCCCACTTTCAGGAGAGGCTGGTTGAGCCCTAGGGGAGTATGGACATCTCAGCCAGGCCCTGTGGGGGATCAAGTCAGAACCCGACATGTTAGATTTTCTGACCCCAAACTTACTCAGGCCGAAGTTCTAGTTAAGGCACCTGGCCCAGAGGAAGTGAAACAGTGATGGAAAAGGAGGTCATCCCAGGGGGAGGGGCCAGGTGTGGGGGAGGGGCCAGGTGTGGGGGAGGGTCGGCGGACTCAGAAATCGAAGTGGGATTCTGCGGCTCAGGTAGGTCAGAGCAGCAGCAGCAAGGCTGAGAGAGACCTGGTGTGTCTGGATTGAGGACAGCTCTGCACTCCAGGGGGGAGCCACCTAGGCCCTGTTGTAAGCATATGACAGACACATCTGTGGCCTAGAACAAGGCTGAATATAAAGAGCTCCTGCATCTGGGCGCCTTTGAGAGGTTCCCATGGCAACAGCTAGCTAGTCTGTGGTCTGTCCTTGGGCCCAGCAGAGGAGCCTGGGAGCAGCTCTCAAAGGTACTACGTTCCCTAACTGACTCTCGGGAGCTTCTAGGGACAGACAGGACCAGGGGTGACTTGTCATTCTCTCACAAGCGGAGGGCGGAAGGGAGTAGGGTCCGAGGCTGCAGGAGGCATAGAGAGAGGCAGGCCACGGTGGTAAAGGCTGGGTTGAAGGCATGTGGGGAACCTGGAAACTCAGCGGGAGAGGAATGAGAAGCGGGAACAGAAGAGAGAAATAACAGATCTCGGCCCCTGGGGAAGCAGTGCTGGGCACTGGCTAAAGGAAAAATAAGTTTTCCACTTAAAAGTAGGAGGCCCTGGAAAGGACGTGGTGGTACATGACTATAGTCCCAGCGACTCAGGCAGGATTGGAAGTTTGAGGCTAGCCAGGGATCTACAGCAATATCCTGTCTCAAAATAAAAATAGCAGGAGGTGCCGCTCCTGGGCTAACACACGGGGAGCCCTGGGTTCACTCCAACGAGAAGAGAAGGGGAGGGAGAAGAGGGGAGGAGAGAGGAGTGGGGGAGAGGAGAAGGGAGAGGGGGAAGAACAGAAGAGGTGGGGGGAGAGAAGAGGGGGGAGGCCCAAGACTATCCTCAACTCTAGCGACACCCCTACCAGGTTCCCAGAGCCACTCTGAGGGCAGCATCCCACCCCCTCCCCCCAAACTCCCAGGGCAAGAACTGAAACCTAAGCCAAACACCCAGCCCAGACCCTAGAGAGCCAACAGGGACCAGTGGCAGCACCCAGTGACTCTCCTAGGATCACCCTGCCCTGCAGTGCTGCCCCCAAGTCCGCATGCACAGGGGGCAGGGGGCAGGGTCCGCACTGCCGCCGACCCTTCCACACACGGACCCCACAGTCAGAGGAGCTCTCGAGGTCACTCTTCAGTGTTGCTGTGGGTTGTGCAGGTGACCGAGAGAGGCCTCAGAACCATGGTAGGTATGAGGCCCTCCTCCCATGGGGCCCCAATTTACCAGGTTCCCTGGCCTTCCCCGACATGTCCCTTGGGTTAATGGCTCTTCTTTTCTCCCTAACTCGGCAGTTTCGGACCCTGCAGCTGAGCCTCTAAAGGCTGTGTAGGAAGAGAAAGGCACTCGAGGTGCTCCCAGACTCCAAAATGTGTCATCCAACAGAAATAAGCCCTTGTCATGGAAACAAGAGGCCAGAAGGCCCCACACCAAAACCCTCTAGGAAACCAAAGAAGACCCGTGTATCCCCACCTCTAGACCCAACACCCCGAGAGACAAGGGATCCTGCCTGCCTCTGGCCTTGAGCTCTCTCCCAGCCATCAGGGCCACCTCAGCTGTTTAGGCAGGATGGTCTTTGAACACCCGAAGGTGAGCAGCATGCGCAGGACTAAAGCTGGCTTCCTCCTGAGGGACAGTGGTCCAGAGAGGCATGGAATCCAATCAACATCCTAGAAATGGAAGGCTCCTTCCTGAAGGCCCAGCCTACATCACTGATCTGTGTAAGGTAAGGCTCCTTCATTTTTTTTCTTTTTTTTTTTAATTTTTATTTTGAGCTGAGGATCGAACCCAGGGCCTTGAGCTTGCTAGGCAAGCGCTCTACCACTAAATTCCCAACCCGTAAGGCTCCTTCTTAAGTCTAACCAACGTTCTTCCTGCTGCAGGTTACATTCATATTAAAGGGTCTACGTTCCTAGGACCTCACTGGTTCTGATACAATACACAGTAGACTTAAAAAAAAAATATGTGTGGGCATTTTGTTTGCACATATGTCTGTATGCTTATGTGTGTGCCTGGTGCCCAGAGGGCCAGAAGAGAGCATTGGATCCCTGGGGACTGGAGTTACAGACCGTGGTGAGCCACCATGTGGGTGCTGGAAATCAAACCTGGGTCCTCTGGAAGAGCAGCCAGTGCTCTCCAGAGCTGAGCCATCTCTCCAGCCCCACACAACAGACTTTGCAAATGTCTGTGGAATGAGCCAACCTTGTTCCATTTCCACATGTCTTGTCTAGCCCCAGAATTAAACAAGCCAGTGCACTTCAAAGCCTTTAAACAGTGGTGCGAGAGTATTGCTAAATAATAGAGACCAATCACCTATTCTAGCGCCTACTCCACTCCCTAACTGACCCGGCCTGAGTAAGCCGCTCTACCCGCATGCCTTAGCCCCTACACTCCCTGGGAGATTTCCAAGGTAGTCTAGAAGCCCAATGTGCTACCCATGGCATAGAAGTTAGAACTCAGGGGGACTCCCTAAAGATCAGCCAGGGGCATTCTGGACTTCCTGAGAGCTAGTCAGTGGTAGGGGTCTGAGATGTGGGGTGGTAACTAGGGGCAGGAGGGAGGCAAAGGCTGAAGAAATGTGGAGCCTGAGTGCCACCTAGTGGCTCCCTCACCTCCACAGACCCAGGCACCAGGCTAGGGTGTTCCCAACCCTCCACAGCACACTCCAAAGAAGGGAACAACTCCTGTGTGGAAGAAGCAGGGTGTTTGCTTCCGAGCTTTATTTACTCTGTTCCTTAGCCCTCAGTCCACTTTCCGAGGATAAGAATACTGTGATGACCTGGCCTGAGGCTACCCAGCCTGGATTGGAGCCCAGGGTTCCACAGGGGTTCAGTCGGGGCAACAGTGAGGCAGTTGGTGGCTGGGCTCGAGGCTAGGCTCCTGGGGAAAGGTGGGTGAGCATGGGGAGGGGCTGCAGGGCGGGAGGGCTGGGAGCAGGACGGGAGGGCTGAGTGTGGTGTCTAGGTTGTACCCATCCACCGGAGTGGCCATTGCGTGGTGTCCCCTGAACTGACAGACCACCTCCAGTGGCAGCTCAGGTAGGGAGGCGAAAGCCACAGGAGAAGCATGATAACAAGGACACTTCACGCTCGGGGAACAGCTGCCTCCAAAGCTAACAAAACCCCAGGGCAAGGGTCTGGAGCTAAGTCTCCAACCAGCAGCTCCAGTGCAGGCTTGCAGGCTCTGTTGTGGTCCTGGGGGCTGCCACAAAAAAAGGAGAACAGCTCTCTGGCTTCAGAATCGTCCCTGGCAGGCTCCCCAGCAGGCCCCTACACACTCAGTACCCAGGGCCTTCAGCGTTTGCATGTATTTGCATAGAACCAACTGCGGTCTTTTTGTAGCAAAAGTGGTACCAGTGCAGGGCCAAGTGCTTTGCTGTCTTCTGTGAAGGGCACTCGAGGGCACTAAAGAGCCAAGAGGGACCCACTGGACAGTGGGAACACAGCTTCTAGAGTCAATTCCAGGGACCTTGAGCTGGGTGCTTGCCAAGGTCATCTGTTGCAGCAGGAGCAGAGCTCAGCCATGGTGGTAGTGGTGGGGATGGCGGCCATGCTCTTCCCTGGGCCCCACAACTCTGGGGTTCCAGGAGTGCTTCTCCTTCTTCTTTGACCTGTGGGGAGACGGGGAACAAGGCGGGGAAAGGCCTTTCGGAAACAGAACCACTGCGATGGGAAAGCCCTGTTCTTCTGGAGGAAGCCAATGGAGGGAGAGACCTGGGCTCCCTGCACGGACCCACTGGGGGAGGCCGGAAGGGGCCCTGTGGGTACAGGCAAGGCGGAAAAGGGGGCCCCAGCTCTAAAGGGGACCCCTCAGGACTGCTGTAGCCCTTCATGGGAAGACAGGAAATGTACCCAGAAGCCTTCTCTAAGGCCTGGGAATCAGGAATGAAGAGGACTCCATCTAGAGACCTCTTCTGTTCAGGGTCCCAATGCCTTCAAATCCCTCTCAGCTGTTAACACCCCCCACCCCCAGATTCCCACCTCTTCTTCAGCGCCTTGTCTCCAAAGAAGTGGCTGAAGATGAAATCCTCAAAGTCATCCACTTCATCGTCATCACCCATCTGTTTTATTGCCACTTCCTCCAGGCTGTCCTCCAGGGCATCCACAAAGTCCCTGAAGCGAAGGCGGTCATGCCTGAAGAGGCCATCTTCTCCAAAGTAGGCAGGTGAGAGGGGCAGCTCTTTGGTCAGCGGCCCAGCCCAGGGCAGCCTCGCCAAGTACGCTCTCAGCACCGAGGCCAGCTCCTGTTGCCTCACGGGGGCTAGCTCTGTGCCAAAGGCCAGGCCCTCCTGCCGGGCACAGTCGGCTACCCCTGAGCAGCCCTGAGGGGGCCTGTACTTGCGCCTCAGCAGCTCCTCCCAGGAGGACAGGGGGTCAGGGCCGTTGTCTTTCCCCCAAGAACGCTTCTGCCTTTCTCCAGAGTGGGTGTTCCCACTTTTCGTAGGGTGTACCTTGGGGTCCTGCCGCTTGCCGTCTTTCCTGTTCCCCAGTTCTTCTACCCTGGGCTTCTCCTCCTTCCACCCCCCGGCTGGTTCCCCGTCCTCATCCCTCCAGCTCTTCTTCCTCTCCCGGCCAGACTCCTCCTTCCTATGCTTCCCGTGCTCAGCCTTCTGGTCCCTCGGCCCACCATGCCACTTCTCCTTTCTACTCCACTCCCTGGAATTCTGGAAGTGGGGCTTCTTCTGGGACCAGGCCCCCGAGTCGTTGGCAGGAATGCCGGGGTTACGACCCCAGTCCTCCAGGCCCTGCAATGTCTGGGCCAGCACGTGGCCAAGTTCAGCCAGGCCAGCACGAGCTGGGGCTCCTTGGCCAGCATTCTGCAAGCCCCTCTGCAAGTCACGATGCACAGACCCCAGCAGCCGCCACTGCCTCTGCAGCTCCTGCCTCAGGGCCTGGGCCTCAGCCTCCAGCCGCTTCTGCTGCTCTGATAAGCTGGGGTCTGGCTCCTGTCCCTTGTGGCCTTGCTCCTTGGTGGCTTTGTCACCTGGGCCTCCACCCCAGCTGAGACACACCCCATCTACGCCCCGGACACAGTTAGCCTCTAGGCCTTGGAGTCGGGCCCTTAGCTGCTGAAGTTCTGACTCTAGGACCTGGTGGGAGGTCTTGCCCTGCTGCAGGGCCTCCCGGAGTCGGGCATTCTCCTCTTCCAGCCCTTGGGGCTGGTGCAGCAGGCTCTGAAGCTCTTCTTTCTGAGCCTAGAATGTAGTTAGGAACAGAAGAAAACAGGAGTCCTTGTCAGGGTGAGCACAAAGCCTTCTACCCCAGTTCTATTCTATTAGAGTGGGCAGGAGCTGGTTCTGTTGGTAGAGAGCCTGCTTAGTGTATGCAAGGCCCTGGACTTGAGCCCCAGTGCTGCCTTGGACAGCCAGATGGGTTCCTCCTCTTCTCCACCCCTAACCTGAGCCAGGTCCTGAGACGGTCATCTATGGAGTTCCAGCATCTATGGCGTTCCAGAAGCACATACTTTTTAGACCCACCAGAGCCCATGTCTAGCCTTCCTGGTTTCATTTCCATTTCCTAGATCTAGACAGGCACTGTCCATTGAGCCTAGCACTTGGCATGAGCCGCGGCATGTTCTTCAGATGCTCCAGGAAGACCACAGCCACCAATCAGAGGTGACCGGCCAGGTAAACAAGTACACCAGCCCTGACAGCCCTTAGCATGAGGGAGGTAAACAGACCAAGACACCCTGACAACCGACCGTGGTAAAGGTGAGTCTCAAGGGTCAGATGAGTAGGGAGAACTTCTCCTGGGGGAGCCCCACTAGGACATATGCCCGGTGAAGGTGGCCAGATGAACCCCCTCCCTCTTGCTAGGGCCCACCTGCAGCTGGGCCTGCAGCAGCCGGATATCCTGGTTCTCCTTGGCCAGCTTGTCCAGCAGAAGCCCCATGCTCTGTAGGCTGGGGCTACTGTCCGGTGGTACCGAGGCCTGCAGCTGCTCTAGCTCATCCTGAGGGCAGAAGAGCAGCCACTTCATGCTCCCTCCCCGGCAGGGCGACCCAGCTTCTCCCTACCAGGTGCCCCCACACCTATGGAAAACCCATACATACCTGCCTGTTCCCTACAGTATGTACCAACTCAGTCTCTGGCTCAGTATCTGGAAAGACCTGCAACTCTGCTTCCTCCATGGGCCCTGTGGGTAAGTGAGCCTCTGAATCCAGTCCCTTGATCCATAGAGCCCATCACCCCTCTCCCTGAACACACCCCATGGCTCACAGGTCTGTTGAGCTAAAGGGACGAAAGTCACCTTGAACAGCTGACAAGGTCAACAACCAAGAGATAATGTGCAGCCCTGAACACCTTACCTGGGGATCACTCCCCATACAGACTCCCATTAGCACCAACCCAGAAAGCGAGCCGGGACCTCTGCCTACTCACCGGTCTCAGGCTCCAACAGCGCACCTGAAGACGGAAACAGTCTGAGGAGGCTCTCGGGGAAGCAGGGAGAGGTGAGGACAGGCCAGGGCAGCAAGGCAGGGCCAAAGGACAGACTGGAGGCCCTAGCCAGGAGTACTACTCACCAGAGAACAGGAGGATCCCCAGGCCCAGAAGAACCAGGGTCCCCAGGAGACACATGTTGAGGGAGATGCCCAGCTCGCCTCCTGCACCCTCGCCCTTGGCCTGGTCCTCCACGTCCACAGGTATCATGGGTTGGGGTGTGCCGGGCTCCCGGCCCCTCCGTCTCCGCAGACCCTCCACATCCACGTCAGTGTCTTCGTCACTGCTGGAGCAGTGGCGGTCTTTCCAAACTGGAGGAAGGGGAGGGGACACGGCAGTGAGGCAAGTGGAGGACAGGCACAAGGGGAGAGGTGAAGAGAAGGCAGACACAGGAAACCCCAGCCCTGACCACGGAGAAGGCGCATGAAGACTGTCCGGTTAGGCCTAGGTACTGACTGACTGCCCTGTTCCATCCTAAAGGCGTCCTGCTCCTTCCAGAGTGTGCCTCGCCTCAAGTTTCTACACAGGATGCCACCCTCCTGGGTCCCTCGGAACTCCTGGGCCATCATGCTGCTTTGGTGTTGCCCTGTCCTAAAACTAATGATTTTTCTAGTACCTTCTCTCCCTTCCCATATGGTCATAATCTCTCGCCCACCCCACTGACCTCCCCTCGGTGGCCTCCCCAGTGCCCCGGGCTTGCCTGTCTGACTGGAAGTCCTCCCCCAGGGGAGGAAAACCACTCAGCACACTACCCTCCAAATCCATCTTTCCTAGTGCGGCCCCACCTCTGGTTCAGGGAGAGGCATGCTGCTGCCCGACTAACCTCAATCTCCCCCTCCATCCCACATCAGACAGTTGGACAGTTCTCCGCTTGACGGCCTCCATAAATCCACTCTCTTCACAGGCCTCATAGTCTCTGCCTTAGTCCTTAGGTCCTACCTCTGTTAGACTCCTGCAGCTGGCCCCTAATGGCCCCGGGCCCCAACCTCTTCCTTCCCTGGCCATCTTCCACAGATGGAGGGCAGGGGGAGGGTGTGTCTCCGGTCACCTCTGCCCCTGCCTTGGACAGACCTTGGCCTAGCCCCACTCTTCTGTTGATACCAAAGCTTTGGAATGTTTTCCCCTGACCTACTCTATGCTCAAGACTCTTCTCAAATGGCACCTCCAACTATGTCCCTGCCTCTCCCTCTTTCTTTTTTTGTTTTGTTTTGGGGTGGGGTGGGGGGCGGTGTTTCGAGACGGAGTTTCTCTGTGTAGTCCTGGCTGGCCTGGAACTCACTCTGTAGACCAGGCTGGCCTCGAACTCAGAGATCTGCCTGCCTCTGCCTCCCGAGGGCTGGGATTAAAGGTGTGCGTCACCACCGCCCAGCAACCTTTCCTCATTCTCACCCACCCCTGACTAAGCTGTCTCCCTGGAACTCCTTCTGGAACTGCTGAGTTATGAGTCTTTCTGGGTCTTTTCTCCTCTCTTTGTTCTCCGGCTCAGTCCAGTGAGCTTCTCAGAAAGTCTGAGCCTCCTCTCATTGTGGGTCCATAGCCCGCACGAGGAAAGGAAATGAAGGTTATGTTCAAGTCAGCAGTTCTTAACCTGGAGGCCAGCGGTTCTCAACCTGGGGGCTGCAACCCCTTTGGGGTCAAATGACCTCTGCACAGGGGTCGCATATCAGATATCCTGCATAGCAGATCTTTACATTAGGATTCACAACAGTAGCCAAATTACAGTTCTGAAGTAGCAACGAAATAATTTTATAGCCAGGTGGTGGTGCAGGCCTTTAATCCCAGCACTCAGGAGGCAGAGGCAGGTGGACCTCTGTAAGTTCAAGGTCAGACTGGTCTACAGAGAAAGTTCTAGGGCCACACAGAGAAACCCTGTCTCAAAAAAATGATGGTGGGGGTCCCCACACCATGAGGAACTGTATTAAAGAGCTGCAGCATTAGGAAGGTTGGGAACCGCTGTTCTAGAAGTAAGGAGAGAGGACATAATCAAGCAGATACAGGCCACCATTCAAGCTCTTAACTCCTCTGAGTGTCAGTGTCCTCAGGGGTGGTGATGAGGAAAGGGGGCAGGTGGTGCCAAGTTCAGGGCCTGGGCCCCTCATGTACTCAGTAGTGAGGCCTGCACCTTCTCCTACACTTTCGACTTATTTTTAAATCTTTGACATGTGTTTACTTTATCAAATGTATGAATGTTTTGCCTGTGTATGTCTGTGCACCATGTGCATGCTATGGAGGTCAGAAGGGGGCATCAGGTCCGCAGGAACTGGAGTTACAGAGGGCCGTGAGCTGCCATGTGGGTGCTGGAATCGAACGCAGGTCCTCTGGAAGGGCAGCCAGTGCTCTCAACTGCTGAGCCCTCCCTCCACCCCCCTCCCATACTTTCTAAAATGGGAGAAATGAGAGGTAAGAAGGGCCCTGACCTGCTCTGGGACTTGAGGGCAGGTTCTGTGGAGGGCTCTCACTTTCCAGGTCCTGTGTGTCTGGTCTCAGGCTTGTCGCCACAGGAGTCGCCTGCAAATCTTCCTGGGTGAGTGTGTCTCCGGGAGGCTCCATCCCATGACCATCACATCCCAGTGTGCCCTGATGGGGATACCGCTATGAGAAGTGCTCTTTCCACTTTCTTCCCAGCCCCAGCAAAGCACCTTACCTTGACCTCAGTCTCCTCGGGCAGAGTAGCACTTGCATTCTGGGAACCTTCTGTTTGGGAAAGCATCCCTGTGATGGAAGAGAAAGCCCAAAAAGAACCCACAGCCCTGAACTTTCCTTCACGGTAGCCTTCTAGCACCCACAGGCCCCAACCACTGTGGAGTGTGGCCGCTCATAAACCAAGATCAGCAAGCATACAGCCCTCCTCCCAACTAAAAAGAAGCCCCCGCCCCCGCCCTGCAACAGGATAGTTTATGTCCAACCCTCCACAAGGCCCCATTACCTTCCCCATTTAAGGTCCCAGCTAGTTCTTCGTCCTCTGCCTTGGAGGGGTCCGAAAGGGCCTGGGAGGCTCCCTCAGAGTCTGGGTCCATCCTGGGTTCTGGGCCCAGAGTCTCCACAGGCAGGTTCTATCGGGAGGGAGGTGAACTCTAGGATACTTTGTCAGGACATCAGGACAAAACCAGGAGCAGGAATGCCCTGATGGGAGATGAGGGGCTAGCTGCCCTGAGGTACCTCAGCACAGGTCTCAAACACTATGGCCTGCGCCGGAGGTGGTGGCGCATGCCTTTAATCCCAGCATTCGGGAAGCAGAGCCAGGAGAATCTCTGTGAGTTTGGGGCCAGCCTGGTTTACAGAGCGAGTTCCAGGACAGGTTCCAAAGCTACACAGAGAGACCCTGTCTCAAAAAATAAAACAAAAGAAAACTATGGCCCGCGCCACTGTGGAGCGATATCCAAAGTGTCTCTTCCACTCAGCAACTCCCTAACCTTCCTCATTGCTCCAGAGGCCAGGTTTCTGTGAAATCACAGCCGTGAGCAAGCATCCGGGACCAGGGCATCAGCCCAGCAGTCAGTCCCTGAGGGAGGTCAATGGTACTGGGGGTCCCTGCACCTGTCGTCAGTGCTGCCCTCCCCACAAGCCAACAACTCAACCCAGGTCACAGTTACGGTCTCACTGGTCCCCCCCCCCCCCCCCCCCCCCCCCCGAAGCTGTTCTCTCCTCTGCCCGACCACATAGTCATCTTCTGAGTTCTCTGGCCTTTCCCACTGACCTACACTCCCCTGACGGCCCTCTCTCAACAGCTACTGGCAGAAGCCCAACTACCCCCCCCAACAACTCCCAACCCCCCCACCCCCCACCCCCGCCACAGGCAGCCTGACCCCACGGCGCCAACTCGCAGCCTGGCCCTTTAGCTCTGACTACTCAGCTTGGCCAACTTTTCTCTGTGTATAACTCCTTGGCAGCTTGCCACCTGCCCACCCCAGCTAGAGGTCCACTCTTCTCCAGGGATAATTCTTTGTTTTAATCTCTCTCTCTCTCTCTTAATATCTCTCTCTGTGTGCAGGCACACGCACATACCACAGTATGAGAGTGGAGGCAAGAAATCAACCTCAGTGAGGTTAATCCCAGCACTCAGGCAGAGGCAGATGAATCTCTGCAAATTTCAGGCCAGCCTGGTCCACAGAGCAGGTTCCAGGACAGACAGGGCTATACGGCAAGACCTTGTCTCAAAGAAAAGGGCTAACTTCGCTGTCAGCCCTCACCTTCCATCTCTCTTGAGGCGAAACTCTTGACTCTCTGCTATATTTGCAGACAAGCTGGACCTCAGACTTCTTAGGATTCTCCTGTTTCCAACTCCTAGCTCATCACAGGAGTACCAGGATTACAAACCTGTACTCCCATATCCAGTGTTACTGGGTTTTGGGGAATCTGAACTCAGGGTCTCATGTTTATGTGGCAAGTGTTTTACCCACTCAGCCATCTCCCCCAACCCTCCAAAAATGAACAGATGAGAGAGGAGAGGGGGGCAGGGCATCTCTACATAGCCCGGGCTGTCCTGGAACTCACTATGTAGGCCAGGCTGGCCTCAGACTCACAGACAGCCACCTGCCTCTGCCTCCTGAGAGCTGTGATTAAAGGTATGCACCACCATACCTAGCTCAAGAACAATTTTGACCTCGGTATATTTCTTTGCAATTTACAAACCACACTTTTCTCAGGGTCACCCCTGCAAG
Source organism: Peromyscus californicus insignis (assembly GCF_007827085.1). Classification (NCBI taxonomy): domain Eukaryota; kingdom Metazoa; phylum Chordata; class Mammalia; order Rodentia; family Cricetidae; genus Peromyscus; species Peromyscus californicus. The sequence continues at coordinate 69,011,480 of NW_026294617.1, read as the reverse complement.
GCAAGGATTACAATTCTTGTTTATAATGGAGGATTGACAGGTGAAACTCTTGGCCCAGGTTCCCAGCTGTCAACAACGGCGCCATGACAGGAGACCAGGGCTGACTGAGCACAGAGCCTATTTTAATCCCTGCCAGTGAGCACTAGTCCTGTGTTCTGTCCCAGGGTCATTGCTGAGGTCAACTCCTCATCCCCAGCTGGGCTCCTAAAGGGTACCTCAAACTCAACATGTCTAAGTGGAGTTCTGTGGCCTCTCTAGCTACTGTCTTTTTTTTTTAATTGTTATTTATTTTTAGTTAATTTGTTGATAGAAGGTTTCATGTATCCTGAACTTGCTTTGTAGCCAAGGACAACCCTGAACACCCTGATCCTCCTGCCTCCATCTCCCAAGTAGTGGGATCACAGCTTGCTCCACTATGCCCAGTTCCTCCGAGTGGTTCTAAGAAGTCTCTCAGATCCCTCTGACACATCCTCATCATACCTCTCTAGACACTAGTTCCCAACCTACCAGCCCTTCTCCCTTCTTGGTGGTATCAGGAGCCCTCTGGCTTCCTGCCCTCCCCAAATGCCACCTGGAAGGCTGCAAGGGCTTAATAAGTCCTATCCCTGTTCCCAGCCAGCCACACAAAGGCTCAATCCCCTGCCGATGACACTGGGTGTTGGGCTCCTGTCCAACCCAGCAGCTCTGCTCTGTCTGCTCATCAGATGACGCCTGTTCTGGCTAATTTTATGTCAACTTGACACAGGCTAGAGTCATCTGGGAGGAAAGAACCCCACTGAGAAGACGCCTCCGTAAGATCAGAACTAGTCAAGCCCATGAAGCGTTTTCTTAATTAGTGATTGATGTGGGAGGATTCAGCCCATTGTGGGTGGTGCCATCCCCGGGCTGCCGGCCCTGGGTTCTATAAGAAAGTAGGCTGAGAAGCCATGGAAAGCAAGCCAGTAAGCAGTACCCCTCCATGGCCTCTGCACCAGCTCCTGCCTCCAGGTTCCTGCCCTGACTTCCCTCAGTGATGGACTGTTACCTGAAGTGTAAGCTGAAATAAATCCTTTTGTCCCAAGTTGCCTTGGTCATGGTGTTTCATCACAGCCACAGTAACCCGAAGACAACACCTGATGCTTCATCAGGCCCTTTGAGCCAGTTCTGGGGTTCTAGACTCTAGCTCGCAGCATTCCAACATGGATTACAGTAGGTCTCCACCTTACCCTAAGGCTCTTCAGTCTCAACATGGCTCCCTCTGTCACCTCATGAGCTCACTCTTGCTGGTCTCACACCAGAAGTCCCTTTCTTCTCTCAGCTTACCCATCTGGTCCCTTCTTCCCAGGTGTGGCTGAAACCCCAACACCAGAGCTCTGGGCCAGGTATCCTCCCTGCCCCTGGAGCCCCACAAGAGCCAACAGGGACCACAGATGACCGTCAGGCCCAAGAGAACAGGACAGACCCAGAAAGCAGTGCCGGGACCCAGACCAACCCAAGAATCTCTCAGAGGTCCTGACTTGGCAAGGTTAGTCGAGGGCTGGAACCAGTGCCTCGGAGGAGTCCAGGTTGCATTCTTGTGACCTGACTCTTCCCCCTGGACTGTGGTTATCAACCCGAAGGCTGAGGTATCCTGTGTTCTTTGCCAACATTGTCTGGTTTAGCTCTCTGCTGACCTTGGCCATTTTCCCTTGGGAATAGTATGTAAGATGCTGTACTTCTTAATAAACTTGCTTGGCATAAGTCATCAGCTGTGGAAGGCCTCCTGGTCCCAGCGATTGCTTTTGCCTTCTTTGTTCTTCAGTCCCCAGCACTCCCACTCAGGACCCTTACTCCTGCAGGTTCGGGTCAAAGCAGTCCACCCTGCAGGAGTTCCCTGCTCCCGTGTAGCTCCCAGGTCCACTGTTCCTACCTCAGAGCCAGCAAGCACCCAGCTGTTGTCTGAGTCTGGGCAGGAAGAGGTCATCCTTGCAGTGGTCCAGGGTTGGCAGAGTGGCCACCTGCAGAGAAAAGCGCTCTTAAGAATGGGAGTTCCAGCCGGGCGGTGGTGGCGCACGCCTTTAATCCCAGCACTCGGGAGGCAGAGCCAGGCGGATCTCTGTGAGTTCGAGGCCAGCCTGGGCTACCAAGTGAGTCCCAGGAAAGGCGCAAAGCTACACAGAGAAACCCTGTCTCGAAAAAACCAAAAAAAAAAAAAAAAAAAAAAAAAAGAATGGGAGTTCCTGGGCTGGAGAGACTACTCAGCGGTTAAGAACACTGGTTGCTCTTCCAGACGACCTGAGTTCAATTCCCAGCACCCACATGGCCGCTCACAACTGTCTGTAACTCCAGTTCCAGGGGATCTGACACCCTCACACAGGCACACAGGCAGGCAAAACACCAATGCACATCAAATAAAAATAAATCAATAAAATTAAAAAAAAAAAAAAGGAGGAGGAGGAAGAGGAGGAAGAGGGGGAGGAGGGAGTCCCCATCGGGGAGGCAGGCAGCAGTGGCAGGGCTCCAGACACCAAAAGCTAGGCAGGTGCCTCCACAACCCAGGCCAGTTCAGTCCTGCCCTGATCCCATGCTTTCCTATCGGGGTTCACCTTGCTAAAAGCCACAAGGAAGCTGCCTCTTCCAAGATCCACAGGGTCTTGGGCAACTGCATTGACCTTGAAAGGTCAAAGAGGCCAAAGGCTGAGAAGTCCAACCCCCTGGTGTTCTGGCCAAGGGGAGGAATCTCAGAGAGGCTGACTGAAGAGAGTGGGAAACGCCCCAGGTCCCATTCACAATACCTGGGTCCACCATGGTCCCTAGAGTCCTCCCACAGAGCCCAAGAGAAGGCCCAGCAGCCTTCTTAAGTGGTCTATCCACCATCGGTTCTCTGCACATTTGGTGTAGGGCAGTGGTTCTCAACCTGTGGGTTGTGACCCCTCTATCGGATATGTACATCACATTTCCTAACAGTAGCAGAATTATAGTTATGAAGTAGCAGCAAAATAATTTTCTGGTTGGGGGTCACCACAACACGAGGAACTGTATTAAAGGGTCACAGCATTAGGGAACCACTGGTTTAGGGGTTCTCAGCACGGGCTGTGCAAGGCTCAGCTAAGATTGCCATGGAAGTGAGTGGCATCGGCCAGGCAGGAAGCTCTCTAATACTACAGGCCTGGCAGAGCTAAGTCCACCTGGATGTACATTTAGTCACTCTCCTTTCCACCTTCTCTCCACCTTAAATTCTACAGTTTGATCTCCGGGATCTTGAAAGTGACTGAGAAGAGGGATCTGTGAGGATTACCATTCATAAATCACATTAAAATTTGCAACAAAAAAAGCGGGGGTGAAGGGGGGACTCTTGCTAATCAGCTTGGAGGGCAGCTGGGGTTGAGGTATCACCCCTACTTCCCAAGCCAAGCATAAAGCAAGGCTGTGCCCTTGGGCTAGGGATCAGGTGTGAGGATGGAGTGACAGACAGGCTGACCCACAGAGTCCTGGACTGTGGTCAGAGACAGATGAGGAACCGCCTCCCCAGTGGCAGAAAAGGCAGACCGTGAAGAGGCTATACTGAGAAGGGGACCTGGGGTGGGGGAGTCCGGCAGTTCTACCTTCAAAACCAGCTAAATGCTCCCTATCTACTCCAGCTGGGTTTAAGTCCTTCATGATTACCTTAAAATCTCCCACGGCTCTTGCCAGTCAAGATTCAAGTCCAAGACAGGTAAAGGACATCTAATGGTGTCTCCTAGACACTAGCACCCATCCCACAGGGAGACAGAATAATTGCAATGACTTCCTTATACCAGGTCCAAAAAAAAAAAAAAAGACCAACGTCCCCACCCCCTTCCTCTAGTGACACCCACACAGCCATTCTTGTTCAGCCTTCTGTCCTCAGCCCCTCCCCCTACTGTCCTGACACGTCCCATCCCCAGTGGCTGTGTGTGACTGTTAACAGGTGGCAGCAAGGAAGTGGCAGCAGCTTGAGCAGAAGTCCCTGTTTATCCCTGGCTGTTTACAGCCTGCTCAGGTCCTCCAGAACTAAGCACCATGGCAACCAGGGTGATGTCAGACTCACCGTCTCCATGGAAACCAGCAATGGTATGGTATTTGGGTCAACAAGACAAACCTTCTCAAACCTAAGCAGGGGACTTCCTGGAACCCCTGCACGCAGGGTCCCAAACCCTGATACCAAAAAGCATCCCTGCTCTCCTCGGCCAGTACACCGATGCCTTATTAGGAAGCCCTCTAGGAAACTGTGCCGCTGCTCAGCTGCCAGCTTTCCCAGCTGATTCTGCAGGGCTCTGTGACCTCTAGAAAGAAAACCCACTCCCTGCTGTCCCCCTTCCACTCGGGCAGGATTCAACAAGAACATCTTGTCAGCGCCGTCACTGACTTGTGCTGTGTCTAAAACACGGCTAAAGGGGGAGTGCTCCCACTCTGCACAAAGCTGTAAAGTCTGGTTTGGTACACACTTCCCTCTAACAGCCTTCTCTGACCTTTAAAGAGAAGGACCTGGGACCACAAGAACTTGCCTGAGTTCCTCCTTCAGAATCATCTACCCCTTCCTTCCCCGCCCTCAGGTCCCGGGTTAGGCAGTGTGTGGACGCCGGGGTGCCGACTCCTTTTCTACAGCTCTGCCCTCCTTTGTTATCTGGGGATAAAGTGGCGGTGGGGGGTGTCTGCCGGCCCACCCCCAGCTAGGGCTTTACCTGACTCTCGCTTCAGTCTTCAGCTTAACTTGTAGTAACCTCCCCAGGTTTCCAGCCCAGGACGGAAAAGAAAAAAAAAAAAAAATAGCGGGGAGTCACGTGGCTGGTGTTTGACCAGTGAAAAGTCGACTTCCCCGCAGGGGGTGGGGGTGGGGGTAACTTTGGACCAATAAAAACTGGACTTGAGCTCCCAAGGAGGGGAAAAGAAGATCTGCGCAGTACTTCCCCCTTGGTTTATGTCTCGGTCGGGGACTGTGGTCCCCAGCGAACTAAAATTTCTTTTTGACGGGGGGGAACCTCCCCTCTTTTCGAAATGTTTAGTGTCTAGTAGGAAGACCTAGAACTGAAAGGTGCTGTCTGATGAGACAGCAAGGACCAGGTGCCATGTTGGCTCCAGGATGGACAGAGACAGCTGGAAGATGGGGGATGGGGTCCGGTGCAAGTTGTGGGTTCAGAAATAGCCCTCCTGCCGGCAGGCTGAGGGTGCCACTGCTTTGAAAATGGAGGAAAGCTCTTGGGAGGCCGAGACAGGTTATCTTCATGAGTTCGAGATCAGCCAGATCCACGTAGTGAGTTTCAGGCCCGCTAGGGCTACATGGTGAGATCCCCGCCTCACAACCAAACAACAAAAGAGCAGCCGGCGGCGGGATGTGGGGTAAAACCTCCACAGGCGCGCTGTGCACGTGCCTGCCCTCATTACATCATACACCAACACAAGGTAATGGAAAAAAAAAAAAAAAAAAAAAGAGGTGGTGCTATAATCCCAGCACTGGGGAGGCTGAAACAGGAGGAGGAGGAGGAAGGCCAGCCTGGGCTACAAAGCAAGACTGTTTCAACAAATCCCAAACTGAACCAAACAAAAACGACGGAAGAGCTGAGGCAGAAAAACATCCACAAATTAAATTCAGGGCTGGATGTGACTCAGTGGTGGAGTACTGTGATCTCCAGCTTGGAAAATGAAACATCTCAACAATTTTAAAACTTTATGTATGTGGGTATTTTACCTGCATGTCTGTAGTATTAAATCCTCTGGAACTAGTTAGAGATGGTTGTGAGCTGCCACTGAGTGCTGGGAACTGAATCTGGGTCCTCTGAAAGAACAGAAGTGTTCTTAATTGCTGCTGGCCATCTCTCCAGCCCCAAAACTAAAAAAACGAAAAACAAAACCGAACCCCAAACCCTCGTGTATGGGAGTGGCGGTGCACACACACCACGGCACATATGCCATCAGAGGACCAGCTGCCAAGTCGGCCCTCGCCTTCCACCATATGGGTTTGGGGAATTGAACTCAAGTCCTCAGGTTTGGCCAAAAGTATCTGTATCTGCTGATCTATCTCCCTGTGTGCCCCCAAAATAAAACATTGAACTAACAAATCTGCTGGATGTAGGAATACTGACATTCGTGGAACTCCAGCACCGAGGCCGGAGGCCTTGGCTCTGAATGTCTGGCTTCCAGCCTAGCCCAAGCCTCGCTCCAAAAGCAAGGGTTCCCACATCAAGGGGAGGGGGAGCAGTGGAGAGCAGGGACTGCCCCGCTCTCTAAGCATCCTCCCAGCCGTGACACCGACTGAACAGATTAACAAGGGAGTCCTTGTTTGGATTTTCAAGTCATTTTATTAGTCCAACCATATAAAAAAGATCCTGTAACCACATCTCTGCCAACCCACTTTCTCCCAAAAAGCAGTAGAGAGGAACAGGGGGATGGAACCTCCCAGGAGCGGTTTACAACCATGGAGACAATACAAAAGTAACAACAGGTAACAGAGGCAAACAGAACCACAACACAACACAAGGCGGAGCAAAGAGGCTGGCACATGGGAAGTTTGGGAGTTGGGGGGCACAGAGTAAGAAGCAGGCCCACCCGCTTCCTCTTCAGCTTCAAAGGCTGTCAACTCCACCAGTGTCTTCTCTTTCCATGTGCCAAGTGGGGCGGGACTTAGAGGGCCTTCATTACCATGCCTAGTGCTGGGCACCGAGATCTCTCCCCAGAGGGACACACCCAAGCTTGCTGTCCTTACCCATATGAGGAACGGGCACATGGCCTAGCTGGAAAGAGGTAAGAGAAGCTGAGGGGGCTCCTGACCAGGCCTCAGTCCCATCACTGGTGGGGAATGCTACAAAAATAAGAATAAACCAAGCCTAGTTGCTGTATCACCAGGCCCACACGATACCACAGGATGAAAAAGGGCCAAGCAGAAAAATTCAGGTTCTTTTAGCTATTAGTACCATGGCTTTGAGGATCCTGCTGCCCATCCCCATCCCCACAAAGCCACAGCAGGGCCTCACTTGGATCCTTTCATCAGGGAAGGAATGAGGTATAAGGGCTTTGCGCCTTTCCAGACTTCCTCCTGAGAGAGGAAAAGAGGGCACCAAGAGCTGAAGAACCGCACTATCATAATGTGCGGGGAGAGGGGTTATGTCTCCAGTCCAGACTTCCAGGGGAGCCAATCTTCCAATATTCTGGTCAGTCAAACCACATATCCCAACTTTTGGCAAAAACATGGTCACTGAGAAAAGCCCAAGAGAAGCTGAGAAAGGACCAGTGACTTTGGTGTGAGGAAGATATCTCCTCAGCATCTCTTATCTACGGTCTTGACTCCCGGACAAGCAACTGCCCTAGTCAGGACCTCTGCTTCTTCTAAGGAATTTGGCGCTCTGAGGAGAAAGGAATAAGGAGGGTCCAGGGGAAGCAAAGGGGGAGAGAAAAGAGAGAGAGAAATCCCCATTTGTTTCCAGAACCCATAAAAGGGAGTGAAGAAACCTTGAACACGTGACTCCAAAAGCTACAGCTGGAGCCGTGGGGCTACATAGGTATTGTAGGCACGGGTGTTAGGGTCATCTGTCATCTGCGCACAGGACACTCTTGACGTCTGGATTTCCTCCAGCCCCTTTTCACTTGTCGCCTCCAGCCAGACTCTAGGAGGGCTCTGCTCAGCAGAGCCTCAGCCTCCTGGATCTCAATGCACAAGTTCCCAGAAAAGAACAGCAATCGAGGCTCCTCTGCCTGCACGCCTCAGTTCCGCTTCTGCTTCCGGGAACCATGTTTCTGCTCCATGGGGATGGGAAGCCAGTGGAAAAACGAGGAGCGAGCGCCACGTAATTACTCTGCCAGAGCGCGGTGAGAAATGTGCACTTCCCCAAGCCACCACACTGCAGTCACCCCTCGTTAGCAGCCACCAACTGCCCCATGCCCTCTCGGATGTAGACGGACTGGATCTCCTTGGTCTTGAGGCAGAGATCGCAGGCCCAGACTGCAGAGGCCTCGGTGGTCAGCAGCCCATAGGCGCTCTCCGTCATACCGGTGCACTCTCGGTGAAACCATTTCTGGCAGGAGGCCTCACACAAAATGGCATCCTGGTCATCGTTCACCTCACTCCGACAGGCACCACAAGGGTACACCAGGCCCGGGGGAGGCTGAGGCCCTGAGCCTCCGCCTGCCTTGCCAGGGGGGGCCAGACTGTTGGCATCTGGAGTGCCTCCACCTCGACCACTGCTGCTGGGGGGGAAACTAGGTTGGTTCCCATTAACAGCTGCAGCAGGGGAGCCTGAGTGGGGCTCCTGGGGAAAAGCAGTGGGAGCAGGTGGATTCAAGGGCTTCCCCCCATCCTCACCACCAGGGCCAGGAAAACCAGGGTCTGGACCAGGGAAGGGACTTGTGTTGGGAGGCAGGCTGGGGAGTCCCTGACCAGGTCTCTGAAGAGAAGGACCAAAAGGCGCTCCTGGTTGGGCAAAGCGTTGGGGGAGAGGAGGAGGACCCAGCTCCCCTCTAGGAGGCTGTCCCATGGTGGGCGAGATCATGGGACCAAATCCCCCCACTGGGCCCGGCATCATCTGCCCACCAGGTGGGCTAAAGTTTTGGCCCAGAGACTGGTTGAAAGGTTGACTGGGGAAGTTCATGTTGCCCGGGGGTGGATAGCCAGGGCCCTGAGGAGGCATATTAAAAGCTGGGCCCATAGGGTTGGGGGGGAAAGGAGGGGGCTGTCGACGAAGTGGCTGGGGACCCCCTCCTCCTCCAGTGCCATAGCCTGGGGGTACCTGGCCTGCCATGCCCCCCTGTACACGAAAGCCTCCAAAGGGCACAGGACTGCCAAGGAATGGAGGGCCTGCACCCCCCACCTTAGGGGCTCCGAAGTCATCCTCAAAGGGGTTGGAAGCAACCAGATGATCCACCATGGGAGTTGGGGGTGGTGCAAACTCCGTCAGATGCGAGTATGCAGGACCCTAGTGAAAAAGGAGGAAGACGTGAGGAGACACGGGAGCAAGCTGGAGAGCACCACGAGCATAACGTACTCTTTGAAGACTGACACAGCTCAGATCCCAAACTGTGACTGACCCTGGAATGTGACAGCGGGTGGAAGGTGGAGCCCACAGTGCAAGAGCACTGTTCTCAAAAACCACAACAAAAACCAGGCAGACGGGGCTGGAGAGGCAGCTCAGTGGCTAAGAGCATGAGTTTGACTCCCGGCACCCACGGTAGAGGGTTCAACAGCCTCCAACTCCAGCTCCAGAGGAATCACATCCTGGCTTCTTTCAGCACTTCACAAGGACATACACAGAGACCCATATGCATAATTAAACACAGTAAGATTTTATATATATAAATATTATATATATAAATCACACCAAAAGCCAGGTCTGACCCCTCAGTTTGTAGCTGAGGATAAACCTGAAATTCTCATCATCACCACTGGGCGGTGGTGGCGCACGCCATTAATCCCAGCACTCGGGAGGCAGAGGCAGGAGGATCTCTGTGAGTTCGAGGCCAGCCCAGGATACAGAGTGAGTTCCAGGATAGGCTCCAAAGCTACACAGAGAAACCCTGTCTCAAAAAAACAAAAACAAACAAACAAACTTCTCATTATCCCCATCCTCCTGCCTCAATCTTTGGGGTACTAGGGCAGACACGAACCACTAAGTCTGGTTTTTGAGATGCTGGGACTTGAATTCAGGGCTTTGTGCAAGCTAGCTAGGCAAGCACTCGATACTGAATATTTAACTTTTTTTGCTTTGTTTTGGTGCTGGGATTAAAGGTGTGCACCACCACACCCGGCTGAATATCTAACTTTTTAAAAAGTCTCTTATTTTCTCAACTTTTATAACAGGAACAACTGTTAAAGCTCTGTAGCGTTACTACACCACTTAGGAAAGACTCAGCAAGTTGGGCCTGGTGAGACATGCCAGTAATGCTACCTAGCACTCGGGAGGTTGAAGCAGGCGAGCTAAGAGATCAAAACCAAGCTCAGCACCTGGTCTCAAAAACAGTAAGAGTACAGGCTGGAGAGATGGCTCACAGGCTTAAGAGCACTTGCTGCTCTTGCACAAGCCCTGGGTTCTGTTCCCAGCACCCACGTGGTGGCTCATAACTGCCTGTACCTCCAGTTCTGGGCACTCTGATCCTCTCTTCTGGCCTCTAAGGGCACCTAGCACTCATCCTTTGGGTCCCCAGCACTGCAGAAACCCAGTGCGGTGATGGACATCTGTAATCCCACTGCTTTGGAAGGAAGAGCAGGAGGATCATGGATTTAAAGTCATCCTTGGCTACGCAGCAAATCTGAAGTCAGTCTGGGACACACCAGACAACTGTCTCAACGAGGGAGAAAGAAAGGAAAAAGGTGAGGCTGGGCTCAATGCTACCACTGAGACAGAACTAGGAACCAAGAGGGAAAGAAAGAAGGGTATTTCCGCTTTTTCCTTTTCCTGCACCTCCTGGAAATCACAAAAGGGCAGCCAGATAGACAGACAAAGTAGGAGGGGCTTCTAGGGACTACTCCCACCGCGGACCCCCATTTACCTGAGTGTTGGACTTTCTTCGTTTCTTTTCAGGGCTCTTCATTTGCAGACCTGGAAGAGCAGCAATAGGCAGACGGAGGCAAGTTTTCCCGAGGTTTCTACTGTCTCCTTCCTCCCAGCCACTCTCCAGACTCTAACTTCCACGTACACTTGCTTACTTATTTAAGAAACAGGGGTGAAATAGGAAACATGACTAGTGTGACTACACTCTCAGCTACATCCTACATCTTCCTTGAAATCAAAGTTACCCGGCTCCAAAACCTCAAGTGATCTGTGACACTTGCCCCCAACCACTAACCGTTCTCACCTGAGGCTACCTCCAGACCCCTAGGCAACCTCCCCATCCCCCAACCCTTCCATCCGAGGTTCCAGGGTCCCGGGCCTCGACCGCCCCCGCCCCACTCTGCGCTCTCACCGGCCTTGCCCTGCTTCCTCCCGGTGCTGGGCGGCGCGGGGGGCGGTGCGGGGCCGCTGCCTCCCTCCAGCTTGTCCGGTGGGGGCGGCGCCGAGGCGGCCATGGATTGGGGGACCCGAGTCAGCGTCGGTGGGGGATGGAAGCGTCCTCAGGCCGCACCATCGCCCGGAGGGGAGTCAGGGGCAGCGCAGCACCCCCGAGCTGCAGCAAGACCTAGACACGGCGAGGGGAAGGCGCAGAGCCAGAGCACCAACTGCACGCCTGCTCCAGACTCACCGCCCGCCCGCGGCTACAGCAACCGGAACCGGAACTCCAATGGGTCGCCGCCACCACCAAGCTCCGTAGGGAGGGGAAGATGGGAAGGGCCCAGACGCCGCACCCAGGAAGGCTGGGCCTCGCCACGCCACTCCTCCGAAGTGTAGCTAACACCGCCCGAGCTGGCCTTGCAGCTGTGTGGGGTGCACCACTCGACGGGGGCCGGGCGAGCTCCCCGTGGGCCTGGGGGCGGTCCGGACACGCCCCTTCCCACCGTGAGCCAGTCGCCTTTCACATACGTCCCCACCGCGCAGCCTCACTGCCCCCAAATCCTCGCAGATTCGGTTCCGTGGACAGGCGCTGGCTTTGAGCCCAATGGGCCTGGCCCAGGTGGGGTCCTCCACCACCTCCCACTGACAGCCCCCATCAATCAGACTTTCTAGAGATGTTGAGAGGCCGAGGTAGAAGAAATATGGACTTTAATGAAGACTATTTCCCTTTGGTATAAGACAGCCAAACCAAAAATAGGCCAAGATTGAAAACCAGTCTACCCTCCTTGCAAGGTTTCTGTCTTGAATGCATCGGCCCACAGGCAGAATGTAGGATCTGCAGTGAGCTTTCACATCATGACCCCACAACACTATTTAACCAAAGTTCTTCTCAGCTCTCTTGAGGAAGAAGAAAAACGAACCCTGTCCTAGTTCCTTTTAGGCCAGAGAGTAAAGTCCCAACAGTTGTTTAAAAAAAAAGGTTTGGAAAAGTCAACGAGGTGATGTATAAATGTAATCGACTATCATAATTTGTGCTGAAAAGTAAGCAACAGAAACAAAATCGGGAAAATAAATCTACAGCCCTAAAATGCATGTGTGTCAAAAAAAAAAACCACAGTGCAGTTCCAGACCGACAGACGGTATGGGGATTGTCTGCTGCTTCAGTCTCAACACCTCCACAAAACCCACCCCGAGGTTAACTGTACACATACTGGAGGACCATGTCAGTCACACACACCCATCCCAAAAGAGGGAGACTGGATGGGGTTGCAGGAAGAAGGGCTATACTTTGGCTGTGTAGACTAACACACATGCAATCATGGGAGGGGCAGGCTTAAGAAATGTATAGACCCCGTGGAGAAAAGGGAGCGAGGCCAGGAGGCACTGAGCAAGGCAGCGGTCCAATCCCGCCCCTCCCCCTGCCACCAGGAGGGGGCGCTGGGGCAATTTCTGTCTCTCTCTTTTTGGTTTTTGGAGTCAGGGCCTCTCTACATAGTCCTGACTGTCCTGGAACTCACTCTATGATAGACCAGGCTGGCCTCACAAATCCTCTTGTTTCTGCCTCCTGAGTGCTGTGATTAAAGGCATGTGCCACCAAGCCCAGCTTGGGGCAATCTCTTAAAGGCTGCACAGTCACAAGGCAGAGGAGATAGCTGCCACTCCTGCCCCCTTCTTCCCAAACCCAGGAAGAGATGCTGAGCATGACAGTGCTCCAGAAGCCAAGGGGTCAACAACCCCTATCCATGACGGGCCTGAGAACTCTGCAGAAAGTATCTGCAGACGTAGGAGATAGTCAAAGGCACAAAGTTTTAAGGGGATGCACAGGGAGCAGGATATGTTCAGAGGGATCTGGGGTACCCTGAAGACCAGGGGTAAACCAGAGGTATGATTATTTCCCTTCCCCCAAAGGGCAATTGCTCCACTGGGCCTATCAGCACAGGGCACTTTTCCATTGTAAGAACCCACCCTTTGGGGGAAAGGGCATCAGGTTGGCACAGACAAGGCCCAGGCAAGGGACCACTCTGTACATTAATACTTTGGTGAGGTTTGGGCAGAAGCAGAATGCTACCCCAGGTTCTGAACTAAAACCCCTCTCAGGTGAGCACCCAGTGTCCACACGGCCCCCAGTTCCCACCCAAGGCCAGACCCACAGAACAGAGGTCCCAGGAGTTACAGAACACAGGAGAAAGGGACAGAGGGCATCCAGGAAAGACTGAGGATCACGCTTTCCGATCCACAGGCTGCTGTAGACACAGTTCGCTGCCCGCAGAGATGATGGGCAAGTGATTGTCCATGTGATAGCTGATGAGATGACTGACACTCTCAAAGCGGTGATCCTTTGTCCGAACCTGGGAAGGTGGGAAATGAGAGGGCCAGTTCAAGTGAAGAGTTCAGGAAGACCTCAACCGGGGGGAGGGGGCGGTCAGCCATGATTATCTAGGCTTCTTTACAGAGAAGATATTCACACACAGGAATGGATAGGCCAGTGAACTGGGAGAATGTGAAAGGAGACATGAGCCCAAAAACATGGAAGCTGATAAGCAGTGAAACTTCTGACTTGAAAGAACTGGTATGTCTCAATGGAGGACACACAGTACAAATGTAGGAAAGAGGCCGAGAAAAGACACCAAGGTTGTAAGGTAAACCAGAGGCAGGTCAGATTTTGAAAAAGGAGGGAAAAGGACATTGAATTTGAAGCTAAGGGACTAGAGAGACTCTTGACTCCTCTCGAAAGAGGAAATTTGGGGTCTCTACTCCATGACCATCTGACGTTGGTGATGGGTCACTTCCTCACTTGGAAAAGGAGCACAGATCAGGTAAGCACTTCTAGGTCTGGGATTGGAGGACTGGTCAGAACTGTAAAGAACACAGCTCAGAGGCGGCCGTGGTAGTGCACGCCTTTAGTCCCAGCACTCAGGAGGCAGAGGCAGGTGGATCTCTGTGAGTTTGAAGTCAGCCTGGTCTACAGAGTGAGTTCCAGGACAGCCATAGCTGTTACACAGAGAAACCCTGTCTTGAAAAACCAAAAGAGAACAGCTCAGACTGAGGGACAGGAGGGAAGGAACCTCAGGCCACTGCAGGCAGATACCAAGTACCTAGAAGAGCAAAGGAGACCTGCAGAAAGCAGTAAGGAGAGGAAACAGTCCCTTTCTCTACTATCCCTACACATGCACACCTCCGCCACTCACCACGCCTTCAGGGTCCACTAGCAGCAGGTGTTTGGGCTGCCCACTCTGCAGGCCAGTGAGCACGTACTGGCCAGGTGTGGTTGTGCTCTCTCGCACCAAGAAGTCACCATTGAGCTGGAGCAGTGCCTCAGCCTCCCGCCGGCTCAGCTTCCCGTGGAACCAGGACTCCCCTTGCAGCTGCTCAGCCATGGACATGGACTGGGGAGGTGGAGGCACACGAAGGGCATCTTCAAAGGGCTCTAGGGGTGTAGAGAGATGGCTAGGAGAACGGGCCCAATATACACCCAAGACCCAGGCTCTGTGGGAAGTCAGGTAGTGAGACCAGATAAGCAGAAAAGGAGGAACGTGGGGCTACAAGAGACTCACTCACTCATGTCAAAGAGGTCTCGGGGTGCACTGCCATTAAGGGAAGGATTGGGAGGCCCGGCCCCACCCCCAGCTTGCCGGGCCTTGTCTAGATTCTGGATGTTGACATAGGAAGGGTCATCGAAGAGTTCTCTGCCTGTTAAGGAAAGACACAGACTACGTCAATCCCAGACCTGCCTTCTGTACCCATCTCTTGTCCCATTCGGCAAACTGTTCCTACCTGGGCAAGGTGGGGGAGGCAGCATCTGTTTACGGACTTCAGGGTCTCCTGCAGCATGCTGCCCTACAGGCTGTAAGAAGGAAAATCAGGTGAGACCCAGGTCCTAGCCACCACCCCCACCCTAGACTGGTGGTCTCCATCCTAGAAGCTTACCAGCGTAGCTCCCAAGTGGCTGGGCATCTGGGCAGTGGGCAGAGAGGGTCGAGCAGCCCCTTCTCGAAGCCTCATGTCTACCACCCCGCCGAGAGGGGGTTCCTTCCCTGGGAAGTCATTATAGTACTGATGGTCGGGTGGCTCTTCCTCCTCCTCATCCCAAGCTGAGCCGTCAAAGCCAGCCATCCTGAGAAGGGATGGATGGAGTGAGGCCGGTGTAAATATGTGGTGGCCAAGAGACCCAGGAAGGGAAGAGAACCGTGACCACACACTAGGCATCTACTGTGGGTCAGATTAACTTGGTTTTAAACCAAAACCTCGCACTTTGACAGCCTCGGTATCTCCTAAGAGGGACAGAAGCACTCCTGAACACAGGGATGGATAGCCAGGAAGGCCTAACGTACAAAGTCCCTGATGGTCACACTGTTTATCTCTCGAAACGTGAAAAAAGAAACATGGGGGGTCTCAGATAAAAGAGATGCTCTGGAAATGACTCAGTAGCTAAAGTGTGAGGGTCAGAGTTCAGATCACCAGAACCCATGCACAAGCCAGGCCACCTGTATAAGAATGGGGGCCACCTGTAACCCCAGACAGAGACAGGCTCCAGAGCAAGCAGTTGCTGCTAACCATATCTGGCAAGCTCCCGGCTAGGGAGAGATCCTGACCTTCAATAAACAAAGTGTGACCCAATAGAGGAAGACATATGATACCAACTTCAGACCTCTACATGCACACACATGCAGGTACATATTTGCACATATAACATATGCCCCAACACAAACACACATGCAGAAAAAAAACCACTCTTCTCAATCTAGATTTGTTTTTTTGTTTTTTGTTTTTTTGTTTTTTCAAGACAGGGTTTCTCTGTGTAGCTTTGCACCTTTCCTGGAACTCGCTTGGTAGACCAGGCTGTCCTCAAACTCACAGAGATCCACTTGCTTCTGCCTGCTGGTACTGGGATTAAAGACACGTGCCACCAGCACCTGGCTAAAATCTAGATTGCTAATGACCTTCAGAAGCAGGGAAGCACAGAGCAATGAATGGGGAAGTATGATGCTCCGGGGTTAAGAACACTGCTCATCTTTCAGAGGACCCAGGTTTGGTTCCCAGAACTCACATGGCAGCTCACAACCACCTTTAATTCCAGTTCCAGGGTATCCAATGGCCTCTTTTGGCTTCCACAGGCACTGTATACACTTACATACATGCAGTAAAATACACATGTGCATAAAATAAAAATAAATCTTTAAGGGAAAAAAAGAGTATATGAGAACACAGGGATAGGCTAGAAATGAGGAGCCTGAGCCAGAGTCCATCCAGCTAGGAAAGGCAACCTAGTGGGAGGTGCTGGAATATAACCTCACCCTAGGCAAACAAAAGGAAGAACTTGTCCCTGCAGCAGACCTGGCCCTCAACAGACTGTCCTGCTGAGCCACTGGAGACCTAACACAGTAGCAAGAGGGAGGCAGGGTCACATAGGTCATTACCTTTTCTGAACTCTTGGAGCTCAAGCATGGGAAGAGAAAACTACTTCCCAACCCCAGCCTGAGGCTCCCAAGCTGCATCCCACTCTTTACACAGCTCACCTGTCATGGGGGGTGACCAGCTTGGGTGGATTCCTGAGATATTGTTTGAAGCGCAACTCAAAGGCCTGACCGATGGTGCTGATGACATCCTGAGCAAGCCCTTCAGGACACTCCAGGATATGGCAGGCTAGGGGCACAGTAGAAACTACAGTGAGCTCTGAGGTAAGGTGTTGGGAGGACATATGGGCAGGAGCCTCCCACCCCCCAATCCTCAGCAGAATAGCCCTATCAAGTAGAGTAGGGGAAGTGATCCCACATGCCTCTCAGAGAATTGGCCCCACCCGGTGTTGCTCACAGGCCTCACCTCTCTGATTTACAGGGTCTTTGGCAACATAGGCAACATACTCAGCTGTGTCCTAGAGAGGAGAGATTCAGAAGAGACCAGTTAGCTAAATTTTACAACCCCATCTTACTTGACCCGATAAGACTCTGTCCTTTTCAGCATTTCCACAATCCTCCCTCTCCCTCTCTATCTCTCTCTCTCTCTCTCTCCCCCTCTTTTGGTTTTTCAAAAAAGGATTTCCCTGGCTGTCCTGGAACTTACAGGGTGCTGGGATTAAAGGCATGTGCCACCACGCCCATCCTCTGGCCAGTATCTTCCTTCTTAGCCCCTAGTCTCTCATTCCCCCACCCCCATCTTTCCTCTGTTCCCCAACTCACCGGATCCCCACCAGACGCGAATGAGATAGATTGCATGTGATGGTTGGCAATGATCTGATGAGGGCAGGGGATGGAGAAGGGAATGGCAAGTGTCAGGCAGCCTCAGAGCTCAGTGTGTCTCCTCACCCCAGCTCAGAACCTTGGAACCCCAGTCTCCCTCTCTTGGCTTCCAATCCTACATTCTCCTAATTTCATTCTCTTTTTGGGGGGGCAGGGGTGCAGGGTCTCACTATATAGCCCTTGCTGGCTTGGAACTTCCCCTGCCTCTGCCTCCTGAGTGCTGGGATTAAAGGGGTCACTATACCCGACCCCTGTAATTTCTTCCTTCTCTACTCTCCAGTTGCTCCTGAGGATTCCAAAATTTGGCCTCCAGATCCCCCCTTGACCCTCCCATAACTACCCCTGGTCCCTTCAGCAGCCCACCCACCTGTTTGCAGTCTGCTGCCATGAGGTTAAGGCTGCTGGTAGACACAGTGAGAGTGATTGGCATTCCAGCGAACTTCAGGTTACTCCTCCCCAGGATGGAGCTGAGTGGGCGGCTACAGGGCTAGGAAAGGGTCCCAGGAGAGTCTCAGAATGTGAGGCCTTCTTCCCGCATGCCTGCATCCGCCTTCTTCCCGCCCTCCACCACAACCACACATACCTTCCTCCTCCTCGTTGCCCCTTTGGCACCAGGCACAGCCTCACACACCAAACTGATGGCCTCCCTGGAGGAACAGGGGTACTCAGACCCACCACTGGCCTCCCACCGCCTGGGGCTGCCACAGAGCTGGGGGAGGGGAAGACCAGGCCAGACTCCCAGAGCACTCCAGGCTCTTTGTCGTGGTGGATTGAATTAAGGGCCTTTAATATTTGATGACACTGAGGGGCCGCTTCCTGGCTGATTGGGTTAGGGCCTCAGTGGCTATGGCCCCACCTCTTCCCAGTTACCAAATGTTCCATTCCCTTCCCCAAAACAACAGCAACCTCGACCCCACCTTTTCTAATCCTTCTTCCCATAATCTCCAAGGTTGGATAGGAAAGGTGGTGTTCCAGACCAGAGTTGGCACTTTCCAGTCAGTCGCATTTCTGTAACTTTCTCTAAATTCTCTTGGCCACCCGATGAGAAGTCACCATCAGCACCACCACCAAATGCCCAACTTCCCTCCTCCCCGTTACTGAGACTTCTGTGACTTCACTAATCCTAGGACTCCAACAATATACCTGCCTCTCCACTAACCTGGTGACCTGAGTCCGGGTATTGAAGTCAAGGGCTCGCATTGACTGCAGGACCTCCACACAACCCATGTACTGTGGAGGAAGGAGGCAAGAATGATCAGCGGCCCCTCCCCCTCCCCGCACTCCCCACCCTTTGCAGAAGGTTCTAGGACTTTGTCCTATGTAGTCCCTAACAGGAGTAAAGGTGAAGTAGACTTCCCATTGCCTGGGGCTACCCCAATAAGTGAAGAAGGGCCACCAAAGAGGGCCTTCATGCCCTGTGGAGAGAGACTGTGAGAGGAAGAGCAGGCACTGGGTGGGATGCAGTGATACCTCTGGACAAGGGAGGAGGAGTCTGGAGGGAAGAATCAGAAGTCAGTTTTCATGCAACACTTAAACGCCTCCGATGTGCCTGGGCATCGCGTAAGCTGGGAGTAGGGATCAAAGGAGGAAAGGGGACCTGGGCAGAAGATTCCCAGGCTAGAACAGAAGGTCATGGAACTGGAGAAGGGATGTGGCAGGTTTAAGAGCTGGGGGACTAACAGAGATAGATGTTGGGGGAAGAGCAGAAGTCCCAGCAAAGCTGGAGTGAGCAGAGGAACTGGATGGGGTGTGGGAGGGGTGCAAAGGAGGATGTTCACTCACCCGAACCAAGTAGGAAACCCCAGGTCCCATGACTTTTTCGTTGGGATGCAGCCAGCCTCGTGTGGGCTTATTGACAAAGCTCCCGTGTCTGGTCCACTCCTCGCCCCCCAGCTGGCCCCCTTCTACCCGAGTCCTGCGCCCGCCGCCTCCACTCAGCTTGTTCATGTCCTGGAGGAGGGGCAAGAGGCCTGTGTCTCGGAGGGCTGCCCCTGCATTCCCCGCCCCATCTTCAGCAGCCTTTCCTGGCTCCCCCTTAGGCCCCAGGCGCCCCCCAGCAGGATTGGCCAGCTTCAGGTTGCTCATCCGGGGAAAGAAGGAACACAGGGTAGTCGGACTATCGTCCCCCGGCAGAGGAGGCAGAATGGGTCCCAGGGATGAGGCTGATGGGGAAGGCAGCTCTTCTGTGGGGGTAGACCCTGAAGCCCCCTCCTCCAGCGATGACAGAGACTCATTTCGAAGTGGGTTGTACTTCGGCTTGGGGGGTAGAAGATCCATGGCTGGGGTGAGAAGGGGGACTGCTGCCTGGCCCGGCCCGGCCCGGCCCCCCTGCCAAATTCAGGCAAGGGGGCCAGGCAGGGGGCATCCCCAGGCCGTTAGCCTGGTCTGACCTCTGCAGCCTGGTGATAACAGAGGACCTAGGGAGGCGAAGGACAAGTGGCCTCTGCTCTCCCACGTCAGACCTAGACAGTTTCAGGCCACATCCTTGCCCAGCCCAGCGAGGAAGCCTCTTATGGCTGAGGAGTACAGGCTGGACCCAGAGCTGACTGGCTCCTCCCCAGGGGCGGGGAACTAAGAAGAAAGACCAATCCCAAGGACAACGCTGACTCACGGGCTCAGAGGGGCTGAGACACGTCCCCGCACGATTTGTGCTAGCCAGGCTACTCTCCCTTGCCCAATACAAACAACTGGTAGTCTGTCTGGGGAGGAGCAAGGTGCCAGGTAGGAAAGAAAGATGGAAGAATAAGAAAAAGAGAAGAAAAAAAAAAGGAAGGAAGGAAGGAGTTAAGAGGAGCTCGGGATCAATCCAAGCCGACATGGGCAAGCCAGAGAGAGCAGGAAGCCAGGGAAGGCCAGGAGAGGGATAAAGGAGGAAACAGAAGCTGCTGAGGGTGGAAAGGGGGTGGGGGTGTCCCAGAGTTTAGCATTTCCCTTACAGCCCAGACCATCCCCCACCCCCACCACACAGTGAGTGAGGTGGCAGCCCCAGGGAACCTGGGCCATTAGCATCCTTAGCCACAACAGCTGTGGACCAGAGCAGGCAGCCAGGAAGGGAAAGTAGTCCCAGTGGGTGGAGATCGAGGCCCAGAGGGAACTAGGAGGAATAAAGGCCAGTTGGGGTGCTGCGTCTGGGAGCTACCAGCAAGAGCTAGCGCAAGCCTGCTCTTTACACACGCCACCTACCAAAGACCAACGGACTTCTTGCAACCCCGTTCCCACTGGCCTAGTGAGGAAAGCCAGAGGATACAGAGGGATCAGGCTACCCTTGGACCTACAGGCATACTTGTCTCCTGGTAGACTGTAAGCTCCGCCCAACAGGGTCCCTCCTACTAGTATGGGGGTTGGCCTTGAGGTAGGACAACGGAACACAGAACTGGTGCCTACCAGCCACAAAGGGATAATAGGGCCATAAACAATCTGTGTTAATAGAGACAGGAAGGAGAAAGGGATACCAGACGCTGGGATCTGGCCATAAGTGCATAACACCACCAAAGCCATATTCCTTTGCCCACAGTTTCCTGCCACAGCTCTGCAAAAGGCCATCAGGAAGTTAAAGTGACCAATCAGCATTGCTCCAGAATAGACTATCACTTATTTCCTGAAGAAAAAAAAGTAATCAAATACAAAGGGTAGAAGATAGTTCCCTATAGGCTCACCTCCAAACTACTCTTAAGTTTATTTTGGAGAATTAAAAACTGTATGATTGTGGTTAACAATACCAGCACTTAAAACGGGTTGAATATCATGCTTTACTCTTTCAAACCTGGCCTTAGACCCCCATCCCAGGAAAGCTGTTACTGAACACCACACCTCTTCCTGAAAATAAATTCTGTCAGCTCTTAAGAGAAGAGGAGGAAATTCTGCCACAGCCATACACTTCCAATCACACAAACACACACTATGATGTCCTTGTCTTGGCTTTCTCTGGGAGCGTTCATATCCAGAGGCAAGGAATGACCAGCAGTGTGTGCATTTGGAAGAAAGGGAAGCATGAGCCTTTAAATATGCTTAAAGAGATGGCAAATTGCCTACCGGACCAAAGCTAGGTAGTAGCGACTAGGGAGAGCCTTGTTTTGCACCTCAGCCCAGCAGGGAGGAAGCTGGAGCGGCAGGAAATAGCAGGAAATGGCGAAAGCCTCAGGAATGTTTCCAGCAGGGAAGGTTGGGCAAGTGAGGTCAGGATGAATGCCAAACAGGAGTTATCTGGTTAGGGGGAGGGGTCCTTTAAAAACAACGGAAAGGACAAGAAACCCTACTCCTGACTCCAAAACAGTTTTTCTTCTGATGGCAGGAAAACTTTGACTCCTGTTAGGTTCACACAAATCCACACTCAGTCCAATCCAACCATAGTAAGGTGCACCTATGGCTGTCTCAGGAACAGGGTCTGCCACGGGAAGGAGTCTCTAAGCCACGCTCTCGTCCATTCTGCCATAAACGAAACCCAGCCCCTTCAACCTACTTCACAGTCAAGAGAAGGTTACGGGGGAAACGACACTGCTAATAATCTCACTCCTTACAACCACAAATTTCCACCTCCCACCTGATGGAGAACGAGAGCTCAGGAGCATTAAGCCCAAGGCTTAAAGAAAGGAGAGGGATATAGAAGCGTCCGGGACGTAAGACCAGGGCTTTGAGACATGGACCCAAGCTCAACAGGGAGAAGTCTCCCGAGGCGGGGGGGACCTGGTCCCTGACCAGGAGTCTGCCACATTCCCGGGACCAGACGTGGCCAGTGGAAGGGGCGGGGCCCCGAGGGGGCGGGGCCCCCCGAGAGGCGTCACTTCTCCTAAGCCGAACCGTTCCTTCCAAAGCCAGGCTTTGCCCCTTTGGGAAGCCAGGCTTTAGACAGACTAGGTTTAGTCGAGACTCCTGAGAAGGCAGTTTCAGAGAGCTGAAAACTCTAATCCTGTGGAGCTAGGAAAGCCTGTCCGGGGGTGGGATTTCCAGGAGAGTGGGACCACAGGGTGTGGTCGCGACAGCAAGAGACAAGTAGGGGTTCGGGGGAGCCCCTTGAAGTTGGAAGGTGGGACTTCCGGGGAGGGGGTCTCGGGGGCGGGACTGCTACAGCAAGACCGGAAGTAGGGTCCTGGGAGAGGGGTTCCGGGGTGGAGGAGGAGTGGGTCGCTACAGAGAGAAAGTCTACACTCACCAGGGTCGCATGGAGTCTCCGCACCGGACCGCGGGCCGATCTGGTTCCGGATCGCGTAGCTGTCGGCTTAAGTCACCGCCCCAACTTTCTCCCCCGGCCTCGGCCTCCCCAGATAAACTTTATTACACTCACTTCCGGCCTCACTAACCCCTGACCCCCTACCTCGCCGTCCCTCCTTTACCCGGCTGCTTTCCAAAGCGGGCCAATGGCTGCGTGAGCAGGCGCACGGGGCTCAGTGGGAGCCAATAAGAGTCCCGGTTCTGACCCAGCTCAGGCTTCGGAAACCTGAGCACGGCACTCCATTTACGACTCGCGGAGACGCCAGTGCAAGCCAATCGGGGACTTCAAAATGGAGCTGTCCCGCCTTCGGCCGGAGAGACCAATAGGAAGTGCAGGCGGTGTGTTTGAAAGCGAGGCCAAAGAGGGTGGGAGCGCGTGCTGCTGGGAGTTGTCTGGAGGCCAGCGGCGCGGGGCTGGGCGCCCGCGGGCAGAGCAGTCATGTCGCACAAACAGATTTACTATTCGGACAAGTACGACGACGAGGAGTTCGAGTACCGGTTAGTGCCGGCGCGGGGACTGCAGCCAGGTTGTGCGCCTTGACTCAGGAGAGCACGGGAGGAGTTAGTGACCTAGGCCGGGGGCGGCGGGCGGAGGGGGGGAAGGGTTGCAGTGTAGAGCCGGCGCGTGCGCAAGAGGTTTGGGTGGGTGGGTGGGTGGGTGGGGGAATTGGTGCCGTCGCACGGCGCATGCGCGAAAGGTAAACGGAGGCCTTAAAACAATGAAAGGGGAGTTTGGAGTTGGCCGGGTGTTAAATAGAAGCGTGTTGGAATTTACCTTTGGGAACTTTCACATCGCTCGCACAACTTGGTTGGTGCAGGTTAATTTGCCTAATAGGAACTGCTCCCTTTACTGAAATTCCAAAGTCTGCCGGGAGAAAGAAGGTAGCCAAAGCGCAGCTGAAAGTTTTGTGCTCACAATGAAAGGACAGTTCCGTAAGGGCGTCACTGTCGGTTATTAGTGTATTAAAAAAGAACAGGAGCGTGGTTGTCAGTCAGCCTTGTTTTAGGTAGCGGGTTTGCAGGACTTGAAGTGGCATGAAGACTGTGGACGTAGGTAGATACCCCTCAAATACTTGAGCATTTATGGCGTGCATACAGGTTTCAGGTGTTGTGTTAAGGTGCAAGGTAAGCCGCTAGGGTAGTTCACACCTTTAATCTCAGCATTCTGGAAGCCGAGGCTGCAGGGCTGTCACAAGTTCCAGGCAGTCTGGACATTAGAATGGAATCCTGTCTCGAGACAACAAAGTGTAAAGTAGTGCATGGTCAGTGCTTATGACGGACTTAAAAATCCATGGGATAGCCGGGCGGTGGTGGCGCACGCCTTTAATCCCAGCACTCGGGAGGCAGAGCCAGGCGGATCTCTGTGAGTTCGAGGCCAGCCTGGGCTACCAAGTGAGTCCCAGGAAAGGCGCAAAGCTACACAGAGAAACCCTGTCTCGAAAAACCAAAAAAAAAAAAAAAAAAATCCATGGGATAAGCTGATTTCAGAAAGAATATGACTTCTGGTGTCCTAGAGCTCAGTACAAGTGTGAGGAGAGCATGCGATGGAGGGGGGAGGTTGGGGAAATTTTGCTTAGAGGCACCTCCTGAGATGAGACCCTTAGAACACAGGGAAGAGAAACAGCTTGTGAGGTAGTTGTAGAGCCTAAAATGCTGGCTGGATGCCAAGGATTGTAAAGACATCCTTGCACTGAGTGTGCAAGCATTTTGGGTGTGATAGTGCCAAGGCCGTGAATTGACACTGAAAAAGAAAGGCCGGGTTCTGCAAAGGTTGATATTACACTGGTCTGCATTGCTTGTAATACTGAAAGGGACTTGATAATTTAATATCATCGCTCCTTAACTGGAGAACATAAAATGATTATTAGCTTTCCTGTGACTCTTCACTTGTTCTACATCAGGCACTCTGGAGAATTGGTGTGTATTGACAAACATATAACAATCTTTTTTGGCAAGAAAAACAACACCATTTTACTGACATCACCTGGGTCTCAGAAACTAAGCAGGGTCAGGCTGGCTTGTTACTTGGGATGAACAGCCACTTCCTTCTTGGATTCGGTTAACTTTTTTTTTTTTTTTTTTTTTTTGGTTTTTCGAGACAGGGTTTCTCTGTGTAGCTTTTGCGCCTTTCCTGGAACTCACTTGGTAGCCCAGGCTGGCCTCGAACTCACAGAGATCCGCCTGGCTCTGCCTCCCGAGTGCTGGGATTAAAGGCGTGCGCCACCACCGCCCGGCTCGGTTAACTTTTGTACTGGCTGTTTTCCAGATCTATAAATAAAACATTATACTACATTTTCATGGCTGGGAAACCAGTAGCTTCATCCCCAAGAAGATGTAACTTTTAGCTTAGCGGTGGCATTTTTGTTTAAAAGAAGGTTTTTTAGTTTTTGGTCCTGTACATTGAAGTCACAATTTTGTGCCTGGGAATTGTTAGAATGTAGATTCGTTTCTGATATTTGGACTAGAGTTATGGGGGTGGGGGGCTCTTCTTGTTATCCCTACAAGGGGAGCATTTAGTACGTTTTCATTGAGCTTGATAAACTCTACCTGAGGTAGTCTGAGTCAAATCAGATAACTTCTTTTACCATCGACCTTTGATTAGGGAAGCATGGGATTTCCCAAGTATCATAGCATGTTCATACCCTACTCCATAATAGACCTTTCCTCTGCACAAAGTAACTTCTTCCTTAACTGGTCTAGAGTGGATAAAACAGGTAATCAGCTAAAGGACTGTAAGGCCTGTGAAATCAGAGAAAATACAAATATCATCAGTGTGTGATATCCAGGTGTTCAAATTGTTCATTAACTTGTGTTTTTTATATTCTCTTATAAAAATTTACAAAACCCAGGTTTCTAGCTGCCTCTACTACACAATATTCCACAGTAAGACTATACAAATTCCCTGGTATCAGGAAGTAGTTACTGTTTTAGTTTTCTTTCTTTTGGTTTGCTTTGGGTTTTGTTGTTGTTTGTTGCTGGGTTTGTTTTTTTGGCTGTTCCCCTGAGACGGGTTTCTCTGTGTAGCCTGGAACTCAAGAGACCTACCTACCTGCCTCTCCCTCCCAAGTGCTGGGATTAAAGGTGTGCACCACCACTACCCAGCTACTTGCTTGTTTTCACAGATTCTCTATAGCCCAGAATAGCCCCAAAGAACAGGCCATATCCCTGTGAGTGTCAGAATTACAGGTGTGAGCTACCTCTTTGTATATAGGTCAGTGTCTACCGCTGTACTTAAGACTAACACAGACTCTTCACATCCCTGTGTTTCTGTTACAGGCATGTCATGTTGCCCAAGGACATAGCCAAGCTGGTCCCTAAAACCCATTTGATGTCGGAATCTGAATGGAGAAATCTTGGTGTTCAGCAGAGTCAGGGATGGGTCCATTATATGATCCATGAACCAGGTCAGTACCATGTAAAGAAGCTTCATTCTGGCTGAAGGAAGATTACAGACCAAGGCAGTAGATGGGGGAGGGCATCATTACAGGATTCTTTCCCTCAGTGACTGCAAAGAAACGAGAGTGGCAAAGATGGGAGTATAAACATTCAGGAAGACCAGGGATGACCTTACTGCGAAAAACAACAAAAAACCGGTAGTCTTTAATTGAGCTGGAGGGTACCCTTTTTAAGACCACATATACCCTGATTATGGTCTCTGCAAATATCTGGATATGTTCCAAACAAGCACAGGCAATTTTGTTTCTTGTTAAGACACCAGACACCCAGCTGCCAGGTAAAACTAATAAAGGACACCCCAGGACTGTACACACAACAGAAAAACAATTATGTACATGGCAGAAAGGGCAGACTTCAGGGACTGCTTCTAAGGCGGTCTGCTTACTTTCAATTTGTTATGAAGCTTGAGTGGGTGTGGCTGGGGGACACGGTGGAATACACTATAGACTGTGCTTGAATGGTGTTAGTGCCCTTCTTAGATTTCACTGATTCTTTCAGAACCTCACATCTTACTGTTCCGGCGACCATTACCCAAGAAGCCAAAGAAATGAAGCTGGCGAACCAGCTTTCAGCCTCAAGCTTTACACAGCTGTCCTTACTTCCTACCATCTTCCTGATAGCGTGATTATGTTGCTTTCTTATTTCTCACTCTGATATTTAACGGATGTTCAATACACTGTTTGAATGCGCTGGCACCTGCTTTGCTTCCTGAGCGGAGCCACCAATGCCACAGCCCTGTCAGATGAGTGTGACCTCAAAGCCCGACTGTGCTCTGTATCCAGCAGGCCATATTTGCCATCTCCCGAAAGCATGTGAAAATCAGATCATGGCTGTTACAGGGATGGTGCGAATTTGCTGTTGTGGTTTTTACTGTTGGGTATTGTATTTATGGTGACTTATTGGTTTATGTTTCAATGTATTGGAAACTTTCCATTTTATCTGACAAATCTCTTCCATATTACAAACCTTGATTAAAGGAAGTTTTTATAATCTAAAACTGTGGTTACAAGATCGTCTTGTCTGTCGTTGTGTGCCCTCTCCCCCATTCCCTCTGAGCCATTTCCCATCCTGCAAACAGGTGATGACGTGGAATCGTTCTGATTCTATGCCTTTCAGCTGGATGGTGGGAACTTGGTTCTTTGCAATGATGAGATTTAGTTGGATATTGTAACAACTACTTATATAATCTATTTTAATTGGACTTACTGTAAAAATATTTCTTGAGGGACTGGAGAGATGGCTCAGTGGTTAAGAGCACTGGCTGCTCTTCTAAAGGACCCAGGTCAATTCCCATACTCACATGACAGTTCACAACTGTCTGTAACTCCAGTTCCAGGGGATCTGACACCCACCCCCAAGGTACATTTTAAAAAAAAAAATCATCTTTAAAAAAATTGCTGAAATTGCCAGGCAGTGGTGCCTCACGACTTTAATCCCAGCACTTGGGAGGCAGAGGCAGGCAGATCTCTTGTGAGTTTGAGGCCAGCCTGGTCTACGGAGCAAGTTCCAAGACAGGCTCCAAAGAAGATGCTGAATGTATTTCACTCTGATTACTAGCCTGAGATAATGGTTGTATTGGGACAACCTTGTCTCATCAAAGCAAACGAACTGTTTCCTACAGTCAAAAGGTGTCATTTACATATTTCCAACATTTGAAGAGCACACAAAGATGGGGATGCTGTGGAGTGTTAGAACTATCCGGACAGTTTCAAGTACTGATACCCAATAGGAATTCTTTGGAGTGGCTGAAGACATGGCTCAGCAGTTAGGGGCACTCACTGCTCCTTCAGAAGACCTGAGTTCAATTCCCAACACCCATATTGGGGTGCTCAAAACTGCTTGTAACTCCAGTTCCAGGAGATTGAACACTCTCTTGTGATCTCTACAAAGACCAAACACACCTGGCATATACTCTCAGGCATGAGTTTAAAAAAAAAAACAAAAAACATTTTAACAAAAATTCTGTAGTATAGACAGTGTAAGAATGTCGAGCAGAACCGGCAGGTGGTGGTGCACACCTTTTACCCCAGCACTAGGGAGGGAGGCAGAGGCAGGTCCACAGAGTGCGTTCCAGGACAGCCCAGGCTGTTAAACAGAGAAAACCTGTCTCAAAAAACTGAAACAAAAAAGGGGATAAGCAGGTAGTTATGGTACTAAGCTTTGAGGAAACAGGTATCAACCAGCTGGGTTTGGTTTTTCTTCCGGGGGTGGGGGTGGGGTGGGGGGGACGGCACTTTTGAAACGGGATTTGCTATTGCTCTTGCAGAAAATCTGCCTTCAGTTCCCAGCACCCACTGGTGGCTTACAACCATCCATAACCACAAAGGTGCACACATGGTACAAATACATGGACGCAAAACATTTATACACAAAGAAATACAAACTTCTTTACAAAGATGGCTTAGCAAGTCAGTGGGCAGTCCTGCCACAGACCTAACCACTTTAAACCCAGAGGTGCAAAGAGAGGACTGTACTGTTTGTTCTCTGCCCTCTACGGGTGTGCTGTGGCACATGAACCCATACGCATACCCACTCAGTGCTTAAAAACATTTTTCACCAAATAATAGCATACACTTACATAAGGGAGATTGCCACCCATTGTTTTGTGGTTTTTTGTTTTTGTTTTTTTGAGACTGCCTCTGTCTCCCAAGTGCTGGGATTAACCACTGCATACCTATACTTTTATTCCTAGTTCAACTGTCACTGTTTAAAAGTTTTTGCCAGGCAATGGTGGCACACACCTTTAGTCCCAGTACTTGGGTGGCAGAGGGAGGCAGATTTCTGAGTTCAAGGCCAGCCTGGCGTCCAGAGCGAGTTCTGTGACAGCCAGGAGTACACAGAGAAACCCCTCGGAAAAAAAAAATCCTCACACACAGAAAAACTGTTTTAGGTTCATTTGGTTTTCTTGAGACAGGCTCTCACTACACAGACCAGGCTGGGCCTTGCCTCTGCCTCTCAAGTGCTGAGACTGAAGGTGTTCACCACTATGCCCAGCTTCAGATTTGTGTTGTATGTATCAGTATTTTGCCTACTACACATAGGTATGTTTACCATGTGCCTGGGCATCAGATCCTCTGGAAATGAAGTTATAGATGGTTGTGAGCTACCATGTGAACCCAACCCAGGTCCTCTACAAGAGCAATAAGTGCTCTTAACTGCTGAATCATTTCTCCAAGTTCCCTCAACTCAAAAACCAAATGGTGCCGGGCGGTGGTGGCGCACACCTTTAATCCCAGCACTTGGGAGGCAGAGGCAGGCGGATCTTTGTGAGTTCGAGGCCAGCCTGGTCTACAGAGCGAGATCCAGGAAAGGCACAAAGCTACACAGAGAAACCCTGTCTCGAAAAACCAAAAAACAAACAAAACCAAATGGTATCCACATCACCTAGAAATGTTCAAAGTGTAAATTCTTGGGCACATTGTTCCATGGTATAATGAGAATTGGGTTCAGCAATGTGTTAACAAGTTCATCAATGGTTCTAAAATGTGCACTTTAGGAAGAAGTCAAATGCCACTTTTAATACAATAAAAATAAATACCACATATTAGGCAGTAAATCATTAGGCAAATGGGTGTTTGGTGGTGTGATAGCTATTACTGGTTGTCAACTTGACTATATCTGGAATGAACTATAATCCAGATATGGAGTGATGTGGATCTTGGGCAGGAAGACAACATGCCTTTAATTCAGACCTTGAGGCTGGAAGGCACACCTTTAATCTGGGCCACACCCTCTGCTGGAATACTATATAAGGACAATGGAAGAAGGAAGGGTGTTCTTTGCCTGCTTGTCCTACCTCCGTCAGCCCATCCATTCCTTCTTTGAGATCCCAGCAGACCAGCTGAGACACCCAGCCTCGTGGGACTGAGCAGCTCCTAGATTCTTGGACTTTCCATTCATAACTAGCCATTGTTGGACTGCAGCCCGTAAGTCAATTCCAGTAAGTTCATATATATATGTGTGTGTATATACTGACTAGAGAACAGGTAGGTGATGAAATGTTTTGCTTTTTATTAATATATTCTTTTAAAAATTACTGTTATTTGCTCATTTTGAGACAGTCTTAACTATGTGGCCTTGGCTGGCCTGGAACTTACTGTGTAGACCAGGATGGCCTCAAACTCAGAGATCTGCCTGCCTCTGCCTCCTGAGTGCTGGGATTAAAGGCATGCTCCACCACTCCTAGCCTAACAATTTTAAACAAGTCTCTAATACGTTCTGGTCATACCCATCCCCCCATCCCTTTTTCCTTTTCGACTGCTCTTACATTCACTGTAGCACTGTAAGGTTGTTCGGCACCCTTTCCCTCTTCTGAAACTGTATCCAACATATACTTTTGTTTTTCAGTCCTGGGATATGA
Organism: Peromyscus californicus insignis; assembly: GCF_007827085.1. Classification (NCBI taxonomy): domain Eukaryota; kingdom Metazoa; phylum Chordata; class Mammalia; order Rodentia; family Cricetidae; genus Peromyscus; species Peromyscus californicus. The sequence goes on along the minus strand of NW_026294617.1, from coordinate 68,981,328 downwards.
ACTCAGATTCTCACAATGTTAGACCAGTGTTCACCACTAAGCCACATCACCAACATGTTCCCCACATGTTAAGAGATTTAAATGGATTTTTGTGGAGTAAAATATGGTCAGCTAGAGTTTAGCATGCCTCCAAGTCACAGCTGAAATTCCCAGGGGAAATGTAGATCTCAGGCCCCATCCAAACCTGCTGGATCCTAATTTACATACTAAAAGAAAGCATCCTAGGGCTACTGAGATGATTCAACAGGTAAAACGTAAAGCCATGCCACCCAAGTCGGACCGCCTGAGTTAGATCCCAGAACCCATGAAAGGAGAGAACTGACCCCGCTACACCTACAATGATAGTAAAAACTTTTAAAAAGATCCCAGATGATTAGTTTATAAACTATTTTCCCCAGCACCAGAAAGGGTGGAGGGGCACGGAAACAGGAATAAGATAGGGCGATGTGATATTCAAAGTGAGTACAAGATAATCCTACCTACCCGGTCTCCCTACAGGGACCCATCACTGAGAAGTATTATACACCGAGAATCTAATTATACACTTGTTCTTCTGGAGGGGGGTGGAGCAGGAAAGGGTTGTGGGTTTTGTTTGTTTGTTTTTGTTTTTGGAGACAAGGTTTCTCTGTGTAGTTTTGGTTCCTGTCCTGGAACTCACTCTGTAGACCAGGCTGGCCTCGAATTTACAGAGATCCGCCAAAGGCGTGCGCCACCACCGCCCGCGGGTTTTTAACTTTTAATGTCAAAGAAGTTTAAGTAATTTTTTCCCTTTATACTAGAAACAAAGGTCCACACCTTGCCCCTCACACCTGGCGCAGTATCCATCCCAGAGACTCAGGCGGGGAGGGGGTATGGCAGGAAGATGTCTTGCGCTCATCTTGAACCTTAAATGTAAGAGGTAAAGCCGGGCGGTATTGCACGCCTGTAATCCCAGCGGCAGGTGGATGTCGAGTTCGAGGCCCGTCTGGTCTACAGCGAGTTCCAGAACAGCCAAGGCTACACAGAGAAACCCTGTCTCAAAAAGTAAAAGAGGCAAAGTCTTGTGACACCAATATCAGCTCCTGATCTCTTAGCCTAGAACTAGCCTTAGCTAATGAAAACAGTAAAGAGCACACGGGATAAAAATGCAGCGAGGTCTGGTAGCGCACGCCCTGAATCCCAGCACTCTGTAGGAAGAGGCAGAGTTCGCGGCCAGGCGGATCTATACAAATAAGTTCCAGGGCCATATACTGGGACCCTGCCTAAATGTATTTGAATGAAACAGAATCAGACCTTCATTTTCTTCCACTACTATAAAGTGACACCCCACAGTCCGTCCTTAACGAACCTCCCAGCAAGCCCCTTTCGCGTCCCATACCCTAAGTCCCGCCCTCCACGGGCACAGACCAGTCCCCTATTTTTATTTCCGGGCAGCGATGACCACGTGGTGTTACCAATAACAACTTAGCATTTCCTTCAGCCTCTAGATAATTCGCGTAAGCGACTGCCGGCTAGACCAATAGGACCATGGATAGGAATAAGCAACAGCCAGAATAACCAATCAGCATGAAGTGTTGTAAGGCGGGACTTTGAGTACGGAAGCTGTTGTAGGACACGCGGAAAGGAAAGAGTGAAGGACCCTGTGAAGGGGCAAAATAGGCAGGTGAGATGATAGGTCAGTGATCTGAAGCCTGGTGAGACAAACAGATTTCGGGCTAGAAAGGGTGCAGAAGTAGGTTGAGTTCTAGTCGGTGGCGGGGGTGGAGGGAGAGAAGGAATGCATTTAAAGGGGCCCGAGGCCCAGAATAAGGTAGACATTTAAAGGGACAGGTGACCCGAAGAGAAGAGAGAGACATTTAAAGGTGCAGATAACCCAGATAGAACAAATTCCAGACCTGCTCGGCAGACGGAGAGATCTAAAGTGGTAGGTCTTGCAAGGACATGGCACTTTAAGGGAATAGGAATCAAGACGCTTTTAGGAGCCTGGGGCTTGAGAATACGTTAAAGAGGCCGAAGAAAAGGAAGATTGAGCCTTCCTCTAAGAAGGAAGGTACACTTCTGCCCTCTCCGTTGTCTTTTCTGGCTCTCCCAGGTTTCCTTGACCCCCGACTCTGTATTCATTCTATGGCCCTCAGTGTCCTGTAGACCTGGCGGCCCCTCAGTGCTTACGGCCCCTATTTGGGGTTCTGAGTGGCTACTGGAGAGCCTTGCAAAAGATCAGAGAGGGCAAGACCATGGCATCTAGGGCCTCTGAACTTCCTCCAGGACGCAGCGTGACGGCGGGCATCATCATTGTTGGAGATGAGATCCTTAAGGTGTGTCTAGAACTGAAGAGGGGAAGGTCGTGGTAATTAATTCCTTACTGAGGGCTTTCTGGTGAAAGGTGGTGAACCGGGGTGGGAATCCTCTTGCTTGTCAAAATAGGGCCCTGTAGTGAGTCTCAACGTACTGGAGGAAAAGTAACCCTCCTGTTTTTCTGTTGAAAGATGGGTAGCGACTTCCCTACAACTTACGATGTGGGGAGAGCCACCCAGCAATTACAGGAGGAACAGTAAGTAGCGGAAGCACCGGTGTAATTAATGTGTATCCAGCCTATTGGCAAGTTATTCAAAGAGCTTAGCAGACTGGATAGGCGAGCTAGAAGGAAAGTACTAGAAGAGAGGACTCTATTCTGGATGATCAGGGGTATTACTAAAGGATATGGCAGGCATAGGTTTGTACCAGTAATTTTGTCCTGATCTTTTTTAGTGTTTACCAGAAGTTGGCATGTACTTATATATTACATGTGGCCTTACAAACTCCAACAATTTCATGAAGTTGGGGTTTTTATGACAAATCACATTAGATTATGAAACAGCCTCAAAGAGGTGAGAAAGTTGCCCAAGGTCACAAGCCTACAAAGTGCTAGAAGCATGGTGGCACACACCTTTAGTCCCAGCACTTGGAAGGCAGAAGCAGGTGGATTTCTGTGAGTTTGAGGCCAGCCTAGTTTACATAGTGAGTTCCAGGACAGCTGGGACTACACAGAGAGACCCTGCCTCAAAATAAATAAAAGGAAGAAAATGGTAGAGATGGAATTCTAGCCCAATTCTTACTCCAGAGCACGAACTTTCTGAGACAGGATCTGACTGAGCAGTCCTGGCTGTCCTGGAACTCACTATGTAGACCAGACTGGCCTTGAACTCACAAAGATCCACCTGGCTCTACCTCCGGGGTGCTGGGATTAAAGATCTGTACCACTATGCCAGACTTAAAGGTTTTTATTTTATGTTTATGTGTCTCTGTGTGTATCCGAGAATGCCCACAGAGGCCAGAAGGAGGCAGGAGATTCCCTAGAGTGGGACTTAAGGCTACTGTGAGCTGCCCAGTGCCGGTGCTGGTGACCAAACCTAGAAAAGCAGCAAGCACTCTTCACTGCTGAGCTATCTATCCCTTCAACTCCAGAACATAAACGTTCTCATTTATTTTATTTTGAGATTGAGACAGGGTCCAACGCAAACTCCTAACTAGTCATCCCTCTATAGAGAAGTAGACGTTACGCTAGGAAAGAAGACAGGGCACACAACATAGCCAGCCTTTAATGATTGCAAAAGAATTTGAACTTTATTCTGTATGCATTTGGAAACAACACGTGTTTTTTGAGCACAGAAGTGATTCAGTGATCACCGTGGCACATTAGAAAGGTTCCTTAGAGGACAGGGAACGGAGCATAGTGGCTGGAGGCTGTCAGCATTGTCCAGGGGAAAGGTGCTAAGGCCCAGCCTAAAGGAAGTGAAAACAGCAAAGAGAAGGTTGCTGAGGATTTTTCAGAAGTGGAGTTGACAACATAAAAGACCTGACTGACTATGGGCAGTGTCTGGGATGCCACTAAGCCAAACAGCAATACCCAGGGACGTGGTGAGACTGCCCAATAGGCACTTGAAGCCGGGGACTAAAACTGAAAGAGCCACACAGAATTAATGATTGAGTTTATAAATATAGGTGAGGTGTCAGGATCAAACTGCAGAATTGACAACCAAATCTGTAGATGCACGTGAGGTCAGGATGAATCGGTAGCAAAGCAGCCCCAAGGAGAATCCCCTCTTCTCTCCATTCAAATGGATTTTCTCATTCCTCCTCCCATTCCAAGCTCCTTGGCAGCCTAAGGAGGCACCCCCAAAACAGAGCACCCCATCACTAGACAGATGTAGCTCTCTCCCCCTCTGCCCTTCATCCCCCAGCACTGACAGTCTTATCCTTCCTCCGATCCTAGGGGACACACTCAAGACACCAACACTTACTTTCTGTGCCGGACACTGCGCTCCCTGGGGGTCCAGGTTTGCCAAGTCTCTGTTGTACCTGATGAGGTAGCCACCATTGCAGCTGAGGTCACCTCATTCTCCAGCCGCTTCCCACTCATGTCCTCACTGCAGGAGGCATCGGCCCCACTCATGACGATGTAACATTTGAGGCAGTGGCACAGGCCTTTGGGGAGGAGCTCAAACCACACCCTGAGCTCCAAGCAGCCATCAAAACCCTAGGAGGGGAGGGTTGGGAGAAGCTGTCGATGGTGCCCTCCTCTGCCCGCCTGCATTATGGCACAGATCCTCGCACGGGCCAGCCCTTCAGGTTCCCGCTGGTCTCTGTCCGAAATGTCTACCTCTTCCCAGGAATTCCGGAGCTGCTGCGGCGAGCCTTGGAGGGACTGAAAGGACTGTTCCAAAACTCAGCTGTGCAATTCCACATGAAGGAGTTGTATGTGGCTGCTGCCGAGGGCTCTATCGCCTCCGTCCTAACTGAGGCCCAGGCCCACTTTGGGCGTAGGCTTAACCTGGGCTCCTACCCTGATTGGGGCAGCAACTACTACCAGGTGAAGCTGATTCTAGACTCCGAGGAAAAAGAGCCTTTGGAGGAGTGCCTGGCCTATCTGACCGCACATCTGCCTCAGGGGTCCCTGGTCCCCTACCTGCCCAATGCTGTTGAGCAGGCTGGTGAGGCTGTATACAAACTCGCTCAGTCAGGTAGGAGTCTCCTTGGCGAAGGCAGTGTGGACCAGAGTCTGGGTTCTCCGCCAGATCTAGAAATGCTTGTAGAGGGCTCCCCACAGATCCAGGGAAAAGTAGAAGAGGGTTGCTGTTGATCCATGCATTCTTCCATGTAACTACTGATTACCACCTTTCACCAGCACTGCGCCGGGTGCTGGGGTTGTTACAGCTTATCAGAACAGGTTGCGCTACCTTGAGGAAGTAATGGTTCAGCAAATGGGTTAGCTGTAAACAGGTGATTGTAGGTGAGATAATGAGGCCGAGGGGGATTCCACCCCAGAGATAGCAGCTTTGATCTTGGGTCAGAGAAAAAGGGTCCTTGAACAAATGAGAAAAACCTGAGAGACGAAGATTTGGTTGGACCTGGAGGTGGGCGGGAACAATGTGAAAGGAGGCTGGAAGAAAGCAGATGGAGCTGCGGAGAGGATGAAAGGAAACCCGAGCACCCCATCCTCCCACCCCTCAGTCCCTGCCCCAGAGGCAAGACTAAAACCAAGGTCATGTGAGGTGGGGTTGAGTAGCAGTCAGGGAGACAGCCAATGCAGGACAGCATGAAGGAGTTTGGATTTAACCCCAGAACGCTGGGAAGATAGTGCAAACTTTTAAGCAAGGGTACCATGACTTCTGTGACAGCCATGCTTACCTAGTTGACATTCTCTTCCCTGCGTATATGGCAGGATCTTCTCTGGGGAAGAAGGTAGCAAGTGCCCTACAGACCATTGAGACTGCCCTCGATAGATACCACCTCTCCAAGCTCTGTGTGGGCTTCAATGGTGGCAAGGACTGTACCGCGCTCCTCCACCTCTTCCATGCAGCTGTGCAGAGGTAAGCCTACCCCTGGGAGCTAAGGTTCCAGAAATACCTACTCAAAACCTCCAGCTCTCAATCTCATTTCTGAAAATGAAAAAGTGTGCACAGGTGGAGCTTGGGAGGAAGGTAGCTGGGTAGTCGAGCACGGCCATTCCCCCACCATATTTGTTGAGCATCTGATGTATGTCTGACCCTGGGTCTAGGTGTGTAGTCAACAACCATCCCCCACCACAGGCAAGTCACAGTCCAGTTGTGCAGGTGAGATTTACCAGAAGTCATATGACCTGGTCGCAGTCCTAGCAGTCAGGGGAGAGGCAGTGACGGTGCCTCATCTGAACTCAGGAACTGGAGGCTAGCCTAGGGAGTGTTTGCTGTGTGTATGCACCTCATATGAGCCTTGGTCAGAAGCGTGCTGGAGCCTCGGGGCCTGGAGTTACAGATGGGTTGTAGGTCACTGTATGGGGTCTGGGAATGGAACCCAGGTCCTCTGCAAGAGCAACAAGTGCTTTTAATTGCTGAACTAACTCTTCAGCCCATGAGTTGTTTTTTTAAAGCTCTTTCTTGGTGGTGCATGTCTGTTTTTTTTCATCTTAGAGTAACAGAGATGATGCTTAGTTTGAGAGCAGGGTGAAACAGGTAAACTGGTACATACCTGTGACCCCAGCCCTCGGGATGTTGAAGCAGGATTGTAAGTTTAAGGCCAGCTGCTCCATAATGAATTAGAGGACAGCCTGGGCGAACACAGCAAGACCCTGGCTCAAAACAAAAGGATAAGAGATCAGAGTGGGCTTCTCAGAGGAAGTGGGTCTGGGTCTGCTGAAAGGATGAGAGCTGGGCGGCAGTGATGCACACTTTAATCCCAGCGCTCAGGAGCAGAGGTACTCAGAACTCTGTGAGTTCAAGACCAGCCTGGTGTACCGAGTGAGTTCCAGGACAGCCAGGGCTACTTTATCTCGGGGGGGGGGGGGGGGGGGGGGGGGGGGGGGGGGAAGAGGGGGTTTGGGGAGAAAGTGGTGGGTGTTGATCCTAGGAGCCAAACAGAATACTGAACTCTGGAGAGCAACTTTGCTGTCCACCGTGACAAGTCTGGATCCTTACTCTCCCCAGGAAATTTCCTGATGTTCCAAAACCTCTCCAGATCCTGTACATCCACAGCATCTCCACTTTCCCTGAGTTGGAGCAGTTTCTACAAGACACCATCAAGAGGTATTGGGACCTGGCAGTTGGGGCTCCACGAGGGCCTTGGCAGTACCTACTCTGACCGTCCTCTCCTTCCTCTTCCTTCCTAAGGTATAACCTGCAGGTGTTAGAAGCTGAGGGTGATATGAAGCAGGCCCTGGGTGAACTGCAGGAAAGGCACCCCCAGCTGGAGGCTGTCCTGATGGGCACCCGACGGACCGACCCCTACTCCTGTAGCCTCAGCAGCTTCAGTCCCACCGACCCTGGCTGGCCTTCCTTCATGCGCGTCAACCCACTGCTGGTAACGCGACAGGGCTGTCTGCCTTGGCCCCTCTGTGCTGTCCTCCCCTTGCCCACTGGGAGGAGGCTCGAGCCCAGGGGTTCCATCTCCCAAGGGAGGCAGTGCTCTTTGTTCATTCATCCTTTTTTTTTTTTTTTTGGTTTTTTGAGACAGGGTTTCTCTGTGTAGCTTTGCGCCTTTCCTGGTACTCGCTTTGGAGACCAGGCTGGCCTCGAACTCACAGAGATCCGCCTGGCTCTGCCTCCCGAGTGCTGGGATTAAAGGCGTGCGCCACCACCGCCCGGCTCATTCATCCTTTTGACCAGCGTTGAGCACTGAGTGACAGGCATTGTGCTTTTCACTGTGGTCAAAACAGTAGCCTGGGCCTGTGCTATCCAATATTATGAGTTGGAAATAATATTATATCCAACATTATAGTAGTCACATTCATACTTGAACTGAAATTGAAATGAAATCTAGGTCATGGGGCTGAGGATGTAGCTCATTTGAAATAGTGCTTGCCCAGCACACCTGAAAATCATGTATGGTGGCTCATGCCTACGATTCCACCCTTCAGGAGAATTAGAGGTTCAAGGCCGGAGCTGGCAAGATGGCTCGGTCAGTAAAGGCACTTGCTGCCAAATCTGATGACCTCACTTGATCTCCAGGCCCCAGATGGTAGAAGAGAACTGACTCCCACAGCTTGCCCTTTGACCACACACATTCCCTGCGTGCATGCGTGTATACACACACACACACACACACAAAAAAAAAAATATAATTTTTTAAGGTTCAAGGTAAGTCTTGGCTACATTGTGAGTTTGAGGCCAGTCTGGGCATATAAGACCCTGTTTCAAAAATAGAAAGGAAAAAAATACAAATGATTAAGACCACTGAGAGGCTGAGGAAAGATGATTGTGTGACTTCAAGCCCGGCCTGCACTACATAATGACTTCTATGCCAGCCTGGGTAAAACACTGTCTAAAGAAAACAAAAGCCCTCAACTATTTACTTTCAAAAGGTGAAATTTATGGCATGTGATTCATAATGTCATTTTTTTTTTTTACTTAGATAAAATTTAAAAGTAAGTTCTTAGGTCTGGGGGTGGGCTCAGTTGGTAGAGTACTTGCTGCCTAGCTTGTACAGAGCTCTAGGTTCAGCCCCCAGTACCACATAAACTGGGGTGGAGCTCCGTTGGTGGAGTGCTTCCCTGGATACACAAAGCCCTGGTCCGGTGTCCAGTACCTCCCTACCGAAGCCCACTCATCACCCACCCCCCTTCTGTTTCACCGCTCTAGGCACATACCACAGGGGACTTGGGAGTGGTGTGAGGGACAGAAGTTAAGGTCATTCCCAGTTGTCGAGTGGGTGCAAGGCCAGCCTACGATGTGTAAGGCGTGCCTGGTGGTACACACCTCAACTCCCAGCAGGTGGGAAAATAAGGCAAGAGGACGGCCATCTTGAGAACTACATGAGCTACATAGTAAGACCCTGCCAGGAAGAGAGGAGAAAACCACTTCTTTTTTTTTTTTTTTTTTTTTGGTTTTTCGAGACAGGGTTTCTCTGTGTAGCTTTGCGCCTTTCCTGGGACTCACTTGGTAGCCCAGGCTGGCCTCGAACTCACAGAGATCCGCCTGGCTCTGCCTCCTGAGTGCTGGGATTAAAGGCGTGCGCCACCACCGCCTGGCGAAAACCACTTCTTAACCAAATATGTGTATGGGTGTTTTGCCTGCATGTATGTCTGAGTACCATATGCTTGAGTTGGCTAGAAGAGAATGTCAGATTCCCCGGAACTAGAGTTACAGATGGTTGTGAGCCACCATGTGGGTGCTAGGAATTGAACCTGGGTCCTCTGTAAGAACAATCAGTGCGCTTAACTCCTGAGCCATTTCTCCAGACCAAAAACTGACTTCTTAAGTTATACTAGCTACATTTCAAATGCCTGCAATAAGAGACAATATGGGCTGGACACTTCCATGGCAGAAAGCTCTAGACTTAAACCCAGTCCTTCCCCATCCTGGAGCTTCTACCACAGGGGCAGGTGGCTGTGGAATGGGAACCGGCAGGGGGTAAGGACTTTCTCCGTCTCTCTACTTAAAGCCTGCCTACACAGAGCAAGCAAGGTACAGCAGAGATCGGATAGCAAGCCTTCTCCAAGGCCAAGGGGAACAAAAGTACCTTTGGTGGGTCCATCCCCAGGATGGCAGTGGTAGGTGTGAGGAGACTTCTAGTGACTGACTGTCATTTTCCAGGACTGGAGCTACAGAAACATCTGGGATTTTCTGCGTCAACTGTTTGTCCCGTACTGTATCCTGTATGACCGAGGGTAAGGCTGTGTGTGTGTGTGTGTGTGTGTGTGTGTGTGTGTGTGTGTGTGTGTGTGTGTGTGTGTGTAGGGGAGTGAGGGGATGCTGGAATAAGGAGAACCCACCTATTATCCACATGCTCCTGTTTCAACACTCCAGGTACACATCACTGGGGAGTCAGGAGAACACAGTGCAGAACCCGGCCCTGAAGTGCCTGAGCCCAGGAGGGCGCCCCGTCTACCGTCCAGCATACCTGCTGGAGAATGAAGACGAGGAAAGGAGCAACCGCACATGATCTCACACCAGCTGGGGATAAGACGGGGGGCGGGGAGCAGGCGCGGCGAATACTGTCTGTCATGTCAGTAAATCGTACCTCACACACTGGTGTTGGTGCCTATTGCTCTGGCTGTACCTTCCTGCTTGGAGGTCAAGGGAAGCAGAAGTGGACCAAGGCTGCCAGCTCTGACTGGCAGTGCTCCCTCAGGGGCCCAAGAGTCCAGTAGAACATCCTGGAAAGGAGCTGCTAGGGACGACTCTCAGTGTCAGCCTTAGCCAGACCTACCAAACAGGAGAGGGCAATCAGAGGACTGCCAGCCACTAGGAATGGGCAACTGGGCAGAGGCCTGCCTGCTTGGAAGGGAAGTTGAACTCTCCTCAGTGTGGAGAATGAAAGATGGAGTGGCCGAGCCCTCCCTTCTCAACTGCCATCCCTGTCTATAGGGCTGACTCAGCCTGTTCAAGGCCCAGAACCATCTTTTGCTAGACCCCAGAGCCTTTGTCTCTAGTCATGAGGTCTGAGGGGTGGGGACAGTGGATAAAAGGCCCTAAAGGCAGCGTCCACACCCTTCCACTGAGCTGCTGGCCACATGAAGCCACCAATGCAACCCCTAACCCAGGCCCTGCCCTTCTCTCTTGGAAATGTCCTTCGAGGAACTGGTCTCCAGGTGCCTGTCGTTAAGATGGGCACAGGGTGGGAGGGCTTACATCGAATTCTGAAGGAAGTTGCCTACATCCTCCTCTGTTGTTGGTGTATCAAGGAACTGCTGGATTAGCGGTGGCAGGGAACATCTGTCACCCCTGACACCCAGACCTGCATCACTCAGGTGGGACAGGGAGGGTAGACATCAGGAGGTGTGGCTGCAGCTTCTATGGTGGAACCTGCAGCCCAGCTCTCCCATCTTTTCTGTAGCTCTAAGATTCCTGGAGCCAGCCGGCCTTCACCAAGGATGGGCCTCCAACAAGTGAAGAGGGAAGCATGGACCCTGCTTTGAGTTGTCCATCTGTCTGACCTGCCTCATCCTGGGGCACCCATCCCCAGCTCCCGTCTCTGGTGTACTTCTGGTAGGCACGAGCTTGGCTTGCTGGCTAAGACTCCAACAAGATTGCAGCAGGATCTAGTACTCCTCCAAAATTGGCACAGTGGGCCCACCAACTCAGATGATTGATCTTACCATGTACTTGAAGAACCAGGAATGGACTGCCCCTAAGATCTCTGATAATCACAGAACTACACATATAATAAATGAGCCTTGAGGCCAAAAATTCTAAACGTCTAATGCGCGCCCAGAAAGGGCTTTAGAGCCAGGGTGCAGGGCAAGGAAGAAGGGTGGATCTCTGGAGAAGTGAGACTGATAACTAGGTTTGCTGACTCTGGTGCTGGGGTAGAAGAGCCAAACAGAAGGGCCAGGTTCCTCCCAGCCTCTGCGGAGGGTGGGCAGAATGGGCAGAGCCGCCTCTGTGAGGCCCAGGGTGTTAGGATGGGGATCCAAAAGACAGCCTTTTTCCAAATAGGTGTGACCTGGGAAGCTCCCTGTCTCTAAGGAACATGGGGACCATACTGAGCTAGTCCTCAGCTTGTGGAAGGAGTCCCAGTTCAGACACAGCTGTCAGAGTCGCCACACCAGTCCTTCAAGCCTATCCCAGCACACCTGGTTCAGGACACAGTCTTGAGGAAGTAGGTTGACTCCTCACTTCCCCTCAGCGTATGCCACCAACATACGCTTTCCTTCCATCAAGAGGAGTTGATGGACACGTATAGAATTGGTTCAGACCTGTCACACCCTCACCTACGCATGCCCCTCGTCCTCTCTCTTAGCACTCAGCCTAGCCATCGCCCACCTCTCTCCCGCAACACTGACCTGGAGGTAGTGCATAGTTCCTCTGCCTCCCTCTCTGGAGCCAGCTCTTCCTTAGCCTTGTTCTTCGTCAGCTCCCTTTTCTCCGGGCCTTTTGGTTTTTGTTTATTGTTGGTTGTCTGGTTGATTGTTTGAGTTGGTGTTGGGGACTGAACCCAGGACTCTGCACCTACTGAACATGCTATACCATAGCCTGACTTTTGTTGTCATACGGATACTTTGTGCACTAGTTGTGGTGACCCACACACACTAGCTTCAGCACTTGGGAGGCAGAGACAAGCAGATTTTGAGACCAACCTGATTGATCTACACAGCAAGTTCTAGGCCAGCCAGGGCTACACAGTGAGACGCTCTCTAAAAATAAATAAATGAATAAATATGTTTGTTTGTTTGTTTTTCAAGATGGGGTTTCTCTGTGTAACAGATCCCTGGCTGTCCCGGAACTCACTTTGCAGACCAGGCTGGCCTGGAACTCACAGAGATCTGACCACCTCTGCCTTCCAAGTGCTGGGATTAAAGGTGTGCCACCACACCCAGCATAAATAACTAAATACTTTGTAAAGAAATACTATATGCCTGGGTGCTCAGGAAGCTGGGACAGAAATATTACCAGTACATCACCATGCTGACTGTATACTCCCAAGTCATCGGTGGCTACATAGGAAATCTGTCTAAAGAAAAAGTAGGGGTTGGAGATTTAGCTCAGTGGTAGAGTGCTCGCCTAGCAAGCGCAAGGCCTGTGTTCGGTCCTCAGTTCTGGAAGAAAAAGAAAAAAAAAAAAGTAGAGTTTGAGAGACAATGGAATGCTGCTTGCCTAGCATGGGCAAGGCTCTGTAATCCCCAGCAAGGTGTGTGTGTGTGTGTGTGTGTGTGTGTGTGTGTGTGTGTGTGTGTGTGTGAGAGAGAGAGAGAGAGAGAGAGAGAGAGAGAGAGAGAATGTGTGTCTGGCTGGGTAACATGATAATATATGCCTAAAGTTAAGAATTCTAAAAATGCTAGACTAGTGGCTCGTGCCTATAATCCAAGCATTTGGAAGACTGGGGGGCAAGAGGATTGCCTCAAGTTCTAGGCCAGCCTGGGCCAGAGTGAGACCCTAAATCAACAAACAAAAACAGCAATAATAAAAAAAAATTCTAATAGTAATAGTTCTCTACATCTATTCTCCAAGCCCCCAGGTCTCTGGAGGTAACCATGAAATGATATATGCAAAGACTATCTTCATTCAACAAATATAACTGTTTACTGTATACCAGTGTGGGTGCTTTGGATAAACAGGAAACCGATTCCTACCTGTGGAGCCTGTATTCTCCTAGGCAGGAAACCCCATCAAACTGTAGTTAAGTATACAGACATTATTTGGTGATAGAGAAACAGGAAAATGATCTGGAGGTGAATATAAACCAAGACATGTAGGATAAGTTAGAGCTTGAGCTTTTGATTTGATTTTTGAGTCAGGTTCTCACTCTGTAATCCTAGCTGCCCTCAAACTTGTGGCAATCCTCCTGCCTCAGCCTCCCCAGTCCTGGGATTAGAAGGATAAGCCACCATATCTGCTCAGGACCCCTCTAAACACCTGAAACATGCAGGTCAGAACTGCCGCCTGGTTCCTTCTGAGCCCTCCCTCTCCCCCCACCCCCAGCACTGCAGAGGGAGTAAGGTCTGACTCATGTGGGCCGAGAGTCCACCTTCCTGCTGACCCAGGGGCTCTCCTTCCCCTAGAGACTGCATTCTGCCTGGCCAGCTCCTACCCTACCTAATTCAGCCCTGGCCTCTAAGTCCTACGCGATTTAAGCTGGGCAGTGCCTAGACGTGGACCCCAGAGTCTGAGGTCTGAACACAAAGGCTTTTGCCAGAGGAGAGGATGCTTGGCAGACTCCTAGGGAAGTGGTGGACACAGGAGCAGAGGCCAGGGCCGTGTGCTCTGGTGGGACAGGGAGTGGGGAGCTGGTAGAAGGAAAGGACTGAAGACTGACAGGCCCAAGGAGAGCAGCAGCTGGAAAGGCTTCAGTGGAGACGTGTCACAGTCCGGACACACTTTCTAGAGTAGATGATGCTTTGTCTCTTCTCACAAACATCTACTTCAAGCTGGGTGTGGCAGCTCATGTTTACAGTTCAGTACCTGGGAGGTGAAAACAAGAGGATTACCTCCAGTTTGGGGCTAACCTGGGCTACACAGTAAATTCAAAACCAGCCTGGGCTAAAGAGTGAACAACCCTGTCTCAAACAAAACAAAATAATTGTTTTGTTTGTTTCTTGGTTTTACGAGACAGTGTTTCTCTGGGTAGCCCTGGCTACCTGAAACTTACTCTATAGACCAGGCTGGCCTTGAACTCACAGAGATCCACCTGCCTCTGCTTCCTGAATGCTGAGACTGAAGGTGTGCACCATCACTGCCCAGCTGACAAAATTTAAACTAAAACTCAATATGTAGCTTTGTCCAGCCTGGAACTATGTAGACGAGGCTAGCCTCATAGAAGTCTGCCTGTCTTTGCTTCCCAAGTGCCTGGCTCAAGTTTTTTTTTTTTTTTTTTTTTTTTTTTTAAGTATACTTTAAAAAATAAAAAAAAGTAAGCTGGGCGGTGGTGGCGCACGCCTTTAATCCCAGCACTCGGGAGGCAGAGCCAGGCGGATCTCTGTGAGTTCGAGGCCAGCCTGGGCTACCAAGTGAGTTCCAGGAAAGGCGCAAAGCTACACAGAGAAACCCTGTCTCGAAAAACCAAAAAAAAAAATAAATAAAAAAAATAAATAAAAAATAAAAAAAGTATGCTTTAGGGATGAGAAAATGGCTCAGTGGATAAAGGTGCTTGCTGTCAAGCCTGATGAATTCAATCCCCAGGACTCACATGATGGAAGGAGAGAATCTCCTGCAGGCTGTCCTCTGACATCCACACTTGTGTGTCTGTGTGCTCAGGAGCAAAGGTACACCAAAAGAGTAGGCAGGCTTGAGAGTGATGAAACCCTATCTCAGAACTGAGTAACAAAACACACACACACACACACACACACACACACACACACACACACACACACACACACAGGGCAAAAGCACACAAGAGAACGATACAGTTAATGATATCACATTGATTTGAATAGACAGGCCCCAAGAGGTGAAGTGATTCATCCCCAGGTCAGAAGGACAATGCCCTTTAATAGAACAAACATTCAGTGAACCCACATTTTCAGATCTCAACTTTAGGGCTGACCAGGCTGGTAGCACGTGCTATTTTCCCCGAGCCATTTTGGAGGCTGACTCTGGAGCCCACTGTTTGATCCTAGCAGCTGGAGAACAGCACGGGCAATATAGCAATACTCTCGTCTAAACAAAAAAGAAGAAAAGACAGTCAAAACCAGAGTTCCTCGTTAATCTGCCTTCCTCTTCTGATAGAAATGGTTAAGTTGCCCTAGGAGGCAAAGCCATGCAAGTGTGGAGGCATCTCTCTTAAGCTGCACCACCCCCCTACCCCCCCCCCTCGGTTTCCCATCAAAGCTCTAGGCTCACTGTGTCCTTTGCACCTTGGATCAACTTAAGGTCCCGTCCAAATACCTTTTGTTTAACCCATCCAGACTAGAATAGTTTTCCTGACCAACAACGTCCACATTCTTCTAGAAGGGAAAAGGAAATGTAACAACTTCTTCCAATGCGCTCTCAAAAATAGCTGCTCAGGTCTTCAACACTCAAACTATTGCTTCAGGAGCTCATGCCAGGGATAGGGTGGGCAGAGAAGCAAGATACCAAGACAGAAAGGGGAGTTACTGCTTACCCCTGGGCACCTTGGGGCCCTCTAGCAGCCATAAGGGGTAAGGAAATAGTTGGGGTTGAAATGGAACAGACCAACAAGCTAGAAGTGACCTTCAAGTATCACGGCAAGAGAAAAGCTCTTCTACAGATTACACCCCATTTGCAACCTTGGGTAGAGTGGGAGACACAGAGGTGAGGGCGGGACACACAGAGGTAAGAAAGGGATCACCATAAAATGAGTTTGAGGGCTGAGGGGGCCGGTCCCACATTTTTCACAGCCGACCAAGAGACACCTGGAGAGAGGAGGCTGGCAAACACCCTCCCTCTCATTTGCATTTCGTTTACATATGAGTTATTTCTCCATTCGTATTCAGAAACCTTCTGGCCCCTTTTCTAGGTGGCTCTCAGACTCCACAGTCTTTTTCCGTCCTGCTGAAGTTCATCCATTAGCATCTGTAGCCATCCTCAGCTCCTTATCCACCCGGCCTGGCTTTCGGGACCGCTACCCTACACCCCTAGCTGGCTGGGATTTAGGAGCCTAGCGCCCCCTGGTGGCGAGTAGGAAGCAGGCCGCGCGCAGAGGGGTTCTGTTTTGCCTGCTCTGGGACGTGGAGTTTTGGAAAACGTTCCCCGGAGCTTCCTGAAGCTAAATTTACCTCCCCCAGCCCTGGGGGGCGCAGAGATCCCAGGGGCGATTAGCACAGCGCTGCTGCGGGCTCCAGCCGAGAGGCCCAGAATAGGCACGCAGTTATAAATAGTGCTACCCGCAGGTGTGGGGGGAGTCGGCAGGAGGGAGTACCCCCGGCAGCCACCGCCTCTTCAGGTGGGTTGGGCGGTCGCGGTGGGGGTTCTGGGGGGCGGCGGCAGGGGGGGCTGCGGTCTGAGCGCCCCCAGCGGTTTCCTGGGCGGCGGGTTTTTCGAGGGAAGCGGAGGCAGCCGCGGGAAAGGGGCGGGGGAGCAGAGACTAGGTGGGCGCCTGGGGCCCGCGGAGGAGCCGCTTTCTGCTCAGCACCCCCCAACCAGAAACGGGCCCCCAGACTCACTTTAGGACCCTGCCAAGGAGAGCCTCGCCTCCAGCCGCCCACTGCACTCTTCCTCCGGGACTCTACACCCTTGTACCCTCTCAGCAGCCACTCCTCAGTGTACTTGGACCAGCCAGTCTCGGAACCAGGCCGCCACTCAGAGTCGCTGTCCCCAGCCTTGGGTATAAAGTCCTTCTTGCTTGGGCTATTATCCTTCTCAGGACAAACACCTTCCTCTCGGGGTGTTTACTCACCTACTTTCCTCCTACATTAAAAGTCTAGAATCTAGAAAGTTGCCTGAAGATTTAAGTCTGAGAGTGAGGACGGGGGAGGGGCGGGGCGCTCACCCGGAACCCCCTGCGGACCCCACACTTGCCTTCCAGTTCCCAGTACCAGTTCAGGTGGACAGCAGACTGGCATGGGGGGCGCCGGGCTCCCTATAAGGGGGCGGGGTCCCACCAGCGCTCCCCGGACATCTCTGTCTCTGGTTTGGCAGTTAGGGGCCAAAGTTAGGGAGTAAGCAGGGATTTCCAGTCGGTGCCCCCCTAACATGAAAGGGAACTATTTGTGCTACAAGAAAAGCATGGAAAAGAGTCACTGAGGAACGAACAGTAGATTTCCAGGACTGCTGGAGGATGGCAATCCAGCCGCAAAAGATCCGGGTTGTGTCCAGTCAGATGCAACTCCAGGGGCAGGGGACAGCAGAGCTGTCCGCGTCTGGGTCCTCGGGAGCTAAGTGACAAGACTCTCGTCCTTCTGGAGTCCTGGACCACTGTCCTACCCTCCCCCAAATCCTTTCCCTGGTCTTGTACCCTTCTCCTGAAAACAGTTTGCTCTCCGTTTTCCTTGGGCATCTCCACTGCCGCCTTGCCCCTGGCATGGCCCATTCCCTGCTCAGCGAGACCCTGACAGCGAGGAAGGGAAAAAACCCAGCCCAGACACATCTTGCTCGGAATCCTCCCGACTGGAAACAGTCCGGCGGGGTTGCTAAGAAAACCTGGAGCAAAGATCAGACTTGACCCTGGGCTGGCTGGGGGGCGGGGGCGGGGGAACAGGACAGAAACGATAGGAAAACCCGGAACGGATTACTTGAGCCAGCGCTTCCCATGCCGACTGCTATCCACTGGTCCCTATTGCCCCCCTAATTCTCCAGTGAGATAATGTCTGGGATGGGGGGCTGTTTGGTTTGGCCTCAGCCCTCCGGGGCGCCTCACACTTTCCGCCCCTGGCTGAGGGGCAGAGCAGCGGCCTCGAGGCTGAGTCACGTCACAGGGAGAAGGAGAGAGAGGGAGGGAGGGAAGGACCGACTCCGCCCCTCCCCCTGCGCGGGGATCCCGGGTCAGCCCGGGTGAGGGCCAGGGCCCCCTGGCGCCGCCCATTGTGGTCCAACAGGTTGAGCTGGTGTCCTGCGGAGCCACCTGCTGGAAAGGGCGGGAGGCCCCCTGCGCAGGGGGCTGGGAAGGGAGGACAAGTCCGACCCGGTTCGGCCTGGCCCGCCGCTGCGAAGCCGGACCTGGTCCGAGAGAGCGGGGTTTGATTCCGTTTGAGACCAGTA
Organism: Peromyscus californicus insignis; assembly: GCF_007827085.1. Taxonomy (NCBI): domain Eukaryota; kingdom Metazoa; phylum Chordata; class Mammalia; order Rodentia; family Cricetidae; genus Peromyscus; species Peromyscus californicus. The sequence continues at coordinate 68,963,299 of NW_026294617.1, read as the reverse complement.
GGAGGGGCCCTTTGGGGGTACGTAGCACCGCCGGCCCCGTGGGAAGCGTCCCTCCGAAGCTACCTTTCTCGGTTGGCTGGGCACTGAAAGACGAACGCAGGTCCTTCCCGACTACCCACAAGCAGACATCCTAAGCCAGCCAGGCCTCTATCGCCACCTGGGCGTCTGAGTGAGACTGCGTCAAGGCGTTCCTTCCTTCCACGGTGGGGGTCTCAGTTTCCCCACTTTAGTGGGGAACAGGCCGGAGGAAGGCAAAGAGCCGGAGCCCGAGAGGGCGCGCACCTCCCCCTTCCCCTTCCCAGACTCGGTCCCTCCCCGCTGCAAATGCCAGGGCAGCCACGGGCACTGGCGAGAGCGCAGAGGCTCCTTGCCCCGGGCACTGTTCCCTCCCCGCGCGCGGGGCGCCGTCACGCGTGGGGAGGGACACAGAGTGCCGGCAGCCTCGACTCCCCCGCTCCCTCGGAGGGGGGGATGGGCCCAGGGCCCGCAGCGGAGTGTCTGGTGGCCTTCTCCCCTGCCCTCCTGGGGCTCTGACCTGATTAAAGCCCCTAGCGGGACCCCACTCCTTTTCGATGCTAGGTCTTCATGCCACGGAGCCTATCCGTAACCTCTCCTCCCCTTCCCTCCCCAGGTGCTGGCCCCACAGAAGCCCCTCTGGAAGGAGAGGAAGTCCCTGAGGGGGCTGCTCCATTCCCTGGCCACTGCGGACTCTGTCTCCGGCCTCCCTCCCCTTCTGGGTTCAGGCCAGCCCCAAGCTCCACCCACTCCCTGGATGAACCCTAGGCGCGTCCCAAATGGGATAGGCGGGTGTTCAGGCCAATGGGCGGGCAGGGCGGTGGCGTGCAGGGGGTGGAGCTGGGCAGCAGCAGAGGGCTGGACGGGGGTCAGAGGCGGAGCTCCAGTTAAGGTGGACTGGAGGAGATTAGTGGTAGACAGCGGAGAGGGAGAGGGATCGCGGCAGGTGAAGGGAGAGAGAAGGAAAGAAGGGAAAGGGAAAGGGTGGGAAAGGCTCTAGGAGCGAAGTAAGAGCTCGGAGGAAGGGGGCGAAAGGAGGGAGGGACCCATATGCTCCCTGCTGGAACTAGCTGTTGGAAGAGGTGGAAGTTTATGTCCTTATTGGGCGGAGGGAGGGGGTGCCTGGGGGGGGCGGATGAAAAACCAGGAAGTGACAGAGGGTGTTGCTAAGGGTGGGGGGGGGGGGGGAGTTTGGGGGTGGCAGGGGCGGGGGGAGGGAGGGGAGGGATGGGGGGAAAGCAAGCGGGAGGACAGGTGAGACAGCAGGACAGGTGAGGCGGGCCCTGGGGGGGGGCGGGTGGGAGCCAGGTGAATGTACGGCTCTCCGCGGCCAAGGGGGGGCGGGCAGCAGGAGGAGGCAAAGGGTGGCGGAGGAGGAGCCCCCCAGCAACGAGCGGCGAGCCACTGACCGCGGCCTTCTGACCAGGACCGGAGCAGGGCCCCAAGCCCCCGGGCCTGGCGGGGGACGCGCTTCTTCCCACACCCTGTGCCTCTGCAGCTCCAGAGAGCGGACCCGACGGCTGAGAGGTAAGTGAACCCCACTTTCTTGTCCCTTGGCTCGGGGTCCACTAGACCCGAGCCTACTGCAGTGTCCTTCGTGCGTCCTGTGAGACCCCTGTACACACACACACACACACACACACACACACACACACACACACACACACACACGCAAACCAGATTTCAACCAGTCGCGTTCCCTGTAGCTTCCCTGGGTCTTCAGAATTGGTTTTAACTTGGAGGAAAGGTAGAGAACTCCAGCCTCCCCCCCAACTCTGGGCCGAGGGTCTCCAGAAACTTTCTTTGCACTTGTACTATCAGACTGAGCTGCGGGATGGAGACGGGGTGAGCTGAGCTGAACTTCCCCCCCAAGTCGCCTCCGTGACTTTAGGGGGAAGACCCCCAAGCCCGACCGAATGGAGGGAATGGAAACGCTGACGGACTCTTAACTAGGACAAATGCGTGTTTCCCCCCCCCTCCGCCCCCCCTGCTCCGCGCCCCCCTGGCGCGGTGGGCTGGACCCAGGCCAGTGGCATGGGGGCTGGGGGGCGGCGGGAGGAACCGCGGCTTGGGGGAAAGTTACCGGCTGGACTATTCGGTTTCTTGCGCTTCCCGAGCCGCGTCGTCTCTCCAGCGGTAGTGCGGCTCAGCAGAACGACCCCGCTGCCCCTCCCGCTCCACAATCACATTCCCTTCTCTCGAGCTGCAGCCCCCCCCCCCCCCACCGCCACCCTTTCAAAGTCAGCTTTTGCCCTCACAACTCCGCTGCGAGGGTGGGGGACAAGAACTCTACCTACCACCACCACCAGTCTTGCCGCCGGCGCCGGCGCACCTGCCCTAACCCGAGCGGGGGTCGCGGCGGTGTGGTGGAAACCCAGTGCGCGCCGCTGGCAGAGGGTGGCCGCTCAAAGGGGTGGGGGGCGCTGCTTTCCATTCCCAGCTTTCTCTCCCCTCCTCCCACCCCACCCAAGTAAGAGAGCGACGTGTCCTGGCCAGAGCGAGGGGGGGGGTGGGAGTAGGGGGGGGCAGCGTGGGCAGCGGGTTGTGCCCGGACACGTGCCTGCCCAGGCGCCCCGGCCCTGCTAGTGTTTGGAGAGAGGGCGGGTCCCCTGCCCCCCGCCCCGCACAACCCCCATGTATCAAAGGGCGGCTGAGACGTGGTGAGACCTCGGGGCGCCCTGGGGGGGCGGGGGGTAAGGCGGGGAGCCTGGGTCCGGAGCAGGGGAGGGGCAGAGGCGCCGGTGCTAGCTGACCCACAGGAAACGAGCACTGCTGACCTAGTTTGGGACACCGGAAGTGGGTGCTGGGGAGAGGGGGAGACCGGCAAGCTGTCCTGGCTTCCGGGCCAGGTGGAGGGCGTTCTTGAATTGACCCCCGCCCGAATACCTTGGAGACCCCTAGCTGCTGCTGAGAATGGGAATGAGTCAGCGCAGCTATTTCTCCTTCCCCCAACTTATTCCTAGAGGAGGGGACCGTTTATCAAGGGTTGGGGGAGCCAGATTGGGAAGTGAGGAGTTAAACCAAGATAGGAACTCTGTGTTCCCCAAGGGAGTGTGTGTGTGTGTTTTGGGGGAGCGCTAAGGCCTGGAGGTTATGGGGTTGCGTTTTGCTACCCCCCACACACACCAACTGGTTTGGTCACCCCTGTACCCTCCTGGCACTGTTTATAGAGCTGGCATGGAGTGGACATTAGATTGGGAGGAGATACTGGGCATAAGAAGTATTGTGCTGGGCTGGAGAAGGGCATATTTGTGACTGGGTTTGGATGGTAGTTAGTGTTCCTCCTTCGTGGTGACTGGGGAGAAGGACAGGGGGCTCCCCCTGGAGCAGCTGATGAAATAAGGAGAAATCTCTGCCTGTGCCTCCTGGCCCTGGCCCCCGGGACCCCAGCTCCCCCAGAGTGCCTCTGTTACATGGTTGCTGTAGGCAGGCTCCTGCCTGCCGACACCCCCAGACACTGTCCCCTCCCTTGGGGACCACCCCCCCCCAGCCTGGGGGGTCAGGAAGGGGTTAATACCACCAGAAAGGGGCTCTGGGGAAGAGAGAAGGCAGTGCCCACTAGGCTCAGGTGTCAAGGAGACAGGCCTGCTCTAATGGGGCCCGCTCAGCACTACTCAGCCCAGGTGATATGGCCCCTGTGTCTAAGAGACAGGTGCCCTCTTCCCCTTCCCCATGGTGCCCCCTGGCACCCACCGCCCCCAGCTCCTCCTTGGCCTGGTGCCTGCCCCAGGAGGGTGCGGCGGGCAGCGGGGGCTGGGCTAACAATGCACCATCGGGCCCTTTGTGTGCTTGCACTTGGCACCCTGGGGAAGAGTGGGGGAGGGGACCCAACAGCCAGGGGGGGTGGAGCACCTCTGGGGTGGGGACAGTGAAGGCTTGGGGAGAGAAGCAGAGAGTGAAAACAGGTGGGGAGGAAAGGGAAGTGGGTCAGATAGAGGGCTGGCCCCCCATTCCAAGCCAAGGCTAAGATGAATGGGATCGCGAATGGCATCGTGTTAGTACCTGAAGCCCAGCCCAGGAGTGGACATTTGGGGTCAGAAGTTACTAGCCCAGGAGACTGCTCAGGTGGAGGAGGCAAGGCCCTCTTTTAGATGGCTGAGAGACCCAGTTCTTTTGGCCCAAGGCCAAGGACCTAAGATGGGAATAAGTGGGCTCCAGGCAGGGCAGTGCCCTCAGATAGGAGCCTCTGGGCCTGCTTCGGGGCTTCCTGCCTCCAGCCTGCTTGGCTCTCTGGCCTTCCTGAGTCAAGACAGGCCTGCCACCAGGCCTTGGGGCTTGTGCCTGTTTTGGCCTAGGGCTGAAAAAGAGGGTGAGGGAGGAAGGTGGAGACAGGCAGATGGATAGGACCCTGGCATGGGGTGTGCCTGCTCTGGCCTCTCCCCCTCCTGCTGAGTAAACTCGTGAGTAAACTTGACGTTTTGCCCGGACAGTTTGAAGTTGCCTCGCTGCCCCCCCCTCCAGTCCTGCCAACACAGAAGCGGCCAGGTGCCAGTGCAGGCCAGGGGACAGGGAGGAAGGGGCACAGGATGACTCTGATCCACCGTCAAGGACTGGAGGGTCAAGGAAGACCCCACTACCACCGCCCCTTAGCCAAGTTCAGGTCCTGGCAGTAATCTTGTGGTCTGTCAGCATTTGTCACGGAACTTTGGGAAACCCAGAAAAAAAGTTATCCTCCACGCAGTTCCCTTGCCCATCCCTGATCTCGATCTCAACCGGGGAAGACGCCCAGTTGCCCTCTGGTCCCTGAGAGGCCATCTTTTATGTTCACAGGCCACTAGTCCAGGAGGAAATCTACCTGTAGCAAATGCCTCAGTGAGGCCAGGGGAGGCTTCCCTCTTTTGGTCCACAGCCTGAGATAGGTGGGAGGCAGGGGGCACAGGGACCCATTAGCTCTCTCTTTCCTGAGGCTTCTGGCTGCTGTGGCCTCTGTCCTGCCCTTACCCGGACCTCACACCTGGACCTAACGCCTCCACAGCTGCCTTCACGGCTTGCCATCAGGCCCTTCCTCACCCCAACTCTTCCCCTGCCCTCTTGCTTTCCTAGAACCTTCAGGGGGTTCCTATCCAACGAATACCTAGACCACATCCAGAGTTCGGGGGTGCCCGTGGCAGGAGAGGGCTGACAGCAGGCAAGGGGAGCCAGTGGCGCCACCCACAAGCATACATTAATTTGATACCGCTTAACATCACTAATATCTCTTAATGCCTTCCCAGGTCGCCAGAATGGCAGGAGACATGTCTTCCCAGTCCCTGCCACGCCTCAGAGTGGGGCTCCCCCAAGACCTTGCTTTTGACTTCGTGTCTCTGGCTTCAGTTTCCTTCCTGTTTCCACCACCCCCCAGCTCCTCTCCACCCATATGCCCCTTTCAACAGACATCCTCTCCTCCTTCCTTCCTCCTTTCTTCCCCCTTTGCCCGGAGTAAGGGGGTCTTCCCTCCCCACCATGGACCTCCTAGCCTATCTTACTCTTCTTAAATAGTGCTGCACTTACGAGAGGTCCGTGACCATTCTTTCCCTAACCTACCAGCTAAGTTCTTGGGAAGAGAACCCAGGGCCTCTTAAGGGAACTACAACTCCCAAGGTACATGCAAAGCAGTTGTGGTGCACACTGGGAGTTGTAGTCCTCCCCCGAGCTCTCAATTTGGTTGAGTCTAAAAGTGTTTCTGGGTAAGGGTGAAAGTCAGAATTGGGACGGGTTGCAACGTAGAGATCCTCTGTATTCCCCTTGCTTTGTTCTTGCCATTACATCCCCATATGACACCATGTATTGACATCCATCTCTAATGCTAAGACATATTACCCATCCTTACCTTAGGATGAGCCCCACCCAAGAGATGCCCACACCCTGCCCTGATGCCCCTGGCAGGGGAAATGAGGGGCCCCATGAACTCCTTCCCTGCCCCCTGCCCTCCAGGCTAGTTCCCTCCCTTTATGGGGATCAAAGGGCAGGGAGCAGCCCCACCCTGCTCCCTCACAAGCTATAGGCATTAGACTTGGGCTCTTAGGAATTGCAGGGACTTTGGTGTCCAAGCATTTGCAGGGGGAATGCTGGGAGATTGGCGCCTGGCGACAGGAGAGACACTGGTCCCCACCTTGGGGCGTGGATCCTTTAGTAACTGCTCATAGGTCTATCCATGCTCTGTATCAGCCCTGAGCAATATGCTTCCTCTTAAGGAGGTGGCTTAAGGACAGGGTCTTGGGTCTTATCTATAGGACCTCAGGGGCCTGGGCCCGCCTGCCTGGCACCAAGGCACAGAAGTGACCCTCCCCCACCCCAGGCCCACAGTTGGCATAGGGCACTGCGAGCAGGGGGTAGGAGGGAGAGGCGGGCAGGACTGCCAGCATCCTGGTGGGTAGCTGCCAGCCAGGCCGGGAGCCGGTGAGGAGCAGCAGGCCGGCGGCACTGAGCCAGCAGCTGTTGGGGGTAGCAGGGAGGGGTATCTTAGGGGACATTTCTGTGATTCCCTCTGAGCCTAGCAGAACCTGGGATGGCCTACTGTCTGGAGGACACTGGGGCACCTTTCACTCCAAGAGTAGGCAATCCCAGGAGTTTCATGACATTTTGTGGCCGCTCATCCCATCTCAGAGCCTTCCTGGGTTGCCCCTCAGGCCCAGGCGGGTCCCACCCAACCAGCCGGGGTAGCAGTAGCTTGCGCAAGGGGTGGGGCTAGGAGCTTCCCAGCAGATGCCCCCTCCCGGCTCCTTCCTCTTTCGGGTGCCTACGGCTCCCCCAATGTGTCTACCCCTCCTCAGCCAGCTCTGTCCCCCTGGTCTCTGGGGTCTGGCATGAGGGCTGCCCCCTGGCCTGGTTGGCAGGGCTGGCGCCCTGGCGAGAAACTGTGGTATGTGAGTGGGTTTGGGGTGAGGCTGTGAGGAGGGCGGGTGCCGCCTTGCCCAGCCCCTGAGGGCCCCAGCCTGGTACAAGGTGAAGAGGATCCGGACAGCTCCCAGCAAGGGGCAAGGGCTTACTAGGGTCTGGAGGGTCTCCTTCCATTCCCTTAATCCCACATACCCTGAGGGGCTGGGACCTGGGCACCTGTCACCCCTGGCACTGGCTGTCCAGAGTTCCCTTCCTCCCAATTTGGCCTCTGCTGTCTGTCGCCTGTCCCCTCCCTTCTTCCTTCTCCTGGTCCCACCTCCAGCAACCTCTCCTCCTCACCTCTGCCCTGCTGGACTGGCCTCTCCTACCTTTCCTACCCCTCACCTTTTTCCCCTTTTAGGACTGAGTAAGGACAGGCGGGGGTGGGGACAGCTGGGGCTTTGGGCACTGCAGGAGAGACTCTGGGCCCTCTCCCACGCTGCCAGCCCTTCTGTAACCCCTCCCTCCAAGCTGGGGGGAGGGGGACAGCACCCAGAGGGTTAAGGCTGTAGGGGGAGGGACTGGGCCAGGTCGTGGGCGGCCCCTTTGAAGGAGGGAGCTGGAGTGGGGAACAGACACCCTGCCCCCCCCCCAGTTATTCCTCCCCCACCCCTCCCAACGTGCTGCCCCCAGGGGCCAGGAGGAGTTGCCGGCAAGGCCCCTCAGCGTTCAGGTGAGTAGGCCCTGCTCTGGCTCAGGAGGTCAGGCCCCAGGGGAGGCTCGGAGGCCTAGAATTGGCCAAGGGTCACAGGAGGACTGAAAAACAGGCTAGGAAGAAGGTGCCCAGATTTCACTGGAGGCTTTAGGGAACAGAGGAGCTGAGGCGCTGGAGTGTGGGGAGGCTTCAGAGTCTAAGGGATCCAAGAGAACCAAGAAAGGCAGAAGAAGGGCCCTACGGAAGCTGTGCTTGCTGGGCCAGGCCAGGAGGTTGGACAGGCTGGCAGGGAGCTGGGCTCCGGGGACCCGGCTGGGGTGTCTTCTGGGGCTTGGGGGGCTCAGGTTTCTGCCTGCGGCTAAGCGGGTGTGGGGTTACCAGCCAGCTTGGTTACCCAGCCAAAGATATGGCTGGGGGGAGGGGGTACAAGGTAGACCCTGGCACTTTGGGCATTCTCCTTAGCCCTAAGAAGAGCTGGCACTGCCCAGCCAGACTCTGCTGGGAACCCTGATGACCAGGGTCTGTCCAAGTGACTAGTTACCTGGTTCAGGGTGGGCAGTCTCAGGGGGGAAGTCCAGTAGCTTCAGGGCTGGAAACTCTGACGGGCAGAGAGGCACTCGCTGTCCCCCTTACCCCACATCCGCTCTCACTGCACACCCTACCTCTCCCACCTCTTTTCTCCAAGTGGCTCCCAAATTTTGGTCGTCCGCTTCCTCCAGAAGGCAGGTATGGGTACCCCAGACTAAACCATGTCTTCTATAATGGTTTGTAGAACAAGCCCTGGTCTTGATTTGGTTCCTCTGCCGTGGCTACCCGACACCGGCCTGGAGGGATACTGGGAGCGTGGCAAATGTTGGACTCAGGAGAGGCTTCAGTGAGAGAAGTGATGGGAAGAGGGAAGGAAAATCTCTGAGGATGGTTCCCAGGAGCAGTCCTAGGGACAGGCATGGTGGAGAGATGAGAGAGCCCATAGGAGCTAAGGAAGGGAACCAAGGGTCAATCTTGTGCTGGGAAGATGAGGACCACAGACAGTAAGAAGAGGACTGAGAGAGTAAATGGAGTCCAAGCAAGACAGGCTAAGGGTAAGGGGCTGCTGATGGGCTGGGGTTCCCAGAGGTGGAGATGTGAGGCTGGGGGAGCCTTGCTCCATTCCTTCCTCCGCCATCTTTGTCTCGGTCCATTCTTGATGGGCTGAAGGGCTGTGTGCTAGAGCTGATGTTATAGACGGAAAAGGAGAGCTGTCGGGTCCCTCCATCGGGAGCCCCTGCACTGGGATCGGGACCTGGTGGGAGCTTAACCCCCACAGCACCGGGAAGCAGCCAGCTCCCCTTGCCTCCTTCCCCCTTCGTGGCTTGCGGTCTCTCTTCCCCGCCTCGGCCCCCAGGAAGTGTGAGTGCTGGGGGTGGTGAGGTTAGGAGGGGGAAGCGTCACATGGGGGATGGGGAAGGCATACACGAGTTTAGAGGGGCTGGAGAGGAGGGCTCCATGAGTGTCCTTGGCATCCCTGGGCCAGGACCTGTCTTTCGGCCCTCTCTGTGGAAGTTCTTCCAATCCCCCAGTGACATGTGGCTCAGCCACCTCACCTGCCTGAAACTGGGTAGTTAAGGTGTCAGTGGCCCTTTGGCCCCAGAAAGGATGGAAGGAACGGTGGAATAAGAATTCCTGGGTCCCTGAGGACTTTGGACTGGCTGTCCAATTTTCCCGACCCCTCTGGTCCAGCCACAGGCCAAAGCCCTAACTTCGTGCAAAGTGGCCTCCAAAAAAAACAGGAAGAGAACCTGAGGCTTGGAACTGGGGTTGGGGGTTGGGGGCAGAAAGGAGAAAGAAGGGGGAGGGGTGGCAAGCCCAGGCACCAGGAGCACCAGCCAGAGCTTTGGGTCGCAGTCATCCCTAGCAGGAAGAGGTCCTCACCCTCTTGGCCTCCCGAGCTGCTCCTCCAGAAAAAGCCAAGCCAGGCTCTTCTCTGGCTCCCTGGCAGAGCTGGGAGAAGGGGCCTTGGAATGGGGGGTAGGGGTGGGTGGGTGATGCTCTGTGCGCCTGTGTATCAGCCCACATCTATTTTCTACGCCACTAATCCTGGTTCTGCCGGCTGCCCCCCACACTAAGCCTCAGTCCCCTAATCCCCAAGGTGGGGAGAAGGGGGGCCAGCTTTGCTCAGCTGCCCCACTCAGGGCCTCCGATGGCTGCCCTTCAGCTGGCTCAGACCAGCAGGGTTGGCCCTGGAGCCCCTCAGCCCAAGTCTGGGAGGTCAGCACCTGGAAGATTCGAGTTGCCTCTGTCTGCCTGGGTCACGCCCGCCGTGTACCCCCCGCTTTTGGTTGTTTGGTAGACACACTCCCGGCAGGTGCCTCTGGGTACTGATGGGTAGGCGAGAGGGACTCGCGACTCTGTCACCCTTTACCATTGCCACTCTCAAGTTTTCCCCGACCAAAGATGGCACAGCCTTGACACGGGGCTGGGTTTCGAGAAAGCTGCCCACTGGCTTGGCCGGTCTAGCAGGCCTAACAATGAGGGGAGCCCGGGGGGGGGGGGGGGTGGCAAGAAAGAGGGGAGTGATGGGGCGGGGCCCCCAGTTCTTTCCCCTACCAGGCAAACAGACCAAACAGACCTTGCCTACTTCCCTGGCACAGCTGCCCCCCCAACCACCACACACCCATGCCCACAAGGTCTTAGCAAGAGGGGGCATGCCGGGCTGGGTGGGGATGGGCTGCCTACATGGGGCGTCAAGGGGACTGGGCCCTCTGGGATACAGATGTGGGAAGGGTGCCCAAGGTGGGGTGGGCACACTGGCACCAGTGCCCCACCCTGGCAGAAAGAAGGGGAGGCCTCCACCCCACCAACTCCTCCCCTATGATAGAGCTAGGAGTGCCCCCTTGGCCTGGTTGGCACCATCATAGTTCCAGGTGGCACCTCAGTTGGTATGGGTGCCAGGGCTAGGGGATTTCCCAGAACACCCTCTCCTCCCTGTGTGCCACCTGCCTCTCTAGTCCTTCCTCGATGCCTTGTGGCCATAGGCATTGGATTTGGGCCTAAGGAGTTAAACACCCACCCTTGCCCAAGCCTTGTGTGAGCTCATGGCGAACCAACTCTGAGCCTGTGACCTGACAGCGAGATCAACCAATCGGTACACCTGCCATACCAAGTTGCCACAGAGATCAGCCCTGGGGTGGGAGAAAGGAGGCAGGTTTACCAACGGGAATGGGTGGGGTGGGTAGGGAAGGAGGGTGAAGGATGGGGTGAGCACATGTCTCCAGGTGCCCAGCTCCCAGCCAATGGGCAGCAAGGATAGCTCCACCCGTGCCCCTTAGGAGGAACATGATGCACTTGGGCCCAGGAGGGTGCCCACTGCTGTTGAAGTTGGGCCTCTGGCTGCCCACCTGATTTGTGTCTGTTCTTAAGTCCCGGGGCCATTTGCCTCGAACTGAACCGTATGTAAAGTACTGGGAGAGGAGAGAACTCCCAGACTGCCTGGTCCCCCAGGAGGAGGAGTGGTTTGGGGACTGAAGGTGGGAACAGGTGAGCTAGCTCAGGGTTCCCAGGTGTGGCTCCCAAGCAGACAAGTGGTTAGCGCTCACTCAGGGCTTCCAGGCGGGCGCTCCACTGTGACAGACCAATTGTTGTGTCCTAAAGTGGAAATGTGTAGCCTCTGACTCTCACCCCCCCCCCCCAGAACTCCTTCCCATAGATGGCTAGGGGTGATCAGCTGTTGGAGTACGAGAGGACACGGACGAAGTGTCAGTGGGACTTGCCCTAGGGATCGGCAGGACTCGCCTTTACTATTACAGACTGAGAACTAGGCCTCCTCAGAAAGGAAGTGACTTGTCCAAGGTCAGGTAGCTCCCTAGTAACCTGGCTCCCTCAGGGTACATTCTGGGAGGGGAGAGACAGACCTGACTCCCAGTAGTTTTCTCAACAGAGGCCATCTGTGCACTGGAATCTGCCCTGAGGCCAGACTACTGACTGAGCCCTACTGTGTGTTAGGCATCTTACCACACCTGGCCTCACTTACCCCTCGCCACAACCCCTGCAGTCAACTGGAATTATCCAGTATTACAGATGAGGAAAGAGGCTCAGAGATAAAATCACTTGCTTAAGATCATGAAGCTAAGAATTCAGACTCAAGCCTGGTTGAGCCCAGCTCGGTTCCAGTCTCTATCAGCTCTAGAGCGGGGGCTCGGCCTTCCTAACCCTGCGACCCTTTAAAAGTTCCTCGTGGCGTCGCGGCCCTCAACCATCGAATGATGTTCGTCACTTCCTCGCAACTGTCATTTTGCTGCTGTTAAGGACTCATGCAAATGTCTGTGTTTTCCCATGGTCTTAGGTGACCCCTGTGAAAGGGTCGTTCATATCCTGAGGGATCGAGACCCACACGTTGAGAAAGCTGGTCTAGACCAACAAAATGTCAGGGCTGATAAGCCAAACATTCCCAGCTTTTCCTTCCCAGCCCGTTTTCTGTTTGTTTGTTTGGGTTTTTGTTGTTGTTGTTGTTGTTGTTGTTTTGTTTTGTTTTTTGTTTGAGACAAGGTCTCTCTACATAGCCCTGGCTGTCCTGGAACTTAACTATTTAGACCAGGCTGACCTCGAACTCACAGAGATCTACCTGCCTCTGCATCCCAATGCTGGGATTTTAAGGTGTCTGCCACCTCACCCAATGTCCCCAACTCCTTCTTGTGTAACAGGAGAGTATAGGCCAGACCACTGACTGAGCTCTTACTGTGTGTCAGGCACTGGGCCACGCCTGGCTTCATCTACCCCTCACCACAATGACTTGTTCCAGGTCATTCAACGAGGCTGCTCTTCAGTCCTTGCCCTCCCCACCCCTGTGGATGGTAGGCTGGGCCCTGGGGGCGGGGGTAGGAAACGAAGGTTGCCTCTGGAGAGGCAGGGTCCTCTGGAATGGGGAGATAGAAGTGGCATAGTTTAGGGGGAGGGCAGGGGTGGGACTTGGCCTTTCGGCAGTGGGGGTGATGCTTATCTGTGGGGGGCAGGAAGTGCCTGCGCCAGTGACACCCCAGCAATCGGGTAGCTGCTCCTTGGCCCATGAGGGAGGGAGGATGTGGGGAGCGGGGATCTTGAAGGAAAGATGAACTTAGGGTGGCTTGTGGGGGACGTGAGGAGGAAGAGGATGGCTCTTTTTTGTTTGTGTTTTTGAGACTGGGTTTCTCTGTGGAGCTCTGGCTGTCCTAGAACTCACTCTGTAGACCAGGCTGGCCTACCTCTACCTCCTGGGATTGAAGGTATGCTGGAATTAAAGGCATGCGCCGCTGCCGCCACAGCCGCCACCGCCACCTGACAAGGACAGCTCCTTTTGTTTGTAGGGTATACTGTACTTGTGACAGAACCCAGACATGCCTGACCTGCCAACTTCAGTCCCGTATCAGTCTGAAGTCTCTCCTTGGCCTCTACCAGAGCTCTGGGGCAGCTCCATCACAGACCATTACTCAGTTTTCAGGTGTCCCTAGCAAGCCAGTGTCGCCAGGGTCCTTCAGTCAGTTTTTTCTGAAGCTGAAACCAGGACTCCAGCATCCTAGCTCCTGGTCCACTGCTTCTTCTAAGGGGATGGGGGATCGGGAAGGTCAAGTGCAAGTATGCCCAGAAACTAACAGAAAGGCAGGCACTCCAGAAGCAGGCTCGGGCAGTCTAAGAACTGGGAAGGTGAAGGTGGGTCCGGGTCCGACGGCGTGACCCCCCCACACTGGGCACTTCACCTGAAAAGCAAGCTGCTCCATCTGTCGGGACCGTGGTTCCTCTGTGGTTGGCATGGAAGGCGGTCACATTTGGAAGGGTATGGGGACTAACAAACAAAGCCTTAGAGGAGTGTCCAGCATGTGGCCCTCCTTCAGTAAGAGAGCCAACACTGGAAGAGGCTCCCCACCCCACCCCCTTACAGGGATACCTGCTCTTAACCTCACCCTCTACTTGACCCTGCAGGAGAAGATGGGGAGCCCTGAGGATGACCTGATTGGAATCCCATTCCCAGACCACAGCAGTGAGCTCCTGAGCTGCCTCAATGAGCAGCGCCAGCTGGGCCATCTCTGCGACCTCACCATCAGGACGCAGGGCCTCGAGTACCGCACGCACAGGGCTGTGCTAGCGGCCTGCAGCCACTACTTCAAGAAGCTCTTCACGGAGGGTGGGGGGAGCACTGTTATGGGGACAGGGGGTGGCGGGACAGCTGCTGGAGGAGCAGGGGCCGGCGTGTGTGAGCTGGACTTTGTAGGGCCAGAGGCCCTGGGTGCCCTGCTCGAATTTGCCTACACAGCCACACTGACCACCAGCAGCGCCAACATGCCGGCTGTGCTCCAAGCTGCCCGACTGTTGGAAATCCCCTGTGTCATTGCTGCCTGCATGGAGATTCTACAAGGCAGTGGGCTAGAAGCCCCCAGCCCAGATGAGGATGACTGTGAACGAGCCCGACAGTACCTGGAGGCTTTTGCCACTGCCACCACCACAGCCTCGACCTCAGGAGTGCCCAATGGTGAAGACAGCCCCCCACAGGTGCCCCTCCTCCTACCACCCCCACCGCCACCCCGGCCCGTCGCCCGCCGCAGCCGCAAGCCCCGGAAAGCTTTCCTTCAAACCAAGGGGGCCCGAGCAAACCATCTGGTCCCCGAGGCACCTACGGTACTCACCCATCCCTTGACCTACGAAGAAGAAGGGGTGGCTGGGAGAGTGGGCAACAGCGGGATCGGTGGGCTTGGGGTCAGCTACAGTCCTCCCACGGGAGCTGCCTCACCTCCTGAGGGGCCCCTGAACTATGAGGTCTGTGAGGGTGAGGAAGAAGAGGAAGAGCTGGTCTATCCCCCGGCATATGGGCTGGCACAGAACAATGAGCCCTCGCTGTCACCAGAGGAGCTGGGCTCAGATGAAGACACCATCGATCCCGACCTGATGGTCTACCTAAGTTCCCTGCACCAGGACGCCCTGGCACCCGGCCTGGATGGCCAAGACAAACTGGTGCGTAAACGCCGTTCACAGATGCCCCAAGAGTGCCCAGTCTGTCACAAGATAATCCACGGGGCAGGCAAACTGCCACGCCACATGAGGACCCATACGGGTGAGAAGCCCTTTGCCTGTGAGGTCTGCGGTGTCCGCTTCACCAGGTGAGCAGCGAGTGGGGACCAGGGTCCTGAATGGGCTGCGGGCGGGCATGAGATCTGCGTGAGCACAGATGGTTCCAGCAGGGGGCAGCTCCCTTGTGGGTTCTTGGAATGAACTGGGAGGCCAAAAGAGGCAACCAAGGGGGATGATTGTGAACGGTCTAGTGCCCAAGATGGTCCAGTGCCCAAGAAGGTTGTACTGGAGACAGGGGAGCGGATGGTAACAGGGTCCATTACATCTAAAGGCCAATCAAGAAGGGTATCCTGGGGCAGTAATGGGGAAATAGCAGTAAGGAATGAGAGTGGGACGAGGCCTGGGAGTGGCCAGGATGGGCTGGGGAGCCTCTCCTGAGTCCTGAATGTTTACACCCTCCTCCCCCCCCCTTGTACTAGGAATGACAAGCTGAAGATCCACATGCGGAAGCACACAGGAGAGCGCCCCTATTCGTGCCCACACTGCCCAGCCCGCTTCCTGCATAGCTACGACCTCAAGAACCACATGCACCTGCACACGGGGGACCGGCCCTACGAGTGCCACCTGTGCCACAAGGCTTTCGCCAAGGAGGACCACCTGCAGCGCCATCTCAAGGGCCAGAACTGCCTGGAGGTGCGCACCCGGAGGCGCCGCAAGGATGACGCGCCGCCGCACTACCCACCACCCTCCACCACCACCCCATCCCCTGCGGGCCTTGACCTCTCCAATGGCCACCTGGACACCTTCCGCCTCTCTCTGGCCCGATTCTGGGAGCAGTCGGCCCCCACAGGACCCCCAGTCACTACGCAAGGGCCCCCTGAGGAGGAGGAGGAGGAGGAGGGGACACCTACCACACCACAGGCTGAAGGTGCCATGGAGTCCTCTTAAAAGAGGGATGAATGGCCAGGCTGGAACAACACAAGGCCTGGGATGCCATGCCAAGCAATGGGGGGCACATAGGACAAGAGGGGCCCGGGTCAGGGGTCCTGAGCTTTGTCGGCATCGGAATCCACCCCTCCCCCCACCCCAGAGCCTTCATTCCAATTCCAAGCTGAGGTTTTGGGGCACAAGCTCTCTAGATTGGGGTGATCACCCAAGGAGTTATACATGAGATATATATCTGTGTGTGTATATATATATATGTGTGTATGTGCCCCCCACACACACACTGCGCATATATGTATACACACACAGTAAAGGTGGGGTCCCTGTCCCCAGCTGCTACTGGGGAATTGAAGCAATAATCTATCTCTGATTTGTGGGGTCCCACTTCGGCTATGCGGGTTTCTAAGAGGCTGGGGCTTGGGACCAAAGCCTTGCCCCACTCCCATGCCCCCTGGGTTTTGGCTGTGTGTGAGGGGGTGGTGGACTGCCCCTCCCTTCCGAGACCCCTCCTTCCTGGTTTCTGTTCCCTTTTCCTGGCAGTAAATTATGCAAAGGGGGGTGGTAAAGGAAGGCTAAGTGGGGAAACAAGGTGGAAGCTTGAAAGACCGGGTTAGGGGGGCTGGGCCTGTAAGGACGGAGCCATCCCAGTCCCCCCTCCACCCAGTTCCAACGCTGAGTCATGGGGTCCTGGAGAAGGGGGCGGGGTGGCTTGATTGGCTCGCCCGTCCCTGGGGGTAGCAGGAGGGCTCCGCCCAGCTAAGGGAGCTCTCCACCTCTCCCCTCCCGCGTCCCGGGGCAGGGAATGTCTTGTTCCTGGCGCTCCCTCCCTGGGGCCAGAGGGCAGGGCGGGCCGGGCGTCTTACCCTCTTCTCCTCCCCACCTCCCCGCCCAGGTGCAAGCGGGAGCCGCCTCTGCTGCATGCTGCCCCTGACTCACGCCGCCCCCGGGCTGGCGGGCGCTGGGTGTGGGATGGGGTGAGGGGTTGAGGTAGCCTTGTGGGGAGCGGGCGAGCCAGCGCCATCTGGTGGCCGTGCCCTGTAAGGGCGAGCGCCCCCCAGCGACTACTTTTAGTCAGCTGGAGTCACACCCAGCCGTCCTGGCCTGTGAACGGGTACCCCCTTGCCAACACGGTGGCTAGACAACTCACTTGCCCCTGGGAAAAATGAGCTGCAGGGCGGACCTAGGGGAAAGGAATCTTTTCCTCAGATCTTGCCCGTCACCCTTAGGACTGAGTCCACCCCCATTCTGTACATAGCCTCCTCTGATGGTCTTGTTGAAATCCAATTTCACATTTTAAACTACCAGTTCTCCTGGGGTGGAGAAGAATCTTCACCCCTACCCCTTCCTGGCTGGGTGCTGGACCCCCATTGCGGCCTGGGCTATGCCTTGCACTATTTCCCCCCTTTTGGCCTGGTGGCCCTTCCCCCTCCTTAAAAGGGGCAGGTTCAGGGGCCCGGTGCTCTCCTCTCCCCATGCACCTCCATGCCCATTTGCACAGCTGCCCAGGTACCCCCAACGCTGGGGAGGGGTCAAACAGGGAGGGGTGGCGGGACCAGTCCCTGTATCTATTTAAAAAGTGATGATGTAATATATTAGGAGGGAGGTCAGGTGCCCTGGGCCTCATCTTAGCATTTCAGGTGATAGGGGAGCCCAGGGCTGGAGAAACCTGGGGCTTAGTCCCAGAGAGTGGGGGCAATGTAGCCTCCACTCTCTCTACTTGCGGCTTTCCCACTCAGTGCCTTAGTGGGGGAAGCATTTCCCCCCTCTCCCATTCCCTTCATCCACCCCTGCCCCCGCCTCGGGTGTAAGTGACAGGAAGAAATAATAATAATTTAAGATTCATACTTGTGTCCACTTTTGGTTCCTTTATTTTGGGGGTGGGTGGGAGGGGTCAGGAGGTTCTGAGGCTGGGCAGGGAGCTGCTTTGGGGGCAGTGAATTTCCGAAGTAGTTCCTGGGGCTCAGGGGGCAAGGGAAGACCTGCAGACTGATGAGCTGGGAGATGCTGCGGTAGCATCCTTTAGGGCGCCTTCCCTTGGTCCTCGTCACTGGGAGGAGAGGAGGGCTCAGTAAGCTCAAAACCACTGGTGGGCAACCTTAACCATCATCCCTGCTCAACTTAGCTGCTGCCGTCCCGCCCATCTACTTTTGGCGGTGGTGGTGGTCTGTTTCAGGGTTTTGTTTGTTTGTTTGTTTCTTTGGTTTTTCAAGACAGGTTTCTGTGTAGCCCTGGCTGTCCTGGAACTCACTCTGTAGACCAGGCTGGTCTTGAACTCACAGACCTGCGTCTGCCTCCCAAGTGCTGTCACTAAAGGCGTGTGCCACCACACTTGCTGCTTTGCCAGCGCTAGTCACAGTTAATGAGGACGTAGCCACTAGAACACCCTCCCCAACCCAGCCAGGGTGTCAGCAACCCATCCTCTTCAAAGGCCATCACCTCAGTTACTGAAGATGCCTCTATTTTCTTCCCAAACCGTCCTCTCTCCAACCCATCCAGAAAAAAAAAAAAAAAAAAATGTCTTCAACCTTCAAACTCATGGCTACCATATTTACAAGAGAAATCCATGTAATAAGCCTTCAGGAAGGCAAGACAGGATAATCCCTACACATTTCAGGCCAATCTGGCCTACAATGCTGAGACCCTGTCACCAAAGACAAAAAAAAAAAAACACCTCTGACCAGGAACATGGAACAGTCATCATCAAGGTTTCACTATCCCCTGCCTTAACTGCCCGGAAATCCCTCAGCCTCCCTGCCCAGCTTCTCGGCACACTCCTCCCCACAACAGACATGGCAGCCTCCACCGCCCACTCTTTGGAAACTATGCCACTTCCAGCCACCTCGCTGCTCACTCAGCAGGTGTCCTTGCCTCCTACTCCCTAGAGAAAAGTGAGGCTGGAGCAAGCTGGACTCTTCAGAAAACTCCATTCTTCAGGCTCAGAGCAGCCCACTCTCTAACACTACCTCGGCCACATTCACCTGTCTCTTAACACCCTCGTTCCTTGGGCACCCTGGTCCAGAGCTAAGGATGGAACCCAAGACCTTGTGCATGCTAAACAGTGCTCTACCACTACACTACATCCCTAGGCCTCAATGTTCTCTTTTCCATGTCCTAAATGTGCGAGGATGCAGAAACGTCCTTTGGTACTGTGTCCGTTGTGTGTAAAGCCAATTCTTTATCATGGAGCTTCCCTTCCTAGAGCCAAGCATGGTGGTACATACCTTTCCTTCTATGAAGACTGAGGTAGAAGGGTTACAAGTTCAAGGGCAGCCTAGACCGTATAGTGAAATCATTCTAAAAATAAATAAAGCTGGAGGGACACACACCTTTAATCTCACTGGATTAAATCTCACACACTCCTGGAGGCAGAGGCAGGCAGATCTCCGAATTCAAGGCCAGCCTGGTACATACAACAAATGCCAGCTCGGCCAGGAGCTACACAGTGAGGCCCTGTCTCAGCAATAAATAAGTAAACAAGCCCTCTATTTTTAATCGCAAAACTTATATTAAAGGGATCCTAAACCATCTCCCTCATACAGAAGCCACACACTCCATTTCTGAGCTGTCTTTGCCATTTGCTTCGTGATCTGGTTTTAGCCATCCCGATGCCATGAAAAATGTTCCTGCAAACCACACCAGTGGTCTCTCAACTATGGAGTGACTGTTGGTCCCCAGCCTGTGGCTCACATCTGGCCTGCCATGGACTAGCTCTCCTTAAGCCTCTCCCCTCAGGGCTGCAGTTGAGCTCTCTAGGGTTCTGTCTCTGTCTCCCTCTCTCTTGCCAGGGAAGGGGATGATCAAACCCATTTTCTAAAGAGATAATACCTCCAGTCCAGAGCCCTGCTGGACATCTTGGCACCTGTTCCCTGGGCGGCTCTAGCTGGGTGCCCCTACAGACATCTAGTCTCAAATGGGCAGTTTCCTGTTTCCCCTCTGCCTGAAGCCTACGTGGAGACCCAACAGCTCAGCACCTCGTTTTCAACGGCTGAAACAGCCTCCTGCCCGGCCCTTCTGCCTCAGCTTATTAGGGTAGTTTTCACAATAGATTCTCTCCTGCTCTTCCCCTCTCCATCTCTCCCTCCCCTTTACTTTAAAACTTCATATGTTTTTATGCATTGTGTGTTCACCTGTGTCTCTACCATGTGTGTGGGTGCCTGTCCAGAGGATACATCTGATCACCTGGAGCTGGAGTTACAGGTGGTTATGAGTCTCCCATCTCCAACATGGATGCTGGATATTGAACTCAGGTCCTTTGGAAGAGAATAGGAAGTGTTCCTAACCACAAAGTCATCTCCAGTCATATATATATATGTATGTATATATATATATACATATATATATGTATGTATATATATATACATATATATATATGTATATATGTTTTGCTTGTTTGAATGTATGAGTACCGCATGCATGTCTGGTGGCCAGAGACCAGAAGAAGATGTTGGATCTCTTGAAACTGGAATTATAGATAGCTGTTAGCTGCTATGTGGGTGCTGGGAACTGAACCTGAGTCCTCTGAAAGAACAGCATATGTTCTTTTTTTTTTTTTTTTTTTTTTTTTTCCCGAGACAAGGTTTCTCTGTGTAGCCCTGGCTGTCCTGGAACTCACTCTGTAGAGCAGGCTGGCCTTGAACATCTCCCAAGTTCTGGGATTAAAGGCTTGCACCACCAGTGCCCCGGCTTGCACGTGTTCCTAACCTCAAAGCTGTCTGTCTAGCCTTACTCCTGCCTTTTGTCTCTCTGGTCTTGCCAAAATGACCTAGTTAGCAGGGAACTCGCTCTGGCCTCAAGCGTGTTTGTTGTTTGTTTGTTAAGACAGGGTCTCACTATGAGTCCTGACTGGCCTCAAACTCAATACGCAGCTCAAACTTGCCTCACTCCCCCCCACTCCCCCCATCTTTGAAGACCACAGGGTTTGTGAACCACCCAGGTAATCCAAGCCCTAGGGAAGGGAGTTCAAGGCCAACCTTGGCTACATAGAAAAATCCTATTTCAACAAACAAGAAATAAACAAAAAGAACTCAAGCTATGGTGTATGTGTGTGTATGTGTGTGTGTGTGTGTGTGTGTGTGTGTGTGTGAGAGAGAGAGAGAGAGAGAGAGAGAGAGAGAGAGAGAGAGAATGGCCTGGTGATAAGAGTGAACACCTTTAATCCCAGCATTCCCAGAGAATGGAATTCCAGGCAAACCAGGGCTCCATGGTGAGACCCTGTCTCAAAGGGAAAAAAAAAGCCATACCTTGCGTGTGCAAGGCTCTGGGTTAGACCCCTAACACCACAAAGGAGAAGGACGAGGAGGAAAAAGGAAGAGGGGAGTGAGGAGGGAACGAGAAGCAGGCCCGGTGGCATTATCTGTCATCCCAGCACTCAAACAGGAAGCACTACAAAACACGAGGCCAAGGCCAGGAGTGATCCTGCACGCCTTTGATCCCAGCAGAGGCAGGTGCAGCTCTGTGAGTTTGAGGCCAGCCTGGTCTACGGAGTTCAAGGACAGTAAGGACTACACCTTGAGACAAACAAAAACAGATGAATGTGAATGCATCCCTTAATCACCTAAGGTCTTCAAATGGCCTGTGAAGGAAGCTTCCCTCTGTTTCCCCACACTAACACTCTCTGAGGTCCACACCCAAACACGAAGACACACACACACACACACACACACACACACACACACACACACACACACACACACACACCTTCGGGCTTTATTTACCCTCCTGAATGTTTTACATTCTCCAAACTCACATAGGCCACAGCTTCCTCACCTCCCTTAACATGTGTCTAACAAACCACCAGGTCACCCCCAAACCCCAGCTTACTTTTCTCCTTTTCTGTGAAGTTTTGGTATGGTTTTTTCGCCCCCCTCAAGACAGGGTTTCTTTTTTTTTTTTTTTTTTTTTTTTTTTGGTTTTTTCGAGACAGGTTTCTCTGTGTAGCTTTGCGCCTTTCCTGGAACTCGCTTTGGAGACCAGGCTGGCCTTGAATTCACAGAGATCCGCCTGCCTCTGCCTTCCGAGTGCTGGGATTAAAGGCGTGCGCCACCACCGCCCGGCAAGACAGGGTTTCTAGCCCTGTCTGTCCTGAAACTCTGTAGCCCAGGCTGGCCTCTAACTCACAGAGATCTGCCTGCTTCTGCCTCCCGAGTGCTGGGACTAAAGGCGTGCGCCACCATGCCCGACTCTGTGAAGTGTGTTTTAATATCTTCCCTTCGCAGTAGTGTGACTCCTCTGTCAGGAGCTCCACACAGGACGGCTGTCTTGTGCCACCACTCCCCCAACACACACATTGCAAGCGACTGCGGGCTGGGGAGCAGGCACTCAGCAAACCTCAGTCTCCTCTGCCTCTAGTCCCTGCAGAGGGGCAGGCACTCAGCGAGCCTGTGCAGATGGGACAGAACATGCTCCCAGTCCCCAGGTGCCATCTCCACTTGCTTCCCGCTCACCTGGTCTCTGAGTGGGACTCCTCTGAGAGGCTCTTGCCCAGTGCTTCCTGGAGCTGTTGTCGAAGTTTCAGCACCTGCTCGGGAGTCCTTCTGCGAGCTGCAGCCAGCCAGAGCTGAGGGCCCTCCTCGTCACTGGAGTCCCTGGAGAAGGCTACCGTCTCAGTGACCCACAGCTAGCCTGGGAGAAGGAGCATCGTTCCCACTGCCCCCCATGACTGCAGCCTTCCCCACCACTGAAAGACTCACAGCTCCAGATCCAGATGGCCCTGCTTGGAGAGAGGAGATGCACACACAGAACAGGTGTTGTCCAGGAGACGGAAGCAGGTAGGGCAGTAGAGACCTGGAGGAGAGCAGGAGGGCAAGGAGGCTTGAGCCAACCCGTCACCTGTGATCCCTAGTGTTTGGCCTTGCCTCTCCACCCCACCCCTGGAGGAAGGACCAGCCTTGTCAAGGATGCACACTAAGGAACTGCTGCAGTACCTCCCTTGCACTCAGAGGAATGGAGGAGATTCTGGGGAAGGGAGCTATGTAAATGAGAAGATGCATCATAATGGAACGGACATATAAAGGTAGGGAGAATTCCAGAAAGGAAGAGCCATGGTTGACTGTCATGGGCAAACACCGTGAGTCCTTCAGGAAGAGGGGCACTCACCTTTGCAGCCTGGGGTACTGCAGGACACAAAGTTCTCCTCCATGTCCCCTTGGCCCTCAGACTGCCCACAGCCCAGGCAGTAGTACTGATGTAGCAAAAATTGACTGAGCAAAGGATGTAGGCAACGACACCTTAGAAGGAAGGTCCGCAATGTCAAGCTCAGGAACCCCAACCTTGCACATCCAGACCAACCTGCAGATCTGAGGGAGACCTCCGGGTGCCCTGGCCTGTCTTTTGGACTGTAGCAACTGTTCTCCATTGCCCCACTCTCCTTCCTCTCCCACTCCAGGAATCTTTAGTGGGGCTAGAGAGATGGCTCAGTGGTTAAAATCACTTGTTGCTCTTGTAGAGGACCCGGGTTTGGTCCCCAGCACCTACATGATGACTCAAATCATCCATAACTCCAGGCCCAGAGGATCCAATATTTTCTTCGATCTCCACGGACACCAGGCATGCACTTGGTATACATATGTACATATATACATATATATACATGCAGGCAAAACACTCATACGCATAAATACATCTTCTTTAAAAACTTTATGCTTGGCCAGGCAGCGGTGACACACACACCTTTAATCCCAGCTCTTGGGAGGCAGAGCCAGGCGGATCTCTATGAGTTTGAGGCCAGCCTGGTCTACAGAGTGAGATCCAGGATAGGCACCAAAACTACACAGAGAAACCCTGTCTCAAAAAACCAAAACCAAGCCGGGCGGTGGTGGCGCACGCCTTTAATCCCAGCACTTGGGAGGCAGAGGCAGGTGGATCTTTGTGAGTTCGAGGCCAGCCTGGTCTAGAGAGCGAGATCCAGGAAAGGCGCAAAGCTGCACAGAGAAACCCTGTCTCAAAAAACCAAAAAAAAAAAAAAAAAAAAAATGCTATAAAAAACCAAAACCAAAACAAAACAAAAAATTGTATCCTTGGAGCTGCAAAGACGGCTCAGCAGTTAAGAGCACTGGCTGCTCTTTCAGAGGACCCGGGTTCAATTCCTAGGAACCACATAGCAGCTCACAACATCTATGACTCTAGTCCAAAGGGATCTGATGCTGTCTTCTAGTCTGTGTGGGCACTGCATGCACATGGTGCATGGATGTGCGTGCAGGTGGAGAACACCCATACACATAAAATAAAAACAAACAAAACATTTTTTAAACGTAAAATTCTTTTTTTTTTTTTTTTTCGAGACAGGGTTTCTCTGTGCAGCTTTGCGCCTTTCCTGGTACTCGCTTTGGAGACCAGGCTGGCCTCGAACTCACAGAGATCCGCCTGCCTCTGCCTCCCGAGTGCTGGGATTAAAGGCGTGCGCCACCACCACCCGGCCTAAACGTAAAATTCTTAGCCAGACATGGTGGTGTGTGCCTTTACTCCCAGCCCTCTGGAGGCAGAGGCAGGTGGATCTCTGTGATTTCGAGGCCATCCTGGTCTATAAAGTGAGTTCCAGGACAGTCAGGGCTGTTATACAGAGAAACCCTGTCTTGAAAAAAACCAAAATAATAATAGTCATAATAATAATAAATAAAATTCTTGTCCTTAATTCTTCCTCCAGGACATGAAAGGTATGAGTTGGATACCCTCTTCAACCAACTCCTTGTCACTTGGAAAGCACAGAGATGCATTCTGACCCCTGGCTCTTTTTCTGTCGGTTGGTTGTCCCCACATCCAAATCAGGAAGCACTAGACGCACCTGAAGGCTAGCACCTGGAGGATGCTCATGTGGCCCTGGTCAGCTGCCCGCCGCATCACAGCTCGGTGCACCGCAGCCACCACGTTGGTTCGACGACTCAGAAGCGTGTTGTAGAGGTAGGAGATCCTTTCCTGGTGGGGCGGAACCCCGGATGGGAACAAGTAGTCCTGGTCCATCTGCCTTGGCACGCCCCCTTGCACCCAGCCCCACTCCTTGCCTCTCTTTTCCTTCTGACTCCTGTGAATTCCTCAAGGCTTAGTTCAAAAGACCATTTCTCCAGGAACCCTTCAGGACCTCCCTAAGCAAAGTAAGCCGTTCCTCCTCTGGCTTTCCATCTCTCTTTATCAATCCCCTAGTAAAACCGCTTTCTTTTCTTTCTTTTTTTTTTTTTAATGATAATGTTTCATTAAAAGCCTTTCTTCCGCCGGGTGGTTGTGGTGCTCGCCTTTAATCCCAGCACTTGGGAGGCAGAGCCAGGCGGATCTCTGTGAGTTCGAGGCCAGTCTGGTCTACAGAGTGAGATCCAGGTCAGGCACCAAAACTACACAGAGAAACCCTGTCTCAAAAAAAAAAAAGCCTTTCTTCCTGGGGCAGGAGAGATGGCTCAGCAGTTAAGAGTGTGTATTACTCTTCTAGAGGACCCCAGTTCGATTCCCAGCACCCACATCAGGCAGCTCACAACTGGTTGTAACTCTAGTTCTAGGGGATCCAACACCTCTGGCCTCTGTGGGCACCTACAAACACATGGAGTATACTCACACAGAGAAAAGAATATGCACGTGATTAAAAATGTAAAAAGTAAAAGAAGTTCATCTACTCGAAATGCCTGTCAGCCTAACTAGACTGATTCATCCTGCCTCCTTGGAGTCCCTGCATCGCAGCTGTCACATAGGACACCTCAGTATGTCACAGGGCCCTACCACTGCGGTTTCAGCAAAGCCTTGGAAGTAAGATGCGCCTCAGGAGGCCCTGGCCAGAAGGACACCGTTCCTCCTGATTCCACCTGGGGGCTAGGTCTTGGCTCCGGGCTCCAGTAGAGGGGTAGGGATGGGGGCTGCCAAGGACTTCAGCATCCTCAAAGCCGAGACAGACAGCCAACAGCCTAGCATCAGGGCCAGAGCCGAGAGCTGCTGGCTCTGGAGCCCCTCACCTGTTCCCTGAACGGGTAATAGGAGGCACAGATGACGCGCCGCAGCCTGCTGACGTAGCTGCCGAACAGAGTGACGAAGAAGCACAGGCCGTACATGGTACCTGGGAACACAGTGCACAGTGAGCACCACCCGCCGCCCAAGGCACCGGCCACACCTGGGAACACAGTGCACAATGAGCACTGCTCACTGGCCACACCTGGGAACACAGCGCACAGTGAGCACTGCTCACTGGCCGCACTCCTGGGAACACAGCGCACAGTGAGCACTGCCCACTGGCCACATTGTTGGGAACACAGCACACAGTGAGCACCGCCTGCTGCCCAAGGCACTGGCCACACTCCTGGTCCACGTGCTCCCTCACCCCGGTCTTCACTCTTAGGTAAGATGAATACCTATAAGGATGTAACCATTGGCGTCCGGTTCTGAGGGATGCAGGAGGCAGCGCTGGGACAGTATACTGATGTTGCCTTGTTGCAGGACATCAAAAGCGGACACCAGGTCGCGGTAAATACTCCCCGAATAGCCAGTCCCCTCCACCGTTATGGATACTAGCACAGGACCTAGCACAGAGACGCTGGGAGGGACACTCACGCAGTGGCCTGGTCCCCACCACCTCCCGTGTAGGCCAAGGGTAGGAGCCACACCCTCACCCAGGACCTTTGGTGCTCAGGTATCTCTCAAGGTACACTGAGGCCCGGCCTCTGTCCTAACACCACGATCCGGCTCTCTGGCACTGCCATAAACTTCATGACTGTTCCAGAAGCATTTAATATTGCCTGAAAGCTGGTCATTTTTTTCCTACAGGGTCTCACTATGCAGCCTAGTCACCCAATCCTCCTGCCTCAGTCTCCTACGTGCTGGGTTACAGGTGAGTGCCACCACTACCCGGTTTATTATTGTACTTTATGTTTGCCTTGAGTTTCGATTTTTCTTTTCATTTCCATTTTTTTTTTTGTTTTTGTTTTTGTTTTTTTCGAGACAAGCTTTCTCTGTGTAGTTTTGGAGCCTGGCCTGGATCTCACTCTGTAGACCAGGCTGGCCTCAAACTCACAGAGATCCGCCTGGCTCTGCCTCCCGCCTGGCTCTGCCTCCCGAGTGCTGGGATTAAAGGCGTGCGCCACCACCGCCCGGCCATTTCTTTATTACTAGTGTCCACTTGTGTGTATGTGTGGTCGGGGAAGCACATGTGTGGGGGTCAGAGGACAACTTGGTGGAGTCAGTTCTCTCCTTCCACATTTTCAAGCATTTTAAGGATTTAACTCAGGTCAAACCTCCATGACAAGTGACAAGGGCTTCCTTTACGCACTGAGCTGGCCTGTCCGTTTGTCTGTCTGTCTGTCTGTTTGTTGGTTTCTCTTCTGTTCTTTGTGTCCTCATATGCAAATAACAAACTCAGGCTAATTGCGTTCCTTGGCCTGTGACACAGTCTCAGTCACGGGTCAAGGAGAGTCTACGCAAAGCTAGTCTCCCTTCTTACAGTGATCCGGAGAGCAGCCATTGCTCCACTGTTCAGATGAGCAAGAGGTGAAGCAATTTGTTCTTGGTGTGTGTGCTGGGGGCTGAACCTGGGCCACTGTGCGTGGGGCTCTGTCCCCAGCTCCCAAGCAACTTACTGAAAATCACCTCCTGACAAAGGACAGGGCTGGGATTTGAACCCAGCCAGTTTGGCTCGCGGCTCGTGCCTTAGCTATGCTGTTACCCTGTGTCCTTGACCCAGACAGAAGGCAGTGGCGGGAGAGTGAAAGGCAGAGGCAGGAAGCTATCCAGAGAGTCCCCCGGGAGAAGCCCCAGGGAGGGGGACGATGCACGGGGTGGGTGGGCACAGGAGGGGTGGACACTCACTGCGGGCTACAATCTCGCCCTGGAGGTGGTACCGGGCCAGGTCAAGTACCCAGAAGACAGCGTAGTCCAGAAAGACCAGGAGGAACACAAGGAGGAGGTGACGGGCGAGGTCAAACGTCCCCAACATGTAAAAAATCTTCTCCCATCGGGTCAGGAAGATGGAGCCTGAAGGAGTAGGTGGTGATCAGGAGTGTGTTCCCCAATTCTCCTGCCCATAGATCTCAACTCTTGGGGAGATGCCCATATCAAGTTCAGCTTAATTGCTTACCCAGAGGACAAAAAAGAAAAGAGACTGTGAGGAGCATGGCAAGGGTAGGAGCACTCTTCAGGGCGAGGGGCTTGATGGAAAAGCCTTGCAGCTCTCCCTGGAACCAGTGTTCCGTCCCCGACCCTGCTTGACTCCTACCTCCTAGGCAGCCTTCCTTTCCCTATTAGCACATCCACCCCCCTGCCTTCCCAACCTCGCATCCCTTGATCCAGGGTGCTCTCCTTGTCTCCCTCTCAGCCTGAAGTCCTCTCTCTTCCCTCTGGTCCCTATGCTCTAAAACAGGGTCAGGGATACGGGCTGAGGAAGGCTTTGCTGCCCCAGAGCCCCTTTTCCACCCTCCGCACCCTGACCTGGTTGGATGTAGCGTCTGGCCTCGTGAGAGCTGAGCGGCAGCACTGTGGGCAGCCCTGCCTCGGCGCGGACTGCCTCCATGTGCAAGAAGCGGCTGGTGATATAGATGTTGTCAAAATTGTCCCAGTTCAGGTAACAGTACCGATACCACAGGGCTCTGAGGAGGAGGGGCGCATATGAGACTCCTCGGCTCTCTTTACCAGACCCCCAGGCACCCCAGGCAGTGCTGCCCCACCAACTCCCCCCACCCCCAAGATTCCATAGATGGACAGCCCTGCAGCAGCCCATCTATCCCACAGGCCCTAGTACTAGCCAGCCCCTCACTGGAGGTAGAGAAGTGTAAAGAGGAGAGGCAGGGTGTAGCCCATCAGAGCCAGGACCTCCCTGACACTGTACAGCTTCATGCTGACGGCCTCATGAAGGTCCAAAGCCACCTGGGACAGGCTCCGAGAGGCATTGAGGTCCACAGAGAAGTAGTGCGTGGCTGTCATGTTGAACTCAAATTCACGACGCACCTGGTTAAGCAGCTTCAACACAGCTGGGACCGGCGGGGCCAGAGGAGACAGGAGCCAGGATAGTTAGGAGGGTAGAGCTGAATGGGGTGGGGGGCTGATGGGGTGGGGGGCTGCTGGGGTGGGGGCTGCCCGGCCCAGGAATTGTACAACTCACAAACCAGCCAGAGCTCCCAGGGCCCAGATCTAGACTAGGAAACAGTGACATCTTCCTGACACACAGCACTAGACTTGGCCTAGGGCTTATGCTCCCTCACGGATGAGGAGTGAGCGTGACCTGCGCTCTGGTGGGAGGCTCTGTTCCTCCCAGCTTGCGCGCATGACCTATGCTCAGGCAGGAGGCCCTGTTCCTCCCAGATTCTGCTCTGAAGCCGGGCTTTGATGAAGCACCTCCCCCGCTCCCCGAGCCTCAGTGTCTCAATCAGCTCAGCTTAGACATTCGTCTGGGTAACCCCGCACAGTCCTTCCCGCTCTTGCGTTCTTGCATATGGACCAGGAGACTTCAGCTGCCCATAGTAAGAGCAGGAGAACACCGGTAGCGGGGGCTGAAGGGTCACTCACGGGTGCTGATGGTCTTTCGCAGGAAGACTTGGATGTACGTGGGGATGACGCAGAACATCTGGACCACTGAGAGTCAGGGAGCTCAGCGTGAGGACGGGGAGCAGAGGTGCGGCCTGCCTGCCCCCCTCTGGAGCCTTCCTCTCACGGGGCTGTCTAGACTTTCCACCTTTCCCATTGGTCTCTACATTTGCTGGCCGTTTTTAGCCTTTCTCCACCATGCTTTCCTGAACACCAGGCTTACTCACAGAACCCAGCATCCTTATGGGCTCCATATTCAATGCCCCCGGTGTGATCCCGTACCCACCTTTCTAACAGATCCTGCACTCTCCCACCCCGTTCCAGCCCCATGTTCGTGCCCTCCTGGCAGGGGGGGCCCTGGCTCTCTCACAGCTGGCAAGTCCACAGAGCACCAACTTGAAGGGCATGACCACGAAACACAGGTGATAGACTCGAGGCATGATCTCCATACAGTTGTCCTTGGCATCGTCGAATAACCGGGCGCATTTCGTGTACGGGTTGCCCAGCTCCGAGTTGCACACATCGCCGATGTGAAGGAGCCAGTACCACACGTTCCGCAGGGCCCTGGCTGGGGACAGCTGTTCAGTCAGTGCTCTGGGCAGGAGTCCCCCAGGCCTTTTCAATGACTTGGGTAACACCAGCCCACCTCCTCACGCCGGAACTGGTCAGTGGTCAGACATGCTGCGTGGAGTGAGACCTGAGCAGGCCTGGAGAGGGACTGGGAGAAGGAGACTTGGGGGCATTTTGACCCCCCCCAACCAGACATGTAACACACCTACCTACATGCTTCACACCATCCATGATGGACCGGAAGAACCTGCGTACCCGGTCAGCCACCACTTTGGCCCTCTGGGCGATAGCTTTAATCTTGGTCAGAGCACCTGAGGGACAAAGGGCAGCCTTGTGGTGGGCCTCTTTGTCCAGGAGCTGATTCTCACCATTTCCTGCAGGGAGGGAGTACCAGGCGGCTCCCAGAAGAGGAGGGAGCCTGGGTGCTGGGGTGTGAGAATAATCAGGTGAAGAAGAGGCTGAGAGCAAGGGGAAGAAGATTGAGCTGGACAGGAAAGTGGCTACCCAGGCCCAGCCACTCAGGTTCGGACACGGTTCCAACAGAGAGGAATTAGACCTTACAGGATGGGAGTCAGTGGTAGGCTGGGGACCTTACTGACAAGGGGCTGCTTGGCTCGCTCCAGCACTTCAGCAGTCTGGTTCAGGGCCAGCTCTGCCCCACAGGCCACAGCCTCGCTGGCCCGGGTGAAGTTACGCAGGGTATTGGCACAGGGCCCTTGCAGCACAAGCCCAAAGGCAGCCACCAACAGGAGCATCCGGCCCTGCCCTAGGGAGACCGCAGCTCAATCACAGCCCCGACCCCAGCCCCAAGGCGGCAGCAGGTACTCCTTCATGTTAGCTGTTAGAATACTTCCCCACCCTCCACCCTCAGCCAACCCAGCCCAGCCCAGCCCAGCCCAGCCCAGCCTAGTCCAGCCCAGCCCTGCTCCCGAGGTGCCAGGCTTACTGGAGAAGGCCTGGGGAAGCAGCAGGAGGACACTGACGCGGACCTGGCGGGAGAAGCCCATGCCTAGGCTAAGAAAGGCAGCCAAAGTGACAGTGACCACCAGGCAGCCAAAGGGGCTGTGTCCCTCCACCAGAAGTTCCAGAAGCCCATAGGCCGTGGCCAAGGACAAACCCAGAACAAAGCCACCCATGCTTCGGACTATAGCCCGTGCCATGCTGGGCCCCTCCTCCCCGGAGGGCCGCTCTATAACATCGATTTTGGACATGGCCGCTGGGACCAAATGCCGGGGTGTCTCCAGAAGAGGCCACCCGGATTCTATAGATCCGGAATCCTTCGTCCGATTCTAAGGTTCCGCCAGGCTTATCCCACAGTGTGTCTCAGAACCTGTGACCCAGTTCTGCCGGCTCAGGGCTGGTGAGCTGAAAGACGCAGAGCACAGTCTTGGGCTGCAAGTGAAGCAAAGGACACAGGCAACACTTTCGTTCTCTCGTCAGAATCTCACAGCCCGGGAACCTCCGGACAGACGTCTAGGATGAAAAGGGCTTCTGAGAATGGACGGAGGGACACCACACAGCATCAGAACAGAGCAGGAAAGCCACAAAGGAAACCACCCCACACGAGTGAGACAGCCAGCTCTAGACTGCCCCTGCCCAGCATCCCGCAGACTTCTCTTGTCCTCTCTCCATTTCGGGGTCCTCCAGCCTCTATCCCTCCTGCCCACCCCACAGCCCAGTCTTTTTCCTCCACTCCTGTCCTCCTCTTCGGGATCCCCTGTCTCTTCTAGTGAACACCAAGTCCCCGCCACCACGTTCTCCAGCATCTGATCCTCTTAAAATCTCAACCCTTAGCCAGGCAGTATGCCACATGCCTTTAACCCCAGCACTCAGGAGGCAGAGGCGGGTGGATCTCTGAGTTCGAGGCCAGCCTGGTCTACAGAGTGAGTTCCAGGACAGCCAGAGCTACACAGAGAAACCCTGTCTCGAAAACCCCTCCTCCCCCCCAAAAAAAAATCTCAAACCTTGGGGCTGGAGAGATGGTTCAGTGGTTAAGAGCACTTACTCCTCTCCCAGAGGACCTGAATCCAACAGCCACATCAGGCAGCTTACCACCGCCTGTGACTGTAGCCCCAGGGGATCCACCTCCCTCTGAGCACCTGCACACACACGGTGCACATAAACTCAGTCAGGCACACACATACGCATGAATAAGAGTCAAGTCTTTCTAACCTTAATGAACGTCATTCAGCCAGAAGAAGAGGCTATGAGCTGTCTGTCCCCTTTTCAGCCATACAGAGGCTCCTACGCTGGGCTCTTCCGGTGTCCTGGAGCCGGTTCCTATGGCGCCAGCCAGGGGAGTTCCCTGCCACTGCTTTCCTGCTGGGAGCAGGCACTGGTGGGCTCCTGGCCATAGGCAAGTGTGGGGGCAGAAGGGCAGGGCTGAGGCAGGGCTGGGGCAGGGTTGAGGCAGGGCTGGGGCTGTCAGTTAACTTTTGACTTCACCCTGTTCCTTCAGGTCTCTTTCAGCTCCTGGTGAATCCCATGAACATCTATGAGGAGCAGAAGATGGTGGCGTTGTATAGCCTGGCAAGTTAGTCGTGGGTAAAGGCCGGCCATTAGGGGCCTGGAGGAAACTGGAGCTTGCCCCTTATGTGCCCCTTCAGCCTCCTCACACACTTTAGAAAAGAGAGAAGGGAGGGCTCAGAGGAGAGAGCATCCCAAAGTGAGAGGGCCAACCCTGCCTTTAATAAGGCTTGCCTATCAGTGAGAGAGTCCCACTGCCCACACACCACAGGCCAAACCCTCCACCTTATAGCCTGCTCTGTTGACCACTCCGGCACACTTCCTACTCTTTGAGTACGCAGTTCCTTCCTTCCTTCCTTCCTTCCTTCCTTCCTTCCTTCCTTCCTTCCTTCCTTCCTTCCTTCCTTAGGATTCAGAAGTATACAAAGTTGACAAGCACCAGCCTTTTTGGAGATTATAGTTTAAAAAAAAAAAAAAAAAAAAAAAAAAAAGAGCCAGGCACAGCTGGGTGCGGTGGCTCACACCCACAATCCCAGAACTCATAAGACTGAGGCAGGAGGATTGCCTTAATTCAAG
Organism: Peromyscus californicus insignis; assembly: GCF_007827085.1. Taxonomy (NCBI): domain Eukaryota; kingdom Metazoa; phylum Chordata; class Mammalia; order Rodentia; family Cricetidae; genus Peromyscus; species Peromyscus californicus. The sequence goes on along the minus strand of NW_026294617.1, from coordinate 68,930,718 downwards.
ATCAGCCTGGCCTACCCAGTATGTTCCAGGATAGTCTGGATTGCTAGAGTAATGTTCTGCCTCAAAAACTAGAAACTGACCAACCTGCCAGTGTGAGACAGAAGCAAAGTAAGAAATCAAAGTACGCTGTTCAGGGGAAGGAAGGGGCCGGGCGCGACCCTAGCCCTGCCGGGGAAGACTCCTGGAGGTGATGTTCCAATGGAGACATTCGCTTTGGGAGGTGTTGGGCCACAGGAAAGGGACGGCTGAGAAGGGCTGTGGAAGTGGCTTCATCTTAGAGACAGTTTATCACCCTACAGAAAAAGTGGATGAAAGAGGAGTGTGGCAGCTCACGCCTGGAGTTCCAGGACAGCCTGGACTTTGTCTCAAAAAACTAGACAAAAGAAAAAGACACAAACAAGACAAAAAGAAAGAGAGAACGAAAAAAGAAAAAGAAAGAGTAGCTTTATAGTTGGAGAAATCTCATAGTTCCAGAGTTGCCAGCCCGGAGGCATGGGTTTATAATCCCAGCACTTGGAAGGCTGAGGCAGGAGGATTGTATATTTGAGGCCAACCTGGACTATATATTAAGACTTGTATCTCAAAGGGCTGGAGGGTTGGTTCAGGAGTTAAGAGCACTTGATGATCTTGCAGAGGACCTGGGTTCGATTCCCAGCACTCACAGGGCAGCTCACAATCACCTGAAACTCAACTTCCAGGGCATCTGACATGTTCTTCGAACCTCCAAAGACACTAGACACACACATGGTATACATACATGCAAGGAAAACTTAATTTTTGTTGTTTGTTTATTTTTCTGAGATAAGGTTTCTCTTTGAACCCTGGCCGTCCTGGAACTTGCTCTGTAGACCAGGCTGGCCTCGAACTCAGATCCACAGCCTCCCCAGTGCTGGGATTAAAGGCGTGCGCCATCACTGGCTGGCTGCCTAGAGGTTTTTCTGTTACAAAACCCCCGCCATAACTCCAGGCATCACATCTCAATGCAGTAATCTCAAAAACTAGAGAAGGAACATCTCTTCCTCCTGCCCCTTGTTCAGGAACCAGGAAAACTTGCCAGGAGGCTTTTCACATTTCTTTGGTCAGTACAGCAACGGATGTCCTTCTCGAACCCTGTCCCAGCCCAGGGCAATGGAATTAGCGTCACCAGCTTATTGAACACATAAACTGGAGTCTTTGACCATAAGGCTAAGACCACAGTAAACTGTCTTCCTTCTGACCGCTGGGTTCACATATGTTCCAGAGATGACCTTTCACTCAGACATGGAGGAAGCCCCAGGCGTGATGACTAGTTAGGGCTTATTTTGAGGAGTTAAAGGGTCCTGTCTACTCCACATCTGGACTTCAGGCTCCCATGCTTCTTAAATGTCAGCTCTCCTTGCTGCTCCAGCCCACCCCCACCTCAGTCTGCCCCTTGGCCCTGGGTCCCAGAGTGAGAAGGAAGGGCTCTGCTTCCCTTTCTCCTGCCTCATTTTAAAGCATTCTCTGACAGTCTCATATATGCATAGAATGAATTTCAGTCAGTGAACCCCTTCGCCTTCCCTGCCCCCCAGCCCTCTCCTACTGAAACCTTTCTTCCCCAGAAGCCCCCCTCCTCCTCCTCCCGTGGCCTCCTTTTGTATGTGACCGACTGTGGCTAATTAGAATGGCACGGGTAGGAAGTTATTAACGGGAGCTGGGGCAACTTTTCAGTAGCTATACCACCTCCTCCCCCAGCCCCCACTCCTCCCGCCACACCACCCCACACCCTCCTCCACCTCCACCTCGACAAGGCCTCAGGTAGCCCAGGCTAGGGTTGCACTCCTCCTGATCCTCTGTCACCCTTTCTCAAGGGCTGGGTGACAGGTGTGTGCCACCATACCTGGCCTCCTTTCTGCTTCTTCTGATGTCCAAAAAGAGAGACGAAGAATCAGAAGGAAAGGTACAAAATCTTTATTTATTTTATGACGGTGAGGGGGACAAAGTCTTTAGTCATCCATGCTGTTATAACTCTCCTCCGGTGCCCTCAAGGTGGCAAGCTCATTGACAGGCTCTGGGGTTCCTCGTGGTGTGAACTTTGGCAGGTTCTTTTGGCCAGACTCACATGGAGCCAACCACAGACAGGCTTTTCCCTTGAGATGTGCATCCACCCCGACCCCCCCCCCCTCCCCCGGCAGACTGCCCCTGTGGATGGAGATCTCCAGGCCTGCTGCCTTGAGGAATTGCTATGGAATGTGTAGTTACCCTCCCCCACTGCCTAGAGAAAAGAAGTTCCACACTCTGGGATCTGCAGAGAGCAGGGCCTGGAGCAGCTGGGCAGCCGCTACAGTTCCGCAGGAGCCCAGCCCAGGAGGGACCAGGCAGGGTCCCTTCCTGTGATAGTCCCTAGCGGGTCTGAGCTGCCTACACTAAATGCTACCTTTCACTTCCAGAACATTAACATTTCCAGTTTGTTCTTATTGATGGACGGATTGCTCTTGCAGCTCTGCCTGTCCTAGAACTAGCTATGTAGACCAGAGTGGCCATAACTCACAGAGATCTGCCTGACTCCCAAGTTCTGGTGTTCAAGGCCTGCACCGCCATACCCAGCCCCCCCCTCTCCCTTTATTTTTATTTATTTATTTATTTTGGACAGGGTCTCATGTATCCCAGACTGGCCTCAAACTTGATATGTGCCTGAGAATGGCCTCGAACCTTTGATTCTCTGGCCTCCACCTCTGAGTGCCGGGATTAAAGGCATAGACCGCCCAGGGCAGCGTGCATGTCAGGCAAGCACTTTCCCGCTGGCTATATCCCCAGTCCTTTTTTACTCTCTGAAAGTCTCATGGAGTTGGTCAGACTGTGAACACGCTCTTTAGACCGTGTAGGCCTTACACTTTTCTACCTTCCTGCCTCAGCCTCTTGAGTGGCTGGGGTCATAGGCCTGTGACACCAGACCCAGGTCTCTCAGAATTATTTACCTGCTTAGTGTTGGTGAGTCTAACAACCCAACCCTGCTCTGTCTTATAAACTGGTTGGGTAGAGGAGTGAAAGACTGCTTCTGCCCTTTGTGTGATGCCAAAGGAGCTCCTGGGACATAAATCTGTCAGCTATTGTCTCTGCTGCAGCCTTTGGCCAGAAGGCCAAGACCACAGAACAGTCTCCTTCACTGCCCTGCAATGCATAGATTGGTTTAGGCAAACCCAGACTCAACCCCCAGGGGCCAGGGCAGAACCAGGCTATTGTCCTTGAACAAAATCCAAGTTGTGTTATAACAAGTGAGACGGCAGGGGAAAAGAAACTCCTGGGTGGCATCCAGGGTCTGCCACAAACCTGTATGTCTAGGTGGAGCCGTGGGGGAGGGGAGCGGCTGGCAGGGCAGAGGGCAGCAGCCACTTGAAGACCTGGGGAGAAATGGGCAGCCGCCAGGCCCCCGTGGACTGATGGGCAACCAGACTCAGTGGCGTGGGCTCACCACGGAGGTGGGAGGGCCGGTCCCTAGGGTCTCTAAAGCATGTCGAAGGGTTTGGAATCTATCCACCGGTGCAGCAGAAAGACAGAGCTGCAGGAGGGAAGCCACGGACTGTTTACGCTTCGATAAGATCATCTTGGCCACTGAAGTGGAAGGCAGTGAGAGAGGAGGTATGAAGACAGGTTGGAAAGTTTCAGTCCACGAGGTTGGAGAGACGGCTCAGCAGTTATGAGCACTGGCTGTTCTCCCAGAGGACCTGGGTTCTATTCCCGGCACCCACGTTGAGCAGCTCACAACTGTTCATAACTCTTAATTCCAGGGATCCAACACCCTCTTCTGGCTTCCGTGGGTTAGGCATGCACATGGTGCACATACAGGCAAAAAAAAAAAAAAAAAAAACAAACAAACAAACAAACAAACACTCCTACACATAAAATAAAAAATAAAGGAAATTTCAGGCCAGGAACTAGTGGTAGAGCTTGATGGTAGAACACTGACTTGGCGTGTGCAGGGCTGTACCCAAGCATTGCAACAATCGTCTGTAGCCCCAGTGATGATGGGGCCTGGGGGAGGACAGTGGAGATGGTGGGAGTCTTAAGCGTTTGGGGTTTGCTTTGGCCATCACTGGGCAGAGCCTCCATCTACTCGGGGATCTTCTTGTTCCCTGACTAGCTCATGCTGTTCCTTTGTCCTGGGCGGCCATCTGTGTCTCCTAACAACAGTTACTCATCTCCCAGGCCCAGCTGACACATCATCTCCTTTGTCCAGCCTTCCCAGCCCCACCCCTCCCTGCAGAAATACCCACACCCTCCCTGGCTCCGCAGCCCTCTCCATAAGCCCCTCCCTCCCTGGAGCACCGAGCACGTCTGTCCCATGGTAGTCATTTGTTTACTTGTCTGTCTTTCTGGATTATGAGCTTCACGGAGCTCACTGGCTCCTTGCAGAGACCACATGTGCAGCAGTGACTGCTGTAACCTACCAACCGCACGTGACTAAGAGCTCCCACAGGGGAAGGGTGGGGGTGTGGGTTCTGGGGGTGTCAGGGCACGGGGACTGTCCAGGTGGGCCCTGGCTCTTCCTCTGACCACCTTGGGCATCAGTGCCCATTTCCTCAACGTCTCCTTTGCCTGCTCTGCTCCCTCACTGCCTCATGTAAATGTGCATCCTGACTGCATGTGGGAAGCGTGGGCTCCTGACACCCACATGCACACTCATAGGCACACACAAGTGTGACCATGACTTTCCTATCCCTAACCATCTCCCCGGGACTCTCCAGAGACAGGTATATACCTGCACTCTATAAATGGCTGGTAGATGAAGAAGGAAGGAAGGGAGGGAGGGAGGGAGGGAGGAAGGAAGGAGGCCTGAGAAGTGTATCAGAGCAGGTGTAAATAAATGGGGATGAGGGCGGATGCAGGAGTGGGCTGGGGCAGGTGGAGGTCTGGTAAATGTTAGGCTGCTTCCTTACTTCATCTCCCCACCTTCTGGATTTCCCAATAGGCTTTGGGGCCATAGGCTGGGGGACCTCCCCTCACACTCGCTGTGCCAGTGTCCTGTTGGTACCCAAGATGCTGGGCAAAGAAGGCAGACTCTTTGTCCTGGGATACGCTTTGGCTGCCATCTACAAAGGTGAGGAGTGGCTGTCCCAGAGTGCCAGCTGGTGATACCAAAGCAGTGACCCTGGGTAGATCATCCAGTGGGGACCATGTTGTTGAGAGAAAGTGGGGTGGTGGTGGTGGTGGTGGTGGTGGTGGTTGGTTGTGGTGATGGTGGTGGTTGTAGTGGTGGTGTGGTGTGGTGGTGTGGTGTGGTGGTGGTTGCGGTGGTTGTGTTGTTGTTGTTGTTGGTGGTGGTAGTTGTGGTGGTAGTGGTGGTGGTGGTGGTGGTTATGGTGTGGTGGTGTGGTGTAGTGATGTGGTGGTGGGGTGTCACGTCTTACTGTTCCGACTTGCTGCATTTCCCTGAGAGTGCCTGCCCACCTCTTGGCCTCCTTAATTTACGGGCCGAAAAGACAAGAGTTGAATGAGATCTCACCGACTCGCTCAGGCCCGTCATTCTGCAGTCCCGGAAGGTGGCCTACATGCAGGCTTGCAGGTGGTCTGCATGCAGAGAAGGTGCCGGGGTGGCTCTGAAGGCACCGGCTCTGCAGAGGAGTGATCTGCTGGGTGTCTTCTGCAGGGCCAGCAGCCAACCTGCAGTACAACGTCAACGAAGTGATAGCTTCCCTGGGCTGCACCGTGGAGCTGCAAATCAACAACACCCGAGCGGCCTGGCGCGTCTCCACAGCCCCGTTGCGGGCTGTGTTCAAGGACCTGCTGGTCAGGACCCTGTGTAGTCCCTGTCCCCAGGACTGAGTTGGGTTGATCTGGGAACATGACCTTTGATCTATGGACTCCTAGTAGGGATGCTCCTAGAGTGTTTTGTAGCACTGTATCCACCCATTGCAGAGCCCTTCCTGATCCTGAGTGCTAAAAGCCAGGAGAACATCTTATCACTGGGACATACACACCTCCACATTTCCAGATACCTGCCCGGGCAGGACTCCAGCTACACAGCCGAATTAGAATGTAGTGAAATTGGGGACATTGGTCTTTGAAGACCAGAGGATCAGAGAATGGGAAATTCGGGGGCAAGCAGCTAGGAGGTTGGGAATGTTGGAAAGGAGAGGACCGGGAGAGGGGAGGTCACAGGGGTATGGGAGATTAGGACTGAAGGTCTAAAGTTCAAAATTATGGAACCACTGAGCAATATGGGTGGAGGAAGGGGCCCAATGGGGAGCTGCGGGTCTGGGAATAAGGCAGAGCAACAGGGGGGGGGGGGGCAAGGCTGTCAAGCCTGTGAGCTGGGGTGGACTAGAGGGAGGCTTTGTCTCAGACCTGTCTCCCTGGGGGCCTAGGGGAGAGCCCAAAGTGCGGCATGGCTAGAAGACACACCGGAAGTAAGTCTGTAGACCCCCCTCCCTGCTTCCTCCTGTCTCTCCAACCCCAGGACAGTAAAGAGTCATTGAAAGCGGAGACTTGGAACATCTCTACCTCCTTTGAGGACCTGGATGCCCAGGTGAGGAGTGAGATGGGCTACTCTCCTGAGGATGCCATGGACACTCCAGACACAGAGGCCCAAGGAGTCCCCCGCGGCCGACTCCACCTGTCCACACAGATGGTGTATGAGCTGAAGACCAAACTGCGCTGCTCTCGTGAGGAGTGTTCCTTAGCAGGGCAGGGTGGGGCAGACTTTGGGGCCAAGCTCCAGGCCGGGGCATGGGGACCCCAGACACCTCTGTCTCTTTGCTACAGATCTGGTAAATAGGGCCATAACCAGCTGCCATGGCTGGTTTGAGAAAAAGCATCAACAATGTATGCAGCGCGTCTGGGTCCCACTTCTGAACCACCTGCTCTGCCTGCCAATGAAGTTCAAGTTCTTCTGTAACATTGCCAGGGGTTAGTGGCAGGATGGGGAGGGGTCCCCAGATTAAAGGTGATGAATCCTTGGGGACCACGATAGGAGGGTAGGCAGGTATAGGGCTCTGTGGGTACCTGAGTCCACCCCCTACTGACTTCTGTGCAGTGGAGATGAGTTTCAGCTAAGTTGTGAATTCTGTCTCTCTATTGGAAAGACTGATAATAATAGTTCTCATCCCCATAAGGGTTTTGAAATTTAACCGGCTGATGCATGCCAAGTCCTAACAGAAGTGGTACCCAGAGGAACTGCTCTAAAAATGCTGGATACCGTTATTAGTATTTGGTATGGTGAAGGACAGATGCAAAAACGGGAGTGAAGCGCCGGGCAGTTTATCCCAGCGCTCTGGAGGCAGAGGCAGGCAAATCTCTGTGAGTTCGGGGCCAGCCTGGTCTCCAGAGCGAGTTCCAAGAGTGAAGCATCAGGCCTTGTTGCTGGGTAGGAGAACCCTGGGTTAGCAGAGCCTGGGCTCCAGCCCAGAGAGGCCCTGACTTGGCCCCGCTGTCCATCAGTGATGGAGATTTGGTGTCACAAGCGCATCCCAGTGGAAGGCAACTTTGGGCAAACCTATGACTCGCTCAACCAGTCTATTCACGGTCTCTACGGAGAATTTGCAGCCAATATTGACATTAAGGTAGGAGGCAGAGGTGTGGGGGAGGGAGAAGGGCAGCTAGGGAGCAGCAGAAGGGGAGGAAGGGAGGTCTCAAGGAATAAGTCAGAAAAAGGTGAGGTGAGAGGCCCCGGGAAGAGGTGTCTAGTGTGGGGGAGGGGAAGATGACCAGTGCTGGGGGCACCATGCTGGCGGCCCGTGGAATGTATGTGACTGGCTTGGGGACGGAATGGACAGTCAGGCATGAGATGGTGTCAACTAATGTGGGTGCAGGGAAGCCAGACCGTCACAGAGACTGGTGAATAGGGGGCGTGATAACTCTTGGAGGTCCTGGGAGGATCAGGGGCTTAAGTAGGGTGCCGCCGTCGGAAATGTGTCCCCACGGGGCTGTGGGGTGTGGCCAGACTGCTGCAGACTGTGTGCACATGTTTCCTTTCCAGGAAGAGAAGCAGGCTGCAGTGGTGGGTGTCAACATGAGCTGGGAGCGCGTGAGTGTCGAGGTGCGGGACTATGTCCGCCAGCAGGAGGCCCATCTGCGGTGGGCAGTGGGACTGTTTCATGTGCTCCTGACCTGCACCTTCCTGCTGGTCTTCCACGCGTGAGCCACAAGCCCCACCTGTTGCCCCTTCCTCCACCCCGGATGGGGACCCTGGTATAAGACATGCAGAGCTGAACCCCCAATTTGGAATCTGATTCTTATTTGCCTGTGTTTACAGTTAACGGGCACGTGGACATGTTGTGAGGAGTGCTATTACCATGTGTCTACCGCCTTTAAAAAAAAAAAAAGCAACCGTCTTCATTATCTGCCTCCTTCCAGCATCTGTCCGAACACTGCCGCCCGCCCCCCCCCCCCCCCACACACGCAGCTTTGACTGTGGACTTTTCCCCTTGCCCTTCATATTCTCCTTGGCTCCGACTTTGTGCCATTTTTATCATCCAGTTTTGCTTTCATTCTCTCCTGCCCTGCTGCGTTGGCAGCTCCCCTTCCTTCCATGTAGAACAAAGTCCTCAGCCCTACCCAGGCCAGCGTCTACCTGGGGCTTCCTGGCCCTCACTTCGCTCAGGTTCCCCCACTGACTTCTGGACCTCCTCCTCCTTTTCTCCACCCTCAAGGGCCCGGGCTGGGCAGGAAGTGGGCGAGGGCGGTCAGAAGGACCCTTGCTGTCTGTCCCTGTGCTTCCCCAGGGCCCTGTGGAAGGAAAGAGGTGAATGAGCCATATTGCCACCCTGCAGACATTCCTGGTCTAGTTGAGGTGGTGGGAACGACACCCACCATACCCAGAGGGCTCCAGGGCAATACTAGGGACTGACTATGGGGACAGGTGTGGGAGCTAAGGAGATACCACAGGGTGGTCATATCTGGGCTCCAGAGGCTGCAGGTGGGATCTGTGGTCAAGGGAAGATAGGGTAGTGTTTTGAGCAAGGACCTTGGCATCTGCCGTTTGGGGGGCAGTGACTGGGGTGCAGGGCCGAGCTGAGGACAGCTTGGCTGGGAGAGTCTGGAAATCCCTACAGGAAGGCCCTGAATGGGGGTGGGGGTGAGGAGGTGGCCACCAGATGGATGAGGGTAGAGGGTGGGGGTGGGGGTGGCAGAGGCCAGGCTAGGTCAGAGGTTAGGGAGCCTGGAGAGTGAGGCAGGGCAGGAAGATGGCCCCAAATGGAAGGAAGTGAAAAGGTACAGCAGTTCTCAAAGCTAAGCTTGGGAGGGAGGGGAGGAAGCAGAGAGTCTAAAGTCTCTGCCAGGCTTTCAACCCTGGGTGAGATCACTCAGGAACAGGACCGAGCTGGGGGGAAGGGTTGTCCCCCTGCCTAGGAAACCCAATATTGCAGTGGTAGGTCTCTCCACAAGGGGGCGCCCCAGTCTATCTTTGCATTTCTTTGAGGCACCGCAGTGGCATTCTTTAGAAGTGGGATTTATATTTCATATTTTACAGTTTAATATATTTCTGCAATTTAACGTGTTTTCACAATCAGAATTTTTTCCTTCGGAAACAAGCATTATATGGGACTTTGGGAGTTACACAGAGATCACCTACATACACACGTATGTCTGCACAGACGTACAGCTCCAGGGAAGTCAGAAAGGGCAGGGATATGCTGGAAAGACAGGAGATGTCTGGATAGGAGTTTTGTTTGAGGTGTGCAACAGGCAAAGCTGGAAGGCATGGTGGACACACCTTTAACAGCAGAACTCGGGAGGCAGAGGCAGGTAGATCTCTATGAATTCGAGGCTAGCCAAGGCTACATTGTGAGACTTTGTCTCGGAAATAATAAATCAGTAAAGATGGATACAGCAGCCATACTACTGGATGATTCTTGCAATCTGGAGGGTTTTCTGCCTCTGTGCATCTACTTCCTTCATCCTTCAAGATAAAACATCTGCCCCTAACTCACAGACTGCTCATGCTCTCCTCTGTTGGCTCTTGACAGTCATAAAGGTGGACATCTTCTACACAACCAGAGGGCAGGGTGGAGCCTGCTCCTTCACACCAGGTCACCTGGCCCCGGCTTTAGACACAGGGATGCTCAGTGAATGCCAGTTGATCTGATGAGTGACTAGGTCTAAAAGAAGCCCATCGTTGGGTGTAGATGGGAGACACCCCTGTCTGTCCCTCCATAGGTCCTTCTCTTACCTGGATAGCTACAACTGGGACATCCGCTTTGACAACATCTACATCAGCACCTACTTCTATCAAATCGATGAGCGCAGGAAGAAGCTGGTGAGGGAACTCAACCCTGCCAGAGGATGCCTTACTGGGCCCTGTATGGACTTCATACCCCAGGAGAGCAAAGACCCTTAGGGTTTTTACCGATGGAGACTTTTTTTTTTTTTAGGGCAAACAGAGTCTGTTGCCCCTGAGAAAAGCAGAAAAGAGATTCCTTATCTTCCCTTTCAAGGCCTCTATCCAGGCCTCAGAAATGCGAAATGTGGTGAGACTGGATCAGGGATGGATGGCGCCTTGTCTGGGGATGGGCGGAGCCTTGTCTGGGGATGGGCGGAGCCTTGTCTGGGGATGGGCGGAGCCTTGTCTGGGGATGGGCGGAGCCTTGTCTGGGGATGGGCGGAGCCTTGTCTGGGGATGGGCGGAGCCTTGTCTGGGGATGGGCGGAGCCTTGTCTGGGGATGGGCGGAGCCTTGTCTGGGGATGGGCGGAGCCTTGTCTGGGGATGGGCGGAGCCTTGTCTGGGGATGGGTGTAGCCTTGTCTGGGGATGGGCGGAGCCTTGTCTGGGGATGGGCGGAGCCTTGTCTGGGGATGGGCGGAGTCTTGTCTGGGGATGGGCGGAGCCTTGTCTGGGGATGGGTGGAGTCTTGTCTGGGGATGGGCGGAGCCTTGTCTGGGGATGGGCGGAGCCTTGTCTGGGGATGGGCGGAGCCTTGTCTGGGGATGGTGGAGCCTTTCTGGGGATGGGTGGAGCCTTGTCTGGGGATGGGTGGAGCCTTGTCTGGGGATGATGGGTGGAACCTTGCAGGTAGGACTCTGAGGCTGGAGGGCAAAGGGCAGAGAACACTCCAAGCTCCAAGCCAGAGCAGGGGGCACCCAACCCTACCCCCCTGGGCTCCCCGCAGGCAAGGGAGCTCCTAGAGACACTGCCTGTCCTGCTCCTGCTGCTGGTGCTGTGTGGGCTCGACTGGGCACTCTACTCCGTCTTCGACGCCATCCGCCGGCATTCCTTCTTGCAGTATTCCTTCCGCAGTGAGCCTGGGCCCGGGGCCAGCCCGAGTGACGAGCCCCTCCTGCAAAACCTACCTCTACCGCTTCCTTGTCTGCGGCCTTGCCCTCCTCCTCCCAAGTCCAACCTCAGCCCCGTAATTACCGCTCTTACCCGAAACCCTCTCTCCCTCCACTCCGACCAGGCAGTCACAAACTGGAGGTGAAGGTTGAGGGGGATTCCATGCTGGCCAGGCTTCTTCGCAAAACCATTGGAGCCCTGAACACCACCTCGGACACAGCCGTGGAATCTAACAACATGCGTGAGTGATGCAGAAGGCTGGCATCTGTGGACTCTAGGGCGGGGTGCAACCAGGAGACAATGGGGTCGGGCCGAAGATGATTTTGGAAAGGGTGAGAAGAGGTTTGGTATGCTCGAACTGGAAAAGGCAGAGAAGAGCTTGGCTCAGAGAAAACTGGTTGCCAGCCTTCGGAGGGGGTGGGGGACAGATAGTAAGTAGCTATGGTATTGACAGAGAAGCTAGGCAAGAAGGAGGAGAAGAGGAGTTGGGGGGAGTTAAACTGGAAACCCACGTGTACCTTCCACTGGGGTGGGGAGACCAACTCAGTGCTACCCTGTCAGGGTGAGCTGGCCCTGACCAGATTGCTCACAGCCTGCCTCCCATCCCCCCCCTTACCCCCCAGCCTGCCTGCCCCAGCCCATAGGCCTGGATGCCAGGGGCTACTGGAGAGCATCACTGCCAACCATCCTGCTTGTGTGTCTCTGCCTAGTCCAAGCTTTTGGCTACAGGCTCCGGAGAGTCATTGCAGCCTTCTACTTCCCCAAGGTGAACTCTCGAATAACAACTCCACCCCTAAACACACACACACACACACACACACACACACACACACACACACACACACACACGCACGCACGCACACACCTCCCAGTCCTGTGTCCCTCCCTCCCCGGCTATCACTATCATGAGTTTCTTGTTCCCCACCCAACCCCTCAGCGAGAGAAGAAGCGGGTTCTGTTCCTCTACAATGAGTTACTGAGGAAGAGGGCAGCTTTCACTAAATTGAGGAGGGCCGCCATTGTTCGACGGGCACATCAGCAGAGGGCCCCGGTAAGCACAGTCCGGGCGAGCGAGCCTGCCAGCTCTAGGCTGGGTCTGAAGACTCTCAGAGAAGGGGCATCTCTTTCAGTACCCTCAGCACCCTCAGTGTCCCAGGACACTTGGAGCTGAGTGGGTCTGGCAGGCTGCAGGCTGCAGGCTCCAGCTTCTGGAAGTCGAGGCTGTGTCTTTGTCTGAACCCCTGTCCTCAGCACAGCCCGAGACAAGCAGTGGCCTTTTAGGAAGTGGCAGAAAGGGGAAGGAAGTCAATGGGACTGGTCTGTTTGTAGGAAAGGAAGCAGCAGGATCAGAAAGAGGCCGCTGCTGACAAGCCCAAGGTGGTTCCGGAAAAGGGAGAGGAGGCAGGTGGTGGGGGCGGGGGCGGGTAGGAGGGCTCCATAAAGGAACGTGTGATCTCTGGAAGACACAGAGTCAAAACTAGGTCTGAATCCACACTTCCATAAGCTGTAGGAGCCTGTGGTCCTCACTCATGTCGAAGGATGGGGCCTGTAGCCAGGTCTGTGAGACCGTTCTTCAGAGGGTAAGAAGGGTACTGAGTGACAAAGCAGCCTCGGTTTAAATCCAGCTCCCTCCCTGCCATTCCACGACGGCTGTGGGACCTCGAGTGCCCTTCTCAGGTGCTGGGCCTTGCTTTCTCATTTCTGTGAGACGGCGTTAACTGCTTCATTTGTTCAGTTGTGACGATGACTGTTTCACTTCCGTGACGCTGGTATGAGAATAACATTCCACATGCGTGTCAGGCGCCACTGTATGGCGCTGCATGCCTGGAGCCAACAGCTTCTTCACCCGAAGGACAGGTGGTAATAGTAACAGTAAACACAGCCGGGCGGTGGCGCACGCCTTTAGTCCCAGCACGCAGGAGGCACAGGCAGGTGGATCCCTGTGAGTTCGAGGCCAGCCTGGGCTACACAGAGAAACCCTGTTTAAAAACGAAACAATAACAACAACAAAATAACAGTAAACGATCATGCACACGCACGCAGGGCCTGCATGCCCACCCAGGGAGGGGCGCTGGGAATGGATGGAATAGACGGCATGAGCTCTGCTGCCAAGCTAGTTATTTACTCCGGAACAGTCTCTTTTTGTGGGTACCAGCATTATAAGCAGAACAGTGGGGCTGGTAAGACAGCTAAGTGATAAAGGTACCTGCCACCACGCCTGATGACCGGAGCTCAGTCCCACCCACATGCTAGAAGGAAAGGACTCCCACAAGTTGTCCTCCGACTGCCACACATGCCCCATGGCACACGTAAACATGGCATCCAGGATGGGATCCCTTGACCTTGGTCCTGAAGTAAACTGAACCCGAATGGCTAGATGAGGTAGGAGGGATATGTATTCTAAGCTCAAGGAACAGGAGGTGAAAAAAATCAGAGACCCAAGGGAATGCCAAGACCAAAGGCTAAGTAAACTAAGGAAAAGCAACACACACACACACATAGGGCAGGACCTGGGAGGTGGAGCAAGACTACAAAGAAACAGATCTTGGAGCGCTCTGAAGGCCAAGCCCAGATCTGTCAGGCAGTGGGGCCCCTAGGATTTCTTAAGCAATGGCCAGTGAAGGACTCCTGGCATCGTATGAAGAGGGTGTTTGGAAAGCGGATACCGAGCCTAATGATAGCAAACTTTATGATTTAGTTCCTGCCAGGTTTGACTGAGATCTGACTCATGAAAGACACACCATCTAAGTTTGTTTTTTTTTTTAAGATTAAAAACACTTTCATTTATTTATTGCAAACGGGTGTTTTGCCTACACACATGTCTGTGCACCTACCTCCTGAGTGGCTGGTGCCCAGGGAGGCCAGGAAACCATCAGATCCCCCGGGGGGTTACAGACAATTGTTAGCTGGGACTCAAACCCGGGCCCTCTGGGACACCAGGCTGAGAGCCATCTCTCCAACCCTCCTATAAGGTGTAAGTAATCATAGTCTGTCTGCCGTACTCCTTCTAAGTCTCACTGTAAGAATCAAATTAAGCCGGGCAGTGGTGGCACACGCCTTTACTCCCAGCACTCGGGAGACAGAGCCAGGCGGATCTCTGTGAGTTCGAAGCCAGCCTGGGCTACAGAGTGAGATCCAAGACAGGCACCAAAACTACACTAAGAAACCCTGTCTCGAAAAACCAAAACAAAACAAAAAATCAAATTAGGCTGCTGTACAGGTGCACATTTTAGCGGCTGCGGGTTACCCTCCGGGAGAGTTTCTGCATTCCATCATGAAGGAAAAGGAGGCTCTTTTAAGACTCACTTCCAAAGCACCCTCGCCCTCCAGGGCTCTTCTGGTTCACCCCAGCTTCCTCCAACAAGCCACTGTCAGCCAGGCCTTGGGACCTGAGACAGTAAGAGCTGCCCAGGGCTCCGGACAGCCCTTCCCGCTCAGCCCACCTGGCGTTAACCAACCCACCTCGCCTCCCAACAGCGCCACCACCTGGTGGACACTCTGTACCGCCGGTGCCCTCTCCTGCGCCGCTTGACGCGTCGGCGCTGCGTCGTGTGCCAGGCACCGGAGACGCCCGAGTCCTACGTGTGCCCCACTCCGGACTGTCAGGCCGTGTACTGCCAGTCGTGCTGGGACGACATGCGACGGCGGTGCCCGGCGTGCACGCCCGTCGAGGAGCTCTCTTCCTCCGCCTACAGCGACAGCAACGACGACGCCGTCTACGGCGAGTGAAGAAGGGATGCTGCTCGCCTTCTTGCTCAATAAAGTGTGATGCACGCTCCTGCGGCTTTGGCGCTTCGCGGGGCTCGGGGACTGGGCCGGGCCACAGAGCCGAGGCCGGACCGCGGCGGGGAGGCGCGAGCCACGCCGCCGATCCCGGTAGCCGCGGCCGGAAAGAGGCTGCGCTGGGCGGCAGGGGCGGGGCCTCGGGGGCGGCGGACGGGGCGAGGCGGGGCCTAGTGGCTGCGCTGCGCGGAGCTGGTGTCCGACCCGGCGGCGGCGGCGGCGGCGGCGGCGGCTCCTCCACGCGTGGCCCCGCACCTGCTGCCCCCGTCCGGCCCGGAGCTCCGCGGCTATGCGGCTGGCGCTGCTCTGGGCCCTGGGACTCCTGGGCGCGGGCAGCCCTCGGCCCTCCCCGCCGCTCCCAAACATAGGTGAGTGCCCAGGAAGGAGTGGGGTCGAGGGGGTGACCGGGAAGAGATACACGGAAAGCCAGAGAAGCCTTGGGGTGCTGGGGTCTGCCAGAGCCTAACCAGGGCGCAGCTTGCCTGGTTTGCTGACCAAGGCCTAGGGCTGGTGATTTGGCGAGGGAATGGAGAAGGGAGGAGGAGGAGGAGGAGGAGGATGCTGGCGTCCCCTATCCAGAAGTCCGGAGTGGTCCCCGCAGACACCTTCGGGCTCCGCGCTGAGAGGTCCTGCCCAGCGCCCCTCAGAATCATGGAAAGAGTCACTTCTCAGGACTGACGTCTTCGTCTCTCTAGGGCCTAGCTGACAGTTCCACTCCGTGTAGTGCCCGGAATAGGCACGGCTCGTGGGCTTTAGTGAAAAGGATGATTTCCAGCCGTTCGTTCCACATCTGGGCGGCCAACACCGCTCACCCTGGTGGGGTGGCCACGAGAAGTCTGGCCGAGCGGGAGGGGCCCCGGAGGAGCCAGGGGAGGGAGCACTTGCCAGGAAAGAGTCTGGGACACCAACTCCTCCTTGGAACTTTCACTTCCCGCTGCTGTCTTGGGCTGGGGGCCGAGAGGGTAGGCGGGGGTGGAGTGTCCGGAGGGGAGAGGGCCATTGTTGGGGGGTGCTGGCGGAGGAAGCGGAGGCTGTTGGGAACGGGTGCGCCTGACTGGGCATCAAGGCTGTTTAGGGAGGTCGGAGTGTTTGCACTGCTCACCCAGGGATGGGCGTTCCCAGCATCTCTTATGTGAAGGAAAGGAAGGGCAAGTGGGCACCAGGCCACAAGGCTGCTCCCAGTCCTAAGAAAGCGCATTCCTGATTGGGTGGGGGGGGGTGTGATTAAGAAGGGATGGGAAAGGGACGGTCCCTGCGAGAACCTGGGATTGGCCAGGGGCTGCAAGCAGGATAGACTGAACTCTCTTCAGGGACTTGTGGATGAAATCGGCAAGTTGGGGATTTTCAGTATCCTCCTTGAGATCCCAGCATGCAGGGCAGGAGCCCTTAAGTCACTGAGAGGCCGTGATGTGCTGGAGTTGGTGGGTCTGAGGGCACCAGTCACCCCAGCCTTGCCAAGGATTCCCTCAGCAATCTCTGAGGATGTTCTGGGACCCTGCAGGAGGCACTGGAGAGCAGCAGCAAGCCAAACCAGAGAGGGCCCTGAGTGGATCCTTGGAGAGGCAGGTCGTTCAGGACAGTCCCCCAGTTGGCCTAGCAGAATTGCTTCAGGTGAGTCCCCACCCATCCTGCTGATAACATATTTTCTCACACTTCACATTATTAATCATCTTGAGGCCAAAGTTTGGCTAAACAGCCAGTGAACAGACTTTGTAGCAGGTCCCTCAGCATCAGGCTACACTGAGCCCCCTTCCCCTCTACACATCTGTCTGCCTCAGCCCCAGTCGGCCCATCCATGTACGCTGGGAGAATGTTACTACATCTCCTCCTTTCATCTCATGCTGTTCATTTTCTCAGTAGGGAGAGGGACAGATGGACAGACAGACAGACAGACAACACACACACACACACACACACACACACACACACACACACACACACACACACACACTGCAGCTGAGTCAGAGGAAGGGCTGGGACCTGTGCCGGGTCCTTCATGATGCTTCCTCTCTGGGCAGGAAGCCGAGAAGGGGGTGGCTCAGATACCTTCCTTGACCTCCCCACACAAGCCCCTAGAACAATGCCCAGTCCAGGCAGGGCTTCCTGGTCCCTCCCTTGGGATCCCCTCAACCAGTGACCTAATCATTGGTACTCTCCCGAGAGCATGAGGTTTTCTAGTTATAGAGGGTAGGAGTGGTGGGCAGGGCTAGTGGAGGTGAGACATGCCTCTGGTGTTCACAGACTGGTCTACCTGAAGCCCTGAGGGTCGAAGTGGAGCTGGACGGTGAAAGTCATGTCCTGGAGCTTCTACAGAATAGGTAAGGTGGCAGATATGAGTCATCACGGGAAGGGTTTACATACATTTATTATGCACCAGGTACTAAGTGCCTACCCTCATGGACTCCTTCACAACAGTCCTGTAAGGTAGATACTTATTATGCAGTTATCCTTATTTAACATGGGAAGAAGTTAAAGCCCAGAGAAATTAAATTAACTTGCTTGAGTCCATACAGTCATGTATATCTCAAAAATCCTATTGGAACACAGAAAGGATGGAGGAGACAGCAGCCCAACCTTTGGACTCTGTGGCCTCAGAGGAACTGAGGAGTTTGGGGGCATTGCCTGGTCCCTAACATGGTCCTTGCCACCCCACTAGCTTGTCACCGCAAGTCCCTAGGAAGTGGCTCAGACACGGCCTTGCTTTTGTCACAGAGATCTAGTCCCTGGCCGCCCAACTCTGGTGTGGTACCAGCCTGATGGCACCCGAGTGGTCAGTGAGGGGCACAGTCTGGTGAGTCGGGCCCTCTTCTGCTGTTTCTGGCCTGGGCAGAGGAGGGGAGGAGGAGGGGAGGTGGCAGTCCTGGAGGAAGTGGGAGGGCACTTTGCTGGCAAGCTGGACTCCAGGGTTCTCCAGTCTTCCCTGCAAGCGGGTGCTAGCGAATGTGGCTTCCCTGCTGTAGGAAAACTGCTGCTACCGAGGTGATGTGCAGGGCCGCCCCGGCTCATGGGTCTCCCTCTGTGCCTGCGCCGGGATCAGGTACTGTGGGTGGGTTTGACATCCCCGAAGAGGATACCCAAGCAGGGACCCGAAATGCTCTCTGACTCCGGCTTCTTCCTTAGGGGGTTGGTGGTCCTGTCCCCAGAGAGAAGCTATGCACTGGAGCCGGGGCCTGGAGACCTTCAGGGTCCTCCCATTGTTTCTCGGACCCAAGACCTCCTCCTGCCAGGCCACACCTGTGCCCCAAGCTGGCATACACCTGTGCCCACTCAAGCTGGACCGGACCTTCTTCTGGGACAGCAGCACTTTCACAGGGTGAGGAGGCATGGAAGCAGCCCTGGGCTGACTCGGAGCCCAGTTCAGGGTGACAGTAGCTCCGTCCTCCTCGGCTCGTCCCAGCGACCCGAGAAGGCAGATGCTGCCAGGAGCTCTCTCTTCAGATGAAGAGACAGCATGGTTAGAGGACTCGCCCGAGGCCGTACACTCGTAAACAGTATATGTGAGATTCAGAAGCAGGCTTCATCCCAAATACCTCCTCTATCTTCTAGGCCCATTGCAGAGGGCTTTCACTTGAGTAGACACTTCCACCTAGAAAGCAATACAAACACAATTTCTTAATTTACCAAGGTGGAGATTACAGTACAGTGTGAAAATCAGGGTCAAGTGATATGTCAAGTGCTTAGAACTGCACCTGGAATAGTGTATTTCATAGTATCAGCTATTGTTTAGTTGGTTTTTTGTTTCTCTTTTTGAGACAAGGTCTCACTGTGTAGCCCTGGCTGGCTGGGTGGAAACTTGCTTTGTAGACCAGGCTGGCCTTGAACTCACAGAGATCCACTGCCTCTGTCTCCCAAGTGCTGGGATTAAAGACATGCACCACTATGCCTGGCTTTAGTTATTATTTTTAAACATTGAAAGGAGCCAGGTTTGGCGGCACGCAAATCCTAGCAGTTGTTTGGGAAGTGGAGGCAGGAGGATATTGAGTTCACTGCCAGCCTGAGCTGTACAAGACACTGTCTCAAAACACCAAAAGCCGGGTTTTTGTTTTTAACCAGAAGCCGCAGCGTTTGGAGTGGGGAAAGTGGGGTCCTATGACCAGCTTCATCTATTTTTGGTCCAGGACGGGCAGGTCTCTGGCCTCTCGGGCTTCCCATGAGGTCTCCATCCTCTGACTACGCAGAGTGGGCCTGAACACAGCTCGCTCAGCCTGAGGCCATGGCCCTCGGGGGGATCTGCCTGACACGCCCCCCATCTTCTCCACAGCTTAAGCGGGATGTTGTAACAGAGACCAAAACGGTTGAGCTGGTGATTGTGGCTGACAACTCGGAGGTGAGTGTACTGACCCCAGAGCCCGCTGCCACTCACCCTGCCCCCACTTTCCCACCGTATTGTATTTCAAGGGAGCCCCTCTTGACCCCCAGGTCAGAAAGTACCCTGACTTCCAACAGCTGCTGAACCGAACGCTGGAAGTGGCCCTCCTGCTCGACACAGTGAGTTTGGGCTGGGCAGGAGTCCCGCAGCTCCCCCGCTGCAGGCCCGGCCCCTTTACTGAGTCCCAGCTCTTTCAGTTCTTCCAGCCCTTGAAGGTCCGGGTAGCCCTTGTGGGCCTAGAGGCATGGACCCAGCAGGACCAGATAGAGATGAGCTCCAACCCAGCTGTCCTGCTAGACAACTTCCTCCGCTGGCGCCGGACGGACCTGCTGCCTCGGCTGCCCCACGATAGTGCCCAGCTGATGACGTAAGGACCCCAGGCTCAGCTCCTGGGACCCTGTGCTAGCTTGTCGGCGCCCAGCTCATATCCCTTCAAGTCCTCCGGAGCTCCGACGATGGCTTTAGACCCTGATCTCTCACCTCTGTCCCACAGTGGTACTTCTTTCTCTGGGCCCATGGTGGGCATGGCCATTCAGAACTCCATCTGTTCCCCCGACTTCTCAGGAGGTGTGAATATGGTAAGTTACCTGCGGGTCTCCTCATTTCCAGGTACACATCTCCTGTGCATGGAGCCTTTACTCACTGAAAGCTCCCTTCAGACTTCCCCAGCCTCAAAGCTGTGCCCAAAGAGGGTAGAGTCGCCAGGCCGCGGTGGTGCGCGCCTTTAATCCCAGCACTCAGGAGGCAGAGGCAGGAGGATCTCTGTGAGTTTGAGTCCAGTCTGATCCACAGAGTGAGATCCACGATAGGCTCCAAAACTACATGGAGAAGCCCTGTCTCGAAAAACCAAAAAAAAAAAAAGAGGGTAGAGTCCACGAAGTGGCCTTGACTTGTCAGGGGACGCGTTTGTGGCCAGTTTATCGTAGTATACAGAGCTGTCATTTATGACACCTTGGCATTTCTGAGGCCCACGGGCAGAGGGGCTATACAGTGTGTGTTGGGGGTAGGGGGGTGTAGTACAGAGTTGAGCTAGAACTTAAGATTTCCTGTCACGCAGGCTCGGACTTGCCTACTTTAGAAGCAGTTAAGGAGGAAGGCAGGATCCAGGAGAGTGGATGAGGAGGGAACGGGGGAGCCAGGGGTCCACTGTATTGAGTCCGGGCTGGGGTTGGAGCTGGGGTTATCTCCCTCCCCAATGACAGGACCACTCCACAAGCATCTTAGGAGTTGCCTCCTCAATCGCCCATGAGTTGGGCCACAGCCTGGGTCTAGACCATGATTCACCTGGGAGCAGTTGTCCCTGTCCAGGTCCGGCCCCAGCCAAGAGCTGCATCATGGAAGCCTCCACAGAGTGAGTAACTGGGACGAGGGGGGGGGGCAGGGTGAGTTAGGATGCAGGAGGGTAAGGCAAGCTAGGAGAGCTTCTAGCCCACCCCCCTCTTGCCCCTCTCCCCAGTTTCCTACCAGGTTTGAACTTCAGCAACTGCAGCCGACAGGCCCTGGAAAAAGCCCTCCTCGATGGGATGGGCAGCTGCCTCTTTGAACGGCTGCCCAGCCTGGCCCCCATGTCCTCTTTGTGTGGAAATATGTTTGTGGACCCTGGCGAGCAGTGTGACTGTGGCTTCCCAGATGTGAGCCCCTGACCCGAAGCCTTGCCCACGCCCAGCTGCGCTTTCATCCTGACTTTTCAGCCCTTCCTAAGTCTCCTGAGTAGCCTTCTGAGGGGGTCTTCCTGTCTTCTCTGGTTCTCATTCACTGTGTGGCGCTGACACCTGGGTTTGCTCTCCGGGAGGTTGGGAGGGCTTGCGCACCAGGCGGGCGGGTGCTGCTCTGAGACTCAGCTCCCCCTGGCCCCTTGCCTGCAGGAATGCACCGATCCTTGCTGTGACTACTTCACCTGCCAGCTGAGGCCAGGAGCACAGTGTGCCTCTGATGGACCCTGCTGTCAGAACTGCAAGGTGGGCACAGACCGGAGACCAGCCGCCCGGGAGCTCACCGGCCAGGTGACAGGGTCCAAGAGTCATTCTGACCTTTGTGATCCTGAGCTCCTGGCTGAATCTTTCCAGTACCCACTTTGACGTTGACCACCCTCCACAGTTGCACCCAGCCGGCTGGCAGTGCCGCCCTCGAAGAGATGATTGTGATTTGCCCGAGTTCTGCCCAGGAGACAGTTCCCAGTGCCCCGCTGACCTCAGGCTGGGGGACGGTGAACCCTGTGCTGACGGACAGGCTGTGTGTATGCACGGGCGCTGTGCCTCCTACGCCCAGCAGTGCCAGTCGCTCTGGGGACCTGGGGCCCAGCCTGCTGCACCACTTTGCCTCCAGACAGCCAACACTCGGGGTAATGCCTTCGGGAGCTGTGGGCGCAGCCCCAACGGCAGCTACGTGCCCTGCGCCCCTAGGTAAGTGGAGAAAACAGGCTCCGCCTGAGTGTGTGGGAACCTGGGTGCTGCTTCTGCCGACCCTGCTTGCCTGTCTCTCTGCCCCTAGAGATGCCGTTTGTGGACAGCTTCAGTGCCAGTGGGGGAGGACCCAGCCTCTGCTGGGCTCAGCCCAAGACCTGCTCTCGGAGGTCCTGGAAGCCAATGGGATGCAGCTGGACTGCAGCTGGGTGCACCTGGACCTGGGCAATGATGTGGCTCAGCCCCTCCTGGCTCTGCCTGGCACTGCCTGTGGCCCTGGCCTGGTGAGTAGCCTGGGTGGTTGAGACCAGGTGGGAAGGAACACCTGAAATACAGCAACCTGTGCCCAGGCTTCCCCCCCCACCCCAGTTGTCAAGGGCAGAGGCTTCACGGAGGCCAGTTTCTTCAGCGGTCTTGTTCAGTTTCACAGCTGTAAAGGATAGCCTTACAGCTTTGCAGGTCCGTCCCTGGAAGCCCCTGTGAGGGTGCGACCTTGGCTCTTCTCTCTATGGAACAGGTGTGCATCGACCATCGATGCCAGCCCGTGGATCTCCTGGGAGCACAGGAGTGTCGGAGCAAATGCCATGGCCATGGGGTGAGCTGGGTGGAGGAGATGGAAGGGGAGGGGAGCCTGCTGAAGGGGAAGGGGACTTTGGAGGCAGACATACCCTGGCTTCAGTCTTTCCCACTTCCTGGGAGTGTGTTATCAACTTACCCATACCCTGGAGGGCATGAAATGGGTATGAAAGCTGCTAACTAGTGACCAGCATATTAAAGGGGTTAGCTTGCTGTCATTTCCCCTGGCATGGATAAAGACTTCCTCCCTCCAGGAGGGAGGTTGTGTCTACCCATAATCTACAGCATTCCCATCAGTTTGAGAAGTCTGAGCTCTTGAAAAGCTAAATGAAGGCCAGTGGTGGGGGCGCATGCCTTTAGTCACAGCACTCGGGAAGCAGAGGCAGATGGATCTCTGAGTCTGAAGCCAGCCTGGTCCAGGACAGCCAGGGCTACCCAGAGAAATCTGGTCTTTAAAAAAAAAAAAGGAAAGCCAGATACAGGGAAATGGTCACATCTCACAGATGCCTTCATCGCTTGCTCTGTACCTCCAGGTCTGTGACAGCAGCAGACACTGCCACTGTGAGGAGGGCTGGGCACCTCCTGACTGCGTGACTCAGCTCAGAGGTAGCCAGGAGAGGGGCCCGTGGCACTGGGGAGGGCGAACCGGCTCCACCCATTACCCTTCTTGGTCCTCTTCCTGAGTTCCTAGGCATACCCACCCTCAGTGTGACCTCTGTTCATAGCAACCAGCTCCCTGACCACGGGCCTGCTCCTCAGCCTCCTGTTGTTGGTGGTCCTAGCCCTCCTTGGTGCCAGCTACTGGCACCGAGCCCGCCTGCATCAGCGGCTCTGCCAGCTCAAGGGATCCAGCTGCCAGTATAGGTACGAACACCCTTCCCTGATGTTGTCTCCTTCAACTCAGGGCAGTTCTGAAGCCCTGCTTCCTTCTTGTTTGTTTCGGTTTTCGAGACAGGGTTTCTCTGTGTCTCCCTGGCTGTCCTGGAACTCTCTCTGTAGACCAGGCTGGCCTCGAACTCACAGATCCGCCTGCCTCTGCCTCCCGAGTGCTGGGATTAAAGGCGTGCTCACCACCACTGCCTGGCTTTTAAGCCCCTGCTTCTAAAGGCCCCAGCCATACAGTCCTTAGCCCCTATTTCTAAATCCCAAACTCTCAGACTCTGGATTTCCTGACCACCGTTCCCACACACTATCTACCATCTCTACATGTATCCCTTAACTTCACCCCAGGTACTAAGGCCACTTCACTCGGGACCCCAAAGTAGGGGGAAAAGTAGCCTTCTCCCAGGCTGGCCAGCCACATCCCTGGCCTAAACCACACAAAGCTACCCTCCAAGGGCTAAAGGGTTAATACCTCCCAGATCATCAGGTGGGTGGCTAGTCCCATTCTCTCTTTGGCTTTCTTCATACTCAGGGCAGCCCAACCAAATCCTCCTGAACGGCCAGGACCTCCACAGCGGGCACAGCCGATGCCAGGCGCTAAGGTAAGCCCTGGATGGCAGAGCAAAGAGAGTCCACATTATTTGCGCCTACCTTGGGCCTAGAGGTAGCCTAAAGATTCAAGACTCAATAAAAGACTCGGAGTGCTCCATCAGTCCGAGGAGTTAGGACAGCAAGAGTGGCAGGGCCAGTCACCCCAGGAGGCTCTGCTGAGCTCTTTCAGCTGGCCAAATTGGTAGCTTTGAGAGATGGTTCTATGCATACCCGTCAGCAACCAATGCCATGGGATAATAGGGTGGTGGGCAAAAGAGCCTTCAGTATGCTAAGATCTGACAAGGCCCAGGACATCACGTGTGGAAGGCTGCAGAATGCCCAGGGCCCTCTACCTTTAACGGCAGGAGGGTGTGCATGGAGTCAGCCTGCATGTCCTCATATTACATGTCACTCCTCTGCATGTAGCTGAGAAGCTTCCCACTGCCTCTGGGACTCTGCTGCCCTGGTCTGAACACTAACCCCTTTCTGCCCACATCTGTCTGTTTCCTCTTGCCCACTCTGCCTGTCTGCTCCTCCTGCCTTCTCAGCAAGCTAGTGCCATCATCTTGCCGGTGCCCCCCTCCAGGCCGCTGCCACCTAACCCTGTGCCCAAGAAACTCCAGGTAAATCTGGGCTGGGCCTTGCCCTGGCTCAGGACAGGTGGGAGGCTAGAAGCCCGGTCCCAGTTCTCATCCCTGCTTCCCCCCAGTGGTGTTCTTCATTAGGAGACCAGGGTGCCCCCTCCGCCTTCAAAGTCCCAGAAGCAGCAGAGTGAGCCTCCCGCCATGGTCTCTACTACCACCTGGTGGTCACTAGTGGGACTACAGCCATCCAGGGACTCCATGATTGATCCGCACCTTCCTTCCCTGAGGCTCCTGTCTATTGGCAAGCACCCAAAGCCCCCTGCGCATGCTCCCGTTTTCCCTCGACCCCCCTGGCTGACTTTGCACGCTGACCCCTGGGGAGCCTCTGCATGCTCACTTGCCTTGACTGCTCTCAGAATCACCGCTCCTCTCTTTGTTCAGGCTGAGCTGGCTGAGCGATCCAATCCCCCCACTCGCCCTCTGCCCGCTGACCCTGTGGTGAGGCACCCAAAGGTAACAGTGAGGGGAAAGCAGGGCATTGCCTCCCCGACCTAGAACCATGGTGGCCACACAGGATGCCTCCCCCTGTGCCTCAGGGCAGGTAACCCCGTGGCACCTCTGGTAGTGACAGGTTTGTTTGGAGACAAAGGTGACCACTAGCACTGCTCCTAGAACCGCTCCATCGAGGGTGGGAATCATGACATCCTTCCAAACTGGTCTTCTCTCTCAGTCTCAGGGGCCCGCCAAACCCCCACCCCCAAGAAAGCCACTGCCTGCCAACCCACAGGGCCGGCACCCATCAGGTGACCTGTCGGGTCCAGGGGACGGGAGCATGCAGCTGGTGGTGCCCTCCAGGTAGGTGAGGAGCGGGTTGCTGGGGATGGCTGTCTTAGAGTGAGGCAGCCAGGGCAAGCTCTTTGACTATTTTTTTAAATTTTTTTCCTTGGCTTTCTAAACTCCAGGCCAGCTCCACCACCCCCAGCAGTACCCTCGCTCTACCTCTGACCGCTCTTGAGACTTGGCTGACTCCCGCCCAGATTTAAGACTTAAAGAAGTGCAATCTCGGCCGCTGCCGCCCCTCCCCCCGACAAATGACTAGAGGAGCAGGAGGAGCCCTAGACAATGCAGTGTCCAGCCTAAGGAACCACCCACCATCAGGCGCTGTTAAGCAACACCTGGGGACCCACCAAAATAGCTGCACCTGGCTGCTGGGGAGGGGCCGGGGCCGGAGTAGGTGGCGGCGGGGCATGCACACAATCTGTCTTTGCTCTTTTGTAATAAATGTGAGATCTTGGAATGTGGCTCCTGGAAGCTGGGTAGTTCCTGTTGTTTCTAGGTCTGGCCACTAGGAGACGCTGCTGAGTCAGACCAGGGCCTGTTGGGGAGTATGACATCCCAGAAAGGGTCAACTAGAATTTGTCACTGGGGATGCTTATAGCTTGTTTCTGCCCAGCCTTGGATGGCCTCTAGTTTCCAAGTGCTCGGTGCCAATGCTGTTCAGCCCCGCGCCACAGCTACAGACAAATGACCTAAGTCGTCAGACCTGCATCCCCACCCCTCTGACCATGGCTGGGAAAATGGATCTAACTGGTGTTCTCAGAGCCCTGAGCCTGGGCGGAGCAGGGCAGCAACTGCTTGGATTCCAAGGCTTCACACCTGCCTCCTCCACCTCCCTGCCCCCACCCGAAGGCGCTAGAACAAAGGTGCTTTGTGCCTTGTACAGATTGCTACTACCTCATCACTTGGTCCTCAGGACTGAGGCCTCCCGGGAGAGGGAAGATGGGGGGTGGGGGGGATAAGAGGCAGGCTCTTCCCCAAAGTGGTCACCCAGTATGACACCTCAGGCTCTAGAGGACTGGGGGTGTCCCCAGAGGCACTTCATGCCTTGCCCTTGCACCAATCCTCTGGATGCGCAAAGAAAAGAGCAATACACAGGAGTGATTCTTCTGCTTCAGCCTCCAAAAATATCTGGGGTTTCAGGTGCTGGCCAGTGCGTGTGTGTGTGTGTGTGTGTGTGTGTGTGTGTGTGTGTGTGTGCATGCGCGCTATCCTGAGTGTAGTTCAAGCTGACTGGAACTCTGGATTCTTCTGGGACATTCTCCCAGTACTGAGACTGTTTGTAATTGCATATGCAGTCCAGCTCGGGCCTCCCAGACTTTCAATAAGGCTTTCTACCTTGAACTAATGCAGACACAAAAGACAAGATCTGAACAAAACAAAACCCAACCCTGTTAGGTGGTAGTGCATGGGTGCGTGTCTGTAATCCCAGCACCAGGGAGGACGGGGCAGGAGGATTATTGCCAGTTTGAAGCCAGCCTGGGTTACATGTAAGTTCCAGGCTAGCCAGGCTTTAGGGTTAAGACCCTGTTTCAAACAAAGCACAGTATGGGACTGGAGAAAGGACTCAGCCTTGGTAAAGTGCTTACTTGAGTTCGGATCCCCAGCACGCACGTAAAAAGCCACAGGTGTAGTGGTTTGCTTCTGTAACCCAGCCGCGGGTGGGAAGGGGTGGGGTGGGGCGAGGAAACTGGAGGATCCCCCCAGCCCCAAGCTTACAGGACTGCAAGCCTAGCCAATCAGCGAGCTCCGGATTCAGTGACCGACCCTGTCTCCAAAAATAAGGTGGAAAGGGATAGAAGCAAGACCTCCGGCCCGCGACAACTCGCACGAACACGTACACACACATACAAAACCAAAGCCCAAATCCTCAAAACAAAAACTCCTTAGTGGACGAGGTCCCCTCCGCCACGCTCTCTCAGCACAGCGAGCTACAAAGGGACGCTTTGGCTAACCTGGAGCGCGCAGGAATGCACAAAGGGTTAACAGGAGTTGGCCCAGGGTGGAGAGGCGGGGACGAGTTTCCATTGGTGGAAAGTTATCCAGGGGTGTGGTCTCAGAGTCTCCGCACCCCACCTCCTCTCCGTCCCCCCCCCCCCCCCCTCCACTTTTGTACCTTTCTCGCCGGGACAGAGAAGCGGGCCGGGACCAGCCGGGCCAGACCAGACTGGACCCCAGGGGCGATGCGGCTGCTGCCCCTGCTGCGGACTGTCCTCTGGGCCGCGCTGCTCGGCTCGCGCCTGCGGGGGTGCTCCAGCCTCCGCCACCCCGTCTACTGGAACTCCACTAACCCCAGGTAGCCCGGCCGAAGGAGGCGAGCGCCAGGCTGGGCCCGCGCGCTCCCCAGCCGTGCGCGCACCCGCCGCTCGCCTTTTGCAAGGCGCTGTCTGAGCCCTGCCCAGCCGCGCGCCGGGGCTCCTTTGTTTGAGCCGGCGGGGGAGGGGCGAGGCGTGCCTGGGGTCCCCCCGCCCGAACGTGTTGGGGGGCGGGCGGAGGACCCTAGTCCTGAGGGTAGTCTGGGGGAGTCTGGAAGCGGGGAGCTGGGGGGGCCCGGGCCCGGAGTCCGGGCCCCGCCCCCCTTTTCTGGTGAGCCCCAGCCGCCGGCCGGCAGGAGCTGGGGCGGACCGCTGAGAACCCGGGAGGGGTCTTTGCCCTAGAGAAAGAACGTGAGTTCCTCCCCGGTTCCCAGGCCCCCTCGGCCCCTGATTTCGTTTGATTATCTCTGCTTCCATCTTGATTTTATGTCTGTCCAATCCTGGCCTTGCCCTTCCAGCTGATTCACCTGTGGGCCAGTCATTTGACCTCGCTAACCTCAGTTATGTCATCTACAAAATGGGCTAATAATACCCAGTACCCTGGGAAGCAAGCGGACTGACTGAGGTCAGGCTTGTGAAAAGAAGTACAGCTGTACAGATTGAAATGTGTGTCTCTTCCCCTCTGCTGAGCTGGCTGCCTTTGAACCTCGGTATTTTTTGCTGTTTGCATCCCGCCTCCCGTTTCTCCCTGCCTCTCTGCCTTCCCCATCTGTTTTCCTTTCTGATTTTTCTACTTCAGACAATCTGTGGCTCTGTTCGTTTATTCACTATCGTTTGATAAGCACATACTGTGTGTCAAGACTAGTGCTGATCTGCTGGGCATTACCAATGTGAGAGTCCAAAACACTGCCCTGTGGGAAGCCACAGACCCCCAGGAGGGCAGGCCCAAGATCGTCATTCCAATACCAGGGCTGGGTGATAAGAGCTATTGTTGCCCTGAACTCTGGCTTCTTCTATCTCCTCCTAACTCTGGCTTCTACTATCCTGACCGGGGCCTCAGCCCCCAGCTCTTGAATTTCTGGTTCATTCACCAAATCCACAAGTATTTATTGGGCTCTGGCTTTGTGGGGGTGCCTTTCCACACCCAGTGTAATGAAACATATGAAGACGCTATCTTCCTTCAGCTTGCCTTCTAGTGGTCTGAGCTAAGCCCGAGAATCCTTCTCATCAAGAGTCCCTACAGCAGGTGGTCCTCGGCCACCCACTGAAGGACGTTTAGAGGCCTTTGCTAGATCATGCTTTACTGTGTGCGTGGTGTTGGAGGCAGGATTCATTCAGTATTTGGTGCTGTGGGGGTGGCCTGTCCTGGCCCTTCTCTCCTGTACTGATTCCCCCAGGCTGCTTCTGAGAGGTGAGGAAGAGGAACTGGACTGTGTGGAGGTGGGGGTGGGGGTGGGGGTTGTCTTTTATACCTAGCATTGTCTGGCCAAAAAAAAAGGAAGTTGGACGGTGTGTGGTGGCTCATGCCTGTAATCCCAGTCTTCCCAAGGCTGAGGCGGCACGTGGGGGCTCACCACCTCGGCAACACCAGCTCCAGACCAGCCACCACCTCTGGCCTCTGCTGGCGCTTCCACTCACATCACGTACCCATGTACATACACATGCATGATTTTAAAAAATGATATAGTAATAAAAAAAGACCGAGAGGAGGTGGGAAGATCATGGGTTCAAGGCCAGCTTGGGCTGCATAAGATGCCCCCCTAAAAGGAGCCACTTACCCCTTGTCTTTTGACTAGGCCTGTTTCTCCCTGCGTGGGGTACTGAGGATCCCAAGAGCTCTGACTTCCTCTGTGACTATTCTGTGGGCATGTATCTGTTCCCCTGCCTTGGCCTCAGCCTCCTGGCGGCATCCATCCCCTTAGCATTTATCAGGCACGGATGGTGGGCCAGGCCCGATGGGGGGCGATGGGCTGCAGGGAAGGTCTCCTCAAAGATTGGGTAGGCTGATGGCCGCCTCACCCATAAGGAAGCCTTATGGGCCGGGCACTACAGCCCCTTAACCCCTCTAAAAGGGACTTGAGCGTCACATTTATTACCTAGACACTGTCTCTCAGGGAGGTGTGCAGTCTAGGAATTGGCACAGGCCTGTAATCTCAGCTACTTAGAAGGCTAGGGAAGGAGGATCATAGGTTCAAGGCCTGCTTGAACTATAGTGAGTTCAAGGCCAGCCTGGGCAACTTGGCAAGCCCCTGTTCCAAACGGAAAAGTTAAAAGGCTAGTCATAGCTCAGTGGTGGGGCACTGAGCATGCGGGCCTCAGATTGTATCCCAGCTACCAAAAGAGGGGGAGAAGATTTTGAAAAGGGCTGGGTCGTTCTTGGAAACACGTGTCTTCCTGAGCTATCCCATCTCTAGTGGGTGAGAGAGGCCGGCTCAGACCCCACAGCTGTCCCATTGTGCTAGGCTGTAACCCATCAGCCCACGCTCCCTTGTCCCCGCAGGCTGCTTCGAGGAGATGCCGTGGTGGAGCTGGGCCTCAACGATTACCTAGACATCTTCTGCCCACATTATGAAAGCCCGGGGCCCCCGGAGGGCCCTGAAACCTTTGCTTTGTACATGGTGGACTGGTCGGGCTACCAGGCCTGCAAGGCACAGGGGGCAAACGCCTTCCAGCGATGGAAGTGCTCTCTGCCTTTTGCTCCCTTTGGCCCTGTTCGCTTCTCCGAAAAGATTCAGCGCTTCACACCTTTCTCCCTGGGCTTCGAGTTCTTGCCTGGAGAGACTTACTACTACATCTGTGAGTGAGCAGGCATACTGCATGCCTCTGGGTGTGGGGGTGGGGTGCAGGGGAGGAATGGGCTCTTTGCCTTCACTTCTTGTTAAAGGAAGGAGGAAGGAAAGGCTGTGGGGAAGGGAGCTGTGGCTCCTGAGCCTCAGGGGTTTGGTTTGAGTCTGGGACAAGGTAAGGAACCGTCTCAGCCGAATCTGTGCCGAGAAGAGTACAGAAAGCAGGGATGAGGACTAGAGAGATGCCGAGAGGCGTGGATGAGCCGGTCCTCGGTGTGACTCCCAAAGGAGATAAGCAAAGGAGGCCTGAAATGGTCTGACTCCAAGGGATGCTTTTCTGTGCTGACTTCTTCCTCCCAATTGCCCATCAGCGGTGCCAACTCCGGAGAGTTCTGGCCGGTGCCTGAGACTCCAGGTGTCCGTCTGCTGCAAGGAGAGCAGTAAGTGGGCCAGGGTCTCACAAGCAGCCCTCCCAGCGGTCGGGAGCCCTGGGGAGGAGAGGAGGAGTGGGGGAAACAGGAGCGTCAGACCTGAGGGGTCCAGGCTAAGCGTCAAGCTGCAGCCTCGTCTCCCATAAGTCACCCCTGTGGAAGCTTCCACCACACCTTTTTAAAAAGCTGGGCACAGAGAATGCGGTTCCCAAGGGGCAAGGCCCTTCAGAGCCTTAATTGGACTTGGAGACTATTGATTGGGAAAACTCGGAGGTTGGGGTTTGGGAAGGATGAGGGTGACCGTGGGAAGGCAGTGGTTGCCCTGGGAGACCCTAGAGAATGGAACCAGAATGGGAAGGGCGGGGAGGAGGCTGCTGAGGAAGCAGGCAGACCCCACACTTCCACCTCTGATCCCTCACAGAGTCCGAGTCAGCCCATCCTGTTGGGAGCCCCGGCGAAAGTGGCACGTCTGGGTGGAGAGGAGAGCATGCGTCCAGCCGCCTGTCTCTCCTGCTGCTGCTGCTGCTCCCGATACTGCGCCTCCTGCGAGTTCTGTGAGCCCAGCACACCTTCCCTGTCACCCCAAGGAACCGGAGCCCGTCCTCCCCAAGATCCTCTGTTGAAGGGGATTCTGCTGCCGCAGCGGTGATGCCGAGCCAGGCGGACACGATGAAGCTTTCATGTGCAAAGGCAGAGGATCTGAGGTGACCCTTGTAGGTGACTGCCCCTCACCACAGGCTGAAGAGGAACTTCAAGGGAGCTGCAGACAGTGCAGGGCACCCTGGAGCATAGCTGCTTTGATGGCTTCGTGTCTCCTCCCACCCGGAAGACTGGGGTTTGGTGGGATCCAATCCTTGAGCCACTGGGGGCCAAAGCCAAAGACCTGGGAACAGGTGGGTTCCTGGCCAAGAGCAAAGGAGAAGCCATGCCATCTGTGCCCTCTAGGCCTCTTCCCAGGGGCAATTGTTGCCCTCCCGGGGGGGCATTTCACTTGTCTTCTGTGAAGACGGACTTGCCATGAGGTTGAATTTCATGCTGGTTTGTATTTTTATAAGTGTTTGGACCAAACCTTTAATAAATCACCCATTCTCGTGGGGCATGGTAGCTCACACCTGTAATCCCAGCACTGGGGGAGGGGGGAGGGGGGGCGGTGAACAGGAAGTCAGCCTGGGTATGAGAGACCCTGTCTCAGAAAAAAAAAAAAAAAAAAATGGATGCCAGTGAGAAGGCTCAGCAGATTAAAGCCTTGACTACCTGTGTTCAGTCCCTGGAACCCACATGATGGAAAAGAGAGAACAGACTCCTGAAAATTGTCCTTTGGATACGCCACATGGCATGTCAATGAACATGCCACAGTGAACATACACACACACAAATAATAAACTTTCGTTAAAAACCACCCATCTTTGTGTTACTCTCCCTTCTGGCTTCTTCCCTGACACCTGAACTCCCTGGGGCCTCAGCTCTTGGCTTGACTTGGCCTGACCTCCATGCCAGCTGTGCCCAGGCCGTCCATGCCAGACATCAGTGGGCACCCTTCTGGGCAGTTTGGGATAGGTGCCAGCAGCAGCTGTGGAGCTTGGCACCCTCTCGCACCTCCCCAGCCATCTTCCTGTGCTAGGTGGCAGATGCTGCTGACGTCCCACCCTGGCAGGGCCTCCTCCGGGTGCTGGGGTAAAACCCAGAGGAAACAGAAAAGCACCTGGGTTTCAGAATGCCGGCGTCGCCGCCGCCGCCGCCGCAGCTAGCCTTGCGGCCCTCCCCCTCCCCAAGGGCACTCTGGGCGGTGCCTGGCCTAGAACTGGGAAGGTGGGGTCAGATCAAAGCCTTCTTCCCCGGCGGCCTCTTTCTTCTGAGCGTTTATAGGGAGGGGGCGGAGCTCAGGAGAGAGGGCTCCTTCGCCCTTAGTTCGAAACCGTCGCCTCCTCTCTCAGATAAGACTGACACCCCCTAAGCCCGCAAGGTCCCTCTTTCTGAACCGTGCCCTAGGTGGAAGCAGGAGAGGGAGCACCCCTTCCCCTGTCGCTGCGCTCTGCCCTCCCTGGTGCCCCGCAGGCTCCTCTGGCTAGGTGCCGGCCTGCCTGGCATGAAGCCAGCGATCGATAGGTGGATGTTGTGCTGATTAGCCCGACCCGGCTGCCGCAGCGAGAGGCAGCGTGTGAACACTATGGGGCGGGGGTTGGAGCGGGGAGCACCAAGATGCTGGGGACGGCGAGGCCTTCCCCGGCTCCTCGCACGCCTGGGACCGACCGGTTCCTCTCTCGAAGGGAGTGGGGACCTGTCTGTCACACGACTGTGGGCCCTCACAGTTCGTGGTAATTCTGTGGCTCTGGCTAAGGCCCAGGGTTAAGGAGAGCGGGTGCAGGCAGAGCAGATTTTGAGTTAATAATCCCTCTATTCGAGGCCAGTTTCAGAAAACGCCGCGTTATTGGTGTATGGGTTAGGGTCCTGGCCCTAAACTTTGATCTTTAGCCATTGAAAAGATGTTTATGTGTGGAAGAAAAGGCGAGCCGAGAAATGTGGGAGGAGCTGTGGGCTGAGGGAGTCTCTCGGTCCAGCGTTGGAGTTCCAACGCTGCCATCTTCCTGGAGGGCGTCTATGTGTTGCCATGGAAACCAAAGATACAGTTACCTCGGTCCTTCGTCAGAGAAATCATAAGCAGGGCAAGTCGGGGGCAACTGCTTAGCGGCCTCTGCCCTGGATTCGGAAATAGGGGGTTCTTACCCAGCTCCTCCGAGGTTTCATACGCCTCTTTGTGGACCCAGCAGGAGCTCTGGCTGGTAGTGCAAAAGGGACCAGGACCTAGTTGGCTTTTCTCGAGTTCAGACACATGGTCTCGGTCTCAGACTGCACTTTATACAGACTCGGGCATTTGCAGACAGCCCAGGCCTTTGCAGGTACAAGGGCGGAGGCTGGGGTGGGCACAGGAGCTAGACTTTGTGGGGTTGCAAACTAGCGCCCTCAGGCTTGGCCTCCAGGCCAAGCCATCCCCCGACTTTTCTGTTCCCTTCCTCACAGCGTGGGCCCTGCACGGATGGCGGTTGTCGGCCCAGGTACTCTCTGGGAGAAAGCTCCGATGGAGTCTGCTCTTAGGGCCAAATAGAGGCGGAAGGCTTTGGGCGGCCCTCCGGAACCTGGCCCTACCCACGGAAAGTCTTCGCGGCGTGTTCAGGGGCACAGTTCCAAGAGGTTAAGCAGACCTGCAAGTTTGGGGCGTCACCGGTCTCCCCTAAATTCAACGGCGCTAGACGGCTGAGGGTGGGGCCCTCAATTTACTAAACCAACCCTAGTCTCAGCGGGACAGATGCGAAAACTTAATCTCTGTCTCCCAGGCTTGAGAGAATCTCTTGCCTGGATTTCCTCCACACTTATCACGTTGCAAATTGCCCTTCAAATCCCGAAGTTGCCTTTTTTTTTTTCTGTGATTCTCTCTCTCTCTCTCTCTCTCTCTCTCTCTCTCTCTCTCTCTCTCTCTCTCTCTCTCTCTCTCTCTCTCTCTCTCTCTCCTCTCTTCTTGATTTTCCATATTCATTCATTCATTCATTCATTCACTCATTCATTCATTCATTCATTCAGCGCTCTGTGAGCTCGGCTGCCATTCTTTTAGTTAGCCACACTAGCTGGGGTCGTCGGGGGATCCCCGCAGTGACGCAGTTGAAAAGTGAGCACTCTGGCTTCCGGATAGCCAATAGAATCCCTGAACCTGGGGCATGAGGTCATCAGTGGCAATCTGCATTGGTTCAGGCCTGGAAACGAAAGTCCCCATAGCAACCGACGGTGCGTCCAAGCATAACCTTGAGAGTGGTCATTGCTCCAGCTGCTGTGGTCCATCGCCGGTAGCTACATTAAGAAGGTGTTGGGAGGGCCGGGCGGTGGTGGCGCACGCCTTTAATCCCAGCACTCGGGAGGCAGAGCCAGGCGGATCTCTGTGAGTTCGAGGCCAGCCTGGTCTCCAAAGCGAGTTCCAGGAAAGGCGCAAAGCTACACAGAGAAACCCTGTCTCGAAAAACCAAAAAAAAAAAAAAAAAAAAAAAAAAAAAAAAAAAGAAGGTGTTGGGAAATGCGATGAGGAAGCTGGAGAGGAGTTCAACGTCCCGGGTTCTGTAGCCTTCACCCAGCCAAGCGCTTGTCTCACTTAAAATTCCTTTTTTCACTCAAAACAAAGGTCAGTGTCACTTAACCCAGAGAGTTTAGGTAGGGGTTATTTGCAACAGCCATAGTGTCTTGGGTGCAGAGCTACTGCCATGGGGAATGTCAATTTTGAGATCCTTGTGTTCATCTGCATATCGTCTGCATCTCATTTGCATTCTGTTCATTTAAGGTCAAATTGGGCAGACATTTCCACCTCCCTATCTCTGTCACTTGTCTGTATCTGCAATCCATCCCTTGGTGGCTCTGTATTCCTCCACTGTCCAATTCCATGCTCCGCACCCCTCCTCCCACTCTCCAAAGTCTCCTGGGGGTGGGAAGTGGCAAAGACTAGCTAAAGGAGAAGGAATAAGGAGTGTGCCTCTCCTCTAGATGTTGGTGACAGATGGGGAGTGCTGGTCGGTACTGCCTGGAGACTAAATTGGCAAAGCTGGTAGTGGGGGGAGGTGCCCCGGCTGGGTTGAAGGTCTCCAGGGCCAAATCACCCACATGTCTGGTGAGAGGCTGGAACTAGAGATGCCCGGTTCCAGCAAGGAGCAGGCTTGCCCACCTGTCTGGTGCCAGGGAAGCTTCCTCCCCTCAATTAAACACTAATGAGGTGTCATTTAACCCTTGCCTTGCCTCCTGGCTATCACGCATGTGGAACTGACATTCATGGTCTCCCGGCGATAAAGGGAGAAAAGGACAGGCTGTAAGGAAAGAAAGGGGGGAGATAAGGGCGCCTGGACACAGGAAGGAGCCACGCTCAGGGGATCTCTCCAGGGAGTCTAGGACTCTCTAGGATTCATGTGGACTCTCAAGGGATTCTAGGAATGGTGGCCGTTCAGATGCATTTTTTCTCTCAAGGATTTACAATCATTGATTAAACACCTCTGCTAACTAAATATCAAGCTCATTTGGGTGCTGAGTACACATACTTGCATGAGACAAGAACCTTTCTCTTAAGAAATCTTAGAGACATGCCAGGCTGAGTTCGAGGTCAGCCTGGTGTCCATAGAGTGAGAAACCTATAGAGAGGAAACCCTGTCTCAAAAAAAAAAAAAAAAAAAAAAAAAGAAAGAAAAGAAAAGAAAAAGAAAGAAAGAATTCTTCAGAGACAAACCGTCCATTAAATAAGTATGCTGCCAAGTGCAAGCATGAATACAGAGAGCCACGTACAAATGGTTGGGAACGCAGGGGAGAATGGGCTCTGAGAGAGAAGGCTTTGGTTGTGAAGAACAAAACTGATGGCAGAGAGATGGGCACAATTAGTGATGTTTATGTGTTTCGACATATTAAAGGTCCACGTTGAGATGTACTTTAAGGACTGTTGGTACAGCTTCACAGTATACTTTCATCTACGTGTGTGAGTGTGTGTGTGTGTGTGTGTGTGTGTGTGTGTGTGTGTGTGTGTGTGTATGAGAGAGAGAGATCTGGATCTCTTGATCTCTTCTTCTGAACTCATATTGTGGTTTTATTACAGATCAATTCTGCGAAGCTCCTGTGCAGATTGGCCTGAACCTGCACAGCCCAGGGGAGAGAAGTGGAGAACTGATGTTGGCTCCATGGGAAAAGGTGGGCAGACATTATCTTTGCATCAGGGAGCCAGAAACTAGCTTCTAAAACAGCAGCTGTCTGGCCAAGGGAGACAAAGGGCTGGGTTCCAGGCTGTAGGGTATTCCTAGGCATGGCGGGCCACTCTGCCTCTGACTTCCCAAGTGACACGGGTATTACATCTACCACTCTCCACTAGGAGCCCAGGTCCCCTCCCCCACCAGTTCTTCTGTGTAAAAGAGCAGGCCAGCTCAGACCTGTCTGCTGGCTCTCTCCCTGGGGAGCTGATCCTTTCCAGGGGACAGGAGAGAGCTGGGGAATGCTAGGGCTTGCTAAGAGGTTGCCAGCTACTCCACCCTGACTCGACAAGGCTCTCGGCGGCCCGAGTTCTCCCCACCCACTCTGGTCTTTGCCCAGGCATAGACTTCATTGCCAGGGATGTCCTTGATGGTTGGGCAGAGGGTGGGGGCCCAAACTCTGACAGTGGAGATGGGGTCTGGGTGGTGGTACCCAGCTCAAAGACCTCTCTACACCAGGTCTTTCTGTGGCCCCACAGCCACTTTCTAGAAATCAAAGCTTTGGTGAGCATCAGACCTAGGAAGAGTATGAGATGAAGAAGCAGCTGTGGGGTCTGAGAAGGTCAAGAGCTCCTTCTCCCACAGTTTGAAGGCAGGAGACTTCTTATTTATTTATTTATTTATTTATTTATTTATTTATTTAACAACTTGGTACTCCCCGACTACCCTTGAACTCACAGAAATCTACCTGCCTCTGCCTCCTCCTAAATGCTGGGATTAAAGGTATGTGCTAATACTTCTTTAAAAAATGTGACTCTCCCTTCCTTCAACCTATTTAATC
Source organism: Peromyscus californicus insignis (assembly GCF_007827085.1). Classification (NCBI taxonomy): domain Eukaryota; kingdom Metazoa; phylum Chordata; class Mammalia; order Rodentia; family Cricetidae; genus Peromyscus; species Peromyscus californicus. The sequence continues at coordinate 68,893,455 of NW_026294617.1, read as the reverse complement.
TTTTCCTACTCTCCAAGCCCCACTTCACCTTTCTCTCTGTGATGGTTGTCAGGCAAGCTCTGAAAATCAGGGGAAGCAAGTGGGGAGGGATTCTGGGCTGGTCTAGGTGGGCAGAGCAGGGAGGTAGCCTCTTAATAAGGATTCTGATGAAGCCTCCATTAATCAAACATCTCTTGGGCCCTAAAGACTGTGCTAAGTGTTTCCCAGAGAGAGTGCGGATCTTGATCTTTGCAAGGAGCAACTTCTCAAGCGGCGAGGGTAGTATTAGCCCCACTGGAGAGAAAAGCAATCCAGGGAAGCTAAGTGACAGGCAAGCCACTGAGTAGTGGGCTCACACTGACACTGTACCTGCTTCCCCCTTCCCAGTGTTTCCTCCAGTGCCACCAGAAGTACATACACTTCTAACGTCACACCCCAGAGATGTCACCTACCAGAGGCTCCCTTGGCTTCCCAGGCCCAGTAGAGGATCAGGGCATGTGTAGGAATTGAGATTGTTATACTTTGACCCCATCAACCAAGCATTGCATCCTAATTTTTTGTATCCTAGACAAAATTGGGGGTACTGTGTTTCCTGCCGTCATTCATATTTTTTTTAATCCCATGTGTCAGTCATATGTGTGGCTTCATGTCACCTCAGGTGGTCCAGCATACCAGAGGGCCATGTGGACACACACTCAGGAGTCAGAAGGCCAATGCACACACCTGGCCCCACCCCATAGTACCCAGGTGTCTATGGTACTCCGCACAGCAGAACACGCATGACCCTGTGGAAGGTGCAGAGCCTGTGAATATTTCATGTCAGGAGCTGGCGGCGGCTGCCTCTGCTCACACCACGGCCAAGCTTCGCTCTCACAGACTCCTTGTTTATTTGTTTAATGAATTATTTATCCAGCCCCCTCCCCTCCCAGCCTTCCCCTCCCCCAGGCCCTCGCCTCCATGATTTATTGAACTAAACTCAGCTCTGTGACTGCTACCCTATGTCCTGGGAGTTGCCTTGGGCTACATAACCTGAGTGCTCCCCGTGCCTCAGACCTGCTCAGCTTCCTGATGCCTTGGACCCTAGGGATGGGGAGAATGGAGTACCTTGTCAGGATTTTCAGGGAGTCTGGGCTCAGTGCTCCTGGGAAGATCATGGCAGCCAGCCCCAAGGCCAGTGGGACTAGAGGGCAGAGCCTCTACGTGAGAGGAGGCCTGAGGCCCAGAGAGAGGACCAGGCCCATGGAGAAAACTCCGGCTTCGCCAACAGCAGCTTAGAGTCAGGCCTGATGTTTCAGAGCTTCACACTTAAGTCTGTGACCTACTGTGGGAGAGGAAACCAAGGAGCTGGTTTTATTAGTCTCAGGCAGCTTTATCATTATTATTATTATTATTACTTTATGTCAAGGTCTCATTTAGCCGAGGTTGGCCTCCAACGCATTTTGTAGGGGAAGATGATCTTCAACTTTTGCTTTTCCTTACCTCTACCTCCTAAGTGCTGCGGTTAGAGACACCAGTACACCCGACCTAGTTAAAAATAATACTGGGTATGTTGGTACACGCCTTGAATCCCAGCACTCAGGAGGCAGAAGTTGGTGGAGCTCTGTGAGTTCAAGGCCAGCCTTGTCTTCATAGGGCATTCTAGGACAGACCCCTGTCTCAAACAAACAAACAAACAAACAAACAAAACGTTTTTTATTTCATAATTTTATGTGTATGGGTGTTTTGCCTACATGTATGTCTGTGTACCATTATTTATTTATACCTGGTGCCTAAAGAAGCCAGAAGAGGGGGTAGGATCCCATGAAACTGGAATTAGAGGTAGCTGCAAGCTCCCATATGGGTGCTGGGAATTGAACCCAGGTCCTTTGGAAGGGTAAAAAGTATTCTTAACTACTGAGCCATCTCTTCAGCCCCAAGCACACTCTTATTTTTTATTTTATTTTATTTTTTTAAGATTTATTTATTTATTATGTATACATGCCAGAAGAGGGCACCAAACCTCATTATAGATGGTTGTGAGCCACCATGTGGTTGCTGGGAATTGAACTTGGGACCTCTGGAAGAGCAGCCAGTGCTCTTAACCACTGAGCCATCTCTCCAGCCCCCAAGCACACTTTAAAAGAATGAGACAGAGGGGCCCGGCAGCAGCGGCGCAGCCTTTAATCCCAGCACTCGGGAGGCAGAGCCAGGCGGATCTCTGTGAGTTCGAGGCCAGCCTGGTCTACAGATCGAGATTCAGGACAGGCACCAAAACTACCCAGAGAGGGCCTGGAGAGATGGCTCAGAGGCTGGGAACACTGACTGTTCTTCCAGAGGTCTTGAGTTCAATTCCCAGCAACCACACGGTGGCTCACAACCATCTGTAATGAGATCTGGTGCCCTCTTCTGGCCTGCAGGGATACATGCAGGCAGAACACTGAATACATAATAAATAAATAGATCTTTAAAAAAAAAAAAATATGCAGAGAAACCCTGTCTCGAAAAACTAAAAAAAAAAGGGGTTGGAGATTTAGCTCAGTGGTAGAGCGCTTGCCTAGCAAGTGCAAGGCCCTGGGTTTGGTCCTCAGCTCTGGAAAAAACAAAAAACAAAAAAGAATGAGACAGAGGGACACTGAGGACACCTCCTCTGCAGCAGGGTAAGGACTGCTTTGCGGACCTTCCTGTGTCTGCTCCATCTGCTCCATGCTGTATTCAGCAATTCTGTAGCGGTGTATGCACAGGCCTGCTGAATGGCAGTGCCCAAACAGATAACCCGTTCCTCCGCAGGCCAGTCAAGAATGATGGGTGCCACAGATATAAACAAAGGCCTACTCCCCACTGACAGAGGACTTCTTCTGACCCAGATGCCACAGGTCCTAGGCACGGACAGCACCTCAGATCTCATATACACAGGCCTAGTCCTTCAAGAATCCCAGTCCCAACTAGGCTTAGTGGCACGTGCCTTTAATCCCAGCACTGGAGGAAGAGGCAGGCGTTTGAGGCTATCCTGGTCTATCCAGTGATTTCCAGGGCAGCCAGGGATACATAGAGAGAGAGACTCTGTCTCAATTAAATGAATGAATGAATGAATGAATGAATGAATAACAGGCTCTCAGTTCCCTTGAGGCTCTTGAACGTACTGTAGTTGGAGGTGCATACACACTGCATATTCTGTAGACAGAACTGCCACACACATTATGAAAGTTTGTGCTTGGCATTGAAAAGTTAAAACAAAGGGCCAGAAGAGGCTGCCATTAGCTCACACCCCCTACTAAGATGGAGACACGTAAGCCCTCTGCTTTTGCACGAAGACACCACTTGCCAAGGGCTGCTCTCTAGAGACAGAATCTGCATAGAGGGGCGCTTTTGTGAACCACACGAAGGCCCAAACCAGCCAGTAGCCCCATAAACAGAAGCCTGGGTACCCGAGGACCAGATCCCACAGACACAGGCCCCATACAGTGTCTGAAAGTCAGATTTTGGCCAGAGAGAGAAAGATGATCTTAAACCCAGGCTTAAACAGAGAGGGCCCCCGGTTCAAAGGCAAAGGCTCCCCTTTTTCTTGCTTATTTTTAATCATGTGGGTGTGGTATCTGCACATGTGAGTGCAGAAGAGTGGAGATCCACTGGAACTGGAGTTTCAGGCATTTGTGAACAATCTGATGTGGGTGCTGGGAATCAAACGTGGGTCCTCTGGAAGAGTAACAAATGCTCTTAACCTCTGAGCCCTCTCCCACTATGACGCTCAATGATTATTGGAGGAGAAGGAGGAGTAGTACATTCTAAAGAGGAACATCTGGGCTCTAGAGTATGGGACCCAAATCACCCAAATCTTTAAATAAAAGCCAGGTTTTAGTATTCATTTATTTTGACCATAATGGGGATTGAACCTAGGGTCTCATACACATGCTCTACCAATAAGTACATTCCCAGCTTGGAACCCAGAATTAGAAACAGGAATCAAGTTTTCAAAAATGGAATTCAAAGTCCTGGACCAATCCAGCCTGTGCATATGGACAGGCTCTCTGACTCCTCTGCCCTACAGAGAGAAGCTTACTTCTGTGGATCAGAGGCATGCCATGGAGGGGCAGGGGCTGGAACTTGTGGTCCCTGGAGTATGCAGGTTAGCATTATTGGGGTGAAGAAAACCCCTTTGAGAATGAAGAGAACTGTTTGTAAAGTCCCTCACTCCCATCCCAAGGGACCTCATTTATTTTCTGGCTCCCAAGAAGAGAGAAGATGTCTCCCTGGAGTGGAGAGGTGCACCCACTCTTGCCTAGCAGCAGGGAGGCACAGAGCCTGCTGTGGGTGCAGTGCCCCTCCCCCAACTTCACACCCAAGGCAGGCTTGTGGTCAAGGCCTTATACTACCAAAGGTAAACAGACGGAGGGTGCAGACATCTGCCCCGCCTTTTGAAGCACAACAAAATAGCATCGCACCTGCCTCCCCGGGCACAGCTGCTAGGGGTCCTGAGAACCCAGTCAGGCCTGGTTCTGCTTTGCCTTTCGGTATGGGCTTCCAGAAAAGAGAGGAGATAGGGTTCTGGACCCTTTGTGAGAGGGATAGGGCAGTTTGGTAGGGAGAAGTGTGTGTGTGTGTGTGTGTGTGTGTGTGTGTGTGTGTGTGTGTGTCTACAGGCCTGTGTTTCTACCAGTCTCTTACCTAGTTATGGTAGCACCTGGTGTGTATCAGCCTGTGTGGCAAGCGTCTGTGTTCCTGTGTTCCCTGTCCCTGGGTATGCACACCTTCTCTTTTCCCCCTCACTGTGTGTATGTCATGTCTGTGCTTGGATGTCCCCACTAAGACAATGGCTGTGATGAGTGCTGGAACACAAGACGCTCTCTGTCCTTAGAGAAAGCATCTATGGGAGCAGGAATGAGCGTGCCTGAGGACATCGCTGAGGGGGGTTGGAGGCAGTCAGTGGCCCTTTGTGGGCCTGCCAAGATCACTCCATTCCTGCTTGGCTCCAACCGCCTCCTACCTTGACCCATCACCAACACCAACACCTTTGCCCTGGATTACCAGAGTAGGCCGTTTTTTAAGGACAGGGTCTCACTATGTAGCCCCTATACAGACCTATGTAGCTGGCCTCGAACTCACAGAGATCCGACTGGCTCTGCCTCCAGAGTGCCAGGATTAAAGGAGTGAGCTACTGTGCTCAGCCCCCAGAAGATGACATTCTCTGCCTTGGCTCCAAGAAAAACAAGCCCTCGTGCTCAGCTGAGGGCCTTCAGGCAGCCAGCTGTTAGTTCCTGGGTACCACCTGAGGGCTTCCCCATCATGTGTCCATTTAACTCCTTGTGTGCACATGGGAAGGGCGAAGTGGAGGTCCAACTTCGTTCAGATGTGGGTCTAGTCCTGCTTACTCAGAGGTAGCCCTTCGCTCCTCAACACTCCTACAGTCCACGGAGAAAGGTGTGGACCTACACAAGCTGTCTATCCCGGTCTTGGCTCCCAGATCCTTCTGGGAACTCCAGCCTGGGGGAGCAAAAGACGCAAGCCGCTGCAGCAAATCACCTAGGAGAGAGGAGAGGCGCGTTCTTCCTAGAGGGGCAACACAGTTCCCGTCGCCCACGCGCGGCGCGCTCTGGGCTCAAGTGGGGCGGAGCCCGGCGTGAGCGCGCCAGGGGCGGGGCCTCGGGGGCGCGCCCAGAAGGGCGGAGGGAAGGCTTGTGGGCGTGGCTAAGGCTGGGGGCTGGCAGCGGCGGCAGCAGGGAGCTGGGAAGCTGAGAAGCCGGGAGCGCGGGGCTCAGTCGGGGGGCGGCGGCGGCGGCGGCTCCGGGGATGGCGGCGGCTCCGCTGCTGCTGCTGCTGCTGCTCGTGCCCGTGCCGCTGCTGCCGCTGCTGGCCCAGGGGCCTGGGGGCGCGCTGGGAAACCGGCATGCGGTATACTGGAACAGCTCCAACCAGCAGTGAGTCGGGGACCCGGAGAGCCCGTGCGTCCCGCGTCAGTGATGGGGGAGCTGGTGGGCCCTAGAAGTCCTAGGGGAACCTGGCGGCAGTCCTGGGAGACAGGCTTGGTGCCGAGAGGCGAGGGAGAGGGGACGCACTATGTGGGCGTCTGTGAAACTAGGGGGTGTCTGAGAGAAGCTGTTGGGGCATAGTGAGGAGCGCTCTGGCCGTGCGGAGGAGGCTGTTGGGGGGGCCCCAACCCCATCTTGGTTTCTTTCCACACCAGCCTTTGGATTAGTGTTCCCTGTCCCGTAGTCCCCCCCCCCCCACCATCCACACTCCTTTTGGTTAGGTTGAAGTCTGGGGGTACCGGTGTGCTGGGGATAGGCCGCTGCATTTGGGAGCCCAAGGATGACCTGTTTTCAGCCTATAAACGTTGATGGGGTTTTGCCTAAGACTCTTGCTCTTAAAAGTGGGGTTCGGCATTAAGGCAGGAAGTCCGATTCGCCACCTCCCCAGAACGAAGGGGAAATGGGTTGCTCTGGTTGTGTGGCTAAACCCTAGTGGGGTGAGCCGGGGCAGGTCGCGGAGTTGGGGGGCCCTGGGAACGCAGGGTACTGGTGAGAAAGAAGAAGGCAGAGATGTCGGCGTGTCACACACACACACACACACACACACACACACACACACACACACACGCTGAGGCTAGGGACGGCGTATGGCACCGAGTGTGAACGGGCGTGCGCGGCTGTCAGTGTGCGTGTGTCTGTGTGTGATTTGTGTGTCTGCGTCGGCGACCGTCTAGGGGTGGGAGCGGGCGGCGGGTCGGGGAGGGGGCTGCGGTCGGTGTCCGCGTGGCCAGTCTTGTCTGGGCTGGGGTGGCTCTTGGCGCCGCCGCGGTCTGGGCGGGTGTCAGGGCGGCCGTGTGGTTTCCTCCGGTGTGTGGCGCGGCGGCCCGGTGCCGGCTGCGGGACCGGGCCGTCATTCTGCACAGTCCTTGCTGCCCTTGTCTCCTCCCTGCCGAGCTGTCGCGTATATCACTCTGGCCACCTCAGTGTGTTGGTAGGGGGGATCCCTGGGGACACGGGGATCACTGTCACACCTGCCCGGGCGGTGGCGGCAGCTTTGCTTCTGACTCCCCGCCCTGGAGGCCGACTAGGGAACAAATGGTGAGACCCCAGGGGAGGGGACCTGAAGGGCCTCGACCGCGACCCCCAACCTTCCGGGGGAGGGGCTCCTGCTTGCTGCTCCGCTCTTTGTTGTTTGGGGCTCTGCGCCTCCCCCTCTTCCTCCTCGCGCCCAGAGTGTCAGACTGGGGGTGGGGATGAGCTAATGACGCCCCCCTTTTGCTTCCCATGGAAACCTCGGGGGGTGGGGTTGCAGCCCCTCCCCCCCGGAGCGGGACTCCAACCTCCCCGGGGGGCGCTGAGTGCTGACTACCCTGCTATATCTAGCTCATCTCCCCCCCCCCCCCACCCTGAGATTCACACGTCCGACCCCCGCCCCGCTACAGTCTGGCACGGGCGGTGAGCTCGCAGGTGAGGGACCCCGGGTTCCCCGCCACCCTTGGGGAACCCCCTGGTCGCGGATGCCAGAGCCTAGTGGGTGTGGGAATAGCCTTGAGGGGAGCGTTGATCGGGTTCCCCTCCCCCGCGTACACCTGGGCGCAGGTGAAAGCTCCGGAACGGGATGGGAGAGCCGGCTGCCCAGAACCTCCCGTCGCCCTCTCCACTCCCGTGCCACCGGCAGGGACCGACGGAGGTAGGAGGCGGCGCACACTGGGCCGGGAGGCCGCTGCCGCCCCCGCCCCGCTTCCCGGGCCTTTGTTGCCGCTGCGCCCGGGCTCCCCGGCTCTCTCACTGCGGCATCCGCGGCCCCATAAATCGTGAGAGCGACGTGCTCCAGAGCCGGGAGTGGAGAGGGCCGGGGAGCTGGGGGCGGGGCCGGGCCGAGCCACAGGCTCCCAGGCCCCCCTTCCTCCCGTCACGTGACCCAGACTCCTGGCTCCCACCTCCCGTCACGTGCAGAGGGTCTCTGCCCCCTTGGGGTCACGTGGGGGAGGGTCTGCGACCCCGCCTCCCAGGGTCACGTGGGAGGGTGCTGGTGGGACACGTGCAGGAACCTCTTTTTGACAGACCTGCAGTAGCCTCGGTTGACAGACGTGGGGCGGGTGGCCGGGTCCTGGCTACCTAGCCCCCCCCCCCCCCGCTCCCCCCACTCGGCCCCCTTGAGTTCGTCCCTGGGAATAGGCGAGACCTTTTCCTAACCTGGCCCAGAAACTAGGACGCGGTGGGAGCAACCTTGTTGGAGGGAGTGGTGGGAGTGTGAAGTCGGGGGTCTCCTGAGCCGGGCACTGAATGGGGCGGAGTTGAGGGCCCAACATGTGTGTCCCCCTTTGCCAGAGCTTCATTCTTGGAACTAAACGAAGGTGTTGGTACTCTCCTCAAGAGCATCTTCTTCTCGCGATCTCCCTACCTATCCGGGAAACGCTGCCGTTGCTGATCGCTTTCATTCACACGTTCATTCAACAAATATTTATCGAGACCTCTACTCCGTCCGCGGTGGTCTGTTTTCGTCCAGTCGCCAGTGGGTGCCGATTTCTCTTCTTCTCCACGCTGTCTTCTTCTCCGCTTGCTGTGGGCCTCTGTGGATCGGATGCCGAGTCGCCGCCGTTTTCTCCCCCCAAGTCTCGCTCGGTTCTTCCTTCCTTCCCTCCCTCTCCCTGTTTCTGGCTTCCCCTGTCTCGCTGTGGCTCCCTCCCTCCCTTTCCCCTCTCGGGCGAATCCGTCTGTGTGTTCGCCTCCCCTCTGGAGATGGCAGAGGCTTTCCATCTCTGTGTGTCTCGCTTTCGGCGGGTCCTCGCTCTTCTCCGCCGCTGCAGATCAATAAACCTTCGCCGCGCCGCTACTGTCGCTACTGTCGCAGGGTCGAGGGGCGGGGGTGACCGGCGCGCTGCTTCGCCACCAGGCCGGCGGGGCGCGGGGGGGGGGGGGGGGGTCAGTGTGCACGCGCCGCCCTGGGAGCGTTCCCGCCGCCGCCGCTGCCCACCCCCACCCCACCCCCACCCCCACCCCCAGCCCCGGCGCGCGGACTCCACGCCGCGCACACGTGGTTGGGCCTCGCCTGCTGGAGCGGGCGGCGCGCAGCCTCGGGGGCGCGCACTAGAGGGAAAAGAACCTAGTCTCTGCATTTTTTTTTTTTTCCTCCACTCCCTTAACTCTGCATCTTGGCTTCTAAGGCCGAGGATAGGGGTTTAACAAGTTCAGGGTCTCTCGGGAGCCTTTCCCTTCTCCCAGGTCTTGTTAGACACCCTGTTTACCTGCCCTTAATGGCCCCAGGGGGAGACGTTTTGCTCCTTCCCCGCTCCCCCACCTCCCGTCCTGTCCCCCCCGCGGGCACTGAAGGCTGAGTGCCACGGGCCCGGGAAGCCAGGGCGCTGTAGAAGTGAGAAGAGTCGGGATGCACCCACGGGTGTTGCAGGTCGGGAGGGACGAAGTAACAGGCTTAAAGGGGGTAATCCCTGTAGAAGAGCGGAGAAGACCTCTCTGCAAGAGAAGTGGGAAGCAACGAGGGAATAAAATGGAGGGAAGAATGGAGAAGTCCCTGAAGGAGCAGGGCACAACCCAGTCCCCAGATGCTGGCCCACCCTCCGCGGAGCGCCGGAGGGGGGTAACCCCGGAGGCGTGGTTAGCTGCGAAAGCTCTGCTGGGGCCTCTGTGCACCTCCCCTTCACTGCTGGGTTAAGTAGGATGACAGATTCAATTAAAGAGGTTGTGCCTAACAGACAGGTCGGGTCTCCTAGGAGTCATGGTTTGGGATTCCTGGCACCCAGCCTTCTGTTCTCTACCCACCACCAGATACCAATGGACACAGCTAACTTGCCATCAGGTTTTGACTCACATAGCCAGGTTGAGGGGGCATTTCTGAGGCTTTTCTGCCACCAATCACAGGGATAGGTAAGAGGTGGCTTCTTGTCGTCACACAGCAACCACTTTCTATGCTCAGCCCACCCTCTTGAGGAAACTGAGGTACCACCTGTAGGAACATCTCTGGAGTTGGCTCGCTCCCTGCTGTAATGGGGTGTGTGGCTTCAGTGGGGCAGCCACGGGGAGGGGCTGGCTTCAAAATCAGGCTGCATACATGCGTGAGGCCGAAGGAACAGGGCTCCAGGGTAGCTCTGGGGCTGGTCTAGGCCTGGCACTCTGTGCTCGCTGGCTGGTGGCCCCTTCCCCAGGACCTTAGGAAAGTCACAGGAGACTATGGGGTTGGGATGGACATACAATGCATGGGTGGTGGCTGGGAGCAGCCAGGCCTGGTCTAACCCGTTTTCCTGCTCTCAGCGCCCGTGGAGACTCCTGCCCACCTGAGTGCCAGGGACAGGGAGGGGCCCGAGTGACCCATTACTCCCATGGGAACCAAGTGGGACTGGTGGCATTCCTGATGACTCAAGAAGACCGTGCCTGTTCTTACTGGAGAGCCCAAACACCAGCTGTTACCCATCGGCCTCGTTGCCCGTCCTGGGGAGGGGGCAACACAAGTAATCCAGTGAGGTTGGATAATGTCAGGGAGGACCCTCGAGGCCTTGTCCCGGGAAGAAGCCTCCAAGCGCATCTCCCTGATGCCTCTGACTGCTGTCTGTGGAACTGGGTAGTGCCTGGTGACAGGGAGAGCCAGTTCCTTCCCTCAGGGAGTTCCCAGGGACTAGGGACTCAGTGGCTTGTCATTCCACCAGGTATAACCCATGCTTTCTTGTGCCCACTGTCCTCCTGCATCACTGCCAACATGTACGCATGCTTGCCCTGAGGACGTTAAAGGAAACCTCTACCCACTCCGCCACACTTCTGCACTGAGGCGTCTCTGTCGTCCCCCACACCATCCTGTGCTACCACCCAGGATGTTCAGACCAGCACTCAGATGGGAACTAACAAGCAGGGTGGGGGTTCCTGGAGACCCAGTATCTGCTTCTCTGTCCCAGAGACTCCTCTGGAGAGTGACAGACACAGTCATCTTGTCTAGGCCTGTGCCTAGCATTATCATGGTGTGTATGGGGGGGGGGGAGACAGTGCAGTGGCATCTACGTGGAGGAAGGAAGTATGTAACAAGGCAGTAATCTTGGGGTGATCACAGGGAGGGCCTTGATGCTGAACTCTTCAGCTCCCTGATCTGTGTCAGGTTACTGGGGACTTCATTGTCCATGGCTTCGGGGTGGAGGCAAATGGGACTCAAAACCACAAAGACAGAGGTCCTATCCTGTAGGGAATACAGGGGAGGGGAGCCCTGAGACCGATGGGGCCAGCTAATACCGGCATAGGCTCAGCACCCATGCCATCTAGCTTTTCCGAGTATCTGCCGCCCAGGAGTGGGCGGTGGACATTTTTGTGTTTGTGCCATGGAACGTGTGCATGTATGTGCATGAAGCCGCCGTACACGCGTGTACGAGGGCAAGTCCTGTCGGACTGGCCTGGGGGGTGGACCTGCAGCAGCAAGAAGGCATTCTGGGAGAATCGATGACAGGGCTTGTGCCTCCATCTCCAAGGAAGGGGTCTCTCCACCTTCACCCTCGCTTCCATGCCTCAGTCCCTCCTCGGGGCTGGTGAATTGGGAATGGACTGAGGAAATCCGGGCCTGGGTCTGGGAGTCGTTGGGGCCTGCGCTGTTTCTGTGGCAACCGGAGCCAGGTTCCTTCTTTCCTCCGCCTCTCCCTCTCCTCCTTAGGAGGTAGGCCAGGCTTCCCTGTGCCTTTGCTACCCTCTGGTGGCCACCAGGAGAAGGACAGGCCAAAAAGGAGAGGACACAGTAAGGGGACTCGACTACTGGACTCTGGGGACAGAAAGGGGCTGAGAAAAAAAAATGTAGGAAAAGCCAAGAGTCTGGGGGGAGCGAATTCTTATTATTCTTATGATCAAAGCACATCATCTGGATGAACTAAAATGTCCTAGTGAAGGTCTGCGAAGTGGTGACGTGGAAAAACCTTAGAGCGTCGGGGTTTCTCCTCTGACCCGCTCCGTTTGTCCACAGCCTGCGGCGAGAGGGCTACACGGTGCAGGTGAACGTGAACGACTACCTGGATATTTACTGTCCGCACTACAACAGCTCCGGGCCCGGCGGCGGGGCGGAGCAGTACGTGCTCTACATGGTGAACCTGAGCGGCTACCGCACTTGCAACGCCAGCCAGGGCTCCAAGCGCTGGGAATGTAACCGGCAGCACGCCTCGCACAGCCCCATCAAGTTCTCCGAGAAGTTCCAGCGCTACAGCGCCTTCTCGCTGGGATACGAATTCCATGCCGGCCAAGAATACTACTATATCTGTGAGTGCCGGGTCCTCAGTCTCTGGGGTGACAGGGTAGGGTCCCGGGGATCCCCGGCCGGCCGGTGTGGTTGGTGGTCACCAAGGATAAGGCTTCAGAGTTTCATCTCTTAGAGGGGTTGTGAGGATTGGGGAGTGGGGGGGCGGTGGGACGACGCGGGTTGGTGACAGCCCCAAATTGGGGCCTCAGAGCATTTCTGTTACGGGCATTCTGGGTTGGGCTGGCTATAGAGCTATGGTGACCAGTGTCCAAAGGATGGAGCAGTTTTACTCCAGGACATAGCCGGATGCGGGTAATTTGGAGGGGGATGAGAGTCTAGGCGTAAGGGTCTGAAGGGCACCAAGTGAGTGAAAGCAACTCAGGCCCAGTCTCCTCCCCAGCCACGCCCACTCACAACCTGCACTGGAAGTGTCTGAGGATGAAGGTGTTCGTCTGCTGCGCCTCCAGTGAGTAGCGTCGGCTTCCAGCCACGTCTGCATCCTAGCCTCCCTGCTTTGGGGCTCCCTTGGCTTCCTGGGGATGGGGGCAGAGGGCACAGGCGACCGGGATTAGCTCCCCAGCTGTAGCAGGGGGAGGGGGTCCTGGCCCTGACTTTCCCCTCCTCTCTCCCCACCCGCACCCCACCCCGCAGCATCGCACTCCGGGGAGAAGCCGGTCCCCACTCTCCCCCAGTTCACCATGGGCCCCAATGTGAAGATCAACGTGTTGGGTGAGTCTGCGCAGCGCCCTCTGGTGGCCACTGCTGGAACCGCAGCCCCCTTCCCGGTGCCTGCTTTTTTTCCCCCCGCCCCGCATGCCTTCCCTTGGGACCAGAGTCCTTCCTGCCCCTCCCGCCCCTATGGGTGGCCACATCCCTGGCTCCACTGCTGCTGCTGCTGCCGCCGCCGCGTGCCCCCCGCCCCAGCGCACGGCCAAGCCCTTAACCAGTCTGTCTATTTATCTTTCCACAGAAGACTTTGAGGGCGAGAGTCCCCAGGTGCCCAAGCTTGAGAAGAGCATCAGCGGGACCAGCCCCAAGCGGGAACACCTGCCTCTGGCCGTGGGCATCGCCTTCTTCCTTATGACACTCTTGGCCTCCTAGCTCTGCCCCTTCCTATGGCAGAGAGAGGTGGGGCGGGGCTGAAAAGGAGCAGGGAGTCAGCTGTGGGGCCTACATCCTTCTTCCCGTGGTTGGGAGTGGGGTCTGCACTGTACGTCTATCTATCTGTGCCTGCCGCTTTGCCCACTCTCTCTAGGACAGGCACTGTAGTGGATCAGGCACAGGGACAGCCACAGGTCCCAGGCGGCCTGTGGCTTCGGTAATGTTTGGTACCAAACCTGGGGGCTTTAAAAGGCAGTGCTCAGGACTCCCTGCCCCCTGGTACCTTTCCCCGACCCTTGGTGCCCCTCCCTCTTTGTCCCCCAAGAGGCACATATGCCCCAGAGAGAACAAACGAAGCCTGGGAGGTGCCCCCTGTCACTCTCCTCCGGGGGCAGAACATGGGGAGGGGACTAGATGGGTGAGGGGCGGAGCCTCAGGCTCCCTCTTCCCCTGTTTACAGCAATAAGCATGTCCTCCCCCCCCCACTCCCACACAGAGGACTGTGGTTTGGATTGAATCCAAGTTTACAAATAGACACCCCTGGGGGGAGCAGGCAGTGGACAGGGGTGGGCATTGGGGTGCCAGACAGGCATGTACAGACACTATATCTCTATATATAATGTACAGACAGACAGAGTCCCTTCCCTTCCTTAACCTTGACCTTTCTTGACTCCTCCTTCCAGATTCAGACCCCTCCCCACCAGGTTAGGCCCCCCTCGGGGCCCCCCTGGCCCCTCTTTTGTCTTCTGTGAAGACAGGACCTATGCAACGCACAGACACTTTTGGAGACCGTAACAACAATGCCCCCTCCCTTCCCGCTCTGAGCTGGGAACCAACTCCTAGGACCTTGCCCTGCCCACCCTGTGGTCCCCACCCATCCCGGGCCTTTTTCAAGTGCTTTGCTGTGACTTTCATACTCTGCTCTTAGTCTAAAAAAATAAACTGGAGATAAAAATAACTGAGTGTGTGTGGTTTCAAGGGGCCATGTCACCCCGTTTCACGGGCTAAACCCTATAGGGCTCAGGTCCTGGGTGAGGAGGGCATTCTAGGTCAGAGTCCATGGAGTGCCTGGCTCTAGAGTCCAGCTCTGTGTGGAGAGAGCTTCAAGTTGAGCCTGGGTGACTTTGGGCAGATTCCTCAACCTTTCTAGGCTCAGGTTCCCCACAGGGAAAGTGGCTTGAGTATCCTTTCCCAGGGCCCATGTATGGGAGTTCAGGCTCAGGCTGGAGTTCTCTATGCTGTAGGCAGGCTTTTGGCTGGGTCCAAGGATTTCAGGGGATTTGTGGACCTAGATAGGAAAAAAATTACATCTTTCTTTTCCCTCACCTGTGACAAATTTAGCACTCCCTTATGTACTGGATGGGTGTCAGGCCACAATAGCGTTAATAGTACCTGTGACTTTGTAGCCAACAGAAATCCCAGATGTTTTCAGACTGCTTTATATCTCAGAATATCATTTATGCGTCACTACTTTGAAATGATCATAGTTGTTAGACTTTCCTTGTTTTTAACATGTTAATAAAGAAACATATATATTACATACCAAAAATGTAAACGTCTGTTAACTGTGTTTCAATATAACTGGGTTCCTTCATGACCTTTTGAGATTTTATTTGTTTAAAAATATGTTCCCAGGTGGGGCCTGGGCTCCACATAACCACAGAACCCTGTGTCAGGAGAGCAGAAAGGACAAAGGTTATGGGCAGGACAATGGAAGGGGCTTCTCAGGAGCCAGGGAGGGGGCTTTCTCATAGCCCGGGGGACTTTACCCCACCCTGGTCCTCTTACTGGTACTAGGTCAGGCTAGATCCCAGGCAAGCATCCCTCCTATGCGCTCCTACGGCTGTTAGTTGCATTATGACGGCCCTCGCCAGGTATGGTGGCATGTACCTGTAATCCCAGCACTCGGTGGGGAGGAGTCAGGAAGATGGCTGCAGATCGAGGGCAGAGTAGGCTGTGGAGTGAGGCCCTGTCTGAGAGTGTGCAAACTCTTGGTAAGTTTTCGCTATCACCTAACAGAGATGCTTGGCATAGAAGGCAGGCAGGGAAAGAACCTGGGCAGACACTACTATACCAAAGGACGGGAAAGGCTGGCCTGGCCATTCAGTTTTCCATGTTGTCAGGCGATACTCAGGGAACACCTGCCAAGTGCCAGGTACTGGAGGGACAAGGAAGACACTGTCTGTACTCAGATAACGCCGATTTTCCAGGTGTGGGGGTGCACACCTGGAATCCTGGTTTGGGAGGCTGAGGTAAGACAGAGAGTTCAAGGATAGTGTGGGCTACATATGCTGTCTCAAAAAACAAGAGCCAGTCCGATGGCTCTGTGGTAAATCACGTGTGAAGGCCACACGACCTAAGTTTGAGCCCCCAGAAGCCACATAAAGGCAGGATGGGAGGGGCTGGAGAGTTGGCTCAGTGCTTAAGAGCACTTGTTCTTGCAAAGGACCTGGGTCTGATTTGCAGCATCCACATGGAGGATCATCCCTTTCTCAGGCACCAGGCATGCATGCAGTACCCAGACAGACATGTGCAGGCAAAGCACTCTTATGAATAAAATAAATACTAAAAAAAAAAAAAAAAAGGCCAGGCAGTGGTGACACACGCCTTTAATCCCAGCATTTGGGAGGCAGAGGCAGGCAGATCTCTGAGTTCGAGGCCAGCCTGGTCTACAAAGCCAGTTCCAGGACAGCCAGGACTGTTACACAGAGAAACCCTGTCTCGAAAAACAAAACAAAACAAGACAAAAAAAGACGTTGGGCCCAACACAGCTTACTTGCTGGGCAATGGTGGTACACGCCTTTAAATCCAGCCCTCAGGAGGCAGAGGCAGGCAGATCTCTGTGAGTTCAAGGCCAGCCTGGTCTACAGAGCTAGTTCCAGTAGTTCCAGGACAGCTAGGGCTGTTACACAGAGAAACCCTGTCTCAAAAAAAAAAAAAAAAAAAAAAAACCAAACAAACAAAAAAGACTGGGCTGTAGATCATTTTCTTAATTAGTGATTGATAGGAGAGATCCCAGTCTCTTAGAGGTGGTACCTTCCCCGGGCTGGTGGCCTGTAAGAAAGCAGGCTGAGAAGCCATGGGAAGCAAGCCAGTAAGCAGCACTTCCATGGCCTCTGCTTCAGCTCCTGCCTCCAGGTCCCTGCCCTGCTCCAGTTCCTGCTCTGGCTTCCTTCAGTGGTGGACTACAGTGCAGAAGAGCAAGCCTAATGAACCCTTCCCTCCCCAAGTTGTTTTTGATCATGGTGTTTCATCCCACAAATGATAACCCTCCCTAGACAGCTCCTAGTTAATTTCGTGTGTGTTGGTGTGTGCTGGCTACTTGTATGTCAACTGGACAGAAGCTATAGTCATCTGAGAGGAGGGAACCTTAATTGAGGAAATGCCTTCATAAGGTTGGGCTGTAGGGCATTTTCGTAATTAGTGATTGATGTGGGGGTGGGCAGCCCATTGTGGCCCCTCTGTGGCCTCTGCATCAGCTCCTGCCTCCAAGTTCCTGCCCTGTTTGAGCTCCTGCCCTGACTTCTTCAGTGACGGACTATGATGTGATGTGTAAGCCAAATAAATAAACCCTTTCCTCCCCAACATGCTTTTGGTTATGGTGTTCCATCTCAGCAATTGGTATATGGTCAAAAATCAGTAATACACAGAGACACACACAGAGAGAGAGAGAGAGAGAGAGAGAGAGAGAGAGAGAGAGAGAGAGAGAGAGAGAGAAGGGTACATGTGCAGTATTCCATGGTTAAATGTCAGGGGCTGTGGAAATAGCTCGGATAATCATATCTTTGCCTGGGTCAGAGGAAGCCTGCAAGTACCCAACGCTGGCTCTACTGTGCAGGATTGGAGGCCGTGCCAGAGTGGAGATCATTCACGAGGCAATAGGACTCAGCTACAGATCCCTGAAATTTCTAGGCCCAGCCAGGCTGGTGACCGGGATGGGGGTGCTGTGGCTTCAAAAATTTAGAGCAGGTGTCTTAGTCACTGTTCCATTGCTGGGAAGAGTCACCGTGACCAAGACAACTCTTGTAAAAGAAAACTCTTAATTGGTGGCTTGCTTACAATTCCAGAGGTTAGTCCATTGTCATCATGGCAGGGAACATGGCAACAAGCAGGTGTGGTACTGAAGAAGTACCTGAGTGCTACATCCTGATGCACAGGCAGAAAAAGGGAGAGAGACAGGGCCTGGTGTGGGATTTTGAAACCTCAAAGCCCACCCCCAGTGACATACCTCCTCCAACAATTCATTTTTAAGGTTTTGAGACAAAGTCTCTTTATGTAGCCCTGGCTGGGCTCGAACTCACAGAGCTCCATGTGCCTTTGCCTCCTGAGTGCTGGAATTAAAGGCAAGCACCACCTCATCCAGGATGTTTGCTACTCTTGGTTAGCTTTCCCCTCACACTGTCCAGGAGCCCTGCCTTGGAAACACCGCCCACAATGAGCTGGGTCTTCCTCACCAATTAATGAAGACAACCCCACACAGACACCCCCAGGCCAACCTGAGGGAGTTAACCCTTGGTTAAACGCTCTTCCCGGGTGGGTCTAGGCTGTATCCAGTTGACAAACTTAACCAGCACAGAGCATCAGTCCACAGGACCGAGGACTGAGGACAGGGCTCAGCACTTAGAGGAACACGGACCAGGGCCTTCCAGGTGTCCTCTCTCCTGATACAGCATTGCCACATCCCATTCCTGTCGCGGGGCCGGGGAGGGCGGGGGCAGGGAACAGCCACAGCAAACACGAAGCTGGCCGTGGACTGTGAGGCTTGTTTTGAAGTCACCATGTCCTCTCCTTCTGAGTGAGATACACTGCAGCCAGCCGGGGCAGGGAGGGACCAGGGCTGTTTGCCACGCAGGCCTGGGATCTGAGCTGCTTGTGGCTGGGCGCCCACTCAGAGCCTGAAGTGCTGCTTAATGTCCACCAGGTGGCACAGCATTTAGACTGAGGGGTCAGTCAGGTTTGTATGTGTGGAGCTTGAGAAACTGTAGTTGTTGTGTTTAAGGGCTTTTCTTCTTCTTTCTCCTCCTCCTCCTCCTCCTCCTCTTTCTACTTGTTTTTGTTTTTGTTGTTGTCTGTCTGTTTGTTTTGAGACAAGGTCTCTCAATGTAGTCCTGGAACTCACTCTGTAGACAAGACTGGCCTCGAAGTCACGGAGATCCACCTGCCTCTGCCACCCAGTGCTGGGATTAAAGGTGTGCACAACCACCACCAGGCTCTTACCCAAGTTTTTAAACTAATTAATTAATTAATTAATTTGCATTTTAATTTTATGTGTATGAGTGTTCTGCCTGCGTGCGTGCGTGTGTGTGTGTGTGTGTGTGTGTGTGTGTGTGTGTGACTCTGTATGTGTGTGTGTGTGTGTGTGAGACTCTGTATGTGTGTGTGTCTGGTACCTGTGGAGGTCCAAAGAGGGTGCCAGGTTACCTGGAACTGGACTCAGACAGTTGTGAGCCACTGGGCAGGTGCTCAGGACCAAATCCAGGTTCTCTGAAAGAGCAGCAAGTGCTCTCAGCCAGTGAGACATCTCTCCAGCCACAACCTCTTTATTTCTTTATGAAACAGGGTCTTGCACTATACTCTAGGCTAGAAGTGATCTCTCTGCCTTAATCTCCTGTGTGCTGGCATTATACTCGTGCCACCATGTCTGGGTCCTTTCTAAATGCTATTTTGAGTCTCACACTACAGCCCACTGAGTCGGCACGGCTGGGCCGGGAAGGGTTTGTGAACTATGAAAGGGCGAAGGATTGTTGGTCACTGAGGAGCAGGGTGTCAAACCTCTCTTTACCGGAAAAAAAAAAATAAGTTTCTTACTCTCTTTCCCTGCTGTAGTGGTACTTTCTCATAGGGACCATCAGCCTGCAAATAACGAGACTTATTATTAATTATGAAAGCTCGGCCGTAGCTTAGGCTTGTTCCCAACCAGCTCTGTTTTGTTTGTTTGTTTTTGTGTTTTGGTTTTTCAAGACAGGGTTTCTCTGTGTAGCTTTGGTGCCTGTCCTGGATCTCACTCTGTAGACCAGGCTGGCCTTGAATTCACAGAGATCTGCCTGGCTCTGCCTCCCGAGTGCTGGGATTAAAGGCGTGCGCCACCACCGCCTGGCAAATATGGGTTAATTTAAGTTATAAGAGCTGGTTGGGCCGGGTGGTGGTGCACACCTTTTTTTTTTTTTCCCTCAGGGAAATTGACTCAGAAAATTAATTTATTGCAAAGTAAGTGTCTTAGTCAATGTTCTATCACTGTGAGGAGACACCAGGATCAACACAATTTTGTTGTTGTTATTGTTTTTCGAAACAAGGTTTCTCTGTGTAGCTTTGCACCTTTCCTGGAACTCACTCTGTAGCCCAGATCCCAGCACTCGGGAGGCAGAGGCAGGTGGATCTCTGTGAGTTCGAGGCCAGCCTGGTCTACAGAGTGAGTTCCAGGATAGGCTTCAAAGTTACACAGAGAAACCCTGTCTTGAAAAAAACCAAAACATTTTTTAAAAATTTAAAAAAAATTACCCCAGATTTTTTTAAGTTGAATTTTTTTTTTTTTTTTTTTTTTTTTTTTTTTTTTTTTTTTTTTTTGGTTTTTCAAGACAGGGTTTCTCTGTGTAGCTTTGCGCCTTTCCTGGAACTCGCTTTGGAGACCAGGCTGGCCTCGAACTCACAGAGATCCGCCTGGCTCTGCCTCCCGAGTGCTGGGATTAAAGGCGTGCGCCACCACTGCCCGGCAGAAAAATTTTTTAAAAGATTTATTTTATTTATTATGTATACAGTGTTTTGCCTGCATGTGTCCTTGCAGGCCAGAAGAGGGCGCCAGATCTCATTACAGATGGTTGTGAGCCACCTTGTGGGTACTGGGAATTGAACACAGGTCCTCTGGAAGAGCAGTCAGTGCTCTTAACCACTGAGCCATCTCTCCAGCCTCTACGCCATATTTTTTAATCTGTTCTTTCATGAGGCTCATCACCTCATCTCCATGCTGTCTGTCCTGCTTCCTCCTTGTCCAGCTGGCCACCCGACTTTCTTCCCAGAGCTCGCTCTCTGCCCGGAAGTCCCACTCTCCTGCCTAGCTATTGGCTGTTGAGCTCTTTATTACACCAGTCACAGCAACACACCTTCACACACTGCACAAATATCCCACAACACCCCGCTCCGGTTCTAGATGCTCTGGGCTTAAGATAGACTTGGGCCGGTTCACACCTGTCCACCCCAGGGCTCCTCAGCCCCTGGGTTTCATTCGTCCTCTCTCTCACACTGTTTTAGCTGGTCCAACTCGCAAACCGGGGAAATCTCGGTTGAATGTGGCGGCAATGACACCAGCTGTGACCAAGAGACAAGGACTGGGCGAGACGGATGGGGGACATGGGTGGAGACGCAGGAGGCACATCTGGTGAGGAACACGGGTTGGCGTGGGGAACTTGGGTGGGAGATACAGGGACACCAAGCAGGGAACAGCAGCCCTGGGACAAAAGACTGGGAAAGCGTGGTGCTGTCCCGAGGGAGAGCCCGGGTGTGCTGGAGCCAGGTCAGCCAGAGACTCTTCAGGTCCTGAGCAGCAGGGGAAGCCCAGGCTGAGCCCAGAGCTGTGGGTCTGCAAGCTGATCCTGGAGTCCAGCTTCCTCCAGTCTCCTCCTGTGGATGGGTCAGTGGGGGCAGATACACACACACACACACACACACACACACACACACACACACACACACACACCCTGAGTCAATGCCAATCTCTTGACCTTCATCACTGCATCTGGCCCCAGGTAATTACAGAGCTGTGTCAAGCCTGACTAGAAAAGAGTGGCTGGGCCAGCTCAGGAACCCGAGAGAACTAGGCTTATCTGGCTGGCCCTGAGAGGCTGCGGTTGTCCAGGGAACACTCGACTTTGCCCACATTCTAACTCACAAACTTTGTACACTTGGGTTCACATTCACTCACATAGTCTCACAGCTTTGCAACCTCCACACAGTCAAACTTACTGTTCGGTGGGGATGATGGAGTGACAGCCTTGGAGGGGCCTTAGGAAGGAAAACATGGGCTTGTTTACACAGCTGGGGTGCCAGGGACCTCACACTGTGCCAGAGGGACTAGCTCAGATCCCCACAGACTCAGTCCCATAGACCACGGGCATATGGCACACACAGGTGTGCACGCTCAACCCACTTCCAGTCCACCAAACACACAGGAGCACAAACTCACGTCACACATTTCTACCACTCCAGCTCACACACAAAGAGAGGGGTTTAGAGGCGACCCAAGGGTCACACAAGGTGACCCAGGAAACGACGTTCGATCACACAGATCACCTGACAGTCCCAACAAAACAAACAGTGTTTGGTGCCAAGAAGGGCCGTGGCCAAATAAATTGGGCAAAGCCAGGAGCCTGGGAAAGTACAGACCAGGAAGAAGGGTACTGGGGCCACGGTCACATCCCTGGGATCTGCAGTGCACACCAGCGGCCACACACAAGACATACAAACAACTCTAAAGACGGACATGGACACATTTTACAACCCAGCATTACTCCTGATGCCCACACACCTCCCCCCAGGGACTCGAACACCCCACCCCCACACTACCTTGCAGATGGAGAAGACAATGAAGGACTATTGGGAAGAGTTTAGCCTGAGGTCAGAGGACCTTTCTGCCCACACCACAGACAGGCTCATCCAGACACACACACAGACAGACAGATGCGTACACACCCAGACCTTGAGCCTCAGGGAAGGGCCTGTGGAGACTAACAGTGGCTGTCTCACCCACGTGGAGCCATGCCCATGTCTGCCTACCTGGGTCCCAGAATGGCCCAAGAGGAAACAGCCCACACAGATCCCGGGCCAAGAAAGACGATCCTGGCACCCCTCTGTACGCCGGAGGCCCGTTGCTTAGGTAGTGAGAAAGGGGGGTGACCTCCCCCCCGAAAGTGATCCCTAAAAAGGCCACCGCAATGGGTCTTGAGAACATTCCTTACTCTTTGAGTGCCAATTACACAGAGAGGCAGGAGCTAAACTTTGAGCATCAGCGGAACCTCATGGTGCAAGCCGGGGAGCACAGCACTCAGGCGCTGGCCGCAGGAGGAGCCTCAGCTACATGGAGCCGCCAACCCGGGGTCCATGAGGTCCCCTCTCAAAAGGAACGAAACAAACCTTTGGGCATGGAACCCAGCACAGGGTGACCCTGTGGGTTGTTAGAGGTGGCTTTGAGGGGGAAGGTTGACAGCTTGGGGGGGGGTGTCGACAGTGGGGACTCACTCTTCTGCAGACAAAACGAGCTGGACCGAAAGGGCAGAGGATACATACTGTTTCTCAGCATCAACAGTCAGAAAAACATTCACACTCAGAGCGGAGCACGCCCTTTTAACAGAATGCCTCTACCAACAGCCCTCCTTTAGCAAGAGGCTACTTCTCCTTGCTCCCAGAACCACGGCGTTGGTCCCCAGTCCCGTTGTGACCCGTTGTCTGTTGGGACCCATAGTTAGTGAACCCCCTTCTCTGGGGCCACTGGCAGCGGAGCCGGCATCCAGCCGTCTCTGAGCTTTCCAGGCCTGGGGAGAGCGGAGGAGCCAGTATCTCCCTGTCATCGCCCCTCCCCTCACCCCCAGCCCCAGCATGTTGTAAGCGCTGTCTTAAGCATAGGCCAGAGTCCACCAGATTACCACCAGACGGTGGCAGGAGAAGGGTTCTTTTGGTGGGGACTCCACCGCGGCGGCTTAGGAACCCCGCCCCACCGCCCTGCGGAGTGGGCAGCTGCGTGGGCTGGTGGACTCCCTGCGATCATAACTCCATTTCGTTTCCTGTACTGGCTCATTTCAGCTTTACTTAACACGTTCCCTTTAGGATAAAGAGTGCATCTTCAGACCATATCCAGTCTTCAGCTGTTTCAGACCACCTTGCTCCGCGTAAGCGCCTCTTCCAACCTCCGCTCCCCTACCGTCCTCATGTCACAAGGGGCTTTATTTGTACACATCCTGTGAATCCCACAATATATACAACGTGTGTGTGTGTGTGCTGTGTGTGGTTGTGGGTGTTTTGACTGCTTGTATGTCTGGGCACCACCTGAGTGCATGTGCAGAAGGAGTCCAGAAGAGGGAGCTGGATCACACACACACACACACACACACACACACACACACACACACACACTAGAATTACAACCCGGGTCCTCTGCAAATCAGCCCATGTTCTTAACCCCTGAGCCATTTCTCCTGCCCCCGTTTAACTTTTAAAGAATTCTATTATTATTATTATTATTATTATTATTATTATTATCATTATCATTATTAGTCTTTTGCCTGTATGTATATCTGTATAAGGGTGTTGGATCCTGGAGTTACAGAGAGACAGATCTAGGTGCTGGGAATTGAACTGGGGTCCTCTAGAAGAATAGTCAGTGCTCTTAACCACTGAGCCATCTCTCCAGCCCACCTTTCTTGTTTTCTTTCTTTCTTTCTTTCTTTTTTAATTCTCTAAAAAAACAAATAAAATGACCAGGTGGTGGTGGCACACACCTTTAATCCCAGCACTCGGGAGGCAGAGTCAGGCAGATCTCTGTGAGTTCGAGGCCAGCCTGGTCTAAAGAGCTAGTTCTAGGACAGCCGGGGCAACACAGAAAAAACCCTGTCTCAGGAAATAAACAAAACTCACAGTTGGTGTGATGGTGCACATCTTTAATCCCAGCACAGGTTTACCAATTGTTGCCGCTCTCTGCACCGCAAGTGGACGGAGGTTTCTGTGATCTGTCATTTGTCTTCTGCTTGAAGGATTCTTAAAAACATCTCTGCCGGGCGGTGGCGGCGCACGCCTTTAATCCCAGCACTCGGGAGGCAGAGCCAGGTGGATCTCTGTGAGTTCAAGGCCAGCCTGGTCTACTGAGTGAGATCCAGGAAAGGCGCAAAGCTACACAGAGAAACCCTGTCTCGGAAAAACTAAAAAAAAAAAAAAAAAAAAAATCTCTAACAACGCAAGCCTGCCCGTGGCAGATTATTTCAGCTTTTAAACACGTGAAAATGCCTCTCTTCATCATCGTATTTGAAAGATACTGACACAGTCCCAGCCTGATTGTCTCTCATGCTGTAAAAAAAAAAAAAAAACAAACAGGACTCTGCTGTCTTCACACAGGAAAGATTTCTGGAGAGGAGTGAGCGCCTGTTTCCTCCTCACATGATGGCTTGCTCCTAAGACTTTGCTCTTTGCAGGTGCTCTGACAGTAAAAGGAAGGTGGGACTGAAAAACAGCCGAACTGTTAAGTGCTGTAGCTTTGCACGGGCGTAGCCAGTGGCCAGGGTGCTCGGGCTCTGCCAATGCGACCTTTGTGAGCATTTATGAGCAGCCGTAGGACAGCGAGCAAGTCTATGCAGGCAGAGGAGCAGTACAGAATTTCAGCAGCCGCTTCCCTCAGACTGATCAAAATAGCCTTTGGACACTTCACTGTACTTGTGGTGAGTGAAAACAGAGATCATAAGCATCTCATGGTGGATAGCAGGAAGGCTGACACACACACAAACCTATCCCCTCAACACACCATGTCCTGGAGGCTGGGCATGCTGACACACCACCATTAAATCATAATAGCAGAAATTCAGCCTCAGCCTGGGCTAGGTAAGACTGTCTCAAGCCGTAATCCCAGAACTCAGGAAGCAGAGGCAGGCGGATCTCTGTGAGTTCGAGGCCAGCCTGGTCTACCAAGTGAGTTCCAGGAAAGGTGCAAAACTACACAGAGAAACCCTGTCTCGAAAAAGCAAAAAAAAAAAAAAAAAGACTGTATCAAAAGTTAAACAAAACAAAAACCAAATCAGGGCCCACAGGGCTCAGAGGGTGAAGGCCCTCGCTGTCAAGCCTGACCCTGGAGTTTGAGCCTGGAAGCCACTGGTGGAAGGGATATCGACTCTCACAGACTGTCCTCTGACCTCCAAGCACACGAATATGCACACACAAATAAATATATATTTAAAAATATCAAACATCCAGGCGCTGGAGAGATGGCTCAGCCATTAAGAGCAATGGCTGCTCTTCCAGAGGACCTGGGTTCAATTCCCAGCAACCACATGGCAGCTCACAACTGTCTGTAACTCCAGTTCTGAGGGGATCTAGCATCCTCATACAGACATACATGCAAGCAAAACACCAATGCACATAAAAATAAATAAATCTAAAAAAAAATTGAACAACCACTCCTCCTTATCCTGGCTATGCAGCCATAAAAATCACTAGATTTTTTTTTTTTTTTTTTTTGGTTTTTCGAGACAGGGTTTCTCTGTGTAGCTTTGCGCCTTTCCTGGAACTCACTTGGTAGCCCAGGCTGGCCTCGAACTCACAGAGATCCGCCTGGCTCTGCGTCCCGAGTGCTGGGATTAAAGGCGTGCGCCACCACCGCCCAGCTGATTTATTTTATTTTTATTTTATGTGTATGAGTATATTGCCTGCATGTGTATCTGTGTACCATATATGTGCCTGATGCCCTCAGAGTCCATATGAGGACACGGGATACCCTGAAACTGGAGTTACACACAGTTGTGAACTAACATATAGGTGCCGGGATCAAACCCAGATCCTCTCTGCAAGAGTAGCCAGTGCTCTTAAGCACTGAAGCATCTTTTTACCTAGAACTCGCTCTGTAGACCAGGCTGGCCTTGAACTCAGAGATCTGCCTGCCTCTGCCTCCCAAGTGCTGGGCTTAAGGTGTGTGCCACCACTGCCAGGCTTGTTTGCTTGTTTTGAGACAGTCTCTCTATGTACCTCTGGTTGGCTTTGAACTCACTGTGTAGACCAAACTGGCCTCCAACTCACAGAGGTTCCCCTGCCTCTGCTTCTCAAATGCTGGGACTAAAGGTGTTCGCTACCATGCCTAGCCTGTTGATTAGCTTTTAAATGTTCTTTTTGTTTTTTCTTTTGAAATCATCAGAGCCTCACTGAATATGTGCTGTGAAGAAATTAGCAATATGTGTAAAGGGTTTTAACAATGTTCCTTAAATAGCACCACTAAGGTACAAACTGCAAATCAACATTTATGCTATGACTTGAATCGAAAATAATGAGTATGCCACTAAAGGCAACACCACTACAATAAGGAGAGTGCTGTGAACTTCGTTTAAAAATTAATTTCAATTTTACAACTAGCTTTCACTTAAAAACATCGTGATATATCTTCATGTAGACTTAAAAAAAAAACCTTTTCTCCGTATTAGTCTTTTCCTACAGAGGTCAGAAAAGGGTATTGAGTGCCCA
Organism: Peromyscus californicus insignis; assembly: GCF_007827085.1. Lineage (NCBI taxonomy): Eukaryota > Metazoa > Chordata > Mammalia > Rodentia > Cricetidae > Peromyscus > Peromyscus californicus. The sequence goes on along the minus strand of NW_026294617.1, from coordinate 68,867,016 downwards.
GTAACTAGAGTTACAGATGGCTGTGAACCACCATGTGGGTTCTGGGGACCTCTGGTTAGGAACAAGCGCTCCTAACCGCTGAGCTGTCTCTTCAGTGGAGACTCTTGTCCAGCGCAGGGCTTGAGTTCAGGGCCTACACACCCCCATGTACCGGGCCAGCCTGCTTCACTTCTTATTTTTTTGAGACAGTATCACGTAGCTCAAGGTGGGTCTTAAATTCCTGATGAGGGCGGGCGGGGGGGCGGGGGATGGAGGGGGGACTGGAGAGATTGCTCAGAGGTTAAGAGCACTGGTTGCTCTTTCTGAGGTCCCGAGTTCAATTCCCAGCAACCACATGGTGGCTCACAACCATCTTTAATGAGATCTGGTGCCCTCCTCTGGCCTGCAGGCATACATGCAGGCAGAACACTGTATATATAATAATAAAAAATGCTGTATATATAATAAAAAATAAAATAAGTCTTTAAAAAAAATTCCTGATCGGTCTGCCTCTCAAGTGCCAGGATCATAGGCGTGCATTCCTGTGTCCCACTTGACTGTGTGTGTGTGTGTGTGTGTGTGTGTGTGTGTGTAGAGAGATTATTTAATGATAGAATCACATTATTTTCCCTTCCCTTTCTTCCCCCTAAACCTTCCCATGTATACCCCTAGCTTTACTTTAAAAAAAAAATAAACTTGGAGCTAGAGAGATGGCTCAGCAGTTAAGAGCACTGACTGCTCTTCCAGAGGTCCTGGGTTCAATTCCCAGCACCCACATGGCAGCTCACAGCTGTCTGTAACTCCAGTTTCAGGGGGTCTGACACCCTCACATATTTGGTAATTATTGATTGGATACCAGATGTTAGGCATTTAATGTTGTTTGATGCTAGAATTTCATAAATATTCCTTTCAATGTTTTTTAGCCTTCCTCAGAAACTTAACTGAGTTACTTAGAACAGACAGACCAGTTTGACTTCTGTATGGGTACGGGGTGTCATGCTAGCCTTGAAGCCATGATCATCCTGATTTCACTTTCCCAGGCGTGTGCCACCACATCCAGCTTGGATGAACCCTTCAAAGGTTCACTTCTAAGTGACACTTGGCAAGACCAGAGCAGCCTTTGTTCTGGGGCTGATCTAGAGAGGCAGTATCATTCTGAAGGGCTGGTTGCTGCAGCAGGTGATCCAGTCAGGAGGCAGAAACCACACAGTACTTTGAACAGGGGGAGTTTAATGTGAAGACTTATTAACCATAATAAGGGATTGGAGCAGGGAGGGATTGGCTAGCAAGAAGTCAACAGAACTCTAAAAGAATATAAGAATTCTGTAATAAGAGCACACCTGTAGTTCCAATGACTCTGGAAGCTGAGGCAGGAGGATTGCTTAATCCCAGGAGATCAGGGCCTACCTAGGCAACATAGTAAATCTCCATCGTCTAAGATGATGATGATGATGATGATGATGATGATGATGACGATGTTTGAAAGGAGGAGACAGGGAATGGAAGATATAAGAACAGCACTCTTCTAGGGCTGAGACCACCTCTAAGGAACGGTGCCCCCTCAGTGGCAGCAGGAGTTGCTACTGCTGCAGGAATCAGTGCGGATGCAGCAGCATCAGGAGGAAAGCTCCTTCCTCAGACTAGCTCTCCATTTTTACTGAGCCGGCTATGAAGGATCAGTGTAGAGTTAAGAGGCAATGCATCCAGAACCAGCCAAAAGTGGCCATTGCCAGACTGCCTTTCCACTCTGGCTCATGGGCAGATGAGGTATTGGTGGCCCTGGGGTGAGCTCTGACACACTTTGCTTTCCTTCTCTCACGGTTCTTACACAGCAGAGCGGCTTTCTCACAGGCTTCGTTAATCACACAGCTAAAGAGTTGAGGGGCACTCTGCGGGTCTCCAAAGTCCCTTCCCTGTGCAACTCTCTCTCCAGGACTCTGCTGCAAACTGGACTTCAGACCTTCCCTCCCTTCACTCTGAGAGACCAGCTTCCTACACCCAGCCTGGAAATTCCACCCACAAAACCAGGCAACCTCGGGGCTCACCTCACTCACTTTTGCCCTCCCCTGTATCTGATTATCAGTGCTTCACAGGGTCTGTTACTTGCTTTTTAATGTTTTTGGTTTTTGGAGGCAGGGTTTCTCTGTGTCTCCCTGGCTGTCCTGGAACTCACTCTGTAGCCCAGGCTGGCCTCGAACTCACAGAGATCTACCTGCCTCTGCCTCCCGAGTGCTGTGATTAAGGGCATGCACCACCACTGCCCGGCTATGTTTTTCAGTTATTTAAGGCAGTAGAGAAGAAAATGAACTCTGTACTCCATCAGGCCAGAATCCAAAGGTCTATGGGGCTGGGATATGGATAGGGAACAGTGAGAGAGTATGAGGCCTTGAGGCATAACCCTTAGTGTCAAAAAACTAAACAAAACAGCAACAAATATGGGGCTGCATATGCCTTAGTGGTTAAGAATACTCATTACTCTTGCAGAAGACCTGGGCTCAATTCCCACCATCCACATGGTAGCTCACAACCATCTGTAACTCCAGATCTAGGGGATCTGATGCCTTCTCACAATTTTTGCGAGCTCCTACATGCACATGGTGTACATATATACACCCAGGCTCACACACATGCCCATAGAATTGATAAATACTTCTTTTTTTTTTTTTGGTTTTTCGAGACAGGGTTTCTCTGTGTAGCTTTGCGCCTTTCCTGGAACTCACTTGGTAGTCCAGGCTGGCCTCGAACTCACAGAGATCCGCCTGGCTCTGCCTCCCGAGTGCTGGGATTAAAGGCGTGCGCCACCACCGCCTGGCGATAAATACTTCTTTAAAGAAAACTCTACTCTGGGTATAGTGGAGCACGCCTTTAATCCCGGCATTCAGGAGGCAGAGGCAAGTGGATCTCTGTTAAAGGCCATCTTGGTCTACATAATAGTTCCAGGCCAGCCAGGGCTACTAGTGAGACTCTGTTTCAAAAACAAACAAACAGACAAACCAAAATCAAAACCAACACGCTCAAAAGCATCCTGTGATTTTGAAAGGCTTTCCTCCCAACAACAGGACTATGACTTTATTTACTTTTCAAGAAGGTCTTGCAGGAGCCCAGCATGGCAGCCTATGCCTGTAGTCCCAGCACAAGGAGACTCAAGCAAGAAGATGGTATGTTCAAGGCTAGCCTCAGCTACATAATGAGTTGGAGGAAATTCTAGGCTACATAATGAGACCTTGCCTCAAAAACTAAAGGCTAGGGATATAGTTCAGTGTGTGTGTGTGTGTGTGTGTGTGTGTGTGTGTGTGTGTGTGTTGAATCTATATCTCTATATAAAACCTAGGGGCTGGAGAGATGGCTCAGCCATTAAGAGCACAGGAGGCTATATGCCAGGGGGTGGTGGTGCATGCTTTTCATTTCAGCAGAGGAGGCAGAGGCAGGTGGATCTCTGTGAGTTTGGGGCCAGCCTAGTCTACAGAGTGAGTTCCAGAACAGCCAGAGCTACATAGCAAGACCCTGTCTAGAAAAAGAAAAAGAAAAACAGAAAAAGAAAGGAGACTTTGTAGCCTCTTTCAATTCCTTGCTGTGGTTACTAACACAAAGCCCCCCTTGTAGAACCTAGGCTGTGGCTGAGGGATAAAAATGGTTGCCTAGCACGCGTTGGGCTCTGGATTCCATCTCCAGTACCACAAAAGCCAAAACCAAAAACCCACTTCTATATATCAAATTTTATGATACCCCCTCTTTAAAACAGGAAGGCCTTATATTGTAATGTACACATCATCCCTTTTAATTGTCTATAGTTAATTTTATTAGACCACAGTGACAGTTTTACAAAGTTAAATGGGACCAACAGCTTTGATAAAAACCATAGCTCTTGTGTTGAGGGCACAGCCCGGTGGGAGAGCATGACCTAGTATGTGCAGGGCCCTGGGTTCGGTCCTCAGGACTGCTAAAGAAAACAAAACTGAACAAACACAGCTCCTGTGACATCTTCCCATAGCTCCCAACCCACTGCAGAGGTGACCACGGGGACCACCAGTGGATCGTCTTCCACACACCTTCACATTGCCAAAGCCACACTCTCGAGTGACGCTCTTGTTTGTGTTGGCGTTAGGTTTTATGCCTAACCCCGCAGAAGGTGAAGGTTTGATTTTCTATGTCTTACCAGACCTGGTACAGGGACACACACACCCTCCCGAGAGAATTAAATGAAAACTTTTGGTTAAATCAACATTTAGCATTTAGTTGGCTATGAAACTGTAACCACTATTCACAAACGGGCCATGTGTTATTCTATGATTCACTCTATTTCTTTTCCAGCATTTTCTTTTGCTTGGAGCTAGCAATTAACCGGAAGGACCAGCCGCCCAAGAGAGACATGGCGAAAGACTATGAAGAGTTCACAGAGAGGAAATGCAAATGGCTTTTAAATTTTTAAAAAGATGCTCAGCCTCACACAGAAGATAAGTGAAAATTAAAACTACGTCGAGACAGCATTTCTCATTTATCAGCTTGGCAAAAACCCAAAAGTTTACAACACAGTCTGTTGATGTGGCTTTGGGGAACAGGCACTTTCCTGCATTGCCGTGGGGAAGCGAAGCAGTAAAGTCACAGGAAGAGAGACCGGGAGACCGCACGCACAATCACCCAGCATCTCCCCGCTACCCAGCGCTCCCACCCCAGAGAGCCCGTCCTTCAGCTGTGCCTGTGCGCATGGGCAATGACAGGTGTGCTTACTTATTCACAATAGGAAAACACACCCCAAGTGTCGGTCCTTCTCCGGAAGGCTGCTTAAGCAAACCACTGTGTGTCTGCACAGGGAAGCACAGCGCCACAGAGGAAGCTCTCCAGAGAAAGACCTCGAGGACAGACTTTGAAAACAGTACACCAGAGGACCATGTATGAAATATGTAAGAAAGACAAGGTGGCCTGTCCCGGAGGGTCAACAGTGTGGACACAGTCAGCTCTGTTAACTTCGTCTTTAGTTCAAGGAGAAAATGGTGAAGATGATACATTTGGGTATAATTTCTTTTAGTCACACACACACACACACACACACACACACACACACACACACACACACACGAAACCTCACCAGAAGTATATATAAGAAACTAATTTTAAAAATGGCTGCTTATTTTTGGGGGAGGTGAAGTATGTACAGTTACTTTACTTTTAAAAATAGTTTTGGAAGCCGGGCTGGGTGGTGGCGCAAGTCTTTAATTCCAGCACTTGGGAGGCAGAGGCAGGTGGATCTTTGTGAGTTTGAGGCCAGCCTGGTCTACAAAGCGAGTTCCAGGACAGCCAGGACTGTTAATACAGAGAAATTCTGTCTCGGAAAAAAAAAAAAGTTAAAAAAATAGTTTTGGGTCTTTTGTTCTGTTTTTTTGTTTGTATTTACTGTTTTTTTGTTTGTTTTTTTTTTTCTGTACGTAGGTGTTTTGTCTGTATATTTTTCAGTGAACCACAGGCCTGCCTGACGTCTGTGAAGGCCAGAAGAGGGCATTAGATCCTAGAGAACTGGAGTTACTAACAACCGTGAGCCGCTATGTGGGTGCTGACCCACCTCTCCACCACCAGCAGCCCTTTTTTATTGAGACAGGATCTCACTGTGTAGCACTGGCTGGCCTTGAACTCACTCTGTAGACCAGGCCGGCCTCAAACTCACAGAGATCAGGCTGCCTCTGCCTCTTGAGTGCTGGGACTAAAGGTGTGCGTCACACAGAGCCTAGTTTTGAGGTTTTTTTTTTTTTTTTCTCTTTGGTTTTTCGAGACAGGGTTTCTCTGTGTAGCTTTGTGCCTTTCCTGGAACTCACTTGGTAGTCCAGGCTGGCCTCGAACTCACAGAGATCCTCCTGGCTCTGCCTCCCGAGTGCTGGGATTAAAGGCGTGCGCCACCACCGCCCGGCATAGTTTTGAGTTTTGAACCATGTGAATATATTACCTATTTAGAAGCCAAACCTCATGGCTCAAGACAGTTGTCCCAATTATTCAGGAGGCTGAGGCAGGAGAATATCACGTTGTTGGGATAGAATGGGTTCAAGGACAATCTAGGCAACTTGCTGAGACCCTGTTGCAACATAAAAGGAAGGGAAAAAAATAAAAAGCAGAAAGCAAGTTGGAGTTGTCCCATAGTGGTAGAGCACTTGCCTGTCATGGAAGGGGTCCTAGACTCAGCCCCCTCAGTCCCCGGACTCTCCTGCACATACTCAAGTAGGGACAGAGGGCATGGCTGAGTGGTAGAGCATTTCCCAGCATGGGCAAGGTATTCAGTTCAGTCCCCTGCCCCAGGAACTAAAAAAAAACCAAAAAATTTAGATTTGTAACTTGCTTGGATTATTTACTTTATGCGTTTAAAATTTACTACTAGACTGGTGGGGTGGCTCAGTGGAAAAAGCGGCTTGCTGCCAAGGCTTGGCAACCTGAGTTCAATCCCTGGGACCCACAAGTTGTCCTCTGACCTCCACACACTTGCAGTAGCTCCTGTGCCACCCCTCAGATAAAATGCAACAGAAATCAAATAAGCAAATATAAATTAAGTAAAAAAAAAAAAAAACCGCATTAGTTCGGCCTCACATTCTGCAGCATGGTCAAGTTCATCGACCAGCCTGGCAGTGCCTTCTGTGCTGGCGGCCCTTTTCTGGAACTGCTCACGTCTTCGCTTAGGTTTAGACTGGTTGTTTTCTGTTCTGCCACAGAGGTGTGGCCTGGAGTGTCCCTTCAGCAGTGCTCTAGGACTCATGAAAGGAGAGAGAAAGCTTCCAACCACACAGGCACTGGCCCTCCACACAATGCTTCTCGTTCTAATTGCCTTTTTTTTTCTTTTCTGTTTGACGTGCATGTATGTGGTATGTGTGCATGCATGTGTGCACGCCTGCATGAGTGTTTGTGGGTGCATGCGTGTGACCGTGGAGGCCCAAGGCTGATGTCCTTCCTCCATCCCTCTCCACCTTATTCATTTAGGCGAGGTCTCTCCGCTGAGCAGGGCTCGCCAACATGGCTAGTCTTGCCAGCCAGCTACTGCAGGGATCCTGTTTCTGCTTTCTGAAAACATGCATTACAGGTGGGCTGCCGTGCCTGGCTATTAGTTAAGCAGGTTCTAGATCTGAACCTGAGTCCTCATGCTTTATCCACTGAGCCATCTCCCCAGTCCTGTTTTTATGGTGTGTGTGTGTGTGTGTGTGTGTGTGTGTGTGATGTGAGCATGTATTCATATGTGTATATAGGTCTGTGTGCACATGGAGGCCGTAGGCCAACATCACATGTCTGCTGTGTCCAGGACGACTTGGCTCCTGGAACTCTGACCAGGGGGCAGGGGATGAAGAAAGGACAGACACACACACACACACACATACACACACACACACACACATACACACACACACACACACACACGTTAGGCAAGGCTGGCTGGCTAGTGAGCCCCAGAGATCCTCCTTTTTCCGCTTCCTCAGTGCTTGGATTACATGTGTGCTCCGCCATGCCTGGCTTTTATGCTGTGTGCTGGAATCTACACTCAGGCCCATGATTTCACTGTAAGTACTTGACTGACTCTCCCCCTGCCTCTGCTGTTTGTGTTCTGTTTGGTCTGGTTTGGTTTGAGACAGGGTCTCAATATGTGATCCTGGCTGGTCTGAAACTCCTGATCCTCCTGTCTCTGCTGCTCAGGTGCTATGGCACAGGAATGTGTCACCATACCTGGCTTCTCTTTCTTTTCTTTTCTTTTTTCTTTTTTAAGATTTTATTGATATTTCTGTTATATGGATGTGGATGGGGTTGGGGAGGCAGGGGGGCACACGTGAGTGCAGTACCTCCGGAGGCCAGAAGGGGGAGGTAGGTCACCTGCAACTAGACTTTACAGGCAGTTGCGAACTTCGCATCTTCGGTGCTGGGATTCAAACTTGGATCTTTTAACTCCTGAGATAGCTTCCCAGCCCACTTCTTTTTCTTTTTGGTTCTTCTCTGTGTGTGTGTGTGTGTGTGTGTGTGTGTGTGTGTGTGTGTGTGTGTGTGTGTGTGTTGTTGTTGTTGTTACATTTACTTAACGTGTGTGTGGATGGAAACATGTATGCAGGCCACAGGTCAGAGCAGAGCTTCTCTCCTTCCATCATGTGAGTTCTGAGGATAAAAATCAGATCACTGGGGACTTGGCAGCAAGTGCCCTTTCCCACTGGGCTCTCACACTGGTCCCTCTGTGTATTTTGATATCTTTTTCCCATTAGGCGCTGGGGGCTTCCTCAAATGTTTGCCCGTCCTCTGCTAAGGATCCACAGGTGAACACAAGGCACAGCACTGGTGAGTGACAGTGCCTACAAGATGGCTTTGTGTCAGCACCCTCTCCAGAATGCAAGCTTCTTGCCTGGTATACAGTAGGTGTTAAGTTTTTACAGAAAGGGAAAAACAGGAAATAAAGAATAAGCCGGGCGGTGGTGCATGCCTTTAATCCCAGCACTCAGGAGGCAGAGGCAGGCGGATCTCTGAGTTCGAGGCCAGCCTGGTCTACAGAGCAAGATCCAGGACAGGCACCAAAGCTACACAGAGAAACCCTGTCTCAAAACCCCCTCCCCCCAAAACAAATTCCGTCTAAGAAATAAAGAATAAAAAGATGTAGCCAGGTGTGGTGGCACATGCCTTAAATCCCAGCACTCAGGAGGCAGAGCAGGCAGATCTCTGAGTTTGAAGACAGCCTGGTCTACAGAGTGAGTTCCAAGATGGCCAGAACTGTTACACAGAGAAACCCTGTCTCAAAGGAAGAGAGAGAGAGAGAGAGAGAGAGAGAGAGAGAGAGAGACCAGATGTCTGTAGATTTACGCACTGGCTGTTGAGCCTTCTCAAACCTTCGGAAAGGAAATCTTGAACCAGTGGTACGCATTCGAACGAACACATGTGTAACCAAGGGAGAGCTTTCTGACTAGTGTTTAGAGAGCAGATCCGCCAAGGCCAGCACATGACCGGTCAATGCGGTCAGCCAGCGTGGGATATAGTTGCTTAGTTTCTGGAGGGTTCAAGGAAGACTGGAGCCTGACTGCACTCAGGCCTCCTTCCAAACCCGACCCATCCCCAGTTCGAGCCTGGGCTAGACCCTGCCTCAAGATGCCCCACTCCTCCGAAACCTTTAGCCTTCTCCGGCATCAGAGGAAGCCACATACTCACTGCTGGCTGAACTTTTCAGCTTAGAGCACTTCCTCTCTCCAAAAATGTTCCCACCCACCTCTGCTGTCAATCTTCCAGGACTCGTGGAAGCTGAGTGTACTGGGCTCTCTTCTCTCATCCTTCCGTGAGCTGCTGCACTGCGTCCACAGGGTGATTTTCAGTCACGGGCAGGTGGTTTCGAGAACGTGCTTGTGTGGTTAACCCCATCCTATTCCCCTCCTGAGTCTTTGAAGACCAAGATCTGAGTGCCACCACAGACAGCTAAAGATTCAAAGTCCACAGATTCACATTCAGATCAGAGTTCCCTGTGTAACAAGGAAGGCCTGCAAAGGCTTTTAGCCTGGCAGACCCCCCTCTGGGACAGGGTACAATAAAGTACAGTAAGGACAGGCTGTCCCCTTAGTCTCTCCACACCTTTAAGACCAACTCCTCAGAAACAGATCAATTAGGGTGGGAACCCACAGGAAGGGGGAAGGAGAGAACTGACTCCACAAACATGTCCTCTGACCTCCACATCTGTACTGTGTCACCGTCCTCCACATCACACACACAAGTAACAAAATAAAATTTTAAAAAATAGAGACTGACAGTGGTGGTACACGCCTTTCATCCCAGCACCTGGGAGGCAGAGGTAGGTGGATCTCTGAGTCCGAGGCCAGCCTGGTCTACAGAGTGAGTTCCAGGACTGCCAGGGCTACACAGAGAAATGTTGTAGGATAATCTTTTTGTTCACTGTGAAGATATGTCTCTGCCAAGGCACCTTCTGATTGGTTTAATAAAGAGCTGAACAGCCAATAGCTAGGCATACAGACACAGCCAATAGCTGGCATCCTCACACAGACAAATGTACACATAAAAAAAAATAAGTAAATAAAATATGAAAAAAAAAAGAGACGCAGCACAATGGTAGAGCATTTATTTGTCTAGCAAATGTGAGACCTTAGGTTCAATCCTCAGCACGCAGAAATAGAAGAGAGATTTAAGAAGTAGCCAGACCCTGGAAGAAAATTCCCCCAAACTCTGCCATCTCCACAGCTGTATGCACTCCTGCTCAGCCCTGTAACTTCTGTCTGTCCAGGAGCTAACGGTATCTGAGCATGCCTCCTTTGTCTATCTCCCAAAGTTAGACAACCAGGAACCGGGAAGTAACATTAACAGACAGTTGAGGTCTAGACCAGAGAAAGGACCCAACTCCCATTTGGTAATGATAAACCTTCTCAGTCCAGGATGTATAAATGCTCATGTCTACATCCTTTGTGACAGCGTGACATCAGATAGACACTGAAGACAGGGATTGGGCCTGCCGAGGTGGTCCAAACCTGTAATCCCTCAAACTAAAGGCTGAAGACTGTCACAAGGTGGAGGCCAGCTTGGGCAACTTAGAAAAATTTTGTTTTAAATTTAAAAAAAAAAATTAAGGGGCTAGGAATACAGCTAGTATAGATTGCTTGCCCAGCATTCATAAGGGTCTGCTCCGTCCCCAACACCACAGAAAAAAAGAAAATGAAGGAAAGAAGAAAAGAAAGAAGGAAAAGGAAAAGAAAAAATGATGACTCACTCCTATAATCCTAACACTTGGCAGGCTGAGGCAGGAGGACTGAGTTGGAGGCCAGCCTGACCTACATAGTGAGGTTCTTGTGAGCCTGAATTGCAGAATATGACCCTGCCTAAAACAAACCAAAACAAAACAGGCACCAGAAGTGCGGCGTAACTATAATAGTGCCTGCGTCCTCTTGATTCACATGACTTCCAACCTTAAGCCAGCAAAGCACACAGGAACGTGTGTGCAGCTCTGCCATGCGCCCTGAGCACACTCTACGTCACACATCACACCACACACATCCCAAGCCATGTCCAGGAGGACTTTGTTCGGGGACCAGTTTCACAAGACTTCCAGCAGCAGAGCCAGAGTTCACACAAGAGAGCAAACAAGCTCCAGAAACTTCTACAGCTTAGAAACTTCCTTGTCTGTCTGAAACCCATGTCTTTGCTACAACGTGGTTTAGGACTTGGGGAAGAGCCCTCAATGCCACAGCCCCCAAACCAACTCTGCAGCTAGGATTTCTTTTCTGGAAAGGAACACCTTTTGATGTCACTGTCTTTGACCACAGACCCGTCAGATGCCACTGTGTGAGCGCATGCAGAGGCCAACAGAGTCACGGCCTGCCAGGAGCAGCTCTGCGGGCTTTGGGATCTTGTCCTGAAGCCCTGAGCCCAGGGGTGACACCAAGGGCATGGCACTGACCCTCCAGTGTCTCCGTGAGGACATTAACTCTAGCCATTGGGATCACCTCAGGGATTGAACTGACAGGCTGTAAAAAGTGCCTACGTGCCTGGCAGATCATAGACGATCAACAGCCAGTCATGGCTATTGTCACTAGTAAGTAAAAGTGCTCCTGCTTCCTGGATGTCATTGAAGAATTGAGTCACGACGGCCACGGGAGTTCAGGTGGTGTGGCTGTCATCAAGCTGTCCTTCGTAGAGGACAGACTGGAGAACTCCTGGTGAGATTTCCAGTGAACCATATTTGTTTGTTTGTTTGAACTGAAGTAAGGGAGCCAGAGAGACGGCTCAGCAGGAAGGCCTTGACACCAAACCTGTAGACCTGAACTCACTCCTGAAAGTTGTCCTTTATTTTTATTTTTGTTTTTTCAAGACAGGGTTTCTGTGTAGCCCTGGCTGTCCTGGATCTCCCTCTGTAGACCAGGCTGGCCTGGAACTCAAAGACCCACCTGCCTCAGCCTCCACTCGAGGGCTGAGATTAAAGGTGTGCCCACCACTGCCTGGCATTGTTTTGTTTTGTTTTGTTTTTGTTTTCTGAGATAGGGTTTCTCTGTGTAGCCCTGGCCGTCCTTTGAACTCTCTTTCTAGACCAGGTTGGCCTCAAAATCAGAGATCCACCTCCCTCTGCCTCCCCAGGGCTGGGATCAAAAGCGTGCGCCACCAAAGCCCAGCTCTTTGTTTCATTTTTTGAGACAGGTTCTACGGAGTCTTAGCTGTCCTGGTAAACCAGATTGGCTTTGAACTCACAGAGATCCACCTGCCTCTGCCTCCTAGGGCTAGAATTAAAGGTGTGCGCCACCAGGCCCGGCCAGAAAGTTGTCTTTTGATCTGCACATACTTACCCTGACAGAAACACACAAATAAATAAATGAACAGAATGTAAAATATTCAAATATGTGTGTGGGTATATATTCCAAATATTACATCAGACACACTTATACTAGAAAATTCTCCATTGTTTATCTGAAATTCAGACTCAACCGAGTATCCCACAATTCCATGTGGCAGTGCGGGCTGAACTTAAAGAATGGGCTGCATGGGTAGGCCAGCAGGAGAGGGTGGGGGGGAGACTCCAGGCTGAGCGAGAGCTGATGCCTGTGTGTACACAGCTGCCAGCTGCCACGCTGGGCAGTTTATGAGCGCCTCAGCAACCTCCTGAGGGAGTCATTCCCTACTCTTTACGGAGGAGGAGCTCAGAGCCCGGACTTGGCTCCCTGAGCACCTGCTTCTCCTGCTCCCCACAACCCAGAGAGCAAGGCAGAAAGGGCATGAGTGTCCTCGGGCACCGGGGAGCCTGGCCCAGGGCCCTTTCAGCACAGGCTGACTGAGCAATACCACGACCACACGTTTCTCTTTTCTTCCCGCCTTCCTTCCTTCCGTCCTTCCTTCCGTCCTTCCTTCCGTCCTTCCTTCTGTCCTTCCTTCCTCCCCTCTCTTTTGGAACTCATTCTCAAAAGCTGATCACAATAGCTACGCCCGCAGATGGACATTCTTTAACACTCCCACTTACGCAGACTGCATTTTGGGTGACTTTAAATCATCTGCATCAGTATTTTTCTGTTTCAGGTTCGTGTTCCACGGCTGTCGGAAGAGTGCCTGGCTGCTAGAGTGTCACCATCCCTCATTAACCAAGGGCCAGGAAATTTCACAACAAAAACAAGCCTACCACAGAGCTTCTTACCCACCCAAATCTGAGCCCCAAGCAGATAACAGGAGTTATGAAGCATGGCCAGAACCTCATCTTCTTCAAATTAAAATTTCAATTTCCCCAGATTCCCTTTTTACATTTAGTGTGTGTGAGTGTGTGTGTGTGTGCGTGCATGCATGTGAGTGTGTGTGTGTAGGCATGGGGTGGGTGGTAAATGGACAACTTCACATCAATTCTCTCCCACCATGTGGATTCCAAGGTCTGGATGCCAAACACCTTTCCTTGCTGAACCGTCTTACCTGCCCAGTCTCACCAGTGCTAAATCTAAAGGGATTACCTGAGACAATGCAAAAAAAAGCCGGGCGGTGGTGGCACATGCCTTTAATCCCAGCACTTGGGAGGCAGAGCCAGGCGAATTTCTGTGAGTTCCAGGCCAGCCAGGCAACAAAACTACACAGAGAAACCCTGTCTCGAAAAAACAAACAAGGGGCTGGAGAGATGGCTCAGAGGTTAAGAGCACCAACTGCTCTTCCAGAGGTCCTGAGTTCAATTCCCAGCACCCACATGGTGGCTCACAACCATCTGTAATGAGATCTGGCACCCTCTTTCGGACACATAATAAATAAATAAATAGATAGATAGATAGATAGATAGATAAATAAATAGATAAATAAATAAATAAATAAATAAATAAATAGAAAAAACAAACAAAAAAAGAAAGAAAGAAAGAAAGAAATGTTTTAAAAACACCCTCAATGTGATAGCTTTTACCAAACAGGGAACAGAACAGCCAAGAAAGGCCTGTTTCTGCACCTCAAAGGCCTGGCCACAGGAAGGGACACGTCAGTTACGTTTCAGAAGAGAAGGGACAAAGGATCACAGGGGTGCGGAGAGGGAGTGATTCCTCGGTGTGGAATGATAGGAAGCCGGGTGAGGGCCACCTGGATTTTTATCTCTGGGAAGACATTCCAGGCAAGACTGGATGGACACAGGTCTGTGTGACAGAGGACCACACATCTCCTTATCTCGCTTGTCAAATTGCAGGTTGCTGCACTCTAGTTAGGATGTGTTGTCCAACAGTATCACACAAAATAACAGACCTGGATCACTGGCCCTCCGGGCCATTAACTAATCATTTATAATATGGTGGTTTTTCAAAGATGCTAATTTCTCAGACTAACTAAACCACCCTCCTGAGGCTAGAGGCCCTTTATAGGCATTCCAACACTACGAAGGCACACCCTGACCAACAACAGGTCTCCCCGACCCCACGTTTGAATGTTTGGGGCCTCCCCGCATCTCCACCTCTCTCGCTCATTAACAGGACCTCCAGGCCACACAGGCACACGTACTACCAGTGCCTGTATACAGCGCCAGACAGGAAACACACTGGATTTGAAACAATTTTAAAATACACCTTCAAATTTTACAGCTGACTTTACTTGCCCCGGGGAGGAACCCAGCTTCTTATATAAATATCACCCAAACAGGCCTGTGCTGTATCCCACCCAGCTTGGGGAGCTGGATTTTTCTGTTGAGGCTGAAGCGGGGGTGGGGAGGGGTGGGGGGAGGGGAGGCTTTTGTTGAGTTTGATTCAGTCGCTCCATTTCTTCAGTGTCTTGGTGGTCACTGGCTTTTCTAATCATGTTTATTTTATAGGCTCCGCCAGTAGCCAGAATGGGGTGGTATGTTCTTTGTTTCTCAGACTACTAGCCACCCAGTTAGCCTGAGACAAAAATCCAGAAGACTCTCGGTGGACTTCTGGGGAAGGAACTTAAAGAAAGGCTTTCCCAGCCTCAGAGTCAGACAGAGTGGAGAATCAGGACAACCAGAGGCAGAGGGGCCTCGGGCTGAGATGCGCTAAACCTCAGGCCCTAGCCTGTGGCCAGGAGCCATTACTGCAAGAAAGCTCTGGAGAGCCACGTGACTCTCACTCACTGTCCTCCTGATACTCACAAACTTGGGTCCTGCTAACTGTATTTCTGTTGTTTGTAGTGTTTTGTCACAGAACTATGACTTTCATGCAGTAATATTCACACATTTTCTTGTTCTTGTTTTGCTTTGTTTCTGGGTAATGGGAATTGAACCTGGGACTTGTAAACACTAGGCAAGATTCTACCTCCAAGCCAACCCCCCAGCCCCCTATTCATGTAGCTTGAACCTCCCTATCTGTGGGCTCTTCCACTATGCAGTCAGGCATGGAGAAAAAATTTCAGAAAAAAAAATGTGTCTGTACTGGACATATACAGACTTTTTCTTGTTGATATTTCATTTATTTATTTATTTATTTTATTTTTTCGAGACAGGGTTTCTCTGTGTAGCTTTGCGTCTTTCCTGGAACTCACTTTGTAGACCAGTCTGGCCTCGAATTCACAGAGATCCGCCTGCCTCTGCCTCCCAAGTGCAGGGATTAAAGGCGTGCGCCACCACCGCCTGGCCCAGATATTTCATTTTAAAAAGTAACTTTTAGGGAAAAGTTTTCAATGATTTTTATTTATGTGTAAATATCAATTTGGGTGTCTGCCACATGAGTGCAGGAAACTGAGGAGGCCACAGGAGGGCAGCCAATGCCCTGGAGCTGGAGTCAGGTGTTTGTGAGCCTCCTGCTAAGAGTGCTGGGAACTGAACTCAGGGCCTCTGGAAGAACAGCAAGTGCTCTTAGCCACTGCACCATCTCCCCAGCCTCTAGTGTTGTTTCTTTTAGGTTTTGTTTTGTTTTGTTTTGTTTTTCTAGACAGGGTTTCTCTGTGTAGTTTTGGTGCCTGTCCTGGATCTCTCTCTGTAGACCAAGCTGGCCTCGAACTCACAGAGATCCGCCTGGCTCTGCCTCCCGAGTGCTGGGATTAAAGGCACGCTCCACCACTGCCTGACTGCAGCTTCTAATCTTAAAAGACATTCTGGTTCACCTAATGACACATGGGGACCATGTCTATCAGAAGGAGAGAGTTCTGTTGAAACAAGAGTCTGTAAGAGAGGGAGTGAGGCTTTGGGAGAAGGGTCTTGAGCTTGTCCTCAGCCTGGCAGAGATTGGGAGCAGAAGCCAGATCATCAGGTAATTGACTGTGATGAGGTCCCGGGCCTAGGCTTAGGTGACTAGTGTACCTTACAGTTGGAGAGGGGTTTCACTTTAACCTGGGCAAGGGGTCTGGCTCCCTCTGATGCCGACAGATTGTGCCCTGGGGCTCTAGCCCCACCCCCTCAGTTTTCGGTGTTCTTGCCCAGCGCAGAGCATTTCACTTTGTTCAAGCTCTCTGCGGGACTGGGTTCCTGTGGCAAGTCGTTTACTGTGAGCCTGTGTACAAGCTTGTGTACATGCTGGGGTCAGAAGTCACTGAGCAGTCAGGAGTGACGGCCAGGCAGGCTGAGGACGTTTCCAAGTGACTCAGTGGAAAGATTTTGCCCTCAGAAAGACCGGAATCCTAGCATTACAGCAAAGAGGCAGGCTGCCAAAGCCGCCCTCTGTCCAGTTCCACAGAAGGTGATAGAGCCGTGGTGACTGAAAGCTGGCCTGTGGAAACACAGGTGGCTTCCCTGGGAACCTCCCAACAGATGTGGCACAAGACAAGAAGGTCCCCGCCAGTGGGAACACACTGTGCCACACTGCCGTGGAAATAGCCACAGCCCTCAGCGAGCACACACACATTATGAGCCCACGTGAAACATCCTCTGGGGAGCATGGCAGTGGAACCCTCCAGGACCGTGGAAGGCCTGTCTATCGTAGGCAGTGGGCTGGAACCTGCCACTATCCTTGGAAGAGTCGCCATGGAACACAGCTCAGGTAAGGTCTCTCTGTGTGCCAGATGCACCAGTCCCCAGACGCTTTCAAACACGACCTCATTTAATCCTAAGTACGGGCAGCTACAGCCTTATTTCCTAGGTGAGGAAGTGGGCATGGCTGTGACTTGCCCAGGGCCAGGGGCACAACAGGATGGGGATTGGCATCCCCGAAGTCCGTCTCTAAGGCTCACGCTCACCTGCGTGAGGCCTAAAGAAACAGGTGACCCGAGGCCGGTGCTATGGACCCCCTTCCTCTCTTTCTCCCACTCCGAGAAACAGCCACATCCCCTTGGAAAGATAGACTCTCACCTTCTGCCCTTGACTGCACCCTTCCTGTGCCTCCAATGCCTGCGTCCTCAGTTTCCCCATGCATCTCCTGGCTCTCTCTGTGGCTTCTTCCCTCCTAATCTACAGCTTGGCCCAGATTTCCCCAATCCAAAAGGAAATCCCAAAAACTGAGCCTTGTGGTGCAGGCCTGTGACCCAGACACTAAGGAGGCAAGGGGACCGCATTTTCTTTAGTGTTTCCTCTTCATCCGCAGTGCACATGGCTTAGACAGGAAATACTCTGTCTCTTAGGTACCACAGGTATCGTAAGTGTCCTGAGCCTGGCTAGTCTCTATGCAGCAGCTTTTGGTCACAGTGATAGGTTGGGGAATGACCTTATAGACCAGGACAGGTCAATATGAGTCTCCTTTGACACTGGCTAAACCATGAGAGGGGCCTCTTCCTTGAGGACACTGGCGGCCAGAAGCCTGTCATTTGCGTCCCTGATAGTGTACCTGTCTTGCCCTTCCTCTATGACACCTGCCAGGCTCCTCCAGGCAGGGTGCTGCCAGCCCTCCACCCTTTCACACGGTGATTGCAGGGTTGCACTCAAAGCCTGTGCTCCTTCTCCACACCCTGAACTCAAGGAGTGGGTCCCAGTCTGGGCCCTGTAGCACGAATCTTAAAAGGTCTTATTAATAAAATCAAACCTGGAGCTGGGTATTGGGGTGAATGCTGGAAGATCAGAGAAGCAGAACAGGCCACAGCTGCTACCTCAACTGATCCTGTTTCCTCAGACTGGAAGCCTCTGAGTCCTCATCCAAATGAATCTCAGCTGAACTGCTACTCAAAAGCCAAAAAGCTTAACCATCTCTAGTTCCTTGTCCTCATGCCTTAAATACCGTTCTGCTTCCTGCCATCACTTCCTGGGATTAAAGGCTCTTGTTACCACATCTGGCTGTTTCCAGTGTGGCTTTGAACTCACAGAGATCCAGAGGGATTTCTGCCTCTGGAATGCTAGGATTAAAGGTGTGTGTGCCACCATTTTCTGGCCTCTATATCTAGTGGCTGTTCTGTTCTCTGACCCCAGATAAGTTTATTAGGGTGCACAATATTTTGGGGAACACAATATCACCACAGGGCCCCAATTTGTAGCTTCTTGACAATTCATTCTTCAAGAAATCCCCAGCACTGAAGTGTGACCTGCTGAAACAGAACTCTGTCCTTCCTGCAAACCCAGGGATGCTTCTGACTTGCCCAGCTGTGTGCACGAGCCCTCCATCTTGACAGACCCTCCTAGCCACGACCCGACTCACCCTCTGGTGGTCCAGGTACTGGCTTGTCAGCCACAGAGCCTGATCTAGGTCTCACTTGAAGCACAAACAGAACTTGTGGGAAAGAAATGGAAGAGTAGTTCATGGAATGGAAGGAGAGACTCAATCCTAACTTGGCTGATGGAAGCCAAAGTTCAGAGTGCAGCCAAAGCTGTAATCAGGACTGTGACCGGTGAGAAATGAATTCTTTCTTTCTTTTTTTTTTAAGATTTATTTATTTATTACATATACAGTGTTCTGCCTACATGCATGCTTACAGGCCAGAAGAGGGCACCAGATCTCACTGCGGATGGTTGTGAGCCACATCATGTGGTTGCTGGGAATTGAACTCAGGACCTCTGGAAGAGCAGCCAGTGCTCTTAACCGCTGAGCCATCCCTCCAGCCCGAGAAATGAATTCTAAGCTCAGTGTCTAATTGAGCATCCTTTGCATCCACAGTCCTGGGTGGAAGCGTCTGATTGGCCAGACATTGACAGAATAGACCTGGGCAATCATATAGTGAATCTTTCAATTTTTCTAAGTGTCTCCTACCACAGCTCCTGATGCTGAAAGGACCTCTCCACCACACACACACACACACACACACACACACACACACACACACACACACACACCAAATAGCTGCAGCATTCTGAGAAGATTGTTTCTAGAATGGTCTTGGGTCTCTCTCTGTTCCTAGTGAGCTGCCCTGGGCCTCAGTGTTTCTCTCTAGGAATAGGTAATGCAGGGCTCTCAAGTTAATTGCCTTGTTACAGACTCTGGCTTTACCGCTTTCTAGCTGTGTGTTCTCAAGGACATTGCCAGCTTCTCTGTGCTTCCATTTGCTCCTATGTAAGATGAGGACACCAGTGCATCCACCTCTTATGCTGACTGTAGTGATGATGTGCCTTACTGAGTGCAAAGTGCTTCACATGAGCCTGGACTGGAAAATGCTTCTATAAACATGAGCTAATGCTCTTATTATTCCCAGGACACCCTGGCCACTCTCTGCTCTTCAAACCTCCCCCAGTTCTCTGTTTCCCTCCCGCTTAGGGATCCCCAGTCAGATCCACCCTGTAAGCCAGCTTCTGAGGCCAGCCTGGGGTAGCCCTAGGGCCCTTCTCCAGACCAACTTAAAATGTACCAGCTCATTTCAACTCAGACTACTTGTAAGCCTTTCACCAAAGGACCTCCCCAGGGTCTGTCTGGCACACACCCAGACACAGACCACGCCCCCAAGCCCGCCGTTTACCACCCTGTGTTCCAGCTATTTGTACCCTTCTGCTCCACCCTCTCTGCGTAGCCCTGGCCCCTTTCTCACACCACCCAGGCGGTGTTTCCCATCTGTGGCTCTCGTACTAGCCTCGCCCTTACAAAGTCCATTCACACTCTGTTTAACACCTAGCTCAGAGTCTGCTGCACAGACCAGTGCCCAGCATACTGTTAATTCCAAGGCTATCAGCAGGCTAGGGATGGGCCCCTGGAGAGAAGCTAGAAAGAATGAGCGGGGAGGGGCAAGAACAGCCTCCGAGGGACAGGCGCTCCCCCCCCCCCACAGGTGCCAGGCAGTGGGGCCACCAGCATCTCCCTGCAGGTCACGTGCTGTCCTTACCCATAGCACTGGCTTTCACAAGTTTTCCTGCTACCCGACCTTCTGCCCCACAGTAACTCTGATCCCTTGGCTGCCATGGCCCTAGGAAATCTGTCACATCCTTCCTCACACAACAATGTCTGTCCTCCTGGGTCTCATCCCCCACCACACCTATGTTCTGGAGACTCTCCTTCTCCTCCAGTATTGGCACATTTACTTCCAAGGAGCCTGTGAAGGCTAGAACCACACACTGCTATGCGAAGCCTACTCCTGCAGACCTACCTACCGTCAGACCCCCTTCCAGCCGATGGATCGTTCAGTCGCTGCATTTCCAGGGAGAAAACGTTCTTGCCTCCATTTCACAAACTGGGGGAGGTGAGGGAGACAAAAAAACAGCCAGTGAGGTTCAGAATATAACTTTCTTAGGTTTCTACCGCCATTACAAACCGGACTTCTTGGTACCATTCTCTGACTCACAGGAGGATGCCTTGCCTGGCATCCTCCGAATCATGTCTCCTATAGGTGCCTAATACACAGATGAGCACTACCAGGACCTCTGCCACCTTCAGCTGCAGGCAGACCGGATGATGCTCTGGGGACAGCATCTCAGAGCCTGTCCTAAGAAGGTTCTCCTGCCCCTCTAGGACCTCCCATCCCACCCAGCTCCTTCTTCTGCACACCCACAATGCTCTGGTTCTGGGCAGATACCCTGTTCTTTTTCCTTCTCTGCACATAAGCTGTCCGTTTTCTCACAGCAAACAGCAGTTTGAAGCCTTTCTCCATCCCCAGAACTGTGGATATCGGGCAGTGGGTGGGAGCAGAAGTAGCGCCTTAGGGCCTAAGCCTCACCAAGGGCACCAATCTAAGACCCCAATACCACCTCTCCTCTCTGAGCCTTACTCTTCTTGACTGCTCGGGGGCTCTGCCTGAATCACTGTTTGCAGCAGCCCATAAAGACCAGAGAGTATGTGATCAAAGGCACAGGTGAACAATGCTATTATAAACCCTACAGCAAATACAAAAGATTCCACTCAGGGCCCCTGAGCACCAAGCCATAACCTCTCAGAGGTATTTGCCGTAAAAACTACAGAGTCTGGAGAAAGTCTGAAGTCATGCATTTTGAGGACAGCTTTCATGGTAACGTTGTTCTCTGTTTTTCCAAAATTTCTGCAGTGATCATCTCATTCATAATTAGAAAAATATTGCATTTTAATATAACCCACAACCCCAGCTACTCCAGAGACTGAGGCAGGAGGATTCAAGGTGCGAAGCTAGTTTGGGCTACATGAAATCAAGTGCAGCTTGGTCAATTTGACAAGAGCCTTGGTCTCAAACAAAATAACAAAAAGGCTAGCGGTGTGTCTCAGTGGTGAAATGCTTCCGTGGTGTGTACACATGAGGCCCTGCTAGGTCTAGCACCGTAGAAGAAGAAAAAAGAACCGAGGCCAGCCTGAGCCCCACAGCAAGACCTGGAGAGTGTCCTGGGAGACATCCTGGGGAATGTCTTTTGCCGTTCTTTCCTTCCTGTGGCCCCTGAAGCTTGAAGGTGGCTCTGTGATGCAGTGTTGTGTGACTGCTCCTCGGGAGATGTGAACATCTATCTATTCACACCTGGCTGAACACCAGAGACAGACCAAGAACGATCCCATGCAAGTCTGGCTGGGTGAACCAAGGAGTTTCCTGAGCTCACTCACAGGAGTGTTTATAAAGGATCAGGAGATGGAGGGTAGCCCTGAAAGGGCTGCGTCACCAAAAGCTGCACCCCAGCATGAGTAATCACTTCACAAAAGCTGCACAGTGAAATGGAACCCCTCTCAGTTAGCCTTCTCTCTCCTACATACTTAGCACGTGCACACACACACACACACACACACACACACACACACACACACACACACCCCTGGAGACCAGTGAACACAAGCCATGCCAGGGTTACGTACACTGGGGTGAGGGGGTGCGCTGGAGGGAGTCCCAGAATCTCAGGTGAGAGGCTAGTGCGTCTTCCTCCACTCCCAGCTCCTTCGACAGGGGATATTAATATCCCTGACCCTGTCAGAGGGCCTTATGGGTAAAGTCAGCCACTCTGATTTCAAGATGGTAATGGCCGTGTCATACAGAGGACAGAACTCCATACCACTCCACCAGATATATTCTGATAGTCTGGGATGTTTGCTACACCAGAGTGTTCCCTGCACCTCATTCCGCTATATACGTCTTTTTTCGTGTGGACGTGAACACCTAACTGTCCTCTAAGACCCATTTCAAACAGCCTTTTCTCTATGGTGTCCTCCCCACCCCAAATAAACGAGCTTTCTCTATGAGGTCTTGGCTTGTATTACAATTCTCATATAATACCCACATTTTCCGGTACACTGGATTCCTGTAAGGCAAGGGGATATCCTGGGATCTCTTGTGCCTCCCAGGACAATGTTGGACACTGTGCCAAGTGCGTTAGGAAATTTCACTAGTGTTAGTAAATTTTTGTGGAAGAGGCACTATACACCCCCTTCTGGTGCTTTCCGTGAAGGACCCATTGCCCTGTCCTTAGTTCTGCCTCCCTATCTCTTTCCTTCTCCTCCTGTCCAACCTCCCCTACCCCTGACCTGAGGGGGAATCACACCAACCCCCTGAGTCTCACCTGGTTGGGAAGGAAAGAGGAGCAGATCCATCCGGCTCTTTGACCCTTGGTGAGATAACTGGACTAGAAGCCAAAAGAGTTTTACTTTGGCTTGCAATACCAAAAGCATTTTTTTTTCCAGCTCCTCCAAAGTTAGGAGGCTGAGGCAAGCAGATCATGAGTTTAAAGCCAGTCTAGATAACATAATGAGGCACTGTCTTTAAAAAAAAAAATCCTTTGGGCACTAGGGAATGTCCATCAGTATTAGAGCGTTTGTCTCCAATGCATGGGTCTTAGGTTTGAAGAATAAGCCAACTTCAGGGCTGGGGTGTGGCCTCGTGGTAGGTAGAACTCATTCTTAGCATGTTGTAACAGCATCTCTTACCCAGAATTAAAACGTGTGCTATGTGAGTTTGTGTGCGATGGAAATAGATTCTGTTGTAGAATTAATGAGAGGAAAGTCCTGTATTAATTAGTTTTCTCACACCGTGACAAAAATACCCAACACCAGCAACTTAAGGAAGACTTTGCTTTGTCTCCGTGTTGGAGCACTGTGTGCCACGGCAGCGAGGACTCGGCTGGCACAGGAACCAGCTGCTCACAGGGTAGTCAGCAACAAGAGACCAACGTGCCTCTGCAGTTCACTTTCTCCTTCTCAGCCCGGGCCCGGGCCCATGGTGTGGGGTCGCTCACATTCAGAGCGAATCTTCCTCTTTCCACCTCACTTAACCCAGTCCAGAAACTCCCTCGCAGGCATTCCCAGAAATGTGTTTCCTGCTGATGACTAAATATTAACCATCACACTCCCAATAGAAAAGAGTCGTATTTATAATTCTAGCAAAAGAAAGTGCTGGCCCTGGTGGCACGTGACTGACTGTTCGGTGATTTGTTTTAATTTTTAAACTCTTTTTAAATGTGTGTTGATGTTTTTGCCTGCATGAAGGTCTCTGCACTGCCTACATGCCTCTGCCTTCAGGAACCAAAAGAGGGCCTCGGTGCCCTGAGACTGGAGTTACAGATGGTTGTAAGCTACCCTGTAGGTGCTGGGACTAGGGTCCTGGTCCTCTGGATGGGCAGCCGGTGATCTTAATTGCTATGCTGTGTCTCCAGCCCCATCATGCATGCCTCTGAGCCCAGCATTCAAGAGGCAGAGGAAGGCAGATCTCTGTAAGTCTGAGGCCAGCCTGGTTTACAGAGTGAGTTCCAGGACACCCCGGGGCTACCTATTAGTGATCCCTTATCTCAAAAGACAAAAAAGCAAGTAAACATCCTTATCAGAAGCTCCTTTCTTCCTCTCCTCTATTTTCCAAATTGAAAAATTTGCCCATGTTACTAATAAAGTGAGAAATGGTGCATTTTAGTTTTCAAAATTACCTTAGATAGTAAGGCAGAAATGGCTCCAAGTTCAGGGCCCATTGTGCCTCACCCAAGAACCTAGAGACGCCCCATGGCAGCAGCGCAGGCCTCCCTACTCCCAAGCTGCCGAGCGAGCGTCTGTGGCTGCTCCAGTCTGGAAAAGTCGCCTGCGGGTGAGTCGCCTCTGTAGAAGCAGGATCTCACCACCCCCACCCAGCACACCCAGAGTTAACCCTAGCCCTCAAAATTCCCAGAAGGGACTCATGAAGGGGTTTTCCCCAGACAAACAGACACCTCATACATATTTGCCACTTAGCACAGATGTTTGCCTGGGGGTGGGAGTGCTGAGAGACAACGCAGGTACACAACTTTAGGGTAACAGGTAGCCCCAAACAAAGCCAGACAAGCCAGGGCGAGCTAGAACTGGGATGCCCAGGAGGCCTAGATTTATTCTGTGTTCTGAAGTCTTGTCCTTCTGTGTCCGCGTCCGCATCTCACATGGACTGACACTCTCCGCTCCTCCCAGCAGGCGGCGCAGCGGCTCCAGGAGCACCGGGCTAGTGCGAATGTGTTGCCGGTCTGAGTTTCAGCACTTAGCAAGACTGTTGTTTGGCCAGGCGTATTTCCTCTGCTACCCAATTCCAGGAAAACATATGCCCCAACATAAGTGCCCTGCCTACTGCGGGACTCCGGGAGGGCAAAGACTTTATCTTAGCTTCATCCTCGCGTTCTGTGTGCCAAGGGATAGCCAACACAGAAAGGCGCAAATATAGGGATAGGATCAAGGCCTGAAGTGACAATGTTGGACAAGGTCCCAAACCAGAGGCTCTGCGTCCTGTCGGTGCCGAGATTTCCGCCAGCCTTTCCACCTAGCTCGCTCCTTCCTGCCTTAGACCCGGGCAGTCAGGAGGTGAACGCGTCCCTGCCAGGCTGGGCCCAGGGGGATTGAACCTGCGGGGAGGGAGCTGCGCAGCGCGGGACCCCACACGTATTCACCCAGTGGCAGCCAACGGAGGCGATCCGGCCCAACGCCGTCTCCCCCAGGGACAATCCTGGGCTATTTTCTCTGAAGATGTGCTACTGCCTTACCCCTGTGCGAGTTTCTCAGCAGGCACATGTTTACACCTTTACAGTGAGTGACCTCACTCAACGAACACTGCCCGGCTACTGTTCGTGCTGGCGCCGGCAACACGACATAGAACAAAACCAAACCCTACGAAGCAAAGGAACTGGGAGAGGATACTCGCAGCACGAGGGACGCTTGGGGGACCTTCACCTAGGACCTTCACCTCCAGATGAGCAAAAAGCGCGTGAGGCGCTTCTCTAGGGCTGCTGATAAACTTCGGACCCGGCGGGAGGGGCGGGCCGCACCCTGGCTATGCGTGGGGCTCCGGCACGTCCCGCAGGGCAGGTGTGCTCGAAGGTGGCATGTGTTTGTGCAAAGCCGGACCCTGACCCAGGAGCCGGGTTACAGGGCGCGGCACCTAGTTGGAGCTCAGTAAATATTTATGGTGAGAGCGACAAGTAGGGCCCACCTCCCGAAGGAGGAGGAGGAGGAGGAAGAAGGCCAGAGCCCTCCTCAACTCCAGGCTCCTCCCCAGCAGGGTCAGCACCGGACTGGCCGCGGCGTCCTGGCCCGGCGTAATTACAGGCTCTGCCGCCAGGCCTGGCCGTAAAAAACCAGGATGAAACGGCCTGCAAGCCCAGGAAGCTGGGCCGGAGCCGGCAAAGAGCGCCGGGTCCGCAACTTGCCCTGATGCGCAGCCGCAAAGAAAAAAAAAGGGGGGGGGAACCTAACCCCCCGCCCCATCAAATCCTGCAGGCACACAGCCACCCAAGCAAACTACCAAACACTCAGCTTTCAACTTTCCAGCTCCAGGAACGCACTCGAGCCTAATCAAACACCTGCCCGCCAGCTCCAACACAGGCGCAGACGCCGCCAGCCCCTCTCCAGACAGCTGCTGATTCGAGAGGTGAATTCCTGCGAGGTTGTTTACATGGAGCGGGGGAGGGGATCTGAGCCTGGTACTGAGGTCCTACCGACGGGAAGACCCAAGACTGAGCCTACCACAGCGGCCCAAACTACCCCGACTCCAGCCCACCCCCGCTGCACGCCCAAACACGTTTCTCCTCTTCTTCACACACTGTTCACAAACATTAGCATACGTATGTCAGGCGTTTCACACGCTTCCGCACACACTCACAAGTGTCTTTACACCTACCTTGCCACATTTACACACGCATTTATTTACACACGCCATATGTACATGTGTGGGTTAGTTTGTCACCCTCCGTGACCATATTCCCACAGTCCATCTGCAAGAGCCCATTCGCCCGAGACACGCGTGAGACAAACAGGTCATTAGTGTACTTTGGCTCTATTAAAAAATTAAGAAGAGACCCCCTCGTGAGCCCAAGGGTCCTATCTGTTCCTCTCGCACAAAGTACGGATGGACTGAGGCGCCCTTAGCCCTGGCCGCACACGTTACACACTTGATCACACACAGCGTCGCACTTTATTCCCGGCATCTAAGCGATGACACAATCTCTTGAACAAAGACAACATTGACAAACCCAACAAAAACAAACAGCCGCGTCTGTGTGGGGAGGGGCAGCCAAGCGCAGAGTCTGGGCATGGAGGGGTTGCGGGAGGGGGTGCGGATAGCGAGAGAGCGTGAGAAGGCGAACGCGCAGGCCTGAGTGTGAATCTCGGGAAAGGTGTGGGTATATCCCCCAACCTCGCACCCTGGCAAGATTGGCGCCCCGCGCTGCAAAGCCAGGTCCTGAAGCCGCTGGTTCCCAGACCCACACGTGTGAGTTCCTCCCTTCCCCAGCTTGCGTCTGCGCCCAGTCCCACAAAGCCTACAGAGCCTCACACAGACGTGTCCCCGTCGTCCCCCCCACCCCACCCCCCGTAAGCGAACACGCAGCTATGGAGAGATCTGTGCAGACCCCGGAGCGCGCTCCGTCCCTGGGGCGCGGGAGGCGCCCCCTCCTCCCCTCCCCGAGCGTTTTCCCTTCCTCCACCTCCCCAGCCACCAAGCCCTGGGGCAGCGCGCGCCGGGCGGGGCGGGGGCGGGGCGGGTGTCGGGCGGGGCGCCGGCCCAAAAGGCGGAGTCGAGCAGTGAAGAGGCCAGATTTGTGATCGCGGTGCCTACTGTACCGTGGAGAAGCCAGTGGGAACCCTGTACTGCAGAGCTCTCGTCCCGGCCTGGCCCGGCCCGGCCCCA
This sequence comes from Peromyscus californicus insignis, assembly GCF_007827085.1. NCBI lineage: Eukaryota > Metazoa > Chordata > Mammalia > Rodentia > Cricetidae > Peromyscus > Peromyscus californicus. The sequence goes on along the minus strand of NW_026294617.1, from coordinate 68,839,812 downwards.
CGCTATGGAGTTCCTTTGGGCCCCTCTCTTGGGGCTGTGCTGCAGTCTGGCCGCTGCTGACCGTCACATCGTCTTCTGGAACAGTTCAAATCCCAAGTAAGCCCCGAGACTCCCTCTGGCAGCCTGGGCGCCCGGTTGGCAATGCTTTTCCTCAGGGTAACTGTCCCGGCCACCCCCTGGCCTGAGCCTAGGGGAGGTGGCCAGGGGTGGGAAGGATTCTGTAGCGTCCCACCTCCGTCTTTACCTTCCCTTAGTAACTGGCAGTACCCGACCCTGGCAGAAACCTGCTCATGCCTACTTGCAGAGGCGCTATTTCAGCCCTTCTCTTCCTGCCCTCTGGCATCCCATTACTCCAAAGTAAGGATCTCAGGACGAGCGTTCTTACCTTGAGAATGTAACTTCGGCCCTGGCCTCCAGGGCTCTTAAGTCTCCCCATGAAACTTCTGTGCCCTCTCTTTTTGTGTGTCGCATGAGCATTTGTGTGACGACAGGCACCTATTGACATCAAGAGTCAACACAGTGCTCAGAGTGGCCCTGGAAAGACTCTTAGTAGGGATCTAGGTTTCGGGTATCAGGTATAAACACATTCTGTGTTTAAGATGACCCTGCAGAGTGGCCCCCAGGATTTTTTGGGGGTGGCATAAATTAGGCACATGCTGTGCATGGATAGACCGAGGGAGTGGCCAAGGTGGTCACACTAGGGAACTGGTGAGGGGAGTGTCCCTGGAAAGCCTGGGGAGGAGCAGAGGGGGTTTCACTGGGCTACAAAGGGCTGTGACAGGAAGGAGGCAATTTCTCCTGGGCAGGTTTTAGGGCTACGAAGCAAATGGTCTTGGGAGGAAGACACTGCCAGACCCTTTGTTCTTGCCCTTGAGTTTCCTCAAGTTGTGAGAACAGTATTTGGGCAAAACCTAAGAGGGGGGCATGGTGGAACAGGGGCAAAGGGCCTAGCCCCCGAGGGGTGGGGGCACAAAATACCACCAGAGCACTCCCACACCCAGTGTGCCTACTTCCCCCTTCCCTGAGCTAGATGCCATGCCGGTCTCCTCTGGCATTGTGGCATTGCCTATTGAGGGTCTGTTGTCTAGGGCATGTCGGAGGGCAGCATAGAACCAGCTGCCAACCCTAAGGGCAATGTCTTCCTGGCCCCGGGCTGCTACGTCAGCCCAGCCAGCCCTGGATCCTACCCCTTGCCTCCCTGACCTAGTCCTGTCCTAGTAGTGGGAAAGAGCAAAGTCCCTGTTATGTCCATGCCAGGTGTTGGCTGAAGGAGGAGGAGGGGACAGGAAGCCATGAGTAGGGAGGGGGGAACTCTGGCCTTTTCCGTTCCCAAGCTCCCAGGTTTCCTCTCTTTCAGGAAGGAGCCTCTTCCTTGCCCCCCTCCCTGTCTTCTCCACCACCAATGTCGCCCCCCCTTCCAGACGGAGATTAGGTGTCACAGGCAGGCTATGTAGAGGGGGTAGTCCCCTTAGAAGTATATCCCACTAAGAATAGCTTCAGGCCTGTCCCTCTGGACACGGACACACACACACACATTCCCTGTCTTATTTACAGCTACAGGAAAGCCGGTCTAGAGTAGAGGTCATGGGCGGTCTAGCCAGGCCCAACTTGGAAGAAGAGATGAGGTGGCAGTGAGCAGGGCGGGTGCAGGGTTGGCACAGGTGACTCAGGGTGGTGGGCATTAGCCCTGCAGTCTCCAGGCTCCAGGCAGAGGCAGGTGTGAGCTGCCTCTGTGAGCTCCAGGCTCAAGAGAAGGGTGTGAGCTGGGTTCCCATGGTCCTGGAGAGACAGCTACTCCGGCTGTTCAGACTCCTCTGCTCCCTTTGCCCAGAGACCAGCACTGAGGCAAAACCAGTCCTGGGCTGTCCTGGGGTCCAGGGGGGCTGCTTACATTTGACAAGGTGAATTTTCACAGGCTCTCAAGAGTGCCTGGGCGGGTAGCAGAGGTGGATTGAGGCATGAGTCAGTGCCCATCACGGGAATGGGGGAAAGACGCCAGGCCCAGAGCTGAAATACCTGTTCTGAAATGGCTTCTATGTTTATCTCTCCAGAGAGGAATTTTAAAAGCCTCTCCCTCTGCTTCTCTCTCTTTTCCCCAGGGTGGGGGAGGGGCCTGGTAGGCCCAGTTCTCGAGGCTGCAAGCTGTTGCAAGGCCAGGCCTCTAAAGGGTCATGATGACTGGGTCGTGGGTGGCCACCACGGAACCCCACCATCACCATGGGCACCACCCGTGCCGAGGACTTGGATTTAAAGCAAATTGGCAGGCAGCTCTGCTGAGCCTCTCCCTGGCATTGCTTGGGAGAATTCAGAGAAGCTGGCTGGCTGTCAGTGGGAGGTGGGGAGCACTTCGCCACCGCTAAGGACCCTACCCAGGCTGGAGCCAGGTGTCTGGAGCTCAGGGGGAGGGGCTGGTGGGCAGTCAGGCTGGAGCCTGCGGGGCTTGGGGGGGGGGGGAGTGACTGGGGGAGGGGAGCTGGCTCCACCTGGGGAGAAGGGAAAGGCAGAGACAGTCTCAGGTCTAAACTGTACCATTTCATCAGGGGAAGGTGGAATTGTGACTCTTGGAGATAAAAAAAGACGGGGATGTTTGGGGGTGCTCTGAGGAAATGGGACAAGGCGATCAGGGCATACACTTGAGTAACAAGAAAGGAAGATTTGTGTAAACTGGTAAGAATGGTCTTACTCTCTGCGAGTCTGGGTTTGGACCAGGGCCTGGGTCCTGAAGTGGAAATCTGAGAGAGACTCGGTGTGAGGGGCAGGACAGGCCGAGATAAGCGAAGAAAGGGATGCGATGAGGGCTCAGCAGCGTGGTAGAGAGAGAGGGACCTTGGCTCCCACATGCAGAACGGGCCAGACTGTAGTTTCCTGGCATTTAAAGAAGACCTGGGGAAACAGAACAGTGAGCGAGCTGCAGAAATACTGAGGACCTGTCTATCCTTGGGCAGATACCTGGGGCGTTCTAGAAGGTACTTTGGTACCTGAGAGGTGCTTAGTGGGTGTTACTTGGAGAATGAGTAGGAGATGGTAGTGAGGGAATGAGTGAAGGTGGCAGAGAAAGATGATCAGTAAATACGGGAGTTAAGATATTGCAAAAGAATCTTTGGGGCTCCAGTATGGAATGTAAGGGATGATGTGACCAGTTGGAAGAAGCTTCAGGCTCTGGTCTGACTTCCGCTTCCTCCTGCTTTGCATGGGCCCAGGTTCCGGGAGGAGGACTACACTGTACATGTGCGGCTGAATGACTACCTGGACATCATCTGCCCGCATTATGAGGACGACTCCGTGGCAGACGCCGCCATGGAGCGGTATACATTGTACATGGTGGAGCATGAGGAGTATGTGGCGTGCCAACCCCAGTCCAAGGACCAGGTCCGTTGGAAGTGCAACCAGCCCAGTGCCAAGCATGGCCCAGAGAAGCTGTCGGAGAAATTCCAGCGCTTCACACCTTTCACCTTGGGCAAGGAGTTCAAGGAAGGACATAGCTACTACTACATCTGTGAGTACGCAAGGGACAGGTCACAGAGCACTGGTGGCCGGCCGCATGCGCTTGGCTGCTTATTTAGTGGAGAGCCAAGTAGTAGCCCAGAGCCCCCCAGCCCTTCCAAGTCTAAACTCAGTTTTCTCTAATTCATAGCACAGATGTGGAACGAGCTTCAGGTGTGTCCCAGACACTCTGGCACATGGACACAACATAACTAAAACACCCCTGGCCCCTGTCCTCAAGGAAGCTGGGAAGGAACCCAGATAAATCGTCAGGCCAATAGAAGAGTGTGATGTGACAGACATGAACACAGGGCACTTGGGGAAATGACCTGTGCCCCTGCCAAAGACAGAAAAGACTGAGGTTGGGGTGACAAGGACAGGTGGCACATTCCCAAAGGGAGCATGACCGCTTCTGGAGCTCCCGGGATGAGAGGCATACAAGAAATAGAGTGATGGGCTTGGACGGTGGCTAAGACAGATTCTTGGAGCCCAAACACTAGTAGGAGTTTAGACTTTCTCCTGAGGGTAGCAGAAACCCATCGATGAATCCTGAGCGTTACAAGGTCTGGGCTTTGTGAAGGCTAGATCCAGTGCTTATTCTCTGGGTGAGTCTAGGCCAGCATGGTAGAAAATGGCCCAGGGAAAGGGAAATTACACTGTGAACACCTCATCCAACTTCAGGCTGGGAGTCATGAAAGATGGAATGTGTGGAAGGGACACGCTCCACGTTCCTGTCACTACCACTGCTAAAGTTGAGTGCTATTCCAGAGAATGAGAGATGGGACTGAACATTGATCAGAAAGTAGGCAAAAACTGAAGATAAATATCAAGGCTAGGCTAGGCACAGTGGCTCACACCTATAATCCTGGCACTCAGGAGACTGAGATAGGAGGATTGGTGTGATTTAGGGGCAGCCTGGGCTACAGACAAAGTTTCAGGTCAGTGTGGGCTACAGTGAGACCATGCCTAAAAAAATTGGGGTAGGGACTGGATGGTGGTGGCACATGCCTTTAATCCCAGCACTCGGGAGGCAGAGACAGGTGGATCTCTGTGAATTCGAGGCCAGCCTGGTCTACAGAGGGAGTTCCAGGACAGCCAGGGCTATACACAGAAAAACTCTGTCTCAAAAAAAACAAAGCAAAACAAACAAACAAACAAGTAAATAAATAAATAGCAGTTACTGCACAAACCTGACAACCTAAATTCTGTCCAGAACCCACATCAAAAGTCAGATACAGTGGCCTGCATCTGTAATCCCAGCACTCCTGTGGGGCGATGGAAGGCAGGAACAAGAAATTAGCCTTGCTGGGCTGTGGTGGTCCAAGCCTTTAACTCCAGCACTTGAGAGGCAGAGACATGTGTATCTCTGAGTTTGAGACCAGCCTGGTCTGTATAGTCAATCTCAGGACTGCAGGGGCTTTGTAGAGAGACCCTGCCCCCCCAAAAAAATATATATACATAAAAAAGAAAGAAAGAAAAGAAGAAAATCAGCCTTATCAAGCAAGCAGTGCAGAGGCAAGATGGAAGGCCAGAACCGACTCCCAATGTTTGTGTCCTGTCTTTCCCACGTGTGCCACGGCGTACACTAAAGAAGAAGAAAGAACAATTTAAAAGTAAATAAAATTTATTTATTGGTTGGGTATGGTGTTGAGTGCTTTTATCCAGCGCTCAGGAGGCAGAGGCAGGTACATTTTTGTGAATTTGAAGCTAGCCTGGTCTACATAATAAGTTCCAAGGCAGCCAATGCCACATAGTGAAATCTTGTTTTAAATAAATTAAAAAAAAAAAAATAAAGTAAACAGGGCACTGAGGAAGCAGAGTCAGATTTGAGTTCATATCTTCTATCAAAGGCCCTTTCCTTAACATCCTTTGGATTTATTTTACAGCCAAACCTATCTACCATCAAGAAAACCAGTGCTTGAAGCTGAAGGTGACGGTCAATGGCAAAATCAGTGAGTGTCAGGCCCCGTGGATGCCTCCTTCCACCCATGCTGAGCTTGGTCCAGCGGTCTGGGAGGGGGCGGAAGTTGCCTCTCCGCCTCCCATGGCAATACCTCATCTCCTACCATTTTTATCTTTCAGCTCACAGTCCTCAGGCCCACGCCAATTCACAGGAGAAGAGGCTTCCAGCAGGTAGGGAGCTAGAGCCAGTTGGGCCAGGGTCACAGGAAGGGGGTTTCTAAAGCCACCCAGGGCCTGGCGCCGTCCTGTTGGGTGGAGGCCGGTGCCAGTAGCGGGCCCCTCACCTGTCGGTCTTTGCCTCCTCACCCCGCAGATGACCCCGAGGTTCGGGTCCTGCACAGCGTGGGAGACAGCGCTGCTCCTCGCCTCTTCCCGCTGGTCTGGGCTGTGCTGCTCCTGGCGCTGCTGCTCCTGCAGACCCAGTGAAGGTGTGTGCTTCACCGGGCTCAAGGATTGCCACTGGGCTGAGGGGCGGGGACAAGCACCCCGAAGCTCCAGCCCCGGGAACCACTCCCACCCCATGCACAAGCTGCCACCCTGAAGCCTCAGAAGGTTCAGTATTAAGGGTTTCAACCCAAAGGAGTTCAACCCGCCTGACTGTGCCGTTCCTGCCTCCACTTCAGAGGGACGGAGAAGGAAGTGGGGAAGGTCCTTTCCCTGCGATTTCTACCTTTAAGCCAAAGACACAGGCTGTGCAGGCCGGCCTGGCCCATTTCGAGGGCCCAGTGGGAGATGAGCTGGAAGGGCCTGAGGTCATGTAGTTGGACGCTAAAGACGCCCTTCCCCGAGGAAGCCATGATGTCCAGATGAACTGACTGAAGGAAATGCTTGAGACAGCTTCCTGCGTGGGAGCCAGGTACAGGAGAGGCAGCATGCTTGGGCTGACCCAGCATCTCTGCAAGATTTCCACCTGCTGAACTGCCAGAGAGGTTCGTAGCCAGGCACTGACTGCATCCTCCCCATCCTTCGGGCAGCATTCCCTGGAGCTGTGCCAACATGAGGACTATGCTGTTCAGAGTAGAGCTGTAAGGGCAGTGCCCTTGTGTACAGTCTGTGTAGTGTAGCCTACAGGGCAGGGCCCACATGTACAGTGTCTGTAGATAAACGTGCTGTGTCTGCTCATTTCTACAACTGGAGTTTTTTTATACCGTGTTCTTGGACTCATAATAAAGTAATGTTTTTGTTTTTTTGGACGTGTTTTTCTGCCCCTCTATGTCGATGTATGATCACAGAGTCCCTACTCGTGTATTGGGCTCAGCGCCACCTCAGAAGCAACCGGGGCTGGTGTGGTGCACACCTGTAACCCCAGCTACTCTTGTGGCTGAGCTGGGAAGACAGCAAATTTAAGATAAGCATGGACAACTCAGACCTTGCCTCAAAAGCAAAAATGAGGGGCTGGGAATGCACCTCAAGAAGTAGAGTGCTAACCTAATATGTGTAAGCCTTGGGTCCAATCCTCAGCAGCGCAAAGTCTAAGTAGCCAGGCATGGCTTGGGTCATGTCTGTAATCCCAGTACTCAGACAGTTGAGCAAGAAGATTGCCAAAATTTCAGTGCCAGCCTGGGCTACAGTGTGAGACCTTATCTCACAAAATAAATAAGTAAAAGACAAAACATAGTAAATGGCTAGGATGGGGGGGGGGGAGGTGTAAGACACAACTTGGTTTTTTTTTTTTTATTTATTTACTTATTTATTGTTGTTGTTGTTTTCGAGACAGAGTTTCTCTGTGTAGCTTTGGAGCTTGTCCTGGATCTCGCTCTGTAGACCAGGCTGGCCTCGAACTCACAGAGATCCGCCTGCTTCTGGCTCCCAAGTGCAGGGATTAAAGGCGTGCACCCCCATCACCGCCGCCCCGCTTGGTTTTAATTTCTTTCTCTTTCTAAAAAATACATGCTTCTTACCAGGCCAAAGGGAGGGTGTTTCCTCCTCTGGGGTCTGCAGGAGAATTCCCTATAGTAGTGAGCTGGCTTCCTCACCGCGCGCCCCATTCTGTACGTTCGCTCTTCCTGTCCAACCTCTCATCCCACTCATCAGCCTCAAGCGCGGGGCTCTGGCATACCATACAGGTACTCATGCTGTCTGGGTGAGTCAGGGAGCTGGATGCCAGCTTGTGCACAGCCCCACCAGCAGAGCTGCGTGGGAGGCTGCGAGGGAAAGTTCCCAGCAGCAAGTGTGTTGGAACAGGGGGCCAGGGGTAGGACTGTCCATGGATAGGGCAGGTTGTGCAAGGGCGGGCATCTGAAGGAAGATGGCAACTCCTGTCAATACCTGCTGTTTAGGGGACAGGCTAACAAGGTTTCAATAACCTCCAGGGCAAACCTCCCAAAGCTGAGGAACCAAGGCTCTGATAGGGAGCGGTGAATAGGAGGAGCGCTGAAGACGGGGTGAGACTGAATTTGTTGTTTGCCTTCTTGCATACAAGGACAGGAAGAAACACAGAAGTTGAGGCGGGTGGTCTAGATGACCCAAAGAGTGAGCAGCGTGTGGGGAGGGGCCCTGTCGGGGACAAATGCACGGTCCCTACTAAAACCATGGAGCGCACTCCGAAGGGGAGGCTCAGGAACCCAGCCGGCACGCAGCAGCCAAGCACCCGCCAGCACGCAGCGCGGCTGCGGCAGGGGCCCCAGTTCCGGTGCCGTTCTGGCGAGGGCGGGTTCCGGCGCCGTTCGGCGGGAGGGGCGGGGCTTCGCGGCCGCCGGCTCTGGGCCCGAAGAGCTAGTGCACAGTCCTGGGCGAGGGAACCGACTCGGTGGGATGGAGGCGGGCGGCGTGGCAGACTCTTTCCTTTCCGGTGCCTGCGTGCTCTTCACCCTGGGCATGTTCTCCACTGGCCTGTGAGAGCGCGGAGGGACTGGGCTGGGGAGAGGACTAGGAAATCAGGGAAGTGGTAGGAAAGTGGTCAAGAGACGTGGCTCCAATTCCGGGCTGCATCTGGAACCCAGAATGAAAGTGGAGGAGAGTTGGGTGATCTGGGGTGCTAAGGCGAGGCTGGCCCCTCGGCCTGAGTCGGGGAGATCTGCTTGTCGTTCAGGGTGGGTGACAAGCACTGAGGAATCGTCTACCCATTCCTAACAATTCCCTTTGGGTCCCCTTCCAGCTCGGACCTCAGGCACATGCAGAGGACACGGAGCGTGGACAGCATCCAGTTCCTGCCTTTTCTCACCACGGATGTCAAGTGAGAGTATCGTTGGCTGTGATGGGAAAGGCTGAGGGAGGCACAAGAGGTCCCTGGGGACCCCCTGCCACACTCAGCCCCTTGGACCATAATCCCCTCCTCTCACAGCAACCTGGGCTGGCTGAGTTATGGAGTCTTGAAGGGAGATGGGACCCTCATCATCGTCAATACCGTGGGGGCTGTGCTTCAGACTCTTTATATCCTGACATATCTGCACTACAGTCCTCAGAAGGTAGAGGCCCTCCCTCGCACCCACCTCAGCAGCACGGCCATGTTAGCAGAGCAGACAGTTTCCTGGAAGACTAGTAGGGTGGCATTACTTCCTTTTCCTAGAAGGTACTTCTGGTTCTCCTTCCCATGAGGCTAAACCTACAAAAAGCACACATGGCCACCCACCCTCCCCTTGCTCACAAGCCTGGTGGTGGCTTACCTGGCCTGAGGGTATCAGTGCTAACCCATTCTCTCCACAGGCTGGGGAGAGAGGGCTCTGCTGTCTCTGATGGTTCCTTTAGAGTTAGAGCCAGGGCCAGTGGCTAAGAATGGCCATTAGCTCTGCTTTCCCACTCAATCACGACTTCCCGTGTATGTGAGGCTCACAAGAAAAGGGGAGGGAGAAAAAGGTAATTTTCCCTTCCCTGGAGACCTCCAGTGTTGTGTGAATGAGACCTCCTTCAAGTCATTGGTGAAATAGAGACTGACGTGAAGGCTGGGATAAAAGTTGATTTCCCCATTAGAGCATGGACGAAGGCAGGATGCAGCAATCCCCCGCAGAGAAATGAGTGTTCTGGTACAGATGCAAGTAAGACGCTTCTCCCCTGCAGCATGCTGTGCTCCTGCAGACCGCAGCCCTGCTGGGGGTCCTGCTCCTGGGTTATGGCTACTTTTGGCTTCTGGTGCCAGACCTTGAGGCCCGGCTCCAGCAGCTAGGCCTCTTCTGCAGCGTCTTTACCATCAGCATGTACCTCTCACCATTGGCTGACCTGGTGAGTGGGGTGGCCAAGAGGTAGGGGAGATCAGGGCTAGGCTCCCTTAGCCAGAGACTGGCTAATGCTCCAGAGGAAAATAGATCCAGCTCCTGGAAGGAGGCCAGACAAGGTGGGTGAGTGGGATGCAGGAGAGGGCTGGGGTGAAAGATCAGAGGGATCTTTCAGAGGGATCTTTCAGAGGATATTCTTAGGCAAGGTGTAGGAATGGTACTATGCACCTGAACCAGGAGTGTTTTTGCCACAGGCCAAGATCATTCAGACTAAATCGACCCAGCGTCTCTCTTTCTCACTCACCATTGCCACCCTCCTTTCCTCCACCTCCTGGTCCATCTACGGGTTTCGACTCAGAGACCCTTACATCACGGTAAGAAGATCCTGAACGGGACGGCGAGTCTCCAAAGCAGAAACTAGTTCCTGTCTTTATAGCAGCTTTTTGGTTGCAGGTACCCAACCTTCCAGGAATCCTCACCAGCTTGATCCGCCTTGGGCTTTTCTGCAAGTACCCCGCAGAGCATGACAGGAAATACCGACTTCTGCAGACCTGACCACAGCCATCTTAGGGCCAACGTGATACCAAAAAGAGCTCTTGTTTCTGCTGGTCCTCCTGACCAATTCCATGGATGCAATGGGTTGTGAGAAAAAAAGCTGATTTTGAAAATAGAGGGATCAAGGAAAGACCTTTACGTAGATCGGATGGGACCTATGGGATGAAATCACATTTTTTAAAGAGATGATCTTTTCTCATTTTGGAGGCTGAGGTGGTATCTTTAGAATGTGCCCTAAAATAAACTGTTCCCTGCCCCTGCCTGCAGGCCTTGTGCATTCTTCCTGACCTGATAGGAGGTGGGTCTAGTGACTGACATCGAGGATTGGCTCAGAAAAGGTATTCGACTGACCGTTAAGTCACAAAGACCTGGAAGACCTTTTAAAAAGAAAAAAAACTTCAAGGTTATTAAAAAAAAATGGAAGTTAGGTATACATACTTCTTGCCCAGCTTTGTGTGGGAAGCCTACAATCTCAGCATTTAAGAGTTTGAGGCAGAGCCGGGTGGGGGTGGTGACTAACCACCTTTAACCTCAACACTCAGGAGGCAGAGGCAGGCAGATCTCTGACTTTGAGGCTAGCCTGGTCTACAGATTGAGTTCCAGGACAGCCAGGGCTACCCAGAGAAACCCTGTCTCGAAAAACAAAGAGGTTGAGGCAGGAGGACCACAAGGTTGAGGGCAGCCTGGGAACATGGCAAGTTGTAGGCTAAGTCAGACTACTCAGTAAAACCATCTAAACAAATAAACAAAACAGGTTTGGGATGTAGCTCCGCTGAGGGCCGGCAGGTTCGATCCCCAGCACCTCATAATCTAGTCATGGTAGTTTAGTGTGTTAATTAGAGGAGATGAGAGGTAGAGAACCAAGAGCATCCTCAGCCATATGCCTGGGTTCGAGGCCAGTCTGGGACCCATGAGATCCTATTTCAAAAAAAAAAAAAAGTGAAGACAGAACACCACCAAAACGCAAGGCTAAAAGCCTGGGAAGATGGCTCTCCCGCCTCGCACTTCTTGACTTCTGGTACACAGAATCCCCAGTACTTATCCTCCATACTCAAACTAAGCAAGGCTAGAAAATAAAAACTGCACTTTAATGGGGAATGAGCAAGGATGTCGGGACAGGAATGGGTGAAGGTGTCAGAAGCGTAGCCCCCTGCGGGTTAAGTCCGCTCGAGCCTCCAGGATCTGGCTCTGCAACTCTTGGGCGGCGTCCTCACAGTCGTGAAACGTGGCCACGCGATAGCCCACAGTGCCCAGGGCATAGCAACCAGCGGACACCAGCAGGTAGGCAGGCAGTGGCCACAGAACCTCCTGGTAAGGGAAAGGCAGCTCCAGGCCCAGAGCTCCCATGGTCAGGGCAGCCCAGGCAGAGCCCAGGAGCGCCAGTCCCCAAAGCCACTGGGTTAACTTCGTCATGGTCGCTGCAAAGAGAGAAATCAAGGCTAGAGATCCTTTCTACCATTACCCGCTCTGCCTCTGACACTCACTCCCAGTCAGTGCCACCCCCTTTCACCTTTCCACTCAGCCCGCCACCCAAGCGTACCTCTGGGCGTCGCGCTGACTTCACGGTCCGCATCAGCGTCGGAAGTCCTCTTCTACTACCTCCCTTCCTCCGCACTGCCTTCTGGGAACTGTAGTTCTCAGCACAAAGCCTGGGGAACTTCCGGTCGCGCTCTGGTCCGGGAAGGTTGCAGAGCCCTCCTCGGATATCGCCGGCTAAGAGTTTTTGCGCTGCTTTTTCTGGGGACCCAGACCTAAACTGGATAGACTTGTGGAAAGTCTTGAGAATACACTAAAACATTGCAGTAAGAGAGGAATGTCATATCGTCTGTGGTGATACATTGCTTGTACTCTTAGTAAAATGTGCCTGAAGATCAGAGGACAGAACAAGCCGCTAGTTGAAACATAGAGGCCAGGCAGTGGCGGCACACACCTTTAATCTCGGGAGGCAGAGGCAGAACCGTCTGGATCTCTGTGAGTTCAAGGCCACGCTGGGCTACACGAGATTACTCTAAAAAAGAAACAGAGCCAGGCAGTGGTGGCACACACCTTTAATTCCAGCACTTGGGATCACACACCTTTAATCCCAGCACTAAGAAGGTTGAAACAGGAAGTGATATGGCTGGGCAGAGAAAGGAATAGAAGGCAGGAGGAGGCAGGAACTCTGGCTCCCACTTTCAGGCTGAGGAGTTGGTGAGGTAAGAGGTGGTGGCTGTGGCTTGCTCTGCTTCTCTGATCTTTCAGTTTTCACCCTGATATCTGGCTTCGGGTTTTTATTACAAGACTGATTAGGATTCGTGCAACAGTGGTCCCCCTTAAACTCAGTTCTCCAGCGCAGATACCCCACTCATTCAGTTATTCAAGCGTTACTCCAACACTCCCACCAAACACTGGAGATGCCCATGCCGCCTCACACCTGCTAGGCGAGTACTCTACCACTGAGCCCTTTTTATTTTGAAACAGGATTTTACTAAGTACTCAGGATGAACTTGAACTCCAGTTTGAGACCCTGTCTGAGAAACAGGCTGGTCATGGTCAGAATGGCACGTACTTAAGATTCCAGAGCAACTCCACAAAAGAAGAAAGAGGAGCATTGCAGAGTAAGATAAAGGGTTGGCTTTAGAATTCCAACTTAAATAAAACAAGAGGGGTTTTTGTTTGATTGCTTTGGTTTGTTTGGGTTTAAAGTCTGTATGTGTGCATATGTGTGTCTGTGTGAGCATATGCTATGTACATTCAGGTGCCTGCAGAGGCCAGAAGAGGATATCAGATCCCCTGAGCTGGAGTTACAGGCAGTTGTGAGCTGTGTAACATCGGTGCTGGGAACCAAACTCAGGTCCTTTGGAAGAGCAGCAAGTGTACTTAACTGCTGAGCCTTCTCTCCAGCCTGGGTTCTGTTTTGCTTTGCTTTGAGACAGAGTCTAGGACTCCAGGCCGGCCTAGAGCATGGTGTGTGGCTGAGAATGACAATGAACTCTTGATACTCCCGCTTCTGCTTTCCAAGGGCTGGATCACAGGCACATGTCACCAAACCCAGCTGGAAGCAGTTCTGTTGGCTTCAAGGTCAGCAGAAGAGTAAGTGAAGGAATCCAGAAGTTCTAAGCCAGGAAAGATGGGACATACCTAAAATATCAAGACTCGGGAGACAGGAGGATTACTCCAAGTTCAAGGCCAACGTCAGTGACATAAGGAAGATCCTGTTTTTTTTTTTTTTTTTTTTTAAGAAATCTGGTCTGAGTGGATTGAAGGTCCACTTAGAAACTCCAAAGTAAAGAAAAAGGTAGACTGTAATGTTCAAAGATCCACTGTTCAAAGCTTTGTACCTGGATTTGGAAATCCAGACTACTTTGGTATGTCAAAAAGTAATCTATAGGGCTGGAGAGAGAGCTCAGCAGTTAAGAACACTGGCTGCTCTTCCAGAGGACCCCATGGGCTCTATTCACAGCACCCTTATGATGCCTTCAACACTCTAACTCCAGTTCCAGAGGATCTGGTGCCCTCTTAGTACACAGACATACATACAGGCAAAACACCCATACATATAAAATAAAATAGAAACTGTTGTGGAATATTCCTTTACACTGTGTGAAGATGTATCACTGTGATTGGTCTAATAAAAAGCGAAACTGCCAATAACTAGGCAGGAGGTATAGGTGGGACTTCTGGACAGAGAGAGCTCTGGGAAGAAAAAAGACAGCGTTGCCAGCCAGAAGCAGAGAGAGAGCAAAACATGGGGGAAGAGAGGTAAGAGCCACGAGTCACGTGGCAACGTGTAGATGAATAAAAATGGGTTATTTTAAGTTATAAGAGCTAGTGGGACAAGCATAAGCCATAGGCTGAGCTTTCATAATAATCATAAGTCTCCATGTCATTTTTTTGTGAGCTGGCAGCCCAAAGAAAACACTGACTACAAGAAACAAAACCAAAACACCTCATTTTCTCAAAGCCTTCACTGTTTATCAGCAATTATTATTTAAAAAAAAAAAAAAGAAAGAAAAATAAAGTAATCCACATACTCAGACTACCAGGCAAGAATAGGATGTGCCATTTCCATCAACTGACTTCAAATAGCAAAGCTGTAGTTTGTGAGTAAAAGGGGAATTTCTCAGCCCTGTGTCCTTGAAGCTGATCAGCAAAGCAGATTTTACAGAGTGACACTCTTAGCCCAAGTTCCTGATTCATCCTCAAAACTTTTTGTTTGTTTTTGTTTTTTAAGATGGGATTTCTCGGTGTAGCCTTGACTGTCCTGGAACTCACTCTGTAGACCAGGCTGGCCTCAAAATCTAGAGTTCTACCTGCCTCTGTCTCCCAAGTGTGCCACCACCACCTGGCCTCAAAACTTAATTTTTTTTTGGGTGGGGGGTGGGGTTTTGAGACAGGATCTCACTGTGTGACTCTGGCTGTCCTTGATCTCGCTCTGTAGACCAGGTTGGCCTCAAACTCACAGAGATCCCTCTGCCTCTGCCTCCCAAGTGCTGGGATTAAAGGCATATGCCACCCGGCTAATTTTTTTAAGTTTTGAGAGCATAATTATATCACACACACACACACCCCGCATTTCCTTTCTACAACCCCTCCCTTGCTCTCTTTCAAATGCATGGCCTCTTTTTAATTCTTTTAGATTTGTATTCCATGTGTCTATGTGTATCAATGTTATGCCTGTATGTACTTGTACACCGTGTGTGTGTGTGTGTGTGTGTGTGTGTGTGTGTGTGTGCGTGTGTGTGTACATTCCTGAATATATAAATACAACCTGTTCAGTCAATATAATGTTATTTGTATGTTTTTAGGGCTGATCATTTGACATGCTCTTCTGGGGAAGACTGTTTCTCCTGTTCCTCTAAGATTCCTTAATCGCCTGTAGTTCTTTGTCTGGGTTGAGACCTCACGAGCTTCCTCCTTCATGCCTGTTGGTGTGGTCCTGGTTAGGCAGCCCTGTTGGTGAGACTTCATGCACGTAGCTTCTCAGACATTTCTAGGCGATGAAATCTCACAGCTGATTCACTGATCCTCTGGCTCTCCTCAGCTTTCTCTCCTCAAAATTTCCTTTCCTTTCTTTCTTTTTTTTTTTTCCTCTCTAAAGTTTTCTTAAATAGCCTTGCTTTGTAGCTCTGACTGGGCTGGCCTGATACTCATTATGTATCCTAGGCTAGCACTATTTACATTCCTTCTGAGCTCAGTTTTCACACTAATAATGATGCAAAATTTGATTATTAATTTAGCTAAAAATTAGAATACATTTAAATTAAAAAGGTAAGATAGGGAACTATGTTAGGAAAATGAGGATTAGTGACATTTAAATCCTTATTCGATGGCATGCAGTCTCTTAGGAGACCATGCCAGCAGCACAAAGTCCTGGTTTCAATCCCCAACATCACCAAAAAAATGAAAAATAAAAGAAACTGGAAGGAAGGAAAAAAATCATACAATCATATTTTATCTAGAAAAATAGGTAAGGGGCTGGAGAGATGGCTCAGTGGTTAAGAGCACTGACTGCTCTTCCAGAGGACCCAGGTTCAATTCCCCGTCACCCACATGGCAGCTAACAACTGTCTGTAACTCCAGTTCCAGGGGATCTGACACCCTCACACAGACATTCATGTAGGCAAAACACCAATGCAATGAAATAATAATAGATAAATAATTTTTTTAAAAAAAAGAAAAATATAGGCAAATCTTAGAAGCAGCAGCTTCCGGCTGAGAATGTTGATGTGGAGAAACAGGAATACAGGGAAGTGAGAAGGGAGAACGGTTTTCATCAGATGCTTGTAGAACTGATTGGCTTTTAAAACTATGTAAATTCCTTTTTGTTTTGTTTTGTTTTGTTTTTTGTTTGTTTTCTGAGACAGGGTTTCTCTGTGTAGCTTTGGAGCCTGTCCTGGAACTCACGCTGTAGCCCAGGCTGGCCTCGAACTCACAGAGATCCTCCTGGCTCTGCCTCCCGAGTGCTGGGATTAAAGGCGTGCACCACCTTTGTTAAGGTTGTAAGTTCCTTTGTTAAAGAAATTTTTGTTTTGTTTTGTTTAAAGAAAAATGCTTCCCCCCCTCCCCAGGTGATGACCTCCCTATTCGGACATGCCTCTCACAAAGGCTATCCCTTATCCCTCTCCAGAAGAAAAGAGGAAACAGCAGAAGCAGTGCCTGGTGCAGAGCCCCATTCCTACGTCATGGACATGAAATGCCCAGGATTTTTCTAATCCCCATGGCCTTTGTCCACACCCAAATGCTGTCTCTCATGTTAGCTGCTCCACTGTGCTCTTCAGCCTACAGGAGGGGAAGTGATGCTGACAGAGGGCGGGGCCTTAGGTCTACTCAGGAGGGGGCGGGGCCTTAGGTCTGCTCAGGAGGGGGCAGGGCCTTAGGTCTACTCAGGAGGGAGGCGGGGCCTTAGGGCTACTCAGGAGGGGGCGGAGCCTTAGGGCTACTCAGGAGGGGGCGGGGCCTTAGGTCTACTCTGGAGGGAGGCAGACACAGGCCTGGTTAGGCCCCTGCTAGATCAGAACTAGAGAAGCAAGCCAGGCCTTGGTGCTCTACATCTTCTTCAACCTCCCAGCTTCAGCCCTTAAGAAATAAAGAGAGGGGTCTGGAGAGATGGCTCAGAGGTTAAGAACACTGGCTGTTCTTCCAGAGGTTCTGAGTTCAATTCCTAGCACCCATATGGTGGCTCACAACCATCTGTAATGAGATCTGGCTCCCTCTTCTGGCCTGCAGGGATACATGCAAACAGAACACTGTATACATAATAAATAAATAAATCTTTAAAAAAAAAAAAGAAATAAAGAGAATTCAATAATGATCATGGGCAGAAAAACAACCATTCACTCAGAGGCTTGTGGGCATCTTGGCCTGTGTGACACTGCACTGTTTAATGTTGACAACATTATACAATAGGTTTTTTTTTAATTTTATTTTTATTTCTGTGTTTGTCTGTGTGTGTGTGTGTGTGTGTGTGTGTGTGTGTGTGTGTATCACATGTGTTCTGGTACCAGCAGAGTCCAGAAGAGTGTGTTGGATCCCCTGGAGCTGGAATTCCAGGCAGTTGTGAGCTGCCGACATGGGTCATGTCCTCTGCAAGTGCAGCAGCTGTCCTTAACCACTCCAACCCCTTCAGTAGGTAGTTTTTTTGGTTTTTTTTTTTTTTTTTTTCGAGACAGGGTTTCTCTGTGTAGCTTTGCGCCTTTCCTGGAACTCACTTGGTAGTCCAGGCTGGCCTCGAACTCACAGAGATCCGCCTGGCTCTGCCTCCCGAGTGCTGGGATTAAAGGCGTGCGCCACCACCGCCCGGCAGTAGGTAGTTTTTAATTAGTATTTCTATGAAATTCATAGACTGTATTCTAATCCACTCATTCCTCCCCCATGCAGTGGGTATTATTTTTATATGTCCATATATGAGTGAAGAAACAGACACCGAGACTATAAAAAGGTAAGTAGTTTGCCCAAGGTCATGAGACAGAAAGAGGTACTATTGTGCTGTGCATTCTGGGTGATCTCCCTGTTCTGTTTTGCTGGCACAGGAATGGGTAGATAGGGATTATCACAACAAAAGACTAATGGATTGCTAGGTGCCACATGCCATGGGGAGTGCTTAACGTGCATTAGCTCATGCAAGCATCACAAGAGCCGTAGGAAACACATGCTATTATCGTCTCTGTTAGGCACACAAGGAAAATGAAACAGAACCCAGACACTCTGACTCCAGAGATCACCACTAAAATACAGCACCTCCTTCACCAAATCAATAAAACAGAATAAGAAAGGGAAAAACTATAAACTGGGTGTGGTGGCACATGCTTGTAATTCCGGCACTGGGAAGGAGAGAGGAGGAGGAGCAGAGGTTCAAGGTCAGCCTCAGGTACCTAAGGAGTTTCGGCCAGTCTAAGACAGATGAAGCCCTGTGAGAAAGAGAGAGAGAGAGAGAGAGAGAGAGAGAGAGAGAGAGAGAGAGAGAGAGAGAGAGAGAGAGAGAGAGAGAGAGAGGAGAACTGGAGAAATGGCTCCATGGTTAAGAGCACTTATGCTCTTGTGGAGGACCAGGGTTCGGTTCCCAGCACCGCATGGTGACTAACAACTGTCTGTAACTGCAGTTCTGGAGGATCCAATGCCCTCTTCTGAAGGCACTTGTAGGCAGGTGGCACCCAAAACAAATACATCTGCAACTAGTTTACTATTTAAAAAAGAAAGTTAAGTCTCAACCTCATGTCTTAGACCAAAATATCTAGTCCATGGCCTGGAAAGACAGCTCAGCAGGTCAGAGCACTTGCTGCTCTTCTAGAGGGCCTGAGTTCAGATCCGTTCCTAGGTCTGGAAGTTTCACAACCTGTCACTTCAGTTCCAGGGGATTCCATACCTTCCTCTGGGCCTCAGAGAGCACCTGTATATTATACATGGCATAAACATACACACAAACACAAATAAAACCTTTAAAAAAATATATCTAGTCAGGAGGTGGTGGCGCACGCCTTTAATCCCAGCACTCGGGAGGCAGAGGCAGGCGGATCTCTGAGTTTGAGGCCAGCCTGGTCTACAGAGCGAGTTCCAGGACAGCCACGGCTTGTCTCAAACAAACAAGCAAAAACCTTACTACATTTTAAGTCAATACAGGAACCAGATATGATGACTCAGGCTTGTAATCTGAAGCAAGAGGATTGCCGTAAAGTCAAGGCTAGCCTGTACTACAGACTATGTCTGAGGCAATCTTGGAGGCCTTGTCTGAAAAAAAAAAAAACACAAAAATACATTTTTTTATTTTTATTTTTTTTATTTTTTTGGTTTTTCGAGACAGGGTTTCTCTGTGTAGCTTTGCGCCTTTCCTGGAACTCACTTGGTAGCCCAGGTTGGCCTCGAACTCACAGAGATCCCCCCTGGCTCTGCCTCCCGAGTGCTGGGATTAAAGGCGTGCGCCACCACCGCCCGGCAAAAATACATTTTTTTAAAAGTGGCATCAAGAGCCGGGCGGGTGGCGGCGCACACCTTTAGTCCCAGCACTCAGGAGGCAGAGCCAGGCGGTGGTGGCGCACACCTTTAGTCCCAGCACTCAGGAGGCAGAGGCAGGCCGATCTCTGAATTCAAGGCCAGCCTGATCTACAGAGAGAATTCCAGGACAGCCAGGGCTGTTACACAGAGACAACTTGTCTCAAAAAACAAACAAACAAACAAATAAACAAAAAAGTGGCTTCCAGAAGGCATACAACAGGGGTTAATGTTTCTTATTAAGAATAGTTACATGGAGCCGGGCGGTGGTGGCGCACGCCTTTAATCCCAGCACTCGGGAGGCAGAGCCAGGCGGATCTCTGTGAGTTCGAGGCCAGCCTGGGCTACCAAGTGAGTTCCAGGAGAGGCGCAAAGCTATGCAGAGAAACCCTGTCTCGAAAAAGAAAAAAAAAAAAAAAAAAAAGAATAGTTACGTGGAGGCTGGAGAGATGCTCAGTGGTTAAGAGCACTGGCTGTTCTTCCAGAGGACTTGGAATTAACTCCCAATGCTCACAGGGCGACTTACAACCATCAGTAACTCCAGTTCCAGGGGCTTTGACCCCTGGCCTCGGAGGGCACCAGGCATGCCCACAATACACAGACATGCACGCAGACAAAACACCCTTACACATAAAGATGACACCTGCTAAAGACTCACCCTGAACTCACACTCCTCTCTCCCCCATTATAATTCAAAACTGTGAGGGGAGTTACTTCTGCACGGCTAAGCACCTGCCTGGCGGTTGGCACTGTCTACCTTTCTGGCTTAGGTTTTAAAAGGAAACAAATTCTAAACCGGGGGGTTCTTTATTCTAGTCACTGAAGAGTGAGGAATGTGCACTATTAACCAGAACATGGAGGACGGCTTGATCGCCTCAGAGGAGGACTTCATGGAGGCCCAGGAGCCTGACCTGACTGTGGAAAGATGAGTAAGAGGCACAAACCTGAAGAAGAGCCTGAACAAAGACACAGGTATGACAGTTCATGCTGACTAATTCTCTGTGGCTGTCTCCAGGACAAAGAATGCTTCCTGGGTGGAAATAGCAGGAGACGAGGCTGGGAAAACTGGCCCTGGATCAGGTGATTAGAGACCTCTGAGAAGTGTTTGTGTTCTGTTACAGGGCTGGAGAGATGGCTCGGTGGTTAAGAGCACATACTGCCTTACAGAGGATCTGGGTTCAGTTCCCAGCATTTTAGCTCATAATTGTTTATGACTCCAGTCCACGTGATCGACAGCCTCTTCTGATCTCCGGACACCTGTGGACATACCACACATCATAAAAAGAAATCTTTTTTTTTTCTGGTTTTTTGAAACAGAGTCTCTCTATATAGTCTGGCTGTCTTGAAGCTCTCTATGTAGACCAGGATGGCCTCAAACTCATGGAGATCTGCCTGCCTTTGTCTCCCGAGTGCTAGGATTAAAGGCGTGTGTTATCACATCCAGCTTAATAAAAATAAACTGTTTTTAAAAAACTGTTTTGAAGTATTCATGGAGCTGGAGGGATGGCTCAGTGGTCAAGAGCACTTACTCCTGCAGAGGGCCCAAGTTTAGTTCCCATTACCTGCATGGTGGCTCACAACCATCTGTAACTCTAGGGGATCTGGAGCCTTCTTTTATTCTCTGCAGGTACTAGGCACACATATGGTACACACACATACAGGCAGGCACATGATAGACATAAAAATACATAAGTCTTTCAAAAAGTATTTGCATCTGGGGCTTGGGTATCTGCTCAGTCATAGAGAGCTTGCCTAGCATGCACAAGGCCCTTGGGTCAATCTCCAGTCGCTTGGAGAAAAAGGGTGTTTATGTTGGTTAGGGCTTAGTCAGTGCTTTGCTCTCTGACCTGCATACAGGTACCCACAGGTGCCACTCAGGAGATTACTGAGTCCCTCAGGAGGGCTGCAGGTAGTCAGATTGTGTCCATCCCTGCCCTCAAGGTACCCACAGTTTCCTAGGGGCAACAGAACAGTCATACATATAATCAATAAAAACACGCACTGGGAAGATTACAGACAGGCTTTACGGGGAAGTGACAGATCAAAGATGTAGTGCTGATTGGGGAAAGAACTCAGGTGAATCAGGGTTTCCAGGGAACTTAACCTAAAGCACCCAGACAGGAAAAGATGACAGCCTCAGGGAGAAAGGACCCAGAGACAGACCTGGGCAGTTGGCAGAGGCATCTGCCTCGTCTGAGTTCAGTGTTTTCAAGTTGACTCAAGGCAGAAGCTGAGTTTCAACAAAGCCCAGTGTGCCATGGTATGTACTGGTGGCTGTCTTGATTGTCCAATAAACACCTGTGGGGTCTCTGCAAATGCCACACCACCGATTAACAATCTGCATAAGGCAAGAAGGAAATCAGGCTCAACTCGGCTTAGTTAGCTGGTGCTGATTCAGACTTCTGGAGTCTGACTCCGGGCAGTTTATTTTAGACATATTTAAGTACAGTGTAATTTGGGGAAGATTCCTGGTAACAATGATCTCAATCCCATGTGTACAATAAAGCTCCAAGTGTGACTACATCGAAACTCTTTTGCAAAGTACATGTGACCTTTTCCATAAAGGTGCATTCTATAGCTTAAGGACCTAGGATCTGGTCTGGCCCTGTCATACAGATAACACAGAAGTCGCCAAGCTATAAAGCACATGTGACATCTCCCCTAAGGGTGGATTCCATCGACTGAGAAGCAGATGATGAGGTCTAGGGAGGGAGAGTCTGGGATCATGTTGGGGATTTGGCCCTCCAGTTTGCACAGATCCCCAGGCTATTAACCACGTCCACTCCTGGCCTCTGTGTGGAAAACAGGTACACATCTCCCCCACTGAGGAGACAGCTCTGCGTGGTTAACATTCCTGGTTTCCCTAGTGCCTGTCTGTGAGCACCAGGGCCCCATGCTGGCTACAGTCACCTGTTAGCTGGTGCAGTGGGGTCACTTAGTCTCAGAGAGTCAGGAAACGGAAGCAAGAGGCTGGCATGAGCTTGAGTTTGACAGCAGCCTAGACAACACAGCGAGACTCTGCCGTAAAAAGCAAACAGCTTGGAGCAGAGGTGGATTGAGTGGCAGAGCACTTGCTTAGTATGCACAAGGTTCTGGGTTTGAACCCTCACTTCTGCAAAAGAGAAAAAAGGTGACTGAGGACTTACTACTAAACAGACCAATCCCTTCCATTCCATGAAGTGGGTGGTGGTAGGGACAGAGACAAGAAGCAAACAAGTATGTACTGTGTATCAAGTAGAGGGAAGCCCGGCGAGCTGGTGCATATCTATCACATAGGAGGCTGAGGCTGAGGGATTGCCACATTGAGACCATCCTGGGCTAGACAGGAAGCATCAAGCCAGCTAGCACTATATAGTACAACTATCTCAGGAAAGCTGGAAAAGGGCTGTGAGGTAGCTCAGTAAGTAAAGGGACTCGTGCCCAAGCCTGAGGACCTGAGTTCTATCCCTGGGACCCACGTGGTGGAAGGAGAGAGCCAACTCCCTGATAGTCCTCTGTTCTCCACAGGCATGCCATCGCACACACAAATAAATAAATGTGATAGCTGTTCTTCTAGAGGACCCTGGTTCAATTCCCAGCACCCACATGATAGCTCACAACTGTCCGTAACTCCAAGATCTGACACCCTCACACAAACATACATGTAGGCGAAACACCAGTGCACATAAAATAAAAATAAATGAATTCAATTTAAAATTTAAAAAAAAAAATGTTTAAGCTGGGGGCAGGGGAGCCCTGGCCATGGGAACAGCAAGTGTGTTGACAGTCTGCTGCCCTGCCAGTCCAAGATTGTGTAGTCTTGAGCAGATAACTTCAGCCCTTCCTGCCTTTTGTGAAAACAGTGCATGAGTCAGGGTTCTCCCACAAAACAGAAGCGGTGGCAGAGAGACTGACAGACTGCCCTTAAAGAATTGGCTCAGCAACCATGGAAGCAGCCAAGTCCAAAGCCTGAGGCTGGAGACCAGGAGAGATCCAGGATTTCAGTTCAAGTGTGAAGGCTGTGTGTGTGTGTGTGTGTGTGTGTGTGTGTGT
The DNA here is from genome assembly GCF_007827085.1 of Peromyscus californicus insignis. Lineage (NCBI taxonomy): Eukaryota > Metazoa > Chordata > Mammalia > Rodentia > Cricetidae > Peromyscus > Peromyscus californicus. Next base: position 68,816,662 of record NW_026294617.1, on the reverse strand, counting down.
GTGTGTGTGTGTGTGTGTGTGTGTGGTGATGTCAGGAACCCTTGACTGCTCTCCCATCTCCTTCTTTGAGCAGCATTGCTCATTCAAACCCAGAGTTCCCTTACATGGCTAGTCTTGCTATCCAGTTTGCTCTGGGGATCCCCTGTCTCCATCCACTAAGACTGAAATCACAGACAGGTTACCGCACCCACCTGGCATTTTTTGTGGGTTCTAAGGATCTGAACCCTGTTTTTCACCGTGAGTGCAAGCACGTCGGCCACGGAGCTGTCTCTCTGGCACCCCCCCCCCCCTTTTTTAAGGTAAGTTAATCTCATTTAAAACACATTCCTGATGGGTGTGTAACTCACTGTTAAAGTACCTGTCTATCATGTGAGACCTTACTGCCCTCCCCCGACCAAAAAAAATTGCCATCATCACAGAAGAAACAACCATTTCTCAACTACACGGCTTCCCACAGGATTTAACTCGAATCTTTAGCACTATAATCCAGGTAGCTATGATTAGCCTCATTTAACAGTCAAGGAGTCTAAAGTGTGGAGCAGTCACTCAGTTTGCCCCCGTCCCTCACCTGTTCAGTGTCAGAGTTCAAACTACATCTCAGGTGTCTGATTCAAGATGTAGCTCTTGGTACCAGGGATGTAGCCCGGTGGGTATAGGGCTTGCCACTGTGCATGAGGCCCTGATTCTACACCCAGTACCAAATAATGTTGGGCATGGCGGCCCACACTTGTCGTCCCAGCACTGGAGAGATGGAGGTAGGAGGATCAGAAGTCGATCATCCTCAGCAACACAAAGAATTCAGGCCAGCCTGGGATATATGAAACATTGTCTCAAAAACTAACAGGGGCTGGGAAAAGTGGCACTGCTCAGGTTAAGGGCATTTGGTCTTGCGGGGATCCTGGGTTCGATTCCCAGCACCTATATGGTGATTCACAACCAACCATCTGTAACTCCAGTTCAGGGGGTTCAGTGTCCTCTTCTGACCTCTGCAGGCACCAGGCACACACATGGCGTACATAAATACACACAGGCAAACACTCATACAAATTAAATTAAATTAAATAACAGCCTCAACAGAATCAAAAAGCATCCCTTTCCCAGCCTCACGCTGCCCACAGATCTAACACTGGCCTGGAACACAGTCTAGAAACAGAGCAGGAAGGGGTGGTCTCCTGCAATGCTAACTCCTGCTGGTCTAATACCCTCACACAGGCCATATACACAAATTCCAGCCCCAGAAATCCCTTGAAATAGCTTGAAGTCAGTGCTCAAGGCAGCTCTACCCAGACACAAAGAGTATAGTTTTTCTCCGTGTCACCTGGGGCAGTAATCCTGGTCCCCAGGTTCCCTGAGCATACGGGAGCATCTGCCTCTTGCCCTGGAGACCTCCCGGGCTTTTCTTTTCCAGCTTTCTCGAGGTGTGAGAAGTTCTCAGGGAACCTCGATGCTTCCTCCTCACAGGTTAGGAAAGCCATTTGGTTCAGGCTTTATTGCTTCCAGGGGCGTCCAACTAAAATTTCTGGTGTTATTTCCCAATGTAGCTAAAGTCACAGCTACTCCAGTAAAACAGAAAGAAGGAATTTGCCATAAAACTGATTGAACTTTTGTTTCTGAGTTTGCATATACACAAAACACAGACTAGCCCAATGAATCTGGTGTGCCCATTACCACAGATCTTGAAGGGATAAAATAGTAGCTTAATTTCTCTCGTGGGAATTTCCATAAATCCTGTAATGATCTCATGGGTAGCACAATTGGAACACTGTGTTAAGGACTGTTCATTTCGAGCTAGGGATATGGCTCAGGGTAGAAAGGGCTTGTGTGAGGGCAAGAGTTCAGATTGCTAGAACCCATTTAAAAGCTAGGCAGGCACGGCAACCTCCTGTAATCCCAGCTCACAGGACACAGGGACAGGGGATTCCCTGGGCAAGCTGGCTAGCTTGACTTGCCAGAATCTGTGAATTCCAGATTCACTGAGAGACTCTATCTCAGTAAATAAGTAGGGGAAAACTGAGGAAGACACTAGACTTCAACTTTGGGCCTCCAACCTTGCATGCATATGTGCATACACCCATCTACCCACGTATTTGTGAATATGCATACAAGTGTGCACACCACACTCAATACATGCAAGAAAAATATTAATTTGTTAAGTAGAGACGTGCCTGGTTTTTCCAGCTGTAGCTGGAACCTCTATAGATATAGGGACCTAGATCTCTCTCCAACTGGCAACAGATCTGAATCCCAGGAAGGAGCTGCTGAGACCTGTGGGCCACAATCCCACCCTGTACAGGCTCACTGCTGAAGAGGCTAGTTGGGTGTGGCTGTCCCTTGGAGCCCAAGGGGAAGCTTTGAAGTCTATATTACCAGTGGTTGGCCTATAGCTGTTTGCTATAGATATTGAGAATGTCCAGCTCTATGGCCAATTAGGAGCTTCTCTCTCTGCCTCTGCAGGAACTCAACCAAGTAGCGTTTATGGTACAGTTTTATAAGTCCAACTGGCTCTCAGCCCTGGAAGGGGTGGATTGGGGAGCGAGATCCTGGCTCTGGCCCTTGAGCCTCCAGAAACTTCCATTTCCCTTAAAGGGAGGCAAAGAAATGTACCTACAGGGAACAATTAAGGACCTAGGCTGTCTACCTCGGGGCTCTGACCATTGTTTGCTTAGGAGGCAGCAGTATTTGTAATATACGTCAAAGGCTGCGCAGGGTAGACTGTTGGAGTCCCCCCAAAGAAGACAGGGCTGCCAGCTTCCCGTTTTACCAGGTTCCCACAGAGCCTGCCACCCGATGACTTCACAGTGAACTTCAGAGTATACCTTTCACTGAATCTTTCTCTTGGGTATCTGTCTCTGTGTCTCTCAGCATCTCTGTCTCTATGGGTCTCTGGCCTGCTCTTGTTTCCCAACATCCTTCCAGAGGCCCTGGGGAGCAGAGCTGTGGAGGCAGGGGGGCAGTGGGAACAGGACAGTGTCCGGTTCTCACCAAGGACAATAAGGGGCGGAAAGGGCTGGAGCCAAGGCCTGGCGCAGACTAGCCTTCCCGCCTGCCCTGGGCGCCCCCAGGTCCCGCCCTGTCCCACTGGTATGCCCTAAATGCCAGGCGCTCTTTCATGCCAATGCCTGTCCCGGGGAGGGAGGCCAGCCCTGCCTACTTGCCTCGGTCTCAATGTCCCACTGTCTTCTTGGAGGGTGGCATCACCTTTGACTCCCAGGAGCACCTCAGGTCAGGGGCCAGAGGCCTCCCGCCGGGCTACACCGACTCCGCCCACGTATTATTTACTCCTGTTTCCGGAGTTGGCGGCGGGTGCCTGCGGGTGTCACTGCCACGTGTGAGTGAACAGGAGGAAACATCTGGCTCCCTCTGTCCTCCAGGGGGATGCCCCTCTCTCCCTCGGGTCTGCTGCCTCCCGGGTGGAGGAGAGTCCCAAGAGCCCCAGGTTCCTTTGCCCGGTTCACCTTCAGCTCTGGGAAGCCACCGTGTCCTCAGGCCCCTTTACCTAATGATGGTGATTAGAGGCTGTGATATCCCTGCCAGGGTTAATTGGCAGGTCAGCTGTGCACAGCCTACAACTAGACACCACAGATAGGCTGAGTATAAAGCTGCTATTGGCGCCGACCTGCCTTGTAAATCCACCATTCCTGAGGAGTGGGTCATTACTCCTGAAGCACACACGGCCCCAGGTCCTACATGGTAGATGGTAGCAGGTGCCTAGACCCCTTAGCCCTGCTAAGACACCTGTTCTCTGGTCTTCCCCTCAGTCCCCTAGCCATAGAAACGATGCTATCTGCCTGGCTCCACCGAGCCAGCCTTCTGGAAGCCTCTAGACACTCAGGAAGCCTTCTCCCAGGACTGTATGTGCTCTACCACTGCTCCCACTCCAGGTGTGGAGAAAAAGTCAGAGCGCCCTACACATCATCACAGCCCTTACTTCCCTGCGATCTCACGAGGAGAACCAGGAGCCTGGAACGCCATCCTCAGGAAGACAGACTGCGACCTCCACTGGAAACTCTGCCCAAGGGTTGGAAGGGAGGCTTCTACCCTCCCAGGACCCTTGGCTTCCCCAGGTAGGCTTTCAGAGAACTAGAGCACCCCCTAGCCGCCCTCTGGGGACAACCTGCAGGGAGCAGGCTAAGTGTCCAGGACAGATGAGCTCACAGCGCCCTCTGCAGGCACTTTGTGTAAGCTGTGTGGTGCTCCCTCCCCCAGGGACAGGGAAAGCTAGGGTATGGGATAGGGTAGGGTGGCCTCTAACCCTCGCTGGTTCACAACTCCTTCGATTTTTATTTATCTTTACTAGGCCTTATTCCCTAAGTTCTAGGTGCCTCTAAAGATCAGAATTTTGTTCTAGAAGGGTTGAAGGACAAGTTCTTTCATTCAACCAACCTATTTTCCATTATCAGGCACCACTCACTGAGCATAGGAAAGTGACCCAAATGTGTGTTCCCTAAAGCCTACAGCATCCCCAGGAAAGGAGGTGCCTAGACCCCTTAGCCCTGCTAAGACACCTGCTCTCTGGTTTTCCTCTCACTCCCCTAGCCACAGAAATGATCTATCTGCCCGCCTCCATCGAGCCAGCCTCCTAGAAGTCTCTGGACACTCAGGAGGCTTTCTCCCAGGACTGTATGTACCCTACCCACTTTGTGTTCTACAGGACAAGCACTCTGGACGGAGCTGCTTCTCACGACAGCACAGTAGGGGATCTGGGGACCACTGGCCTCATTTCCATCAAGACTGGCTGAGGCCAGTGGTCTGGGTGTTCTTGGACACACTCTGAGAAAACTTAGGAATTTCCTAATATCTCAGACACAGGATGGTGAGGGGGTGGGGTGGGGAGGGCAAAACCACCGGAGCAGAGGCAAGGGCTAGTGATTAGCCTTGTAAACAGAGGCACTCTGCCCACTCTACCCACTAGAGTAGAACAGACAGATGAGGAGAGCAACACACACACACACAAGCGCACACACACACACACAATTAATCAATACTAAAAAAAAAAAAAAAACAAAAAAAAACTCTGGTTCTGGAAGCCAGCCTTTCCCGTGTTATACTCTTCGCCTCTAGCCTCTCTCCCCACAGGTTAAGACTGGAATCACTTCTGTGCTTTTTCCACACGGGACTCTCTTGTGAGCAGAGGACACCGCACTGCCTGGCAAGCGCAGGCGCTGACAGATGAGGTCGACAACTTAGCAGAGCCCACAGACAGAAGTACAAAGAGTCAACTTTATTAGTCATTCAGGGCTAGTTTCTCTTCTTGCCCTTGCCGGTGACCTTGGCTGGTGTGAGGACTGGGGCCGTTGCCTGGTACAGCGTGGAGGAGATCTTGTTGATATAGTACAGCCCAACCATGGAGAAGATGAAGCTATGGGGTGAAAAGAAGTCATTAAATCAACGGGCATGTCGCTAGACGGCGGACACCGGCTGTAGGGAAAGAATTCTGGTTTAGGTTTGGGAGCTCAGGGAAGGACAAAAAAGAGAAAACAGGGGAAGAGGTGTGTGGTGGGAAGGGAAGGGACTGGCACCACCCCAGGGGGATTGGTACCAAAAGATGAGGCATCACTGCACCCCCTGCCCAACGGTCAGATACGTACCAGGTGGTGACACACACTCGGTGGATGAGGCCAGATGCAAAGAGGGCCAGCAGCAAGCACAGGAGAACTGTGGGGGCAGGACAGGAGCGTCAGCAGGTGTCCAAGAGAGGAACACCCACCAGGAGCAATGCCTTTCTGAGGCACCTGCTTGAAAAGGCATATCCTGGTGGCACACGCCTTTAATCCCAGCACTGGGGAGGCAGAGGCAGGTGGATCTCTGTGAGTTCGAAGCCAGCCTGGTCTACACAGAGAAACCCTGTCCCGAAAAACAAACAAACAAAAGATATGCCCTGATAAAAGTCGAGGGTTCAGAAGGCCTTAACCTTGTTCAGAACCCGGAGGTAAGACGGGAACAGAGTTTTGTTTGGTTTGTGTTTCACTAGCTTTGCTCCGCCTCTCATTCCACTTCCTGGCCTCCCCCCGCCCCCCACACACACTAAAAAACATAACAAAAAACCCCAAACCAAAAGGCAGCTGAAATGCAGTGGGACAGGCCTAGACAGCTGAGGCGGAAGGACCACTAAAACTCAGGAACTCAAGACAAGGCCAGCCTGGGCAACACAGTGAGATCCTGTCTCAAAAGTAAATTAATAACTAAAATAAAATGTACTAGCAGGGCTTGGAGAGCAAGGCTGGTCCCCATTATTCAGGCAGAGGGCTAAGGCCTGACAGAACTGGAGAGGGGTGAGGGGCAGGAAAGGCGAAAAGGGTCCATCTGTCCAGCTGGAGCCAGCAGAGCAGGCAAAGAAAGACAGGGATTTTGCCCCCCCAACAATGGTTTCTTTAGGAAACAGCAAAGACGGTACATGTGCAACAAAGTTTAAGAGTCTGAAGTTCTGAGAGTGCGGGGTGGAAGTTCTGGAAACCTGCAGCAGGGCTGTGAAAACCCAGAGGAGGGCAAGGAGGCGTGGGCAAGAGCAGGTTTTGGTGCTGCTGAGTGAGGCTTTCCCAAGACTACAACTGCTGTAAGTTTCTGAGCATGTGACTTTCCTCACGTGATTTGGTCCTGATGCTGGTGAACTTAATTCTCCATAAATAATTAAACCATCAGATCTCTAAAAGAGCCATCTAACAAGGGTTAAAATTGATCCATCAGGGCTGGAGATGAGGGCCAGTTGGTAGAGTGCTTGCCTATCATGCTGAAAGCCCTGGGCTCCATACCAGTACCACATAAACCACATGAGGTGGTGCTAATCCCAGCACTTGGGAGGTGGAAGCAGGAGGTCGGCAGTTCAAGGGTTCAAAGTCATCCTCAGCTACATAGTAAGTTCAAGGCCAGTCTGGGCTACAGAGGACAGGGGAGGAAGAGAGGGAGAGAGAAACCAAGGGAGGGAGAGAAAAGAGAGAGGGCTCTAACAGTGATTCTCTATTCTCCTTTGGTGGGGAGTCCTGGTATCAGTAACATCCCAGTCAGACTTACAATCCCCTCAAGAGAACTCTAGTGCGGGCTCAATTTCACACGAGACTCCCTCGGTGAACCTGTCTGTCTGTCTTCTCTCCTGAGGATGCCTATCAAACATCAGTCAAACTTAACTGTTTGCTTGAAACCTTTCCTGGGGGCAGGCCAGGTTTTCCTTTTTCTTTCTTCATTTTCTTCCCTTTGTGCTTCTCTTCCAGCTCCGATGCCCGGAGCTGGACAAGATGCTGGATCCAAAAGCGTCCTCTGTCTTCAAGACAGTGTTAGCAAGCGTCTATCTCCTTTACCATCTAAGCACAGGGAAATGCAGCATCATGTTTGGGGGAGGTTAAAAGAGTTCAGTCAACTACCGAGTTTCACTTACTCTCGGGGAAGATCTTTGCTTGGAAACCTTTACCAAAGACCAGATTCTCCAGATTATTGAAGGCCTGGGTTGAGGGAATTAAGGAGAAACTCCTGCAACAAGACAGGGCTGGAGAGCAGGAGACAAGCAAAGCTCACGCGGTCCCCTACCCAACGTCTGTTCAAACACACACACACACACAGGGCTGGAGAGCAGGAGACAAGCAAAGCTCACGCGGTCCCCTACCCAACTTCTGTTCAAACACACACACACACACACACACACACACACACACACCCTCTTTCCAGCTTGGGGAGGATACAGTCAGGGAGAAGACGAAAAGGCCGGAGCCCAGCAGGCCCCGGATGGTCCCCTACCCATCTTCTGTTCACACACACACACACACACACACACACCCTCTTTCCAGCTTGGGGAGGATACAGTCAGGGAGAAGACGAAAAGGCCGGAGCCCAGCAGGCCCCGGATGGTCCCCTACCCATCTTCTGTTCACACACACACACACACACACATCTTCTGTTCACACACACACACACACACATCTTCTGTACACACACACACACACACACACACACACACACACACACACACACACACCCCTCTTTCCAGCTTGGGGAGGATACAGTCAGGGAGAAGACGAAAAGGCCGGAGCCCAGCAGGCCCCCCTGGATGGTGAGCCACTCGGTGGAGGCCAGCTGGCGGCTGTATATCTGCATGCCAGCGAAGAGCAGCAGGGACAGGAGGGACGACAGCGCCAAGGAGGTTCCGGTACCGACTACTGGTGATGAGAAAAAATTCAGGCTAAGCTTCCGGCAGATTGGCTCCGGAGTTCGGCCCGCCAACCACTTCCGAGCGCTCCCGGTACTGCAGCCACACTCCCCCCCACCTCCCACGCCACGGTGACCTCCAGGAACCCCCCGGCCCCGGGCCCCGCACACCCAAGTTCCCGCCTGTGCCGAGGACACGCCAGCTCCCTGGAAACCAGGACACGTCAGCTTTACCGAAGCGACGGCGGGGAAAAGAGGGCCACCCCAACGCCCACCCCTGCTAGAGCAGCCCGGGCACCCCGCCGGTCCGGTTACCCATCACGCCCCGCCCGTGGGTCCAATCCGTGCCAGTGGCCGTGAAGCAGGGGAGCCAAACCCGGCGCGGTGTCTGTACGCAGGCGTCGGGGCCAACGTGGACTCGCTTTACTTCTTCCTCCGGGCGTCTTGGCCGCAGCGCCCTCTTGCGGCAAGGAGGAGATAATGCTTCGAAGAGCATTCTAGGCCACCGCCCTGCTGGGTCCCCAGCCTTCCGTACCGAGGGCATCTGCTGCCTCTCGGGACAAGCCGCACCCACGGCTCTCAGTCAGGACCCCAGGGCCTAGAGTCCCCTGTGTCTTCCTTGCTATTCATGTCATCTCTAGTACAAGTTCCCCAGACCTCCCTGCCCCACTCTGATGGCCTCAACATCTCCCGAAGACATGCCCCACCCAAAATGTAGCGCTCTCAACCAGGAGTTCATCGTCCTCTGAAATCTTGCTTCATGTGAGCAGTATCACTAGGGATCAATGAAAGAGTCTAACAGAAGGAAATGGTTCCTCTCCCAAATACCCTTCCATGTTACCCACCCCCTAGACCGCCTTTGGAGAACCACGTGGGAAGAACTCTTTCCCACCCCCTACCTCGACGGGCGCAGTTCGAGGCAGGTCCCTGGAGCATGCGCAGTGCTATCTCACCCTCTCCACCCCTCCCTACACCCCACCCGGCTCCTGCATTAAGCCCCGGGTTCGCAGCAGCAGCCAGGATCGGGCAACCGGGGGCGGGCGGGCACAGTAGGGCCATGGCTGAGGGTGAGGATATGCAGACCTTCACTTCCATCATGGATGCACTAGTCCGCATCAGTGTGAGTTAAGGTGGGGGTCGAGGGGAAGGGAGGGGGTGTAGAGGGGTCGGGGCAAGCCAGATCTTTGAACAGGTGGGGGTCCAGGAAGAGTCTGGAATGTAGAGAAGGGACTAGTTAAGACAGAAATGACGGGAAGGGCGGAGATGCAGGTGTGCAGGGATCCCGGGGACAGCCGAGTGGTCAGTGCCCTAAAGACTCCCCTCTGCCGGGGTGTAGGCAGCGAGGAGCTGCCCGGGACCCAGCGGGTAGGCTTGGGGCAGCGGCCAGCAGTGCACCAGGGTTATGAGAAGGGGCATGTGTGAGCTTGGATGTTTTCCAAGAAACTGAGGCCAGGTTGGAGGGGGGAGGTGATGAAAAAGCTGCCCCTAGGTGCAGTTCCCAATTTGGACCCATCCCGACCCCCCACCCTGCCACCCCCACCCCCTGCGAGCTGCCGTGCAGTCTGCGGTTGCCATGGCAACCCGTGCCCGTCTCTCCCAGAGGCGGTGCCAACCCTGCTCCCCCCCACCACTTCCTTCCCCCTCCCTCCCTGTCGCTCCCTCCTTTGTGTCAGCTGCGCCCCTGACCGGGATGGCTGCGAAGAGAGGGACCAAGGTGAGGTGTGGGGGTGGGGAATAGCCTGAAGACCCCTCACCAAAAGGGGGAGGGATACTTCCGGTGGGGAGGGGGCAAGTAGGCGGGGCGCTCCCCCCTCCCCCCAGATGGGGCAAAGGCTTGCAGCAGGCCGAGTTTCTCCACCAGACTGGGCCGGAGAGCTCGGGTATAGGAGGCGAAGAGGAATGGGTTGATTTGGGGAGACTGGAAGAAATAGAAGTGAAGAATGGAGGATGGGTGCTGGGGCGGCCGCGGGCCGGTGTCCAGCCGGTTCGGGGAGCTAGCGCACGCTGGCCGCGGGGAGCAGTCATGCGCCTGAGGGTTGCTAGAAAAAGGGGCGGGGGACAGCACCCAAATGTAGAATGGGTGGTGCCCTTGAAATAAATCCCAGGAGCAGGCCAATAATCCAGAGATGGAGGGATGGAGACAGGTGAGGAAGGAGGACCGCCTGCCTGCTCTGCTGCATCCGGAGCGATGGGGGTGGGGCGCGATGCTGGGGGAGGCCAGAGCTCCAACCGGACCTTCTTGTTGGGCCTTAAGCTCTCCCAAGAGGGAACAGAAGCAGGAGACAGAGAGCTGGGAAGGTGTGTGGGCCAAAGCAGTAGGTAGCTTGTGCTGCTCTTCCTGACAGCCAAGGGACCGGCTGAGATATGCCCAAGTGTCCTAGCTCTCACACAACCTCCTGGTCCCTCCACAGACAAGCATGAAGAACATGGAGAAGGAACTGCTGTGCCCAGTGTGCCAAGAGATGTACAAGCAGCCACTAGTGCTGCCTTGTACCCACAACGTGTGCCAGGCCTGTGCCCGGGAGGTTTTGGGCCAGCAGGGGTACATAGGCCATGGTGGGGACCCCAGTTCGGAGCCCACTTCTCCTGCTTCCACCCCTTCTACCCGCAGCCCCCGCCTCTCTCGGAGAACGCTCCCCAAGCCAGATCGCTTGGACCGGCTCCTTAAGTCAGGTGGGGCTGGGGTTTGTGGGATGGGGTGGGAATGCAGAAAGCTGGAAGAGGGTCAGGGGCATCTGTCATTCTGAGGTGGAACTGCTTACTGCTTACCTGGATTCTAATGAGAGCTGAGCTCTGATGCAATTAAAGTCCACTTTTTAATTGAACAGATGTCGCCCACCCCTAGTCAGCTGTGATTCTCACCTCTACCTCCTGGGTCCTTCCACAGGCTTTGGGACATACCCTGGGCGGAAGCGGGGTGCCTTGCACCCCCAGACGATCATATTCCCGTGCCCAGCCTGCCAGGGCGATGTGGAGCTGGGGGAGCGGGGCCTTTCGGGGCTTTTCCGAAACCTGACCCTAGAGCGCGTGGTGGAGCGGTATCGACAGAGTGTGAGTGTGGGAGGCGCCATCCTGTGCCAGTTGTGCAAGCCCCCGCCACTAGAGGCCACCAAGGGCTGCACAGAGTGCAGAGCCACCTTCTGCAACGAATGCTTCAAACTCTTCCACCCCTGGGGCACTCAGAAGGCCCAGCATGAGCCAACTCTGCCCACCCTCTCATTCCGCCCCAAGGTGAGCCAGTTCTTGCGGGGTCTGAAGTGGGAGGGGCATGGTGGTGCCGAACCAGGAGTTGGGGGTGGCTGGCATTTGGGCTTCCAAAGAGTGGTGGGCCAGGTTGAGTTTTTGTCTGTGTGTATGAGTATGTGTGTATGGTGTGTGTGTGAGTGTGTATGAGTAGTGTGAGAGTAGTATATGTGTATATGGGTGAGTGTGTGTGTGAGTGATATGTGTGTGAGTAGTATATGTGTATATGTCTGAGTGTGTGTGTGTAAGAGAGAGAGACAGAGAGACAGAGACAGAGAGAGAGAGGGTCTTGGAGCGGGAGAGATGGCTCTGTGAATAAGAGCTCTTCCAGAGAATCCCAGTTTTCGTCCCTGTAATTCCAGCTCCAGGGGACACACCACCTCTGGCCTCTTCAGGCACCTGCTCTCATACACATAGTTCAAAATTAAACATTAAGGAGGAAAAAAAGACAGAGCCTTGCCATATAGTCCACGCTAGCCTTGAACTCATGGCAATCCCCTTGCCTCAGTTTCCTGAGTACTAGAATTACAGACATGCACCGTCACATCGGCTGCCTAGCAGCCCCTGTCTCTAACATTCACTGAACAAATGATTCAATATCACAGAGAAACCCTGTCTCGAAAAAGCAAAAAAAAAAAAAAAAATGATTCAATATCTATGGGTCTCTCATCTCACCTGCTGCAGAGAGATGAGAGAGTCCATTCTGCAATATCCACACCTGAAGAACTTTGATAGGATCATAGGAGATGTTGTTGCCTCCAAAGGTGTTATCTGGCCAAGCATGGCGGCACATGCCTGAGTTCCCAGCCCTTGGAAGGTTGAATCAAGAGACTTGGACACTGAAGGCCAGTCTGGGCTACACCGGAAAACTGTCTCAAAAAAAGGTTGTTTATAGTCAGGCAGTGGTGGTGCACACCTTTAGTCCCAGCACTCGAGAGGCAGAGGCAGGCAGATCTCTGTGAATGTGAGGCCAGCCTGGTCTACAGAATGAGTTCCAGGATAGCCAGGACTGTTACACAGAGAAACCCTGTCTCAAAAAACAATAACAAAAAGTTGTTTATATGCAGGATGCTGCTGTTCTAGAATTTGGGTACAACCCCAAGCAAAGATGAACTGCAGGATTATATTAATTATCATGATTGTTGTTACTACGATATACATATCTGTGTGAAGTAGATGAAGGGAGCAAAGCTCTGAAATGGACATTGCTTCGACAGTTCAGAAGCACGTTCGTGCCAGTATTCACCACCAGATGGCACTGTGGAGCACCGCCACTATTTCCACTGCCCTCTCATCGAGGGCAACCAATTGCTGGTAGCCCTGACACACACCATTGGCTGACTGTTTCACTGTCCTTTTACCCCTAGGGTCTGATGTGTCCGGACCACAAGGAAGAGGTGACCCACTATTGCAAGACATGCCAGCGGCTGGTGTGCCAACTCTGCAGGGTACGGCGCACCCACAGTGGGCACAAGATCACTCCAGTACTCAGTGCCTATCAGGCCCTCAAGGTAAAAGACCCCTGCTTCCTCAGCCCCAGCGCTAACACACACCAGCACACGCCTACTAATTACTTGCCTCTGCAGAGCCAGGATGATGCCCACCTCTTTCTTTGCCCTTAGGATAAGCTGACAAAGAGCCTGGCGTACATCTTGGGAAACCAGGACACAGTACAGACCCAGATTTGTGAGCTGGAAGAGACCATCAGGCACACTGAGGTGAGGAAGGGCGTGGACGTGTGCCTTGGATCCTGCTTGGATGGGCATGCTCCTGTTGCCTTGCTGCAAGTTCAGAGCCCACTGGAGGAGGATGTGTGTGGGCGGAGGCTCTGGTTAAACTTCATTGGCAAGAACGCCAGTGCCCCAGCTTAGGCTGTAGCTAGGGCTGCAGTGGGAGTAGGAGGGCTACCCTGGGGACTAAGGAGCTCAAATGCACGGACGTTGAGCCTAGCGTGGACGCAACCCTGCAGCTAGGGGTGGGGTGAGGCACAAACAGCTTCTGCAGGGTTGTCTGAATTAACTGAGGTGGAATTGGACGATGAGGACGGCATAGCCACCAGTGTGCCATAGCTAATGTAATTCCCAAGTGGACATTGGAGCAATCATGGCCTTTCTTGTTTGGGCGAGACGTAAAGAGATTAAGACTATGAAAGAGTGAAGGCAAAATATGGCCAGTCCGTATAATGGTGACTTTGAGTTTCGATCACTGGAGGGGCTATAGTCTCAGAAAGGGCAGTGTGCTGTGTTTTCTGACATGCTTCAAGGTAGAAGGGTTCTTCAGAGAAGGATCTCCCTCACGCACTAAGGCCAAACAATCCTGTTTGCCAGACACTGGTATTGAGGCTGCAATGTACCCAAATAACCAACTATTTAAAGCAGCTCTCTCCTTCCACTAGTTTTCAGCCTTTCCCCATTTGTCTCTTAGCGACATGACTAAGCCAGCCCATAGCTCCATTTAGCATATCATTTCTTCACAAGTGCATTGCGCTGGAGTTGACCGTGAAGTTCAGTGATGGGCATGTGTGTCTCCACCACAAAGGGCAAAGAGGGCTGGAGAGATGACCCAGCAGTTAAGAATACTTACTGTTCTTGCAGAGGACCCAGGTTCAGTTCCCAGCACCCACATGGCAGTTTATGAACCTAGAACCCCAGCTCCAGATCTGATACCTTCTTCTGGCCTTCAAGGGCTTCTGCACACCTGTGGTGCACATAAGCTCACACACAAATAAGTACAATAAATATTTTTTAATAAAAATTATGTTGAAAGACGGGGTAGACCCGCTGCATTAATACACAGTGAAGGCCCCAAATCACCACAATCATAAAACAAAACTGGCAAATTTAAATTAAAAAATTTTAAGTTAAAAATGTAACTGCATTGTTCTTTTCAATTTAAAAAAAAATGTAATCATGTGTTATGCATGTGTGTCTCTGTGAGTGTATGCCATGTGTGTATGGGGGGTGCCCATGGAGTCCAAAGGCACTGGAGCTCCTGGAGCTCTAGTTACAGGGGGCTCAACCACCTTACATAGATGCTGGGAATTGAACTCGGGTCCTCTCCTGCTGGTGAGGTGGGGTGGTTTGTGCCTCACCCCACCTGCTCCTAACCACTGAGCCACCTCTCTAGCACCTGAATTATTAACTAATATTATTTATTAATTAATTAATTTTTATTATTTTGGTTTTTCCAGACAGGGTTTTTCTGTGTAGCCCTGTCTGTCCTAGAACTGCTCTTTAGACCAGCCTGGCCTCAGAGATCCACTTGCCTCTGCCTCCTGAGTACTAGGATTAAAGGTGTGCACTCCCACCATTGGGCATGAATTATTCTTAAAAAAAAAAAAAAAAAGAATTAAGGTGGTCATGGTGTCTTACACTGTGATCCCAGGACTGGGGAAATTGAAGCAGGGGGATCTCTCTCCAGTACACAGCAAGTTCAAGGTCAACCGGGGCTACATGAAGCCCTGTCTCTTATAGAGATCTCCAAGTACAGGCTGGGAAGATGGTTCAGTGGTTAGGAACACTGGCTGTTCTTCCAGAGAACTCAGATTCAGTTCCCAGCGCTGACGTGGTGGCTCACAACTATGTGTAGTTCCAGCGTATCTGATGCCCTCTTCTGGTCTCCATAGGTACCAGGCACATACTTGGTATACATATAGGCAAAAACATCTGTATACATAAAATAGTAAAAATATTTTTTAAAAGACCCCCAAGTAGATACCAAATTAATATGACTTTTGTGCTTTTCTCCTGTATTAATTTGGTTTCCTAGGTCAAGCCAAAAACCTAGGAAATAGAAGGGGCCTCTCCAGAGCCTACAATTACGATGTGAGCATTCAGGAAAGTTAGCACAAATGGTCAGAAGGGTGACCACATCTGTGGTGTAGGTGCCTTGCCAGTCATGGTCCTGGCCCGATTGAGATGGATAGGTTAAACTTCCCCAAATTCCCTCAGGTAGTACGGTGTGGCACCTGGGTGCTGCCTCCGAGAAGATAGTTAAGTCATTCATCACTTGGGTGTTGCTCCTTGGACAGGTGAGTGGTCAGCAGGCCAAGGAGGAGGTGTCTCAGCTGGTTCGGGGCCTGGGGGCTGTGCTGGAGGAGAAGCGAGCCTCGCTGCTTCAGGCCATCGAAGAGTGCCAGCAAGAGCGGTTATCCCGGCTAGGCGCCCAGATCCAGGAGCACCAGAGCCTGCTGGACGGCTCGGGTTTGGTGGGTTATGCCCAGGAAGTCCTTAAGGAAACAGACCAGCCTTGCTTTGTGCAAGCCGCCAAGCAGCTGCATAACAGGTACCGAGGGGCATGGCCCAAGGGTGCAGGCTCCAGGGAAGTGGGCATCGTGGGTGCAGCTAGTGCCTAGGACAGTGGGGAGCCGGAGCCCCGAGAATTTTCATGTGGTCAGGCTGAGGTAGAGACCTGGAGCAGAAAGCAGGGCCTCTAGGGATAGCCAGGGCAGGATCCCGAGGAGGGGTGGCTGCCCGCCTGGCAGTGCCTGACCCTTTGTCCATCCCATTCTAGGATTGCCCGAGCCACTGAGGCCCTCCAGACATTCCGGCCAGCTGCCAGCTCCTCCTTCCGCCATTGCCAGCTGGACGTGGGGCGCGAGATGAAGCTGCTGACGGAGCTTAACTTCCTGAGAGGTAAGGAGTTAGCCAGGCCCGTGTCCAACCAGAGCCTTCTTCCCTCCCCCCCCCCAGCAGCGGACCCGGGGGGCAGTGCCCACCAGGGACCTCCTGGCCTCCTGCCTGGCCTGGCCAGCCACCCCTGCCACACCACCCTACCGCGCTCAGCGCTGCTTCTTCGTCTCTCTTTGTAGGCTGTGGCCACCGCGGACTGTGCTCCGGAACACCCCAGGCAAGTCAGCAGCCCTGCCCTGGGGGCCCTGCCGCCCGCCGGGCCCCCTCCCTACACCCTCCCTTGTGCTCCCACACAGCTTGGCCACCCACATACTGCTTCCTTCTCTCCTAATGCACTCTGAATTCCTGGGCCTCCCACCTGACAAGCGCCCTGTCTCTTCGGCCTTCTTCAGGCTATTGCATCATCCTGGTCCTTCCGACCTTTTGTTATCTTGACCCTGGTCCTCTGGACTCTGACTCTCTTCCTCTTGACCTACATGCACTGCCCTCCCCGCTAGCCAGCTTGCTCTCCTCTGCTGCCTTCCTCTTTTCCGTCTTGCTGACCCCGGAACCTCTCTCCCAACCCTTCTGCATCCCTTCCTGCTCAGGGCTCTCTTGCCTGGGTTCCAGTGGCCTTTCCTGCCTCGTTCTGGGGCTCCTCTTAACTCAAAGACTCTAAGCCGTAAGGGCCCCCAGAACTCAGTTGGTCTGGTGCTGTCTTTTGACCGAAGAGAGAACCGAAGCCCAGAGAGGGAGAGTGACTGACTCCAGGCCAAAGTAGGCTGGTGGCAAACTAGGGCCAGAGTTCGGGCTCCTGCCCCCTGTCCAGCACTTGCCCACTTCTTTCTCCTCTGGGCCCTGTCCTGCCCACCCAGGTCCCTTCCCCCAGCCCCCTCACCTACACTCACCCCCCCGGCTCCCGCTGCTTCCTCTCTCCTGCCTGCCCCACTCTCCACGCCCAGGCCGATGGCCAGACCCTGACGGACCCCTGTTGTCTCTTCCAACAGTGCCTGAGGCTCCTGTCATCGACACCCAGCGCACCTTTGCCTATGACCAAATCTTCCTGTGCTGGCGGCTGCCGCCCCACTCACCACCTGCCTGGCATTACACTGTTGAGTTCCGGCGCACAGATGTCCCCGCCCAGCCAGGCCCCGCACGCTGGCAGCGGCGGGAAGAGGTGAGGGGCACCAGCGCCCTCCTCGAGAACCCTGACACGGGCTCTGTGTACGTGCTGCGTGTCCGGGGCTGCAACAAGGCGGGTTATGGAGAATACAGTGAGGACGTGCACCTGCACACACCTCCAGCTCCCGGTGAGTAGCAGACGTGTGGCTTCATGCGGCAAGCTTAGACGTTCACGTGGAGGGTACAGAAGGGCCCAGGTGCTCAGCTGATTCCCAGTGGGCACAGGGAAAGCAAGTGAATGGAATTTGATTTATATAATTTGTACAGTTCAATGTGTGGGTTCCACTCATTTCCTCTGGAGCTAAACTGCCTGGGTTCAAAGCCCACCTTGGCTCCTGGGTGTCCTTAGTCACGATTTTTTTTTCTTCTCTGAACTTGAGAATCCTCTTTAACAGAGGTAATAATAATACTTAATAGAGTGGCTTGGTAATTAGCACATTATAAGATAGCACATGTAAAGACTTAGCTTCTGACTCATCGTAAGGGCTTAGAAGTGGCTTGCTGAGTGTGCTCACCACTTGGTAGAGGGCAAAAGAGACAAGGTTGGGTACAGGGGTCAGGTCTGAGTACCAGAGCGTGGGATGGAAGGTCCAGGTCAGAGGTGTTCGGAATGTGGCCAGATGGAACAGGACGACAGTGGAGATGGTCCACAGGGCCAACCGTGGAAAATGGGTTGCAGAAACACTGAGTCGACTGGAGATGGGACAGTGCTTTCTCTGCCCACTAGTCATCCCTGAAGCTCCTCCCGGGGTCCCATGCCTATTTGGGATGCCCCTTTCTTCCTGTGTCCCTACTTCAGTTCCCTGCGTCCTGTTCCTTTGGGCCCCTTCCGGTTCCTGGTGACTTGACCAACTTGTTCCCTGTGCCCATAACTCCCAGTGTTTGTGCTGACACCCCACGATCCCCAGCGCCAGTGTGTGTCCTGAAACCCTTCCTTCTGTCTTCACCTCCTCCTGCCTCTAGTCCTGCACTTCTTCCTCGATGGCCGCTGGGGTGCGAGCCGAGAGCGGCTAGCTATCAGCAAGGACCAGCGTGCCGTGCGGAGTATCCCGGGGCTTCCCTTGCTGCTGGCTGCCGAGCGGCTGCTCACAGGCTGCCACCTGAGTGTGGACGTGGTCCTGGGTGACGTGGCTGTGACGCAGGGCCGCAGCTACTGGGCCTGCGCAGTAGACCCTGCCTCCTACTTGGTCAAGGTGGGCGTCGGGCTGGAGAGCAAGCTTCAGGAAAGCTTCCAGGGTGCCCCGGATGTGATCAGCCCCAGGTCAGGCCCTTCTGCAAGGGGCGGTGGGGGGGGATGAAGCCCTGGGGAAGGAGCTGGGGTTGGCAAGGGTGGTGTAGGGAACACAGACTTGCTAAAGTGGGGCTGGGGAGGGGTCAGAGCGAGGAATCCAGACTGGGAGGCTTTCGGGTGGAAGAGATGTGGGCTCCGCAGGAGGGTCTGTGAGGACAGGTTTTGAGAGTGTATGGATGGATGGGGAAAGGGTTGAGAGAAGGCGGAGCCATCACCTCCTCCTTCCATCTGTCACTCAGGACCAGCATACTGCCTAAGCTCCCAGGTCCTTTCCCCCAGCACTTTATTTCCATGAAAAGTTGTCTCTCCCAGACCTCCTTCCCCTACCTCTTTCTCAGCATCTCAAAGTTCTTCCCCTAAACATATCTCCACAGCCCTCTTTACCTCCGTTGCCTCATTAATACATCTTCCCACGTTTCCCTCCTGAACCCCCCTCTCCCAAGTCCTCCATCCTTCAACATCCCATTTCTTCAAAAATGCCTTCTCCCCAACACGAATTCCCTCTGGAATTGTGTTGTCCCCGTTCCTGTATCCCTCTAGCATCCTGACACTAATCCGTCTTCATCTCTCTGCCAACGCCGTCTTCAAGCCAACACCCCTGCTCTGCCCCCGCCCGCCCCCACCCCGCCCCACATCTTAACGTCTGTGCTGCCATCCTTCCAGCATCCCCACCTGTCAACACTCCCCAAACTGACTCCCTGGCACCGTTTTTTCTCAGCACCCCTTCCATCCTGACAAGCCCCACAGTTCAATGTCGCCCATCTCTCCTTCCCCACAACACCTTTCTCACGTACTTTCCTTCCCTGACTTCTTTTTGTTTGTTTGTTTGTTTGGTTTTTTGAGACAGGGTTTCTCTGTGTAGTTTTGGTGCCTGTCCTGGATCTCGCTCTGTAGACCAGGCTGGCCTTGAACTCACAGAGATCCGCCTGCCTCTGCCTCCCGAGTGCTGGGATTAAAGGCATGCGCCACCACCACCACCACCACCCGGCTCCTTCTTTCTTACACAAACTGAAGCCTCAAGCCTTACACTGTAACCCTTGCCTCCTCAACATGTGTTCCCCTTAATACCTGCAACCTCTTGTTCGCCGACATTCCATCCTTCCAACATTTCAGCTCCCTGATCCCTCCCCTATCCCCTTCCTCTGCCTCCCAACATCCTCCTTCCCAATTCCCACCCCTGCAGATACGACCCAGACAGTGGGCATGACAGCGGTGCTGAGGATACCACAGTGGAAGCGTTACCACCCTTTGCATTCCTCACCATTGGCATGGGCAAGATCCTGCTGGGTTCCGGAGCAAGTTCAAATGCAGGGCTGACAGGGCGGGACGGCCCAGCAGCCAGCTGCACGGTGCCCCTGCCGCCCCGCCTGGGCATCTGCTTGGACTATGAGCGGGGGCGAGTTTCCTTCCTGGATGCCGTGTCCTTCCGTGGGCTCCTAGAGTGCCCCCTGGACTGCTCAGGGCCCGTGTGCCCTGCCTTCTGCTTCATTGGTGGTGGCGCTGTGCAGCTGCAAGAGCCTGTGGGTACCAAGCCTGAGAGGAAAGTCACCATCGGGGGCTTCGCCAAGCTGGACTGAGCCTGCCGGGCTCCCTCTCCAGACCTAAGCTCTGCTCCCCAAGCCTCCAGGCAGCGGGTTGTTCACGCAGCAGCTTCTCCCCCAGACTTTTCCTAACTGTGGTCCTTCCCTCGTACCTGCCAGCCATGTCTTCCCAGGGCTTCCCTTGACTAAGGGGCTCCCCTCTGCTTCTCTCTGGGTGTCCTCCATTCTCTGTGTTAACTGTTGGCCTGGGCCCCCAGGCCCACCAAGTCTCTGCCCTAGGCCCTGCCCTTGGCATCTTAACCAAGGCATAGAAAGCCCCTATCCCATTCCTGTCCTGTGCTCCTGAGGCTTATTGGGAGGGAGGGCGCCTGGAACAACGGGTGTGATTGACAGCTTTGCCCTTTGCCTTGCCAAGCTCCCTGCTCCATTGATGCCTTGGCAGCCAGGCTTTGAGCCTCCCCAGTGAGAGGGAGGAGAACCCACCATTTTATTCGGGTCCCTATACCCCCCCAACCGCATGCCCCTTGTGTCTCTTCCCGTCTCGCATGCTTTACCTATCCTGCACCCATGCCAATGTGCCAAGTCTCCCTTGGGAACCCGGCTGAGGCTGGTGTCCCCATTGGGTTGGGCCAAGCTAGGCCTCTGGTGCCTGCTGCTGCCTCCTTGCAGTGGGCATTGCTAGGCCTGTGCTGAGTAACAGCTGTACTTTTCATGGTTTATAAACAATAAACTGTGACACCGGGCACATTGCTGCTTTCCTGGAGTGTGACCATTCCTGGTAGTTTCCGGTCTGGTTGGCGTGATAATGGCACCCAGGGGACTGGAGGTCCCTACGTTAGGTGGGCACAGCCTCCTGCTACACCTAGGACCCAGGCCCCAGCTGACCCTCACCGCCGGGGAGGTGCGGCACGGGGTGCTAGTGTCACGCCCAACTTGGGCATCTGGACCACAGCTATGGCCCCTGCGGGGATGTGGCTGAGGGCATGGCATGGCGTCTGGGCTCAAAGGGGCCAGGGAACTAGAACCACTTCCTCATTCCCAGGGTGCCAGAGAGCCCACCCAGAGGCAGTGGCGGCAGCGGGCGGGATGGCAGAAGGCCAGGGCCTGGTGCCAGTGGCACCCGGATCTGTCCCAGCCCTGGCTTATCATGGCTGTGTTGACTCTTCCACTGTTATCTGTAGTCCAAGGATTTGCTTCACACCTGGACAACTAAGAATAGAGCTGCCTTAGAGGCACGGTGCCAGCCGGAGAGGGGCATGGGCTGGTCCAGAAGAGACAGTCACTGGCGCGGACTGAGGCCAGGTCAGGGGCAGGCCCACTGGAGCCTGTCTAGGTTTCGTTTCCTCCTTCCTTCAGGGCCGTCGGGCATGGGAGGGAGGTGATTTCTGGGTTCTTTCTCAGGCCACCTCTGTCTCCGTGTCACCTCTTCCTCATACCCCCCCCCCTTTTTATTTCAAGTGTACCGGCCCCTCCCTGCCTCCTCGCCTTCTGTCTTCATCCAAAGATCCCTACCAGGCCCCTCCCTCACAGACGTGTCCTGGCCCCTCTGATCATGAGCTGCGGATGAAGAATCACAGTTGGCCGAACTAACTGGGCGCCACCTTTTATTCAGCCATGCTTGGGTTTCCATCCCCATCTCCAGGGTTTCTAGGCCAGTCCTTCTGAGACCCACTGCTGCATCGCTGCCCCAGGGTATCCCCCGGGG
The DNA here is from genome assembly GCF_007827085.1 of Peromyscus californicus insignis. NCBI lineage: Eukaryota > Metazoa > Chordata > Mammalia > Rodentia > Cricetidae > Peromyscus > Peromyscus californicus. The sequence continues at coordinate 68,794,957 of NW_026294617.1, read as the reverse complement.
CAGGGCTGGGCTTCACCAGACTAAGATGGTTGAGACACTCGACAGAGTCTCAGGAAGGCTGTGAGCTGCCCACCAGAACTCCGGCTCACCAGCCCAGATCAGAGTGCAGGGGTCTGGCAGTGAAAACGGGGAGCAGATGGCCGCCACCGCCGTCCTGTCCCCGAGCTGGTGACTTGCCCCTACAAGTTGGCGGACGTGGTTGCCACTGCCGGGTTGCTGTAAGACAGGCTGCTGCCCCCATTACCTGCAGAAACCTGAGTGGAGGGAAAATAAATTCAGGGTGAAAGAGTCTATCAGGCAGAACCCCCGGAGGGCACCCCAGGCTATGGGCCTGGCAAGCTCTCAAGGAGTTAATTCAGAGTGGCACCTGCTGGGCCTCAGAGCGGCCAGGTGACTGTAAACACACAACTCCACTGCTCGCTCCCTCCCTCCCCTCCGCTCCTCTTGTAGGCCCCTCCTGGCCCTTTCTCCTTTTATCTTTTTATCCTCTGGCCCAAAGGACTGTATATGTGTGTGTGTGTGTGTGTGTGTGTGTGTGTGTGTGTGTGTAGATCTCTAGGAGGTGGAAAATGGGGCAAGAAAAGGAAGCTCTTGTCTCTTTCCCACCCTCTGGCCTTTCAGTCTCAGGTGGCCACAGTAATTATTTACTAGATCCTGTAGAGAAACCGAATGAGGGAAGAGGGAGGGGCCCTTGCTCTCCTAAAACTCCCAAGAGCCCTCTCTGCACACTCCTCTCACTAGAGGAGACTTCTTTTCCACCAAAGCTCTCTCCCACCCCCAGTGCAGCTGTCTGTATCTACTGCCCAACCCCTAGGAGGTGAGCGGGACAGGAATGCTCACTCCTCCTTCAGGCAGGGCTCCCCTGGACACAGTATCCCCTCACTTCACCCCGGGGCATCCTAATGAGCACACTCTGGTACAGTTCAGAGTTGAGTCAGCAGCGGTAGATGGCAAGGCTTTGTTAGTACAGATGCTTCCTTTCTTCTGTAGCCCCCTAAGGTCTGACCCCGCCCCCCAAGCTCTACCTCCATTCCCCGCCTTGCCAGGCCCTTCCCTGCTCACCTCTCTGAAGTACCTTGGGTTTCCCAAGTACCTCTCCAGAAACCCTCACCAAGCCAGGGCCCTTGCCCCAACCTGTGGGACACCGATTTACCTCATAGGGGTTACGTTTGGTACTGCCAGGCGGCACATAGCGTCCATGAGTGTGGTAGGTGGGATATTCACTCATAGGATGGTAGGTGTCCTGGGTGGGAAAGATGTCCAGATGCCCATAGTTCTTTCGGCGGCACTGACACACTGCCTGAGGAGACAGGAAGTTATGCTGGCCCATGGGTTCCCACCTACCCTACGGGGCCCATTGGTGAAGGCCTGAGACTTACCAGTGCAATGAGATAGGTAATGGCCAAAGCAACCAAGATACAGACCAGCACCAGCAGGGCAATACCCCAGCCTGGTACGCCAGGCCAAGACTGGGCAGAAGGAGGGAACTGCATCTCATTCACTGAAAGGGAGAACAGTGGTCAGGGAAGTCCCCCAAAGGAGGTGGGCTCGACCCTGCCAGCACCACAGTTAGCAGGGCGCTGGAGTTGGGGATATTGCCTCACCATTGACTTTTGAAATAGCCAGATTATAGTCTCCTGCCTCCTTTTCATGCTGTAAAAGCTGCGACTTCACCTCAGAGGCACTGACAGCACCCTCCCGGAAAATCACAGTCGATTCTACCGCCACCGAGCCTGGTCTGGTCACAGGAAATGGGCAGCTCAGCCAGAGGTATCTGCTTCTGGCTCAGCATCTCCTCCCCACATCACAAAGTCATGAGTGTCCATCCCACCCTGAGTCACAGCCAGACCGTACCTGAACTGGATGGTAGAGATCCCCAGAAAACCTTGGTTAAAAATCTGCAGAAACTGGGATAAGAGGAGAAGACTCAGGTTTGATGCAGACATTTATGCCGCCCTGAAGAGCGCCTTCAGAAGAGCATGGCAGAGGCCAGGCTGATACCCACCAATCCAGAAATGTTCCTCTTCAGTTCTTGATAGTAGTTGGAGCTGGGATCTTCCAGGGAGGAATTAAACTGTTGGTTCCAAATGTGGAAAGACAACAAGAAGAAAGAGACCCCAACAGACACCTGGGGAGAACTATCACTGGAGGGGGTAGGGAAAAGTACTGTGCTATAGTAAGTACTATAGGCAATAGTGCCGTTCCTGGAGATGGCGAGGGTGGTGGAAGTAACGGGGGGCTGGCTTGGGCCTGAAGATTGAGTGCCATTGCCAACTGGAGTTGTAGTAGCCATTGTAGAGATGTTATTGTGGATTGGAGTGGTGAGTGAGCCCAACACAGAGCTGGTAGTTGGCACCGAGGAGCCATTGTGGACTGAAGTAGCCTTGGTAGTAGAGACAGAGGTGCCACTGTACACTGGAGTGGTGGCCAAGTCTGATTCAGAGCTATTAGTTGTAGATGAGGAACTACTGTGGGCTGGACTAGTGACTAAGCCCAATGTAGAGCTGGTCATTGGGACCAAGGAGTCATTGTGGATTGGAGTGGTAGCTGAGCCTGATATAGCCTTGGTGGTTTGGATGGATGAACCAGTGTGGACCGGAGTGGTGGCTGAGTCCACTGTAGAGCTGGTGGCTGGGGCTGAGGAACCAGTGTGGACTGGAGTTGTAGCTGAGTCCACTGTAGAGCTGGTGGCTGGGGCAGAGGAACCAGTGTGGACCGGAGTGGTGGCCGAGTCCACTGTAGAGCTGGTGACTGGGGCTGAGGAACCAGTGTGGACTGGAGTTGTAGCTGAGTCCACTGTAGAGCTGGTGGCTGGGGCAGAGGAACCAGTGTGGACGGGAGTGGTGGCCGAGTCCACTGTAGAGCTGGTGGCTGGGGCTGAGGCACCAGTGTGGACCGGAGTGGTGGCCGAGTCCACTGTAGAGCTGGTGGCTGGGGCTGAGGCACCAGTGTGGACCGGAGTGGCGGATGAGTCCACTGTAGAGCTGGTGACTGGGGCTGAGGAACTAGTGTGGACCGGAGTGGTGGCCGAGTCCACTGTAGAGCTGGTGGTTGGGGCTGAGGAACCAGTGTGGACCGGAGTGGTGGCTGAGTCCACTGTAGAGCTGGTGGCTGGGGCTGAGGAACCAGTGTGGACCAGAGTGGTGGCCGAGTCCACTGCAGAGCTGGTGGCTGGGGCTGAGGAACTAGTGTGGACCGGAGTGGTGGCCGAGTCCACTGTAGAGTTATCAGCTGGGGTAGAGACACCAGTGTGGACCGGAGTGGTGGCTGAGTCCACTGTAGAGCTGGTGGCTGGGGCAGAGGCTGGCGTGGTAGTCAAGGTTGAGAAACTCTTGTTGTCCTGAGATAAGGCGACTCTGTGTTTATCTGGAAGGGCAAGAAAGCCTGAACCAGAGTTGAAGGTGGGAAGTAGACGTTTTATGCTCACACATCTCTCAACAGAGGTGGACACTAGGTTGCTTTGGGTAACCTGTATGATTTTTTGGCTCTGGCTAGAGCCAGAAATTGTAAAAACTCTGGGTTGGTGAATAAAATCAGAACAAGGAGAAAAATATAAACTCCGAAACCAAAGTAACCGCAGAAGGAAGGGGGGTCAGTTTAGCGTCAGGCAGCCCCTGGTCTACCTTCTTCCTTGCTGACACCTCCACGTCGCTACTCTCTCCCTCCCTGAAAGACTCACCTCGGCTTCTGGGTCATCCATTCCTCCACTATTTATTTTTGAGACAAGGATTCACACTGTAGCCCCGGCTGGCCGTGACCTAACCACTGCACATGGCCCCATTCTTCCACTACTGGGTTACCTCTCCTGACACAGCCCACCCTCTCCACTCCCCACAAGCATCAGAACGTTTGCCTACTGTGGTGCCCACTCTCCTGGGGGTCACCTCTTCTCAGCTCCCGTCCTTCGCCTCTTTCACTCTGGCGCCTACTGGCTCACCCTTGTCTGCCACTTAGGGCTCTTGTAGTGCCATCTACCAGGAAGCAAAATCCACAGCAGGGTGAGGAGTCCCACCTGAACAGTGCAGGCCTTTCCCACCGCGTGCCTCTCACCTGGTACAATTGCTAGAAGCAGCATCAGGAAGAAAGGAGCCCGGATGCCTGGAGTCATGGTGGCAGTGAACAGGCGGGAAAGGGGGCAGAGATGGACTCGGGTGCTGCGTGTGCGCGGTGCAGCTCTGGTGCCCGCTGCTTTATACCAGTACCCCTCCCGCCCTAGGCACAGCTAGAGCAGGTGACAGGTAGCAAAACTCCGCCCCCTCCCCTAGCTTTTCCTCCTCCTCCCCAGTCATTCCTGTGTAGGGTACTTGGGCTCCAATCACTCAACCTCATGACAACCTGTTTATTCTCCAATTGGCCTCCCCTTTTTACCAACCACTCCTTGACTTCCCCAGGCGTGTATGTGGAGGAAACCTGGGGCCCCCTGGCTCTGGTTTTAGCCCCAGAGCAACAGCTAAGGTGAGGAAATGGAGCGCAGAAAGGCCCTGGACAAGGAGCCCGGGGAAAGTCCATCCCTAGATCCCCCAATCCCTTTCCCTATTCTCTCTGAAGGTCCTTGAAACCGCTTTCCATAGGTTGAGAGGACACAAGGGGGTTGGATAATAGCGGACAGGTCACTAGTTTCAGCCACCCCCCCCCCCCCCACTTCCCGGAATAGCCCCACCCTTCTAACCGCTCCCTGTACTCTGAAAACCACAGTCTCCGCCCCTGCCAGACTTTCCAGTAGCCTGGGTCCCTCTTTGGCTTGCTCCCGAGAAAGGCGGTGGGGGGAAATTTCCACTTAAAAAGGACGAAACTTGGGCTCTACCGAAGCCTAAGGTTCTTCCTACCCAACTTTCCACTTTGAGTGGCAGGCTGGCCGGTCCTTCTGGCCAGGAACGCCTGCCCTCTAGTGGTCACCGGGAGCGTCGCGCGGCCGACCCACACGGGCCGAGTGGGGAGGTTTGATAGCACAGTCCAAGTTGAGACTGAGATCTTAGGGAAGTTGGTTGGGCCTTGACGAAAGGGATCAATGCCCAGGACAGATAGGAAGGAATGCACAGTGCGGTGGAGGAGCAAGGATCAGTAGTACTTGGGTTACTCAGACTTCTGGGGATGGTGTCTGGGGGGGAGGGGAATGATGCTAAGTGGGCGGGGCCCCAAGGTACGTGGAAGGGGGGCATTAAATTGTGTGAGGAGGACATCGGAATGTGGGAGGGGGAGTGGGACAGGTTGTGTGCAGTCAGCTAGGTATTTAGGAGGCAGAGAGTAGGTGGGGCGACCATGGAATTTGGGAGCACAGAGCTGTATTTGGGAGAGGAACGATATTTGGGGCGGACAGGCACGTGGTGCAGGGCAAACTCATGTATGTGTATTTAGGGAGAACCGAGAGATATTCTGAAGGGCAGAAATAGCTGGGCACCGGGGGGGGGGGGGGGGGGGCTTTGGGTTCACAGCAGCATGTGGACTGAGGGTACCAGGCCAGATCCTGCAGGTGTAGGTTGCAGAGTAAACCAGCAGGAGCAGTTACAACTACAGTAGACAAACAATTCTTAGTCCCAAGGAATACAAAACGGAAGCTAATACTTTAGAAACATTTCAGAGGTGCATGAACCAAGGCGTGCAAACCACGCTCCCGCCGTGTGTCGCGCCTCGGAGCGACTTAGTGAGGCCGGCTCCTGGCGGAGTGGGGACGCCCTACGTCAGCCTGCCTACAAGTGTTTAGGTGGGCGGCACCAAACCTCAACTCCTGGGATTGCTAGGCAACAGCCATTCAATTCGGTTGCTGGGACACGGGTCACCATGGTAATAGCTCCGCGCCTCTCAGTCTGAGTATTTAAAGAGCAAGCGCGCGCACTGCTTCGGCGTCGGAAAGTGGCCTTCCAGGGCACGGGGGCTCCCCTTCTCTCTTCCCCCTTTCCCCCTCGCCCTCCCTTTCACCCTTCCGGGCGCCCAGGCTCTGGTGTACCTCTAAGGTGACCCCAGCTCCCCAGAGCGCCCCCAGTCCCTGGGCTCCAAAGGCCCAGGTGGTAGGGAGCGGGATTCCGGGGCCCCGGGCGGGCGGGAGGGACGGGACGCGGTGCAGTGTTGTTCTTTGCCCACCAATATTGCACTCGTCCCGGCCTCCGGCCCCCTCGGCCCCCCCGGCGCCCCTCACCCCGAGCGGGGCAGCCCTGGCCCTGGGCTTTCGACCCCTGCGGAGCTTAGACTGAAGTGTCGCCGCTGCCACGGTGAGTAAGTGGGGCTGGAAGGACGTTAGCCATCCTCCAACCTCGTCCTGCATTCGGTATTTTTCCCACCCACACTTCAACTCAGTCAAACTCTCCCTAGCTCTCTAACCTACAGCTCCCCGCCTTTCTCACCACTCAGGTTCCTTTCTGTCCTAGAAAAGGCCTAAAATAAGTAATTGCACTGACTTAGAAAATAACTGAAACTTTATGGCAACGTGCTGATGTCTCTCCTGGGGTTAGTACCTGAGTAATACCCCTTGAAAGTCCCCCAACCCCTGCACAATGGGGTCACTACCCCTCCGGGGCTGAGCTCCCTGATGGGTACCAGAGAACCATCTGTGGAGGCTGAGGGGGCTGTAGGTGAGACCCCAGGGTCTCCAGAAGAGAGCCCAAGGTCAAAGGTCTCCAGTCAGGATTCTGAATCCGGTGGCCGCCTCCTCACACCCGTCCTTGAAGCAGTTGCCTCCGGAATGGCTCAAAGTCCTCAGGCACTGTGTCTGAAGAGGGGAAATAAGTCACGTCAGAGGATGAGGGTTTCCCAGGGCACGGGTCAAGCTGCTCTCGGCCTAAAGCCTCACCGTTGCATCGATACTGGAGATTGGACCAAATGATGTTTTCTTGGGAGAAGCAGAATACACCGAGGCGCCCCCCTCGCATGGACGTGTCAATGATCACCCCAGAATCCGCCACTAGCTGGGGACCCTCATAGAGCTTCACCCTGTCCAGGATAGAGGTGTTGTTGGTGGGCCTGGTGCCACCATGTCCTGGGGTTTCGTGGGCTCCCCCCACCCTGTGCACACTAGTCCTGAGGGAGGGGAGGGAGGCCGAGGGGAGGGAGGGGTGCTTTTTCTCAGGCCTTGGGCCCCTAGCTCTTTGTCCGGCCCCTTTTGCATCTCAAAGCACCAGCACATTCCTAGCAAGGATTGGGTTGCTATGACAATGAGCACAAAGGGCTGGGGGTGAAGTCACCCGCTTCCCAGGCTCCAGTCCACACCCCCCCTTTATCCTCTGCCCTGGCGCCCCACCGCTCTAGCTACCTTAAAGAGAAACCAACTCAGCCCCCAGGCTCTTGGCCACAGGAAGTCCAGCTCCTAGGCAGATCCCTGTCCCTTCCCTTCTCAGGTCATTCTCACCAACTAGGGACACTTGTAGGAGGGAAAGATCAGGGTTGGGAACAAAACGCCAAACTGAGAGGCCCGTAAACTGCGGGCCTCAGTCTGCTCTTCTGTAAGCCATGGTCCCTTTCCAAAGTCAGCTGCTGCTGGAGCAAGTTCGGCACGCCTAAGGGGCTGGAAGCCCTGCGCTCTTCCACAGACTGCCTGGGGCCCAGAAGCTCCCAGAGAACCGAAAGGCATCTGGCTCAACACCTGGACTTAGAAGGGAAATTGGGTGCAAACGAACGGTGTGCCCAACACCACCTCCTCTGTGCTGAGATGGGAAATGGAAGGAACTGTCTGCAAACCCTACCCGTGGCACCAAGACATTCAGCAGAGGGAAGGTCACAGTGACTGAGTCCCTCCCTGCTAGCGAGAGGGCAGAGGAGGTTGGGGTCTCGCCCCACCCCCTCCCCCAGGGCTCAAACCCTTTCCATACCGAATGTAGCCAACTTGGGGGCGGTGGAGTAGCTGCCATCTATAAGATGTCTTGTCACGCCAACCCACATTTCTTGGATCAGTCCACAGCAGTCGTACCTGATCAGGGGTGTGGCCGGTATGCCACAGAGCATTTCGGAGGTGCTCACCTGGGCCAGATATTGATGTCACTGCCTGGGAGTTATTGACAAAGTCAGTGTGTCAACCACAGGACCAGGGTGAGGAGAGACAAAAGATGGTAAGAGCTGGTGAGAAAGGGAGTCAAAGGGATCCGGAGAATTCTCTGGAATCCCACATAGCTGATGTCCAGACACCATGTCTAGGTGAAATTTCCTAGTCAGGCAGTGGGGCCCCTAAGGTTGGACAGAAACAGCTTTAGCAAAGCCAGTGGGTTGGGGGAAATTGGGCAGCTGGGGTACCTTGAGCTGCAGCCCTGGTTGGGCCACTGCTCGGAAAGGCGTGGCCTGCCAGTAGGTCTGCTCCGTCTGTTTCCACATGACCACATAGAAGCGGCCACTGTCCTGGTAACTGAAGAGGAAACCTGCGTAGTCATCATCAGTGACCGTGTTCACATGGAAAGTGCCTTCAAAGTCCACACCATTGAAGGCTGTGTATCCTGGGGCGGCAGCGGGATAAACGTTAGGGCCATTTAAAGCTACTTGATCGCCCATGGTGGGGTGAGTATTGGGGGCAGAGATGCCTATTGTATGTAGGGCCAGAGACTTGAGGTAAGGCCCCGCCCATCCTCCCCATCTGGCTCTTTCCCTACCCTCTATAGGAGCCTTCCCTTTGGAGATTACTGGGTTGGATGTCCCTTACATACCAACTGCAAGACCTGGGTCACTGTTCATAGTCTGAACAATTTCCATGCCCTGGGGTTGTTAAGGAAAGAAAGAAAGAAAACAAAAAACAAAACAAAACAAAAAAGCCCTGATCCAGGTGCACAATGCCACCCAGGTACCAATAGGTCTGGTCCGACAGCACCTGCCCAGCCTACTGCCCCGCATACCTGATTGAGCACTACCCAGTTTGGATCAATCTGAGCATCACCCTCAGGATCCAGAACCACAGTCTGATAGGCCCGGAAGTCTGTGAGGGTAACTTCTGCACTTTCCGGACACACATCCAGAGGGTCAGCCACTGCATCATTGTCAAAGTCATCCTCACACACATCACCAACACCGTTGCCTGGGTGGAGTGAGGCTAGGTACTCAGGCCCTGCCCACTGTCACCACTGGGATTTTCCACTCCTGACCCCTCCCCACCCTCCCATCCCTCACTCCCTTCAGTTAGGCCTGAAGGAAGCCCATACCGGTTGAACCATCTCTGGGACCCCAGCCTTACCATCTGAGTCTTTCTGATTAGGGTTGGGTACCAGACGACAGTTATCAGGCCCAGGAGGCACATAGTCTGGGACACCGTCATTGTCATCATCCCCATCACATTCATCTCCAAGTCCATCGTTGTCTGAGTCCAGCTGAGAGCTATTTGGCAGCTGGGGACAGTTGTCCTTGGTGTCCTGATGTCCGTCTCCATCACTGCTCAGAGGAAAAAGCCACAAATACCAGCTGAAAATGTAGGTCCCATCTTTTCCTTATCTTCTGTGGGCGTTCTGGGGCCTGCCTACCCTCCAACCTTGTCCCCTCGCCACTATCCAGAGGAGATGAAAATCCAGCGGTAGGGGTGGAGGGTAGACTGTGAGAATGACCTCCTGCTTAGTGGGGGCAGTGAATTAAGGCTGCATCACAGAGGAGACCTTGGCTCTCTTGGCCCAGACCCTACCTGTCCTCATTGGTGTCACAGACATCCCCCACCAGGTCGCTGTCTGCATCTGTCTGAGAGAGGGGTCTGATCTCACCATCTCCCGAGAACTCCGGAGAGGGTGATCTCACCTCTTATTTAAGGGCCTCCCCCACCGAGCCCCCACCCTCCCTCACCCCCGACACTCCCCTGTACCTGGGTAGGATTGCTCATTTCCGGACAGCTGTCACAAGCGTCTCCCACTCCATCTTTGTCCCGGTCTGTCTGAAGTGGGTTGGGTACTTTAGGGCAATTGTCCAATCCGTTGGGGATGCCTGGTAGATCGAGATGTTAGAGAGAGAGGGCCGTTAGGAACTCCGCAGCGCCCTTCTCTGCTGGCGGAAGCCCGGAGCTTTATCAGGAAACCTGCCTGTCCCCATGTGGCTCGCTTACACCTTGTCTAACCCCCTCAAGTTCTCAGCCCAGGGTCTCCAAGCCGACTTCCCCAACTGCCACTGGCTTCCAGCCTCCTGGCCTCCCTATGGGTCTCCCAGCCGTCCCCTCGGCCCCAGGCCTGCACCGTCTCCGTCCACATCGTTGTCACAGGCATCTCCTTCCCCGTTGCCATCTGTGTCCTTCTGGTCATTGTTGGGGACATTGGGACAGTTGTCACAGGCATCTCCAAATGAGTCTGTGTCTGAATTCTGCTGGTCCTTGTTGGGGAACAGTCGGCAATTGTCCTGGGCAAGGAGGAGGAGAAGGGTCAGAAATCCCCACACTTCCTTTGTCCCCGCCCCCCCCCCCCCCAACCTCCATACGGTCCATCTTTTCTAGACACCAGGTACGGGGCTCCACAATTCATGTTGTAGAGACTTTTCCTGGGAAATTTATTGCCCAGGGCCGAGCAGAGACAGGATAATGGGATTCAGCAACAGAGACTATAACATGGAGAGAGCACAGGACTGAGAGGGGCCAGGCCTCCTTTGACTTGAGAGGTTGTTGTTGTTGTGGTTGTTGTGGTGGTTCTGTTGTTAGTGTGTTTTGAGACAAGGCCTCACTATGTAGCCTTTATTGGCCTGGAACGCAGCTATGTAGCCCAGGCTGGCCTTGAACTCACAGGTGCCCGCCTGCCTCCACCTCTGAGTACTGGGATTAAAGGCGTGCGCCCCCGTGCCTGGCCTGGTTCCTATTTCGTTTTCACTCGCCTCTGCCCTTTTTCTTACACGGACTTATTTATTTAGTGTATGTCTGTGGCACACAAGCACCACTGTGCCTATATGGAAGTCAGAGGACACCTGTAGCAAAAAATTCTCTCTTCCCACTCTGTGGGTTCCAGGGATCGAACTCAGGTCACCAGGCTTGGTGGCAGGTGCCTTTACCTGCTGAGCCATCACGCTGGCCTTGTTTGGTTTTGAGAGACAGGGTCTCATTCTGTAGCCCAGGCTGACCTCCATCTTGCAATGATCCTCCTGCCTCCATCTCCTAAGTGCTGGGATTACAAGCACATGCCACCGTTGCAACTCGACCTCAAAGTTCTTTTTTTTTTTTTTTTATGTTCATTTTTATTTTCTGTGTATGGGTGTTTTGCCTGAATACCTGTCTGTGCATCACATTCATGCAGTGCCTATGGAGGCCAGGAGTGGAACTGGAGCTACAGATGGTTGTGAGCCATCATGGGGGTGCTGGGAACTGATCCCGGGTATCCTGCAGGAGCAACACGTGCTCCTAACCACTGAGCCACCTCTCCATCCCCCATACCTCAACATTCTTGATGCCGTCCCCATCGGCATCATCGTCACACTGGTCCCCTACACCATCGTTGTCAGCATCTTCTTGCCCAGAGTTGGGTGTCAAAAGGCAATTGTCCTGAGGTTCAGAGGGAGGAAAAGGATGGGTGGGTTCTGGTGTGAGCCAGCCTGCGCCACCCCCAGCCCCCCTCCAGCTGGCCTTTGGCCCTGCACCTGCTTGCAGTGTTTGTTGTTATCCATGCAGGGAAGCGCCTGGTCCGGATAACCATCGATGTCTGTGTCAGGCCCACACACGTTCCCGTTCCCTGCCCAGCCCACGTTACACTAGGGGGAAGCACACAGTAGGCGTTAGCAGGCTGGCTTGGCATCACTGTGCCCTGCCCCACAGCTCTCCCTGCTCTGGGCTCTGTTCTCTCCACTGGTAAGTTCCCAGGCACAGGCTTCTCTCTTTTTCCTATGAAAGCATGCAGGTCAGTCCCTCTATATTTTCACTACATTACACATTTCTCCAGAACCTCTCCTTTCTCCTCCTGCTCCAGGTCTACATTACCTGGCAAGACACTGCACCATTGCGTTCAAAGAGACAGTGAGCGTGGACATGGCAGGGGCTGTGGGCTGGGCTGTGGCAGGTCCTTGCTGGGAGGCAGCCCTGGCTCTGGTTTCCCAGGAAACCCAGGCGGCAGGGACCACATTTGAATGACCCCTAAGAGTAGGGAGGTGGAGTTAGAAGGAAAGGACGGACTCACCCTGAGCCCTGGACTAACCTCATTCTGCCTGTGGCGTATAAGACGGGCACTTAGAACCACATCAGGTATATATATATATATATATATATATATATATATATATATATATATATATATATATATATATATCTCCTTTAGGTTCTCTTTCAAGGTAGATAACAGCTCCACTTTTCAGAGAAAGCCGAGGTTCAGAAAGATTAAATAACTTGCTAAAGGCCACATCTAGTAAAAGGCAGACCCTGGAAATCTCAGCCAGGTTCATGGGAACACTGGAGTAGCGCCCAAGCAGAGCAGGAAGAAACAGGAAATGTGAAGAGGGGGTTACGTGGCTCCCCTTCCCGAGTCATGGGCAGGGCAGGGCGTTCAGCTCACCACCGTGTTGGTGCAGATGGAATTTGGGTCACAGCCTCCATTGTTACCGTCATTACATTCATCAATGTCATTGCAGACCTAAAGGACAGAGTTGAGGCTGGGGCTTTGTGGGTCTAAACTGGCGTGTTTAGGCCCAAAGCCAGAGCTGATGTGGGACAGCCTCGTCTCATTGACCACAAAGCCACACAGACTACACGATCTGACCTGTTTACTGGCCCGTGCATAGTCGATGCCTACACCGGACACTCGGGTGCCCTTGTACCCTTGAGGGCAGGCCTCACAGTGGAAGCCAGGCATGGTGTTGATGCAGCTGGAGCCCGGGAAACAGGGGTCAGAGTGAGCACACTGGGGACCAAAAGAGAAGGCCGAAGTCAGGCATCGTCCCGGGAAAGTGAGGCAACCGCCTGTGATCCTAAAGCTCCGCTCCCGGTAGCCCTTCTGTAGCTCTCCCAGCCCAACCTCATGGTGCTCCTTTTCCCCTGGCTGGCCATCTCAGACCTCCCTACCTCTCCAGCAGCTCCTTCGCTGTCCCCTTCCCGTCTAGCCTGTGCCCTCTTCCTCCAGCCTGGCGTGGCTGGTCTCGACCTCCCCAAAACCCCTCTGCCTCTGCACAACTCTTACCCAACTTTTTGTACCCCGAGGGCTCCTCACCCCTCACCTCGTTGATGTCGTCGCAGTGGGTGCCATTGCCCTGCAGGCCAGGGGGGCAGGGCCCGCAGCGGTAGCCTGGGTACTCGTACACTTCCATGCAGTCCACACCTCTGAAGCAGGGGTTGGGGCTGCAGTGGGAACGCTGCTCGTGGAAACCTGGGAGGTGGATACAGTCAGAGCCACCCTCTAGGGTCCCTGCTCAGGTCGCCAGGAAGGAGAAGCCACAGACCGGGGAGCACAGCAGGGCCGTCTGGAGCCCCCCTCCACTCTCCCACTCACCGCACACCTGACACTCCATGATGGTGTTCCGGATGAGGGACATCTCCTTCACCTGATGAGTGAGTAGTAGTCAGCTCTCCACACCTGCCACCCCGCCCCCGAATCAGTAGCTTCCTTGGCCGGCCCCACCCAAACCTGGTCTCGGATGTCATCCCGGAGCTCCACTAGGATCCGGTTGAAGAGGGTGAGCTGGGTGACCAGTGCCTTGGTCTGCTCCCCTGTCAAGGTCCAGGGTACGGAGAGACTCAGAACTGGGGAGCCACTCTGGGCCCTCTTTGGACTGTAAGCCAGCTCTTGCCCCCAAAGTCCACACCACACCTTCAAACCCCACCCAGGACAGAGGACCGCCCTCGCCTCAACCACCTCTCCGTGGCTTACTCACCTAAAATGGATTGCAGCGCACTGGTCACTAGGGGAGAAGTGATAGCAGTCGGGTGAGCTGCTGAGGAGGGGGGCGGGGGTGGGGGGGTGGGGGGAGGGAGGGTCTGGGGTAGGGACGGGAGTGAAACCTCTGAGGAAGTGTTGCGGAGTACGAGGGCAGAGGTGCTACACCACACAGCCTCACGCACAGTAGACAAGCACTCTTCCCTCGGCCCTGTACTCAGCGAGCACAGCCCTTTCCGCTGGGCTAAAGGCCACCTAGGCATTGCCTCAAAGGGAGTCAAAAACCCCAATCTTGGATCCCAGGCATGGTCCGTAGCAGGAGGACTCCAAGCGAGAAGCCATCCAAGGGCCCTAGTACATTCCATTTCAAACCCCTTTCCCAAGCTGCCACTTGAAGAACCCTTGGAAGCCTCTGGGAGAAGTGGGTGTTTGCTTAGGTAAGAGCCTCTGAGCATCCTTGTCAGAGCAGGGTGAGAGGCCTTGCTTGGCTGGAGGTGCCGCCCACTGGTAGGTGACAGGGGCCAAGAGGGACTACAAACACCTTGAGACAAGCTCGTCAGTCGGCTGTCATGTTACTCCCTCACCCCCAGAGTTCCTCAGAGTCACGGGCCTGCTAGACGGTTTTATTTTTCTGACCCACACCTCCTCCACATGAGGTCATGAAGCCAGGGGTGAAAGATTTGGAGTTACGGGGCCCAAAGCCTCAGGAATGGGCAAGATAAAGGAATGGGTATTACGTGGGCAGAAGCAGAAAGGGTAGGAGTCCGTTACCTGCACTGTGAATGGACTCATCTCCCTGGAATGGACATTCACTCAGGGCTCCTACCCGAGCCATGGATCCACCTACAATAATTTTCATCGACTCCACAAAGCCCTAAAGGGTCAGCAAGTAGGGAGGGGGTGTCTAGCAGCTCCCGGTTACAGACCACCTTCTCCAGACCAGAGGCTCCGCCCCTCACCTGCATCCGCAGATAAGCCTTCTGTCCAGTTCTAATCTCCAGGCCGCTGACCTCCGCTGGAGGGATGGGGGCCAGTGCTGGGAGGCCAGCGTGTTGGTCGCCCAATTTACAGTCCACGTACAGCTGCAGGCCAGGGCTGGGTCGGGACGGTCCTCGGAGCCGCAGGAGAGCCGTGTGTGTGCGCCCATCAGCCAGGCCTGCTTGCTGTAGGTTCACTGCGTGGACTTTGCCATCTTCCCGCTGGTACCGCACCAGTACTGCCCAGGAGTGGAGGTCAGTGTGGGCGCCAGCCCCCATCCCATGTCCCAGTTGACTTGGATCATTTCTAGATACCACCTCCCCCACCCACTGGCCGTCTGTCTCTGTTTGGTTGTTTTTGGAGACAGGGTTTCTTTGTGTAGCCCTGGAACTCATTCTTTACCCCAGGCTGGCCTTGAACTCAGAGATCCACCTGCCTCTGCCTCCTGAGTGCTGGGACTAAAGGCATGTGCCACCACAGCTCAGCTAGATATCACATCTCTCTCTCTCTCTCTCTCTCTCTCTCTCCCCCCTTTTTCTTTTTGAGGCAGGGTTTCTCTGTAGCTCTGGCTGTCCTGGAACTTGCTTTGTAGATCAGACTGGCCTCGAACTCACAGAGATCCACCTCCCTCTGCCTCCTGAGTGCTAGAATTAAAGGCATGCGCCACCAACGCCTGGCTGATGCCACATCTCTTAAGGCTAACCCCTAAGTTGTATATGTATTTCTCAACACCTTGTATGTAACAGGTGCACAATAAATGCTTTCGAATTGGCCTTAGATGAGGACCTTATTCTCAGTGCCTCAGATAACTATCCTCTCCCAAAGTGACAGCTCGATCTGTACCCACTGAACGTTAACAAAAGTCTACTACTGTTGGGACACAGAGATGGCTCACTCTCCCTGTGAGTGTACCAACATACAACCTGCCATCCATCCCTACCAACACCAGGCCTTACTCTCTGGGTCCCTCCATCCCAGGTGTCCCTAGAAGTCAAGGAGAACAGAGAGGCACCTGGGAGTGGGGACAGGGGACTGCTCGGGGCCACTGACTCAGGAGAGGCACCTGGGAGTGGGGACAGGGGACTGCTCGGGGCCACTGACTCAGGAGAGGAGATGCCCACCAGTCACCTTTGTTACTCTTGCCCACAACAGAGGCCTCTAGCCATCGTGTGTTGTCTTGCCGAGAGTAGACACCAAAGAGGACACCACCTTGCTTTGGGGGGAGGCGGAATGTGGACAAGAGGTAGATGTCCCCAGCAGTGAGTAAAGCTGTCCGGATCTTCTCTGCCACGGCTACCATCTGCCGGGACTCGCCCATAGTCAGCAGGTCAATTACTGGCCAGGTAGGGATTATCGAAATCAAAGAAGGGAATTAGTGTGAAGGCCTGCCCTCCTCTTTTTTTTTTTTTTTTTTTTTTTCGAGACAGGATTTCTCTGTGTAGCTTTGCGCCTTTCCTGGATCTCGCTCTGTAGACCAGGCTGGCCTCGAACTCACAAAGATCTGCCTGGCTCTGCCTCCCGAGTGCTTTTTTTTTTTTTTTTGGTTGTGCCCTCCTCCTTGAACCCTCGGGGGTGAAGCATCCCACTTTATCCTCCACCTGCCTTGGGACAGCCTAAATCGCCTCCTCAAAACTCACTAGGGGTGGTGGTACGTGCCTGTAATCTGAGAGGCTGAGAGGGCTACCTCAAGCTAGCAGCCAGCCTCAGCTACACAGAGCAGGCTACAAGACCCCATCTATAAAAACAAAAACCTCAACCCTTTTTGTTAACGGGGAACAGAGACGATCCCTCCCCGCACTTTCTGCTGCTTTCAAAGCCTTGGAACCTAGAGGCTTAGAGCCCACTCAGAAATACCAAAGCTACCCCACAAACTTCGTATGTCCCACCAGGTGGCGCAAGGGAGACATTGCTGAGCAGAGACTGGAGTGGCACCTGGTGCCCACAGCTCAGAAACCAGAGGTGGGTTTAGCTCACTTCCACCCGTGGTGCCGATCCTCCCGTCCTAGGGGCTCATCACATGTGTCTAGATAAGAACAGCTGTCCGGGCCCTGACCCTCCCACCCCTGTTTAGCGCCCCCGCTCCAACACCTCTCCTGGGAATGTAGGACCCAGAGCCTCTGCCTCTGCCTCCTGTGTCCTGGCCAATCTGTGGTTTCCCCTCCAGCCAGTAAAGAATCTTTGTGTCATCTCCTCCAACTACCTCTGCTCCACCACCCATGGGCCCATCCCACCACCAGACCTCCGGGAGAGCTCAAGCCGCTCAATCCCCACCCCCACCCTATCTTTTAGCAGCCAAGCGCCAGGATAAAGGGGAGACCAAGCCCAGGGTCCCACATAGTGCAACCACCGTCCATCAGGCTGCTTCCCCAGACTGTCCTGCTGATGCACTGACACTTAGTCATGCAGTCCTGGCATCCAGATCCTGAGTCCACCCTGGTCTCCACGCCTGACACGGGGTCAGTCTCCACTCACCCACCACTCTGGTGCCCACTCCTCCCACATTATCACCAACTCTTTACTCTTCCGAGTGTAACTTTTCTCTCCAACCCAATTTCAGGACTCCTCCCTCTGTCCTCAAACCCACATGTGGTCTGCTATTTGGCTGGGGGCAAAAGAAAGGAGACAAAGAGATGTCAAAGAGGATGGATGCAGGCTTACCCTGAAGGTCCTGACTGGCACATGCGTAAGAGCAGAGGAGAAGAGCCAGGGCCCCCCAAAGTTCCGGCTTCTCCATGCCGCTTAGCCGGTTCACTACCCCTGGCAGGCAGGCGACTGGGAGGGAAAAAGACTAGGCGGAGAGCAGGAGCGGGAGGGGGGCGGAGGGACTGAGGAGCGAGCTGGGGGGGGGGGCAGCAGGCGGGTAAGGGGGGGCTGAAACAAAGAGCTGCCAATCACCTCTGAGGCATCACCAGCTCCAGGAACCAGGGGCACGGGGAGTCCTGGAGCCTTCCTTGCCTCCTGCTCCTCCATAACTGTCCCCTCTCCCAGATGCCTCCCTTGACTCTGACATCTGGTTCTTGGGGGCTTTCAACTTAAAAGCGCTACCAAATGCTACTGTTCTCTGGAAGCCGCGCTCGGAGAGGGCCGAAAGCCCTGCCACGGGCTTTCCAGGCAGTTGACGGACAAGGATAGCAAGGGGCTTGGCCGACGCTAGCTTGCTGCAGTACCCAGAGGATGCCCGTGACATGAGGCTAATCGCTGTGGCACGGCAAATACTTTTTATTACGGTGTGCTGGGTCCCTGACACGCGCCCATTCCTCCATTTCCTCCGACTCTTGGGAGGAATGGAAGTCTGCAAGCGAGCGTCGGGAACTGGTCAGTGAGGTCGACACGAAGGAATCAGGAACAGGGAAAACCGCACCAGGGGCTGGAGCAGGAAACCAGGGCAGGCAGGGGCGAGGATGGGGGTCGGTGCACACGGGGTGCCCGGGGTGACCCGGAGGGGAGCTTCGGGGGGGGGGGGGAACCAGGACGTCTCGGCTCGAAGGCCGCAGCCCGCGAGCCGCACCTCCCCTGCCCCCACCCGGGCCCCCGCCGCCGGGCCTCCGCGGCGGCGCCGCCACCGCCCCTGTTTTGTTTCCATGGCGACAGGCGGCGCGAGGTCCGCTCCAAACATAACGCGCTGTGGAAAACATGCGGCTCGGGGGACCCCCCCGCAACCTCCGCTCGGGGCCGAGACCCGAGGGGGCCCGGGGCTGCCGGGGCCACGTGAAGTTTGACAAGTGCCCCCAGGGCCCGACGAGCCGCACCAGAGGGCCCTCGCCCAAGCCCTCCGCGTCGACGGCGGTTCGCGGCTGCTCTCGGCACTGGCGCCGCGACTCTCCCCGGCGCGCCTGGATGGCGGCCCTGTGCCCCGGCCGGGGCCGCCTCAGGATGAGCCCGCGGCCGCGCGCCTCCGAAGCCCGAGGCCCCACCTCCGGCCGCGCCGCTGCCGCTCAGGCCGCGAAACACGGCGCCTCCCCAGGGGCCCCCCCGCAACCCCAACCCCCCGGGGCCCAAGAGACGGCGGCCGGGGGCGGCACCCGGCCGGGGAAGGCGGGCACTTCTGGGGAGGTGCTTCCGGGTCAGAGGGTGTGCAAGATGGCGGCGCCCATGGAGCTCTTCTGCTGGTCAGGGGGCTGGGGGCTCCCGTCGGTGGACCTGGACAGTCTGGCCGTGCTGGTGAGCGATGATGCCGACGTCCTCTGCTACGCCCCGGAGGCCCGGGGACGGGGCCCGAACTTTGCCGGGAGCCCAGGCGCGAGCGCACTGAGAGAAACTGAGGCAATCAAAGGCCGCCGTGGGCTCAGTGACTTAAGCTCCGATTCCCCTAGGACAGGTTTCGTGTAGCGCTGGAAGTTGGTCTGATCAGGGTTTTAGGAGATGGGTTTTAGACCTTGCTTATCCGTGTATTAGCTGTGTGACCTTGGGGTGTTGTGGACAATCCCAGTAGGCTTAGGCTTGGCATTTCTGCCCCCTCAGCCCCCTTCACCCTCCTTTTCCACTACGAGTTTTTTTGAGTCTGGTTTTCGTAGACCAGAGAGCCCACAGCCGGACTGTAGGAAAGGCTTTGGAACTAGACAGATTTGCTTCACTTCGCTCGACTTCTTCGGGATTATACAAGCGTTTATCATGCTTCTTACAGATGTCAAACATTGCCTTGCAGTAAGATTTTGAGCCCCCCACCCCCATATCGAAGTTGTTTACAGAAAGGCAGACATGTAAGCAGATAATAAAATGCTCAGGAATATGATGTAGAAGTAGGAACAGAGCACAGAGACTGCCAGAGTTAAGTCAGCACTCCCAGGAGGAGGGACATTAGGAAAAACTTAAAGAATAGGGTTTACCATGTAGATGGCAGAAGGAGGTAGATTGTCCTAACTGTGATTGTGGCTATGGACACGTGAACACTTCCCGAATCTCTGAGTCCCGTTTGTCCATTGGTAAATGGGAATGGCTCCCTCCTTCCACCTCTCCTCTTGGTATAAAAGTGCTAAGTGTAGCTTGTGGCACATAATGTACGTTGCGAAGCCATGTCCTGGCCTCTCTACCTTCTGCTTCCTTCCCTGCAGACCTATACCAGATTCACAGGTGCTCCACTGAAGGTCCATAAGATCAGCAACCCTTGGCAGAGCCCTTCAGGTATACAGTGTCCCTGCGAGAAAGGGGAGGAGCAGGAGGCAGGGATGGGATGCAGATAAGCGTGAGTAGGCAAGCGAGGAGCTTGTGGACATACTTCTTTCTCCATATCAGGAACTCTGCCTGCCCTTCGAACCAGTAGTGGAGAGGTCATCTCATCACCACAGAAGATCATCACCCATCTTCGAAAAGAGGTAGGTGGCCCGAGAGGGGGCTGACAAGGAGGGAAATCCAGCCCATTCAGTGCCGTGTTTACTGAACACCACACACACACACAGGGCAAGCAAGATGAGGGTGATCCAGAGCACCAAGGAGCAGAATGAAGAAGACAGTGTGGCCGTCATACGCCATTGGCCAGAGAGTAAACCTAGAGGGCTGGGCAGACGGACAAATCCAATTTCTTATGAATGCTGGGCAGGGAGGGAGAGAAAGAGAGGCTGATGATGCAAGGAGAATGGACCAGTAGAGAGTAGCAGTCAGCTTTGGGGAGGCCCTGACAAGTGGGACCGGAAAGGAATGTCTATAAAAATAGTCATGGAAGTACATGCATATAACCCCAGCAGTTGGTAGAGGCAGGATGATCAGAAATGTGTTGTTGTTGTTTCGAGACAGGGTTTCTCTGTGTAGTTTTGGTGCCTGTCCTGGATCTCGCTCTGTAGACCAGGCTGGCCTTGAACTCACAGAGATCTGCCTGGCTCTGCCTCCCCAATGCTGGGATTAAAGGTGTGCGCCACCACCACCCAGCATGATGAGAAATTTAAAATCATCCTTGGCTATATAATGTGTTGGAGGGCAACCTGGGATACATGAGACCTTGGCTCAAAAAGAGAAAAAGTCAGGTGTGGCAGTGAACACCTTTCATCCCAGCACTTGGAAGACAGAGGCAGGCAAATCTCTGTGTATTGAGGGTCAGCCTGAACTATATAATGAGTTCCAGGCCAGCCAGGGATAGATACTGAGACCCTGTGAAAGAAAGAAAAGGGTAAGGGTCAGGGGAGGGAGAGAGAGATAGGAAAGAAGGGATTTCTAAGGATTGTATCTTTTTTTTTTTTAATTCATTTATTATGTATACAAGCTTCTGCCTGCATGTATGCCTGCAGGCCAGAAGAGGGCAACAGATCTCATTATAGGTGGTTGTAAGCCGCCTTGTGGTTGCTGGGAATTGAACTCAGAACCTTTTTGAAGAGCGGCCAGTGCTCTTAACCTCTGAGCCATCTCTCCAGCCCCCTAAGGATTGTATCTTATTTCAGGGGCAAGTGCTGCTGGCTGGAGGATTCAGGGGAGACAAAGCTCAGTGCTGGGCTGTAATTTGAAAGAGAATTACAAGAGACTGGGAGGCCTTAGTTCTGTTCTTCTGACATTGATTGTGATGTAGGATAAGTAATTTAACTTTTCAAAGCAATAAACTTTCAGGGCGATGGTGGCGCACACCTTTAATCCCAGCACTCGGGAGGCAGAGGCAGGCGGATCTCTGTGAGTTCAAGGCCAGCCTGGTCTACAGATCGAGCTGCAGGACAGCCAGAGCTACACAGAGAAACCCTGTCTCAAAAAAGACAACAAACTTGTTTATGTTTTTAAACATTTATTTATCTTGTGTTGGGGGTGGATGTGCACACATGCTGTGGCATACTTGGGGATGTCAGAGGACAGCTTGCTGGAATAAATCCTGTCCTTCCACTATATGGGCTCTTGGGATGGGACTCATGTCATCAAGCTTGATAGTATGTACATTTACCTGCTGAACCATCTCACCACCAAAACTCTTGACTTGTAAAACTAGGGGGCTTAGCCAGCATGCTTTAAGAGGTCTGGGATCCATGGTGTTGTCCCACGAGGAAACACACCGTCAGAAACGGGATCCTTTTTCTCATTCCTACTTTCCAGGGAGCTGGGAGAGTAATGGAAGCTTAGAGGCCTGGAGAAATAGAATCCAGATCAAAGCCAAAGTTCCTGGCAAGACCTGGGTTACTGCCGTGATTCCTTGCATATAAACACAGCCTTTTCAGTTTCCAAAGTGTTTTTTCCTAAATTATTGCCAAAGCCAGCCACATCGAGAGAAAAGGATTCCTATCTCATTCCATAAAGGAGAAACTGAGGTTCGGGGAAGTTTAAGAATCATGCTCCAGAGGTGATGTGGGGACAAAGCTTTCTTAGCACGTGGAGGGAGATCCTAAGGAACAGACTGAGGCCTGGAAAGGTAGGCCACAGGAAGAGATAAGAACACTGGTGGGATATATGTGCAGTGACGGCACACAGGCTTTGGAGTGAAGTAGAAGAAATAGCCAAGAGCTCGCTCATGAGAGACAAGCTGAGGTGGGGTGGCTGGGCATACATTTACTGGGTTCAAGGCGGGTAAGGGTGGTGCCCCCCAGTTTCTGAGTCTCAGGCTGAGGCCCAGCCCGCAGTGGAGCTCCGCTTTGCCGGCTCTGTGGTGTCTGGAAGTCACTGTTAGAAAGTTGCTGACAGTGGGCACATTGCCAGCTTTCCGTGGAAACTCTGGGAGCTGCTCCCACTTTGCGGCCAGGCCTTCTTTCCTCCCCCCAGTGGGTGCAGGACCTTGACAGCCAGTGGGCTCCAAAGCCCAGGCTTTCTGCCAACAGCAACAGGCCACTGGCTGGGCTGAGGCGAGGAGGCCTCACAAGGAAAAGCTCCCTATTCTACCTCCACTATGCTCAGAGGCCTGTGCTGGTGCTGAGGGGGAGCGGGGGAGGTGCCATCTCTGCCCGAGTCCTTCAGCATCACCTCAGGAACATTTCTTCCACAGAAGTATAATGCTGATTATGACCTGTCAGCTCGGCAAGGAGCGGATACCCTAGCCTTCATGTCTCTGTTGGAGGAGAAACTACTCCCTGTGCTCGTGAGTACGCCCAGCTTCGCATTCACAGCCTGTGAGAGAGGGCAGACATGCCTCGGAGCAGCATGGGACTTAGACTCCCACCTGGGATAGGCAGGTGCACAGGCTCAGAGTTTCTCTCCCTTTCTGTCTGCCCGATCCAGATACATACTTTCTGGATAGATGCCAAGAACTATGTGGAAGTGACCCGGAAGTGGTATGCAGAGGCTATGCCCTTTCCCCTCAACTTCTTCCTGCCAGGCCGCATGCAGCGCCAGTACATGGAGCGGCTGCAGCTGCTGTGTGGCGAGCACAAGCCAGAGAACGAGGAAGAACTAGAGAAGGAGGTAGCATTGGAACAAATGAGATGAACCCCAAAGATGATGGCTAAGAATGAGTGTCCACGGTACGATGTGTCAGCTCCCCCAAACACACTCCTTGTGTCCTTCCCTACAGCTGTATCAGGAGGCTCGGGAGTGCTTAACCCTTCTCTCCCAACGTCTGGGCCCTCAGAAGTTCTTCTTTGGCGATGCGTGAGTCTAACTCAAGGGGAACGAATGGATGTTTAAAGAAAACACAGGTTCAGGTGTCAAAGCCTGAGCTGGGGTGTGAACAAGAAGTTCTTAGGACAGACACTGACTGGTGACGGGGCTGTGTGTGGGGCTAGAAGCTCCTTGGTGGTACAGGAGGGTGGGATGGGAGAGCAGCCAGGCACAGGAGGAGACTGTTGGGCTGTGGGCCACTCAATGTGTCCTTTATGCAGCCCTGGGATAGAGAGCGCTTCATTCAGGGCCAGGCTGGCGCCACCTGGGGAAAACTCCCCTTACCAAATCCAGAGCTAGGTGTCCTGCCCTTCCCCTGGTGACCGCTTGCTGCCCAGAGCCTACTCCGCCAAAGCAGACTTTCCCTCTCGCTCCACGCTGACCTCTGCACAGCTGTTCACTTCCATCGCACCCTGTTCTGTCTCTGCAGCCCTGCCTCCCTGGATGCCTTTGTTTTCAGCCATTTGGCCCTGCTGCTGCAGGCAAAGCTGCCCAGTGGGAAGCTGCAGGCCCACCTTCATGGGCTGCACAACCTCTGTGTCTACTGTACGCACATCCTTAGCCTCTACTTCCCCCGCGATGGAGGTCAGGAGCGGATGGGGAGAATGGGCTGGGGTCCAAGGGCTGGGGTCTGCCTCCCTTGCCCACTTTCCTTCCTTGCCCCGTAGCTGAGGTGCCACCTCCACGCCAGACACCAGCAGCCCCTGAGACCGAGGAGGAGCCCTACCGGCGCCGGAACCAGATTCTGTCTGTGCTGGCAGGGCTGGCAGCCATGGTGGGCTATGCCTTGCTCAGTGGCATCGTTTCTATCCAGCGGGCAACCCCTGCTCGGGCCCCAAGCACCCGAGCCTTGGGTATGGCTGAGGAAGATGAAGAGGAATGATGTGTTCATGCTCTTAGGACTGATTTTTCTACTGTCATGCATTCCAGTGCCCCATTGTTGGAGCAGCCAAAAATGGGGTGCTCTCCTTAGAATAAAGCTGTTCACACTGAGTCAAACATTTTCTTCTTTGTGGGGCTGCCATTTTCCTAGCTGCTGCAATAAGAATGCTTAGGTATAGCCGGGCGGTGGTGGCGCACACTTTTAATCCCAGCACTTGGGAGGCAGAGGCAGGCAGATCTTTGTGAGTTCAAGGCCAGCCTGGTCTACAGAGCAAGATCCAGGAAAGGCGCTAAGCTACACAGAGAAACTCTTTACAAAACAAAAAAACAAACAAACAAAATGCTTAGGTGTAGGCCTACCCACTAACAGCTGGGCTCTAGAACTGCTTCAGTCCTGTTGCTGACTTGTATTGCTTCTCTGCATAGATCCAACTTCCCAAGTCATCCCCATCCCTAGCTTGTGTTTCACAGACAGTGAACTCACCCTAGACCTAGGCCCAGTTTCCACATGCAACTAGTACGTGGCGCACACTTTCCAAGCATGGGAAATTGTGAGGACACGAGGCCTCCACCCCAGCACATACTAGACGGGAGAGTAAGACCCCCCCCAACAATTGCCCCTGCACCAGGGTCACTGTGAGGCCCCCAGGCCCTGCTGTGCCTTCTTTAGTCACAAGACAGCACATGAGCTAACTCCCTTTAATGTCCGTGCTAAGCCCAGTGCCTGCTCAGGATCTGCTCCGTCACTGGCGACGCCACAGGTAAGTGTGGATGGAGTAGCCAGGTGAGATGGTCTCCAGGAAGCCCAGGTCAGGATCACTGATGGTAAGAGGGACATCCTTAGAGGAGCTGGAGAGAAGAAAAGCGGAGAATCAACCTGCTGTGGCCAACCACCCAACGCTGCTCAGGCCCAGACCTGCCCTTGCACCCAGCTTACCGGTTTAACACGACCACAACTGCAGAGCCGTCAGGGCGTATCAGTGCCACTGTGTCCAAGTCATTCTTCTCACTGGCCACCAACCCCACTCTCTGGGATCCCTCAGGAATGAACTTGCTGAATGTGAAGACAGGCATCATCAGGGACTCTACCCCTGAGGGCACTGTCCCATCAAGCTTTCCCCAGCATCATCCCTGCTCACGAGACCAATCAAAGCTGCCTGGGGATGTGCAACTATAGTCCCAGCTATGTGGGAGACCTGGACAGGGGAAGAGGAAATGACGGGCTTTCCTGGGCAACAGTCAAGACTGTCAACTCTAGGCCTCAGCTGTGCTCCTGGGCCTTAGCCTGTTCTCCTGCATCACGACTCTTGGCATCAGTCATCCAGGGCTTATCGTGGCTCTGATGCCACCTAGTCACTTCCTGCCTCCATGGTGCAATAGAGGAGGAGTGTGCCCCTCCTAGGTTGCCACCCTGAACACCTTCCTGCTCCTTCATGATACAGGATGATGTAAGCCTGATACAGATGATAGGCCTCATGTGGAATGGGGATGCCCACCCTTTACTCACCTGAAGTGGCCGAGATGGTAGAACATGGGCTGTTTGTAAAACGTGTCTTTCGGGATGTCTACAATAATGGGGCTATCGACAAAGTTGCGGACCCAGTTGGGCCCTCCTTCAGGATTCAGGGCAAGGTTCCAGTCAGTCCATCCAGCTACGTGGTAAAGGAGGTTCTAGAAGCAAGGGTAAGCGTTCAAAGTGGGTATCCCCAGAGAAGAAAGGTAAAAAGATCACACAAGGGGGTTCAGGGTAAGGGTGGCTTGTTCCTTTGAAGGTGTGCTCAGTATCTGAGAAGGGGATTGCGAAGATGGAGGCATCTCGGAGCTGAGAAGTCTGAGGCAGATATGACTGCCTAGGCCCCAAACATGAAGAGAAAGAGTAATGGCATATACAAGCTATGAAAAAAAAAGATAATTATGGCATCCCACAGTTGCCCCAAAGAGTAAGCTGCCAAGCCAGCTGAGAAGGAAGGCCTGTTTGCCTTTATGAGATTAGAAAAGGGTCTCAGGTGGTCTGTTGTAGGAAAGGGAGACGGGCGGCGTACCGTAATGATGCTGTGACTGTACTGCATCCCTCGATCCCAGGAGCCCAACCGGACACTCTGTTCCCAGAACTTGGAGCCCACACAGGCCTCTGAAGCAAAGAGCATTGTGTTGGGGAACAAGCGGTGTGTCTCCCCTAAAGTGGCTTTGGCTGGAGCCAGAAAATCCATGTACCAGTGTACAGCAATGCCGTGCACATACTTCGCGGCCTCTGGGTCTGACAGCACCTGCACAGAGGAGGAGGGAGCATCGGAAAGGGGCCCTGGCCACCGGTCCTGCAGAGGGTCGGACAGGAGCTACATGTCCTGAGAAGTGGTGGTCAGATGGGAGAACTGGAAGTTAAAATGACAATCGGGGATTCACAGGGACCTGCAAGTCCAGGGACAGTAGTGCCTGGGCAGCCAGATCCAGCCTGGGCTGTTCCAGGAGTCTTTGGAGCTGGTAAAGTACTTGCCATGCAGCTGAGGACCTGTGTTCGATCTCCAGCACCACATCCACGCAAGGCCCTACGAACCTAGGACTGGGTAGGTAGGAACAGGTGGATCCCTGGAGCTCAGGGGCTGGCAAACCTGCCTAATTGGTGAGAGACTCAGTCTCAAAGACTAAAACAAAGCAAAGAACACACCAAACTCAGCTGCTCTTGGTGAATTGTCATTTAAGGCTCACATCTACCCCTACAAATACATAAAAAAGGATTGAGAGGCTGGGTAGAGTGGTATGTACCTTTAATCCCAGCACTCGGGAGACAGAGGCAAGTAGATCTCTATGAGTTCAAGGCCACTTGGTTTACAGAGTTCCAGGCCAACTAGAGCTATATAGTGACATCCTGTCTCAAAATAAATAAATAAATTAAAAAAAAAAAAAAAGCCAGGTGGTGGTGACGCACGCCTATAATCCCAGTATGTAAGAGGCAGGAGGATGATCACAACTTCAAGGTCTGCCTGGCGTATATAGCAAGACCCTATCTCAACCCTGGGACAGGTAAGGTATCCTAAAATTGTAGCCAGTCATTTTGGATGGTAACTTGGGGTCCCCTGGGGCACGCTGGGAAGTTCTGGACCTTACCACCTGTGCCCAGCGGGGCAGCAGCAAGCGCTGATCATCCAGCATGAATAGCTTGACGTCATGAGAACTGTTGGTGAGCGCTGGCCCTAGGTCACGGGCAATGAAGTCTCTCTGATGTTCAGCAGTGAAGCCCAGGCACTGGAAGGGGTACCCAGTTATGAGCCCTGCAGTAGGCTCATTCTCCACAGTCACTGCCCAGAATTTTATCTTGTACCTAGCATAAGCATCCAGAAACCTGGGAAGAGAGAAAGGGAGTGCGTGATCAAGGGCAAGAAAGTGGATCAAGACATTGGGAACAGGTGAGACTGACAACGTGAAAGCCACCAAACGTAGAAAGATGAGCTGAGATGTAAATCTAGAAGTGGAGTGGGCCAAGGGGAAGGATGTAGACCAAGGTGTCCAAAAGGGAGGTTGGTACAGACCCCACAGCCCCAGTGATCCCTTACTTGACAAAGTAATTGGCCCAGGTCCAGTGATAGATATCCCCTGGCTGACCCTTGAGTGACCCTTTCCCATTCACTGCTCCATTTGTCTTGAGCCAAGTAGGTGATGTCCAGGGACTGGCAAAGAGTGAGATGGGGCGTGGGGACATCTTCAGAGCTCGGTGAATCAGGGGTATCTGGAGACAGAAGTCGTGAAGAGAGAGACACCCAGAATTGGAACACAAACTAGCCCAACCAGTGCATCAGGTCCAACCACCAACTCCCACCCTCCTACCCCCAGGTCATAGGCTGCAGGAGAAGGTTCTATAGGATGGGCAGAAAGCTCTAACCTGGACCTTCCCAGCCCTCAGACAGCACCACCAGTGCCCACCTTGAGCTTGGTGTCTTCTTCTGGGAGGCTGAAGTTGGATAGCTGGAAGTCATTAGGGGTGTCAGCATAGGTGTAGATACGGATGGAGAAGTCACAGCTGGCCATGGGTACCCGGATGATGTTGTATTCAATTCCTGCAGAAAAGGATGGCCAAGATAGGGACATCTGAGTCAACAGAGTATGGAGCTGAGTGTGGTGGCACCATGACTGTAATCCCATCCCTCTGGAGGCAGAGCCTGCCAGATCCATGTGAGCAGGCCAGCCAGGCCTAAAAGGTAAGACCCTGCATAAAAAAAAAAAAAGTATGGGCTTTAGTCACGTGTTAGTCTTCTACACATCAGTACATGTCAGACCCTATGTCTCATTCAATAGGGTCCCTTCTCCAGAGGGAACCCAGGGTCTAGGTGTAGAATTGTGGAAACCAGAAGCTGAGTGAAAAACAAGCCCCGCCAGGCGGTGGTGGTGCACACCTTTAATCCCAGCACTCGGGAGGCAGAGGCCGGCGAATCGCTGTGAGTTCGAGGCCAGCCTGGGCTACCAAGTGAGTTCCAGGAAAGGCGCAAAGCTACACAGAGAAACCCTGTCTCGAAAAACAAAAAAAATAAAAAAATAAAAATAAAAAAATAAAATAAAATAAAATAAAAAGAAAGAAAGAAAAACAAGGCCCTTCTGAGCAGTTTCCAAAGGCACTTAACAGAATACTGAAAAGGTGAGGCAGAAACACTTGGGGGCGTGTGCTTGTAATCCCAGTGCTTGGGAGACCAAGTCAGGAGAGTTTGAGGCCAGCCATGCCTATGTAGACTGTTCTAGACAAGCCTGATCTACAGAAAGAAACGGAGGGAAGGGACAGAAGGGAAGAGGAAAGAGAGAGAGGCAGGATGAGGATCCAGCTCAGGTGGAAAGAGCATGCTAAGAACGCATGAAGCTCCAAGTTTGAGCTCCAGCACCGAGTAAACTGCGTGTGATGACACACCTCTGTAGTCCAGCACTCAGGAGACAGAGGCAGGAGGGTCAGAAGTTCAAAGTCATCACTGACTACATAGTGAATTTGAATCTGGAATACAT
Source organism: Peromyscus californicus insignis (assembly GCF_007827085.1). Classification (NCBI taxonomy): domain Eukaryota; kingdom Metazoa; phylum Chordata; class Mammalia; order Rodentia; family Cricetidae; genus Peromyscus; species Peromyscus californicus. The sequence continues at coordinate 68,765,903 of NW_026294617.1, read as the reverse complement.
GAGACCGGCTCGGAGAGGGATAGAGAGGGGAAGGGAGAAGAGAAAGAAGGGAGGAGGCAAATGTCAGGGGAAAACATGAAGGTCAGAGTGAAAAGGCTGGCAGGATGGCTCAGTGGTAAAGCCCGAGGACCTGATTCAATCCCCATGATCCACCTGATGGAAGGAGACAACGGACACCGGGAAACTGTTCCCTGACCTCAACACCCCCACACAGCACACACAATAAATAATAACAAGGAATAGAAATTAAAATTTAAGCCGGGCGGTGGTGGCGCACGCCTTTAATCCCAGCACTCGGGAGGCAGAGGCAGGCGGATCTCTGTGAGTTCGAGGCCAGCCTGGTCTACAGTGCGAGATCCAGGAAAGGCGCAAAGCTACACAGAGAAACCCTGTCTCAAAAAACAAAAAAAATAAAAAAAGAAATTAAAATTTATACCCTGAAGCCAGGGTATAAAAAAGGTATCAATTATTCTGTGTACTCTCGTCCTGCCCTTCCTCACCTTCACTAGAGAAGTATGATTTGAGCAGCAGGTCCTGGGTGGACGGTGACAGGGCAAGGATGTTGAGGGCAGTGGCATCTGTCATCGCTCCTCCAAATCCTTTCACTTTCTGGAACTTCTCTTCTGGCTGCAAGGTCAGCAGCAGCCCTGGGAACACCGTGGGGAAAGAAAGGGAGTAATTGGTGTACAGAGGAGAACAGACTGATAACTGTGTGACCTGGAGCCAGAGAACCCAGCCAGGCTTAGAGTGAGAGATAAAGTGGTTACCTGTGCCGGTGCGATTGGCCTGGATGGACCCAACACTCTGCTCCATCCGACGTCCGCTTCGAGTGCTCTCATAGCGGCTGAAGGCGCCAGCAGCAGGTAGGGTCAGGGGGTCAAGAGAATCACAGTATGTGGCATTGCAGACACAGACCACCGAGCTGTAGCCAAAGCTTTTAGGGATGCAGGGTCGGGCACCTAGAAGGCAGGGGCACGAGCAGAGGCAAGCATCAAAGTGGGTGGTCGAGGGGCGTGGGTATGCCAGTTCAGGAGAGTGAATAACTTAAAAAAAAACAACCAACCCTCTCTGTGCTCCCAGCCCATCGTGTCTCAGGCACTCGAAAGGAGTTATACAGCCTTCATTGAAAGTTTGCCACCGGAGTGGAAGGTTTCCAAAGGACTGTGGGGCAGAGGAAACGCCCATGCTGCCATCCCCTCCTCGACTCACTTACCATATGCCCATGATACTGCCTGAAGTAGGAAGAAACCTGTGAGCCAGGCAGCCATGACACCTACCCCGCCCAGGGTCTGAGACGCTCCTGAGAACAGAATGAGGAGTGAGTAGAAGGTAAGCCCCTTTCTCCCCCGTGACCGCTCTCCAGGCCAGGCTTTAGCCGCCTGTGGCTGCCCACAGCATAGTCTCCCGTCTTTCTTAGTGACCAGACAATGCCCAGAGATACTGCATGTGTTCCTCTGCAGCCACTGCTAGGGAGTTTTCTGCCCTTCCCAAAGAGGACTCTCTTCACTCTTTTCCCCATTGATTTCAACCTTCAGCCCTTCCTCTATCTGTGCCTTACTCAAAAAGCCATGATGGCCTGATTAAAAAAAGAAAAATCAGCCATTCGTTGAATTCTGTAGTCTGGATGAGCAGATTTCCAGAAGCAAGGCTGACATGGCAAACTGCAGCCCTGCCTGCTTACCTTGTCAGAAGATCTTGAAGACGTGAGCCCCTCAGGGTCGATGAATGCGGAGACTATGAGTAAAAACAGGGATGCAGACGGGTACCATAGCTATAGGAACCCGACTAGCACAGCAAGTTAATTCCGGCTTAAAGGGGAGGGCAAAGTCATGTGATGACTGAGACAGTCACGTGATACAGGAAGTGAAGCAATTGAAGCCATGTTTGTAATGGGCAGCTGGGTCCTTCCAGGCTGTTCATTCATTACATACCCTGTGACACTCTGGGAGGCTTATGTGGTTGGCAGCTTTAGGAAGAGGCTTAGAACAAGGATTTGTGTGGAGAGCTGAGTAGAGGCTTCCTCTATTTCCAAGACAGAGGGGATGTCTAGCCTCCAAGGGCCCCTGTACTCACATGCACATACCCACACATAGATATACATAACATAATTAAAAGAGAGAAAGAAAGAAAGAAAGAAAGAAAGAAAGAAAGAAAGGAAGGAAGGAAGGAAGGAAGGAAGGAAGGAAGGAAGGAAGGAAGGAAGAAAGAAAGACAGAAACCACACACACACACACACACACACACACACACACACACACACACACAATCTTTGCCCTCAATGAGGCACAAGAGTCAGACAGTTACACAGAGTTCCAGAGGAGATGTAAAGAAATGTTGACAGGTGTGCTTGACGGACTTCCTGAGAGGAAGAAGGACTCTGTGACTGAGGACTTCTCTCTCCATAAAGGCTTCCCGGAGGAGAAGGTGGAGGGAGTCACAGTCCGGCTCTGGGTGTCGGGACTCGGGGAGGAAGTAGTGCCCTTCCTGGATTCCCCGGCTCATCATCAATGCTGACTGGAAAGCCACGGTCTTTCCTCACGAGCCTGGGAGGTTGCTGAAGTAGCTCCGAACTGGAAAGTGCTGTACAAAGTCATATCTTCCGTGGACATGAGAAGAGGGTTGTCCATGAGGTCTCTTTGTGAACCACATCAAGTAAGATTTATTGGCAGTGACACATACGATATGATCTGACTAATTCCAGGTCTCTAAGCCTGTTTCCTCACCTGCAAATCAGAGACAATAGCACAATCTCACAGAGGCATTACAGGAGGTGGTAAGATAAGCCAAGTGCGGCACTTAATAGGCATCAGGAGCTTTATGTTTGTTGACTGAGTCTTTTATGTTTTTATGATTATGACAGTGAAGTCTTTGCCACATACCCTCTAAAAAATTGATTGCTTATCTTAGATTCTGACAGTATTTAAGTATAGTTTCTGGGAGAAACATAGTGTTTGAATCCTGGCAACTCACAGTCATTTGCTGTTGGATTATCATGTATAGATCAGTAAATTAATTCCTCTAAACTTGCTTCTTATCTATGCCACCTCCTGGGGCTATTTTGAGATGAGTATGTGGAGAAGAGTGCTTCACACTGGATGTTGCAGCTAATCAGGCCTGTGTGTATGTGGAGAACCTTCAAGGAAATGTTTTTACTTGTTCTACACAGCCTCATAGCCTTTGTGGTTTCTGCTGTGTCACAGGGATAGGTGGCAAATTGTCATATTTCCTGAACTACCGTATGGCTATGGCTGTCTGTACCCACCCTTTTTAGACTCCCTGAATTCTATAAAGTGTTGCCTAGGACCTGTTGTTCTCCTTGGGGCCTGACTCCCCCTAGTTCATTCATCCACAATTCCAGAGTTTTGTGCTTGTGGCCTCAGCAAGCTAGCACTCTATCATCTCCAGCCAGAGCTGATTTCTTTTCTTATCTTTTTTCTTTTTCTTTTTTCTGTCCTAGAACTCGATCTGTAGACCAAACTGGCCTCAAACTCACAGCGATCTGCCTGACTCTGAGTCCCAAACGCTGGCATTAAAGCCGTGCGCTTCCTCTGCCAGGAGCTTAATTTTGTTTGAATAAGTACTTGATTATTGGCCAGGCAATAGTGGCGCACACCTTTAATCCCAGCACTCAGGAGGCAGAGGCAGGCGGATCTCTGTAAATTCAAGGCCAGCCTGGTCTACAGAGCGAGATCCAGGACAGGCTCCAAAGCTACACAGAGAAACCCTGTCTCGGAAAACAAAACAAAATTTATTTATTTTAAAATTATGTATGTTGGTGTTTTGCTTTATGTATATCTGTGTGAGGGTGTCAGATCCCCTGCAACTAGAGTGACAGATGATTGTGAGCTGCCATGTGGGTGCTGGGAATTGAACCCGGGTCCTCTGGAAGAGCAGCCAGTGTTCTTTGTTTTGTTTTGTTTACATGTTTACATGGGTTCCAGCAATGGTTGAGCCATCTGGCCCATCTTTTACCCCTTTTTTAAAAACAACTTATTTTGTTATATTGACTCATTTATTATATGTGTGTGTGCATTTGCCTGGGTGCACCGTGTGGATTTCAGAAAACAACATGAGGAGGTAGGTTCTCTCCTTTCCATCACATGGACTCCAGGGACCAGACAAGTGGTCTGGCTACGCTACAACAGCGTACTCACTGAGATTTTATCTTTTCTCTATTAGGAAAACACAAGTGTCTTTGCAACTGTTCTAGTTTGCTTCTGCAACACACACCAGAACTAAAACAACTTGGGGAAGAAAGGGTTCGTTTCATTTTACAACTCCCAGACACCATCCATCACGGAGGAGAGTCAGGACCGGAGCTTAAGGCGGAAACTTAATCAGGGGCCGTGGAGGAACGACGGCTCTTCCCCAGAGCTTGCTCTGCCGGCTTTCTTATACCTAGGACCACCTGTCCAAGGGCAGCACCACCCAGTGGGCTGGGCCCTCTCATCTCAACCAGCAATTAAAAAAATGCTCCACAGGCTAGTCAGATGGAGACGATTCCTTCAAGGAGGTGTCTTCTCCTAGGTGTCTAGGTTGCGTCAAGGTGACGAAAACTAACCAGCACAGCAACTAATAACGATAATGGGTTGGTTCAGTGCAAATGCTGGGAAGGGAAAAGTCAAGACACCAAACCCAGTATCAATTCGGCCGGAGGTCTAATCGGAGAAACAGCAGCCCCAACGGGAGGCTAAAGGAAATCCAGCAGCCAAAAGCCGTGGGGGCGTGGCGTGGCAAGGGAGGCAGGGGCGGGACGGGAGGTGGGCGGGGCGAGACTCGGACGGGGGGGTGGCAGCAGGGGGAAGGGCCTGAGTCCAGGAGGCGGGGAAACGGACGGGTGGGGTGGGGACAGTCAGGAGACCCGAGGAGGGGGCAGGGCGTGGGCGTGGGCGGGGCGCGAGGGGTGTGCCCCTCAGAGCCTGCGCGGGAAGAGCTGCAGTGCCAAAACGCGCAGGCGCGAGGCTGAAGGCGGTGGCTTCGGTGTAGAGAGGGAGGTTGAGGTTTGTCAGAAGGTGGGAGCCCAGGCTTTCTCTTCGTTTTCATTGGTCCTCCTAGGACGGAGTTGTCTGCCTGACGTGCGTAGCCCACGTGAAGCCTAAGTTTGTTCTTGGTCTACCGTGTAGTGCAGAGTCCGTACACTGCAGCAAGGATTGTGCGGTGAGGCGAGGGTGGCGCATGCGCCACCGTGTCTGCATGGCCGCAGACTGCTAAGACGTTGCAGTGGGCAGTCGGGGGGCGATTGGGTCATTGAGCGCCTCCCACGGAAGCGGATCAAGATTCCTGCATTTACTCCTTAAAGAGCCTTGGCATAGGAAATATCTAGTCTCCAAAAACTGCCCCTGTGGGGCACGCTTCACCTCCCACTTCTTTTTGTTGTCCTGGCTGCATCCCAACCCTTCCCGAGGCTACACTGTTATGATAGTGAATTATTCAAGAGGCCTTGCAGCCTGACGCCATCTCTGGGCAGAGCCTCTTCCTTTCCCCATTCCTGGAGGGCATCTCGTTGCTCCCACAGTAGTAGGAGCCTAAAACTGTTTACATTGTCCTTTCACTGCCACTTTGATAATGAGCGGGGTTTTTTTTGGGGGGGGGTTCGGGGGGGGGTACCTACCCTATCCTAGCCTTGAACCCGCGGCAGTCCTCCTGCCTCAGCCTCTCAAGTGCTGTGAGATCACAGGTGTGAGCCACCATGACTGGCATACTAGTGTTAGTTGAAGATAGATACACTGTGTTAGGTTCGATGAGCAAATCCCTGATCTGGAGCTTATATTCTATGGTATGAGACACTGTATTAAAAAAAAAAGTTAGCCGGGCGGTGGTGGCGCACGCCTTTAATCCCAGCACTCGGGAGGCAGAGGCAGGCGGATCTCTGTGAGTTCGAGGCCAGCCTGGTCTACAGAGTGAGTTCCAGGAAAGGCACAAAGCTACACAGAGAAACCCTGTCTCGAAAAACCAAAAAAAAAAAAAAAAAGTTAGTTCTGGAGAGATGGTTCAGTGTTTGAGAGTACTCCTTGCTCTTCTAGAGGACCTGGTAGAGTTTGTATTATCTACATGCAGTGTCTCACAACAACCTATAGCTGGCTTCTGGGGATACCAGGACTCAAGTGAATATATACATAACAAAAATACATCTTAGCTGGGTGTTGGTGGTGGACAACTTTAATCCCAACCCACCCCCCACCGGGAGGTAGAGGCAAGCAGATCTCTGCGACTTCAAGGCCAGCCTGGTCTGCAGAGAGAGTTCCACGACAGCAAGGCCAAACAAGAAACCCTGTCTCAAAAAAAAAAAAATAAAAATAAAAAAAAATCTTAAAGCTGGATATGGTGGCTCGCACTTTTAATCTCAGCACTAGTGAGGCAGAAATAGACAGATCTCTGTACGTTTAAGGCCAGTCTGGTCTACAAAGTGAGTTCTAGGACAGTCATGCCTATGTAGAGAGTCTCTGTTAATAATAATAATAATAATAATAATAAATGTTAAAAAAAGAAAAAAGATGGGAGTGGGAGTGGTTTTTGTTTTATTTGCTTCACGGGGGATTGACCCGGGGCCTCAAATGCTTGACAAGCACTCCAACACTGAACTACATCCCTAGGCTTAAAATAATTAAAAAAAAAGATTTGTTTATTTTTATGTGTGTGTGTTTGCCTGCATTTATGTGTGTGCACCATGAACATGCAGGAGCCTGCAAAGACCAGAAAAGGGCATCAGATCTCCTGGAACTGGAGTTACTGACAGTTGTGAGCTGCCTTGTGAGTGCTGGACTCGAACTCAGATCCTCTGGAAGAGCGACTAGAGTTCTTAACCACTGAGCAAATTCTCCAACTCCAGACTTATTTATTTATTTAGGGTTTTTTTCTCCCCCCCAGAAAGGATTTCTTTGTATAGCTCTGGCTGTCCTCAAACTGAGAGATCTGCCTGCCTCTGCATCCCGAGTGCTGGGATTAAAGATATGTGACACCACTGTGGTAATATAGTGTGTACCGTAATAAAATCTGCCTGAAGATCAGAGAACAGAACAAGCCACTAGATTAAGCATAGAGGTCAGGCAGTGGGGGCACACACCTTTAGTCCTAGCACTAAGAAGGAAGTGATGGCTGGGCAGAGAAAAAGATATAAAAGGCATGAGGAGACAAGAACTGAAGCTTTTTCGGGCTGAGGAGTCCTAGAGGTGAGACGTGGCTGTGGCTTGTTCCTTTGTCTCTCTGATCTTTCAGCATCTACCACACTATCTGGCGCCTGAGTTTTTATTAAAAGACCTATTGGAATGCGTGTTACACACCCACCGCCTGGCCAACTCCAGATCTTTTAAACCTATCACCTCTGAGTCACATCCCCAGAAGATGGTGCAGAGGGTCAAGATGGCCAAGCCTACTGACCTTTAGTGACAGAAGGTGAGAAAAGACGAGTGTAAATTGTCCTCTGACCTCCACATATACACGATTGTGGTAAACACACACACACACGCACACGCACACGCACACGCACATGCACAAACACAAGAGAAGGGGCTGGGAATAAGGTAATTTTAAAAAAAAGAAAGAAACACAGTAGGCTAGAGAGATGGCTCAGTGGTTAGGAGCACCGGCTGCTCTCCGAGAAGACCTGGGTTCTACTCCCAGCACCCACATGGCAGTTCATGATCCTCTGTAACGCCAGTTCCAAAGGGTTTGATGCCCTCTTCTGGCCTCCAAGTACACTTGGCACGCAAGTGGTGCACAGACATACATGCAGGCAAAGTACCCATATATTTAAATACACACACACACACACACACACACACACACACCCCACGGTTGCATTGGTGGGTCGACCTGTTAAACACTAGGTGTCACTTGCTGTATATTCCCACGGCCTCCTGCAAGTTCCCAGAACCCACCCACATAAAAGTGGAAGGAAAGAACTGACTTCACAAAACTGTCCTCTGACTTCCACACTTATGCTGTGGTATACATGCCCATATACCACAGGTGTGTGCACAAGCACACGCGCATGCGCACACACACACACACACACACACACACACACACACACACACACACACACGTGATTCTAAAAAAAAAAAATAATAAAAAATTCAAAGTCATCCTTAGCCACACAGTAACTCTGAGATCCTTCTGGGCAACATGAGACCCTGTCTCTCAAAACAACCAACAAAAAAGAACCCCCTCAAAAAAGAAAAAAGAATAGAGATACAAAATGGTTTCTGCAAATATGCCTTGAGTGTTCTCACATGGAGCATAGATGTTGTTGGGCCTGACAAGCAAGAGTCCGGGAGTAGCTCTCCTGAGAAACCCACACCACACACAGGGGTATCTTACTGCATTTTTAAAGAAACCTTTTTATTTTTGGTTTTTCAAGACAAGAGTTTCTCCGTATAGCCCTGGCTATCCTGTAACTAAATCTGTAGCCCAGGCTGGCCTCGAACTCAGAGATCTGCCTACCTCTACCTCCTGAGTGCTGGGATTAAGGGCGTGTGCCACCACTGCCCAGCTCTTCAAAGAAACTATGTTTATGAGTATTTTGCCTTCATGTAAGTATGTGTAGATGAATTTCTGAACAGTCTTATTAAATAAGAAACACGGAGCCAAATACAGGGGTGAAAGCCATAGAGATCAGAGAAATAGTGAGAACCACCAGCTAACCTTAGCTCACCACGCCGCCATAGCTTCCCAAGAGAGCCAGCTTCTTCTAACTTTATTGCCTTGCTGTTCTGCCTTCTCATTGGCTTAGCCCAGCCACACTGCTGGTCTGTGCAGACCTCCAGGTCTCTATGGTTGGCACTGGGATTAAAGGTGTGTGTCACCACGCTTGGCTGTGTCCTTGAACGCACAGAGACTCTGCCTGACATGTGATTGGATTAAGGGCGTGTGCTACCAACACCTGACTTTTGTTTATGGCTGGCTATGACCTCTGATCTCTAGGCAAACTTTATTAACATACAAATAAAATATCACAAGTATGTGTACCATGCTTGATGCCCAAGGAAACTAGAGGGCATGAGGCCCCTAAGAATAGAACTACAGATGATTATTAGCTGATACGTGGCTGCTAGGAATTCTGGCCTGCTACAAATCAGCCAGTGCTCTTAACCACCGAGCAGTCTCTCCAGCCCCTCCCTCCCTTCTCTGAGCATCCCTTTATTAACTTCTGTGCTTAAGATCTATGCTAAAAAGCTAGGCATGGTGGTACATACTTTTAATCTCAGCACTTGGGGGGCAGAGGCAGGGGTATCTCTGTGAGTTCAAGGTCAGCCTGGTCCACATAGTGAGTTTCAGGGCTGCCAGGGCTATATAAAGAAACCTTGCCTAAACAAAACAAAACAAACCAAGAAAAAAAAAAAACCCTCTACGTTAAAATGTCTTTAATAAACTCCAAGTCTGCTTAAACAACAGAACAGTCCAAAAGAAAAGGGAGAAACTGAAATTTATTGAAGGCTTACTCAGTGTTACAAACATTCACGTTCACAATGTTTCACAGGTCAGGCAATTAAGGTTAACTAACTTGCCCGAGGTCATGCAGCAGGAGGTGGCAGAGCCCAAAGCCACCTAGATTCCTGTCTCTTCTTGCCCGCCTACCACCACATGTCAAGGCACAAATCAACCTGATCTCAAATACTCATCCCTTTGCCCCCCATACAGTGCCATGGACTACCAGAAAGAGGCACGCTCATGCTGGGGGAGTTTACTAAGGTTCTTCCATCAACGCTGTAAGCGGGGGGCGTCTCCTTCCACAGCTTCAACACCCATGCAGCACAGGGCAGAAGCTCTGCCCTCCAGAGGGACAGAGGCAAGCAGCGGAGCCCCCAAAGGCAGGCAGGAAGGGGACGCCTTGGGAGGGTATACAGCGGGTTTCTTTTTGAGCCAGCCAGTACACAGGGCTGCTGGTCCCAACCAGTCGACGGCCCGTGCCTCCAGCCTTCATCTGGATCTGTTCATTGGTACCATCCGGAATCAGAACCCAGTCTCTCGGCTGCCTCCATTGAGGCTGAGGCTGTGTGGGCGGACGCCTTGCTCCAGCCGGCGGCCGGAGAGGAGTCGCCTCAGGGAGGAGCCGGAGCTCAAATCACCACAGCTGCGTAGGTGGAGGCTCTCCCGACCTGGCCGTCCCCACGGGTTCCTGCGCACCTGGAAGGGGGCACGGAAGAGGGCATGGGTACGGGCCAACCTAAGGCCCAGTGATGTCTCCTGGCTCCTCTGACACATACCTGCTTATGGCCATGGGCTGCCGTCCCGGCGGGATCCGGGGACTTCCTGGACAGCTGGAGGAAACGAGTGACCAGGCCTCGGCCCGGCCAGCTTCCTTTCAGGTCCCCTAGAGAGTGGGCAGGTGCAGGACCTGAAGGCAGGGGGACCTTCTGGAAGGTGGGCACTGGGCGGCGTTTCTCAGCCGAGCGGGCACGTAGCAGCTTGGGGGAAGGGCAGCGGGCTAGGCGGAAAAGGCAGGCTTCAGAGCAGAGCCCTGCAGAGACAGAGTAAGCAGGGAAGGTGTGCAGGCCACGCAGGGGCCACACCCGCCAGCCGCCCGCCACACGCCTGACCTGTGTCTGCGGAGGAGATGGAGGCAGCTTCTTCCTCAAGCACTTTGGTATAAAGGTCCCTGAAGTCAGCTGGGGAGAGGAAAAAAGGACCGGCGTGAGCGCTACATGAACACGCCTCTCCTCCCACGCACCCCCCACCACCCCGTGAGCGCCCAGGCTCAAGGGGATTCTCCTGGTTCTGCACTCCATCGCCATTCAAGGGGCAATCACTTCTGCCCACAACTAGACGGTGTAACGCAGGAAGATGGGCTCCCCAGTGCTGTCCTTCACTGCTGTGGCCCCCCAGCTCTGTCTAGGGTCCCCAGATGGGACCTGGGGCACTTCCTGTGTGACCCTGAACTATGTCGGTTGATCTGTTTCTATACCCGAGCGGTTATGCAGCCCAGGCTTAGGCGCTGCGGACATGGTTTCAGGAACCAAGTCCTCCTCCTGGTTAGCCCCGAGGCCTCTGTCCCTCAGAGGTGAGTACTCAGGATGGGCACCGCAGGAGTACATCACCTTCGTCCCCCCTCAGGAACCTCACAGGGTCCCCATCCTAGCGGTCACCCTTCCCTGAAGCAGGGGAGGGTGTGTGGCTCACCAGTGTCGCTGGAGGTGGTGGTGATGCCCGGGTCGCTGTGAGACCTGGGCAGCAGCAGTGGTGGCGGGGGTGTCCGGTGAGGAGGCCGGTGCCCGGGTGGGGTGAGGGAACCTGAGCTATCGCTGAAGCGTCGAGCTGGGGCTCGGGCAGGAGGGGGTGCAGCGGAGCGGCTGCCTCCCCTGGGGACCCGCCGCCTCAGCTCCGGGAAGCACGGTCCCACCCAGGGCGGCCAGCCCTCCAGCCGGTGGCAACTGCGGGCAGCCGTGGGGGCACCCAGCGGGGGTGGGGCCTCAGGGGCCGAGCAGGAATAGGAGCGGGCAGCCCGTGGGGGCCGCCGTGGCAGGGGGCTGTCTTCGAAGGGGCCCCGCAGGCCGCAGTCCAGGCTAAGGCAGTAGCCTGCTCGGCTGCGCTGGATGGAGCGGAAGAGCACGTAATCGACAGAGCGCACAGAGCCCTGGAGTTCCAGCAGGCATGAGTCTTCTGAGGGGCTGGAGCCCCCCGGGAGGTCGCCGATGGCCGATAACACCAGGGACCCGCTGTCCATGGACACTGTGGGTGGCAAGGGACAGAGCGCAAGGTAGGGCTGCAGGAGGGCACCTGCTCTTCATGAGCCAGTCTGACTCCAGCGTTATCCTCAAGGAGACAGGCCCAGGGTTCTAAGAGGCCACAGTCTCCAACTCCGAACCATCAGCTGAGCTCAACCTTGTTTTTCCCTCCTTATGGCCCCACCCTGCCCTGGTCCCCTCCAACCCGACTCTGCTCACCATCTACAATGGAGGCCACCCGCTCACAGACACAGGAGCCGTCATGAAGCTGAGGATCAAACAGAGTGGCCTGCAGAAGACACAGGATCGAAAGTCCAGCCCTTCACACTGGCATGACCATTCCTATGCACTGGAAAGAGCTCTGGAGACTAGAGTCTAGACCAGCTTCGTCACTCTGTATGAGTTAGCTGATTTTTGTTGGTTGGTTGGTTGGTTTTTTGGAGACAGGGTTTGCTGAGTAGCCTAGGCTAGCCTTTGAACTCCTAATCCTGCTGCCTCCACTTCCCAAGTGCTGCATTGATAGGCATATGCCACCACAGTTGGCTTTGCATGCGTCACTTGTGAGGCCATTAGTTTCCTTGTCTTTATCTTTTGAGACAAGGTCACTGAAGCCCTGGTGGGCCTAGAACTCTCTAAGTAGACCAGGTTGCCCTCGATCTTGTAGCACTTACTGCTTCTGCCTCCCCAGTGCTAGGATTACAGGAGTGAACCATCCTACCCAGCAGCACATCTTTAATAGAGGAATACTAGTCCATCTCCCACCCACCTCAGCAGCTCTAGGGCAGATCAAAGATGAGGTGGGTGTGCTACAGAGATCATGGGAACTGTTGGCATCCTAAATCAAGCAGCTTTCCAGGCTCTCTCTACTGCTCCCAGCTGCACCGAGCCCTCTCCTTACCTGGCTGTCTCTTCTTAGCCCCATGACGGCCTCGTAAGAAGGAGGGCAATCAGTAGGGTACAAGGGCACTGGGCTATCCATGGAGCCATTATATGTGATGCTGGCAGGATGAGGGAGAGGATCAGGGCCTGGAAAATAGCTCCTACTCCACATCTATGCCTCCCCACCAATCCAGGCCCAGCCCCAGTCCTCCTCCTCCTCGGGTCCCCAGCAAGACCTCACCCAGTCTTACCTTTGTGCGTCTGTTTCTGAACTGCAGGTATACTCTGGAGGATAGTAGGGTGGAGGGGGCACAGGTGGGACAAACTCCTCCAGGTCCAGCATGGTGTGGAGTAGAGGAGCTGGAGGCGACGATGTGCAAGCCAGGGGCCCTAGAGGGCCTGAGACTGAGCGTTCAGGGGCCAGCTGCTGGGGAGCAAGCCTGGTTTCAAATTTCTTTCCTTTCTGCTATTTTTATGGTCCTAACGCCACTAGGAAGATCCAGTTCCAAGCCTTCAGAACCACACCCAGTTGCTTCTTCAACCTGTGCCCACTCGGCACCTCCAGCTCTGGCTCTACCCACCAATCTCTCTTTTAGTTTCACATCTATCCATAATTATCACCTGCTTGCTGTCACCACAGGACTGTCCATCCTTTACCCCTACTTCCATCTGGGACCTTCTTGATCTCACCCCATCCAGTCCTCCCCACTCCCTTTGGCCCCCCACATCTCTGTAATAAATATCCTCAGGTGACCCAGAGCCCCAAGCTCAAAAACCCAGACCTGTAGCGACTGCTTTGCAAGTCCAAGCCCAGTCCCAGCACCCCCCCCCCCACCACCCCCGCTGCCTGCCACCAGCCCTGTGGGCTTGGGCCTTGCCTCCTTCTCACCATATGCACCAGATCCAGGGAGAAGATCTGGACACAGCAGACAATAGCTGACAGGGTGCAGATTATTGCGGCACAGATGGTGAGGCCACAGACACTGAAGAGCAAGTTCTGGAGAAGGAAAGACATCGATGATGACGACGACGATGATGATGACGGTGAGGAGTACAGGGCCCGGGAGGGGTCAACCCCCGACACTGGAGCCTTTGAGAACCCCCAGAGAGGAGGCAAGGAGGAGAACCGGGATGATAGTGGAGGAGGCAGGAATGGGGGTGCGGGGGGGGGGGGGGCGCATGTTCACCTTGAGGGCCCCTCGCGCTTCATCACAGGTGGAGTTAAGGGCGACTTTCAGCTCCTGGCCCCACTGTGGGCAGGGTCTGTGTAGAGGAATTGGGGGGCAGCACACGCAGACCTTCCCTTCCTGTGTGGGAGTGGAAAGGGCAAGGCAGCCTGGATCAGAGCAAACTCGGGGGTCCCCCACACCTCCCCTAACCAGTCCTTTCTAGGCCTCCCACCTCAAATCTCACCATGGAGCATTCTCGGAAGTCCCGAGCCAGCTGAGCGTTCTTACAGGAGAGAACAGAGCCAGCCATGCTGAGCATGACACAGAGCACCGAAAGCAGGGAGAAGAACGAGATCTGGGGGAAGAGGATGTCACCTCAGGGCTGGGACCTTCACCAGCACTCCTCTTCCACAGAATGAGGCACCCTCTTTTCCTAAGAGACACCTTCGGCCAGTCTAGCACCAACTGGAAAACCAATTCCTTTCCTGAGGGCATAAAGGGTATCTATCCCCTCTGGTGTTGAGCACCTGCCTCCCAGTGGGCATTGGGCCTTGGCACCTACCACTAGAGTGAATGGACGCTTCCAGGACACAATGCCAACCAACCCGGAGAACGCCAGCTAGGGACAGAGTGGGTACAAGCTTAGCCTGGCAGGGGGAGCACCTGAGAGAACCCCTCGCCACAGGATGCACCCAGCCCTGCAAGGAGGGAGAGGACCGGGAGAGGAAGGAAAAACAAGCTTGTAGGCTTGCAGGTGAGGAGGGGTGGGGCCTGAGCAGCTTTTCCCACCCCACTACTGTGCACTCTTTACCCAACTCACCGAGAACCCAGCCCAAGACGGGCAGGACCTCTTGATGCTCTCGGTGGTGGTGACAGAGGAGGCCACCATGCTGAAGGTTACCACCAGGATGCCCAAGAGCACCTGGGCCAGCCCCAGCGTGAGCAGGGCCTGCAGCCAGGGTCGGTGGAGGCGGAGATGGGTAAGGCCCCGGGTACTGGGCCGGCTGGTCAGCGAGCGGCTGGAGTCACTAGGCGAGGGCATCATGCCTGGCGCCCGGTTGCCCATACCTCGCTCGGCCCCCCTTGATACTTGGGAGCATCTCAGAGGTGCCCAAAGCCCCGTTCTTTATCCTTTCCAGCGCCCTTGCTGTAAAGCCCACCTCCTGGCTAGGTCCTCTGGGGCATCGCCCAGGGACGCTAGCTGGAGGAAGGCCCAAAGGAGGGGCGTCACGAAGGGACAGTGAGGGGCTCCCTCCCCACCACCAGACGGGTACCGTGCCCGGGGCAGCGATGAGGACGCGAGGGCACCGGCTCATTGCATTTCCTTAATGAAGAGGGGTGCCGAGAAGGGCTGATCCCAGACTGAAGATAGAGGAGCTTTCCGGAGCCCAGGGAAGGGTGGGGAGGGCAAAGAGGGATGCAAAGTCTACAGCGGAGGAGGAAGGTCTGCATGCAGGGACTAGAGGTGCCTTTGGTGATCCGGGGCCGCCTGGTGGGGAGAGGCCGCGGAAACTGTCTCCAGGGTCCCGAGGCCCGCTCCCCTCCCCACCACGCTCTGCTCCCTTAGCTCCTCCAGCTGCAGCAGGTCAGGCTCTAGAGGCGGGGTGGGAGGGTGGGGGATGGTGCGTGGTGCGGAGGAGGGGTGTGGTGGCTGGTGCAATGCATCCCGGGAGCTGTAGTCCGAAAGCAACCCTGGAGAGGGGAGGAGATAGGGAGAGGCCCTCCTGCAACCCTAGCCTCGTCCTGAAGCCTGGCTGGTCAAGGATCATTTCTGTGCCCATTTTTCACCCTACCCAACACCTCAGGTTCCCAGGATGCAGAGTTCTCCGCAGAGGTGGCTGACTGCCCATCATCAATGGGAAGGGGTGGCAACTGACTGAGCTGAGGCTCCCCGTGTCGCAGGCCTCCTGTCATCCCACCCAGTTTGTTTAGTGCAGCCTCTCCTGTAGACACTGCCGTCTGTCTTTCCACTCCAGTCCCCCTCTCAACACTTTCAAAAGTCCTAATCTCCAGTAAAGATCCAGGAAATGGGTAAGTTTCAGTTACACTTTTTTTTTTCTTTTTTAATTTAAATAACGGAAGAGACATCCTTGGCACAGCAGGGAAACTGGGCTTGGGGTGTGTGAGAGGCGCGGCGTGTTGTCAGATGGGGGACAAAGGCAAGTAATGACCGAGTCGCAGTGGGCTCCCACACCTCCGACTCAGGCTTGGCCTCATGGCTGTGGAATTAAGAGCCCCATAGAAGTCATTAAGTAGCAATGCCTCCCTGAATCCCAGAGACTTCAGGGACAGGGACTATCTTAGTTCCCACAGGTGGCAGGGTCAGGGCCTCCCAGTGGCGGTCATGGGGCCCTGAAGGCATTTTCAGCAGCCCCTGCAGCTGCATTGGCAGCGGCAGTTCGAACCGCTGGGTTGGAGAAGACACCAGCAGCAAATTCTTGCTGGGCTTTCTGGAAGCTGGCGCCCGTTCGGCGGTACAAGGAATGGATCTGCAAGAAGATGGCAGAGACATTACAACGTAGGCAAGTCCCTCCTACCCCACCCCAAGCTGACACCACCACCACTCACCAGCCTGCTGCTCTGGCTTCCCTTCTGGGATGGCACTCCCTCCAAACACATACATTCCCTCACCCAAGCAAGTCCATTAGTTGAGAACCCGCCCCTCTGCTGTCCTGCCCCAGTTCCTTCCTAATGTTCCACTCTGTACCCCCTAGGGACTCACGATCAGGCCCCACCCCCACTTCCACCCAGTCCCTCACCCGCTTCAGCATCACAATTCCCAGCACAGCGACACCGGTGAAGAGCAGGGCAACCAGCAGCATGAGCACAGCCACCACTGTGTTGTTTCTCAGCACCACGATGGCAGAGACCCAGCCACTGTGAGGGAAGAGTGCTGGTGAGGAGGGGCTGCCCTCCGCAGGGGCTCTGTTTCCCCACTGTTCACTGGGTATGCCCATCAGTGCTCACTCCTCTGTCAATATGGCGGCATTCTATGAACCAGTCCCATTACATCTACTCTCTTCACATTTCTAACTCACTTCTGAAGCATTAGCTCCCAACTCTCCTGGCTCCTCCTTCAGAAGAGAATTTTCTCTCTTGAGAGTGCTCCCTTTTTTCCACTGTGATGACATGGCCTCCCCAGGAAGACCTCTTTTCAGTTGCTGCCTGTCTAGAGTTCTCTGGGTTCTCTAGCCAAGTATCTTGACTTCTTGCTCAATTAGCCTCTCTGGAGAAAGCCCACATGCCCTTTTGCTTGTGGGTATAAGACAACTCTACCTTATAACTGAATTGCCTGGAGTGGGGGGAGGAGGTGGGGGAGGACAGATGGCAACTCACACACCTGAAGCCCCACCCTGGGATGCCAATGGCCTGGAGGACAAAGAACACATCCTGGACGAAGAAAATGAAGAAAAAAACGAAGAAATTGAATGAACTGTCACTCCTGTAAAGAGAAAAAAAGCAAAGTGTGGGAGAGTTAGAAGATTAGGGTTGGAGGGGCGGCCTCAGGAGCCACTGCAGATCCGCCACGCCCCGTCACTTACCGGAAGGCCTTATACATCGGGCGGGTACCAGCAGACAAAGGAGCAGGGAGTGAAAAGGAGGAGCCAGAGCATGGACAGTCCAAAGCCTGAGCCGCTGCTGGCGTCCACACAGAACCTGGCCAGGCAGGCTAGGAAGTTCAGGAGAAGAGCCAAAGTGCTGCCTGAGGGGCAGAGGGACAGGGTGAAGGGACTTGCTGGAATGCAATGAAGCCTATCAAACATGCCTCCCCAGTGTGGCGGCAGCATGAGAGGATGGGCCCACGCCCTGGAGAATCAACCCCACAGATCAGACATGATCTCCGTGAAAACAAATTTGCAAGAATTCAGAATCCATTTATGGACGGTGACAGAGGGAAAGGGGGCCTAAGAACACACACAATGAGAAGAGTAACCCAAAGGTTCTTGAAGAAACGTCAGAGTGTGTTCTGGGGCATTTAACAGATGGATCTGTAATGTCTCCCAAAGACTTCTCACACTCACACATCCAGAGGTAGTACATGGTGGATACTGTCTTCTGAAATTCTTGGGGGATCTCCATGGAGATGTCCTGGAAAAAGCAAGGCTGAACTGGGCAAAAAGATGGTAGGGGAGGCCAGTTGTTCTGTCGAGCTGTAAGGGAAAAACAGGAGGAAGACCTCAAAAATGAGTGCAAATCAGTAAGGGACACCCCCCCACACACACACACACACACTCCTAAGGCCTCTCAATCACGGGTCCAAAGAAACAAAGTGGAAAGCAGTAGGCACAGCAGAGCATGCCTATCACCCCACACCGAGGAGGCTGAGGCCGGAGGACAGAAAGTTCCAGCTCAGCCTGGTCTACACAGGAAGACTCTTCCAACACAGAACAAAGAACAGAAAAGGAATTAGTAAGCGAACAGTTACTGGAAATATCTGAGGGTCATGCCGTGGACTCTGCAAAGGTGATTCTATTCGACCCTCACAGTTTCCTGCTTTGTAAAACGAGAAGAAGGTTTTAGAAAATAGGAAACTGAAGCGCTCACTATAAAGTACCAAATGGGGTTGGGGATTTAGCTTAGCGGTAGAGTGCTTGCCTAGCAAGCACAAGGCCCTGGGGGTGGGGTGGGGTGGAGTACCAAATGGTTGGGGCATAGCTCAGTGGTGGGATTTCTAAGATTATCACCCAAGGGCTGGAGAGATGGCGCTGTGGTTAGGAGCACTGGCTGCTTCAGCACAGGTGCAGGGTTTGGTTCCCAGCACCCACACGGGGGTTTACATCATGTAACCCCGGCTCCAGTGGGGGTGGGCGTGTGGAGGTGTGTCTACTGCCCTCTTCTGGCCTCCATGGACACTGCACACATATGGATGCATTTACATACATGCAGGCAAAACACTCATACGCATAAACTAAAGATATTATAAGTAAATCTTGGGCGGGCGGTGGTGGTGCACGCCTTTAATCCCAGCACTCGGGAGGCAGAGGCAGGCGGATCTCTGTGAGTTCGAGGCCAGCCTGGTCTCCAAAGCGAGTTCCAGGAAAGGCGCAAAGCTATACAGAGAAACCCTGTCTCGAAAAACCAAAAAAAAAAAAAAAAAAAGTAAATCTTTAAAAAACCCATTATGTAACTGCTTAAGGGCCCATGGCTAAGAAGCAGTGCCAACTTAAATTATAACTCAGTTTTAACAATCTGATTGATGGATGAATTGATTGATGTTCTCAAGATGTTTTTGTGAACAGGGCGGTGGTGGCGCGCGCCTTTAATCCCAGCACTCAGGAGGCGGAGGCGGAGGCAGGAGGATCTCTCTGAGTTTGAGGCCAGCCTGGTCTACAGAGCGAGATCCAGGACAGCTAGGACAGTTACACAGAGAAACCCCGACTGGAAAAACCAAACAAACAAAAGATGTTTCTGCAGCTCCTCCCAAACTGTCAAGCGCTCTTTCTCCCGCTAACCAGGACCACTTGCTACCTGTGCCTCCCAGGGCAACATGCTGCAGCTCTCGCTCCCGGCGGTCCAACTCCTCTGCCTTCCGGTTGAGCTCCTCCTGCTTCTTGAGTAGCTCAGCGGTGGCTGCTGCGGCAGAAGCCTACAGAGCATGCACAGAGGCGTATGTGAGTCCAGGCCTACCCAGCCCAGGCTTCTTTCCTTGCCCCGGCACACCCCTTACCTGGGTGCTGTAGGAGCCGTAGTTCTTGGGCTCTGTGGGGCTGAGCTTTCTCGAGGGCTGTACAGAGGGAGCTGAAGGTGGAGGCAGCGGGGCTGGGACTGGAGCAGGAGGCTCATAGGCTGGTGGGGGCTGTTGGAAACAAACAAGCCTTTGAGATCAGCTAAGCCCTTGTAACAACACCATGATCTAGTCTGCTTGACATCATCTGCAACCAGAACGCATCACCCACATCAGCAGCTCTTCTCCTACAGGTTAGGAACCTCCTCGTTGTTTGTTTTGTTTTCTTTTTGAAACAACAGGCATTTGGGCTGGTCTAGGACTTGCAATCCTCCTGCCTCAGTCAAAGCACTGGGATTGACAGCCCTGTGCCATGTGTGAATTTAAATTGGACAATTCTTTCAGGACCTGCAGCAGGCCTGGCCACAGCCTGTTATCCGATGCTTCAGCAACACCTTAAAGCATTTATCCACGTATCACCTCAAGTTTTTCAACTTTAAAAATTACATTCATGTACTCACTGTGTGTGAGTTCGTGTGTGGTATGATGTGGAGGTCAGAGGACAAGCAGTGGGAACTTGCGTTCTTCTGCATCACATTGTTCTTGGGGGACTGAACGCAGCTTGTTAGTCTAGGAAACAAGCTGAGCCTTTCCCAACTAAGCCATCCCTTTCCCCCCTCCCCGAGACAACTTGGTACTAGCCAAGGATGACCCTCGACTTCTAACACTCCTGCCTGTACCTCTCACGTGCTAGGATCACACACCCGTGTCACCACACAGTTTATGGAGTGCTGTGGAGCAATCCAGGGCAGTGCACTTGATAGCAAGCACTCTCCCAGCTGAGCTACATCCCCATAGCTCCCCCTTTAACTCCTTCTAATAACCAGTTTCTACAAGTCCTCCTCATAGTTTGGCCTCTCATCGCACACCTCAGCAGGTTTCTCAACCCTGACTAGCCCCAACCTTGATTCACTTCAGGTAAGTCTTTCCACAGACCGAAGGTCCTCCCTAGACTGACTTTTCATCAAAACTAGATGGCACCGTTGCCCTGACTGGCGTCTCTAGGTGCGTTAAAAAGCACAGCACTTCATCTTTTCTCTGCATATATAAACCAACCAACCAACCAACCCAGCATGGACACCCCGAGCGTAAGGCACACCCCCTTCCCTGCTATCCTGTGCTCCTGCTCACCTCTCGGTTCTCAAAAGGGTTGTAGACATCAAGCGTGGCATACTGCTGGTTGGGTCGGTGCTGGATCACAGCCGGGTCCTGAGAGCAGAGACTGGGGCTCAGCGGGCAGTCGGTGCCAAGGGAATTCCTAGGAACTTCCTGAAACTGCTCGTGGCTCCAGGTACTGAGCCCTCGGCGCTACGCCGTTGTCCCCAGCATTTGCCTTCAAGTCCATCATCACCCTACACTGCTAGAACCCACTCATTACCCACTCGGCAGAGCCCACTTCCCCTTAGCCCCCCCAAATGCTCACTGGTCTGGAGCTACCGTCACCTCTACGTAGCGACACTCCTTCCCTGGGTCAAATGTCACGGATGGGAATAGCAGTCCGACCCCATAGAACTGGGAAAAAAGACTGCCCCAAGAGGCCGGCGCAAGTCACCTGAAAGGGATTGTCAAGCTCGCCGGAGTCGGGGAATGGGTTGTCGCCATCTCTGCTCTGAGCCATGTTTGCAACTGAGCCCGGCCGCCCCTGCCCTCCACGCCCCTGCCGCGGCAGTACAGCGGCGGAGGCCCCGAAAACTCCCTCCGGTGCGCTCGGTCCACCCGCTTCTCTGTGCGCCAATTGGCTGAACCAACCGGAAGAGTCACCTAGATTCCCGCAGTAGTAGCGAACTGCGCCTGCGTTAAAAAAAAAACCTAAAGCGGGAAGTACCTCACGTGATAACACTCAGCCAGTCTCAGCAGCCTAGCGCCGCACTTCCACCCACGTGACTTCTAGCAGGAAAGAACTACTTATCCCAGGTAGCCTCACGTCAAGCAGCACTGATGGGAAATCCCTGCACTGGCCAGTGGCGGGAGACTGAGTTTTCTATATGGGGTTCGGGTTCTATTAGAGGGGACAGCCTCATTGCTACCGTCACATGTCCACTTATTTAAAGGGTCAAAGCTATTTCCCAACACCAGCTACTCCAGATCACACAAGTTCTACCTGATTGTATTTGTTTCAATCTTCACTACCTTTGAATACAAAGTGCATTTGAAATCAGTCTGGCTCTAACCTGGCAGGGGAAAGAGGCTCTGCCTTTGGACCCTTGTACCCAAATTCAGAATGGCTACCACTCGTCTTACCCCGTTACCCCAGTACCCTTGAACCTCAAATTCCAGGGATGGGGGTCAGATGAAGCATGTAATTTTATTTCACAAAGACTGTACAAAATCCCTTATAAAACATGGGTAGACACCACCTGGTTACCTCATTCTGCCCCCATCCAACTCCACATGAGGGGCAGATGAGGTTGGAAGAGTGTAAAGAGCAGTATATACAAGGCAGGGGTTGAAGTGATAGGTACAAGTTCTGTCATATATACACTATTTCACATATTTACAGGTATAAAGGAGCCAGGGGCAGGAGAGGAGGCGAGTTCTGGCTCTGTTCTCGTGTATAAAAAAGCACCAGTGTCCTGGACTGGACACCCACTGCTGCACAAGAAGCAGGGGGTCCAAGGCCTGATTGTCACCGACTGATATCCCGACTGGAGTCCCACAACTTGGTGTTGGGTGGCTCAGTCCGAAGGCAGGCGAAGAAAGGGTGCTGAAGGGCTTCACCTAAGGTCAGCCGCTTAGCAGGCTCATACTCTAGCATACTTTCAATCAGATCGAAGAGCTGGTGATGTTCCTCTGCCTCTGAGGTCAGATACCGCTGGTGGAGGGCAGGAATAAGGGAAAGCCTCATAACTTTTATTCTTTCTTTCCTTTCCATTCTCCTTTTAAGATAGGGTCTCCACGTAGCCCAGGCTGTTCTGTAACTACGCACTGCAGTTGACTTTGAACTCAATATTCTCTGACCTCAGCCTCCCAAGTGCTGGGATTACAAACCTGTGCCATCATCCCGAGCCTTCTGCCTCCTTTCAAGCCCTACCTTCCCTTTCTGGCTCAGTTTGCATTCAATTTGAATGCTACCTTACCACAACCACATTTTGACCAATGTTTCTGATTTTACAGCTCAAACTCCCTACTAGCACAATTCCTCCTTTATAGTCTTACTTGTAATCCCTGTCAACTTCATGACTCTTCTTTAGCTCACATTAAAACGTAAGCTCTTCAAAGGTAGCTTATTCTTTCCTGACTCTGCTTTGATCTGTCTGTCTCGAGTTAGGCTAGCTAACCTCCCTGCCTCTGTGAAACCATTCCCGTCTCTCTCCACTGTTGATCAGATCATCTTCTTTCCCCTCCCCTCCTGTCCTAACCTTCTGCTTATAAAATCCATTCCAGGGGCAAACCACCCTAAGAAGGACGCAACCTTTAGATTGTGGACAATATGTACCCCTGGCCAGGCTCACCCGCAGTGGCTTGCAGTTTTCACGAACGTAGCGCCCAGCCGATGTGTTCTCATCCCAATCCAGGCGACCCCGATAAAAATATTTCTGTTTTCTAGAGGGGAAGGGGAGGTTGTTGCATAAAAAGGTTCCCCTTTTATGAGCTGCGTTCCCTTGTTTGACCATGTGAAAGCGGGGGCTAGGGACTATCAATGAGAAAAAGAAAATGGTGTGCAACAGACCAATTCCACGGACAGGAAAGGGTAAGCCCCTCCTGCTCAGGTTCACCTTGTCTTTCGGATCATCCGAGAAGGGATAGGACCCAGGATCCTTTCCATCATGGCTAGATGTTCTCTGTTGTCATGGGTCTGGGAAACAAAGGTAGATCTCAGCCCGGCACTCAGAAGGAATGCTGGGGACTGGTTGCCAGATGGCGATGTGGAGGACTGAGTAGCAGGTATGTCCTCAGCAGATCAAGAAACCAGGCAGAAGAATGTGGGGTGGCCTAGTAACCCCCCTCCACTTACCTGGAAGAGGGTGAAGCCGACGTAGTACTCAAAGGTGATGCAGCCTATGCTCCACACATCACACGGTTGTGACCAGCCCAGCTCTGCGTGGTGAGAGCAAGAGGTATTAGGATGCGTAAGATACGCCACCCTCACATCACCTCACACGCTGGGCAGCCCTGAGCTCCCTTACCGAGGATGACCTCTGGGGCTCGGTAATGGCGAGTGGAGACAATGGTGCTATGGTGTTCATGGTCAAAGGTGGCACTGCCGAAGTCCACCACCCGCACAGCTGTGCTCTTCACACTGCGCTCATCTCGCTTCTAGGAGCAAAGCAAGTGGGAATGAACCTCTGTCCAAACCGAGATCCGCAGACGAGGGAGCCTGAGTCCTGTTCCCATATACTCAGGAAAATCGGGCTCCTGGTATTTTGTTGTTGTTTGTTTAAAACAGGATTTCACTTGTACCCCAGTCAGGCTTTGAACCTGCAGCAATCCTCCTGCCTCAGAGCCTCCCAAGTGCTGGGATTACAGGCATGTGCCAGCATAGGACTTTAAGAGTAGGAAAGGAAAAAGGCTAAGAAATGATTATGGAATAATATGGAAGTCTCCAAGTGTCCGAAGACTGGACTCAAGTGTCTGCTGTACTGTTCTGAAAATCTGTACTATGTAACAAAGGGTGAAGAGGACCTTCGGTGCTGAGACCTCAAGCTGCCAAGCAGAGTTTTCCTACCACACAGAAATACACATCTAAAAAAGGGAGTGTGGACATTTTCACCCTGTTAGGAAACTTGACCAACTGTCTTTCTATGTAAGTCTTCTTAAATTGTTCCCTCTTGACTTATTGTGGTACGCTGGTTTTACCCAGCTGGAGCCAGACAGGGAGAAACTAGTAAAAGGGAGAACACAAAGAGCTAACCAAAAGCCAAGTGCCCAGGTGCTGCCCCTTTGGACAGAGGGTGGGCCCTGTCCATCTTACCTTCTCTAGGTTGTAGGTGAGTTCGTAGTCTGAATTCACAAACAGAATATTTTCAGGTTTGAGGTCCGTATGTGTCAACTTGTTATCATGGAGGACTGCGGGGAGAAGGCTAGATCAGGCTAGATCCAGGTGGCTAGCGCTAACTGGCATCAGCTGACCCGACTGAGTACCATGGACAAAGCTGGTGAGGAGGCAGGCCCAGACTCCACTGGGACTACTTTCTGCCCTGCCTGACCTAGGCTCTACCCTGAGTGATAGAAAATGCACATACAGTTCATCTGATGGAAAAGCAGCAGCGCGCTAAAGTGCGACTTTTTGTTTGGTCTTGACTTTGATCTACGCAATTATCAGACATTCTGCAAACTCCATTAATTAAAACTGCATCACTGTGAAGATGCAGAAAAACAAATCCTCTGCATTCTGAAGCTGGCACCTAAGCCGAATGGTTCAGTGTTCTCCCATCTGCTTCGTGTAAAAAGCACTTTATTACACAGACCTAAGACTCTAGCAAGAGGACTTTTGTGCTTGCTGTCCAGCACTTCTCCAAGAAAGAAGGGATGAGGCAAAGACACTGAGTGCTGTCATGTGGACTAAGAGCAATCATGATGATAACGACATCAGTCAAGAAGTTAGAAGAGATGTCAAGACAGCCCCAGGTGTGCTGGCACACTGACAGGCTAGGGGCTTGCCCAGCACACAAGTACACAGAAGAGGTCTGATGGAAGGAAGCGCTGCCCCAGAGTCCGCCTCAGCCCACCCCACTCACACTTGACGGCCTGGCAGAGCTGGAAGGCCATGTGGCGCACTTGGTGGATGGGGTAGGGCAGGTAGTTGTTGTCTTTGAGGAAATCGAAGGTGCTAAGGCCCAGAAGCTCAAAGGAGATGCACATGTGGCCATGGAAGTCAAACCAGTCAAACATCTGGACACAGAGGCTGGGAAAAAATGGGGAAGCTGGATGGCTAACAAGCTCCCACCACCCACCACCCACCACAAGGAGGGACTGCAGTTGTTGATTCCACAGTTGTATACAGACATGCCAGTTAATAAAGGTTAGCAATGTAGCTCACTTGGTAGAGCACCTACTTAGCATGCACAAGGCCCAAGGTTCAATCTGCAGCATTACATGTTACAGTTATGATGGCATGAACCTGTAATCTCAGCAGTTGGGAGGTGGAGGCAGGAGAATCATAAACTCAAGGTCATCTTCAACTACACAGTGAGCTTGAGGATAGCCTGGGCTACATGATACCCTGTCACTTAAGAAAAAAATAATAAAATTAACAAAATTCAGTTCAGCTAGAGAATGGCTTTTTTTGAAGAACCGAAAAGCGCTACCTGCCAAACTCCCAGACATTTTAAGCAGTTCAAAACCTATTGGCTACACTGCAGCTGTAATTCAGGAATACAGAACTTGCTCACATTCAATCCCCAACCCTCAAAACAAGGAGAACAAATCTATTTGTTAAGCAGGGTGTGGTGGTGCACTCGTGCATCAGAGCACTCAGGAACTGAGGCAGGGGAATCATCATGAATTTGAGGCCAGCTTGGGCTACGTAGCATGACCCTGTCTCAAACAAACCAACAAAAACCAATCCCGCCCCCAACTATTTGCTGAAAAGGTATCAGCACCAAATCCCAAACAATGCGGATTCTCAATTACCAAAGCCACCTTTTTTGTTAAGTCTGGGTCCTACCGTAGCCCAGCCTGATCTGGAAACTCCTATGTGGCTCATCCTGGTCTCACACTCTTAAGCCGCTGCATTCCAGCCCTACTGCCTGAAACTTACTCTCAGCCATGGGGCTGCCCAAGCTTACACTGACGGTTTGTTAAGTCTTCTCTGGGTTGGGGATACAGCTCAGTTGGGGAAATACTTGCCTAGCATGTACAGTCTAATACCTGGTACACCACATATAATTCAGTGCAGTGGGACACCTCTATAATTCTAGGTTAAGTCAAGAGGATCAAGAGTTCAAGATTATTCCTGCCTTTGGCTACAAGGCTGAGGAGAAACTAGCCTGGACTACAATGAGATACTGCCTAAAAATAAAACCACCAACCAACCAAAACCAAAACCAAAACAACAACAACAACAAAAAAAACCAAAAATATCCACAATCTGAAAAACAAATAAAATAATCAAACTTCTGCATAACAGTTTTATGCAAGTTCAGCCCCTCAATTGTGTGTGAACCGCATAAATACCCACAGTCTCAACCAAGTCCTACAGCCTGTCGCTCTTCAGTTAATGCTCAGGATCAAATCCTTTCACATCCCATCAAGGGTCTACCACTACCAGCCCCACATTTTCATTTAAAGATTTTTTTAATTGTGTGTGTGAGTTATGTGCACGTGACTGCAGATTTCTGAGGAGGCCCGAGGTGCTGGGTTTCCCTAGAGCTATTTTTGTTTTTTCGAGACAAGGTTTCTCTGTGTAGCTTTGGTGCCTGTACTGGAACTCACTCTACAGACTAGGTTTGCCTTCAACTCAGAGATCCGCCTGCCTCTGCCTCCCGAATGCTGGGATTAAAGGCGTGCACCACCACCACCCGGCTGGTTTTTTTTTTTTTTTTTTTTGAGACAGGGTTTCTCTGCATGGCCTTAGCTATCCTGGAACTCACTCTGTACACCATGCTGGCCGTGAACTCAGAAATCCGCCAGCCTCTGCCTCAATGCATGTGCCACCACTGCCTAGCTTCCAGAAATACTGTGCGCTTCTCTACGGGTGCTAGAAACTAAACTCAGGTCCTATCCAATGGTAATATGGACTCTTAACTGCTGAGAACCTCTCCAGCCCTAGTCTCAAACTTCTGATTCTCCTGCCTCAGCTTCCTGAACAAATTGTACATGTCTGTGTGTTGTACTGGGGTTTGAATTTAGGACTCTGTAAAACAGTTGGCTGGTACTCCATCCCTAGTTACCTCTCCAGCACCTTTTTCGGTTGTGAGAAAAGGTCTTACTAAATTGCCCAGGCCACCTTGAGCTTGCTTTGTAGCCCAGGCAGGCTTTGTGCTTCCAATCTGTCTTTTCCTCTTCTCCCAAGTGGCTGGATTACAGGCCTGCATCATCAATAGTGATGCTCACCACTGCCAGGTGCATTCCCAGATTGCAGAGCAATCTACATGTCATAAAAACAAGGGGAGTGGATTAAGAATGTCACAGGTCTATCCTAATGGTCTACTACTCTCATGTGATCAAAAGTTGAATGGGTTGGGTGTGGTGGTGCACGCCATTAATCAGAGCACTCAGGAGGCAGAGGCAGGAGGATCTCTGTGAATTCAAGGCCAGTCTACACTCTCCTGCCTGCCTAGCCGAGTCTGGAACCTTCTTCCTTCTGGAGGGAGAGCCTCTCAGCCTCCTCCCACACTCCTCTGCTTACTTCTTGTTGTCAGGGTCTTTCTCGTTGATTTTCTCCAGCACGTTGATCTCCAGTCGTGCCGCTTCCTTGTACTTCTCCACGTTCTTAATGATCTTCAGGGCAACTCTTGCTCCGCCCCTGTAGGTCAACAGGGAGGCTTTTGTCGGGTTCAAGGACATCTCACACTGAATGGGTCGGTTTAAGTACTAAGAAATTCTGTCTGTCTAAGCTGCAAACATGTCTGATGCCCTCATACTCTTCCATGCCTATCAGATGTGGAGGAAGCAGCAGGCCAGCGGTTACCTGCGATGGTCCACACACTGCACGACACGGCCAAAGGTCCCTTCTCCTAAGGTGCTTACAATCTCATCTGAAATGAAAGAAAGCAGGGTCGGGGAGAGGGAGGGAGAAAAGGGGGGAATGAGATGAACTGGAAGAGAACAGGGCACAGCAACCTGGGGGGAGGAGATGAAGGAAGGGGAACAGATACAGATGGCTGCAGGGGAAGAAAACCCCTGTGTGACTCCCACCACCTTTAACCCAGGGGCCATGAGAGCTGGGAGTGGACGACAGGTCAATTCTCCACAGCAACTCAACCACCCAGATGAGCAACACCACTGAGAAGAGGCGAAAGAGGCTGTGACTCGGGCTGGCAGGGGACGTTAGGATGGCTATGGGACCATTACAGGCTATAGGATTGTTACGATTTGGCTTGTACATCGCTCTTGTAGCCAGTCCCCGACGTGGTAGATGAGGTGGCCCTCAGCGTCGTCCTCTACACTCTTGGCTCTCCGGCTGCTGTGCTGCTGTCGGGGGGTGGGGGGGTCGGAGCAAGCCAGGTGTCGGA
This sequence comes from Peromyscus californicus insignis, assembly GCF_007827085.1. Taxonomy (NCBI): domain Eukaryota; kingdom Metazoa; phylum Chordata; class Mammalia; order Rodentia; family Cricetidae; genus Peromyscus; species Peromyscus californicus. The sequence continues at coordinate 68,737,351 of NW_026294617.1, read as the reverse complement.
TCAGGGGCCGGAGGGAGACGGGGTGGGTGGTGGAGGGGTCACCGGTCACAGGCGCCCAGCCAGGGGGGACAGACGATGATGGGGGACAGTGGAAGGGAACACGTCAGATGCGGTAAGGCGGATCGGTGTGAGAAGAGAGAGCGGCGCGTAATCCCAAGTCCCCAAACCCAAATCAGGACAGGGAGAGGCAAGGGCAGAGCAGAAGAGTGATGATGTTGCCAGTGTCACCCACAACCCCATGCTCTATGAAGCACCCTCCTAGGCAGCAGCAGTCTTCCCTTGCCCTCCAACCCAAACTTGCTTGCTGAGGGGCCACAGAGCCCAGGGCTTGGGAGACACAGGCCTTTCAAAACCAAGGTCCTCATCAAAATAGAGGCCTCTGGGCAGAGCAGCTGCTCCCAACACAAGCTCAACATATCAATCTATCACTTAGGGCATAAAGGTCCCATGCCCTTTTATCCCCAAAGTAGATCTGGGGCCCCTCAAGAGTTGGAGATCTTCCAGGAGGGTGGGCACACTCAGTGCCCACTTCAATGCTCATGCTCCAAAGCATGACTGAGAACAAGGGGACTTTTTATTTATCAGGGTCCTGGAGGGACGGAAGAAGAATGGGAGAGGCAAGGCCTGGGCTGGCACTCACTGAAGATGAGCGGCTGAACGTGCGGCTCCGTCTCCTCCGCCGTCGGTGTTTCCTGCGGCTGCTGCGCTGGCTTCGGTAACTGCTGTTCTCCCGATGGTACTCATAGGAATGCCGGAAGTCTGTGTCGTAGTAGGCCTCTCCTCGGTCCCGGCTATAGTCATTGTGCCTGTAGCTGCCACAGTACCGGCGCTCATATACCCGCCGGTCAGATGAATGATCATCATAGCTGCTGTCAGATAACCAATACCCATTGGGAGTGTCAGTCCAGGCCACATGCCCTCGCACACCACGCAACAAGGTCCTATCTTAGGGAAAAAACCAACACAGGAGTAACACGAGGAAGCAGAGGGTGCCTCCCACACCTGCTGTCACCAAGCCCTGCCCAGAGGCACCTGCAGAACTCTTCTGGGGGCTCCTCCTCTCCAACGACACAAGGGAACAATGTTCCCAAATGAAATCCGGCCTTGCTCCCATCCAACCACTGAATTATTAGACCTAACTTTCATGTTAGCTCATGAGCTCTCTTTAGTTATTAGCCCATGATAGGCACTTCCCTGCCACCTGAAGACATTCACTTCTACTACTGATTCTCATCTGTCCCACTCAGCAAGCTTGGTATCATCCTCACCCCCGCGCCGCCCCCCCCCCCTTTTTTTCCGAGACAGGGTTTCTCTGTGTAGCTTTGGAACCTTTTCTGGAACTCACTCTGTAGCCCAGGCTGGCCTCGAACTCACAGAGACCCACCTGCCTCCTCTGCCTCCTGAGTGCTGGGATTAAAGGCATGTGCCACCACTGCCCGGCCCTAGGTATCCCTTTCTTAAAAAGTTCTCCATGAGTCAGGCATGGTGGCACACACCACTAATCCCAGGGCTCCAGCAGGAAGCAGGTACATTCGTGTGATTTCAAGGCCAGCCTGATCTACAAAGGAAGTTCTAGGCCAGCCAGGGCTACACAGCAACACCTTGTCTCAGAACAAAAGGAAAAGGACTAGAGACAGCTCAATGGTTAAGAGCACTGGCTGCTCTTGCAGAGGACCTGAGTTCAATTTCTATCACCCACATGGAAGCTCACAGCCATCTATAACTCCAGTTCCACAGGATCCCATACCCTCTTCTGACTGCTGAGGGCACCAGGGATGCATGAAATGTAAGACAGATATGTAGGCAATATACTCATACACAAACAATTTAAGAAGGAAAAAAAGGGAAGTTTCCTCCCCTTAATTATACACATCCAGACGGATTCCAACAATGCCTGGTGGGTATAGCTTCCATCCCTAAGTACTTCCTCTACAAAAGCACCCCCCCCAAAAAAAAATATAATATATATATTATATATATTTCTTTGAGTCTGTGTAGATCAGGCTAGCCTCAAACTCGGTATGAAGCCCAAACTGGAAGTATAGGTATATACCACCAACACTTTTTTTTTGTAATGCCAGGTAGTGAACCCAGGACCAAATGCATGCTAAGTACATGCTCTGCCACAGAAGTACACACCTAGCCCATGTCACCTTCAGCCAGCTGCTTAGCTCACTGGCCTCAGCATGTAACTAATAAACATTCATTGACTAAACGAATAAACCAGTGACCTGGAATCAGCTTCTCTTCCTGAGGCCTCACCTTCGGGACCGAACATGATAGCTGTCCTCTCTCCGCCGCCGCCTCGTCCGGTCACTGCTACTTGACCAGGAGCGACTTCTTCTTCGCTTATGCTTTCGGCTCCGATAATGTTCGTGGTAACTCCCCCGGCTACCGCGCTCTGAGGAATGGTACCTTCGGGGATGAGGCATCTGGAAGGGAAGGAAAAGCAGAACGGTAGGGAACATTCGGAGTCTTCAGAAGCATACTTCTGAAGATACAAAGCTGCCTTCTTATGCTTCTTATCACACAGACTTCTCAGACGTGGTTTACAACCTTTCCTTTATGGACTATACAGCCACCTATGAATTTTGGCTGAAAACTCAAGAAAGTCAAATTCAATTGCTCTACCTCAAACATGGCTCCATGAAGACCTTCAGGTCTGAGCCACAGTTCATGACAGATGACAAGTGTGTGACTGATAAATATTGCCACAGTTCATCTCTGCTGCATCTAAGATATGCAGCTGTGCCATCCTGAGTTCTTCACAAGCAAACAAAACAAAGCTTTAGTTTACACAGTTCTTTTAAGTTATTAACAGCAAATCTTATCCCACCCCTCACTACTAGATTAGGAGTACCACAAGGGCAGGAATTCAGTTTCCCAGGATCTTACAAATAAGTGGTACCAAATACTAGCAGGTTTTAGGGACCAGAGTGTGTTCCTATAAATGTTTCTCACATATCTGGCCAAATCTCTGACCAAGGTGTAAAACAGTACCACAAAGTAGTTGTCCATCTGTATATTCCCACCACCACCACCATTTAGTAAGCAGATAATAACGAGAGCCGGGTGGCAGCGGCACACACCTTTAATCCCAGCACTCGAGAGGCAGAGGCAGGTGGTTCTCTGTGAGTTCAAGGCCAGCCTGGTCTACAGAGCAAGATCCAGGACAGATACCAGGACAGGCACCAAAACTACATTGAGAAACCCTGTCTCAAAAAAACAAAAACAACAACAAAACAAAAAAAGAAAATAACTGAGATTTTTCTTTTCTTTTTGGCTTTTCAAGACAGGGCTTCTCTGTAGTTCTGGCTATCATGGAACTCTGTATACTAGGCTGGTCTGGAACTCAAGAGATCCGACTGTCTATTCCTCCTAAATGCTGAGGTTAAAAGTGTGTGCTACCACAGCCTGGCTTTTTTTTGAGACAAGGTCTTTTTACGTAACCCTGGCTGGCCTGGAACTTGCTATACAGACCTGGCTGAACTTGAACTCAGAAATCTTGCTAGTCACTGCCTCCCGAGTACCAGGATGAAAGGCTTGCACAACCACACTTGGCTTATTTTTTTTTTGTGAGAAGTGTGACTTAACATATCCTAGGCTGTTCTCAATTTTGATATGGCACCCCAGGATGGCCTTGAACCTCTAAGGAATTACAGAGCAGTCTCATGCCTGGCTTTACACAGAGCGGGAGATCAACCCAGGGCTTCAAGCATACTAGGTGAGCTACACCCTAAAAACTAGTTTTTAACTAATATCAGTACTACTTGGCTGACAGCTGGGCTTCCATTAAATAAAACTGGACTGGTTAAGGTTTATGAGTAATTTTACGGCCAACGGGAAAGATCGAAACGAAATCACTGTCATAATCCAGGAAAAGCTGAGTCTCAGGGGCAGTCTTGGTACAGGACTCCGAACATGAGGTCTGCAGGTTTAACTCTAACATCTGGTTGCCATCCTGGGCCACTTCCTCCCAACCTCCTTAAATTAAGGAAGGTGACCTATAGTGCATTGGCCTAAAGTGGCTGGCAGAAAACCAAGAAGATGGAAGCCCGAGACTTCCCCAGGTAACTCAATCTTGATTAACTTGATTAACATAAATGCCATCTCACTTCGGACACCCTACCAACAAAGTCACTCGGGCCTCTCCTAGAAAAGCAAATCCAGTCTAACTTTCTCAACTTCTAATTCTTGTTTCTCCACTTTCTTACGCAGAAAACCCAGAACAATTCCCTAGAGTCAAACTCTTCCTGTACACTTCAAGTAACACTTCTCGGTTCACATTAAACCCTCGGTCCAACTTTGGCACGTCTGGAGCCGCTCCTGTCCCTTCCTCATCACTTCTACGGCTCCCCCCAAGTTTACTATAGGTCTGGCCGCTCCACCGCGGCCGGTCGACCTCCCTCCTCCCTCTCATCGCGCTACTCTGCTGCTTCCAGAGCCCAACACTCCTCTAATTTCGCCTCATCCCGTCGCCGCCCGTCTGGTGGGAGCCATCTTTCCGCGGCCCCAAGGTCCGTCAGCCCGCGCGCTCACCGTTCTGGCGGCGAGGCCCGTGCGCTTGTCCCACAGGAAGTCCGTGATGGCGGCGGCACTGCGGCCGGAGTCCCGGCACCCCCGCGGCGACGAAGTGCGGCTCCACCCCCCAACCCGGGGCCCTGGGACCTCCCGCCCCGTTCCCGGGCTCTGCTCCAGTCCCGCCCGCCCGGGCTCCGTCCCCGCCCCCAGGATCCGCTCGGCGCCTCTCGCACCGCCCCCGCCCGGGGCCCGATCCCAGCTCGGTCTCCGGCTCTGGCCTCTCCGCTCCGCCGCCGCTGCCGTGAGCGAGCACGCACGCGTGCACGTACGCGCGCACGTCCTGCGTCACTTCCCAGACTCTGATGGGCTCCGCCCTCGCTCACCGTGCCCTTTTGGTGTGCTCCTCGGCTTCCCCGGGCACCCGCGGGAGTCCGCAAAGATCTGGGTGCACCTGTGGGTTCGGGGCGGGTGGCACTAGGAGATTGTCACGTGTTTGTTGGGCCTCTACGCATCTTATCCTTTCCCATGCCTCCTTCTTGCTCTTCACCTGAAGACATTTGTGGCTTATTTAATATTGGAGGTTTAAGGAAAGGATTGTTATTTACATTGTATCACTATTGGGCATCGACTCCAGTGAGGCTTTGTGAAGTCAGATTCTTCAAGCATAGCTTGAAGATACATCCTCCTGCTGCCCAACGCCAGCAAGGAGAGGTCCCTCTTTGTTATGTTTGGGGCAGGTGCATGGTCAGGGAAGAAGGGGAGAATTAGGGGCCAGAATGGGGAACTCTGATGTTTTAGCTAATTTGTATTAAGTACATATTTACTGAATCTTCTCTATGTTTTTAGATTTACCTTGAATTATTTGTCTGTAGCAGGGTATATGCATGTATTCATGGAGGTCAGAAGAGGGCTTCGGATCCCCTGGACCTGGAATTATAGGCAGTTGTGAAACTGTCAGATGTGGGTGCTGGGTTCTCTGGAAGAGCAGTTCTAACTCCTAACCACCGAGCCATCTCTCCAGCCCCACTTTACTAAATATTAAAAAAAGAAAATAGCACGAAGCTAAGCATGGTGGCTAATGCCCATAATCTCAGCTTTCAGAAGGCTGAGTCAGGAGGATTTGGAAAAATTTGAGATTGTCTCAAAAACTAGCTCAGGGTGTGGTTCCGTTGACAGAGCCACACATACAGTTTACACATGTAATCAATCCCAGGACATAGGAAGTAGAGGCAGGAGAATCAGTGGTTCAAGATTATCTTTGGCTACGTAGTGAGTTTAAAGCTATCCTGGGGATACTTGAGATTCTTGTCTTAACAGCAAACTTTGTTTGTTTGAGGAGCTGGAGAGATAGCTTAGCAGTTAAGAGCACTGGCTGCTCCACCAAAAGACCTGGTTCATTTCTCAGCAGGCACATGACAGCTCATATCAGCCTTGTAGCTCCAGTTCCAGGGCATTTGACACTCTTGTAGCTTCTTCAGGCATTGCATGCATGTACTATACAGGTACACATGCAGGCCGTAAATTTTTTTTTTTTTAAAGTGTAGTTTTAAAAAAACAGGAAGGAGAGAACAATGCTAATATAAAGGAACTAGGAAATTGCCAGAAAGGAGGATTGGGAGGGAAACAACCCTCAGTCAGTAAATCTATTAAAGTTAAAGAAAATCAGAGTGGAACTAGGTGGAAGAGTCAAATGGAGATTAGACTAATTAGCCAGAAATAGTTTAGAAATTCCTATGAAGAAAGAGAGTCAAGCCAGATTGCCCACACCTTTAATCCAGCACTCTGGAAACAGAGGCAGGCAGATCTCTATGAGTTCAAGGTCGGCATATCTGCATGAGTTCGAAGACAGCCAGGGCTACATAGAAAGACCTGTCTAAACAGGTGTGTGTGTGTGTGTGTGTGTGTGTGTGTGTGTGTGTGTGTGTGTGTGAAGGAATTAGGCAAGCAATTTAATTTCTTTCTCAGGGAGGCTTTCCCAGGTCATTTTCACCAAGCATTTACTGACTGTTCACTGTACGTGTGCCCAGCATGTACCCCGCACAAGTTGTTTTTCCTCAGAAAATCCGTCTGAGAACTGAGCAGGAGAGGGCCTAGACCCGTAACAGAATAATGGTGTCCAAGCATGGTGGCAGAGGCAGATGGCTCTGTGTGAGTTCCAGACATCCTGATCTACATATTGTGTTCCAAGCCAGCCAAGGCTGCGCAGTAAGACCCTGTATCAAAACAACAACCAAAGTAAACCTGTGACAAGAGCTAGTATAAAGAGTGTTGCTGGGGCTGGAGAGATGGCTTCATGGTTAAGGGCACTGGCTGTTCTTCCGGAGGTCCTGGGTTTAATTCCCAGCACTCACATGGCAGCTGACAACATAAACTCCAAGATCTGACACCCTCACACAGACATACATGCAGGCAAAACACCAATTTACATAAAGTAATAAATAAATTATTAAAAAAAAAATAAGAGAGCTGCCCTATCTGCTCTAGAAAGTTCTAGACTGTCTGAGGGTAAAAAAAAAAAAAAAAAAAAAAAAAAATTAGGAATGTGTGTTGTTAGTTTTCCCAGAGGAGGTGTGATGTGAATAGGTTGTTGGAAAGAGAACTGGAAGAAAATAACAAGCAGGGAAACTATTTATAGAGGCCCAGAGCCAGCAGAAGAAGGCACTCTGTCAACTGAAGCTTTGGCTTTTCAGAAAAGGACGACTCTCCAGGCGCGGTGGTGCACGCCTTTAATACCAGGACTCAGGAGGCAGAGGCAGGAGAATCTCTGTGATTTCGAGGCCAGCCTGGGCTACAGAGTGAGTGCCAGGATAGCCAGGGCTATACGGAGAAACCCTGTCTTGAAAAACAAAGAAAAAGGAAAGAGAAAGACCACTAGCAGAGAAATTGCTGAGGAGTGCAGAGATGGCTCAGTGGTTAAGAACACTGGCTGCTCTTCCAAATGATCCCAGTTCAAGTCCCAGCACCTGCATGGAGGCGGACAACTGTCTGTAACTCCAGTTCCAGGGGATCTGATCCCACTTGTTACTCTGCAGGCACCAGGCTCACACGTGGTGCTGACATACATAGGAATAAACATTCATACACACAAAATACATAATATTTATATAAAATACAAGTTGTTGAGACTAAGTCCAAATTCCTGGTGATAGTATTACTAAGGAGCTTAAATGTATTTCTAAAATGGGGACCTTTTAAGGACTTTAAGCAAGTCCCACAGTTCCATGTGGAGTGTAGAAAGTTTACTTGAGCCGGGCGGTGGTGGCGCACGCCTTTAATCCCAGCACTTGGGAGGCAGAGCCAGGCGGATCTCTGTGAGTTCGAGGCCAGCTTGGGCTACCAAGTGAGTTCCAGGAAAGGCGCAAAGCTACACAGGGAAACCTTGTCTCGAAAAACCAAAAAAAAAAAAAAAAAAAAAAGAAAAGAAAAGAAAGTTTACTTGAAGACTGAAAAAATTGAATTGAATTGATCTGGGAGAATGAATTGGTGTAGGAGAATTTAAGACCTTTTCTTCTTCTTCTTCTTCTTCTTCTTCTTCTTCTTCTTCTTCTTCTTCTCCTCCTCCTCCTCCTCCTCCTCCTCCTCCTCCTTCTCTGTACTGGGATATGCTATATATCGAGCCCAGTCTGGCCTCGAACTCAGAGACCCGCCTGCCTCTGCCTTCCAGTACTGGGATTAAAGTCGTGCACAAACATGCCTAGCAAATTTTGAAAATTATTAAATTTTTCTAAAATCAGGTGTAGTGGCACACACTTGTAATCCCAGCTCTTGAAAGGTAGAGGCAGGCGGACCAGGAGTTTAAGACAGACCTGAGCTACAACCCACGTCAAAAACAAAACAGAAACTTTCTGGAACGATTTAGTTGGAGATGCAGAGGGCTTTTCTTTCTTTTTCTTTTCTTTTTGTTTTTTTTCTTCGAGACAGGGTTTCTCTGTGTAGTTTTGCGCCTTTCCTGGAACTCACACAGAGATCCACCTGCCTCTGCCTCCCAAGTGCTGGGATTAAAGGCGTGTGCCACCACCGCCCGGCCTGCAGAAGGCTTTTCTAAGGTGGTGGCAGTAAGAGGTGGAAACAAAGGGAAGAAGCTGAGATGCTCCGCTCTTAAGGGCATGTAGTACGGAATTTTCCTGTTTGTTGATCTGTTTATGCAGATGAACCATTGGCTTCATAGCAAAGATTTCTGTGCTGATTTCTGCATCCTCGGCAGACACTCAGCCAGCGGCCTTCGACAAAGGTTGACTTAATGAATCAGGAATAACATACTACGGAAAGAAGTTTAGCGGCTCTCAGGAGGAGGAAGACACCCAGAGAGTGCTGAGCAGGACATGATCAGAACAGAATACCCTGGCCAAGGATGGGGATGAAGCCGCTCACATTTCCACTCCGTGACCTGGCCCTCGGGAGAGTCCCGGACTGCACATGCCCCATTATTGAGTTTCCCGCCTCCAGCAGCGAGCCGCCCTCCCACCCGGCACCCCCCCCAGGCCACGCCCTCTCCGGGGGTGGGGGCTGCCGTGGGGCCCGCGGCCCGCCCCGCCGGGTCTCGCGCAGCCCTCACTCACCAGGGGGCGCCGCGCCCGCACGTCTGCCGCCTGCACACGCCCCCTGCGCCCCGGGCGCACGCCGCTCGGAAGCTCGCTCGAGTGCCTGGCTGGGGCTCCCAGGGACCAGCGCGCCCGCCATGGCCTTAGACCCGCTGGGGAGGCCCTTGGAGTGAGGGCGGTCATGGAGGAGGAGGCGCGGCCGGCGGCGGGGCCCGGCGAAGCGGCGACCCCCGCGCGCGAGACGCCTCCCGCCGCTCCCGCCCAGGCCCGCGCGGCCCCAGCCGGGGTCCCGGAGTCGGCGCCCGAGCCCAAGAGGCGGCAGCTCGGGACGCTGCTGCAGCCGACCGTCAACAAGTTCTCTCTCCGGGTCTTCGGCAGCCACAAAGCGGTGGAAATCGAGCAGGAGAGGGTCAAGTCCGCCGGGGCCTGGATCATCCACCCCTACAGCGACTTCCGGTACGGGGGGCTCAGCCGGGAGGGCTACCGGCCCGGTGGAGCTGCAGAGTCACCTTCTCTAACCCAGCCTGGGAATTCCTAGGCGGGCTACCCCGAGGTCCTCTGTGTTTTGTCGGGTTAGGGAGACATAAGGGACAGCAGACATCAGAGAATCTCCAGGGACTTTGGTTTTCCCAGTGCGGGAACCCCATGACCCACCTGGACCACAGAGACTGTAGGAGTTTGGAAACCAGCACTTGTTTTCTGGGGGTGTGGGAAATTATATCACACCCCCAAAGCTGGGAGACCTGAGGAAGAAGCCTAGTTCCGATCTCTCCCACGCTTTACCCACACACCAAGCATTTGCCCAGTTCTGCCGAACAGATTAGGGGCACCGAACTGCAAGGGAAGCTGGGGACGTTGGAGAGTGACCGGGGTCAGTCCGGGTCCGCGGCGCTGGGTGCTGTCCGTGGTGCTGAAGGCGGGATGAGGCGGGGCGGGGCCGGTACTCGGAACGGTTGAGGAGGAAAGCCGGAAAGCCGGGGCTCGGCCACCGCCCAGGTGCTTCCCATAGGAAAGGGACAGAGAGTGGGGTGTAGCCATTTCACAGTCCCCTTCAGGCTGTACGTCTACATCAAGGTCGCTAGGGGAGAAAGGCCGCCCTGTCCTTGGGGACGTTGAAGGACAGCTTTTAGATGAAGAGATGAGGTGTGTCTCTGGAGCCTGGGAACACAGTCGGAGACCCCAGACAGTGTCTTCCATCCTCAGATACCCACTCCCTGAAAATATTCCGCCAGTTCTCATCGCTCTTTCCACTTCTTTATGATTTCACTCGCACCTGCCATCTATCCTCCCCAGATCCCTCCCCTCCCCCAGTTCACCCTCAGACAGAGCCCCAGAAGCCGTATCCCCCTCATAGTTGGGCTGCTTCTCGGTCCTCCACCACATCACCCGCTGGGCTTGTGACTGCCTGTGAGTCAGACTGTGAAGATGCTCTGATGGCGAGGCAGACCTTTCCCTCCTCTCTCCCAGTGTTTCCCAGTGCAAGATTTCTCCTCAGCAGCTGTGGAAAGAGAGGAAGAAACATCAAGGGTCTGTTGTTGAGTGAAAGCACAAAGTCTGAGGGGCTTCCGGGGCTGGGTCTGGACTTGGGAACCATCAAGTTCCTTTCAGGGGCTGAAAGGATTGCTTTTGCAATCAGAATCAGAAGGGGCCGTGTTTGGGACCTGTGCTGGGATTAACCTGAAACCATCATGTGTGCGCCAGTGTTTTTTTTTTTTTTTTTTCTTTTCCTGAATGAAGCTCTCCCTCCTGACCTCATAGCTACACAGCTTCCTCTGAAGCAATGTAGCTTGCCTTTGCCTGTCTCAGCCAGACTCTCAGCATGCACAGGCAGCCAAGAGGAGGGAAGGATCTCAAGCCATGCTGCCTTGGGATCTCCTAGGGAGTCCTCTGCGTGCACAGCCATCTGAGGTGCTGTGGAGGGGGATGGGCATCCCCTGAAAAGCCCAGTGTAGATGAGTGCAGGATAGTCTAGTCCCACCCCGGCCATGGATGGCAGTCCCCCCACCCACAGGGAAACAATCCCTGTTCGAGTTGTGTCGGAGAAGAGGAATGGGGTGGGGAAGACTGAGAAGGGCAGGACAGCCTAGACTAGAAATAGACAGGGAGCGGGAGATCGGAGAAGCAGCCTCTGTTTTTAGAAATCTGGAGATAAAGGGTGGAGGAGCCATGACTACAGCTACTGTTTGTGCCGCATTGTCAAGTCCCTTATCTCTGAAAAAATTGCCCATCAGCCCAGTGAGATCAGCAGAGGGTGCTTAGTTTTAAGAATTTGAAGAACAATATTGGTGCCCTTGTGTGTGTTGGGTGTATTTTTTTACGTGGGTGGGTGCAGCTGTGTACATGTTTACTTTTTGAAAACATTTTAGATTTACTTTATGTGTATGCATGCTTTGCCTGCTTCTGTGTCTGTGTATTATGTGCATTCAGTGACTGGGGAGGCCAGATCTCCTGGAACTAGAATTACAGGTGGTTGTGAACTACCGTGTGGGTGTTGGGAACTAAACCTGGGACTTCTGCAAGAGCCTCAAATGCCTTTAACCTGTGTGCGTGTGCGTGTGTGTGCGCGTGTGTGTGTGTGTGTAGGGACAGGTGGACATTGGGTTTCTCCCTCAATGTTCTTCACAACCTTGTTTTTCTCCTTGAGAATGGCTCCCCCAGAACCTAGAGCTCATTGGTTCAGTTAGGTTGTCTGGCCAGCCAGTGAGCTCCAGGGACCCACCTGTCCCACCCCTCAACACCACAAATGTACCACTGCTCCTTCTTTTTTGTGCATGCCAGGGATCAAGCTCAGTTCCTTGCGTTTACACAGTAGACAGTGTGCTGACTGGACCATCTCTCCAGCCCTGGCATAGTTTTCTGTTGTTGTTTTGGTTAGGCATTCATGGGATTTAACCTAGCGCATCGGACATGCTAGTTAAAATTTTTCAACGAAGACCTTCATCCCAACTCACTTATTATTATTATTTTTTAAGTTTTTCGAGACAGGGTTTCTCTGTGTAGTTTTGGTACTTGTCCTGGCTCTTGATCTGTAGACCAGGCTGACCTCAAACTCACAGAGATCCGCCTGGCTCTGCCTCCCGAGTGCTGGGATCAAAGGCGAGCACCACTGCCGCCCGGCTCCAACTTGCTTTTAAACTTTTGAAAAACTATTTATTTAGTGTGTGTGTGTGTATGCATTCTCACACACCATGTGCTTGTGGTCAAAGTACAATTGCTGGGAACTGGCCCTCCCTTTCCCTGTGTGGGTTTGAGGGATTGAACTCATGCAGTCAGACTTGGCAACACCTGCCTTTGTCTTCTGAGCCACGTTACTAGCTTCTTTTTATTTTGAGACAGTCTCATTAAGCTGCCTAAGCTGGCCTTGAATTCTCTCTCTATTCCAAACAAACCTTGAACTTGTGATCCCCTGCCTTGAACTTCAAAGGAGCTGGCATTAGGGATTACAGATCTGTCCAACCAGGCCTGGCAGGTTACAGAGGTCTTATAGAGTAGGGTTGAATATACCCATATATGTAACATGAAGCAAGCTCATGTTATAACTGTCATCTTAAGAGGTTGTACATATCCGCAGTACAGTCTAAGTCCCATGATATAATCCCACATTCTTATCTCAAATCCAGTGTTCTCACTTTTCATAGGTGGATGAAATGTGCTGGGAATTGAAACTAGATCCTCAAATATGTTAAGGGCACAACTTACCACTGAATTACATCATTCTTTCTCTATTCTAGTTTTTGTGGCACTGTGCATACCGACAAGTGCTGGGATTAAGGGCGTGCGCCACCACTGCCCGGCATTAAACCGTTGTTTTTGTCTCGATTCTAACTTGTAAATAAAAAAGATAGTATTAAACAATCAAAATAATTTCACCATAAAATAAAAATAAAATAGAAAGGCAGTAAGATAGAGCAGTAAAGGTACTTGCTGCACAGACCTGGTAATCTGAAGTCAACCCCCAGAGATGAGAATGGGATTCACAAAACCATCCCCTGACCTCCACATGTCCCCCATGTCATGCACACATACACATACACACACCAAAAAGAAATTAAAAATAAGTAAAACAGAAAGGTTTAAAGAAATATTTTCACCACGTTTCTATGACTCCCAGACCAATATATACTAATCTTTAGCCGTGTCTGTTTCAGAACTTTGTATACACGGAATCATCTAATTTGTACTCTGTCTCTTGCTTCTTTTATTCAATGTCAAAAATGAGAGATGGCTCAGTGGTTAAGAGCTCTGGCTGCTCACTCCTACCGGCTAGTGTTCACAGGGCTGAAAGGTACTCTTGTATGTTACCAGACAAGAAAGGTAAACACCAACCCAGCTACAAACCCTTTGATCTGCAGTGGCTACCCGCCTGTACGATACACTGGGGCAGTAGTAGCACAAAAGTGCCTAACCAACCACTGTCTGATTGGATTTAAGGTTTACTCTACAAGATGGAACCCATGCCTGACTCTGCTTAGATGGCCGAGAACCTGAGACTAGATGGGCTGTGAACCCAGGGGAAAGCCAAATACTACTGTTTTTGCTAAAGGAACATAGTAATAAAATGACTCTTAACAGCATGTAGCTATTGTCTTAGTCACTGTTGTATTGCTACAAAGAAATACCATGACCAAGGGAACCCTTATAAAAGAAAACATTTAATTGGGGGCTTGCTTACATTTTCAGAAGCGCTTAGACCATTATCATCACAGCGGTGAGCACAATGCGGGAGCAGTAGCTGAGAGCTACATCCTGATTCACAGGTAGAGAGACAGAGAGGGAGGCTGGGACTGGTGTGGGCTTTTGAAACCTCAACGCCCACCTCCAGTGACACATTTCCTCCAACAAAGCCACATCTACTGCAACAAAGCCACACCTTCTAATCTTTCTAATCCTTTCAAGCAGTTTCTACTCCCTAGTAACAAAGCATTCAAATATATGTTGAACCTACGGAGGCCATTCTTATTCAAACCACCACATTCATTGATCATTATCTTGGTCAGCCATCATCAGAAAAGCTTCCTCCTGTAGTGTATGAGAACAGATACAGAGAACCACATCTGGACAGTGCGTAGAACATGAGAGCCCTTAGAACACTCAGTCCTAAATGGGATGTCTTCAGCAAAACCCTTCCCTCAGGATTCAGGGAACTATGCAAAAGAGGAGGCAGAAAGATTGTAAGGGCCAGTGGGGATGGAAGACACCACGGAGCAAAGCCTTCTGGACCCTGCAGGACTTACTCTTACTTACGTGAACTCGAAAAGACTGGCAGCATGTATGGGGCCTGCACAGGTCTGAGCCAGATGGGGAACCAGCATTGATGGGGAGGTGGACGCAAGCCCCAATCCCTGACCCGGAAGCTGTCTCCCCTGAACAACCTCTTGAAAAGGAAATGTGTTCTCCAATGGTGTCTCACCGGGTTTACAACCCCTAAGGGCAGGCCACATGTCAGCAGTAGATAACCAACACAAAATGAACTCAGTGGTAATTTTGGAGGGTTTTCGTCTCATAATGCTTTGTCTGGACATGCATTTTAACCTTACAGCTCATTTGCTTGTATGTTACGGCTTCCGATTTTGTGTTTTTATGGGATCTGGGTGTGTGAATGTATCTCACGTGTGTGTGTGTGTTTCTTGTGCTTTTTCTTTGGTCCTTTTTTTCCTGCTCATTTGTTTTGTCCTGTTTTGATTTGTTTAGTTGCTTGTTGGTTTTCTAATGAGAGAGAGAAGGAAAGGCATGGATTTGGGTGGGTGGGGAGGAGGGGGGATCTGGAAAGAGTCGAGGAAGGGGAACCCGTGGTCAGAATATGTTGTATGAAAAAAATCTATTTTCAATAAAAAGTTTTTTAATTTAAATTATTTTTTTAAAAAAGTACTGGCTGTTCTTGTAGAGGATCTGGGTTTGGTTCCCAGCCCCACATGGTGGCTCACAACTTTGTGTAATTCCAGTTCCAGGGGATCCAATGCTGTCTTCTAACACGCTCACGATGTTCTTACACATGTGAGAGCAACTCACAAGTAAAGATAAATCTCTCTCTCTTTTTTCAAGTGTGAGATTCATCTATGCTGCTGTATAGGGTTCCCAGCTGTGGACATATTTGCCTCTATGTATTATGTCTTATTTACCTACATTTAAAAAAATTTATGTATGTTTTCTATATGAGTGTGTTTTGCCTGCATGTACGGCTGTGTACTCTCTGTTTGCTTGGTGCCCTTGGGGCCAGAAGAGGGCATCAGATCCCCTGGACCTGGAGTTAACAGATGGTTGTGAGTGTGGGTGCTAGGAATCAAACTCAGGTCCTCAGCAAGAGCAGCACGTGCTCTTAACTGCTGAACTGTCTCTCCAGCCCTTTCCATTTTCTTTTCCTTTTCTTTTTTTTTCTTTTGAGACAGGATTTCTCTGTGTAGCTTTGTGCCTCGGCCTCAAACTCACAGAGATCTGCCTGGCTCTGCCTCCCAAGTGCTGGGATTAAAGGTGTGTGCCACCACCACCCGGCCCTCTCCATTTTCTACTGGTAGACTTTTGAGTTGTTCCCAAGTTTAATCCTGCTGTAGACATTACTAGTTATATTTCCTAGAGAGCATGTTCCCGTTGGGTGTTTATATACAAGGGAACAGAGTTGCAGGGACTACAAATGTCTGACCCTGCTAAATAATGCTAACTCGTTTCCCAAATGGTGATTCCAGTCTCCACTCTGAGTGGATTTAAATGACCGTTTTGTGATTGTGTATTCTTGACCACTGTTAGCTGTGTCAGACTATTTTCTGTCGATAGAGCAGTTGATGGAGTATGGCCCGACCTTGCTCTCTCCATCCCATACCTGTTTTAGGTTTTACTGGGACCTGATCATGCTGCTGCTGATGGTGGGGAACCTCATAGTACTGCCTGTGGGCATCACTTTCTTCAAGGAGGAGAACTCGCCACCCTGGATCGTCTTCAATGTCCTCTCTGACACTTTCTTCCTGCTGGACCTGGTGCTCAACTTCCGAACTGGCATCGTGGTGGAGGAAGGTGCTGAGATCCTGCTGGCGCCCAGGGCCATCCGCACACGTTACCTACGCACCTGGTTCCTGGTTGACCTGATCTCCTCCATTCCTGTGGATTACATCTTCCTGGTGGTGGAGTTGGAGCCACGACTAGACGCTGAGGTCTACAAAACGGCTCGGGCCCTGCGCATCGTTAGATTCACCAAGATCCTTAGCCTGCTGCGGCTGCTCCGTCTCTCCCGCCTCATCCGCTACATACACCAGTGGGAGGAGGTGGGGTGGGGAGGTGGGCGGGGGGGGGGGGGTTATCGGACTCCTTGGGAAGGTGCTACGGGTGGAGCCCTGGTGACTTCATGGGGTGGGGAAGATAGGTGAGGCTTCCCAGTGTGAATTCTCTGCCAAGTTGGTAGGAGAGAATCGGGGACAGAAGGAGCGTTTGGGGAATGCGGTCTGGGGTGAGGGTGGGGATTCCGAGAGGTGGGGCACTCCAGCTGCTCAAACGCTTGAGAGCTAGTTGGTTCTTTTTTGGTAGCCCAGGCTGGCCTCGAACTCACAGAGATCCGCCTGGCTCTGCCTCCCGAGTGCTGGGATTAAATGCGAGAGCTAGTTGGTTCTTGAAGTGGAGGACTGGGTATGGAAAGGAGGTGCCTCTTCGGGCAGCAGAGTTTGGTGGCTCTGTGTACGCTGTGCTGTCTCAGGCCTCTTGCATAGGGTGACAGTGTCAGATATACTGCCCTTGGTTGGTATGTTGTGTGTGATGTGGTTGGAGTTAATGTGTGAAGTGCTGAGAAAGGCATCGCCACACAGCACGTTCCCAGGAGTCAGCTGGGCTTTTGGTTTGGTTTGATTTGGTTTCAGCTTTTTGAGACAGGCTCTCATACTGTAGCCCAGGCTGGCCTCGGTCTTTTGACAGTCCTCCTGCCTCAGTTCCTAGGTGCTAGGAATACAGATATGAACCACCACGTCCAGAAATGATCTGTTCTCTTTAATGCTCTTGGAAGAGGAGTGCTGGTGTTAATCCTTGTCCTGAGGACATTACAAGGTGAATGCCACGTTCCTACTTCCCCAGGCTGCTCCTGGGCAGCCTGTGCAATCTAGAATTCTCCGAGTCTCAGCCTCAACACTGTTTAATTCTAGGCACAGAGTTGGCTTCCGTCTCCCTACATAAAAAATGAGAAAAGCAACCATGTGTCCTGAGGGCCTATACAAATAAATGATGGCCTCTTATACCTCCATGCCTTCCTGGGGATTGAACCTAGGGCCTCACATGTGCTAGGGAAGTGCTTGCCACTGGGTCATATCCCCAGTCCTCTTTATACTTTTACTTATTTATTTGAAAAGTATTTGTTATTTATATGTATGTCTCTATACTACATATGTGCCTGGTACCTGTGGAGTTGGACTGGAGTTGTGAGCCTCCATGTGGATGCTGGGAATCAAACCCATGTCCTCTGGAAAAGCAGCCAGTGCTCTTAACTGTTGAATCATTTCTCCGGCCCTTTTTATTTTGAGATAGGATCTTACTAAGTTCCCCAGACTGGGGATTGGAGAGATGGCTCAGCAGTTAAGAGCACTGGCTGCTCTTCCAGAAGACCCGAGTTCAATCGCCTGCTCTTACATGCTGGCTCACAACTGTCTGTAACTGTGGTTCAAGGGGATCAGACACCCTCTGGTCTCCAAGGACACCAGACATGCATATGATACACAGACATATATGCAGACAAAACACCCATATACATAAACATTTTGTTGTTTTAAATTTTGAGACAAGGTAGCCCTGACTGTCCTGAAGCTTGCTATGTAGACCAGGCTGGCCTTGAACTCAGAGATCCACCTGCCTCTGTCTCCTGAGTGCTGGGATAAAAGGTGTGCACCACTATAACACGCTCAAAGTGTGTTTTTTGTTTGTTTTGTTTTGTTTTTTAAGATTTATTTATTATGCCGGGCAGTGGTGGCGCACGCCTTTAATCCCAGCATTCGGGAGGCAGAACCAGGTGGATCTTTGTGAGTTTGAGGCCAGCCTGGGCTACAGAGTGAGTTCCAGGACAGGCTCCAAAGCTACACAGAGAAACCTTGTCTCGAAAAATCAAAAAAAAAAAAAAAAAAAAAAAAAAAGATAAAATTTATTTGTTATATATACAGTGTTCTGCCTGCAGGCCAGAAGAGGGTGCCATATCTCATTACAGATGGTTGTGAGCCACCATGTGGTTGCTGGGAATTGAACTCAGGACCTCTGGAAGAACAGCCAGTGCCCTTAACCACTGAGCCATCTCTCCAGCCCCTTGCTCACAGTTTTTTAAAATTTGAAAGGAAAAAAAAATCTTGCCTAGGCTGGCCTTAAACTTCTGATCCTCCTGCCTGTTTCTCTATTAGCTGGGATTACAGGTACTTGACACCAGGCCAGGTTAATGGCTACATTTTTTTTTTTTTTTAAATTCAGAGAGACTGGGGAAGGGAGAGCAAGGTTCAAGGGGAGTCTGCAGGGCTGGAACTGGAGGAGGACCAGCCAAGAGGGGTTCCTAAATACAGCGGTGCTTCCTTGGACCCCTCAGATCTTTCACATGACCTATGACCTGGCCAGTGCGGTGGTTCGAATCTTCAACCTCATTGGAATGATGTTGCTGCTGTGTCACTGGGACGGCTGTCTGCAGTTCCTGGTCCCCATGCTACAGGACTTCCCTTCCGACTGCTGGGTCTCCATGAACCGCATGGTGGTGAGAAGTCCCCCCAGCTCTGGTACTCCTGGGTCTCTTAAGGGCTCTTCTGCCTGAAGAACAGGGGTAACCACAGGGAGCAGGAGGTGGGGGAGACCCAGAAAGATGACAGGAGGAGATGGGGTTGGGGGAGGGGAAGGGGAAGAAACCTAGAGAGAGGACATCATGCTTGTATGTTGGAGGGAACAGGCGGAGGAGACCTAGACAAAAACAGGTCCCCGTGCACAGAAGCCCCTTTGCCTTGAGAACTCCACACACTAAACAAGTGACTGCTGAGAGGAAGGGCTGAAGTAGAGGGGCAGGCAAGTACTGAAAGGGAGCAGGTGGAGAATGAGACCGAGGGCCCATGCCCTGTCTGCAACACACTCTGTCCCCAGAACCACTCCTGGGGCCGCCAGTACTCCCATGCCCTGTTCAAGGCCATGAGCCACATGCTGTGCATTGGCTATGGGCAGCAGGCCCCCGTGGGCATGCCCGACGTCTGGCTCACCATGCTCAGCATGATTGTGGGGGCCACCTGCTACGCCATGTTCATCGGCCACGCCACTGCTCTCATCCAGTCCCTGGACTCTTCCCGGCGACAGTACCAGGAAAAGGTTAGTAGGGACAAGAGAGGGAAGGGGTGGGGCATGGAGACCAGCTAGAGGTTGTGTTCTGAGGGGCCTGTGTATCCTCTCCTGCCTCGTGTCCATTTGTCCCACAGTCCTGTGTGAAACACTTCCGGGTCTGTCTCTGTGCCTCTGTCCTCGGACCCCTCCCCCCTCCACATTTGGGGTTTTCTGTAACTGCTGTGTCTTCCCTGTTTCTACCATTATCCATACGTCCTTCGTGGCTCTGTGTCTACCTACCTGTATTTACCATGTTTATTAGCTCTGGGTCCAGCTTGTGTCTGTGACTTTCTGTACCCCCCACCCACCCCCGGCACCCCATTGTTTTGGCCCCCTATCTCCACGTCCTCCTCCGCAGTACAAGCAGGTGGAGCAGTACATGTCCTTCCACAAGCTGCCCGCTGACACACGGCAGCGGATCCACGAGTACTACGAGCACCGCTACCAGGGCAAGATGTTTGATGAAGAGAGCATCCTGGGGGAGCTGAGCGAGCCGCTTCGGGAGGTGGGGCCGGGCTGGGCCTTGTGGGAAGGGCTCTTCAAGGATCTGGGCTTCTGGAGGTGCTGCCTGGCTTACAAGGGAGTGCTTATGTGCTCCTGTAGGGACTGAGGTCCACAGATGGCCCCGTGGGAGGACAAGTATTTGAGGAGTGATGGCGCTCTGCGGAGGGTCTTATGGGAGTGAAGGCTGTATGAAAAGGGACTGTAGGATGCCATGCTGGAAAGGTTTTGAAGGCAGGTCCTCAGGGAGGTCCCCGTACCCACTGTAGCATCCCCATCCATCGGCAGATCTTGACAGGATGGATGGTTTCTGGAGACAGATGAGCTTGGTGGGGGCATCTTCCAGCAGGGGGCGAAGCCTGTCTGATAGCCCCTCCTATGTCCAGGAGATTATTAACTTCACCTGCCGGGGCCTGGTGGCCCACATGCCGCTGTTTGCTCACGCTGACCCCAGCTTCGTCACTGCCGTACTCACCAAGCTCCGTTTTGAGGTCTTCCAGCCAGGGGACCTGGTGGTGCGTGAGGGCTCCGTGGGCAGGAAGATGTACTTCATCCAGCATGGGCTGCTCAGTGTGCTGGCACGGGGCGCCCGGGACACTCGCCTCACTGACGGATCCTACTTTGGGGGTCAGCAGGCCTCGGGGAAGGTGGGGGGGTCATGAGCATTGGACAGCATGCAGTTGCTCCTTAGGATCAGGGCCCCCGCCTGTGTGTGCTGCAGAGTCACAGAACAGCCCTTCCCCCAGGCCTTCTCAGGGAGTCTCTGAGCTGGGGCGTGAGGCTCTGTGTTTTATTTGGATTGATTGAGACAGGTCTCTCTTTTATGTAGCTCTGGCTGTCCTGGAACTTGATATGTAGACCAGGCTGGCCTCATACTTAGAGACCTAACAGCCTCTGCCACCCAAATGCTGGGATTAATGGCATGCACCACCACACCTGGCAGTTGCTTTTTATTTTATTTTTTCTCGGGAGAGTCCAGTGCATGGCCAGGCTGCAGGCTGCTGGGCCAACGGATACTGTGAGTTGAGGGGAAGCTAGGAAGGAAGCAGCGCTATCCCACAGACTTAAGCTTTGTGGAGCTGTCCAGGAACCCAGGCTGTGGCAGCGGAAGAAGGGCTGCCCACTAATGCCCAGTGTCCTGAGGCTCACACAGCCTGCCAGCCCCCATCGCCTCCAAGCTTCCCATCAGTTGCACTCGCTCTCATCAGCCTGCTTTTCTCCTCTGGGTCTTCACTCAGGGCAGGAGGGTAGGCTGCACCCTGGGACGGAGCCGTAGGACTGGGACTGGAGTTAATGTGGAGCAGAGTAACTGAGAGCACCTGAGGCTGGCAGACCTGTTTGCTCACTTAGTTTGGAGAGAATGAAAAAGTCAGAGAGCGGCCTCCCCGAGGTGCGGGTTGGGAGACAGGCCATGCTTGGAGCAGTTAGGGACCTTACACCTTGATTTCTCCCGAGTCTGAGCGTGCTGGGTTAGCTGCTGCAGGCCTAGTGGGAGGGAGCTTTCGGGACAGGGATTGAGGCCTTTCCTAACCTTTGCAGAGATCTGCTTGCTGACTCGGGGCCGACGAACAGCCAGTGTCCGGGCTGACACCTATTGTCGCCTCTACTCACTCAGCGTGGACCACTTCAATGCGGTGCTGGAGGAGTTCCCAATGATGCGGAGGGCTTTCGAGACCGTGGCCATGGACCGGCTTCGTCGTATCGGTGAGGCCTGTCTACTGTATCTGCTCTGGGTCCAGGCTGTGCCTCACCGCATTTCCATAGCAAGGAGCCTGGCTCTAGTGCGTCCATGCCTCCACGGCTACTATTCTTACCTCTAGCAAGCCATAGCCATGGATATGTCTCCCTAGACCTTCATTCCCCAAGTCCTCCTGAGTACTGGTCCTTAACTCACCGTTTCTGATTGATACCACCTTCCAGCTCCTTTTGCCCAGCATTCTCTTTATACTTCTGACTCCCCATCCCCTATCCCTCAGACTCCCCCACACTCTGGTGTCCAACCTCCATCTTAGATTCCTTCTCTCTCCTAACTTCTTGGTCCTGGAATAACTTGTAGGCAAAAAGAATTCGATATTGCAGCGGAAACGCTCTGAGCCGAGTCCAGGCAGCAGCGGTGGCGTCATGGAGCAGCATTTGGTACAACACGACAGAGACATGGCTCGTGGTGTTCGGGGCCTGGCTCCTGGCACCGGAGCTCGGCTCAGTGGAAAGCCAGTGCTGTGGGAACCACTGGTGCACGCACCTCTGCAGGCAGCTGCTGTGACCTCCAGCGTGGCCATAGCCCTGACTCACCAGCGAGGCCCTCTGCCCCTCTCCCCTGACTCTCCAGCGGCCCTCCTTGCTCGATCTGCTAGACGCTCAGCAGGCTCCCCAGCCTCCCCACTGGTGCCTGTCCGAGCAGGTCCTCTGCTGGCCCGGGGACCTTGGGCGTCCACCTCTCGCCTGCCTGCTCCACCTGCCCGAACCCTCCATGCCAGCCTATCTCGGGCAGGGCGTTCCCAGGTGTCCCTGTTGGGCCCTCCCCCAGGAGGAGGTGGTCGGAGGCTAGGACCTCGGGGCCGCCCACTCTCTGCCTCTCAACCTTCTCTGCCTCAGCGAGCCACAGGTGATGGTTCTCCTAGGCGCAAAGGCTCTGGAAGTGAGCGCCTGCCCCCCTCGGGGCTCCTGGCCAAGCCTCCAGGGACAGTCCAGCCGCCCAGGTCATCAGTGCCTGAGCCAGTTACCCCCAAAGGTCCCCAAATTTCTGCCAACATGTGAAATCCTAGGTTACACTAGCCTTAGCTATTGGCATGCAATAATGTGTGCCTGAGGGTAGAGGCTCCGTGGGGAAGGCTGACGGATCTACAATACTGCCCCTTACTACTATGAAGCTGTTCTGTGTCCTCAGCTCAAGCAGCTGCAGCCTGCTAATCCTAGTCACACACCCATTCATCATAGGTACCCACTGCCTGCCATGTTCAAGGCATTGTGCGTCTCCACTGCCAAGTAGAAGTGACTCAGAGCCCTCTGACAAGGGTGTCCCCAGGCCACTGTCCTGCCAGGTGCAGGCACGGGCCCACAACCCTGCCTTTACTAAGCACAAATACTCGCTGCCACCATCACTGCCAAGTAACTAGATGGCTGTTTCCCTGTGAGTGACCCTGTGGGCTCTGCCCAGGGTGTCTTATCGTCCTGTTCCCTTCCTCATAGCTGGGTACTGTCAGTTATCTATCACCGCCAACACATGTCTGGGGTCCTGAGTGTGAACATCTACCCTCTTAGGTGTGGGCGTCACAGCGGGTGAGGACATGTGTCTGCCCGCTGTAGCCTGCCCTCCACAGCTCCTGTGTGGTAGCGCTGCCTTTGTACACTAGAAGCTGCTCTTCACTGTGCCCCTGCCTCAGTGGTGTTACCCTTAAAGCTAAGGGACACTTGGCACCTCCTTACTAATTATGCCAGCCTAGCTTCCCCCAGGTGGGGGGCAAGGGGCTGAATCCTCATGTGACCTTTTATCTTTCCTTCTTTGTCTTATTTATTCAATCACTTATTAATTTTATTTATTCATTTGCTAATTTGACTTGTTCATTTTGTTACTCATTCCTTTATCTGTAGGGAGACTGGGGGACAGGGGGACATCTTTGTGGTCCTTGCACAATGCCATCAGCAGCGGTACTCAGACTCTGAATTGAGGTAGTGGAAAGAGGGGGTGATAGGAGGACTGCACTTATTATTCTCCCTCATCGGGTCTTGCTGTGGGTGCAGAAGAGGAGGGCCTGGAATGCCCGAGCCCAGGAAGGGCGGACCAGCAACACCCTGCTTTCTCAGGGACAAGAGTGGCCCTCTGCGCACCCACTCGGTCCCCTTTCCTACACTGTAGCATTGAAGCCTGGGGCCAGGACCACACATCTCCTTTTCTTCTGGGTGGGCGGATTCTGGGATTCTTGGCCTGTGGAAGTTATTTTTGTAATTGCACCATGTGTAGGGGAAAAAAAAGTGGCTGTGAACAAATTTCTGGATCATCTGGCCCAGCTGAGCAGTGGCCATGAGAACAGCCAGATTAGTGGCTTGTAAATTCAGCTCCGAGGTTGAAGAGTCAGTAAGAATAAGGCTGCCTGAAGTCCAGTGTGGTGGCTTATGCCTGTAATCCCTACCCTTGGGAGGGTCAGGCAGGAGGATTTCTAGGAATTTGAGGCCAGGCTAGGCTGAGATACATTGAGACCTTGTCTAAAAAAAAAAAAAAAAAAAAAAAAAAGAGGCAACCTGGCTCAGTTTTCCCCAGTACCCATCTACCCCAACCTCCCCTAAACTCTAGCTCTGTGCTCCACAGCTCCATGAATATTCTGTCCTGACTTAAGGCCATCATAAGATGACATTTTGCTCAGGAAATGGTCAAGAGGGTCACATCAGAGGACAGAAGTGTTTTTAAAATAATGGTTCTATGGAAATTGGACAAGATCACCCTGTTTCCACTCCCTCCATCTAATGATAGGGAGCCTAGAGGAATAGAATTAACCAGCTGGGCTGGGATTAAAGGCTCAGGGCATCTTAGAATCCACTGAGCGGATTGAGATAGGGATTGATGCTGCTGGGTGGCCAGTGCATAACTGGACAGACATTCAGGGCCTGTGTGAAGCACAGGGATGGGGCTAGATGGCAGATGTGGGACTGTGGGAGGGGTGCAGTTTGGAAGAAATGGGGTGCAACTAGGTCAGAAGGGGGAGAGGCATTTCAGGGTATGCTCAGCACCCGCATGATGTTGGTATAGCCAGAGCCAGGTCGCCAGCCTGTCACCACAATCACCAGATCACCAACACGGAGGAAGCCCCGGAGCTTTCCTGGGGGGTGAAAAGTGACAGTCAATGAAAAACCCAGGTCACCATCACCATCCACCACCTCAAAGCTACCCTGTAAGAGGGAAGGAATGAGGGGTGTGTGTGTGGATGGACGCAGAGTACGGTTTCTAAGCGTTAAGCCTTTGCAGCCATATGGTTGCACTAATGGGACAAGGGCAGGTGTGGTCGTGATGATTATACAGTAAAATTTAGGCCCAGCTCCTCTGGCTTTCTGCCCCCACCTCCTTGCTCCTGTGTCCTACTAGGTGTGGCAGACAGCAGCAGACTTCTTCGGGAGACTTCTGCTCTCCCTCCCTCCCCCTCAGCTTAAGCTCCCTGCTTAGCGTCCAAGACATTTGTCCATCTTAGTGGTTCCTAGGGAAACTCTTGGACCAGTGAGGACAGGCACAGCCTTTGGGTCAGGGTGAGAAGCCAGGCTGGGGAGCAGAAGGGTAAGGTCTCAAAGGCTTACCACTTTCGATGCCAAATTGGACCCTTCGGTCCACATCATCTGCCCAGACGGCCTCTGGCGGCTCACGGTAGAGCAAGGGGAAGACTCCTCGGGACAGGTGGACCTGCCGGGCAGCCTGGGCAGAACGAGTCACAGCAATGACAGCTGCCCGAGGTCGGTACCGAGACAGAAGCTGAGCTGAGCTGGATGAGAGGGAGACGGTTAGAACATCAGTGCTGACTTCAAGAAACTAGAGTTTAAGTTATGGCTCCAGATGTCACTAAGAAACCATGTTGCCCTAGGTAAGTTACACTTCTCTAGCCTTTGGCATTCTCACTAAGTACTAAGTACCTATCAAGGCTGGAGAGGTGGCTCAGCCATTAAGAGCACTTGCTGCTCTTGAAGAGGACCTGTGTTCAGTTTTCAACACCAGTGTGGTGGCTAACAATTGTTTGGAAGACCATTTCCAGGGCCTCTGACACCCTCTTCTGGCCTCCACTGGTGCCACACACGCAAATGATGCAGACGTGCATGTAGGCAAAATGTCCATCCATAGTTAAAAAATAATAATAAACAATATAAAACCCAGTCTAGAGAGATGGCTCAGTCCTTAAGAGCGCTTATAGTTCTTGCAGAGGACCCGAGTTGGTTCCAAGCACCCACATCAAATAGCTTACAACTGCCTGTAACTCTAGCTTCAGAGGATTCAATGCCCTCTTCTGGCCTTGGGTACTGTACACAAATGTGCATCCCCCCTTCCCCACATACATGCATATAATTAAAAATAATAAAAAAATTAGAAATGTAAAAACCAGCCAGCAATTCATGGTGACACGTGCCTATAATCCCAGCATTTGGAAGATGGAGGATGAAGGATAAGTTCAGGGCTATTTAGGTAAATTTCAGACTAGCCAGGACTGATGGGACCCTATCAGGAAAATCCCATCAAACAAACAACAAAAGAGGGTAAAACTGTCTAGAAGATGTGTATTTATATCATATCCACCCTCCATATGACACTTAGTGTTGCTTGTTAATCCTCACAGCCCCATGGGGGAACAAATGACACTCACATAGACCCAGGGAGACAGACGGCTTGTGGGGCCGAGTGAGTTACTTAGGGACTCACTGCTAAGTCTGAGAGAAAATCCTCAGAGGGCAGGCTTACTGGGCTCTTCAGCAACACCTTGGCACTGTGAAACGCTCTCAGCCCCTGGAGCCCAAATGCCCCGAACCGAGGTGCTTAGATTATCACCTGCTGAATCCCTGGAGCTCACTGGCAGAGGTCCTAAGGTACCCAAGAGCTGTCTTTCCTGGTCGCTAGCATTCGCGGCTATCTCTTTTCTTGCCCTAAAGCGACACTTTTCATCACGCATTGTGTCAGCTGCTCCCTCACCAGAGCCCTGTTTCCAGTATGTCTCTCACCGGCCAGTCGTGGTTAGCACAATGATGGCCGCTGCACAGCACTTGAAGGCAGCCTCCACGGCTCCAATAGCAGTGACCTCAGTGGGGTCACGGCTCAGTGGCGCTGCCCGGCGTAGCTCCTCAAACAACTGGCGGTGGTACACAGCAGCCTCTGCCTCTCGGGCAATCTGCAGGCACCAGTAAATCAGGTTGGGAAGAGTCAGTGGGGTCCCAGAGGGGTCTGAGTCCCTGGTCCATCCACTTTCGGGACTGAGTTCCTACCGCATGTTGCATCTTTACAGCCTCCACAGGGAAGCTGCCCTTGGCGGTCTCTCCAGACAACATGATACAGTCAGCCCCATCCAGCACAGCATTGGCCACATCGCTTGTCTCCGCCCGAGTTGGTCGAGCCTTAGTGATCATGCTCTCCAGCATCTGGGTGACACCATGGATGTCAAAGCTGTAGAAGTCACCTTCTGATTGGGGACCCTGCCCATTGCCATTTCTATGGAGGCTGCACTCTTAGGATGCCAGGATCACAGCGAGACCCTGGAAAGTTCATGTCATCTCTACCTAACGTTGTCCTTTGTGACCAGACACTAGACAGCAAAGTGTAGACTGAGGTTGCTCAGCATCTTGAAAGTGTAGCCCAGGGTTCACTCCGTACCTGTGTGGCACAAACAACTGGCTTGCCAGCCAGGTTGCAGCGTCCGATCATCATCTTCTGAGCCAAGAAAACCTTCTCGGCTGGGATCTCAATGCCCAGGTCACCCCGTGCCACCATGATGCCATCGCTCACCTCTAGAATTTCATCAAACCTGGGAGGTTGAAGGAATCCAGACTATGGCTGAGTCAGGAAATGCTGGGAAGTGGTGTGCAGGAGAGGGATAATAATGGGAAACAGAGGGCTGATGGGAGCGATGGGAGCAAAACCCAAGCCTCACTTCTTCACGCCTTCATGGTTCTCGATTTTGCTGATAATTTTGATGCCCCGTCCTTCCGGCCCCAGGGCAGCCCGGACTGCAGCCACATCGCTGGCTTTCCGTACAAAGGAGGCGAAGACGATGTCCACATTATGCTCCACCCCGAAGCGCAGGTCCAAGAGATCTTGCTCAGACAGCCCAGGCAGGTCCACCTCAGCATTTGGCAGGTTCACACCCTTCCTGCTGCCCAGGACACCACCGTGTTCCACTTCGGTCAGCAGCCCCTCTGGGCCTGCGGGTACAGAGAGAGTCAGTGTCTGTCAAGGCTGACACCGCTCTATAGGCATGGTAGAGGAAACTAAGTTTGAAGCCTCGAGGAATCAGGGACTTCTGAGCCCTTCACCCCCTCCACACACACCAAGAAGAGATATCAAATGCCCAGCCCCAAACCGTGTTAAGGGCAGGGGACCACCAGGACAGGTGGGAAAGTAGGCACAGCCAGGGGAAAGTATGGGTGACCTAGAGCAGAGCAAAGAGAAGAGAAGGTGCCCTGTCTTAGGGCACCTTCTGAGCAGGAGGCACTTCCGCACCGATTTTCCGCACCACTAACGAGATGAGGCCGTCGTCAATGTAGATGCGGCCCCCCACTGCTACGACTCGAGCGATATTGGGGTAGTCCACCCACACTGTGTGTGCGTCGCCCCGTGTCCGGAACTCCGGGTCCACAGTCACCAGCACCTGTGAGCCCTTCACAATCTCCACCTCCGACTCTGGGCCCTGGGGGCGAGTCCAGAGAGACATGAGTTTCCAACGCAGGAGGGTAGGACCAGCGCTGACCCTCTCTCCCGCCCCCAGGGCTCTAACACTCCTCTGGCCCCAGGCTGACCCATAGGCTTCTCACCCCCTGCAGGATCCCGGTGCGTATCTCAGGTCCCTTGGTGTCCAGGGCGATGGCCACAGGCCTGTAGCTGAGCGGAGAGGCTGCAAAGCTCTCAGCGGCCTCTCGGATGTTGGCGATGGACTCTGCGTGGTACTAGCCGTGAGAGCAAAAATTTTAAGGGCAAGTGGGCAGGACCTGGGGCATCCTCCAGCTCCACCCTCCAGGACCTCCCCACACCTCATGAGAACCATGGGAGAAGTTGAGTCGAGCAATGTTCATCCCGGCCTTGATCATCTCCTTGAGGCGTTCCACAGAGCGAGATGCTGGCCCTGGAACCAGAGATTCCGCTATGAAGTTCCTCCCAAACCTGATTCACCCCCAAACCCATTAGCACCCTCTGAGAGACTGCCCCATCCCAGTAGTCCTTCATTCTTGGAAGTTCCACTCCAACCAGCACGCACCCCCTTGGGAAGGCAGCTTGTGGGGATGTTTAACCTCAGCCAGGCCTTAGGTAGCTTTGCTAGCAAGCGGCTTGACACTAAGTGCCTCACTATGGAGGTTGCTCTAGGGGTGAAGGGTCGGAACACGAGGCAGGCCAAGTAGAGCTGCGTTCTGTCCCGTTTTCCATCCTCCTCATCCTAAATCAGCAGCAGCGTTTGATACATATTCCTCCTTCCCCTCCCTTCCCCACCTCCTTTCTTTTTTTATTTTTTATCTTTTTTGTTGTTTGGTTTGGTTTTTTTCTTTTTTTTCCCCCCGAGACAGGATTTCTCTGTGTAGCTTTGGAGCCTTGTCCTGGAACTTACTCTGTAGACCAGGCTGGCCTCGAACTCACAGAGTGCTGGGATTCCCACCCTGCCTCCTTTCTCGAGGCACTGAAGATGGACCCCAGGGCCTCCTCCATGCTGGGCGAGTGCTCTACCACTGGGATGCCCCCTCCTTTGTTTTTCTGTCTGCCCTTCTTTTCTTCCATCCTTCACAGTCCTTCCTTCTGAGACAGGGTCTTCTGTAACCCAGGCTAGCCTTGAATTTGCTATGCTACCGAGGATAACCTTGGACTTCTGACTCTCCTGTTCTCACCTCCCCTGTGCTGGGACTAAGGATGTGGTCTACCAACCCCCATTTACACAGTGCCAGGGGCAGAACTCAGGGCTTCATGCTCACTAGGCACGTACTCTACCTGCTGAACTACACACCCCACCCTCTTTTCCTTGAGACAGGGTCTCATGCAGCCTAGGCTGGCTTGAGTTCTTTTCTGTTTGCTTCATTTTAGTGTGTGTGGTCAGAATCCACCATGTGGGTTCCAGGGATCGAACTCAGGTCATCAGACTCCATGGCAAGAGTCTTTACCTGCTGAGCCATCTTACCAACCCCTGGGGCCTGAATACTTGATCCTCTTGCCTCCACCTCTCAAGTGATACTGTTAAAAGAGTACACCAGGAGGCTGGCTCTACATCATGCAGTGTGTGTGTGTGTGTGTGTGTGTGTGTGTGTGTGTGTGTGTGTGTGTGTGTGTGAAATAGAAAGAGAGGGAGGATGTGAGTGATGCGTGTGTGTGTATGTGTACGATGTGTGAGTTGTGTGTGCAATGTGAGAGCTGTGTGAGTATGTGTGAGTATATGATGTATGAGCAGTGTGTGTGTGATATATGTGTGTATGATATGTGTGTGATGCTCGAGTGGTGTGTGTGGTGTGTATATATGCAGTGTGTTTGTGTGTGTATATGGTATTTGTATGTATGTGTGTGTATTGGCTGTGTATGTGCATGTGTGGTGTGTGTGTGTGTGTCTGCCTAGACCTCAGGTCTTACCATGGGTACCTTGACTCTGTGACCCCAGCTGTCCTTGTACTTGGGAGACAATCTGTGTGCAGATGACACTTTCTTTCCTTTTTCTTTCTTTCTTTTTTTTTTTTTTTTTTAGGTTTTTCAAGACAGGGTTTCTCTGTGCAGCTTTGCGCCTTTCCTGGATCTCGCGCTGTAGACCAGGCTGGCCTCGAACTCACAAAGATCCGCCTGCCTCTGCCTCCCAAGTGCTGGGATTAAAGGCGTGCGCCACCACCGCCCGGCCCTTTTTCTTTCTTATTGATTTTTGAAACAGGGTCTCTATTTAGCCCAGGTTGGTCTCTAATTCACAACAGTCCTCAGAGCTCAGTTTCTCCAGTGTGACTTTGAATTAGTTACATTTTAATAAGTCATTGCTTAGTATTTGTTGTCCCACCTGCTAGACCGTTTATTTACTGGTCTACTCCCAATCCCAAACCTTGTCTTCCAGGTACTACTCAACAAGTGTTTGTTAAACTGGGTGTGGTTTCACATACCTGTGATGTCACTGCAGTAGCCTTACAAGAAAACTAGAAATTCAAGGCTAAGACTATATAATATGGGCTATCTAACAAGCCTAAAACCACCCAAGGCTACCTGAGACCCGTCTCAAAAATGCAGCCTCAAACAGGTGCGGTGGTGGCGCACGCCTTTAATCGCAGCCCAGCACTCAGGAGGCAGAGGCAGGTGGATCTCTGAGTTTAAGGCCAGCCTGCCCAACAGTCAGAACTACAGAATAGAACGACCTTGTCTCAAAAAACATCAAACAACTCCCCTCCCCCGCAAAAAAAAAAAAAAAAAAACCCTCACAAGTATTTGTTGAATGAATGACCATATCAAAGGTTGCAAAAAGAAGGAGGAACGTGGAGCCACGCGAGCTTACCAATGGTAGCAATGATGCTAGTGCTCCGAGCAGCCACAGGCTCTGAGTCGATGTCCAGGAGACAGAGGTGTTCAAGGAAGGTGTCTGCCATAGCTGCGGGCAGCTGCTGCTGCTGGAAGAAGGCAGTGCCCAGCTCCTGGGTCAGCTGGGCCACACTAGCCCGCCGAAGGTATCCCGCTGGCCCTGCAGGAGAAGGGCACTCAGGGTCGTGCACAGACACCTGCTTGCCCTCCATGTGTCTCCCGTCCATGCACACTGTATCCATTTAGCTCTCCAGTGTGTGGGAGGCCTTCCTTCAATCGGGAGTATCATGCACATGTTACTTCATTTGGTCTCAAGGGTCCTATAGAGCAGGCTCTTAGGCGCACTCTATCCCAATTTTACAAATAAGGAAAAAGACTTCAAACGATAAAATACGTTGTCCAAGAAAAATGCATCTTCCAAGTAAGGTGATTCAAATCTGGGTCTAGCTAACCCCAAGCTCAAGTTCTTAATATCCCTTCTAGAAAGACCCTTCCCCACCCCAGCCTCCTTTCAGACCACTCAGCCTCAACCTGCCAGATGGCTCCTTCAAATCTACATTTCATTATTGAGCTCCGGAATCACCCAGTTCCTTTTCCTAAGACCCCTGTTTACTTCCTTCCAGCTCCAGGCCATTTGCTGGCTTCCCGGCTCCCTTCCAAGCTCCCTCCCTTTACCCCAGCGCTGCTCCAGGCCCCAGGGATCCTATAGCTTGACCCAGCCCAACTCAGGAGAGCATCCTGCCCAGAAGTACCCTCCATGCTGCTTCCCACCTGCTGTGTCTGTGGGTCTGCTTTATGCTGTGGGCTGCCAGTGGTGTGAGGCTGGCTCAGACGAGCTCAGCCCCGAGGACTGGTTAAAATATAACCAGCAGCATCTCTCTTGCCAATGGAAGCCTTGTACACCAAGGGCCAGAGTCCAGGAACCACGGGAGTGCCCCGTGGCATCCATGCTGCTGAATCCCCTTTGGCCCGTCTGCAGAGCCTGGATCAAAGGCTCAGATCAGGTCCATATTTAACACAGGTGATACTGTAATGGACGTCCTTCCCCCAAGGCCTCCACCCCCAGCTCTGACTGTACCCTAATTCCCCCTCTGTTCGGTGGCATCTCTTCCTCTTCTTACCTCCTGGAGCCCCACTTAGGGCAGACTTCGCTAAGTCCTTTTGGGACCGAGAGATCCGTGGTGAGAGCTGCTGGGATGGAATGTTCTCTTGGACAGACATGCTTCCAAAGTGTGGGGCTGGCACTGCAGGCAGCACAGGCTGGGAGGAGAGAATGCCTTAACTGCTGTTCTTATCTGAGGGAGCCAGAGAATAGAAAAGGGGCACACCCAGGGGGCAGCCCCATCCCCACACAGTCCCTTCCTCAGGACTCCCAGTTTCTGTCCCCACCTCTCCCCTTCCCTAATCCAGTTTTCCTGATCAGTTTTTAGTTCCTTCACGCTGTCCGGTCTTCAGCTCCAGTAGAGAGACTGATGGATTGCCAATGACACAATCCCTTTCTCTTTGTATTTTCCTGAAGAGAGTCTTGGGTATATTCTCCACACAAGGGCTTGAAGGCTAGGGGCTAGAGTGTGGGAAAGAGGGAAGGAGAACCCTTTGACAGTGTGAAAGCTAAAGGCTACCTCAGTTTCTCCCATTTGTTTTTCTGTGAATCCAAAGATGGCACCATGAACATTTCTAGGCACTCATTAATAAACTTGTCTAGGTTGTCATTGATCAACCATATTGATAAACACTTGGCCAAACTTCCTCAGCCATCACACGGATGCTTCACCCAACTCACTGTTTATCACGGCACTAGGGAGAATGACTTGCATTCCTGACCACCATGAGGATAAGCTGCAGTCCTGCTGGTAAAATTCCCTATAACCCTCCTCGGACAATCTGGTACTTACTGTTGTCTTTGGAATCCCAGCTGGCCCCATTCTGGGGGTTCCCCTGACCCCATTCTTGGATGACTTTGATAAGACAGTGGTAGTGTCTGGAAAGTCTTTGGTGGCATTATTACTATGACATTGGCCAGTGTTTGCCACTGCCATCTAGTACTTATTGCCCATCTTCTCTGTGGGAGTCAGGCGGACGGAACCTTTCCCATCTGCGGATTATAGTATAGTGGGGAGACAGGTTGATAGCAAGGCAGCACATGAGTGCCATAAGCTAGGTAAGGGATGTCAGGGATGGATCCCAATACTGGGGCAGTGAGGCCAGAGGGAGCAGTGATGTATCTTAGATGTCTCTTAAATAAGATGAGGGTTTCTTTGATGTGATTCTGCTTCAGTTGAAGTGCTAAGGAGGAGAAGGAACCAGCAGGGACAGAGGGAACAGTTTTCTGTAAGTGAAATAGATGCCGTAACTCTGAGAAGGAAGAAGCTTGCTGTGTAAAAGAGGCTGGATGGGAGAACATGGCCATAGTAAAACTGGGCACCTGAGCGGGGCCGAGTATTGATGGCAGGGACATAATAGAATCCAAATAAGGTTTTAGGTAGCTCTAGCTGATGGATGGAGTCAGTAATGGATGCAGGCCTTGGGAGCCGATCTGGGTTCGAGGTGATAGGCTAGCCTGGTGGGCCTTGGGAGTAGATCTGGGTTCGAGGTGATAGGCTAGCCTGGCTGGCACTGTGGAGAGGGAGTTGTCTGTGAGATGTGTTTTGGAGAAAGGCAGACAGAGTGGAATATGCAGGAAAGAGAGGATTCCATTCCATGGCGCGTAACGTGGAAAAGTCTAACTTTTTGCTGGAGTCGACTACATGTCCTGTCTATCTGCCCTTCCAGAACCAGTACTGAGGCAATATAGGCAGGAGGAAGCCATCTTTCTTTGAGGCTGGCCTTGAAGATGTGAGAGATAATTCTGTAACACCCTACCTTCCTGGGATAGGGGAGCAAAGGGCTTTCCTGGGGAGGTGAGGCACAAGGCTTCGGGCTGGGTGGGGTCTTCCGCGGACTCTGACCTCCTGCACTAGTCACAAAGGCCATCTGCGTCTAGGAGGGCCTTTTCTAGAGCCAAAGGACTAAGGAGGAGCTGAGGGGTGAAAGGGTGCAAAGGATATTTCAAGGGGCCTCTAAGAGAACACCCAGGCGGGTGAGAGGAGAGTAGTGTCTGTTGCCCACTGAGATAAGAGAGGATAAAATAGGATAAAAGGTTTCAAATGGGGGAACCCAGCCGGGCGATGGTGGCGCACACCTTTAATCCCAGCACTTGGGAGGCTGAGGCAGATGGATCTCTGTGAGTTCAAGGCCAACCCGGTCTACAGAGTGAGTTCTAGGACAGCCAGGGCTACACAGAAATCCTGTCTTGAAAACCAGGCAAGCAAACAAACAATGTGGGACCCAGGCTTCCGTTTTGGCCAGGCTGTATTTGAGGTGTCGGTGAATCACGGAAGTCCAGGGCTGACAGCTGGATTGTTCCTTGAGCACTCAGCACTGACATACCCTTGCTTTCCTGTCAAGACAGGAGGACCCAAGGAGCTGAAGAGGTGAGCTGTGCATCCAGGTCCACTCCAGACCAGACTCTGCTCCCTTCTGCTCTGCTTTGGGGCCAGAGGCCAAAGACTTTGTCCCATGGCTTCTGGAGTTTGGTCAGGGGAGACTAGCACCATGAAAGACTAGTTGAGGAGAAAGAGGCTGAGCACAGGCTCCTAGCAGAGGAGCCTCTCTGTCCAGATTCTAGGAACCACCTCCACCCTCAGCCTTTTGGGTCATGAGCTCACAAAGGCTGATCTCGGCTGGTGTGCTGCAGTTTACTGACCCCGCTGCCCAAACCTCCACAGATAATCCTGTTAAACTCAGACTCTCTAGTCTGAGGGAATACTCCACTTCCTGGAGGAACTGTGTCCCAGGCTGATAACTATCTGGAGAGAAAGTTGCGCTTGAGCCGGACCTGACCCCACTGGATTGTATTCCTTGGCTCTGGGGACGTTTCCGTGGAGGGAGGAGGAGAGCCTCAGACTCTGGAGTTGAAAATGAGAGTTAGGTGGTGTTGGGCAGGTGAGCACCAGGGTCCTGGATGTCAGCGTTTAGAATACGGAACAAATAGCGTTGATAACTCGTCACCAGAAAGGGTATGGCAGACATCAAGGACTGCAGACTGGAGCCTCGGGCTTGCAGAGTCAGGCGGACACACTGGGCCTGTCGGTGTTTTGTCAATATTATTTTCTTTAATCGAGTTTAACTATAATTCTGAGTGCCTATCCCTCCTGTCAGGAAATTCCACTGCTTTTCTCAGGCTCTCCTCACCCAGATGCAAGCATCTCCTCATTGCTTCTCCGTTCTCTCTAAGGGTGCTACATGTGTGAATCATTGATACCTCTAGGTCACAGGTTCTGGGCCCCAGTTCTGGGTGCAGCTCACAGCTTCTGAGAACCAGGGCACTCCCCCCTTCCCACCCCACCCCTGTCTCTGCTTTCCACACACAGCTCACACAGGCACATCGAAACTCGCACACGTGCACACACTCAAGTGCACCCCACACCTCCAGCCGCCATGGGCAGCAGGGTCCTCCACCTCAGGAGGCTTTGCTCGGCACACCCAGCGCGAGGCCTGAGGCGGCCTGAGAGGGGCGCTAGAGAGCCGCGGCGGCCTGGGCGAGGCGGGGAATTCGGCGTCAGCTTGGTCCCCTGTGAACTGAGATAACCAGCCGGGGGAAGGGTGCCGGGTGATAAGGTCGGAGCTGTGAAGCTTGCTCGGGTCGCTGCACGCGCCCCAGCCGCTCCTCCCTCCGCGGAGGCCAGGTGTGTTCGAAATGTGCTTCTGCAGATTTGGGAGGATGCTTGTGCCGCACACGAAGTGCACGTTCCACTCTGGAACCGGGCCCCTGAACTTCCTGTATATCCTGCCAGAAATAGGCCATGAAGAGAGGAAAGACAGGGACGGACCAACAGCAGCACAGAACGACAAACACCCGCCCACCCCACCTCCCCACCCCGGCTTTCTCCCGGCCCTACCTAGCAAACCCACCGTGGACTCATTCCCACTGAGAGCTCAGCTCAGTTTTTGTCGGGGACTCCCTAAAATGCATCCACTGTACCCCTCAAGTCTCCAAGTCGGGGATCTGTTGGAGTGGTCTTAGAAGCTTGTCTGTGCTCAAGTCAGCTTCTGCCCTGTGCACCACCACCCCCATTTTCTTTAATTTTCATTTATGTATGTGGGTGTTTTGTCTGTATGTAAGTCTGTGCGCCATGGGGGTGCCTGGTGCCAGCCAAAAAAGGGCATCGGATCTCCTGGAACTGGAGTTACAGATGGTTGTTAGCTTTGCTGGCACCCTTAAAGAGGCTTCGTTTCTTCTATAATTCGGTTACTTTAGAAAACACAGGAAGGCATATCTTTTAGAGCAGGACTGTTATATCTCAGCTACTTAGAGAGCTAGAGCAGGAATATCTCATGTCCAAGGCCCACCAAGACTGCAGAGAGAGAGAGTTCAAGGCCAGCCTGGGCAACTTAGCAAATCTCTCTCCAAATGAAAAGGTGGGCTGGTGAGATGGCTTAGTGTGTGAAGGTGTCTACCTCCAAGCCTGAGTTTCATCCCCGAGGACCCACGGGGTAAAAGGGAGAAGTGATTCCTAAAAGTTGTCCTCTGACTTGCCACACCCATGCTGTGGTACCAGTGTGCCTGTACACACACCCATACACACACACATAGATTTTAAAAATGTAATTAGAAAAAAAAAAATGAATGAATCTGGCCAGGCACTGAGGCACATGCTTTTAATCCTGCCACTCAGCTGGATCTCTGTGAGTTTGAGGCCAGCCGGGTCTACAGGGCAAGTTCCAAGTCAGCCAAGGCTGTTACATGGAGAAACCCTGTCTTGAAAAATGAAAATAATAATAATAATAATAATTTGAAGGAAAAGAACGAAAAGTAAGCCAAGGTCTGGGGAAGTGGTCCAGTGGTCGAGCTCTGGCCTACTGTGTGTGAGGCCCTGGGTTCCGCTCCCACTACCACAGGGAAAGGGCGACCTAGAACATGTCAATAGCGACAAACCCAGCAGGTGTGGCACTAGCAAAAGCAGAGGATGACAAAGCCAGTGTGCTCTTGAAGGCAACCTCAGAGAAGTCTGGATTCCCACGAGGCCTCAGCACGAGCTGCTAGTTGACCAGAAGTACAAGGAAAGGGAGAACCTGGTAAAAACCCGGAGACGTGAGGGCCCAGAATGCGTGATGTGACGAGAGAGTGACTGCAAACCGAAAACAGGAAGGAGATGGCTCAGTGGTGAAAGAGCACTGGCTGCTCTTCCACAGGACCCAGGTTCAATTCCCTGCACCCACATAGCAGTTCACAACT
Organism: Peromyscus californicus insignis; assembly: GCF_007827085.1. Lineage (NCBI taxonomy): Eukaryota > Metazoa > Chordata > Mammalia > Rodentia > Cricetidae > Peromyscus > Peromyscus californicus. The sequence goes on along the minus strand of NW_026294617.1, from coordinate 68,700,012 downwards.
GTCTGTAATTCCAGTTCCAGGAGATCTGACACCCTCACACAGACACATGTGCTGCAAAACCTGTGTCAAGATTTAAGGACTTTTGAGCTTGCTCCTTAAAATAACTATACAGACAACGTGGCGGACACTTGTAATCCCTGTGCTGGGGAGGCAGAGACGGGAGCATCCCGAGGGCTTGCTGGCCGGCCAGTCTAGCCTAACAAGCTCCAGGCCAAGGAAAAACCCTTTCCCTGAGGATGACAATGGAGATTATCCTGTCCTCCATAAGCACCCGCACACACGGGCATGGGCCCCACATGTTCACATACAACACGTGTAAAAATGGTGTGACTCCACAAACACGGGGTTGTGAGGATGTCTCAGTAGCTAAGGACTGAGTAGCTAAGGGCTGAGTGCTGCTCTTGGGGAGGACTGAGCGATTCCCAGCAGTCATTGCCAGCTCACCACCACTGTAACTCTAGGGGTTCTGAGTCCTTCTGGCTTCCGTGAGCGTCTGTACTCACATGCACAGACCCACACAGAGACACAGACACACAAAATTAAAAATAAAAGAAAGCTGGGCTCAGTGGTGCAAACCTTTAATCCCAGCACTCAGAAGACAGAGGAAGAAGAATCTCTGGAGTTCTAGGCCAGCCTGGACTATATAGCAAGTACCAGATGGTCAGGACCACGTAGAGTCTGGAGGAGGGGGGGACTCAACAACTACGTGCTGTGTGTGGGCCTTATCTGACGTCTGAACTGAGCAAAGAAACCCGGGGGCTTGGGACATGGATTGGGTCTAGTACAGTTAGTTTTAATGTCAGCTTGTCATAAATTAGGATTGTCTGAGCAGGGACCCTCACGGAGAATATTCTCCTGGCTACCTTAGTTGGTGTGGGGCCTCCAGCCTCTAAGTCCAAGTACCTACTGCGATTCCAGCATCTCAGGTATGATGTGGATGTCATTACTGTTTTAAAGCTTCCTTAATAATTTTTTAATTTAATTTTATTTTTCGAGACAGAGTTTCTCTGTGTAACAGCTCTAGCTGTCCTGGAACTTGCTCTGTAGACCAGGTTGGCCTTGAACTCACAGAGATCCACCTACCTCTGCCTTCTGAGTGCTGGGATTAAAGGCGTGCACCACCATCGTCTGGCTTAATAAATTCTAACAAGAGAAAAAATAAACAAACAAACAAACAAACAAACAAATAAATAAATGATTTAAAAAGCCTGGCACAGTGACACACGCCAGAGGTTGAGGCAGGCAGTTCCAGGACAGCCAAGGCTACACAAAGAAACCCTGTTTCCAAAAACCAAAAACCAAACAAAATAAAATCAAATCTGATGTGTATGTGTATATATTCATATGTATCTCATTGGTTCTGTTTGTCTAGAGAACCCTGACTAAAACAGTGTAGTGTATTAAATAACACTGAGGCATGACTGCTAATTTTGTTTACCAGTGTGTTGGATGAAGTATTTATTGTTAAGATGATATTAATGTTGGGAGGTCCTATTTTAAACGACTCAACAAAAAAGCGGGATGCAGGTGGGACAGACAACAGGAGGGTGAGTTGATAAAAGAAATCATTAAAATGTTGACAGTTGTCAAAGTCTGGTACTGTGTGCATGGGGGTTCAGTAGACTGCCTTTACGGGTGTAAAAACATCCACGTGGTTTTGCTACTGCAGAGCTCCTAGTTAGCTGCAGAGCAGTTTTGAAGGTCTACAGCTCAAGTTAGCCCTTGGATTCCAGCAGTTTTAGCAAAAAAGGCTGTTTGTAGCAGGACGCTGCTGCTACTATGGAGAACTTAGTGAACTTCATTAGCTCTAGTTTATGCTCTCAGGAGGTCTGGTAGTGTGACAATATTGTGTTACCTCCTTGTAAGACCCTGAATGAAGTAATGGCAGGTTTCTCCTTAAAGGGAGGGATTAGAATCTCTGCCGCTTATCATAGTCCACCAGTAAATCCATTCCATAAGGTCGGCGGCTTTTAGGGGTCCCCTAAATCTTTCCTTAGGTTTTTAAGGAGGCCTTATGGAATTAAGATTGTCTGTTGCTTCCTTATCTAAGCCTGTAAACAAACTGGAGCTGACTGAAATGCCTTTTGTCTTAAGTCTGTGTCCTGTAACTTCTATCAGAAGCTGATTCTCTTTAGACTCATCTGACTCATGGTGCAAGAAAGATTCTTAATAGGGAAGGGGGTGTTCAACTATTCACCACAAAGAGGCCTGGGGTTCCTCCCAGTCTGCAGCACCTGTGGTGAGGTCCATCATAGCTGGCACTTCAGGGATCGCCCTTACGACTCCCCAGAGAGACTGCCTCATCTCTGGACAGCCTCCGCCAAGCAACACCCCTGCTTTCTGAGTGTGATTGGTAGATTACTCTTCCTGAGGCTGGGTACCCAAGGGCGCCAGGTCTTGTATAATATTAGAGGGACCAATTTTAATATTATACATCCCAGGGGCTCAGGAGAGAGAACTACAAACGGCGAAGACTATTTTTGGGAAATAGAATCTCAGCACACCGAGCTCTATGGTCCACTTGCTTTAATTCCTCTGGGATAACATCCCATTTACACAGCTTCAGTTCTGTTCTCGTGCCTAGCTCCTTTCTTGGCTGATTTCTCTCTATATTTATCTACTGCTCCCTCTAAGTTCTATCTTAATTCTCTCGTCTTAATTCTGCCTCATCTAGGTCCTTTTCATCTCATTCTTACCCAGCTAGTACTTCCCCATCTGACTCTTCCTCATCTTCCATCTCGTCCACACGTACTCTCTGGTCAAAATCCTCCTTATCCCTCTCTGTTCTCCATATCTAAGTTCTCTCCAAGTCTCTCAGGAGTCCAGTTATAAACCCAAGCAATAGCAATCCCCTGGTTGAGTAAGGTCCGCAGGCTTGAATTCTACGGGGTCATAAAGGTAGGTAAGAATTTTCTTCAGGCAGTGACCACCAGGCTTTCTTTTACAATCAAAAATGGGAGTGGCAAAAGAGGTCAACTGAGTGCTAATGACCAGTTAGTACATGAAAACAGGGTTCTATGTGCTCAGTCTATATTCCAAGAAGTGGTTAGGTAAGAAGTTAGGGGTCTATAAAGTTATTAAGGCTGTAAGAAACCAGGGTCTGAGCTAAATTGTGTAAAGCTATTATTTAAGGTCCACCTGACCTAGGCGGTGTCTCCTTGTGGAATTTACCTTAAATCAGGAGACTAGCATGTGGTGGTCTGGACTGTTATTCCTGTTAGCCCTTGAAAGTGGCTAAGGGAGATATCTGATTCCAGTACTGAAAGGGGAGAAACGGATGGGCTGCGGGGAAGGAGGCCTTTCCTGAGACTGTTCTCCAAATACCTGGAATGTGTACGTCCAAAGAGAGATCAGTCCACACTGTTAGCAATTCTTAGGGAAAAGTCAATTGGGAAAACTATGAAGGCACACATGATTTTCATAACAGAAGACAGCTGATATATAGCAAGCTAAATAACACCAAAAGCTCCTTGGAATTTGGGTTCCTCTGAAGGAATTCCTTGATCCCTTCAGGTAGCGGCTTTGCCATAACCAGCTGAGTTCTTATAATATTTTCCTGAGGCCTGTAGCAGGGAACAGCTCTGACATGAGATGAGTCATGATAAATCTTGTAAGCTACAAAGTTCTCATGACTTATTATTACATGCCATCCTTTCATATGACATGGATAGAGATTTATACTACAGTTTGATTATATAGTTCAAACAGGCTTATAAAGTTGACAGATGCCTTTTAGCTGCTCAAGCAAAAAAAAAATCTTTAACTGACTTGTGCACACTGTACATTCTGTACTTGTGTTAATGGAGATATGTATGTTTTTTTTAAAGTTTGTGTGTTTTTAGAGCAAGGGGACCAGACACCAATAAAAATGGGTGCCCAGCTGGGTGGTGGTGGCGCATGCCTTTAATCCCAGCACTGGGAGGCAGAGCCAGGAGGATCTCCGTGAGTTCAAGGCCAGCCTGGTCTACAAAGCAAGATCCAGGACAGGTACTAGGAACTACACAAAAAAACCCTGTCTCAAAAAACAAAACAAACAAACAAACAAACGTGCCCAGGTGATCCAGCCTCTCAGAATGCCTCTGTTACAGTTTCCTCAGAGTTCTACATCCAGAACAGCTTCAAGGCTGTTGGTTCAGATGATCATCCAACCTCCCAGCCTACTCCAACCAGGACTTCAGATAAGACATGCACTTTCCCATTGCACCGAGACTGGACAACAAATAATACAGCTAACTCTCCCAGGACTTGATCATTATCTCAATTTTTGCAGGGTCCCCTAAAGATTCCAGTGCCCTCAGACAACAGGAAGCAGTCTAGAGAACATAACACCCACATTCCCAAAAGGTGGGGTGGATGTTTTTTGGTCATTCGATGGTTTATAGATGTTTGTCATCATGTAGAGGTGTTGGTTACAAGTTGTTATTGGTAATGACCAGGAAAAAAGCTGAACAAAGGAGATTAGATTCAATGATCTTGTTCTTAAAAGGAAAGGGGGGGGGAGATATAGAAATGATAGGCTAAAAGGGTAGATTGTTGAATTTAATTTTAAACTAAAAAAAAGCAACTACTAATCTTAAATATTTTACATTGGTATGGATTTTGTATATTAATACAAATTTAAGGTTATTTTTTATTATACTCTTGTTTAAGGCATTGTACCTATGCAGCTCATTTAAAAATGTTATGTAAAGTCTTAGTCTTTAAAAGCTATATAGGATACTAAAGACATGCAGGTTAATAGTTATTTATAATAATCAAACCTGTAGTCATATGAGGCATGCTTTCAAGGTTAAATAGATATATTTTAGATAGGTGATCTTTAGGCACTTCAAGGACCTACAGAATATGGCATTTAAGATTTTTTTAAAAAATTTTATTTATTTATTATGTATACAGCATGTATGACTGCAGGCCAGAAGAGGGCACCAGATGTCATTACAGGTGGTTGTGAGCCACCATGTGGTTGCTGGGAATTGAACTCAGGACCTCTGGAAGAGCAGTCAGTGCTCTTAACCTCTGAGCCATCTCTCCAGCCCCTAAGATGTTTTGTTAACATAGGGCTTTCATGACAATGAGACTTGTCTGCTCCTGGCAGCACCAATTTACTTCAGAGAAGATGGTGAACATCCAAAAGAGTTTGCTTTCATTGTGGCAAAGCTAACCATTTGAGCTAGAAACTGCTGCTATTACATTGGCTGCTGGCAGTATACTGTACAAACCAGACAAGCAGGACACAAAGAAAAAAGACTGCCAAACTTTGCCAAAAAAAGGTAGGACAGTCCTTCAAAATTCCTGCTTCATAGGAAGGTCTGTCAGACATTCTAGGCCTATAGGCAAAAGATGGATGCCCCAGTGTTGCAGAGGAACCTTGGGTGACTTTCCATGTAGCCAAATGTCTCTGTTGTTTCTATAGTTTTGAAAGTTGCTTGCAATTCACTTTGTTTATTCAGATAATATTATATCCTTCTGAGGTGTTTGATGGAGTTGAAGACTAGATAGTTATACTTTTCTTTAGTTATGACAGAGGTAAATTAGGTACAAAACTTTGGACTTTACAAGATATGATAAATAATGGAGTATTTTCTTTGAAATTCCAATGCAAATGGACTGGATGCTGTAAATGTAATTCTTACCTGGTAATTGTTCTTATTGTATATAGTTTTACCATGTTAGAGTTAAAACCTTTTCCTTTTTATTTAGACGAAAAGGGGGAAATGTTGCAAGGTATTTGATACACTATGTAAATATATGTTAGTCTGATTGGTTTAATAAAGAGCTGAATGTCCAATAGCTAGGCAGGATTTCCAGGTACAGAGAATGCTGGGAAGAAGGGTGGAATAGCCAGCCAGAGATGGAGGAAGCAGGAAATGGGCAGTACAGAGTAAAGGTAATAAAGCCACAAGACAGAAAGTAAATTAATAGAAATGGCTTAATTTAAGTTATAAGAACTAGTTAGAAACAAGCCCAAGCTAGCAGACCATAATGTATCGTCCACATCCTAAAGCAGTATTGCTGTGGAATGATCCTTTGTACACTGTGGTGATGTGTTGCTCAAGTTGGTTTAATGAAGGACTGGCTGACTGGTAGCCAGGTGGGAAGTGTGGGTGGAAAAACCAAATTAGGGACTCTGGGAGGAAGGAGGGTGGAGTCAGAGGAGTCACCAGCCAGACAGAGAGTAAGCAAGACATGCTGGAGAGGTAAATGCCATGAACCTTGGGGCAGTGCATAGATGAATAGAAATGGGTTAATTTAAGTTGTAAGAGCTAGTTAGTAATAAGCCTGAGCTATTGGTCAAGCATTTATAATTAATATTAAAACTCTGAGTGGTTATTTGGGAGTGGGTGGTCGGGACAGGAAAACTCTGTCTATACAAGGTTACTTCAGTCTACTTACTACGGAAGAGACTGAAACCCTGGCTGAGTGCTTCAATGAAGATGGTGGGAGAGTTTATGAACCCTTGAAGTAGTCTGGTCCAGGTTAGCTGTCCTGCTGTCCCCAGTTCAGCGTCAGTCCACTCAAATGTGAAGATGGGCTGACTCAGTTTTGACAGGGGGGTGGAAAAGAATGCATCTTTTAGGTCCAACACAGTGTAAACTTTGTGCCCTGGTGGTAATAGACTGAGGAAAGTACAGGGAGTATCGTAGGGTCAGGAGGTGGGGTGCAGAAGGGATGCATCTGAGGCCTAGGCAGAGGCTGGTTAAGGATAGGGAGTGTCGGGGTTTGGAAATGCAGGCAGAAGGGTCTTTGAGTGTAATGAAGAGGGCTTTGGGGTGTTTGGAGAGTGAGAGAGTATGCAAATGAACCCCGATGAAGAGAAGGGATTCAGGAGTGTCCCGGAGCTGTTGTCTGAGAAAGAAAATTTATGTCACTTTTGGAAAGCAGATCCTTTCTTAGTAAGGGAATAGGGCATGAGGGAATGAGGGGAAAAACCTTGAAAGGAGCAAGTTAGGGGAGGAGTCGGAGGGGTTTGAGGGGCTGGAGGACGGTTGTGTATCTGACTATGGATGAGGGAGACGGTGAGTGGGAGAGGAGAGGAGGGCGAAATCTGAAACAATTTTTCATAGACCTTAAATTACTTTCTTGGACCCATGAATGACTTACTCAAACCTTAGGACTTTCTTAAACTTTCATATCTTTATACCTTAACACATTTTCTTGGACTGTCATAACTTCAGACATATAAAAATATGTAACACGAATCTTAAAAGGTCTTATAGTAAAAAAACAAACAAACCCAGAGCCAGATATTGGGGTTGAAGCTGAAAGATCAGAAAGCAGAAGAGCCAGCCACTAGTTCTTCCCTCTCTGAAATCCTCAGCCTCAAGAGAGCGAGTTCCTGTTTCCTCACGCCTTATGTACCTTTCCATGTCCTGCCACATTACTTCCTGGGATTAAAGGCTGCGTCTCTACTGCCTGGCTCTGTTTCTCTCATGTAGCCCAGTATGGCCTTGAACTCACAGAGATCTAAATGGATCTCTGCCTCCCGAGTGATAGGATTAAAGGCATGTGCTACCACTGCCTGACCTCTATGTTTAATATAGTGGCTGGCTCTGTCCTCTGATCCCCAGTTAGGCTTTATTGGCATACACAATATATCACCACATGTATAATGTGTGTGTGTGTGTGTGTGTGTGTGTGTGTGTGTGTGTGTGTATATATATATATATATATATATATATATATATATATATATATAAAGCGTGATCCTAATTAGTCTTAACAACAAAAACTCAGGAGTCAGACATCAGGGTAAGAACCTGAAAGACCAGAGAAGCAGAGCAGTCAGCCACTTCTTCCCTATGATAAATCTCAGACCGAATGGGGGCAATCCTGTCTCTACCAATCCTCAGACTGAATGGGCCAGAGATCTTGTCTCCACCTGCCTTATATCCTGTCTTCACCTCCCCAGCTCTGGGATTAAAAGTGTGGACCACCACCACCTGGCTCTATTTCTCTTTTAGACCGGTTCAATCTTGTGTAGCCCAGGGTAGCCTTGAACTCCTGATCTTCCATGGATTCAGTGTCTGGGTTGTGAATGTCCACCCGGTGCCCCACCACCATGCCCGCAGGTGCATCTGCCCAGCATCCCAGTATGTTTCTCTGCACATGTGGGATACCCTCAGGGACCCCTCTCCAACCACCACACACAATAATTCATAACATTGGCAACATTGGCACCCAAGGTTGCCAGGCAAACCCACTGCTTTCTCCTGCCTGCCAGCAGTCTGAGGAGCTCTGGGATCCTGCACTACCCATCATTTTTCAGGCTGGAGCACCACCCTAAGCTACCCCTCCAGCCTGTCCTGGATAGGACAACATATTCTGCATAGCTGCTTCACGCTGAAACAGGACACAGGAGGACTCTGGCTAGTTAAAAGCAAGGAGGGAACCCAGGCGTGTGGTTATCTGACCTGGCTGTAGAGGCAGGGAACAATTACGTTTGGCTGGGCTGGTCCACATCACACAGACAAGAGTCTCTGCTGACATCCGTAGCAGGGAAAGCTCTGCAGGTTGTGGTCCACATTGCTGCTCCGATGTTTCTGCCAACCCACTGAAATATATAGACTAGAGACTGGAGTTAAAATTTATGAATTTAGGGGCTGGAGAGATGGTTCAGTGGTTAAGAGCACTGGCTGCTCTTCCAGAGGTTCTGAGTTCAATTCCCAGCAACCACATGGTGGCTCACAACCATCTGTAATGACATCTGGTGCCCTCTTCTGGCCTGCAGGCATGCATGGAGGCAGAACACTATACATAATAAATAATTCTTTTTTTTTTTTTTTTTTTTTTTTTTGGTTTTTCGAGACAGGGTTTCTCTGTGTAGCTTTGCGCCTTTCCTGGTACTCACTTTGGAGACCAGGCTGGCCTCGAACTCACAGAGATCCGCCTGCCTCTGCCTCCCGAGTGCTGGGATTAAAGGCGTGCGCCACCACCGCCCGGCAAATAATTCTTTTAAAAAAAAAATTATGAATTTATTTGGAACCTTTTGCCCATGGTCTTCATAAATTGAGAATCTGAGTACTGAACCCAGGGCCTTGCACTTGCTAGGCAAGCGCTCTACCACTGAGCTAAATCCCCACCCCCAGCCAGTGCTCTTAATAAATTGAGAAGAGCAGAGACACAGGGCAGTGCCAATGGGTGGGATTTCAAGGGGCAGGTCAGAATGTTAACAATTGTTCATAAATTTTAACTCATTTTCAAGTCAAGTCGACCTGGTTTTCCAGAAGGTCTTTGTGGTCTTTTGGTTTGAAAACAACAGTCTATACAATAGGAACATAATTCTTACTACACTTAAGAAATACAAGTATCAACATCAAGATTCTGGGAACAGGTCTGAGAGTTGAATAATAAGAGGAATGGACGCTCTGTTTTGTTTTGTTTTGTTTTTGCAGATGAAGTAAATTATTTAACCCATATTGAAATCAATAGTGAAGGCAGAAATGGGGGAGTCAGCCTCTAACAGTTCTGGCATGTTGACGCCTGTCTTAGTTGACATCACTCCCTCCTTAAAATGGAGTTCCCAGACGGCAATCTGGTTCTTCTTGGACATCAACATTGTAGCGACTGCACAATCTGCAGTCAAGGCTGGAAACAGTCGCAGAGTTTGAGTGCTGGTGTTGCAGGTCTGCACCCACACACCTAGCCCTATCCTTCCGGTTCATTTATTTATTATTTTTATTTCTGGCTCTGTGTGTGTGTGTGTGTGTGTGTGTGTGTGTGTGTGTGTGTTCATGCTGATGCCACCCAGGGATGCAGGAACAGATTCATTTTTCCTGCCCTCTAAAGAATTAAAATGCAGGAAAGAAGAGCTATTGAGAATACTGGGGAGTCCCAGCAAAGCCATCATACGATTCCTGGAAATCGGGTCCCCCCCCTTCAGTTCTTAGTTTCCTTAATAAAAGCATTTGAGAACAGAATCAAAAGGAAGCTCAAGGACAACCCGTTAGAGTTTAAAGGGGGACCCCAGGACAGGCCACCTGTGAATTTCTGCTGCTGGCAGGGGAAAGACAAGGGGAAGAAGGATCAAAAGCCTTCCCTGAGATAAGATTAGGTAACAGCTTGGCGGTTAGCCGACCTCAGGCAGGCAGCCAGAGTGGGTAGGAGCTTTGGAAGAGGAAGACCAGCAGGTCCTTTGGAAACTTAAAAACATACCTGGGCTCTGGCCAACATCTGAAAGAAAAAGACAGAAGAAAAAAAAATAGTCCCACTTTTGTGAGTCAGGCCCCAAAGGTGGGCATCACAGCTGAACCTCTTTTAGACTACCCTGGGGGGAGGGAGAAAGACAGAGGAATTCTGAAAAGGAAACATTTTCTTAAGGTGGACCCACATTATCTTAAGGTGGATCTGCTTGCCCAGGGAGGGGTGCTCCTCTAGCCAGGTCCATGACCTACCCCAGTGGATTAAGAAAAGAGATAAAGGCATGTCTCCACCTAGAGGTGATTCTGTTCTTTACAGCATGTGTTCCTGGGGCATATGTCCACTGTGGCACAGGTGTCGGGGACCGGGTCTACTTTCACATTGCTTCACGGTCTCTTGTTTACTGTTCATATGCCAGGCCAGCTGCTGGGGATTTTCCTGTCTCTGCTGCCACCTCATCACAAGAGCATGGGTTTATGGGTGACTATTACCACCTCTGCCTTTGTATAGGTTGTGGGGATCTGAACTTAGGTCCTCAAGCTTGTAGAACAAGCGCTTTATCCACTGAGATATTACCCCAGCCTCCTCCTTCAGATTCTTACATACGCTCTAGGAATTAGTTACATACAGATGGGTTTAGGTTTCATATAAAATACAGGGGTGCAGGGTGGGGTTTGTCTGGAGAGATGGCTCAACAGTCAGGAGCATGTACTGCTTCTGTAGGGTCTGAGGCCCAGCACCCATCAGAAGGTTCAAAAGTTCCTATAACCCCAGCTCCAGGGGATCTGACATCTTTGACCTTGGGGGGCACCTGCAGTCATGTGCATACCCACACATAGACACACACACAAACACACACAGAGAGACAGACAGATAGATACACACACACACACACACACACACACACTTAAAAATTACTTAACCAAAAAAAAAAAAGGACGAATAGGATACCTGCAGTATACCTGTAGCCTCAACTTCATGTGTCTTGTTGGAGGTCCCACAGTTGGCTAGAGTCCAAACTGGGGACAGGAGCACAGTGCATGCAAACTGCTTAGGAGGATTAGGCCCAGAACGTCCACTATTTCACTATTCACTGTTTTGGGGGCAAGGATGATGTACTCTCTTCTATAGCGGCTTCGAGCCGAAACGGCGCGTAGATGGTCAGAGTCGGACAAGGATGGAAGGACAGTCAAAGGTAAGGAGGGGATTTAGGCAATGGGCATTTATTAGAAGCATATGGTTATCTGACCCAGCTGTGGAGACAAGGAACAATCACATTGGCCAGGCTGGTCCACATCAGCCTTTAGCAAGTCCAGAGCTCGTGGTCATTTGGAGTAGGTAGCAGTCAGCAACCGACGCTTGGGTCTGTCTGCCAGCCAAATGGAAGCCTGTTGAGACAAGTTCAAACTAGAAACAGGAGTTAAAATTCATGAATTTATTTGGAAATTTTAGGCCCATTGGGAAGTGGGGGAGTTCCAGAGAGAAAAATACCCTCCTCAGGAATAGACAGATGTGGAAAACTCAAGCTGTACTGCTGTACTATCTGGAGTCCTTTTGACCCCTGTGAAGTGGATCCAAGTTTCATGACTTCTTTTGATCCTCTGAAGCTTATATGGATTCTTATTTTATAAAAGGACATAAAAGTTTTAGATATATTAGTATTACCAATCAGCATTGAAATCCAAATCATAGAAAAAGCAGGTAATGGGTATCTGTAAAACAGCAGGAGTAGACCCATACCATTAAGTTTGTATTTGGAAGAAAACCAAAGAAAACCTAAAATCTTGAGCTTGTGACCCAAACAGTATCAGAGTTTTATTAATATTAAAATCAGAACTTTTGAAATCTTAATATAACAATATTATAGAAAAGGAAAGTAATCTGAAGCGTTTAAATCATCTATTTATATCTTTGTAGCTGGTATTTATATCTTGAATCATTTTCATGAGACCCTCAAAGCTTGCATAGACTTTTATATCCTGAAATCTTTATATATCTTAAAACATTTTTAGGCCCTCAGAATTTGTATAGACTTTTATATCTTACAACATTTTCTTATCAAGAGACCTAGTAGCTTTAGAAAAGTAAGCCTTGGTTTTTATCTATAAAATGAGCTGGCAGGCTAGAGAGATGGCTCAGCAGTTAAGAGCACTGGCTGTTCTTCCAAAGGTCCTGAGTTCAATTCCCAGCAACCACATGGTGGCTCGCAACCATCTATAATGAGATCTGGTGCCCTCTTCTGGCCTGCAGGCAGACATGCAGGAAGAACACTACACATAATAAATAAATAAATCTTTTTAAAAATGAGCTGGCAAGTTGGCCATACCCTTATACATTTAAATATTTTAAAGACTGTTCTTTAAAAAAGGTTGAAAATCTCTCAAATGTCTTCCTGTAATATCAAGAAATAAAATACTCACTGTATTTTAAGAGTAAGAAAATATGGCATAACCATAATCCGTATAAGGTAAAAAGCAAGCTCCAATAATGCAAACAATCCAAAGACCACTGGGATTCATTCACGGTCCTTTTCGGTTCTTTTACTTAGAGGCTTGGCTCATTTCTTTGGCCCTGCCCTGGGCAACATATGTATAGCCTGCCTTCTAGATCTTAGCCTGCTCCAGTTCACGGTGGCTGGTGCTTCTGGTGACCACCACCTGGCAAATCTGTTAACGTGAACCACTGCAACTGGACTCTCTTTGGAACTCTAGCCCGGCATATATTTGTAACCCTCAGCTGCAAAGCTCAAGGTTCAGAACTTTTTCGTTTTTTTTTTTTTTTTTTTTTTTTTTTAGAAATAGCTAACTTTCCAACAAGGCAAGCAAAACTTTTCATAACCTCCCAAGCATTTTATTGTCCTCACCCCGGCTTGGGAGAAGCCCAGCTCGCTGGCATGGGAGGCGGGAGGCTCTAGCCGCAGAGCTGGGAAGGCGGGTCTTCTGGGGCCAGCGGGAGGCACAGCAGCTTGCTGCCCTGCCCACAGGGAAAGTTGGCTCTCTGTGAGCAGGAAAACACCTTTCCCGTCCTTTCCAGCCTTATCGCCAGCATGCGGCGCCACTGGTGCCTGAGAGCCTGGCAGGGACGCAAAGGTCTCTGGGCCCCTGCCCACGCGAGGGCATGCTGCCCCTGCCCATGCTTGGACCACGGACAGGAAGTGACTTTCCATCGGAATCAGAACCAGCTGGGCAGGCAAGCCGAAGTAGCCGCCACACCCAACAGTTAGTGCAAGAGGTTTGGGAGCAAAGAGAGTGAAAGACCGCGTTAGAGTGGGGACTTAGGAGAGACAGGCCCCAACCTCATCAAAGATGGCGATGAAGCAAAATGACCTGTCTGTCTTTGACCTCAGTCATGATGGAGCCTGACCACACGATCACCCTCATCAAATATGGCAACAGAGCCATATGACTTGTCTTTGACCTTAGTCAAGACAGCAGTACATAGCCCAAGAAACCTCGGATGTAGTAGATGGCTGGCAGAGGCTTATTTCCCACCACTGAGGCAGAGAGAAATGAGATCCAATGGCTTTTGATCTCTGGCATCCCAGAGATTGTGAGGATCAATTCAAATGGCACAAACCACTCAATGATTCTTCAAACCGAGAGTGGGGGCCAGGGCGAAGCCCAAGGGACACGTGGGACACATGGTCACCCAGTATTGGGGCTTATGCATGGAAACGAAAGGTGAGAAACGATGGTCGAGACAAGACAAATCCTCAGTCGTGGGAAATGGCCAGAAGTGGGGTTTACCGATGAAATGAGCGTTGAAGGTTCCAGGGGTCCTGGCATGTCACAGACTGCTGGCAGGCAGGAGAAATGCACCAGGAGGGCCTCTGTCCAGTCACATAGCACCAATGTTGTAAAACATCACGAGGCGGCCTTGGTGAGTTTGAGCCGAGGTACCCCACGGTGGGTGAGGGAGACACGCTATGCAGACGCGACGCAGCATCCATGTGGTGTAGTGATATATTGTGTACCTTAATAAATTTTCCTGGGGATTGGAGGACAGAGCCAGCCACTAGATAAGACATAGAGGTCAGGCAGTGATGGCACACACCCTTTCAAGGCCACACTGGAAACAGAGCCAAACCGTGGTGGCACACACCTTTTATCCCAGTACTGGGAAGCACACTTGCCTTTAATCCCAGAGAGTGATGTCTGGGCAGAGAAAGGTATATAAGGAGTGAAGAAACAGGAACTCACTCTCTTTAGGCTGAGGATTTCGTAGAGGGAAGAACTAGTGGCTCACTGTTCTGCTTCTCTGATCTTTCAGCTTTCATCCTGATACCTGGCTCTGGGTTGTTTTTTTTTTTTTTTTTTATTAAAAGACCATCTAAGATTCGAACAACAATGTGGAAAGTTTTACTAAGGGGAGAAGGGAGAGAGGGAAAGCGGGGGCTGAGAGAAGAAGAGAGAGAACTGGGAAGAAAGGAAGATACAAGATGCACACACTACGTCATGGAGAGGGTAGGAGAGGAAGAGAGAGAGAGAAGAGGAGGGGTTTTCTCTTAAAGGGGACTTAATGTAAGATGATGTGGCCAGGATGCTGGGTGGGTCCCCAAGGGGTGGGTCTGAATGGTAACATTCCCTTACAATTCTCCCACACCATCTTACGTTTATCATTTATTTATTTATTTATTTTTGCCTGCATGTGTGTCTATATGCCGTGTGTGTGCCTGGTGCCTGGGATGTTCAGAGGGCATTGGATTCCCCGGAGTTACGTTACAGATGGACGTGAGCCACCATGTAGGTGCCAGGTTCTCTGCAAGAATAGTCAGCACTCTTAACCACTGAGCCAGCTCCAGCCCTAGTCCTAGAACTCACTCTGTAGACCAGGCTAGCCTTGAACTCACAGAGATTTGCCTACCTCTGCTGGGATTAAAGGGGTGTACCACCACTGCCCCGCCTGATTGACACTTCTAAGCAGGCAGCTCTTGATGGTTCCTGATGGCAGCCGGTCATAAGATCAAAGTGTGACCAGACACTTGAAATTTGCAGTTGCACCCCTATCTCCTGGAAAGAGGAGCTGGAAACTAGTTAATAATTTATCATGTATCCATGATGAAATGCTTATAAAGATCCCTGAACTACAGGCTTTGGAGAGCTTCCAGGATGACCCACAGGTCAGGAAGGTGGCCTGCCCAGCTCCATGGGGACAGAACTACTTGTGCTCGGGACCTTTTTTTTCTTTTTCTTTTTTTAACAATTTATTTAACTTTATTTTATGCGCATTGGAATGAAGGTATCAGGCCCCTGGAACTGGAGTTACAGACAGTTGTGAGCTGCCATGTGGATGCTGGGAATTGAACCCGGGTCCTCTGGAAGAACAACAATCAGTGCTCTTAACCACTGAGCCATCTCTCCAGCCCCACTCCCGACCTTTTTAAACCATGTTCTCTGCATCTGTTTATCTGGGTGTTCCTGAATGTACGAAAGAAAAGGGGGGAGGGGGGAAGGAGGGAGGGAGGGAGAGAGAGAAAGGGAAAAAAAAGGAAAGAAAGAAAAGAAAGAGAGAAGAAAAAGACAGTTTATTTAAAAAGGAAGAAGGCTGGATGTGGTGTCACACCTCTTCAATCCCAGAATTTAAGAGGCAGAAATCGGTGAATCTCTCTGAGTTCGAGGACAGCCTGGTCTACACAGTGACTTCTAGGTCAACTAGGATCCTGTCTCAAAGAATCAAAAAAGAAAAAATACAAAGGAAAGGAAAAAGGCCTCCCTGAGGTGGAGGTGGACCTGAGATGAAGCCCCCGAAAGCCCCACACCATGTGAGCTCTGAGCCTTTATAGGTTGTTTTCATAGGGTGGGGCTTCTCTCAAGTTTGATGTCCTTGGAGTTTCCTGCAACTTGCCTTTTGTAGGCCTCGTTGGGAGGGTTTCCAGCCTTTTTCTGCCAACTGGCCCCTTTCAGATGGAACTCTTGTAGCTTCTCACGTCCCTCCTCTCCTATGAGAACCCCCTCTGAGAGCTGTGGTCTCCAAAATTTGAGGGGGGGTGTGAGAAGTGAAGATCACTCTTCTGTAACTTCTTCCATGCTTCTGAAGGGTGTAGTCCGTCCTGAGAGGGACAAGACTCTCTCCTGCCTTGTCTGCTGGTTGGAGAGGAGACTTGTTCCCTGTAGAAGGAGTTTGTACCAGACTTTTTTTTTTTTTGGGGGGGTGTCACCAACCAGCTCCCAAATCACGACACAGAGACTTCTTATTAGTTATAAGTGCAAGGTCTAGTTTAGACTCGTTTCTGGATCACTCTTTTCATTTAACCCGTTTCTCTTCATCTACCTTTTGCCTCGGGGCTTTTTACTTTTCTTTCCTTCTGTGTGTCTTACTTTCACGGCTTCTGGTGTCATCTGTCTGTCTGGCAGCTGCCTGGCTCCTTGCTCCGGGGCGAGTCTCTCTCTTTCTCCCTTGTTCTCTTCTCTCTTCCTCTTCTCTCCCTCTTCCCCTCCCCAGTCTAGATCCCTCCTTCTATTTATTCTCTCTGCCCTCCAGCCCCGCCTATCCTTTTCCTGCCTAGCTATTGGCCGTTCGGCTTTTTATTAATCACCTCCTGGGTGACTTAGGCAGCAAGGTGAAACAAATGCAGCATAAACACATGTAGCACATCTTTACATAGTTAAAGTAATTTCCACAATAGGAGTTGGACAGGAAACCTGTATCATAGAGAGTTTGGTTTAAGTGGGCTCTGATGACTGAAGTGTTTCCCTAAATTGTTCTATTATTAATAAAAACTTAGGATCCAGATATTGGGGTACAAATCTGATAGATCAAGAAAGCAGGGTAGAAACAACTAGCTGACCCTCTCTCTCCAACTTCCCGGGTTGAAAAGGCGGCAAATCTCTCCAAGGACCTCCCTATGCCTCTCTATCTGGGCCTTCCAAAATCTCTATGGCTAATTCTAGTCAGCTAGTCGTGGACTCCACCCCTTGCTTCAAGGTTTAACTTTATTAACAGTCTCCGAGTGTCACACAGTGCAATCAAATGTCTCGAAACCGATGACCCATGCCTTTGATCAAAGAATTTGGCAGGTTAAAGGCAGATTTCTTTTGAGTTTGAGGCCAGCCTGGTCTACATATTGAGTTCCATGACAGTTAGGGCTACAGTCAGGGGGTCCATCGTGAGATCCTGCCTCTGTGTCCACCCCCCAAAAGCTAGTGTTTGAGACTGTCATATAGCCTAGATGTAACACATTTTATGATGTTAAAACTTGAGGTTTGCTGGGTAATGGTGGCGCACCCCTTTAATCCCAGCACTCAGGAGGCAGAGTCAGGTAAAGCTCTGTGAGTCCGAGGCCAGCCTGGTCTACAGAACAAGTTCTAGGACAGTGAGAGTGTTAGAGAAGCCCTGTCTCAAGAAACAAACAAAAGAAAACAACAAAAAGATGCATCAAGTGTTGGGAACGGGGTCACTCAGATGCAGGGGTGCTGGGAACGGGCTAACTCAGATGCAGGGGTGCTGGGAACGGGCTAACTCAGATGCAGGGGTGCTGGGAACGGGCTCACTCAGATGCAGGGGTGCTGGGAACCGGCTCATTCAGATGCAGGGGTGCTGGAAATGGGCTCACTCAGATGCAGGAGTGCTGGGAATGGGCTCACTCAGATGCAGGGGTGCTGGGAGTGGGCTCACTCAGATACAGGGGTGCTGGGAATGGGCTCACTCAGATGCAGGGGTGCTGGGAACAGGCTCACTCAGATGCAGGGGTGCTGGGAACGGGCTCACTTAGATATGCAGTGCTATGCCCAGATTGTGACCCCCAGAGAGACCACCGAGGACCAGTGTACCAGAATGCAAAAGCAAGGTTTATTCTGTTTAAGTTTACAAGCCACCGGCAGGGAAGCTCATTCCAAAGCACTCACTCGTAGCAATGAGGCCAGGAGGAGCTTGTCCTTTCTTTGTGAGGCTAGTTCTTAAAGGCACAGACCACATAATTCATTTCCCACAACCCGCCTCCCTCTCCCGGTTCGGTTCGTATCAGTTTTCTTTTTCAGTCTTTCATGTTATCTTTATCTCCTGTTTGTTCAGCAAACGTGTTTAGGAGTTTTACAAGCTGTCTCCAGGGTTTGGGAAGTTTGGGATGTTTAATGGCCAATTAGCTCCTACCAGTTGGCCGAATATCCTGACTGTGTGTTTTTAAGTCCCTGTAGCTGATATCACCACCTGGGAACTTGAAAGGGGTCTAAGTTCTTATCTATACTTAAGAATCCTGGTTTAAACTTCTCTTTGTCTGTAGGGGATAGAGTGGGGGGTTCTTACTGAAGTTTCACAGCAGAGGTACTGGGAACGGGCTCACTTAGATATGCAGGGGTGCTGGGAATGGGCTCACTTAGATATGCAGGGGTGCTGGGAACGGGCTCATTTAGATATGCAGGGGTGCTGGGAACGGACTCACTCAGATGCAGGGGTGCTGGGAATGGGTTAACTTAGATATGCAGGGGTGCTGGGAACGGACTCACTCAGATGCAGGGGTGCTGGGAATGGGTTAACTTAGATATGCAGGGGTGCTGGGAAGGGGCTCACTCAGATGCAGGAGTGCTGGGAACGGGCTCACTCAGATGCAGGGGTGCTGGGAACGGGCTCACTTAGATACAGGGGTGCTGGGAATGGGCTCACTGAGATGCAGGGGTTCTGGGAACCGGCTCACTGAGATACAGGGGTGCTGGGAACGGGCTCACTTAGATACAAGGGTGCTGGGAACGGGCTCACTTAGATACAGGGGTGCTGGGAAAGGGCTCACTTAGATGCAGGGGTGCTGGGAACAGGCTCACTTAGATACAGGGGTGCTGGGGACGGGCTCACTTAGATACAGGGGTGCTGGGAACGGGCTCACTTAGATGCAGGGGTGCTGGGAACGGGCTCACTTAGATACAGGGGTGCTGGGAACAGGCTCACTTAGAGGCAGGGGTGCTGGGAACGGGCTCACTTAGATACAGGGGTGCTGGGGACGGGCTCACTTAGATACAGGGGTGCTGGGAACGGGCTCACTTAGATGCAGGGGTGCTGGGAACGGGCTCACTTAGATACAGGGGTGCTGGGAACAGGCTCACTTAGATGCAGGGGTGCTGGGAACGGGCTAACTCAGATGCAGGGTGGTGGGTGGTGAATATCTGTAAGCCCAGCACCTGGTAAGTAGAGTCAGAAAGATCAGACCTTCAAGATCACCCTTAGCTATAGAGTGAAATCAAGGCTGCCTGGGCTAAACAAGCTCACACTTATTTCAAAACATCAGTAAGAACGTACTGGTGAGCCGGGTCAGCTGCTGAGGGTGTGGGCCACTAAGCCTGGCAACCTGACTTTGGTGGCAGGTATTTTAGGGGATTTTTGAGACAGGGATTCTCTGTGTCGATCTGGTTGTCCTGGAATTCACTCTGTAGCCCAGGCTGGCCTTGAACTCGCAGAGATCCTCCTGCCTCTGCCTCCCGAGTGCTGGGATTAAAGGCGTGCGCTACCACCACACCACCACCACCACTGGGCTAACAACCTGAATTTGATTCCTAGAACCCACATGATGAAAGGAGAGAATCAACTCTTTCAGGTTGTCCTTGGCCACTTGCCACACAAATACCACTCCCCCCAGATAAATTGTAATAATTCACACGAGAAAGATACAAACAACTACACTGATTAAGCCAATTCAAACATTTGAGTCCTAGGGCCTGGAGAGATGACTCAGAGGTTAAGAGCACTGGCTGCTCTTCCAGAGGTCCTGGGTTCAGTTCCCAGCACCCACATGGCAGCTCACAACTGTCTGTAACTGCAGCTCCAGGAGTTACCTTCACACATCCATGCATGGAGGCAAAACATCAGTGCAAATCATTTTAAAAAGTATAAGCCGGGAGGCAGGGGCAGGCAGATCTCTGAGTTTGAGGCCAGAGTGAGTTCCAGAACAGCCAAGGCTACACACAGAAATTTTCTCGAAAAATCAAAAAGGGGAAAAAAAGAAGTGTATGAGTCCTTTATCATCTGGCAGACAAGAAGACAAGAGCAGGCAAATGCATTAAAGTCTCCTGGTGCCAAAGCTCAGGGCAGAGCCTTTTAAAGGTAAAACCACAAAGACCGTAATTTATAGCCAAGCTAGATGAGGGTGAGAGTAACTTTGAGATGTTTGTTTCTGACAGAACAATAATTATTTTAGATATAACATGACAATTATTATTATTATTATTATTATTATTATTATTATTATTATTATTATTATTTTGGTTTTTCGAGACAGGGTTTCTCTGTGTAGCTTTGCGCCTTTCCTGGCACTCACTCTGTAGGCCAGGCTGGCCTTGAACTCGCAGAGATCCACCTGCCTCTGCCTCCCGAGTGCTGGGATTAAAGGCATGCGCCACGACAATTATTTTTTACATATACCCCTTTTTCAGCTTTTTTAGTTTATGTTGTTTGCTTAAACATTAATTATTTTAGTTAATACACCTGTGACTGTTGGGGGCTGGGGTAGAGGGCCTAGAACTGTCTATGTAAACAGAAAGCAGAGTCAGGACAAGATGGTGTTGTCTTCCTAACTTCAAAATAAATAAAAATGTATAAAAACAAAGGTAGCAAGACACAAAAGAACTTCTGGGGGAAATCCAGCAGTGGGCTAGGTTACAAGGAAGGTCGTGTGCGCTGCAACCGCTCAGTGTCAAGAGAATACAACACAGTGCAGACTCCAGTTGGAGAGACGGCTCAGAGGATAGGAGCACTGGCTGCTCTTCCAGAGGTCCTGAGTTCAATTCCCAGCAACCACATGGAGGCTTACAACCATCTGTAATGAGATCTGGCGCCCTCTTCTGGCCTGCAGTCATACATGCAGGCAGAACATTGTATACATAATAGGTAGTAAATCTTTAGAAAAAGCATAATGTAGACTCATATTACTCTTATTGGTTAATAATAATGCTGTTTAGCCTATAGAAAGGTAGGATAAAGTTAGATGGGACAATCAAACTGGGTACTTGGAGGAAAAAGGGCAGAGTTGGGAGAGACTCGAGCGAGCCACCCAAGAAGCAAGATGCCAAAGGACCAGTAAAGCCACAGGCCCTGTGGCAATACATAGATTAATAGACATGGGTTAATTTAAAAGTGAGAGCTAGTTAATAATAAGCCTGAGCTATTGGCAGAACATTTTGTAATTAACATAAGCTTTTGTGTGTTTATTTAGGACCAGGCGGTCCGGACAAAAATCTCTGCCTCCTTTTACAGTGCTCCTCATGCTGTTCACCAGGAGCCGGCCTGCATGGGGTTCTGTTTCTATGCACCCTCCTCCCTGGAGCTGCTATGAAGATCTCCATGTGCTGTAAACTCAACCCTGAGCTTGCCTGGTGGTTCACTCCTGTACTCTCAGAAGACAGGAGGATTGGCAAGGAGCTTGCAGTGATTTTTTGGGAGAAATTAACAGCAAATACCCCAAAAGTGATAGAATTGATCTTATAAAGAGAGCTGCTTGGATCTTGCCTCGAATTGTATGGGAAAAAGCCATATCTGGAGTTCGTACATTTTATACAGATGCCAACAAACAAGGAAAGGCAGGTTACAAATCAGAAAATTTAAGTAAAGTGGTTCAAAGTCCTTATAATTCAGTTCAAAAATCAGAATTGTATGCTATTCTGTTGGTATTAATGGATTTTTCAGAACCTCTCAACATAGTAACAGACTCTCAGTATGCTGAAAGAGTAGTATTACATATTGAGACTGCAGAATTTATCCCTGATGCTTCAGAATTAACTTCACTATTTATTCAATTACAAGATACAATCAGGAAAAGGAGTCATCCTTTATATATAACTCACATTCGATCCCATACTGGTCTGCCAGGCCCTCTAGCACAAGGCAATGATGAGATTGATAAATTATTGATAGGAAATGTGCTGGAGGTCTCAGAATTTCATAAAAAAACATCATGTCAATAGTAAAGGTTTAAAAAAGGATTTTTCCATAACCTGGCAACAAGCCAAAGAAATAGTAAAGAAATGTCCTACTTGTTCCTTCTATAATCAAACGCCATTACCAGCAGGATGTAACCCAAAGGGTACTCAGAGGAATGAAATCTGGCAGATGGATGTGTTTCACTTTGCAGAATTTGGAAAATTGAAATATGTACACCATACCATCGATACTTATTCAGGATTTCAATGAGCAACTGCTTTGAGTTCTGAAAAAGTTGATTCTGTAATCACTCATTTGCTAGAAGTTATGGCCATCATGGGTATACCTACACAAATCAAAACTGACAATGCTCCATCATATGTCTCTGTTAAAATGAAACAGTTTTTGCTTATTACAATATAAAGCATATTATAGGCATACCACATAATCCTACAGGTCAAGCAGTTATAGAAAGATCAAACAGAACTCTAAAGGATATGCTAAATAAACAAAAAGGGGTAACAAAACCCCCCAGAAATAGACTACATAATGCTCTATTAACTTTGAATTTTTTCAATGCCAATGAGAAAGGAACAACAGCTGCAGAGAGACATTGGATAATAGAAAAAACTACAGAATTAAATCAGCCTATATACTTTAAGGATGTGCTGACCTCAGAATGGAAACCAGGATATGTGTTACGTTGGGGATGAGGTTTTGCTTTTGTTTCTACAGGAGAAGATAAGCTGTGGGTACCATCAAAATTGATAAAGGTTCGATTTGAACGAGAGAGACCTCTTTTTTTTTTTTTTTTTTAGGTTTTCCGAGACAGGGTTTCTCTGTGTAGCTTTGCGCCTTTCCTGGACCTCTCTCTAGGCCAGGCTGGCCTCGAACTCACAAAGATCCGCCTGCCTCTGCCTCCCGAGTGCTGGGATTAAAGGCGTGCGCCACCACCGCCCGGCTGAGAGAGACCTCTTAATTAGAGGAGATAGTTCATCAACTAGCATGAACATCCAATTTAAACTAACTTATACCAGTAACACATGCCTTTTCATTTAATCAGATAATAACTTGCCAAAACGGAACATCCCCAAAATTAGTCTTGCGGAAAGGTTTTTGTTTTTGTCTTTTAGGGGAATGAAGGTTAAGGAATCTGAAGAACACTGGACAAATGAGACAACTGAAGAAAAGGGACAAATCATCTATCCCAGGAAACAGAGTGAAACGGCATATGGGTATATCATCTAAAAAATTTTATAAGTCTTCCTAAATGTTTGTTTCTGCTCTTCTCTAAAGACATTTAACACTATTGGTCTTCTTGTAGTCCCAGTTCAATTAAAATTTAAAGCTGACTTTAGAGTTGGAGAATGGTTCTCTCCTTCTTTAAACTCAAGCATGTTGTTAAAAGGAAAACGCAAACTCCCTGTATCATGCCAGAAGAAAAGAGCCATTTTCTGCTATGGGACAGGAGAAAAACCAAATTAATTAAGGGACTATTCTATTATTAATCTCAACTCTTTGATTTTATTCTGATTCTTTAAACTTTTTTTTTTTTTGTTTTTGTTTTGGTTTTTCGAGACAGGGTTTCTCTGTGTAGCTTTGCGCCTTTCCTGGAACTTGCTTTGGAGACCAGGCTGGCCTCGAACTCACAGTGATCCGCCTGCCTCTGCCTCCCGAGTGCTGGGATTAAAGGTGTGCGCCACCACTGCCCGGCTCTTTAAACTTTTCTTAAAGTATGAATTTTATATCAAAATTTACAAGATTAATATATATAGATATATATATATAGATATATACATTTTAGACTTTGTTAAGATATGAATGGTCATATAGAGTACTAACTAATTCTGAAAGAAAAAAGGCTTCAATTAGCTGCATATATATGTCTTTGTGTTCGAGTCTCTTATCAGTTTTCTGCAGGAAATCATGGCCAGGCCTAACATCAACTGAAGTCTCCAGGAAGAAGATGGGGCCCCACAACAACAACAATTCCACATGGACAATAATATCATAAAGCTGACAAATATCATCTACAGATCAGCTTTGAACTACAAAGTGCTCAGAGCCCATCTCTGAGTAATGAGAAAGTATAAAGCTTATCTGAAGTCCTGGCTGCAGTAGTACATGAAGGTGGACCATCTCAGTTAACCACCTCGGAATTATCCTCAGCGGTTTGTCGTCCAAAGTCGATCTTTGCATGGTATTTATCAGCTTAGTGGAGTTACCACAATCCAGGTAGAATTGTCGTGGATTTTGGAGACTTCGGAGATCGATGTTAGGAATGTTTATCGTTCACTGCAGAAAACTTAAACATATTAAATGTCATAAGCTGTAAAACTTAGGGAGGTTAAAGGACCATGATCATCTGGGATATCCAGGCTTAATTTCTAAATATCTGTTTCAGACTCAAGCCTGAAATCACATACAGGAATCTACATGAAGCCTAAGGTTAGGATTAGCACTTTATAATGTCATTAATACCAAAACAGAAATTTTAAATTTTGTGATCTTATAAAATTCTACTTCATTCCACAGGAACTATAGTTGTTTCCTGGTGAGGCAGAGACACGGTCCGCTAATGACTTGCATCTGAAGTAAGTGTCTTGTGTTCTCCTTTAAATTCCTCTGTCTGTGTCTGAATATCTCCATTATCTGTTTTAATAAGTTTTTCTAAGGCTTGTAACTTATCAGTCAAAATTGCATTACTTTCTTTAGTAATTATTTGTAGGGCTTGCATATTATCAGTACTAAGCTCTTCTAAGGCTTGTATCTTACAATTATTAAGTTTTTCTAAGGTTTGCATATTATCAGACAATTGTTTATTTATTCATTTATTTATTTAATAGCCTAGTATACCATTTAAAAGTTACCAAGTGTGTTACTGGACTGGACATTGTTAATATATATAATGGAGTTTTTATCTGAATCTGTCAAATGTTAATGGACTAGACATCATTAATGTAATCTTGACTGTGTATATTGTATATACTTACTGGATATAATTTTTCTTGTATTAGTTATAAGCTTTTTTAAATTTCAGGCAAAAAGAGAGGAAATGTGGTATTGTATTCCCCCAAATATTGTGCATGCTAATAAACTTATCTGGGGTCAGAGACAGAGCAGCCACAATATTAAACATAAAGGATAGGCAGTGGTAGCACACGTCTTTAATCCTAGTATTCCAGAGGCAGAAATCCATGTGTTCAAGGATACAGCTAAGCATGGTGACTCACGCCTTTAATCCCAGAAAGCAGCCTTTAATCCCAGGGAGTGATGTAGAAAGCAGAAAGATATATAAGGCGTGAGGACCAGAAACTAAAGGCATTTGGCTGGTTAAGCTTTTAGCTGGTTAAGAATTCAGGCTTTCGAGCAGCAGTTCAGCTGAGAGCCATTGGGATGAGGACACAGAAGCTTCCAGTCTGAGGAAAGAAGACCAGCTGAGAAGTTGGCCAGGTGAGGTTAGCTGTGGCTTGTTCTGTCTCTCGGATCATCCAGTGTTCACCTCAATAACTGGCTTCAGGTTTGATTTTATTAATAAGAACTTTTAAGATTCATGCTACACAAGTGTCTTACCAGTTATGAAGATGATCCTGGGAAGGTTGTGTTGTGAAGGTATTCAGATGTAGTGACAATGTTTGACCACCAGGTAGAGCAGGTGTGGCACCAAGGCAACTCAGGTTCAGCACCCTGGAGCCACATCAGACTCTGCTCCAGCACTTGTCCCCACCTGCCAAAGTTCATACCACGAGGAACCCCAGAGCCCGTCAATGAGCTTGCCACGCTGAGGGCACTGGAGGAGAGTTGTAACAGCATGGATGACTAAAGACTTTGTCCCCCTCACTGTCATAAAAAAATAAAGATTTTATACCTGTGGTCATATTTTATTTGTGCTGACAAATAAAGCTTGTCTGGAGATCAGAGTGTGGAGGAACCACTATTAACCATAGAAGCCAGGCAGTGGTGGCACATACCTTTAATCCCAGCACTTGGGATCTCATGCCTTTGATCCCAGTACTTGGGAGGCACATACCTTTAATCCCAGCACTAGGGAGGTGGAGACAGGATGAGCTGGCTGTGCCGACAGAGGAACAGGAACTCACTATTTTCAGACTCAGGAATTGGTGAGAAAAGAGGTAGCCGTGGCTTGCTCTTTTGTCTCTCTGATCTTTCAGCATTTACCCCAATATCTGGCTCCAGCTATTTATTATTAAGACCAAGTAGAATTCCCGCGACATCTGGTGTCCACCTTTTGGGGCATGAATTCACCAAAAAGCCCCTTGCCTGTTGTCGAGGTCCTTTCAAGGCCAGCATTAAAGCCCTCTGTCAGGGTTCAAAAACGGTGTTCCAACAAGCGAGGAAAATCTGAGGGATCTGAGGGTGAAGGAATGAATCTGCTCCCACCATATTCACTGCATGTCTCTTTATTCTTCTCGGTGCCACAAAGTTTCCAGTTTATATACACACACAAAGCAAAGGCTATTCCCTGGTAATGGCAAAGTTACAGAGCTAGAGTTTCTCTCAGGATTATAAAGCAAGTAGGTGCTGTCCCAAGTGACACTTTCAGCATTTTTATGGTTGCTGGGGGGCATGGCTAGAAGGGTGTGCTGGCTGTGCTAAGAGGCAGAAAGGCTGATTTAATAGGCTCTAAATTATAAGGACATCAGTGGAAGATACTACATTCCTAGGTGTGCTTAATTAAACATCGGGTAGTGATAGATAAAATGTGAAAGCCAAACAAGTAAGGGCGCGGCGGTCGGCAGTCTTTATCTGCCTCCGGCCGTGGCATCACTGAACAGCATCAGGGTTGCCATGGTGACTGGCATAACTAGGGAAGGAAACCGTGGAGTCTGGTTCATGCCAGCGTTTTCATGCCAGTTAGTGTGGCTAACTCAACGGGACTTCCGTAGATTTACAATTTTCATCTATCACCTAAGCGGTTAGGACAAGGAGGATTTATGGCATATAGTACAAGGTCCGGGGCCTGACGAATTCTGGCCACCCAAACCAAACAAACCAGGGTTTGTCTGTAAATGCCAGAAAAGGGAACTAACTACCTTACTCCTGCACTGGCTAAATAAGCAATGGCTTTCTCTCTTCTCTCTCAGGGTTAGGAAACAGGCAGTAAGTTTCCTAGGCAAATTTCTATATCCAATAAACCAAAGTGAGGATATGTGTAGTGCAGTGGGCCGTAAGAACACATTATAGAGAGTCAGCTGTATATTAAAGATATACCTAGAAAAGTCAAGGAATTTTTGTAGAGAGTGTAAGGATTCTGTCCTTAATTACGTCATCAGCCGGGGACGGCATCCCAGCCTAAAAAGCAGGTGGGCCCTCTATGCGTCCCTCTCTCCCTCTCTTTCCTTTCCTCTCCTTCCTTCCATCTGTCTTCTTCTCTCTCTCTCCCCTTTCCTTTCCTCCTCTCTCTCTCTGTCTCTCTGTCTCTCTCTCTCCCCACCCCCCAATAAAGCTCTAAAAAGGTAACCATGGCTCGTGACTCTCCTCCAGCACTCTCCTCTGTGGTGGCCAGCCAGGAGCATCGTGCCTTTTAACCAACATTGGTGCTGTGACACAGATACACCACCGAGCACCGAGGACCTGCTGTGACTGCTGCTGCCTGCCACCTCCTCCCCCATCCAGCGAGACTTTGAGACCTCGAGCGCGCACGCATCCCTCGCCTCTGCTGGACCCCCACACAGCTACCACTACTGATACCGCCATGATTCTTCGCCACAGTGAGTCCGCCGTTCTCGCGGCTGTAGTCTGAGCTATATTCTCTGCGACAGACACCCCGGGGGTTGTCCTCGGGCTGTGCTGACAATGGCAGACACATTTTCGCTCCTGATGAGG
The DNA here is from genome assembly GCF_007827085.1 of Peromyscus californicus insignis. Taxonomy (NCBI): domain Eukaryota; kingdom Metazoa; phylum Chordata; class Mammalia; order Rodentia; family Cricetidae; genus Peromyscus; species Peromyscus californicus. The sequence goes on along the minus strand of NW_026294617.1, from coordinate 68,672,190 downwards.
GTGTCAATGCTGTCTCAGGTCCAATGGTGGACCATCTGCAGTGCCCCCGCAGCCCTTCCCATCCCTTGATGAAGATGGCAAACTTGAGCTGATTCTTAGATCTCTCTTCACTCTCGGGGATGCCCGAGATTGGAGTCCCGGTTTGTTATTTTAATTTTTTTTTCTCTCAGCTACAGCCATGAGACAAAGGGGCGGATACGATACATTTACCACCTACATTGGCAGATGGGGCGGACACCAGTAAACCTGGCCACATAACAGCGTAAACCTGGCCGCATAACAGCATCGCGGGAAATTCTGCCAGCGAACAGGCAAATAAGAGTTACTTTATCCCCAAGCTTTTTACTAAAGTTCTAACTAAACCCTTCTCCTTCCCCACTTCTGCGTCTGCCATGTGCAACCTTTTCTGTCTGACTTCCCCCGGCAGTGGGCAGGCTCAAATGGACAGGCTTGGATGGTTTCTACGACTTGCCCTAACTCACCTTAACTCCACTCACTCATTCTCATGTGCATACAGACAGGGCCCTGAGCTTTGCCTTGTCCCTAATTCCAAAAAATAAATTCTCATGCACCACAAGCTTTTCTTTCTTTTTTTTTTTTTTCGAGACAGGGTTTCTCTGTGTAGCTTTGCGCCTTTTCCTGGAACTCGCTTGGTAGTCCAGGCTGCGGTGGTCCTACCTCTCCAAACCAGAGCTACCCCTGTGTTAAAGTCTTTATATAGAGTTCCTGTCCTGCCTTCTCATTGGTTGTAAACCCAACCACATGACCGCCTCCTCACGGCCTGTCTGTATAGACCTCCAGCTTTTCCATGATTGGCATTGAGATTAAAGGCATGTGTATCCAATAATGGCTGTATCCCTGAACACACAGAGACTTACCCAGCTCTGCCTACCAAGTGCTGGGATTACAAGTGTATGCCAACACTGCCCTGCTTTCCTATGGCTTGCTAATAGCTCTGACCCCCGGGCAACTTTATTTATTAACATACAAATAACATTTTAATACAAATAAAATATCACCATATTTCCCCTTTTCTATTTTAATAAAAAGGAAAAAAAAGAAAAAGCTTATAACTAATATAAGAAAAACTATATACAAAAGTACAATAACTATATACAATATATACAAGTAATAAATACCTAAACAATGTCTAGTTCATTTGTATTTGACAAATTCAGAGAAAATAATTCCATTATCTATCCTATTGTATCTAATTCACTTTCTATCCTAATTAATCTTCAACTATAACTAACTAATCTTCAACTCCCTCAGAGACCCAAGAAAGAAATAATATTAGCTAACAAAAAAATAAAAACAGGAAGTATATGCAAGCAACATACAAATAACATTTTAATACAAATAAAATATCACCATACACAACACCTGTCTACCTCAGAAGACTACCCCAAGAGCCAACCGACCTCCAATTGTCAGCTGGAAGCAGTTTTTGAGAGGAACGACGCTCCTATTCCATCTACCTGCTTTTTTATAATAAGTGAAAGTCTGGCATGTAAGGATTCTGTCCTTGATTACATCATCAGCCTGGGACGGAGTCTCAGCCTAAAAAGCAGGTGGGCCCTCTGTGCGTCCCTCTTTCCTTCCTGCTCCTTCCTTCTGTCTGTCTTCTTCTCTCTCTCTCTCTCTCCCCCACTTCCCTTTCCTCTCTCCCTCTCTCTCCCCCCCTTCCCTTTCCTCTCTCCCTCTCTCTCCTGCGCGGCCAGCCATGAGCACCACGCCGTTTATCAAGGAATATTTGTGGTATTCAGTTTTTTTTCTTCTTTTTTTGTTTTTCGAGACAAGGGTTTCTCTGTGTAGCTTTGGTGCCTTTCCAGGAACTCACTCTAGCCCAGGCTGGCCTCACACTCACAGAGATACACCTGCCTCTGCCTCCTGCATGCTGGGATTAAAGATGTGCGCCACCACTGCCTAGCGGTATTCAGTTTTTAATATATCAGCTGTCTTCTGCTATGAAATTCTCGTGTGCTCCTATACTACTAGGCCATATGGCAGACAGTTAAGCTTCTCAGATGTACTGCTGATCCATTAGGTAACACCCCTGCAGGGCCTAGGAGACAGGTGGGCTACAGACGCATAGCTTTGTTTCTTGTGCAAATGAAGCTCAGAACTTCCTTCCCCAGACAGGGAAAAGGGCATTCCAGAGCAAATGACTCAGAACAAAGGAGTTTTTGCATATCCAGTTAGAATGAAGGATGGGGCAAGATTCCTGGTCTGGGCAGAGCTGTGTGAGGAGGAGAGAAGGAGTTTCTGTACATGGTAAGACAGAGTTGTGTGGCTGGAGAGAAAGGAACAAGGTAGATCTTTTGTAGAGTGTGGCTCAGGCTGAGGAGTGAGGAGCAAGGAAAAGTTTTTTGTCGATTGTAGATGAATCAGGTCAGAAGAGGAGAAGAGGGAGGAAAGATGGAGGATGTAGGAACTGAAGACGAAGAAGAGATCGAAAGCATAGCTTACTAAAACTGTGAGGAGACAGAAAAAGAAGGGACAGAGAGGAGCTGAATGTGAGGACAGAACTGAAGCTGTGTAGATAGAATTTTGTCTTAGAGAAACAAGTAAACGGACAAAAAAGCTTGGTGTACATAGATTCTTTTCCTGACTCACCGTTCGTAGCTTCTCTTCTGGGCCCCTGGGAAGAATATTAAGGCTGATCCTTAATAATATTTGAGATTGTAGGGGATTAATAGCTTTTTAGGGTTAGAGCTGGGGGCCAGCTGAGGTTATAACTTTCCCAAGTCAGTTGCTTGAGCATTTAGGGCACTCACTCTTGTAATCAGGAAGGACCAGGAATCAAAGGAGCTTGGACGTCCCTTTATCTCCAAAGGTCCCAAATGTGATCTATTTGAAAGACTCCATTCCTGACCACATCTTGCCAAATGGGAGAAAATTGCAGGGATCTGTCTTCTAATGTTTGTCTTGGGGAACGGAGTGGAGATCAGGCTGTGGGAACTGAGGTTATTGGCTATGTGACTAAATTCTCTCACTGGAGGTCCCTCAGAGTGGGGAGAAGTCACCCAATATACCAGCACATGGGAGAAATTGTGCCCTGTAATTTATACACTGCTGGATCTTTTTTGGGACAAGTGAAAGATTTAGAACAAGCCCCCACGGTCAGGCATGTCTGCATATGTCTGGCGGACACTTCCACCTAGCTAGGTCCAGGTCCAGATAGCCATTTCCGGGTCAGGGCATCTCGCGTGACCAAGATCCATGTCCCACTAGCCACGTAAGCGCGCAACGTGGCCATGTGATCTACGCGCTTGCATGTAGTAGTGACGCTGATCTGTCCACGCCCAGCCTTTAAAATCAGGCGCCATGTTCCTGGTTCCTTCCTTCTTCTTCTCCACACACGTGTTTCCCGCAGGCCTGTTCACTCTCTGTCCCTTTAATAAAACTCTTGTTAGCAGATTCTGTCGTGTTTCGTGGCATTTCCTTGCAGGGTAAGCACACAGCGCAGCCAAAAAACAAACGAGTCCCCCTCAAAGAGGGGAGAGCTTATGGTCTCTCAAGAGATTCACTGTAAGAACAGCCATAATACAAAAGGCAATACTCCCTGCGTCTTGTGACTGGGTGTCTTCTGTCAGAATGCATCAGTTCTGGTGGGTTGACCTTCTGCTTTATCAGCTGAAATCTCACTTGTATAACCTTGCAGACTGCAGCACCCTGTGGCTTTGCAGACACCTGTGGCCGGAGTCACTATAGGCTGGCTAATGTTTTCCTTTCTTTTCCTCAAGCCTCTGAGCAAGTTGGGATTTTTCTGTTGCAGCCTATCTGCAGCAAATTCTATAGGCTTTGGGCTCCAAAAACTGCAGAAGTTAGCTGTTTTTGTACATTCCCCTGTGCCGACAGCTGGCTCTTTGGTTTCTTCTCTCTCGTTGTCTTGTGGCTTTCCGTAGACCTCCGCCTCTGGCTGCAGCCATACTAGGTGGCTGCTTTGAAAACAATTTGGGCTTCTACTGTTCTACTCAGAGCATTCAGTCTCATGTCTTCACCGACATCTGAATCACCATCATTGGCAGATTTAGTGAGACAATTAGGAATTCTTAAAGGGAGAAATTAGTCAAAAGAGAGTTTTTTTTCCCCACATTAAAAAATGGAAAACACTATTATAATGGTGGGAGTTAGGTTTCTGTATGATAATACATTGGATGATTTAAATATGGAACAATTAAATGAGGAGATAATTAATTTAGATGGGACTTATGTAATATAAATGGTTTTATAATTTTTGCTTTATTACTAAAAAAGTTGGTTAATGTGACTACTAAGATACAAGTTTTAGAAAAATTTATTAAAACAGATCATAGAAATATTCAGACCCAGACAGAGGAATCTAAAAGAGAACCAATCTCAGCATTACATCATAAGGTTAGAGAGGAACAGCCTAAGGCTTTCAAAAAACCAACTTTAATTTGTCCAGTCATCTTACAGGAATTGCCAAATGATAGATATCCTCAAGACTGTGTACAAGCTGAATGAATTCCAGTGGACATGTTAGATTTAAGGAGATTCAAGGAAATTATTGTCTCATATGACATGCATTCACCTTTTGTGAAGCAGATGTTAAACTCGTGGTCAACTTGTAATAGAATTATCCCTCAAAACTGGAGAGACTTGGTTACAGCAGTCTTGGAGTCCTCAATTACAGTGGGGGACCAGATGAAAGATGAGGCTAAGATCATTGAACAACAAAGTAGGGTTAGAAATATGGAAATCTTCCAAGACCACCTTCTTGGAGAGGAAGATTATGCTAATGTAGAAAGGCAATCTCTATATGATGACCACACTCTGGCTTTATACCATGTAGCAGCCTTGAATGCTTGGGACAGAATTGAAGAAGTAAGAAAGAAAATTGAGTCATATACTAAAGTTATACAGGGCTCAAAAGAAACTTTCAATGATTTCTTACAAAGATTGACTTCAGTGAATAGAATGATACCAAATTTAGAAGCTAGACAAATAATAATTGAATCTCTGGCTTTTGAAAATACTAATACACAATGCAAAAGGGTAATTAGACCATGGACCTGAGATATAGTCAATATTGAGTCTCATAACCTAGTTGATGCTTAAATAGGAGAGGTAATCTCCAGAGGTTTGAAGAAAAATCAAAATGTCAAATGTTTCAATTGTGGTAAACAAGATCTCCTAAAAAGGGATTGTAAACAAGGAATTCCTAGAAATGATGTTTTTTCTAAGACTAATCAACAGAATGCCCCTCCCTTCTGGATTATGCAGAAGCTGTGGCAAAGGCAGGCATTGACCTAAGGAATGTAAGGGACAGACAAGATAACTCTGCCATCAGGAAATGCCTTGGGGGGCTTTTTGCAGGCCCCCATGTCAAATTCGGATCAGTTGTTTCCTGTGATTGTGGAGGAAACACCTTCACAGAACAATTAAAGAAACTAATGCCTATTGTAAGAAACCAGACTGCTCTGGATGATAGAACAGCAATAGAAGAGAGAACAAAAAATTCAGGAGAAACTGTGAAGTGAATACTTTGACCAACTTCTATAAATGAACACAGACCAAAATTAAAAATATGAATAAATGATGTTGTCATTGAAGGTCTTGTAGACACAGGTGCGGATGTAATAATAATTGCACCAGCATTTTGGCATCCAAATTGGCCTCTTTAGGAGGTAAAATGTTCAGCTTTTAGGGACTGGAACATTATCTCAAATGAAACAGAGTGCAAGATAGGTCAAATGTATAGGGTCACAAGGATAAGGAATAAAATTAAAGCCATGTGTGGCTAACATACCCATGAATTTATAGGGACATGATTTGTTATAGCAATGGAATACCCAGATTAATATTCTTCCAATCTCAGAAACAAACTATAAACTAACATATGTTTCTAGGAAAAATATTAGAAGGTATTATAAAGAACAGTCACTAACCATTACGGTTGTACAAGAACGGGGTACAACAGCTGCTGATCTATCTTTCAAAGCCACCAATAGCTCTACCTTAAAAATGGCTAACAGATGAGCCTGTATGGGTTCAGCAATGGCCTTTAACAACAGAGAAACAGCAGGCCTTAGAACAGTTGGTACAAGAACAGTTAAATGCTCAGCATATTGAAGATTCAACTAGCCCTTGGAATTTTCCTGTATTTGTTATTAAAAAGACATCTGATAAAATGGAGAATGGTAACAGATCTAAGAGCTCTTAACAAGGTAATTCAGCCAGTGGGCTCTCTATAGTTTAGAATTCCTTTGCCTTCTCTATTACCTAAAAGATGGCCTTTTAAAGTTATTGATTTAAAAGACTGTTTTTTCTCAATAACCTTACAAGAAAAAGATAGAGCAAAATTTGACTTCATGGTGCCTACTTATAATAATTCTCAGCCTTTTAAAAGATATCACTGAAAGGTTCTCCCACAGGGAATGTTAAATAGCCCCACTCTGTGCCAATATTTTGTATGACAGTTGTTGGAAGTAATATGTAAGCAGTTTCCTCAATCTATAGTATATCATTACATGGATAACATCTTACTAGCAGATTCAAATGTAGATACTTTAGAAAAAAATGTTTGAAGAAGTAAAAAACATTTTTGCCTTGTTGGGAATTACAAATTTCTCCTGAAAAAATACAAAGAGAAGATTCTATTAATTATTTATAATATAAAATAGTTCTACAAAAATTAGACCAGAAAAGGTACAAATTAGGAGAGATCAATTAGGAACTTTTTTTTGGCTTTTCAAGACAGGGTTTCTCTGTGTAGCTTTGGAGCCTGTCCTGGAACTCACTTTGTAGACAACCTGGCCTCAAACTCACTGAGATCCACCTGCCTCTGCCTCCTAAGTGCTGGGATTAAAGGCCTGTGCCACCACTGCCTGGCTCAATTAGGGACTCTTAATGACTTTCAAAGATTGTTAGGAGACATTTCCAATCTGCAGCCCACTATTGGGGTTAAAAATGATGAGCTGAGTAATTTGTTCAAAACTTTAGAGGGTGACAAGGACTTAAATTGTTCAATACAATTATCGGCTGAAGCTGAGACAGAATTGGCTTTGGTGGAAAAGAAATTACAGGATGCAAACGAGGATCAATTGGATCCGAAGCTTGATTGCATTCTGGTTATTTTACCCTCTAAGCATTCACCTGTAGGAATTTTAATTCAGAGGGAAGATATCATATTGGAATGCATATTTCTACCAAATAAACAGAGTAAGAAATTAAAAACAAGTGTGGAAATGATTTCTGATTTGATTTTAAAAGGAAAATTGAGACTTTGTTAATTAGCAGGAATAGACCCAGCAAAAATTGAACCTTTAACTAATGATGAAATTGACAAGTTATGGGCAGAAAGTGAACCTTGGCAAAGAGCTTGTAGTAATTTTTTGGGAGAGATTAACAACAAATATTCCAAAAGCAATAGAATTCAATTTACAAAGAGAACTAACTAGATCCTGCCTCACATTATATGGGAATCACCAATATCTGGAACCCCTACATTTTATGCTCGTGCAATCAAATCAGGAAAGGCAGGTTACAAATCTGGGATTAAAGGCAAGTTAAAATTTAAGTAAGGTGGATCAAAGTCCTTATAATTCTGCCCCAAAGTCAGAATTATGTCTTTCTGTTGGTATTAATGGATTTTACGGAACCTCTTAACATAGTTACTGACTCTCAGTATGCAGAAAGAGTTGCTTTACACATTGAAACTGCTGAATTTATCCCCGATGAGTCAGAATTAACTTCATTATTTATTCAGATATAAGAAATAATCAGGAATAGGAATCATCCCTTATATATAAAACATACATCTGATCCTCTACGCATCTGACTGATCCTCTAGCACAAGGTAATGATGAAATTGATCAGTTATTGATAGAAAATGTGTTGGAGGCCTCAGAATTTCATAAAAAACATCATGTCAATAGTAAGGGTTTGAAAAAGGATTTTTCTATAACCTGCCAACAAGCCAAGGAAATTATAAGGAAATGTCCTAATTGTTCTTTATACAACCAAACTCTACTACCTGCAGGAAGTAACCCAAAGGTTACTCAAAGAATGAAATCTGGCAGATGGATGTGTTCATTATACAGAACTGGAAAATTAAAATATGTACACCACACCATTGATACCTATTCAGGATTTCAATGGACAACTGCTCTGAGTTCTGAAAAAGCTGATTCTGTAATCACATGTTTCCTAGAAGTTATGGCCATCGTGGGAATACCTGTACAAATTAAGACTGACGATGCTCCAGCATATATCTCTGGTAAAATAAACAGTTTTTTAGTAATTACAATATAAAGCATATTACATGTATACCACACAATCCTCCAGGCCAAGCAGTCATAGAAAGATCAAATTGAACTCTAAAGGATATGCTAAATAAACAGAAAGGAGACACTGGATAATAGAAAAAACTACAGAATTAAATCAACCTGTATACTTTAAAGATGTGCTGCCCTCTGACTGGAAACCAGGATATGTGTTACGTTGGAAACAAGGTTTTGCTTTTGTTTCCACAGGAGAAGAAAAGCTGTGGATAAAACCAAAATTGATAAAGGTCTAATTTGAACAACCAGCATGACCATCCAATTTAAACTAACTTATATGACTAAGAAATGCTTTTCATTTGCTCAAATATAACTTGTCAAAAGGGACACTCCTCAAAGTTAGGGTTGGGGAAGGGTTTTGTTTTTGTCTTTCAGGAGAATGAAGGCTAAGGAATCTGAAGAACATTGGACAAATGAGACATCTGAAGAAAAAGGACAAATCATCCAGATAAAAACATCCCAAGAAAAAGTAAATTTGCCTATTGGTATATCACATATCTAACAGGATAAAATTTTATAAATCTTCTTAAACGTTTGTTCACGCTGTTCTCTACCAACAGATAACACAAATGATCTTTATATAGTCTCAGTTCAACTAAAATTTAAAGCTGGCTTTGGAGTTAGAGCAGGGCTCTCTCCTTTTTTAAACCCAAGCATGCTTGTTAAAGGAAAATGCAAAATCTCTGTATGATGTCAGAAAAGCCACCTCTTATGGGACAGAAGAAAAACCAAAATTAAGGGAGTCTTCTATTGCTACTAATCTCATAATCCTTTGGTTTTATTTTTACTCTTTAAAATTTTTTTAAGGTATGAATTTTATATCAAAATTTATAAAATTAATATATATATATATATATATATACATATCTTAAACTTTTGTCATGATATTAATGGTCATATGGAGTACTAACTAATTCTAGATAAAAGGCTTCACCTAGCTTCCTGTACATGATTTTGGATTTGAGTCTCTATCAGCTTTCTGCAGGGAACCATGACCATACCTAATGTGACCTTTGAAGTCTCCAAAAGGATGATGGGGCCCCACAACGATTCCACACGGACAATGAAAATGACACCATTAAGCTGACAAACACTGCCTAAAGATCAACTTTGGACTAAAAATGGTTCAGGACAATTCTGAGATGGCTAGCTGAGATGATCCAGCCTCACAGACTACTCTAGCAAGGACTTGAGACAAGCCCTGCACTTTCCCATTATACAGAGATTGGACAACAAATGATACAGCTACCTCTCCCAGGACTTGACAATTAACCCACAATTTTTCTTTTCATTATCCTCTAAAGATGCCATCACCCCCAGAGCAGGAAGTAGTTTTAAGAACATGACACCCACATTCCCAAAAGGTAGGGTGGGTGGTTTTTATTCGTTCAATGCGTTATGGATAGTACCTTTTGTTTATAATAATTTCTTCTTCTTCTTCTTCTTCTTCTTCTTCTTCTTCTTCTTCTTCTTCTTCTTCTTCTTCTTCTTCTTCTTCTTCTTCTTTTTTTTTTCTGGAGCTGAGGACCAAACCCAGGGCCTTGTGCTTGCTAGGCAAGCGCTCTACCACTGAGCTAAATCCCCAACCCAGTTTTTCTTATATTAGTTATAACCTTCCTTTATTATTTTAGACAAAAAAGGGGAAATGTGGTGATACATTGCTTGTAATCTAAGAAATAAAAGTTTGCCTGAAGATCAGAGGACAGAGCTAGCCACAGAGTTAGTCATAGAGATAAGGCAGTGGTGGCACACACCTTTAATCCTAGCACTCAGGAGGCAGAGGCAGAGATCGGTCTGTATCTCTGTGAGTTCAAGGCCAACCTGGGTCACACAAGATTAATCCAGTCTAAAAGAGAAACAGCCAGGCAGTGGTGGCACACATCTTTAATTCTAGCACTTGAGATCTCACACCTTTAATCCCAGGACTAGGAAGGTTGAGATAGGAAGTGGTATGACTGGGCAGAGAAAGGAATATAAGGCAGGAGGAGACAGGAACTCAGGTCTTTTCAGGCTCTTGCAGGCTGAGGAATTGGTTAGTTAAGAGGTGGCTTGCTCTGCTTCTCTAAGCTTTCAACTTTCACCTACTATCTGGCTCTGGGTTTTTATTATAATACCATTTAGGATTCATGCAACAACGTAGTCATGGCCCTCTCTGTATCTGTGTGCCTATCAGGGAGTCTACCTCCTAGTCTCTCAGTATGAGATAGTAATCTCAATTTATTCTTTTGCATTTGGAAATTCAGTGTGTTGACAACTACTCTCTCCTTGCACAGACTTGGCATCTTGACAGAGTTAATTGGCTATTACTAGTAGTTAGTTTGTTTTTCTCTTTTTTTTCAAAATAGGCATTCTCTGTCTAGCTCTGGCTCTTCTGGAACTCACTCTGTAGACCAGGCTGGCCTTGAACTCTGCCTGCCTCTACCTCCCTGAGTGCTGGGATTAAAGGTATGCACCACTACTGCTGAGCAGGAGTTTGTTTCTTTTCTTTCTTTTTTTTTTTTTTTTTTTTTTTTGGTTTTTCGAGACAGGGTTTCTCTGTGTAGCTTTGCGCCTTTCCTGGAACTCACTTGGTAGCCCAGGCTGGAATCGAACTCACAGAGATCCGCCTGGCTCTGCCTCCTGAGTGCTGGGATTAAAGGCATGCGCCACCACCGCCCGGCCAGCTGTGCTTTCTTGATCTTCTCTTATTCATCATTCCTTCTCGCCTCCTCTCTTGGCCAGCTCTAGTCTGCTGGCCATGTTCAAGCTACTGTTTTCTCTCTCTGCTCTGGAGTCTTCCAAATTGCCTCTGGCTGTTCTCTCTCATATATACAATAAAAACCTCCCCACCAACCAAACATGGAGTGGTCATGTCCTGTTTATACAATTACCGCTTACTTTAATTGCTTTCATTTGCAGTATGTGAAGAAATGGAGAATTAGCAATCTCTAATTTTGCTGTCTTTTGAGATTATGTAGGGTCCACATAAATTCCTCGTTCACTTTTCAATTGTTTTCAACATTTTTTGCTCAGACTTTTAAAGTTGAGACTGCTTGTCTTTGTAGATGGATCTGTGTTGCGGACATCTACCTTAACAATATCGTCTTTTGTAGGTCCTGAGGTTGGCAGTGAGTGATTTTTCCCAATGAACCTTCTTGCTGGGCCAGATCAAGCCAAAAAAAAAAAAAAAATTTTCAAGGTACAAATCCTTCACTGTTTTTATACGACTTATTCCTAGTTATTTTATTAGTCTATTATTTTGGATGCTACTGTTATTATTTAGCTGCTACTATAATTGTTTTATTCATTTTTGGTATTGTTTGTTGAAGGTTTCTAATCAACTGATTTTTGCATATAATTTACCAGTTGTGCCTGCTTCCTTGTGGATTGTGTCTGTGGAAGCAGAAAACTACAGTTAGAAATATTAAACATGCCTTTTCTATCAAATACTGTAAAATTTGTATTTAGGACAAGGAATTCAAATCTTTTTAACACTTCCCTCCCCCCAGCAAAGCAAAACAAAAAAACAAATACTGTTTGCTTACGTCTGTTTATGCAGTAAAGCCCTGCTGGGGTCCAGGAATTTGATGGCCCTTGAAGATATATAGATAATCCTGCTGAGCAGTGCATATAATCCTGTTGAGCGGGTTGTGGTTCCCTGCCAAACGTCTAACCCAATGGTTTCAAACGTGGTTTCAAGCCCGAAGTCTAGACCAATAGTTTCGAAAACATCACCTTGCCCCACATCCCTTCTACCCAATCCCAAATTGCCAATTCCCAGCTTGTGGTTTTCCCCTATAAAAACTCTCTACACCTGGGCTCGTGACCGCTGCCACATTTCCTTCCACCTGCCATGCGGGGGCCCAGGTTGAACCTGAATAAAAGGACCCATCAGAAACTGGCTCCTTGGTGGTCTCTGGGGGTTTTGAGAAACGGGTACAACAACAGAGTCTTCAGAGTAGCCCTGACCGGCTCCATCTTGCAGTCCTGTTGCCGGTCTTCCGAGAGCTGGAAAATGAGCCGACACACCCCAGCTAGCAGCAGAGGCGCTGGAAATAGGAAGCTGCAAGGCTGGTTATTCCGGGGTCTCACTAACAACGTCAACCAGAAACACTGGAAGAGCGACACCGCCGGGAACCACGTGGAAGAACTCCCACACGATTGGTCCCGTCGTACTGTCTCCTAACACCACCCACCCGCTGGTGGACTGATGGCCCGCGCGCCGCACATTCATTGGTCAGCCGTCACAAGGCCTATGCTCACGCGAGGTCATTCAGCCAATCAGCGAACTCGGTTGTGGCCAGCCGGCCGCACACGCCCGCGTCTTCCGCGGTCTGGTTCGCAGCATGCCGGGAGTTGTAGTCTTAGATTTCGGCTCTACCTACTGAGCTGAGGGACTGGGAACTACAAGCCCCAGAGTGCCGAACGCGCCGCGCTCTCGCTTTTAGGTGTTAGCCGCAAACACCTTGGACCCCGGGAGAACTCGCGTTGCGGAACAGGTGAGAGCGATGGCTGGGGCTGGAGCGAGGCTTGCTTCTGCCTCAGCTCTAGTGAAGCTCCGAGGCGCCGCAGGGCCAGCCTGTGTAGGAGTTACCGGTTTGGGGGTCGGTGGGCCGGGCCGAGCGGCTCTCTTGTGCTTTCGTCCGTTTCTAAACTCCGCGCTGGGGTGTTCAAGTCCTCCGTAAGCGCGGCGGCGGGTTACTCCTGCCGAGCCCTCCCACGCCCACCTGTTGCCGGGAGACCCGCAGCAGTTAGGACCAGGGCCTGTGGGAGGCTCGGACAGCCTGCCCCTGTACTCCAGATCACGAGCCGTCACCACACTCGCCTCCAGTCCCCTTCTCAGGCGTAGCTCAGCGCCTGAGCCTTCGCCTCCTTCCCCTCCACACGGACCCCCTCGGTTCGAGTTCCGGCTCTGCGTCGGCTCAGCTGCCCTACCTCTAGAACTTTAGTGTGGCTTCTCCGTTGCTAGTGTGACTTAAGGACCTCCCATCCCCTAATTCTCTGTACCGCCTCCCCAACCTTGTGAATGCAGCCTTGGAAGTAGAAATCGTTCAGTTTTAGCCATTTCGGTTTAAGTGACCATCTGTTGGCTCTTAGACACCCCGACATACATACATTTTTATTTCCTGTGTGCTCTTTTCGTAATTCTGAATTCAAGCTGGAAGAGGGTGGGGCATTCTGATGCAGGAGGTACAAAGCTTGGTTTGAGGGAGGTACCAGAGAGTTAACTGCTACCAAGCATCTGCCTTCGGTGCTTGCTCCTGCAGGGAGTGCTTGGTGTTCCCCCCACCCCCATGCCCACCCACGATGCCCCTGTCCCGCTGGCTGAGATCTGCAGGGGTCTTTCTGCCGCCGGCCCCCTGCTGGGCACCCCGGGAGAGGTGGCTTGGTTCCCTACAACGACCCTCCCTGGCATATGGGTGTCCAGTCCTGGGGGCCTGGCTCAGTGCCCGCTGGTGGTGCCAAGTGTGGACAGAGGAGCGTCGGTGAGTGTGGCCATTGGAGTGTGGGGCCTCGGGGAGGGAAGCGCCGGAGAAGACCTCTCATTTGTGTGTGGTTTTTTTCCTCAGAGCGTTTTGCTCCTCTCTCACAATGAATGGGAACCAGAAATTGGATGCTCGTAACCAAGAAAGGCAGGATTTCATCCAGCACTTCTCCCAAATCGTCAAGGTGCTGACTGAGGATGAACTAGGCCACCCAGAGACAGGCGATGCCATTACCCGGCTCAAGGAGGTGAGGGATTCAGGATTGAAGAAGCCAGTGGAGGTGTGGATTTTGCATGGCTTTTGTTAAGAGTGGAGGTAACAGCTCTTGGCCGAGTCTCTTCTGGAGTAGGTAGGCCCCTGGCACAGCTCAGCCCACCTCCCTGACTTTTGGCTCTGCAGGTATACTGTCCAAATAGCTTTGCATGGGGGTAGAGCCTTGGACCTGGCGAAGTTTTGTTTTGGGGCCCTGAAATTTTTTTTAAAGATTTATTTATTTATTATATATACAATGTTATGTTCTCATGTATCCCCACAGGCCAGAAGAGGGAGCCAGATCTCATTACAGATGGTTGTGAGCCACCATGTGGGTGCTGGGAATTGAACTCAGGACCTCTGGAAGAACAGCCAGTGTTCTTAACCTCTGAGCCATCTCTCCAGCCCAGGGCCCTGAAATTTTAAGATAGGGTCTTAGTTTGATGAGATACTTAAGAGGCTGTTGCCCTGAGGCCTGAGGGAGATGATTGTAGCATCACAAAGCTCTGTTCTTAGGAAAGGAACTGTTGCTGGCATCCTTGAGTTGCCTGCTTCCCTCTCTTCTCCTGTATTTATTCATTTTTTTTAAGGCAGTTTCATTATTTAGCCTACATGGCCTCGCACTCACATCCCCCTGCCTGTGTGCTGTATTGATTACAGTGCCACCGTGCCTAGAACTGGAATTCTTTTTATAAATGTTGTTTCCGACCCATCTCTGAGGAAGAAACCAAGGAGGGGTGTTTTCTTTGTTTCTGCTGTGGGTATTAAGGAGATGTCTCTTTAGTTAGTTACTTCTACATGGTGGAAGGCACAGTAGGACACCCCAGTGCGAGGACATGCCATTGGAGGGTTAGAAATAGCTCTGATCTTGCTGTCCCTTCATGCCCTCCTTTGGCCTAATTTGGTCAGATGGAGAGGCCATTTTGTTTGTTTGTTTGTTTGTTTTTCTGTAGCCAAGGCTGGCTAGAGCTCAAACTCATAAGCCTACCTGCATCCGCCTTCTGAGTATTGAGAGTATAGGAGTTAGCCTCCCCTCCCTACTGGGGCCCGTGTCTTCAGTGCAGGCTGGAGAGGTACTCTGAGTCCTGGGCTTACGGGAAGACTTGAGTGTGCGTTATGGAGCAGGTACTTGGGTCCTGGAAATGGTGCCATATGCCATCGGACTTTGGACAAGAAATGAAGAGAGGAGGGATTCAGGGTCTCTCCAAGGGGGAGCTGGGAGGAAGAGAGGGAGAAGGAAAGGAACAACCTCTCCTGTGTTGGCTCTCATGATGGCTCTCATCCTGCCTGCCTCAGGTCCTGGAGTACAATGCCGTGGGAGGCAAGTACAATCGGGGTCTGACTGTGCTCCAAGCATTCCGGGAGCTGGTGGAGCCGAGGAAACAGGACGCCGAGAGTCTTCAGCGGGCCCTGACGGTGGGCTGGTGTGTAGAACTGGTAAGAAGGGTGGAGGGAGGCAGAGGGCTCCCAGAGTTGGGGTTTCTTGAAAAGGATCCTAAGCCTGTTTCTTGCTTGTGTTTATGTCTCTGTGTCTCTTATATTCTGCAGTCACATTTAGACAATGTGAATCACTTCAGGCACAGAGAACTGTCAGAAATTTTTCACTTAAATCTCGCTAGTGTGCTGGTGTACACCTTTAATCCCAGCAGAGGCAGGCAGATCTGAGTTCAAGGCCAGCCCGGTCTACAGAGTGAGTCCTAGGACAGCCAGGGCTTCACAGAGAAACCCTGTGTTCGAGGGGGAGGGGGGCCTTTAAGGCTGGTGAGGTGGCTCAGCTGGTAAGTGTGTGTCTGCTGTACAAGCAGAAGACCCACTTGGTTGGATCCCAGCACCCCCGTGAAAAGCCAGCTGTGGCTGTGAACACACAATCCCAGCGCCATGGCAGGCGGAGTCAGGAGGCTGGCTGGGGCTTCCAGGCTCAGTGAGAGAGAAAAAGGGTGCAGTGACAGACAGGACACCTGACATCTTCCTCTGGCTTCCACTCCCATATGCTGAAGCACACACAAATCAGGTGTGATGGCACACACCTGTAATGCTAGTGCTGGGTGCAGAGAGAGGCAGATCCCTAGAATTTCCTGGCAAGACAGCCAATCAGTGAGGTCTGAGCTCAGTGAAGGAGGGTTCATCTCAAAATAAATAAATAAATAAATAAATAAATAAGGTGGAGAATGTGCAGGACACCTGGTTGTCTCCATGTGTGTGCATAGTACAAGCATCCACATAAACACATACAACACAGATACACACACAAACCGGATTTCCAGGGCATAGAACAGTGGCTCGGTCAACTAAGTGCCTGCTGGGCAAGCCTGAACAATTCTTCACTGGCCACATACAGCAGTGTACATCTGTAATACTCTGCTCGGGTGTAGAGACACACAAGTCCCTGGAGGTTGTTGGCTGGCTAGTCTGGCACAGTTTCAGTGATAGACCCTGTCTCAAAGAATAAGGTGGAGGGGCTGGAGTGATGGATTAGTGGTTAAGAGCACTGGCTGCTCTTACAGGGGACCTGGGTTCAATTTTAGTACCTACATGGTGCCTTCCAACTATCTATAACTCCAGACCTCGGGGATCTGACACCCTCTGGTAGCTTTCTTATGCACCAGACATGCACGTGATACACAGACATACATGCAGACAAAACACCAGTATGAATAAAATAGCGCTTGCTTCATGAGCACATATATTAAAATTGGAACAATACAGAGAAGATTAGCATGGCCCCTGTGCAAGAATGATACGCAAATTCATGAAGCATTCCCTACTTTTTCCTAACTTTGACATTTTTATCAATGTGTGAAAAAATACATAGATTGTTATAAAAACAAAGCTATATATATATACATATGTATATTTAAAAATGAGGAAGATGTACAATGTTAACCTCTGACCTCCACATGAATGCACATGTATGTATTTATTTGAACAAACATATACACCATACACACACACATGCACAAACTTACACAAATACACTTGTACTACATATATACATATACATGCAGACACATAAGCATGTACATACCGTAGAACACATGCACACATGTAACAACACACATGCACACTTATGAACATACACACTGTATTCACACAATCCAGAGTTTTGACATGTTCACTTATCGGAACGATTTGCTGGAGCCAAGTGAAGGCTGCTTCCCTGAGGTAGGATCCTTACTCCCACGGATCGCTAGCTCTGATTTGCTTCAGTTCCATTTTGTCTTATGTGGTTAGCTTTCCTGGCTCTGGAATGTCTGTGGCTTGTTTTTGTTTTCTTTTCTCCAGGTGGGTAGGGGTTCAAAGTTGGTGATGAAGCCCAGGGCCTTGTCTGTGGTGACCACACTCATCCCTGAACTGCATCCCTGAACTGCATCCCTGGCCCTTTGTTTTTGTTTTTTGAGACAGGGTCTCACTGTGTAGCTCATGCTAGCCTCATACTCAAGATACTCTGCTTTAGCCCTCCACGTGTTGGGATTACAGGTGTGTGCCGTCATGCCTGGCTCACACTTTTATTGAAGTGGTCGATTAAATAGACCAGTTTGTGGAGTTTGAATGATGTATTGATAGACTTCTGGATTTTTGTTTGTTTGGTTGGTTTTTTGAGACAAGGTTTCTCCGTGTAGCCCTGACTGTCCTAGAACTCACTCTGTAGACCAGGCTGGCCTCAAACTCAGAGATCCTCCTGCCTCTGCCTCCCGAGTGCTGGGACTAAAGGTGTGTGCCACCATCACCTCGCAGCCACCAGCACTCCGGGCCTACTGGTAAACTTCTGAAAATAAGGGACTGGCAGGGTGGCTGAAGACCTGAGTTTGATCCCTGGAAGCCATGAAGAAGAAAGTCAGCGTCTCCCAAGTGTCCTCTGACCCCACTGCATGCTGTGCAGTGTCCATCTGACTCAGATACATCCCCTGCCCCTCACAGTGAACGAGGGTGATGAGATAGATGATGCAGTGTGTAAATCACTTACTGAATAAGCCAGCCAAGTGAGCGCCATCCCCGGAACCTCTGTATGGATGGAAAGAGAAAACCAACCCTTGACATTCTCCTCCGACATCTACATGTGTGTTGTGGGGTACACATGCCCCCCCCACAATAATAATAGAAAAAAGTTTGTAAAAAAAAAAAAAGCAAGAAAAAAAATATATCATTTTGGGGTGGGGAGGGCAGGTTAAAAAAGTAGTAAAACCCTTTCCTGCCATGTGTGAGCCCTGGGTCCCATCCTCAGCATTTTTAACACAACACAGCAAAACCAAATAATCCAATAACAAAAATTTGCTATGTCTTGAAAAGATGCTTAACAAATCCATATTCTGTTAGTAAGAAGTTGCTGTTATTGCACACTCGTGTGAGTTCAGTATCGAGGAGGTTAGTTGAGATCTTGAGATAGAGTCTACCTTGGCCTGCATAATGAGGCGCTGTCTCAAGAAGACAAAACCAAAAGCATCATGGGGGTTGAGTGTTCTACTCTTCCATATCCTTAACAGAGCTCTTGGGAAGCCCCACTCTGAGGTCAGTGCTAGGCTCTGGGGACATCTAGAGGGACCGACTGCACATCCTGTACTTGAAATGAGCCCTTTGCAGACACTGAGGAGTGTCTAAAGGCCGGGGAAGCAGCTGCCTTGGTGGAGTGCTGCTGCATATGCATGAAGTGCTGGGTTCAGTCCCCAGCAGAGTATAAAACCAGGCAAGGAGGCAGACACACATGATCTTAGCACCTGGGAAGTGGAGGTAAAGGCAGAAGGTCAAGGTCTTTCTTGGCCATGTGAGGGGTGTGACTGTCTAAAGAAGAGTCATTTGTTTAGCCCGTAGTCCACCGCCAAGGTGGTGCTGTTGGCATGTTCCTGGAAGTGTGACTCTCAGGTCTTAGGAGGGACCCTTCGGACCCTGCCTGACACTCCATCCCTAGCCTCTCCTCTCAGAAGAGAGTGGAAGTGAAAGCGTGGGGCTGTTGGAGGATGCCCTGCCCAGAGTCACAGAGCTGCTTCCCAGTAGATTTTCTGAAAACTTTAATAACAATTTTATTTTGTATGATTTTATATGTGTGAGTGTTTTGCCTGTGTATGTGTACCAGGTGTGTGCAGTGCCCACAGAGGCCAGGAGAGGGCGTTGGATCCCCGGGAACTAGAGTTACAGGTGGTTGTGAACTGTCGTGTGGGTGCTGGGAATCGAAACTGCAAGAGCAACCACTGAGCCATCTCTTGAGCCAATTTTGTTTTGTTTTTTTAAATAAAAATCACTGTCTTAGATTTCTATTGAAGTGATAAACACCATGATCAAAAGCTGCTTAGGGAGGAAAGACGTTATTTCATTGTACACTTGCAGACGACAGTCCAGCACTGAGAAGTCGGGATGGCAGTGATGCCATGAAGGTGTACTGCTGCTTGTTCTCCGGCCTTGCTTAGCCTGCCCTCTTTGTCTTCCTTCCTTCCTTCCTCCTCCTTCTTTCTTTCTTTCCTTCCTTCCTTCCTTCCTTCCTTCCTTCCTTCTTTCTTTCTTTCTTTCTTTCTTTCTTTCTTTCTTTCTCTCTCTCTCTCTCTCTCTCTCTCTCTCTCTCTCTCCCTCTCCCTCCCTCCCGCCCTCCCTCCCTCCCTCCCTCCCTCCCTCCCTCCCTCCCTTCCTTCCTTCCTTCCTGTTTTGTTTTTCTTTTTCCCCCTGAGACAGGGTTTCTCTGTGTGGCCCTACCTGTCCTGGATCTTGCTCTGTAGACCAGGCTGGCCTCGAACTCACAGAGATCCACCTGCCTCTGCCTCCCAAGTGCTGGGATTAAAGGCGTGCGCCAGCACCGCCCGGCCAAAGTACATTTAGTCCAACATCGAGAGTCTCCACAGTCTTTTTTTTTTTTTTTTTTTTTTTTTTTTAGCTGAGTATCGAACCCAGGGCCTTGTGCTTGCTAGGCAAGCGCTCTACCACTGAGCTAAATCCCCAACCTGCCTGCTCTCTTATACACCCCAGGAAAACCTTGCCCGGGGTGGCACCACCCACAGTGAAATTGCCTCAGTCTTCCCCACAGGGCAATCTGGGGACAGTTTTCAGTTGAGGTTCCCTCTTCCCAAAATGACTGTAGCTTGTGTCAGGTTGGCCTAAAACTAGCCAACACAACCACTCACTGGAACAAAAATTCATTGACGTTTTGCACTGCATGAAGGTGTTTCATATTCTTCCTGCTACCAGGGCTGTCCTAGAGCTGATTAGACATGGCAGAGTTCCCCTGTAGTCCATTAGCATGTGGACTCCGAGAGGAGGTCCCGGAACTCCTGGGGTCCCTACCCCAGCCTTCCCACCCAGTGCCCAGCAGTGGCCAAGCAGCAGCTGTACTTGGAGAGGCTCCCAGGGAGCCCGGGGGCCTCACTGCACTCTCCCTTCTAGCTCCAGGCTTTTTTCCTTGTGTCAGATGACATCATGGATTCTTCCCTCACCCGCCGTGGACAGATCTGCTGGTATCAGAAGGTAACTAACGGAGATGGGAAGGTAGCAATGACGTGGGGAGGCCACAGGGAGGTGGGTGGGTGTCTGCTGGGATGGCTGAACCTGGCTAGAGTAACTTGTCACTCTGTTCCTCACAGCCAGGCATAGGCTTGGATGCCATCAACGATGCTCTGCTTCTGGAAGCCTGCATCTACCGCCTGCTGAAGTCCTACTGCAGGGAGCAGCCCTACTACCTCAACCTGCTGGAGCTCTTCCTGCAGGTGCCCTGCGGCTGGAGCGGGGCCCACAGGCCCTGCCCTCAGCCCCGCCTCTGGGCAGTGCTCATCTGCTCTGCTGGGGTTGCCGGGGAAGGGTGTGGTGTGGCCTGGAGGTTTGCTCTCTTCCGCTGCTGACTGCTTAGTTGTCAGCTGCTTGGGATGTGAGGCCCGGGATGCCAGCGTTCCCCATTTCTGGAGGGAGCCTGCCTTAGAGACCGTCCGTTACGCTTCCTTTATAGAGTTCCTATCAGACGGAGATTGGGCAGACTCTCGACCTCATCACAGCCCCCCAGGGCCAGGTGGATCTTGGTAGATACACTGAAAAGAGGTAAGGGCCAGTGGCAGCCATGTCTGCATGGTGAGGGACTCAGGATGGGCCTTGCCCTTATGAATGCATCTTCTCCCCGACTCAGGTACAAATCCATTGTCAAGTACAAGACAGCGTTCTATTCTTTCTACCTGCCTGTCGCGGCTGCCATGTACATGGTAAGTCAGTGTCGCCCTCGCTGTTGTCCCGTGGGCTTTGGGACAGGAAGGCACAGAGTGGATGACTGGGACAATCCTGTACATTCATTTATGACTGGCCTCACGCAAGCCACTCAGCCCTCTGATGGGGGCTGAGATAGGCGCGGAGCGTGAGCCGGGGTGAGGCCTGCAGGTGCTGCAGCTCATGGAGGAGCAGAGGAAAAGTGAAGCAGGAGACCAGGCTGGGGTAGTTGGGTTCGTGGTCCATCCTGACCTTGCTCTTAAGTTTTCTTTTCATCTTGGAAGGAGTTGGAGGTGGCCAAAAAATTTGAAAGTGGACCTGTAATGGCTGTAACTAAGGGTGGATGGTGTGAGGGCCCTCACTGGATTCATTTGTCAGGAGTCCAGGAAGTCCTAACTGATGAGAAGGACTAGAGGTTGGACCGTAGGAAGCAAAGCCCAGGGGAAGCGTTGGGAGGACAGGGTGCCTGTAGCCCCTGCTGCTGCCTCACCTGTTTCCCCGCAGGCAGGCATCGATGGGGAGAAGGAACACGCCAATGCCATGAAGATCCTGTTGGAGATGGGCGAGTTCTTTCAGATCCAGGTAGGAAGGTCTGCCAGCCCCAGAGCATGTGTTTCCTCGCCCCTGCCTGGAGGCCTCTTCACCTCTCCTTTTCTACCTGCTGCTGCCTAGGATGACTACCTTGACCTCTATGGTGACCCCAGCGTGACTGGAAAGATCGGCACCGACATCCAGGACAACAAATGCAGCTGGCTGGTGGTTCAGTGTCTGCAGCGGGCCACTCCGCAACAGCGCCAGATCCTAGAGGTGCCCAAGAGGGGCTGCAGGGGTCGGGCCCTTTGCTGAGGGGCTCAGATGTGGTTGTGCGTCCAGGATACACTTGGCAGCCTCAGTGCAGTTTGGTGTCTGTGCTGAAGGCTGCTAGTGGCAGAGCCAGGGAGGATTCTAGACACTCTTGCCAGACAACATGAGTGCGTGCCTATTAACTCTCTTCAGTGCCAAGGCTGAGGAACCATAGGACAGAGATAATCCTGAGCCAATACCTCAGCACTGGGGTGCTGGAGGCAGTGCTTGACTGATACCATGGATCCCTACAGAAAGCTTTGAGGCAGGGGAGCTACAAGTGGCACTCAAGTCTGAGGCAGAGCTGAGTGGCAGTGGTGGCGCACGCCTTTAATCCCAGCACTTGGGAGGCAGAGGCAGGCGGGTCTGCAGAGTGAGTTCTAGGGTAGGCTCCAAAAGCTACACAGAGAAACCCTGTCTCGAACCCCCCCCAAAAAAAAGTCTGAGGCAGGCGGTCCTACATAATGAGGTCCTGTCTAAAACAACGAAATGGAGTGGGTGGCTTTCCCAATGTTCTGGAATGTATGAATGGATTCTGAGTTCCTTTGAACTTAGCCGAGTAAAGCGGTTTTCCTGCTTCCAGGAGAATTATGGGCAGAAGGACCCAGAGAAAGTGGCCCGGGTGAAAGCACTGTATGAGGCGCTGGATCTGCCCGCTCTGTTCTTCAAGTATGAGGAGGACAGTTACAGCCGCCTCAAGAGCCTCATAGAACAGTACTCTGCGCCCCTGCCCCCATCCATCTTCTTGGAACTAGCAGAAAAGATCTACAAGCGGAGAAAGTGACCGAGATTGCAGAGGCTTGAAGGGAGGGGTCTCAATAAATTATTGTACAACACCCTGTGGGTTTATGCTTGTGTCAATCAGGAGTCCGGCTTTGTTGTCTAGAATGGAGGGGTGGGCGGTGGCAGCTTGGAAGTCAGGTTGGCATCAGCGTTCACGGATCCCAAAGCTGCAGCACTCTAGATGGGTGATGCAGGCATCGCGTCAAGCTGTGGCGTGGGGGTTGGGGGCGGGCCTGAGCTAGGCCACGCCCGTGCACGAAGGGGTGCGGCTGCGCAGCGCAGCCACGGTGGGTTTTGCCGGCGCCCCTCCCCTCTGCTCTGTTCCTTGCTGGGCGGGGATGCAGAAGAACCCAAGGCCGGGTCTATTGCAGGAGGAACCTCGGGTGAGGAGGGCTCGGTCTATGGGTGTGGATGGATGGACAAATGGATGGATGGGGACATGGGAGGGGAAGGGTGGTGCCTGGAAGATGGAGACAAACAGAGCGAATGGACAGACCTTGTCGCGAGCTGGTGAGGGCACACAGGCTGCAGGCTTGAGCTGGACCGGGGCAGATGCAGACTGACGAGCTGAATGCTTTCTCCTCCTCAGCCCAGACCCCTCCTGTGTTAACCAAGTCCTTCGCCTTGTCCCCCACCATTCACCTGACTAGAGCATCCGGGCGGGGTCTCCTTCCTGCGGGGGAGGGGGTACACTGGAGGGCAGGGCTTGATTTGAAAGGATTGGGGTCTATTCCGGGCCCTACTCTTTTTCAAGCTCCGCACCCCCAGGAAGATCAGCGCGGAACCGCATTCTCTGACCCTCCTTTCTCAGTTCCCTGGAGGTTATGTTCGACTCCACCAGCAAATACTGCAGTGGAAACTAATGGCCTGTTCCTGGTGATTTGAATCTCATTTAAATATCTCCCAAGGCAGCTAGATTCTTCCCAGGTCTGCCCTAGTCCTCAGTGACCTCCGGTGCCCTTACCCGCAATCTCAGTATCTGGGTTTCAACCACCCTTGTCTTCCAGGTCTGCATCTGAATTGCCAGGTAGGTGAATGTGAGAGGCTGGATCCTCTTGGTTCTCTGGAAGCCATCCTGCGTCCTCAACACCATGCTGTCCCCTCAGCGGGCTCTACTCTGCAACCTCAATCACATCCACCTCCAGCATGTCTCCCTGGGCCTGCACTTGTCCCGCCGTCCTGAACTACGGGAGGGGCCTCTGAGCACACCCCCCGCCCCCAGGAGACACAGGGGGCAAAGAAAGCAGGGGGCCCTGCAGCGGGACTCTGGTGGATGCCAACTCCAACAGTCCAGCTGTGCCCTGCCGATGCTGCCAGGAGCACGCGCCCAGCATAGAAAACCAGCAGGACCCTGCCCAGGAGGAGGAAGAGGCCGCCTCGCCTTCAGATCCGGGATGCTCCTCCTCTCTCAGCTCCTGCTCAGATCTTAGCCCTGATGAGTCCCCTGTGTCAGTCTACTCTCGCGACCTGCCTGGCAATGAGGATGCCCACCCTCAGTCCAGCACCTTCCCCGTGGAGCCGGGCTCTCCTCTGGCTTCAGCGGGCCCTGGCACCTGCTCTCCGGACAGCTTCTGCTGCTCTCCGGATTCTTGCTCCGGAGTATCTTCCCCACCCGGACCTGGACTGGACTCCAACTGCAACGCCCTGACCACCTGCCAGGACCTACCTTCCCCAGGCTTGGAGGAAGAGGAAGACAGTGGGGAACAGGATCTCGCTACCTCTGAGCTCTCAGAGACCGAAGATGGGAGAATCGACTCAGGGAAAGCAGAGCCCAGCTGGAAAATTAACCCCATTTGGAAAATTGACACAGAAAAAACTGAAGCTGGATGGAAAGCCGTCGAGAACAGTGACTCTGGTTGGAAAATCGATGAAAATACAAACTCGAGCTTGAAAACAGAATCTGGGAAATTGGCTTCTTGTTTGAACACCAGTTCTGGTTCGAAAATAGATGCAGGGAAAATTGATGGGGGATGGAGAGGTGACGTCAGCCAGGAGCCGGTGCCCCATCGGACAATCACGTCCTTCCATGAGCTGGCCCAGAAGCGAAAGCGGGGTCCGGGGCTGCCCCCTGTGCCGCAGGCCAAGAAAGATCGCAGCGACTGGCTCATCGTCTTCTCGCCTGACAGCGAGCTCCCGCCGACCGGGTCCCTGGGAGGTTCTTTGGCACCTGCCCGAGAAGTCACCACCTTCAAGGAACTCCGGTCGCGAAGCCGAGCCCAGCCGCCGCCAGTCCCGCCCAGGGACCCTCCGGCTGGGTGGGCTTTGGTCCCGCCTCGCCCGCCTCCCCCTCCCGTCCCTCCGCGGAGGAAGAAGAATCGACTTGGGCTGCAGCCCATCGCCGAGGGGCTGCCGGAGGAGGGCAGGGCTGGCAGCCCCGCCGTGGGTGAGGAGGCCCCCGCAGCTCCGGAGCCCGAGGAGCCGCCGCGCGCGCACGCCGTGGGTAAGAAGCGCAGACCCGTCGGAGGGCGGGTCCTGAGCCCGCCCCTCATCCCCTCCTTCTGCGGTGTCCTCCCTGCCCCAAGGCCAGGGCGCGCTGGGGAAAGGGAAACCGGGTGGGTCTTGGAGTGAAGGGACTAACTCTTTGCTCCTCTTTCTCCCGCCCCTCCTTGCCTGGCTGTCGGCCCCGCTACCCTCCCCCTCTGCACCTGGCCTCGCCAATCCCGCCTGCAGCCGGTCCCCCGCTATTCCCTCGGCCCCCGGTTTTCCGGTTCTCGGCCGACGGGCGCCCCCTGTTGGAGGGTGGGGGCGCGGGCGCACCCGGGTCCCTGCACTTGACGCCTTTAACCGGGCGGTCCAATTCCCGGTTGCAGCTGCTGGGGGCAGCGAGTCCCCCGGAGGAGCATCTGCTGCCTGTGCGCCTCTCCCCAGTGGGAGCCTATTCTCCTCCCACGCGGGGGGCCTTGCCTGGCCTGGCCAGCCCCGAGCTGGCCCTGCTGCTCTCCCCGCTCTTCCCCAGAAGTAGCACCTTCCCTGCCGCGGCGCCCCCACCCCGCCAGGTTCCCGCCCCCCCCGCTGCCAGCACCACCGCGTCCTCCGACCGCCCCTCGCTGGACCAGAAGGCCACCGCCTCCGCCCAGGCAACGTAAGACGGACCTGGGCCAGCCCCGCGGGCCGCGCCTCGGCCCGCCGCCCCTCCTGCCCTGGGCCAGCCTGCGTTTTAGCCTTTTTCTAGGGTGCCTGGCTAGATCTCGCCCTTGGAGTTGGGCAGATTCCTAGCGGGTTCACTAGTTCCGGGGAGGCTGGCCTTGCTCCGCGTTCTGGGGGTGAGGAGCGTGACTGCTCTCCTCGCTGAACGCCGACTCCACCCGGTCTCCAGCCCAGCTTAAGGGGTCCATTGTTAGGGACCTGGGGTCACACCCTTTGTGGAATTCCTCCGCTAGGGGAAGTTCTCGAGGCGGTGGTTCTGACCCACTGTCCCCTCCCAGGAGGTTCTAGCCACACCTCCTCCATGAATCCCGCCCCCAAGTAGGGTGAAGCTGGAGCCTTGCACTAAGAGGTGCAAGGTGACTACGTGGGTTCCCCGAGACTCTCCACCCTTTCCCGTCTGTCTTTCCATTGGTCGAGGCTCCCACGTGCTCAGTGGGTGCAGCCCTCAAGTTCCTCACCCAGTCATCTCCCTACTTAAAGGCCCAGCTGGTCGGTGTGGCTCCCCGACTTTCCGGAGAGGAAGGACAATGGGAACCGAGGTGGGGGTGGCGAGGGCTGGGCTTTACTTAAGACTGCACACTCCTCTCTCCGCCTCAAGTGGCTGCGTTCTTTCTCCCACGACTCCCAAACCACGTCCTCCTTGTAACCCTTGGGAGCCGGCGTCCTCCTTGTAACCCTTGGTAAGGAAGCGTCATCGCGTTCTTCTTCCCTTCCATAGTGCGTAGTTCCTGGTCGTTTGCCGGCGTTCCCGGGGCCCAGCGGCTGTGGATGGCAGAAGCCCAGAGTGGGACTGGCCAGCTGCAGGAGCAAAAGAAAGGTAGTTCGCCCTTCCTGCCTTCTGTCTGAATCGTCAGCCTTGGTCTCCAGCTATCCGCCCTGTTGCCCCCGCTCCCCAGACCAGGGACTTTGATGTGCCTTCCATCTCCACCCAGGTCTCCTGATAGCTGTTAGTGCTTCAGTGGACAAAATCATCTCGCATTTTGGGGCTGCTCGGAACTTGGTTCAGAAGGTGAGTTTATTTTGAGAGCGGTGAAAGGGCGCCCGAACACCTGGCAGGCAGTGGCTTGCCATGCTTCTGGACCCGCTCGCTTTGCGCTGTCCCCAGGCCCAATTGGGGGATAGCCGGCTGAGCCCGGATGTGGGGCATCTGGTGCTGACCACCCTCTGCCCGGCCCTCCATGCTCTGGTGGCCGATGGACTGAAGCCGTTCCGGAAGGACCTCATCACTGGGCAGCGCAGGAGCAGCCCTTGGAGCGTGGTGGAGGCATCGGTGAAGCCAGGTGAGCTGTGAGGGAGTGGGCTCCGATGGGAACAGGGCCTGGACCTGGCTGACGCCAGCCCCTGTCCTCAGGCTCCTGCACACTTTCGATGGGATCCCTGTACAGCCAGGTCAGCCGACTGGCCCCGCTGAGTAGCAGCCGCAGCCGCTTCCACGCTTTCATCTTGGGCCTCCTCAAGTGAGTGGCCTTTCCCCCGCTGCTCTTTGGCCTTGGAACTACCAGCACATCGTGGATAGGACCCGGTAGTGGAGGCCCCATGTTTTCAGAGGCCTCCCTTCTCCGGTGTCATCCCTCACTCCCCATGTCTTCCCTCAATTCACCCCCTCTCCTTTTCCCTCCAGCACCAAACAGTTGGAACTGTGGTTTTCCAGCCTCCAGGAGGATGCAGGTCAGAAGCCCAGATGGGAGGCGTGGTGGTGTTGGGTTAGGAGAGGACAGGCTCTTGCCTGCTGGTTCCCAGGCTTCAAGCTCTGGGAAGGGCACGGGAGGAGGAGAGCCCAGGAGACCTGGCCCTTTGTTGTTCCCACTCGAGGAAATTGTGGCTTCCTTGCCTCGCCCTTGCCCTTCTTGCTCCCTCGATAGATTTCATTTCTTCTGTGGGTCCCTTCCTCTGTGAGGTTCCGTCTCTACCCTGAAAGGGAGGTCCTCACCTCTGTGTGTGTTCCCAGGCCCTTGGTCTCTTCCCGTTCTAACCTATAATGTTTCTCCATTGACAACACTAACTGGGCATATCTCCCCGTGGAGGCAATGGTTCCACCTGGGCAGAGGGCTGGGCCCCTGGGCCCACACAGAGTGGGGTCTGGGAGATACTGGCTCCTCCGGGATCGGTGCAGGATGCCCTCTGGGGCTGACGCGGGCTGCTCTTTCCCAGGTCTTCTGTCCCTCTACCTGCCCACCGGATTCTTCTCCCTGGCGTGTGGCAGCTGCCCCTCGCTGTCCACAGAGCTGCTGCTGCTGCTGCAGCCGCTGTCCGTGCTCACCTTCCACCTGGACTTGCTTTTTGAGCACCACCACCACCTGCCCGTGGGCCTGCAGCAGGCTCCTGCCCCTGCGGGCCCCCCTCCTGCCCTCCAGCAGACTGTGCAGGCCGTGCTGCAGTGGGGTGGCCGCTTGGCTCAGAGTCTCCGAGGGACTTCAGGAGAGGCCACTGCAGACCCTTCAGCCCCCTCCACCCGCCCTCCAGCAGGCAGCTGGTGGGATCAGCTGACCCAGGCTTCGCGGGTCTACGCCTCTGGCGGCACTGAAGGCTTCCCTCTTCTCCGGTGGGGACCCAGGCGTCCTGGGACTGCGGCTGAGGGCACACAGGAGGCACCTCCACCCACAGAACAAACCACACCTGGCAGAAGCGTGTGGTTGGGGCGGCTCTTTGGTGTGCCCGGGGGCCTCTCAGAAACTGAGAACGGAGCCTTCAAGTCCAGGTATGTGTGCGTGCATATGCACACCGTCCCTTCTCTGGCCTTCTGCTTCCTTCAGAGTTCACCGTGGCTAGTCGTTTATGACTCTTTAGATAATAGGTTTTTTATAGCTATGGGCTCTAATGGTCACATGCAAAATGGTTACATTGTAGTGGCTACATAAAGTTCCTCATTTCACTTCCTCATCCTTAGAGCTGAAAACATTTATCTGGCCCTTGAGAAAAGAAAAATCCCTGACCCAGCAGGTGGCTCGCAGTGGTGTCTAGTGACTTTAGCTAGTTCCTGTGTAGACCCTGATGGAGCCACAGTTCTTACAGCCGCCCTCTCTGCCCTCTGACCAGCCCCCAAACTGCCGTTGGGGGGATTCTTGGATTCTTTTCCTCGGGTATGGCTTCAGTGACCAAATCCTGTCTTCTAGGAGACCATCTAGCTGGTTGCCCCCAACAGTGAGTGTGTTGGCTCTGGTGAAGCGGGGGACATCTCCTGAGACCCCCTCCCGAGGAGCTTGCGGACTCGCCTGCCGGCAGGGTGCAGGCTAACAGGTAAGGGCTGCAGCCGCGTGTTGTGGCCACAGAGTGGGCAGGAGGTAGTGTGAAGGTCAGTTTGCATGGTTTCTTCCCTGCTCTTTACTGCTGGGGCACTAATTCCTTTAGCTTCTTTGTCCGGGAAAAGATGCTGGGCGTGCCGTGGTGGCTGACACAGCAGAGTCCCGAGTTCCAGGCCCGTGGCGGATGCTGCACGGATGTGGTGCACAGAACACGTGCGCAGGCAGAACACCCACACACATAAAAAGTAACCAAATGGAAAAGGCAGGTTGTTTGAGACAGGGTCTCCTTATGTAGACCAGGCTGGCCTTGAACTCACAGAGATCCACCTGCTTTAATCATAGAGATTAAAGAAGGGTATGCACAGTCAATACTTGCCCCCCACCCCCAACGTGGTTTCTCTGTATAACAGCCTTGGCTGTCCTGGAACTTACTCTGTAGACCAGGCTGGCTAGGACTCACAGCTCTGCCTGCCTCTGCCTCCATGCTGGGATTAAAGGTTAAAGGTGTGTGCCACCACACCTGGCAGCTATTTAAAAAAATAAAAATAAACAAGGTGTGTTTATGTAGCCCAAACTGGCCTTGAACTCAGCCTCTCAAGTGCTGGGATTAATAGTGTGTACCACCATGTCCTGAACCACCACTCCTGGCTCAGGCTTCTACTTTGAGGCCATTTCTCTGGGTATTTTCAGTTCACTGAATTAAGCTTTTTAAAGTTAATTATTAATTTACTTCTTTTGGAGACAGGGTCTTACTATGGAGCTTTGGTTGCTGGAATGCAGAGAGACCCAAGTGCTGGCATTAGTGGCATGTGCCACCATGTCTGGCCTAAATTAAGCTTTTTGATTTTTCATCTATTCAGTGTATTCTAGGTGCTTCTCTGGGCCAGGCATTATGCCAAGGAGAGAACAAAACTGCCCCCATTTTGTTGGTGTCTGATTTTCAAGGAGCATATAGTCCAATGGAGACCTGTGTGGCTAGGAGATTTGACGAGCTCAGGCACGTTTGGGCCGGCAGGGCTGTGGATGTGACTGGGGTGGAAAGGGAGAGGGAACCCTCTGGGACACTGTCCCCAGGCTTGGGGCTCAAAGGGGTAAATGAAGAACTGTGGGACACGATGATGGGTCAGTAGGGCCAGCCACAGAGCCAGGATGTCATTCTGAGGCAGTGGGGAGCCTCAGAGGGGCTGAAGCCTGGCAACGGTAGACTGCCATGTGGAGAGGGTAGACCTGGAGAAGCTCTTGGCATAAATGATTCCATGTAGCCCCCCAGAAAGGACAGAGGTCCAAATCAGGGTGATGGCCGTGCGACTGAAGGGGAAGTGCATGGAGACGAGCCAGAAGTGAACTTTGGTAGTGGACTGACTGAGGAGCTGCCGGATTGCCAAGAACAGCCGAGGGGAGTCATGTCCCCCTGCCTGCCCCCCATCGGGAGGGCCTGGAGTGTTAGGAGGGCCATGTTATTTGCAAACACCAGAGAGTTTTGGGGTTCAGACAGGCCACGGTCCCAGAAAGACAACATGTCAGTGAGTGAGCCCAAGTCTCTTCTGAAGTCAGTGAGTGTTGGCAATCTGCCATAGGACAGTATGGCCTGGGAAGAGCTGGGCACCTTGTCCTCACCCTTCTCTGTGACTTCCCCCAGGGCAGTCCGGGCCCTCTGTGACCACACTGCTGCGGGACCTGACCAGCTGAGCTTCCGGCGTGGGGAAGTGCTGCACGTCATTGGCACAGTGGGTGAAGACTGGCTGCGCTGTGGGCGCGATGGTGCCGAGGGGCTGGTGCCCGTGGGCTATACCTCCCTCGTTCTCTAGCTCGGGGCCTCTCTCCTTCTCCTAGGAATGGAATAGCTCACAAATGCTGTTCACGTGAACTGAAGCATTTTTCCTTCTGCAGACACACCTTTCTTCCCAAATCCATTTCTGTGGACAGCTAAAATAAACTTCCCTCTTCCCTCTTGCAAACACGTAGAAAGGCCTTCTGTCTACAGGACTCCTTTCTCTTTCTCCATCTGCACAAGAGACCATCACCCTTCCTATCTTCAAATCCCCATCGATCCCTCCTCAGCCTTCACAGTGGACTGTGCCAGTATAGAACACGCCTCTGCCCCCAAGCCCACAGGACTGTGGTCTCCGTCTCTCCTTAGCCCTCGTTGCCTGTGTTTAAGATGTACTCTTGCTGTGCTAAGTGCTAGGTGGAAGCCTGGACACCCCTGGTGGGTGGGCCTCTAGCATTCATCTGCCTCTTTCCTTCCTTATTCCAATAAAATGTGGGAGTTGAACCGATACGTGTTCCTGTGGGTGTCAGGGTATAGGTACAGCTGTCGGGGAGGGAAGTCCTTTTACTGGAGCCCAAGGCAGGTAGATACTTCTTCTTTAGCATAGGTAGTTTATTTTTTTATTTTTTTGGGGGGGTGGGGAGGCAGGATCTTACCAGGTAGCCCTGACTGGCCTCAAACTCAGAGATATCTGCCTGTCTTTGCTTCCCGAGTGCTGGGATTAAAGGCGTGCACCTGGCTCGGATGCCAGGCTTTGTCCTGTAGAATACATTGAACGTGTGTGCTGGAGGGGGCACTCATGCCATGGCTCACGTGGAGGTCAGAGGGCCACTTGCGGGAGGGCTTCATTTTCACCATGTCACTATGACAGCGGTTCTCAACCTTCCTAATGCTGTGACCTTTAATGCATCATGTTGTGATGACCCTCAACCATAAATTTTCTTGGCTACTTAACTATGATTTTTCTGCTGTTATGAATTGTAATGTAAATATCTGATATTTAACCTGTGAAAGGGTCATTCTGCCCTCCAAAGGAGTCAAGACCACAGGCTGAGAACCACTGTTCTATTAAATCTGATGGAGTTACAGGCAGCTGTGAGCTTCCAATGTGGGTTCTGGGTACCACACATGGGTCCTCTGCAGCAGCAGGAAGCCCTCCAACACCTTGGATTTTTTCTTTTTCTAGATAGTGTGTGTGTGTGTGTGTGTGTGTGTGTGTGTGTGTGTGTGTGTGTGTGTGAAGGGACATGTCCACCGTGGCACACGTGTGTGGGTCAGACAGTAACTTCCGGGAGTCAGTTCTTGCCTACTATTGGGGGTCCTTGGGATGAGACTCATCTGTCTTGATGGGAAGTGCCTTTCCCACTGAGCCAGCTCCACAGCCCCACACGCTCGGTTATCACACTGCCCTTTCACTGGATGACGGAGCCTGAAGAAAGATGAGGAAAGATGGACACATAGACTTTGAAACTGTACTTTAGATTTTGAGGTAAAAGGAAGGTTTGATGTGGGAAGAAGTGGCACTTTTCTGTTTAATGCCACCGTCTGCAGTGGTACAGTTTTAAGTAAAAGCAAAGTATCTTGCCAGCCGTTAGTTGGTTAGGATGGTTGAGTTTCCTGTCAATCTTTTGAAATAAAGCTTCCATCAGTTACAGAGAGGAGGGAGGGGAAACTGGTTGGTATGTAAAATAAATGAAAAAAAAAGCTATTTAAATAAAAAAGAGAAAGAAACGCTAAGATGTCCTAGGATTCACTACAAAGGTGGTCTAGATAGAAGAGGCATTAAAGAGGCAAAACAACCAGGAAGCTATGACCACAACTCTGAATGGGAAAGTACCAAGGAGAAACCTCCATTCAGGAAAGGTGCAATAGGGCATGTAAGGCTGGGGGAGTTTATCTTTGGGAATTGTGGGTTAGTGATAAGAGATATGCTTTGAGGGGATTAAAAACCTTGGCCTGCTGCCCTAAGCTGTTGAGAGACTCCTAGGGATGAGAAACTCAAGATCCAACCCAGCAATCAGGCTAGTCAGTTTTCCCACCCTACTTCTCCTGGCTCTCCTTGACCCCAGGGTCAGCTCAGTAGCTGTCCTGCTCTTTACTGCTTCCCATCCCTTGTCCGGGTTTCCTCTCCTCTCCTGAAGAAGGAAGACAGGGTTGTGGCTTAGCCTCCTGATACTGCTTAGCTCCATCTCTTCAGGCTCCCTTAGTTGGATTCTCTAGCCTACCCCCTTTGCCCCTACACTTTCCCTTTCTATGAAGTCCTTTTAACATTCCACGGCAGGGTAACCAAGGCTAGTTGTCTTCAACTTACACACAGAGCACCCGAGGACTGCTGCTCTCCTACTGACTGCTGGGACTCGGCACTCTCCTTAGGGGAGGACCGCAGAGACAGCCTGGTGCCTGAACACCAGAAAACAGGAGAAAGCTCAGTTCTAGCACCTCGGCCCTCTTCAACATCTCAGATCCGCATCCTGCCACCACTGAAGGCTTGCCTGGGCCTGGTGGAGTGGATGCTGCTGCTTCCTGTGCTGTTTGCAATCTGTCCCTACGACAAGTCTCACATAGGCTGACTTCTCAGACTGGATTTTGATGGCATTTGGGAATAAGGTGCCCCTGCCCCCCCCCCCCCCCTTTTGAGGTGTGAATTGAACCTAGGATCTCCTTTGTGCTAGACAATGTATGGTCTTCACTGAGCTACACTCCTAGGCCTAAATTTCATTTTTTTTTTTATTTTTTTTTTTGGTTTTTTGAGACAGGGTTTCTCTGTGTAGCTTTGCACCTTTCCTGGGACTCACTTGGTAGCCCAGGCTGGCCTCGAACTCACAGAGATCCGCCTGGCTCTGCCTCCCGAGTGCTGCTAAATTTCATTTTTGAAGAGGCGTTACCCCCTGCCCCTTGCCATCCCGTGCCAGCTTCCTGAGGACCAGTTACATACATGTGCGCCACAACAGCCAGCATCCTTCTTTTTTACATACATATTTAGCGTATACATGTTTGCACGTGTGTGTGCATGTGCGCTGGAGTGCTTGTGGAGGCCAGAAATTGACGTCAGATGTCTTCCTTGGCTGCCTTCCACTTTATTTATGGAGTCAGGGTCTCTTGCTGAGGCTACCTCGACAGTTTGCTCTGAGAATCCTGTGTTAGGAACCATAGGTGAGTGTGCCTGTCTTCCTATTATGTGGGTGCTAGGGATCCAAGCTAGGCTGTCTACACTGAGTTATCTCCTCAGCTGCTTAGTCTATCCTTAAAAGAGCCGGAGTTTGCGTTTTTGAGGCTCCTTTAATTGTAAATCACACAAGTGTGTGTGTGTGTGTGTGTTCACTCGAGTGCTAGAATTATAGCTGGACCACCATGCCTGTCAGGCATAAACATATACACAAACATCCGCCCACACTAACAAGTTTATATGTTTAAAGCTGTAGATGAGTGAATATAGGAGACTGCCGTTACTGTGGGACTGGGATCACAAGTGTCAAAGACGTCTATGGTCTTCGAGCATGGTCCTGAAACTGATAACAGCTTTTGTTTTCCGTGACACCATCTGTTTGCCTGTTCCTTCTGACCCGTTCTCTTGGCCATGACTTCAGATAACATTGTTAGAGAATTAGTGACATTTGGCTTGCTACAACATTTGTAGTCACAGCCTAATGGCTCAGCCTTGGACAGGTGTAAGCAGAACAGTGGGATCCCCTTGCAGAACTTGAAACAGGCCAGCAATGTAAAATTTAGTTTTATACTACAATAAAGTTTGCCTGAAGATCAGAGGGTAAAGCCAGCCACTAGTTAGCCATAGAGGCCAGGTGGTGGTGGCACACACTTTTAATCCCAGAAGAGGAGGCAGACGTAGACAGATCTCTGTGAGTTCAAGGCCACCCTGGGCTACACAACACTGATCCAGTCTAAAAGGGAAATAGAGCCAGGCAGTGGTGGCACATACCTTTAATCCCAGCACTCGGGAGGTGGAGACAGGAAGTGATATGGCAGGGCAGAGTGAGGAATGTAAGGTGGGAGGAGACAGGAGCTCAGGGCTCTTTTTGGCTGAGAATATCCTAGAGGTAAGAACTAGTGGCTGGCTGCTCTGCTTCTCTGCTCTTTTAGCATTTACCCTGATATCTGGCTCTGGGTTTTTATTAAGACCAATTAGGATTCATGCTACAAGATGGGGCTGGAGAGACGGCTCAGCAGGTAAGAGCATTGCCTGCTCTTCCAGATGACCCAGACCCAGCTCAGTCCTCAGGACCCACATAGTACACAGGGGACCCAGAGCTCTCTTCTGGGCTCCATGAATACCAGGCACACATGTGGTGCCCTGACCAGATACAACATGCAGGCCAAAC
The DNA here is from genome assembly GCF_007827085.1 of Peromyscus californicus insignis. Classification (NCBI taxonomy): domain Eukaryota; kingdom Metazoa; phylum Chordata; class Mammalia; order Rodentia; family Cricetidae; genus Peromyscus; species Peromyscus californicus. The sequence goes on along the minus strand of NW_026294617.1, from coordinate 68,636,874 downwards.
CCTCGTACACATAAAATAAAAAATTAGAAAAAAGATACACAGAACATTTAAAGCCTATTTCGCAGTCATAAAGAGACTTGTGTAACAGTGGCAGCTTCACCTGTAGAAGACATGGAGGACGGTAGTTGACTGCCCTGGAATTGCTCCTTTCTTCCCTTCTAGACAGGGTTGCAGTGCTGTGGATTTAGCTCAGTGGTAGAGCACTTGCCTCGCAAGTTCAAGGCCCTGAGTTCGGTCGTCAGCTCAGGGACAATGTACCTTTATAGTGTACCTTTGCTGGTCTGGAACTCCCAACAGTGCAGGAATGAAAGGTGTGTGGCACCTCGGTGTTCTATCCGAGTTCCGTGTGACAGACTATGTCTGGACAAAAGTAAGTGGGGAGGGGATCTCTAATTAAGTGGGGTGCTTCGGCCTTTTCTGTTTCGCCGAGTACATACGTGCATTCGGAGGCCAGAGGTTGAGGCCAGAAGCCTTTCTTGACTGCTTGAGACCAGAGCTCACCGACTGGGCCTGTCTAGTCAGCTCGCTTACTCTAGGGATCCTTTGTCCTGACTCCTGAAGGATGGATTACAGGTGGGCATGCCTGCTGGGCATTTCCTTGGGTGCTGGGGACTGAGTCCGCCGTTACTCTTCACAGCAAGGACTTTTCTCATCCATCTCGAGTCTCACTTGGGCTCTTTCTTCTTTTTAGTTTATTTTCTTCTTTTTTTTTTTTTTTGGTTTTTCGAGACAGGGTTTCTCTGTGTAGCTTTGGTACCTTTCCTGGATCTCACTCTGTAGACCAGGCTGGCCTCGAACTCACAGAGATTCGCCTGCCTCTGCCTCCCGAGTGCTGGCCACCACTGCCTGGCTTCTTTTTAATTTTTTACAGTTTTAGTCTTTAAGCACATAAAATTATACTACTTATAATTATACTATGGCAGGTTATTGAGCAAGCCCATGCCTTGGTTTCTGCTTTTTTAGAACGGAGATGACAACATCATGGCTAAGATGAGGGTCGACTGGCCCCACTACTGCTTCAGCCTCTCATCTACAAACCCCACCACACAGCACTGCCATGAATTCTAACACACGGAAGCTATTTACGGCAGACACTGTCTACACACGGAGCACACTGAATGTGGACCTGTTGTCAGATATAACAGCACATGGATGCAGTCCTTGCACTTGGGAGGCCAGACTGAGTTTGAGGCTAGACCTTGTCTTTTTTTGTTTACTTTTTTGAGATGGGGCTTCTCTGTGTAGTCCTGGCTGGCCTCAAATTCACAGAGGTCCACCTGCCTCTGCCTCCCAAGTGCTGGGATTAAAGGTGTGCACCACTGAGGCTGCCGCCCCACCACCTAGCTAGGAGGTAGCTCAGTGCTTGCCTGGCACACACAGGCCCTGGGGTGGGCTTTCAGCATACCTAAATAAAGAAAAAACTTGGTCTACATTTCCAGAGTTCCAGGCCAGCCAGGGCTACATACTGAGACACTGTCTCAAAAGAATAAAGTGACCCTAGGTTAAAGGCCCCTTTAGAGGCTGCTAATGTAAGGAAAGGACGGTGCTGTCTGACAGACAGCTGGATGTCTGGTAGGAAGGAGAACTGCTGTGCTACTTATTCGTCAGGCTGAGCCCAACTAGACAGACCCTAGAATTGAAGAAATGTTTCCTGTGGGGCCCAGAATACTGATGACAGTTTTAGAAGATCTTATTAGAAACAGGATGGAGATCATGCTGGGAGATACTGGAGTAGGAAAGAGGTACACAAAAAAGCAAGGAAACCACTCCAGTTAGGAAAAGTTGTTCCATTTAATGCTAGACTTTCCAGGATTGAGATGCAAGCCTTTATGCAATTACATCCAATGTTAAAATTGGTAATACATAATTTACAAAGATTAACATCAAAACAATCATCTATTTAGATATGCTTTTCTGTAAAAAGGAAATATATTAGCAGCATTTATATTCTCCGCAATCACACAGCCTACAGACATGCAGACTAACTGTAGCTATTTGCAGTGATGTAGTGCTTTTGCCCCGCTTTCCAAACACCCAAACCCACCTGGCAGCTGGGGGGTTGTTTTTATTTTGTTATTATAAAATAACTGAAAAATAAAAAAGGCATTAATTTCTACACCAGTAAGAAAAAGCACGTTTTTGCACTTATCTAACATTTGATTGTCTAAAAACATCTCAGTTTTGAATCTTTCAATAAAAGAAAGATAAAATGACAGCGTAGTGTCTTTTGCTTCTGGTCTTACATTTTACAAAGTTTTTTCTTTCTTTTTTACAATTTTAGTGTTTAACACTATTAAAGGAAAACATTGATTTTAAGCTCTTTCTTGTCATTTTCTTGCTTCTGACTAAAATGAGACCCCCAAAGTGCCCTTAGTCCAACCTCCCTCCCACCCACTCCCTGCAACGAGAAACAAAAGGAACCACTCCAATGGGCTTGGACATGCGACCCCAGCTCCACACGTGAGTATCTTATACTCAGGTCTCGTGGTAATGGACAATGCTTCTCTACAGTAAGAAAATACTCCAAACTATTTTCTTAATTTCTCTTTTTTCTTTAATAAAATATTTTGCTTTTTCTCTGCTCAAGGGGATCTCTGGCATCCCCTTCCTCTCTTTTTTTCCCTTAAGAATAACACAGGAAGGAGGGAAAGAAAAAGAAAATCAATGGAATGAAAGGTGGTCAAATGTCTCTACCTAAATGAGTCAGAGCGTCGTCATCATAAGGGGAAGGAAATGTACAGTTAGGACATCATTGGTCCAGCATCGGAAAAGAGTAATGAGGATGTGTTTACTAATGTATTGCTTACCAATCTCACAGCATATATATACACAAACACACACACACACATACACACATATATACACACACACACACACACACACACACACACACACACACATATATATATATACACACACACAACTTGGCACATTTAAAAACCATCTTTTCTCTTATAAGAACATCTAAAATGTATATGCATATGTATGTCTGAGAAGACAGAGCAAAGCTTTTTGAATTTTACTCGTAGAGAGACAGTATGGTCTGTTAACGTCTGGTCAAGACTGGGAGGGAAGGAGACCCTGGCTATACCTCCTGATGACGAAGTCATTCAGAAAGGCGAAGGGAGACGGGCGAGTGGGGACAGACACTGGGAACTCCACAGTTACGAAAAGGAGAGTAGTGTTTTCATCAACTGGTGATCTACACTCGCAACAAACACTCTGACCGGGAACACTGCTCAACAGTCTGTAGTGAGTTTCATTAGAGGAGGAGCTTAGAGTTTTCATGTAGTTTTAGAAAATTGGTTTTTGATGGTTTGTTTTTGAAGTGAATCTTCTTTTTGCACAGCACAGCAGACACACAGGAGGAGAAGCAGCATGTGTGCTGGCGGGGACGTGGCTTTCTCAGTAGGAAAAAATATGTTCGGCAGGTTAGGAAGGGTAAAAAAATCATTACAAATACTGCCCGCCCTTCTGACCCCACGGAGGCCTCTTCTACTCCATGATTCCACTGACTCACTTCTGGGGAGCAGAGCAGGGAGGGTGGCAGCAGTTCTAAGTGCTTCGAGCAGTCAGTTCATGTTCTAGGACTCTGACCTGGCTGGGAAGAAGGAAGTTTCCTGGTCAAGGAAGTCAGGAGAGGCCCCAGCTACAACATCTGTTTTAGGTCTGACACAGCTCTTAGAGCTGAAGGAGCAGACGGGACAGGGCTGGGATCCAGGCCCTTCCCTTTGGAGTTTGATCTGTACCTGTCACAGGAAGCAGCACTCTGAGTGCCTGCAGGGCCGTGAGGACTGTCAAGTGCTCTAAGTCCCGGCACTTCCGGCTATTCCCGATGTGGTCCTCCTCTATACAGTAACGCTCAGGGCAAAGCCATGAAGAGGAGAAGTAAACTCAACGGCCTCACGCAAGCCTACTTCCTGCCTCTCCACTAGCTCCAGGTCTAGTAAGTACCTAGTGTCAAAGACGTGACCCACTCCCTTGCTTGGATGGACCTTTCCCGCCCCGTCCACACTCAGAGAGCAAGAGAGCGGACTTGTTGGCTTCACTGGATCCCAGATGCTCCATGTTCTCCCTCCGCTCAGAGTCACTTCCGAAAGCTGTTTTCCGGTATAAACAAAGTGCGTCTTCGCAGTCTCCTGCCTGATCCTTCTTCCAGCAGGTAGGTCACGTCGATGGCTGAAAACAGAAAGAACCAAGGTAGTTCAGCAAATACCACTCTTCTACACCTCAGTCTGGATTTGCACTCTAAGGAAAACTCAAGGACTCATTCCTTCCCTCCCACCCCTCTGGCCTAAAGCAATTAGGTCTTTCTCTAGACCTAAATTTTTGTTTTGAAGCTGTTACCCTCCCTCCAAAAGAAAAGTGGTTCGCTAGGGTTTGAAACACACTATCCAAGCTCAGCCTCACACTGAAGAAACAAGACCATTTTCTTAGAACATGCTGGCGTAGTAACCAGAAGTAGTACTGGACTCTGACAGAAGAGAACTCAGTGGTATGTGCTGCCCAGCACATGTGAAATACTAGGTTTATTCTCCAGTACAACACATGCACACACACTGCACACACGCACAAGCACACGTGTGTGCAGTGTGTTTTTACTACTTTTCATTTACTTCTCACTTATCTTCAAGCCTAATTATGAGCTTGAGTCTTACCATTTTTCCCAGGGATTTTCTCAAGGAGGCTGAGCAAGATCTGGTTGAGCCGTTCCCGCTGGGTGTGTCTCCGCTCCTCCGCTGTGCTGGCTAACTGCGGCTCTTGACGACCTTCCTCTGGTCTCTTCCCACCGTCACTGAGGTTGGCAGGAACTCTTTCCTGTTCTGGCTCCTCAGGGCTGGGCATCTCACTGGCTGCTTGCTCCTGACTAGCCAGCACCTCTTCAATCAAGGGCAAAGCATCATCTTCTTGCCCTAGGTCTTTTAGGGGTGGCTTGGAGCGGTCAGCCTTCCAGGATGATCTGTCAAAGGACATGTGAATTCAGGGCACGGCTAACAAGACACTGGACAGGGTGGGGAATGAAAGCTAGGAGCCTAAGGTGGCTTGAGATCCTCGAGTCTGCTTCTTAGAGCTTTGGCTTGAGTTAAGAAATCTGAATGTCAGCATTAGTACAAACCATCACTTTTCTCTGAAATTTAATTTTTACTTTTTATGGCAGTACTTGTATATGCTAGGTTAATGTTCTACCACTTAGAAATTAACTTAATTTCCATTTGTAAAATTACACCTTTCTTGTTCTCAGAAATCTGAAGCAAACTGAGACAGAATCTCGTAAAACATAGCAGGCCTGAGGAGCTGAGGTGTCACTGATGGCTTCAGGAACACAAAGGAAACTCAGTCCAACCGCAACAGTATTGAAGGGTTATTTTACTTTTCTGTTATCTAGCATTCTCCACTTTTTATAGGCTACTGTTACAGAGAAAGCAGTGGGCATTTATTATATTTAAATTATGTGTGTACACGTGTGTGCATGTGTATGTGAGTGCAGGTGCCCATGGAGGCCAGGAGAGGGTGCGGGATCCCCTGGAGCGGGTTTACAGGTGGCCATGAACAAGCTGACATGGGCAGAGGGAACAAGAGCAACACGAGCTCTTAACCACTGAGTCATCTCTACAGCTCCAGCAGTGGCTACTTAAGCTCTTACCTGACAGACAAGAGAAAAGCCTCATGAGGAACCTCCTTCTCATTTATAAAACAAGGAAAAATATAAACTGTTAAAAGTGCAAACTGTGCAGTACTGACTGAATCTCTTTAATAGAGGCATCTTAAGTGGATGCACCATCATGTGATGGAGAAAGCTCAGTCTAGAAAGAGAGAGAGATTCTGAGTCCATCTGCAGTTCCATGTCTAACCTTGTTCTCTCTCCCTTCTCTTTACACTCCCCTGTTCTTGCTAAGGATGTGTAAGGGGACTGCACCGCTCCCATTTAAGTCATGGCATCACTCAGGGCCTACCCTACAGAGAACAGCCAATCCCGGTAGGGAGACCAATGAGGAGCAGCGACTTGCTTTCTTGCTCTGTACTGGCTCTTAGCTAACCCCTTGGGAACCCTCACGCTTTTCCAGGACTCACCGTCCTCCGTTCCTCTTGTAGTTGTCTGGGACATAATGAGGCTGCAGAAGGAAAGAGGAAAGCACGTTAATGCTGGGTCTCATCTGGGGACACGCGGCTAAGGAGACAAGTCGGGTGACTTCTTTATCTTTTTCTTTTTCTTTATGGGAGGTTATTAGGATGCCGACATCTTGCTCGCTTGGTCTGCATTTTCAACAACTACAGAAAATACCCAGGGAGGAGATGAGAATGAAAATGTGAACATGAGCAAGTATTCTATCATCAAGCTACTTTCAGATTACATTTAATGGTCTTGTCTTACATGGACAAGTATTTATTTATTTAGTGTGTTATGTTTGGGTGTCTACGCATCACAGCTCATGTATGAAGGGTTCTCTGCTAGTACATGGGTTGTGGGATCAAACTTAGGTCTTCAAGATCTAAGGCAGTGCCCTTATCCGCTGAGCCATTTAGTCAACTGTCTTATGCTCCACCCTTTTTTTAGACAAGGTCTCACTATGTAGGCCTAGATGCCCTGGAACTGGCTACATAAGGCCTCAAGATTACAGTGCTTAAACTGCCCCTGCGTCTGAAGGGCTGTGATTAATGGCCTCTGTCTTCACGCCCAATCATGCCTTACTTTTGTTTTTTTGGTTTTTTTTTTTGGTTTTTCGAGACAGGATTTCTCCGTGTAGTTTTGGTGCCTTGAACTCACAGAGCTCCGCCTGCCTCTGCCTCCCGAGTGCTGGGATTAAAGGTGTGCGCCACCCTCCCCCCTTACATTTTTGATTTAGACATTAAAAAAAAAAAAAGCACCAACCGGGCGGTGGTGGCGCACGCCTTTAATCCCAGCACTAGGGAGGCAGAGCCAGGTGGATCTCTGTGAGTTCGAGGCCAGCCTGGGCTACCAAGTGAGTTCCAGGAGAGGCGCAAAGCTACACAGAGAAACCCTGTCTCGAAAAACCAAAAAAAAAAAAAAAAAAAAAAAAAAAAAAAAGCACCAAAGGATGTTTTAAGGGCTAGGACTGCTTGGAGCTCAACGTAAGCCTAGGCTACACAGTGGCTTTGAGGCAAACCTGGATTACAGTAAGACCCTGTAATATAAAAATAAAGAGATTATTTTTCAGGGATACTATCCTTTTTATATATTTATTTATTTATTTATGAAGACAGGGTCTCACCATGCATTCCTAGCTGGTCTAGCACTTGCTATGTAGACCAGGTTGGCCTTGAACTCACAGAAATCCATGGGCCTCTGCATACTACATGTCCCACCACACCTAGCTTTTACAAATTATGAATATGAAGAAAGGAAGGTATGGAGGGGATAGGGAGGATACTCAGCAGGCAGGAGTACTCACCATACAAGCAGGAGGACCTGAATTCAAATCCCTAGAACTCACATCAAAAAGCAGGGTGTGATCCAGTGTTGGGTGTTGGGGCAAAGACAGTAGGATTACTGGAGTTTGCTGGCTATTAGCTCCAGGTACAGTGAGAGACCCTGTCTCAAGGAATTAGGGTGGAGAGCAATAGAACAGGGAAGCCAGTCTCCTCTGGCCTTTTCACCTGCACTTGTACACGTGTGCACTCACAAGGAAAGACTAGTGAGGCTAGTGTCACACACGTGTAATTCCAGCACTCATGAGGAAGAGACAAGAGAATGAAAAATTCAAGGTCAGCTGATCTAAGCGGTGAGCCCCTGCCACAAAACAAAACCACCAAGGTGACTTACTGAGAAATCTCTTTTGGGAGTGAGCTTCTTGGGGAAATGATCAAAGGCATAGGGTTTGGTGCAGACAGGATAGCGATTCCGATGGATCTTGTAAAACAGGTGTGCTGACTTGTCAAGCCGATAGTCACAGATGTAAACATCTTGTTCCTTTATTCCTTTGGGTCTCCCTGTAAATTCAAACACTGTTACAGAATCTGACTTCTCAGGCCAGAGAGTTGGCTCAGCTGCTAAGAGTACATGCTGCTTTTACAGAGGACCAGAGTTTGGTTCCCAGTACCCAGGTGAGAGGGCTCATAATTGTCTGTAACTGCAGCTCCAGGGGAATTTACACCCTCCCTCTGGCCTCTGAAGGCACCAGTACTCACACAAAGATACATACACAGACCCACATTATTAAAAATAAAATAGATCTAGGCCCAAGAGTGGTGGTGCACACCTGTAATTTCAGTGAGGCAGAAGGATCTCCAAGTTCAAGGCCAGAGAGGTCTGGTCTACACAGAGAAATAAATCCTGTCCCAAAACAACAGCAACAACAAAAAAACAACAAAAAGATCTGAAACAAAGATCAGTAAATCTGATTTTCCTTTGTCCCCAGAAAAAGCCCAGTGGACAGCTATCTCTGAGAGAGAAGACAGACCCATCAGGAGCAGACACTATAGTCATTAACGAAAGGCTGGAGAACCAAGCATTTGGTGGTTGTGGAAGAAAGCAGAATTTTTAAGCACTAGTATGCAAAAGGAGATGGGACATAGCAGTGGAATGGAGTAACAGAATGTAAAAACCCCCAGAAATGTAGACGGAACGTCGCAGGGATTTTTGAGCATGTACTCTGAGGAACAGAATGGTCTATGAGGAAGTTATGGGAAAGGAAGAGTCATAAATATGAGGAAGCACATCAGAAAGCTAATCCGTTTTAATTGGAGAAGTCAGGTCACAGAGCTGTAAGCAGTTTGTCAGTATGGAATAAGAATACTTACTATTGTCAAGTTTTTGCTACGATAATGAAATAAAGATATAGGTAACTAAATTCTTGCCAATCATGACAACAAACACACATCAAGCTAGCCATTAACTAGAGCTTTTGTGTATCATTTGATCTCTGTAAAACTCAGAAAAATCTGCTTTCAAATGAAGGAAACTCATGCTTGGTTAAGTATATCAGTAGTAAAATGTGATTCTGAAATTGGCTCAATATTCTCAAATGTTGGAGTTGGGTGGTGGTGGCAGCAGCAGCGGCGGTGGTGCACACCTTTAATCCCAGCACTCGGGAAGCAGAGGCAGGTGGATCTCTGAGTTAGAGGCCAATCTGTTCTACATAGTGAGTACCAAACCAGCAAGGGATATACAGAGAAACCCTGTCTGAAAAGAAAAAGTTGGGCCCAAGTGTTTGCCAACAAGCCTGATGACCTGAGTTCAATCGCCTAAACTCACCTGGAAAAAAAAAAAAGGTGGTGGTGTTATGAATATTTAAGTACTGAGCACTAAATAAAAGACAAGGGACTCTCTCAGGGAAGCTCACACCCCAGGTCTTTCTGAGTATCTTTCTCCCTTAATCCTGGTGTTTACACATCAGAATATCTTTATTAGCTGTAATCTCAGGCAGCTGGATCTGACTCTGGAATTGAAGGCCAGCCAAGTATACAAAGTGAATTCCAGGCCAGGGCAGCAGAGTAAGATCCTGTTGCAAAGTGAATGAATGTGTAAGTAAATGTGTGTGAACGTTTGGCCTGCACATGTGTGCGTGTACCATGTGTGTGCCTGGTGCGCACTGAAGCCAGAAGAAAGTGCTGGATCCCCTAGAACTGGAGTTACAGATGGTTCTGAGCTGCCATGTGGGTGCTGGGATCTGAACTTGGGTCCTCTGCAAGAGCATCAAGTGCTCTTAACTGCTGAGCTCTCTCTCCAGTCCCAAAGACCACCTCTCAACAAGCCTCCATCATTTACCTTTACAATATGTATAAAGGTCCAATACACAGCAGGTCCCAACTACAGCCTCCAGGGGAATGATCTCATAGAGTGGCACCCGAAATAGCTCATTGTGATAGAACCGGCGGGATGGAGAGTGGTGGGTTTCATGGGGGCGGAAATAATGGTGACCAAAGGCAAACCGTTCCTCTCTTAAAAAACAAACAAAACAAAACAAAACAAAGGAAAATGAGAAAGGAGAGGTTAAGTCTACGAGCAAGACTCCAGTGCGTACTCCGCTCTGCTGGGAGGACACAGCTGGAAGCAGACAGGACCAAGCACATACTTTTCATTCTTCCAAAGCTTTTCAATTCTAAAGATGTCAAGTTTATCTCGGTTAATGTGTGATAACAGTCTGTAGGACTGACGGACTGGATGGCCATCAGGTGTGCGTCGACTGTCCCTCATCAGGTACACACAGTCACCTAGGAATGTACAGAACAAAGGAGAACATTAATATTGACCCCTAGGTGTATTCCATAAGGCATCCTTTTATCTGATCCATGGTCTAAAACAATATGGAGGGGTAGGCAGATAGCCCAGTGATTCAATGAGCAAGGACCTAGGTTCAATGCCTACTACTATAAAAGAAATCAAGAGAAAGTAAAATCAGCAGTCTTATGACTATTATTAATTCTAATTACAAAAGGCTCTCTTTAGTTTTTTGTTTTTTTTATTTTACTTTCTCTTTACTAGGTTTATTATTATTATTATTATTTTATTTGTTTTGGTTTTGAGACAGGTCTTACTATGAGGCCTGTCTGGCCTGGAACTCACTAACTAGACCAGGCTGGCCTCAAATTCAGAGATCTACCCCTCTCTGTCTCCAGGTGGGATTAAAGACATTGTGCCACCATACCCAGTCTACTAGGTTTAAAATTAATATAAAGATCTTGGCTATAGACTGGGTCAATTACCAGCACAGCGAACAAACAAGCAAACAGACAAATAAAACCACAATAAGTCAGGCACAGTAGCTAATGCCTATTATCCCAGAACTTGGGAGGCAGAGACAGGACAGTTAGGAGTTTGAGTCCAGGCCTGAGCTATAGTCTAAAAAAAAAAAAAAAAACAGTAACAATGAAATAAGACACAAACAAACACCAACCCACAATCACGCAACCAAACAAAAGCCAGCAAACCAAGGGGTAGGGACTCCTAAAGCTTCAGCATCCCTCAAGAGCTAAGAGACAGTCCATGGTTGCTAAGGAACCAAGTGGGGTGGAGTCACAGTCCTCAGGGATATAGCCTATGGTAAGCACTCCCGGCTGAAGGAAGTAATAATCTCCTTCCACCCAGGCTCATGCAGCTAATCCTAATGAAATGCAATGGAGTGCGCACGCACGCACGTACGCGCACACACACACACGACTTTTTAGAAGGGTTTGGTGCGGGGGGGGGGGGGGGGGGGAATGAGGATATTGGTAAAGGGGAAAAACTTCAAATAGAAATAAAAGTAGCTTTGTAAAGCTGTTTCTACAAATTGTTAAATACACGTTGGAAGTGGGATAATGATGAGTTTAAGGATATCTATTCAAGGCCATGGAGATGATGACTATCATGCACAGAGTATATATACACTTCCCACTACTCAGAAAGGTCAGTGGGATTTGGGCCTCTGTACTTACCCTGACGAAGCAGCAAGTCATCTCGGAGTAAACAGATGAAGTAGACACAGCCAGGTTGGGCATAGTGGGGCCGAGGGATCATGGGTACCTCCTGAAGAGCAGAAAATCAATGGAAAAAGGCTAGAATTAATACACTTGGTCTAATGATCTCAATTCAGGAGAGGAAAAGAACTAAGACTTAACATTTCCACTCAAGACTTACTAAAGTCATTTCCATTCACTGCAAATATGAAAACCACTTGTTTTTAAGGCCACAGAAATGACAGCAGATGACAGGGACTGACAGGCCCAGGACCTGAGATAATGCTTTATAAAGCATTAGTTTTGAGACTGCTCTGTGCGACCTCTGAAAATGTGTGAAATGGGGACATTCATGACAGTTGTATTTGGAGGCTACTTACAGCTATTTAGTGTCTAAGGCCAGGGAAGTAGAGCATCCTAAATTGAATCCCTCACAACAGCACTGTGGTTAAGAAATGGTGCCTAACCAGGGGGTGCTAGTGCATGCCTTTAATCCCAGCTCTCGGGAGGCAGAGGCAGGTGGATCTCTGTGTGAGTATGAGGCCAGCCTGGTCTACAGAGCAAGTTCCAGGACAGCCGGGGTTGTTACATAGAGAAACCCTGTTTCAAAAAAAAAAACAAAGCAAAACAAAACAGAGAGAAAGAAAGAAAGAAGGAAATGCCGCCTAACTCCTTCTTTTTATGGAGGTGATTTCATCAAGATCATAATGCACATTTATTGATTGTGTGTGAATGTATGTATGTGTATATGCACACTTGCATGCCATAGCACATGTGTGGAGGGGAGAGGACATTTTGCAGAAATCAGTTCTCTCTTTCCACCATGTGGATTTCTGGGATGGAACTTAGGCTGCAAAGCTTAGTAGCAAGAGCTTTTATCCACTGAGCCGACCTGGCAGCTCAAGATCATCCATAGAAATACAGCAGTACAAGGTAAGAACCCACCCAACTTGGTCAAGTCACTGACTCGTACTTCAGTAAATAACTGAGTCAAGAGTTGTTTTCAACAAAACACAACCTGACCCAAACGGTACTTAGAACTCTGTCTGTACTACTGAGAGACTAAGGCAAGACAACTGTGAATTTGGAGCTAGCCTGGGCTATACAGTAAGCTTCTGACTCAAAAACAAGTCAAAACAAAAAGAATTTTAGTTTCATATAGGACCATTTCTCTTCTTCTTTTCTTTTTGTGTAGCCCTGGCTATGCTGGAATTCACTCTATAGACCAGACTAGCCTCAAAATCAGAGATCCACCTGCCTCTGCCTCCCCACTGCTGAGATTAAAGATGTGCACCACCACCTCTCAGCTTTATAAAGTACTTTTTTCACAGATACGAAGTATTTTATTTCCTTTTGGTTACACTCCTGAGAAAAGGAAGGGCAAGAATTACCACCCTCAGAGCAAAGTCGAGGCCCAGAGAGCCTGAGCAATTCTGCAAAGGAGGATCACATACTACTTCTAACTAGGGATCAGCTTACCCTGTCCACAGGCCGAGGGTCACACTGCTCACAAAGGTAGTGCTCCACGTCTGTGTTCACACCCATGCAGTCACAGTGCTGCCACACCTATGGACACAGACACACTTGACAAGGGGATTCACACTCAGTGAGAGAAGCCCTGAAGAGTAATAATGAGAGCGATAAAAATAGAGCAACAGGACAGGGCAAGGAAAAGAGGAATGAAGAAGCCGTGAGAGGATGAGAGAATTAGAAACGAAAGATTGAGAGGAAAAGACAATGTCTGAATAAACGTCTACACATCAATTCTAATAGAAAGATCTGGACACATACAGTGGGAGATGAGAGGATGCAGATAATATACTACAGACTCTCACTGGCTATGTGACACTGTTCACGCTGCAGCTACTCTGAAAGGCTAAGTTCCATTCCGAGGAACTGCCCCTGACGCTTACTGGACTTGATCCTCTCAATAATCTTATGTACTATTCACAGCCCCAGGAGAAAATGAACTAACCAGTGCACAGGAACGGACAACACTACAAATTGAGTCCTACTCTAGTTCTAACAGGAGCCGTCTGTGGACATACTTATCACATACACTGGAATCTACCTGTATTCACGGTCTACACTGTGTGCTACTGTTCATGTTTTTCAAGGTAAAGCAGTACCAAACGCGACCCTCCTAGGTGCAGAGTGTGAGAAATGTACAGTTATCTAAACAGGCAGAAAGGAAGACGTAATGGAAGATAAAAAGGAGAGAGACTCTATGATAACAGCAGAGCTAAACAGAAGCTGCCCGAAGTTAGAGTTCCTAAGAAGCCTGCCAAGGTCAACTCCAGGAAGAACAGGTTGCTTTTCTGCACCTGGTCCCCATGCACATGCGGACCAGGCTGCTGCACCCTCGAACACTCACCATGCACTTGTCACACTGGATCATGAGGCCTTCGTCCTTGTAGAGGCCACAGATACAGCGGATGATGTCATCGTCCTTTTCATGCCCATTCTCCTTTTCAGAGACTGAGGTCTCACTGCTGTCTGCCTCACTTGCTGTTTCTCCCACAATCTCATCAATCTGAGCGGAGGCCTCATGCCGGGCACTGTAATAGGCCTTTCGTAAGCGGCAAACATCCCTCCCAATTGGGGATTTCCGCCCATAGTACTTCTGAAGAAAGCAAAAGAAAGACATCGTTTTTTGTTCTTCTCAGTTTGGTTTGAAAATAGACCTGTAGAGGGAGTATGATTTTCTTTATTCTCCCACTTTAGCTAACAAATTGAACTATAATGAATTAAAATTAGAATTCAGATGGTATGTTTTCAGTTTTTTCTATTGCTTTGTTATTGAATTCCTGTCAAGGGCCTTACTATCCATAAGATCAAACACATAGTGATCATTAAATTTTAATTAATGTTGGAAGCATAATGTATCACAGAAAATTTCTATCTACCTTTGTTTTGCAAATGGTTGGGAGCACATAGTAGATGTCTGTGGAAGCTGGGTTGTAATAGGAACTATGTTCTAATTGCAGACTGCTCTAATCATTCTCCTCCCTCCTAATTTCCCTCTCTTCTTTGTCTCTGTCTCTACCCCAACAGCCTGTTCCGTTCTCAGGGTATGTCAGCGTCACTGGAGAACTGCCCTTTCAGCTACTACACGGTGTTTTATTTATGCTCTAGGCTTGCTTTTGGAGTCAGGGTCTTAGTATAGCCTGGTCTGGCTCAAACTTGAGCTGACCTTCTTGCCTCAGCCTTTCAAGTGCTGGTTACAGGAATGAGCCACCATGTTTGGCCTCATATGTACTTATTTTCATGAACTAAGAAATGACGGATACACAATACATTGGTAAAAATATTTATGTAATATAGAAGTTAAGGGCGGCCGGACGGTGGTGGCAAGTGATGCATGGCATGCAGGAGGCAGAGGCGGCGAATCTCTGTGAGTTTGAGGCCAGCCTGGGCTACAGAGTGAGTTCCAGGAAAGGTGCCAAAGCTACACAGAGAAACCCTGTCTCAAAAAACCAAAACAAGCAAAGAAACAAACAAACGTTAAAGGCAAAATTAGGATTTTACGAAGATTATATTGTTTTGAGAATGACTCCAATCTTCCACTGCAGAATTTTCTGTGTGCGTGCGTGCGAGTGTGTGTGTGTGCGCCCCCACCCACGCTCACATGCATGTCTGCCTGCCTGCGTGGGCCACAGGAAGAGCTTAGGTGTCATCCTGAGAAACCCTGTTCACGTTCTTTTGACTTGGAGTTAACTAGTAAGAAGGGACTGGCCGGGTGGTGGTGGTGCACGCCTTTAATCCCAGCACTCGGAAGGCAGAGGCAGGCGGATCTCTGTGAATTCAAGGCCAGCCTGGTCTACAAAGTGAGTTCCAGGAAAGGCGCAAAGCTACACAGAGAAACCCTGTCTCGAAAAACCAAAAAAAAAAAAAAAAAAAAAAAAAGAAGGGACTGGCTGGCCAGTGAGACCCAGGATCCTTCTGTCTGCCTCCTCAGCTTACGTGTGCAATCAGGGCACCCTACCACACCTGGCTTTTCTTTTTAAAGAGGGTCTCATGCTGTAGCCCAGGCTGGCATCAAACCACAGAGCTCCACTTCCTCCGCCTTGCTCATGCCAGGATTAAAGGTGTGCAGCACTACATCTGGCCACACCTGGCATTTTCATTTATGTTTTGGGGCTCAATGCTTATACAGTGTAAGTATGTTTACTGACCGAGTTAATTTTAATTAAAGTTACTGCCATGTGGGCACATCTGTGCCATGGCACGCGTATAGGTCAGTTTAACGACCTGGCCGAGTGAGTTCTTTTCTTCCCACACTACACTGTGGGTTCTAGACCTGCACAATGAGCACTTGTACCTGAGGAGCCATCCTGCTGACTGAGAACCCAGCCCGCTACCCCAGAACTTACGGTAATGAACTCTCTGGAGACCAGGCTGCCTTAAACTCACAGAGATCTACCTGCATCTGCTGCCCAAGTGCTGGGAGTGAAGTTATACATCACTATACTTGATCAGAACTTTTAAAAAACGATTTATTTATTTTTATGTTTTTATTTATTTATTATACAGTGTTTTGCCTGAAGGTATATCTATGTGAGGGTTCCAGATCCCCTAGAACTGGAGTTACAGACAGTTGTGAGCTGCCATGTGGGTGCTGGGAATTGAACCCGGGTTCCTCTGGAGGAGCGGCCAGTGCTCTTAACTGAGCCATCTCTCTAGCCTGGTCAGAATATTTTTAACAAATAAAATATTACATTATTTAGCACAATGTAATGCATACTCTATGAGAACTTAATGAAAACGACTTGTTTTGGCTCTGGAGAAATGGCTCAGTAATTAAGAGTACGGGTTGCTCTTGTATAGAAGGAGGTTCGGTTCCCAGCACGCATATCATGGCTCACAGCCATCTCTAACTCCAGTTCCAGGGGATTGGACGCCCTCTTCTGGCCTCAGTGGACACTGCACAAATGTGGTGCATATACATACACTCAGGCAAAAATACTGAGACAAAAATTTAAAAAAAATGACTGTCAGGTTGATAAGGTGGCTCAGCAAACAAAGCTATTGCTGCTAAGCCTGATCCTTGGGGCCCACATGCTAGCAGGAGGGAACTGATGCCTCCACATGCTTACTGTGACATGTACATGCTCACACAAAACAAATAAACACATGTAATAATTAAAAGTTACTGTCTTTCCCAACAAGAAACTTAAAAGTTCTAAAATAGTTCTCTTCAGACCAAATTTCTTAAATTTGTGTTTGAAGTCAGCAAATACCTCAGCATTTCGAAAGACCTTGAGCATGTCAGCATCAAAAGCTTCCACTGTTTTGTAATACCCAATGAGGATCTGCTTCTCTATGGTGCTGAGATCCAGGGGGTCAGAGATCTTCTCATAATAGTCAGCGTTCCTGGAACACAGAGCAGCGTGGCTGTCAATGTGGCGCACGGACTTTTTAGCCGAGCTCTCCAAGGCTACCACCAATGTGTACCTACTTTTTCTTTGGGGGAAGATTCAAAAGTGGAGCTGCAAGGGCTTGTTGGGAAGAATCTGCAAAAGAATACAAGGTTTGGTACACAAGAGACAAGGCCAACATTCATTAGCCAGCCTACCTGCCTTGTTTCTACCGGTCTAGAACTCAAGGTTGAAAGAAGAGCTGGAATAACAATGACCGACACTTGACTTGTATTATTTTATCTTTCTTGGTCAGATGTGATGATCCATGTCTGCAATCCCAGCACTCCAAAGGCTGAGGATGGCAAGTATTTGGCTGGCTTATACTGTTTCTTTTTTTTTTTCCTTTTTGTTTGTTTTTGTTTTTTGTTTGTTTTTTCGAGACAGGGTTTCTCTGTGTAGCTTTGCGCCTTTCCTGGAACTCACTTGGTAGTCCAGGCTGGCCTCGAACTCACAGAGATCCGCCTGGCTCTGCCTCCCGAGTGCTGGGATTAAAGGCGTGCGCCACCACCGCCCGGCTTTTTTTCCTTTTTAAAAGGAGATCTGGGGTTAGAACCCAGGGCCTTGTACATGCTAGGGAAATTTTCTTCCCTGATGAACAGTTCCAGCCTATATCCATTCTTTTTCTTTTTGAAGATTTTAATGATTTTTTATTTTATGTGTATGAGCATTTGCCTGACTGTGTGTACTCCACATGTGTGTAGTGCTGTTAAGAGAACAGAATAGAGCACCGGATTCCCTGAGATTAGAGTCACAGATAGTGGTGGAACGCCACGTGGGTACTGCAGACTGAACCTGAGCCTTGTCAAAGCGCAGCCAGTGCTCTTAACCATTGAGACATCTTTCCATCAACACATTATCCTTTTAAAAGATTATTTTATGTGTACAGGTGTTGTGGCTGCATGTGCACAGACAATGTTATGTACATGGTGCCTCCAAGGCCAGAAGAGAGCACTGGATACCCTGGAACTAGAGTTATTGGCAGTTGTGAGCCACTGTGCAGGCTGGGAATTTCAACATGTGTTCTCTGCAAGAGCAAACAGTACTCTTAACTTCTAAGGCATTGCTCCACACCCTAAACATCTTTTAACTAAAAATCCTCTACAGTAAAAGTTGAGAGGGAAAAAAAAATTCTTTGAGGCTTGACAGTCAAAAACTTACTTGCCCGCCTCCAGAGATGAAACAATACTTTAAAAATCGAGCAGGATTATGAAGGATATAGTGAATATACTGGAAATGTTAAACAACGATAGCTGAGTAATGAGAATAATTGCTCATAAAGAATGTGAGCTGCACCAACCTAAGACAGAGCGCCTGTGTGGCCTGGGCAGGCGTCTCCATGACAGGTAAGGTGACCTGCTGATGTCCCACGCAACCTAAGTCAGAAGCTCATTTTTTAGTAAAAGGGGGAACCTGTAGGGTTCTGGCCCCATTTTGGGTAATTGTTGCCTTGCTTGCTGACCTTGACCTTGATATCCTCCCTATGTTAATTCCCTGCTGGGTTCCACTCTCCTGAATGCTTAAGGGAAGTTCCTTGTCTGTGTATCCTGATTACTGGGCGTTAACAGCTTAGATGCAAGATTGTAAAACATCGGTAGTGAACTTCTGCCCTCTGGAATTCTCCCATTGTGCTGTAAGCCTGTATTTAAGACCACCTCCCTCCTTCAATAAACGACATTCAGCAAAAAAAAAAAAAAAAAAAAAAAAAAAAAGTGAGCTGTCACTAGTGAACCAACTAAGCCGTTTGGGGTAAATTCCTGCTCCTGCTCGCGTGCCAGCTGATTTCAAACCACTATGTAAGCAAGGAGGCAGGACCTGGAGTTTCTAGCTCTTGTACTATCCCCACCACAGGATGACAAGTATTTTTATTTTAATATTTATTTTGATGTGCATGGGTGTTCTGCCTGCATGAATGTGGACCACCTGTGTGCAGTGATTTGACAAATCTGCTCTTTGGTTTTCTGAGACAGGGTTTCTCTGTGTGTAACAGCCCTGGCTGCCCTGGACTCACTCTGTAGCCCAGGCTGGCCTTTAACTCAGATATCCACCTGCCTTTGCCTCCGGAGTGCTGGGATTAAAGGCCGGTGCCACCACTGTCCAGCAATAAATCTTTTTTTCTTTAACATTTATTTATTTATTTATAATAAATCTTTTTACAACAAAAAGATCATCACACTCAAAATATGTTTTCCAGTCTCTCTTAATTGTCCATAATTAATATTCCTGTTGGTGTAGATTCAACTAAATTCCAGAAAAGGAATAATTTAGTAACCATTTTTTATCACTTATTTTTCTCAAACAGTTACTGTGTGACACACACACAGTATTCTTAGTGAGGGATTCCTTCTCATTTGGCATCTTCTGGTGGTCTCGCTGGAGAAAGAGACAATGCTACTTAGAGTGCAGCAATGGACTAGTAGGTAATGTTAGAGCAGTTCCACGTCAGTCAGACAGACAGTCTGTGAGAAAGGGGCAGTTCACCTTCTGCAGACACAAACAGGGCAGGTGCAACAAAACTTCACACCTTTTTTTGTTCTTGTTGAGACAGGGTCTTATTATGCAGTAATGGCTGGCCTGGGTCCTGTACCAGGCTGGCCACAAACCCACAGAAATCCACTGACTTCTGCCTCCTAAATGCTGAGACTAAAAAAGTACATTACCATGCTGAGCAAAAAAAAAAAAAAATACACAAAACAAAACAAAACTTACTCGTTATGTGGACCATGCTGGCCTCAAACTCGTAGCAATCCTCCCTAAGGCTGGGATTAACGGCATAGGCTACTACACGTAAAATTTTTAAAAATTTATTCCATTTTATTTTATGTACATTGATGATTTGCCTGCATTCATGTCTGTGTGAGGGTGTTGCATCCTCTGGAACTGGAGTTACAGACAGTTGTCAGCTGCCATGTAGGTGCTGGGAATTGAACCTGGGTCCTCTGGAAGAGTGCCCATGCTTGTACCCACTGAGCCATCTCTCCAGCCCTGATAATTTTACAACTGCAATACTATCTCATCCATGTAAATTAGACAGCGATTACCCATCCTCTAGCAAAAAAAAAAAAAAAAAAAAAAAAAGTATCTCTATCTATCTATCAATCAAAATAAATACAGTACTTAACTAGAAATACTAAACACAACATTGATGTGTACAAGGCTCTGGGTTCAAATTTCTGAACAGGTTATTTGTTCTATAATTCTCTATCTCTGACAAAAGGTAGAACAGGGGCTCATCAATGGAGAGAACTTGCCTGAGTTGAATTCCCACATTAGGAAGCTTACAACAGCCTACAACTCTGGTTCTGGGTGGTTTGACGCCCTGTTCTGACCTCCCCATCACTACATGCACAAGGACAACCACCCCCCCCCCCACCCCCGCCAACACATAATTTTTAAAACATAAAAAGAGGATGCAGAGTTAGGAGCCCTGGCTGCTTTTGCAGAGGATTCCCAGCATCCACACGGCAGCTCACAGACATCTGTAAATCCAGTTCCAGGGGATCCAATATCCTTTTCTGCCCTCTGCTGGCAACAGGCAGCATGTGGTACACAGATAAATGAAGGCAAAACCTCCCAAACACGGGAAAAGGAAAAAAACAATCTAAAATCTCTTATGTAACAAAAACAAGAAATCCACCTCCTAATTCAAAACCCACAGTGCTGCCGGTTCGTGGGGTCTGGGGCTCTCAGGAGAGGGTGAGCGAGACACACACCTTTGTAAGAAATGATACCATCGCAGATCTCTTTGAAGATCTGTGCTAGGCGCGCGGCCCGAGCCACTTCCAGGTTTTCCTCTGCAGCTGCCAAGCGTCTTGTTCGAACAGATCTAGCTGTCTGCAGGGCTGAGAACTGGGTCATGAAGACATCTGCAAAGAGAAGGTGAAAAGCAGTTCAGGAAGTGAAGAATCTGATGTATCTTTTTCTTTTCCACTTGATTCCTGCCGTTTTTCTGTTTTCCTGTAGGATAGTAAGGAGAATTAGTGGGCAGGTAGCTGCTCCTCTCCCCCTAGAGAAAAACTAGAAAACGCTAGTGTTTATATATAGTGGTAAATGCTACATAGTGCAGTAGCTGCAAGTGTGCACTTCAAAGTGAGTATCAACACGTGTTTTTTTCTCCTTTAAGTCTCTCAGCAGTTAGGAGGATGTATTCCTAGCTCCCATATCAGGTAGTTCACAACCTCCTCTATTTCCAGCTTCATGGTATGTGATGTCTTCCTCTAGACTTCTATACTTAAACCTAAGATAAACAAATCTTGAAATGGACGTGTGAGTGAGCTGAGTCTAGGCTACCAGCAGTACTCTATTTCCAGCTCATGTAGTGCAGTGCTGCTAAATATAGTCATGTCAGAATTAATGTGAGCACGATGATGGCTTGCTGGAGTGCATGCATGCGTGTGCACGAGTGAATTTACCATCAGGAAGCACTATATAGCTCTGACTGGCCTTGAAAAGATGATTCTTCTGCTTCTGCTTGCTAAATACTGGGATTACAGAATGTGCCATCCCATCAGGCTCAAATAATGCTTTTTATTTTCATGTATTTGGCTTGGAAGCAGTTAGCAATTTGGGACTCCTTTTTTTTTTTTTTTTTAAAGATTAATTTATTTATTATGTATACAGTGTTCCATCTGCATGCATGCCTGCAGGCCAGAAGAGGGCGCCAGATCTCATTACAGATGGCTGAAAGCCACCATGTGGTTATATATATATATATATATATATAGAGAGAGAGAGAGAGAGAGAGAGAGAGAGCGAGCGTGCATGCGCGCGCGCAGGGGGGACCCTAGGACGACTGTGACTTATAATAAATTTTGGTTTTACTCAATTACTGAGCAAGCCTCAATGAAACATTTCACTATTAAGATAAGAATACATACTGTATCAAGCTGATAATAGAAAAATAAATTTTAAAAAATAAAAAAAAGAAAAATTTGAACTATTTAAAAAAAAAAACAAACAAACATTTTACTAAAGTAAAAAAAAGGGGGAACTAGGAACTCATCATTCCTCTCCACATTCTATTCTTTCCCTTGTTTTATATATTTTAAATTTTTTATCGGTGGATTCTGCTGGAGTATCCGCTGCAGATAAGCACTGGAGGGCTCCTGTTGCAAATCACCCTCTGGAGCGATGGAAGGATCTTTCTACTGGTACTTGGAGGGGACCCCATCGGGTGTTGGTGTGGGCCCGGGGTTCTGTTTGCGTCTTTCTGCAGGACCATGAGGTTCCTCTTTGGATTCCTGAGCACTGTGTGCGCCCTGTGGCTGCTGCTGAAGCCCAACATGGCAGAGACCTATTGGGCCTTCGTAAAAATTTCTCCCCTTCTGATGCCAATGGGGATTGAGAGTCCAATACGGCCAGCCTTGGCAAGCATTAACATAAGCCTAGGAACTGTAGCCATGCGGTTGGATTCTCCAGAAGGTAATGTATGGTAACTGCTTCTTCAAGTATGTTTGAGAATGTGTCACCCAGACACCTTGGAGATTAAGGATAACCCTGAAGGTCACTGACCTCCATTTGTTAACAGTAGCATGCCAGCTTAGCCTTTTCATTTTCACAATCCTCTTCAAGCTGGTGTAGTACCTACTTTTCAGGAGTGGCTCTGTACAACATTTATTGGCCTCCTGAAATTCATTTAGCCCCCCTTTGAAGATACCTTAAAATTTATGAGCCTGAATGTAGCCATTATGAGACCATTAGTTATGCTCCTTATGAGCTGCCTGGGTTTTTCTTTATGGTTCTTAGTTGTTCTTTTGCAGAGCTGCCAGCTTAAGTCATGCTGGGATCAAGAAAAATGGGCCTTGGCGGTTTGTGTTCCTGGAGTTGTATCCATACCAGTGGATGCCCACATGCTCCAGAAGAGAATTTGACATTGCTGCTGCCGTTGTTGTTAGAGCAATGGCAGCCACCACTGCTACTGTTTCTGGGATTACCATTTCATAATTGGTTACTACAGCTAGCACAGTGGAGACCCTGGCAACAAAAGTAGCTACCACAGTTAGTTAATCTTTCATTCTACTGGGCATGATAAATTTAATTCAATAGTTATATACATTTTGATTGGCTTTGAAAATTATAAATTTATAAACTCAAATTCCATTTGCGTTTGGGATACCATCTTACAAGAACTCCAATTTGCAGTAAGGCTCATTAAGGAAGGGAATGGCTCAGTTGCCTTTAGCCTACTGGCTATGGGTGGGATAGGACTTCTGTTGGTCTTTTCTGTGTCAAACACACAGATTGCAAGCCCAGCGCCACTTTGAGATCTTTGGCAGCAGTTAATTCTGCAGCTCACACACGATTGAGCCTGTATGATAATGAGTATTCAGAGACGGGTAATGCCTGGGGGGCGCTCACCAACCTAAGACAGAGTGCCTGTGTGGCCTGGGCAGGCGTCTCCATGACGGGTAAGGTGACCTGCTGACGTCCCACGCAACCTAAGTCAGAAGCTCATATTTTAGTAAAAGGGGGAACCTGTAGGGTTCTGGCCCCATTTTGGGTAACTGTTGCCTTGCTTGCTGACCTTGACCTTGATATCCTCCCTATGCTAATTCCCTGCTGGGTTCCACTCTCCTGAATGCTTAAGGGAAGTTCCTTGTCTGTGTATCCTGCATACTGGGCATTAACAGCTTAGATGCAAGATTGTAAAACATTGGTAGTGAACTTCTGCCCTCCAGGGTTCTCCCATTGTACTGTAAGCCTGTATTTAAGACCTCTTCCCTCCTTCAATAAACAGCATTTGGCATTAAATAAAAAAAGATTAATTTATTTATTATGTATATAGTGTTCCATCTGCATGCATGCCTGCAGGCCAGAAGAGGGCGCCAGATCTCATTACAGATGGTTGTGAGCCACCACGTGGTTGCTGGGAATTGAACTCAGGACCTTTGTAAGAGCAGCCAGTGCCCTTAACCACTGAGCCATCTCTCCAGCCCGGGACTCCTTTTTAACAAGTGGCAGCATGAGACACTTAATTGATCATACTCACACACCCCCTCTCTGAATAATTCCCCTGGCAACTTGTAAGATAGGACTCTAGGTGGTTTGCAAGAAAAGACCCCCTAAAGGGAGTGGCACTATTAGGTGTGGCCTTGTGGAAGTGTCTCACTGTGGGGCAGGCTTTGAGGTTTCTTATGCTCAGGATACCATCCAATGAGTCAGTTCACTTCCTGTTGACTGCAAGATGTAGGATTCTTAGCTATTCCTCCAACATCACATCTACCTGCTTGCCACCATGCTCCATGAAATGATAATGGACTGAACCTCTAAAACTAGAAGCAATTAAATGTTTTTCCTTGTAAGTGTTGGTGTGGTCATGGTATCTCTTCATAGCAATAAAAACCCAAACTAAGACAGATTCCTATTTGCACGGAGCTGCATACACATGCTACTTTGAACAATGGAGTAAGTTTTCCCTTCCCCCCAAAAACATCAAACTTGGCTGGGCAGTGATGGCTCATGCCTTTAATCCCAGTACTGGAAAGGCAGAGGCAAGTGGATCTCTGTTAGTTCAAGGCCAGCCTGTACTACAGAGCTAGTTTCAGGACATCCAGAGCTACACAGAAAAACTTTGTCTCGAAAAACTAAAACCAAACCAAATCAAACCAACAAAGCATCAAACTTAGATTCCTTGCAACTGTACTCTATTTATGAAGTTAAGTGGGTTGGTCTAGCCTAAACTGGTTTTGAATGCATGCATAGTAAGACAAAATGTATACTTAAAGTGAACTTCTAGGGGAGAATTCCCTATTGACCATGTTATGCCTATGCACAATTGGAGGCACAAAGGATTAAAATTAGATGCATTATAGGAAGGGACAAGTGTAACAGAACAATGGTTATATAATTTGATCTGTGAGTTCACATAGAGAATGTGCTCAAACTATGACCCTAATAACCAAGCTCCTCCACATCTTGAACCCCAGAAAGGAAGCCCATAGTCAAGCCCATGAGCACTTTTCACTCATGTGGCCTGAGGTCACCTGTGACAGCAATCAGACTTATCCTATCATTTGCTTTGAATAAAGTTAGCCTGTGAAAATCGACGTGAGCCTTTACTTTGATTCCTTGAGTAAGAAGCCAAGAATCTGGCAACACCCAGCCCAGGCCTGGATCATTGTTACCAGTCCAGTGATTGATGTGTATATTCAATAAATGACTAAGATTTGAACTGTTTGGCTTGTAACTTCAAAGAGATTCTAACAACCAAGTTGCTGAAAGGCTTTTTCTCTGGGCTGGTGAGATGCTAAGTGGGTGGAGATGCATGGTACAAAGCCTAATGAACCGAGTCTGAAGCCCAGGACCTACACTGTGCAGAGAGAATGGACTTCAAAAGCTGTCTTCCATCCACCACCTTGTGTTGTGCCATATGCTCGACATGCCCCGCCCTTTCTCTAAATAAAAACAATCTGCCAAAAGCCATAACCCCAGCATTAGGGAGACACAGAAAGGAGGGTGTTCAAGGTCATCCTCGGCTATATAGCAAGTTTTGTTTTGAAATTTCATCTCACTGTGTATCTCTGGCTGTCCTGGATCTCATCTGTTCTGGACTGGATACTAGCTCAAATAATGAGTGCTGTTGCTACTATTCATTCAAAAAGTTCAAGGCTAGCTTGAGCCACATAAGACCCTGTCTCCTAAGACCAAAACAAGAAACAAAGGCTCTTTCAAGAAGTTATTTAATTAATTGATTGTTTTGAAACAAGGCCTCACTCTGTGGCCCAGGCTGGCTTCAGACTGACGGTGATCTGCCTGCTCCACTCTCTCAGTGCTGAACACAGTGCTCTTCAAGTCACGTCTGGCTCTTCCTTTCTGAGACAGTGTCTCATGCAGCTAGCTCAGGCTGGCCTGCACCGCACTGTGCAGTCAACGGTGACTTTAACTACCTGATCCCTCGTGTCTACCGCACAAATGATGGGGTCACAGGGAGTGCCACCATGTCTGCTTCCTCCCTCCTTTCTCTTTCAATAATTACTTCCTTACTTACTTGTGTGTCTATGAGCATGTCACAGAACACTGTGAGATCAGCCGACAACTTTCAGAAGTCTGTTCTCTCCTTCTACTATGTGAGTCCCAGGAAAACTCAGGCTGTTGGGGTTGGCAACAGGAGTCTTACCTGCTGAGTCATTTTGCTGGATCTGAGCATGATCTTTTTAACATTTTCCTTCCCTCCTTTCAAAAAGACAGGATCTTGTATAGCCACTGTGTGGCTTGAGGCTGGCCTTTCACTCCCAAGTGCTGGCATTAAAGGCATGCACAACCACATCTTATAATGGATACTTTGTTTAGAAAGGATTCATGAACCAGGTGCTGTGGTGAAAGATTTTAATCCCAGCACTTGGGAGGCAGAAGCAGGTGGATCTCTGTGAGTCAGAGGCAAGCTTGGTCTACAGAGTGAGATCCAGGACAGCCAGAGATACACAGTGAGATGAAGTTTCAAAACAAAACAAAATAAAACGATGCACGGACAAGCCAGTATCTCATCTGTTCTGGACTAGATACTAGCTCAAATAATGAGTGCTGTTGCTACTATTCACTCAAAAAGGCTGGAAAAAGGAAACCGGATGCATAGTACTTACTTAAATATGTGAATGAAGTCTTTGACTTTAGTTATGATTTTTTTCTCCCCATAATGCATTTGTCGTCATAGTTTTAGTCCACACTGAAAGGAATCTTAGAATAAACTGTGTAAAGTAACTAAAAAGAGCCGGGCGGTGGTGGCGCACGCCTTTAATCCCAGCACTCGGGAGGCAGAGCCAGGCGGATCTCTGTGAGTTCGAGGCCAGCCTGGGCTACCAAGTGAGTCCCAGGACAGGCGCAAAGCTACACAGAGAAACCCTGTCTCGAAAAACCAAAAAAAAAAAAAAAAAAAAAAAAAAAAAAAAAGTAACTAAAAAGGAGAAGGTAAAGGGGCCTGGCCTGTGCAAGTCTGGTGATCTGACTTCAATTGCTGAAAGCCATGTAAAGTTAGAAAGAAAAAACTAATTCCACAAAACAGTCCTCTATTCTTAACATATGCGTTGAGGTACATGTGCCCCAACCCCCCCCCCCCCCCCCCCCCCCCCCCCCCCCCCCGCAACGCCTCTTTCTCTGTCTGTCTGTCTGTCTGTCTGTCTCTCTCTCTCTCACACACACACACACCCACACACACCTCTCAATAAAAAAAATTGGGGAACTTCCCACCCCAAACAGGATATCATAATTTAGCCTTGACTGGCCTGGAACTCACTCTGTGGATCAGGCTGGTCTCAAACTCCTTACTCCTGTCTTCTAAGTACCAGGATTACAGGTGTGCACCATCATGCCCAGTTCTAAATTACTATTTTTTCTTTCTTTCTTTAAATTTTATGTGTATTTTGCCTGCATGTATGTATATCCTGTGCCTGGACTGCCCACAGAGGCCAGAAGGGGGCACGGGATCTCCTAGAACAGGAGTTTCAGATGGCAGTGAGCCACTATGTTTTCGAGGGTTCTAGGAAGTGAACCTGGGTCCCCTGGAAGAACAGCCAGTGCTCCCAACTGCTATGGGATGGTCTGTATGTCAAATGTGTTGCTGATTGGTCAATGAATAAATCACTGATTGGCAGTGGCCAGGCAGGAAGTATAGGCGGGACTAACAGAGAGGAGAATAGAGCTGGGAAGTGGAAGGCTGAGTGAGGGAGACACTGCCAGCCGCCATCAGGACAAGGAAGATGTAAAGTACCGATAAGCCACAAGCCACGTGGCAAGGTATAGATTAATAGAAATGGATTAATTTAAGCTGTAAGAACAGTTAACAAGAAGCCTGCCACGGCCATACAGTTTGAAACCAATATAAGTGTCTGTGTTTACTTGATCGGGTTTGAGCGGCTTGGGACTGGCGGGTGAGAGAGATTTGTCCTGACTGTGGGCCAGGCAGGAAAACTCTAGCTACACCCAACAAATTAGACATCTCTCCAACTTTTTAAAAGAAATTAAAATGATCATTTTTGGATAATTTCATAGAATTAAGAGTAAGTCTTTCCAGTTAGACAGTAGTGGCACAAGACTTTAATCCCAACACTTGGGAGGCAGAGGCAGGTAATCTCTGTGAGTTTGAGGCCAGCCTGGTCTACGGAGAGTACCCAGGACAGCTAGGGCTACACAGAGAGACCCTGCCTCAAAAACAACAACAAACCAGTAAGTCTTCCCATGCCTTACCAGACTTAATGTTCCCATCGTCTCTGCAGATGCCATTCCAACGGGTGTACAGTGATGACGAGTGGACGTCACGGGTGTGCTTTACTTCCTCCTGTTTCTGATGAATCTTTTCCCAGTTTCGGACCAAGAACACACGATGCTTTAATACAAAGTTCCTGCAAGAAAAGAGAAGGTGTTCCTATTAATCCAGCAAGAGTTTATTACCTGTCCACTCTCCACTGCTGCTACGTGACATAGGTAGGTGAACACAACAGTGACTAGGCTTTGGAGCTTTTAAAGACATTTACAGAACTGGGCGCTGGCAATTCACATTGGTCATCCGAGCATGCAGGAGGCTCAGACTTAAAAGCCTGCTTGCGCTACAAAGTGAGCCTTGCAAAAAAACCAAACACCATTTTCCTGTATTACCTTAAAACATCTGGCAAGGAAAGTAACCAGATCAGAAAGCAGATGTTTATGGAATGTTTGTATAAATCTTGTTTTGTTTAGGGCCTTGAACTCACTATTGCAGTCTAAGCTGGACTCAAATCTTGTAACCTTCAAGTTTCAGACTTCCAAGTCCTAAGAATACAGAAGTATACCAGAACATCCGGCTATTTATACAGATCAGGTGGTTTTGCTTGTTTATTCAAGCCGGGTGTGGTGGCGCACTCTCTTATCCCAGCACTCAGGAGGCAGAGGCAGGCTAACCTCAGTGAGTTTGAGGCCAGCCTGGACTACAGAGCGAGTTCCAGGACAGCCAGGGCTACACAGAGAAACTCTGTCACAAAAACCAAACCAAACCAAACAAATGAACAAACAAACTCATTTATTCTATTCATAAATTTATTTTGAGACAGTCTCACTGTAGCTCTGGCTGATCTGAAACTCTCTATGTAGACTAGGCTGGTCTGAAACTCAGATATGCCTGCCTCTGCCTCCTGAGTGCTGGGATTAAAGATGTGCGCCACCATTTCATCTGTCTGAATGTTTTGCCTGATGTGTAACATGGATATATATGCAGTGCTCATGGAGGTCAGAAGAGAGAGGGAGGGAAGGAGGTCAGAAGAGGGAGGGAAGGAGGTCAGAAGAGGGAGGGAAGGAGGTCAGAAGAGGGAGGGAAGGAGGTCAGAAGAGGGAAGGAGGTCAGAACTTTGGAACTAAGATTGCAGACAGTTGTGAGCCACTGCCCAGGTGAAAGAAAGCAAATCCGGACCTGAGTGAAAACAAGCGCTCTTCGTCACTAAGCCCTCTCTCTAGCAACCTCCCTCCCTTATTTGTTTTTTAGACAGAGTTTCATGTAGCTCAGGCTGGCTGTCCACTCCTGATCTCCACCTCTCAAATGCTAGGATTACAGGCATGTACTAACATGTTAGGCCTTTTTCTTTTTAAACTCTAAGAGAATCTGTTGGAAGGCAGAGGACTTAAGATCAACAAGGAGACCTAGAACAGGTACACACAGAAGATGGACAGGGCTGGGAAAACGATGCAACGGCACGGTGCCTCTATGCGATGGAATTAAAGGTGTGTGCCACCATGCCCAGTTATTATTAGTTGTTAAAATGACATTGCTTTACTGTCTGTCATGTGCACTTGCGTGTCTGTGGGGTAAGCATGGTCCATGGGGTGTAAGTGGAGGTCAAAGGACACTGGCAGGGTTGGGTTTTCTCGTTCTCCTGAGGGAGGCCCACAGGTGAGGCTCGTCCACCAGGTGTGGCAGTCAGCTCTTCCTCCTGCTGGGCCTTCTCACTAGCACTTGTTTTGTCTTCTCCTTTACCCAGACAGGGTCTCAGGAAGCCCAGACTGGCCTCAAGCTCAGGGAGCTGAGGGTCACCTTGAATCCTTTCCTTAGAAAGAAAAAGACACCCCTCCCCCATCAGGAGGCAGAGGCAGGTGGATTTCTGTGACTTCTGAGGTCAGCCAGGTCTACACAGTGAGTTCCAGGCCAGGTCAAGGCTACATAATGAGACTATGTCTCAGGAGAAAAAAAAATTCTTTTGTTTAATAACATTTACTTACTTTTAATTTATGTGTATGTGTTTAGCCTGTACTTGTGTATATGTACGGTGTGTGTGCCCGGTGATCCTGGAACCAGAGAGGCAAATTAGATTCCCTGGAACTAGAGTTACAGATGGTTGTAAGCTGTCATGTGGTTACTGAAAACTAGACCTAGGGTCTTTGAAAAGAACAGCAAGCGCTCTTAACCACTGAGATATTGCTCCTGACCCCTCATTTCAATTTATTTTTAATGAAGTATGTACACATGTATAAAAGCCTGCAGTTGTTGGAAGAGTATCGAGTTATTGCATGTCCCAGAATCAAACTGGGGTACTGTGCAACAGTAGTACTCACTTTTAACTGCCAAGACAGCTTTTCAGCTCATTTTATCTTTTATTCTTATATTTTGTTGTCTTTTTTTTTCCCCAGAGCTGAGGACCTTGCGCTTGCTAGGCAAGTGCTCTACTACTGAGCTAAATCCCCAACCCCATATTTTTTTAACAAAAGATTTTTATGTGCGCATGTCCAGGTGCCAAGGAGATCAGAAGAGGGCACTGAATAACCCAGAGCTTGAGTCATAGACAGTTGTGAGTCACTCGGGCTGAGTTGGCCAACATGGGTGCTGAGAACTAGGCCCAGGTCCTCTGGAAAAGCAATAAATGCTCTTAACCACTAGCCATGGCTCTAGCCCTTTAATATATTTGTTGTTGTTATTATTATTATTATTATTTGTGTGTGTATGCACACGATATGTGCAAGGTAGTGGAAGGGCCACAGTGAGCATGTGAAGGTCATAGGATGACAACTTTGTGAAGTCAGTTCTCTCCTTCCACTTTCATAAGGGTTCTGGGGAATGGAAGTTAAGTCACCAGGCGCCTTTATCTCCTGAGCCATTTCAACAGCCCTGACTTTGAACTTTGAAGTTTTTGTTTTTGAGACAGGGTCTCGATGAGTAACAGCTCTGACTGTCCTGGAACTCGCTTTGTAGAACAGACTGGCCTAGAACTCACAGAGATTTGCCTGTCATTGCCTGGCTGACTCTGAACTTTGTTATGGGATAATCCTTTTGCACTGTGAAGATGTGTCTCTGCCAAGGCATCTTCTGATTGGTTTAATAAAGAGCTGAATGGCCAATAGCTAGGCAGGAGAGGATAGGCGGGACTCCTGGGGAGAGAAGAACTCTGGGAAGAAGAGAGGTGGGATGCACCAGTGAGACCTGGAATAAGTTGGAGGTACACTATGGAGGAAGGGTAATGAGCCTCATGGCTGAATGTAAATTAATACAAACAGGTTAATTTATCTTAGAAGACACCCAAGCTAAGGCAAAGCATTCATAATTAATAAGATGCTTTTGTGTCGTTATTGGGAACTGGGGGTACAGAGAAAGCCAGCTATAGAACTCTTCTGTTTTGTTTTCTCTTTTCTTTTTTCTTTTGGTTTTTCAAGACAGGGTTTCTCCTGCCTGACCTGGATCTCACTCTGTAGACCAGGTTGGTCTGTAAACTCAGGTCATCAGGAAAGTATTCTAACTCACTGAGCATCTGACTAGCTCTTTTCTTTCTTTCGATAGGGACAGCTCTTATCAGAAGAAGCAAGTGTTCTTAACTGCTGAGCCATCTCTCCAGCCTCAAGTTTAGTTTTCATTCTTTCTTTTTCGAGACAGGGTCTTCATATGTAGTTCTGGCTGGCCTTGAACTCACAGAAATCTGCCTGCCTCTGCCTCCAGAATGCTTGCATTAAATGTGTGTGGTCATGCCTGGCTCAAGCCCAATTTTTATTTGATTTATTTTTAAATTTTTATTTATTTGTGTGTGCCATACACGTGCAGGTAACTGTGGAGACCAGAAGAGGATCTGTGGAAGCTGAAGTTACAGACAATTGTCAAATACTTTTTATTTATTTATTTATTTACTTATTATTCATTCAATTTTTTATTTCATTCATTCATTCTTTTTTTTTTTTTTTTTTTTTTTTTTTTTTTTTGAGACAAGGTTTCTCTGTGTAGCTTTGGAGCCTATCCTGGAACTCACTCTGTAGACCAGGCTGGCCTCAAACTCACAGATATTTGCCTGTCTCTGCCTCCCAAGTGCTGGGATTATAGGCTTGGCTTTTATTTAATTTTTCAAAGATTCATTTATTCATTCATTCATTTGTTCATTCATACAGTACTCTGTCTACATGTATGCCTGCATTCCAGAAGAGGGCACTCGATCTCATTATGGATGGTTGTGAGCCACCATGTGGTTGCTGGGAATTGAACTCATGATCTCCGGAAGAGCAGCCAGTGCTCTTAACCTCTGAGCCGTCTCTCCAGCTCTTGTTTGTCTTTATTTATTCTTTAAATGATTTGTATTTTATGGGTCTGAGTGTTTTGTCTATGTAGCACATGCATGCCTGGTGAGAGCAGAAGCCGGAAGAGGATGTCAGATGCCCTGGGACTGGAGTTATGGATGGCTGTGAGCTGCTGTGTGGGTGCTGAGAACTGAACCTGGGTCTTCTACAAGAGCGCCCAATGCCCTTCACCACTGAGCCTCTCTAGCCCCAAGTCTAAGTTCTAGGAACCAGAATTCAGGCCTTGTGCTGCACAGCAAACATGAGCCCTCGCGTCCACTGAGCCGTCTCCACAGCCCGAAATGTGTCTTACTGTTCGTTAGTACAAACAAAGCAGCGGATCTTAACTTCTCTGTCATAGACTCCTCTGGTAGCCTCGTGAACTCTATAGACGCTTTCTGTGAGCAGTTACTTCCCAGGCCAGCAAAGTGGTGGAGGGCAAAAATGCTTGTGAAGCAATGCTGATGACCTGGATTTGTTCCCAGATCCCACAGTGGAAAGAGAACAGAGTCCTGTTGTCCTCTGACACCTCCATGCTTGCCATGTCTGTGTGCTCCTGTACACACACACACACACACACACACACACACACACACGCACGCACGCACGCACGCACGCACGCACGCACGCATGGTAATGAGGGTACATGTGTAGCACGGCACTCATGAAGATGAGAAGATCATTTCTGAGAGTCAACCCTAGTGCTCTACCTTACTGAGATAGGGTCTTTCTTGATCTTTCTACTGTTATGCTGTCCCTATCTGGTCCAGAAGCTTCCATTTCACCGTGGAAATGCTGTGGTTTGAGATGCTATCTGTGGGGGCTAGAGAGATGGCTCGGTAGTTAAGGGCACTGGCTTCTCTTCCAGAGGACCTGAGTTTAATTCCCAGCAACCCCATGGTGGCTCACAACCATCTATAATGAGATCTGGTGCCTGTATACATAATAAATAAATCTTAAAACAATATATATATTGAAATATAAGTTTCAAGGGCTTAGTGGTAGAGCATAAATATGCCTAGCATATATGAGGCCCTGGTTTAAAACATCAAAATGATACAGTCATACAAATCAATGTTTTCCCTCTATGTATACTGGGGATCAAATGATGGACCTTTGACATGCTAGCAGTATATTTGACTATTGATCATTTATATTCATTCATTCATTCATTTATGTGTTTACTTATTTTTAGGTTCTCATTATGTCACTTTGGCTGGCTTGTAGAGCAGGCTGGTCTAAAACTCACAGAGGTCAGCTTCTGTCTCTACCTTTAGTGCTGAGTGCTGGCATTAAAGGCATGCACCATCATGCCCAGTTACTGTACTAATTTTTTTTCCATTAATTTATGTTTACGTGTGGGGGTGTTTTGTCTGTATGCATGTCTGTGCACACCAGAAGAGGGTGTCAGAGCTCTTGGAACTGGAGTTACAGACAGTTGTGAGCCACCATTTGGGTGTCAGGAATTGAACCTGGGTCCTCTGGAAGAGCAGTAAGTGCTCTTAACCACTGAGCTATCTCTCCAGTCCCCTACATTCTTTTTGAGACAGGATGTGGTGGTCTGAAAGAAAATGGCCCCCAAAGGGAGTGGCACTATTAGGAGGTGTATCTTTGTTGAGTAGGCGTGGCCCTGCTGGAGGAAGCCTGTCACTAAGAGTGGGCTTTGAGGTCTTCTATGCTTGAGCTACTCCCAGTGAGAGAGGCTATTTCTGTTGATCTGAGTCAAGATGTAGGGTTCTCAGCTCCTTCTCCATCATCATGTCTGCCTACAAACCACCATGTCCTATCATGATGATAATGGACTAAACCTCTGAAACTGTAAGCCACCCCAATTCAATGTTTTCCTTTATAAGAGTTGCTGTGAGCCAGGCGGTGGTGGCGCACGCCTTTAATCCCAGCACTCAGGAGGCAGAGGCAGGAGGATCTCTGTGAGTTCGAGGCCAGCCTGGTCTCCAAAGCGAGTTCTAGGAAAGGCGCAAAGCTACACAGAGAAATCCTGTCTCAAAAAAATCAAAAAGAGTTGCTGTAGTCATGGTGTCTCTTCACAGAAATAGAAACCGTAACTAAGACAGAAGCTGGTACCAGGGACTGGGATACTGCTGTGATAGGCCTGACCATGTGTTTGTTTTTGGAGGAATTTGGACTTGGTACTCTGCCGGCTTACTGAGCCTTTCCAGTCAGAGCATGGAAGACAGTGGAGCTGAGAATGATTTGAACTGTGGGGCTCAAGAGGTTTCAGAGGAGAATGTCAACTGTGGCCGGCAGATCTGTTCTTGTGATATTTTGGGGGAAAAATGTACTATTTTGTCTGAAAAGTCTGCCTGAGGCTAATATGAAGAGGAAATCTCCAAACAGTCTAGTAGATTCTATTGTGTGGTTATCAGGGGTAACTCTAATGAAGATTTATAATGAAAAGGAGCAAGCTGAGTAAATAATGGTGCGGCGTTGGTGGTATAGTGGTGAGCACAGCTGCCTTCCAAGCTGAGCAAAAATAAAAATAAAAATGTACAGATTGAGAAAAGGGGCACCAGGAAGTGGCACAGAGCTAAATCCCCTGTTCAGGGAGATAAGGAGATAAATAGATTAAGAAATGGAATAAGCCACCGCCACTTGTCTTTAGTCCCAGAGCTCGGGAGGAAGAGGCAGGCGATCTCTGTGAGTTCGGGGCCAGCTTGGGCTACAGAGTGAGTTCCAGGAAAGGCAAAAAGCTACAGAGAGAAACTCTGTCTCGAAAAATGAAAACAAGCAAACAAACAAATAAATAAAAAATGGAATAAAGGGAGTGGTGATCTCAGGGAAAGAGCCTACCCAACTAAGTTTCCAACCCGTGAAAAGGAATTAAAGAAAAGCTTACAACTTGATGTGGTGGTGAACACCTTTAATCTCAGCACTCAAGGCAGAGGCTGGCAGATCTCTGAGTTTAGACTAGCCTGGTCTACAGAGCAAGTTCACAGACAGCTAAGCTTAGACAGTGAAAGTAACAATCAAAACCAGAAAAGCCAGTGAAGATGTAATTGAACAAGGGATAGTGAGGCATATTCCAGGCCCAGAAATACAAGCCATATTCCAACTCCAGAGAGCAGAACTTGGCCGCTTCGGCCATGTAGTTGTGGCTTTAGAATTAATGGGCTATGGAATTTGCCTCTGAATCTAAGGAAAGCCGATAAGGCCAGGCTTATGTCAGGGGTATCCCTGAATGGAGGCCTAGAGAGGCCATTTCATGAAGCTATGAAGGTAAAGCCTGGATTGCCTTGGAGACCCCAACATGTTAGAGATGCCAGAGGCATGGGATACCTGCCAAGGAGAGCTGCTAACAGGGAGTGGAACCAGCCCAAGAGAAAGAAGTGTGTTGCAGTCAACAAAGCTAAACAGAGTTGGAGATATGAAGAGCGTTTTGATATTAGACATAGAGATGCAGAGTTGGAGTTTGCCCAGATGGTTTTGAGTCTTGCTTTGATCCAGTATTTCCTCACTATGTTCCCTTCCCTATGTTTTAGAATGGTAATGTATTTCCTGTGCCTATTATATGTTGGAAATAGGTGATCTGTTTTTATTTTTATTTTTTAGGGTATTATAGTTAAGAGATTGCATGAATCTCAGAAGAGACTTTGAACTTTTAAACATTGTTGAAACTGTGATAGACTATGGGGACTTCTGAAGTTGGACTGAATGCATTTTTGCATTATTACATGACTACATTGTTATGATATGGTGCTCGGGAGACCTTGGTGGATTGGGCCAAGATACCCCAGTGAGTGAGGGGGACACGCCATGCAGACGTGGTGGTGGCAGGCTGCTACGTGGACTGGTAGAAAGTCACTCACACCATGCAGACACATGTCCACATGGAAAGTTTACTTTTGAGGGGAGGGGAGAGGGAATGGAGGGAAGGGGGATGGAAAAAGGAGAGAGCGAGAGTGTGGAGTTGCACACCTGTGGGAATAGAGAAAAGAGAGGGGGAGGGGGGCCCTCTCTTGAAGTGGGTTTTCCTTCAGGACGCAGGGCGGGTCCCCAAGGGGCAGGCCAGAATGTCCACATGCATGCCTTTGGGGTCCAGCAAGTTGCATGTGGTAGTTTGAAAGAAAATGGCCCCCAAAGGGAGTGGCACTATTAGGGCATGTCAATTTGTTGGAGTAGGTGTGGCCTTGATGGAGAAGTGTGTCACTGAGCGACTGGGCTTTGAGGTCTCATATATGCTCAAGTCACACCCAGTGAGACCACCCACTTCCTGTTGCCTGCAAGATGT
The DNA here is from genome assembly GCF_007827085.1 of Peromyscus californicus insignis. Taxonomy (NCBI): domain Eukaryota; kingdom Metazoa; phylum Chordata; class Mammalia; order Rodentia; family Cricetidae; genus Peromyscus; species Peromyscus californicus. The sequence goes on along the minus strand of NW_026294617.1, from coordinate 68,600,328 downwards.
AGGACTCTCAGCTCCTTCTCTAGTACCATGTCTGCCTGCACGGCACCATGTCCCACCATGATGACAATGGACTGAAGCTCTGAAACTGTAAGCCGCCACCTCAATTAAACGTTTTCCTTTCTATGTGTTGACATGGCCATGTTGTCTCCTGACAGCAATAGAAACCCTAACTAAGACACTGTCACTATGATAAAGCATCAGGACCAGAAACAACTGGGCAGAAAAGGGCTTATTTGGCTTACAGGCTACAGTAGTCCATCATCAGGGGAAGCCATGGAGGAATGCTGCTCACTGGCTTGTTCCCCATGGCTCTCTCACTCATCCTGCTTTCTTATACAAGTCAGGACCACCTGCCCAGGGGTGGCACCGCCCCAATTAAATGCTTTCCTTTATGAGAGTTGTTGTGGTCATGGTGTTTCTTCATAGCAATAGAAACCCTAACTAAGACACAGGGTTTTTCTGGGCAGCCCTGGCTGTCATGGAATGTGCTCTGTAGACCAGGATGGTCTTGAACTCAGAAATCTGCCTGCCTCTGCCTCCCAAGTGCTGGGACTAGAGGCTGCATCACCACCACCTGGCCTCCCTATATTCTTTTTTTAAAGATTTTTATTTTATTATGTATACAGTGTTCTGCCTGCAGGTCAGAAGAGGGCACCAGATCTCATTATAGATGATTGTGAGCCACCATGTAGTTGCTGGTAATTGACCTCAGGACCTCTGGAAGAGCAGCCAGTGCTCTTAACCTCTGAGCCATCTCTCCAGCCCCCCTATATTAATTCTTAATGGATAGTATTATACAGTAATTGGTCTAAGAGCTATAGTAATAATTATGCAGTGATAAATAATAGTATGAGATGTTTAAAATATCCGTAACAAAAAATGCAAACATTTTTGAATATTGGTAATGAAGTCATGGATATTGCTAATTTTTTTTTTCCTTTTCTTTTAGTGAGGATCTCACTGGCCCTGATCTCAATATAGCCAAGGATTGCTTTGAACTCCTCTTTTTCTGCCTCAATTACCCCAGTCCTGGGATAACAGGCATGCACCACCATGCTTGGCTTAAGTTTCTCTTTAACACATACAGCTGGGTATGGTGCCACACACCTTTAATCTCAACATTTGGTGGCAGAGGCAGTTGGTTCTCTGAGTTTGAGGAAAGCCTGCTCTACATCGTGAATTCTAGGCATTCAGGGCTATACAGTGAGACCCTGTATAAAAACAAAAACAAAAGCATACACACCTTTGTCTATAGCTGAATTAAGACCTCATGTAGAAAACAGACCAATTTCATGAAGTTTAGCAATATTTTGTTGACAAGCAAATCATATAAAAACTTTTTAAAGTTATTTAAAAAGAACTCAATATTAAAAACCCTTTTTACCTCTCTCTATTGGACATTGGCTTCATCTGTAATTGTGGAGTCAATCTTGTTGGGGTATTGATGTTCTCACTGGGTTCTTCAGAGGGATGGCCTCTCTAAAAATTCATGTGGGTGAGAGCACAAGGAAAAAAAAAGAATAAATCGATATCACCTCTAAAATTGTAAAGCCAATGTTAAGATGCAACCCTGTGGTGACCTGAAGGGGACTGAGAGCAGTCGTGAGGGACACCCATGAGATCATGACTCACCCTTTTCTTCAGCTTGTGCTTAGACTTCCGTTTCTCTTTTGACCGTCCGGACTTTTTATGTGTACTCATAGGCTGGCTGCTTTTATGGCTAGTGAGTCCATTCATCCTTTGACTTTTGCCTCCAATGATTCCTCGACATTTCTCAAAACCACATTTACACAGTTGCTGTAAGGAAAGATAATTATTTTTAACCCTGTTCACATCTCTTTTATAAGTTCAAAGAGGATCCCTAAAGTTTTAAGCCTGAATCAAGGACTGTAAATGCAAATAAGCAAATGATCAACTGAAATATATTCTACTGGTCCATCCCTAGAATCTTAGCATTTGGTAGATGGAGGCAGGAAGATCTGGAGTGTACCCTACAACATAGCATATCTGAGGGAAGCCTGACTCAAATGAACCAAAAGGAAGGAAGAGGAAGAGAAGAGAAAAGGGAGGGAAGTGACTGATAATACCATTGAAGTATGATGCACACCTATAATCTTGGCACTCTACAGGTAAATCAGAACACCCAAGCGACAAATTAATTTGGGGATCAGCCTGGGATACCTTAGACCCTGTTACAAACCAATCCACCAACCAGCCAAAGCAAATATAAAACCTGGGCATAGTGGCACATGCTGTAATCCTAGCACTGGGAAGGTAGGAGGACTGCTTCGAGTTCAAAACCAGCCTGGTCTACACAGCAAGTTCTAGACTTGCCAGGGCTATAAAGCAAGACCCTATCTCAAAAAGTGAGACCAAAGCAAGACAAGACTGAAGAATACCAGCAGGTCACGTGGTCTTCAGAGTTCTGAGATAGTGAGATTCACATCTGAGAGAGTGGAGAGAAGTCTTCTTCTCTCAATGGCTCCCTCCTGAATTTAAATTCTTACCTGTTTTTCTACATTGAAGGAATGAAAGTTGTAATCATAGGTGAGCTCGGTCCCAGCTGGCACATCCTTAAGTGCATACAGTCCAATTCGGTACACTCCATTAACAGACCTATTTAGAAAATACCAAAATTAAAAGTTGGGATTTCTTACCACAAGTATACTTGGGAAGTACCCTACACTGCACTACAGCCTTGTCTTTTCTTTTATGTTCTTTTCCTTTTATTTCCTTTCCTTTTATTTTACCAGAGTCATCTGCCATCATGCCTTTAATTCCAGCACTCAGGAGTAGAGGCAAGCAGATCTGAGTTCTAGAACAGCCAAAGCTATGTATGAAACCCCTACCCAGTCCCCGTACCTAGAAAAAAAGAAGTATCACTGTATCCCCAGCTGGCCTGGAATTCACTCTGTAGACCAGGCTGGCCTCAAACACAAAGAGATAGATCTGCCAGTCTCTGCCTTGAGTGCCTAGATTAAAGATGCACAGGACCAAGCCCAGCTTATTATCATCATCATCATCATCATCTGGCATGGTGTCAGGTAGTAACTTATGTTGACCTCAAACTCACTAGGTAACCAAGAATGACCTTGAACTTTTGATCCTCCTGATTCCACCTTCTGGGTGCTACGATTACAGGCCCATGTTACCACACAGGATTTATGAGGTGTTAGTGATTGAACCCAGTCAGGTCTCTGTGCATGGTAAGCAGTCCCTCTTTCAGCTGAGCTATATTCCCAGCCCCTTATTTACATAGCCTCAAATTCATGCTGATCCATTCTCTTGCTTCAACCACCCCAGTGGTGAGATCACAAACAAACATCACCGAGTTTGGCCTTAGAGAGAGCATCTTCCCCGCCCCCCCTCAGCAAGATCTTTTTTGTAGCCCTAGCTTCCCTGAATTCTTTCAGTAGACAGGCTGGCCTTACCTCACAAATATCCTCCTGTCTTTGCCTCTTGAGTTCTAGGATAAAAGGTGAGTACCACCATGAACACTGAAGAGTTCACGCCAGACAAGGACTACACAGTGAGACACCATCTCAATCAATCAATCAATCAATCAGTCAAACAAACAAACAAACTCAACCAAGCACTGCCCCAAGAACAAAGAGTGGTAGCATTTGCTAATAATTTTATCATTCTGTGGCAAAGTATGATGCTCAGGAGTACAAAGCCACAGCCTTGGTTACATAGAAAGTTTGAGGTCACCCTGGGCTAAATGAGACCCTGCCTTGAAAAAATAAAAGAGAATTGCCTAGTACAGTTGAAGTTCTAGGTTCAATCCCTAGGAAACAAAACAAACCTACACCATACAAAACTAAAACAAAAAATCCAAACAAGCAAAAGCTTCCCTGTACTACCTGTATAATCTCTCAGAAAGCCCCTAAGTCAGTACCTAGCCCCAAAAGATCTGTATTTTTCTCATCTTTACCACTGTGTATTAGTTTTGTCTATTTTGCACTTCAAATACATGGAATCAGACAATATAATCTATACTTTAAAAAAAGATTTATTTATTTATTTATTTATTTTGGTTTTTCGAGACAGGGTTTCTCTGTGTAGCTTTGCGCCTCTCCTGGAACTCACTTGGTAGCCCAGGCTGGCCTCGAACTAACAGAGATCCGCCTGCCTCTGCCTCCCGAGTGCTGGGACTAAAGGCGTGCGCCACCACCGCAAGATTTATTTTTATTTTATGTGTATGAATGTTGTACCTGTATGTCTGTGTACCATGTGCATGCCTGGTGCCTGTGGAGGTCAGAGAAGAGACCAGATCCCCTGGAACTGGAGTTACAGATGGTTGTGAGCCACCATGTGGGTGTTAGGAATTGAACCGAGGTCCTCTGCAAGAGTAGCAAGTGCTCTTAAGCACTGTGTCAGCTCTCCAGCCTTTAAAAGTGTTAAACTGGCTGGACGGCGGTGGCGCACGCCTTTAATCCCAGCACTTGGGAGGCAGAGTCAGGCGGATCTCTGTGAGTTCGAGGCCAGCCTGGACTATCAGAGTTCCAGGAAAGGCGCAAAGCTACACAGAGAAACCCTGTCTCGAAAAACCAAAAAAAAAAGTTAAACTGATGTGTATGTGTATATCTCTGTGGGAGGGGTGTATGCCGTGTGTGTGTGTGTGTGTGTGTGTGTGTGTGTGTGTGTGTGTGTGTGTGTGTAGGTACCTGCAGAAGCCAGAACACAGCTTAAGATTCACAAGAGCTAGTGTCACAGCTAGTTCTAAGTTGCCCTACATGGGTACTAGAAACTGAACTCAGTTCACTTCAAGAGCAACAAGTACTCTTAATGGTTGAGTCATCTACTCAGCCTTTGTTTTTTGTTTTTTTTTTCCTTCTTCAATACAGGGTTTCTCTGTGGAGCCCTGGCTGTCCTGGAATGCGCTCTGTAGACCAGGCTAGCCTTGAATTCACAGAGATCCACCTGCCTCTGCCTCCCGAGTGCTGGGATTAAAAGTGTGCCCCACCACTGCCCGGCTGAGCCTTGTTCTTTCTGATTGTTTGATACAGGACCTCCCTGTGTAGCTATGGCTGGCTTCCTACACAGAGATCCACCTGCCTCTGTCTGGTTAAAAGTGCATGCCGCCATGCCCAGCAGTCTTCGTTTTGTTGTTTTGAGACAGAGTTTCTCTGTGTAGCTCTGGCTGTCCTGGAACTCGCTTTGTAGACCAGGCTGGCCTTGAACACAGAGATCAGCCTGCCTCTGGTGCAGATTGGGGGAATGGCCAACCAATGACTGGTCCAGCCTGAGGCCCCATGGCACAAGAATGAGCCTAGCCCTGACACTGCCTGGAGTGCCAGGACCCAGAGGCTGAAAGGCTCAGAGACCTAGGATAGAGCTAAAGACAACTGGAGAAAAAAAAATGTCAATGTAATGATGCCTAATGATATTCTGCTATACTCATAGATTCGTAACTACCCCAATTGTCACCAGAGAAGCTTCATCCATCAACTGGTGGAAACAGATGCAGAGACCCATAGTCAAACATTAGGCCAAGAAGACAGAAGGATTATAGGAGCCAGAGGGGTCAAGGACATCACAAGAAAACCCATAGAGACAACTAATCTGGGCTCACATGAGCTCACGGAGTCTGAAACAACCAGAGAGCCTGCATGGGACTGGCCTAGGCCTTCTGCATATATGTGAGAGTTGTGTAGTTTGGTCTTCTTGTGGGACTCCTAACAGTGGAAGCAGGGGCTGTCTCTAATGCTGTGGCTGGTTTTTTGGGAACCTTTTCCTCATATTGGGTGGCCTTGCCCAGCCTTAATTCGAGGGAGTTGCTTAGTCCTACTGCAACGTGATATGTCATGCTTTGTGGCCCCTTTCTGAACAGAAAAAGAAGAGTGGATTGGGGGAGGAGAGAGCGGAGGTTCGGGAGTGGGAATGAGAGGAGAGGAGGGAAACCTGCAGCTGCAGTCAGGATGTTAAAAAAAAAAGGCACGCATCACCACCGCCAGACCTAGTATTTTCTGGTTTTTTGGGATGAGGTCTTACTATGTAGTCCCAGGCTGGCCTGCAATTTGCTATCGTCCAGCCTTAGCTTCCTAAGTGCTCAGATTAAAAATGTGTGCCACCACACCCCCCTTTTAAAAATCGTATTGATCTTTTTCTGGGTGTGGCATGTAAATGTCATAGCCTATATGTGGAGATCAGAGGACAACTTGTGGGAGTCGTTCTGGTTTTTTTCCCCCACTATGCAGGCCTCCTGGATTAAATTCAGGTTTGGCAGCAAGCACCTTTATCCACTGAGCCTGTACCTTAGTATGTACACTCTTATACCCAGTCGCTTTGACCTAGGGTCACACCCAAGTGTATACATCAGTCTGTACCTTCAGACACTGTACACTTTTCCACATAGGGAAAAAACACACTTTATATACCTATTCTACTGCTGACAAATAGTTGACAGATTATAGTTACTAGTTAATATACAAATCTTTCAGGGCAGATGTGATGTTGCCTACCTGAACCTCAGCACCTTGGAGACTAAAGTAGAAGCATCTTGATTTTCAGATTAGCCTAAGATAAATAGCGAGACTCTTGCAAAAAGAAGAGAAAACACAAAAGTTTTATGTGTAGATTCTTGTACATGTCTTCCACCCCCCTTTAATTTACTCTTTCATTAGTTTAAATCCACAAGGGGTATAGCATCATTAATTCTGCATTCAATGGCCTCTGTGGGAAGGTTGTTTTATAATTTGGCAGGAACTACTGTTTCCATGGTTCCAAATTATCTTTTCCCTGATTCTTCTGCTGTTGTTTGATTGACAAACAAAAAGTCTGGAGTCACTGTGAATTTGAGGCTAGCTTGGTCCATATCTTAAGTTCCAGGACTTCAGGGATATGTCAAGAGACCTTGTCTCAAAAAAAAAAAAAAAAAAAAAAAAAAAAAAAAAAAAAGGCATGTGCTCTTTGTGGCTATTTTGGAAGTCCTGTTCTCAAGGTGTCAAGTCTGGTCAAAGAGCTAGACATGTCTTGAACACATCCAGTAATTTTTCAAGGATATATATATTTATTTTAATTATGTATACAGTGTTCTGCCTGCATGCCAGAAGAAGGTACCAGATAGAATTATAAGATGGTTGTGAGCCACCATGTGGTCACTGGGAATTGAACTCAGGACCTCTGGAAGAACAGCCAGTATTTTTAACCTCTGAGCCACCTCTCCAGCCCCTATTAAGGCCATACTCTTATACCAGGAATAGGATGGGGTTGCTGGGTTTTTAGTAGGCAATGATATGCTTTTAAGGAAGTTAGACAAATTCACATGTCACCAGCAGTTAAACATCATTCCTATTGCTCTATCCTTTTTTGTTAGACTGGTTCTTATTCTGTAGACCAGGATGGCTTGGAACTTACAGAGATTCATCCAACTCTGCCTCCTGAGTTCTGGGATTAAAGATATGTGCCACCTTGCTTGGCTTGCTTTTACACTATTTTGTGAACATTTTGTATTGTCAGTTCTTAATTGTAGACATTTTGGAGGGTACAGACTGATCTTCAAACGGTATCAAATCCATTAAATATTTTTTATTTAAGGTTTCATGAAGCCCAAGCTATTCTTAATCTGCAGACTCCTGATCTGTCTGTCTCCACCTCTTGAGTGTTGGAATGACAGGTATTTTTTTTTTTATCATGTCTAGCCTTTCTTTCTTTCCTTCTTTCCTTCCTTCCTTCCTTCCTTCCTTCCTTTCTTTCTTTCTTTCTAACAGTATTTATTCTTTCATTTTTTAAACAATGGCGAAGCCAGAGAGGGCTCAGTGATTAGGAGCACTTGCTGTTAGCCCATGGAATCTAAGTTCAGTTCCCAGCATGCAAGTCAGGCAGCTAGCTCAGGCATCGGACGCCCTTCTGAACTGAGAGCTTACACACACTCCAATGTGTAGACAAATAATACCTTTTCTTTTTTATTTCCCCTTAAGAGGTATTGTCTTCTTGGTTTTATAGCTTCTGAGTAAACACACAGTCCTTTCTCAGGTAAACACGTGCAAATATCTTCTTTGAGCACACACTACCTTTATTTATTATTTACTTCTCATTGTTTTGTGTGGATCTATGTGCAGGTGCTCACGTGTCACAAACCATATGTTGACACCAGGGGTCAGCCAGTGGAATCAGTTCTCCACACTCATCGTGTGTGTACCAGGGACCAAAGTCAGTTCTTAGGCTCGGCAATACTCACCTTTACGTGCTGATTTAGGCTTAAGTATTTGCTTGTGTGTGTGTGTGTGTGTGTGTGTGTGTGTGTGTGTGTGTGTGTGTGTGTGTACATGTGTGTGAAGTCCAGACGCTGACATCCTTTTGAAGTTGGAACTCACTGACCTAACCAGTGAGCCACGAGGCAGTAAGTAGCACCCCTCCATGGCCTCTGCATCAGCTCTTCCTCCAGGTCCCTGCCTGCCTGAGTTCCTGCCCTCACTGCTTCTGATGATGGACTGTTATATGGGACTGTGAATGAAATAAATCCTTCCTCCACAAGTTGCTTTTGGTCATGGTGTTTCATCACAGCAACAGGAGCCCTAACTAGGACAAGGGGTGAGATCAAACTTAGGGTTGTCTTAGTGTACAGATAGTACTGATAACTTAGTAACAGATAAGTACTGTTACTGAGGATGATTAGAAATAAATCCATCCCTAGCTGGGTGGTGGTGACGCATGCCTTTAAACCCAGCACGTGAGAGGCAGAGGAGGGCGGATCTCTGTGAGTTCGAGGCCAGCCTGGTCTGCAAAGCCAGTTCCAGGAAAGGCACAAAGCTACACAGAGAAACCCTGTCTCGAGAAAAAAAAAAAAAAAAAAAAAGAAAGAAAGAAATCCATCCCACTCTTGAATATTTGAGACAGTCTTACTACACAGGCCAATCTGGCCTCAGAATCATGGTGGTCCTTCTGTCTCAAAGTCTGATTATAGATGTGTGTCATCATGCTTGGCTTCAGAAATATTAATTTATCAAGCTGAAAAAAAATCAATTTGAAAAAAGCATGGTCAATCCTTTTTGAGGTATCTGTACCTACCATCTGAACCTACTGTAAGTCCGAGAAAATAACCTGTGCTATCTTTCTGGAAACTTACAGTCACATGTGGCTTAGGATTGAAAAGGAATTGAAAAACTACCCTTACTGAAGAGCAGCACTGTCATGAACCAGGTGAAAGTCTATCAAACTCTGCCTGGAATCTCTATCTGCTTACTGTTTTAACTAGGAACCTTTATATTAAGGCTTGAAATTTGGTAAGACAAGTCCTCACATTTTTTTCATTAGCTTATCACTGCTTTCCTCTGTATTTGCCCTGTATTCTATGTGACTTACCATTTTGTAATTTTAAGACAGGGTCTCATTCAGATGAGTCTGGCTTTAAACTTTTTTAAAAAAATTAATTTTATTTTTTTATGTGTATGGGTGTTTTGCTGCATGTATAGCTGTGCACCACATGCATGTCTGCTGTCTGCAGAAGTCGGAAGCAGGTGTCAGATCCCTTGGGACTAGAGTTACAGATAACTGTGATACACCACATGGATGCTGGGACTCAAACCCCAGTCATCTGGAAGAGCAGCCAATACTCTTAAGCACTGAGCCGTCTCTTCAGCCCCATGGCTTTCAACTCTCAAGCCCTGTCTCTTCTTGTCAGTGCTGGGATTAAAGGCATGTACTACCAGGCTCAAAGAGTTACATATATGTTAACAATGGGCTTGTCAATTTCCATAGTTGATTCATATTTGAATTTTAGGTCAACTTGACAGCATTGACATTAAAATTCTTTTATTATTAAAAAGCATTTATTTTGCCGAGTGGTAATGGCGCACACCTTTAGTCCTAGCACTTGAGAGGCAGAGGTAGGTGGATTTACATGAGTGAGGCCCTGCTTAAAGGCCTACAGATCTACAGAGTTCCACGACAGCCAGGGCTATTACACAGAAAAACTCTGTCTTGAAACCACCTCCCACCCCCCCCCCAAAAAAAAGCATTTATTTTGTTTTTAATTGTGTCTGTGTCTGTCTGTAAGGGGGGGGTAGGTATACAGGGGGAGGCCAGAGGTGTCAGACACCCTGAGATGGAGTTACTGGCAGATGTGAGTTGTCTAGTATGGGTTCTGGGAACTGAGCTATATGCATTCTTAACCACTGAGCTGTATCTCTCCAGCCCCTATTATCATTTTGAAAAGTATGGACTGCTTAATGAATCTGTATGACATCTTTAAGCAGGGCCTCACTAATCTTCCTTTATTCCAATTTTAGTATGTGTGCTGCTAAAATGCATACCATTATTCTTTATTATATTATTTAAATGTGTGGGGTGTATGTGTACATGCTACAGTGTGTATGGAGGTCAGAGAGCAACTTTCAGGAGCGGGCTCTCACCTTCTCATGTAGGAGAAATTAAACTAAGGATGTTTGGCATGATGGCAAATGCCTTTATACACTGAGCCACCTCACCAGCCCTATTTATTACTAAAAACATTGTGTTTTGCATACATGTACATGTTTGTGTGAGTGTGTAACGGTACTCTCCTGCCATTGTTCTCTCCTCCCTCCTGACTAGACTCCTGGAATGTACAGGATCTCTCGCTGAAAGCAGTGCTCACTGACTGGCTACGCTGGCTGGCGAAGAAGCTTTAGGGGATCTGCCTGTCCCCACTTATCTCACGCTAGGGTCACAAACCATGTACCACCATGCCTGGCTTTTGACATGGGTGCTGGGGCTGTGGCAACAGGTTCTCATGTCTGTGCACTATGCACTGTAACTAATGTTAGTTCCTTAGTGCCCCTCCCCTTTTTGAGACAGTATATAACCCAAGCTGGTCTCAAAATTTGCAGTGGAAGAGTAGGTACGAAGATTGATTCCTAGCCCTTGAATAAGACACATCTGTTCACAAAGTTTTGTCTAGTGAATCTTACCACAAAGGTCTAACTTTCTTTAAGGTTGATTTTTAGGTATTAAGGATTCTTATTTTCCTAGTACTTTATATGTATGACTGTTTTGCCTGCTTGTATGTATATGTGTGCCATACAGGTGCCTGGTGCTCACTAAGGTCAGAAAAAGGGGTTGGATCCCCTGGGACTAGAGTTAAAGACCATTGTGAGCTGCTACATGGGTACTGAACCAGGGTCCTCTGGAAGAACAGCTAGTGCTCTTAGCAACTGCTGATCCAACTCTCAGCCCTTAGAGACTAGTCTTTAATGAAGTTACTATAAATAGTATTGTCTTTACTTTTTATTTCACTTTATTTTTTTATTTTTTTTTTTTTTGAGACTGGATCTCACTCTGCAGCCCTGACTAGCCTAAAACTCTTTCTGTAGACCAGTGTGGCCTCAAACTCACAAAGATCACTTGTCTCTACCTCCCAAACATTAGGATTAAAGGTATGTACCACCACTTGTACTCAGCACTTTTATTTTTAAATAATAAATTTAAAAATAAATCTATGTGAATGTATGCCTGTGTGTGCAGGTGTCTGTGAAGGCCAGAAGGGGATACTGGATTGCCTGGAAGTGGAACTTAGGTTTTGACCAGCCTGACATGAGTGATGGGAACTGAACTTGGGTCCTCTTCTGCCTGAGCATTACCTTGTACTTGGTTGTTAGCACACTGAAAGTGGAAAATAAGAACTCTTTTCCTCCAAGAAACTGCTCCAAAATCTCCATGTATATAATCATTATCATTTGTGCCTAATGACAGTGAAAACTCATGTTGAGACAAGGTCCTATGTAGCTCAGGGTGGCCTCAGGAGTAGAGTTTGACTTTGAACTTCTGATCCTCTTGTCTCTACATCCTGAGGGCTGAGATTATAGGGCTGGGATTATATGTCTTGACGGGGATCAAACCCAAGGTTTTGGGCATCCTAGGCAAGCACTATACTGACTGAGCTGTATTTTAGCCCTGGCTTATTTCTAATCTATTTGGTTGGTGTGGGTTCTTTGAGACAGCACCTAAGAATCCCAGGTGTGCTTCCCATGCAAACTGCTGAGCCCACGGTCTCTTCATCTACCATTTTAGCTTTTCCTTTCCTCACTGCATCATTTAGTTAGGGCCATCAGTACAAAGAGAATTAAAGTTGTTGACAAAAATCTTCAATTTTTCTCAGTTTTTGTATTTATTGATTCTGTGTGTGTGTGTGTGTGTGTGTGTGTGTGTGTGTGTGTGTGTGTGTGTGTGTGCACATGAAGATCTCAGAGGACAATTTCCCAGTTTGGGTCCTAGGAATTGGATGCAGGTCTTCAGGCTAGGCAGCAAGTGCCTTTTTCCCGATCAGCCATCTCACCATGATGAAGGCCGGGATTTTAAGACTAGTCCCCACCACCTCCCTCTTGAGAAATGGTCTCTTGTACACAGTCGAATCTTGAATTATACACAGAAGGATCAGAAGCTCAAGGTCAGACTGGCAAGATGGCTCAGTGGGTACAGGTAATTGCTACCAAGCCTGGTGACTTGAGTTCAGTGTCCCTAGGACCCACATGGCAGAGAGAACCGATGTCTACAAGTCGTTTCCCTGGCACCCACATGTGCTCCGTGTCATCAGTGTGCACACATACACACGAGTAACAAACAAATACACACATAAATGTCATAAAAAAGCTCATTGTCATCATCAGCTAAATGGAAAGCTCAAGACCAGCCTGGGCTACAGGGAATGCTATCTCAAAACAAACAAAACAAAATAAACAAAAAGTATATCTAAGTGACAATATGGGCCTCAAGTTTATTTTGGTACATGATTTTAACTCTAGACTCAATTTCTTAGGGTATTTATTCAGAGTTCCTAGTTATTACATCATTTTTGGGAAAATGTGTTTTTCCCTTTTCCTCTAACTTTTCCTAAATAAATTTATTTAGAGCTGGGTGTGGTGGCACATGCCTTTAATTCCAGCACTTGGGAAAGAAGAGGCAGGTGTATCTCTATGAGTTCAAGGCCAGACTGGTCTACATATTGAGTTCCAGGACATCCAGGAGATCCTGTCTCAAAAACCCAATAAATAAATAAATCTAAAAAAAAATCTCAGTTATGCCAGGCAGTGGTGGTGCATGCTTTTAATTCCAGCACTCAGGAGACAGAGGCAGGTGGATTTCTGCAAGTTCTAGGACAGTCTGGTCTACATCGAGGGACCATATGTCAAATGAACAAAGATGTCCACCGTCATACTCAGTTTATTTTATAATGATTTTTCAAACATTTATTTTGTATTTGGCATGTGTACATGTGTATGTGTTAGAGCACACGTGTGGAGGTAGGGACAATGACTGGGAGTTGGTCAGGCTATCAGGCTTGGTAGAAGTCATCTTTACTAGCTGAGCACCCTCACTGTCCTCTTGCTTTTTTTGTTTGTTTTGTTTTTGTGTGTTTGTCTTACTATACAGCTCTGACTGGCCTGGAACTCACATGTGACCCACCAGCCTCTGCCTCTGGAGTGCTGGGATTAAAGACATGCATACCTATGTCATCCTCCTCCCCACTTATTTCTTTTATTGTATGCTTACATGTATGTTTGTGCACTGTGTGCATACCTGGTACTTTGGAGGCTAGGAGGAGCCAGATGCTGTGGAACTGGAGTTATAGGTAGTTACAAGCATATATTGGTTCTGAGAATTGAACACAGGTCCTCTGCAAGAGCAGCAAGTGCTCTTAATTGAACCACCTCTTTAGCCATTCTTTATTATTTATTTTATTATTATTTTTTTTCGAGACAGGGTTTCTGTGTGCAGCCATTTCTTTCTTTCTTTTTAAAACAAAACAAAACAGAGTTTCACTATGTAGCCCGGGCTGGCCTCAATCTCAATGTTCTCCTGCTTTACCTTCCAAGTGTTGGGATTATAGGTGTGTGCATGTGTGTGGGGTATATGAATGTATTGTGTGGGTTTGTGTATACTCTTTGTTAAGGCCAGAAATCCCATAAAACAGATTATAATCAAAACTAGCTCAACATTTGTTTTAGAAGATGGGGAGATTGACTGTGGGAAGATGCTGTGGGATAATGAGCTTGTACAGTGTAAAGATTTGTCACTCAAATTGGTTTAATAAAATGCTGATTGGCCAGTAGCCAGGCAGGAAGTACAGGCAGGGCGAGCAGATTAGAATGCTGGGAAGAGAAAGGGCGGAGAAAAAGTCACCAGCCAGATGCAGATGAAGCATGATGAGAATGCCGTACGGAGAAATGATACTAAGCCACGTGGCTAAACATAGATAAGAATTATAGGTTAATTTAAGTGTAAGAGATAGTTGATAATAAGCCTGAGCTAATGGCCAAGCAGTTATAATTAATATAACCTTCTGTGTGGTAATTTGGGAAGTGGCTGCTGGGTATTCGGGAGTTGTTGGCCAAACAGAAACTTTCACCTATAGGAGAAGGGCAAGTTGGATGCTGTGACTCATACTTGCAATCCTAACACTCACACTCGGCACACAGAGGCAGGAGAACTGCTTTAAGTCTGAGACTAGCCTGGTCTGTCTATATATGAATTCCAGGCGAGCCAGGACTACACAGTGAGATCCTGTCTAGGAATTTCCTGTTTTTGTTTATTTGAGATAAGGTCCTGCTATGTAGCCCTAGCTACATAGCAGGACCTAGCACTATGCAGATCAGGCAGGCTGTGAGGTTGTCTGCCTCTGCTTGGGGAAGGCCTGTACCACCACAACTGGCCTTATTGTCTCTTTGCAGAGCTAGGGATGAAATTTAGCTTCTGTGCTTGCTAGGCAAGTGCTCTACCTTAGAGCTCCATCTCCAGTCTCTTAACTTCCTGAAATGTTGCTATGTTTTGTTTTCATTAGGGGCGCAGATTCTGTGGATGAATATATTGGTAAAAATTAATACACACAAACCTGTATTTTTGTGTATGTGAATTACACCTTAATTTAATAAAATTCATGAAAAAATGAAGCTGTTCATATTATCCTTATATTATTTCTTCTAATTGTGTGTGTCCATGTGCACATGCCATTTGTGTGGAGGTCAGAGGACAACTTGTGGGAGTTGGTTCTCTTCTTTCACTCTGCGGGTTCTGGGAATCAAATTCAGGTTGTTAGAGGAGCTGAAATTACAGGCAATTGTGAGCTACTGAGATGGATGCTGAGAACCAAGTTCAGATGCTCTGCAAGAGCAGTATACACTCAAAACCACTGAGTACCCTGCTTGGCTTTCTGAGGAATGGGATTGCAGACATGTCCCACATTTCTTTTTATGATTTTAAAATGAATGTGTATGTAAGTGTCTGTGTGTGTGTGTGTGTGTGTGTGTGTGTGTGTGTGTGTGTGTATGTGTGTGTGTGTGTGCATGTGTGCACGTGAGGGCAGGTGCTGGCAGAGGCCAGAGCTGTTGCCTCTTCCCAGAGCTGGAATTACAAGTGATAGAAATCAGTTCTCTGGAAGAGTGGTATGTACCCTTAACCATTAACCATCTCTCCAGTCCTTCAATGCTTCTTTGATAAAATTCTTTCTCTTTGCAGTTAGATTTGACCATTTCTCTTAAGAAAGAATCTCACATTTCCCGTTTTTTTGTCTCTTGTGATAAATGTACTGGAGTAAGTGAGTTCAAAATATAACTTGGCTGAATAAAATGACATACATATAATGCGGTTGTTTAGCATCCAATAAGCATTCAGTAAGTACTAGGGTCAGTAGTACCATGACTGCTCTATTTTTCTGGTAAGAGTAGTTAGGATAAACTAAAGAAACAGCAAAAGCTTACTCTGCCTGAAGGACTTGGTATAATGGAATTTCCCACAATGCTTTGTATAAACTGCATGACAATAGATCAATCTCTGGCGCCCTCAGTACCTTCCATTCTGCACGGTTCTTTGATTCACCCTTTCATGCTTTCTTACCATTTCTGCATTTCACAATTTGGGTCACAGCTGTGGTTGATGAATCTGGCCTCATTTCCCATGCGATAACTATCAATCACCATTCCACTATCCAGATTTAAACAGTAGTGGTCACTGTGATTATGGTACTGTTCAATCATCCTGTTCCTGAGGAAGAGAGAAATAACCAAAAGCCAATTACTGATTAAATTGGAAGGCAGCTATACCACTTACTACACTATCAATGACGAATCCCGAGTGAACATAAAAGTGTTCATTACATCTGTAATCACATCTGTAAATCACTAGCTTCCCTTGCAGAGTCATCACTGTGTTGGGATCTCATTATTTACCTGAATTCTTGTTCGCTGACAACTTCCCCTAGGTATTCTATGATGAACTGGCCAGCTTTTAGGGGTTCTTTGGTTCTAATTCCCCAACCTTTTTCCTCAGCTCGAAATCGTTCCAGACATTGCACCCACTCATGCCTCTGTATCCTCTGGTTACAGCACTGCTCACCACAGGGGCAAGTGTTAGGGGAACACTCAGCAAAGATCATTCTAGAAAGTAATAATTATAGTCAGTTTACACAACACATTTTTACTCCATACATTTTATATCTTCAAATTATTTTTAAATTTTATTCATGAAACAATTTTAACAAGAGTAGCTAAATATCCAAAATGAAATAATTCAAAACTTAACTTTTATAATTTTTTTTTTTTTTTTTTTTTGGTTTTTCGAGACAGGGTTTCTCTGTGTAGCTTTGCGCCTTTCCTGGGACTCACTTGGTAGCCCAGGCTGGCCTCGAACTCACAGAGATCCGCCTGGCTCTGCCTCCCGAGTGCTGGGATTAAAGGCGTGCGCCACCACCGCCCGGCTTATAATTTTAGAGTTAGATCACAGACAATTCTTTACTGCTATATAAAACTCCCAACCCTCTAGTTTCTCTGATGAGATCGGATGCCTTTAGGGTGATATAGCTGCAGACACTCTAGTCTTTCTGTTGCTGTTCTCTTCTTTTTGTGGTTTTTCAAGAAAGGGTTTCTTCTTTGTATGCTTGTCTGTTCTGAAAGTCTGTAGACTAAGCTGGTCTCAAACTCAAAGAACCACCTGCTTCTGTCTCCCAAGTGCTGAGATCAAAGTCATGTGTTACCATGCCTGGCTAGGAACATAGATTTGAATAAACAAAACAAAACAACAACAAGCCTGAGAAAGACCTGCGGAGAGTAGGAAAGACAGGAGGAAAGAAACAGAAAGAAGAGTAGGAAAGGGAAGAACGCCAGTCTTAAGGAACACTCATTTATTAGTTGACTGTGTATACTGGGGATGAGTACAAGGCACAGCACATGTGTACATGTGCTTATGGGAGTTGGTCTCTCGTTCCACCATGTGGGTCCTGAGGACTGAACTCAGGTCTTCAGTTTGGGAGCAGGTATGTTTGTCTGCTGAGCAATCATGCTGGCCCTCTGGTATTGATTTCCTTGCTACTTATTATTGAACACTCCATGATCTTTCACTGAAATCTTACTCTGTAGCAGTTCATGGCCATTTACAGACTTTTCCTTTATCTTTAGGTGTTCTGTTCTGATCAAAGTCTTACTGTGCAGTCCAGATAGTACTGAAACCTTCTACATAGCAGAATCTGGCCTGGAATGTTTCATCTTTTCTCCTCTTTAAAAAGAAAAAAAATAGGCTGGGCAGTGGTGGCGCACACCTTTAATCCCAGCACTCGGGAGGCAGAGCCAGGCTCATCTCTGTGAGTTCAAGGCCAGCCTGGTCTAGAGAGCGAGATCCAGGACAGGCACCAAAACTACACGGAGAAACCCTGTCTCGAAAAAAACCAAAAAGGAAAAGAAAACATAAGAAAAAGTCTCACATGTTAGATAGCTCCATTTAATGGAGACTTTATAATGGGTTATTTGAAAAATCTAAGTAGGTATCTATTAAGTAATACCTTTGAATTTTTCTTACATATTTATGCATTTATCACATTCTTGACATTTGTCATATTGATTTCTTTGCAGTGAACAGCCTCCCACAACATTCATTTGACAACACTGTATCTTAGGGTTATTTTCTGGTTGTGGTTTAAGTAGGAGGTTTGTTAGGACTGAATACAGGCCAGCACAGTGTGAAAAATAAAAGTAATACTTATGCCAACAAAATGATATAAAAAAAAACCAACGTATTTGATATGGCGAAGGTTCAAATGTCAGTTTTCTGGTTACACTTAAGGCAACTTGGTCCCATCTTATTTTTTTGGTGTTGCTAGGATCTTGGCAGTGAGGCTCACTCCTGAGTTAGCTCCCTCTTTTCTATTAGGGGTAAGAAAACTGCAAAAAGCCAACAAAATATAAAAGATAAATAGTAGACAAAACAAATTAATAGAACCAAATTCTCAAAATTGAGGAATAGGAAGTAAGAGAGATAAACCAAAACTGATTAGGAGAAACTACAATTCTGGGGCTGGAAAGATGGCTCAGCGGTTATGAGCACTGGCTGCTCTTGCAGAAAACAGGGCCTCCAGTTCCAGGGCATTACACATCCTCTTTTGGCCTATAGGAACACCAGGCATGCATTTGGTGTGCATATATACATACATGCAGATAAAAAAGCCACACATAAATGAAGCTTAATTTAAAAAATGTAAAACAATGGCCGGGCGGTGGTGGCGCACGCCTTTAATCCCAGCACTTGGGAGGCAGAGGCAGGCGGATCTTTGTGAGTTCAAGGCCAGCCTGGTCTAGATGAGCGAGATCCAGGAAAGGCGCAAAGCTGCACAGAGAAACCCTGTCTCTAAAAACCTAAAAAAAAAAAAAAAAAAAAAAAAAAAAAAAAAAAAAAGTAAAACAATTATGTCAAAATATTTCACATAACTTTAAAATTTGTGTCGTCCGCCCCCCCCCCCCCCCCATGACCTAGCTTCTTCAGCTGAGCAGTTGTTTCAAAAAACCAAAAAGACAGGGTTTCTCTGTGTAGCACTGGCTGTCCTGGATCTCACTCTGTAGATCAGGCTGACCTTGAACTCAAAATCCATCTGTCTCTTCATCCCGAGTGCTGGGATTAAAGGCGTGTGCCACCATCTCCCCTGAAAATGTACTTACTTTTAAAATTTAATATGTATCCTTGGTTGGCTTGTACCTTGCTATATACAGACCATGTAACAGCTCTATATAGATTATATATAAACCAATGCAGTCTCTGCCTATACCTCACAAGTACAAGGGTTACTTACAGGTGTTCAGCACCATGCACAGTTTATTTGTGACATTAAAAAAAAATTATGGGAACATGAGTGATCTGGTTGGGGAGGACCCCAGCTTAGACTCCTAGCAATAGTAGATAAGTAGCCTAAACTGGCCGTCTCCTATGACCAGATTGGTGCCTGGCCCAATTGTCATCATAGACATGTCAACCAGCAACTGATGGAGGCAGATGCAGAGAACCAGCCAAACATTAGACCAAGTTCGGGAATCCTGAGGAGGAGGAGGAAGGAGTGTAGGAACCAGAGAGGTCTCACACAATCAACTAACCTGGGCTCACAGGCCTCACAGAGACTGAACTGACAACCAGGAAGCCTGCGAGAGACTTACCTAGGCACTCTGCACATGATACGGTTGTGTAGCTTGGTCCTCCTGGGGACTCCTAATAGCAGGAACAAGGGCTGTCCCTGACTCTTTTATAGGCTTTTGGGACCCTACTTCTCATACTGCATTGCCTTGCCCAGCCTTAATACACGGGGAGGTGCTTAGTCCTTACTGCAACTTGATATACCAAGTTTTATTGATGTACCCTTTCCTGGATAGAGAAGGAAGAGGAGATTGGGGGTTAGGAAGGGGGAGAATGGTGGAGAGGGACTGGGAAGAGAGAATAGGGGGAAGGCTGGGGCCAGGATACAAAATAAATACATGAATTAAAAAATGACAATTTTGGGGGCTGGAGAGATGGCTCAGCGGTTAAGAACTCTGGCTGTTCTTCCAGAGGTCCTGAGTTCATTTCCCAGCAACCACATGATGGCTCACAACCATCTGTAATGAGATCTGGTGCCCTCTTCTGGCCTGCAGGGACACATGCAGGCAGAACACTGTATATGTAATAAATAAATAAATCTTTAAAAAAAAAAAAAAAATGACAATTTTGCCGGGCGGTGGTGGCGCACGCCTGTAATCCCAGCACTTAGAAGGCAGAGGCAGGTGGATTTCTGTGAGTTTGAGGCCAGCCTGGTCTACAGAGCTAGTCCAGGACAGGCTCCAAAGCTACAGAGAAACCCTGTCTCAAAAAACCAACAAAGACAATTTTTAAACATTTTAAAAGATGTTTTATTTTATTTTGTGTGTATTTTGCCTGCAGGTATATATGTGAACAGTGCGCATTTCTGGTGCCTATGGAAGTCAGAAGAGGGCATAGACACCACCGGAATTGGAGTTACAGGTCTTAATCTCTGAGCCATCTCTACAGTCCCAGTAGTGACTTTTTCTTTTGTTTTGTTTTTGAGACAGGGTCTCTCTGTGTAGCCTTGGCTATTCTGGAATTTACTCTGTAGACCAGACTTGCTTCTGCCTCCCCAGTGCTGGGATTAAAACTGTACACCACTACTGTCCAGCTTTACTTAGGGTTGGTGAGATGGCTCATCTGTTTTTTTGTTTTGTTTTGTTATTTTTGAGACAGGGTTTCTCTGTGACATTTTTAATAGTAAAACATTGAAAATAAATTAGATGTCCAAAAGAGATGAGGCCAAGTCTGTAGTCTATCAATTTGATGATGATAGACAGTCCTGAAAGTGATAGCTTGTAGACTACATTGGTATATAAAAGTGTAAATTTAAAATATTTGTAAGCAGCTGGGCATGGTTATTAACATAAGGGCAAGAGACTTTCACAAACAAAACAAAACAAAACAAAAAAAACAGGTTAGAAAGCCAAGGCAAAAAGATTGTTTTTAGTTTGAGGCCAGTCTGGGCTACATAGTGAGTACTTGAATAGATTGAGCTACAAGATAAGGTCCTGTCTCAAAAAATAAAATAAAAACAAAATACTGGAAGTGAAAAAACTCAGTACTATACACACACACACACACACACACACACACACACACGCACGCACGCACGCACGCACCTAGAAAGATGGCTTAGTGGCTAACAGCACTTGCTTGCTGCCCTTGCCATGAATGGGGTTCAATTCCCAGTCCCCACAGGAAGGCTGACAACCACCTATAACTCAACTTCAAGGAATGCAATGTCTTCTGATCTTTGTCAGTACCCTGTATGCATGTGGTGCACATAAACTCACACAGGCATACACACATAGACAGAAAAATTAAGTAAATCAATCTTTTCTAAAAGTCCACTCTTTACCTTCAGTATCATTAATATATAAAACTGTATTTATATACACAATATAGTACATGCATGTATAGTAATCTAAGCCAGGAAAGATTCCCACCTGGCATGTTAAACAGGCACCTGACCTAGGGACTTCAGAAGCAGTTATCTTTGGCTAGGATAACTGAGGTAAAGGCTATTGGTACTTCTGGTTTTTCGAGACACTATCTAGCTATATAGCCTCAGCTGGCCCAGAACTTACCTTGTAGAGCAAGGTGGCTTATAATTTGTGTGGTTCCTGCTGTCTTAGCTTCTATGGTACTGAGATTAACAGATTTGTACTACCATATTCAGAACATTAAGTTCTTTATTTTCTGTAAATTTATCTAAATTACTAAAACCAACAAATTCTATCTTTACTCATTTTCCTCTATTAGGCATTTCCATTTTATGCTAAATAGAGGCTGGTGGTATATACTTTATAATTTCAGCACTTGGGAAGCTAGGTAGCAGAGACAGAGTTCTAACACAACTGAAAACAGTTCCCACTAAAAATAAGAATCTCCAAATGAGTTAATCCCACACTTTCTACCTCTGATGATGTTTTTCTGATGATCATCTCACTAGCATTAGTGGTCATTGATCATGTATACGATCATACACGCTAATAGTTTATTAACATAGTTTTCCTTGAAAATTATACATTTTGTTTGGACTGTCCCTCATCATGGCCTACCATATGTTGAAAGCTAAGAAGGCACTTAAGACTTTGCTTATTAATAGATTACATCATCATCTCATATTATCCTGAGAACTTCCCCCAGAGAAGGTGACATTTTTATCAGAGAAATTAACCACGCCTTGTCTCATAAATAGTCAAAGAATTTAAATTTTGTACACAAGACTCTTTCTGATAATATGTTTAGTCCATTAGTATCAGTGCACAATGTTTAGAGGGGAAAGTAAAGGAGCTGTTACACACACCCGCCCCTTAGAACTTAGGCTTTAGAGAAACAGTTACAGTACCTGTTAAGGCAGTCATCCCCACAGCCCTTCCTGGTGTCACCATCCGGCTTCTTACAATTACAGGTGGTAGCCTCATAACCAGAAAGAGGTTTGACATCAACGTAGACATCTTGAGAAGACAGCAAATAAAAGTTTTGAACATACAGAATTATTTTTCAAGTCTCAAGATAGGAGGAACATTGATGTTTTGAAGGCAGAAAAAAAAAATTAAACAAAAAAACCAGCTTCTAAGTTACTCACTTGAACGGATTTTTTTATACAGGGGGACATCTGGCTTTTTGTATAGCTAGAAGAAAAAAAAAATTGATATAGCATTTTGCTTCAAATGACAGTGCGGCATCAATCGTTAACTATACAGGAAGGTATCCGTGCGTTGTGTTCATGTAGAAATATTTGTGGGAATTAGTATGATGCTCATCTCTACACTCATAACGCTTGGGAAGGGGAGGCAGGAGGATCACTGAGCACAAGCTACATAGTAAATACTTTTCAGCCTTTCTGAATCAAATACATTAAAGAAAACTCAGAGCGATTTTTTTTCCTCCACAGGAAAAAAAGGGTAATAGAGAATTAGAATTAATAAGCATTAAATAGTTTATAAAAAGTTACCATAAATTTTTTTTTTTAGACAGTATCTATGCAGCCAAGGATGGCCTGAAATTTTCTATGTGAAAACTTTTGGTTCTTCTTATATCCCTTCCTGAGTGCTAGGATGATAGGCTTGTGTAAATAACATCTGAGTCACAACAATGTACTTTGATTTTTTTTTTTTAGCGTGCTTCTAGATAACTATTGAAAAGACTCAATCTGAAGACCAAAGCTATTCACGTGAATAATTTAAGATTATATTTCCTCCTATCAAAAAAAAAAAAAAAAAAAGGAAAGGAGTTAGGAGTAAAGGTCAGTGGTACAATGCATGTTCAAGCCTCACCATCAACTCCACCAATAAAACCACAAAACCCTATAAACCCTAAACATGCATATGGTTTGTTTTTAGAGTAGCTGTATGAAAACAGAAAGATTTGCTGGCCTCTCACCTGTCACACTCACTGGTTGGGAATCTCAGGAAATCAACATTCATATTGTCATTAGGGTGGTTAACCAATACGCGGTGTGCTATTGGTGCTATCTGCAGCACAACGGAGATGAAAGGAGGGGGACCAGAGGCGGGAGCCAGCTTCAGCTACATAGCAACTTCAAGGCCAGCCTGGGTAATGTCAAAGACTGAGGACAGAGCTCTTATGTTTGAACTAAAGTGTGCAGCAAAAGAAACAGCAATTGGAACTAAACTCCGGATTTAGTAAGGTGTCAGGTTTTATTTTATCATATTTTTTTTCAGTCCATGTTGAAAGCCCCATCCTCCTTATGGAGGAGACAAAAAACTTGGTGTCAAAAACAAAATAAAACAAAAGCAACCTCTCCAATCAAACCTAATAAAAGCAGACACAAATACCCAACATATTCATACTCTTAAGAATTCAACAGAGGCCAGGCAGTGGTGGTGCACACTTTTAATCCCAGCACTCCAGAGGCAGGCAGATCTCTGAGTTGGAGGCCAGCCTGGTCTACAGAGCGAGTTCCAGGACAGTCATGGCTGTTTATAAACCCTGTCTTCAAACAAAGAATTCAACAGAGACCATCAGAGAAGAGGAGGCAGAGGAGACTGAACTGCTTTTGGTTTTCCAAAGTTAACTTTTGTTAGAGACAGTGTTTTCCTAGGCAGCTCTAGTGGCCTGGAACTCACAGAGATCCACCTGCCTCTGCCTCCTGACTGCTGGGATTAAAGGTGTGTGTCACCACACCTGCCAAAGGTGACTTTTGACAGCATTTTAGCTAAACTAGAAAACATGTTGTTTACTTATGTGTATGACTACTTCTGGCTCCCAGGGTTGTTCTCGATAGGGCCTGGAACCTTGAACTCAACTAAAACCTGAGGTTGGTTGGTTTGTATGTTTGTTGTTTTTTAAGTGTTGGCAGTGCATCTTCATCTTTCTGAGACCTGCATAAAATAGAATTCTTACAGCACAAACTCTATGCTACCAAATCAAAAGCTCAGAATAAGAACAGAAAGTTGCCCAGGGAAGCAGCAACTTATTGTAATCACAAAGGATGAGTGAAGGCAGGTAAGGCACATTAAATATGTATGCAAAATCATTTTTCTTAGTCTCTAGGTTTTACAAGGACAAGTCTCAGTATATCCTAAGATATGACAAGGAACCAGAGCAAACAACCTTGCACTCCCTATTCCCCAGCAACACCACTTAAAAAGAAAACCTGGTAAAAGAGGCCTTTGTACCTGATTGTGTTTCCACTGCCAGAGGATGTCGTAGGGAAGCTGGAAGTCAATTCTCTTTTGTCTTAGGTACTTTCCTGCGGGGGGGAAAAAAAAAGTCAATTTCAATAACTATTCTGATAAGCACTCCATACAGAGACAGCAAATAATTATATGCAATATATCTATGAATACACACACACAATTTTAATTTTTTGGGGGTGTCTTTTCAAGACAGGGATTCTCTGTATAGCTCTGGCTGTCCAGGAACTCGCTCTGTAGACCAGGCTGGCCTTGAACTCAGAGATTTGTTTGCCTCTGCCTGCTGAGATGAAGCCATATATACACAGCCAGGAAGAATGGACAGCTGAGTTGGAAAACCATCAGCAATTTCCAGAATTTGAAATCCTGAATCATGACATGACACTGGTGGAATTCAGGTGTTTCTGGTACATGGACTACTCTCACTCAATGTGAGGTTGAACTGTTGACCTTGTGTACATCCTGCTTCACAAATGAGTCTGTCGGATATGCTGGGCCTATAGGCTGAAGATGATGCCCCAGCACTTCGGAGAAACCTCAGGTGACTGTCCAGACAGCTGTCTGTTTCTGTCAACTCACAAATTTTTTGGAGGTTGCTTATGTGCACTTCCTGTTTTTATTTTTGTTAGCTAATATTATTTCCTTCTTGGGTCTCTGAGGGAGTTGAAGATTAGTTAGTTATAGTTGAAGGTTAGTTAGTTATAGTTGAAGATTAATTAGGATACATTTTGGACTTACCAAAATAGGATAGATAATGAAATTATTTTCTCTGAATTTGTCAAATACAAATGGACTAGACATTGTTTAGGTATTTATTACTTGTATATATTGTATATAGTTATTGTCCTTTTGTATATAGTTTTTCTTATATTAGTTATAAGCTTTTTCTTTTTTTTCCTTTTTATTAAAATAGAAAAGGGGAAATATGGTGATATTTTATTTGTATTAAAATGTTATTTGTATGTTAATAAATAAAGTTGCCCGGGGGTCAGAGCTATTAGCAAGCCATAGGAAAGCAGGGCAGTGGTAGCGTACGCTTGTAATTCCAGCACTTAGTAGGCAGAGCTGGGTAAGTCTCTTTGTGTTCAGGGATACAGCCATTATTGGATACACATGCCTTTAATCTTAATACCAATCATGGAAAACCTGGAGGCCTATACAGACAGGCTGTGAGGAGGCGGTCATGTGGTTGGGTTTACAACCAATGAGAAGGCAGGACAGGAACTCTATATAAAGACTTTAACACAGGGGTAGCTCTGGTTCGGAGAGGTAGGACCACTGCAGGAGGAAGGGTAAGGTTTTGGCTCTTGGCTCTGACCTCTTGGCTTTCTTCTTTGCATTGGTTCTGTGTTTATTGTTTGATGGGAAGGTTGGATACATCTACATCTGCCTCCCTAGTGCTGGGATTAAAGGGGTGCGCCACCACTGCCTGCTTGCGCAAAATATATTTTAAATTTATAGTCATCTCTAGAAACAAATAAAGCAAAATTACAACTGAAATCTCTAAATCACTATGAAATTTAATAAACACTATGAAGGTTTTGATTATTAGTTACAATCATAAAGTACCGGGCACTTGTTCTGCTTCATTATTACACAAGCTTAATGCTACGAAAAAGGGGAAACTGGGCTGCAGGGAAGGCTCGGTGGCCAAGGGCTCTTGTTGCTCTTGGAGAGGACAGGGTTCACAACCACTTGTCACTCAACTTTCAGGAGGAAGCTGATGCCCCCTTCTGACTTCTGCAGACACCAGGTATACTTGTGATGCACAATATATCCACGCAGGTAAAATAATCACACACATAACATCAACAACAGAATCTAAAACTATTAAAGTGGAAGGGGTGGAAATCCAGACTGGCTCATGGATAAAGTTACTTGCTATCAAGCCTGACTACTTGAATCTGATCCCTGGACTCACATGCTAGAAAGAGAGAATGGACTCCCTACAAATTGTTCTTTATCTTCTATGCAGCACTGTGGAACACGTATAGAAGGATAAGTGAAAAGGAACATCCTTGAGTTTACATAACTGAAGAATACATGTCAACCAGCATGATGGGTCCCAGAATCCATGGTGGAAGGAGAACCAGCTCCTCAAATATTGCCTCTGACTTTTTTATATTTTTTTTTGGGGGGGGGGGGCGTTTAGAGACAAGGTCTCTCTTCATAGCCTTGGCTGTTCTGGAATTCAGAGATCCACGGGCCTCAGGTCCTTAGGACTAAAGGTTTGAGCCGCCTTGGCTACTCTGACTGTTACATATACACTGGGGCCTGTGTGTGCCAGACTCAGAACACAGTTCACATATATAGACACAAACAGTTAAGGTGGGAGAAGAAGAAAAAGAGAACATGTAGGGGACTGGGGAGATGGCTCAATGGTTAAGACTGCGCTCCCTAGAGGGCCTGAGTTTGGTTCCAGCACCCATGTCCGGTGGCTCACAACTGCCTGTAACTCCAGCTTCACAAGATCTGACAGCCTTTTCTAGCTGCTGAACATGCAATATACTCACACACAGACACAAATACATAATTAAAAAGAAAAAGTCTTGCTGGGCGGCGGTGGCACACGCCTTTAATCCCAGCACTCGGGAGGCAGAGGTGGGCCGATCTCTGTGAGGTCGAGGCCAACCTGGTCTACAGAGTGAGTTCCAGGACAGTCAGGAGTGTTGCACAGAGAAACTCTGTCACCAAAACCCAAAAAAACCAAAAGTCTTTAAAAAATAAGTACACCCATTTTGATCCCAGCTCTTAGAAGGCAGAGGCAGGAAGATCTCTTTGAGTTTGAGGCCAGCCTGATCTATACAATGAGTTTCAGGACAGCCAGGGCTACACAAAGAGGCAAAAAAAAAAAAAAAAAAAAAAAAGTACATGTGAATTTAAGATCCATTAACCTTCTTTCTACATATTGAACCACTACTTTCTTTTTATATATATATTTACATAATTTCTTTATGGATTCTTTGGGAATTTCACATCATGCACTCCAATCCCACTCATTTCCCAGTCTGCCGTCCATCCTTGTAGTCTCCCCACCAAATAAATAAGTAAATAAATAAAAAACAAAAGCCCCACTTGGCTCCTCCATCTTTTCCACCTCTCCCTACATATTCCTTTGTGGTAGTGGCCAGTAAAGGTGCAGTGTTTACCCTTTTTCTCAAACAGCTTTACTTGTAAATGTCCACTGGAATGAGTTGTTGGTCTGGCTCAAGGCCTCTGGCTTCTGGCACACCATCAATCCTGGACCCTCATGGAAACTTCTCTAGGATATCCTCCTGTTGCCCAGAGTCATGGAGATCCTGTGGCTATGGTTCTGCAGCACTGGTCACTTCATGCACTGCGGTAGATGTTGGGGTGGGCCAGCTCAGAGCCCTGGATATGAGCCTGGGTGGTAGCTGAGTTGGTCAGTCTTAGACTCCATTGGTACCATCTCCCTCAGGCGGGGGTCAAGGCCAGCTCTCCTATGGCCCCTGGTGATAACATGGCCCCTAGACATCAGCACAGAACTGAGCTGTGGTAGGACCATAGACCCAGACATGTTCCTCAGCTGCAGTTTGGGCAGCACGTGATGGCACCATGGCTTCAGCTGGCAGTGTAGGCCACTCAGATTAGTATGGCCTGGACATCACATGGCCCCAGGCGCTAGCGCAGGCCACCCATACCAGCCTGTTCCTCACAGCTCTCACATCTTCAGCTCTGCTTCTCTCCACAGCACACGAACTGCTCTGCTTCTCCTCTCCCATTTCTCCACCTAATACCTGTTCATTGTAGTGGCGACCACCCACTTGATTTTCTTCTTTCTTTTTTGGTGGCTGTCCTGGAGCTTATCAGGCTGGCCTTGAATTCAGAGATCTACCTGGCTCTGACTCCCAATGGCTGGGATTAAAGGAATGCGCTGCCACCACCCCCAAGCCAGAACTACCACATTCAAAGTCCCTCTTTACCTTAACAAGGCTTTTCCAACTTCCTTACTCTGGAATGATCTTTTGTCCTTTCACCCTCCTTCACCAAGACCTAATTTTTTTGTTTGATGACATATTCATTTTTTCTGTTTTGTATGAGGCTATTTGTGCTTTCATTTGTCCCTAGGCCAGCAGCTCTGACTCAGAAGAGTGCTCTGCTGACTCTAGAGGACGTGACAGGTCAAAACCACTTCAATGACATTATAGAGTTGTTATACACCCTGTTCATTATGCCGATACTGACACTAATTATGTAAAAGCAATTCGAGGTAAAACTGATTACAATATAGCCCATAATGATCTCTAGCTCCTCCTGCCTTAGCCTTTTCTTCTTCTTGTTCTTCTTTTTTTTAAGATTTATTTTGTGTGCAGTGGTTGTTTGCCTGTATGAGGACGCCTGATCCCCTGGAATTGGAGTTACAGACAGTTGTGAGCTGCCATATGGATGCTGGGAATTGAACCCGGGTCCTCTGGAAGAGCAGCCAGTGCTCTGCCTTCCCAGCCCCCTGCCTTTACTTCTTAAGTGCTGGTAAAGTGTATCGAGCCAAGCCCAGCTACCGAGTTTTTTTCATTGCTTTGCTTCTTTCTTTCATTCAAGATAAATGATAAAGTCTCTTTTTTAGCTCAAGCTGGAACGCAGCTACTATGTAGTTGAAGATGACTTTGAGCTGCTGATCTCCCTGCATGCACCATACAACTGGACTTTAGTATCTCAATGCTAATACTTAACATTTTTTTTAATTAAAAAAGATTTACTTTATTTGCTTGTGTGTGTATTGTTGTTTTTGAGACAGGTTCTCTTAATGTAGCCTGGCTATTCTGGAACTTGATACGTAGACAAAGCTATCCTCAAACTCCAAACTCTCAGAGATCTGCCTGTCTCTGCCTCTCGAGTACTGGTATTGAAGGCATGTGCTACTATGCCTGATTATATGTTTGTTGTCGTGAGTCTGAGTATACGCCATGTGTGCAGATGCCTGAAGAGTCCAAAGAGGTGTCAGATCTCCTGGAGCTGGAATGACAGGTGGTTGTGGACACCTGACACAGGTGCAGGGAACTGAACTCACATCCCCAGGAAGCGTTCTTAAACTCTGAGGCATCTCTCTAGCCACCAATTACTTACATTTAAAAGTTGACTTTTATTAAGCTCTCCCTCTCCCCCCTTCGACCTCCTTACTTAGTGTGTGTGTTTGTGAATACCCCCACAGTGCATGTGTGGAGGTCAGAACTGACTACTTCACAGTCAGCTCTCCCCTTTAACCGTGCATGTAGGTCCTGGAGACTGCAAGGAAGTCATCCATCAGGTGTGGGAGCAGGTGCTTTTAGTATTTGAGCTTACTGCCCGCCCCCGCCCCCGCCCCCAAACACACACACACACACACACACACACACACACACACACACACACACACACACACACACACGGTTTCCCTGTATAGCCCTGGCTGTCCTGAAACTTGCTCCTAGACCAGGCCAGCTTCAAACTTGATTCGCCTGTCTCTGCCTCCTGAGTGCCACCACTGCCTGGCTCCTGCTGACTTTTAATACTGAGAGTAACCTGGTCCTAAGAAGAGGGAACAAATCTTTTTTTTTGACACAGCGTCTCACTATGTAGTCTTAGAACTCACCATGTAGACCAGGCTGGCCTTGACCTCACAGAAATTTGCCACCTCTACTTTCTAAGTGATAAGATTAAAGCCATGAACCACCATGCCTGGCTTTACTTTTTTGAGGCAGAGAGAACAAATTTTTTTATGAGAACAGTTGATTTTATTATTTGCCAGTAATACATGCTTTCGCTAGAAAATGTAAAAAGAGATAGAAAGCTTCTGAAGTTCTTTAAAAGATAGAAAGCTTGTGAAGTTCTTTAAAAAATGCTTAACCTGAGCTAGGCATTGGTGGCGCACGCTTTTAATCCCAGCACTCGGGAGGCAGAGCCAGGCGGATCTCTGTGAGTTCGAGGCCAGCCTGGTCTACAGAGTGAGTTCCAGGAAAGGCGCCAGAGATATACAGAGAAACCCTGTCTCGAAAAACCAAAAGGTAAAGTTTCTAGCCAGGGAATGGTGACACACACCTTTAATCCCAGCACTCTGGAGGCAGAGGCAGGTGGATTTTGGAATTCAATGCCAGTCTGATCTACATAGTGAGGTCCAGGACAGCTGGGTAAACACAAAGAAACCCTGTCTCAAAGTCAATTTCTAGTCAGGCATGATGACACCTGACTTTAATCCCATAATTTGGGAAGATGAGTGAGTCTCTATGAGATGAGCGCTCTACCACTGAGCTAAATCCCGAACCCCCCCCAGCTTTTTCTGAACGCCTCGTTCCACTCTGGAATTTTATGAGCCTGGTCTCCACTGTCCACATTTCTCTTGTCTTTAAAGCTCCTGCATGAATAAATAAGTTCAGCTTCCAGCACGCCAGAGCTTTATTTTTTTTTTTTAGCCCCAAATATCAAGCTCTTCTACAGTCTAGCCCAAAAACAGTTCTGGTTTTTTATTTGTTTGTTTTGTTTTTTGTTTTTTTGGAGACAGGGTTTCTCTGTATAACAGCTCTGGCTGTCTTACAACTCACTCTATAGACCAGACTGGCCTCGAACTCACAGAGATCTGCCTGCCTCTCTCTGCCTTCCAAGTGCCACCATCGTCTGGCTGAGAAAACAGTTCTAATGTCTAAGAACCACATGGTCAGGTTCGTCACAGCAACTGCCCCACTTGTAAGTACTAGGTTTTTTTTTTTTTTTTTCACTGTGTTTCAAAAGTGACTGGTTGGCTATTTCTGGCTCCTTAAATTATTCATAGGTTTCCCCCTGCTTTCCTTATCCCTCTAGAGCAGCAGTTCTCAACCTGTGGGTCTCAACTCCTTTGGAGGTTTTATATTAGGTATCCAGTATATCAAATGTTTATGCTACAATTCATAACAATAGCAAAATTGTGGGTATGAAGTAGCAATGAAATAATTTTATGGTTGGGCATCAACACAACACGAGGAACTGTATTAAAGGGTCATAGCAGGAGGAAGGTTGAGAACCACTGTTCTAGAGTCTACTACAACAATAGTAACTAACTATTCAGCCCACTTCGTTGTCTACAGTGCTTTTTATTGCAAGCTATCTGTAGTCCTTTCAAATGAACCATATCCTCATTTACTTTAATGAAGATTTGACCTACAGACTCTTCATTAGGCAACCACATATCCATTTATTTCTCGTGTATGGGTGCGTATGTGGGCTTATGTGTGCCACTCATATAAGGTATCAGTGGAAGACAAAGAGCATCAGATCTCCTGGAACTAGAGTTATAGAAGTTTATGTAACACCTGATATTGGTGCTTGGAACCAAACCCGTGTCCTCTGACAGAACAACATGCTCTTAACTGCTGTGCCATCCATATCCCCCAAAGGTAGCCTGTGACCATTGTTTTTTCTTTGTTTGTTTTGAGATAGGGTCTCATTATGTAAGCATAGCTGGCCTGGAACTCAATAGGTATCTGCCTGCCTCTGCCACCCAAGAACTGAGATTAAAGGTATGTGCCACACTCATTGCTAATTGAATAGACTTTCACATACCTCTGGCTCCTGGACGTCTGGCTCCTAGTGCGTTTGCTTTCTGTGTATTCTGCTCTGCCTGCATTTCAATTGAGCCATCACTACTTTGCTTTTCATCTCTATCTGAGAGGAATTATATTTCATTCTGACTATTGGAGATTTTGCCATCTGAGAAAAAGTTGAATACATGTTGCATAGTTCAAGACCAAGAATGCAATCCTTAAGCTTGAATGATATAAACATCATCCACTTTCATCTCCTAATACTTAACAGCTCAATTCATCTTCAGGTTGTGGTAGAAGGTCTTCCGTGCAGGAAATGTTATACTCTTAACAGTCACAGCTGTTGTCATTGCCTACATTAGACGGAGAGCAAGGTGAGAACTTCTAGGGAAGCCTTGCGTCAGCTCTGGAGACTCGATCCTACGAAAATGTGAGGTGGGAACTAGCAGCAGAGTTCTGGTTTTGAGGTCAGTTTGAGTAGATGTAAGGAAAAGCACTTTTTTTTTTGTTTTTTTTTGTTTTTTTTGTTTTTTTGAGACAAAGTTTCTCTGTAGCTTTGGAGGCTGGCAGAAACTGACTTTTTTTTTGTTTTTTTGTTTTTTGGTTTCTCGAGACAGGGTTTCTCTGTGTAGCTTTGCGCCTGTCCTGGAACTCACTTGGTAGCCCAGGCTGGCCTCGAACTCACAGAGATCCGCCTGGCTCTGCCTCCCGAGTGCTGGGATTAAAGGCATGCGCCACCACCGCCTGGCCGAAACTGACTTTTTTTTTTTTTTTTTTTGGTTTTTCGAGACAGGGTTTCTCTGTGTAGCTTTGCGCCTTTCCTGGAACTCACTTGGTAGTCCAGGCTGGCCTCGAACTCACAGAGATCCGCCTGGCTCTGCCTCCCAAGTGCTGGGATTAAAGGCGTGCGCCACCACCGCCCGGCTCCGAAACTGACTTTTAATGTGCTACAATTTTAAAAACTTTGCAGACTTCTAAAGTTGGACTGAATGTACTCTACATTATAATATGGTCACGAGCCTATGGGCAAAAGCAGTAATTTAGAAGTGATGTGTGTATAGCTGTCAAGGTGGCAAGTGGTAGAGTTAGGACATCAGTTTTCGTTTTCAACTTGACAGGATGAAGACTCATCTGAGAGACGGGCCCTTAGGCATGCCGGTTGGGGACTATCTTCATTACACTAATTTAATGTGGAAAGACCAATCTTAATTGTGGGTGGGACTGGCACTGATGGACTGCATCCATGATAGACAGTGAGCAAAATAAGGCCTCGCTCCCTCATACTGCTTTTCCTAGGGTATTTATCACAGCAGTAGAAAAAGCAACAACTAAGACAATCCTTTCCTTGAAGCTACACATAGAAATTAATTTCTAAAAAGGGAGATAAAGACTGGTAGTGGTATTCAGCCTATAATCCCAGAATTCAGGAGGGTCAGGAGTTAAAGGTCAAATCTATCAAGCTGAAGCTTGTCTAGATTATATAAGACTTTATCTTAAAAAAAAAGTCCCAAACAAATAAGCAACAATAGAAAGTAAGATCTACCGAAAGAATGTCCTTGATCAATTTTAGCTTAAAATGATGTCCCAGGAGAGCTACCCAAGATTCTCATTTGGAATAAAAGGAATAATGACCATTACTTAGCTAACCCCACGATAAAAACAAGAAAACCAGGGTTGATGTATAGATCAATGGCAGAGTGTATTTTTCCCTTCCCTCCTACGTTTCATACGGGGCCTTATGTATCCCAGGCTAGTCTCTAACTCACTGTGTAGCTGAGGATGTCCTTGCGTTTCTGATTTAGTTTATACCCCTGGTTCCTGTGGTACTTACTGGGGATCCAATCCAGGCTTTATTCTTGTTAGGCATACACTCTATCAACTGAGTTACAGCCCCACATCCTTGGTGAGAATTCTTGGGAATTTCTTATAAATAAATAGTAAAGAATTTGAATCCAGTAGAACAAAGAACACAGGCACTTCTCCTAAATTCAACACATACAATTTATTCTTATTAATGAATTATGTGGATTCCGTACTCACCAACATGAATTGGTGCTGGGAATAATCCATATTCATGCTCTCCTGGAGTATACTCCAGCTTCTCTTTTTTTAATTGGATTAATCGGCTCTTTGGGCTGTGATGAGGAAAATAAGAAACAAAGGCAATTAAATTTCTCCCCAAGGTCAAATGAAAATAGATTCTATCTGGCAAGATGGCTCATGTTGCAAAGGCACTTTCCACCAAGACTGACAACCTGAGTTGGATCCCTGGGAAATCTAGTGCTGTGGGATGTCTTTCTGTATGTTGTGAATATGTGTTGTTCTGATTGGCTGATAAATAAAGCTGTTTGGCCAATGGTGAGGCAGAATAAGGTTAGGTGGTACATTCCAACTGGAGAGAGAGGAGGAGGAAAGGACAGGTGGGCAGAAAAGATGCCAGCCACCGCCAGGAGAAGCAAGACATGAAAGTACTGGTAAGCCACCGCCACGTGGCAACTTATAGATTAATAGAAATAGGTTAAGTTATAGGAGCTAGCTATTGACAAGCCTGAGCCATTAGGCCATACAGTTTGTAAGTAATATAAGCCTCTGTGTGTTTACTTGGCCGAGCGGCTGCGGACCAGGTGGGACACAGAAAAACGTCCAACTACACTCTAGTGTTGAAGGAGAATCAACTTCTGAAACTGTCCTTTGTCCTCAACATGCATGTGTGCCAGTCCCTTTCCAAGAAATAAACAAAAAGGAAAAACAATGGAATCCCAGACATGTACTGAAGAATGTCCTGGGCTAGAGAGATGGCCCAGCAGTTAACAGCACTGCCTGCTCTCTAGAGAGGACCTGAATTTGGTTCCTAGCACCTATGTCTGCAACTGGCAAGACCTGGTAACCTCCTCTGTCCTCTGCAGATACTCTCATGCACCTTCGAGAACCTGTAAATGTACATAACCCCCTTTAAAAAGAGGTTCTTTAATATTTTCTAACCATTTTACAAAAAGAACTTACATTTCAGATCTAATTTTACTTTTTATTCATTTAACAACAGCCCTGGCTGTCCAGGTAAGATGGTTTGTAGCCCTGACGACCTAAAATCAATCTCTGGAGCTTATGGTGGGAGGAGAAAGTTCACACCTCAAAGTTATTCTCTTTCTTCCACAAATGCACATGGTCACTTGTACACATGCAGACACAGCATACGAAAACAGAACAAAACAAAAAAATTATTAATTTTATGTGTGTTTTGTTTGTATGAATACAGGTGTCACACAAATGCCTGGTGCTTGCAGAGGCCAAAGGATCCCCTGAAATTGGAGTTATAAATGGCTAAAAGCCACCATGTGGGTGCTGGGAACTGAACTCAGGTCCTCTGCAAGATCATCAAGTGCTCTTAACCACTAAGTCATCTCTTTAGCCATTCAAGATAATTTTAAAATTAATTTATGATTTATTATCAGTATATGTTGAGTTTATATACTGTTTGCTCCAAAGTGGGCCTCCAAAGTAGCAGTGCTTGTGATAATATTGTTAACAGAAGCCCAAACTTCACCATCCCTCAGGATTCTCATAGGCAGGTCTCTGTTTACCAGGAAGAACACTCCTTCCCTTATCTTCACAGACCAACAGTGGTCAACTACATCAGGTAAGGGTATCTAGCGCTCAGCTAATCCACACAGCCTTCACCCTGCTGATTATCACAGGAAATCTGAGTACTTTCCCACCAAGTTGCTGTTTTCTGCCCCAGAAATAGCCTTAGCATTTTGATTCCCAATAAACTGTCTTTATACTCACAGAGTGGTCCAGTTTGGTGGTTTCACTATGCCCTCTCAGACATATACCTATTTTATATGTATACATACCTGGGGCCATATAAATTTTTCTTGGGTAAAATAGGGTCATGAGTATAAAGAGCAGGCCTGTGCTAAACACTCTACAAATACACAATATCCCAAGCTCTGGGTCTCTTAAATCAAATCTTAAAGTTTTATACTTTTCTGTTATGTTCTCAGAGCCCCATGACCATTTTAATTTTATTTTTTGAGACAGGGTCTCACTGTGTATGTAGCTCTAGCTACCATGGAACTTGATATGTAGGCTAGCCTCAAACTTACAGAGATCCACCTGCATGCCTCTCAAGGGATAGGATTTAAGAAAACTTTAAAAATACCCACTGAATCACCTGGCTGACTAAATGACTATTTCAGTTTTTTGTTTTGTTTCTAAATAAAAAACTGAATTCAGGCCAAATGTGACTGCAAATGCCTTTAATCTCATCACTTTGACAGCTAGTTTTTAACTTGGTATTTAAAAATCTGCACCCCTCCCTACCCAAAGACAGAGTCTCATGCAGTCCAGGCTGGTATAAAGTTCTCCTTACTCAGCCTCTTGTAGGGCTGGGTTATAGACAAGCCCAACCATATCCAGGTTATGAGGCACTGGAAATCAGACCTGGGATTTTCAGCATAAACAATCTACCAAATGAGCCACATAGTCATCCCAAAGCCTTTTAATTACAATATACACCTGTGATCTCAGGACCGAGCTTGGGGGGCTAGTATGTTTACACAGCCAGTTTCAGATTCTGTTTCAATACAGTAACAAAGGATACTTATCAAGCTGTACCAACTTGAAGGACAGTTTATTCATTTGGCAACTTAATCAATGAAATTCCAAATACATTTACTTATGTAGACAGTGCTATTTAACTTCCTTTTTGGGTTTTATATAATTTATTTTTCTTTTCTTAAAGAAATGTCTCACTACAGAGCCTTAGCAGGCCTAGAATTAATTATATAAAGAATGATGTCCTGGCAGAGACCTATTGGGCCTTCGTGAAAAACTCTCCCCTTTCGATGCCAATGGGGATTGAGAGTCCAATATGGCCAGCCTTGGCAAGCATTAATGCAAGCCTAGGAACTGTAGCCATGCGGTTGGATTCTCCAGAAGGTAATGTATGGTAACTGCTTTTTCGAGTATGTTTGAGAATGTGTCACCCAGACACCTTAGAGAATAAGGATAACCCTGAAGGTCACTGATCTCCACTTGTTAACAGTAGCATGCCAGCTAAGCCTTTTAATTTTCACAATCCTCTTCAAGCTGGTGTAGTACCTACTTTCCAGGAGTGGCTCTGTGCAACATTTATTGGCCTCCTGAAATTCACTTGGCCCCCTTTGAAGATACCTTAAAATTTATGAGCCTGAATGTAACCATTAGGAGACCATTAGTTATGCTCCTTATGAGCTGCCTGGTTTTTTCTTTACGGTTCTTAGTTGTTCTTTTGCAGAGCTGCCAGCTTAAGTCATGCTGGGATCAAGAAAAATGGGCCTTGGCGGTTTGTGTTCCTGGAGTTGTATCCATACCAGTGGATGCCCACATGCTCCAGAAGAGAATTTGACATTGCTGCTGCCGTTGTTGTTAGAGCAATGGCAGCCACCACTGCTACTGTTTCTGGGATTACCATTTCATAATTGGTTACTACAGCTAGCACAGTG
The DNA here is from genome assembly GCF_007827085.1 of Peromyscus californicus insignis. NCBI lineage: Eukaryota > Metazoa > Chordata > Mammalia > Rodentia > Cricetidae > Peromyscus > Peromyscus californicus. The sequence continues at coordinate 68,562,879 of NW_026294617.1, read as the reverse complement.
GAGACCCTGGCAACAAAAGTAGCTACCACAGTTAGTTAATCTTTCATTCTACTGGGCATGATAAATTTAATTCAATAGTTATATACATTTCGATTGGCTTTGAAAATTATAAATTTATAAACTCAAGATCCATTTGTGTTTGGGATACCATCTTACAAGGACTCCAATTTGCAATAAGGCTCATTAAGGAAGGGAATGGCTCAGTTGCCTTTAGCCTACTGGCTATGGGTGGGATAGGACTTCTGTTGGTCTTTTCTGTGTCAAACACACAGATTGCAAGCCCAGCGCCACTTTGAGATCTTTGGCAGCAGTTAATTCTGCAGCTCACACACGATTGAGCCTGTTTGATAATGAGTTTTCAGAGACGGGTAATGCCTGGGGGGCACTCACCAACCTAAGACAGAGTGCCTGTGTGGCCTGGGCAGGCGTCTCCATGACGGGTAAGGTGACCTGCTGACGTCCCACGCAACCTAAGTCAGAAGCTCATTTTCTAGTAAAAGGGAGACCTGTGGGGGACCTGTAGGGCTATGGCCCCCGTTTTGGGTAACTATTGCCTTGCTTGCTGACCTTGACCTTGATATCTTCCCTATGCGAATTCCCTGCCGGGTTCCACCCTCCTGAATGCTTAAGGGAAATTCCTTGTCTGTGTATCCTGCATAAGGGGCATTAACAGCTTAGATGCAAGATTGAAAAACATCGGTAGCGACCCTCCAGGGTTCTCCCATTGTACTGTAAGCCTGTATTTAAGACCTCCTCCATCCTTCAATAAACGACATTCAGAAAAAAAAAAAAAAAGGAATGATGTCCTTGAACAAGTGGCAATCTTCCTGCCTCTCCTTCCAGAGTGCTGGGATTCAGGTATACACCACCACACCGGGCTTTTCTTCTTCTTATTTTTTTTTTTTTTTTTTTTTTTGGTTTTTCGAGACAGGGTTTCTCTGTGTAGCTTTGCGCCTTTCCTGGAACTCACTTGGTAGCCCAGGCTGGCCTCGAACTCACAGAGATCCGCCTGGCTCTGCCTCCCGAGTGCTGGGATTAAAGGCGTGCGCCAAAGGCATGATTAGAAGTCAATCATCCAAATCTATAAAATGGAACTTAGAAGAGAGAGGCTAAACATCAGGGATAATAATTATAACTGTACAACAAAGTGCAGCATCCACAGTGAATACTCAGGTACATACGACTGTTACACATATATAATGTTACACACAGAATACATATTACATATATATAAGGTTATATTGGTTTTTGATAGTAAAAAGTACTTTGTTCAGGCTCAGTGGTTTGTTTTTGTTTTTCTCTTTTTCTCCCCACCAGGCAAGCTTTATTTATTAAAGCACAAATAAAATATCACCACATGTCACTACATATATGCCAGCTCCAGTTAAAAATCAAAACGAGCCGGGCGGTGGTGGCGCACACCTTTAATCCCAGCACTCGGGAGGCAGAGGCTGGCGGATCTCTGTGAGTTCGAGGCCAGCCTGGGCTACCAAGTGAGTTCCAGGAAAGGCGCAAAGCTACACAGAGAAACCCTGTCTCGAAAAACCAAAAAAAAAAAAAAAAAAAAAAAAAAAAAATCAAAACGAAACAGGGTCTCATGTAGCTCAGGTTATCCTCTACCTCACTATGTGGCAGAGCATCAGGCTCAGTGGTTAAAGGTGCTTGCCACCTAGCCTATGAGGACTGACATGGTAATAGGAGAGAAGAGACTGCATTACACAAATGTAAGAACAATCTAAAGCCACGGTGGATACTAGGGATTAGAAGACGTAAGCGCTCAGTCACTACTTACTCTGTAGTTTTGTAAACATCAGAGTATAGCCCAGCTCTCTGGTACTTCTTCTTTGGAGGGCGTGGGGCTTTCTTTTCTCGTGGGATGAGAGCCAGCACTGGTTGCAAGGTACTTTCAGGTTCAGAAGGTTCGGCAGGGGTTTCAAGAGGACTGGGAATATCAACTGGTGCTTCTATAAAGCTAGAAAAAAAATTTAGTTTGAAGATGTTATTGTGAGAATTACACACACACACACACACACACACACACACACACACACATACACACACATATTTGTTGTTGTTTTTGAGATAGAGTCTTGGCCTTGAACTTACTGTGTAGTCAATAATGGCCTTAAACTCCTGATTCCTCTGCCTCCTATTCCCATGCACTGACATGGGAATTACAGTCATGCTTCAGACATGTTGATGCCCAACACTAATGCCAGAGGCAATCACCGTTCCATGAGCTGGAGGCCAGCCTGGTTTATACTATAGAGTTCTAGGCTATCCAGAGCTACAGAGTAAGACCTTGTCTTAAAAAGAAAAAAAAAAAAAAAAAAGAAGAAGAAGCTGGGTGGTGATGGCGCACACCTTTAATCTTAGCACTCAGGAGGCACAGGCAGGCAGATCTCTGAGTTCGAGGCCAGTCTGGTCTACAGAGCAAGTTCCAGGACAGCCAGAGTTACACAAAGAAACCCTGTTTTGCAAAGAGGGGGGAAGGGTGGAAGAACGACACACACACAACAGGACACACACCAAAACAGAAAAAAGGAAACATCAAGGCACATGGGTGTAGTGATTAGTGCCTTTAATCCTATAGCTTAAGAAGTTGAGCAGAGGGTTGGAGAGATGGCTCAATGGTTAAGAGCACTGGCTGCTCTTTCAGAGGACCCAGGTTCAATTCCCAGCACCCACATGGCAGCTCACAACTGTCTGTAACTCCAGTTCCAGGGGATTTGACAGCTTCACATAGACACACATGCAGGCAAAACACCAATGCAAATAAAATAAAAACAAATATTCATTAAAAAAAAAAAAGAGGTGATGCTGAAGGATAAGGAGTTCAAAGTCATTCTTGGCTGCACAGCAAGTTCAAGGTCACCTTGTTTCAGAAAACCAAAGTCATAGCAGTCAGGCATGGTGGCTCACACCGTAATCCCAGCACTCCAGAGGCTAATGTAGGAAGACGTCCATGTGAAGCTAGTCTAGCATACAGAGTGTGACTGTATCTAACCAACAGTAACAACAAACATCTTCAAAGCAAGCCTGGTGGCAATCCAAGTCTATAAACAAAAACTTTTACCTAGGTTGAGTGAGGCAGAGTGAAGTCAGGTTCAAGGCCTGTTTGGACAACTTATTGAGACCTTTTCCAAAAAAAAATTAACACACACACACACACACACACACAGATTTTTTTTTTTTAAATGTAAATGGCCTCAATTCACCACTAAAAAGATAACATTAATGGGCCGGTAAAATGGATGAAGAAACAAGAATCAATTCTATTTTGTCCCCAAGAGGTAAACTTCCTCAGTAAATATATGAAAAAGGGCAATATCAAAGAATGGAAAACAAACTGACAAGCAAACAGAAAACATTAACAGGGGTAGCCAGCCATATTTCAGACAAAGTAAATTCAAACCTAAACTATTAAGAGAGATTAAAAGGGACACAACAAATTAATAAAAGGAACAATTAATCAAAAACACTTATACAACAAATACCTGAGCCCCTAATTTTATAAAACAAGCACTATAGACATAAAAGGCCACATAGGTGCTGACACAGTAATAGTGGGGACTTCAATACTTCCTTCTCACATTTAGAGAGGTTTCCAAACTAAAAACAAGGAAAGGAACATCAGAGCTAAACATAATGCAGACCAGTGGTTCTCAACCTTCCTAATGCTGTGACCCTTTAATACGGTTGTGGTGACTTCCAATCATAAAATTATTTCATTGGTACTTCATAACTATAATTTTGCTATTGTTCTATATATTTAATGTAAATATACAATATGCAGGATATGTGATATGCAACCCCAAAGGGGTTGTGATCCACAGGCTGAGAACCACCACTGTAGATGAACTGGACATAACAGATATATTATAGGATATTCCACCCAACAGATGTGGAATATACAATTTTCTCAGCAGTACATGGAACCTTCTTCAAAATAAACTACATCATAGGACACAAGTCAAGTCTCATCAATTACAAAAATATTGAGGTAATAATTTCTTATGTCCTATCAGACCACAATGTGATAAAACTAGGAATCAAAGTAAGAACAACTATAGAAACCACAAAAATATCTGAAGTTTAAACAACACATTTATATGAACAAGGAAATTAAAAAAATTCCTAGAGACAAATGATAATAAAACACAACTTATCAGAACTTCTGGCATGTAGTCCAGGTAGTCCCTAAAACAAAGTATACAGCAATAAGTGCTCATATTTAAACATCTAGGAGGAGGCTGGAGACAGGGTTCAGTAGTCAAGAGTATGGGCTACTCTCGCAGAGGATGCAGATTCATGTGATGGCTGACAAGAACCTCTAACTCCAGTCCCAGGGGGTCTGACACCCTCTCTGCCTCTACGAGCACCGGGCACGCACATGACATACATGTAAGCAAAACCCTCAGGCATCTAAGATAGTAAAAAAAAAATCTGAGATAGCAAATAAACAACTGACAATGCACCTCAAGTGTCTTGAACAACAAGCAGTCAATCCTAAAAACAGTAGACAGCAAGAAATAATAAAGGGAAGAAATTAATTAAATACAGATTAAATTGTCATTGAAAATGTAAGATTGACAAATTTACTAATCCGACAGAGAGGGAAAAGACATAAATTAACAAAAGAATGTCATTACAAAGACTCCAATGAAAAAGAATGTTGAGATTACTATAAAAATTTATAATCCAGCTGGGTGTAGTGGCACATGCCTTTAATCTCTGCATTTGTAAGTCCAAGGCTGGCCAATCTCTGTGAGTCTGAGGCTAGCCTTGTCTATGTAGTGAGTTCTATGACAGCCAGGGCTATATACTGAGACACTGTATGGAAAAAAAAATAAAATAAAACCTACAACCTAAAAAGCCAGATAACTGAGAACAGAAAAATTTCTTAATGCATCTCTATTATAATTAAATACAGACGATATAAGTAACTCAAAGAAACCCATTAAAGCAATGACATAAAAACTGTAATTGAAGCATCCCTTCAATTCAAGAAAAGCCTAAGACCAGACAGAGTCACTGCTGCAGTCTATTCCAAGGAGATCACATACCAATTCTTAAACTTGTTCTACAAAACAGAAAGAACCCTATCAAATCCATTCTATGAATAAAGTATTATTCTGATAACAAAACCAGATAAAGACAGACATACAAAAGAAAATTACAGACTAATTCTTTGATGAACAAAGATGCAAAAATTCTCAACAAAACTGGGTGCTGGTGGCACACGCCTTTAATTCCAGCACTCAAGCAGAGGCAGGTGTATTTCTGTGAGTTTGAGGCCAGCCTGGTCTACAAAGCGACTTCCAGGACAGCCAGGGCCACACAGAGAAACCCGGTCTTGAAAAACAAAACCAAACCAAACCCAAACAAAACAAAATAATTTCAAACAAAACCAGGAACACATTAAGATTATACATTATAAAGAAATGGGCTCCACACCAGAAAGTCAAGATTGGGTCAACATACACAAATCAATAAATGTGCTACACCATATAAATAAACTTAAGAACAGAAACCACCCACATAATAATTTCAATTGATACATCTGACTAAGTTTAACATGACTTTATGATAAAAAGTTCTGGAGAAGTTAGGAACAGATGAAACATACCTCAAAATAATGAGGTTTATATACAACAAGCATTGCCAACAGTTAATGGAGACAAACAGCATTTCTTCTAAATCAGGATGTGCATTTGCCCCTCTCCTATTTGACACAGTGCTCAAAGTCTTAACTATAGCAGTTAGACAAGAAAAAGACACAAAAAGGATAAAAACAGGGAAGAAAAGGGTTAATTTATACCAATTTATTTGTAGATGACATGATTCTTTACTTAAAAGACCCTATGGAGTCTACTAGAAAACTCTTGGTCTTAACAAACACAGTAAAATTACAGGGTACAAATCAATATTAAAAAAAAATAACAACAGCTTTTATGTATACTAACAATGGACTCTCAAAGAAAGAAGTTAGGAAAACTGTCTCATTTGAAATAACTCCAGGCAGGTGTGGTACCACATGTCTTTAATCACAACTCTGAGAGGCAGAGGCAGAAGGATTTCTGTGCATTCTAGGCCAGCCTGGTCTACATAATGAGGGCTAGGTCAGCCCAGTTTACAGTGAGTTCCACGACAGTCAGGGCTATGTAGAGAGACTGTCTCAACAAACAAACAAAACCTCCAAAGAACGACCTTGTGCTAGATAGTTTTATGTCAACTTGACACAAGCTAAAGTCATGTGAGAGGAAGGAACCTCAACTGAGAAAATGCCTCCATAAGATACAGCTATAGGACATTTTCTTAATTAGTGATTGGTGGGTGAGGGTCCAGCCCATTGTGGGTGGTGCCACCCCTGGGCTGATAGTCCTGGGTTCTGTAATAAAGCACGCTGAGCAAGCCAGGATGAGCAGCACTCCTCCATGGCCTCTGCATCAGCCCCTGCTTGCAGGTTCCTGCCCTGCATTGAGTTCCTGCCCTCACTGCTTTTGATAATGAAGAGTGATGTAAGTGAACTGTTTGTTATATGGAACTGTGAATCTAGGGTCTAGCGTATGTGAGCTAAGTACTTTTATTGAGGATGATTAGAAATTAATCCACTGCACTCTTAAATATTTGAGACAGAGTTCCTCTAGGTTCCTGCCCTGTTTGAGTTCCTGTCCTGACTTCAATGATGGACTACAATGTGGAAGTGTAAGCCAAATAAACCCTTTCCTCTTCAAGTTGCTTTAGACATGATGTTTCATCACAGCAATAGTAACCCTAACTAAGACAGACTTCTAAAATGAAAACTTAAAGACACTGAAAAAGGAAATCACAAAGTGGCACATGCCTTTAATCCTAGCACTTGGGAGGCAGATGCAGGTGGATCTCTGTGAATTCGAGGCCAGCCTGGTCTCCAGAGTGGAGTTCCAGGACAGCCAGGACTACACAGAGAAATCCTGCCTTTAAAAAGAAAAAGAAAATCAAAGAAGATATTAGATAACGGGAAGATGTTCCATGCACCTGAATTGGCAGAATATTGGGAAAATTGTTAAAACTACCAAAATTAATTCACAGGTTTAATGCAATACCTAATCAAAATTTTGGTGTCATATTTCACAGGTTGTGAAAACACAATACAAGAATTCATATGGAACCAAAAAGGAACAGTCAAAGCCCTGCTAAGAACTTTTAAGAACACTGTTGAAGGCATTATGATACTAGTCCTTAATTTACACCATAGAGGTGTAGTGATAAAGAGCCTGGTGATGGCATAAAAATGGACAGGTAGACCAATGGAGTAAACTATGGACCCAGAAATAAAATGACAAAGCTAACCCACATAAGTTTTGACAGAGGAAGTAAAACACACATTGGAAAAAATACGGTCTATCCAATAAATGATGCTGGCCAAACTGGTTATCTAATGACACAGAATAAAATTAGATTGATATCTGGCAAAAAAATTAATTCAAAATGTATCGAAGACCTTAATTTAAAACTTGAACACTGAAATGTCTAGAACAACAGTTCTTTACCCATGGGTGGCAACCTCTTCACAAGCATTGCATATCAGATATCCTGGTATCAGATATTTACGTTATAATTCATAACAGTAGCAACATTACAATTATGAAGTAGCAACGAAAATAATTTTATGGTTGGAGGAACTATATGAAAGAGTTGCAGCATTAGGAAGGTTGAGAACCACTGGTCTTGAAGAAAATAAGGAACATTCTTTAAGACACTGCACAGGAAAGAGTTTTCTGAATAGAACGACCATTGCATAGGAACTGTCCCCAAATTTAAATGAAGTTTCTACTCAGCAAACCAACTAGCAGAGCAAAACAGCCCACAGAATATGAGAATATTTTAACAAGCTATAGCAATTTATAACTACTCTGAAATGCCCCCTCATGCCAGCAGGAATGGCTGTCATCAAGGACTCTGACAACAAATGTTAAAGAGGATGTAGAAAAAGACAAACCCTTATTCATTGCTGATGGATGCACAAATTAATACAGCCATTATGGAAATCAGTTTGGAGATTCCTCAAAACATTAAAAAATAGGACTACAATATGACCTAGCTATTTTACTACTGAGAACATACCCAGAAAGCTCAATACCCTACCACAGAGATCTTAGGACGTCCATGTCTATAGCTGCTCTCTGTTCAATGTAGCAAGGGAATGCAACCAACCTAGTGGTCCGTACACAGACGACTGGATAATGAAAATCTGGTTCACATATAACATGCAATATTATGAAGTGTTAAAGAAAAATGTAATTACAGAATGTGTAGATAAGTGGATGGACTTAGAATATGCAATAATAAGGTCATGTTCTTCCTCATATGTGGATCCTAGCCTATAATAAAAGTCTTCCTCTGTCCCTCTAGTCAGTGCCCAAATGATGACATGGAGACTTATTATTCATTATGAAAGCTCGGACTATAGCTTATGCTTGTTCCCAACTAGCTCTTATAACATAAATTAACTCTTTATATTCATCTATATCTTACCATGTGGCTTTTTATCTTTCTTTCATTCTATATGTCTGACTCCCTCCATGTCTCCCCTGTCCCTTGATTATCTCCTCCTACTTCCTCTCTCTGCTCAGAAGTCCCGCCTATACTTCCTGCCGAGCTATTGGCAGTTCAGCTCTTTATTAAACCAACCACACAGTGTACGTGTGTGTGTGTGTGTGTGTGTGTGTGTGTGTGTGTGTGTGTACACATTAGGTCCAGAAGAACATGTAGAGAGGAGAAAAGGGGTAAATACTAGGTGATGAGGAAGGCTTGAAGGCAGGAACAGACACTTGAGTTATGAAAAAAGATATAAAGATGGTTGTTTTTCTAGTTTTAGCTTTGGAATAATTTTTTGTTTTGGGTTTATTTGTGTGTGAGGGGGAGCGGGCATAAAATATATTTGATAGTGAAAGTGTAAAACCCACCTGGCAGTGGAGGCCCATGCCTTTAATCCCAGCACTTGGGGGGCAGAGGCAGGCAGATCTCTGAGTTTGAGGCCAGCCTGGTCTACAGAGTGAGTTCCTGGACAGCTAGGGTTACACAGAGAAATCCTGTCTCGAAATCTTGACCCCCCCCAAAAGAAAAGACAAAGAAAAAAGAAAGCGTATAACCTAATGTAAAACTTGACAACTACTCTAACTGCATAGAAGTTCACTGAAGCATACAGATTTAGGGTCTGGTTAATTTTGATGCATGATGTTTTTTTATTTCTAAGTTCTTTAAAATAAAGTTTCAGTAACTTAAAAAAAAATATAATCTTTAAACCAGATGGTGGTGGTGCACGGTTTTAATCCCAGCACTCGGGAGGCAGAGGCAGGCGGATCTCTGTGAGTTCGAGGCCAGCCTGGTCTCCAAAGAAAGTTCCAGGAAAGGCGCAAAGCTACACAGAGAAACCCTGTCTTGGAAAAAAAACCTATAAAGTAATTTTGTATTCTGTATCCATAGTATTTCTCTAACTCCCTTCCTTTCCTTTTCTTCTTTCTATGTGTGTGTGTATGTACACGTGGGGATCAGACAACCATGCAAGTTTCCAAAGGAGGGAAGCAACCAACAGTCTTATTCAGCTGTGATGACTATAAACCAAAACATCTAACACTCTGGCACGATAACCCTAAGGGTGCAATAGAGGTACACATATCTTAGAGGTAACCAACAGCTCTCTAATGGGATTTCTAAGGTAAACCATGTCTGGTACTGAATACCTAGCCAATTATCCAAGGCTAATGAATTATAGATCTTGGAGGAAATCTCACCACTGCTACTTTACTACAACAGCATAATCTGTATCTACATTTTAAATATTTACCCTATACTCACATAAGTATAGCTCACCTATAACCAAGGAAACTCCTCTTTGCAACAGAGACCATTACAGAAAAGCCACAACTGATCAAAATTAAGAGTTGTGGAGTCCAGTCACAAAGGATACATTTACAACACAAGTCCTATAACCAATGCTCAGAGATCATCTGATGTATTTCACTTGTATTACATCTTTTTAAATTTATCTAAAAATTAATTAATTAAAAAAAGTTTATCTAGGGCCAGCAAAATGGCTCAGCAGGTAAACACCAGCTCTGCAAGCCTAATAACCTGAGTTTAATCTACAGAAAGAAGAGAAATGACTCCACAAAGTTGTCCTATGATCTCCACATGCATGCTGTTACAGCACAAGTCCACATGTACAACATACAACAGCAATAATTTTTTAAAAAATGTATCAGTATTTAAGGCTAATTAATAAGTCATTGCATATAAAGCTGCCTTTTTAATTAACCACTTGTCTACAGATAAAACTTTGGTGTGTTTCTGCCTTTTGTTTAATGTAACAATGAATTATAAACACTGGTGTTTAAGTACACTCTACTTTGAGTAGACCCCTAGGGTCAGAACTGCTTAGTCTTATAGTACAGAGGTTATAACTATTTTTTGATGAACTGGCAAAGTATTTCCCACAGCTATGTAACATTTTACATTTTCATCGGTATTGTGCAAGCATTTGAATTTCTCCATGAAATCCCCAATACTTTTCAGTCTTTTATCCCTAATCAATGTATTTAATACACAGTATAAAGGCCATAGAGTATTAGTACTTCTTTGTGGTTTTATTATTCATGCCGAGCATCTATTTTGTATATTCCCTCTGGGAAAATGTCTATGCAATTCCTTTGTCAATCCCTAAGTGTTTTATTTTTCTTTCTGAATTTCAGAAATCCGTTAGTCAATCTAAACTTTAGTTAAGTTTATCTCAATCGTTGGAATGTATGTCCACTGCCTTGATCATACCCTTTAATGCACAAAACATTTTGTACATTAAAGCACACGAATTTTGACAAGAGCCAAGTTCTCTGTATTTTTGGTCGTCAAAATCATGGCAAAATTCAATGTCATGAAGACTTTCCCCTATCTTTTTTGTCCAAGCATAGTATAATTTTGATTTCATGATTAAGTCTTTGGTCTACTTTGAGCTTTTAAAAATAGTATGTGGGTAAAAAGGTTCAACTACTTTTTATTTTACATGTGGATTATCCAGTTTTCTCATTAGTAAGGGAATCTCTTTCCCAGTGAATGGGGTTGTCATTCCTCTCTGTCCCCTCCAGTGTGAGTGACTAAACCCAGGACCTCTTTTCCTAAGACAGGGTCTTAAGACTATGTAACCAAGGATGGTCTTAAACTCAAGATTCTCTTGACTCAACCTTCCAAACTAGAGTTGCAGATAGCTGTGAACCACCAAGTGGGTGCTGGGAATCAAATCTGGGTCCTGAGCAAGGACAGACAGGGCTCTTTACCTTTTGAGCCTCCTCTCTAGCTCCTTTTCCATTGTTCATGTTTGTTTGTCTGTGGTGTATGTGTACATGTATGTTATTTTTTGTGAGTATGGGTGTGTGTGTGTGCAAATATATAAAGAGTCCTGAGGTTGATATGGAGAATCATCTTCAATAGCTTTTCTACCTTTTTCAATAAAGCAGGGTCTCTCCATGTAACTGAGACCACCATGAAATGGAGAGTATAACTACCCAGCTTGCTCTGAGGATCCCTTGTCTTCACTTTCCAAGACTGTAATTACAGGTGGGCTGCCATGTCTACCCAGCATTCACATTAGTTTCTAGGGATCTGAATTCTGATTGCAAAGTAAGTAAGTTAACCCACAAGCTATGTCCCCAGTCCCGATTATTAGATTTTTTTTTTCAAGGCAAGGTTTCTGTCTCAGTGCTGGGATTACAGGGTTAGTTCATCATTTCCAGCTTTGCTGTATTTTCTTTTATTTTTTTAAGTAATTTTAAAATTTTGTTTTATTTTTCATTACAAATAATTTATTTTTAATTAATGTGTGTGCATGATAAGCATTGGATCCCCAAGAGCTTGAGTAACAGTCAGTTAGCTGGCTTGGTTGCTGGGAACTGAATTTGGGGTCTCAGCAAAAGCAGCGTGTGCTCTTTAACCACTGACTCCCCTTCTAGCCCCATTTTTTAAAAATTGTGAATATATTTTACATTTTGTCAAATTATATTCCTTTATCTATTAATATGATGATAAACTTTTTCTTTAGCCTATACATTTATTTCAAATGTCAAACAAGCTGTGCAGATACGGGCTATATCTCACTATGTTAGGAGACTTATTTCTTTTCACTGCTATCCAACCAGCCAAATGTTTCTACTCCTGTGTCTAAGATTCTATTTCATGCTCCTGCCAAAAACCAATGTTCTGCTATCCTGTCACATCTATCAACTCTTCACAGTAGTAATGTTTCAAGTGCTGCCCAGGGGACATATGCATCAACATCAGGCTTGGAGCTTGTTAGAAATGAACATGTCAGGGTTGGGGATGTAACTTAGAAGAAAAAAGGAATACACATGCTGGAGGCTAAGGCAAAAAGGATGGTGAATTCAAAGTCGGTCAAGACTACAAGAGCAAGGTCAAAGTCAACCCGAGCAGTTCAGTAAGACCCTGTCTACAAAAACAAGAAAATAAAAACAACAAAACTGAAGGCAAATGCCTACCATTTCTAATGTCATTAAATTCATTGTGAGGTCTCTGACAGATATTTTGAGCAACCTTGGTGGTCCTTGATACATTCCTCCAAGAAGATCTCTCTATAGAAGTGCATTTGTGATCCTGCTCAGGCCTCAACAGACCCAAGAGAGTCTTATAGAGCCTCTGCTGCAACTCCCTTTGAGGACACTATATTCAGTGAAATAAACCAGTCACAAAAAAACAACTACTATGTGATTTCATTTATAATCAGCATTTAAGAGTAGCCAAAAATCTCAAAACAGAAAGCAGAATGTTAGTTTTTAGGGTGTTAGGCAAAGGGGAGGACAGGGAGTTACTATGAGAGTCTGTCTTAGCAACATCAAAACTGCAGAACAGAAAACAAAACAAAACAAAACCACAACATACACAGACACAGAGACACACAGACACAGACTGACTGACTGAAGCTGGATATGGTGGCACATACTAACACTTAGGAAACAGAAGCAGGCTGACCTTTCTATGAGGTCAAAGCTAGCCTGGTCTGCACAGTAAGTTCTAGTCCAGCCAAGGCTACAAAGTGAGACAATGTCTCAAAAAAATAGAAAATTTCTTTTGGCTGTGTATCACAAACGACTCTTAAATTCATTTCCTAAAGGTGCATTTTGTGTTTTGAATATTAAGCCCTTTTACTTTTTACCATGTAAAAATGTTTTTTGGCCACCTTGTGTTTTAAGAAAGGCTCTAGCTATATTATGTGTCTAGGATGGCCTACAATTCAGTATCAGTATAGCTCAGATTGATCTTAAAACTCCAGATTGCTCTTCAGCCTGAAATCATTGCCATGCAGGAGTACTTCACCTAAAATATTCTTACAGAGTAGAAAGCAGGCCTGAAGACTCAGTTATATAGGTAGAGTATAGTTTGGAGACACTTAGGCTGGGGCTGGGGAATTGGCTCATCAGTGAAGATGCTCGCTGTCAAGACCAATGAGCCAAGTTAGACTCCTGGGATCCACATGGTGGAAAAGACCTCATAGATTATCCTTGGTTTGTTCTACATCTGCTACAGCAGGGGAGCGCGCGCGCGCACACACACACACACACACACACACACAAACAAGAAAATAAAGAAGTTAGACTGCTGTTATTTAGACCATAATATCTTAAGAAAGAAATTACCTTTTATTGTTTTCTTGTTCTTCTTCTTCTGGTACTGTCTTCTGCTTTTTCCTAGACTGTTCTTCTAACAGCCAATTTTTCCTCTTCAAGCCCTTCTTATGTTCTGAATTAAGGTTCACACTCTGAACCACAGCCTCAATCACATCAGTAACTGTGTCTGGACTTAGGTGCAGCGCTACGTCTTCGCCTTCATTCAATTCTGGGTTGACAAACTGGGCGGCCTGGAATGCTTGCATTGATACCACAGCTTGGAGGGGACATTTCCGAGGTCGACCTGGTCTGCGTTTCACAAAATTATTCCCTGTCCTGGCCTGCCTTTGAAGTTTTTTGGCTTTTAAAATTTTATTGACGTGGTCCAGGTTTTTCTTGGTGGCCAAGATTTTGTCATAATTGCACATTTTCCGAGCTTGGCGCTGCATAGCTTCAACTACACTTCTCTTGATATGATGGGGGGAACATCTACTTGCTAACTTTTCAGAAAGGAGTGGGATATTATTACAAGAGTCACTTGGGACTGCAGGCACTAGGAGACTATCTGATTTACCTAGGGCTCGCTCTTTGCTATAGCTATGGCCTGGACTGGAGGAAGGTGGTACAGACACAGTTGTAATTGAGGCATCAGTATTTTTCTCCACGGACTCTTGCTCATCATGTTGTACTATTCGCTGCAACAGACTGTCTACAGAATCATCCATAGAAGCAACCAATCTGGGACTTCTGGAGGGAATTCCATTCACTAAAAGAGACAACACAGCACATACAGACAAAAAATTGATCACTGAGTTATCTAAATTGTTTTGTCTCTTTATGTTTGTTTCTTAGCCTTTTGAGACAAGGTTGGGCTACGAAGCTTTTGCTGGCTTAGAATTTACCAGGCAAATTAGGCTGGTCTTGAAGTTGTAGTGATTGAGCCTCCCTGCCTCTGCCTCCTGAGTGCTAGAATTATAGGCAATCAACCAGCTTTTTATTTCATTAATTCTTTATTTTTAATTTATGTATGTGTGTGTGGATGGCATGTGCACAAAGGTGCCCACAGAGGCCAGAAGAGGGAGTCAGATTCCCTGAAGTTAGTGAGCTGCTGGATATAGGTGCTGGGAAATGAACCCAGGTATTCTGGAGAGCAAGCAACAAGAGCTCTTAACTAGGCCATCTCCCAGTCCCTTCTTGTATTTGTTTAAGACAGGTCTTCTGTAGTTCAGGATGGCCTTGAATCTACTACATTTGAGGTTATTCTATTAGAGGGCTACCTTGAATTCCTAATCCTCATATCTGGTTCCCAAGTGCTGCAATTTCAGGTGTGAACCACCACTCCTGGCTAAATAACTTTCTGTACTGACAAAAGGTAAAGAAGTATCAAAGGCTACACAGTTGAAGACTAGAAAAGAAGCTAACCTTGTCTTTCTTTTTGACGCTGGTGATCAAATCCTGAGACTTGCCCATATTTGGCAAGTTGTTCACCACTCAGCTAAATCCTGAGCAAAATGGGTTCCTTCCCTTCTTTCTTCCTGCTTTTTCAAACAGGACGTTACACTGTAGGCCAGGCTTGCCTGCAACTCACTAGGTGAGGTTATCCTCCTCCCTTAGCCTCCCACGTCCTGGAATTAAAGGTGTATTATATATACCATGCCTGTGGCTTTTTGTATATGTGTTTATGTAGAATCAAATTTATTTGTGTGTGTGGGGGGGGGTCACTCTTGTGTGTTGTTTCTCATGGGCTATCCATCTTATTATTTTTAATTGGAACCAAACATAAATCCTTTTCAAGAAGAGTTAAGTGTGCTGAACAACTGAATCATTTCTTTAGCTCCATGACTACGAACTTTTAAAGGGTTGGAAGCTTTAAAAGTTGGACTGAATGCATTTTACATCTTGAGAGTGTGGGGACAAGGGATGGAAGGTTATGGCTTAAAAGTGATGTGTTTGAGTGTTAAGTGGACAAGGGGTAGTGTTGTGATGGGGTTAGGCGAGTGTTAATTGTCAACTTCACAAAATACAGAATCACCTGGGAGATGGGGCTCTGAACATGCCTGTAAGAGATTATCTTTCTAAAAGAATTAATGATTTTATTTTGTGTATACATGTGTGGGGTGAATACATGGAACTGTGCACAAATGGAGGTCAGAGGAGAACATTCTGTCTTCAGTTCTCCTTCCACTTTGATGTGGATTTGGAGGGTTGAACTCAGGTTGTCAGGCATGTGCGTGCAGCATTGTGTTTAGATTTGCCTGCTGAGCCATCTCTTCAGCCCAATCTTGATTTAGTTAACAGTAAGTGGGGTCCTTCTTCTAAATGGGATCCTGGACTATATACCTTGAGAAAGGGAACTGAGAGGCAGTTTGTATCTATCCCTCTATATTTCCTGATTGCGGATATGATGTGACAAGCTGCTTCAAGCTGCTGCTACCTTCAACTATGAGCTAAAATAAGCCATTTACCCCTTAAGTGTCTTCTTCCAAGGCATTTCTAATCACAGGAAAGAAACTAAAACAGTACCTAAACTCCTAATTTACTATTAATATCCACAGGTCATTTTGTTGTTGTTTTGTTTTCCAGGACAAGGTTTCTCTGTTTTCTCAGCTCTGGCTGTCCTGGAACTCGCTCTGTAGACCAGGCTGGCCTTCAGCTCACAGAGATCCACCTGCTTCTGCTTCCCAAATGCTGGGATTAAACGCATTCGCCACCACTGCCCGGCTCAGGTCATAATTGTTTTAAATCAATGGATTTATCGACATGTTTTTAAAATGTGACATTAGCTGACATGTTTGGTGGCTCATAACAATGTAACTTCAGCATAACAGGAGGCTGAGCCAGAAGGTTTATCACAAATTTCAAGCCAGCCTGAGCTACACAGTGAGGACCAAGACAAGTCAGGCATAGCAAAACTCTATCCAAAAATATTGAAATTAGTGCTGTTGAGATGGCTAAGGATTAAAGCATTTGCTGATAACCCTAGGGCCCGCAGTGGGAGGAGAGAACTAACTTCTCAGGGTTGTCCTCTGATGGTAGTCTGCATGTGTACACACACACACACACACACACACACACACACACACACACACACACACACACTTTTAAAATTAAGAAAATGTTATTAGAGCTAGAGTTCAGTCTTCAGAGTGCCTGTCTAGTATGTAACAACAGCATGTATCAAATTTTGGGGACAAATCCAGTACTTGGGTAAAGCGAGGAGAATCAGATGTTTAAGGTAAATTTGGCCATATAGTGAATTTGAGTCTAATCTGGACTAGATGAGTCCCTATTAAAAACAAACACAGAAACACTGCTATCATTCTAGTCTTTAAAAAAGACTTATTTCAACTTTATTTATATGTGCTTATGTGTTTATGTCACGGGGTACAGATGATCTCTGAGGCCAGAGGAAGAAATAGAATGCTAGGAACAAAAATCAGGTCCTTTGGAAGGGCAACAAGTGCTTTTAACCACTGAGCCATCTCTCTAGCCCAATTCCAGACATTTCCCTATTAAGTACTAGGAATTATAGAAACATCTATCTAATCAGGAAATGGAGTTTTCTGAACGTTCCAAGTAACTTGATGTTAAAATTCTCAAAATGAACAAGGTGGGGGAGGAATAAGGTAAGTGTTCCTCTTTCCAATGTGGCCAGATTGAATAAACTTCCCTTTTCTGCTTTCTGCTTTTGTTGTGCCTTTAACTGGCTCATTGAGGGCTTGTGGGGGGGTGGGGGAAGATTAGCTTTTTAGGGCTGTTAGAGCAGCTTCAGACCCTAACCGTAGAACCCACACTGTAAGAACTAATTTCTGGAAGTTGTGCTCTGGTCATGGCTTGCATGTACACACACATGCACGAACTCACATGCACACATACACACATCCTTGCTAATACTGTCCAACACAGAAAAACCAAACCATTTCCAGTAGCCTGAAAAGTCCTTAGATAGCCATCCTTTCTTTCACTCAGATCATCATGGGCGTAGGTCAAGGAGGTACCCACTGTATCTGTGTCCTCTCAATACAGATGATGTTTGCTTTTCTAGAATTTCATACAATGGAAACCTGGAATATAGTTTTATTATTTGGCTGTATTCTTGAGACAGACACTTCGAATCTGTCTGCTACAAAGAAGTGCTTCCTACCTGACACTTCTTCTGCCTTCACTGTGTCTGTCTTTACTTGGGCCTGCCTGATTAATTCTGCACACAGGCAGGTTAATCACTAAAGGAACGATCTGTCTAACCTATCTATCTCATCACCCTTTCAAAGTTGAAGGCACAGAGAAGTCACTATCCTAAATCTGCAGTCACTTTGGACTCTCAGAAGGATAATCACTGCCCCAAGCCCCGTAAGGGACATCTCTTTATGGGGTGAGAGATGCATCCTGGAGCAGAAGTATCATCTGAAACCCATCTTGGCCCCTAAATTGTGAGGACTTCTTTGAACTACTTTGTTCAGATACCAGAAATGATATCAACAACCCAGCCATATCCTGACCACTAATGATAAATAATGTCCCTCTGGAAAAACAAAAACAAAAACACCCCCTCTCATTCCCCATCCTTCCTCTACTGAAAGCGGAAGGAAGCTCACTTCAGTACTCTGAAGGTGGCCTTTCCATTGGTGGACAGTCACTGTGGGAATAGCTGAACCACAGCCTGTAAGCCATTCTAATAATCCCCTTTATGTGTATGTGTATATATATATATAGTATATTATATGTATATATATTATATATATAAAAATTCTATCAGTTCTGTTCTTCCAGAGAAACCTGACTAATACAGGGGCTATAAAATTAAACTCAATGGTTATGGCTTTATCTTAGAATAAGGCTGCTACTGGTTGTCTTCTGCAGGGGAATGGTAAGACAAAAGCTCAGCTACAGAGCTTGTTAGCCCCTTATTATAGCTGTTCCTCCTACCAAATTGCCATCTTCTCCTATGAGTTCCATTTTTTCTCAAACTTCTGTTCCTTCTCTGTTCCTAGAAATGGACTCCCAAAACTTGAAAATTCTGCAATTTTGGGCCTGTAGCACGAAGGTACCTGTGGCTAAGTTTGAGAACCTGAGTAAGAGTCCCAGGACTCCACTCGGTAGAACGAGAAAATAGACTCCTGTGAACTGACCTCTGCCTTCCATCCACATGTGTATACACACGATAAATAAATAGGCTAATAATTTTTAAAGAAATCTGCAATTTTTAAAATTTATTTATTTATTATGTATACAGTGTTCTGCTTGCATATATTCCTTCAGGCCAGAAGAGGGAGCCCGATCTCATTACAGATGGTTGTGAGCCACCATGTGGTTGCTGGGAATTGAACTCAGGACCTCTGGAAGAACAGCCAGTGCTCTTAACCTCTGAGCCATCTCTCCAGCCCCGAAATCTGCAATTTTTAACTTTACCTGATTTTATGTATATGAGTTTTCTCCCTCTCAGCTGTTCCTGCATTCTTTCTTGTCTTTATTTATTTTTTTATACTCATTGATTTTTTTTTTTAAAGATTCATTTATTTATTATGTATACAGAAGAGGGAGCCAGATCTCATTACAGATGGTTGTGAGCCACCATGTGGTTGCTGGGAATTGAACTCAGGACCTCTGGAAGAGTGGTCAGTGCTCTCAACCTCTTAGCCTGATTTTTATGTGTTTTACATGCATGTATGTATGTGTAGCATGTGTGTTCTTGATGCCTGTGTAGTTGAGAAGAGGCTCTGGGACTGGATTGATGTATGGTGTGTTCAGTGAACCTGAGTTCTCTTCAAGAGCAAGAAGTGCTGGGATGGCTATAAGGATAAATGTTCTTTTTTTTTTTTTTTTTTTTTTTGGTTTTTCGAGACAGGGTTTCTCTGTGTAGCTTTGCGCCTTTCCTGGAACTCACTTGGTAGACCAGGCTGGCCTCGAACTCACAGAGATCCGCCTGGCTCTGCCTCCCGAGTGCTGGGATTAAAGGCGTGCGCCACCACTGCCCGGCAAATTGATTTTTTTTTTTTTTTTTTTTTCGTTTTTCGAGACAGGGTTTCTCTGTGTAGCTTTGCGCCTTTCCTGGGACTCGCTTGGTAGCCCAGGCTGGCCTCGAACTCACAGAGATCCGCCTGGCTCTGCCTCCCGAGTGCTGGGATTAAAGGCGTGTAGGATAAATGTTCTTAACCACCAAGCTCTCTCTTCTGCATGTAAGTTGTTTTGTTTGTTTTTTTGCTCCATATATTTAAGTCCACCAAATACACGCAATTCCTTCGGAGGCCACAAAACAGGGGCTGGATCTCAGTAACTGGAGCTACAGATGGCTAAACAAGTATGTGGGTGCTGGGAACAGAATCAAGGTCCTCTTTACGACAGCAAGTGCTCTGAACTGCTGAGCGATCTCTCTCGTCCTTTTTCTAGTTTCTTCTTTTTAAAAAAACTGGTTACTGCGGCGGTGGCAGCACACGCTTTTAATCCCAGCACTCAGGAGGCAGAGGCAGGTGGATCTCTGTGAGTTTGAGGCCAGCCTGGTCTACAGAGCAAGATCCAGGACAGCCAGGGCTACACAGAGAAACCTTGTCTCGGGAAAACAAAAACAAAACAAACAAGCAAATTGATCGAATAAAAATAGGAAATTATGGGGCATAAAATTTAACTTACTGTGTGTGGGGGACATTTGTACCACAGGTCATGTATGGAGAGGTCAGAGGGCAACTTATGGGAGTTGGTTTTCTCTTTATCATGTGGGGACTTAAGATCATGACTTTAGGCTTGGTGGCAAGAGCTTTTTTCCAGTGAATTATCTTGCCCTCCGTGTTTTCCTTGCTTATATGCAAATCTTTTTCTTTTCTTTTCTTTCATTGAGACAGACTCTACAACTGCACAGAGATTCACTTGCCTCTTCCTTCTGAGTTCTGGACCCAAGGCTAGCCCACTTTGTTCTTGGACTCTGCCAATCAGCTTCACTTTTCCTTCGTTTGCTCTCCCCGCTCTTGCTTTTGCAAGCTTGTACATTTTTTGAAGTCTCTCTCTCAGCTTCCTGAGACTCAGTTCCTTGTTTTTAGGGTCACATGTAGCCCAGGCTGGCCTTGACCTCTTGCGTCTACCTCCCAACTGATAGAAATGCCTGCTTTAACCTCAGCAGTGGTAGTAATACCAGCCTTAACAAACAACAAAATGTTTCCTTTTTTAATTGGTAAAGAAAACATTATTTCTTTCATCATTTTTCCCCAACTACTCAGGTTTAAGCCTAAGGTCTTGCATAGGCAAGGCACAGTCAGCTTTTGAAGTAGCATAAAGTAAAGGTCCAGCCACCCAAGGACTGAAATTTCGGTGTGAATCATCCATGACCCACTAAAACAATGTTTCTTTCTTTTTTTCTTTTTTTGAGATAGGGACTCATGTAGTAAAGATTAGCTTCAAATTAAAATATTATATAGCTGAGGTTGGCCTTGAATTCCTGAACCTCCTGTCTCAACTCCCCACTGCTGGGATTACGGGCATATGTCATAATGCTATGCCAAGGACTGGACTTCTCCATGTACTCCAGGTTGGTCTTAACCTCACAGTGATCCTCTTACCCCAGGCTCAAGAGGGGTAGGATCACAAACTGAGCCCCATGTCTGGCTCAGAAATCTTTGTCTACCCCAAGGTCATGAAGATTTTCTCCCATGTGTTTAAGTTTTAAGGTTTTAGTATGTTCACAGAAGCCGGGCAGTGGTGGTGAGGCATGCCTTTAATCCCAGCACTCGGGAGACAGAGACAGGTGGATCTCTGTGAGTTCGAGGCCAGCCTGGGCTACAGAGTGAGTTCCAGGACAGGCTCCAAAGCTACACAGAGAAACCCTGTCTCGAAAAATCAAAAAGAAAAAAAAAAAAGAAACTTCACAGAAACCTATTTCAAGTTAAAATTTCCATGGTCTACAGTCAATGGTCCTCTTTCTCTATACAGCCATCTTACTGTTTTTTTCATTTTTGTTAAAAAGACAATCTTCATAACATAAGACTCCTGTTTGAGAAGAATGAACTGAAAGGGCAGGAATGGTGGCTCCTGCTGCAACATCACTACTTCTGAGGTTGAGACAGGATTTCTTTGGTTTCTAGCCCAGGCTGGGTTACACAATGACTCTAGGCCAGCCTAGAAAAACAACTAACAACTCATCACTAACAACAAAGAGCACCACTCCAACCCCACAGGAACCAAAAGGTCATGTGCAGGGCCTTCCAGATGGCGCACGGGAAAGCACTTGCTGCCAGGCCTGAGGATCCCAGTTCTGTCTGGGACCCACCAGGTGGAAAGGTCCAACTGACTTCTATAAACTGTCCTTGGACCTCTGTCCTGTGCTCTTGCCAGACACACAGTAGTAAATAAATAATAAAGACATTTTTGAAGAAGTCTATATAGAAGTAACTATAACTGGTCTTTTAAAGTTTTTTTTAAATTATATTTATTTATTGTGATTCAGATCATCAAACGTGGAGACACATACCTCTACCGACAACACAAACTCAAAGGCCCTATCTATTTCCAGACTTCGTGTTTCACTAAACCATACTATATGTTTATAGTCCTGGCAGGAATGGACACTCTTTTCTTAGAGATAGACTTTCACTATGTAGGCCTGGCTGGCCTTGAACTCACTGGTCTTGAGATCTGGCTGCTTCTGTCTCCCAGGTGCTGGGATTAAAGGGGCATGTCTTAGTTACTGTTTTATTGCTGTGAGGAGACACCATGACCAAGGCAGTCTATAAAAAAAAAGCACTGAATTGAGGACTTGCTTGTAATTTCTGAGAGTTAGTCCATGATTGTCATGGTGGGAAGTATGGCAGCAGGCAGGCATGGCACTGGAGCAGTAGCTCAGAGTTGACATCTTTTCCACAATGGGGGCAGACAGCAAAAGAGACTGAGCCTGTTGTGGGCTTTTGAAACCAGTGACACACTTCCCACAACAACATCATACCTCCTAACCTTTACCAAACAGTTCCAACTGGGAACCAAACATTCAAGCAGATGAGCCCCTGGGGGCCACTCTCATTTAAATTATCACAAAGGGTAAGAAACTGTGCTCTTTCACTTGGCTATCAGATAACAGAGATAATTTTCCCTCACAGAGATCTCATATAGGATAAGGAAATGGCTAGGGCCCTTGGGCTAGCCAGAGGAGGCATTTGTCTTCAGCAAAGTTTTCACCAGTACTGACACTTGCTGGAGCCTGGAGCCTGAAGGACTCCTTTCTTTCCTTGTCTGTTTTCTGCAACAGGGCTTCTCTGTGTAGTCCTGGCTGTCCTGGAACTCACTCTGTAGACCAGGGTGACCTCAAACTCATAGAGATCTGCCCGCCTCTGCCTCCTGAGTACTGGGATTAGTGATATGTGCTACCAACCCTGGCCTTTGTCTGTTTGTTTGAGACAGGGTCTTACTATGTAGCTTCAGCTGACCTGGAACTCACTATGTAGACCAGGCTGGCCTACAGAGACCTGCCTGCCTCTGCCTCCCAAGTGCTGGAAATAAAAGAGTACACTACCACGCTCAGTTTAAAAATATTTAAGGTTTATTTATTTTATTTTGTCTGTATTTTGCTTCTATGTATATCTGTATCTTGTGCCTTTTGGCCAGTTCCAATTTTAGTGAAGTGCCACATGGGTGCTGAGAATCAAACTCAGGTCCTCTGCAAAAACAAGTGCTCTTAACCACTGAGCCATCTGCCCAGTCTCAGGACTGCTTTTTTATGCACATTGCTCATCATCTATTTAAACCCAAACCTCATGTTAGGATTCCAATGACAGACTTAGAGGAGGGAGGTCAATGGAACTCTTTGTATCTCTCCTAAATATAGCACACAGGATAAATATCCCTTCACTGCTTTTCTCTATTATCATTGCACTGGCCTGCTGAGCACAGGTGGTCATGACTGGCTAGTTAGGATGCTGTTCAGTCCTAGGCTCTGACCTTACCTCTGGTAAAAATTTGTCTATTCTTTCACTAACATCACTGTCTTTTTGTGGGTATGTGGGCTTTATGTACAAATGTGTAGGTGTGTGCACACATGCATGCAGATGCCAATACATGTACATGCTTGAAGGAGCCAGAGTTCAATGCTGGGTGTCTTCCTCACTCTCTACTTTATTTTTTGAAACAGAGTCTTGCACTGACGGCCCTGATATTAAATTCCAGGATCCACCTGTCTCCACACCTTTGGCACTGGAGTCACAGACACATTTGCTCTACGTGGCTTTTCTGGTGGTGTGGGGAGCCAACTGTGGCCTTGTGCAGCAGACACTTTACCCACTGAGGCGTCTCCCCAGGCTATGCACTACAGTAAGCCATGTGGACGTCTCCAAATTCTGTGTCTGAAAGAATGAAACTGCTCTGGCACTTTATAGATGGTATCCTTTTTTTTTTCTTTTGGTGTGTGTGTGACTGTGTGTGTGTGTGTGTGTGTTTTACTAGTGATTGAACATAGGGTCTTATTTATACAGGACAGGCAAATGCTTTACCAATAGAGCTATACTCTTAAACTCTTTATGGTTTGTTTGTTTGTTTGTTTTGTTTTGTTTTTGAGACAGGTAGCCTTAGGTGTTCTTGACTGTCTGGGAATTTGCTTTGTAGACCAGGCTGGCCTCAAATTCAGAGAGATCCATCCACCTCTGCCTCCCAAATGCTGGAATTAAAGGCGTGTTCCACCACCGCCTGGCTCCCTTTTATGCTTTTTAAGACTAGGTCTCACTCTGTATTTCAGGCTGGGAAATTCTTGGCAAATCCCTTGCTTCAGCCTCCCAAGTACTGGGATTGCAGGCATGAGCCACCGTATATGCTGGGTCCTCTATAAACTTTAGAACTAGGACCTGCGAGGTGGCTCCGCAGGTAAGTACACTTGCAACCAAGCCTGACAATCTGTGTTCAGTCTGTTCAGTCTTAGGGTTCCACATGGCAGCAAAGGACAGAACCAACTTTCAGACAGGTGTTCTCTGACCTCCACATATGCCATGTGACATGTATGCACCATGAGCAAGCACACACACATAAGAGTATGTAAAAACAACAATGTATACTGTATATATGTGCCATTGTGTCCTGTGGATAAAAGCCTTAAAAAACCCCATGAGTTAATCAATTCTGAAATCCTTTTCACTCTAGATTTTAAAAATAAAGGGAAAAACATTTTAGAATCAGCCCATCAATTCAAATGAATCTTATGAAGACCACATTACATATATAAACTGGTTTGGAGAACTGCCATTTTGATGGTTAAGAGTCTTTGAAACAATGATATATATTTTTCAACAATGCTTTCTAATTATTCTTTTGATATCATCTCATGTAACCTAGGTATGTTCTATATAAAATGCAGTGTTGGGGAAAGAATCAGGGCTACATGAATGCTAGGAAAGCACTCTATCAACTGAACTATAGTTTTGGGTCTTATAATTATTATTATTATCATATACTTTTGAGACAGGGTCTTGCTATGTATCCCAAGGTGGCCCCAAATTCACAGCAATATCTCTTGTCTTGGTCTCTCCAGTGCTGGGATTACCAGTCTACTTTGTATTTTTTAATTAAATATTTAATGGGTATATTTGAGAGATTTATCTTTAAGTTATTTCATGGATGACCTTGAACTCCTAATCCTAATTCTACCTCCCAACTGCTGAGAGTACAGGCATGTGCCAATATACACAACAACAATAATGTATTAAAGGGCTTCAAGCCACACTATTACAGAATGTACTTTTACATAATTTCAATGTAAAAAGTTATGTGTGTGTGTTATGTCTGTTGTGTGAGTATGTGTACATGTGCAGATCCCTGTGGAGGCCAGTGGTATCAGGTCCCCTAGTGCTAGGACCCAACCATGGGTCCTCTGCAACAACAATATATGCTCCTAACTGCTGAGCCATCCTCTAGTGCCCTTACATTTCAATTTCTAAAAGTAAAACTATTGAATTTTTCCAATATACATTATGAATGATATTGAGATGACAAGACCACTTTTGTTTGCTTTACACAGATTCGTCAATTTCAAGTGGCAGACAGGAAACTGTCCTGAAAATCTAGTAAAACAATAGCACTTACCTGTTGAAGAAGTACTCTCAGATGAAGACCTTTTATGGGTAGGGCTACAATTTGTGCTTTCTGATGATCGCTGGGAAGGTTTATCTGAAGTTGACTGAGAACCTGGGAAGAAAGAAAAGGAAAGAAATCATAGGACAATTCAAGACAACAAGAAGTGTTTATTAGACCATGCTGTGATAGAACAGTGAATTGTAGCTGATACCCTGTAACAATATGACATATAAGCTCACAATAAGAAGAATATAAGTAGAGGATAAACCATGCCAGATGCTGCTGACTGAATTTCCCAGGTCTCATAGAATTGTTGTAGATTAGCAGAGAGGAAGAAAACCACTTTTAATGGTAGGCTAAAAATAAATTGTGATTTAGTTTCATGTACCATCACTATGAAATATTTACTGATAAAAATTGATAGTCTAACCTGTTCCTTATTTTTTATTAAAACTCATAATATAAACCAATAAATAAAACTTATCCAACTTAGGTATCTTATTTAATAGACTCAGATACAAAGCAGAAGCTTGGACCTCAGGTCCATCATCTTTTGTTTGTTTGTTTGTTTTTTTCTTTTTTTGAGACAAGAGGTTCTCTGTGTAGCCTTGGTTGTGCTGGAAGTCGCTCTGTAGACCAGGTTGGCTTTGAACTCACAGAGATCTGCCTGCCTCTGCCTCCTCAGTGCTAGGATTAAAGGCGTGCGCCACCACACCAGGTGAAGTCCATCATCTTACCCAATTCACAAATATTCACATTCTGTTTTCTACAGAAAATACTGAAAGAACTGATTATAAATTTATTTGTAGAATACATCTTTAATGGTATACATTTAAGGTTACTTAGTTTATAGGTATAAAACGTCATAAAAACATTTAATTCCCTTAAAAAAAAAGGTCTTATAATTTTAGCAAAACTCCAAATTGATGTAGCATAATTTAGTACATTTCTTGCTCAGGAGAAAACAATGATGTTCAGGAAAGATTATTTTCCTACAAAAAATATTCTTGTTTCTAATACTCCTTTCATAATAATCTAAAAAGCCAACTGTTGAAAATACATAACATCAATTTTGTATTTGCCAAAAGAATTAGAAGCACTCCAAATTATTCACTTTTATATCTAAAATAAGCTTCAACATAAAATTGGTGCCACAAAAAGAAACCAAAGCCTGGAAGAGGAGACTATCTGGAACTGCTTGAGGATTTAACTCTCTAATGAAGACAGGATTTAATCTCTGAAGGACATTAGAGGAACAGAAGAAATTAATGCAGCTAAGTTTCTATGATTTCCCTTGCTCTAAGAGAAAAAGTATAAACTGTTTTATTTAAATAGTTTCTTAAGTCACACTATTGCAATTATTCTTTTCATAGGCTACTGGCAGTACTGACCAGGTAAGATGTATGAATCACCATTCAAAAAGGAGAAGTCAGACACTAGGAAAATTCGTGCTGTAACGGTGCACCCTACTTCTAACACACAGTGATGACTGATGTAAGATCTACTCAAGAACCAAGATTGTTTAGTTTTGAATTTCAAAGAGATATAAAAAGGGACTTTTGAAAACTAACTGTACAGTAAATCCCCATGGTGTGTGGCTCAGATATTCTTCTACAGAGCTAAACGGTATGATAAAACATCTAGGAAGTAAAAAGCCAAGGAAGGCATCAATGAAGAATAAGTATTAATACAGAAAACTTCATATACAAGACAGATATAGTCTTCCTACCCAGATATGTAGCCAAGACAGAAGACAACAGTGGCCAAGAAGCTTGAGACATCATTGAGCTCTGTCACCATTCCTGTTGAATGGGCAAACAATGGAGATTAAGTGCCAGGGAACAAAGGGAGTTTAAGAGCACTGTTAATAGTTTCCTCTCTCAGCCACCAACTGACATCTATTGGGTATATTTTACATGCTTGGTATCTGGCTAGACAGTGGAGGTGGGAGGAAAGAGATACCAAGAAGAGTACCAGGTCTGATCTCCAGGCTTAGCTAAGGCTATGCATGTCATCATAGATTATATTTCAGATGACATCTGTGCTGTCTGTTCTTGAGCTCCAGCTTCAGTTTCTAGGCTATTTGGTAACTTTTCCCAAATTTCTTGATCATCTTCAAGAAAGTCTTCATGAAGGCTTCAACTATACCTTTGATCATCAGGATATCCTGAGAATCACCCTGCCTGGCCTCACCCACCTCAGGGTAAAAGAGGGTACAGGCACTTTCTTCAAAGCTCCTTCTTTTGGTGGCATCTGGAGCTGCTGAGGAGGCAGTGGGAGGTGGAATGGGGGTCAGATCCCCGGAGATCGTTATTGGCAGCACTGTACAGCAATTCCTGAGAAACTGAAACAATTGAGAGAGAGATGGCTTAGCTCACTTAGCTTCTGAGCCATTTTTCATTTTCTGAAAGTAATGGAGGCCAGCAGCCTATTCTTAGAATTAAATAGAAGACTGGAATAAAAATTCAGGAAGGCTTTCATTTTTCATTTTTAAAAGTGTGTTTGAATCCCCTGTTCATACAGAGTACAGCTGTTCTTAACAATATTGCATATTTAGAGAATAAAGTTGTATCCCTGAGATATGTTCAAAAACAGTGCTGACAGGCACAGTAAGAGGATGAGAATACCGGAAAACACACTGCTCAATGATGTAAACAGATTTAAGACTGGAAATCAACGTAACTTTTGAGCAAGAAGAAGCAACCTGTTAAATATGTGTAAAGTATGTTAAAATTGGCCTATAAGTCAGAGGAAATGTATAAACGCACTGCTTTGTTAAGTTCCACTATATAGCTGTGTGATTAGAGAAGAATAAGAGAATGTCCAGAGAGAACTAACATGTCTATTCCAGCAGAGACCCCAACATATCTGTATTTCCAAACATAAGACAAAAATGAAATGCAGAATGGAGTGCAGTGTGGTATTAAGTATATGGACTATGGAGAAAAGCAACCAGGGTTTGATTCTTCAGTCTTTAGCAAATTAAGGATCAGGATCAAGGCAAATAAACACTCTTAACTCTGACTTTAAATTAAAGCACTCTAAATCACTGAACAGTGTTAAGTCCCAAAATGGGATAGTAAAATTTGTAATGTCACCTTATAAAATTCAATGTGGCTTATAAATGTTAGTGATTACTACATATGAAGAGGTTCCTAACACTGGTCATGCTATCTTTTTCTTGGGAAGAGAGTATCAATGATTGAAACCAGGGTCTTGTGCTTCACTGAGCTACAAATTCAACATTATTGTGAAAAATATTTTAGATATTAAATATATAAGTAACTGACACATTTAAATGAACATTCTATTTTAAAACAAAAATTTAAGCAGAACAGATACTTATACGCAATTAGGGAGCTGAAACTAACATATAGCTACTAATCATTTACCTTAAATGTAAAGTTAATACAATTAAGATGTATATCTGAAATGAACCTTAATGTACCGCCTCTACCTTAGCTTCTCTAGGAATGGGGTGATGATCTAAACCAAAGTAACACTATCATATGTACCAAGAGACTAATTGGAACCAGGTGTCCAGCTTTCTAGTTAGTTCTTTAACAAGGACAAAGCAATTTTCTGCTTCCCCTATTTATTTTTGTGTTCCTCTAATTCATAGTCATCTTCCAAGCGGAGTTACCCAGTTTCACTCATGGTGAGGTAAGATTTGCCAGCAAAGACTCCATTCCTCATTGAACAAGGTGTTTATACGGATTTTAGTTCAAGAAAATCTGATTATGCCTCCAAAAAAAAAGTGTACACACACACAGAGAGAGGGAGAGAGAGAAGAGAGAAATCAGTAAGTTTCCATCATTTCTTATTTCAATTTAGAACAAAGATATAATGAAATAAACAAGGAATATAGATGGAAATTCATCAGTTCATAGAATTTTTCAATTAGAAACATTGCTGGGGTCACTCAGACCACAGACGAGACACATGTTTAGAGACTACATACACATAAGTAAAGCAGTAATTGCACATAAAGCAGAGACGATATGCTTAAATAAAACTGGATTTTAACATTAAGGTATGGTGAGTCTTAGGAGTCAATTCTCCATGCTACTGGTAATAAAGACATTTGTGTACAGAAGGTGACAGAGTGCTACTGAGGAAGAACCACAGGTATCACAAACTAGGCTGATATACAGAGGGATATAAGAACTAAAAATAAACTTGGATATGTGAAGAAGCCTCACAAGTCATTTTCATTATAGTATTTTTGAGTTTCATTGGTCTCTTATCTGATAAACTTGTAAGACAAGGCTTTGAGAAAATATTTGTATCAATGTAGGCAATAAGGGGAAAATGGGGGCTGGAGAGATGGCTCAGAGGTTAAGAGCACTGGCAGCTCTTCCAGAGGTCCCGAGTTCAATTCCCAGCAACCACATGGTGGCTCACAACCATTATAATGAGATCTGGTGCCCTCTTCTGGCCCGCAGGTGTACATGCAGACAGACACTATGCATAATAAATAAATCTTTTAAAAAATAAGGGAAAAATAGTATAAACTGTATGTACATAGAAAAAAAGGGAGGGGGAAGAATGTCAGAAAAGGGAAAAAAGAACATAAATGGACTAAGGACAATAATCTAATCTTATAGTATCCACAGAAATAAACGAAGACCAAGAAGCTGTCATGAAGTTGGTTTGTTGTTTAAAAAAAAAACAAAGCCGGGCGGTGGTGGCGCACGCCTTTAATCCCAGCACTCGGGAGGCAGAGCCAGGCGGATCTCTGTGAGTTCGAGGCCAGCCTGGGCTACCAAGTGAGTTCCAGGAAAGGCGCAAAGCTACACAGAGAAACCCTGTCTCAAAAAACCAAAAAAAAAAAAAAAAAAAAAAGTTAAAAAAAAAACAAACCTTGATTTAATCTACTATAAAAAGTTAACACTATTTTCACAGATACCTGAGAGTAAGCAAAGAGCCAAATGGGCAAAGTTATCAGAATTAATAGGGAAAACTGCCTCTGGTAATAAGCATCTGTGTATGTAGAAAGGTGGAAGAATCACAAAGAACACACAATCACAGAATCCAGTGAGATGACCGAATAAAAATGCTTGCTGAGCAAGCCTGACAACCTGAGTTGGATCCCTGGAAACCAGGGCAGAAAGAGAACTGACTCTCAAAATTTGCTAACTGATCTTCACATACATACTAGGACATGCACACTCCCTTACAGAAGCAAACACATGTGCATAAGTATGTGGGCACACACTGAGACACACATTTTCATACTAACTTGAATTAAAAAATTAAAACAAATTAAAAAAAGAAAAAAACCTGGGTGTGGTAGCACACAATTTTAATCCCAGCATGTGGGAGTTAGGGATAGGTGGATCTCTGTGACTTGAGGCCAGCCTGGTGGTCTACAGAGGAGCTCCAGACCAGCAGGGATCTATAGTGAGACTCCCCTGCTGGGCAGTGGTAGTACATGCCTTTAACCCCAGCACTCTCTGGAGGCAGAGGCAGGCAGACAGAGCAAGAACCTGGACAGCCAGGGCTACAAAGAGAAACCCTGTCTCATAAAACCAAACCAAACCACACCAAAACAAATGAACACCACCACCACCCCCCCACGAAAAAAAATACGCAAAAACCTAACATCCACACCTATCTTTGAAAATAAAGATTCAACCTAACTACTTCACTGTGGCCTTAACTATTCCAAACCAAATGATGAATTTTCTCCAGCCTGGTCTATAGAGCTAGTTCCAGGACAGTTAGGGCTGTTACACAGAGAATTCTGTCTCAAACACCCCCCCTCCAAAAAAAAAAAAAAGAATTTTCAGGGTGCTAAATATGAATTAGAAAAAAAAACACACTGACTGGGCGTGGTGACATATGCCTTTGATTTCAGCACTTGGGAGGTAGAGGCAGGTTAGCCTGGTTTACATAGTGAATTCCAGACCAGCCAGAACTATATAGTGAGACTTGTCTCAAAATAAACAAACAAAAAAGAAACCGATAAAACCAGTAATCTGGTCAGATAAAATTTGTTTCTTCAGTCTAAATTCATATTAAACGTCTTTTACAAATTTTTTTTTTTTTTTTTTTTTTTTTTTTTGTTTTTCGAGACAGGGTTTTTCTGTGTAGCTTTGCGCCTTTCCTGGAACTCACTTGGTAGCCCAGGCTGGCCTCGAACTCACAGAGATCCGCCTGGCTCTGCCTCCCGAGTGCTGGGATTAAAGGCGTGCGCCACCACCGCCCGGCTTTTTTTTTTTTTAGAGCTGAGGATCGAACCCAGGGCCTTGCGCTTGCTAGGCAAGCGCTCTACCACTGAGCTAAATCCCCAACCCCCCTTTTACAAATTTATATACTTCAGGTTTCATGTACATTGTTTGGAATTCAACAATAAACACTATACTAATTAGGAAATTATTTAAATGAGCAAAATGTCTGATGTTTCCAATGCTATATATATCTTTGGACTAACAATGGAAGTACAGACTAACTTGTGCTAGACTTAAAATGAGGCTTACAGTGAGTTCGAACATATAGACTTATTTCAAAATAGTATTTCAAAGTAGTTTTATAATAGATCAGTTCTTCCTAACAAAATTAAAGCATGGCACAAAATTTTAGTTTTATGTTTGTGGTATGCATGTGTGTATGCCGAATTTGCATGTACGGGGAGGCATACGTTTGTGTGGGCACATGAGTAAGTACATGTGGCGGTCTGACTGAGGTTCATCCACCTTAATAACTGAAGCAGTGTCCCTCAATCAAACCCAGAGCTTGCTGACACTGAGAATTTTGCTTGCCAGCGTGCTCTGGAGAACCCCCTCTCTACCTGCTAAGGCTGGAGATATAGGCAGGCTGCTATGTCCACCACAAATTTATGTGGGTTCTGGCATTTCCACTGATGAGCTATTTCTCCAGCCCCAGTATTTGAAGACTTTGATGGAGTACTTTTGGTCCTGGATTTAAGTTCTGAATCTATTCCTGAATCTCTTGAACAAAACAGCGCTACAAGTTTCTTGTCAACAAGTTGAAAGGTGGGATAAAAGCTGGATCTTTAATAAAAACAGGTGTTTCTGACATAAGAAATAAACTTACAGAAAGCAATACATTTCATTTACCACATCAGTTAAGTGCATTATAGGAGGGAAGGGTTCAGAGTCTGTGCTCATGATTTTTAAGCTAAAAACAAACAAAAAACCCCAAAGTATTTTTTCTCTCTCTAATTAAGGAATTCCTCACAGAGCCCAAATTAGAACATTTACTAAAATGGAATTCTCCTGGAAACTTCCCAGAACCATCATAATCTAGTTTCTTTCTCTTTTTTTGGTTTTTTGACACAGGGTTTCTCTATGTAGCCCAGGCTGTCCTGGAACTCACTATGTATACCAGGCAGGACTACAACTCACAGAGATCCACCAGCCTCTGCCTCTTGAATGCTGGGATTAAAGGGGTGCCACAATCTATTTTCAACTTTTACCCCTATATATTTATACTTTACTTATGGGTGCATCTTTGATAAAACTCTAGAGAAATTGTCAAAATCACGATATTTTCATTAATCAATGATTATCCCTTTCAGGCAAAAATGAAACAAAACTCAGTAAGTATGTTTTTAAAACAACAACAACAAAAACCAAGTCACCCTGGTCTACAGAGTCAGTTCCAGGACAGCCAGGGCTGTTACACAGAGAAACCCTTTCTGGGGGTGGGGTGGGGGGGTGGCTTCCAGAGTGAATACTATTCTGAAATGAAAATACATAGTCATTTAATCATGAGGGACAAAACAGCGAAATACCTGAAACACATACTATGTAACGTTTACATACAATCACAATACTGTCCCTACCTGAAACACATACTATGTAACGTTTATATACAATCAATCACAATACTGTCCCTACCTGAAACACATACTATGTAACGTTTACATACAATCAATCACAAAACTGTCCCTACCTGAAACACATACTATGTAACGTTTACATACAATCAATCACAATACTGTCCCTACCTGAAACACATACTATGTAACGTTTACATACAATCAATCACAATACTGTCCCACTGGCCACTCTTTGCTATTGTTTTGTCCATTTCTGAAATCAGACTGTTCTGCCATGTACAGCTAGTTATGAGTTAAATACACTAAAAACAAGATCAACTGAATGGCACATACCCACAGTGGCACACTCCTATAATTATAATCCCAGCAATTAAGAGGCTGAGGCAAGAAGACCCTGAGTTTGAAGCTAGGCTGCAAGATCTGTCCTTAAAAAGAAACAATCCAAACCAAACAACCAACCAAACAACCCGCTGGTCAGGCTGGTTGGTACACACCTTTATCCCAGCACTCAAGGCAGAAGCAGGCGGATCTCTGAGAGTCTAAATAGTGAGTTCCAGGACAATCAAGGCCCAGTAGAGAGGACCTGTCCCCAAAACACACACACAACAAGCAAACAAATCAACCAACCCTAATTTAGGTCTGGAGAGATAGTTCAGGGATTAAGAGCACCCTCCAGAGGGGCCAGGTTCGATTCCCCTACACTTACATAGTAGTTCACAACCATCTGTGACTCAGTCTCAGTGGATCTGATACCCTCTACCGGCCTCTACAGGCACTGCATGCACGTGGTGCAGACATCCATGCAGGCAAAACACCTATACACATACAATAAAAACTATTAAAAAAAAAAATAAGTTGGGTGTAGAGGGACGGCTAAGAGGTTAAGAGCACTTACTGTTCTTTCAAAGGACCTCTATTCATTTTCCAGTACTCACGTCAGGTGACTCACAATTAACCTCTAACTCCTATTCCAGGAGACTGGATGCCTCTGGCCTCAGATACTAACACGCACATACTCAGGCAAAGATGTACAAACACATAATCAAAAATAAATATTAAAAGAAAAACTCACAAAACATTGAGTTAGTAT
Source organism: Peromyscus californicus insignis (assembly GCF_007827085.1). Taxonomy (NCBI): domain Eukaryota; kingdom Metazoa; phylum Chordata; class Mammalia; order Rodentia; family Cricetidae; genus Peromyscus; species Peromyscus californicus. The sequence goes on along the minus strand of NW_026294617.1, from coordinate 68,528,294 downwards.
GGTATGGATATATTCTAATTGGTAGAGTGCTTGCCTAGCATACCGCAAACCCTGGCACTGAGTACCCATGCACTCCCACAAGACTGAGGGAGGTGGTCAAGTCATCCTTGGGTACACAGACAGTTTGAAAATCAGCCTGGACTACTACATGAGACCATCTTAAAACAAAAAACAGCCAACCAATCAAACAAACAAAAAAACCTTACCCAGGTAATAAGTACATTTTAAAAAATACTGAAAAACCAAGAAAGGAATGTTTGGACATTCCATGTCAGATACATATTTCATATCTACCTAATATAGATCAAATAATAGATGAAACCAGGAATAAATAGTCTTAGTAATTAAGTATATAATGTTAAGACTATTAGGACTTTCATGGTTAGTATAGAACATGTAAATTAGAAGACTGGGTGCCTGTATATGTCTTCGTGTGGCCTGTGCAGATATGACAGCCAGTGTTAACAGGATGTCATCCTCCAACTGCTTCTTCACCTATTTATGTACTTTATGTATACGGGTGTTTTGTCTGCATGTACATTTGCACACCAGGAAGAGGGGATCAAATCCTATGGGACTACAGTTATAGATGATTTCGACCCACCATGTAGGTGCTGGAAATTGAACTCTGGAAGAACAGCCAATGCTCTTAAACACTGAACCATCTCTTCAGCCACACAAAGGTATTTTTTTTCCTTTCATTCTTTTTTTTCTTTTTGAGACAGGGTTTCTCTGTGTAGCCCTGGCTGTCCTGTCATGGGACTCACTCTGTAGACCAGGCTGGCCTCAAAATCAGAGATCACCTGCCTCTGCTTCCGCAGTGCGTGGGTTAAAGGCGTGGTTCAAACTGAACCTGGTGCTTGCTTCTTCGGCTGGGCACTGAGGTTGTAAACCCCACGCTTGGCTTTTGTGTTGATATGGCTGTTCATGGTCTGAACGTGGACACTCGTGTTGGCAAAGCAGACACCATGCCCACTGAGCCATTTGCCCAGCCCTAGATCCATTAGTCTTTTGATGATTTAAGTCAAGAAATAAGCCATTTTCATTCTCATGGGCTGTTTGCCTTGTTTTTTGAGAAAGGTTTCTCTGTGTAGTCCTGGCTGTGCTGGAACTCACTATGTAGGCCAGGCTGGCCTCAAACTCAGCGAGAACTGCTGGCCTCTGAGTTCTGGGATTTAAGGTGTGTGTCACCACACCCAGAGTTGTGTTAGTTTTTTGGTTTTTATTTTATATGTATAGGTGTTTTGCCAGTCTTTGTGTGCCTGACGCCCATAGAGTCCATAAGAGGGCATCAGACTCTGGAACTGGAGTGACAGGTGACTGTGAGCTGCCATATGGATGCTGGGAATCGAACCTGGGTCCTCTGGAAGAGCAGCCAGTGTTCTTAATCTCCGAGTCCTTTCTCCAGCCCTGTTCTCATGATTTGACTCCTCAAAACATGCCTTGAACCCATGTGTCTGCAGCCCTAATCTGATTTTACTTATCTTTCCTGAAATTTGCAAAAATGTAACTCATTAAATGTCAGTTTTATTATAATTAACCCATAATAAATTTGATCAATATAAACAGCAAACAACCTTGATTTTTCCCTCTTAATCAGTTATCAGAGATATAATTTGCTTAACAATTTAGTCTGCTTTAAAAAAACAAATCTTATGTTTGAATAATTTTTAATATATCCTTTAGCCAAATTCCTCTAATGTTAACATCTTACGTAGCCAACACACATTTTTTTCAAAACTAAGAAATTAACTTTGGCATAATCTATTGATGCAAATGCAAACTATTCGAAGTTCAGCAAATTTGAAGTATATACTTTCCTACTCCAAGGTCTGATCTTAGACATCACATTGCATTCAGTTTTCATGTCTCTTCTAGTTTCCTATGATCTGTTGACGACTTCTTAACCTTTCCTTGTTTTTTAAGGTCCTTAATACTTTTCTGTAACACTGCTTGAACATCACGTTCCTCTCTGCTGTTCTCTGATTACAGTGGGATTATGGGTTTGGGCAAATATACACAGGGATGAAATTCCCTACTTGCTGAATGTCAGGGAATGTACAATCACTCTGTTTCATCACAGGTTCAGTTAACCTTACCCTTTGTTACTGTGTGTCCATCTTCCTAGTCTATTTGAAAGTAAGTCAGTATGTTGTGAGTATTCAAGAAGAGAAGTTCCAGGGCTAGAGAGATGGCTCAGCATTTAAATGCACCTGCTGCTTTTGCAGAGGCTCCGGGTTCATTCTCCAGCTCCCACAGGCAGTTAACGACTATTTGTAATCCTAGTTCCAGAAGACCCAAGGCCGAACAGGGAACTGCATGTGGCTCACAGACACCAAATCCACATAAGGTAATAACAGTGAACAAGATAAAAGGAAGTCCCCTTGAAAGGGGAGATCTACATGCATCACTTCTAATCCACAGAACTTGTGTCCTTTTCCAAGTATTTAGTCAATCATTTAGTTCTATCAACACAACTCCTGGATATTTATTTTAAGGTTATAACCCGATATTAGCATTATTTAGTCACTTGATTGTTCCAGGTCTTGTCACTGAAAACTTTCAGAATTATAATTTCCCAAAGGTAATCAACAATTTCTTTAACACTGTGTGTGCATGCACACAAGTTTGTTTTTAAAGACTTTATACCTCAAGAATTAAGACCATCACAAAAGCAACCACAAAGACACAGTACATAAAGTAATCAGAATTGCTATAAAATACCAAGAAAGCACAATTTAAATTTTTTTTTTTTTTTTTTTTTTTTAGACAGAGTCTCACTATGTAACGCTGGCTGACCTAGAGCTGGTTGTATAGACCAGGCTGGCCTCAAACTCAGATCTTCCTGCCTATGGCTCCAAAGTGCAAGGATTAAAGGTGCGTGCCACCAGGCTAACTGGCATAAAACTTTTCTTATTTATATTTTTTTTTATTTTCTATTAATTCTTCAGCCTCTAGAAACTCAACACCTGCTACTGAACAAACTGCTCTTAGATTGACAATGTAATTGCTAAAGCCAGATGTATACTTCAGTCCTTCTTCCCAGGCTATGATCATCTTTTCTATACTGTTTCTCAATCAGGGTAGTGCTATTATACAGCCCAGGCTGACCTTAAACTGTAGGTCCTTCTGGGTGCTTGGATTATAGGCCCGTGCCACCATAAATGACTAGTACCTGGCAATCTGGACAATAAACTTCAGAAGCCTCCAAGGCTGGTGAGATGGCCTAACAGGTAATGGTGCTTACTGCCAAGTATGTTAGGAGTTCAGTCCCTGGACCCCACATGGTAGAAGGGAAGAACTTACTCTCACAAACTGTCCTCTGACCTCCACACACAGGAACTCCTTTCTATTTCCTGCCACAGCATATGTATGTGGAGTTCACAGGACACCTTCAGTTCTCTTCTTCTACCATGTGGGGGTCCAGGAATTGAACTCAGGTCATTAGACTCTAGCCTAGGTATCCTCCAATCCTTAGCTGTGGTTACAGGCACATGCTACCACACACACCCTTTTACAAGGGGATTTATTACTGATTGAGCTACTCTCTAGTCCCTTCCCCTAAAGCTCTGACACCGCCCCCCCAAGCCTGTCTTTGAGACAAGACTTGTTATGCAGCCTTGCTATTTCCTGAGAAGCCCGGCATGACCTCAAAGTCTTCTGCCTCTGCCTTCCTAGTGCTGAAGCTGTGTTTCCCTGTCCCCAGGTTTATTTATTGTATTTTATGAGTGTCTTGCCTGCATGGGTATCTGTATACCACATGTACACCTGGTGCCCAAGGAGGTCAGAAGGGGTCATTGGAGCCCCTGGAACAGGAGTTACAGATGTCTGTGAGCCACTATGTGGTACTAAGGATAGAATTTAGGATCTCTGTAAGAACAAGTACACTCAACCACTGAGCCATCTCTTTGGTTCCTGTGTCTTTCTAATATGTCGAATGTACAATTTTTATCTTTAGGGTCTCTGTCTCTCTCTCTCTCACACACACACACACATTTTGGGACAGGATAGGAAGAGAGACAATTAAGGGGACGGGGGAAGGGAAAGAAGCCCCTCATTTAACAGTACTTGCAATGGAGACCATGTTCCTTTTATAGATAGATATTTCAAGTAAGTGTCAAAACAGTAATGAATTAGGTGTAAGGTCTAAGCATACAGCCTTCCTCTTTTCTCAGCTTACAAGCCTGCAATTTTCTAGAAATCTCACAAGAAACTCCACTTACAATAAAAGACATGTTTTAACCACTTTGTGAAATCCTTACGACTTATATAAGGTACTACCATATTGGATTGGACCCCCATCTAAGATACCTCTACAGCCACCCACCTATATAAATTTCATTTATGTGTGTGTGTGTGTGTGTGGGGGAGCAGAAACAGTTTTTAGAAACATTAAGAAACAAACAGGCCTTAAAAAGTTTTCATAAAAATAACTACTCAGGCTGCTGCAGGAGGCAACCAAGTTGTAACTCTGCCATCCGTCCCACAACATGTATATATGCCAGGCTGGTCTTAAACCTGGACTCCTGTGTCTAGGACTACAGGTATATGCCACTACATCTAGCTTAACTTCTCTTTTGAGATATAAATCCATGTCTCATAAGATAGCAAGAAGGGTAAAGCTGTTTTCTTTTTTTTCTCCTTTTAGTTTTTAAAAAAATATAATTTGTTTTTATTTTCATGTGTATGAGTGTTTGCCCACATGTATGTATCTATACCACATACATGTATGGCACCCAAAGAAGTCAGAAAGATCATCACAAGATCTTCCAGAACTGGAGTTACAGACAGTTGTGTACTAACATGTGGGTCCTCTGCAAAAGCTGCCAGTGCTGCTAACCACTGAGCCATCTCTATAGCTTCCTGAAATCTTCTTTTCTATCTCTATCCATCTCCTTTGAGTAACACCTAATTTCACTTAATCTCATTACCATTCAACTAAATGCTCCAAAGAGGTATCTGGAAATGTTGTTTCCTTCTTTTTTTCTCCTCCGGAATAGTAAATCTTCCTCTCTACATTCTGCTGGGAGGGTCTGCAAACAGACAGATCGGATGTCCTTTGTTAACCCACCCTTTTCACACTGCTGTCCTTGTAACTGCAAGAATTGACCATCCTTCTGCTTTAAATTCTTGACTGGGGGGTCAAAGAGCCCATAGTTTTATACACACGAGGCAAGTATTCTACCACTGAGCTACAGCCTCTCAAATTCTGAACGTATGGTTTTGCTGCTGTTGTTACTTCTTTTTCCCCCACCCCCAAATCTCTCAGAAGTCTCTCTTCTTTTATTGTGGATTCTATTCTCTTCGTCTAGCAAGAAATTTCTTTAGTTTTGTTTGAGTTCCTTTCCAGTTCAGGATGTTCAAAATCTGCTTTCCACCCCAGTTTTCTCACCCCAGCCTTTTTGATCCTTCGGCTGTTGACTGTGTAGGTAGACAACTCTCCCATCACTTACTCTCCCTCTAGTTATTCTGTAACACTAACAGCACACACTTCTCTCGATGATGGCATTATGTATTTGCTTACTTCTTACCATCTGACTTCTTTCACTACGCTGAAAAAGAGAAGCAGTTGGAAATCAGATCTTTGTTCACTATCACAAGTCAGTAACTCGAACAGTGCTGATGTTTAGGAATTCAAGAAATGAATGAAAAAATTAATGAATAAATGAATGTACAGGATTCTGTTTCTTTAGGTAACTGTTGCTCATGCTGAATGTCCCATTTTATTTTAGGTCTTTTTCTCAGAAAGTTCTCTGAATTAGGCCCCTCATTTTATAGAATCCTATAGCCCCTCTTTTACACATTTTAATCACAAAAAATGAAACTTTCTCTTTTCTTGTGTGATGATACTTTGTTGTACTCTTTAATAAATAAAATTTGCCTGAAGATCAGAAGACAGAGCCAGTCACTGAATTAAACATAGAGGCCAGGCAGTGGTGGCATTCACCTTTAATCCTAGTACTCGGGAGGCAGAGATCCATTGGGATCTCTGAGTGTTCAAGGCCACCCTAGACTACAGGAGATTAATCCAGTCTAAAAGAGAAACAGAACCAGGTGGTGATGGCTCACGCCTTTAATCCCAGCACTAGGAAGGTTGAGACAGGAAGCGATGTGGCTGGGAGGCGGGAGGAGACAGGAGCTCAGCCCTTTCGGCTGAGGACTAAGGGACATTCTGTCTGAGGATTCGTGGAGACAGGATCTTCCCCTTTCGGTCTGAGGATTCAGGAATGGTGAGAAGTTTATCTAGCAGCTTGTTTCTCTGCTTCTCTGATCTTTCAACATTTACCCCCAATATATGACTCCGGTTTTTCCTTATAAGACCAATTAGGATTCATGGCAACATCCTTGTACTTTGGAGATTGGCTCATATCACAAAGCCCTGCCTGGCTTAGACTTTGCTACATAGACCAGGCTAGCCTCCATCTTGAAGTAACCTTCCTGCTTCTGTTTCCCAAGTACTAGGATTACAGACATGCACCACCACACCCAACTTCACAATCAGGAAACTTAATACAATTTTCGTTATTATCCCTCTCTTCCACAGAAAAATAAAACATGTATTGCAATTCCTATTACAAACAAGGGCTCCAGAGTACAACACCTACCTAGCAAATACTTGATATCCCAAAACTAGCAATGGTGGCCAGACAGTGGTGGCATATGCCTTTAATCCCAGCACTTGGGAGGCAGAGGCAGATGGATCTCTGTGAGTTTGAGGCCAGCCTGGTCTACAGAGAAAGTTCTGAGACAGTCAGGGCTACACAGAGAAACCTTGCCTCTAGAAAAAAAACAAAAACAGACTCCGCGACCTACCTATTCCTTAATTTGTAAGTTACGCCAATAAATAAATCTCCTTTTAACTACGTGGAGTGGCCTTAATAATTTCACCAATATCTGGCGTCCAACGTGGTGGCAAGAGTTTCCACCTAAAAACTAAAAAAAGATTCTAAAACGGAACTAAAAACAGCTTCCTAATTGTCTCTCTCAAATGAGCGGCAGCTGCCGGTTTGAGCTACTGGCGGGTTGCTGGCGTGCGCGCTCGACCTGCAGTATGGCGGGAATGAGGCCTCTGCAAGTGGCACATTAAGCTACATTGTGGATTTAGCCTTTGCTAGTACAAAAAAAAAAAAAAAAAAAAAAAGAGGTTTCTGGGCTACACGCTGCTTGGATAAAGGCATAGACCCACGATAGCTCCCAGAGCTGGCGGAAAACTACAGTACCGCCGCCATGTTGGGAAGCTGAAGTGGGCGGAGCCAGCAGCCACAGCTGCTGCAGCTTAAAGCAACAGATTCACAATAAGACAGATTCAGATGTAATAGTTTAAAATTTGTGTAAAATATACGTAGGCTTGAAAGAGATTAAAAAAGGTGATATATACAGTATAGAAACAAATACATGGTTTTAAAAAATAAAGTCTTTAAAGAGACAGTAAAATTAATATAAAAAATAAGCCACGTGAAGATGAATATTACACAGAGAATCTGGATTGTGTTGTCTTTGGGATTCTTAACTACAGAGAGATGTTTGATTGTAAAGGAAGCTGAGTTAAACCAGTATGTATATTTTAAAGATACTTTGACTTCAAAATTTGGATGTAAGGATATGTTGCTTTGGAAAAGAGTCTCTTTTGTTTCCACAGAAAGCAAGAGGCTATGGATTTGTTCCAGAGTAAGATACATCAGGTTTGACCAGCCAAGACCACCTGAAAGGTCTCCGATGACACCATGGCCCAGATGATCCAACATCCAGAACCATTTCAAGACAACTGGCTCAGATGATACAGCCTCATGGACTACTCCATGATCCTAAAATTTTCTTTGTTTCCCCAGAAGATACAGCGCCCCCATCCAGCAGGAAGTAGTAAGAGAAGCTACGCCCAAATTCCCAAATATACCAAGCTGACTTTGGAGATATGTAAAGGTTAAAACCTTCCTTTTTAAGAAAAGAAAAGGGGAGGTGCTGTGGGATGATCTGTATGTCAAATGTGTTGCTGATTGGTCAATAAATAAATCACTGATTGGCCCGTGGCCAGGCAGGAAGTATAGGCGGGACAAGGAGGAGAAGAGAGCGGGGAAGTGGAAGGCTGAGGGAAGGAGACACTGCCAGCCGCCATGAGGACAAGGAAGATGTAAAGTACCGGTAAGCCACAAGCCACGTGGCAAGGTATAGATTAATAGAAATGGATTAATTTAAGCTGTAAGAACAGTTAGCAAGAAGCCTGCCACATCCATACAGTTTGTAACCAATATAAGTCTCTGTGTTTACTTGATCGGGTTTGAGCGGCTTGGGACTGGCGGGTGAGAGAGATTTGTCCTGACTGTGGGCCAGGCAGGAAAACTCAAGCAACAAAAAACAAACCCAAAAAACACAAAACTAGCATTGATTAAATAATTGTTAAAAAAAATTCTGTCAAATAAAACAAGGTATACAAGTATTTTCCTCCATGTTAAAACAGAAATATTGGATGAGGTGTAAATGTACAATAAAGTAAGCGAACAAGAAATTAGAAACAAAGAAACAAAAATATTCCTGGGGGGTTAAAAAAATAAAAGGAAGCCAGGTGTGATGGTACATATCTTTAATCCTAGCACTCACCAGAGGAAGGTGGATCTCTGTGAGTTCCAGGATAGCCAGAGCTACATAGTGAGATCCTGCCTCAAAAATAAAGATAAACAAGCAAAGAAATATTTTAACCAGGGTGTGGTGATGGTGTACACGCCTTTGGTCCCAGCACTTCAAGGCAGAGGAAAGTATGTACTCTTTGAGTTTAGGGGCAGCCTGGTCTACACAGTTCTAAGACAGCCAGGGCTACACAGAGAGAACCTGCCTCCAAAGAGAAGAAAGACGAGGTTTTATTTTTCTGTGTTTGAGTGTCTGGCCTGCACGTAGTCTGTCACACTTGCTTGCCTGGTGCCTAGGGGAAGCGAAGAGGATGTCAGGTCCCATGGACTGGAGCCACAAGCTGAGCTGCTGTGCAGGGGCTGTCAATCAAACCCGGACCTCTGGAGAGAGCAGCTACTGTCTCCAGCACTGAGCCACCTCTCCAGTCCCCGTTTTCTTCTACATTTGAAAGAAGTAAGCCTATCTTTTCCACTAAGACAGATTTTGATTTTTTTAACATTCATGAATTAAAAAAAAAAAAAATAGAAAAAAAACCCTACTTGTCTCTGAGGGTGTTTTTCTCTCTAATATACAAAATTTTACCCTTTTAAAGGGATAAGGATAGAAATGAATGACTTGTTGCTCACTATGGTGAGCACTACAGTGTCACTCAGCTCTAATGTTCCTGCCCAAGTTATTTCTAGAAAAATCAGACACGAATACACAGATATAATATTTACGCACAGCATCAGACTTTATAGTTAACTTACAAACCTTTTAAAGATTATAGTAATTGCTAAGTTACATCCCTTATTTGCATAAGCAATGATTCCAGTTTTATTTCCACCTTCTCTAGTCTCAAAAAGCATTTTTCTAGGAGCTACAAATGAATGATTTAGGTTGTCATTTTATATCTAATTGAAATAACTTTGATGAAGACTCTAAAAAAATAATCTGGAACATAACACCTCTCTGAATATTCAGTCAAATCATACTCCAGAAAGTTTTCAATAGTTAAATTTTTATTGAGACATGGGAATTTTGTGTAATAATTATTTTGGAATAATTCAACTAGCATAGAGTAAGTGCTACCTACTGCTCACAAGTGTCTGAGCCATTTCTCCATTAAGGAATGAAGCACAAGCTTTTGTGAAAGAGTTGGAGCATTTTTCCTGGTTCCCAAAGTTCTTTTTGTTTTTTAATGATGCTTCTCAAAACTTAGTACAAGGATATTTCTCACTCCTTACATCTAAGTAAAATAAAAACTTTGGAGATTTCAAAATATACTTATAAAAACAAAAATAATGCATAAATTTAATAAAAAGCTCAAGTACATGAATCCAGAAACCAGTGGGAAAATAATTTATTACTGTAACACAAATAGACAACAAAATAACCCTCTTACCTGCCAATGTCTGTATTGTCCTTTCGTTGGAAGGCAAGGGGTCCTTTCTGTGAGGCCGATTTAGTGCAGTATCTTGTACAGGAAAGAGTCCAGGGCTGTCAGTTAATTTCTTCCGGCAACTGGAGTTAGGGTTTGAAACTCTGCAGCTGCCTATTGCACTTGTAAAAAGGTTCATATGTTCATCACTGCTGGCTGGCTCAGAATTGGGCGTAAATCCTCCAAGGGACAAACTTGGGGAACTTTCCGAGCAGTCAATCTGTAAAGGCGTTTGCAATCCCAAGGCTAAAGAACTTGATTCCGAAGGCTCTCGAGAAACCCACTGTTCTTCTCTGTTTATTAAGCTCTTTGAAGGAGAGAGATGAGGGCAGGACATGTGACACCTATGCTTTTCCTTATGCTTATATCGATCTCCAACAGTATCCTTTCCAAATCGGTACCGTTTCAAAGATTCCAAGACAGATCTGGAAGAGCCAGTGTCCATGGAAACCTGGGGTTGTTCAGAACGGTGCTCTCTGTGTTTGTGACGGTGTCTGTGTTTGTGCTCCACCATCCAACCATAAGCCATCTCAGGAGGTACGCTGGGGTAGGTGCTCATGGAAAGGAGAGGAGTCCTGCTGGTTGTAAGAAAAGCCTCCTGTCTAAGGAGCTTATGCTTTTTCTTATGGTATTTGGTAGGATTGAGCAATAAATGACCAGCATGCATATAGGAAGGGGGTGGCAGTGGAGTGGTGAATGAAGGAGATGGAGGTGGTGGGTAAAGAGTGGGGGGATACCTTCCATAGTAACCTAAACCTATTGGAGCAGCTGTGAGGGGTGAAGGAGAATAAGGCATGCCATAAGAAGGGTAAAACCCAGTACTAGATAGAGGAAAACTAAGGCTGTGCATAAAAGGCATTTCCGCCATTGCTTCCCTCATCTTAGGGGGCCTCCCTCTTTTCTTTTTTAAATCAGGCTTCCGAATGTAGTGCAAAGGATCTAAAGGAAAAGAAGGATGTGTATAGAAACTATTAAAATTGATTCGAAAAATAGTTGGCAGGAGGTCTCGGGGAATAAAATGATGACTTCGGTGGGTGATCCGAATCTCACTTAGACGACTTATCAGCTCCTCTAGCTCTGCGATGAAGTCTGGATCCTGCCTACTTCGAAGCTGGGGATATTTCTTTTTCCGTTTCCGTTTCTGTCTTTTCATCTTGTCATAGCTGAGATAATCATGACTCCTGCGCTTGCACTTGTGTTTATGTTTTTCTTTAAGACTGTTTAGGACAGTAGAGGGTTCGGGGGGAATCAGAGAAATGTGTTCAAAAGAGTGTCTCCTCTTTTTCTGTCCACAAAACTTCTCTGCCCTGTCTGATGTGCTGTTATTATCTGTCCCAATGCCACTATCACTGGGAATGGCCTCCTCACTGTGAGACTCACTAACCGGGGAAGGGGTAGCTTCTTTCAAGGATGTGAGCTCACTCAAATGAGAAGGAGAATTCGGCAGCAAAGCAGGAGGAGATAACCCCCTCCTCCCCTTGGAAGCTTTCTTCATTGCAAGAGTCTGAATCATACTGCCCTGCCTGGAGTGCATATGCAAATATGGCACTGAACTAGGTTCCACAAAGCCTGCCTCACTACTAACAGGGCTCTGACCTCCACTAGCCCCAGAAGACTGAGAGCAAATGGGTGATGGAAGGATCTCAGAGCTCCTAGCAGGTGAAGGCAGTAAAGGGGGAAGGATCTGTCCTAATGCTGACCCAGCTGCCTGCTGAGCTGTTTGTTCAAGCACGGCAAGGCTGGCAGGGCTGCCAGAAAGAAGGCCATTTAAAACAGTTTTTGGTTTGCGACCCCTTCTCTTCCCTATATAAATGGTTCCTTTCTTACTGACATTTATTTGTTGGCCCAATTTAGAGCCAAATGTGGCAGCAAGACTTGATACTGTATTATGAAGTTTGGACTGTACTTTTCCTTTATTACTTGATTCTACAGAACTTGAAAGAATCTGATTCAACAGTTTTTTTCTCTTTAAAGTCTTCATTTTATTTATTTTGCGGATAATTGTTTTCATTAATTGTCCATTGTTTCGTTTGCTCATTTTTTTTTCTGGTTCCATCTCAAGATCACTCATGCTGCAGACACTTTGCCTGTGACTGTCCTCTAAGTCATCAGTATCCTGAAGCTGGTCCTCACTCTCAAAGAAATCACTGCTACTTCTCTGGTTCTCACCTTCAGACTCTAGCTTACTTGGACTTTCAGTGGCAACAAATGGAGCCACTGATAGGACGGGTGGCTTCATCTTCACTGGAGATCTCATCTGCCTCTTAGGCCTGCCTCTCTTTTTTGGAAAAGGAGATACAGACAAACTTTGTTTGAAGGAAGGAATTTCAATTTCTGGCTGCAAAATTGGGGGTTCTTGTTCTTCTTTCGACTGTAAAGAAAAAACTTTAGAGGCAGGTATTTTTAAAGTCCTCTTAGGCGGACCTTCTAACTGAGGCATCTCCTTAGCTTTAGGTCTTCCTCTCCTGGGCTTATAAATATCCGACAAAAGATCACTAGTGACACACATACTGGAGGACAGTTTGTGAGCAAGAAAAGATTGATGAGATGGTTTTTCACTGTCAGTTAAGAGAGCAAGAGATGGAGCTGTAGACTTACTCAACTTTGGCAATCGGCATTTAAGGAAGTCATGATCTACAAAAGATGATGCTCCGATATTTTTCATAAACTTAGCTGGCTCAGAACTATTTGATAGTGAGCTACAGGAAACATTTTTAAAAAGCTCAGCTCTTTCTAATTCTAGTCCTTTTGGAGACCGGCATGTGCTTCTTGCCACCACTTTAGTCCACCGAGGTTTTCTTCCTTTTCTTTTTTTGAATGGTTTGGACTGGAAACTAGTGCTCAGGCTTTCGGCAACTTGGCAGTGTTTGTCTGATGCAGCTACTGCACCAAGTTTTAAAAAAGGCTTGTTACTAAATAAACTAGTAAAGTTAACAACTGAAGGGGTAATTGTAGGAATACCAGAGTCAGACGCCAAACTTGGCTTTTTTCCCAAGGAAGAACTTATTCTAGGAATATCTAGATGTGTATTTTTTGATTCACTGATTTCTTTATCAATTCCTTTACACTCAATCCCTATGCTATGACTTAATGACCTATGACCAACATTTAAGTGAGTACTTTCAGCAGTAAACTGGTTCTTTCCAATAGATTCAGAAATGTCTTCCATTTGTTCTGCTGTAGAATTTAAAAGTAACGGGTTTGGAGCCAGCTGTGAAGACGTTTCAGGGGGGCTTCTGGTTAAAGGGTTAATAGATACAGTAGGTGACGGGGAAGGAAGATTGCTTTCTCCTACTGCACCAAAGGGAGACTTAGCTGTAGATGCATCAGAGGCACCTCCCATTTGAAAGTCTGTAGAAGTGCAATATACAGGAGGTTGCTTTTCATGCTTTGAGGTCTCAAAGGCTCCCCGTTCATTAGATGAAAAATTGTCTTGCTGAATGCATGTTGCTTCATTATATATTTCTTTCTCCAAGGTAGTCATTTCTTTTCGGACTGAAAACTTTTCCAACATGCTTTCTTTACTGTGCCGCAGAACATTCTTCTCAAAAGCTTTGCTGGCAGCACTGTCTTTCAGAGACTCAGGAAGTTCTTGACTTTCATGATGACTGATGTTTGCATTACAAGAAGCTTTAAGTTGTTCCTGAGTGGGGAGCAGTGCTTCAGATTTAAGGTTTAAGGCATCTTTACTGCCCAGCCCTGCAATAGGACAACTCACTAATTTCTTTCCAATGTCCTTATTAACCAGTCCCATTGCTGAACTTGCTACAATCTTCTTCGTAACATCCTTGGCCACTAGGCCAACTGTAGAACTCAATTTCTTTCCCAACTCTTTATTAACCAGTCCAACTACGGTGCCAAGTCCTAATTTCTTGCCAGACTCTTTACTCACTAACCCTGGAACAACCCCAATTCCTAGCTTCTTTCCCGAATCTTTGCTCAGCAGCCCTACTGTAGTGATAGTCCCTGGCTTTTTGCCTAAGTCTTTATTAATGAATACCGCTGTAGTGCCAGGTCCCAGTTTTTTCACGGAGTCCTTACTGATCAGTCCTACCGCTGCATTGAACACAGGCTTTTTCCCTGGATCTTTAGTTACCAAGCCAACTGCTGTGCTAAGAGCTGGCTTTTTCATTAAGTCCTTATGAATGATTCCAGCTATAGAGCCAACGCCTGGTTTCCTGATTAAGTCCTTGCTAACCAATCCCACTGTAGTGCCAGTTCCTAACTTTTTCGGTTTTGTCTTGGAAGACTTGGAAGGAGGACAGGTAGCAATGAGTTGGGCCAACTTTTCTGTTACACTGGTTCCTCCATTAAGTAATGCTCTGTCCTTTATATCAGGATCCCGACTGCCAACCAGAGATGGAGATGCGTTAATGTAATCTGCCATTTGTGAATGTACTGGAGAAAGCTTCTTCGACAAAGGATTCTTCTCTCCCTGTGAATGGAGATGGGTGTTTTCTTCAGACTGGCATTCCACGGCTGCTGCATCGCCTGCTTTCTTGTACAGTTTTGAAGGGTCCTAAATTTGAACAAGAAAAAGGTTTCAGAGAGAGCAAATCTTATAACACTTTAATTTCACATTATAATCCAACAATTTGACTACATCTGTCTGTCTGTCTGTCTGTCTCTCTCTCTCTCTCTCTCTCTCTCTCACACACACACACACACACACACACACACACACACACACACACAGAGCAAAATACAATTTTTTAAGATTGTGCGTGTTATGTTTGTACACATGCCTGCCACTGGTGTAGGTGCTCACTGAAGCCAGATTTCCTGGAGCAAGCTGTTGTAAGCCTCCCTGTAGAGGTACTGGGAAAGAAACTAAGACACTCTGGAAGGGCAGCAAGTACTTTCAACACTAAGACATTTCTCTAGTCTCAGGAAAACATTTTTAAGAAAATTAGTGTTAAGTGGGGTATAATGGCACATGCCTATAACCTCAACACATGGGAGGCAGAGTACGGCTCTGAGTTTGAGCCCAGACTATAAAGTGAGTTAAAGGCCAGATAGAGCTATACAGCGAAAATGTCTCTAAAAAACCAAAAATCTAACTAGCAACATGAGTCACTGAGTAAATGTACTTGACACCAAGCCTGACAACCTGAGTTTAATCCCCAGAGAACTCACAAGTAGAAAAGAGACTCAACTCCGTAAGTTGTCCTTAGACCTCCACCCTCATAGTGCAGCACATAAATAACAACATACCAGATGGCCCACACCGTGAATGTGAAACAACAACAAAAAAAGTGCACTAATGCTACTTTCTGTTAGCTCCTCTCCAACTACATCAAATGCAATCAGTATTGGTCTGTTTCTTTTTCATTTTCTGAGACAAGGCTGGCCTGTCTACCTACATAGCCAGGCTGGCCTCAAATCCTCGGTGATCTGCCTGTGTCAGTCTCCCATGGGATTACAGGCATTTGGAAGCACTTCTGACTTAAGATTTTCTTTGCTGACTATCAATCATATAAACCTACATATTTATTTTAGATGCATCTTCATGATTTTTTGACATAGTAAATTGTTATTTTCTATTATCATCTTATTTCTGACTACTAACATATGAATGTGGGCTGTTTTTACTTTATTATTTATTTACTGTGTACATGTCTGTGGAGGTTAGGACAATATGAGCGAATTGATGATCTCCTTTTACTACATGGTCTCTTATGTTTGAAATCAGGTGGACACCTGAGTGTCATGCTTGGCACCAAGTGCCTTCACCAGCACCAAAAATCTGACAGAAAAGAAAATATGTATTAACGTGTGTTTGAGAACACTGTCATTTTGTATTATGTATCTAAGGTTTTTTTAAATTATTTATTTGATTTATTTTTTGGAGGGGGTTCAAGACAGGGTTTCTCTGGGTAGCCCTGGCTGTCCTGGAACTTGCTCTGTAGACCAGGTTGGCCTCAGACTGACAGAGATCTGCCTGCCTCTGCCTCCTGATTACTGGGATTAAAGGTGTCTGCCACCACCACCTGGCATTTTATTTGGTTTCTTAAGAAAGCTATTTTCGTGTTGAGTATGGTGGTGCATGCTTTTAATTCCAACACTCCAGAGGAAAAGGCAGGAAAACCTCTCGAATTTGAAGTCAGCCTTGTCTACAGCAAGCTTTAGGACAGCCAGGAATACACAGAGAGACCCTGTCTAAATAAATCAATCCATACTTGTATTATTGTGGGTATGTATTTTGGCTGTATGTGTGTCTGTGCACAAGATGTACATCAGGGGTGGCCTGTGGACACCAGAAGAGAGTCAGAGCCTCTGAAACGAGAGTCACAGATGGTTGTGAGCCGACATGTGGTGTTAGGAATTGAACCCAGGTCCTCTTGAAGAGGCAAACAATGAGTTACCTCTCCAGCTAACTCTTTTGTTTTTTTGAGACAAGCTCTCACTGTGTAGCCTGTGTGACCTGGAACTGGCTTTGTAGACCAGGCTGTCCTAGAACTCAAGAGATCCACCTGCCTCAGCCTTCTGAGTGATGGGATAAAGGCATGTGCCACCACTTCCCAGTACACTTATTTTATGGCTTTTCCTTTGGAAGTTAATTATATGGTTAAATGTTATAAAAAAAATATCAAGTTTCTGAATAGCAAAAACAATCGAAACAGCTATCTCTAACTACAAATCAATAATATACTATTACAGAAAGTGTTTTGAGTTGGGAGTGCTGTAATGTCTACAATCCTGGCATGTGGAAGATTGAGGCGGAAGGACTGCTCTGCATTTGAATTAATCCTAGGCTACAGAGTGAGGCCATGTTTGACTAAACAAAGAGGACGTGGGAGATGGGCCGGTGACTATCAACATGAAGACCTGAATTCAGATCTCAGCACCCAGTAAAAGTGAGATGTACACCTGTAACTGAGCACTGGAGGCAGCAGGTGGATCCTGGGCCTTTGCTGTCGGCTTCACTTTCAGCCAGAGACGACAACAATTAGGGAGTGAGCTAAAGAACACACCCATCAACTTCTGATCTTGAAAAGCGTGTGCCAAGGCAAGCATGCCCCCTCTCCCCCGCCACAGTTTTGAAATACTGTTAAATATACTGATAAAATAAGTAACCATGTTACTATCATTCAGAACCAAATAAATTTGACAAGTTCAGAAGAAAAAAACAAACAAAGCGGAAAATGTAGCTCAGAAGAGCACACGCCTAGGATGCTCAAGTTCAGGGGAACATGTACATCTGTGGAGGCCAAAGACAATCTGGTGGCATCAGTTTCTCTTTCTACCTTTGTGTGGGCTCCAGGAAGGAGCTCCACTCCCAATGCCTTCACCCACTGTGCCGTCTTACAGGATCCACAATGTACTTTTCTAACCTTGTCTCAAAAAGAATAAGCCGAAACTAGCAGAGGAAATACAATTTCCTCAGAAAATACAATAGAAAAATGTCAATAACAATATGTAAATTATTATATGTAACTTCAACAGCAAGTTTTTCTTGCTATATAACTTAACAAAGAAACCTAAGATCTCCCCGCAACCCTGTCACATACACAAAGGCTTTTTGTGTGTGTGTGTGTGGGAGGTATGTTGAGATAGGGTATGTATACGTATACGTAATCCAGGTTGGCCCATAACTTAAGATACTCCTGGGACAGAACCACACAGAACATTGAGGCTGCAGAGACCACACTTCCCTATACAGCTGCCTTTTAGTGCTTTAAAAATTGAACCCCACAGCATTACCAATAACATATGAAGTAAAAAGGGATGCCATGAAAGGGGAATACTCTCGTACAGCCAATTCTTTGAAGAGCTATACATTTTTTTTATAATCTTACACTTAAAATGGTATTTATAAACAACAGAAAACTTTGTTTTTTACAGTTTTTATAATTCATGCCAATTTGTCCTTTTTTGGTGGGGGTGGGGGGGTTCAAAACAGCGTTTCTCTGTTTAGCCCTGGCTGTCTTGAAATTCACTCTGTAGACCAGGCTGGCCTTAAACTCACAGAGATGTTCCTGCCTCTGCCTCCTGAGCACTGGGATTAGAGGTGTGCACCACCACGGCTTGGCCTGATTGGCTTTTAAATGTGGTCTTTGCCAAGTAAATCTAACATGCAGCATTTTAAAGTTTAAATATCAATGTCTCTGCAGCACTGTTTGAATTTTTAGATAAAGTCATGCTCACTGGGGAATTGAAAAAGAAAAAAGAAGAACATAGTAAACCAAGTAAAAGATTCTGTGGAAAGTCTCAACAACAGAATGGAATGGATCAAGGAGAGGACAGAATATCTGAAGGACAAGACAGGAGAACTGGAACAATTCAACAAGGACAGAGAAAAGAGTAAGTAGTAGTGAGAATTCCAAATATGTGACACTCTGAAAAGACCAACTCTGTGCATGACAGGTGGAGAAGGAGAAAAATCTGTAAAGGCATGGAAAACACTTTTAAAAGAATGAAAACAGAAATGCCAATCCAGATACAGAAGGCATTCAAGACACTACACAGACCAGAAAAGATACCTCCTTTGTCACGATGTAACTAAAGCACTAAGTACACAGAATAAAGGGAGAAACACAAAGGCACATACAGCATGCCCATCAGACTAAGAGCAGATTATTCAACTGAAACTTTAAATGCTAGGAGGCCTAGACAGATGTTCTGAAGTTCTAAAAGACAACTGCCAACCAAACTACAACTATAGTCAGCAAAACTGTCATAAACGAAGGAAAAATAAAAACTTTCCATAATTAAAAAAAAAAAAACTGGCTAAAGGAAGTTTGATAGAAAATACTTGAAGGGATCCTTTAGACTGGAAATAAAAACAAGTCCATCCATGAAACCATAGGAAAGAATAAATCATGCCAGCATAACAGTTCAGCAAGAAAGGAAGAAGAAAAAAAATCAGCACAAAATCAACAAATGATAGGCACCAACACACAGCTCTGAAGAACTCTGAAGATTGATGGTTGCAACCCCCCAATCAAAAGACACAGAAGAGTAGACTGGACCCCCAAACAAATACCATCTGTCAACCATCTCTAAGAAATGCATATTACCAAAAAAGACCGACACCATCTTGTGCGAAAGGATGGAAAAAGGTGTTCCAAGCAAGTGCACCTGGAAATGAAGCAGGTGATCTTGATGAAACAGACTTCAAACAAAAACTAGAAAGAAAAGATAGACACCTTACACTGATTAAGAGAACAAACCGTCCCAGGAAAGGCGCAAAGCTACACAGAGAAACCCTGTCTCGAAAAACCAAAAAAAAAAAAAAAAAAAAAAGAGAACAAACCATTAAAAAGGACATTAAGATTTTATGTACATATGCCCCAAACACAGGTGCATCCAATTTCATAAAACAAATTATACTGATGTAAAGTCACAGATTCATCTAGCACAATGGCAGTGGGTAACTTTAATACCCTACTCTCACCAACTGACAGATGTTTCCAACAAAAAATAAGAAGAGAAATCTCTGAATTAAATGATATCCTACGTAACAGGGACCTAACAGATACCTAACTACAGAACATCTATTCCATCCAAATACTGCAGAATACACATTCTTCTCAGAAGCCCATGGAACCTTCTCTAAAACAGATCCCACATCGTACACAAAGCACAAGAGAATGAGAGAAGCCCAAGAGCAGAGAGATTTTAATCCTGGAGATTAAACAACACACTACTGAATAAGGATTAGGTCCTTGAAGAAATCAAGAAAATCTTACTAAAAATTTCTAGAATCAAATGAAAACACAATACACCAACGTCTATAGGATACAAGGAAAACAGTACTAAAGGGAAAGTTTATAGCTTTAAATGCTCACATTAAAAAACAGGAAAGGCACAAAGCTACACAGAGAAACCCTGCTTTAAAAACCAAAACAAAAACAAAACAAAAACAAAAAAACCAAACACCACAGAGTAATCGGAAACAATTTAATGATATACCTTAGGGCCTAGGAAAAAAGAAAAACAAGTGAAACCCCAAAAACAGTAGATAATTAAGATTAGGGAAGAAATTAATGGAATGGTATCAAACAAGTAAAAGCAATATATGAGCCAAAAATGAAACACAAAAACTGGTTCCTTAAAAAGATAGAAACAAAAAATTAGTTCTTTAAAAAGACAGAAAAATTGGTTATTTAACAAGATAGAAAAACCCTTAACCAAAATAACCAAAAGAGAGAAGGTCAAAATAAAATCAGACCTGAAAAAGGAACTATTACAATGGATACTAATAAAATTCAGAAAATCATTAGGTCTTACCTTAAAAACATATATTCTACTAAATTAGGAAATCTAAAAGAAATTAATTTCTAAATGCAATATGATCTAGCAATTTAAATGAAGATGAGATTTTAAAATGTAAACATAACTGCAACAGTGAGATAAAAACAGGAATTAAAACTCTGGTGCTTGCCTTTAATCTTACCACTCATGAGGCAAAGACAGGAGATCTCTGAGTTCGATGCCAGCCTGGTCTACAGAGTGAGTTCCAGGACAGCGAGGGCTACACAGAGAAACCCTGTTTTGAAGAAACAAAAACCAAAACACAAAACCCCCAAATTCTTTCAGCTAAAGAAGACAAATGCATTTGATGGTGAATTTTACCAGATCTTCAAAGATATACGAGCAATGCTCCTCCAACTATTCCATCAAACAACAAAGGAAGTGGCTGAAAAGACTGGCTTAGCGGTTAAGGGCTTCTACTGGGCACTACTAAAAAGGACTGGAGTTTAGCGCTCACCACCCACATTAGGTGGTGTCCTCTTCTGGCCTCCAGGGGAGCCCACACACACGTGGGAAACAACCACACACATATACCCTGATGTAGCCCACCAGTTTGCTAGTGGCTGTACCCAGCAGGACTGCATGCCAGCAGGACTGCATGGGAGGTTGATTGGACCACGGGCCTGGGTACCAGGTGTTTGTGAGGGTCTAACTAACAAGGGGGAGGTCTTTTGCTCCACCCCTTGGCACTGCCTTGGCACTGTTATAAACAGACCTTTGGAATAAAGTTCTGGGCCCGTTTGGATAAGGATCCAGGCCCACCTGAGTCTATCCTGTGTTTTCTGTTTCTCTCCTCTCTCTCTCTTTTTTTTAAATCTGTGTATATGTGTGTAAGTGTGTACAGGTGCTTGTGTAGGCCAACAGTGTCAGATCCCCTTGCAGCTGAGTTACAGACAGTTGTGAGCTGCCTGATGTGGTTGCTGGGAATTGAACTCAGGTCCTCTGGAAGAGCAGTACATGCTCTTAACCACTGAGCCATCTCTCCAGCCCTCCTCTCTATTTCTAACTTAAGTCTCTTATCCCTCATTCCTCAAGAGTTCCTGGGGTAAATAAGTGTGGGGACTGGTCCCCCACAATACCCATAAAAACAAATAAATCTTTAAAAAGAAAAAAAAAGTCATTTCCCAAGATCAAGTTGTGTTTACTCCAGAGACAAGGGAGGAGTCAGTATTTAAGTAGTAAATGTTATAAATTACACAAATTGATTCAAGGGTAGAAATCACATGGCCATCTCAATAGATGCAGAAAAAAAACTTGACAAACGTAACATCTCTTTATGGTAAAAGTCCTGAAGAGCTAGGCACAGTTTCATATGCCTTTAATCCCAGCACTCAGGAATCAGAAGTATGTGGATCTCTGAGAATCCAACATCAGCCTATACAGAGTATTCCAGGATAGCCAAAACTACACAGTGAGACTCAAAAAAAAAAAAAAAAAAAAAAAAGTGCCAGGTAGTGAAGGTGGGGGGGAATCTCTGAGTTCCAGGATAGCAAAGGCTACACAGAGAAACCCTGTCTCAAAAACACAATCAATCAATCAATCAATAAATGTCAAACTATAGCCAACATTATATAAAAGGGGGGGGCTTCAAAAGCATTAGGATAACCTAATTTTAGGAAGTTCGCTTTCTCCACTACTAGAGAAGTCTTAGAGCGGTAAGACAGACAAGCAGACAAAAGGACATGAAGAAGAAGGGAAGAAGTCAAAGTCTAAGGACTCTATCTGAGTCCTTAGAGCCCTTAGTCAGAAAACTTGGAGAACTGATCAACACTTTAAGCAAAAATGGCAGGATACTAAATCAAATACAAAAAAAATCAACAGCCTTCCTTCCTACATACCAATCACAAACCCAGGAAAACACGGGGTAGAGGCCAGAGAGAAATGCCTCAACAGTTAAGAACATGTGCGGCCTCCTGCAGAAGATCCAAGTTCAGTTCCCAGGACTCACGTGGGGTGCACACAACCACCTTGAACTCCAGCTGCAGGGAGAGCCAACACCTCTGGCCTGCATGGACATCTACACTCAGGCATATACACTTAAAGCAGGAGGAGGAGGAAAAGCAGATAGAGCATGTGGTAGTGGAAGGTAGATGGATGTGATAATATATTCTATATTATATATGAAATTGCTAAAGCCTAAGTAAAAAGAAATTTTCAAAAAAGGAAGTTTTTCTGTGGTGATATTTTATGTATGCTCTAACAAATAAAGTTTGTCTGGCCAGGCAGTGGTGGCGCACGCCTTTAATCCCAGCACTCGGAAGGCAGAGGCAGGCGGATCTCTGTGAGTTCGAGGCCAGCCTGGGCTACAGAGTGAGTTCCAGGACAGGCTCCAAAACTACACAGAGAAACTCTGTCTCAAAAAACCAAAAAGAGCCGGGCGGTGGTGGCGCACGCCTTTAATCCCAGCACTCGGGAGGCAGAGGCAGGCGGATCTCTGTGAGTTCGAGGCCAGCCTGGTCTCCAAAGCGAGTTCCAGGAAAGGCGCAAAGCTACACAGAGAAACCCTGTCTCGAAAAACCAAAAAAAAAAAAAAAACAAAACAAAAAACCAAAAAGAAAAAAAAAGAAACAAAAAACCAACAAACAAAAAAATAAATAAAGCCTGTCTGACCATCAGAGGGCAGAGCCAGCCACAGTTAGTCATAGAGACCAGGCAGTGGTGGCACACATCTTTAACTCCAGTACTTGGGATCACACACCTTTAATCCCAGCACTAGGAGGTTGGGACAGGAAGTGATATGGCTGGGTGGAGAAAGGAATATAAGGTGGGAGGAGACAGGATCGTGCCCCATGTCAGTCTAAGGATTCAATAGAGGTAAGAACTCTTTCTAGTGGCTGGCTGCTCTGCTTCTCTGATCTTTCAGCTTTCACCTTGATATCCGACTCTGGGCTTTTATTATTAAGACCAATTAGAATTCGTACTACATCTTTCAAATGACGCATCAAAATTGAGACAACACAAGTAAAGATTTATGCTGGACATCGTGATACATGATTACAATGCCTATACCCAGCACCAAAAAGGCTAAGGCAGGAGGATCATGAGTTTGAGACAAGCCTGTTATATAGAGCAAGTCTGAAGTGAGCCTAGGCTTATATAGTGAGATTAGTTATGAGTAAAAAAATTAAATTTTTTTTAATCCAATGCTAGGGATTACATATAGGCCTCATATTATGCTACACAAGTACTTTACCAACTGAATTACATCCAAGCTCCCAAAATGATTTATGAATTGAAAACCACACACTTCTGCATGGCAAATTGACAAAGTAATATTTAAAGAAAACTAACTAACTGAAGGTTGGCAAGATGGCTCCCGGGGTAAGGGTGCTTGCCAGCAAGACTGAGAACTGGAGTTTGATTCCCAGAACCCACAGCCACAGCTTACACTCTGACATTCACATGCATACTGCAGCATGCACGTGCATGCAGACATGCACACACACAATAAATATAAATTAAAAACTGAAAAAATTTAAATTCACATCTCAAGAAGCCATGTCTGTCCTCCTATTTAGGAAAAAACCTCCAGAATTAGCTAAGTTAAAAAGCACTTGGTAGGCAGAGGCATGCTGGTCTACCTAGTGAGCTCCAGGCCAGCCGGGGCTACATAGAGAAAAACAATACACAGAACAAAGTTAACGCTATGGTATTTATATTTTTTAAATGGAGAATAATATGTATGTAGGAGACATGTATGTGCTTGTATATACATGCTTCTGGAAGATATAAAAACAATGCATCATTTGCTTTTCTGGAAGTTTCTCTGCATCAATTTTGGTTTGGCTTACAAATATATATATAAATTTATATATATATATATATTGTGTGTGTGTGTGTGTGTGTGTGTGTAGCACATTCATGAAGGTGCCCATGGAAGCCAGAAGGAGGTGTGTGATACTCTGGATCTGGAGTTACAGATGGTTTGGAGTTGCCATATGGGTGCTGGGATGGTCCTCTAGAAGGGCTGAGCCATCTCTCCATCCCTAAACACAGCAGGATCCTAATCCTAGCAAAGGTAACCCTAAAGACATATTAGATACAAAATTTTCTTCACTTTGCTTTAGAAACTATGTTTCCACCCATCAGGTAACATCATTACATTACCATAGTATTATCAAGTCAACTTGCTACATGGGGATTTTCAAATGGATAGGTTAAAAGGATGAGAGTACATGCAGGAGTGAGGGAATAGTATTTGTTGCAAGAATGTGTACTCCCCTCCTGCTAATAAGGTCTCAATGCAAACCAAAGTCGTCGTGTCCCCCCCCCCTCCCCCCCGGGAAACCAATTAGTTTACTGAGCTTACTTACAGGGCATGAGTGACTCCAAAGCAGCAACATCGGGAAGTCTGTCCCTAGCATGGATGATGTACAGATGGAGCACTCTTCTCTAGCCTACATACTCCAACCTCTCCCTGATACTAAGGCCATGTACAATCAAGGCAGAATTGCTTACAAGCCCAACTCCTCCTCTGAGGAAATGTCAACAGTCCACATGCCCAGTTGTGACCAGAAGACTGGGGAACTCAACCTAGTGGTAAAGGGCACATGAAGCTCTGGGTTCAAGCCCCCCCCCCCCCAGTACTAATAAATAAATTATTTATTAATGGCCATGCTTTTAATCCCAGCACCCTGGAGGCAGAGACAGACAGATCTCTGTGAGTTTGAGGTCAGCAAGGCCTATACAGTGAGTTCCAGATCAGCCAGAGTAACAGAGTAAGACGTCCAGCTCTAAACAAAACAAAACACAACTCAACCAAAACAAAAGAAAAAATTCTGGACAAACCAGGTGGCCTACTCCAGTAAACCCAACCCAAGGTGGAGGGTCAAGAATTCAAGGTAAAATCTGGCTACATAGCAAATTAGAGGCTAGCCCAAGCAAGGTACAAGGGACCCTGTCTTTTTTTTTTTGGTTTTCCGAGACAGGGTTTCACTGTGTAGCTTTGGTGTCTGTCCTGGATCTCGCTCTGTAGACCAGGCTGGCCTCAAACTCACAGAGATCCGCCTGGCTCTGCCTCCCGAGTGCTGGGATTAAAGGCGTGCGCCACCACCGCCCGGTGGGACCCTATCTAGCGCACACTCACACTTCTGGATGCCATAACAATCCTGCAAACAAAGAACCTGTAGCATAGATTCTGGAAACATGTAAAAACGCAAACTTATGGATAATAAGGGCTCTCAGGGAATAAAGGTGTTTTGCCAAGCAAGCTTAATGATCTGAGCTCGATTTCTAGGACCCATGGTGGAATGAGAGAACCAACTCACAAAGTTGTTCTTGAATCTGAATATACACTGCAGGATACAACTCCTCTCCTAACTAAAAAAGAATTATTATTAATGGTAATAAGATAGGTGTGGTGTCACACCCCATACTCTTTGCACTTGTGAGGCTTGGGGAGGAGAAATATGAATTCTAGGTCAGCCTGAGACATACAGAAGACTCTATCACAAAAGAGAATCAGGAGCTAGGGAGATGGCTCACAGAGTAAGAGTGCTCTGCAGACATGGAGATTGAGTTCCAGGTCAGTTCCCAGCAACTCCACACACAGCTGGGCATGGCCACGCACATCTAACATTAGCACCATCGTGGACGGAGACAGGAAGATTGCAGGGGCTTGGGAGATGCCAGCTTGGCTCCAGAGTCAACGAGCAACCCTGTTGCAAAGGAATGACGTCAAGAGTAACAGGACACTTGATGCCTTCCTTTGGTCTCTGCACACCAACGTACCTGCACACATGCATGTGCACATACCACAGATACTCACAGACTTTTAAATAATCCTTTAAAACCACAGGCCGGGCAGTGGTGGCACACGCCTTTCATCCCAGCACTCGGGCGGCAGAGGCAGGAGGATCTCTGTGAGTTCGAGGCCAGCCTGGTCTACAGAGCAAGATCCAGGAAAGGCACCAAAACTACACAGAGAAACCCTGTCTCAAAAAAAAAAAAAAAAAAAAAAAAAAAAAAAAAAAAAAAAACAACCAATAATAAATAAATAAAGAATTAATGATAAGGTAAGGAGAGTGGCATGTCTGCACTCCCAGTACCCGGTTGGCTGAGCTAAGAAGAGTACAAGTTTGAGGACAGCCTGAGCAATGCAGCGAAGACTCTTTTAAAAAAGGTGGGGGTGGGGGAGAAGAGGGGCTAGAGAGATGGCTCAGCTGCTGGTTCAGAAGAACCAGGCTGGATTCTTAGCACCCACGGTCACAACCTTATGTAACCCCAGTCCAAGGGGGTTCTGATGCCCTCTACTGGCTTCTGTGAGCACTGCACGCATTGTGCACAGATACACATGCAAGCAAAACATCATACACATAAAATAATATGGACCACAGAGAAAAACAAAGAACAAAAGTCAAGTCATTTCATACAGTGAAGATTACTATTAAATATCAGAACAAGTGTAAAAACAATTCTGTCTAGTGCCAGCCTTATTACTAATGCACATTCTTCATCCTGTAGAGGACATACATTGTATATATATAGACTGATACAAAATAACATAACTAAAACTTCTGGTCAAAAGGCTGTCACAGCCAGGCGGTGGTGGCGTACGCCTTTAATCCCAGCACTCGGGAGGCAGAGCCAGGCGGATCTCTGTGAGTTCGAGGCCAGCCTGGGCTACCAAGTGAGTTCCAGGACAGCCAGGGCTACACAGAGAAACCCTGTCTCGAAAAACCAAACCCTCCCCCCCCAAAAAAAACCAAAAACCAAAAAACAAAAGGCTGTCACACAAATTGCTACTGTTACTAGACAGAGTTAAGTTAAGGCAAATTAGTCATGCGGCTGGAAAGATGGCTCAGTGGTTAAAAGCCCAGACTGTTCTTCCATTGGACCAGAGTTCAGTTCCCAGTTATCCACATGGAGGCTCACAACTGTCTGTAACTTCAACTCTAGGGAATCCTATACCTTATTCTGGTCTTTGTGGGAACCAGGTGTGAGCACATTGAGAAGAGACATACAAGCAAGCAAAACACTCATGTACCTCAAATTATTTATTTATTTATTTAGAGACAATGTCTCACTATGTAGCTCTGGCTGGCATGGAACTCCCCATGTAGACCAAGCTGGCCTCAAACTCAGAGATCCACCTGCTGCTGCCTCCCATACTCGAGTCCAAGGCATGTACCACCATGCCTATGTTAAATCATTTTTTTTTTAAAGAAAAATTAGTCACTGTATTTGAGTGGTGGCAGGAAGAAAGCAACTTGGTTTTCTGTTTGTTTGTTGCTTTGAGTCAGGATATCCTGCAGCGGTTTCCAGAGAAGCCAGATTACTGATCTGCAGTGTGCCTTATGAGAAACAGCAACATAAATGTCTTATGAGACAATTCACTTGGCAAAAGCTCTCATTACATTGGTGAATCACATCCTTCCAACCATGTTAAAAGAGAGGTGCTATGAGAATTTCTTATCTGAGCCTCAATTTATTTCCTTAATATGTTCTTCCCTTCATTATTGAAAATAGACAAGATTCAAATCTGTATTTCCTAAATATAATTGCCAACTTTATATATAGTTTTTCCCAATGTTATATTAGGAGCAACAATCTGACTTGTTTAACACACATTAGCTCCATTTTACATGTCATAATTTTACAAATAAAATATAGGTACAGACAAATGTATCTGTAAGAGGACTCAGTTGCTAAGGACACTTGTCATAAAAGCCTGTCTTAAGTTGACACCCCAGAAATCATGTGATGGTGGAAAGAACGGACACTAAAGTTGTCCTCTGACCTCTACAAGCACGAAGTGACATTCCCTACACATCCACACAAATAAAAATGTAAATGTAGACATCATTATACTGTTATACTTTTAGCATCCTTTATAGCCTATCAGAAAGAACTGAAGACTAGTGTAAATAAGATTACTAGAGAAATCCAAGTACTGACACTGGCCGTGGGCTGGGGAAGCTCACTCACCCACTTGGAAGGGCAGCGGTCGCTCTTCTCATCTGTCATCTTCCCACTTTTAAGTGCTCTCCTGGAGTGCTTGACGGTTGTTTTTATGGCAGGTCGACACACATAGTTCTCCAAGTTCTTTGGAGGCTTTTTAGTTCTCTTAGCCTGAAGACCAATTTTCAACTTTACGTTCCCCTCTGAGAAGTTTGTTTCTTTCACTGAGAACTGCTGCTGAGCGTCAGGTAAGCCAGCATCTTTTCCTGCGTCCCCGCTTCTTTCTCGAGTCCGCTTGCGCGGATCCTCCTCTTCTTTCTTCGTGTTACTCTCTACTTCGACTTCTCTCTTGCTGGCCAGGGTGCCAGGACTGATGGTAGAAGGACTCTTTCTTGAAAATCCTTCAGAATCAGAACCCAATCCTAACATAGCAGTATTCCTAGAGTCCATCACAAGTGTTTTATTGCCAAGGAATCTTACAAAACTTTTACAGAACACTGTTCCACAAAAAAATACGGATTTCCAAAACTTGCGACCAGCATCTCTTTCCCTGCAGGACAGATCATAACAAAAATTTATCAGAAATAAACAAAGAATTAATGTAAGAAAGGAGCAATAAGAATGGCAGGGAAAGCAGAAAAAAAAAATCAGATCAAAATGTAGCTTACAATATATACAAATCATTGAATTGTGAATTCACTTAAAAACTTCAGATTTCTTTTCATTGTTCAGTAGATATGAACAAGTTACAATATTGTAGTACAAATCAAAATTTAAGAATCACCGTTACAGCAGAGCATGGCGGCACACTCCTAGATCACAGCGCTTCAGGGGTAAAGACAAGAGGATCTCAGGTTTGAGGCCAGCCACAGGCAGATCTCTCTCCTTTCTCTCTCTCCTCTGTATGTATGTATGTATGTATGTATGTATGTATGTATGTATGTATCTCTGTGTGTGTGTGTGTGTGTGTGTGTGTGTGTGTGTGTGTATCTCGTTTTTTTGACAAAGGATCTCATGTAACCCAGGCTGGCCTTGACCTTGTTAGCTAAAGATGATCTTAATCTGATCCTGTTGCCTCCAGTTCCAAAGTGCTAGGATCACTGGTGTACACCACAACTGGCTTGAGATTGTAGTTCTTAAAAACAAAAACTATAGGGCACGATGGTGGAAGTCTTTTATCCCAACACTCAGGAGGCAGAGGCAGATCTCTGAATTTAAAACTAGCCTGGTCTACAGAGCAAGTTCCAGGACAGCCAGGACTATACAGAGAGACCTTGTCTAGAAAAACAAAACATTAAAAAAACAAAACAAAACAAAAAAACCAAAAATCACTATAAACCAGCAAAGAAGCTTCTGCAACTGATGTCCAACTACAAATATAACATAGAAATAACTCCTCTCTCTACCTCCCATTCTCTCTCCCTATAAGCCAGGGTCTGCCTATAAAGCTCAAAGTCCTCCTTCCTCAGCCTCCAAAACATGAGGATTAAAAATGAGCACCACTATACCTGGCACAAGAATTTAATTTTAAAGGAATATATTTTCTACATTTTAAAATAAAATCCGTTTTATTAAAAATAAAGAATTATTTTGCTGACTTTAAGTGGGTTTCAGTGTTCAAACATTTTATTTTAAAAACTGTCAGGATCAGAATTGGAAAGATAGACAGCTGAGTAGTTAAGGGCACTGGTTATGCTTCCAGAGGATGAGGGTTCAATTCCCAGCACCTACATGGTGGTTACAGGTTAAGATTCTCAGGCAGAATAATCTCTGTTGCTACCACACACTAACTCTGAACTTATTCACTAATCCAACAAAAAATATTCCTGGGCATCTACTAAATGACGGGTATTACACTGTGCCCTAAAAGGAAAATAAAAACAGACCCACTTTCTAAATTTGAGGCCTATAATGAAGTGAAAACATGAACATTAAACAAATAATTATAGGAATTACTGAAAAATTTATTTTCATTGTTTTCCTAATAGCAAATAGTTGATACATTTCAATTTCCCAAATAAATGTTTTCAAACCAACATGCCAACTTAAAAAAAAAAAAAAAAAAGGTAAGTAGTTCACCTAATCTAAGAATCTGCACATGGAATCTCTTTTGTTTTTTAACTATTTATTTATTTATGCAGATGAGTGTTCTATCTGCATGTATGCCTGCATGACAGCAGAGGACATCAGATCCCATTACAGATGGGTGTGAGTCACCATGTGGGTACTGGGAATTGAACTCAGGTCCTCTGAAAGCAGCAGCCAGTGCTCTTAACTGCTGAGTCATCTCTCCAGGCCCCAGAACCTTCCTTTTTATTACATAAAGGTCCTCAGGAAATCAACCAGGTTCTATCATATAATCAGAAGGCTGATTAGTAAATAAAAAGCAAAACAAATAACTCAGTATTCTCTTCACAAATTGTTTATTTATTATGAGGCTGAGGAGTCAGAGCACTTGCAGCTCTTGCAGAAGTCCTGAGCTTCGTTCCCAGTACCCAGATGACTCACTACCATCTATAACTCTAGTCCAGGCTATCCTACTCCCTCTCTACCTACGTAGGCATCAGGCATGCACATGCTGTATGTACATACATTCGGGCAAAATACTCATACACATACAATTAAAAGCTTTAAAAATTTTCTTATTGCTAGTGTTTGAGTGTGTAAGTTTACAAGTACAGGTGTACTGGCACCATGGCACATGTGTGGAGGCCAGAGGCCAGATTTCAAGAGTTGGTTCTCTCCTTCCACCACAGGTTCTGGGGGCTGAACTCAGGTGGTGAGGCCTGAGTGGCAAGGACTATTAACCACTGAGCCTATACAGCAGGCCTCTAATTCACTAGACTTTTTCTTATGTTTATTTTCTATGGATAGGTGTTTTGCCTGAATGTATGTCTGTGCACTATGTGTGAGCCTTGTGGCCACAGAAGCCAGAAGAGGGTGTCAGGTCCCCTGGAACTGGGGTTACTAATGGTTGTGAGCCACCATGTAGGTGCTGGGAATCCAGCTTGGTCCTCTCCAAGAGCAAAAAGCTCTTACCCTCTAAGTTCACTCTCCAGCATCTAATAATTCAGTATTCTTGAGGACTGACAGATCTGTCTGGGATTACATCTTACCTGTACAACATTCTTCTGCCATGTGCAAGACCCTGGTGTAATCGCCAGCAATGGCAAAAATAATCAATTTGAACCAAAAAATACAGCCAAATGAAATAGTGTATGCATATAATGCCAAAACTTGAGAGGTTTGAAACACAATTTCCAAGTTCATGGCCAGAGGGGCATGTTAGTGAGACACTGTCTCAAGGACAAAACACAAACATGAAGGGAAACAATAAAGGCCTGATTAAAAACCCAGGCCTACAAACTTGAAAAACAGTATAGTTTGGAAATAAAAATTTTTATACTTTCAGTACGTTTGTGGTTCCATCAGATGTTTCCTCTCCCTATCAAACACAAGGTTCTACTGGTTTGCATGACAGATTCACAATACAGAAATCCCTAAAACTGAAAACCAAGTGTTTCCCCTCAACTTAGCAGTGACAAAATTTGAGCTGAATTGATTTAAGTTTTAATTACCAGAATTTCTGTGAAATGTATTCAATATACAGAATATTAAAGTGTTTGATAAAAGAGTGTTTTCCCAAAATCTTCAACAAATCACTGTCTGTTCATTCAATCAATATGGTATTATCTAAAAGTTTAAAAAAATAAACAGTAGTATAAAACCAACAACCCCCAAGGAAAACTTCTAGCAACAAATGTTCTAGATTATGGGTGGTGGTGGTGCATGCCTTTAATCCCAGCACTCAGGAGGCAGAGGCCAGCAGATCTCTGTGAGTTTGGGGCCAGCCTGGACTACAGAGTGAGTTCAAGGACAGCCAGGGCTACACAGAGAAACCTTATCTCAAAAACCCCCAAAAGTTCTAGACTACAGACTGAGAGTCTCTGCTGTTATTGTTTTGAGAGTCTCATTACCGGCCTTCAACCTCAGATCTTTCTGCTTCTTCATCTTCCAAGAGCTGAGGTTACAAGAGTGTACTCCAGCTAAAACAGGAGAGCCATTTTGAATGTTTGGAGTAATGAATGTTGTTTGTGAATGGGGCAGTGTTTCCATCCAGAATTAAGGGAGCCATGTTGTCACATAACTTATCCTGTTTCCTTGTATGGTATATGTTAGAATTCCTAGCCACTCCCCCAGCTACATGACAGAGAGCGTGAGCTGGCAAGATGTTTAGTCATCCCAGGACCTTACATCCTATGTAATCTGTGACCTACGTGATCACATAATCTACGTGCATGTGTGGCATAGCTACGTGAAAGTCCATATACACATGTGTACGTGTGTACGTGTGTGTGTACGTGTGTGTGTGTGTGTGTGTGTGTGTGTGTGTGTGTGTGTGTGTGTGTAAAAGCAGGTTCCACATACTCCTCCCCCTCTTCCTGCACAGCCATTCCATAGGCCTCTTCCTATTCCTCCTGACTTTTCTCACACGGTGAACAGTGCCGCTTAATAAATAACAGTCTATCTAATTGAAAATGTAGCTGCAAGGAGAAACACAGATTTAAGAACTGTTGTCTTGTCGGGGCACTGGTGGCACACATCTTTAATGCCAGCACTCAGGAGGCAGAGGCAGGTGGATCTCAATGAGTTTGAGGCCTGCCTGGCCTACAAAGTGAGTTCCAGAACAGCTAGGACTGTTACACAGGGAAACCTTGTCTTAAAAAACCAAAAACCAAACACCAAAAACAAACAAACAAAAACCCCCAACAACAAAAACTGTTGCCTTTCTGCTCAAAGAAGCAAATTCAACATTCATCTTAAACGCAGTTTTGTGGTTTACATTTTCAAGTCTCTGGAAAAATCCAAAATACTAGTGAAACTGAAAAGAAAGTTAAAGGGATATAGGTCAGTTGATATAGTGCTTGCCTAGTACATATCAAGTCCTGGGTTCTAATCCTAAAACTGGTTAGGTAGAGATATGGCAATCAGAAGTTCAAGGTCATCCTTGGCAAGACATCAAGTTCAAAGCCAACCTAGGACATATAAGACTCAAAAAGGAAGACTTACAAAACAAAGTCAACACTAGCTTCATAGTATAGAATCCTTTAACATACATCATTATTGGGAAGAACAAACTAGAAAATTACTTACATTAGTAGGACATACACATTTATATCACTATAATTTAACAATATGGTAGAATTACTTATGAATTTTTTATAAATCACCATAATAATTTAAGAATGTTACTAGTCTATTTCGGCAATGTTGCCACTAAATACCCAGGAAAGCAACATAAATTTACAATTTCTAACTAGGCATGTAGCTTATCACATATGAAGACCTGGACATATTTCCCAACACCAAAAACATACACAAAACAACAACTGGATATAGGGATATACTTCTGCAATCCCAGCACTTGGAAAGAAAAGCAGGAGTTCAAGGCCATCATTGGATATAGAGCAAATTCAGGGCCAACCTAGGTTACATGAAAGAGAAAGAAATAACCTCCGCCACATATATGTAAAATGTGTGAGCAGAAAAAAAAACTCAAACTTGTTTTTCATATCTATACCCTATTTCTTCTCTCAAGTGAATACCTCTACCTACTGCCACCTGCCACAATAGTCCCATATACAAGTAACAAACAATAAATCTGATAAAAAATAAAAAGGCCAAGGACATAGCTCAGTAGGTTTAATTGCCTTTAAAAATGCACCCTCTTATGAACACACACATTAATGAATACACATTAACACAGTATCATGAGGCTGAAGGTATTGCTTAGTACAGAGCTTGCCTAACAGGCACAAGGTTCAAGCCCAGAACAAGGAGGAAGGGAAGGAGAGAGTGTGAAGAGGAGGAGGAGGAGGTGGTGGTGAAGGAGGAGGAGGGGGGGAGGAGGAGGAGGAGAAGGAGGAGGAGGAGGAGGAAGAGGAAGAGCAGCAGCAGCAGCAGCAGCAAACACGGCTTTGGTCTCTGACACAAAGTAACAATGACAATTTAACTCTGTGTGGAAGACGGTGGATTGTGTGGATAACCTGTCTACCATCAGGAATGGGAAAGAATGGGAAATAAGCATACTTTGATAGAACACTACTTAGGAAAGCAATATAAAATTAACGATAAACTTTCTAAGTTCTACAAATGAGTCCTGCCAGTAAGTTTAACCTATATGACTTAAATCCCTAATATTTACTGAGTTTTAATATGCACAAAGCTCTACACTAATGCTTCACATATTTAACTTAAATCTCTCTAACACCATGAGGTAGTTACTATTCCTTTTTATAGATGAAAAGACAGGCTAATGGCCAATAAAAGAAAGAGTCAAATCTACTCATAAAGGCTCAGTCAGGTTGGCCTGGTTTTTCTTAAGTGTGTCATACAGCCTCTAAAAAATCATTTTCAGACCTGAGTTTCACTCCTCTCTGCTACACTTAGAATTCTATTGGCTTTCCTCCTACTTCTCTAATCATTCAACTGTTCCCTTCATCGATTCATTAAACGTATGCATGCAAGGGAGGTGGACTGGGGTGCTGTACCTGAGTGTATGAATGAACAGGTGTGCCCGTGCAGGTAAAGACCTGAGGGCAACATTTGGTAATTTCCTCGATAGCTCTCCATTTATTTATTGACTTGTTTATTTATTTGTTTATTCTCTCTGTGTGTACACTCAAGCACAGGCATGTGAGTGTGTGTGCATTCTATAGCGTAAGTGTGGAGGTCAGAGGACAACTCTGAGGAGTCAGTTCTCTCCTTTCACCATGTTTGATCTCAGGAATCAAACTCAAGTTGTTACACTTAGCATCAGGAGCCTTTATCTACTGAGCCACCTCATTGTTGCCCCCTTGTTTTGAGTTAGAGCTTCTCACAAAACCCCACGCTCACTGATCTAGCTAGGCTGACTGGTCAACAAACTGCAAGGATCCACCTGTCCTCTCCCCGCCTCCACCTCAGGAGTTACAGCTCAACTTCTATAGGTTCTAGGGATATGACCTTAAGTCCTTATGCTTGTGCACCGAACACTCAACCATCTCCTCAGCTCTAGTTCATTATTCTTAATATACCCCATTATTAATTTAACAAATAGTTTCTGAGGGCTTCAAAACTATCTTAAGAACTGTATGACACAATAAGATATAGTTATAGGTCAAACAAATACTGCTATCATGAACTCTAAATTTTAGAAAGGAAGCAAACAACTTATATAAATACAGTTAAAATGTACAAGTATAATTAACAAAAGGTATTAACTATTATGACATAGTATGTAAAATTAACATAGGAACATCAAAAAGATCTTACCAAAGCAAACAGTATGTATGAGAAAATTCCCTAAAATTATGAAGATTACTGAGATAGTCCGAGCACAAAATGAAACTGGGAAGGCAATAAGAATTGCTTATAAACTGCCTTGTTACAAATTGGCTCTTAAGGATTTGGATAATCCTGGTGCACAGACATGCAAGCAGGCAAAACACCCCTAACACATAAAACAAATATATATTTAAAAGAAAAAGAGTTCAGTAATAAATGTATTAAACTTTAGGTAGCAGTGAAGCATTTTTAAGTGTATCAAGTCAACTACTAGAAATAGATGCATAGAATACACTCTATACACAGTATTACTTTAACCAAACACACATGAAAAAAATAATGAAGCTGTCTTTTTTTCCGCTTGATAAAGGCAATTAACATATTTAAAATTACTTCATTAGTATATATTTTAAAATATATAGTGAACAATAAAAACTTATTTGTCCAGGAAAATATTTCAGTTGCTACATTGTAGAAATAACAATGGTTACCCATATTTATCTTAAGACAATTCAATCTTGTTTCATCTATGAGAATTTTTACTTTGATTTGTTTTATTTCTTTTTTTTGTTGTTTTTTTTTGTTTTTTCGAGACAGGGTTTCTCTGTGCAGCTTTGCGCCTTTCCTGGAATTCACTCTGTAGACCAGGCTGGCCTCGAACTCACAGAGATCCACCTGCCTCTGCCTCCCGAGTGCTGGGATTAAAGGCGTGCGCCACCACCGCCCGGCGATTTGTTTTATTTCTTAAGATAACGTCTCCTTATTCACAATATAGTCCTGAATGACCTGTAATTTGTAACAATCTTCCTGTTTCTACCTCTCCAAGGCTAGGATTACAGGCAAGTAACTTTCATATCTGACTCTAATAAACTTATTTTATTTTGTACTGTTTTTTGTTTTCAGAAACTTTGAAGCCTAGGATAGCCTTGAACTCAATGCAATCTTTATGCCTCTATCTCTCCAGTGCTAAGATTAAAGGTATAAACCACATCTGGTTTATGATAAATTTGTATTTGCTCTATCAACCTCATTAGACAAAACCAGTGATTGCAATTAGTCCCTTTGTCAACATTAAAAACCAGATACAAATGAACTATTAAGACTTTAAAACTCCACATGTACATAGCACAGTATTCATATGGAACTATCCTAGGTTTCAATTTCTTTAAAATCTTAAGAAAAATTTTTTTTTTAAATTTATGTGTGTCTGTTGGTCTGTGTATGTGTACACGCCCACATGTATGGGGATTCCGCTTGTAGAGGCCAGAGGACGACGTCAGATCCACTGGAACTGGAGTTAATGGTGGTTATACACACTTTGACGTGGGTGATAAGAACTGAACTCTGGCCCAATACAAGAGAAGCAAATGCTCTAACCACTTACCTATCTCTCCAAGCCCCTCTTTAAAATTCTTGTAGATTGACCAATATAATTTATTAAACCACAGCAAGTTAGCTGAATATGAGAAAGGTTTGAGTCAGGCAGAACAGTAAGTGTCAGACTCCCGAGGAAGAAGTATTTTGATTATGTTTGAGAAACATAAAGGAAAACTTTGCCTTCCATTTCTTGAACTGAGTCTGAAGAGAGAGTGAAAAAAGACGAGAAGAGGTGGAAGCAAGAAAGAGGTTGTAACTGTAAGTCTGAGTCCAGCCTGGACTATACAATGAGCTGAAGGCAAGTCTAAATAAAGTTACAGGGTAAAATTGTACCTTAAAAAGCACCATTTAAGGCCGGGCGGTGGTAGCGCACGCCTTTAATCCCAGCACTCGGGAGGCAGAGCCAGGCGGATCTCTGTGAGTTCGAGGCCAGCCTGGACTACCAAGTGAGTTCCAGGAAAGGCGCAAAGCTACACAGAGAAACCCTGTCTCAAAAAAACAAAAAACAAACAAACAAACAAACAAAAAAAAAAAAAAAAGCACCATTTAAGCCAGGCGGTGGTGGCGCACACCTTTAATCCCAGCACTCGGAAGGCAGAGGCAGGCAGATCTCTGTGAGTTCAAGGCCAGCCTGGACTACAGAGTGAGTTCCAGGAAAGGCGCAAAGCTACACAGAGAAACCCTGTCTCAAAAAACCAAAAAAAAAAAAAAAAAAAAAAAAAAACAAAAATCAAAAAAAAAAAAAAAAACCATTTAACTGGGCAGTGGTGATGCATACCTTTAATCTCAGTATTCAGAAACAGAGACAGGTAGAGTTCGAGGCCAGCCTGGTCTAAATGAGTTCCAGGGTGGACAGAACTATATAGAGAGACCCTGCCTCAAATCAAACCAAACCAACCAACCAAACAAACAAAAAACAAAAAACCACTGATTAAATTAAAAAAAAAAACTTTCATTTTATTTTTCTATGTGTTACAGGTGTTATATGTATGTATGACTATGTACCAATTTCATGCCTGGTCCCCAGAAAGGCCAAAAGAAGGCAATGGATCACCTGGAACTGGAGTTACAGTGTGAGCCATTATGTGGGTACTGGGAATCAAATGTGGGTCCTCTGGAAGAGCAGCCAGTGCTCTCAACCACTGAGCCATCAACTCACTCACTCAATCCACGGCCCCCTCTTTTTTTGTGGCAGTTTCTCTGTGTAGCCCTGGCTGTTCTGGAACTCACTCTGTAGACCAGGCTGGCCTTGAACTCAAGAGATCCACCTGCCTCTGCCTCCCTAGTGCTTGGATTAGAGTCATATGTCACCATGCTCAGCAAAATTTTTTCTTTTATAACAATTTACCTAATAACTTGCAATCATTCCTGACTTCCTTCTATCTCTCAATCTTTCTACATACAGTCTGTCAGCAATGTCAGTTTTCTTTCCTTTTTTTTCTTTCGGTTTTTCAAGACAGGGTTTCTCTGTGTAGCTTTGGGCCTTTCCTGGAACTCACTTGGTAGCCCAGGCTGGCCTTGAACTCACAGAGATCTGCCTGGCTCTGCCTCCCGAGTGCTGGGACTAAAGGCGTGCGCCACCACCACCCGGCCCAGTTTTATTTTCAAAACATGCAGTCATTTCTCACTACTTCAATAACCACTTTATAAGGAGTCCTTTGTTTTCTCTGTCAAAAGTAGTAGTATTTTTAATGATTTGATATACTGCAGAACTGTGTTCAAAGCAGTTTCAAAACTGGGCCAATCAAGATGGCTGGCTCAGCAGGTAAAAGAGGCAGCAACTGCAGCCAGGTGACCTGAGTTTGGTCTCTAGAAGAACAGAAGGTCATGCGCTGAACCCATGAGAGCTGCGACACCTGAGCACTCACCCTCTCATATACACACACAACAACAAAAATTTTAAAAAGAAAGCAGGGCGGATTTGATCCCAGCACTCTAGAGGCAGAGGTAGGCGGATCTTTGTGAGTTCGAGGCCAGCCTGGTCTACAAAGCAAGTTCCAGGACATCCAGAGCTACACAGAGTAACCCTGTCTCGAAAAACAAAACCAAACAAACAAAAAAGAAAGAAAAGAAAAGAAAAACAAATAAAATTTGTTATCAAATGACAATGACTGTGCTTATTAAATTTTACCAAACAAACCCAAAGAAGCTGAAACTCCATGAAATACATACTGCAGTATAATCTAGTAGTCAATAGGTTAAGAAGTTTTAATTTTTATTTACCTGGTTGTATATGTGCAATGTATATACATAGACGTGTGGGTGTCTTTCTCTTTCAGTCTCTCTCTGCCTTATCCTTTAATAGTTTGTGTGTTTGTGTAGGGTGGGGGACAACTTTAGGGAATCAGTTCTGTAGGTCCCCAAAATGAACCTTTGGTCAGTGACTCAGATTCCAGGCAAGCACCTTTCCTTGCTGAACCATCTCACAAGCCCACAGAAAAAGAAACAAAAATGAAAAACAGAATCTCACTGTTATATCCTTGGCTGCCCTGGAACTTGCTATGTATGCTGACCTCAAACTCACAGAGATCCACCTGCCTCCAGAATGCTGGAACTAAAGGCATGCGTCACCAGGCCCAGGTAACTAGCTCACCAAAATGCACCCTAAAGATAAAGTCAGTAATATATTTGAGGAGACAGATACAATCAACACACTGTTTTGATCATTATACAATATATGCATATACTGAAATAATCCGACTATAATCTTCTCGTGTCAACAGAAAACAAAGATGGTCTGATAGAGAGGAAGACGGCAATGACAAGCTACAAACTTCGACTCTAATACTAACCATTCCTATTACCTCTCTAGTAGTCACTTCTAAGTCTCTCCTGCTGCTTGGATTTGGGCCCACCAGCATTCTAAATAATTGGTATCCCTGGAGGCCAGTCTTTTGCTACTCTAAATTCTATTTGAGTATTAAAGTATACTACTGTATATGACTTTTAAACTCCAGACTTCAATATTTTTGCAAAGCCCATTCCTCTTCCAGTCTCTGGAACTGTATTACCACCAGTTGTTCAAGTCAGAAGCCTGGCAGCCATCCTGGATTTTCTAGCTATCCCAAAGTTTCAACCTAATACCAAAACTCACCAATAACTGGCTAATTGTACCCCATCCTCTTCAATTCCACTGCTATTAGTGTTTAAAAACTTTTTTTGCCGGGCGGTGGTGGCGCACGCCTTTAATCCCAGCACTTGGGAGGCAGAGGCAGGCGGATCTCTGTGAGTTCGAGGCCAGCCTGGGCTACCAAGTGAGTTCCAGGAAAGGCACAAAGCTACACAGAGAAACCCTGTCTCGAAAAAACCAAAAAAAAAAAAAAAAAAAAAAAACAAAAAAAAAAAAAAAAACAAAAAAAAAAAACCTTTTTTTGTTTTTTGGCCCTGGATGCAGAAAAAACTTCTAATTTCTTGGTCTAGCTACCTTGCTTTCCCTTTTGGCTCAAATTATAGCCAAAAAGATGTTTTAGAAAATGCCATTTGTATACTTAAAACTCTATTTTTAAAAATCTCTTTTCAGATATAAAAACCCTCAATCCCAAATGTAACTAATAACATGTTTAGCAGCACAGTAGAGTATTTAACACACACTGTGTGGAGGAGGCATGTACAAGTTCAAAGTCAGACCCAGGGCACCTTTGAATTCTCCTGTGCAAACAGGAATTGCTGTTAGAGCTTTTTGAAAAGTACACAGGATGGTACTTTACACATCATCAGTGTTTATTTTTGGTTGTAACTGCTCTCACCTATATGGAGACTCACTGGTTCTCACTGTGCTACAAACAGAGCAAGAGTCGAGAAACAACCCAAACAACCAAACACTGATAATACCTATGGCGTTTGTGTCCTACATGTTTTTTTCCTTCCATTAGAACATATAGTTACTTCTCTCAGTATGGCACTTTCTTCCAATCTCTGTCCAGATTACTTCTGCTTCAAATCAATTCAAAGTTCTAGGAATCAAATGCAGGGCATCAGGCTTGGTGGCAAGCATCCTTACCCATCCAGCAATCTTGTTGTCCTCTATCTAATATTTCATTTCTATAAAAGTTTTCTGTGGAGGAACTGAAACCCTCGCTCACTGACAACAGCAATGTAAAATGGTATGATAATGTTGGAAGAGTTTGGTCGTTCTTCAAAGGGCTAGCAGTTGCCTGTGACCCTGACGATTTCACTCTTAGATACATACCCAAGACAAATGGAACTATAAGTGCACACAAATGTTCACAGCAACATTATCTAAACCAAGGAATGTTAGTGAGCATTGAAAGAATGGCAGCCAGATGGGTAGAGTCTGCCTATAATATCAGCATCTGTAGAGCAGAGGCAGGAGGTCAATCTGAGTTCCAGAATGACTTGGTCTACCATTAAGCAAGTTCTAAGTTCCAGAACAGCCAGGGCTACAAGGTGAGATAGAGATGGCTTAGTAGTTAAAAGCACTTGTTGCTCTTGCAGAGGATCCAGGCTGAGTTCCCAGCACCCACATGGTGGTTCACAACCATCCGTAACTTCAGTTCCAAGGAATCCAGTGCCCTCTTCCAACCTCCACATGCACAAGGTATAAACACACACATTCATACACATAAAAATGAATATATTTTAAAAAAGAACTTAGTACTGATAATACTAAAACATGGATGAACCTTCAAAAATATGCTGAATTAAAGAAATCAGTTCTATAAGACAACAGTTTAAGTCTATCTATATGACATATTTTTAAAAAGGCACATGTAGGGTCAGCAAAATGGTTCAGTGGGTAAAGGGCCCTTCGCCACCAAGTCTGATGACCTGAATTCCATCCTCTGGACCCATACAGTAAAAGGAGAGAACTCACTCCCAAAGTTATCCTCTGACCATGTGCCTCCCACTCCACATAATAAAAAGATGTATCTGTGTACTACAGCAAATTCAATACCAACACTTGAGAGGCAGAAGTAGGTAGGAAGATCAGGAGTTCAGGGCTATCCTGAGCTACATGACACCTTTTATCAGTAAAACAAAAACAGGCAGATATGCCAGGCATGGTAGCCCATGTCTTTAATCCCAGTACTCAGGAGGCAGAGGTAGGTGATCTGTGAGTTTGAGGCCAGCCTGGTCTACATAGTGAGTTCCAGGACAACCAGGGCTACACAGAGAAAGCATGTCTGGGGTGGCCAGGGGTGGGGGGATGTGGGGAGTGGGGTGGGGCAACGACAAAAACCCAGGCAGATATATACAAAAGAAATTTGTAGTTACTGCTAGGGCAAAGGGAGAATGTGTGAAATAGGGACTGCTAATAGAGACTGTGATGAAATACTTTAAACTTATAGTGATTATGCAGTCATATAACTATGTGACTGTAAGAAAAGCCATTCACTTGTACATTTTGGTTAATTTGCATTGATCTTCCTGCCCCTGCCCCCCAGGTGTTAGGATTAGAGTTGCCTGGCACTTCCCATAGATTTAATAGCTTTCCTCTGTCCACCTTGGACAAATGTACCATGCTGTACTGTAAAACATTAGTTAACAGATCTCTTA
Organism: Peromyscus californicus insignis; assembly: GCF_007827085.1. Taxonomy (NCBI): domain Eukaryota; kingdom Metazoa; phylum Chordata; class Mammalia; order Rodentia; family Cricetidae; genus Peromyscus; species Peromyscus californicus. The sequence continues at coordinate 68,485,876 of NW_026294617.1, read as the reverse complement.
AATTGAAAAATTCTTGAAGGAAAAAATTGTCTTTTTCCTTACCCCTAAGCTCACTTAAAAAAAAAAAAAATCTGATGGATCAAACTCAAGTACTTTATGGAAGGCAGTCTTTTCCTACTTTGCACAGAAGCAGAATACGGAAGGCCTATATGGTAGTGCATACCTTTAATTCCAGGACTCACGAGGCAAAGGAAGGCAGATCTCACAGAGATCCAGTCCAGCAAATGCTACAAAGGGAGACCTTGTCTCAAAGTAAATATAGACTCAGAGGGCTGAGACTACTCGTAGTCTCCCTCAGCAATTGTTGGTCTTGCAGAGGAATTGGGTTCAGTTCCCAGCACCGAGATGGTGGTTCACAACCTCTGTAACTCCAGTTCCCGGAGATCTGACACCCTTTTCTGATCTCCGTGGACACCAAGCACACACATACATGCAAGCAAAATACTCAATATACATAAAATAATTTTTTAAAAGCAGAACATGGGACTGTGGACACAGCTCAATGAATAAGAGCAACTGTTGCAGGCACGAAGAACTGAGTATGGATGTAAAAAGCCAGACATGGCTATCTGTACCTGGAACCTCAACATCAGGATGGGAAAAGACAGGTACTCACTGGCCAGCCAGGCTAGCTGAAACCGCAAGCTTCTGGGTCAGTGGGAGACCCTGTCTCAAGTGAATAAGATGGACAGAAGATATTTTACTTCCTCCTCTGGCCTTCACACAGTCATACACACACACAACACACACACACACACACACACACACACACACACACACACACACACACATTGGGTAAGTATTACTCCTGTAAAAGTCCTTTTCAAATAGTAGATTCCATATTGCAAAGGGATTATTTGATATGATACTGCATGTTGACATAAGTGGTTATTTATTTGGGAGAAAATAAAGTTAGATGCATTCTTTATGTCCTTAAAACAAACAGGCTGGGAGAGATGGCTGCTCTTCTAGAAGACCAACGATTCCAAGTACCCACCTGGCAGCTCACAACATTTCTGAACTCCAGTTCCAGGGAATCATCCAACACTCTCTTCTGGCCTCCACACGCACCAGACACTCACGTGGATGCACAGACATACATGCAAGCCAAGCACCCATACATATAAAATAAAAAGTTAATAATTTTAAATTTAAAGTGCTTGACTAAGTATAAACAAAGACCTCGGGGCTAAACCCCTAACATTGAAAGCGGGGGTGGGGGCAGGGAGGCAAGATTGGAAAATTCATAACTTAGCAGAGGATGATGAATTACATCCCTGTGCTCCTGGCACTCAGGACACTAAGGAGTGCAGCAAGTTCAAGGCTAGCCTCAGTTGCAGAGTGAAGCCTTTTCTCAAAGATCACACAAGCAAGTAAAATAAACAGTTCTTAGCTGCACAGAAGTGACCCTGTGTTATGATATGTTAGTTAATCTGTTTCTCAAAGTTGTCTATTAAAAGAAACAGGGTAACTAACATATCCCAAGACAGTGTAATACACATAGTCCAAAGTGAAGAGAGAGAAAGGTATTAAGTACCTGGGGTATCTCAGATTCGACAGTATACAGCTCTAATCCCATAGTCTGATAACAGAAGCCGGAGGACTGGTAGAAGTTAAAGGTTAGCCTGGTCTATACAGCCAGTTCCCAGGCTAGTCAGGAATGCATGGTAAGACCCTATCTCAAAACAAAACAGAAAAGAGTATCTGTGGGGAGAAAGAAAAACCAAAGGAGTCAGATTCCCTGAACAGGAATTACAGATAGTTGTGAGCCACTATGTTGGGAATGGAACCTGAGTTCTCTGCAAGAGCAAAAAGTTCTCTTAACCAATGAGCCTGAGAAAGAAGACTTTGAATAACTCAGCACTCTTGTGCAGCAATGCTTGTTAGGATAATTCTGAAATTCTTTTATTTTTTATTACATTTTATTTATTGTATGGGGGTAGGCGTGCACATGCCAGCATCATGCATGTGGATGTCAGAGGACAACTTGAAGGAGTTAGTTCTCTCCTTTCGCCATGTGAAATCCTTCAGGCTAGGTGGCAAGCACATTAACTGCCTTAGTCATTCCACCAGCCCATATTTGTTGTTTTGTACTTGAAGACCCATTTAACTTTAAATGACACGCATGTGTGAATGCAGGTACCTATGCAGCCCAAAAGGTGGCATCAGATGCCCTGGACTGGTTGTGAGATGCCCAATGTGGGTGCTAACAAACTCAGGCCCTGTGCTATACAGCACTAAAAGCTCTTAACCACTGAGTTACCTCTCTAGCACTTACCCCCTCACCCCCGCGCCTGCGACTTAAGATGGGGTCTCTATGCAGATCTGGCAGGTCTGGAACTCTGTTTGTAGATCAGTCTGGCCTTGAACTCACAGAGATCTGTTTGCTTGTGTCTCTTAAAGGCCTATGCCATCACACCCAGCTTCTTTTTATTTTTTTTAAAGATTTATTTATTTTTATTTTGTGTGTGTGTGTGTGTGTGTGTGTGTGTGTGTGTTACCTTCATGTATGTTTAGGCACCATCTGTGTACAGTGCATGAAGAGGTTGAAGAGGGTGTCTGATGCCTGGAACTGGAGCTGCAGAGGGTTGTGGTGAGCTGCCATGTGGGGACTAGGAATCTAACCTTGGTCCTCTGAAAGAACAGCAAGTACTCTTAACCACTAAGCCATCTCTCCAGTTCCCCCTTATGGTTTTTCTGTTTTGTTTTTTTACAGTAACAGATTAACAATGTAAGCTTTAGAATTGTATTATATGACATTATCTAACAATTAACTGGCGTTTTGTGGGAGGGAGGGAGACAGGGTCTCACTATGTAGCCCTGGTTGTCCTAAAACTCAGTAGACCAGGCTGGCCTCAAACTCAGAAGATCTGCCTATCTTTGCCTCCCAAGTGCTGGGATTAAAGGCGTGTGCCCCTACACCCAGTCCAATTAACTGACTTTTAAAAATTATTTTTAACCAACATAGGAGCATCTAAGAAATACTTGTTAATGTGAACAAAATCCTTACTTTGTTCTACAATTACTTGACTTACTTCCTCAAAATTAAACATACACACAAATAACTTAAGTTTCTTCAATAAAAAAGTAATTGCTCTTGGCTGATGTGTGGAGCTGAATTGTACTGCAAAATAAAAATAAAAAAAAAAGTAATTGCTCATTATTACTTCTCTCTTTCTGCATCTCAACATTAACCTCCCAACCCGTTATCATTTAGTTGGAGATGAAAACTCTGCTTGTTTGAGATCTGTATCTTAGATCTTCTCTGAAAACACATACTAATGCTCACCTAGTGGTTGGTTACTCGACATGACTGATTCAAGCACTTTGAACCCTATTTTTCAAACACCAATTATTCATTTCTTCTTTTCAAAGACAATCTTTTAAATTTCTTGCATTTTGCCCTGTTTTGGGCTTAGTCAGGAAATATTTAAACTCTGGAGTTTTCATTTTCAGCAGAGATGAATTAGAAAGTCTACCATTTACACTAAGAAGCCAAAACAGAGCAAATTTATAATTGACAGTGTCCTTGAAGCAAACAGAACTGAGCACGAGTGACTAGGTATCAAGCACAGTTGAAAAGAGCAGCAAACACAGAGTCAAAGGCTGGGTCAGCACCTGGTGCCTTGTTTATACGGGTCTGAAGACACACTATTAACAAAGACGGACCCACAGTCATCAAGACGGCTCGGAGGGCAAAGGCCCCTCGAGCTAATTAAGCCTGATAACCCTTTAAGAGAACAGACTTCTGACTTCCACATGTGCATTTCAGTATGTGAGCATGCAAACAAACATACACACTAAATAAGTAAATAAATGTAACTGTAAAAAATAAAACAAGAATGAAATATTGTTGGTGGAATTGGTATTCACCTTTGCTATGGTATATTTGTCAGCCATTTTAGTGGGAAGTATGTTTAACAATCACTTGAGGTCAGGAATCCCAGACCCCCAGAGCAAAATGGCAAGATCCCATGTCAAAAAACAAAAACTAGGCTAAGTATGATAATAAATACCTATAATTCCAGCATTCCAGAGGTTGAGGCAGAAGGATCAAGTTTAAGACAAAACTTAAATAGTGAGTTTCAGGCTCGCCTGAACTAAGAATGAGATCCAAATAACTAAATTTAGGCAAATGAATAAATTCAACTTTAAGAGTAGCCACTTAAAATGTCTGTTTTCTGGAGCATCCTCTCAGCCTAAGAGCACCATTTACTTTTATTTTCTTGCTTTTGCTCATCATGGGTTGTAAGGTAGTTAACAAAACCAAAAGTACAACTCCCCAACTACCCACACATAGTGCTCACAGAGTCTCAAAATCAAACAATATGGGTTTCATTCCTGTAAACAGCAAGTTGCCTTGAGACTGAACAATTCAGCTCTCATTCAATGTCTCCAATGCCACCTCATTTCTCTGTGTAATTGGATTCCACTAGAAAATGCTTTTAACATCTTGTCAGTATGACTAAAACAATAAAAAAGTATCAACATATTATTTGTCACTTGTGAATTTGATAAAAGTTTCACATCTAAAAGCAGTCATGTGAATTTCTATTCACCTCAGTTTTTTTTTTCTTAGTTGGTAGAGAATTCCCTACTGGCAAAATCGAGTAGAAATAGCTGGTAAAAGTAATTTAATTCCAACTATCATCAGATAGAATATTTAAGTGCTATATGAACCTATCTATGGAAAACAATTTTCAATTTAAGAATGAAAGAGTATGGGCAGGAGAGATGGCTGTAGTTAGGAGCACTGGTTGCTCTTCCCGAGGACTTCAGTTCCCCAGTACCCATGAGGTAGCTCATAATCATCTCTAATACCAGTTCCAGGGCATCGGACACCCACTTCTGGCTTATATAGGCACCCAATAGACAAATGATAAAGACATACAACACCCAGGTAAAACGTCCATACCCATAAAATAAAACTTTGATTTAAAATTAAAAAACATGCTGGGTGTGGCAGCTCATGCCTTAAATCCCAACAGAGGCAGGTGAATCTCTTGAGAGTTCAAGGCCAGCCTGGTGGTCTACAGAGTAAGTTCTGGGACAGCCAAGGCTATTACACAGAGAAACCCTGTCTTGAAACACAATAACAAAAAAAGAAAGAAAGGAAGGAAGGAAAAAGGATTTCTGAGGCAGATATGGTGGCACATGGCTATAATCCCAGCACTTGGAAGGTAGAGCCAGGAAGACCAGGAGTTCTAGGTTTCTGGCCAACCCCAGTTACATGAGTCCCTATCTACAAAATAAACAAATCTAAAACATGGAGTATAAGATTGGTAATTATTAAGATGACAAATAGGTAGAGAGGTTAATACCTTCATGCAAGGAGAGAAACAGGAGTGGGAAGGAGCTCAGCTGATAACGTGCTTACCTTACAAGCATGAAACCCTGTGTCTGACCCCCAGTACCAATGTCAAAACTGCCCGGTGTGCTGTCTGCTCCTGACCTCAGTGATAGGGATATGGCAACAGCTGGGTAGGTCCCTGGAGATACCAAGCTAGCCAGTCAGCCTAGCCTACCAATTGAGTGCCAGGCCAGTGAGACCCTCTTTGAAAGACAAGACAGACAGCAACTGAGAAGGAATGACACTTCCAAAAGTTGTCCTTTGGCTTCCACGAACCAGAACACACAGATACATGCGTGCATATGCATGTGTCCACACAAAGAAACATAAACGAGTAACAGCTACCTTGAGAAAAATCGTAATAACCAGCAGCATAAGTCAAAACAAAATAATAAACTACTGCGACGAGCATTTCCCTTTTCTGTGGCAACAAGGTTTAAAGTATCCTATTCTTCTGGAAGTCTGACACTGGAAACCTTACAGAAGATTACATTAAGGCTCTTTAGTGCCTTTAAAATACTGAGACTGAGGCTGGAGAGAATGCTCAGCAGTTAGGAGCACTTGCTGCTTTTGTAGAGGACCAGAGTTCAGTTGCCAGTACCTAAACAACCAGTTGGGTTGTTTACATACATCTATTTATAACTCCAACTCAGGGGGGGTCTGATACCCTCTTCACCTTCTTCTGGCCTCTGAAGGTGCATCCATCTCTCTCTCTCTCTCTCTCTCTCTCTCTCTCTCTCTCTCTCTCACACACACACACACACACACACACACACACACACACACACACACACCCCAACAAAAATAAGTATCTTAAAAATAATAATTCCTACCAGGCGGCAGTGGCGCACGCCTTTAATTTCAGCACTCCAGAGGCAGAGCCAGGAGGATCTCTGCGAGTTTGAGGCTAGCCTGGTCTACAAAGCGAGATCCAGGACAGGCACCAAAACTACACAGAGAAATTCTGTCTCGAAAAAGCCAAAAACGAAAACAAATCCTGAAAACCCTCACATCAACGAATAGCAATACTGAGTCATTCTTTGGAGACTGCCAAGTGTCCACAGTCGGACTTCTCTGCTATGCACAAACACGTGGGCAGAAATGGAGGCAACGAACTCTTTATTAGCACAGCACATGAGGAACCTTAGACTAAAGCTAATGAACTGCTGACACTGTGAAGCCAGTACCCTGCAAGATACTTGGGAGTTCTGCCATGTGTTAGGACCCAATGTAAAAAACTCCTGTTCTGTTGTGCTTTGTTTGAAACAGGGTCTTGCTATGGAGTCCAGCAGGCCTGTAACCAGATTGTCTGGCTCCTTTTCCATTACTGCACCTTAAGAACCTGGACCGCCTTTTGTGATTTTAAGTATTTGTTTTGTTTTGTTTTTGAGTCAAAAATCTCCATGTTACCTAAGTTGACGTCAAACTCATGGTAAGCTTAAGTGATCCTCCTATGTAGCTCATGGTGGCTCAGGTCTCTTAATTCCAGGTCCTGGGAGGCATAAATGTAAAGCTAATCAGAGCTACACAGTCAATTCCACAATACTGCCCTCCCCCACAAAAATATTAACTTTGAAGTATCTGAAATACACAAGGGACAAAACACATATAAACACACACACACACACACACACACACACACACACACACACACACACACCATATATAATGAATGAAATAACACTATGGACATAACCCATTAAGCATTGGAGAAAATATTAAGCTTTTCACAAATACATAGCTTTTCTTGTCACATAGCCTTACAAAGTCCATTCCAATACAAAATAAGAGACAGGGAACACTTGTAAAAGCATTTGCTGCTGGGGGGGGGGAGGGGGGGGCCGGGGGCGGGATTCTGGTTCCATTCTCAGCAGTCATAGTAACTCCAGATCCAAGGCTCTCTTCTCAACTCCATGGATGCCAGGAACACACATGGTATATATGCATATATACAAGCAAAATACTCATATACATAAAACAAAATAAATCTAAAAAAAACAACAAAACATTTTTACTAAGATCCTACAGTCTATCCTGTTAAAATACCTTCTCCAAAATAAGTTAACTGTCTTTCTTAATCCTTTTTTAAAAATACACTAATTATATTTTTAATTTCTAAGAGTAGATTCACTGGTAGTCATCAAAGGATTTCTGAATTTTACATCCAAAAGGGTTTTTTGCATTTATATACACCCCAAAATGGCATCAAGACCTTTTCACAGAAATTCCCTACACGTAAACATAGTAGTGCCATCCTGGGATCAAAAAACAAAGCAAGCTAGGCCTGGTAACAAACATACTACAGAAACATATCCCAAAACAAAGTAAGAAATTCAACCAATGTTTGCTTCCTTACATCAGAAGCATGCATTTTGTTTTGTTGGGTTTTTTTTAAGACATAGTCTCACTACACTCTGTAGTCAAAGTTGGCTTTCAACTCAAAGATTCATCTGCCTCTGCCTCCCAAATACTGGGATTAAAGGCATGTTCCACCACACCCAGCATGAAGGCACTTAAAAAACAAAAACAAAAAACATTTATTACTTTTATATGCATGTGTGTGTGCCTAAATGAGTTTACGCGCACCACATTCATCCAAGAGCTTGCAGAGGCCAGAAGGAAGAGTTGAATTCTCTGGAACTACAGTTAAGGGCAGTTGTGAACTGTCATTCAAGTACTGAGAACCAAACCTGGTCTTCTGAAAGACTGGCAAGTGCCCTATTTCCTCAGCCTGTGAAAACATTTTTAAATATATAACCTTACATACAATATATACATTTTATAGCTTCCTAAGAGTAAACAGGGCAGCAGCATAACTCAGTCAATGCACTTGCTTCAAAAGCCTGCAGACCTGAATCTGATCCCAAACTACCCAAAAATGGAGGGAGACGGCAAACTCCAGAGTTGTGCTCTGACTTCCATAGCGTACCACGGCAGGCACGCCCTCCTACACATAAAAATACAGTTTTAATTAAAATAATAAACATTATCAAAAACCCTTTGCAATTAAGTTGCAAAATCTAAATTCCTCCTCCTAGTCTGGAGAGTCCTGAACAATATGCAAATCCTAAATTCAACTAGATTAAAATCTCTAGAACAACAGAGACTACATATTATTCATATTAAATGTTCTCCATGTAGGAATAATGAAACATGCAAACTAAACAACAAAAGTAACAAAACTAAACAAAAATAAAGAATGGGGGGAAAATAACTTTGAATCATCTGTCTCAACATACAACTGGAAAAAAAAGACACTATTTCTCAAGAACAAGAATGTAAAGATGTTGCAAAACAAGCCAAAGATGCTGGTGCTACATTACATATCCTAATTAAACATAACTCACAGTGGTTTACCAACTACAGAAATACATTACGAGAAGATACATTCTCTTTGTCCTTTTTGGTTTTTTGAGAACATCTCACTCTACAACCCAAGCTGGCCTAGAACTCACTATGCAGGCCAGGCTGGCCTTGAATTCATAATAATCTTCCTGCCGAGGCTTTTCTAAATGCTCTGAAGAGTCACCATGCCTGTCTTGAGGGCAAATTTAAAACCCTGATCCTAAAGTTCTCCTGGTGACACATTCAAGTAGTATCACAACCTTCGCCTTCAAACTTAACACTGCCATTTCTACAAATGAACGGAGAGAGTGGGTATCTCAAACAAGACCTAACCAACATTGGTTCTACCTCGGTACAACTTAAGTTCCTGAAAGCATATACATACTAGCAAGGTGTAGTGGCACATGCCTTTAATCCCAGCACTCAGGAAGCAGAGACAGGTAGATCTCTGAGAGTTCGAGGCTAGCCTGGTCTACACATCCAGTTCCAGGATAGCTAGGGCTACACAGTAAGATTCTGACTCAGAAAAACAAACTGAAAGAATATACAAAGTTCATGTGATTGTACTGATCCTCATTTTTTAATGAAAGGTTTTCTATTTCTTCAGATTCTCAGGATAAATTTATATATATATATATATATATATATATATATATACAATCTAAACACCACTAATCTAGACTAAGAAACATCCTAATAATAAGAGTTGAGTTAGTTCAAAGATTCTTTCCTCATATTCATAGAGGGGATCCTTGCTACAAAATTAGTCTTTCGAAGAATTCCTACAGTCCAGCCAAGAAGTTCCAATATCCAAAGGCACATATCAATAATTCACAGATCCCAAAAACAGTTTACTCATAAATGCCAAAAGAAACTGCCAAAGAAGCCAGGCAAGTTGGCTCATGCCTGTAATCCCATAAGGCTGTGGCAGGAAGATTACAATTCTCAAATTGGAGGTCAGCCTGGGCCACATAATGAGTTCTGGGCCGGTTTGGGCTATACATTGAGATCCCGTTTCAAAGACAACAAAAGGAAAATGTTAAAGATGGTAAACTCTATTACAACACATCATCCTGCTGGTTTAAATTTTTTACAAGACGTGTGTGTGTGTGTGTGTGTGTGTGTGTGTGTGTGTGTGTGTGTACACATATGCAGGGACAGAAGCAGAGGCCAGAAGAGGGTGCCAATGCCCTGGAGCTGGAGTTATAGGCGGTTATGAGCCAGCTGAAGTGGGTGCTGGGAACTGGAGCTTGGGTCCTCTGGAAGAACAGTATATGCTCAACTGCTGAGCCATATCTTCAGCCCCTTGTTTTGTTTTCTAAGATACAGCCTCGTGTAACCCAGGCTGACTTTAAACTTACTATGAAGCATAGGCTGGGCGTGAACTCATGAGCCTCCTGCCTCAGCTTCAAGAATGCTGGGATTACAAGCGAGAGCCACCACACTCAGACCGATTTTGTGGTTTCAACTCCACAATGATTTACTTGTTCTCTCAATATGTGACAGCTCCTCTCACACGCACCCGAGACTTCAACAAGCTAATCAACAGTGATTGTTCTCACCCCAAGACAGGGATCAGTTATTAAGTATCCAATCATATTTTTTGTTGTTGTTGAATGAGTCAAAGAAGATCCTTTCTCTTGTAGATATAAAGCTAAGTTGCCCAGATGGGAGTGTGGCTTGGTAGAAGAATGCTTGCAAGCAAGTTTAATGCCTTGTGTTTAATCACCCAGATGCAACACTCCCCCCCCCCAAAAAAACCCAACCAGCAACAAACAACAGTTACATCGATACAAATTAGGCTGTGGAAGCATTTCAGTTATCAAACATACATACTAAACTATCAGAAATGTTCTGCTTGGTCTGTAAACACAAAACAGTAAAAATACCTATCTCATATAGGTCAGACAGACAAGGACAGTGTATATTCCATATATGTTTGACACTTCAGGCTCTCACAAGCATAATTCAACCACATGCTTCCTTTGCAAATACACTCATATTTGCCAATGACAACCTCCTGAGGCATTATGATATGGACAATACATTACTAAGTTAGTAATCAAAATAGCTTGTAGTCCCAACTTTGCCACTAATTTAACATGTGACCTTGGAAAAGTACCTCTTCATGCCTCAATTTCCTATTTTCCTATCATTTTCAGAGTTCTAGGATTACAGAGAAACTGAAAGCATTCTGAATATAAAAACCTTATGTGAACATAAGCACTACTATAAATCCACATGGCCTTATTCTCAGCTTGATCACTCTGAGGATGATGTTCTGGGTTTTCCTATTTATACATCTGACTCTATTCAAAGGCACAAACTATGTCAAGTTTCTTCCCTCCCTGAACCTAGCATGCATGCTATATTATCTATCTAGTATGCTAAAATACATGTACACTTACCGACCTGAAGGACACGTCCCAACACTTGTTTCAAAATAAGCTAACTTATGAAAGGAACTCCAGTACACTTCCACCAAAGCAGGCCAACTCCCGAGCACTTTCCATCTTTGCACACACACACATAAACACAGCAGCTAGAAACCAACAGACCATCTGGTCTTCAAGACCCAAATCACTTCTTTCCAAAGTACAATCTAACCAGTGACATTTATTAAACTTATTAACCCTCAGATCACTATGTTATGTCTGCGCCTTTGGAGAACACCACAGGTCTTGTTACACAGGTAAACTACCCTCCGAAGATCCTCTCCCGTGCCACTTCCGTCCCTTACTTAAACAGACATCAACTGGATCTTGGGAGATGCTCCAACCAGGCCTACTACACCAACTAACCTGTCAGGGGCACCGCCGACTCCGCCTCCACTCGCTTACTTTCCCGTCCCCCCCCCCTCCCCCAAACCCAGAGCCCGCCGCCGGTCAGGGACACCCCGTCACCCCGCCTAGAGGGACTTCCCGGTAAGCTCCGGATCCCTTTCCCTCCTCCCCTCCCCTCCCCCATCCTCACCCCGCTCCCCGCGGAGGTCCAGGTCCGGGAGGTGTCAGTGGATCACGGGAAGCCAAGGAGAGCGTACTCGGGCCTCCCAAGGCCTGCTCACCGCGCACTACTCACCGTGTGAGGCCGAGAGCGCCGAGCGCAGGCAAGTGGGAAGAGGGGGGTGGCCGCCTGGCGCCTCGGCTCCTCCGGGTCCACACCGTAACCCTCTCCCGCCTGTCAGGAGGCGGCCGGCGGGGAAGCGGACCGGCGGCAACGCGAGAGGAGAAGCCCAAGGCGTAGGTCGGAGAGGGGAAACCGAGGGAAGGCGGGTCCGGCCCCCGAGACCGGGATCGTCTCCCCCTCCGCAAAGCGAACCCAAAATGGCGGCGGGAGCGGCAGCAGCGGCAGCGGCAGCGGCGGCGGCGGCGGCGGCGGCGGCGGCGGCGGCTCTGGGGAGGGAGGGAGCGAGCGAGCGAGCGAGCGAAGGGCGCCTTGTGCCCCCCCCTCCCCGCCTCCCACTCCTCCCTCCGCGCGCTCTCCCCGCCGTGCCCCCCCCCCCCCCGCCGCTCACCCGACTCCGGACGCGCAGCGCGCACGCCCGCCCGCCCGCACGCTGCCGAGCGTCTGGACTGGCCGCGAGCTGGGCCCTCCAACCACCGCCTCCCGCCGCCCCGAGCCGGCAACACCGACGCGCTCGCTCCGGGGCGCCCGCTGGCGCGCTCCCGACTCCCTCTCGCCCCTCACGCGTACCTTCCGCGGCGCGAGCCCGAGCCTCCTCCTCCTCCTCCTCCTCCTCCTCCTCCACCTCCTCCTCCTCCACCTCCTCCTCCTCCTCCTCCTCCTCCTCCTCGGCTCGCCTCCCTCCCTTCCCCGCCCCCACGGCTACCAACGGCAGCCACGGCCGCCGCCGCCTTCGCCCCCACCCCTCGAGCGTGCGCCTCCCACAATCCCCCCCGCGGGACGTTCCATTGCGCGCGGCTGCCGGGGCAGGGGAGAAGAGGACTGGCCGCGGCGGGCGCGGCTTGCCACGGCGGCAGCCGTCGCCTGCGTAGCGAGCGAGGAGACCCGGGCACCGACCTCCTGGGACCGGCCGCCGCGGCGCCGGGGCTGGCTGCCCGCTTCCGGCCGCAGGGCGGGCGGCGCGGTGCCCCTCCGCTGGGCTGTGGTTGGAGCCGCGGCGACTGCGCGTTGGGTCGCTTCCTGCCACCCGACCGGAGTTTGCTTGGCAGTCGCTGGACGGGTACCTCGGATCCAGCTGCTGGTGGCGTGTGCCGGGTGGTGGACTCATGGTGAGGGGGACTGACCCGCACAGGGCATGAGATGTTGGAGGGAAAGGAGCGTGTATCCGAACCGCCCCGAGGTAGGGAGTGAGGCCAGCCGAGTCGGCGACCCTCCGAGAGGGGGCATCCTCTAGACCCGGGGCTCCTGCGGACCTGGCACCGCAGTTAAGAGTTCGAACGGGTACCTATCCTCTGCGGTTGTTTGTGTGCTCCTTGCGCACTTCGCAAAGATTGTGCATACTCGGTTTTCAACTGGCAACCTGATGGGTTCTCAATCTTTCTAATGCTGCGACCCTTTAATATAGTTCTTCGTGTTGTGGTGAGTGACCACTAGTTATAACGTTCTTTTCGTTGCTACTTCCTACTTTGTTGTGAACAGAAACGTACGTATCTATCTGATGCGTAGAATATCTCATATGCGACCCCTGTGAAAGGGTCGTTCGGCTCCCAAAGGGATCGCGATCCTCGGTTGAGAAATGCTGTGTTAGAGACTAAAGAAACCATGCGCTTCGAATTTGTTTCTGGGGTTGATCTTTTGTGGCCTTCGAGTTATTTTTCTAAGTTACTCATGAGATACTGGTCGTAAAAATTAGCTAACCCCAAAATATGCCTCCAGGGTTGGAGTATGAAATAATGAGATAATGTATGTAAAGTAGAATTAGCTCCGAGGCACGGGGAAAATGCAGAATATTATTTTTATCATTTACAGTGCCGTTGATGTTGATAAGACTTGTAGGTGTAATTGGTAGTTCGTGTTTTGTTATCCAAACTGTTGGTTAAACAAGACCTATGGCATTCCTTGGCTGTTAATATGTGTTTCTCAAAACTGCGTTGACATTTAGAACTATGGGATGTTAAAACCCCAACGTTTGGTCTACCAATTTTAAGTACTATACAAAAAGTAAGCAAAATTTTAGAGGAATGAGGTCCTTCAGTTTCCCTTCTTATCTGGGCATTATTCTTACTTTTGTGATTTGGGGAAAGTTTTTAACATTAACTATATTCCATTCGTCTCCAAGACTCGTTCAATTAAAATTCAAACGGTCTTTTTGGGGGTGGGCATTAGAATGTCTTTTGAGTGTTTTTTGAGATAGTCTCTTTAGCCTAGGCTTGCCTGGGACTCTGTCAGTCGTCTCTATGTTAGACACCCTGGTGGTTGGATTACAGGCATGAGCCCACGCCTGGCTTTCAGATGACCTAACATTCCCCTATTACCTGTATAGGTCAGCTCATCTCTCTTTAATAGCTTCGTATGTGCAACTTCGTATGGGTGTGTGCTTGCGTGCCTGCAGACTGTCTGACTTCACAAGTTTTCATAGTCTGTTTCAAAGTAATTGGAAATATTAAAATCAGTGTCGGAGACTTAAATACTAGAACTAGCCAAGTGAAAAGCGATAATCTCAACACTTGGAAGTGGAGGCAGGAGGATCAGAACCTTGTAGCTAGAGTTTTCCTGCCTGGCCCACAGTCAGGACAAATCTCTGTCACCCGCCAGTCCCACAGCCGCTCAGACTCAACCAAGTAAACACAGAGACTTATACTGGTTACAAACTGTATGGCCGTACCAGGCTTCTTGCTAACTGTTCTTACAGCTTAAATTAATCCATTTGTATAAATCTATACCTTGCCACGTGGCTCGTGGCTTACTGGCATCTTCACATGCTGTTTGTCATCGTGGCGGCTGGCAGTGTCTCTGACCCAGCCTTCCACTTCCCAGCTTTATTCTCCTCCTTGTCCCGCCTATACTTCCTCCTGCCTGACTACTAGCCATTCAGTGTTTTATTTACTAACCAATCAGAGCAACACATTTGCCATACAGAACATCCCACAGCAGAACCTCAAGGTCATCCACAGCTATACAGCAAGGTCTTGGCCAGCCTGGGTTATATGAGGCTGTCTCAGAACAGCAACAAAGGATGGAGGGAAGAAGTGAAAGAAAGTGCAAGATTGAAAAGCACAGATTGAATACCGTACTAGAAGAACATGTGTTCCTGTTTAATCCTTACAACAGCACTTCGAGATAATCTTCATTTTTTTCCAGTGAAGAAGCCTCATCTTTAGGCTGTAGTTGCCTATATCTTAAAAATCTAACTTTTCTCTATACCACACTGCCATCATAGTAAAATTTCTTTTATTGTTTTATTATTTTGTGTGTATGGGTGTTCTGCCTGCATGTATGCCTGTGCATTGTGTGTGTGTGTGTGTGTGTGTGTGTGTGTGTGTGTGTGTGTGTGTGGCCAGAAGAGGGTGTTGGATTGAAAGAGATTGTGAGCCACTATGTGGGTGCAAGGATTGAACCTGGTTCCTCTGGGAAAGCAGCTGGTGTTCTTAAGTGCTGAGCCATTGCTCCAGCCCCCATAGTAAAATTTCTTATCAGCTGCATATGTTTGAAAGTCTAAGTGTTCATTTCTATTGCAAATAGAGAAAAATGTGTACTTCCTGATGTACTTCAATCCCATTGTAGCCTGTAACAAGTCTTTCTCTGTCCTGCCAGCCAGCTCCCAAATAATGACACAGAGACTTCTTATTAATTATGAAAGCTCGGCCTATAGCTTAGGCTTGTCCCAGTAGCTCTTATAACTTAAATTAATCCATATTTTAAAATCTACATTCTACCTTCCTTTCATTCTGTACCTCTGACTTGTTATGTGTTTCCTGGTGTCTCCTCTGCATGCCTAGATTCATACCCAGTTCCTCTCCTTGCCTGGAAGTCCCACCTATTCTCCCGGTCTAGCTATTGGCCACTTAGCTTTTTATTAAACCAATCACAGTGACACATCTTTACACAGTGTAATCAAATGCCTCACAATAATAGTCATCTTTTTATACCTCAAAGTTGATGTTGTGATGCGTCCACCTTAGTATTTTCTGTAGGGAGGGGCAGGTGGCTTGTTTTGCTTTGGGTTTTTTGTTTTGATGTTGCTAGAAATGAAATCCAAGGTCTTAGAATTGCTAAGTAAACATGAAACCACTAAGCTACCCCAAACCAAAACACCACATTTAATTCGGTCACCAGTGTATAAAATGTTATTTACGGTCTCTGGATTCCAGTAGCTTTCAGTAAGTACACAATTTGTGTATGGATCGTCAGCTAAGTAGAGGCAAATAAAATAATACTGTTTGCTTTTGTGTTCCTGAGAACCTACCAGAAACTAAAGGTTATTGAGTGTTCAATAAAAAGCACCTCATTGACTGGGCAGTCATGGTGCATGGCTTTAATCCCTGCACTCAGGAGGCAGAGGCAGGTGGACCTCTGTGAGTTCAGGACAGCCAGAACTACACCAAGAAACCCTGTTGGGGGGGGGGGGGTTAATGGGGTGGCGGGGAAGCACCTCATTGAATAACCTTCAGTTACTGAACAACAGAGAGAGGAGTGACTGGGATGAGATGGCTCAGTGAGTGAGGCCACATGCTATGAAAGGCAGGCCTTAGTTCCATCCCATAGTCTGTGGAATGGGAGAAAGAACTGTTTGCACAGAGTTGTCCTCTGACCTCCACTCAAGAACCCACACATACATGCACATTAAAAATACAAGGGTGGTTGTTGTTGTTTGCTTTTTAACATGTGAGTGAGCCAGGCATGGGGGCACATGCCTTTAATCCCAGACTTGGAAAGCAGAGGCAGACAGATCTCTGTGATTTTCAGGCTAGCCAACAAAGATAGGAACAGCAGATTAATTTTCCCACATGTCCACATCTGATACATCTATATGAATCTGCTAGATTATGTGAAATAAAAGGATACAGATAGAATTATGGTTGCTCATCAAAGACACAGAAAACTCCAAATCACAATAATGTAATGTGAGCAAAATCTCCAAACCAGAAGTTGGAGATTTCAAAAACAGGAGAGATCCATGAGCCAGGCAGCCTGTAGGCACTGGAGAAGGTAAGGTAAGGGTAAGGACTGTCTGGACCCTGTAAGAGTGCAGCCCTGCCCCAATTCTGCTTTCTTACTTTCTGAACTACAGATGTTTGTTTTCTGTTGTTTTGTTTTACTGCATTTGTGGTAATTTGTAAGGCCAGCTCCCAAATAATGACATGGAGACTTACTAATTAGGAAAGCTCGGCCTTAGCATAGGCTTGTTCCTGACTAGTTCTTATAACTTAAATTAACCCATATCTTTTCATCTACAATCTTTTACGTGGCTCAGTTACCTTTACTTTGTACTACCCATCCTGCTTCCTCTTCCTCTGGCTGGCAACTCCACTTTTCTTCTTCCCAGAGTTCTCTCTCTGCACTGAAGTCCCGCCTATACCTCCTGCCTAGCTATTGGCTATTAAGCTTTTTATTACACCAATCACAGCAATACATTTTCACACAATGTACAGGAATATTCTGCAACAGTAGGAAACTAATATATAATAGACATGACTAACCTAAAGTGGTTTCCTTTGGATTGTGGTTTGTACTTTATTTAAATGAGGATATACTTACTCTGAAACAACTTTAAGTAAAATGAAAGTCAACAAAACTGTCCAAATTCCCAATATTTCCTTATTCTTCTGCTCCTGCCATCAGTCCTCAGGCTGAAGACAGCTGGGAGTTTGAGCTGCTGCATTGTAGCCATGTTTTTGAGCAGACCTCATACTTGCTTATCAGAGTAGAAGAAATGTTCACAGGTGTGTTGTGTTTTGCCTGTATGTGTCTGTGCACTCACTGTGTGCAGTACCTGCAAAAACCAGAAGAGGGCATCAGATCCCCTGAAAATGGAGTTAGAAACTGTCTACACCACCATGTGGGTGCTCAGAACCAGACTTGAGTCCCCTGGAAGAGCAGCCAGTGCTCTTAACCCCTGAGCCATCTCCATCTCTCATACTAACTTTTAAAATAAGGTTTCAAATTCTGAAAGAATGGATCCTGCAAAGATTAACAATGTGTTTGGTAAGAAGTACCAGGATTTTAGACTCATGCCTTGCAAACTAGAAATAAATTCTATAGAAATTTTAAAAATCTGTTATTATTTTTAAGTTATTTAATTCCTTCCCTTCTTTCTCTTTCTTTTTTCTTTAAGATTTATTTATTTATTATGTATACACACACCAGAAGAGGGCACCAGATCTCATTGTTGATGGTTGTGAGCCATCATGTAGTTGCTGGGAATTGAACCCACATCCTCTGGAAGAGCAGCCAGTGCTCTTAACCACTGAGCCATCTCTCCAGCTCCGCCCCCCCCCCTTTTTTTTCCTTAGACAGGTTCTTCCCAGACCTGTAGAATTAAAGTGTGGCAGTTGTATGGTTTGGTCGGTCTGTGCTGGCAGCATCGCCCCCAGATCACGAGCCTCCTGTTGTGATTGGGCAGGCACACCACACAGTAAGCTCATTTGAATCATTTTTTTAATTATATACACAATATTATCAGCATTGCTGAATGTTAATAATATTAGAAATGGGAATCAGTATCACTTCTTGGCCTTTTCGCTAAGATGGTATGTAGAAATAAAAATCAAGAAGTGCCATTTCTAGGGATGGGTGTATAGCTCAGTTGTAAAATACATGCTTAGCATACATGAGTCTTAGGTTCAGCTGCCAGAGGGTGGGGGGAGTAATTAATTACACGCACCATTAGCACTCATATGTCATATCATCTTGGTATAGCTTTCTCTTGTAGTCTTTATGTAAGCACCACTTCAAACTGTAATGTGGAGCCATCGCTCACTGCTTAACCTGATGGATGGCCTTAGTTCAATCCGTAGGACTTAAATCGTGGAAGAAAGACAGCAATTCCACGAAAAGGCCATGGCAGCACAAGTGTGCACACATACAGATGCACTCACAAATACATAAAAACTGTAATCTACAGTTAGATTGAGATCAACAGTATAGACGGATGTATCACCGAGCCCTATGGCTTTTGGATCTTACCTGTGTGTGTATTTCACGTCCTCTTTATGGTTTTCAACTCTGCTCTTTAAGTTTTTGCTTCCTGCTGCAGGGTGCAGGGGGACAAGAGTACATGTATAAGGAAGGTCAGAGGACAGTTGTGGGTGTCAGCTCTGTCTTTCCCTTGGAGGTTCCAGGGAGCAAACTCACGTCAGCAGGCTTGTTAGCAAGTGCCTTTATCCACTGAGCCATCCCCTTACTCCTGAGAAGTCCTTAGGCCGCTGAAAGATAGTCTTCAGTTCAGTACCAGATTGTTAGTTGAGTAAGCTAGATGCCCTCTGTCTCTGAGCAGTCACGCCCCGCTATTACTATCTCCTTCCCCCCATTTGACAATACAGTGTTTATTACATCATCACTCGCACTCTTATCCAAATTGCAAACAATATATTTTTTTCTGATGAAATGTCTACAGGTAAAGTACTGAGAACTTGAAACTTGTACTGCTCAAATGTCATAAGTGTTGCATTTCGGAATTTCTTTACTTTAGGTGTCTGGTGGGAAGTGTGCATGTACGTGGGTGCGTGTGTCCTTGCATGTGCAGGCTAAAACTTAACTTCCAGTGCCCTCTTGTATTGCTCCTCATGTGTCCTGTGCATGTGTGTGTGTGTGTGTGTGTGTGTGTGTGTGTGTGTGTGTGTGCATGTGTGTGTGTGTGTGTGTGGTGGTGGTCCGTGTGCAGGTGTGTGCTCCTGCAGCAAGCGCACAGAAAAGGGGTGGTTGCTGAGTGTCTTGCTCTCTCTCCACCTTACTCTTGAGATACGGTCTCTCCCTCCTCCACCCCTCATAGCACTGGGGTTACACGTGGGTACCACCACAGCAGGCTGTGGCTGTGGGTGCTGAAGATCCAACCCCAAGTCCTCATGCTGGAGCAAGAAGCATTTTACCTCATGCTGAGCATCTCCTCAGCCCCGAGAATTGCTTTTCTCTAGGAACCCAAACCTGGGGATATAGAGGAGCAAAAGTGCAACATAAAATATGTTTGGTTGTGGGGTGTGTGTGTGTGTACACATGCAGATGTGTGCACATGCTTGGGGGAGCCAGAGGTCAGCTTTGAATGTCATCACTCAGGAGCCATCCAACTAGTTTTTGTTCTTGTTTGGTTTGGTTTTGGTTTCTCTGTGCAGCCCTGGCACTCCTGCAACTCTGTAAACCAGGCTGAACTCAGAGATCCTCTGCCTCCAGTGCTGGGACTAAAGGCGTGGGCGCTACACCAGGCCTCATTTTGCTTTGTTTATTTGTTTCTGGGTTGTTGTTGTTTTTTTTTTTGGTTTGGTTTTTGTTTTTGTTTTTGTTTTTTAAGCAGTCATCTGCCTGGAAGTCAGGCTGGACTTGCTTGGCCAGTGATCTACCCCAGTCTTGGGATTACAAAGCATGTACCACCAGGCATGGCTTTTTTTATATGTCTGGGGATTAAACTTGTATTGCAAGGACATTGCTGACTGAGTTATTTTCCCAGCCCTAAAGCTCTTTTTGTCCTAACTGAAATCATGAAAACAATTAGACTAGTCTTCACTAATTTCCATACAGTCTTTCTCAACCCACACAATTGAGTGCTGGCTTAGTGTACACAAGACCCTGGATTTGATCCTCAGTACTGGCACCCACTCCACCCCACCACCCACAGAAAGACACATAGGTCTCTCTGAAATTATTTGGTTTGTCAGTATGATTTTATTCTCTCCTTATGTATTTGCTGTTGTTGTTTTGAGATGGGGCATTACTGTGAAGTGCTACGTAGCCTGGGACTTACTGTGAAGGACGGGCTGACCTTGAAGTTACAGAGTGCTGGAATTAAAGCCATGCATCACCACACCTGGCTGTCCTTATACGTATTTTAAATAATTGAAAATGTAGTGTGGAGCCAAGTGTAGTGGCTCACACTTTATCCCTGCACTTGGGAGGCTGAAGCAGGAGGATTGCTGAGAGTTCAGGACCAGCCTGGACCCCGAGACCCTGCCTATAAATACATAAGCAAATCAGGCAAGCTGGGGGTGTCTTTGAGTAGTGGAGCATTTGTTTGACAGGGACTAGGCTCTGAGCTGCTCTCCGCACTGCTAAGGTAAAGCAAAACACGATGGAGTTCAGTGTGGTTGGTTTGGTTTAGACGGTGTCTCAAGTAGTGTAGGCTGGCCTGGAGCTTACTGTATAGCAGAGGGTGACTTCAGCTCCTCCTACCTCTACCCCTTAGGTGCTGTGATTACAGTACGCACCACTACACCCAGTTTATACAATGCTGGAGATGGAATCCAGGGCTTTGTGCTTGCTAGTGCTTGTACAAGCTGAGCTGCTCCCCAGCCCTGGTTTTTTGGTTTTGGTTTTGGTTGGTTGGTTTTTTTGTTTTGGTTTTGGTTTTGTTTTGAGATAAGTTATTACTCAGTACCCCAGGCTAACATGAAACTCGTATTGTAGCCTAGGCTAGTGCTGATCTTACAGCAGTACTTCTGTAGCCTTGGCTGTCCTCTAACTCGCTCTTAGACCAGGCTGGCCTCGAACTCACAGAGATCCACCTGCCTCTGCCTCCTGAGTGCTGGGATTAAAGGTGTGTGCCACTGTGGCCCAGCTTAATGAAGAGTGTGTTAAGATCAAGAGAGTTAAGTAGTACAGTTAACAAGTGGAGTAGATAGAACTCTGTTCTAGCCTGTGACTAAGAGCTTTGCCTATGGGCTTGAACTGACTCGCTCTACTGCAACCTTGTCCCATAGCAGCTGCCTCCAGTATAATCTCCAGCAGTGGCACCAGTGCTGCTTGCAGTAAAGGGACTCTAAGGCTAAATAAGTTGGATTGCAGCTAAAAGTGAAGTCTCTTAGCAGGCAATAGTGGCACAAACCTGCCAAACTGGTACTTGGGAGGTGGAGGCCAGCCTGAGCTATATGAGACTCTGCCTCAAAATAATTTAGTAAAGGAGGAAATAAAATGAAGGGTCTTTATTACAGTTTTCCCTGAGAATTTGATATGTATTTTAAATTAATCAAAAGTTAATGACTGCATTATTTCTCAAATTTCTTTGGCCATAGACGTTTGGCTCATGTTATTGGACTAGTTAGCATTCACCAAACATCTTGGGAAGTGATGCTTTAGGTCTGTGCTTTTCATGTATAGCAAAAGAGCCCGGGAGTCCTGCAGGTGAGAGGGAAGCTCGCGAGCTGGTGGAGCACGCCTGTAATTCCAGCATTCGGGTGGCAGAGGGGGAAGGATCTCTGAGTTCCGGGCCAGTCTGCTTCACGTCATGAGTTCAAAACAGCTAAGGTTACATAGTAAGATCCTGTCTCAAAAAGGAGGGGGAAGGCAGGCCACTAGAGACCATGTCGGTCTTATTCACCTCTATCCACTGCGTAAGCATATGGAAGTACTTCATGTTTCTTGAGTGACTGAATTAAAGAATTAATTGGGCCGGGCGGTGGTGGCGCACGCCTTTAATCCCAGCACTTGGGAGGCAGAGGCAGGCGGATCTTTGTGAGTTCGAGGCCAGCCTGGTCTACAGAGCGAGATCCAGGAAAGGCGCAAAGCTGCACAGAGAAACCCTGTCTCGAAAAACCTAAAAAAAAAAAAAAAAAAAAAAAAAAAAAAAAGAATTAATTGGTTTCGTTACTAAAAAGTAAATGGTAACTAAAAGGGGATGTGATTCAAAGGAGTTTGTGGCTATATTTTTACGATGTATTTATTTTGTGCTGGAAGGAGGGCTCAGTGGTTAAGAGCACTTGCTACTTTTCTAGAGGACCTGGGTTCAGTTACCAGCACCAATGTGGCAGCTCACAACAGCCCATGGTTGGGATGTGGGAACCAGGCATACATGCAGGGCCCTTGCAAACATGCCGGCAAAATACTCATGAGCATAAAATGAAAATGCATCTTTTATTAGAAAAGAATGTATGTGTTTTGCATGTATGCATGATACTTGTGGAGTCCAGAAAGGGGCACATGATCCCATGGAACCGGAATTACAGACTGACTGTTGTAAACCAGCAGGTGATGCTAAGCATCAAGCCTGTGTCCTCTGCAGCAGCAGCAAGTGCTCTTAGCCATCTCTCCAGGATGGTTTGTGACTCTCTGGACTGTACTGGAGACTTTATCAGGACAGGGAGCATATTTGCTCATTGTAGTCACTGGTATTGGTACATAGTAACAAGTGAAATTGCTACAACTCTCTTGTTACTGTTGTTGCTTGAAGAATTTGTTGTAGCAGCTGGGAGGTGGTGGCCTTTAATCCCAGCACTTGGGAGGCCGAGTTCCAGGCCAGCCTGGTCTACAGAGCGAAATCCAGGACAGGCACCAAAACTACACAAAGAAACCCTGTCTTTTTTGGGGGGGGGATGTGTAGCACAGGTGGAAAGTAATAGATAACAAGAGATTTCATTTAGTTACTCTGTCAGTGCTAGGTAGTGGTGGTTACACCGAAGTACAGGAATCTCTACCTGTGGAAGAATTTGCTTTCCATAAATTCAGTTACCCGAGGTCAACAATGGAGGCTATTGAGATGACTCAGCAGTAAGAGCACTCACTGCCCTTCCAGAGGACCTGGTCCAGTTTCCAGCACCCCCATGTGACTCGCAACCATCTGTAACTCCAATTTCAGGGAATCCAGTGCCCTCTTCTGATCTCCATTGGTGTCAGATACAAATATGGTACACATACATACATATAGGCAAAGCATTCATAGACATAAAGATGAAATAAATCTTAATAACAAAAAATTCAAAATCAACCATGGTCCAAAATTATAGGAATGAACAGTTTGCAAATTAGAATACTG
Source organism: Peromyscus californicus insignis (assembly GCF_007827085.1). Taxonomy (NCBI): domain Eukaryota; kingdom Metazoa; phylum Chordata; class Mammalia; order Rodentia; family Cricetidae; genus Peromyscus; species Peromyscus californicus. The sequence goes on along the minus strand of NW_026294617.1, from coordinate 68,462,324 downwards.
TTCCAATTAACTTGATGAAGTCTTCTACACCACTCCATCTCACCAGGACTTGAACCATCTCTTTCTAGCACACTCACACTACCATGCTCCCAACTAGTAGTCATTCAGGGCCTCAGATGGACTGTGGCAGCACTACAGTATGTCAAGTAGCCCTTAATTCGGTAAAGATCCAAAGCTTAAGAATAATGATGCTGGAGCCTGGCATAGTGGTGCACGCTTTTAATCCCAGCACTGGGGAAGCAGAGGCAGGTGGAACTCCGTGAGTTCGAGGACAATCAGAGCTACATAGAGAGACCCTGTATCCAAAAAAAAAATTTTTTTTATTTAAAAGGAGAGAGTAATAATGCTGCGAATTCAGATGTGCCAAAGAGATGGTATAAAGTGCTTCACTTAAATAAAAAGATGATGGTACACTGAGATATTTTGTAGGAGACCTGTCTGAATGGCAGTGCTCAGAGGCAGGCAGACCATGAATTTTAATTAGACACCAGCCTAAACTATATAGTGATACCCCATCTGGAAAGAGAGGAGAGCGGGAGAGGGAAGGAGCTACATTTATGTAACTCATTTACTGTTATTCTATCTATTTAAATAAGGCATATAATAAAATGCCTTCATTTATTTATTGAATTTTGTTATGGGAATATGCATACTGAAAAATGAGTGTGTTTTTGGTTTGGTATCTTCCATGGTTTCAGACTAACACTGGGTATCAGGTCTTGTTTGTTTGTTTGTTGGGGTTGAGTGGGTGCAGTCTTGTTTTGTAGCTGGAGCTCTCCTAGAAATTACTACACAGTCCACGCTTGCTGTAGACTCTAAGAAGTCCCTCAGCTTCAGAATCCCAAGAGCTAGAATTACGTACAGGTACAAGCCACTCTACCCTGCTTCTGATGGGCTCTTGAGGAAATACTAGATTTTAAATTTCTTTTTGCCACCAAAAGAGTATAATTTTCTAATTAAATATTTCCAACACCCAAAAGGATAAATTTAGGACACGATATAAAAATTAAAAACCTCATGGTATAAAATAATGTTGTGTGATCTGAATGTGAATGCCCCCTGACACACACACTTATTTGGAACACCTGGTCCTCAGTTGGTGGTGCTGTTTGGGAAGGGTGTGGAGCAGGAAGTGGACTGTTGAAGGATGCACCCTGAGTGTAGGTGCAGAGTGACCAGTCTTCTGTCTCTGCCTTCTCTGTCCATTGCCCTGTCTCCCTGCCTCTACCCCCACATAATGAATCGTAAACCAAAATAAACCTGTCTCCTAAGATGCTTCTGTCAGAGCATTTTATTACACTAGCAGAAGAGTAAGACCCTGTGGGTGTGATGGCTCTCACAGAGACAGAGTTTGGAGGATCTGTACAAGTTCAAGATCAGCATAGTCTACATAGTGAGTCCCATGTCCGCCAGGGCTACGTAGTAAGACCCTGTCTCAAAACAAAAGGCTAATATATAAGAAAAGAGGTTCACGGCTCCATTATCCGTACTAGGAGTTGATGATTACCAGTTCCCAGGGTGTCTTTCCCCCATTGGTTCCCTTCCCTTCCTCCCTGAGTGTCACCATTATTCTAGATGTCATTCTTAGCGTTCATTCACCTTTCTGGTTCAGGTTTGCTGAGTGTGTGTCCTGCAAATTGTGAGTGGCATTTGAGGGATTGCTTGTGTGTGTTGTGTTTTCAGGCAGGGTGTTATTTATCCCGGGCTGGCCTTAAACTGTAGCTTGAAGATGACCTTGAAACTTTGATCTTCCTGCCCCCCCCCCCCCCCCCCCCCCCGCCTAGTACATGCTTTTGACGTTTAGTTTATTTAATGCTAGATGTGATGGTTTTCAGTCCATATTTTTGTTTGTTTATGACAAGGTTTCTCTATGTAGCCCTGGTTGGCCTGGAATTCACTTTGTAGACCAGACTGGCCTTGAACTCAGAGATCCACTGCCTCTGCTTCTCTAGTACTAGGATTAAAGGTGTGCGCCACTGTGCCTGGCCAGTGTTTACTTTTGAAGGTGATGCATATACTACAATTCCGGCCTCGCTGCTGCTTTGACTGTTCTCTCACTGGTTTTACTCTTGTATCAGTGGACATTTTAGTTTGTTTTTTTTTACTTTTACAGTTTTCAAATGATAACAGACCCCTCTGCTATAAACATTCTTATATATTTTTCAAGTATATATTTGTAAGTAGTTTTCTAGAATACGAAGGAATAGTAAAGCTGAGTGCCAGAATCTTCAACTTTATAAAGATAGATTTCCCAGTGCATTTGGATTTAACAACGGGTGGGGGGCTTTTTCATTTTTCTTAAGATGGTGTTTATGATTGGCATCTCATCAAGGTTTTAATGTGACTCTCGTGACTTGTACTGAGGTTAAATTTTAGCCATAATGTTTCCTGAGTGAATGCTTTTTCTTCTCTTTTGCCTACTTTGTTGATTCATAGATGATTTTTATATATCTAGAAAGTATCAGATTTTTATATTGCAAGTATTTTTTTCAACAGTGGCTTACCTTTTTCTTTTTAATAGAGCAGAGATGATGCTGACAGGAATGACAAGGCTTTTCTCCAGGGTCCAGAAGGTGAGTCCTGACAGACTGCTCACACGCTTCACTGTCAGGTGAAGTTCTCAGCAGAATCCCTGGCTTGGAGGTAGGTGTGCCTGTAATCCAGTGATGGAGAGCTAAGACAAGAGGACTGGGAGATCACGTCCAGCCTGACCTGCCAAGTGAGACTCTGCCTAAACAGCACACAAAAACAGTCTGCTTGAGACACCATGTGATAGGATAACGAGCATTTTTAAAAACTGGTAAATTTGAACTATTTAGAAGAAAATCAAGTTGGCTTTTAGACATGGCACTTTTGATCATAGAATTAAATCATATATTAAAAGGCTGTCTCAGGAGGCTGGATAGATAGCTTAGTTAGTAAGGTGGTAATGCCTGGCAAGCGTGAGGACCAGAGTGCAGCACTCAAGGAAAAGCTGGAATGTGTGTGACCCCAGAACTGGACGGGTGGACAGAGGTAGATCTCTGAAGTGCATTGGCTGGCCGGCTTCGCCAAATTGGTAAACCCCAGATTCATTGAAAGACCCTGCCTCCAAAAGAAATAAATAGATAAGTAAAACCCTAAGGTAGAGAGCAATCAAGGAAAATGCTTGCAGTCAACCTCTCGCCACCACACATGCACACACGTGAACCAGTACATACATGGCAGACACAAGCTAAGACCTACATTTGGGCTGGGGATGAAGCTCAGTAAAGTGCTTGCCCCACATTCAGAAAGTCCTGGGTTCGGTTTCCAGCACTACGTAAACTGAGTATGGCAGTGCATGTGGAATCAAGAGCCCAGACTTTGGAGGAAGACGCAGGAGGAGTTTCTGGAACTCAGAAACTCAAGGTCATTTTCAGTCATATAACACATTTGAGTCTAGCCTGGAGTACATGAGACCCTGCCCACCCTCCCATGCTCCCCTCCAAAAAAGATAAGGGACAGAAAGATAATCATGAGTTAGGAACTCATGCTGAACAAACATAGGACCAGAGTCCGAATCTCCAGCATCCGTGGAACAAGTTGAGCTTTCCACAAACACTTGGAACTCCAGGTCTGAGGGGAATCTAGCTCTTTTTTCTCTGGCCTCCACACACCACACCACCCCACCACATGCGTATACACTAGGGCAGACACATACAAACACGAAGAAAAGACCATCCTAAAGACCATGGTGGCGCAGTTGGGGCCTAGAGGAGCACTTGGGGAACTAAGACAGACGGACTGAGGCTAGCCTGAGCTACATGGAGAACCCTGCCTCGAACCGGAGGAAAGATGTTATCTTACTGGTTTCTTTTATTCTTTTTAACTATTTACCAAATATTTGTTGTGGGTTTTGTTTGTTTGTTTTTATTTTTTATTTATTTTTATTTATTTATTTATTTATTTTTAGCAGGATCTCACTATGTAGCCTCAGCTGTCCTGGAACTCACAGGAATCCACCTGCCTTTGCTTCCCAAGTGCTGGGACTAAAGACATGCACACACACACATCCAGCATGCTTTATTTCTTTTGATCTTCATGGCAGTACAATATCCTTGTTTTAAAGTTGCAGAAACTGGATTAGAATGGATAAGTAACTATTAGGAAAGCGGGCCATGAAGCTGGAAAGGCTTGTATTGTATAGATGCAGCTGGTGGACGTCAAAGCCTATGTCCTAACTGTAACAGGCTTTCTTGTCGGACTATTTTTGGACCGCCAGCCTGCAGTGATGACCTGGAGACTTACTATTCATTGTGAAAGCTTGGTCTTGGCTTAGGTTTTTTTCACAGTTAGCTCTTATAACTTAACCCATATTTTTTGAATCTACGGTCTGCCAGGTGGCTTGGTTACCTCTTAGTAGAGTACATCCGACATGCTCCAACGGGCACTGAGTCTGTGTCCAAATCATGCACCAAGATTCCTTCTCCCAGTCTCTCTCTCTCTCTCTCTCTCTCTCTCTCTCTCTCTCTCTCTCTCTCTCTCTCTCTCTCTCTCTCTCTCTCTCTCTCTCTCTCTCTCTCTCTCTCTCTGCCTGGAAATCCTACCTGTTCTCTCCTGCCTAGCTATTGGCCATCTAGTGTAGCATGAATTAGATACAGTTTAGCTCTATTAACCAATCAGAAGGTGCCTTAGGCAGAGACATACTCTCCAGTGTAAACAAATATTCCATGACAGCCATGGTCCAGAAGCACACAGTTCAGCAGTCATGGATAAATGACTACCCTGACCGTCTCAGCCTTGGTTAGTTGAGAACCAGAAATCCTCATAGAATTAAGTCTGAAGGACGAGAAGTGAAGAAAGGTCACTTGTCACAAAGCGTGTGCTTACAGCAAGAGTCCTTAGAAAAAGAACACTCACCTTGACGGTTTGGGAGGTGTCTGTCGTTATCTGGTTCTTTTTCTTTTACCACATCCTACCCTGGGATTTATAAAAAGCCTCTGTCCATTTTAGAGAATCAAAACAAAACAAAAAAATTACAAAAGAAAGAAAAGTAAATTTGGGGCAAGAAAGTGGGCTTGGTAGTTCAGAGTGCTTGCTGCTCTTGAAGAGGACCTGAGTTTGGGTTCTAGCACCTATGTGAGGACTCCTAACTACCATAGCTTCAGTTCCGGAGGCTCCAGTGCCCTCTTCTGGCCTCTTTGAGCATCAGGCATGCTCACATTCATTTAACACACATGCATACAAAATACTGATACACGTGAAAGAAAAACTGTGGGCCAAGTGTGGTGGCACATCCATGTCATCTCAGGCAGGGGGCAGAGACAGCAAATCTCTAAATTCAGGTCAGTGTATTTACATAGTGAGTTCAGGGCAGCTAGAGTTCCATAGTGAGACCCTGTCTCAAAGAAAGGGCGTGTAGTTGGAGAGTTGGCTAAATGGTAAGAGCACTGGCTGAAGATGCTGTGTGAGCCCCAGCACTGACTTAGTGGCTCACAACCGTCTGTAACTCCAGTTCCAGGGGAGCCCTCTTCACTCTGGCCTCTGAGGGTACTGTTGGACATACGTGGTGCGCAGACATGCATGCGGGCAAAACACCGATGTGCATCATAATTAAAGATAGATAGATAAATAGATAGATAGATAGATAGATAGATAGATAGATAGATAGATAGATATCCCCGGAGCTGAGGACCAAACCCAGGGCCTTATGCTTGCTCGGCAAGCGCTCTACCACTGAGCTAAATCCCCAACCCTAAATACATATTTTTTAGTGTAAATGTTTTGAGTTTGGCTCAGAATGACCTAGTCTGGCCCACTGGTGGTTTGGGAACTGCATGATGTTCATTCTGGAACTCAGCAGAGGGAATTGTACATAGGTTTGTTTTCCTAGAAGTGAGACTTTTATAACACTTTAAGACATAGGAATCCATTTTGTTAACTTTTTATTTACTGAAGAAAAAAAAATCTAGCTAAAAATTGATCAGAGTACTGCAGAAATAGCACCCCCTTGTGGCGCTGGAATATTTTTAGTTAATTTTATTTGTGTGTCTCCCTGTTTGTTGGCATGTATATCTATCTGTGCACCATGTGCATTCCTGGTGCCTGTGGAGGCCAGAAGAGGGTGTAGATCACCTGGGACTGGAGTTACAGATTGTTGTGAGCTACCATGTGGGTGCTGGGAATAAACCAGGATCCTCCGGAAGAGCAGCCAGTGCTCTTCACTTATGGGCCATCTCTCCAGCCTGCTCCTCTGTCTCCTCTTTATCCTTCTTTTGGTTTTTCGTTGTTTGTTTTTTGAGAAAGGCTCTTACTATTCTGTTCCCGAGGCTGCCACAGCAAGAGATGAGGGAACTTAAGACACTCTCAGCTGGACTTGATTTTAAATGACTGTAATTATTTTCACTCCTGGCTCTGTAGCCAAAAGTAATTGCACGACCCCAGCCTATCTGTAGGAGAGACCAAGAAATGTAAAGCAATATTTGCCCTGTTTGGTAGACAGGACGCTCTCTGCTGTAAAACTGACTTAGCTCAGGCTCTCAAATCACAGCAGCCTGTTTCTTTACACTGCCACTTTGTGTTGAAATCTGCCAGTAATGTTTCAGAGCTGGTGTGCGCTTGGGAGGGGAGACAGGAGGATTATTGGAGTTTGCTGGCCAGCCACAATATCCAAATGAGTGAGCTACAGGCTTGGTGAGAGACCGGTTCAGAAAAATAAATAAATAAAGTGGGAAGTGACTAAGGAAGGACACATTTTGTGAGCAAGAAAGAACCATTTAGAGGGACAATTTACAACCATCCACACTGAAGCACATTGCACTAACCCCTCATGGTGGAGGCTTGCAGTTCCTATGCCTTGTAAAGTTACAGTGTCAGGAATCATGCATCACAGTGGCCAAGTGGATTAAACAAATTTCCTGAGCTAAGCACATGAATACACCTACCTGTGTTCCAAGATACTCAGAATGCTAAGAACTAAAATTTCAGTGTCATGTTTAGGGACACAGCTTGAGTCCTCGGTTACAACAGCATTTAAAAACCTGATGACTCTAGAACACTGACAGGTTTCCTTTTGCAGTTGGACCCAAGGTGTTTTTTTCCACATGAGTGCCCAAGGAGCTCAGAGCAATCCTGTTCCAGCTGAGCATCCCAGAGCTATTTCCCGCACCGGTGACAGTGACCCGGTAAGTTGTCGAGTGGGTAGTTTCAGAGATTATAACTTGTGTTGCCATATATCCCTTTACATATCAGGAAACTGGTTTCCATATGCTCAGGTAGATGAGGCACGTGGCTAGCACTCAAACATGGTCTTCCCTTTGCTTCATGGTGCTGTGGAAATACAAAGTACAGTTAGTCCACATTCCTTCTCATGTCATCTTAATAATGAATTCATCGAGTGCCAAGAATTCTTGCTGAATTAAAAATTGGCTAAATTAGGCTGGGCGTGGTGGTGCACACCTTTAATCCCAGAGGAGGCTGACGGATCTCTGTCAGCTTAAGGCCAGCCTGGCCTACATAGTGAGTTTCAGGACAGCCAGGGCTATGTAGAAAGATCCTGCCTCAAAACAAACAAACAAAAAAATTAGCTAAATTCATTTCCTTCTGAAATAATTTTGGTACAAATTATCTTTTGGTGGGGGGCAACTCTCCTTAAATGCCCAGTTGGTGTGTATTTTAGACTTTGGTTTAAGAGGGTTCTTCATGGCTCTTCAGCCCTGTTGTGATCACGCAGGTATGTGGTTATATTGCAGGAGAATCTTACTTAAACACAGGGTCCCCAGACTTGGGGAGAGAAAAGCCCAGCGGGATAGTCCGTGACTAGCGCGCTGAAGACCCCGGATTTCTTGTGCATGGTGGTGCGTGTCTTTAATCCCAGCACACATTTTCCCTCTTCTGGTGTCTGTCAGCAGTAACGTTCCGGTGTAAACCCAGGCAGACTGGGCGCTGACTCTTCTCCTCAGTGCCCAGTGCTGGTGCCATCTCTTAGAAATGAAGTCAATTGTGTGGGCTGTGCTTTCTGTAATGTGAAAGAAGCCATCAGCTTTTTTTTATGTGCTTGTCCCAATCTGATTCTTCTCCTCCTAATATGACTGTTGAAATTTAAAAAGATAACCCTCTACCAAAACATAATTTCTTTGGGGTATGTTTAAAAATTTGTAGTTAGCATTCGCCTCTTCTCACAAATGCAAAATGAAATAGAATAAATTAAGGAAGTCACTCTAAAGCATCTTTCAGTGCTATTTTTCAAGTCCTCTAAGGTTTCTATGGAAACAGCATCACGCAGATGATCTTACCACATGACTGGAGCATCTCTTCACAGCATAAAAGAATCCAGGTGGCAGAAATTATGTCTGTCCCCATCAACAGTGTATACCTGAACAACTAACTTTTATTAGGCCGGCCACCAAGTTTATACAATATTCTACACAGGATTTGGGGATGCCAACACTTTATTATATGTATTTGTTAGGGGGGTGGATTTATGCCTGTGTCATACGGAGATCAATGAACAACTTTTGGGAATTGATCTCCTTCCACCATGTGGGTCCTCTGTTTTGAACTCAAGTTGTCAAGCTTGGTGACAAGTACGTTTAGCACTGAACCGAACCATCTTGCCATCTCAGCAGCAATGAAATGAAGAGACAGGCCTGGCGGCACACGTGTAATCTCAGCAGTCAGGAAGCTATGGCAGGAAGATTGACAAAAGTCCCACGCCAGCCTGGGCTACACAGCATCTCAGAGGTATCTGTATCTCAGATACAGAAACACTTCCTGCCCTGAGATGTTGCTGTCTGCCCCGCTGTGCCTGGTAGGGGTACCTGCTCTGTGTGCTGGTTAGCTGAGTTTTAGGCTTGGTTTGATTTCAGTTTTTTGTTTTGTTTTTTGTGTTTTGGTTGTGGATTTTTTGGTTTGTTTGTTTTTGTTGGATTTGTGTGTGTGTGTGTGTGTGTATGTATTTTTTGGTGGTTTTGTTTGTTTGTTTAGTTTTTTGAGGTAGGGTCTCTATAGCCTAGGCTGGCCTGAAATATTCATGATAATTCTGTTTCAGCCTTTGAGCTCTGGGATAATAGGAGTGTGTCATACCTAGCCTAGCTTCTTTTCAAAGCCCAGATCACTTTGTGACCTCTTGTCCCTGTTTGTGTTCATGTTTCCAGGCTAAGCATGGGGAGCAGCATGAGGGCCAGTACTACAGCATCCCCCTCCAGGATCTGAAGACGGTATTTCCTCATGGCCTGCCTCCTCGATACATGATGCAGGTAGATGCTCAGACAGAGAACAGAGCAGGGAAGCCCAGTGTGCAGTTGTGGGGAAGGGTTATCGTGACACAGCAACATAGCGTCATGGCAGGACGTGGCAGGCATCACTGCTCACCTCTTGGTGGTGAGGCAGCGGAGAGAGAAGGACCAAGAGAAGGTGGCTGGGGGCAAGGTGTACCCTTTGATGACATGCCCTCAGTGCACCTCCTCCCCTAATTAGGCCCCATCTTCTGGTAATGCCATCAGATTATGAATCGATCATTGGTCCAAAAAGTCAGAGCCCTTGAGAGCTAGCGCTTCCCAAGTCCTACCTCTGAATGTTGAGTGAGCGCTGTCTTCAGATACAGGAGGTTTGGAGAGACGGTTGTCACCCACATCATAACATTCGTGCAGATCTTCTCCATTATCCTATCTACATGGAGGCCTGCTCCTGCTGTTCTTTAGTTTTTGTCTGCCACGCTGCCTGATGAGACATTGCTGCTCCATTCATCTTTGTTTCATTTCACTGTCCAGTGTGGGCTTGTCAGGACCCACGCCATCAGTTCATTAATTTGTCTGGTCTGCACAAAGCCCTGGATTTCATTCCCATCATCACAATATTAAATACATATAAAGAAGAAGCATCAGGCTAGAGAGATGGCTCAGCCGTTAAGAGCAGAGGTCCTGAGTTCAATTCCCAGCAACCACATGGTGGTTCACAACCATCTGCAATGAGATCTGGTGCCCTCTTCTGTCTTTCATACAAATATTCATACAAATACATATACATAAAATACATAAATAAATAAATCTTTAAAAAATCAAAAGCTAGCTATTTATGTTACTTGATATGAAACAGTGTACCTCAGATTTTAGCTAAAGTACATGGATCAATTTTCAAATTCTGTGCCAACCCAGCCTCATAAGTGAGTGCAGATGAGTTTGGAGCTCTGGTTTGCTGTGTCATGCTTAGAATGGCTGGAAGTTCCATGCCCCTCTTCTTCCCCTCCTGCTCGCTTAGGTGAAGACCTTCGGTGAGGCTTGTCTGATGGTAAGGAAACCAGCTCTAGAGCTTCTGGGCTACCTGAAGAACACCGAGTTTGCCCATCCAGCTGTGCGGTATCTTCTCTGTATCCTTCCCGACAAGCCTGGGACCTCTTGAGTTCTCCCCTTGTGTGAGAAAAGGAGGTGCTGGTTGTTTGGGTTTGGTTTTTTGAGAAGGTCTTGCTATGTAGCAGTGGCTGGCCTCACACTCATGCAGATCAGCTGCCTCTGCCTCTGCCCCTGCCTCTGCTGAGTGCTGGAATTAAAGCCTTGCACCACCATGCCTGGCAGAGAAATGCTGTTGATGGGAAACATGTTGCTTATGATGTTTTCTTTAACACACACCTTAGATGGGGAGAAGGGAACAGGGAAAACTCTCAGTCTTTGCCATGCTGTTCATTTCTGTGCAAAACATGACTGGCTGGTTCTGCATATCCCGGATGGTAAGAACTTCCTGTCTGTCTTGTCTATGTCCGATAGTTGTCCTGCTGCTCAGGCAGCCTGTGACTGCTTGAGAGACCACGGCCATGGTGCAGTGCTAATGCTAACTCTGAATTCTTCAGCTGAGACAAACCCCCTCCTGCCTTGGTTTCAAAAGGTGACTACAGACACACAACCACTGTTTGTTTGTCTGACAGTTACTATTTTGAGTATCCACAGAGCCTGCACATTCCTTGACACTTTAGAGTTCCAGTTCTGCAGGATAGATTTGAATCCTCATACTTTGCATTTATCTTCTTTTTTCAAAGTTATGTATATCCACATTTTCCAATTTGCCTTTAAAAATTGGCAGTAAGCTGGGGTGGCCCACGCCTTTCATCCCAGCACTCGGGAGGCAGAGGCAGGCAGATCTCTGTGAGTTCAAGGCCAGCCTGGTCTACAGAGTGAGATCCAGGACTGCCTGCCAGGGCTACACAAAGAAATCCTGTCTCGGAAAAAAAACTTTTTTTTTTAATTAAAAATAAATAAACACATAAAAATCGGCAGTGAGAAGAAAGGGCAGTCCACTCCATGTCTTGTGTGCTGATTATAATGTAATGTTTGGTCTGAAATCAGTAACATACAGGATCAGTCCCCAGTGCCACTGCACACAAGAAAATATGTTCTTTTTTTTTTTTTTTTTAATATTTCCCATAATTTAAAGAGTCACTCACGGGGCTGGAGAGATGACTCAGTGGTTAAGAGCACTGGCTGCTCTTGCAGGGAACCTGGGTTCAGTTCCCAGCACCACACAGCAGCTCTAACTCTAGTGCCGGGAACCCCGGGCCCTCCTCTGACCTCTGCTGTCAAAGCGGTCGTGATACAAAATGAAAGAAGCGGCGTCACGTCACTACAGTCAGTTCCTAATCTGTTTTCTTGTGCGTTTTGTAGCTCATCTCTGGGTGAAAAACTGCCGGGAGCTCCTGCAGTCCGCCTACAACAAAGAGCGCTTTGATCAGCCCCTGGAGGCTTCTACCTGGCTGAAGAACTTCAAAACCACAAATAAGCACTTCCTGAGCCAGGTGACCGCAGCCAGGAATTCAGTGCAGGCTGACCTTTGCCCCTTTCCATCCTCTTTGCTGCTTCAGTAGCCGGGCACTGTAGAGAAGGGCCAATGTAATAGGAATAAGTAAGCATTTTGTGTCCCTTTAATATGTTTTGCTCACAGTGGGCTCACAACTTAAAGTTCATTTTTTGTTATCAAAGAGGTGGCAGCTATAAGCTGTTCATTTAGTGGCTAGTAAAGTAAAAGTCTGAATTGACTTACTGTTTCTGAGAGATCCTTGAATCCTCCACAAGCGTTGGCCAGCAGTAAGGTTTTCCTCCAGATAAACCGGAAACATGAGGGGAAGCTCTTTTCCAGTTTTAGTTTGATGTTTCATTTGCTGTGTGGTTTGGGCTGGCTCTGAGCCTCCTGTGTATCCCAAGCTGCCTCAGCCTGGAGTGCACAAAACCCCGCACTCCAGCATCTTCCATCGAGTTCTAGACTGAGGCGTTCCCACTGCAGTATAAACAGTCCGTTATGTCCTGACACCGTGAGCCAGCTGGGAGCTGAAGCAACTCTTGCCACTGTACCTCCTGACCCGAGTCAGAAAGCAGGACCCACATGATGGGAGGAGAAAACTTACTCCTGCATGGTGGCCCGTGTGCACCCTCACTGGGGCACATACACAAATAAATAAGGGTATTTTTGAAAATGGGAGTGCCAGCTGGGCCGTGGAAGCTCAGGCCCAGCACTTAGGAGGCAAAGGCAGGTGGATCTCTGAGTTTGAGGCCAGCCTGGTCTACAGAGCTTACTTCCAGGACAGCCAGGGAGACACAGAGAAAGCCTGTCTGGGGGAGGAAAGAAAAGGAAAGAAAAACGTGAATGCCAAGACTTGATGTAGCGCAGAGGAGAGTACCTACCTAGTATGCTTGAAGCTTGGGATTTGATAATGGGTACTCTGGGGTGAGTGGGACAATGCCAGTGGCCTGTTGGGACATTTTTCGTGGTACTTCACAGCTTTAATCCCAGCACTTAGAAATCTGAGACAGGGTAATTGTCTTAAGTTGGAGGCCAGCCTGCACTAAAGTCAGACTCAGAGTCAGGTCCCCGCCCCCTCCAGGAGAGAGGTGAGAAGTCTTTGATTCCTACATTGCACCTCCTTGTGGTTCAGCTGAGTCTTTCAGGCTGCCGTCCTGACTTGGAAAGGCTTTAGCCTAAACAAGCAGCCTGTTGGGTTTTCTTTCTTTGTTTGCTTACTTTTAGATAAAAGTTGAAGAGAGGTACGTTTGGAATAGGAGAGAGAGCACGGAGAAGGGCAGCCCTCTGGGAGACATTGTGGAGCAGGGCATTACTCGAGTGAGGAACGCCACAGACGCTGTGGGGGTCGTGCTGAAGGAGCTGAGGAGGCAGAGTTCCCGAGGACTCTTCCGCCTTCTGGTAGCAGTGGATGGGGTCAATGCTCTCTGGGGAAGGACCACACTGAGAAGAGAAGACAAGACCCTGGTAGGAATATTTGGTTTCTCTGAATCTCTCACGTCCAAGGCCTGGTGCTTCCTGGGTGGGCCACATAGGACATTTTTCACCCTGGAATTTGAAGTATAGAGCTGGAACAGTAGCCGAGTGGTTCGGAGCACTGACTGCTCTTGCCGAGGACACAGGTTTGGTCCCCAGTGCCCAGATGGCAGCCCACAGCCATCTCTAACTCCAGTTCCCGGGGATCCACCACGCTCACCACGCTCTCATGCAGTGGACGTACATGCATCCAGGGAAAACACTCATGACACATAAACATAAATAAATCTTTACAAACAACACAAAGGTAGGAAACAGTAACAAGCCGCCAGTGTGGTGTGGGGAGCACATGAGTGCCTAGTACGTGGAAGGCCACAGGCTCCATGTCCAGCACTCTACAAAAAGGCGGGGAGGGAGGTACGATGAATTCGTTACAAAAAGAAAGAAAGTGATATGTCTTAGTTGGCTTTTTTTTCTTTTCTTTCTTTTTTTTTTTGGTTTTGTTTGTTTGTTTGTTTTCTGAGAGAAGGTTTCTCTATATAACAGTCCGGGCTGTCCTGGATCTCCCTCTGTAGCCCAGGCTGGCCTCAAACTCACAGAGATCCTCCTGCCTCTGCCTCCCGAGTGCTGGGATTAAAGGCGTGCGCCACCACCACCTGGCTTAGTTAGCTTTCCATTGCTGTGATAAAACACCATGACCCAAAACGATGTGTGGAGGAAAGGGACAGATCCATATGAGAGTGGCCCACTGAAGGAAGCAGGGCGGAACCTGGAGACAGGAACGGATGCAGAGACCACGGAGGAGTGATATGGCTTGCTCCCCTGGCTTGTTCAGTTTGTTTTCTTATACACCCCAGGACCACCTGTCCACGGGTGGCACCACCCACGGTGGGCTGCTCCCCACTCTCCCCATCAATCAGTAATCAAGAAAATGCCCCACAGGCTTGTCCGTGGGCCAGTCTGATGGCAGCATTTCCCAGTTGGAGTTGACTCTTCCCAGATACCCCTGGCTTGTGTAAAGTTGACAAAAACTACCCGGCACCTGTCACGTGCTCCATCACGCATCGCAAACCAGGGGACATGTTGGAAAGAGCAGGACAGCGGAGCTCCGGGAGCTCTGCTCTCTTCCTTGGTTCTAACTTATTTTCAAAGAGAGGCTGTGGTCTATGTAGAGATCAGAAATACCAAGGCAGGAAGGTATCCTCTCCTCCTTCCTGCCTCTTCCTCTCCTTTCTCCTCGGCTCTCTTATTCCAGAGGCAGTATGTTCAGGTACTATGATTACAGTACCAGATTAAAAACTTTTCCTTTTATCTAATTGTCAGTTCAGTTTTCTCAGGGAAACAGCCCGAAAAGTAAACTCCTAATTTCTTGGCTCTCTTGCTGACAACATGCAGATTGCCCCAGGGGAACTATCCCTCGTCCACAGCCTGAGGAAAATGATGAAGAATGATTGGGTAAGTGCCCAGATGCTCCATACTTGCAGAGGAAAGTGTGTTTCCGTCTTTACTGTTCTTCTCTCTTACTTCCTATTTGTAGTTGTACAGTGAGGTGCTGCAGAAAGTTCCTTTACTGGCTAAGCCTTCTCATTAGTGTCTGTCTGTCTCTCCTTTTCTTGTTCTGTAATTTTTATTTGAGGCAGAGTCTCACTGTGTAGTCCTGGCTGGCCTGGAACTCACAGAGCTCCGCCTCCTGGGTCCTGGGAATTAAGACATGAACCTCAAGCCCAGCAAGACCGCTGGATAGGAGCTCATTGTATAGTTCAGGCTGCCTTAGAACTCATCTGCCCACACTCAATTCTTGGGCTTCATTCAGTTGCGTAAATGCTAAGATTGTAGGCGTTGCAGAAGAAATTGAAAACAAAAGTAGATTGTGATAAACTTAAGGTCTTGTGGTAATTTATTGTCAGAGCCAAATCAAGAAGCAGTGACTTTTGTTGCCAGTTAATTGTGCTAAACCACATTGTCATGGCGCTGTTGTGAAAAACCTACAGATGACTGTGGTGTGTCTGTCATTCCCATCTTTTTAAAATTCAACTCTTTCTTTTTTTCAGCATGGAGGTGCAATTGTGTTGAGTTTAAGCCAAACCGGGTCCCTCTTTAAGTCCAGAACAGCGTACCTGCCGCACGATCTTCTGGGAAAGGTCATGTCCTAGAAAACCACTCTGTCTAGAGCAACAGTTCTCAACCTGGGGGTCCCAACCCTTTTGAGGTCAAATATCAGATATCCTGCATATCAGATATTTACATCACGACCCATAAAGGTAGCAGAATTACAGTTATGAAGTAGCAATGAAATAATTGTATGGTTGGGGGTCACCACAACATGAGGAATTATGTTAAAGGGTCACAGCATTGGGAAGGTTGAGAACCGCTGCTCTACAGGCTGTCTCTTTCTTAGTAATATTTATTGGGGGGGGGGGGGTCACACACCATGGCACATGTGTGGAGGCCAGAGGCAACCTGCAGGAATTGGTTCTCTTCTACAGTGTGGGTTCTGGGACGCTGACACTGGACGTGAGGCTTACTGGCAGGTGCCTTTATTTTAAGATTTATTTTTTTTTTTAAAAAAGGTCTATTTGATTTGATTTTATGTCTGTATGTCTGAATTCGTGAATGTGCCTGTTGGATCCCTAGGATATGGAATTATGGGTGCTTGTGAGCCCACATGTGGGTGCTAGAATTCAAGCACAGGGACTCTCCAGTAACAAGTGCTCTTAACTGATGAGCCATCTGTCCAGCACCCCCATGTCTTCTTGTGGTTGTTGTTGTTTAGTTTTTGTTTGTTTGTTTGTTTGTTTTTGGTTTTTTTTTTTGAGACGGGGTTTTTCTGTGTAACAGCCCTGGTTGTCCTGGAACTCGCAGTGTAGACCCGGCTGGCCTCGAATTCACAGTGATCCATCTGCATCTGCCTCCCGAGTGCCGGGATTAAAGATATGCGCTCCCATGTCTTTTTTTTTTTTTTTCTTTTTTTAATGTGTATTGTTGTTTTTCTGCATTTATGTCTGTGTGAAGGGGTCAGATCCCCTGGAACTGGAGTTACAGACAGTTGTGAGCTTTCATGTGGTTGCTGGGAATTGAACCCAGGTCATCTGGAAGAACAGCCAGTGCTCTTAACCACTGAGCCATCTCTGTAGCTCCTCCCATGTCTCTCTTTAAATCATTTAATTTTGTCATAATTTCACAGAAAAGTCCACATTCTTATATACCTTTCACCTCACTTCCAGAAATGCCAACTTTCATATTGTTTTATCCTCCTCACTTGCATTAATAGTAACCTGAATTAGAAACATTTGTCTCTCTCTAATATAATTGCTTCTTTGTTACACTGTGGGTTTTTTAGGGGAAGTTTTATTATTACCTTTTTTGTTGTTGTTTTGGTTTTTTTGTTTGTTTGTTTTTTTTTTGTGATGGGGGAACTAAGCACAAGTCCTGTGCATGCTAGGCCAGCCATGGTATGGATTTAAATTCTGAGAACAGGTCCCTCTGTCCTGGAACTCCCTATGTAGAGCAGGCTGGCCTCAGACTTACAGAGGGCTGTCCTCAAACTTACAGAGAGCCTCCCACCTCTTCTTTTTAAATACGTTGTGGCAATATAAGTAGTCACTAGTCACCATGGATACCATTCTCTATAAGGTAAGAAGCCAAGAGTGGGGGTAGACTGAGGCAGAGGGCAGGTCTCAGAGTAGGACAGAAGAAAAGGCCCTGTCCTCACAGGACAGTCACTAACTCTGTGTGTCTTTATCCTTTTCTTCTCCAGGAAGGATTTGATGCCTTAGATCCTTTTATTCCCATCCTTATTTCCAACTATAATCCAAAGGAATTTGAAAGTTCTTTTCAGTATTATTTAGAGAATCATTGGCTTCAGCATGAGAAAGGTCAGTCATGGGATCACCCTGCCCTGCCCAGCTGTTCACGGCAGGCTGTGCTGAGTCAGTGCACAGGGCACTGGACCACTTCGTAGCTTTGGGCTCACATCTTCAGAAGGATCAGCCATGGCCACGTGGCTCCATGATCTTGTGCGTGCAAGAGCAGAGTGTTCATGTCATTGCAGACAGAGAAACAAGGGGAGGCCTGGAGAATGTACAGCCCCCAAGGATACTCCTGCAGGAACCTGCTCCCTTCTGCTGGGCCCCTAATCCCACAAGTTCTCAGAGCTTCCCAAAATAGAACCACCAGCTGTGGACCCAAGCCCTCTGTACATGACCTACTCAAGCATAACACAGACCCTTGCTCTCTTCCTCAGCAGCAACCTGTGTTTTGTGTTTCATTTTTTCCCTTGGATTTTTTTCTATATATTAAGAGAATACAAAAATGTGATTTGAAGGTGGCTACATTTTAATTTCATAGTATATATTTCTGCTGAAATTCTCACCTTGTTGAGAAGAAAGCGTTGGTGCTAAAGAAGGTAGCAGTTTCCCGTCCAGCTGCTGGGGAGCTTCCACATGGCGGAGCTGCTGCGTTCCCACTGATCCCCCGCGCACTTACTCATGTGCTCCCATCCAAGACACCTGTACTGAAGAAATCATACTGTGTGACTGCCACCAGACCGGGTCTTTGCGGTCTCTGCCCTCATGTTCACAAATTGATAACTTTGTTTCCTGTTTCTCTTGTTTTTTGAGACAATGTCTCACTATGTACCTACGCTTACCTCACCCTCAGGGTCTAGTCTCTGAACCTCCTGAGGTGAAGCCTCAAGGGCGTATGTATACCACACCTAGGTTCAGAAGCTCTCTATGTAACAAACAGTCCTGGCTGTCCTGGAACTCGCTCTATAGTCCAAACTGGCCTTGAACTCAGAGAGATCCACCTGCCTTTCCCTCCCGCGTGCATCAAACTGCCCCAGGTTCCCGGCTTCAGGAGCTCTTAACTCTTAATGGCAGATTTGACAGCTTGCATTAGAAGCAGCCTAGTTTTTTGTGCGTCTGCTTTACCTCATGGAGACAAAGGAAAGTGCTGTATCCCTGAGTAATGGAGAGCCAGTAATGACTGCTGTGGTGCCAGTGCACGCTGGGTGACATGAGACCTTGCCTGACATGTCCTAGAGATTTGATCTCTAGCCTCGCCAATAGCAAAGTTGAAGCTAATAGTAATTAGAATGTGAGGCTAGAGTGGGGAAAATAGGAGCAGTGTGCTGAGCGGGAGGTGGAGGAGAAGGATCTCAGGGTTGGTAGACAGGTCATGATCTGAACAGGAAGCCTCTGACTACAGTTCAGAGCAGGGAGAAGCTGCATTTGGGTGTCTTTGCTCTCTTTCAGCTCCAACGGAGGAAGGGAAGAAGGAACTGAAGTTCCTGAGTAATTGCAACCCCGGGCAGCTGGAGCGGCTCTGCGCCTCCTTGTAAGCACCAACAGAGACAGCATTCCTGGAAGATGCCTCCCTTCCTGCTACCTCACGTGAGGAAGCCCCTGTGCACACGTGGGACAGCCTGGCCTGCAGTGATGGGACATATGGCGATAGGATGTCCGTTGTCCCTACAACTAATACCAGTTTTTTGTGGTTTTCACATTAAAGATAGATCTGTTTCTAAGTGTTGTGTTAGATTTGTAATAAGGAAAGTGTTCACACTGGCCAAATTGAATTTCTCTAGAATTCTGTTTGTTGGCATCTGAAGAAACTCAATTCTATAGAAATTACTAGTTGTTTTGTCTTCTGAACATAAATCATTCAGGAGACCAAGATTCCCAGCCTAATTCCTGTTCTAGTAACTTCTGACTCCCTGTTTGCGCCTTTCTTCTTGATTCTGCAGAATGGAACTGAAGCCCCAGCTGAGTTCTGGCAGGGTGGTGTAGCTAGCCCCGTCCCACCTCTTCCTGAGAGCATTGAGCACTTGCTACAGCCTGCATGGTATATAATAAGTTGGCACTAAAGAAGATACAATTATGTCTGTGTACACACCTTCAAAGAACTAAAGAGATAAGTGACTCATATCACAGAGTTTAAATTTTTATGATTGGGTGTGCACATGCCACACGCGGGAATGGAGGCCAGGGGACAACTGTTGGAAGCCAGTCCTCTCCTGCCACGTGTGTGTGCATTTGGGGACAGTGTCGGGGTGCATGTCATCTGCAAATGCCATCACTCACTTTGTCATCTCATGTAGGCCAGACTGAGCAGAACTTCCTGTGTAGGCAGGGATTATCTTGAAGTCAGGATCCTCCTGCCTCCACCTGAGTGCTAGGGTTACGTGTGTACCGTGCCCAGCGAGAACTCAGTATGTGGTTTCCAGATTTCCCACTGACTAGCTGTTTGCTTTTCTTGTCTCACTTTATCTAATGTTGGCAGTAAGGCTAAACTCTCGGGGTACTTGTGAGTACCTCACACACAGCAGGCAGCTGCTCACTGCTAGGAAGCTCTCATCCTGCCTTGGATGGTATAATGCTTTATTTGAAGGATTTTCTGTGAGAAGCTGCACCCCACCATGATGCAGACCTGTGTCCTAGTGCTGGCTTCTCAGGGTCACTTCAATGAGACTGATCCACTAACACCACATAGACACCAGCTCTCACAACTGGTTCCTTGTGTGTGTGCTCGTGCACGCGCGTGTCCCTACAGTGCCACTAAGGACCTGCACATGCTGGGCTAGCACTCTTCCATTGAGCTACGGCCTCACATTATAAATCTTTTTATGTATCTCCTGATGCTTCTGCTTCATATTGAGCACTGACTGACAGGCCTCTGGCATGAATCATTCAGCTTTGTTTGTTTGTTTGTTTTTGAGGTAAGATCTCATTATGCAGTCCAGGCTAGCATTGACTGAGTGGGATTATCATGTGTCGCCACACCTAGGCATATAATTGTTTTTTTTTTTTTAATTAAGAGCCCTGTCAAAATAATTTGAAGCAAAGGAAGTAGCACAGCCTCCCATTATAGGGCCTTGGTACAGGCTTTGTGACACAGAACCCCGGACAACACTAGAGGAGAACGCCACACCTGTGACCATCCAGTGCCATGTGCATTAACGGCAGCTGACCCTAAATCCACAGGGCAGCACTGCTCCTAAGCAGTGCTTTACTGCAGGCTTCATCTCTACCAGCAGAGAGCTGGGAAGTGATAGCATTACTTTGGGGAAGCTCATCACTTTGTAAAGCTCTCTCTCATTGGCACTGCACAGTCAATACTGAAGAGTGGCCTTTCTAACAGGGTGGTGGTGGCGCACGCCTTTAGTCTCAGCACTCGAGGCAGAGGCAGGCAGATCTCCTGTATTACTCAGGGATCTGACTAATTCATTCTTTCAGGGATTTATATATATGAGGGATTTATTAAATATTATAAATATCTTTATATAGTCAGGAGTAGTGCTCTGTGCCTTTAATTCTAACATTCAGGAGGCAGAGGCAGGCTGATCTGAGTTCAAGGCCAATCTAGTCTACGGAGTGAGCTCCAGGACAGCCAGGGCTACACAGAAAAACCCTGTCTCAAATAAAATAAATTATTATTTTATTATTTTATTTGAGGGGGTTCACTAGAGTCATTTACAGACAGTGGTTTGGCTAGTCCAACAATAAGCTGTCTACCGATGAAAGGCCAAGAATCTGGTAGCTGTTTTGCCTACAAGGCTGGTCCTCAGCTTTGTAGGTTCTAATACCAGTGAGGTATTCAGCAGGAGAATTTGTCAGAGTTGTGTCAAGCATGCTGTAGAATAATGCTTTTGTACACTGGTTTAATAAAACACTGATTGGCCAGTAACCAGGCAGGAAGTATAGGCAGGATAAGCAAACAAGGAGAATTCTGGGAAGAGGAAGGCTGAGTCAGGAGACGCCAGCCCACCATCCAGGGAGCAGCATGTAATGGCACACAGGTAAAGCCATGGAAAACTTGGTGACATATAGATTAATGAAAATGGGCTGAGTTTAAGTGTAAGAGCTAGTCAGGGGTAGGCCTGAGCTAATGGCGGAGCAGTTTTAATTAATTTAAGCCTCCGTGTGTTTACTTGGGTATGGACTGAGTGGGACACAGAAAAACCTTCAGCTACACAAGCAGGCAAAAATCAAAAGCTTTCTTCCAAGTCCTTTTACATGGGCTGCCAGCAAAAGGCATGGCCCACCCTGCCCAGATTTAGGTTGAGTCTTTCTCACCTCAAATGATCCAGTCAAGATAATCCCTCACACATGTGCCAGCTGCTTGGGTTTTAGTTGGTACATTTGTCAAGCTGGCAAACAAGAACAGTCATCTCCTTAGCTCTATTTTTGGTTCTTTGTTTCTTAATGAAGGTGGTGATTTATGATCCTTGCTCCCTTTGTTCTGATGCTGCCTGGTGGCAGCTGCCATTTGTCCAGCGTATCTGTCTAGATCTTTCTGACCTGTGCTGTTAGTTTGCGGCACCCATCTTGGTCCTTTCCCACTTTTTCAGCAGCTCCAGGGCTTGGAGGGTCTTGCAGGCCACACTATTGGGCTGTTTCTCTGCCATCCTCCATAGGTCTTAGACATGGAACCACCCAGCTCTGCCCTATAGGTGCAGGTGCCACACTGTGGAATAGGGCCACTTCTCCCCATAGGGAGCCAGCTCTGCTTAGCCAGCACGACTGTCCACCCATCTGGGGACTTTGAGCTTCCCAGACTTTTTGAGGAAGGTTACCAGAGCTCTGAAGCTGATCGACATTTTTTACAGTAACTCTAGGCATTCCACTTCGTCTTCCATACACACCCAACAGGGGAAGGCTGGTTTTCGTTTTTTGAGATAGGGTCTTATGTATCCCAGACTAACCTTAAACCCTAATCCTCCTTCCTCTACCTCTCAAGTGCTAAGATGCCTGGTTTTAATGCAGATTCTTCTCAAATACCATATTTTATAAGGCTTTAATAAGGCCCACCCACAATTCTGATGTTCATAATTCAATATTTGAAAAACTTTTTTACAGTTATTTATTGTGCCCATGGGCACTCGGATGCCACCGTGCCAATTTGGAGATCAGAGGACAACTTTCAGGAGCTGTTCCCTTATCCTCTTACCATACAGGTCCTGGAAATCAAACAGGCAGCAAGCATTGACCCAGTGAGCCGGCCTGCACAGTCCAGTTTCTAGGACTCTATGAAAAGCTACTACACAGCAGTCAGCTGGTGTGATGGGTTGAATGTCATGTCTCCCAATAGTCTCAAGCGTTTGAATAACTGAACAGTTCCAGCTGGTGGAACTGTTAGGAAAGGATTAGGTGTGGCCTTTTTGGAGGAAATATATCACCGGGGCTGGGATTGCAGTTTCAGAAGCCTCCTGCTATCCCTAGTGCAAGCACTTTTACCACATTAGCCATCTTTACTCCAAACCTATTATTTCTCCATTTATTAGCTGCTCCTTTCCTGTTGACAGCCACGTCCCCTCCCCATTGCTTGTTTGGTGTTTCCGTGAATACATACTTTAGGTGGACGTTTCTGTCCCACCGGCAGCTCCCAAATGAACACACAGAGGTTTATATTATAAATGCTCGGCCAATAGCTCGGGCTTGTTACTAGCTAACTTACATTTAAATTGACCCCTATTTCTTATCTATGCTTTGCCACGTGGCTTGGTACCTTTTCTCAGTACGGCATGTCCATCTTGCTTATCTCTGTGTGTCTGTGGCAACTCCTAACTCCACCCTTCCTCCTAGCATTCTTAGTTTGGTTGTCCCACCTATACTTCCTGCCTGGCTACTGGCCCATCAGATTTTTAGTAAACCAATTTGAGTGACAAATCTTTACAGTATACAAAAGGATTATTCCACAGCAACTTACCAGGACCTAAAACACATTTTCAAGCTTCATTTTTCCTTCTGTGTTTACATGTGTGGGTGTGAGTACAGGTACCTGTGATGGCCAGGGGCATTGGGTCTCCTGAAGCTGGAGTTAACAGGCATTGTGAACTGCCAGGCAGAGGTGCTGGGAACTGATCTACCACGGGTGCACTCACTTCATGCTCTTCACTGCCCAGCCGTCTCTTTGGCCTGAGACACTTTTAAAAATACAGCATTTAAAGACTGAATTTGGAATAGGCCAATGAAACAGACAAAAGTCCATGCAACAAATTATTGCTGTATTAAAAGATCAGGGCTGGCCAGGCAGTGGTGGTGCATGCCTTTAATCCCAGCACTTGGGAGGCAGAGCCAGGTGGATCTCTGTGAGTTCGAGGCCAGCCTGGTCTACAGAGTGAGATCCAGGAAAGGCTCCAAAGCTACACAGAGAAACCCTGCCACCCCCGCCCCCCAAAAAAAGATCAGGGCTGTGCTGCATGTAGCTCAGTAATAGTGTTTCCTCAGTGATCTGTACCACTCCTGTTGCAGAAAATGTTGCTTCCCAGTGTTAGAAACAAAAAATAACCTCAGTGTTGCATAAAGGAACGGACAAGCAAAAACAGAGTAGCACAGCAAAGTCATTCATTTTGCAAAAAGGGTGTGCCAAGACTCAAACCAGGCTAGCAAGCACTGATCAAAATGGTTGTATTCTTTTACCCTGACCTAAGTGCTGCCTGGGTCTCAGGCCTTGACCTGCACTACTTAGGGCTTGATCTGACTGGGGTATGAAGAAACAGACACACATGTGGAAAAGCTAAGGCGTGGTGGGCGATGAGCCTGGACAGCAGTGGGGAGGAGGAGGGAAAGCTAAGTGCTAGGGACCAGTCTCAGGCCACAGTCATTCTGGACAAGGAAGCTGCAATCCATCTGCTACACACACTCAGGATCTCCACACCGGACCATGGCTGTTTATGTTCACCCAGAGCTTCGGCTGCCCTCACACTCTGATCCCGTTAGTGAGAGCTCAATTTACCAGTCAGTGCTCTTGGCTAATGGGCATGAAAGGGAAGAAGGTTCAGGAAATGTGGGTCCTTCCCAGGCTCAAGACCAGCAAACGTTTTTTGTTCCCATGAAATCACCCATGAAATCACCTGTGCCGGACTGGAGAGATGGCTCAGAGGTTAAGAGCACCCACTGCACTTCCAGAGGTCCTGAGTTCAATTCCCAGCAACCACATGGTGGCTCACAACCATCTGTAATGAGATCTGGTGCCCTCTTCTGGCCTGCAGGCAAACATGCTGTATACATAATAAATAAATAAATCTTTAAAAAAAAAATCACCTGTGCCTTCCAAATCATCCTACAAGCCTACTGGTAGTCCTGGTAAGCCCCAACTGATGTTCTTAGAGCCTCATCTGAGGTTCCGATAGCTCCTCCCAGCTATTTGTGCATAATTCTATCATAATTGCTTTTGTCCTCTGGGTCTGAGAGATTAGTTAGAGTATATAATCTCTACGAAGGTGGGGTGGTGGGCACACAGGACAGGCTGACCCCAGGTGGGATGAGGCTTTGGGGTCACCCATAAACAACTCCTCACTCATGTTCTGTAAGTAGACTCAATAAACTCATTGGTTCCCCAGGTTGGGCTTAAGATAGTTGGAACTAAAATTTAAGAGACTAGTAAAAATGGATTTTAATACACAATTCTGCAGGAAGGGATAGAGTGTAGAGAAAAATTTTAAATGGCTGGTATAGTGATTTGGCACAAAAGTGGGAGCTTTTTTTTTCCCCATTTTAAAAAATATCCATGTGCATGACGTGTATATGTTAAGTGTGTGCCCTCAGAGACCTATATGACTATGTTAAGTGTATGTGATGTATATGTTGTGTGTTCCCTATGGTGTCGGTTGCCCTAGGGCTAGAAAGAGCTGCAAGAATGCTGAGCTGCCTGATACAAATGATGAAAACTAAATTCCAGTCCCCTGGAGGAGTTACGGTCTCTTAACCACTGACCCATCGCTCCAGCTCTAAAATTGTTTTATCATTAAATGTATTAGTTTATGTATATGAGTATTATGTACACTACATGCATGAAGTAACCCTGGATATCAGAAGAGGGCATTGAATCCCCTGACATTGGAATTATGGATCCATGAGTGCTTGGACCAAAGCTGGGTCCTGTAAGAGCAACAGTCGTCCTTAACAGCTGAGCCACCTCTCCAGCTAAACAAAGTCCTCCCTTGAAAGTGGGACATCTGTGAGTTGGAGGCCAACCTTGTCTACAAAGAGTTCCAGGACAGTCAGACCTGTTTCACACACACACACACACACACACACACACACACACACACACACACCACAACCACCAAAAAGTTAAAACCCTTCATTGGAAGAAATCCCTGTCCTCTTCTCCCATGTCCTGGGACCCGGCCTCCTCCATCTCACTGATGAGGAGGCAAAGACTTAGATAAGACTGCATGTTTCCTTAGGTCATGGAGCTGAGTCATACACTAGGTGAGTTTCAGTTTCAAGAGGACAAGCAGGCACCCACCACCAGCTAGGGGACAGAGGGGTCTGATGCCTCCTGCTCATCTGTAACTGATGAACTTGAAGCTTGGCATAGCCATATATTTCTGGCAGAATCCTTTGTGTTGGAAATAATCTCAGGGTCACAGGCACAACCACTCAAGCACAAAGTTTGTTTTACTGAGTTTGAAAGAAAAGATGGTTATTCAACATTTCTAACACGTACAGGAGTAGTAGATGTTCCCAGAAAAGGAATTCTCACGACAAACCCCAATGTAAGAAGTGCTTGCTGCTAAGCCTGAAGACCAGAGTTTGAACCTGAGGACCCACCCGGCCCTACAGAACCAACTCCCTCCACTTGTTTCTGACTTACAAATGCTGTGGGTTGAACACACCCGCACACAAATATTAAAAACTGATCACACCAAAGCATAAAACAGATGTCATAGTCATAAAGACAAAATGATGTTCAATAGAAGGTTTTGGTTTTTTTTCCTCGAGACAGGGTTTCTCTGTAGTTTTGATGGCTGTCCTGGATCTTGCTCTGTAGACCAGGCTGGCCTCGAATCCACAGAGATCCACCTGGCTCTGCCTCCAGAGTGCTGGGATCAAAGGCGTGCACCAACACCACCTGGCAAGTATTTTCTATAGGTTTTACTAACAATGGATTTATGTTCAGAACAATTACTGCTATAAATACCAGACAGCCACCCCCCCCCAAAAAAAAAACATAAGCAAGACATTTGGGAATAATAATTTGTTGAGTTTGTTTTGTACCTTAGACATGGTCTCTCAAGTAGCCCAAGTGAGCCTTCAACTAGATATGGAGCTAAGAATTGATCTGGTCTCCCTCCACTTCCAAGAACAGGGATCACAGGTTTGTGCCATCACATGCAGCTTGGAAATTCTTTGCAAACTGGATATCCAAAAAAACTTATAAATACATAAAAGAATGTCCCCAGCCTTATTAGTAACACATGCCTTTAATCTCAGCATTCGGGAAGCAGGGGCCTGAGGATCTCTGTGAGTTTGAAGCCAGCCTGGGTCTGCACAGTGAGCCTGTCTCCAAAAGTAACTCAAATAGCAAATCAAATTAAAAAGAAAATAAAAACAGCGCAGAAGTGCAAATGAAACATCTGTACATGCCAAAAGGGGACTACAATCTTTTCCGTAACCTAACAGCAGCAGATCGATGGCCACTGGTTTAGCCAGGCTGGGACCTAGGGGTGGGGAAAGGAGGTGAGTGGGAGGATTCAGAGGAGCCTCAAGTTCCTCGTCAGGTTTTTTTCTCGCGTGAATTATTACCTAGGGGAGGGAGGCATCTGCGAGAAGAGTGACAGAAACATGAGAGAGAGAGAGACCCTTCCATGACCTTGGCCAAAACAGGCGCCGTCGGAAGTCCAGAGGGAAAGGCATGACGCCAGCGGGGACGCAGCAGCTTCCGGCAACCCAGGAGAGGAAGAGGCGGGGCCTAAGCCGCGCCTCGGAGACTAACGAATCGTGTAGCCAACGGGAAAGCACGTGCTCAAGCGCCAATAGGGCGCGGGGCCCGCCCCCTGGGCCCAGCGGCCCGGGCCGGTGGAGTGCTGCGCAGCCACGGCGGCATGGCGGGCGGGGCCCGCGAGGTGCTCACGCTGCAGTTGGGACACTTCGCGGGTTTCGTCGGGGCCCACTGGTGGAACCAGCAGGTCAGTCCCCTAGCGGCGGCCCGGCGCTCCCTGCAGAAGGTACATGGCCCTCCTTCCCACTCCGCTCAGCGCTCTGCACCCTGCAGGATGCTGCGCTCAGATATTCGATCGATGGCGAAGAGTCGCCGGGGGAGCTGTGCCCTGACGTCCTGTACCGAACCGGTCGGACACTACATGGCCAGGAAACCTATACGCCGCGACTCATCCTCATGGATCTGAAAGGTGAGGCGGTGGCGGAGCTCAGCCAAGTTTTGTCGTTTTGTGTGTGAGGCCCTTAGCATTAGTTCACAGGAGAACCCACACCTGAGACAGGCCCCCAGAGGACGCTGGAAAGCAAGACTATTCAACTCTAGAGCTGGCTCTGGAATGGGCAGTGTACAGTTAAGCTACTGACAGAAAGATGGAGTCCAGATTACCCATCCCATCTAACGTACATCCAAGTATGCTTTAAAAGGCCAAGCACATTGCTCCGCGAGGTTGGACACGCCTTTAATCCCAGCAGAGGCAGGTAGATCTCTGCATTCAAGACCAACTTGGTCTACACAGTGTAAACCATTCAGGGATACATAGGAAGACCTCACCTCAAAAGCAAAACAAAAAGTTGCCACGTGCCATAGACACTGCCACAACACATCACCTGAGAGGTGATGAGGTTAGTCTGAGGGAGGAGATTATCCTCTAGGCTTTGCTTCTTTTCTTTCTGTGCAGGCAGCCTGAACACACTAAAGGAAGAAGGTGCCCTCTACAAGGACCGGCAGCTAGAGGCTGCAGTAGCATGGTGTGTATCTGATGTATGAGAGGGGGTGAGGGGTCTGGTGTGTGTGCAGAGAAGGCTGGGGAGATCATCAAAGGGACACCTTCTTTGCTTAATCTCCACTCTTTTTTCAGGCAAGGAAAGCTCACCACACACAGAGAAGAAGCATACCCAAAGAACCCTAACCTCCAGGACCTTCTGAGCGCAGAGGTGATGGGCTCTGCCCCAAACCTTTAAACCTACTGCAAGCAAAGTAGCTGTGTGGAGCAGAAAAGATGGAGTCTAGTCACTGTAAATGCCCTAGAAACACTCGTTTTTTGGAAAAAGCAGCTTTGGCTCTAAACTGGCAGGAACCTGTAATCGGGCTCAGAGGTTAAGAGTCCTAGCTGTTCGTACAGAGGACCCTGAGTTTGTCCTAATGCCTGTTGGACATTACAACAACCTGTAACCAGTTCCTGAGTATTTAACTCCTCTTCCAGCTTTGGGCACCTCATGCCTGTGGTGCACATAAATTCACAGGGGCACACATAAGATAAACCCATGATACAGGAGACCTTCCTAGAACTAAATGTCAGTTTTCTCACCCTTCCCAGGGAGTTCTGAGTACTGATGGTGTCTGGAGGGCCAAACCTCTCCAAAATGGCAAAGGTGAGCTATCTCTTGAGGCTGGAGACTGAACAGAGCAGGGACTTGGGGGATGGCTGCCCACTAGTCATCCCTGGTACAAATCCAAACCCATTTTCCCTAGAGAACAGCATCAGAGTCTGGTCAGACTTCCTCAGAGTGCATCTCCATCCGCGGAGCATCTGCGTGATCCAGAAGTACAACCATGACGGGTAAGGGGACTCCAGAGGCTGGAGCCCAGCTCACCTGCCCCCCTCTAAAACAGCAGACTGAGAAGTTGAGGGCAGGCCAGAGTTCTATCATGGTGATTTCTGGTAGTGAAACAGGTCGGCTGGAGGCTTTTGGCCAAGGAGAGAGTGTCCTGAAGGAGCCCAGATACCTGGAAGAGCTGGAGGACAGACTGCATTTCTATGTGGAAGAATGCGACTACTTGCAGGTAGCTCTGTGAGGCGAGGTGCATGCTGGGGCAGAAGCTCTTCTCATCTTGCAGTCTACTTTCTGTTGGCCTTCATCTTTCCAGGGCTTCCAGATCCTGTGTGACCTGCACGATGGCTTCTCTGGAGTAGGTGCCAAGACTGCAGAGTTACTGCAGGATGAGTACTCAGGACGGGGGGTAATGACATGGGGTCTACTCCCTGGTCCCCACAATCTTGGGGTGAGTGGAAGCTGGAAGCCAAAAGGCGGAGTTGGTGGGAAGGAGAGGACCCCATGAGGAAGGTGTGTGGAGCAAACCACTCTCATTTCGTTTACCAGGAGCCCCAGAAGAATATCTTTCGTCTCCTAAACACAGCATTTGGTCTGGTGAACCTGACCGGGTACAGCTCTTTTGTCTGTCCCTTATCCCTGGGAGGGAACCTGGGCCTGCGACCCAAGCCACCTGTCAACTTCCCTTACCTACGCTATGACGTAAGGCTCGAAGCTCGGTTTGTGTCAGCCTGTTTACTGTGGTTCTGCTCCTTCTCTCTAACCCCTGTGACGTGTGTTGCTAGGGACTGAACCGAGGACCCCAGCACATACTTGGGAAGCATTTTTAATACCTAGTCGGGTTCCCAGCTTGAAGTTGACCTTTTAGCACCTCATGTTTGTCCAGCCTCAGGAGAAACAGCCTTACTTCATTCCCTGGATCTCTGCGCTTGCTGCTTTGCTCCCACGTTTTTCCACACCCAGATGACCCAGTGCTCCCCTCCTGTCCCACCTGACAGGCCACTCTGCCCTTCCACTGTAGCGCCATCCTGGCTACAGCCCTGGACACGGTCACTGCCCCTTATCGCCTGCGTTCTTCCATGGTTCCCATGGCTCATTTGGCTGATCAGCTGAGTTTCTCCGGGAGAAAGGTAAGAAGCTTTCCAAGGGGCTGGGCCAGAGTGAGGAAAGGCTCTGTAACCTGATCCCTCCTGGCCTCTAGGTGGTGACAGCAGAAGCAATCATCCCCTTCCCACTGGTTCCAGGGCAGTCACTTCCTGACATCCTGGTGCAGCTTGGAGGAGCCACCCCATGGACCCCACTGTCTGCTTGTGGGCATTCTGCTGGAAGTCGATGCTTTGCCCAGTCAGTGGTGCTGAGGGGTATAGACAGAGCAAACCACACCAGGTAAAGACTGTGGGTTCTTGAGAGGCCCTTGTAAGACTTGCTCATGTCTTTGTCTCCCTAATGTCTAGGCATTCTAACGGGACACCTTCTTCCTACCACCATAAATGCCTCATGTTAAAAAAAAAAAGCCCTGGACTGATGAATTGATGGTCCAAGAATGTAAGAATTCTTAGCTTCCACTCATGCAGCCAAAGAATAAATGTGGGTTTGGCTCTGTTCTGGCAGTAAGCTCAGCCCAGGAACGCCTTTGCCTTCTGCTCTCCATGCATGTGCCTCTGGAGAAGAAGTCTTGGCCCAGTATTTACAACAGCACCATCCTAGAGTTTTAAGGTCAGTCAGTATCCCACTTGCCTTTTTCTGCAGGCTGCCTGCAGCTTTTGCACGCAGCAGCCTTTGCCTCCCTGCTCTGAATCACCACTCTACCTGCAGCTCATCGCATCTGCTGCTGACTCCCTGCAGAGTGACCCCTCCTTACCCACACCTCTTCGCAAGCTTAAGTCACAAGGGACTGGCCCTGGACGGTCCCCCCAAGGGCGCAGGTAAGACATGAAGAAAACTAACACTTCCGCTACACAGGAGCAGTTTTACTCTTTCTCTTCTTGAATTAAAAGTGCTAAAGAAAAGTTCACAGTTGAGCATTCCTCTACTCGACTACAAGCTGCTCTGGAGTACTTACTGGCACACCAGACGGCAACCACGCTTGCCTGCTGAACTTCACCGTCAGTCTACCAGTGTTAGAGCAGAATCCATCCACTCAGCATCAATTCTCTCTCCATCTGCAGCAGTGCAGAGCATCCCTGTGTTTGGGGCCTTGCGTTCATCTTCATCCTTGCACCAGACCCTGGGAGATTTGGCGGAAGAGCTCACCAAACTTGACCTGCGGCGCTGGGCTAGCTTCATGGATGCTGGGGTGGAGCAGGATGACATGGAAGAGCTGCTGCAGGACTTATACAGCTTGGCCCAGTGTTACCAGGAGGGTGACAGCCTTTCCAGCTGAAGTTCCAGGGAGGGGCATTAGGGAGATAATTTGTAATAAAAGCTGCTGGGTGCGGGAACCCAGTGTGTTGGAACCTGCTACATGACCTAGGCATTTGTACATTTAAAAACACTGAGATCACCAGACAAGGAGCTAAGCCCCATTCTCCTTCAGTGCTATTTACAGACTGGGTTTGTAAGGTCCTCACTGAGGTCCCTGAGAGAGACACAGGCCACAGAGTAAAGGGGGGTAATAACATGGGGTCTACTCCCTGGTCCCCACAATCTTGGGGCTGGAGGGAGTTGGGACCATATGGTCTGTCTTTGCCTCAACTCTGCCCTCAGGTTGCCAGCTCTGAGAACCTGCTTTCCCGTACATATATCTCCAGACTGACTCTGTCCTTAGATCCACAGCAGTTCACAGTTCACCCTCCTACAGAAGGCTGTTGGTTTGGTCCTGGCAGATGACACCCATACCTTCCCAGGGTCTCATTCGTCCAGCTCTTCTTCAGACAGCAGGTCCCCATGGTCAGAGAGCTGGTCTGCATTGCTAGTGCTGGTGGCATCGTCCTCATCCTCAGAGCTGGCCTCACAGGCTGTGTGGAAGAGTTGCATGAGTTCTCGGAAACGGTGGGAGACCTAGCAAAGGAAAGGGTTGTGCTCACGGTTCCAGTCTCTTATGATGAACTGGGCACCTGCTTACCATACAGAGTAAGTGTCTTCTGTATAGATAGGATAGTGCCACAGACAAAACAGTTTCCCCGAGTAACAAAACTGGAACCTTTTCTTTGTCAGACGTGGTGATAGACACCTTTAATTCCAGCAATCAGGAGGGGGGGACAGATGGATCACTGAGTTCAAGGCCAACCTGATGTACATGGTTCTAGGGTAGCCAGGGACACAGTGAAAATCCTGTCTCCTTGTGACTGTAAACCCCGTTGTCCCATCCTCTTGCCTTTGTTCCCCATCATCAAACGCCCCTTCCCACCTCACCTCCACAGGGGTCTTATTTCCCAGCTGCTGAGAGATAATGCTGAAGGTGTGCGGCTGTGCACCCTGCTCCTGGCACATGGTGAGAATCACTCGGTCAGCTTCCCTGTAATCCAGGCAGCACGGTTAGGCCTGAGGACCTGCTGGGATCGTGTTACACTCTGCAAACACAGCTCGTCTTTACCTACCTTGTCCACAGTACAACCTTCTCCCCAGTGGAGCTGACCTTGCTGTTGTTGGCACAGACGGTAGCTTCGGAGGCTTTTGGCAGAGCCCCCTCTGGACCCTTGCCTTGGGTTCCACTATCTTCAGCCATGACCCCTCTGGCAGCTTTAGGAGTGATTGCTGAGGCATCGACTCCTGATGAAGTTCCACAGCCAGAGGCCACCGTGTGGTCTGTCTTTGCCTCAACTCTGCCCTCAGGTTGCCAGCTCTGAGAACCTGCTTTCCCGTACATAGGTCTTCTCCCTGCGTCTCTGGTCCTCGAGGAAGCAGGGAGCTCCACAATGCCTGGCCGTGTCTCGGTTTCTGATGCATCTGGGAGTGACACGGTAGTCTCTGAATTAGCAGCTGCCTTTTGGTCCTCGCCCTCTTCAGGAAGTATGGTGGATGTACCAAGGCAGGAGACAACGTCAGGCCCAGCCTGGTTTCTCCTGACAGAGAGTACAACTCCAGTCTGAGGAGGAAGCCGAGGAGTCTCTGGTGAACAAAACGTTGGACCCTCCAAGGGCTGCTCCATGAGAGTCACTTCTGCAGAGTTCAGCAAAGTACTCCCTGCTGTTGACCCTGCAGAGGAGGAAGGTGGGGATCAGGTGTACACTGAAAATCACAAGTCTGGTGAGCTACTAGAACATAGTTCCATTGGAAAGACTGGTGGAGGTAATGGGGAGCCACCAAGCAAAGGACAAAACAAGACTAGGAGAAGATGTCAGGAATCTTTGTTTTGTTATTTTTGAGACAAGGTCTCACTATTTAGCCCTGGCTGTCCTGGAACTCACTCTGTAGACCAAGCTGGCCTGAAACTCAGAGATCTGCCTGTCCCTTCCTCCCAAGTGCCACCACTGCCAGGTTTCCTAACAGTTTTACGTGGGAAAGATGAAAGGGAAAAGGGGTTGCCATTTAGCCCGGCCCATCAGGCTTCCTGCAGTGTAGAGAAATGAGGCTGACACAGGAGGAGGGAAGTCCTAGCTTGGTAGTCAGGTTACTCACCTGGAATGGGTGTCTCTCCCTTTCTGGTGGCCTTGCCAGTCCTAATCTGGGTTGCTGCAGTATTCTCCTGCTCCTCCAGAGCTTCCTCTTCCAGCATGTCCTTGCCTTGTCCTGCTTCCTTACTTCCGGGCATAGAACTGGCCTCTTGGGGGGGGCTACTGCTCACCAGCTCGAGGGGCTCCTTGCTCTTACAACATTTGCTGTCACAGACCTGCAAGGGGGACTCTCTAGGTTAAAAATGTCCTGACCTGCCCATGTTTCAGGCCTCCAAGGTGCAGCCTGTGTTGCTCCTCAGCACATTAGCCAGCATGCTTCATAGGACTGAGTTTGTGTGCTAATGAACTCACTCTGCAGAACCAAAGGTATCTTTAGTCTGTTTTGCTCACAGGTTTATTTGACTTAAAGAAAAGAAACCCTAAGTATCCAGTTGTGGGCATACCTATAATGATAATGACACCAAACAGAAGCTTAAGGCAAGAAGAACATATGTCAGCATAAACTACACAGAGAATATCCTCAGACAGTAACAAGTCTAGGAGGAAATACTTGAAGTGTGCTTTTATTTCCCTTTTCCAGAAGTATTACTCAAGGGATTCTATTTTATTTATCTGGGTTTTTCTGAAGATTTTGTTTATTTTTATTTTCTGCATATCATAAGACTGTTTGCATGTATGATATACCATGTGCCTATACTGCTAACAGAGGCTAGAAGGCAATGGATCCTCTGGAACTGGAATAATAGACAGTTGTGAACTGCCATGTAGGTGCAGGGACTAGAACCCCAAGTCCCCTAGAAGATCAGCCAGGTTCTTAACTGCAGAACTGTCTCTTCAGCCACTAGTTTTTTTTTTAAGACAGAGTCTCTATGTAGCCCTGGCTGCCTGGAACATCTTAGTTCCCAGCTTCCTGTCTCTGCCTACAAAGTTTTATGATTATAGGTGTGGACTGTAATTTCTTCAAATCAAAGACTCTTTAAAAAGCAAAATGTAACTGTAGGGGGCTAAAGAGATGGCTCAATGGTTAAGAGCACTGGGTACTCTTCCAGAGGTTCAATTCCCAGCACCCACATGACAGCTGACAACTGTCTGTGACTCCAGTGCCAGGGAATCTCACACCCTCACAGACATGCATGCAGGCAAAACACCAATGCACATAAAATGAAAAGAAATAATTTAAAAAGCAAAATGCAACTGTGATCCTAGCACTTAAGTAGTGGAGGCAGGAATTCAAGGTGAACTGGCTACATGGTAAATTTGAGGCTAGCAATGGCTACAAGAGACCTTATCTCAAAAATACAAGGGGCTGGGGAGATGGCTCAGTGGTTAAGAGCACTGGCTGCCCTTCCAGAGGTCCTGAGTTCAATCCCCAGCACCCACATGGTGGCTCACAACCATCTGTAATGAGATCTGGCGCCCTCTTCTGGCCTGCAGTCATACACGCAGACAGAACACTGTATCCACAATGAATAAGTAAATCTTTAAAACTAACTATTGCAACCCAGAAAAGCTAGAGTAGAGATGTTGCTCAATTGGTAGAGTGCTTGCCTGCCATACAAAGAGCCCTGGAATTGATCACAGCACCACATAAAATGGACTGCTGTGATTCATGTCAGTAGTCCCAACGCTGAGAGCACAGAGACAGGAGGACAGTGAGTTTGAAGTCAACCTGCACTATGTAATAAGCCACTATCTGAAGACAAAAAAAAAAA
The DNA here is from genome assembly GCF_007827085.1 of Peromyscus californicus insignis. Taxonomy (NCBI): domain Eukaryota; kingdom Metazoa; phylum Chordata; class Mammalia; order Rodentia; family Cricetidae; genus Peromyscus; species Peromyscus californicus. The sequence continues at coordinate 68,427,338 of NW_026294617.1, read as the reverse complement.
AAAAAAAAAAAAAAAAAAGCAAAATCTACCTGACATTTCTTTTGTTAGTTTTGTTTTGAGAGAGGGTGTTATATATCCCATGCTGGTTTCACACTTGCTATGTAGTTGAGGATAACCTTGAACTTCTGATCTTCCTGTTTCTACCTCTTTAGTGCTAGGCTTACAGGCCAAGCACCTGGTTTCACTTTGGGTTTGTAGAAGGGTCCTTTTGTTTTATATATATGCCCATGTGTGTGTACTGCATATAATCTGATACATTTATAAGTTCAAGAAGACATAAATCTGTAGTAGGAAAACAGCATCTAACCAGGCATGTTAGCACATACCTTTAGAGGCAGAGGGAGGATTTCTTTGAGTTTAAGGCCAGCCTTATCTACATAGTGAGTTCCAAGACACTATGTTCCAAGCCTGGGCTATGTAGAGAGACCCTATCTTAAAAGAAAGGAAAAAAAAAAAAAAACCCACACTGGCACCAATCACCACCACATCAAACCCAACCAGCACCTGCACGGCACGGCCTAGGCAGTCCCAGCACACTAAGCACCTTCCTCACCTTGCTGCTGCAGTGACAATTTCTCCTCTTGCTTTTCTTCAGCCTAGAATCAGGACCACCCTCATGGCAGAAACAGGAACAGTCCTTGGCCATTTCAGGCCATTCAGTCTCCTACAAGATATCCCAGCTTGATTAGTTGCCTAGGATTTTCAGAACCAAGAAACAGAGCTGAGCTGAAAGGCCTGAGTTATGAAGATGCCCTTTCTACTCACTCTTTTCCGATGTGACCCTGGAGGTCACTGACCCAACCTCAATGTCAGCCTGTTATGAATCTTGAAAGAATCCACAATGATCCAAAGAAAGCAGCAACCCACAGGCCTGAGGCAGACTTAAGTCAAACAGATTTTGAGGAAATGCACTGGAGAGCTCCAAAGTGAGATCCCATTTACTGACTTTCTGTCCTCTTATGTGCTCTCTACAGGGCTTTGTATAGTGACTCTTCACTTAATAAGCCAAGACACACCTTCGATTCCAGCACTCGGGAGGCAGAGGCAGGTGCATCTCTTGAGTTTGAGGCTAGCCTGGTCTACAGAGTGAGATCCAGGACAGCCAGGACTATATAGAGAAACCCTGTCACAAAAAAAAAACAACAAAAAGCCACCCTCTTGGGCTAGTGAGATGGCTCAGTGATTAAAGGAACCTGCTGGAGGCCTGAGAACCTGAGTTTAATCCTGGTACCCAAATGGTAGGAGAAAATACCTACAAGTTGTCCTCTGACCTTCACATATGTTCCATGGTACATGTGTAGCCACCACCCCAACAAAGTATGTAAATGTAAATTAAAAAAAAAAAAAAAAGTTGGGTATAGTGGCCTATGCCTTAATCCCAGCACTCAGAATACAGGCATGTAGATCTCTGACTTTGAGGCCAACCTGGTCTACATAGTTCCAGGGCCAGGGCTACATAGAGATTCTATTTCAAATAATAATAATAATAATAGTATCTTTAAAAATAGACTGATCTGGGGGGAAGCAGTGGCGCAGCAGTAAGAACAATTCTGTACCGCTCTTGCATAGGACTTGAGTTCAGGAGTCCTCAAATCAGGAGGTGCATAAACTACCATTACCTCAGCTACAGGAAACCCTACACCTTCTTGGGGTCTCTGTGGTCACCTGCAAGAACACGGATATATTCCTACACACACTTTTCTTTAAGACTAACCCACTGATTTTTCTAACTCTATCTGTGCACACGCTTGTCACAGCACATGCATGGAGGTCAGAGAACAGCCTGATCATACGGGTTCTGGTGACCAAACTCTAGGCATCAGGCTTGGCCAAGGACTTTTACCCACTGACAGTCTTAGCCCAAGGCTCTTTCTCTGCTCAATGTGAGCAGACTCCAGAGCTGGAACTAAGTCACCTACGTCGATGTCCCAGCATGGACACTTGAAGAGGTCACTCTGACAATAGCTTCTCTGTACTTTAGTTATATAAATAAAACCTTCCTCAGGATTACTATGAAAATTATACGCACTAATTAATAATCTACATGCTGCCACACAGTAATACACTGCTATGTTTATCATTAGAGGATTCTATTTCCTTCCATGGGCAAAAATTGAAAAATTAAAACCCAAAGGTAAGAAAACGGGCAGCTCTGAGCTAGGGAAAAAAGCAAGCATGAACTACTATCTGGTATTTTATTTTTTGAAGATTTGTTTATTTATTTATTATGTATATAGTGTTCTGCCTGCATGTGTCCCTGCAGGCCAAAAGAGAGCACCAGATCTCATTACAGGTGGTGGGAATTGAACCTCTGGAAAAGCAATCAGTGCTCTTAACCATTGAGCCATCTCTCCAGCACCTTTTTTTTGTCCCTTTTTTTTTTTGAGATCTGGTATCACCATATAGCCTAGGCTAGCTTTGAACTTGCAGGAATACCCCTGGCTATGATTCCTTCTAACGAAGCCTCATGGGTTCTTTACAGCAGCCTCACCCATGATTATCTCCAATCTTAATACTGTGAGCTATCCTATATGTAGCATGGATATATGCAGAGTTTAATCCAAGGCTTGATTCATGAAAAGCAGGTATTTCCCAAAAACATGTATACCTTATCATGATTCTGGACCCCAATCTCTTTTCTCCTCTTGCTCTTTGAGGCTGTGGACACCTTGACAGGCTCCTCTTCCTCTTCCACATCAGGGAGTATCACTTCTTCAAAGCCATCAAACTAAACAAGAATTGTAGGCACTAAAGCAGACTGGGCCAACCCCTCCAGCAGACAGCCTTCCCCTGGATAACCTCAGGGCCTGTACCTCATACTCTTTTTCTTCAGTCCAATTAATCTCTTCAAAGTCACCCATCCGGCTAGCTGCTGGGCGCAGATGATCAAAAAAGATGGAGAACTCATCCTGCAGGTGGTCATGGCCTTTGAGGAGCTGCCACATCTGGGTCTTGAGCTGAAGAGAGTTGGGAAGGCTAATGATGGAGAATCTTCCTAGACTTCACTCAAACCAGTCCAATATGGAACCCACAGTCTGCCTTCTACATGGGGGTCAAGCTTTTTTTTAAACTCTCTTATTTTTAGATTACATATATTTATTTGTTTGTTAGGTGTGTGTGTGTGTCTGTGTGGATGTACCCATGCCACAGAACACCTTTGGGAGTCAAAGGACAAGTTCTAGGAATCAGTACATACATATGAAAGTTAGAATCAGTTTTCATAGGAGTCCTGTATTGAATTTAGATCGTTGTGATATTTTGATTGCATTCTGACATTCCCAACACTGACAATAAAGTTTGTTTTGAATCAGAGGGCAGAAATAGCTACTAGCTGACCAAAATTAACCATAGAGGTTTGGGAGGACTGAGGATAGAGAGACAGGAAGTAGTAGCACAGGGCTTAGAGAGGGTCTCAGCCTTTTTGGATAGAGGAAGGAGAGATAGGAGGGCACTGGTTGCTTCTCTGGTCATTCAGGTCATTACCCCGATATCTGACTCCCAAGTTTTTCTAACACATCAGTTAGGCTTAGCAGCCAATAATTTTATCAGCTAAGCCGTCTTACTGGCTCATTCTAATTTTTTTGAGACAGACTTTCTTTGTATAGCCCTGGCTGTCCTGGAACTCTCTGTAGACCAGGCTGGCCTCAAACTCACAGAGATCCACCTCTGCCTCTGCCTCCTGCATGCTGAGATTAAAGGCATGCACCACTACTGCTTGGAAGGATCCCTTTCTTTGATAGCTAAGAATTCTCAAGCTTTTCCCTGCTTGCTTGCCTAGAGGGGTGTGAGTCAGGTGGGGAGGGAAAGTATTGATCAGAAATGCAATTCCCAATGACAGCACTTTCCATTCCTGCTTGACTGGTCTCTTGAAGAAGCAAAATGAGGAGTCCAGAGTTTTCCCCATCCACTTTCTTCAAAATCCCTTCCAGTGTACTGATGGCCCTACAGAGCTTGTAAGGGTCAGTCAGGCTCTGGATTCCAGTAGCCATTCCTCCATGTCCCTGTGCTTCCTACTGGAGCTAAGTAGAAAACACTCTCTCTGCCGTAGTTTATGGTACTCTCCGGAGAGAAAAGATACGGACTACATTAGGCAGAGAGAGAAATGACAACAGAAGGGAAGCAGACAAAGGGGCCAGAGGCGGCTCAGCTGTTAAGAGGACCTACTGTGCTTGCAGAGGACGTGGGTTAGGTTCCCAGCACCACACCGTAGTTCACAACCATCTGTAACTCAACTCCCAAGGAATCCAATGCCTCTTCTAACTTGGACAGGCACCAGGCCTGGTTATGTGTGCATACATGCACATAAAACACTCATACACATAAATGAAGCTAAGGGAAAAACAAATGAGCAGGATGCAGGACAGAGTACCTCTGTGGTGTCCTGAGGAAGACAGTCTGCACAGCCTTGCAGAACCTTGATGATCTTCTGGTGCTGTGAGGGGTTCTCTGCAAAGCATATCTCCAGCTGCCGAAGGAACCTGCGACTCTTCTCGAAAGCCTGCTGCTCCTCAAACTACCAGAACGGAAGGAAGACGAGAAAGAGTCAGGACACAGCTGAGAAGAACGAAGAACAACAGGCCAGAGGCGCTGGTTATGACAGAATTCTAGTTAAAATCCTAACGCCCCACTGTGGGATCCTGGGAATTATCAACCCAAGGAATTAAGATGTGAAGGAATGACTCAATAGATAAGTATTTCTCAAGTACTAGTAAGAGACTGAGTTCAAGGTCAGCCTGGGGTACACAGTGAGACTCTCTCAGACAAACAAGTAAAAGAGATAGTTATATCTCAAGTTATTTGTTGCTTTATTTTAAGGACTATAAAATCAGATCCTCAAACTCAAGTAGGAACTTCACAGTTTACAAGTTTATTTTTGCATATATATATTCATTTAATCCTCACAATAATGCCAGAAGGAAGGTGAACATTTTATTCACAATTAACCCACCATCGAATGACCACAAATCTATCAGAATATTGTGATTATTCCCTTCACTCCAATTTCATTTTTTTTTTGTTTGTTTGTTTTTGGTTTTGGTTTTTGGAGACAGGGTTTCTCTGTGTAGTTTTGGAGCCTGTCCTGGATCTCTATCTATAGACCAGGCTGGCCTCGAACTCACAGAGATCTGCCTGGCTCTGCCTCCCGAGTGCTGGGATTAAAGGCGTGCGCCACCACCGCCCAGAGACTGCTGTCTTTTTTACTCTAGTGTTCTGTGAGGTATTATCACCATAAAGTATCATGTACTACATACGTGACTATTTTTATAAATCTATATTTTAACAGACTTTAATTCATGAAAATGAAAGCTCTTAAAAGAAATCTTAATATTTTTAACTGCTACAGTCTTTGTCTATGTCTTTCCCTGACACTCAAAAAATATTTAGTAAAAGGAGCTGGGACATAGTGGTGCACACCTTTAATACCAGCACTTGAGAGGTAGAGGCAAGAGGATCTCTGAGTTCAAGGCTAGTCTAGTATATATAGTGAGTTCCAGGCCAGCCAAGGCTAAACAGAGAGACTCTGTCTCAAACAAAGGAAAAAGAAACAAGAAAAAAGCATCAAAAATGGGTACTTTTCCCTAGAGAGGAAGTGAGGAGGGAAATGACTACGGAAGTCTCTGCGGGTACTACAGAGAACACGTTGGAAATGACAGGAGGTTAGAACTGAACAGAGAAAGGCCTAAGAAGACTCTAGGAAATGGGGTGAGGGCCATCAGAAGACTGGAATGGTGTGGCTCGACTGTATTCCAGCCCTGTCTGCTGTGCAGTCTATACCCAGTTACTTACTAGTCCACAGGACAGGGCTTGCTCAGGGAGCAGGAAAGCAGCAAAGTCCTTCAAGAGCTGAGGCCAGTCTTGGAGTAGGGTTTGCAAGCTTTTGTAAAGATCCACAGCAGTCTGCCTCTGGGCACTTGACTCAAATTCATAGATCACCTGAAGGAAATCTTCATACTTGCCAGGGACATGCTGGAGAGCCTCTCGTACCTACATATAAGACTTCAAATAGTCAACATCCCTTCTGTGGGCATCCAGAACAAGCACAGGCACGGGAGAAGGCGAAAGGTCATAGAGTCATCATGCAGAAGCTCTCCCCTCACCCCAGGTTAACAAAGACACAGAAGAAGAAACAAGGCGGACTTCCCTTTCTCAGAGGGGCAACTGGACAACCTTTACATTCTTGAGACTAGAGCCACAAAACTTGGGATTGCTAAGCTTGCCTTCCTGACTTGAGCCCCTGATTTAAGCAGATTAAGAGTAGTTTTGTATATGGATTTTAATATGGGTCATACCAAGGTACATAATAGCTGACCTTTGAATGTTAATAAAATAATAACATATCGTAGTAGCAGCAGCATGCTGATTGCTCCAAGTACCTCACTTTGCTGGGTTATTAACTGAGAAGGAAGATACACAGGGTACCAAGAGACAACAGGAGACCAAGGTGCACTCCCTTGAGATCAGCTCTCCAGGCTGCATACCAACCACCACTCTTCTCACTAAATGCTCACTACAGGTCATCTCTCAGCCCAGTCTGTGAAGTCACAACTTGGCACTGGGGAGAGCAGTATCACTGTTCTTTCTCCTAATCCCTGAGTGAAAGAGAGATGGGATGAGGATGGGGCACTGACAGCCATCCCAAATACGGCGGAACTCTTCTAGGTCTCCTGTCAAAGCTGTCAGAGACCTCTGAGTAAGGCAGAGACAAAACTATTGTGAAGTAGGGAAAAAATCTGTTTTGGGTTAAGTGCTGGGGCAGGCTTGTCCATACTAGACAGAAACTTTACTACTGAGCTACGGCCTTCGTCACAAATTTCCATTCCAATCCTCTGCCCCGAAAGCAGCAGGCACACGCATGCAGACAGGCCGGAAGAGCGGCTGTGCTGCCTACCCTGGTGAGGTAAGCCTGTGCAAAGGCCAGGTCCTTCTGCTCCCTGAGTGGGTCTCGGTCGAGAATGTCCTCGTCATACAACAGCAGCAGCTTGGAGGTGTCCTTGCTAGCCCGGGCCCGACTTCCGCGTTTGTTTCGAGCTCGATGGTTGCTTCGTCCTTTTCCAGCAGCTTTGATACTCTCTCCTTGGAGTACATGTGAAAAAGAGTCTTTCTCAATCCTAGTAACTATGCGATCTTCCGCAGTGCTACCCATCAATCCAGCTCAACCTCGGCACAAGGGGTAAAGAGTGTCTAGGAATGTGGTAGACAGAACAACCCTGCTTCCACTGCATGACTTCCAGTGTGCAACAAGAACGTCACTGGGAGACCAGAAGACACTGTTACTGTAGCTTGAAAAAAAGGTGAAAGCTAGTGTGAGGGCCCACACCTACGATGGCAGAGAGGTACCATAAGAAAAGAACATTACCTGAGCTGCACAGTAAGACGCTGCCTCCAAAGACAGAAAAGAAGGTGAAGGAGTGACCAAGAGAGTGAAACAGCTCATAGCCTCACGCACACAAGAGGCAGGAACCACGAGTGACCAAGAGAGTGAAACAGCTCATAGCCTCACGCACACAAGAGGCAGGAACCACAAATAAAACGCTGAGCAGCTTCATGTACACGAAGTGTTGATGGGATTCTAACTTCCTGTGTCTTTGGATTTTCAAAGGAACCTCCCTAGTCTGTCTGGGGGAAGGAAAGCTGCAGGAGAGAGAGACTCCTCCCTGGAGCTTTCTGGCTCCTCTGTCAGCTGCACACTATGCACACCCAAGGGAAACCTGTCCTCCGAGGGGGTCAGCTACACTCACCTGAGGGGGTTATGCTGCTCGCTACTTCTGGAGCAGTCTTGGGTGAGGCCAAGGTAGAAGGGGGCTTCTCAGCAGCATCTCCAACTGCTTCATCATTCACTTCATCCTCCTTCTGCAAGGCTTCCATCCCTTCGACCTCCTCTTCCTCTTCTTCTTCTGGCTCAGAGTTCTCCTCTTGGGAGTTCTCTTCCTCAGACTCACCCTCCTGACTCATGCTCCTTTCAGAAGCCAGCCAAGTCAGTTTCTCCATGGTTTCCTAAAAGCACCCCACAGAATGTTCATAAGGGCTCCTAGCAGCTCCCAGAAGGCCAAAGGACAGGAGCAGTGTCAGGAGGATCTAAGGCAGGGCAACCACTCTGAATTAGAGAAGAAGCCTGAGGGTACTGAGGACAGGTCAGGCAGCACAACATGCCTCTGAAAGGCTGCCCTACTTCCTCAAGTCGGCTTTCCTCTAACATGACCCATGCAACTGTCTGTAATTCCAGATCTGCCACCCTCACACCGACATACATGCAGGCAAAACACCAATGCACACAAACAAATAAACTATTAAATAAAAAGGGGGAGAGGGGGTCAGGGAGATGGGTCAACAGGTACAGACAACTGCTGCCAAGCCTGACAGTCTAGCTCAATGCCCGGGACCCACATGATGAAGGAGAGAACCACCTCCTCCTGGTCCTCGGACCTCGACACACATGTCATGTCATGCACGTACCCACACAAATAAAAGAGTAAATGTAAAAATAAAAAACAAAGTATGGTCAAGGGATTCAAGCACTTCACACAAGCCTCCTAAATTATGTTGCAGACGCATTCAAGAGTCAAACCCCACTTTATGACTCTAACACATGAAGGGAACATTCCGCGGAGTCCCCACACACTAGCAACCACTCTGGCTCTCACCTGGAGCTCCGGGACAGAAAGCACAGACTCCTCCGAAGCTGATGACAGTTCATCTTCTTCATCTTGGGTGAGGTCATCAAAGTCCTCCTCCTCTTCTTCCTCAGGCCCGTCTTTCTCTCCTCTAGTGTCTGGTCCTGCCGGGGTCCCTACACACTGACTGTCAGCAATGGCCGAGTCCTCAGCCTTCCCTGGAGGCCTGCTGAGCACCATCTCCTGCTCCATGGAGGACGGAGTGCCTTTGGGCACTCCTCTGCCTGCATCTCCACTTGGACTCCCCTCCTCAGGCGGCTCTTGGGACACGGAAAGGGACAAAGCTGCTCGAGTCTCCTCTGTCTGCACGACTGTTTCTTTCCTCCGCTCTCTAGCACTACTCAGCTTCTCCTGAGGGGAGCCACGGTCTAATTCCATAGAGTATTCTTCTTTCACTTTCTCACCAATGTCCTGCTCAGGGAAGGTACTGGACATTTCCTCCACACAATCCTCAGCTTCCATCTTGACCATTTCTTCTAAATCCTTTGATGTGGAATTCAGAGATAACTGGAGACTCAAAGGCAATGGCTCTAAAGCTTGCCCACCCTCTTCATTTTTCACACCTGACCAGCCACAGCCGCTCGATTCTGAGGATGCTTCCTGGCTTTCTGTTTTCACAATAGCCCAGCCACAGGCACTCGATTCTGAGGATGTTTCTTGGCTTTCCACACCTGATGAAGAACACCATGGCCTAGGATCCTCTTTGGAGAAGACAGTAGCACAGAGAGGAGTTAGTTCCTGGGAATTGGACGTGGAGTCGGGGTTTTGAGGAGCATTTTTCCCTTCAGCAATATCCAAGTTCACTTGGACCTTATCTTCAGGAACAGATGGCACAGGAAGTGTCAGAGGATTGCTCGAAACAATTAAGGGGGAGATGGAGGAGGCCACGAGGGGTTGGTTTAACGGACAGGGGAAGGAAGTGGGATTAACAAGGAGAGTGGTGATGGGAATGGTCTGGGGATTTGGGGCTACGGCTGCATTAACAGGCTGGATCACATTACATCCACTGGGTAGGCTTACCACCTTCACTGTGGCGGCAGGAACAGTGAAGATGACAGGTGTGGGGTGGATGATGGGGGCAGGCTTCACACAGGGAGAAAGCTTGGTTCCTTTTCTTCTTGTAGGCTTCCGCCTCACATACGGCTTTCGAAATTTCGAAGGGGCGAGTGAGGGTAGCATTATCTTGGGTGCAGAGGAAGAAGGCAGTGGTGACTGAGACTCAGACAGGGGGAAGCTGGTCCTGGCTTCAGGACCAGAGGGCACAGCAGGCAGGGCTGGGGAAGACTCAAAACTATGTTCTCCGCTGACCGCTACTGAAGGGAACCCTGGAAGTGGCTGTAAGACAGTGGCTGGCTGGATCAGATGAGGAATCTGGACCACCCTGTTGCCTGGAGGGACTTCTGATTGACTTGACCAGGTTGCTATTTTGCCTGGGTTGAACCCAGGCTGAACACAGGGGCTGGGTTGGATAAGAAGGGGCTTCTGGACCAATGGCCTCTTCTGTCGCCAAGCCTTTCTAGAGAAACGCTTGGATCCTGGCTTCAACTTGAGGACTACGCCCTTGGGCATCAGCAGTGGGTATCGAGTTTCACTCCCCAGGTCAGGGCAGGCTTTCTCTAAGGGCTGATCTGTGCCAGCTTCTGTCGCTCTGGTCACATTTGCTCCGTCTGCAACGCCTTCAGCTGTGTTCCGAAGTTCATCCTGAATGGACTGTAGACTGGCCTGCAGGAAATAAGAACACTGTGCTCTAGCACATGTCAGAATTTAGGAGAAAGAAAAATTAGCTTTCTGGATTCTAAGGATTAGTGGAAGACAGCCTCAAGATATAGTCCTAAGAAGGGGTTTTCCAGGCATCACTGTTCTAGGAAAACCACGTCCCTGGTATAAAAATTGGTCCTGAATCTACTTTGGGAAATTATCATTTAACTCCCCAGGAACTTTTTGGGTCTTCTGCCTCACACAGACGTGGAAGGATGGACAGACCTTTAACCAGAATGGGAGTCGGTGCTCCTCCTTCTCTACGGGGGGCTTCCACTGATGTGGCTGTATCTCTTCACAGCACCTCACCAGAACTGGCAGCTGTTTGGTCTTCTTATAAAACTAGGCATGAAAACACAAATCATAAGTCATATTCTTTCAGAATGAGAAATGGGGTGGCTGATGGTTTCACACACAAAAATATCAGTTGTAAATGCTATGTATTTCTGCATTTCAAACAAAGAAACTCTAATTAATGAAGATTTCAGAATATTCAATCTCTAAACACAATTATCCATTCTGATTACACCTAAGACTCAAAACTATCCTAGCATGAGGGAGGCAGAGGCAGGTGGATCTTTGAGTTTCAGCCAGCCTAGTCTACAAAGTGAGTTCCAGAACAGCCTGAGCTCACACACACACACACACACACAAATTTTCTAGGGAAAAAAAATAGATTCAAAACTATCTTCCCCAAAAACCCCCTTTGGAGGGGAAGCTGAAAATTAAGGTCATAAAGAAGAGGAAGTAAATAATCCTAATGAACAGCTGCTTGTGCACACAAATATTAACCCTCATCTTACACAGAAGCTACTCTTAAGCACGCAGCAGTGTGAAGTGGAAAAGCCACTATACAGCAAGCACAAGGGTGCACAGCTGTGATTCCGGGGGAGGAAGGAGAAGACTGTGACAGTTTCATTTCCAGAGTAAATGGCTGGAGGTGGTGACAGACACCTTTAACCCTAGCACTTGGAAGAAACAGGCAGGTGGATCTCAGTAAGTTCAAGACCAGCCTGGCCCACATAGCAAGCTCCAGGACAGCCAGAGCTACACAAAGCGATCCCATCTCAAATAAACAAACAAACAAATAAATAATAAAAGAATAAATGGGACAGGCAGTCGGCGTGAGCATGAGAAACTGAGTTCACACTGGAGAAGGAAGAACAGACTTTCTCAAGTTGTCCTCTGACCTCATGTGTGCCCATGCCCCTCCCAAGGTAAATAGGTGTGATTTAAAAAACATAACAATCGGGGCTGGACAGACAGTTGAACAGCTGAAAGTGCTTGCTGCTCTCACCAAGGACCTGGGTTCACTTCCAAAAACCCACATTGGGTAGCTCACACCCACCTGTAACCACAGTTAATAGATCCAAGGTCCCTGACCCCACAGGCATACACATGGTGCACATACACTCAGGCAGACAATAGATATAAAAGAACAAATCTGAAACACACACACACACACACACACACACACACACACACACACCACATACATACACATTTTAAGTAAATGTGTAAATAAGGAGAACTAGGGATATGGTTTAGTGATTGCTCCACTCCTACCTATGAAGGAGGAAAAAGGAGAGGAAGGGGAGGAAGGAGGGAGGCAGAAGCAGGGAGAGGAAGGAAGGGAGGAAGGGAGGAGTCCATGACTGAGGTTATTAAATTAGATCTAAACCAAATCAACAAGAAGTCAGTTATAGACCTGCTATGTAACAAGGGTAAGCACACCACCTTCCAAAACTGTGGGTCACAAGGGAAAGGGATCAAACACTTTCAGAACTAAAGCCTCAAAAAAATGCCTGACTCTTTAAACCACTTAAATCTTTTCTCCTTTGTTTCTTTTTTTACTTTTCTCTGTTTAACTAGGATACTGTTATGGAGCCCTGGAGAGTCCCAAACTCACAGCAATTCCAGAGTCTCCGTCCCCTGGGTGCAGTGATCAGGGCCGCAACACCACCCCGGCTCACTAGACTCCTAAGTATATTCTGCATAACCCTGATATCAATGTCTAACGGAAAGCAGCACGGGAAGCTGGAGAGGGGGCTCGGTGGTTAAGAGCTCCTGCTCTGATAGAGGACCCAGTTCAGTTCCCAGCACACATGCACCCATGTCAGGTGGCTCACAAGGACACATGACTACAGCTTAGGGGCTCTGGGCCACTGCACACACTTGCACACACCCACACACAGACACAAGCTTAATGAAAAAACAAAACAAATCTTTCAAAACCCCAAAGGAAGCAGCACTGTGGAGGTTTACAAACGCAATGCTGTCTACCTGAGAAGGTTAGAGTAAGGAGACACAATATGGCTAGAAGGAGCGAGGACTTGGGGAATCCTTTGACCTGAATAATTTCTTACTCAGGGAACTATCCGTAAGAGAGGCTAAGACGGAGGTACTCCAGAGCAAATTCACAGATCAGTGTTACAAAGGAAGGAGCAGGACGACCCTAACACAGTGGGACGAATTATCTTTAAATTAGCCTTCTTTGGAGGGACTTCCCTGCCTTCCCTGAGAGCTGAGAGGAGGAGAGGGGCTGGGTGCTCCTCTGCAGGAGGCACAGGGGAGCATGCAGCAAACACTCACTTTGATCACGTTGTTAGGAGCTCTGTTCTGGTTGAGGTTCTTGATCCTCACCGTCAGCTGGTGAGCGGTCTTACAAGTCACAAGGTACTTGCTGATTAGAGGTTTAGGGAACTCAGTGCCTTCGAAGTGCTTCAGTCCTAAAGCCAACAGACTGAGAGAGAAGCAATGACACAACCTCACTCACAGACCTTTCTCCAAAAGAGCGCTCCGAACTGCTCATGCTTCACCAGCACTTTCTATACCTTCAGGTATTTACAGAGTACTGAGTATTTAAGAACCAAACACGAAGGGATCAATGGCATACGCGAGACCCTGGATTAATCCCAAGCACTGTTAAAATAAAATTTCTTTAAGTTCTTTGCACAAACATCCTTGGTGAGGCCTTGGGATAAAAACACGGAAGAAACAAAAACAGCCACTACTACACTGTCCACACCCAGGAGGCTGAGGCAGGAGACGACATGGTCAAGACCAGCCTGGGTTCATGGCACAACCCTCTATCAAAAAACAAGGGCTGTAATGTAACTAACTCATGGGTTACAGTGCTTGCCTACCATACAGAAGGCCACAGGACTGAACTCCGGTGCCCCCTAGTTTAGTTTCAAAGATAACAGAATCAGGGCTAGAGACACGGCACTGGCCAAGCACAAATGAGACTTGTCGCATTTCAAAACTAACAACAAAGAGAGCAGAGCATGTCACAGAGTGAGCTGTTCCAGGCATGGTGGCACACTCCTGCATCTCAGCCCTGGGGAGACGGGGAGGGAGGAGCATTGCTTTAAGACGGAAGCTAACATGTGCTACACAGAAACACTGCTGCAACCCTCTCCCTAAATAAAACAAAGAAAAACAAAAAACCAAAACCTCAATACCAAAAAAAAAAAAAAATTAAATTACAAAAAAAATCTAACATCAAAAACTTGCTCTTAAGATATAGAGGCAAGAGAGTTCAAAGTTCAAGATCATCCTCAGTAACATGGTGTTTTCAAGAAAAGTCCTAGATACAAAACAGCCTGCCTCAGACAATAATAAATAGTAAATAAATCAAAGAATAAAATGACAATTTGAAGTCCCTGTGTATTTTAATTTTGTTTTGTTTTTGCAGACAGAATTTCTCTGTGTAGCCCGGGCTGTCAAGGAGCTCGCTAGGCAGACCAGGCTGGACTCGAACTCATAGGTCCACCTGCCTCTGCCTCCCAAGTGCTAGGATTAAAGGCATGGGCACCAGCCCCTGTCAAGGCCTTGTGTTTTTGAAAAACCTAATTATAAAATTATTTAAATTACTGAAGCTCTATCAGAACACCATGAGAGAGCTGAGGCAGTAACTCATACAGTTCCTAGCAACAGGAAGCCCAGAGTTTAATACCCAGCACCACATAAACCAGGCTAATGGCTCACATCTGTATTTCCACCTATTAGGAGGGAGGAGGGTCAGAAACTAAAAGGCCAGGAGGGTAAAACAAACAAGAACCACTTTGGTCTTTGGGCTGGAGGACAATAGGTTAGAAACTTCTTACTCTGAAGATCTGCTTTCAGTACTACTACAAGACTGGCCTACAAAAAACAAAAGATTAAACAATGCCTTTAAATGCTTCACAAATGTGTGTGGAGGGCTGGAGAGAGGGCTCAGGGCTTAGGAGCACAGCCTGCTCTTCCAGAGGACCCAGGGGCAGATAACAGCATCCACATGGTGACTCACCACAGTGCAGAACTCCAGTTCCAGGGAATCCAACTCCCTTTGATGGCCTCTGTGGGCACTGCTATGCACATGGGGCACAGACATACAAGCAGGCCAAACACCCATATACATAAAATGAAACAATAATAATAAGGAGTTTTAACCACAACATGTGTGGCATCTCCTGCAAAAGACACTGCGGAAACTCTGTCCATCTACACGGCTTTTCTTTGGTCTGTGTCCTTAGCATGCACATCTTATTTCAACTAAGCTTCTCAAAAGCAACTGTCTTGTCTTTCGCTGATGCATTCTTTTCATCCTCACAGTAAACTCACTTGTCCTCAGCCTTGGTAAAGATGATCTTATCCCGAGGATTATTTGCCTTCAGTGAACATATTGGAAGGAGCTCTGGATACATGAAAACCTTGTTTGTCGCCAGGATCCAAGCAACTTGCTTTGGCAAACAGGGAAATTCACTGGCTGTTACAGAAGGAAAAAAAAATCTGTGATCAGTGCAATCCAAGGACCACAGAGCTTCGCAAAAGTGTATGAACCCATTTCAGCACTTAAGCAGAGATCTTCTTCTCTGACTGACCCCTTCAAGTTTCCAGTCCTTTCAACCTAACATTGCCTACCAGGAGCTGAACCAAGCTGATTCCCTTTTCATTCCTATGTGGGACACTTTATCCACTAAGACAAGAACACAGGGCACCCAGCAGTGCGCACATACACTGTTATCCTCAGACATCTTTTCATCCCTTCTCTCTTTAAAAAGCTTTGCTAGCCGGGCCGTGGTGGCGCATGCCTTTAATCTCAGCACTCGGGAGGCAGAGCCAGGCAGATCTTTGTGAGTTCGAAGCCAGCCTACTCTACAGAGTGAGATTCAGGACAGGTACCAAAAACTACACAGAAAAACCAAAAACCAAAAACCAAAAAAAAAAAAAAACAACTTTGTAAGACAAAGGACTTCAGCAAGATTTCTGTTCTGCCAAGATAAAAATTATACTTTGTTTATCCTTTTTCACAAATCTGGTATTCTACATGGCAGTGAGAAGGTTCAGTACAGAAAACTGCAACAGGGCCTGATGACCTGAATTCAACTCCTGGGACCCACACAAGGTGGAAGGAGATAAAACAGTTTCCACAGCTCTCCCGTGTAGTGTAGTGCATATGTGTTCTCTCTCACACTCCCTCTCTCTCTATCTATCCATCCATCCATCCATCCATCTATCTACCGATCTATCTATCTCTCCCCCCCTCAACCCCGTGTGTGTATGTGTAAATATATGAACATGATTTAAAAATACATAGAAAGTGTAAGTGACATTCCAACTTTGAATGATATGTTGATTGTGGACTCAGGCCCCAAGTGAGTAATCAACATAGACATTTGTCACACATGTAGGTAGTCCTTTACCACTGAGCTACATCCCCAGTCACAATATTTGATCTTAATGCATCAGACTAACAACTTAAACATGGGGGTGGGGAGATGGCTCAGTGGATAAGAGCACTGACTGCTCCTCCAAAGGACCCAGGTTCAACTCCAGACACACACATGGTAGCTGACAACTGTCTGTAACTGCAGCTCCAGGGGATCTGACGCCCTCACACAGACAAGCATGCAGGCAAGACACCAGTGCACACGAAAGGAAAATAAATAAACCATTGCAAAAAGGAAAAGCACTTGAACATGACCAAACCTTCACAGTTTGGCTTTCATCTTTACCAAACCCCAGATTCTTTTCACGTGAAACCTAACACTTTTCCATATGTCATTCAAGTCCAGTTGTTAGCAAGGGTTCCTGAATCCCTATTCTGGCTCTTGGCTTTCTAAGTTTTACCCTAGCATAGATATTGTCATGTAATACTCAAGCCTAGAATATAAAGCATAAAATACAGAAAACATAAATTATAAATATTCTGCACACTCCATCCTTAAGAATTATACATAGGGTTGGAGAGATGGCTCAGCGGTTAAGAGCATTGGCTGCTCTTCCAGAGGCCCAGGTTCAATTCCCGGCAACCACACGGCAGCTCACAACCGTCTGTAATTCAAGTTCCGGTGGATCTGACTCCTTCACAAAGATATGCAGGTCAAACACCAATGCATATAAAAATTAACAAAAAAAAAAAAAGGAATTACACATAAAAAAATTATTAAAGACTTGTCTCTGACTGCAAATCAAAACCTGAAGTTGACTCATTCATTCATCTCCTACCAGTCTTCTTGACTGTTTTATGAGGACTGCAGTCAACGCTGACATGTGTGAAGTCTTCAATGAGCTGCATAGCTCCCATCCAGTTACAGGGTTGGAACAAGGTCTGAAACTTGGGGTTGAACTGCTGGTGAAGGGCGATGGAGTTCTCTGCAAAGGTTCCCAGCTCTTTCTGAGAATAAAGGACACAAGGGAAATCTGAGAGGATTCCAGACAACTAATACCACAGTCCTCAAACTCTGAAGGGAAAAGGGCCCTTCCTGCATAGGATTAGAGGTAGGTAAAAGTCTGTATTAATGGATATCATTCCATTAGGACTACTCTGTCTTCGTCCAAAGCAATTCGGAACTGGACCTACATTCACCTGTCACACTTTGGTTTGAAGTCACTGAACACTCTGTAGTCTTGCAGATGCATGTTACACTCCCAACTTAGAATCAAATTCAGCAGCAGAGCTGTTGAGAAGTATGCTCAAAGCCCTGGATTTTAACCTCAGCACCGGGGGTGGGGGTGGGGGGGGGGTTGGGAGGGTGAATGGGAAGGGGGGGTTATATTACACACACACACACACACACCCCAACCCAGGCTTTTGAGAGTCTCACTCTGTAGCCTAGGAGAGCCCTGAACTCAGGTTCCTCCTTTCACATTCACCAAAGCACTAGAAATAAAGGGGATTACCACACTCACCTCCTGATTTTAAAGAAATATTTTCTGAAGGTGTGGAGAGATGGCCCAGCAGTTAAAAAGTATTTATTACTCTATACAGGACCCAGGCTCAGTTCCCAGCACTCACAAGATGGATTTCAACCATTAATAAGGCTAGTTCCAGGGAGATGTGACACCCTCTTCTGGCCTCCACAATCACCAAGCACACATGTTGCCCATATACATACATGCAGGCAAAACACTCACACACAAAATAAATCTAATTATTTAAAATTTTCTGAAATATGCACCAAAAGATAATTTTCTCATGGTCATTCGAATACAGTTAAAAAGTGAACAGACTTTTACCACAAATAAGTTTGGCATATTCAAACACACCATAGAACCACAAAGGGCTTCCTCCAGGGTGCTCTTACCTGAGGGCCCCTCCCAATAGAGAGTTCTTTCTTACCTCCTTTCACAGATCTACTATTAATTCTACAAGGATGAAAAAGGAGGGGGCGGGGAGAGGTGAAAGGGAGAATGGGAAGGAGGAAGGATCCATCAAAGTTTACAAATCTTTCAAAACACTAAAAAACGTCATAAGCAAAATTAATTCTATACTTAACAAAGCTGAGCCTAATAAACAGGTCATGAACTCAACATCCTTAAAAACAGAAGTGTCAAAGGGTGAGAGGGCCGGGAGGCTCAGTTAGGGGAGTGCTTGCCTAACGTGCAGGAAGTCCTGGGGTATATCTGCGGGGCCCCATAAATTGACCACTGTGGGTACATCTGTAACTCGGCACTTATGAAGCAGAGGCAGGGAAATCAGAAGCATAAGGGGAACTACATGAGTCTGAGGCTACCTTGGACTACATGAGACCCTGTCTCAAAAAAAAAAAAAAAAAATGGATCCCAAGATGAGGAGGATGCAATTAAAATGACATTCAAAATGTCTCCTGAGACTCAGTGTTCTGTCAAGCATACAGAAGAAGCAGGTACAGTGACCAAACACATCCAGTAGACATGAAGAAACAGATCACACCCAGTGAATAACATTCACCTGAAAAATGACTTGTCAAGCTAACGTCAAACTTAAGTCTTCAGAGTTACAGATGTATGGAAGCTTACCAGAAATACTCTGGTGGTGCTGGCCTCGGAGCTGAGGGTGGGGTTGGAGGTGGTGAGAAGGTAGATTTGTGTCAAGAGCTGAACATGCTGGGAAGGGAAAACACTGACATTTCATAATGTTGCCATTTCAGAAACACAGATCTTACCAGGAAGTCTGCAAATGTATCACACACATCTTGCTTCTCAGAGGGATTAGAGCAGAGCAGGATCTTGGTATGACTTTCTGAGATATTTTCCTCAGAACAAAACCACAAACTCAGACAAACTTGAACCTCAAACTAGAGAGACTAAGACTGAGAGAGGAAAATGAAATACTGACAGTTACTCAAGTTTGAATGTGTGGTCAAGAATCTGAATTCCCTCATCCTGAGAATTACCAAGGTCTTCATCTGCTTTCCTGCTCTTCTCTCAAGGTCTTACAGACTCAGGGTCCTATGGGCCCCTGTTTCCACGGGAAGCAGGACAGTCATCTTTGACTTTACAACACTGCTCACTTTTGGCTTCAGAGTTAAGCTAGGAGATGATGCAATCACACGACAATGAGAAAGTCTTGCCTGCTGCATCTGCTGCTGAAGCCTGCTCCTCTGTGCTGCATCTAGAATCAGCGTCTGATGGACTGTCTCCTTCTGAGATTTAAGCCTCTCCACTTCAGGCTGTGGTTTGGAGGAAGATTTTTTCATTTTCAGTTGTTCAAGCAGCTCTTTCACTGTCCGGTGTCGTTCATTTAGCAAGTTGGCCAATGGTTCCTCAAAACTATTCCCAACAAGGAAAAAAAAAATCTGTGTATTTTCATAGGTCACCAAACTCCTTGTAATGACATGTGAACCAAGCTTAAACAATGTCCATTTACTTTTTTTTGAAATTAATTGATTTTCATTTTTTAGGATATACTTTATCTTTTTATATTTCATGTGCATTGGTGTTTTGCCTGCATGTGTGTCTGTGTGAGGGTGTCAGATCCCCTGGAACTGGAGTTACAGACAGCTGACAGCTGCCATGTGGGTGCTGGGAATTGAACCTGGGTCCTCTGGAAGACCAGCCAGTGCTCTTAGCCACTGAGCCATTTCTCCACACCATGTCTATTTACTTTGGATCTTTAAATCTCACTACAACCAATATCCATGCTCCTTAACCAAATAATTTCCTCAGACTTTTAGGATTACATTCAAATGAAATAATTCTGTTGCCTGAGTAGAGCACATGCCTAGAATGCTTGAAGCCCTGGGGTCAATCTCCAGCAATGCCAAAGAAGATTCTGAATTATCTTTCACCTTCTTTTGATATAATTACTTGTCTACATGAAACACACAGAGAGAAAAATTAAATTAAATTAAATTAAAAAAGCAATGTATACACTGCCACAGCAACTGGGACCTCATCATCCTTGCAAGCATTATACCAACACATCTACTCTATGACGTCTTCCCAACAAGGTGGAGAAGCTTCCAAAAGCACACCATGTGGTCTCTCATTTACCTTCTACTCCAGCCATTTCCATTCTGGCTGCCCTTCATTCATTTCTTTAAAAGGGAAAGCCCAGGGTGAGGCTATACTTATGTTACATATAGAAAATGCTTGTTTTGTAACTGAGTTCTAGGTTTGATTCCTAGCACCAAAAACAAAAACACAGAAACCTGCCAAAGACTTTCTACAATGTAACAAGAAAGAAATGCTAACATCCACAGCAGCTTAGATGAAGAGAAAAAGTGGTTAGTTCAAACATTACTTACTATACTACCTCCATGCAAGTATGTTTCACCCATTCAAACTGCTTTCCGGTGTTGCCTGACCATAACTGTGCATCCTGCCCACAACCGAGCTGTCCGGGAACTCATGTCATAGACCAGGCTGGCCTTGAACTCACAGAGATCAGATTTATTTATTTTTAATCATGTGTATGAATGTTTTGCCGGCATGTATGTCTGTGTACTGCATTGTGGTATACCAGTTTTCTCCAAGATTTAAACATCCCATCATTGCAGGGAACCTCTCAAGACTGGAAATAAATTACCAGAATATCATCAGGAAGTCCCTGAAACAGACCAGACTCACTGGGCTCCTTCTTCCTAGGAGTAAACAATTAGACTGCTGAGCATCACTCTCACACAAGTAAGCTTCAAACAAGAAGCAGAGATCATCCAAGCATCCCAACTGATATAAATGGTTTCCATGCTGTATTGGACATCACTAAAATTTTGCTTCAGTATTCCCTTAGCTGCTGAACTGATGTATGCTTGGATTGGACAGTCATGGCCTTCAGAGAGAACCCCTACTCTCTGTAAAAATGTCTCCTTATATAATGCTAACCTGTAGAAGCCTTAAAGATTGGCGAAAGTATTTGGAAGAATGGTAAAATCAGCAAAGGAGTTTAAACAAAGATATCCTCAGGACTTACGGAACTGTTTTGTTTCCTTTAGTTTTTATTCTTCTCTCATATGTTAAATCCAGACTGCAGTTTGCCCTCCCTCCTAGACCCCGATCCTTCCCCATGACAGATCCACTCCTCCTCCTATCCCTTCAGAAAGGGCAGGCTGCCCTGGGATATCAACCAAACAAGGCGTACCAAGTTGAAATAAGACCAGGCACGTCCTCTCATTTTAAAGCTGGACGAGGCAGCCCAATAGAAGGAAACAGAGTCAGGGACAGCCCCCGCTCCCACTCTTAGGAGTCCCACAAGAAGACCAAGCTACAAAAGCATAACATATCTGCAGAGGCCCTAGCTCAGACCCAGGAAGGCTCCCTGATGGTTGGTTCAGTCTCTGTGAACCCCACAGCCCAGGTTAGTTGGTTCACTTAAAAGGATTGTGGGTGAAAAGTCAGTGCAAGAGGTAGGTTACTGCTGTATGAGCTAGTTAGTAGTCAGGGATGCCCTTGAGGCTCCATAAACCATAAATGCTGCTAACTGCTGTCCAGAACTACATAGTACATTCCTTTTGCTAAAGACTCTGCACACTTCTGTCACAGGACATACAAAAATCTAGCTGTCATGGAGCTAGAAATACCTTCCTGGAGGCTGTCTTTATCCTAGGTCAAAACTACCATGCAGGCTGTTTGTGGAAAATTATCACCAAAGGTGCTGCTCAGCTATGAAGTCTAAATGATACACTATCAGCATGACAGGCAAGATGCTCCTGCTTTTGGTACAACTAATTGCTTTCCACTTGGATTTTAAGACCCAGCTCACAGGAGGAACTCATGTTAGGCCCTGTAAGCCAGGGCAAAGTCTTGTGGCTGTGGAGGTCATAGGCTCCAGGGTCAAGGTAACTGCTCTGTAAACAGACGTGATAAACCTGATAGATCGCCTTTTCATGATGGGTGTTTATGTCTACATGGAAGGTTGTTCATGTGAGTACAGGTACCCAGAGGCCACAAGAGGTTATCTAATCCTCTGGAGCTGGCGTTACAGGTGATGGCACCTGACGTGGGTGCTGGCACTGAACTCTGGTCCTCTCAAAGAGCAGTCTGAGCTCTCAACCTCTGAGCCATTTCTCCAGAACCTTGGTTTTTGGTTTGGTAACTGATTTGGTAAGTCCAGGGACCATTTCAGGAGTGAAAACAACACGACAATCAAGCTCACATTCCCAGTAGCTGCCAGAAGGAGGGAGATGAAGAAGAGAAAGAATGAAAGCTGTGCCCTTTGGAGCCCAGGAAAGCATGATCAACATGCACACTAACAAGCAGTCCAATGCGTGTGTCTAATTGGGTGGGGAACAAGTGAAAACATCCAGAGAATCGGCAATCCATGCTTAGGCTTTGGGCCAGGATCAGGAGACAGAAGCAGGGAAAGGAGGGGGCTGGAGTGATGATGGCACAGTGGTTAAGAGAACTTACTATACCACTTCCTGTTCATGCAGAAGACTCAGGTTTGACTCCCAGCACCCACACAGTGGCTCACAACCATCTATAACTCCAGGTCCAGGGGATCCAATGCCACCTTCTAGCATGAAAGTGATGCTCAGCCACATATGCACTTGAATGGAAAGGCTGCTCTCAGTGCCAGCTTTGATTTCTCTCCCTTCCCAAACAGACACAACTCTGTCTATAGCTGGACTGTCCCATAACAAGGAGACCTTTTGTTTGCTGGTTTGTTAACTAACTCACCTCTAGGGCTAAACAAGAGGGTGAGGGAAGATTAATTATAATTTCTTCAAAAAACAACCAAACTATCAAGCCTCTTCAGAAACATATTATCCCTTCTCTCTACATCTCAGCCAGCATACCGTAGGGTTTGAGGGGTGTTGAAGTCTGGCCGAGACTCTGGAACACGCTCCTCTTCCTCAGGGCCATCTTCTTCCATATTGGAGAATCCCATTTCATCTTGGAACTGTGGGCAAATGAAAAGGAGGGTTTTCTCAAGGGAATGTTCCTTATGTTAGTCTCTCTAGTGATAATAAGTATTAGCAAAACTAGAGAATTCAGGAGCGTTAATAATGTTGGGATTCAAAAGAGATCCTAAGAGGGGAGCTGGCTCAGGGGTTAAGAACACTGGTTGTTGAGTAGGACCCAGAATCAATTCCCAGCTCCAACATGGCAGCACAAACGATCTCTCACTGCAGTCCAGGGAATCCAATGCCCTCTTCTGACCTTCATAGGCACCAGGCATGTGGTACACAGAAAGACATGCAGGAGTAACACTCATTCACATAATGAATAATATTTCCCATTGTTCTCAAAATGCAGAGTTGTGGAGCCCAGGCATGAAGGGTGTATCTACAAACATTCTTGGCCTCAGGGAATACAGAGGAAGAGGGAGGGGGGAGACTGTGAGCCTGAAGAACAGGGAGTGTTGCTAGGAGACCATGTCTCCTAGGAATGTCAGAAGTTGCACCAATAAAGTCTTACCAACAGGACTGCCTGAACAGGAGCTGCACAAGGAAAAGAGCAGGCATGCTAACATGGACAGGAGAAAGCCCAAGAGGCCTCATCCCTACACCAAGAACTTCGACAATAAGGAATGCAGGGACTGGGAGAAATTCTGTTGCCCAGAGAAGAGCACACCAATTGGTTATCCAATACCAAGTGGTCAGTCCTAAAAACACATTCAAGTAATATTATACAGACAAGACAGTTTGTACCTATGTATGCAGGAAAACACACATGTATGTAACAAAATGAATGAAAACAGGACACGAATTTGAAATAGAACGAGGAGGGATATTTGGGACGGTTGGAAGAGAGGAAAGAGAAGGGATATATGCAGTAATTTTATTATAATTTCAAATAATTAGAGAAATAATAAAAAATTATATAAATATATAAAATCACAGCTATAATGGAGCTCTTCTCACTTCACGAGTCTTAGGGCCCTATACTAACAATGGCTAATAACTCTAAAAGAAGTCTTTCGACTGGCCAACTTGTAACATAAACTGAGAGAGAATAGATAACTCAAAATAATCAATCTCTTCCACAGAAACACCTTGGTGTGTGGTTTATGCGTGTACATGTGTGTTGTGTAAAGGTAGAGACCAGAGTTTGCTGTAGGGTATCTTCCTCAAGCATTTTCTTTCTTTTTTTTTATTTTTTGACACAAACCAGACTGTTTAGTGCAGGAATATTGTTATGGTCCTAGTTAAGTGACCCCAGGTAAGGAGGTGCTGGGCCCCTCAGTTCGGAGCTGTGTGGGGAAGATGGGAGGGAAAGAGGGCTTTCATCTGACCCTCAGAGTCCCAGCTGCACAAACCCAGCAGTGGGTCACAGAACAGCTTGGGGTAAACGTATCAGGAACTCCAAGCAGCATATCTTTCTTGCCCTTGAACAGCTTGGCCACATTCACCTTCTTCCCAGACTCCCCTTCAAACACCTCCACTGAAGGGATACCATCTCCCTCCTTAGTTGGGGCCATGGCCATCACAGCACTGCTGAGGCTGTGGGCTCAGCCACATGCCACCCTGCTGCTTAGTAGCCTGCTCTGCCTGTCATGGAGCAGGAACATGGAGCAGTAACATGGAGCAGTCCCATGGAGCAGTAACATGGAGCAGTCCCTTGGAGCAGTAACATGGAGCAGTAACATGGAGTAGTAACATGGAGCAGTCCCATGGAACAGTAACATGGAGCAGTAACATGGAGCAGTCCCATGGAGCAGTCCCATGGAACACTCCCATGGAGCAGTCCCATGGAGCAGTAACATAGCGTAGTCCCATGGTGCAGTGACATGGAGCAGTCCCATGGAACAGTAACATGTAGCAGTAACATGTAGCAGTAACATGGAACAGTCCCTTGGAGCAGTAACATGGAACAGTCCCATGGAGCAGTAACATGGAACAGTCCCATGGAACAGTCCCTTGGAGCAGTAACATGGAACAGTAACACGGAGCAGTAACATGGAGCAGTCCCATGGAGCAGTAACATGGAGCAGTCCCATGGAGCAGTAACATGGAGCAGTCCCATGGAACAGTAACATGGAGCAGTCCCATGGAACAGTAACATGGAGCAGTCCCATGGAACACTCCCATGGAGCAGTCCCATGGAGCAGTAACATGGAGCAGTCCCAGGGAGCAGTAACATGGAACAGTAACATGGAGCAGTCCCAGGGAGCAGTAACATGGAATAGTAACATGGAGCAGTCCCATGAAGCAGTCCCATGGAGCATTAACATGGAGCAGTCCCAGGGAGCAGTAACATGGAACAGTAACATGGAGCAGTCCCAGGGAGCAGTAACATGGAGCAGTCCCATGGAGCAATAACATGGAGCAGTCCCATGGAACAGTAACATGGAGCCGTAACATGGAACAGTAACATGGAGCAGTCCCATGGAGTTAGTAACATGGAGCAGTCTCACGGAGCAGTAACATGGAGCAGTCCCATGCAACAGAAACATGGAGCAGTAACATTGAACAGTAACATGGAGCAGTCCAATGGAGCAGTAACATGGAACAGTAACATGGAGCAGTAACATGGAGCAGTCCCTTGGAGCAGTCCTATGGAGCAGTCCCATGGAGCAGTGACATGGAGCAGTCCCATGGAACAGTAACATGGAGCAGTAACATGGAGCAGTAACATGGAACAGTCCCTTGGAGCAGTAACATGGAATAGTCCCATGGAGCAGTCCCATGGAGCATTATCATGGAGCAGTCCCATGGAACAGTCCCTTGGAACAGTAACATGGAACAGTAACACGGAGCAGTAACATGGAACAGTCCCATGGAGCAGTAACATGGAGCAGTCCCATGGAACAGTAACATGGAGCAGTCCCATGGAACAGTAACATGGAGCAGTCCCATGGAGCAGTCCCATGGAACAGTCCCATGGAGCAGTAACATGGAGCAGTCCCATGGAGCAGTGACATGGAGCAGTCCCATGGAGCATTAACATGGAGCAGTCCCATGGAGCAGTAACATGGAACAGTAACATGGAGCAGTCCTATGGAGCAGTAACATGGAGCAGTCCCATGGAACAGTAATATGGAGCCGTAACATGGAACAGTAACATGGAGCGGTAACATGGAGCAGTCCCATGGAGTTAGTAACATGGAGCAGTCTCAAGGAGCAGTAACATGGAGCAGTCCCATGGAACAGTAACATGGAGCAGTAACATGGAACAGTAACATGGAGCACTCCCATGCAACAGTAACATGGAGCAGTAACATGGAGCAGTCCCTTGGAGCAGTCCCATGGAGCATCGAGCTGACTCTGCAGCTCAGGACATGTAGCTCCACCTTCACAGCCACCCCATTACCCACTCCACCTCCTAGCCCACTCCTCAATCAATTTTTAAATCGGGACCGTCATAAACTCCAGGGACTAGCATCTTTGTGTGCACCAGAGCTGGGTTTGCAGGCACACACCAGCAGACAGGCATTTTGTGGGTTCCAACATGACCAACAGAACCCTCTCCCCAAGACCCCAGATTTCTCTCTTTAAAATTTATTTTTCTTTTCCTGTGTGTGTGTGTGTGTGTGTGTGTGTGTGTGTGTGTGTGAGAGAGAGAGAGAGAGTGAGAGAGAGAGAGAGAGAGAGAGAGAGAGAGAGAGAGAGAGAGAGAGAGAGAGAGAGATGTGGTGAGGTATCCAAGAAGGCCAGATGAGGGTATTAGATCCTCTGAAACTAGAATCACAGGTAGTTGTGAACTACTGGACATGGGTGCTGGCAATGAACTTGGATCCTCTGGAAAAGCAGCAGGTGCTCTTAAATACTAAGTCATCTCTCCAGTTTCCCCACACACACACATTATCTTTAAACAGGCTGATTTTCCTGCCATTCCCTTTGGAACCAACCACTCCAGTCTCTCTTTGGAATGTAAACTCTGCTGGACTAAACAAACCTCTGCTTCCACTGAAAAATAACCTAAAAAAAAGAGACAATTTCAAGAAAAAAATGTCTCTACGATCAGAGTGTCCAAATGATAGTTTGCAATGACAGCCCCTAGGAATAGCATGTAGATAATAAGCATTTAATACATGTGGATAATTGAGAGTCCACTGCTCAGAATTTCCTGGCCATTGTACTCCTTGGTGGCTCTGACACAGGCAGACCATTCTGCTGGAGAGAAAATACCTAAGAGCAAAGGACAGAGCTTACTAAAGAATTTCACCAAGCCACTCACTCAAAAATCATTACTCACAGTTTCAAACAGCTCCTCCATCAGCCCATTTACTTCTTTTTCTGTGAAAAGGCAAAGAAGTATGTTAGCAGAAATGAGTTTCATTTGTAATAAGGAAAACCTCTAATCTCCCAAGGCATCTGAACAAATGCTCATATCCATCCTTCAAGCAGAAACTCAAAGACAGTTATGAAACACCAACTGTGCTTCAGTTCCTGTTCAAGATGCTTGGGTACATGGAAGAACAAAAGACAGAAGTAGTGTTATCTGTGCCTGAGCCACAAGACTCCAAGGCACGCCAGCAGGCTTTGGACCAAGGGGAGAACAGCGGCTGGGGGTCAGAAGGCCATAATACTTAGGAGCAGAGAACCACTCGAAGTCTGTGTCCTGGGCTGCATGTTTACTGGGTAACAGGCTAGTTTACATATAGCTTGAAGACAAAGGGTCTTGCATACACGGGTTGGACTGAGAGCATGCAGGCATTATCACTTCAAATTCCACAGAGTCCGACTGGGGAGAAGTACAGGGAGGAAGGAGGCACATCACTTAGTTTATCAACTGACAGGTTGTCAGCAAAATAACATGTTGGCATGAGCTTTCTAGCAGGGAGGAAAAGACTTGCTGACTTTTAAAATGATGTGGGTTTTGTCCCTATGAAGTAGATCCAGGTTTCTCAACTGGAGTCCTGAATCAACATAATTCCTACCACAAATCTCTGAGAGATTTTTGGTGTGCAGCAAACTATACCAAAATGTTTGATTCTGGAATTCCACACATTTATTTATTTACTTATTTACTTATTTTTGGTTTTTCGATACAAGGCTTCTCTGTGTAGTTTTGGTCCCTGTCCTGGATCTTTCTCTGTAGCCCAGGCTGGCCTCGAACTCACAGAAATCCGCCTGTATCTGCCTCCCGAGTGCCGGGATCAAAGGCGTGCACTACCATCGCCTGGCAGAAGTCTCCTTTCTTTCTTTTTTTTTTTTTAAAGATTTATTTATTATACATAGTGCTCAGTCTGCAGGTGTTCTGGCACGCCAGAAGAGGGCACCAGATCTCATTACAGATGGTTGTGAGCCACCATGTGGTTGCTGGGAATTGAACTCAGGACCTCTGGAAGAACAGTCAGTGCTCTTATCCACTGAGCCATCTCTCCAGTCATGAAGTCTCCTTTCTTAAAGTTTAAATTCTAGTGGAATATTCAATATTCAATGATTTTATAATAAAGCAGTTATAATCCCAGTTCTCAGGAGGCTGATGTAAAACAGCTGTTCAGGAGTGGAGACCATATTGGTATATAAGTCAGTGGCAAACTCTGGCGACATAATGAGATTCTAGCTCAAAACAAAATAAGAAGATGAACAGATATGGACTTGGAGTGCTATCTGATAAAGCAAATACATTAAGTGTGTGAAGACAACAGCTACCAATCCTAACAACCTCAGTTTGATCCCCAGGACCAACATGGTAGAAAGAGAACTGACTTCCCCAAGTTGACCTCTGTGTCTACAGTTGGTAGGTCCCTTCTGCTTGCAATGGGCCTTTTCTGTCTTGTCACCTTTCACTGCAAATCTCTTAATCCTGCTTCAGTGGCTAAAACGTCTTATCTTATGAATCCTTTCCTAAGACTTCTAAAGAACAACCTCTTTCAACAGACTGGCACCCCTCAAGCAACCTACAGAGCACCTATCACTTTCTCTCCCCTCACTAAGCTCATTGCCTGCAAGGCAGACGCCATGACCACATTCATTTTGGCATTCAGAGAATAGTACAACATTACCAAATAGCAAAGGCCAAACATAGAACTATAAGGTGTACAACAGCAACTTTCTGCATATACTCTGTATTTAAACAATTACAGAAATAAACAAAGGAGACTTAATTGTCTAAATACGAAGTGGTCCTCAGCCTCCAACACATCTACAGAGTAAACAAAGGCATGCGGACAAGACAAGAATGAACAAACTAACTTACTAGTGATTCTCACTGCACGGTCGGTACGGAAATCCTCTGTGTCTGGTTCATCGAGATCTTCCAGGAAGTTATATTCTGGATCATCATCATCATCCGCTTCATCTAGGGGGAAATATTTTAGACACTTTTACAAATTCTGCCTCTTTTTTTCACCAGACAAGGTCTCTGTCTCTGTCAATCTCTGTCTCTCACTGTGTATGTGTACGTGTATGTTTGTCTTTCTCTATCTTCCTGTGTATCCCTAGTTGACCTAGGACTCACTAAGTAGACCAGGCTGGCCTCGAACCCACACATCTGCCTGCTTCTGCTTCCTAAATTAGGACATTACAGGCATGCATCACTCTACCACCATGCCCAGACCCCCAACTATGAACTTTTACCTGTAGAAACAAAAACTAAAGAATCTTTCAATGAGAATATATTTACTTTTTTATTTCATTGCACTTATTTGTGTATATGTGTATGGAAGCCTTGGCATGTGTGGTTGTTTGAATGAGAATCGTCCCCATGGGCTCTATATTTGAATGGTTGGTTCCCAGTTGATGCAACTGTTTTGGAGAAAGATTAGGAGCTGTGGCCTCATTGGAGCCAACGTGTCTGTCACTGGGGGTGGGCCTTAAGGTTTCAAAAGCTCACCCCAGGCCCAGTCTCTCTGCCTCCAATTTTCAGGTAAGATATAAGCTCTCAGCTACTAACCCTGTGCAATGCCTGCCTGATTACTACCGTTCTCTGCCCTGATGGTCAAGACTCACCATCTACAACTGTAAACAAGCTCCCAACTCAATGCTTTCTTTTGTAAGTTGCCTTGCTCATGGTATCTCCTCAGAGCAATAAAACAGTAATTAAGACAGCTTGCATGTGGGGCTCAGAGAACAACTTGTAGGAGATGACTCTCGTCTACCACCATGTGAGCCCTAGGGATGGAACTGGGGTTACTGGGCTTGGCAGCAATCACCTCTACACAGAGCCATCTCATTGACCTTTGCTTTTTTTCTTTCTTTTCTTTGAGACAGGGTCATATTAAGTTACCAAACTAGCCTAGAAGTTACTACGCAGCCCTGGATAGCCTCAAGGAAGGTTAAGGTCCTCCTACTTAGCTGCCCAAGGGTTACGATACAGGAAGGGGTCGTGAGTGCTCCACCTTCCCTGATTTTTAGTAACATTTCCCCCCAATACTTTGTGGGTATCACTTTGCATAGCTGACTTGTTGTCGTACCTACTTTCTCCTCTGAGCCAGGCTCCCTTCTCTCCTCCAAACAACCTTCAGTGTCAACAAGCAGAGAAGTCTTCCCCATGACTCACTTCAGTCGTCACACAACCATCAGTGTGCCTCACAGAAACAACACTGCTTTCCTTCTGCTGTTCAAATGTTAGGTATGTGTGTGTGTACTTATGTGTGGGGGTGCCAACATAGCACAGCACACACGTGTCAAAATCTGTGGACAGTCTGCAGAAGATGGTTCTCTCCTTCCGCCATGTGTGTTCTGGAGATGAAACTCAGGTGGCCAGGATTACAAGTACCTTTACTCACAAGTCATCCCAATGGCCCCAAAGGAACGTTTTATGATATAGTGGGAAAACAAAGGAGACAAATTCCCCAATTAGGAAAGGACTCTGTTAGGTCCCCAAGGCAGGCCCCCTGCCTCTGATGAGCCGGGCATCTCACCCACAGAGCTCTCATGGGAAATGCAATCTAGTTTTGGGAATATGGGAGGATTGGGGAGATGGCTGCGAGTTAAGAGTACATGTTGCTCTTGAAAAGGAGGGCTTCAGGTCCCCGCATCCAGATGTGTCTTACAACCATCAATACCTCCAGTTCCAGGGGATCCAATACCTTCTTCTGACCTCCTTGGGCCCCACACAAATGTAGTATACATATATACATGCAGGCAAAACATTCATACACATCACTATGTAGACCTGTTGGTATGGGACACTCTTTGGAGAACAGGCTATCCTTGAACTCACAGAGATCCTCTTGCCTCTACCTCCAGAACACTGAGTTCAAAGGTATCAGCCAAGGCACAAAGCAACACAGAGAAACCTTGTCACAAACGACCAAAAAAAAAAAAAAAGGTATCAGCCACCATGCCAAGCCTTTTAAATTTTGGGTGGTTTTCTACGTTTGCTTGTTTGTTTGTTTTACACTGTTTAAAAAATCTGTAATACTTTTTTAAAGTTTGTAATATTTTAAAAGCAAGCTTTGCTTTTTCTTGGTTTGAATTGTGTCACTACTGTGTGTGTGTGGGTACACAGGTGCACACTGCACATGCACAGGCCAGAGGACAACTAAAGTCAGTGCTCTCCTTCACACAAGTGCTGGGAATCAAACGCAGCTTCTCAGGCCTCTACAGAAAGCACTTCTGCCATCTGAGACGTCTCAGTAGGGCTATACAGGAAGATCTCGTCTCCAAAGAAAAACTGTTGTATGCTTTTCTTTTTATGTGTATGACGTTTCCCGTGGATGGATGGATGCGTGTGGTGGTGCAAACCTTTAATCCTAGCCTTCAGGAAAACAAATAAGGACTTGCTTGATGCACAGCGGGGAAAGGAAGGATGAAAGAAAGGAGGGAAAAAGAGAGGGACTTAAAGGCCCTGGAGCCTGTACAATATGATTAACAGTGTTGTAGTAATATACATCCAAGCACTTAGGACTTATCCATTTCTTTTGTTCAGCCCCTTCGATTCCTAGCTGTACTTACTCACTTACTGATTCTGCTTTATGAAAACTTTGATTTGATCAATACCCTCATCCCACTTACTGTAAAATATCTTCTGGGTCTGTGCATAGCTCACCCCACTGCTATGTAAAGGGCTCTATGTGAGGTACTACAACCCCAGGACAATATGCTGAAGGAGTGTCCGTGTCCAAGCCACATACCACGACAGATCCAACCATTCTGAGTGCTTTCCCCGGACTTTTCAAATATTAGCTTCTAGGGGAAAGTTCTTCTGATATATTGACAATGCAAGAAGAAATCATGGATTTCTAGTCATGTCAAAAATACAAGGATGAGAATGAAGGTAAATGACAAAGGATAAAGTAGAGAAGGAATGGAGAGGCCCAACACTAATAGAAGAGACCCTGGCACTGCCTTAGTTCCACTACATGCTTCCTGATGTCCCAGATCTGTGGCAGCTGACCTCAGCATGAGTGTCAATTCCTTCAGTAACAAGGGAAATTGTATATACAGTTTTCTATTTATGTTCAGTAATGCGCTTGCCATACAAGCATGGAGAAGTGCATTTGAACCCCACAATACAAGTAAAGAAGCTGGAAATGGAGGTACAAATGTAAGCCCAGAATTGCAGAGGCAGAGACCTGATCAGCCTATTCAGTGACCTCTGCCCTCTACACACCCATGGACACACACAAATTGTGTCCCTATGTAACATGAAAGGATCCTTACCACTTAAAATAGTCCCAAAAACAAGAGAGGGAATACTAACGACTAGATTCACATAATGACCATCTAAATATGAATTAAATGAATCCGAAAATACCTCTGAGGTTATGATAAATATTTGGTATTCTACGACAGTCCCAAGCCTCTCTCACCAAGCCCAGGTCATAAAACCTACATTCTTCTCTGGCCATTAGCTGATCATAAGAAATTCTCTGACCCACCTTAGTCATAAGAAACACCTTGAGGTCTTGGGTCGTATAGTAGGAAAGAAATGTTGTACAGAAAGCCACCAACCTCAACTGACAAGCCTGGCTGGGTTTCCACACCAATCTTTTAGACTCATGCTACACAACAGTTTCCAAAAAACCAAACAGGGTATGGTTGAGATTTTCCAGACAGCTGAACACCTTTGGTCCTGGAAGGCCTATGCTCAGAGAGAACATGAACATCTTCCCCTGCATCTCCCTTTGCATCTCTTCATCTGTGTGTCTGAAGCTTCCTTCATACTAAACCACAGACAAGATCCTCTGAGTTCTCGTTCAACTCAAACAAATTATTCCAACCCAAGCATCCTGAGGTTTGTGACTGGTACCTAAAGCAGGAGCAGACATGGGAACCGAGCCCTCAAAACTAGTAGGTTGTGATGCTATTTCTAAGTAGACAGTTCTAGAGTTAAATGGAATCAGGAAACCCAGCTGGTTATCACCACTACAGAATGGTTTACTTGCTCATAGGGAAATCCTCACCTCATCCCGTTGTTTGAAATTGTTAACTATTATGGATTTCTATGTGTCTGTATGTGTGTGATGAACACACACAGGGTCAGAGGTCAATTTATGGGACTGAGCTGTCTCCTCCCCCATGTGGATTCTGGGGATTGCACTCAGGTCATCAGCTTGGTGGCAGACTCCTTACCCTGCTGAATCTACCCTCTGAAGTCATAGAAATCCTGTGTTGATTCGGATGTACAAACAAAGAAAAACAAGAAACTTTCTTCACTGGCACGATTCCTTTTTAGTTTTTACTCTTTGTCCCTTTGATTTTGGGGGGCTAGAAATGGAATGCAGCTGCCTCCTAAATGCTAAGTTCATGTTCTCCACTGAGCTGTATGACTTTGGCCTCTACAATCTCTTCCTTTTGTTTAAGACAAGTGTCACTATGTTCCCCAGGCTAGCCTCGTGTCTTCCAGCATCTTCCTGTCTCACCTCCCAAACACCTGAAACGACAAGTCTGAGCTCACACGTCTAGCCACAAACCCATTATTGAAGCTTCTATCTGTAACCCTGTTTCCCCCACACCAAAAGACGCAGTGGAACCGAGTGGCTGGTAACTGCCAACAGAACCACTCACCCTCGTCCTCCACGTCATCATTTAGGAGGCCCCCCAGCCACACCTTCCAGTCCTCATCATCAGCTGTATTCGGGTCATACATATCCGGGGTGATATCTGGAGCCTGAAGTTCAGCTTCTAGTTGGCCCAGAGGAACATCTTTCAGGGGCATCTTAGACCGAGTTCGGAATGCAATGAGACTGTCCTCCATGGGCTGGCCAAAGTACAAAGAAACAGCATCCAGTAGGTGAAAATAATGCTTCCAAATGCACCAGCTCCACCCTCTACAACAGACATTAGTTCTTTCTAGTTCTTCTAGTTTTCTGTATTTAGCATGATGTTGGGGACAAGTCTTCCACACATGCTGAAATGTACTTCCTTCATATTGTTCTCACCAAGAGATGTAAGATTTCTTCTTCTTTTTTTTATTTTTCAGTGCTGAGGACCGAACCCAGGGCCTTGCACTTGCTAGGCAAGCACTCTACCACTGAGCTAACCCGTAAGATTTTTTTCAAAGGCACTTTCCTCATCCATTTGATATGATCATGTGCTTTCTATCTTTATGTTAATTTACATCATACACTATATCTATCTATCTATCTATCTATCTATCTATCTATCTATCTATCTATGTTTCTAAAGACAGGGTTTCTCTGTGTAACTGTCCAGGAACTCACTTTGTAGACCAGGCTGGCCTCAAACTCACAGAGATCCACATGCCTCTGTCTCTCCAGTGCTGGGATTAAAGGTGTAGTACACCATCAAATGGCTTTTATTTATTAATTTGTATATACTGAATCATCCCTGCATCTCTGAAATGCATCAAACATGATCCTGTTAACTTACTCTTTTTTTTTTTAAGATTTATTTATTTATTATGTATAGAGCGTCTATGACTGCAGGCCAGAAGAGGGCACCAGATCTCATTACAGATGGTTGTGAGCCACCATGTGGTTGCTGGAAATTGAACTCTGGAAGAGCAGTCAGTGCTCTTGACCTCTGAGCCATCTCTCCAGCCCTAACTTACTCTTTTAGACAAGGTCTCAATATTTCCCCCTTGTTGGTCTAGAACTCATTATCTAGACCAGGCTGGTCTTGAACTCATTATCTAGACCAGGCTGGTCTTGAACCCAAAGAGACCTACCTGTGACTAACCTGTTTCAATTAAAAAAAAAGGGGGGGGGGGTATTACTTTCAGTTAGAATTTCCTTGTTGGCTTTCCCTAGTACATTCTCCTGAGATGGCAGACTGTCTGGATAGCATCAACATCTTCGGTGTCCTATACTTAGTTTTGTGAGTCATAGTCTCACCAACTCAGGCTGGTCTTCAGCTTGTTTCCCACCCCAACTTCCCTAAGTGGATGATAGGCATTGTGATTACACTGTTGAGGTTTTCTGGAGTTTTTTCTTCTTGTTTTTTAGTCTTAAGACAGTCTTAAGACATAGCCTCGGCTGGCCTGGAAGTCATCATGCAGGTCAGGCTGGCCTCAAATTCACAGAAATCTACCTGTCTTTGCCTCCTTTCCAGTTCTGGCATTAAAGGAATGTAGCTCCATGCCCAGCAAAGACTTTTGTTTGTTTGTTTATTTTGTTGTTGTTGTTGTTTGTTTTTTGTTTTTTGAGATAAGGTTTCTCTGTGTAGTTTTGGTGCCTGTCCTGGCTCTCACTCTGTAGACCAGACTAGCCTTGAACTCTCAGAGATCTGCCTGGCTCTTCCTTCCAAGTGCTGAGATTAAAGGCGTGCGCCACCACCGCCAGCTCAGCAAATAAATTTTTAGAGCATTGATATATTATGTGTGCTTGTTCACATGCTGAGGGGCATGTGGCAGTCAGAGAATAACTATAGGAGTCTCGTTCCACCATGTAGACTCTGGGAAAGGAAATCAGATGGTCAGACTTGGTTGCCAATTACTTCTATTTGTTGAACCCTTTTGTTAGCCCTCAATTTATTGACTTACTTTATATGTATGGGTAATTTTGCCCGCACGATATTTAACACTTATGTGCATTGCCCACAGGCCAAAAGAGGGTGTGGGGCCCCTGACCTGGAATCTTAGGCAGTTGTGAACTACCATGTGGCTTTGTGACTTCTGAGAATTGAACCTGGGTCCTTTGGAAGAGCAACCAGTGTTTGTTTTGTTTTCAAGGTGGGGTTTCCCTGTGTAGTCCTGGCTGTCCTGGAACTCACTCTGTAGACCAGGCTGGCCTGCAACTCAGACATCTGCCTGCCTCTGCCTCCCGAGTGCTGGGATTAAAGGTGTGCACCATCACCCTTGACATCATTCTTCCTAACAGCTAACTCTACAACATCAGAATTTTAAAAAAAATTTTAATTGAGTATCACTGAAAGTCATTTATCAAACAGTAGTTTCCAAACATTTCCAAATATTCTAAGTTTATCTTCACATCAGCTTTTCTTTTTCTTTTTGGTTTTAGTGCTGGGATTAAAGGCATGTGCCACTATGTCCATCTTATCTTCCCAATTAAACTGTCCCACAATTTACTCCTTTGTCAGAAAGTGCCATTCTCTATCAGGCATGGTAGTGTATATCCATAATCCTAGCATTCTAGGAAGCTAAGGCATGAGGACTGATTTATGTTTATGGCCAGCCAGGCTTACATAGCAAGTTGCAGGCCTTCAAGGACTACACAGTAACGCTCTGTCTCTAAAAATGAAAAAAACCAACCAAGCTGGGTCATGAACGCCTTTAATCCAGGCACTTGGAGGCAGAGGCAGGTGGATCTCTGAGTTTGAGGCCAGCTTGGTCTACAGAGTAAGTTCCAGGACAGAAAGCACTACACAGACAGACATTGTTTCAAAAACCCAAACAAATATTAATAAATAATAATAATAATAATAATAAAGAAAAAATAAAAACAAAAACACTGCCATTTTTACTTAAGAAAAACCAGAACAATCTAAGGAAGAAATCAAATACAAACAGAGGTGTGACCACTCTATAGACATTTAATCGGTCAGTCCCAGCCCCACATCTGAGAGTCTGAAATGAAAACCCCTAAGTTCTTTTCTCAGCAATTCACAGTCCCGATGCTCACCTGGAAAGAATCCATGCAGACAGGACTAGAAGCCAGCTCCTCATCTACTGCATTTAACTTCTCCATGAAAGCACTATCCCTGGTCTGCTTCGGTTTTGGAGGCGGTGGGGGCCCCATGGGCACTACTTCAGCACTGATGTGCCTCACAGCAGGTGTGGTGACTTTCTCAACCTGATTAAAAAGGACACTGTGTTACAAAGAGAGGAAGAGAGGGAAGGTAGGTCTTCGCATGCAGTTAAGGTGGCCATTGTCCTCTTTTCTAGATGTAGACAGGTGAATGGCCATTTCAACACACGGATCTAACTAGGTCTCATCTGATTCAGTGAGAGAAACAGAAAACTGCTTGGCTTTAAAGACAGTACTTAAACATGGGTTGCACACATTGGACCCTTAGTGAGAACTCAGAAAACCTCTTGGACCATGACTAGGTCTCAGTCATCCCTCAGCTGTTCATTCTCTCAAGGGACTTGAAAAGGTGGCAACCCACAATTACCACTGGTAAATCAGCTACTCGTAAGAGAAGCCACTACTGCTCACACTTATGTCCAGGTCTCTCTTGTCTGACGCTGGGTTACCTCTGACAACACGCCACTCTCCTCGTCTGTCTCAGCCACTTCAGAAGACGCTCGCAGTCTGGATCTCTTCACTCCACGTGGAGACGAAGCAGTGCTTTCAACATCACTTTCCAATAAGCTCTAAAACAAACGCAGTGCACGCTCATGGGTGTGCCCCACCTCAGTCCAGAGCACGACTGTCACACAGAATAAATCATGAAATGCCATCCCTTGGGACTTGGGCCGCAAGGATGGCCAGCAGATGACTAGGTGTGTGTGACCAGGCCTGACCACATGACTTTGGTGGAAGGGAAGAGTCAACTCTGACCACACGTCCTCTGAGCTCCACAGCAAACGGTGCCATGCACACACAAACGACACACCCCACACACAGATATACACGGACATACATACATACACAAGTATGTAGTATGTAAAATAATTATGTAGCCTCATCTTCATTATAAACTGTCAAAGCATAAGGCATTAACAAAAAAAGGAGAAAAAGAAGACGCTTTTGAAAAGCGTTAGTAACCAAGCATGGTGGCAAACAGCTTCATCCCCAGCACTCAGGTGGCAGAAGCAGGAGGATCTCTATGAGTTTGAGGCTAGCCTGATCTACCTAGGGGACTCCAGGCCAGTCAGGACTACATATTGAGACCTTTTCTCAAAACGAAAATAAAATTGAAAAAGTGATAAAGTTCATAAACAAAAAAATGAAACCATAGTATATAGAGGTGTATATTTAGGTGACAGAACTATAAAGAAAACAGCAAATAACTATCAAGACATCGGGGTGGGGGTACACTTGTCTGCTGGTTTCTAATACAGGGTCTAGAATATACTGTGTAGCTGAAGATAAACCTGAACTCCTGACCCTCCTATCTCCATTTCCCAAGTGCTGAGATCATAGCATATCCTTGTGTTGTATGTGTTACATTTCATAATGTAAGCTGAATATGTAGGGGGTTTGAAGAGCAGAAAAACACCTCACAGCAAAGGATTTATTAGAAAAGAGAACCATGTCTCCATCATCTCTATAGAATGGGTGGCAATACTAAGTCACTAAATAAGCCCATCCTTATCAAGCCCAATTTTCCTCTTCATTCACAAGAGCACTCACTAACCTCTTCAGCCGTCTCATCTTCCTCTTCTTCATCTGGCTGGTACTCTTCATCTGAGGAATCATCTTCTTCAAGGTGAATATCCACAAACTGTGGAGGCTGCTTTAATAGAAACACAAAAGATGGCGGGGAGGGGGCGCGGCTCAGCAGCCAGAGACACAAGCTCAATGACCAAGTTCAATCCTTAGGACCGGTAAGGCAGAAGGAGAGAACCAGTTCCCACAGGCTATGGCAGGGGCTCCCACCACCCGCACACAAAACAAGTAAGTCAAAACAAGTAAGTCAATATAAAATAACAAAGAGAGAGAAACGGCACAGGGCGGGAGAACTGGAAGCTCAGAGGCAGAATGCATGCTCGCCATGCATAAGGTTCTGGGTTCCAGCAGCAGCAGAGGACAGATGGGAAGAAGGGAGGGAGAGAGGCAGGCAGGGAGGGAGGGAGGGGAAGCACAAAGCACACAATTTGGAAAACAAAGTGAAGATACTAGGGGCCGGGGGAGAATTCTGTGAATCTAATGTGCAGTCAAATCAAACAACACAGGCAGGGTTTGTATGACTCCATGAGGTGCAAGGTTAGGTGTAACAGAATGGAAAATATCAAACCTGTAATAAAAAAAGAAAAAAGGAAAAAAAAACAACAAAAAAAGGCATGTCTATAATTAATGTGTACAGAGGAAGTAGTTAGGTTTCAAAACTGAAGTATTTTGGAAAAAGAGTAACAATGACGTCTTCTAAGTTTACCTTAATTTCATTGGCTTTCTTAATTGGTGAGATATTCCAAGTTGGAATGACCTATCAAAAAGAACGTCAGGAATAACATGTAACTGCTTTTCCTTTTCCTGATAATCAGGAAGCCCTATCAACTTAGTAAGTAGCTACAGTGGTCTACAGGTGTCGGCTGTCACGGAACACACTATCCTCAAATATTGCTGGGGTTTATAATGCCTCACTTGCAGGGCTGAGAGAGGAAGAGTGCCAAAAGCTCAGAGGAGCCTGGGCTACACAGTAAGTTCCAGGCCAGCCTGGGTCACAGCGTGGGACCCTGCCGCAACCAACCCTCCACCACCACCACCAGTAGCAGCAGCAACGGCAAAGCTACACAGAGAGAACGAAAAAAGCACTAACCCGGATGTGACTTGGTTGTCCTTGATTCATGCCAGGGTGCAGCATGAAAAACTAGGCAGGGTGGCTCACACTTATAATCCCACATATTTTAGGTAAGCATTTTCACACTGAGCTAAGAGTCCTTGCCCACACATAATTCTTTTTTTTTTAAGATTTATTTATTTATTTTTATTTATTATGTATACAGTGTTCTGCCTGCAAGCCAGAAGAGGGAGCCAGATCTCATTACAGATGGTTTTGAGCCACCATGTGCTTCCTGGGAAATGAACTCAGGACCTCTGGAAGAAGAGCCAGTGCTCTTAACCTCTGAGCCATCTCTCCAGCCCCCAACACATAATTCTTTCAAAAGGCAAACCCAGACCAAAACTGTTCAGGAATTTCTTCTCTATGAATAACTGAGAACGGGAGAACGGGATTCTGTTTCCCAAGATAGAGATCAGAACACATACCACTCCTTTCTCCACCACTTCCTTCAGCTTAGAGCGCGTCATCTTAGGCTCCTAAGAAGGGAGATACAGGAAGAAAGTAGTCAATAAAAATCACCAGTGAATTTTCCAGTCTGAGACTTGCCAAGTTCCTTGCAAACTCCGACAGGACCTCCCACGTTGGAAAGTCCCCACGACTGGAAAGAGTGACAAGGGGCTACTCACAAACAATGGCATGTCTTCTGTCTCACTGATGGCAGCTTTCATCATGGCTACAACATGTTCGTTTGTGATGACTTCCTGGAGGAGGGAGAGAAAGCCCACTTACGCCAAGAGATCTGTCATCTGGACAATATTCATCTCTATGGAATTGCCACTAGACCTTTGTGGAAGATAAACAGAAGCTAGATCCTCAAACTGAGCTCAAGCAAAGCAACTCAAGATAAAGAAGGCAGAAGCGGGCTGGAGAGATGGCTCAGTGGTTAAGCGCACTGACTGCTCTTCCAGAGGTCCTGAGTTCAATTCCCAGCAACCACATGGTGGCTCACAACCACCTGCAATTAGATCTGGTGCCCTCTTCTGGCCTGCAAAGACACATGCAGGCAGAACCTGTATACATAATAAATAAAATAAATCTTTAAAAAAAAAAAAAAAAAAAAGGCAGAAGCAAGCCTTGAAACAATGTTGCAGCAAATGGCCCTGTTCATTACCTGCTACTGGGACAGAAAATCTGCAGGCCCAGGTCAGAGTTGGAGGAGAACTATGTATCAAAGGCATTATTTTTTTTTTTTAACCTTGCCAGTTGTGCGTGCTAAGCAAATACTCTGCTAGCTCTCAAAGGCAGTCTTCACACATAATATACAAAACACTACTAACTACTATGGATGCTTTGCTGACTAGGAATCTTATTGATCAAACCAGTGGAAGGAAGTACAGGTAGTTCATCTTCTCAACACCTGTTCAGACTTCTCACTTGTGCTGAGAGCAAAGAGAAGGCTATCCTTAGATATAAGACATTTTGTCACACTTAACCGACAAAATTGC
This sequence comes from Peromyscus californicus insignis, assembly GCF_007827085.1. Lineage (NCBI taxonomy): Eukaryota > Metazoa > Chordata > Mammalia > Rodentia > Cricetidae > Peromyscus > Peromyscus californicus. The sequence goes on along the minus strand of NW_026294617.1, from coordinate 68,386,067 downwards.
TAATTCGAATACCAGGAGTCAAGGGACTTATAGGTCTACTTATTTGTACTCGCTGGGAAGATTCTGGGCTGACTACACAGCTGCCCACGGCTACTCACGTGCAGGATGTTGCGTACATTGACTGCTGTCAGATTGTGCTGCTTAGCACCATCCTCTAAGGTACGATCGAGCATGTCATCCAGTTTCAGGTCATGTGCCACCGTCCCTTGTTCATGGCCCTTTCCATCTCGTTTCCTCTTGGTACCCTTTTTGGCTGTTTTCCTTTTATCACTTTCTTCATTCTCTTGTTCTTCTGCAAATACACCAAGAAGAACATCACCAGAATCTCCAGAACAACTTCTCTAGGAACTCCGTCCCAAACCAACAGTGGAAGGAAACCACCCTGCCTGCTGTCTGACTTTGAAAACCACACACCATGATGTAGCAATGGTGGTTTATTATGGAGCTGGTAACAGTACTACGGTACTGGTCATAATAGATAACACTAGGCTGGTGGACATGGTAGTGAACTCCTTCAATGCCATAGGGGGACAGACACAGGTGGATCGCTGAGATCATAGCCAGCCTAGTCTACGTAGTGAGTTGCAGGACAGCCAGGGCTACACAGAGAAACCCAGCCTCAACCAAAGAAAAAAAAGTGAAAGTCTCAGCAGTTTTGATCCCAGCCCTTGGGAGACAGAGGCAGGCAGACCTTGGTGACTTGAAGCCAGCCAGTACTACACAGTGAGAATATGTTTAAAGAGAGAGAGAGAGGGAAAAGACTCAGCAAAAGGACTACTAACACTTCAAAGAGTAAGAAGACAAATTATCAGAATGAGGAACGAAAGAACAGACTTCATTACAGGTCTCACAGACATTTTACAGAGAGCCTGGGGAGCAGCCAGGTAGTGGAGCTCCTGCCAGAATGCTCAAATGCTTGAAGCTCTGGGTTCAATCCTAACATTGGGAAAAGAAAAGACTATTATGAGTAATTCTGTGTCAATAAACTTGAGTAAATTAACTGAAATAGAAACATCTTGAGAGATATCAACAGTCAAAGGTCACTCAAGAAGAGCTGGACTGGGCTGTGCATATGGCTCAGATGGTAGTGTGCCTAGCACGCAGGAAGCCCTGCCTCAGATTCGCCAGAACCACAGGAAGCAAGGGGCAGTGACACACGTCTGTAACCTCAACACTCAGAAGGCAGAAGCAGGGCCATAACTATCCTCCTCAGCTACAGACCAAGGATCAGTCCAGCCTGAGTTCCATGACAAACCCTTCGCAAACCACAACACAGGAGGGGCAAAGGGAGAGAAGAGATTATCAAACGCGGGGCAAGCTGACAGACTTGCAGTGCCTAATGAGACCGTCTCTTTCTTTAACAAAGGGCCTTCCAGGGGGTTCAGTGAGTAATGGCATTTCTGCCAAGTCTGACAACATGAGTAGTTCAATCCCTGGAGCCTACAAGTTGTCCTCTGACTTCCAGACATGCTGTGTTCACACACACACATACACACTCTCTTTAACAAGAGGGAAAGAGGGAGGGAAGGAAGGGAGCAGCAAGTTAGGTCAGTGGGTGAAGAGACTTGTCGCAAAGAGACCTGAGTTCCATCCCTTGGACATAAAGGGTGGAAGGAGAGGGGGGACTCCTGCACGCTGTGCTCTGAACTCCATAAGCACACTCTTGTACAAGCACACACACACACACACATACACAAGGTAATACATTAAAATGCAGTAAAGTATGTTTCAAATGAAAGAGAAAAGGGACGAAAAAGGAAAGGAAAGGTGAAGGGAAAAGAGATCATTGAAAACCCTATTATCTACTAAAAAAACTCAATTTCGGGCCAATGAGATGTTTCAACTGGGTAAAGATGCTTGTCACCAAGCCTAACAAACTGAATGCCATTCCAGGGCCCACATGATGGAAGGAAAGAACCACCTCTCCACTTTGTCCTCTGATCTCTACAAAAGTACGTTCCCACAATCAATAAAATTTTTGCTGGGTGGTGATGACACACACCTTTAATCCCAGGACTTGGGAGGTAGAAGCAGGAGGATTTCTGTGAGTTCCTGGTCTACATAGCGAGTTCCAGGATAGCAAGAACAGAGAAACCCTGTCTCAAAAAACAAACAATCAAATAAATAAATAAATAAATAAATTTTTTTAGATTGAAAAAGAAACTGAATTTGTACAGCTAAATCCTTGCTACAAAGAAAATTCCAAGGTCAGAAGGCTCCCTGGAGCATTCTATGGAAGAAGTAATTTGGAGTAGAAAGAATACTACAATTTCACTCACATAGACTCTTTTAAAATTATTTTGTCATTTACATATCGGGGTCAGACCCTATTCAAAACAAACAAAATAAGGCCAGTGGCGTGGACCACATGGTGACCAGTGCTGCTTGACAATGTTCCAACATTTCAATACTGCAGTATTGCAAACCACATGTCTCCAGCACCTTTTTACTGTAATTTTTAATCATTCTCACTTTGTTTGTTTTCTTTTGTTTTTTGTTTTTTGTTTTTTGTTTTTGTTTTTGAAGACAGTTTCTCTGTTTAGTCCTGGCTGTCCTGGAACTCACTTTGTAGACCAGGCTGGCCTCCAACTCAGAGATTCACCTGCCTCTGCCTCCCAGCACTGGAATTAAAGGCATGCCCCACCACCACCCAGCATGATTCTCATTATTAATGTCTTTCCCCTTGGGAAATTTTGTGCAGGCTTTGGTAAAGGATGGAAATGTGTACAACGGTAGCCTCTCTAAACAAAACTATTCTTTGGGAAAAAAAATCTGCCACAGAACCAGGAATCCCATTGTGCCCTCCTAATTATACCAAAAACAGCAAAGTGAGAGATTTACTAGACACACCTGATCCCAAGAATGAAATGCCTATAATCCAGATCCAGAGTCTGAGGCCATTAAGGAAAAGAGTTCAATTAATAAGTATAGAGCAATCAGAATGGTACGGTATAATCGGAAAAGAGTAAGACATCAGGACCTTCCCTTTGGGGAGCATGTGAGGGGAAGAGGCTCATATAGGAAGACTAAGACACAAAGGGACACAGTTAGGGAACAGCTCAGTGCTTCTCCCCTTGAGGAAGGAAAACCGATCTTAAATTGTAGTGTCTGATCCCAGAAGAAGTCCTTTTTCCAAGGTCTGGCACTTAGATAAGGGCCTCCATTCCCTTGGGGGCTTGAGGAGAGTTCCTACTTGCTAAAACAATCATTACCCTTAGCTCTGGCAAGAACTTGTGGCCCTTCCAATAACATATGACTGGTGCCTATTAACTTGTCAAGGTTGTTAGTTATTTGGCGGCGCTCTTACGCTGCAAGGAAATGTCACGAAACACGACAGAATCCACTAACAAGAGTTTTAGTAAGATAAGAGAGAAAGACAGACGTGCTCAGGCCTGTTGAAGAGACACATGCATAAAGAAGGAAGCCGGGAATATGGCGCCGGCTTATAAAGGCTGGGTCGAACATGCATACACAGGTTTATGTGGCTACTTCACTGCATGCACATAGATCACATGGTTGCATTTGCACGCTTTACGCAGCCATGCAAAGCCACGGGGTCCTTGTCACGCGAGACGTTTTGACCCGGAAATGGCTATTTTGACCCAGAACTGGCTAAGCGGAATTGTCTAGGTCCACTGGGCTTGTGCAATCCTGCCCAACCGTGGGGGCATGTTGTGAATCATGTTGTGAACATCCCTGACTCTTCTTTTTTAAAAATGGACGCGAGCGGCTCCTTAGATCTCGATATTTTACAGGAGTTATCTAATTTCTGCCAGCAAACAGGCAAATGGAAAGAGTTACCCTATATAATAGCTTTCTTCTTTCTCAGTGCTAAACCGTCTCTTCTAGATTCCTTCTCTCCTACTCATATGCTCCTAGCTATGCCTAAACCAGAGGATTCTCTGACTCCGGAATCTCTGACTCTAGATCCTGCTAACGAACCTCCACCTATCCGACCTCCGGCTCCCACCCCTACTCCTAGGGTGACTGTTCCTTTAGCTCCTCTTCCGGATTCTTCTTCCTCTAAAGCCGATTCCTCCTGCCTCTGCCTACCGAGTGCTGGGATTAAAGTCATGCGCCACCACCTCCCGGCCATACCCGGTTTCTAATAAGCAGGCTCAGACAGTTGCAGACCTCCTTCTCCGAGAAATTATTCCTCTGTTTGGGGATCCAGCTTCTCTTCAGTCTGACAATGGCCTGGAGTTCACCTCTCAGATTTCTCAGACACTAGCTAAGGTTCTTAACATTCCTTGGAATTTTCATATCCCATACCGTCCTCAATCCTCAGGAAAGGTGGAGCGTACCAACCGGTCTTTAAAAACTATTCTTACTAAGATGTCACAGGAACTTCACCTTGACTGGGTAAGATTATTGCCTCTAGCTCTCCTCAGGCTCAGGGCTCTTCCTAAAAAGCCTCTTTCAATTTCTCTGTTTGAACTAATGTATGCAAGGCCAGTTCTAACACCAGGTCTTCTATCCAACCCTCCAACTGTTCCAGATAGCCTGTTAACTCCCCTTTTATGCCACCTAAGGTCTAGCCTACGGAGCTACGCAGACTGTTCATTACCTCAGCTGTGTGACAATAATTGTCCACCTCCAATCCACATCGGGGATCAGGTTCTTCTCTTCCCTCCAGGCCAGCGCCCTTCACCCCTTTCCCCTAAGTGGCAGGGACCCTTCAAGGTAATTCTTGTGACTCCTACAGCTGCTAAACTTGAGGGCTTTCCTCACTGGGTCCACCTGTCTCACCTAAAACCTTTTATCTCACCTCCATCCCAGAAAAATCTCTCTTCATATACAGTGAAACAAACAGGGCCTTGCACTCTCAAGCTCCAGAGGACATCAGGATCCATTGCCTTGTCAGCAATTCCAGAGAAATAAGGTATCACCCCTTCCTTTCCCAACTAGGACCACACAGAGCCGGAGGCAACAAGGGCCATCAGAAATATCCAGGCGGTAAGGAAAAATGCAATACACCAGTCTATCATTGTTCAACACTCAGCAACTGATCACCTGCGTTTCCTAAATGCTAAACTAATGAAGGAAACAGATGCCTTAAATAAACTACCTCTAATAAGGCTTGTTTCAGGTAAAAATTAAGCAGAGTACTAAGGCCAGATCTACCTCAGATAAATGTCACATGTCTCCATTTGGGCAGGCCAGATCTACCTCAGATAAACGCCAACTCCAAAAATAAAATAATAATGATTCTTTTCTCTCTAAGCTTTTTCTGTGTCACCAGTATCTTGTCAGACAAAAGGTTCCCAGCCACACCACAAAGGATGGACAGCTGCAGAACAAGGGGACGGCAGAACTTCATTCCAGGACCCCCCACCATCATCCCAGGACTTCACAAGCTACCCTCCCCATTTCCCCCAAGAGCCAACTATTCAGCCGGAAGCAGTCTTTGAGAGAATCGACGCCCCATACCCACCCAACCACAGTTTTTTCTTTTTTTAAAAAGAAGAGTCAGGGATGATAGATTCACAACATGCCCCCACAGTTGGGCAGGATTGCACAAGCCCGGTGGACCTAGACAATTCTGCCTACCCAGTTCTGGGTCAAAATAGCCATTTCCGGGTCAAAACGTCTCGCGTGACAAGGACCCCATGGCTTTGCATGGCTGCGTAAAGCGTGCAAATGCAACCATGTGATCTATGCGCATGCAGTGAGGTAGCCACATAAACCTGTGTATGCATGTGTGACCCAGCCTTTATAAGCCGGCGCCATATTCCCGGCTTCCTTCTTTATGCACGTGTGTCTTCAACAGGCCTGAGCACGTCTGTCTTTCTCTCTTATCTTACTAAAACTCTTGTTAGTGGATTCTGTCGTGTTTCATAACATTTCCTCACAGGGTAAGAGCACCGCCAAATAACTAACAAAGGTCAATGCTAGCTTTCTCAATCCCTAATCTCAAGCCACACCCCAGCTCACATGCCCATTTTCTTCCATTTAATTCTAAATGCAATATGGAGTATAAAAGGTGTAATCTTTTTTCAAAAACTGCCACTGGCAGCCATCTGAGTCACCCTCACACTCCCACCTCCACACTTCCTCTTTGGGACCTGACCTCCACACCATCACAGATCACAAACATAAGCATGCTTAAGCACAAACACACACACACTACTAAACGGACTAAACAATGGAGACTGACAGGTGTTAAGCCGTGCAGGTGAAATGGCTCAGCTGGGAAAGGTGCTTGCCGCCACGCCAAACACTTGAGGGGCGGAGAACCAATCCCCGGATTCTCTGACGACCATGTTCACGCTGTGGACCACACCCAAACACACACATACACAAACACTAAATAAATGTAACTTCAAAAAACAACTGAAAAAAATCTAGTCGGGTGGAGGCAGCGGTGCACGCCTTTAATCCCAGCACTTGGGAAGCAGAGGCAGGAGGATCTCTGTGAGTTCGAAGGTCAGACTGGGCTACAGAGGGAGTTCCAGGACAGCCAGGCCTATACAAACAAACCCTACCAAAGAAAAAGAAAGAAAAGAAAAGAAAGGGAGGGGAGGGGAGGGGAGGGGAGGGGAGGGGAGGGGAGGGGAGGGGGAGGGGAGGGGAGGGAAAAAGTAACTAAAGACAAGAAGAAGGTCTGAGTGGAAAAGACTAAGGACCATAAATAAAAGAGTGAAATGTTGGGTCCCAGACAGACAGAACTGAAACAAAAGACAGCTAATAGAAAACTAAAGAAATATCCAAACAAAACATGTGGGTTCCGCAGGAGTCTAAGTTCTGATCATCATACACTGGCCAAGCACGGTGACATGTGCTTGTTTGTAACTCCAGCTTTCATGAGGCACAGAACTGTCACAAGTCCAGCTGGACTACATAGTGATCCTCTCCCCTCAAAGATTATATAATATGTGGGGTCAACTGGACGGCTGAGCAGGTAAGAGCAATTGCCATGAAGGCCTGACGAGCTGAGTTAGATGCTCAGATCGCACAGAGAGATTAATTTTGGTTATTTGCAACAAGGTCTTAATAAATAGATCAGGCTGGCCTTGAATTCACAGAGATTTGCCTGTGAGTGAGTATTAGAATTAAAGGCTTGCTCACCACATCCAGCTGAAAACAAGAATCTTAATTTTTACCACAAAACAAACTCACATGGTAAAAAGCCAAACTGTAAAATTTCTAGAAGACAAGGGAAAACATTTTGTGATCTTAGAGTAGGTAAAGATTTCTTTTTCTTTCTCTCTTTTTTTTTTTTTTTTTGGTTTTTGGTTTTTGGTTTTTAGAGACAGGGTTTCTCTGTGTAGTTTCGGTGCCTGTCCCGGATCTCACTCTGTAGACCAGGCTGGCCTCGAACTCACAGAGTTCCACCTGGCTCTGCCTCCCAAGTGCTAGGATTAAAGGCGTGCGCCACCACTGCCCAGCTAAGATTTCTTGAGAGAAGTCATAAAAAGCATAATAAATAAAAGAAAAAAATGTATAAACTCACCTTCAATTAAAAAAAAGAGAAAAGTCCCATTGGACACAAAGGGGACTCTGCAGGTAATGGCACTTGCTGTGAAGTCTGACAATTTGAGTTCAACCCCCAAGACCTACACATAGAGAAAGACAACTTCTGATACACTGTCTTCTGACTTCATACGTATGCATGGCCAGAGTGCCCACACACATACATGTATATGCACAAAAATGAATAATTATTTGAAAAATTAAAAAAACAAAAAACTTGTATCCCTTAATTTAAAAATAAAATAAAAAAGTAAGGGCTAGAGAGATGGCTGAAATGTTAACAGCACTTGTTGTTCATACAGAGGATCCAAGTTCAGACACAGACATCTGGCAGTCCACCACACCCTAACTCCAGCTCCAAAGCATCCAATAACCTCTTATGGCCTCCAGAGGCACCCACATATATACAGCAGGCGCGCACAAGACACACACACACACACACACACACACACACCAAGTAGACTCTTATTAGTTTAAGGTCAGCCTGGTCTACATTATGAGTTATAGACCAGCTAGTGCTACATAGTGTTACCCTTATTCAAAATAAATAAATAAATAAATAAATAAATAAATAAATACTCTTTTTTTAAAAATTAAATCTCAGCTGTGTGTTCAATTCCAGTACTCAGGAGGCAGAGGCACGTGGATTTCTGTGAGTTTGAGGCTAGCCTGGTCTACAGTGAGTTCCAGGACAGCTAGAGCTACATATCAGAGAGACCCTAGCTGAAATAGACAGATAGATAGATAGATAGATAGATAGATAGATAGATAGATAGATAGATAGACAGAAAGAAAGAAAGAAAGAAAGAAAGAAAGAAAGAAAGAAAGAGAAAGAAACAGAGAAAGAAGAGAAGAAGAAAGGAAGGGAGGGAAGGAGGGAGGGAGGGAGGAGGGAGAGGGAGAGAGAGAGAGAAAGAAAGGAAGGAAGGAAGGAAGGAAGGAAGGAAAGAAAGAAAGAAAGAAAGAAAGAAAGAAAGAAAGAAAGAAAGAAAGAAAGAAAGAAAGAAAGAAAGACAGAAAGACAGACAGACAATCTTAGTGCAAGGGAAACTAAGACAGCAGTTTCTTAAATTCCGGGACACCTTGGCTATCCATGTGAAACCCTATGTTAAAAAAAAAAGTGTTGGGATCCCAGATATGCAGCACCACATCTGCAGATTGAACATTTCCTATAAAGCTCAGCACCCACTTACCATGATTTCCAAACACTCCTAATAACCTAAACAAGAACAAATTAAAATGCTGGTAATATGGCTCAGGGGTAAAATGCTTTAAGGCTAACATACAGAAGTTCTAGGTTTAATTTCCAAAACAAAAAGAAAAGTGAAACAAAATATTCAAACAACAATCTACAATTTTAGGCAGTATGAATGAATTTCATACATAAAACACGGAGTGGAAAACAACCACCCAAAGCAAATATATCTAATCCAATTCATTTTATAAAGACAAAGAGGCTGAATGAACACATGCTAGTAGAAGTCAGGATTTTTACTACCAAGGTGTTCAACCAGTAACTGAAAGGGAAGACAAGGCTGATCTCTAGAAAGAGCTCCAGATGCTGCCATTACCCTGACAGAAATCTGCTAGCTGATGTGTGCAGTCACTATACAAATTATATATATATATATATTATAAGCTTCAACAGTCTATTGCTTTAATGCTGCTACAACTGTTTTTGTTTTGTTCTGTTTTAATTAAAAAGAAAAAGAAAGCCTACCCATTGGAATAAAGAGTCCACCATCCTCCATCTCTTCCTCAGTTTGGTGAACCAGAGTTCTGAGTGGCTTTTCTTGTGGAAAGGCAGAACCATCTGGCTGGAATGGTTTCCTAGGCTGGGCTCCTGGTTTTGCAGATTGGCTGCCAGATGACAACAAAGGTAATTCCCCTCCAGAATGCATCTGAAGTTTTCCTAGAAGAATCGCAAACACTGCTCCACACTCCGCTCATTCTTAATCATTTTCTAGTGCAGAATTAGCATCTTTTCCTAAGATCTTTATGTTAGACATCTTCATGAAGCATACTATACACATAGGCTTTCCTTTGCTTCAAGATAGGCTCCAAAACAAGTAATGAAATGAAAACTGAGATCCAAATTATTCATCTATAATTCACAGAATGAACTAAATAACTGCTATGACATTTTAAATTCAAATATGCTTTGAACTCTGTGTTTTCCTAAGAAAAATGAGACCATGGGTTGGGGATTTAGTTCAGTGGTAGAAAGTAAGCCTAGTACATATGACTGCTCTGGGTTCAATTCACAACACCAAGAAACAGATCATTATAGGGTAGAAGGTATTAGATGACAAAGGGACAGTTATTTAGAGTTGACCATGACATTTTATCAACTGTAAAAGATATAAAAATGTCCAAAGTAGGAGCTGAAGAGATGGATCAGAGGTTAAGATCACTGGCTATTCTTGCAGAGGACCCAAATTCAATTCCCAGCACCCATATTGCAGCTCACATCCACCTGTAACTCCAGTTGCAGGTGATCTAATGTTCTCTTCTAATCAGGTATACATAAGGCATCCACCTGATTTACAGATATAAATCAGTAGTGGTTTTAATGACAATGAACCCCAAAGGCTCATATATTTGCATGCTTAGTCCTCAGTTGGTGACATATTTGAGAAGGATTTAAAGGACTAGGAAGTGCAGCCTTGTTGGAGGAAGAGTGTCACTGGGGGTGGGCTTTGAGGTTTCACAAAAACCCATGCCAGGCCCAGCGGCTCTCTTCCTGTGGATCAGAAATGTAAAGTTCTCAGCTATGCTACAGCACCATACTGGCATGCATGCTGCCATACGCCCCACCCCAACAAGATGATAATGGACTAACCTTCTGAAACTATAAGCAAGGCCCCAAATACAGACTTTCTTTTATAAGAGCTGCGTTTGTCAGAGTGTTTCTTCACAGCAACAGAAACACTAACTAGGACAGACATAAAAACTTAAAAATTTGTACAAAGGTCTCCCATGGGAGTCAGCAGAGCCTGGCACATTTAGCTGAGGCAGGTCTAAGCCCCTCCTCCCTGCGCCAAGGCTGTACAAAGTGTCTCACTATAGGCACTAGGTTTCAAAAAGCCGGATCATGCACTAGGGACAGGTCCCAGTTCCACTGCCTGGTGGATTGGGGGGGTGGGGGTGGGAGGAGGGAGGGCAGGGGAATCTGTGACTGATGTGTAGGATGAATGGAAAATTTCTTAATTTAAAAAATAAATAAATACAAATATATTTGAGTTAAAAAACTGTACAAAGGAAACAATGTCTGAGGCATCCTGGTACACAGCTATCGCCCTAGCACTGGGGAGGCTGAAGCAGAACATTGGGCTACACAGCAAAATTAGGTCTCAAAAAAAAAGCAAAACAAACCTACCTGACTCTAAATCAATTTTACAGAACAAATGAATTAACATACCATGATTCATTAAATGCATACTATCAAAAAGAAACATGAAAATCCACTTGTTAAACAGGCATTCTGTGGCATGACTGTGATCCTATCACTTGGGAAGTCACATTGAGAGGATCACTGTAAATTAGAGGCCAGTCTACTCTACATATGGAGTTTCAGGAGAGAGAAAAAAGAAATCGAGTGGTGGCAGAAAGAAGATGAGTATGTTAGGTGGCACATGCCTTTGTGGGAGGCAGAAGAAGGTGGATCGCTGGAGTTGCAGGCCAGTCTGACTATAAAGTGACTGTTTCACGAGAGGGACAGAGAGACAGAGAACCAGATGAAGAGGAAGGCAGAGAAAGAGTACTCTGGGAGATGCCCTTTGATTTTCAAACTCTTACCTGCACTAACAAACACGAGCACACAAATAAACAAAAACAAGAGTTTGGCATGCCTTTAACCCAACACTGGGAAAGCAGAGGCAGTTGGTTCTTTGAGTTCCAGGTCAGCCTGGTCTACAGAGTTAGTTCTAGGCAGCAAAACTATACAGTGAGAACCTGTCTTTAAAAATACTTTCTTGCCCAGCACTGGTGGCGCACGCCTTTAATCCCAGCACTTGGGAGGCAGAGGCAAGCGGATCTCTAAGTCTGAGGTCAGCCTGGTCTACAAAGCATGTTTCAAGATAGGTGCCAGAGCTACACAGGGAAACCCTGTCTCAAAAAACCTGAAATAATAATAATTTCTATTGAGATTAGTCAAGTGCAGGAGTGAGAAGACGCAAAGTGTAGAACAGGAGCTCAGTCTGTAACAGACTGTGAACATCAACTGAGATAACTTACTTCCTCAGCCCAGAAAATAAATTCTGAAAGTGAAAACAGATAAACGTAAATAGAAACTAATGTTTTAAAAGAAAGAAAAGAATACATCAATACTCGCATGTAGACAAACTACCCTGAGACATACCCAAGGAGCCTCTACACGGGATCAGAGGGAAAGAATGGAGGGCAGGAGGCAGAGCAGGGGCTGCAGAAGTGCACATCACTTCACGAGAACAAGGGGAGGTGTCTATGCTCACTGAATTCTCTACTCATTTGCTTGGGGTTTCCTTGGGGAGAGTGGTTTGTTTGGTTTTATTTTGATGTTTGGGTTGTGAGTCTAGCCTTTAATGGCTGAACTCTCCAGTCCTTATTTTTATTTTGAGACAAGGTCTCCCTACATAGCTGAAGCTGGCCAGGAAACAGTCTCCCGCCTCAGCTTCCCAAAGGCCAACACTGCAGGATCATGCCACCACAGCTGGCTACTTTATACATTTCTGAAATGGTTTGTGTGCTTGCATAGTCTCCAGTTAAACTTCTGTTTTCAAAAGGGGACCAAGTGTCAGTGGAGATGTAGCTTAGTTGGGAGAGTCCTTGAATGTCGTGCATGAGGCCCTGGACTGGAAAACTGGGACTGCTGCTCATGCCTGTAAGCCCAGCACAAGGAAGGTAAAGGCAGAAGCATCACAAGTTCAAAGCCAGCCTAGGCTACACACAGAGTTCAAGGCCAGCCTGGGCTTATAAGACACTCAGGAGGCAGACGCAGGTAGATCTCTGTGAGGTCGAGGCCAGCCTGGTCTACAAAGTGAGTTCCAGGACAGTCAAGGCTGTTTCACAAGGAAACCGTGTCTCAAAAAAAATAAACAAAAAAAAAGGGAAAGAAAGAAAGAAAGAAAGAAAGAAAGAAAGAAAGAAAGAAAGAAAGAAAGGAGAAAGAAAGAAAGGAGAAAGAAAGAAAGAAAAGAAAGACTGTCTCAAAAAAGGTAACCAAACTCACTATCCTCAATTGAAACACACATTCCATGGCCATCTAGATAGCTCTGGAGGTTAAGGGCACTTACAGCCTATTCTAAAGATCAAGTTAGGCTTCCAGCACCCACATGGCAGCTCACAAGTGTCCTTAATTCCCAATCCAGGTGATCAAACACCCCCTTCTGGCCTCTGGGGACAAGATGTGAATGTGGTGCTTTACACACGAGCAGGAAATAAAAGACAAAACAAGAAAAACCCAGCATAACTAGACACAGTGATGCACACCTGTAATTCCAGGACTCAAAGCTGAGAAAGGGTGGTTGGCAGTTTTTAAGAGGCTATACTGTGAGCCCTAAGCTCAAAGGAGAAAACAGAAACATACATCTTTCACAATCTTTTGAATTATTATCATATCAACAGCTTTAGTTTCACCTGGTAAAAACATGCTCCTAAATCAGATCATTACCCCCAACAAAAAGAAAAATAGCCTTTATTTTAAATAACCACTCAATCCTTAACACTTGTTTCTGCCTCCCTTTGTTTATAGAGTCCAAGGTCCCCTCTAGTGACAACATGCTACAGGCTTTGCTCAACAAGGACTGCAGCAGTAACTGCTTCCTAATCCATCAGGGACTCGCAAAATGGCTCAGCAGGTCAAAGTTGACTGCAACCAAGGCAGACAACCCGAGTTTGCTCCCCAGAACCCATATAGTGGAAGGAGAGAAGTGCTCTCAGTTATGTCTAGCCTGGGATACACAGTGAGTTCAAGGCCAGCTCAGGCTGGAAACAGCTAACAGTAACTCTCCCAAATACTGACATTACAAGTATGTGTCACACATTTGTCCTGCTTTCATTCTTTCTTTCTTTTGGTTTTTATGATACATACCCTCAACTGTCCAAGAATGTACTATATACACCAGACTTGCTTCAAACTCACAGACATCTGCCTGACTCTGCCTCCTGAGTGCTGGGAATAAAGGAATGTCCCACCATGCCCAGCTCTATATTTTGTTCTCCAAGCCAGGTCTCACATAACCCAGGCTGATCTCAAAGTCACTATGTAACCAAAGATGACCTTGAATTCCATCCCCAAGTGGTGGACTTCCAGTTATGGGTCACCACACCCACACCATGCCTTTTCTTGAGACTGAGTCTTGCAGCGTAATCCTGACTGGCCTCTAACTTTCAGCAATCCTCCTACCTCGGCCTCCTGAGTGCCTGGATTACAGGCAAACACCATCATGCCTGACTCTATCTTTGAAAATACATGACAGAACCTTTACATCCATATAAACATTGTCCTTCAAGTACACGTGTCCAGGCTGACAGCAGAGCTTCCTCCATGGGGACTTGTGCTGCCTGGAACTACTCCAAATTACCCAACAATTTTGATTTGGTTTTATGAGGCAGGGGCTCCTGTTCAGGCTGGCATCAAAAAACACACACAGCCAAGGATGCGCTAGAACTCCTAATCCCCCTGTCTCTGCCTCCTCAAGGCTGAGATTTACAAATGCACTCCACCACACCCAGGTTTCTGCCTTGTTGAGGCTTGAAACCAGAACTTCATGAACGCTAGACAAGCACTTTAGGAACTCAGCTACCTGCCCAGCCCTTAATTGTCCTTTCTTTTAATACAGTGTTTGAGTGTGTGTGTGTGTGTGAGTGTCTGTCTGTCTGTCTGTCTGTCTGTAAGCTCACAAACATGTGAATATAGGTGCCTGCAGCCTAGAGATGGTGTAACTGCTCAACAGCTGTAGTTATAGGTTCTTGTCAGCAACTCAAAATAGGTGCTGGGAATTGAACTTGGGTCCTTTGAAAGAGGAGTATGTGCTCTTAACCATTGAGCCATCTCTCCAGGCCCTAGTTACTCTTTTTAAATTGACTCATATAGACTAATGTCCCTCCCTCCCTGTCTCTTCCTTCTCTGTATCACAAAATCATCCACTGCACAAAGTTCCTTTTCTTTCAAACTTTCTTCCTCTCACTTGTCACACTGCTTTTTAAAACCCCTAAAGACCTCCAAATTCCTTTCTTTATAAATACCCTTGGGGACTAAGGTGGATGCTCAGCCCTGATAAGCACTGGCTGCTCTTCTAGAGGACCCAGGCTTGATTCGAAGCACCCACATGGCAGCCCACACTGCAGCTGAAACTCGGGCTTCCAGGGAATCTTCGACACGTCCTTTTGGCTTTCGTGGGCACCAGGCAAACATGTAGTGTACACACATATATGCAGACAAAAGACCCACACGCATAAAATAATTGTTTTATTAAGGGGGGGTGGCTCAGCAGTTAAGAGCACATTTCTATTCTTCTACAGGAGCCAAGTTCAGTTCCCAGCACTCACATGGCAGTTCACAACCATCTGGAAATCCACTTCCAGGTTATGTGACACCCTCTTCTGATCTCTCTTAGCCACCAGGCATGAACATAAGTGCACAATAACTGCACAAACATACATGCGGACAAAACACTCATACGAAGAAAATAAAATACATTAATAGTTTTTACGATGTAATTAAAATTTAAGTAAAACCAAAACCAAAAGAGCTAGCTGTTGAAAGAGATCAGAGGGAGAAACACGGCTGAGCTGGGGTTGTAGCTCATATCAGAGCATGCTCAGAACACAAGAGGCCCTAGACTAGATCCCGAGCACCGAAAATAAACAGACTGTTGGAGACTGAGCCCAGGCTTGACGGATACTACAGAGCATTGTGTTGCTGAGCCTCACCTGCAGTCCAAACACTAACTTCCTCTCAAGATTTGTCTCAATTAACAGAGATTTCACCCTATAACTATTTGGCATATGTCAGAATAAAAAAAAAAAAACCATAATTTAAAACAGAAAAAACAAAAACTGTATACTCTATTATTTTAAATAGTTGTAATTATGAGTGATCACACACACATACACCTCACCCCTCACTGAGGTTCAAATCCAGGACCATGAAAATGTAAAGCAACAATCCCCTACTATTGACCTATATCCCATACATCTCAGCACTTGGCTTCTGATAGTGCATTACTGTGTAATCTGGCTTCAAATTCACATATGGAATTAAACAATTTATGTACGTTTTGGAAAATATTGAAAACTACAAATAAATAAATTCATCCAATCAAGCCTGGTAGCATATTGGCAGATTATGGCTAGCTGGTCCAGGTGGCAGCCTCCCATGGTCTAGCAGCTTATATCACTATCTTGGCAACATGGAGCTGCCTCCCTCCAGCAGAACTTCCTGCCTCTACCTGCACTTATCTGAAAAATGTCTCCGGGGCCTGGAGGACTGACCTTATCCAAAAGCTGTCTCTAAACCAGATGGCTGATTCGTCTTTTGCTTGACCCCTGGCACAGATCCCTGCTAAGACTTGAGCTAGGATCTCTGATATAGAAACATACAGCGGGGCGGTGGTGGCGCACGCCTTTAAACCCAGCACTTGGGAGGCAGAGCCATGCGGATCTCTGTGAGTTCGAGGCCAGCCTGGGCTACCAAGTGAGTTCCAGGAAAGGCACAAAGCTACACAGAGACACCTGTCTCAAAAAAAAAAAAAAAAAGAAACATACTGCCACATAAAAAGCCTTGTGATAGGAGCCTGCCACTTAATGCAAATTAGGGTTTGACCCAGGCTCTCCAATCCTGTATATTCTTTATATTCTGGAATAAACTTCAGTGACTCACCAAAATCTGTCTTCGGGAGGGCTGTCTCCATTCACGCTTCCAGGCTACCTACAAAGCTTCTGCTGCCCCTTCTACCTCTTTCCCCTCTCGCCCTGATGGCCAACAGGCTGAGAGGGAAAGAGGATCCCCACAGTAATACATACAACATGTAATTATCATACTTTCAGCACTCAGAAGGAAGAGGCAGGACACATTTGTTGAAGGACAGACAGGGCTGAGAAGTGAATTCCAAACCATGCTGACCTACAGTACAAGACCTCCTCTCTGAAAACCCAAAGAAACTGTTTTTAAAGAGAGAGAAACCAATACGAGGCCTGGGACGTGACTCAGAGTGCACGTCCAGCATGTAAAAGCCGCTAATATCAGTATCTGCCACTGCAAAATAACACAGGAAGAGATGGCGCTAACTTTGCTTTCTATTAGAAGGGCTACCTCCTGGAAATGTTCCGAGGCCTCAGCATGAAAATTCATGCTCTTTGCAACGGAACCTAACCTGCCACTTGGAGTCCCCTTTTCCTAATTCTTCTGAGATGTGATGTCACCATCTTCCTCTGCTTGACTCTCTCTACGTGAACTTTTCCTAGCTCAGAGGTCCATGCCATCCACTCTGTCAAATGCAACCTTCAGAGCCTTCAGTCCAAGGGGTCTACATCTCTCGAAAGCCTTTCTCAGTGTCCAAACAATCGTCTTCCACACAGGCAGCTTCAGGAATACACAATTAATAGAGTATTCATAGTCCACCTCTCCAGGAAGGCAGAATAAAGCTTCAGAGTGAAAAGGGGAGGGGGAGGACAGGGAGATGGCTCAGAAATTAAGAGAACTTGCAGCTGTTGCAGAGAAGCCAGGTTTGATTCTGTGAACTCACATGGTGGCTCACAACCATTCATAATGTCAGTTCCAAAGGTTCTGACAAGCTCCTCTGGCCTCCACGGTCACCATGCATGCACATAGGGTATGTGTGTGTATATATATCTCCAAGTGAAATACACATACACATCAATTTTTCTTTAATGGAGAGAGGGTCAATAGCAGAGAATACAGAGTTGGAGAGGAAAAGAAAATCTCAACCCAGTCCAGCAATGGTGGTGCACACCTTGAATCCCAGCACTCAGGAGGTACAGCCAGGCAGATCTCTGTGAGTTCGAGGCCAGCCTGGTCTACAGAGGGAGATCCAGGACAGGCATCAAAACGACACAGAGAAACCCTGTCTCAAAAAAATAAAACAAAAAAAAAAAAAAAAAGAAAAAAAGGGAGAGAGAGAAAAGAAAATCGTGATCCAATCAAAAGGTTCACTATTAGTGCTTAATGAGCACAACAGTCCCAGTTCCAAGTCCACACCACAGCAATTTCCCTTCCAGAAACACTTCTCTGTAAAGGCAACACAGAGATCAAACACAGCCAGAGGCAGTAGCCAAGGCCTTTAATCCCAGCACTTGGGAGGAAGAGGCAGGCGGCTCTCTGTGACTTTGGGGCCAGAGTGGGCTCAATAGTGAGATCTAGGACAGCCAGGGCTATGCAGAGAGACCCTGTCTCAAAACAAGGAAAGAAAAGAACCAAGTGGCCCAGGTTACCAAGACCTTTCCCCTTACCTCCTCCTGCCTTGACTTCTTCACCAGGCTCTCCTGAAGGAGGTTCCACTGTGACAGGGTGATCCCCTCGGTCTTCTCTGGTCACCAGCCCAGGCTGGAAGGCAGTTTTCTTCGCTTTCTTTGAGCCTGTGGCCGGGAGTCTCCCTTTATCGATGTGTACAGAAAGGGAGTGAGAAGACTCCAAGGATGGAAGGGCGATTTCCTGAGGGATGGCTACGTCAATAGCTTCCAAAACCGGTAAGTTTCCATGCTGGGTGAGCATCTTAGAGCTTAGAGACGGATCCTCCATGCTGAGCTGGTTTTCTACATCATGCATGGAGTGCAGCTCGGGGCACACTGCACTCTCATGACCTGGACCCCAGGACAGGGACTCTGACCCCAAGTCTTTAAGCTGGTCGGACTCTGGCTTCACAGCTGACTCTAGGTCCAAATCATCTCCTTCCTGGTCATCCCCCTGCTGCACAGACTCTGTCACTGTGGCTCTTCTCTTTTTACAGGGCAACATTTTACAAGTCCCACTTCTGTTCCATCCTAAAACAATACAAGGCAAGTCCTTATCACCTCAGTAGGAGTAACAGTAATAACAGTTGTTCAATTATCATTTCACCATCCCCAAGAAAAACAATGAACATAGTATTTCACACCAAAGGCCTAGGAATTTTAGGGGAGGATGAAAAACTGATTACAGTAGCTCAGCTCAGATTCCACACCAGATAGTATGTTACCTTAACTAAATGTTACCTTAATCTCTTAAGCTTCTCATACCTCGGCCTTGAAGTGATGGTGCAGGCCTCTATTCCCAGCCTAGGAAGAGAGGCAGGTGGATGTCACAGTTCACTGACAGCCTGGTCTACACAGTAAGTTCTAGGCCAGCCTGGAACTGGCCACGTGTCCTCACATTCAAATACCCACAGACACACATGTAATCCAAAACTAAAAAGTAAATCTTACAGTATCACATACCACTTCTGCAATATCTTTGTCTTCATCCTCAAGAATATGAACTTAGAAAGGGCATCCTTAACTGGTGTCTCCAGTATCCCACACCAGGTGGGTACTATAGTCACACAGTGACCGTTCTCTGAAGAGATGAATGAATGAAAGTGGGATTAAAGTGCTCTTAAACAATGCTGTACTGCATTTGCACCAAGCACTCAGCATTTACATAGGTGCTAGAGGGTGGCTTCCAACTTGCTATGTAGTTCAGGGAGACCTTGAACTTGTGATCCTGCTGACTCCACTTACAGGTCCTACCGCAGCCCGTTTTATGAGGGGGGAACCAAGAGCTTTATGCATGTAAGGCAAGCACTCTACCATCTGAGTACATCCCCAGCCTCTAGATGAATCCTTCTATGCAGAAAACATTACTTTCATGAGAAGGTCCAAGGACAGAATAAGCATCACTGGCAACCTTCAAGTCTGAAAGATCATTCAACAGTACTATAGGAAACAGGCAGGCTTAAAAACAACATTCACACCGGGCGGTGTTGGCGCAGGCCTTTAATCCCAGCACCAGGAAGGCGATTCTTTTTGGTTCGAGGCCAGCAGGGTCTACAGAGCGCATTCCAGGATAATACGCCAAAGCTACACATAGAAACCCTATCTAGGGGTGGGGGGGAGGTCGGGGTCGCTATGACTCAGAGTTTGAGCTATAAAGCTAACCTTAAGCCTGCGCAATTCACGCTCTCTAGGGCATGAAGGGAGGACCTCCCCGTAACAGCCCAGGTTCTTATCTCAAACCAGAGAGAATATTCGTTGATCCTGTCACGGAGGGTGATAAATGAGTACGGAGGGGCGAGGGAATCACCTAGGCGATTCCTTTATTTCACAGGTGACTTCATGAGGTTCAGGGCGGGGGGAGCAGCCAGGCGCTGTTCGGTCAGAACTGTGCGGAGATCGCTCCAAGAGCTTCAAACACCAGAAGCTTCAAGAGTCGGCTCCTTGGAGACCAAGAGGTAGACCGACAGAATGAATGAACGCCAATCCCTGAGCCGTCCCCCGCTCAGGGCGGCGGGGGCCGTCCGGAACACCACCTCAGAGGGCGACCTAGCTGCGCTCTCCTCCGCGCTCAACACTTGCCCAAGTGCGCACCACCACTCGCACCCCGGCTACCCGATTCCCTTCACGCACCGCGCACCCAGCCTCGGAGCAGACGGCCCTCATCCTGGCCAGCCTCCGCCCCGGAGGCCCACGTCTAACGCGCCTCTGCCCGCCCCACCGCACACTACACAGTACCCTCAGACGCGGGCCCGATTCCGCGGAAACGCCGCTTCGCACCAGAGGAAGTAAGGCAACGGCACCGCCGGACGTGCGCGCCCCCGGAGCGCGGAAGTTGGACGTCAAGGAGCATGCGCACAACGAAAGGCGCCATCTTGTTTTAGGGCGTCTTGAAGCCACAGGTCTAATACATCAGTTCAGGAAAAAAGTGACAGAACCCGGCCAGGCAGTGGTGGAGCACGCCTTTAATCCCAGCACTGGGGAGGCAGAGCCAGGCGGATCTCTGTGAGTTCGAGGCCAGCCTGGTCTACAGCGCGAGATCCAGGAAAAGCGCAAAGCTACACAGAGAAACCCTGTCCCGAAAAACCAAAAAAAAAAAAAAGTGACAGAACCCATGGATGGTAAATAGATGATGGTAAGTCGGCAGGCTAGCAGGCAGGCTGGCACCAGGTAGGTCGGCAGAGAGGTAGGTAGGTAGGTAATGAAAGACGTAACTTAGTAGAGGAATCCCAACGCTAAATAAACCCATTGTGGTGGTTCACACCTATAATGTCAGCACTTGAGACTTGGGACGTGGAGGCAGGAATATCAACATTTCAAAGCTATTCTGAACACAAACCTCGCTGTCTTGTCTATAAATAAATACATGAAAGGCACTTCCCTGTCGGGGGTAGTGCTGCATGCCTTCAGTCCCAGCAACTCGGGAGGTAAAGACAAGCACATCGTTAAGTTCGAGGCTAGCCTGGTCTACAGGGCGAGTTCCAGCACAGCCAGGGCTGCTACACAGAGAAACCCTATCACAGAAAAAGAAGAGGAGAAAGGGAGGTAACAGGGAAGGAAAGAAGTAAGGAAGAAAGAAAGAATGAATGCAAGCTCCTAGCTTTCTCTATCTTTAGTTATCTATCCAACTCACAACTGGGTGTTGGGAGTCCATGGTTTAAGTTGACAACTAATCACCCTCCCCACAAAATACCTGGAACATAGGAAGAAAAGAAGAATTCCTAAAATTCAGAACTGTGCTCTAGATTATAAAAACCAAAGGCAGACTTGATCCCAAGGTATGGCAGTTACTCATAACTGCATGATATTCTTCATTGTGCAAAATGTCCTCACATTATCTTAGGGGATTTGGACTCCACGAAAAATCCTGTGGACCAATGGATATTTTTATCACTTTTTCCATTTGGCAGATTCTGGCCCTGATGAGTAGATGAGCCCACAAAAGTACCCAGTTGTCAGCCAAAGTGAGGTATCTGGTATTCCAATCCCAGCTTCTTATGCATTGACCCAGTTCACAATTAATTGCCTCATGTTTTGGGAAATTTTGTGGCTTTTTTTTAAATCCCCAGTGTTGTGATTAAATGTGAGCACCACCACCTTCCTGCGGATTTTAGGTCTTTTGTTATAGCTTTGATTTTTTGATGCAGGGTCTTTCTGTACCCTCAGACTGGTCTTTAACTCATGATCGTCCTGCTTCTGTCCATTTTATCTTTAATCAGTTTCTCAAGTTTAAGGCTCCGTAATTGCCTTCACTGTTTCAGGAACGCACTAAACCAGTAGCAATCATTACTGAAACAGTATAGAATTTTGTTTTTCACAACTTCTGGAACCCAGAAGGTTCGGCTTCCTGTGGTGGTATTGTGTTTCCCAAAATATTGAGCACGCTAATAAACTTTTCTGGAGTCAGAGAACAGAACAGCCACAATATTAAACATAGAAGATAGGCAGTGGTAGCACACGCCTTTAATCCTAGTATTTCAAAGGCAGAAATCCCTCTGGATCTCTGTGAGTTCAAGGCCACAATAGCACACAGCCAGGCATGGTGACTCACGCCTTTAATCCCAGGAAGCTTTCAGGCTTCTAGCAGCAGTTCAGCTGAGACTCATTCTGGATGAGGCCTGAGAAGCTTCCAGTCTGAGGAAACAGGACCAGCTGACGAACTGGCGAGGTGAGGTAGCTGTGGCTTGTTTTGCTTCTCTGATCTTCCAGCATTTACCACAATACCTGGCTCCAGGTTTGATTTTATTAATAAGACCTTCTAAGATTCCTGCTACAGCTTCCCTCTGCATAAAACCAGGCAACTAGAATCACAGCTTCCGTAGACGCTAAAGCGATTCTCTTCCTGCCATTCTGTATTTGGAGGCCTAGCCAAGCCTGTCCTTGACTCTCCTGCCTCACCCACTCGAGTGCTACAGTCACAGGAATACGCGACTGAACTAGCACAACACCTACACTTCTTACTGGCTTTGAAATTCTAGCCCCAACGCCCACAGCCCGTGAATGGGCGGAGCCTCGTCCTGGGGAAAACTCGGCAGTGGGAGGAGCCTCCTCTCGAAGAGCTTCCGGAACTTTTCGGGCAGAGGCGGAGTCTTCTGCCGAGGGCCCTTCGGAAAGAGGCGGAGCCTACCTCGCATCAGGACCAGTCGGACTGCACCTGCATCCTTAGCTCAGAGCATCCCTGGAGCATCTAAGAGGAAAGCGCAGCTAGCAACCAGGGATCGGACTGTCGCAGGGGCAGTCTGCCAGGCACCTTCCCCTCCCCTGATCTGGAGGTCTACGGCCGCGGCCTCGGTACTGACCGAGATTCCCGAAGTTGTCTGACCTCTGCAAAAGTGTTGCTATCAGCAGCCTCTGATTACAACATGGCTGAGATCACAAATATACGCCCCAGCTTTGGTAAGTAGAGTCTGACAAACTGATTTTGAAGCCATCAGGCCAGCGCAAAGCCACATAGCTGAGGGATGGGCGGGCAGTGAAGTCCAGATGGGATCCTTTAATTGCCAGCCCTGCTAGACTCGGGCCTGAGGTGGTGAGTGAGTAGAAGGCAGTGGACAGCGCCTGGATTTCAGCTGTGGGCTGCAGGGGCTGGTAAGGCCCGAGTGCCACCGAGGGTAGGCAAGCCCAGGATGCTAAATCCTTGACCGTACACCGTCCATGGTGCACTGTCAGCACGGCTGGAGGTGAGAAACGGCAAGCACGGGAGGATGTGAACCCCTCCTTCTGGAGGAAGAGAGGTGGGTGGGGTAGGCCGAGCCCTCCCCCTTGGGGCACGCAGGGCGGTGCCCCTTCCTCCCCCTCCTACTTCTGAGGGCTGCAGGAGAGGGAAGTGGCAAGGGGGATGGGGCATCAAGATGGCAGCGTGGAGACTATGGGCTGTGTGGCTGGCAGCCAAGGGAGGCGGAGGCCTCCAGGGAAAGAAGGGTGGGGGAGTGGGGAGCAGAAAGGATGCCACTCCTTAAGCCGGCCAGAGGGTTGCCAGGGCTGGGGTAAAATGCTAGCCCTGCAGGCTTCGTTCTGCACCGTAATGGTCAGGTCCTTCCCGGTGTTACCAAATGGCGCTTGGCGCCGCCGGGTGGAGAGATGACGTGATGTCTATTTCTGAGCCTCCTGGCAGTGCCTAGGCGCTCCTTCCGGGGCCTTTGTTCCCTGTTTCCCTGGTCTGGCTTTTCAAAAAGGGGGACTCACCCGTGCTGGTGCTGGCGGGGGCGGCATTCCTGGCTGGGGGAGGGGCGAGAGAGGCCCGGCCTGGGGGAGGCCGCTTTGTGTACCACAGAAAGCATTACGTCATCTCGGAGCGGCTGGTCCACGACCTAGCCCTCTGGGCTCCAAGAGCAGCCTCACACTCTCTAGGGCAGAAAGTGCAGTGGAAAAGAGGGAGGAAAGAAGACAAGAGAGCCTTGGCCAACTCGTTTCCTCTTGGGGAACTCTTCCATAACGATTGAGGAGAGCGAACTTCTCATGGTGTGCTTCCTGACCACATAAATAAGGAAAAGAAAATTGCCCTGTGATTGGGGTCATCAAGTGAGAGTTGCTGCTAGCCTAGAATTTTCATATTCCTTAAGAGAGCATATCCCTCAGACAATTCAGGTGTGAGCATTAGGTTCCAGAATGTAGGGTGGAGACACAAGCCAGCTTTTAAAAAATAAAAAAATGGCTTTTCTCACTCCCAAGTAAGAGGTATAAAGAATAGAACAGAACCCAATGTTTTGTATTCTCTCAACATACTAAGACATCAGGTCCCAGAGAGCAGCCAGACAATGGATCTTCACCCCTCAGTGCTTGTTCCCAGTTGACCCTAAGGCTGGCTCTCGTTGTATTTCTTCTGCTTTGCCCTCTGATCTATCCTCAGAGTCCTGAGTTCCCCAAACTGAAACCTGTTTTGTGATCGCATGAGAACCCAGGACTTTCTTTGCAATCATTTTCTTCTCACACCCCCTTTCCAGCTGTCCTTTCTCTAATGCAATTCCAGACCCCTTGAAAGTAGAGGAAACAGAGGCCAGCCTTATGCTTTCCTTTAGAGGAGACAGTAGTGGAAGTTGGGGTGGGGTGTCATCCACCTTTTATATACTGTATTTTCTTTAGTCTTAGCATCTCTTCCAGTGTAGGTGTTATTCTGTGCACTCACCAGAGCAGGAGAATGAAGCTTAGAATAAAATAAAGTCCAAATGAACTAGTCCTGGTATCACTACGGTGTGAACCAATGTCTGGCTGCTGCCATAGTTCATTCTGATTCTGCTGTATGACATTGGCCTCAGTGACAGCGAAAGGCTGTTTTGGAAAAGAAGTGTCAGTAATCAGGTCTGAGACTGGAGGAGCAGCCCAGAGGAAGAATGCACGCCTGACAAGGGCAGCCTGGTCTACAGAGTGAGTTCCAGGAAAAGGCACAAAGCTACACAGAGAAACCCTGTCTCGGAGAAAAAAAAAAAAAAAAAGTGGGAGGAGAGAAAGGACTCCCCAATGTTGTCCTGTCCTCCACACATAGACTGTTGGCATGTCACACACACATACATACACACACATGCTGTGCACATAAAGTAATTTTTTTTTCATTTTAAAAACAAAGATTTCAAGGCCAGTTTTGGCCGCACAGCCAGTTTGACACTCTGTCTCTAAAAATAAAAAAATAAAATAAACAACAAAACAAAAATGCTCAGGAGGCTAAAGAGTTAGCTCAGCAGTTAATAGTACTTTTTGCTCTTTTAGAGGACTCAAGTTCAATTCCCAGCATCCACATTAAGGTCACAACCATTATAAATCCAGTCCCAAGAAATTCAATGCCCCCTCTTAGTTTCACAGGCAACAGACCCACACATTGTGCACATGCATGTATGCAGGCTAAACACTCATATACATAAATTAAATAAATACTAAATTAAATTAAAAATATTCTTAAAGAAATAAAATCATCTAAAATTGTTTTAATTCTGATCTAGGCGGAGGCTGATTTATGACTACATCATATGTGTCTCAGATCCCTAGACCCTCCCTCACTTCTGCCTCCTCCAAAGAGAACTGCCAGTCTGACCTTTTCAGTTCTCACAAAGTACTTTAAACACTGAATTATCTATGACTTTGAAATACAGAAAGTACCAATCTTCATCACTATAATTTACAACAACTATATTTGTTGAATCACTCATTCACTCTGTGGATTGGGGGTGAGTGGGACTAACTCAGGTGTCAGTTCTTGCATTTCACCTTCTTTGAGAGAGGGTCTTGTTATACTGGTTTTATTTTTGTTTGTTTTTTTTTTGTTTTTGTTTTTGTTTTTTTGTTTTTTTTTTTTTGGTTTTTCGAGACAGGGTTTCTCTGTAGTTTTGCGCCTTTCCTGGAACTCACTTTGTAGACCAGGCTGGCCTCGAACTCACAGAGATCCTCCTTCCTCTGCCTCCCGAGTGCTGGGATTAAAGGCGTGCGCCACCACCGCCCAGCTGTTTTTTGTTTTTGAGATAAGTCCTCACCATGTTGCTCCAGCTGTCCTTGAATGGGCACAGTAGACCAGGCTGGCCTCAACCTCACAGAGAGCCATCTGCTTCACCATCATACCTGGATGCTTGTTTCTTTCTGTTTTTATTTTGTTTTGTTGAGACAGTTTCTTCTATGTACTTGTGCCTTGAACAAACTGTGTAGACTAGACTAGCCTAAAACTCACAGAAATCCTCCTGCAAGTACGTCTGTGGAGCCGGTACATGCTCATAGAGACCAGGGAAGGGCACCAGATCCCCTACAACTGCAGTCACAGAGGTTGTTAGTTATTCATGGGTGCTGGGCTGGGAATGGAAACTGAGTCCTCTGGAAGAACACCCAGTTCTCCTGACTGCTGAGCCAACTCTCCAGCCCCTAGGCTAGCTTTGAGCTTATAGTGACCTCTTGGTTCAACCTTCGAGTTTCCTTTTCATTTATATGGTTTCCAGGCTCTGCTTTTCTATTGTTTTCAGTGTATTTTAAAATTTTCCAGCTTATTTCTTTATACATGTGTGCATTGGCTTAAGTATGCTTTTAGAAAGTACATGTGGAAGTTGGAAGACTTCCCATCACATAGGTTCAACAGTCTTGCCAGAAAGCACCTTCACCCCGCTTTTGTATCTTTTCCAGGTGTCCCAATTATGCATCATGTAGAGTTTGGACTCTGGTGGAGGCAGGTCAGAAGTTAAGTTCTGTCAATGGCATTTGCCAGTATGTAGTCCTGGGAAGATTTCTCAATTCCCAGGAGCCTTGAAAATAAACCAGGGCCATCCCTGGTCTTATTCAATTATTCAGTGAGTTCTTTGGTTCATACTAAAGTGTCTGTGGGCGTCTAATAAATCCACATTAACACATGTAACTTGGAACAAAAACATGTATTGTTGTCAGTCTGTGCTGGATGTTCTCTGTGGTGACCAGTGCAGATCTAGTTACACCACCTCCTTCCTGTGAGAAGCCCCAACCCTCTTATTTTTTTAAAAGGATCCCACATGGGCCAGACTGTCCTCAAAGTTACTGTCTAATAGAGGATGAGCCTGAATTCTTCCTCCTGCCCTTATTTCCCTAGTACTAGGATTACAGGTATTCACCACCACCACATCCAGTTTTAGCTTTTTTCTTTTGAGATAGGCTCATGTAGTCCAGTAGGACCTCAAACTCACCATGTAGTTAGTCCAAGCTGGCCTTGAACTGCTGACCCTTATGACTCTGCCTCCCTAGTACTGGGATTACAGGCACGCATCACCACATCCAATTGTTTATTCTTACATGTGTATATTATATATTTCTCTCATATGTGTATATTATGTATTTGAGGGGCGGGTGTTGAGACCAATTCTTTCTATGGAGCCCTGGCTGCCCTAACTCACTGTGTAGACCAGGCTGGCCTCAAACTCATACAGATGCTCTGTCTCTGCCTTCCAAAGCTCTGGGATTGTATATAGTTCTTTTACACAAGCACATAGTTATGAGAAGAAAGATAATGATAGGGCCCATGAAGACAGACTGAGTTATTAAGAATGCATATTGAGGGCTGGAGAGATGGCTCAGAGGTTAAGAGTACTGGCTGCGCTTCCAGAGGTCCTGAGTTCAACTCCCAGCAACCACAGGTGGTAGCACACAACCATCTGTAATGAGATCTGGTGCCCTCTTCTGGCAGGATACTGTATGCATAAGAAGGAAGGCCGGCAAAGCAAAGCAAAGCATATTGAGGATAGGAAAGGTTGTGCTTTTACTTAATTTATTTTTCCAGACAGGGGTTCTCTGTGTAGCCTTGGCTGTCCTGGAACCAACTATAGACCAGGCTGGACTAGAACTCAGAGAACCACCTGTCTTTGCTTCTAGAGTGCTGGGATTAAACGACTGTCCAGCTATACTTTTAAATCAGTGCTTCTCTACCTTCCTAATGCTGGGACTCTTGAATACAGTTCCCCATGTTGTGGTAACCCCAACCGTAAAATTATTTTCATTTGTACTTTATAACTGGAATTTTGCTACTGTTATGAATAGTAATGTAAATATAAGATATGCAGGATATATTTTCATGGTTATAAATTCAACATAATTAAAGTATAGTGATTAACCACAAAAAACAATATTTAATCACGTATTGTGAAATATTTATTTCTAATTACAAATAAATGTAGTATTTTCTTGACTTATGGTATAACATGGGAAACAGTCTTAAAATAACAACAGTAAACTACAGTGGTACTTTTTGCAACATTATGAATACAAAGCCTACTTCAGTGCAAAGGTTGAGACTGCTTCTTTCTCACCAGATCAGAAATTCTCAGGGCAGTCTTTGCAGGAGCACAAAGAAGATCGTCTTCCACAGCCAGTCTACCTCCGTATTTAGACTTGATAACCAACAAGATGGAAAACCCTGTTTCACAAAGATACGTTGTTGCAAATGGAAGAAGTCCCAACATAGCCTCAGACAAAACAGATAGGACTGCAACTGCTTGATCCAGAATTTTGTAACTGGCATTTAAAGAACTCAGTTCTCACTGTATCACTCAATGCTCATAAGTTCAACGAATTCCTCTTGTGCTGTCTCAGGAATATTTTCAAGTCTGACTGTGAATGGGTTTCTGGCAAGTGTGAATGGAGTGTCTGCAAGCATGTGCAAGTGTTCTTTCACAGAAATAATCATTGTAATCTTTTTTTCTGGTTAAATGTCATGTACCTCAAAGAAAACAGATAAGGTAGGCAACATGTAAATTTTATTTTCATCCTTTTTTTTTTTTTTTTTTTTTTTGCCAAAGCTGAAGTTTCATTTGGAATGATATGGTATTTTCAGTAAAATTGAGGCACGTTGCATTGGACCTTGCAGTGATAAATTTAACTCATTCAAGATGGCAAAGATGATAACCAATTAAGCTATTTTTTGTTTTAATTTTAACCACTGAAAAGTGCTTTGAATTGCCATCTTGCTTTCTGATTAAAAACGTTTTGAGTCCACCACACAGCTCAAAAACACGTTTTAGCCTAGCAGTGTCAGCCCACACTTGTAGTAGCAGCACTCAGGAAGCTGAGGCAGGTGAATTTCTGTGAGTTCCAGGCCAGCCTGGTCTACAGAGTGAGTTCCAGGCCAGCCTGGTCTATGGAGTGAGTTCCAGGTCAGCCTGGTCTACAGAGTGAGTTCCAGGACAGTCAGGGCTGCAGAGAGAAACCCTGTTGGGGGGTGGGGGGGTCGACGCCGACAAAACAAACAACAAATACATTTCAAAACCTTTTCCTCTCAAAAACCATCTCACCTCAGTGTGAAATGGCAGAGCGTTGTTCATTGCCTCTAACTCGTTACACAGTTGTGAAAATAGTCACTGTTAAGTGCTTCCCTTCATAAAATTGACAGAAGTTATAATGCTTTTCACTACTTCTTGTAACACTATTTTTGGGGGGAGGGTGTTTGAGACAGGGTTTCTCTGTGTAGCTTTGGTGCCTATCCTGGATCTCGCTCTGTAGACCAGGCTGGCCTTGAACCCACAGAGATCCACCTGCCTCTGCCTCCCAAGGGCTAGGATTAAAGGTGTGTGCCACTACCCGGCATTTCTAGTAATTTTTATGGCAGCATAATATTTGTTGGTGAATCCTATGGTGAGTTCTGATGACATCTGGTGACTATTCAGTACCAAACGCTGAAACCCAGATCCACATTCTAGCACAGCTGGAGCACCATCTGCAAACACCACAGACCTTTCCCAAGAGATCTTAGGCTCTTTCAGAAATGAACCAATGACTCAAATACAGGGGTGTGCAGAAAAGAAACTCGTCTTTAAAGCTGCCATCATTAATATGCCTCACATAAACCAATAATTGAACAGTTGTAATGCCTGTAGATTCCTAAAGCTGGATACCAAATACTTCCTGGATTACCTAATCAAGAATGTCAGCAAACAGGTCATCTATTCTGCTGACAGTGTCATTAGATAAGGAAATTTCACTCAACTGGGTAATAAATGTGTCTCCAATCATAACTCTAAAAATACCTTTGGCTGCTGGCAATAGTAAATCCTCAGCGATGGTGAGAGGTTTCACAGCTCTGGCGATTCTGGGTTCTACCAATGTGAAGTTTCAATGTCCGCCACATTCTGTTGTGATGCTAGCCACCAGAGTCAAGTCTGGCCTCCTGGAGTCCACCAGCTTTGCTTCTAAAATAGTTGGTATCCTTGGCAGAGAGGCTCAGGTGCTTGCTATCAAAGTGGCAGTTTAGATTGTTCGGCCTCATAGATTCGGCTGATAGAATTTCACAACAAATAACACATTGTAGTTTCTCAATTCCTGCTGTAATTGTTGAGGTAAAACCATACTGTAAAAAAAATCCTCACACAATATTTTCTTTTCTTAACGTTCTTCTCAACACGATCCATTGTCATGGGATAGTTTTCTAATGAAAATGATATATAACAACAGCCTTAGGAATACCAAAGATGATATATGGCATATTTCAGTCAATACAGTTCATTAAAGTTTCCTAAGATTTACCATTCTGTGGTTTTTCCTTTTTTCAAACCCATTACCATCACAAGGGGGCAGGATTCAAATCAACGACAGCTGAATAAGAAAAGACAAATCAGCATCCAGATGAAGTTCCCATGGTACAGATTTTTATTCAGTAGTTGATGATTATATGATACATTATTTTACATTTGTCCAGTAATTACAATTCAGGAAGTATAGTGTTACCTCCAATACAGCTACTTTCAACACAGTAATTGCTGCTCTCTACACATGTGACAGGTCCACGTAAGTCCATTAAGGCACAAACGCTGTCACATACACCTGTATTTGTTCTGTGTGTATGTGGTGGGGTTGGCACGATGATATCATCACGCCAGGTGCTCATATGTGGGCATATCTGCATGTGGACAGTCCCACCTGGAGAAAGATAAGAAGACAAATGTCTCAGTTCCTAACCATCAGAAACGTGTTTTCTGATGGACTTAGGTGACCCCTGTGAGGGTTGTTCAGTCCCCAAAGGTGAAGAAACACTGGTTTTTAAAATATAGCTCTCGGCACTAGGAATACACTCAGCAGTCGACTTGCCTATTTGCTGGCTGCTCTGATTGGCCATGTCACTGAAATCAACTCATCTATCAATAAAGTGCTCAAAGAAGGTGTTAGAAGATAATTATATCTGAGCTGGTCAAAGTATCAAATTTCTTTCATCCCAAGTCTGAGGGGTCAAAGGCAGCCAGAATTCTGTAAGTTCAAGAGCAGCCTGGACTAAAAGCCAGTTATAGAGGAGTCAGAGCTACACAGTGAGATCTTGTCTCAAAAAAAAAAAAAAGGAAGAAGGAAGGAAGGAAGGAAGAAAATTTAACGTTTATTTTCTTCCTACTTAAAAATCTAAGAAAATAGGCCGGGCGGTGGTGGCGCACGCCTTTAATCCCAGCACTCGGGAGGCAGAGCCAGGCGGATCTCTGTGAGTTCGAGGCCAGCCTGGGCTACCAAGCGAGTTCCAGGAAAAGGCGCAAAGCTACACAGAGAAACCCTGTCTCGAAAAAAAAAAAAAAAAATCTAAGAAAATAATCATGGCTTCAGCATATGACAGATAACTTGTTTTTAAGGACCGAGGACCAGAGACATTGTAACAGGTTAAGAAGTATAGGTCTGCAGACCCAGAGCTCTTTTCTTCCCTTCTCTTTTCTGTTTTTGACATTAATTTATCCATTCTGTTGGGTAGGACACACACATGCTAAGTGTGCAGAGGTCAGAGGGCGTGCAGGAGGAGTTGTCTTCCACCATGTGGGAGCGGCATCCAGGGAACACTGTGTGCTCCGCAAGACCCTGGACCCTGTATTTGATGAGACCTTCACCTTCTACGGCATCCCATACAGCCAGCTACAGGACCTGGTGCTACATTTCCTCGTGCTCAGCTTTGATCGCTTCTCTAGGGATGACGTCATTGGGGAGGTCATGGTGCCGCTGGCTGGAGTGGACCCCAGCACGGGCAGGGTTCAGCTGATCAGGGACATCTTCAAGAGGAACATCCAGGTGAGGAGGAAGAGTGTACTGGGGAGGGATGACAGGATGGGCATAACAGATCTCAGGGAGAGATGGGAGGGCCAGACAAAAGCCAAACAGCTCATAGCCTCACGCACACAAGAGGCAGGAACCACAAATAAAACGCTGAGCAGCTTCATGTACACGAAGTGTTGATGGGATTCTAACTTCCTGTGTCTTTGGATTTTCAAAGGAACCGCCCTAGTCTGTCTGGGGGAAGGAAAGCTGCAGGAGAGAGAGACTCCTCCCTGGAGCCTTCTGGCTCCTATGTCAGCTGCACACTATGCACTGTCCTCCGAGGGAAACCTGTCCTCCGAGGGGGTCAGCTACACTCACCTGCGGGGGTTATGCTGCTCGCTACTTCTGGAGCAGTCTTGGGTGAGGCCAAGGTAGAAGGGGGCTTCTCAGCAGCATCTCCAACTGCTTCATCATTCACTTCATCCTCCTTCTGCAAGGCTTCCATCCCTTCGACCTCCTCTTCCTCTTCTTCTTCTGGCTCAGAGTTCTCCTCTTGGGAGTTCTCTTCCTCAGACTCACCCTCCTGACTCATGCTCCTTTCAGAAGCCAGCCAAGTCAGTTTCTCCATGGTTTCCTAAAAGCACCCCACAGAATGTTCATAAGGGCTCCTAGCAGCTCCCAGAAGGCCAAGGACAGGAGCAGTGTCAGGAGGATCTAAGGCAGGGCAACCACTCTGAATTAGAGAAGAAGCCTGAGGGTACTGAGGACAGGTCAGGCAGCACAACATGCCTCTGAAAGGCTGCCCTACTTCCTCAAGTCGGCTTTCCTCTAACATGACCCATGCAACTGTCTGTAATTCCAGATCTGACACCCTCACACAGACATACATGCAGGCAAAACACCAATGCACACAAACAAATAAATTATTAAATAAAAAGGGGGAGAGGGGGTCAGGGAGATGGGTCAACAGGTACAGACAACTGCTGCCAAGCCTGACAGTCTAGCTCAATTCCCGGGACCCACATGATGAAGGAGAGAACCACCTCCTCCTGGTCCTCGGACCTCGACACACATGTCATGTCATGCACGTACCCACACAAATAAAAGAATAAATGTAAAAATAAAAAACAAAGTATGGTCAAGGGATTCAAGCACTTCACACAAGCCTCCTAAATTATGTTGCAGACGCATTCAAGAGTCAAACCCCACTTTATGACTCTAACACATGAAGGGAACATTCCGCGGAGTCCCCACACACTAGCAACCACTCTGGCTCTCACCTGGAGCTCCGGGACAGAAAGCACAGACTCCTCCGAAGCTGATGACAGTTCATCTTCTTCATCTTGGGTGAGGTCATCAAAGTCCTCCTCCTCTTCTTCCTCAGGCCCGTCTTTCTCTCCTCTAGTGTCTGGTCCTGCCGGGGTCCCTACACACTGACTGTCAGCAATGGCCGAGTCCTCAGCCTTCCCTGGAGGCCTGCTGAGCACCATCTCCTGCTCCATGGAGGATGGAGTGCCTTTGGGCACTCCTCTGCCTGCATCTCCACTTGGACTCCCCTCCTCAGGCGGCTCTTGGGACACGGAAAGGGACAAAGCTGCTCGAGTCTCCTCTGTCTGCACGACTGTTTCTTTCCTCCGCTCTCTAGCACTACTCAGCTTCTCCTGAGGGGAGCCACGGTCTAATTCCATAGAGTATTCTTCTTTCACTTTCTCACCAATGTCCTGCTCAGGGAAGGTACTGGACATTTCCTCCACACAATCCTCAGCTTCCATCTTGACCATTTCTTCTAAATCCTTTGATGTGGCGTTCAGAGATAACTGGAGACTCAAAGGCAATGGCTCTAAAGCTTGCCCACCCTCTTCATTTTTCACACCTGACCAGCCACAGGCGCTCGATTCTGAGGATGCTTCCTGGCTTTCTGTTTTCACAATAGCCCAGCCACAGGCACTCAATTCTGAATATCCCTCCTGGCTTTCTGTTTTCACACCTGTCCAGCCACAGGCACTGGATTCTGAAGATACCTCCTGGCTTTCTGTTTTCACACCTGTCAAGCCCCAGGCACTCAATTCTGAAGATCCCTTCTGGCTTTCTGTTTTCACAATAGCCCAGCCACAGGCACTGGATTCTGAAGATCCCTTCTGGCTTTCTGTTTTCACACGTGTCCAGCCACAGGCACTGGATTCTGAAGATACCTCCTGGCTTTCTGTTTTCACAATAGCCCAGCCACAGGCACTGGATTCTGAAGATCCCTTCTGGCTTTCTGTTTTCACACCTGTCCAGCCACAGGCAATGGATTCTGAAAATCCCTCTGGGCTTTCTGTTTTCACACCTGTCCAGCCACAGGCCCTGGATTCTGAAGATCCCTCCTGGCTTTCTGTTTTCACACCTGTCCAGCCACAGGCACTGGATTCTGAAAATCCCTCCTGGCTTTCTGTTTTCACACCTGTCCAGCCACAGGCCCTGGATTCTGAAGATCCCTCCTGGCTTTCTATTTTCACAATAGCCCAGCCACAGGCACTGGATTCTGAAGATCCCTTCTGGCTTTCTGTTTTCACACCTGTCCAGCCACAGGCACTCAATTCTGAAGATACCTCCTGGCTTTCTGTTTTCACAATAGCCCAGCCACAGGCACTGGATTCTGAAGATCCCTTCTGGCTTTCTGTTTTCACACCTGTCCAGCCAAAGGCACTGGATTCTGAAGATCCCTTCTGGCTTTCTGTTTTCACACCTGTCCAGCCACAGGCACTCGATTCTGAGGATGTTTCTTGGCTTTCCACACCTGATGAAGAACACCATGGCCTAGGATCCTCTTTGGAGAAGACAGTAGCACAGAGAGGAGTTAGTTCCTGGGAATTTGACGAGGAGTCGGGGTTTTGAGGAGCATTTTTCCCTTCAGCAATATCCAAGTTCACTTGGACCTTATCTTCAGGAATAGATGGCACAGGAAGTGTCAGAGGATTGCTCGAAACAATTAAGGGGGAGATGGAGGAGGCCACGAGGGGTTGGTTTAACGGACAGGGGAAGGAAGTGGGATTAACAAGGAGAGTGGTGATGGGAATGGTCTGGGGATTTGGGGCTACGGCTGCATTAACAGGCTGGATCACATTACATCCACTGGGTAGGCTTACCACCTTCACTGTGGCGGCAGGAACAGTGAAGATGACAGGTGTGGGGTGGATGATGGGGGCAGGCTTCACACAGGGAGAAAGCTTGGTTCCTTTTCTTCTTGTAGGCTTCCGCCTCACATACGGCTTTCGAAATTTCGAAGGGGCAAGTGAGGGTAGCATTATCTTGGGTGCAGAGGAAGAAGGCAGTGGTGACTGAGACTCAGACACGGGGAAGCTGGTCCTGGCTTCAGGACCAGAGGGCACAGCAGGCAGGGCTGGGGAAGACTCAAAACTATGTTCTCCGCTGACTGCCACTGAAGGGAACCCTGGAAGTGGCTGTAAGACAGTGGCTGGCTGGATCAGATGAGGAATCTGGACCACTATGTTCCCTGGGAGGACTTCTGATTGAATGGACCAGGTTGCTATTTGGCCTGGGTTGAACCCAGGCTGAACACAGGGGCTGGGTTGGATAAGAAGGGGCTTCTGGACCAATGGCCGGTTCAATCGGAAAGCCTTTCTGGTGAAACGCTTGGAATCTGGCTTCAACTTGAGGACTACGCCCTTGGGCATCAGCAGTGGGTATCGAGTTTCACTCCCCAGGTCAGGGCAAGCTTTCTCTAAGGGCTGATCTGTGCCAGCTTCTGTCGCTCTGGTCACATTTGCTCCGTCTGCAACGCCTTCAGCTGTGTTCCGAAGTTCATCCTGAATGGACTGTAGACTGGCCTGCAGGAAATAAGTACACTGTGCTCTAGCACATGTCAGAATTTAGGAGAAAGAAAAATTAGCTTTCTGGATTCTAAGGATTAGTGGAAGACAGCCTCAAGATATAGTCCTAAGAAGGGGTTTTCCAGGCATCAGTGTTCTCGGAAAACCACGTCCCTGGTATAAAAATTGGTCCTGAATCTACTTTGGGAAATTATCATTTAACTGCCCAGGAACTTTTTGGGTCTTCTGCCTCACACAGACGTGGAAGGATGGACAGACCTTTAACCAGAATGGGAGTCGGTGCTCCTCCTTCTCTACGGGGGGCTTCCACTGATGTGGCTGTATCTCTTCACAGCACCTCACCAGAACTGGCAGCTGTTTGGTCTTCTTATAAAACTAGGCATGAAAACACAAATCATAAGTCATATTCTTTCAGAATGAGAAATGGGGTGGCTGATGGTTTCACACACAAAAATATCAGTTGTAAATGCTATGTATTTCTGCATTTCAAACAAAGTATCTCTAATTAATGAAGATTTCAGAATATTCAATCTCTGAACACAATTATCCATTCTGATTACCACTAAGAGTCAAAACTATCCTAGCATGAGGGAAGCAGAGGCAGGTGGATCTTTGAGTTTCAGCCAGCCTAGTCTAAAAAGTGAGTTCCAGAACAGCCTGAGCTGTTACACACACACACACACACACACACACACACACACACACACACAAGACTCAGTTGCTCCTGCACACAGAGCTGAACCCTCATGTTACACAGAAGCTACTCTTAAGCACGTAGCAGTGTGAAGTGGAAAAGCCACTATACAGCAAGCACAAGGGTGCACAGCTGTGATCCCGGGGGAGTTTCATTTCCAGAGTGAATGGCTGGAGGTGGTGACAGACACCTTTAACCCTAGCACTTGGAAGAAACAGGCAGGTGGATCTCAGTAAGTTCAAGACCAGCCTGGCCCACATAGCAAGCTCCAGGACAGCCAGAGCTACACAAAGCGATCCCATCTCAAATAAACAAACAAACGAATAAATAATAAAAGAATAAATAGACAGGCAGTTGGCGTGAGCATGAGAAACTGAGTTCACACCGGAGAAGGAAGAACAGACTTTCTCAAGTTGTCCTCTGACCTCATGTGTGCCCATGCCCCTCCCAAGGTAAATAGGTGTGATTTAAAAAAAAAACAATCGGGGCTGGACAGACAGTTGAACAGCTGAAAGTGCTTGCTGCTCTCACCAAGGACCTGGGTTCACTTCCAAAAACCCACATTGGACAGCTCACACCCACCTGTAACCACAGTTAATAGATCCAAGGTCCTCTTCTGACCCCTACAGGCACCTGCACACACATGATGCACATACACTCGGGCACACACAAATACACATATAAAAGGACAAATCTTAAAAACACACATGAAATTTAAAGTAAATGCATAATTAAAGTGTCAAGAAGTCAGTTATAGACCTGCTATGTAACAAGGGTAAGCACACCACCTTCCAAAACTGTGGGTCACAAGGGAAAGGGATCAAACACTTTCAGAAGTAAAGCCTCAAAAAAATGCCTGACTCTTTAAAACATTTAAATCTTTTCTCCTTTGTTTCTTTTTATTTTATTTTTTACTTTTCTCTGTTTAACTAGGATACTGTTATGGAGCCCTGGAGAGTCCTAAACTCACAGCAATTCCAGAGTCTCCGTCCCCTGGGTGCAGTGATCAGGGCCGCAACACCACCCCTGGCTCACTAGACTCCTAAGTATATTCTGCATAACCCTGACATCAATGTCTAACGGAAAGCAGCACGGGAAGATGGAGAGGGGGCTCGGTGGTTAAGAGCTCTTGCTCTGATAGAGGACCCAGTTCAGTTCCCAGCACACATGCACCCATGTCAGGTGGCTCACAAGGACACATGACTACACCTTAGGGGCTCTGGGCCACTGCACACACTTGCACACACCCACACACAGACACAAGCTTAATGAAAAAACAAAACAAATCTTTCAAAACCCCAAAGGAAGCAGCACTGTGAAGGTTTACAAACGCAATGCTGTCTACCTGAGAAGGTTAGAGTAAGGAGACACAATATGGCTAGAAGGAGCGAGGACTTGGGGAATCCTTTGACCTGAATAATTTCTTACTCAGGGAACTATCCGTAAGAGAGGCTAAGACGGAGGTACTCCAGAGCAAATTCACAGATCAGTGTTACAAAGGAAGGAGCAGGGCGACCCTAACACAGTGAGACGAATTATCTTTAAATTAGCCTTCTTTGGAGGGACTTCCCTGCCTTCCCTGAGAGCTGAGAGGAGGAGAGGGGCTGGGTGCTCCTCTGCAGGAGGCACAGGGGAGCATGCAGCAAACACTCACTTTGATCACGTTGTTAGGAGCTCTGTTCTGGTTGAGGTTCTTGATCCTCACCGTCAGCTGGTGAGCGGTCTTACAAGTCACAAGGTACTTGCTGATTAGAGGTTTAGGGAACTCAGTGCCTTCGAAGTGCTTCAGTCCTAAAGCCAACAGACTGAGAGAGAAGCAATGACATAACCTCACTCACAGACCTTTCTCCAAAAGAGCGCTCCGAACTGCTCATGCTTCACCAGCACTTTCTATACCTTCAGGTATTTACAGAGTACTGAGTATTTAAGAACCAAACACGAAGGGATCAATGGCATACGCGAGACCCTGGATTAATCCCAAGCACTGTTAAAATAAAATTTCTTTAAGTTCTTTGCACAAACATCCTTGGTGAGGCCTTGGGATAAAAACACGGAAGAAACAAAAACAGCCACTACTACACTGTCCACACCCAGGAGGCTGAGGCAGGAGACGACATGGTCAAGACCAGCCTGGGTTCATGGCACAACCCTCTATCAAAAAACAAGGGCTGTAATGTAACTAACTCATGGGTTACAGTGCTTGCCTACCATACAGAAGGCCACAGGACTGAACTCCGGTGCCCCCTAGTTTAGTTTCAAAGATAACAGAATCAGGGCTACAGACACGGCACTGGCCAAGCACAAATGAGACTGGTCGCATTTCAAAGCTAACAACAAAGAGAGCAGAGCATGTCACAGAGTGAGCTGTTCCAGGCATGGTGGCACACTCCTGCATCTCAACCCTGGGGGGACGGGGAGGGAGGAGCATTGCTTTAAGACGGAAGCTAACATGTGCTACACAAAAACACTGCTGCAACCCTCTCCCTAAATAAAACAAAGCAAAACAAAAAACCAAAACCTCAATACCAAAAAAAAAAAAATTAAATTAAAAAAAAAATCTAACATCAAAAACTTGCTCTTAAGATATAGAGGCAAGAGAGTTCAAAGTTCAAGATCATCCTCAGTAACATGGTGTTTTCAAGAAAAGTCCTAGATACAAAACAGCCTGCCTCAGACAATAATAAACAGTAAATAAATCAAAGAATAAAATGACAATTTGAAGTCCCTGTGTATTTTAATTTTGTTTTGTTTTTGCAGACAGAATTTCTCTGTGTAGCCCAGGCTGTCCTGGAGCTCGCTAGGCAGACCAGGCTGGACTCGAACTCATAGGTCCACCTGCCTCTGCCTCCCAAGTGCTAGGATTAAAGGCATGGGCACCAGCCCCAACAAGGCCTTGTGTTTTTCAAAAACCTAATTATAAAATTATTTAAATTACTGAAACTCTATCAGAACGCCATGAGAGAGCTGAGGCAGTAACTCATACAGTTCCTAGCAACAGGAAGCCCAGAGTTTAATACCCAGCACCACATAAACCAGGCTAATGGCTCACATCTGTATTTCCACCTATTAGGAGGGAGGAGGGTCAGAAACTAAAAGGCCAGGAGAGTAAAACAAACAAGAACCACTTTGGTCTTTGGGCTGGAGGACAATAGGTTAGAAACTTCTTACTCTGAAGATCTGCTTTCAGTACTACTACAAGACTGGCCTACAAAAAACAAAAGATTAAACAATGCCTTTAAATGCTTCATAAATGTGTGTGGAGGGCTGGAGAGAGGGCTCAGGGCTTAGGAGCACAGCCTACTCTTCCAGAGGACCCAGGGGCAGATAACAGCATCCACATGGTGACTCACCACAGTGCAGAACTCCAGTTCCAGGGAATCCAACTCCCTTTGATGGCCTCTGTGGGCACTGCTATGCACATGGGGCACAGACATACAAGCAGGCCAAACACCCATATACATAAAATGAAACAATAATAATAAGGAGTTTTAACCACAACATTTGTGGCATCTCCTGCAAAAGACACTGCGGAAACTCTGTCCATCTACACGGCTTTTCTTTGGTCTGTGTCCTTAGCATGCACATCTTATTTCACCTAAGCTTCTCAAAAGCAACTGTCTTGTCTTTCGCTGATGCATTCTTTTCATCCTCACAGTAAACTCACTTGTCCTCAGCCTTGGTAAAGATGATCTTATCCCGAGGATTATTTGCCTTCAGTGAACATATTGGAAGGAGCTCTGGATACATGAAAACCTTGTTTGTCGCCAGGATCCAAGCAACTTGCTTTGGCAAACAGGGAAATTCACTGGCTGTTACAGAAGGAAAAAAAAATCTGTGATCAGTGCAATCCAAGGACCACAGAGCTTCGCAAAAGTGTATGAACCCATTTCAGCACTTAAGCAGAGATCTTCTTCTCTGACTGACCCCCTCAAGTTTCCAGTCCTTTCAACCTAACATTGCCTACCAGGAGCTGAACCAAGCTGATTCCCTTTTCATTCCTATGTGGGACACTTTATCCACTAAGACAAGAACACAGGGCACCCAGCAGTGCCCACATACACTGTTATCCTCAGACATCTTTTCATCCCTTCTCTCCTTAAAAAGCTTTGCTAGCCAGGCCGTGGTGGCGCACGCCTTTAATCCCAGCACTTGGGAGGCAGAGCCAGGCAGATCTTTGTGAGTTCGAGGCCAGCCTGGTCTAGAGATATCCAGGAAAGGCGCAAAGCTACACAGAGAAACCCTGTCTCAAAAAAAAAAAGCTTTGCAAGACAGCCAGGCGGCAGTGGCAAATGTCTTTAATCCCAGCACTCAGGAGGCAGAGCCAGGTAGATCTCTGTGAGTTTGAAGCCAGCCTGATCTACAGAGTGAGATCCAGGACAGGCACCAAAAACTACACAGAAAAACCAAAAACCAAAAACAAAAAAAACAAAAAAAAAAAAAAAAACAACTTTGTAAGACAAAGGACTTCAGCAAGATTTCTGTTCTGCCAAGATAAAAATTATACTTTGTTTATCCTTTTTCACAAATCTGGTATTCTACATGGCAGTGAGAAGGTTCAGTACAGAAAACTGCAACAGGGCCTCATGACCTGAATTCAACTCCTGGGACCCACACAAGGTGGAAGGAGATAAAACAGTTTCCACAGCTCTCTTGTGTAGTGTAGTGCATATGTGTTCTCTCTCACACTCCCTCTCTCTCTATCTATCCATCCATCCATCCATCCATCTATCTACCGATCTATCTATCTCTCCCCCCCTCAACCCCGTGTGTGTATGTGTAAATATATGAACATGATTTAAAAATACATAGAAAGTGTAAGTGACATTCCAACTTTGAATGATATGTTGATTGTGGACTCAGGCCCCAAGTGAGAAATCAACATAGACATTTGTCACACATGTAGGTAGTCCTTTACCACTGAGCTACATCCCCAGTCACAATATTTGATCTTAATGCATCAGACTAACAACTTAAACATGGGGGTGGGGAGATGGCTCAGTGGATAAGAGCACTGACTGCTCCTCCAAAGGACCCAGGTTCAACTCCAGACACACACATGGTAGCTGACAACTGTCTGTAACTGCAGCTCCAGGGGATCTGACGCCCTCATACAGACAAGCATGCAGGCAAGAC
Organism: Peromyscus californicus insignis; assembly: GCF_007827085.1. Classification (NCBI taxonomy): domain Eukaryota; kingdom Metazoa; phylum Chordata; class Mammalia; order Rodentia; family Cricetidae; genus Peromyscus; species Peromyscus californicus. Next base: position 68,344,556 of record NW_026294617.1, on the reverse strand, counting down.
ACCAGTGCACACGAAAGGAAAATAAATAAACCATTGCAAAAAGGAAAAGCACTTGAACATGACCAAACCTTCACAGTTTGGCTTTCATCTTTACCAAACCCCAGATTCTTTTCACGTGAAACCTAACACTTTTCCATATGTCATTCAAGTCCAGTTGTTAGCAAGGGTTCCTGAATCCCTATTCTGGCTCTTGGCTTTCTAAGTTTTACCCTAGCATAGATATTGTCATGTAATACTCAAGCCTAGAATATAAAGCATAAAATACAGAAAACATAAATTATAAATATTCTGCACACTCCATCCTTAAGAATTATACATAGGGTTGGAGAGATGGCTCAGCGGTTAAGAGCATTGGCTGCTCTTCCAGAGGCCCGGGTTCAATTCCCGGCAACCACACGGCAGCTCACAACCGTCTGTAATTCAAGTTCCGGTGGATCTGACTCCCTCACAAAGATATGCAGGTCAAACACCAATGCATATAAAAATTAACAAAAAAAAAAAAAGGAATTACACATAAAAAAATTATTAAAGACTTGTCTCTGACTGCAAATCAAAACCTGAAGTTGACTCATTCATTCATCTCCTACCAGTCTTCTTGACTGTTTTATGAGGACTGCAGTCAACGCTGACATGTGTGAAGTCTTCAATGAGCTGCATAGCTCCCATCCAGTTACAGGGTTGGAACAAGGTCTGAAACTTGGGGTTGAACTGCTGGTGAAGGGCGATGGAGTTCTCTGCAAAGGTTCCCAGCTCTTTCTGAGAATAAAGGACACAAGGGAAATCTGAGAGGATTCCAGACAACTAATACCACAGTCCTCAAACTCTGAAGGGAAAAGGGCCCTTCCTGCATAGGATTAGAGGTAGGTAAAAGTCTGTATTAATGGATATCATTCCATTAGGACTACTCTGTCTTCGTCCAAAGCGATTCGGGACTGGACCTACATTCACCTGTCACACTTTGGTTTGAAGTCACTGAACACTCTGCAGTCTTGCAGATGCATGTTACACTCCCAACTTAGAATCAAATTCAGCAGCAGAGCTGTTGAGAAGTATGCTCAAAGCCCTGGATTTTAACCTTAGCACCGGGGGTGGGGGTGGGGGGGTGGGGTTGGGAGGGTGAGTGGGAAGGGGGGGTTATATTACACACACACACACACCCCCCAACCCAGGCTTTCGAGAGTCTCTCTCTGTAGCCCAGGAGAGCCCTGAACTCAGGTTCCTCCTTTCACATTCACCAAAGCACTAGAAATAAAGGGGATTACCACACTCACCTCCTAATTTTAAAGAAATATTTTCTGAAGGTGTGGAGAGATGGCCCAGCAGTTAAAAAGTATTTATTACTCTATACAGGACCCAGGCTCAGTTCCCAGCACTCACAAGGTGGATTACAACCATTAATAAGGCTAGTTCCAGGGAGATGTGACACCCTCTTCTGGCCTCCACAATCACCAAGCACACATGTTGCCCATATACATACATGCAGGCAAAACACTCACACACAAAATAAATCTAATTATTTAAAATTTTCTGAAATATGCACCAAAAGATAATTTTCTCATGGTCATCCGAATACAGTTAAAAAGTGAACAGACTTTTACCACAAATAAGTTTGGCATATTCAAACACACCATAGAACCACAAAGGGCTTCCTCCAGGGTGCTCTTACCTGAGGGCCCCTCCCAATAGAGAGTTCTTTCTTACCTCCTTTCACAGATCTACTATTAATTCTACAAGGATGAAAAAGGAGGGGGCGGGGAGAGGTGAAAGGGAGAATGGGAAGGAGGAAGGATCCATCAAAGTTTACAAATCTTTCAAAACACTAAAAAACGTCATAAGCAAAATTAATTCTATACTAAACAAAGCTGAGCCTAATAAACAGGTCATGAACTCAACATCCTTAAAAACAGAAGTGTCAAAGGGTGAGAGGGCCGGGAGGCTCAGTTAGGGGAGTGCTTGCCTAACGTGCAGGAAGTCCTGGGGTATATCTGCGGGACCCCATAAATTGACCACTGTGGGTACATCTGTAACTCGGCACTTATGAAGCAGAGGCAGGGAAATCAGAAGCATAAGGGGAACTACATGAGTCTGAGGCTACCTTGGACTACATGAGACCCTGTCTCAAAAAAAAAAAAAAAAAAAAAAATGGATCCCAAGATGAGGAGGATGCAATTAAAATGACATTCAAAATGTCTCCTGAGACTCAGTGTTCTGTCAAGCATACAGAAGAAGCAGGTACAGTGACCAAACACATCCAGTAGACATGAAGAAACAGATCACACCCAGTGAATAACATTCACCTGAAAAATGACTTGTCAAGCTAACGTCAAACTTAAGTCTTCAGAGTTACAGATGTATGGAAGCTTACCAGAAATACTCTGGTGGTGCTGGCCTCGGAGCTGAGGGTGGGGTTGGAGGTGGTGAGAAGGTAGATTTGTGTCAAGAGCTGAACATGCTGGGAAGGGAAAACACTGACATTTCATAATGTTGCCATTTCAGAAACACAGATCTTACCAGGAAGTCTGCAAATGTATCACACACATCTTGCTTCTCAGAGGGATTAGAGCAGAGCAGGATCTTGGTATGACTTTCTGAGATATTTTCCTCAGAACAAAACCACAAACTCAGACAAACTTGAACCTCAAACTAGAGAGACTAAGACTGAGAGAGGAAAATGAAATACTGACAGTTACTCAAGTTTGAATGTGTGGTCAAGAATCTGAATTCCTTCATCCTGAGAATTACCAAGGTCTTTATCTGCTTTCCTGTTCTTCTCTCAAGGTCTTACAGACTCAGGGTCCTATGGGCCCCTGTTTCCACGGGAAGCAGGACAGTCATCTTTGACTTTACAACACTGCTCACTTTTGGCTTCAGAGTTAAGCTAGGAGATGATGCAATCACACAACAATGAGAAAGTCTTGCCTGCTGCATCTGCTGCTGAAGCCTGCTCCTCTGTGCTGCATCTAGAATCAGCGCCTGATGGACTGTCTCCTTCTGAGGTTTAAGCCTCTCCACTTCAGGCTGTGGTTTGGAGGAAGATTTTTTCATTTTCAGTTGTTCAAGCAGCTCTTTCACTGTCCGGTGTCGTTCATTTAGCAAGTTGGCCAATGGTTCCTCAAAACTATTCCCAACAAGGAAAAAAAATCTGTGTATTTTCATAGGTCACCAAACTCCTTGTAATGACATGTGAACCAAGCTTGAACAATGTCCATTTACTTTTTTTTGAAATTAATTGATTTTCATTTTTTAGGATATACTTTATCTTTTTATATTTCATGTGCATTGGTGTTTTGCCTGCATGTGTGTCTGTGTGAGGGTGTCAGATCCCCTGGAACTGGAGTTACAGACAGCTGACAGCTGCCATGTGGGTGCTGGGAATTGAACCTGGGTTCTCTGGAAGACCAGCCAGTGCTCTTAGCCACTGAGCCATTTCTCCACACCATGTCTATTTACTTTGGATCTTTAAATCTCACTACAACCAATATCCATGCTCCTTAACCAAATAATTTCCTCAGATTGTTAGGATTACATTCAAATGAAATAATTCTGTTGCCTGAGTAGAGCACATGCCTAGAATGCTTGAAGCCCTGGGGTCAATCTCCAGCAATGCCAAAGAAGATTTTGAATTATCTTTCATCTTCTTTTGATATAATTACTTGTCTACATGAAACACACAGCGAGAAAAATTAAATTAAAATGGAAAAGCCGAGAAATACCTGTGTAATACACTGCCACAGCAACTGGGACCTCATCATCCTTGCAAGCATTATACCAACACATCTACTCTATGACGTCTTCTCAACATGTCGGAGACGCTTCCAAAAGCACACCATGTGGTCTCTCATTTACCTTCTACTCCAGCCCTTTCCATTCTGGCTGCCCTTCATTCATTCTTTAAAAGGGAAAGCCCAGGGTGAGGCTATACTTATGTTACATATAGAAAATGCTTGTTTTGTAACTGAGTTCTAGGTTTGATTCCTAGCACCAAAAACAAAAACACAGAAACCTGCCAAAGACTTTCTACAATGTAACAAGAAAGAAATGCTAACATCCACAGCAGCTTAGATGAAGAGAAAAAGTGGTTAGTTCAAACATTACTTACTATACTACCTCCATGCAAGTATGTTTCACCCATTCAAACTCCTTTCTGGTGTTGCCTGACCATAACTGTGCATCCTGCCCACAACCGAGCTGTCCGGGAACTCATGTCATAGACCAGGCTGGCCTTGAACTCACAGAGATGAGACTTATTTATTTTTAATCATGTGTATGAATGTTTTGCCGGCATGTATGTCTGTCGTACTGCATTGTGGTATACCAGTTTTCTCCAAGATTTAAACATCCCATCATTGCAGGGAACCTCTCAAGACTGGAAATAAATTACCAGAATATCATCAGGAAGTCCCTGAAACAGACCAGACTCACTGGGCTCCTTCTTCCTAGGAGTAAACAATTAGACTGCTGAGCATCACTCTCACACAAGTAAGCTGCAAACAAGAAGCAGAGATCGTCCAAGCATCCCAACTGATATAAATGGTTTCCATGCTGTATTGGACATCACTAAAATTTTGCTTCAGTATTCCCTTAGCTGCTGAACTGATGTATGCTTGGACTGGACAGTCATGGCCTTCAGAGAGAACCCCTACCTCTGTAAAAATGTCTCCTTATATAATGCTAACCTGTAGAAGCCTTAAAGAATGGCGAAAGTATTTGGAAGAATGGTAAAATCAGCAAAGGAGTTTAAACAAAGATATCCTCAGGACTTAAGGAACTGTTTTGTTTCCTTTAGTTTTTTATTCTTCTCTCATATGTTAAATCCAGACTGCAGTTTGCCCTCCCTCCTAGACCCCGATCCTTCCCCATGACAGATCCACTCCTCCTCCTATCCCTTCAGAAAGGGCAGGCTGCCCTGGGATATCAACCAAACAAGACGTACCAAGTTGAAATAAGACTGGGCACGTCCTCTCATTTTAAAGCTGGACGAGGCAACCCAATAGAAGGAAACAGAGTCAGGGACAGCCCCCGCTCCCACTCTTGGGAGTCCCACAAGAAGACCAAGCTACAAAAGCATAACATATCTGCAGAGGCCCTAGCTCAGACCCAGGAAGGCTCCCTGATGGTTGGTTCAGTCTCTGTGAACCCCATAGCCCAGGTTAGTTGGTTCACTTAAAAGGATTGTGGGTGAAAAGTCAGTGCAAGAGGTAGGTTACTGCTGTATGAGCTAGTTAGTAGTCAGGGATGCCCTTGAGGCTCCATAAACCATAAATGCTGCTAACTGCTGTCCAGAACTACATAGTACATTCCTTTTGCTAAAGACTCTGCACACTTCTGTCACAGGACATACAAAAATCTAGCTGTCATGGAGCTAGAAATAGCCTTCCTGGAGGCTGTCTTTATCCTAGGTCAAAACTACCATGCAGGCTGTTTGTGGAAAATTATCACCAAAGGTGCTGCTCAGCTATGAAGTCTAAATGATACACTATCAGCATGACAGGCAAGATGCTCCTGCTTTTGGTACAACTAATTGCTTTCCACTTGGATTTTAAGACCCAGCTCACAGGAGGAACTCATGTTAGGCCCTGTAAGCCAGGGCAAAGTCTTGTGGCTGTGGAGGTCATAGGCTCCAGGGTCAAGGTAACTGCTCTGTAAACAGACGTGATAAACCTGATAGATCGCCTTTTCATGATGGGTGTTTATGTCTACATGGAAGGTTGTTCATGTGAGTACAGGTACCCAGAGGCCACAAGAGGTTATCTAATCCTCTGGAGCTGGCGTTACAGGTGATGGCACCTGACGTGGGTGCTGGCACTGAACTCTGGTTCCCTCAAAGAGCAGTCTGAGCTCTCAACCTCTGAGCCATTTCTCCAGACCCTTGGTTTTTGGTTTGGTAACTGATTTGGTAAGTCCAGGGACCATTTCAGGAGTGAAAACAACAGGGCAATCAAGCTCACATTCCCAGTAGCTGCCAGAAGGAGGGAGATGAAGAAGAGAAAGAATGAAAGCTGTGCCCTTTGGAGCCCAGGAAAGCATGATCAACATGCACACTAACAAGCAGTCCAATGGGTGTGTCTAATTGGGTGGGGAACAAGTGAAAACATCCAGAGAATCGGCAATCCATGCTTAGGCTTTGGGCCGGGATCAGGAGACAGAAGCAGGGAAAGGAGGGGGCTGGAGTGATGATGGCACAGTGGTTAAGAGCACTTACTGTACCACTTCCTGTTCATGCAGAAGACTCAGGTTTGACTCCCAGCACCCACACAGTGGCTCACAACCATCTATAACTCCAGGTCCAGGGGATCCAATGCCACCTTCTAGCATGAAAGTGATGCTCAGCCACATATGCACACAAAACACCCACCCAAAACAGTTAAATTAAAAAGGGGGGGGCAGGATAAGGAAAACTCATGTTTTTTGTTTTTGTTTTAACTTAGAATACAGCAAAGAGGCAGCTTATTTGTGAAGATATGCAAGCAACTGCCTAAGCTGTCTTCTAGATATTTATTGCATATTTATAGAAGACAGCTTCTATCAGCCTTGGTTCTGGAAGGAATCCCCACCCCCCACCTTTTTTTTTTATTTTGCTTCTTCAGGAGAGAAGTTAACAGAGAAACCATAAGCAGTCGAGCTGCTGCTGTGGTACAGTGACCTAAGTCTGTTGGATCTTCTGAGACTGAAGGCCGAAGACTGACACTGCCCTGATACCTTTGCCCCCAGTGAAATCAAGATCCCCACGGAGGACCCCAGGGTGATTGTCCGGGTGGCAGGTAAGTCTACGTCATTGTTTAATTAGATTCAGAAGCTACCAGGTCTATACTACCTGCTTTTACTCCAGGAAATTTATCCCTCTCCGCTTTCTGATGGCAGTGACAATTAGGCTACCGACAGCTATCAGTTAAACAGCAGCAAGCAGACCAGCTCCTCCTCCAAGGCTTCTGCTGCCTTCTCTGTTCTCTTCGTATGTAACCAGCCAGCCTCAAGCCTCACTTCCCTAGGGCTACTTGATCTCTGTAAATTCTGAAGGTCAAAGAAAGTATTTTAAGGTATGCAAATACAAGCTGTAAAGGTCAAAGAAAGTGATTTAAGGTATATAAAAAATTGCTTCAGAGTTCTCCCTTCACTATGCTATTATTATACTAAGACTTCAAAAGCTCAAAGTTTCAACATTAATCAGTGGAGTTCTGATACAATGTTAATCTAGGCCCGGGTAAAGCACTGCTACTACCACCATAGTCAGAAGCTCAAATTTTTAAATTTCCTCTGGTTGTCTTCTAAGTATAGACATAAAGTGCTTCTCTCTGTGCTAAAAACACCTCTGTCCAATTTATACATCCAACCCTCTGGAAAGAGTGTTAATGCTTTTAACCCAGGTATATTTCTGGGTGCCCAAGCTTCTACTATGACTCAAAGATGTGAGTATACTGCCTTTTCTGCAATGTGGATTTCAGTACAGATTACAAACATTGGTAATTCTAATATATCTAAAACTTTCATCTCTTTCTGTAAACTTAAAGGTTTAGGGAACTGTAAAGTTCTTGTAAGGTTCAGGGAACTGACTTAAATCTACCTCTCATAGGTCAAATAGATTCCAGATAAATACTGTCAAACAACAACCTACGTTTCCCCACCTCTGCCTATTCTTGAGATTAGGAACTATCTACCCTGGTTTTGGGACTCCCCTTCCCCAACGACTATAACTGTGAGCCTGGAAGTTTCAAATTTACACCCTGGATAAAAATTTTCCCTTAAATTACCTTAACTTTACCTTCTCTCCCTAGTCTATCTGTCCCAGCAGATTTCAAATCAACTACACACTGTGCCAGCAACTTGCTAGCTCCAGGTGTTCCCTCAGAATCTGTATCTAGGATGGTTCCAAAGCACCAGCCCAGGCGGTCCAGGCTCACAGACTGTTACAACTAGGCCTGTCCTTCCCTAACCCCGAAGGTCCTGCATAGCCTGCACAGTCAGTGAAAACAGTCTGCTCTTCTTGGCTTTGGCTAGCATGCCAACATTCTTGAGTCTTCAATAACAATGCCCCAATGTGAGCAAGAAGTAGTCATAGATGAATACAGCATCTCTTATCACTCATTAATAACTTTACACAAAAAGTCATGTTTCTGGTTCCTATTTAATGATTTGCTCAATCAATCCCTAGGAGGTAAGTCAGATGTTAATGACAAACAATGAACACAAGTGATATCTAGACATTACAGTGGAGAACGTGTCTGTGGCTGGCCTTGTGAGGCTCCACACACCTGTCCAGCACCACTTGCATGGAAAGGCTGCTCTCAGTGCCAGCTTTGATTTCTCTCCCTTCCCAAACAGATACAGCTCTGTCTATAGCTGTACTGCCCCATAACAAGGAGACCTTCTGTTTGCTGGTTTGTTAACTAACTCACCTCTAGGGCTAAACAAGAGGGTGAGGGAAGATTAATTATAATTTCTTCAAAAAACAACCAAAACTATCAAGTCTCTTCAGAAACATATTATCCCTTCTCTCTACATCTCAGCCAGCATACCATAGGGTTGGAGGGGTGTTGAAGTCTGGCCGAGACTCTGGAACACGCTCCTCTTCCTCAGGGCCATCTTCTTCCATACTGGAGAGTTCCATTTCATCTTGGAACTGTGGGCAAATGAAAAGGAGGGTTTTCTCAAGGGAATGTTCCTTATGTTAGTCTCTCTAGTGATAATAAGTATTAGCAAAACTAGAGAATTCAGGAGTGTTAATAATGTTGGGATTCAAAAGAGACCCTAAGAGGGGAGTTGGCTCAGGGGTTAAGAACAATGGTTGTTGAGTAGGACCCAGAATCAATTCCCAGCTCCAACATGGCAGCACAAACGATCTCTCACTGCAGTCCAGGGAATCCAATGCCCTCTTCTGACCTTCATAGGCACCAGGCATGTGGTACACAGAAAGACATGCAGGAGAAACACTCATTCACATAATGAATAATATTTCCCATTGTTCTCAAAATGCAGAGTTTTGGAGCCCAGGCATAAACATATATACAAGTAATATTGTACAGAAAGAAATGGTTATACATGTGTATTTAGGAATACACATATATATGTAACAAAATTAATGAAAACAGAGTATGTGAATTTTAAAGAGAACAAGGAGAGGTATTTGGAATGTTTGAAGAAAGGAAAGGGAAGAGTGATATGAAGAAATTTTATTACTTTTATATATTTTATTTATTTATTTAATTTATTAATTTATTTTTAAATCATAGCTATAATGGAGGTATTCTCACTTCAGGAGTCTTAGGGCCCTATACTAACAATGGCTAATAATTCTAAAAGAAGTCTTTCGACTGGCCAACTTGTAACATAAACTGAGAGAGAATAGATAACTCAAAATAATCAATCTCTTCCACAGAAACACCTTGGTGTGTGGTTTATGCGTGTACATGTGTGTTGTGTAAAGGTAGAGACCAGAGTTTGCTGTAGGGTATCTTCCTCAAGCATTTTCTTTCTTTTTTTTTTTTTTATTTTTTGACACAAACCAGACTGTTTGGTGCAGGAATATTGTTATGGTCCTAGTTAAGTGACCCCAGGTAAGGAGGTGCTGGGCCCCTCAGTTCGGAGCTGTGTGGGGAAGATGGGAGGGACAGAGGGCTTTCACCTAGTGTGGCCTCAGAGTTGTGAAAAGACCCAGGGAGCCAGGGTGCAGGGGAAGCCGTGGCTCCACATTCAGTGCCTTTTTTATGCAATTGTCTATCACCTTGGAGACCTCCTTAGGCTGTGATTCTGAACAAGGGACACCAAAGAATCATCCAGTAATAACTCTGGCTCCTTCCCAAAGACCCAGTGGGGTCAGTCAAGAGTCAAATCCTGCCGTGTAGACTCGATCCCACTCTTCCGTCACGACATCTCTAACACTCTGACGTGCCACCGCATGCACTGTTCGTCTTCAGAGTCCCAGCTGCACAAACCCAGCAGTGGGTCACAGAACAGCTTGGGGTAAACGTATCAGGAACACCAAGCAGCATATCTTTCTTGCCCTTGAACAGCTTGGCCACATTCACCTTCTTCCCAGACTCCCCTTCAAACACCTCCACTGAGGGGATACCATCTCCCTCCTTAGTTGGGGCCATGGCCATGACAGCACTGCTGAGGCTGTGGGCTCAGCCACATGCCACACTGCTGCTTAGTAGCCTGCTCTGCCTGTCATGGAGCAGGAACATGGAGCAGTAACATGGAGCAGTCCCACGGAGCAGTAACATGGAGCAGTCCCTTGGAGCAGTTAACATGGAGCAGTCCCATGGAGCAGTAACATGGAGCAGTCCCATGGAGCAGTAACATGGAGCAGTCCCTTGGAGAGGTAACATGGAGCAGTCCCATGGAGCAGTAACATGGAGCAGTCCCATGGAGCAGTAACATGGAGCAGTCCCATGGAGCAGTCCCATGAAGCAGTAACATGGAGCAGTCCCATGGAGCAGTAACATGGAGCAGTCCCTTGGAGCAGTAACATGGAGCAGTCCTATGGAGCAGTAACATGGAGCAGTACTATGGAGCAGTCCCATGGAGCAGTAACATGGAGCAGTCCTATGGAGCAGTCCCATGGAGCAGTCCCATGGAGCAGTAACATGGAGCAGTCCCATGGAGCAGTAACATGGAGCAGTAACATGGAGCAGTCCTATGGAGCAGTCCCATGGAGCACTGAGCTGGCTCTGCAGCTCAGGACATGTAGCTCCACCTTCACAGCCACCCTTCTACCCACTCCACCTCCTAGCCCACTCCTCAATCAATTTTTTTTTTTTTTGACTTTTCGAGACAGGGTTTCTCTGTAGCTTTGGAGCCTGTCTTGGACTAGCTCTGTAAACCAGGCTGGCCTCGAACTGACAGAGATCCACCTGCCTCTGCCTCCCGAGTGCTGGGATTACAGGCGTGCGCCACCACTGCCCGGCCTCAATCAATTTTTAAATCGGGACTGTCATAAGCTCCAGGGACCAGTGTCTCTGTGCACACCAGAGCTGGGTTTACAGGCACACACCAGCAGACAGACTTTTATATGGGTTCCAGGATATGAACTCAGTTCCTCATGCTTGTATGCAAACTCAAAACCAACAAAGCTATCCCAGCAAAGCAGTCCCAGAATTCTCTTTTTTAAGACTTTTCTTTTCATGTATATGTGTGTGTGTGTATGCGTGTGTGTGTGTGTGTGAGTGTGTGTGTGTGTGTGTGTGTGTGTGATGGGGATGTGGTGAGGTATCCAAGAAGGTCAGATGAGGGTATTAGATCCTCTGAAACTAAAATCATTGGTGGTTATGAACCACTGGACGTGGGTGCTGGCAATGAACTTGGATCCTCTGGAAAAGCAGCAGGTGCTCTTAAATACTAAGTCATCTCTCCAGTTTCCCCACACACACACATTATCTTTAAACAGGCTGATTTTCCTGCCATTCCCTTTGGAACCAACCACTCCAGTCTCTCTTTGGAATGTAAACTCTGCTGGACTAAACAAACCTCTGCTTCCACTGAAAAATAACCTAAAAAAAGAGATAATTTCAAGAAAAAAATGTCTCTATGATCAGAGTGTCCAAATGATAGTTTGCAATGACAGCCCCTAGGAATAGTATGTAGATAATAAGCGTTTAATACATGTGGATAATTGAGAGTTCACTGCTCAGAATTTCCTGGCCATTGTACTCCTTGGTGGCTCTGACACAGGCAGACCATTCTGCTGGAGAGAAAATACCTAAGAGCAAAGGACAGAGCTTACTAAAGAATTTCACCAAGCCACTCACTCAAAAATCATTACTCACAGTTTCAAACAGCTCCTCCATCAGCCCATTTACTTCTTTTTCTGTGAAAAGGCAAAGAAGTATGTTAGCAGAAATGAGTTTCATTTTGTAATAAGGAAAACCTCTAATCTCCCAAGGCATCTGAACAAATGCTCATATCCATCCTTCAAGCAGAAACTCAAAGACAGTTATGAAACACCAACTGTGCTTCAGTTCCTGTTCAAGATGCTTGGGTACATGGAAGAACAAAAGGCAGAAGTAGTGTTATCTGTGCCTGAGCCACAAGACTCCAAGGCACGCCAGCAGGCTTTGGACCAAGGGGAGAACAGCAGCTGGGGGTCAGAAGGCCATAATACCTAGGAGCAGAGAACCACTCGAAGTCTGTGTCCTGGGCTGCATGTTTACTGGGTAACAGGCTAGTTTACATATAGCTTGAAGACAAAGGGTCTTGCATACACGGGTTGGACTGAGAGCATGCAGGCATTATCAGTTCAAATTCCCCAGAGTCCGACGGGGGAGAAGTACAGGGAGGAAGGAGGCACATCACTTAGTTTATCAACAGGCTGTCAGCAAAACAGCACATTGGCATGAGCTTTCTAGCAGGGAGGAAAAGACTTGCTGACTTTTAAAATGATGTGGGTTTTGTCCCTATGAAGTAGATCCAGGTTTCTCAACTGGAGTCCTGAATCAACATAATTCCTACCACAAATCTCTGAGAGATTTTTGGTGTGCAGCAAACTATACCAAAATGTTTGATTCTGGAATTCCACACATTTATTTATTTACTTATTTACTTATTTTTGGTTTTTCGATACAGGGCTTCTCTGTGTAGTTTTGGTCCCTGTCCTGGATCTTTCTCTGTAGCCCAGGCTGGCCTCGAACTCACAGAAATCCGCCTGTATCTGCCTCCCGAGTGCCGGGATCAAAGGCGTGCACTACCATCGCCTGGCAGAAGTCTCCTTTCTTTCTTTTTTTTTTTTTAAAGATTTATTTATTATACATAGTGCTCAGTCTGCAGGTGTTCTGGCACGCCAGAAGAGGGCACCAGATCTCATTACAGATGGTTGTGAGCCACCATGTGGTTGCTGGGAATTGAACTCAGGACCTCTGGAAGAACAGTCAGTGCTCTTATCCACTGAGCCATCTCTCCAGTCATGAAGTCTCCTTTCTTAAAGTTTAAATTCTAGTGGAATATTCAATATTCAATGATTTTATAATAAAGCAGTTATAATCCCAGTTCTCAGGAGGCTGATGTAAAACAGCTGTTCAGGAGTGGAGACCATATTGGTATATAAGTCAGTGGCAAACTCTGGCGACATAATGAGATTCTAGCTCAAAACAAAATAAGAAGATGAACAGATATGGACTTGGAGTGCTATCTGATAAAGCAAATACATTAAGTGTGTGAAGACAACAGCTACCAATCCTAACAACCTCAGTTTGATCCCCAGGACCAACATGGTAGAAAGAGAACTGACTTCCCCAAGTTGACCTCTGTGTCTACAGTTGGTAGGTCCCTTCTGCTTGCAATGGGCCTTTTCTGTCTTGTCACCTTTCACTGCAAATCTCTTAATCCTGCTTCAGTGGCTAAAACGTCTTATCTTATGAATCCTTTCCTAAGACTTCTAAAGAACAACCTCTTTCAACAGACTGGCACCCCTCAAGCAACCTACAGAGCACCTATCACTTTCTCTCCCCTCACTAAGCTCATTGCCTGCAAGGCAGACGCCATGACCACATTCATTTTGGCATTCAGAGAATAGTACAACATTACCAAATAGCAAAGGCCAAACATAGAACTATAAGGTGTACAACAGCAACTTTCTGCATATACTCTGTATTTAAACAATTACAGAAATAAACAAAGGAGACTTAATTGTCTAAATACGAAGTGGTCCTCAGCCTCCAACACATCTACAGAGTAAACAAAGGCATGCGGACAAGACAAGAATGAACAAACTAACTTACTAGTGATTCTCACTGCACGGTCGGTACGGAAATCCTCTGTGTCTGGTTCATCGAGATCTTCCAGGAAGTTATATTCTGGATCATCATCATCATCCGCTTCATCTAGGGGGAAATATTTTAGACACTTTTACAAATTCTGCCTCTTTTTTTCACCAGACAAGGTCTCTGTCTCTGTCAATCTCTGTCTCTCACTGTGTATGTGTACGTGTATGTTTGTCTTTCTCTATCTTCCTGTGATTTTTTTTGAGACAGAGTCTCACTCTGTATCCCTAGTTGACCTAGGACTCACTAAGTAGACCAGGCTGGCCTCGAACCCACACATCTGCCTGCTTCTGCTTCCTAAATTAGGACATTACAGGCATGCATCACTCTACCACCATGCCCAGACCCCCAACTATGAACTTTTACCTGTAGAAACAAAAACTAAAGAATCTTTCAATGAGAATATATTTACTTTTTTATTTCATTGCACTTATTTGTGTATATGTGTATGGAAGCCTTGGCATGTGTGGTTGTTTGAATGAGAATCGTCCCCATGGGCTCTATATTTGAATGGATGGTTCCCAGTTGATGCAACTGTTTTTGGAGAAAGATTAGGAGCTGTGGCCTCATTGGAGCCAGCGTGTCTGTCACTGGGGGTGGGCCTTAAGGTTTCAAAAGCTCACCCCAGGCCCAGTCTCTCTGCCTCCAATTTTCAGGTAAGATATAAGCTCTCAGCTACTAACCCTGTGCAATGCCTGCCTGATTACTACCGTTCTCTGCCCTGATGGTCAAGACTCACCATCTACAACTGTAAACAAGCTCCCAACTCAATGCTTTCTTTTGTAAGTTGCCTTGCTCATGGTATCTCCTCAGAGCAATAAAACAGTAATTAAGACAGCTTGCATGTGGGGCTCAGAGAACAACTTGTAGGAGATGACTCTCGTCTACCACCATGTGAGCCCTAGGGATGGAACTGGGGTTACTGGGCTTGGCAGCAATCACCTCTACACAGAGCCATCTCATTGACCTTTGCTTTTTTTCTTTCTTTTCTTTGAGACAGGGTCATATTAAGTTACCAAACTAGCCTAGAAGTTACTACGCAGCCCTGGATAGCCTCAAGGAAGGTTAAGGTCCTCCTACTTAGCTGCCCAAGGGTTACGATACAGGAAGGGGTCGTGAGTGCTCCACCTTCCCTGATTTTTAGTAACATTTCCCCCCAATACTTTGTGGGTATCACTTTGCATAGCTGACTTGTTGTCGTACCTACTTTCTCCTCTGAGCCAGGCTCCCTTCTCTCCTCCAAACAACCTTCAGTGTCAACAAGCAGAGAAGTCTTCCCCATGACTCACTTCAGTCGTCACACAACCATCAGTGTGCCTCACAGAAACAACACTGCTTTCCTTCTGCTGTTCAAATGTTAGGTATGTGTGTGTGTACTTATGTGTGGGGGTGCCAACATAGCACAGCACACACGTGTCAAAATCTGTGGACAGTCTGCAGAAGATGGTTCTCTCCTTCCACCATGTGTGTTCTGGAGATGAAACTCAGGTGGCCAGGATTACAAGTACCTTTACTCACAAGTCATCCCAATGGCCCCAAAGGAACGTTTTATGATATAGTGGGAAAACAAAGGAGACAAATTCCCCAATTAGGAAAGGACTCTGTTAGGTCCCCAAGGCAGGCCCCCTGCCTCTGATGAGCCGGGCATCTCACCCACAGAGCTCTCATGGGAAATGCAATCTAGTTTTGGGAATATGGGAGGATTGGGGAGATGGCTGCGAGTTAAGAGTACATGTTGCTCTTGAAAAGGAGGGCTTCAGGTCCCCGCATCCAGATGTGTCTTACAACCATCAATACCTCCAGTTCCAGGGGATCCAATACCTTCTTCTGACCTCCTTGGGCCCCACACAAATGTAGTATACATATATACATGCAGGCAAAACATTCATACACATCACTATGTAGACCTGTTGGTATGGGACACTCTTTGGAGAACAGGCTATCCTTGAACTCACAGAGATCCTCTTGCCTCTACCTCCAGAACACTGAGTTCAAAGGTATCAGCCAAGGCACAAAGCAACACAGAGAAACCTTGTCACAAACGACCAAAAAAAAAAAAAAAAGGTATCAGCCACCATGCCAAGCCTTTTAAATTTTGGGTGGTTTTCTACGTTTGCTTGTTTGTTTGTTTTACACTGTTTAAAAAATCTGTAATACTTTTTTAAAGTTTGTAATATTTTAAAAGCAAGCTTTGCTTTTTCTTGGTTTGAATTGTGTCACTACTGTGTGTGTGTGGGTACACAGGTGCACACTGCACATGCACAGGCCAGAGGACAACTAAAGTCAGTGCTCTCCTTCACACAAGTGCTGGGAATCAAACGCAGCTTCTCAGGCCTCTACAGAAAGCACTTCTGCCATCTGAGACGTCTCAGTAGGGCTATACAGGAAGATCTCGTCTCCAAAGAAAAACTGTTGTATGCTTTTCTTTTTATGTGTATGACGTTTCCCGTGGATGGATGGATGCGTGTGGTGGTGCAAACCTTTAATCCTAGCCTTCAGGAAAACAAATAAGGACTTGCTTGATGCACAGCGGGGAAAGGAAGGATGAAAGAAAGGAGGGAAAAAGAGAGGGACTTAAAGGCCCTGGAGCCTGTACAATATGATTAACAGTGTTGTAGTAATATACATCCAAGCACTTAGGACTTATCCATTTCTTTTGTTCAGGCCCTTCTATTCCTAGCTGTACTTACTCACTTACTGATTCTGCTTTATGAAAACTTTGATTTGATCAATACCCTCATCCCACTTACTGTAAAATATCTTCTGGGTCTGTGCATAGCTCACCCCACTGCTATGTAAAGGGCTCTATGTGAGGTACTACAACCCCAGGACAATATGCTGAAGGAGTGTCCGTGTCCAAGCCACATACCACGACAGATCCAACCATTCTGAGTGCTTTCCCCGGACTTTTCAAATATTAGCTTCTAGGGGAAAGTTCTTCTGATATATTGACAATGCAAGAAGAAATCATGGATTTCTAGTCATGTCAAAAATACAAGGATGAGAATGAAGGTAAATGACAAAGGATAAAGTAGAGAAGGAATGGAGAGGCCCAACACTAATAGAAGAGACCCTGGCACTGCCTTAGTTCCACTACATGCTTCCTGATGTCCCAGATCTGTGGCAGCTGACCTCAGGATGAGTGTCAATTCCTTCAGTAACAAGGGAAATTGTATATACAGTTTTCTATTTATGTTCAGTAATGCGCTTGCCATACAAGCATGGAGAAGTGCATTTGAACCCCACAATACAAGTAAAGAAGCTGGAAGTGGAGGTACAAATGTAAGCCCAGAATTGCAGAGGCAGAGACCTGATCAGCCTATTCAGTGACCTCTGCCCTCTACACACCCGTGGACACACACAAATTGTGTCCCTATGTAACATGAAAGGATCCTTACCACTTAAAATAGTCCCCAAAACAAGAGAGGGAATACTAACGACTAGATTCACATAATGACCATCTAAATATGAATTAAATGAATCCGAAAATACCTCTGAGGTTATGATAAATATTTGGTATTCTACGACAGTCCCAAGCCTCTCTCACCAAGCCCAGGTCATAAAACCTACATTCTTCTCTGGCCATTAGCTGATCATAAGAAATTCTCTGACCCACCTTAGTCATAAGAAACACCTTGAGGTCTTGGGTCATATAGTAGGAAAGAAATGTTGTACAGAAAGCCACCAACCTCAACTGACAAGCCTGGCTGGGTTTCCACACCAATCTTTTAGACTCATGCTACACAACAGTTTCCAAAAAACCAAACAGGGTATGGGTATGGTTGAGATTTTCCAGACAGCTGAACACCTTTGGTCCTGGAAGGCCTATGCTCAGAGAGAACATGAACATCTTCCCCTGCATCTCCCTTTGCATCTCTTCATCTGTGTGTCTGAAGCTTCCTTCATACTAAACCACAGACAAGATCCTCTGAGTTCTCGTTCAACTCAAACAAATTATTCCAACCCAAGCATCCTGAGGTTTGTGACTGGTACCTAAAGCAGGAGCAGACATGGGAACCGAGCCCTCAAAACTAGTAGGTTGTGATGCTATTTCTAAGTAGACAGTTCTAGAGTTAAATGGAATCAGGAAACCCAGCTGGTTATCACCACTACAGAATGGTTTACTTGCTCATAGGGAAATCCTCACCTCATCCCGTTGTTTGAAATTGTTAACTATTATGGATTTCTATGTGTCTGTATGTGTGTGATGAACACACACAGGGTCAGAGGTCAATTTATGGGACTGAGCTGTCTCCTCCCCCATGTGGATTCTGGGGATTGCACTCAGGTCATCAGCTTGGTGGCAGACTCCTTACCCTGCTGAATCTACCCTCTGAAGTCATAGAAATCCTGTGTTGATTCGGATGTACAAACAAAGAAAAACAAGAAACTTTCTTCACTGGCACGATTCCTTTTTAGTTTTTACTCTTTGTCCCTTTGATTTTGGGGGGCTAGAAATGGAATGCAGCTGCCTCCTAAATGCTAAGTTCATGTTCTCCACTGAGCTGTATGACTTTGGCCTCTACAATCTCTTCCTTTTGTTTAAGACAAGTGTCACTATGTTCCCCAGGCTAGCCTCGTGTCTTCCAGCATCTTCCTGTCTCACCTCCCAAACACCTGAAACGACAAGTCTGAGCTCACACGTCTAGCCACAAACCCATTATTGAAGCTTCTATCTGTAACCCTGTTTCCCCCACACCAAAAGACGCAGTGGAACCGAGTGGCTGGTAACTGCCAACAGAACCACTCACCCTCGTCCTCCACGTCATCATTTAGGAGGCCCCCCAGCCACACCTTCCAGTCCTCATCATCAGCTGTATTCGGGTCATACATATCCGGGGTGATATCTGGAGCCTGAAGTTCAGCTTCTAGTTGGCCCAGAGGAACATCTTTCAGGGGCATCTTAGACCGAGTTCGGAATGCAATGAGACTGTCCTCCATGGGCTGGCCAAAGTACAAAGAAACAGCATCCAGTAGGTGAAAATAATGCTTCCAAATGCACCAGCTCCACCCTCTACAACAGACATTAGTTCTTTCTAGTTCTTCTAGTTTTCTGTATTTAGCATGATGTTGGGGACAAGTCTTCCACACATGCTGAAATGTACTTCCTTCATATTGTTCTCACCAAGAGATGTAAGATTTCTTCTTCTTTTTTTTATTTTTCAGTGCTGAGGACCGAACCCAGGGCCTTGCACTTGCTAGGCAAGCACTCTACCACTGAGCTAACCCGTAAGATTTTTTTCAAAGGCACTTTCCTCATCCATTTGATATGATCATGTGCTTTCTATCTTTATGTTAATTTACATCATACACTATATCTATCTATCTATCTATCTATCTATCTATCTATCTATCTATCTATCTATCTATGTTTCTAAAGACAGGGTTTCTCTGTGTAACTGTCCAGGAACTCACTTTGTAGACCAGGCTGGCCTCAAACTCACAGAGATCCACATGCCTCTGTCTCTCCAGTGCTGGGATTAAAGGTGTAGTACACCATCAAATGGCTTTTATTTATTAATTTGTATATACTGAATCATCCCTGCATCTCTGAAATGCATCAAACATGATCCTGTTAACTTACTCTTTTTTTTTTTAAGATTTATTTATTTATTATGTATAGAGCGTCTATGACTGCAGGCCAGAAGAGGGCACCAGATCTCATTACAGATGGTTGTGAGCCACCATGTGGTTGCTGGAAATTGAACTCTGGAAGAGCAGTCAGTGCTCTTGACCTCTGAGCCATCTCTCCAGCCCTAACTTACTCTTTTAGACAAGGTCTCAATATTTCCCCCTTGTTGGTCTAGAACTCATTATCTAGACCAGGCTGGTCTTGAACTCATTATCTAGACCAGGCTGGTCTTGAACCCAAAGAGACCTACCTGTGACTAACCTGTTTCAATTAAAAAAAAAGGGGGTGGGTGGGTATTACTTTCAATTAGAATTTCCTTGTTGGCTTTCCCTAGTACATTCTCCTGAGATGGCAGACTGTCTGGATAGCATCAACATCTTCGGTGTCCTATACTTAGTTTTGTGAGTCATAGTCTCACCAACTCAGGCTGGTCTTCAGCTTGTTTCCCACCCCAACTTCCCTAAGTGGATGATAGGCATTGTGATTACACTGTTGAGGTTTTCTGGAGTTTTTTCTTCTTGTTTTTTAGTCTTAAGACAGTCTTAAGACATAGCCTCGGCTGGCCTGGAAGTCATCATGCAGGTCAGGCTGGCCTCAAATTCACAGAAATCTACCTGTCTTTGCCTCCTTTCCAGTTCTGGCATTAAAGGAATGTAGCTCCATGCCCAGCAAAGACTTTTGTTTGTTTGTTTATTTTGTTGTTGTTGTTGTTTGTTTTTTGTTTTTTGAGATAAGGTTTCTCTGTGTAGTTTTGGTGCCTGTCCTGGCTCTCACTCTGTAGACCAGACTAGCCTTGAACTCTCAGAGATCTGCCTGGCTCTTCCTTCCAAGTGCTGAGATTAAAGGCGTGCGCCACCACCGCCAGCTCAGCAAATAAATTTTTAGAGCATTGATATATTATGTGTGCTTGTTCACATGCTGAGGGGCATGTGGCAGTCAGAGAATAACTATAGGAGTCTCGTTCCACCATGTAGACTCTGGGAAAGGAAATCAGATGGTCAGACTTGGTTGCCAATTACTTCTATTTGTTGAACCCTTTTGTTAGCCCTCAATTTATTGACTTACTTTATATGTATGGGTAATTTTGCCCGCACGATATTTAACACTTATGTGCATTGCCCACAGGCCAAAAGAGGGTGTGGGGCCCCTGACCTGGAATCTTAGGCAGTTGTGAACTACCATGTGGCTTTGTGACTTCTGAGAATTGAACCTGGGTCCTTTGGAAGAGCAACCAGTGTTTGTTTTGTTTTCAAGGTGGGGTTTCCCTGTGTAGTCCTGGCTGTCCTGGAACTCACTCTGTAGACCAGGCTGGCCTGCAACTCAGACATCTGCCTGCCTCTGCCTCCCGAGTGCTGGGATTAAAGGTGTGCACCATCACCCTTGACATCATTCTTCCTAACAGCTAACTCTACAACATCAGAATTTTAAAAAAAATTTTAATTGAGTATCACTGAAAGTCATTTATCAAACAGTAGTTTCCAAACATTTCCAAATATTCTAGGTTTATCTTCACATCAGCTTTTCTTTTTCTTTTTGGTTTTAGTGCTGGGATTAAAGGCATGTGCCACTATGTCCATCTTATCTTCCCAATTAAACTGTCCCACAATTTACTCCTTTGTCAGAAAGTGCCATTCTCTATCAGGCATGGTAGTGTATATCCATAATCCTAGCATTCTAGGAAGCTAAGGCATGAGGACTGATTTATGTTTATGGCCAGCCAGGCTTACATAGCAAGTTGCAGGCCTTCAAGGACTACACAGTAACGCTCTGTCTCTAAAAATGAAAAAAACCAACCAAGCTGGGTCATGAACGCCTTTAATCCAGGCACTTGGAGGCAGAGGCAGGTGGATCTCTGAGTTTGAGGCCAGCTTGGTCTACAGAGTAAGTTCCAGGACAGAAAGCACTACACAGACAGACATTGTTTCAAAAACCCAAACAAATATTAATAAATAATAATAATAATAATAAAGAAAAAATAAAAACAAAAACACTGCCATTTTTACTTAAGAAAAACCAGAACAATCTAAGGAAGAAATCAAATACAAACAGAGGTGTGACCACTCTATAGACATTTAATCGGTCAGTCCCAGCCCCACATCTGAGAGTCTGAAATGAAAACCCCTAAGTTCTTTTCTCAGCAATTCACAGTCCCGATGCTCACCTGGAAAGAATCCATGCAGACAGGACTAGAAGCCAGCTCCTCATCTACTGCATTTAACTTCTCCATGAAAGCACTATCCCTGGTCTGCTTCGGTTTTGGAGGCGGTGGGGGCCCCATGGGCACTACTTCAGCACTGATGTGCCTCACAGCAGGTGTGGTGACTTTCTCAACCTGATTAAAAAGGACACTGTGTTACAAAGAGAGGAAGAGAGGGAAGGTAGGTCTTCGCATGCAGTTAAGGTGGCCATTGTCCTCTTTTCTAGATGTAGACAGGTGAATGGCCATTTCAACACACGGATCTAACTAGGTCTCATCTGATTCAGTGAGAGAAACAGAAAACTGCTTGGCTTTAAAGACAGTACTTAAACATGGGTTGCATACATTGGACCCTTAGTGAGAACTCAGAAAACCTCTTGGACCATGACTAGGTCTCAGTCATCCCTCAGCTGTTCATTCTCTCAAGGGACTTGAAAAGGTGGCAACCCACAATTACCACTGGTAAATCAGCTACTCGTAAGAGAAGCCACTACTGCTCACACATATGTCCAGGTCTCTCTTGTCTGACGCTGGGTTACCTCTGACAACACGCCACTCTCCTCGTCGGTCTCAGCCACTTCAGAAGACGCTCGCAGTCTGGATCTCTTCACTCCACGTGGAGACGAAGCAGTGCTTTCAACATCACTTTCCAATAAGCTCTAAAACAAACGCAGTGCACGCTCATGGGTGTGCCCCACCTCAGTCCAGAGCACGACTGTCACACAGAATAAATCATGAAATGCCATCCCTTGGGACTTGGGCTGCAAGGGTGGCCAGCAGATGACTAGGTGTGTGTGACCAGGCCTGACCACATGACTTACATGGTGGAAGGGAAGAGTCAACTCTGACCACACGTCCTCTGAGCTCCACAGCAAACGGTGCCATGCACACACAAACGACACACCCCACACACAGATATACACGGACATACATACATACACAAGTATGTAGTATGTAAAATAATTATGTAGCCTCATCTTCATTATAAACTGTCAAAGCATAAGGCATTAACAAAAAAAGAAGGAGAAAAAGAAGACGCTTTTGAAAAGCGTTAGTAACCAAGCATGGTGGCAAACAGCTTCATCCCCAGCACTCAGGTGGCAGAAGCAGGAGGATCTCTATGAGTTTGAGGCTAGCCTAATCTACCTAGGGGACTCCAGGCCAGTCAGGGCTACATATTGAGACCTTTTCTCAAAACGAAAATAAAATTGAAAAAGTGATAAAGTTCATAAACAAAAAAATGAAACCATAGTATATAGAGGTGTATATTTAGGTGACAGAACTATAAAGAAAACAGCAAATAACTATCAAGACATCGGGGTGGGGGTACACTTGTCTGCTGGTTTCTAATACAGGGTCTACAATATACTGTGTAGCTGAAGATAAACCTGAACTCCTGACCCTCCTATCTCCATTTCCCAAGTGCTGAGATCATAGCATATCCTTGTGTTGTATGTGTTACATTTCATAATGTAAGCTGAATATGTAGGGGGTTTGAAGAGCAGAAAAACACCTCACAGCAAAGGATTTATTAGAAAAGAGAACCATGTCTCCATCATCTCTATAGAATGGGTAGCAATACTAAGTCACTAAATAAGCCCATCCTTATCAAGCTCAATTTTCCTCTTCATTCACAAGAGCACTCACTAACCTCTTCAGCAGTCTCATCTTCCTCTTCTTCATCTGGCTGGTACTCTTCATCTGAGGAATCATCTTCTTCAAGGTGAATATCCACAAACTGTGGAGGCTGCTTTAATAGAAACACAAAAGATGGCGGGGAGGGGGCGCGGCTCAGCAGCCAGAGACACAAGCTCAATGACCAAGTTCAATCCTTAGGACCGGTAAGGCAGAAGGAGAGAACCAGTTCCCACAGGCTATGGCAGGGGCTCCCACCACCCGCACACAAAACAAGTAAGTCAAAACAAGTAAGTCAATATAAAATAACAAAGAGAGAGAAACGGCACAGGGCGGGAGAACTGGAAGCTCAGAGGCAGAATGCATGCTCGCCATGCATAAGGTTCTGGGTTCCAGCAGCAGCAGAGGACAGATGGGAAGAAGGGAGGGAGAGAGGCAGAGAGGGAGGGAGGGAGACGAAGCACAAAGCACACAATTTGGAAAACAAAGTGAAGATACTAGGGGCCGGGGGAGAATTCTGTGAATCTAATGTGCAGTCAAATCAAACAACACAGGCAGGGTTTGTATGACTCCATGAGGTGCAAGGTTAGGTGTAACAGAATGGAAAATATCAAACCTGTAATAAAAAAAGGAAAAAAAAAACAAAAAAAGGCATGTCTATAATTAATGTGTACAGAGGAAGTAGTTAGGTTTCAAAACTGAAGTATTTTGGGAAAAGAGTAACAATGACATCTTCTAAGTTTACCTTAATTTCATTGGCTTTCTTAATTGGTGAGATATTCCAAGTTGGAATGACCTATCAAAAAGAACGTCAGGAATAACATGTAACTGCTTTTCCTTTTCCTGATAATCAGGAAGTCCTATCGACTCAGTAAGTAGCTACAGTGGTCTACAGGTGTCAGCTGTCATGGAACACACTATCCTCAAATATTGGTGGGGTTTATAATGCCTCACTTGCAGGACTGAGAGAGGAAGAGTGCCAAAAGCTCAGAGGAACCTGGGCTACACAGTAAGTTCCAGGCCAGCCTGGGTCACAGCGTGGGACCCTGCCGCAACCAACCCTCCACCACCACCACCAGTAGCAACAGCAATGGCAAAGCTACACAGAGAGAAAGAAAAAAGCACTAACCCGGATGTGACTTGGTTGTCCTTGATTCATGCCAGGGCACAGCATGAAAAACTAGGCAGGGTGGCTCACACTTATAATCCCACGTATTTTAGGTAAGCATTCTCACACTGAGCTAAGAGTCCCTGTCCACACATAATTCTTTTTTTTCTTTAAGATTTATTTATTTATTTATTTATTATGTATGCAGTGCTCTGCCTTCCTTTATTTATTTATTTATTTATTTATTTAATTTGTTTATTTATTTGTTATGTGTGCATTGCTCTGCCTTTATTTATTTATTTATCTACTTATTTGTTTATTTATTTGTTTGTTTATTTATTTATTTATTTATTTATTTATTTATTTATTTATTTATTTATTTATTTATTTATTATGTATACAGTGTTCTGCCTGCAGGCCAGAAGAGGGAGCCAGATCTCATTACAGATGGTTTTGAGCCACGATGTGGTTGCTGGGAAATGAACTCAGGACCTCTGGAAGAACAGCCAGTGCTCTTAACCTCTGAGCCATCTCTCCAGCCCCCAACACATAATTCTTTCAAAAGGCAAACCCAGACCAAAACTGTTCAGGAATTTCTTCTCTATGAATAACTGAGAACAGGAGAACGGGATTCTGTTTCCCAAGATAAAGAGATCAGAACACATACCACTCCTTTCTCTACCACTTCCTTCAGCTTAGAGCGCGTCATCTTAGGCTCCTAAGAAGGGAGATACAGGAAGAAAGTAGTCAATAAAAATCACCATGTGAATTTTCCAGTCTGAGACTTGCCAAGTTCCTTGCAAACTCCGACAGGACCTCCCACGTTGGAAAGTCCCCACGACTGGAAAGAGTGACAAGGGGCTACTCACAAACAATGGCATGTCTTCTGTCTCACTGATGGCAGCTTTCATCATGGCTACAACATGTTCGTTTGTGATGACTTCCTGGAGGAGGGAGAGAAAGCCCACTTACGCCAAGAGATTTGTCATCTGGACAATATTCATCTCTATGGAATTGCCACTAGACCTTTGTGGAAGATAAACAGAAGCTAGATCCTCAAACTGAGCTCAAGCAAAGCAACTCAAGATAAAGAAGGCAGAAGCAAGCCTTGAAACAATGTTGCGGTAAATGGCCCTGTTCATTACCTGCTACAGGGACAGAAAATCTGCAGGCCCAGGTCAGAGTTGGAGGAGAACTATGTATCAAAGGCATTATTTTTTTTTTTTAACCTTGCCAGTTGTGCGTGCTAAGCAAATACTCTGCTAGCTCTCAAAGGCAGTCTTCACACATAATATACAAAACACTACTAACTACTATGGATGCTTTGCTGACTAGGAATCTTATTGATCAAACCAGTGGAAGGAAGTACAGGTAGTTCATCTTCTCAACACCTGTTCAGACTTCTCACTTGTGCTGAGAGCAAAGAGAAGGCTATCCTTAGATATAAGACATTTTGTCACACTTAACCGACAAAATTGCTAATTCGAATACCAGGAGTCAAGGGACTTATAGGTCTACTTATTTGTACTCGCCGGGAAGATTCTGGGCTGACTACATAGCTGCCCACGGCTACTCACGTGCAGGATGTTCCGTACATTGATTGCTGTCAGATTGTACTGCTTAGCACCATCCTCTAAGGTACGATCGAGCATGTCATCCAGTTTCAGGTCATGTGCCACTGTCTCTTGTTCATGGCCCTTTCCATCTCGTTTCCTCTTGGTACCTGTGGTAGTTTGAAAATAAATGATCCATAAAGGGAATGGCTGTATTAGGAGGTGTGGCCTTGTTCAAGCAAGTGTACTTTCATTGGAGGAAGTGTGTCACTGTGGAGACAGGCTTTGAGGTCTAATATATGCTCAAATACCACACTCTGAACCCAGAGATTGTATTATTTACTGGAAAAACCTGCTCTAGCTGTGATTAGGCTCAGCCCTAGAATCTCTCCCACCTGCCTGTTCCCAAATACCCAGCAGAGCTTCCTAAATAATTGACTCAGAGGCTTTATATTACTTATAAATGCTCAGTTGGTAGTTCATCATTATTACTGACTAGCTCTTATACTTAAATTAACCAATAATTCTTATCTATGTTTAGCCACGTGGCTTGGTACCTTTTCTCCTCATCTTGCTTCCTCTTTGCCTGGCTGCCGACTCCTGACTCTGTCTTTCCTCTTCCCAGAATTATCCTAGTCTGGTCACCCTGCCTATAATTACTGTCTGGCTACTGGCCAATCAGTGTCTTGGTTTTTTTTTTTTTTTTTTTTGGTTTTTCGAGACAGGGTTTCTCTGTGTAGCTTTGCGCCTTTCCTGGAACTCACTTGGTAGCCCAGGCTGGCCTCGAAGTCACAGAGATCCGCCTGGTTCTGCCTCCCGGGTGCCGGGATTAAAGGCGTGCGGCACCACCGCCCGGCTCAATCAGCGTTTTATTAAACCATTTCCAATGACAAATCTTTACAGTATACAACGGCATTATCCCACAGCATTTCCCCCTTTTTGTCTAACTAAAAAGGAAGGTTTTTAACCTTAATATAGTGACACAAAAATAGTTATCAAGTAAGAATTACAGTAACAAGTCAGGTGGTGGTGGCACACGCCTTTAATCTCAGCACTCTGGAGGCAGAGGCAGGAGGATATCTGTGAGTTCAAGGCCAGCCTGGTCTCGAAAAACCAAAAAGAAAAAGAAAAAAAAATTACAGCAACAATATCTAATCCATTTGCATTTGGCAAAATTAAGAGAAAATACTTCACTATTATCTTGGTGAGTCTAAAGTTTTGTCTCTAATTTACTTTGTATTATAACTATATAGTCCTCAACTCCATCAAAGACTCCAGAACGGTGAAATGTTACCTAATGACAAGGACCTCAAGCTGCCTGGACAGTCACCCAAAGTTCCTCTCTAACACTGGAACATCCAGTTTCAGCCTACAGGCCTAGCATATCTGACAGACTTATCTGTGAAGCAGGATTTTTGAAGGACTGTCCCACCTTGTCTTGGCAAAGTTCTGCAGTCACTTTGTTTTTTATCCTGCTTGTCCAATTTGGACAGTATACAGTCAGCAGTTGAGGCAAGGGTACTTTCTTTGCCCACATAGCTAGCTTTGCCATAAAGAAAGCAAACTCCACATGGAGTTTCTTCTATGCCCATCATCCTCTTTGAAGTAATTGGTTCTTCCAGAAGTAGATGTGTATCACTGTTGAGAAAGTCTAAGTTCTTAAAACATTTAAATGCTATAATCTGTATGTCTTTGAAGTATTTGAAGATTGCCTTGCCGTCTGAAATATATACCTGTATTACCTTGAAAACATACCTAACATGATTGTAAGTTTGCTATTATAGATGACTATTAATCTATATTTCTTAATTAAATATATTTTTAAATGAGCTATATAAACATAATACCCTAAAGAAGAATAGTAATATACATACAGCTTAACAAAATTAACTTTAAATTTATATCAATAAACTAAAATCCATACTGATGTAAAATATATAAGATTAACAGTTGTTTTTTTGGATTAAAGTAGATTTAATAATCTACCCTTTTCCCCCATCATTTCTATATCATATCCCTCCTTCTTTTAGAAGATTGACTATGACCAATAACAATTTGTAACCAAATGTCCTAAACAAAGACAAACATCCATAGCCCATTTTTGGGAATGTGGGCATAGTTTTCTAGGCTACTTCCTGCTGATTGGGGGTGCTGTTAATCTTATGAGGACCCTCAGAAAATTTAGAATTATGGTCAAGTCCTGACTGGAGTAGTCTGTGAGGCTGGATCATCTCAGCTAGCAGCCTTAAAGCCTTTCTGGATGCATAACTCAGAGGAAACTGAAACACAGGTGCTCTGAAATGTTGGATCATCTGGGCCATCTGTTCCCATTGGAGACTTTTCAGGGGTCTTCCTCCATCATATCTGAGACAGGATTTCTCTGTGTAACAGTCCTAAATGTCCTGGGACTCACTTTGTAGCCCAAGCTAGCCCGAAACTCACAGAGAGTATCATATGCCTTGCCACCCAAATGCTGGTATTAAAGGCGTGCGTCACCACAGCCTGGCTAAATCTGACTTTTCTTAAAAAAGAATGAATCCACAGCGTCTCATTTCCAGTGAAAATAAAAGCATAAATTCTTCTCCAAAGTAACATATCTTTTGACTTAAATTCTGAAGTCAAAGCATTTTCAAACTATATAGTCTGGATTAATTCAGCAACATTCATTTTTTTTTCTTTTTGGTTTTTTCAGACAAGGTTTCTCTATATAACAGCACTGACTGTTCTGAAACTCAGTCTGTAGACCAGGCTGGCCCTAAACTCACAGAGATCCTGCCTCTGCCTCTCAAGTGCTGGAATTAAAGGGGTTCGGACCAATGCCCAGCCCAGCAACATTTATAATCAAATGTCCCTTAGCAGCTATTGTTCTTTATTCAGCTGTCAAACAATTCAAAGACAACACAATAACATACAATATCCAGACACTGTGTATTTTCCATCTTTATGCGGCTTTTTTAAAAATATTACTTTACTCTCATTTTAAGGACTTTACTGTATTATTTGAAACTCTTTCTTATGACTGTCTATAGCTTCCATTTACTCTCTCAAGCCTATGTATACTTTTAAACACACTATAACCAGCTTAGAGGGGTTTTTTTGTTGTTTTTTAATCTGTCTTTACTGCATATATCTATCTTTTTCTGACCACATGAGCATTTAAGATACTAAGCTGGCGTGGCTAAGACTAAAGCTGTGAAAGTCGTATTTAGCACTCCAACTCTTGAGAAGTTTTTGGGTCCATGCTGCTACTGAGAGTGTGCCACCCACATCTCATAAACTCCCTTTAAGTGTTTGGTATCAGGGCTCTGCATGCCTTTAATCCCAGCACTCGGGAGATCTCTGTGAGTTCCAGGTCAGCCTGGTCAATAGAATGAGTTCCAGGACAGCCAGGACTATTACACAGTGAAACTCTGTCTCAAAAAAAAAAAAAAAAAAAAAAAAAACCATGAAGTTTTTGCCACTAAAGCTGAATTAAGAGAAAGTCATCTCCTAAAGGAGTAACACCTCTGCTCCCTGCCAGCAAACACAGCCTACCTGAGAATAGACGGTTACCAAGAATCTTCATTTGACTCCGTTTTTGTGTGTTTAGAATCCTTTTTTTAAGCTTCTCAGGTTTTATGTGGAAATTCTTGCCAAACGTTTGGATGTCACATGTAGCACGAATTCTAATTGGTCTTAATAATAAAAACCTGAAGTCAGATATAGAGGTAAATGCTAAAAGATCAGAGAGACAAAGGGGCAAGGCACAGCCACTTCTTACTTCACCAACTCCTCAGCCTGAAAGGGGCTGAGCTCCATCTCCACCTTGCCATATCACTTCCTCTTTCATCCCAGCCATATCACTTTCTATTCTTTCTTTCAAGTGCTGGGATAAAAGGCTTGAGATCCCAAGTGCTGGGATTAAAGTGTGTGCCACCACTGTCCGACCTCTAGTGACTTGCTCCACACTCTGATCGCCAGGCAAGCTTTATTTGTTAGAACACAAAGAAAATATCACAACACGCCTTCAAGCACACATGTCCAGGCTGACAGCAGAGCTTCCTCCATGGGGACTTGTGCTGCCTGGAACTACTCCAAATTACCCAACAATTTTGATTTGGTTTTATGAGGCAGGGGCTCCTGTTCAGGCTGGCATCAAAAAACACACACAGCCAAGGATGCACTAGAACTCCTAATCCCCCGTCTCTGTCTCTTAAATGCTGAGATTTACAAATGTACTCCACCACACCCAGTTTTCTGCCTTGTTGAGGCTTGAAACCAGAACTTCATGAACGCTAGACGAGCACTTTAGGAACTCAGCTACCTGCCCAGCCCTTAATTGTCCTTTCTTTTAATACAGTGTTTGAGTGTTTGAGTGTGTGTGTGTGTGTGTGTGTGTGTGTGTGTGTGTGTGTGTGTCTGTCTGTCTGTCTGTCCGTCTGTCTGTAAGCTCACGAACATGTGAATATAGGTGCCTGCAGCCTAAAGATGGTGTAACTGCTCAACAGCTGTAGTTATAGGTTCTTGTCAGCAACTCAAAATAGGTGCTGGGAATTGAACTTGGGTCCTTTGAAAGAGCGGTATGTGCTCTTAACCATTGAACCATCTCTTCAGGCCCTAGTTACTTTTTAAATTGACTCATATAGACTAATGTCCCTCCCTCCCTGTCTCTTCCTTCTCTGTATCACAAAATCATCCACTGTACAAAGTTCCTTTTCTTTCAAACGTTCTTCTCTCACTTGTCACACTGCTTTTTAAAACCCCTAAAGACCTCCAAATTCCTTTCTTTATAAATACCCTTGGGGACGAAGGTGGACGCTCAGCCCTGATGAGCACTGGTTGCTCTTCTAGAGGACCCAGGCTTGATTCGAAGCACCCACATGGCTTCAGATGCAGCCCACACTGCATCTGAAACTCGGGGTTCCAGGGAATCTTCGACATGTCCTTTTTTTGGCTTTCGTGGGCACCAGGCAAACATGTAGTGTACACACATATATATATGCAGACAAAAGACCCACACGCATAAAATAATTGTTTCAATAATGGGGGGTGGCTCAGCAGTTAAGAGCACATTTCTGTTCTTCTACAGGAGCCAAGTTCAGTTCCCAGCACTCACATGGCAGTTCACAACCATCTGGAAATCCATTTCCAGGTTATCTGACACCCTCTTCTGATCTCTCTTAGCCACCAGGCATGAATATAAGTACACAATAGCTGCACAAACATACATGCGGACGAAACACTCATACGAAGAAAATAAAGTACATTAATAGTTTTTACGATGTAATTAAAATTTAAGTAAAACCGCCGGGCGGTGGTGGCGCACACCTTTAATCCCAGCACTCGGGAGGCAGAGCCAGGCGGATCTCTGTGAGTTCGAGGCCAGCCTGGACTACAGAGTGAGTTCCAGGAAAGGCGCAAAACTACACAGAGAAACCCGGTCTCGAAAAACCAAAAAAAAAAATTTTTAAGTAAAACCAAAACCAAAAGAGCTAGCTGTTGAAAGAGCTCAGAGGGAGAAACACGGCTGAGCTGGGGTTGTAGCTCATATCAGAGCATGCTCAGAACACAAGAGGCCCTAGACTAGATCCCGAGCACCGAAAATAAACAGACTGTTGGAGACTGAGCCCAGGCTTGATGGATACTACAGAGCATTGTGTTGCTGAGCCTCACCTGCAGTCCAAACACTAACTTCCTCTCAAGATTTGTCTCAATTAACAGAGATTTCACCCTATAACTATTTGGCATATGTCAGAATAAAAAAAAACATAATTTAAAACAGAAAAAACAAAAACCGTATACTCTATTATTTTAAATAGTTGCAATTATAAGTGATCACACACACACACACCTCACCCCTCACTGAGGTTCAAATCCAGGACCATGAAAATGTAAAGCAACAATCCCCTACTATTGACCTATATCCCATACATCTCAGCCCTTGGCTTCTGGTAGTGCATTACTGTGTAATCTGGCTTCAAATTCACATATGAAATTAAACAATTTATGTACGTTTTGGAAAATATTGAAAACTAAAAATAAATAAATTCATCCAATCAAGCCTGGTAGCATATTGGCAGATTATGGCTGGCTGGTCCAGGTGGCAGCCTCCCATGGTCTAGCAGTTTATATCAGTATCTTGGCAACATGGAGCTGCCTCCCTCCAGCAGAACTTCCTGCCTCTACCTGCACTTATCTGAAAAATGTCTCCGGGGCCTGGAGGACTGACCTTATCCAAAAGCTGTCTCTAAACCAGATGGCTGTTTCGTCTTTTGCTTGACCCCTGGCACAGATCCCTGCTAAGACTTGAGCTAGGAGCTCTGATATAGAAACATACAGCGGGGCCGTGGTGGCACACGCCTTTAATCCCAGCACTTGGGAGGCAGAGCCAGGCGGATCTCTGTGAGTTTGAGGCCAACCTGGGCTACCAAGTGAGTTCCAGGAAAGGCACAAAGCTACACAGAGAAACCCTGTCTCTAAAAACCAAAAAAAAAAAAAAAAAACATACTGCCACATAAAAAGCCTTGTGATAAGAGCCTGCCACTTAATGCAAATTAGGGTTTGACCCAGGCTCTCCAATCCTGTATATTCTTTATATTCTGGAATAAGCTTCAATGACTCACCGAAATCTGTCTTCAGGAGGGCTGTCTCCATTCACGCTTCCAGGCTACCTACAAAGCTTCTGCTGCCCCTTCTACCTCTTTCCCCTCTCGCCCTGATGGCCAACAGGCTGAGAGGGAAAGAGGATCCCCACAGTAATACATACAACATGTAATTATCATACTTTCAGCACTCAGAAGGAAGAGGCAGGACACATTTGTTGAAGGACAGACAGGGCTGAGAAGTGAATTCCAAACCATGCTGACCTACAGTACAAGACCTCCTCTCTAAAAACCCAAAGAAACTGTTTTTAAAGAGAGAGAAACCAATACGAGGCCTGGGACGTGACTCAGAGTGCACGACCAGCATGTAAAAGCCCCTAATATCAGTATCTGCCACTGCAAACAAACAAAGGAAGAGATGGCGCTAACTTTGCTTTCTATTAGAAGGGCTACCTACTGGAAATGTTCCGAGGCCTCAGCATGAAAATTCATGCTCTTTGCAACTGAACCTAACCTGCCACTTGGAGTCCCCCCTTTTCCTAATTCTTCTGAGATGTGATGTCACCATCTTCCTCTGCTTGACTATCTCTACGTGAACTTTTCCTAGCTCAGAGGTCCATGCCATCCACTCTGCCAAATGCAACCTTCAGAGCCTTCAGTCCAAGGGGTCTACATCTCTCGAAAGCCTTTCTCAGTGTCCAAACAATCGTCTTCCACACGGCCAGCTTCAGGAATACACAATTAATAGAGTATTCATAGTCCACCTCTCCAGGAAGGCAGAATAAAGCTTCAGAGTGAAAAGGGGAGGGGGAGGACAGGGAGATGGCTCAGAAATTAAGAGAACTTGCAGCTGTTGCAGAGAAGCCAGGTTTGATTCTGTGAACTCACATGGTGGCTCACAACCATTCATAATGTCAGTTCCAAAGGTT
The DNA here is from genome assembly GCF_007827085.1 of Peromyscus californicus insignis. NCBI lineage: Eukaryota > Metazoa > Chordata > Mammalia > Rodentia > Cricetidae > Peromyscus > Peromyscus californicus. The sequence goes on along the minus strand of NW_026294617.1, from coordinate 68,311,170 downwards.
CTGACAAGCTCCTCTGGCCTCCACGGTCACCATGCATGCACATAGGGTGTGTGTGTGTATATAGATCTCCAAGTGAAATACACATACACATCAATTTTTCTTTAATGGAGAGAGGGTCAATAGCAGAGAATACAGAGTTGGAGAGGAAAAGAAAATCTCAACCCAGTCCAGCAATGGTGGTGCACACCTTGAATCCCAGCACTCAGGAGGTACAGCCAGGCAGATCTCTGTGAGTTCGAGGCCAGCCTGGTCTACAGAGGGAGATCCAGGACAGGCATCAAAACGACACAGAGAAACCCTGTCTCAAAAAAATAAAACAAAAAAAAAAAAGAAAAAAAGGAGAGAGAGAAAAGAAAATCGTGATCCAATCAAAAGGTTCACTATTAGTGCTTAATGAGCACAACAGTCCCAGTTCCAAGTCCACACCACAGCAATTTCCCTTCCAGAAACACTTCTCTGTAAAGGCAACACAGAGATCAAACACAGCCAGAGGCAGTAGCCAAGGCCTTTAATCCCAGCACTTGGGAGGAAGAGGCAGGCGGCTCTCTGTGACTTTGGGGCCAGAGTGGGCTCAATAGTGAGATCTAGGACAGCCAGGGCTATGCAGAGAGACCCTGTCTCAAAACAAGGAAAGAAAAGAACCAAGTGGCCCAGGTTACCAAGACCTTTCCCCTTACCTCCTCCTGCCTTGACTTCTTCACCAGGCTCTCCTGCAGGAGGTCCCACTATGACAGGGTGATCCCCTCGGTCTTCTCTGGTCATCAGCCCAGGCTGGAAGGCAGTTTTCTTCGCTTTCTTTGAGCCTGTGGCCGGGAGTCTCCCTTTATCGATGTGTACAGAAAGGGAGTGAGAAGACTCCAAGGATGGAAGGGCGATTTCCTGAGGGATGGCTACGTCAATAGCTTCCAAAACCGGTAAGTTTCCATGCTGGGTGAGCATCTTAGAGCTTAGAGACGGATCCTCCATGCTGAGCTGGTTTTCTACATCATGCATGGAGTGCAGCTCGGGGCACACTGCACTCTCATGACCTGGACCCCAGGACAGGGACTCTGACCCCAAGTCTTTAAGCTGGTCGGACTCTGGCTTCACAGCTGACTCTAGGTCCAAATCATCTCCTTCCTGGTCATCCCCCTGCTGCACAGACTCTGTCACTGTGGCTCTTCTCTTTTTACAGGGCAACATTTTACAAATCCCACTTCTGTTCCATCCTAAAACAATACAAGGCAAGTCCTTATCACCTCAGTAGGAGTAACAGTAATAACAGTTGTTCAATTATCATTTCACCATCCCCAAGAAAAACAATGAACATAGTATTTCACACCAAAGGCCTAGGAATTTTAGGGGAGGATGAAAAACTGATTACAGTAGCTCAGCTCAGATTCCACACCAGATAGTATGTTACCTTAACTAAATGTTACCTTAATCTCTTAAGCTTCTCATACCTCGGCCTTGAAGTGATGGTGCAGGCCTCTATTCCCAGCCTAGGAAGAGAGGCAGGTGGATGTCACAGTTCACTGACAGCCTGGTCTACACAGTAAGTTCTAGGCCAGCCTGGAACTGGCCACGTGTCCTCACATTCAAATACCCACAGACACACATGTAATCCAAAACTAAAAAGTAAATCTTACAGTATCACATACCACTTTTGCAATATCTTTGTCTTCATCCTCAAGAATATGAACTTAGAAAGGGCATCCTTAACTGGTGTCTCCAGTATCCCACACCAGGTGGGTACTATAGTCACACAGTGACTGTCCTCTGAAGAGATGAATGAATGAAAGTGGGATTAAAGTGCTCTTAAACAATGCTGTACTGCATTTGCACCAAGCACTCAGCATTTACATAGGTGCTAGAGGGTAGCTTCCAACTTGCTATGTAGTTCAGGAAGACCTTGAACTTGTGATCCTGCTGACTCCACTTACAGGTCCTACCGCAGCCCGTTTTATGAGGGGGAAACCAAGAGCTTTATGCATGTAAGGCAAGAACTCTACCATCTGAGTACATCCCCAGCCTCTAGATGAATACTTCCATACAGCAAACATTACTTTCATGAGAAGGTCCAAGGACAGAATAAGCATCACTGGCTACCTTCAAGTCTGAAAGATCATTCCACAGTACTAGAGGAAACAGGCAGGCTTTTTAAAAAAAAAAAAAAAAAAACGTCGCTATGACTCAGAGTTTGAGCTATAAAGCTAACCTTAAGCCTGCGCAATTCACGCTCTCTAGGGCATGAAGGGAGGACCTCCCCGTAACAGCCCAGGTTCTTATCTCAAACCAGAGAGAATATTCGTTGATCCTGTCACGGAGGGTGATAAATGAGTACGGAGAGGCGAGGGAATCACCTAGGCGATTCCTTTATTTCACAGGTGACTTCAGGAGGTTCAGGGCGGGGGGAGCAGCCAGGCGCTGTTCGGTCAGAACTGTGCGGAGATCGCTCCAAGAGCTTCAAACACCAGAAGCTTCAAGAGTCGGCTCCTTGGAGACCAAGAGGTAGACCGACAGAATGAATGAACGCCAATCCCTGAGCCGTCCCCCGCTCAGGGCGGCGGGGGCCGTCCGGAACACCACCTCAGAGGGCGACCTAGCTGCGCTCTCCTCCGCGCTCAACACTTGCCCAAGTGCGCACCACCACTCGCACCCCTGCTACCCGATTCCCTTCACGCACCGCGCACCCAGCCTCGGAGCAGACGGCCCTCATCCTGGCCAGCCTCCGCCCCGGAGGCCCACGTCTAACGCGCCTCTGCCCGCCCCACCGCACACTACACAGTACCCTCAGACGCGGGCCCGATTCCGCGGAAACGCCGCTTCGCACCAGCGGAAGTAAGGCAACGGCACCGCCGGACGTGCGCGCCCCCGGAGCGCGGAAGTTGGACGTCAAGGAGCATGCGCACAACGATAGGCGCCATCTTGTTTTAGGGCGTCTTGAAGCCATAGGACTAATATGTCAGTTAAGGGAAAAAGTGATAGATCCCATGATAGAAGGATGGATGTAAATAGATGATGGTAAGTCGGCAGGCTAGCAGGCAGGCGGGCACCAGGTAGGTTTGCAGAGAGGTAGGTAGGTAATGAACGATGTAACTTAGTAGAGCGCTTCCCTTCCATGTTGGAAACTCTTAAGTTTGAATCCCAAGGCTAAATAAACCCAGTGTGGTGGTTCACACCTATAATGTCAGCAGTACTTGGGACTTGGGACCTGGAGGCAGGAATATCAACATTTCAAAGCTATTCTGAACACAAACCTCGCTGTCTTGTCTATAAATACAGGAAAGGCGCTTCCCTGTCGGGGGCAGTGCTGCATGCCTTCAATCCCAGCAACTCGGGAGGTAAAGACAGGCTCATCTGTGAGTTCTGAGTTCACTGCCAGCCTGGTCTACAGGGCGAGTTCCAGCACAGCCAGGGCTGCTACACAGAGAAACCCTAACTCAAAAAAAGAAGAAAAGAAAAGGAGGTAACAGGAAAGAAAACGAGGAAGGAAGAAAGAAAGAATGAATGCAAGCTCCTAGCTTTCTCTATCTTTAGTTATCTATCCAACTCACAACTGGGTGTTGGGAGTCCATGGTTTAAGTTGACAACTAATCACCCTCCCCACAAAATACCTGGAACATAGGAAGAAAAGAAGAATTTCTAAAATTCAGAACTGTGCTCTAGATTATAAAAACCAAAGGCAGACTTGATCCCAAGGTATGGCAGATACTCATAACTGCATAATATTCTTCATTGTGCAAAATGTCCTCACATTATCTTAGGGGATTTGGTCTCCACGAAAAAACCTGTGGACCAATGGATATTTTTATCACTTTTTCCATTTGGCAGATTCTGGCCCTGATGAGTAGATGAGCTCACAAAAGTACCCAGTTGTCAACCAAAGTGAGGTATCTGGTATTCCAATCCCAGCTTCTTATGCATTGACCCAGTGCACAATAAATTGCCTCATGTTTTGGGAATTTTGTGGCTTTGTTTTAAATCCCCAGTGTTGTGATTAAATGTGAGCACCACCACCTTCCTGCGGATTTTAGGTCTTTTGTTATAGTTTTGATTTTTTTGACGCAGGGTCTTTCTGTACCCTCAGACTGGTCTTTAACTCATGATCGTCCTGCTTCTGTCCATTTTATCTTTAATCAGTTTCTCAAGTTTAAGGCTCCGTAATTGTCTTTACTGTTTCAGGAACGCACTAAACCAGTAGCAATCAATACTGAAACAGTATAGAATTTTGTTTTTCACAACTTCTGGAACCCAGAAGGTTCGGCTTCCCTCTGCATAAACCCAGACAACTAGAATCACAGCTTCCGTAGACGCTAAAGCGATTCTCTTCCTGCCATTCTGTATTTGGAGGCCTAGCCAAGCCTGTCCTTGACTCTCCTGCCTCACCCACTCGAGTGCTACAGTCACAGGAATATGCGACTGAACTAGCACAACACCTACACTTCTTACTGGCTTTGAAATTCTAGCCCCAACGCCCACAGCCTGTGAATGGGCGGAGCCTCGTCCTGGGGAAAACTCGGCAGTGGGAGGAGCCTCCTTTCGAAGAGCTTCCGGAACCTTTCGGGCAGAGGCGGAGTCTTCTGTCGAGGGCCCTTCGGAAAGAGGCGGAGCCTACCTCGCATCAGGACCAGTCGGACTGCACCTGCATCCTTAGCTCAGAGCATCCCTGGAGCATCTAAGAGGAAAGCGCAGCTAGCAACCAGGGATCGGACTGTCGCAGGGGCAGTCTGCCAGGCACCTTCCCCTCCCCTGATCTGGAGGTCTACGGCCGCGGCCTCGGTACTGACCGAGATTCCCAAAGTTGTCTGACCTCTGCAAAAGTGTTGCTATCAGCAGCCTCTGATTACAACATGGCTGAGATCACAAATATACGCCCCAGCTTTGGTAAGTAGAGTCTGACAAACTGATTTTGAAGCCATCAGGCCGGCGCAACGCCACATAACTGAGGGATGAGCGGGCAGTGAAGTCCAGATGGGATCTTTTAATTGCCAGCCCTGCTAGACTCGGGCCTGAGGTGGTGAGTGAGTAGAAGGCAGTGGACAGCGCCTGGATTTCAGCTGTGGGCTGCAGGGGCTGACAAGGCCAGAGTGCCACCGAGGGTAGGCAAGCCCAGGATGCTAAATCCTTGACCGTACACCGTCCATGGTGCACTGTCAGCACGGCTGGAGGTGAGAAACGGCAAGCACGGGAGGATGTGAACCCCTCCTTCTGGAGGAAGAGAGGTGGGGTAGGCCGAGCCCTCCCCCTTGGGGCACGCAGGGCGGTGCCCCTTCCTCCCCCTCCTACTTCTGAGGGCTGCAGGAGAGGGAAGTGGCAAGGGGGATGGGGCATCAAGATGGCAGCGTGGAGACTATGGGCTGTGTGGCTGGCAGCCAAGGGAGGCGGAGGCCTCCAGGGAAAGAAGGGTGGGGGAGTGGGGAGCAGAAAGGATGCCACTCCTTAAGCCGGCCAGAGGGTTGCCAGGGCTGGGGTAAAATGCTAGCCCTGCAGGCTTCGTTCTGCACCGTAATGGTCAGGTCCTTCCCGGTGTTACCAAATGGCGCTTGGCGCCGCCGGGTGGAGAGATGACGTGATGTCTATTTCTGAGCCTCCTGGCAGTGCCTAGGCGCTCCTTCCGGGGCCTTTGTTCCCTGTTTCCCTGGTCTGGCTTTTCAAAAAGGGGGACTCACCCGTGCTGGTGCTGGCGGGGGCGGCATTCCTGGCTGGGGGAGGGGCGAGAGAGGCCCGGCCTGGGGGAGGCCGCTTTGTGTACCACAGAAAGCATTACGTCATCGCGGAGCGGCTGGTCCACGACCTAGCCCTCTGGGCTCCAAGAGCAGTCTCACACTCCCTAGGGCAGAAAGTGCAGTGGAAAAGAGGGAGGAAAGAAGACAAGAGAGCCTTGGCCAACTCGTTTCCTCTTGGGGAACTCTTCCATAACGATTGAGGAGAGCGAACTTCTCATGGTGTGCTTCCTGACCACATAAATAAGGAAAAGAAAATTGCCCTGTGATTGGGGTCATCAAGTGAGAGTTGCTGCTAGCCTAGAATTTTCATATTCCTTAAGAGAGCATATCCCTCAGACAATTCAGGTGTGAGCATTAGGTTCCAGAATGTAGGGTGGAGACACAAGCCAGCTTTTAAAAAAAAAAAAAAAAAATGGCTTTTCTCACTCCCAAGTAAGAGGTATAAAGAATAGAACAGAACCCAATGTTTTGTATTCTCTCAACATACTAAGACATCAGGTCCCAGAGAGCAGCCAGACAATGGATCTTCACCCCTCAGTGCTTGTTCCCAGTTGACCCCAAGGCTGGCTCTCGTTGTATTTCTTCTGCTTTGCCCTCTGATCTATCCTCAGTCCTGAGTTCCCCAAACTGAAACCTGTTTTGTGATCGTATGAGAACCCAGGACTTTCTTTGCAATCTCTTTCTTCTCACACCCCTTTCCAGCAGTCCTTTCTCTAATGCAATTCCAGACCCCTTGAAAGTAGAGGAAACAGAGGCCAGCCTTATGCTTTCCTTTAGAGGAGACAGTAGTGAAAGTTGGGGTGGGGTGTAATCCACCCTTTATATACTGTATTTTCTTTAGTCTTAGCATCTCTTCCAGTGTAGGTGTTATTCTGTGCACTCACCAGAGCAGGAGAATGAAGCTTAGAATAAAATAAAGTCCAAATGAACTAGTCCTGGTATCACTACGGTGTGAACCAATGTCTGGCTGCTGCCATAGTTCATTCTGATTCTGCTGTATGACATTGGCCTCAGTGACAGCGAAAGGCTGTTTTGGAAAAGAAGTGTCAGTAATCAGGTCTGAGACTGGAGGAGCAGCCCAGAGGAAGAATGCACGCCTGACCAGGGGGAAGGTTATTGGCTTGACCACCAGCACAGAAAAGCAAACACAAATGCAACACTAGCTTGGTGATGCATGCATGCCCAGCCTAGGAGGCCCAGTTCAAAGCCAGCTTAGCTCCACTTCCTGCATTCAAGGCCAGTTTAGCACTACTTCCTGAGTTCAAAGCCAGACTGGGCAATGTAATGAGACTGGTGTCTAGAAACAAAGTAGCCAGGAATGGTGCCTCAAGACATTTTTTTTCCCAGCACTTGGGAGGCTGGAATAGAATTGTCCTGAATTCAGAGTAAGTCTGGGATATATAGTGAGTTCCAGGCAGCCTGGGCTAGGGAGTGAAACCTTGTTAAAAGAATAAAACAAATTAAACAGCGATCCAGACATGGTAGCTCACACAGTAATCCTAGCACTGGGAAAGTGGAGTTTACAGGATCCAGAATTGAAAGGCCACGGCCAGCAAAACGGATCAGTATGCAAAACACTTTGGCTCAGACCTGACTGCCTGAGTTCTATCTTTAGAATCCACATAAAGGTGGGAGGAGAGAAAGGACTCCACAATGTTGTCCTGTCCTCCACACATACACTATTGGCATGTCACACACACATACATACACATACACGGTGTGCATATAAAGTAATATTTTTTATTTTAAAAACAAAGATTTCAAGGCCTCAGACTGCACAGCCAGTTTGAGGACAACCTGGTCTACATGACACTCTGTCTCAAAAAAAAAAAAAATATCAAAGAACAAAACAAAAATGCTCATTGGGCTAAAGAGTTAGCTCAGCAGTTAATAGTACTTTTTGCTCTTTTAGAGGACTTAAGTTCAATTCCCGTCACCCACATAAAGGTCACAACCATTATAAATCCAGTCCTAAGAAATTCAATGCCCCCTCTTAGTTTCACAGGCAACAGACCCACACATTGTGCACATGCATGTATGCAGGCTAAACACTCATATACATAAATTAAATAAATGCTAAATTAAATTAAAAACATTCTTAAAGAAATAAAATCATCTAAAATTGTTTTAATTCTGATCTGGGCAGAGGCTGATATATGACTACATCATATGTGTCTCAGATCCCTAGACCCTCCCTCACTTCTGCCTCCTCCAAAGAGAACTGCCAGTCTGACCTTTTCAGTTCTCACAAAGTGCTTGAAACACTGGCACTTGACAGAGGACATACCAGACCAACACTGAGTTACCCGTGACTTTGAAACACAGAAAGTACCAATCTGCATCACTATAATTTACAACAACTATATTCAGTGCATCACTCATTCACTCTGTGGATTGGGGGTGGGTGGGACTACCTCAGGAGTCAGTTCTTACATTTCACCTTCTTTGAGAGAGGGTCTTGTTATACTGTCGGTTTTTGTTTGTTTGTTTTGTTTTTGAGATAAGTCCTCACCATGTTGCTCCAGCTGTCCTTGAATGGGCTCAGTAGCCCAGGCTGGCCTCAGCCTCACAGAGAGCCATCTGCCTCTGCCTCCTGGGTGTTGAGATTAAAGGTGTGCGCCATCATACCTGCCTCTTTCTTTCTTTCTGTTTTTGTTTTGTTTTGTTTTTGAGACACTTTCTCTCTATGTAATTGTGCCTGACCTAGAACAAACTCTGTAGACCAGGCTGGCTTCAAACTCGCAGAGATCCTCCTGCCTCTGCCTCCTGAGCACTGGGTTCACCACCACACCCAGCACTCCTTTGTTATTTTTCTACTGCATATGGCAAGCTAGCTGCCCCGTGAGCATCTGGAGATAGTCATCTTCCCATAGGACTGCTAGAAGAGAGACAGATTGCACCAGCAAAGTCCAGCCATGCAGGCAAGCATTCTATCAGCTGAGCCACATCGCTGGCCCTACAGCTCCTTCAGTCCTTAGTTCCAACTTCCTTTTCCCACAAAGCTTCCCATTAGAGCAAGGAAGAGGGCCTTGAATTTCAACATCTGCTATTTCAGTTCACTGTCTGAGGTATTGGAGACAGAAAGAAAGATATTGAAATTAAAGTGAATGTCGGGCAGAGGTGAGACATGAGGAGCGAGCACCTGACTGAGCCAGACAGTTAGTTACCTGCCTTACTTCCCTTCTCAGTCCTCCCGAACGATAGCTCTACCTGTCTTTTCTCTTTCCCACCTACCTTCGTTTCTTAATAAAACTGATCATTGTAAGGAGCAGTAGGTTTCTTCAGTGACATCATGGCGTAGAGCCAAAGACCTGTTCAGATGTTTCCAAGCCTTGCCTTTTAGACTTCCTTTTCAAATTACTCTAAAAATACCTGTCTTGGGCCAGCAAGACAGCTCAGCAGGTGGAAAGTCCTTGCTGCCGAGCCTGATGACCTGAGTTCCATCTAAGACCCACGTCTGGTGGGAAGACAGGACAGACTCCCGAAAGTTACCCTCTGCCCTCCATGGACATGCTGTGTCACACACTGTACACACATGCCTATCTATGCAAGATGTGGTGGCCCACACCTATAATCCCGCACTTGGGGGCCTAGGACAGGAAGCTCGCCTTCATATTTATCTTGGTACTTCCCCGCTGTCCTGTTCTCACAGACAACCAGTGTTCACCTTCACTAAACAGTAGCACATGATCTGCAAGAAGTTGCCTGACTGGCAAGTGTAGAACCATGTCTTCATATTGGAGCCGTTCTGATCGACAACAGAGTCAGACATTTACACACATATTTACTTAGCTTTTATTAAATGTCTGAAACTCAGTTTAGAGAATGGCAGTATGGGGCTCTTGCCTCCATTCTTTGAAGCTTCTCCCTAAGAGCACTTACCTTACTGAGTGATCCAAGACTAAAAGCTAGTGTGGATGCAGTGCGGACGTGGACAAAGTCATCATGGTTTAATGTGTTTAACAATGGCCTTTCACCTTACCTATATGATTTTAAAGTGAAAACTCTTCATTTCTTATTGACTCCCAACTTTCACTGAGCCATGAAATGTTGAGTCAGAAAGAATTTCAGAGACCAGGCAAAATGACATATTGGAGAGGCAGAGGCAGGCAGATCCTTCTGAATTCAAGGCCAGCCTGGTCCACACAGCAACTTCTAGGCCAGTTGGAGCAACAAGGTGAGACCCAGTTTAAAAAAGAAAGAAAGAGACAGAGACAGGGAAAGAGAAAGAAAGAAACGAAGGAAGGAAGGAAGGAAGGAAGAAAGAAAGAAAGGAAGGAAGGAAGGAAGGAAGGAAGGAAGGAAGGAAGAAAGGAAGGAAGACAAGCATAGAAAGAAGGGAATGAAAAGATGGCTCTTCAGTTAGGAGCACTGGCTGCTCTTCCACACTCGCTCAATTCCCAGCATGCACACGGCACTTCACAAGGGATCTCACACATTCACATGCATCAAAATACCAAGGCACATAAAATAAAAATAAATCTTGAAAAAGAAAAAGAGGGCTGGAGAGATGGCTAAGTGGTTAAGAGCACTGGCTGCTATCCCAGAGGACCCAGGATCAATTCCCAGCATCCACATGGCAGCTCACAACTGTCTGTAACTCCATTTCCAGGGGATCTCACACCTTCACACAGAAAGACATGAAGGAAAAACACCAGTGCACATAAAATAAAATAAAATCATTAAAAAATAAAAATAAAAAAAAGAAAAAGAAAAGAAAAAATTCAAGGACATGTGGTCCAATTTCTATTGGGAAATTCCTTTTTATTTATTTGTTTATTTATTTACTTAGGACTTTGTTGGACTTTGTAATAGGATCTGACTATGGAACTCAGGCTGACTTTTTACATTTCTTTTTTTATTTTTAGCTGGGTGGGGTGTCCCACACCTCTAATCCCACCATTTGGTGGCAGAGGTAAGGGAATCTCTTTGAGTTCAAGGCCAGTCTGGTCTTCATAGTGAGTTACAGGACAGCCAGGACTATGTAATGTTACCCTGCCAAAGCGGGGGGAGGAGGGAGCTTTGGATTTTATTCATTTTTATTACATGTATATGAATATTTTTCCTGCAAGTATGTCTGTGGAGCCGGTACATGCTCATAGAGACCAGAGAAGGGCACCAGATCCCCTACAACTGCAGTCACAGAGGTTGTTAGTTATTCATGGGTGCTGTGCTGGGAATGGAAACTGAGTCCTCTGGAAGAACACCCAGTTCTCCTGACTGCTGAGCCACCTCTCCAGCCCCCAGGCTAGCTTTGAGTTTATAGTGATCCTCTTGCTTCAATCTTACAATTAAAGTGAAAGACTACATTTGTGTGCCACTGCTCCTGGCTTGACTCTTCACTGAGTCCCAAACTGTCCTCCTGCAGTCCGTGCACCTTGGTGCTCCTCTGTTCTGCAAAGTAATAGCAAATCAAACCCTCTTCCATGAAAATGCCTAGAGTAGCTGGGAGGTGGTGGCGCATGCCTTTAATCCCAGCACTCGGGAGACAGAGGCAGGCAGATCTCTGTGAGTTCGAGGCCAGCCTGCTCTACAGAGCGAGATCCAGGACAGGCACCAAAGCTACACAGAGAAACCCTGTCTTGAAAAACCAGAAAACATAAAAAAGAAAATGCCTAAAGTAATCATGATTAAGTTCAAGAGAGTTATTACCTCTACACACCCTCACTCCAGTTTCCTTTTCATTTGTATGGTTTCCAGGCTCTGCTTTTCTATTGTTACCAGTGTATTTTAAATTTTTCCAGCTTATTTCTTTATGCATGTGTGCCTGGGCTTAAGTATGCTTTTAGAAAGTACATGTGGAAGTCGGAAGACTTCCCATCACATAGGTTCAACAGTCTTGCCAGAAAGCACCTTCACCCCGCTTTTGTATTTTTTACAAGTGTCCCAATTATGCATCATGTGGAGTCTGGATTCTGGTGGAGGCAGGTCAGAAGTTAAGTCCTGTCAATGGCATTTGCCAATATGTAGTCCTGGGAAGATTTCTCAATTCCCAGAAGCCATGAATATAAGCCAGGGCCATCCCTGGTCTTATTCAGTTATTCAGTGAGTTCTTTGGTTCATACTAAAGTGTCTGTATCATAATGCCTTACAGGGGTCTAATAAATACACATTAATACATGTAACTCGGGACAAAAACATGTATCGTCGTCAGTCTGTGCTGGATGTTCTCTGTGATGATCAGTGCAGATCTAGTTACACCACCTCCTTCCTGTGAGAGGCAGACTGTGTTTACAGTGTGAACCAGCATTAACCTAATGTTGGCCGAGTCGTGGTCACCTAGCTTACCAAGTCATTTTTGCCAGAACTTACCAAGTAAGGGTATTGCCTATAGGTAGACTTTTAAGTCTCTGGAAGGTTTTGTATTTATCTGTGACATATTGCCTTTGTACCCTCTTTTTCTAGACTGTAGAAGGTTATTGACATGAACAAAGTGAACCAGGTCTCCGTTCTTGTTTAGATAAAGGGTTTATTTTTGCCTAATTTGCTGACTGCTCTGATTGGCCATGTGGCACTGAAATCCACTGATGATCAATAAGATACTCAAAGAAGGTCTTAGAAGATAATTCCATTTGAGCTGGGTGTGTATCAAATTTCTTTAACCCCTGGACTCAGGAGTCAGTGGCAGCCAGGTTTCTGTGAGTTCAAGGGCAGCCTTGACTACAAAGTGAGATCTGGAATAGCCAGGGCTACGCAGTGAGATGCTGTCTCAGAAAAGAAAGGAAAGAAAGAGGAAAAGGAAAGAAAATTCACTTGACATTTTCTTCCTATTTAAAATCTAAGAAAATAAATGTGACTTCAGCATATGACAGACCGAGGACCAGAGACTCTGTAGCAAGTTAAGAAGTATAGGTCTGCAGACCCAAGAGCTCTTTTCTTTCCTTCTCTTTTCTGTTTTTGACATTAATTTATCCATTCTGTTGGGTAGGACACACACATGCTAAGTGTGCAGAGGTCAGAGGGCGTGCAGGAGGAGTTGTCTTCCACCATGTGGTTTCTGGGGATGGAGTCCAGCCATGGGCCTCTGCGGGCGAGCACCTCTACCGACCGAGTTACCCCACGAGCCCTCTTTTTTTAAGGCAGACTTTAGGGTCATCTAGGCTGACCTGAAGCTTGCTAGATGAGACTTTAGAAGCAGGCTAGCTCTCAACTTGCAACAGCCTCCTTGCCTCCCAAGTGTTTGCAGGGATGTGGCACTCATCATGGCTCAGTACTCTTTTAGCTTCCTACCCACTCTGACCACTCCCAGCCACCCTCCCAAGACCTACTAAACTCCATACCATCCCCTTTCCCACACAACTCTCAATCAGTTAGCAAGTCAGCCCACTGTCGGCTGTCTGTATTGGGTGTACTGGAACGTCCTCCTAAAACCTAACACACGGCTCCTGCCCTGTGTAATGGTTGAGGTAAACAGATTCCTACACAAAAGGCAACCTTCAAACACTCAGGGCACAGCTTTCTGGGAAGCACAAGTTAAACAATCAAATCTGCAAGTGCTATAAGGGTTTTAAAAAAGAAAAGTCCGGGACTGTCAAGATGGCTCAGTGGTTAAGAGCAATGGCTGCTCTTCCAGAGGACCCGGGTTCAATTCCCAGTATCCACATGGTCTCTCACAGTCATCTGTAACTCCAGTTCCCAGTCATCAGACACCTTCTTCTGTCCTCCATGGACATCAGGCTCTGATGTGCTGTGCAGACATGCATGCAGACATAACACCCAGACATCTACAACAATATTAAACTGTTTAAAAATCAGACGAGACACTACATTAAACTACATAAAAATCAGACGAGACACTATGTAAAGGAGCTAAGTGAGCCACATACCTTTAATCCTAGCACTTGGAGGCTGAGGCAGGCGGATCTCTGTGCGATCGAGGCCAGCCTGGTCTATACGGCAAGTTGCAGGACAGCCAGGGCTACACAGTGAAACCCTGTCTCAACCAACAGCAGCTAAGCAAATGTGTTCCTGGGGTTTAGCAAGAAGGCAAGAGTAACGGGTCACCTCCTGGGCAGTGAGCAGAAAAAGCACCATAGTCCAGATGGGCTCCAACTGTGGAGGCTGGATGGAGGGTTAGTTTGGGCCCACAAGAGGCACTCTCTTGACAGACACGGAAGCCCTGTTTTGACCCAACTTTGCTCTCTGCCTTCAGATGTATCACCCGTGGCGGCCGGCCTCATCGGGGCCTCTGTACTGGTGGTGTGTGTTTCTGTGACTGTCTTTGTGTGGACGTGCTGCCACCAGCAAGCAGAGAAGAAGCACAAGACCCCGCCATATAAGTTCATCCACATGCTGAAAGGCATTAGCATCTACCCAGAGACCCTCAGCAACAAGAAGAAAATCATCAAAGTTCGGAGAGACAAAGATGGTCCTCGGAGGGAGAGTGGACGAGGGAACCTGTTAGTAAATGCCGCAGAGTCTGGCCTGCTGAGCCAAGACAAGGACCCCAGAGGGCCTAACGCTGCTGCGTCTTGTATAGACCAGTTACCCATCAAAAGAGACTATGGGGAAGAACTGAGGAGCCCCATGACAAGCCTGACCCCTGGTGAGAGCAAAGCCACCTCCCCATCTTCACCAGAGGAAGATGTGATGCTAGGATCCCTTACCTTCTCGGTGGACTATAACTTTCCCAAAAAAGCTCTGGTGGTGACAATCCAAGAGGCCCACGGGCTGCCAGTGATGGATGACCAGACCCAGGGCTCTGATCCCTACATCAAGATGACCATCCTTCCTGACAAGCGGCATAGAGTGAAGACCCGTGTGCTCCGCAAGACCCTGGACCCTGTATTTGATGAGACCTTCACCTTCTACGGCATCCCATACAGCCAGCTACAGGACCTGGTGCTACATTTCCTCGTGCTCAGCTTTGATCGCTTCTCTAGGGATGACGTCATTGGGGAGGTCATGGTGCCGCTGGCTGGAGTGGACCCCAGCACCGGCAGGGTTCAGCTGATCAGGGACATCATCAAGAGGAACATCCAGGTGAGGAGGAAGAGTGTACTGGGGAGGGATGGCAGGATGGGCATAACAGATCTCAGGGAGAGATGGGAGGGCCAGACAAAAGCCAAACAGCTCATAGCCTCACTCACACAAGAGGCAGGAACCACAAATAAAACACTGAGCAGCTTCATGTACATGAAGTGTTGATGGGATTCTAATTTCCTGTGTCCTAGTCTGTCTGGGGGAAGGAAAGCTGCAGGAGAGAGAAAGATCTGTTTCTTACCCTGGTAGGATGGGGCATAACAGATCTCAGTGGAGAGATGGGAGGGCCAGGGGAGCGATGGTAGCAGAGACAGGTGGTAGAGAAGTTCCTGAGTTCTTAGCTATCAAAGATAAGCAGTAGTCAAAGTAACATGGAGGACCTGGAAGGTATGCTCCTCTCAGAATCAGATTCTGGAAGACTAAAAGGCAAGTTGCTTTTAAAATTTCACTTAGTGGTTGGTATCCTAATGCTGCATCCAGCTTGCATGGAACAGGCTGGTCCACCAGCCCTAAACCCTTCACCGTATATCAGATGAAGGGGCTAATGCTGTGCTCTAAAAGCCATGCTAAAAAATCTATAAAAATTAGTCCAGGGGCCGGGCGGTGGTGGCACAAGCCTTTAATTCCATCACTCGGGAGGCAGAGCCAGGCAGATCTCTGTGAATTTGAGGCCAGCCTGGTCTACAGAGTGAGATCCAGGACAGGCACCAAAACTACACAGAGAAACCCTGTCTTGAAAAACAAAAAACAAAACAAACAAACAAACAAACAAAATTAGGCCAGGGATTTCATCCTCAGCTTCCTTTACTAGGTGGGTAGAAATATTTTTATGAATATGTCTTTTTTTTCCCCTTGGGTAGGGGTCTCTCCATATAGCCCTGGCTGTCTCAAATCCCACTAATAAGCTGGCCACAACCTCATAGAGATCCTCCTGCCTCTGCCTTCCAAATACTGGGATTAAAACCGTGCACTACCACTACCCAAACTTCTGTCTTTTTATTTTATTTACTTGTTTTTATTGAGATAGGGCTGTCCTGTAACTCTGTAGACCAGGCAGGTTTGGAACTCAGAGATCCACCTGCCTCTGCTTCCCATGTGCTGGGATTAAAGGCGTGCGCCACCACCGTGTGTTGATTTTTTTTGAAACAGGGTTTCATGCAGAGCAGACTGGCCTTGAACTTGAACTTGATTTTGGCCAAGGATGACCTTCAGCTCTTGATCTTCCTGCCTCTACCTCAAAGAGCTGAGACTATAGGTGTGCACTACCAAGTCCGACTGTGTGCTCTGTGCATGTTTTCTTTTCTGTTTTATACGTGTTTTCTTATTATATTTATTTGCTATTTATTTGTATGTGTATGGGGGGCCTATGTGTGGGTACGTGCATGTCACACCAAGTGTGTGGAGATCAGAGAACAACTTGCCAGAGTTGATTCTCTCCTTCCATTCAAATCAGGCCTGGTGGCAAGCACATTTACCCACTTAACCATCTCAGTGGTCCCTGAGTATTTTGTATGTGTGTGTGTGTGTGTGTGTGTGTGTGTGTGTGTGTGTGTGTGTGTGCATGCCTGAGGAGACCAGAGGGTGTTGAATTCCTTGGAGCTGGAGTTCTAGGTGGTTGTGTACTGCCTAATGTGGGTGCTGGGAATTGAACTCAGGTCCTCTGCAAGAACAATAGGAACTCTTAACCACTGAGCCATCTCTCCAGCCCCTGTGTATGTCTTTTTACAAGCATGTTATAAATGCGGTTTAATACACTGCTTCACTTCCAGGCCCTAACCTTTACCACAGAGACATCTCCTTTTTATTCCTTCCCCTTGTTTGCATTAGGAGGAGGAGGAGAAGGGCCCTCCACCCTGCTTTTTCTCCCTTTCCCCACTCAGTAACATTGGTCTGGGATTAATTTCGGAAGTACGGAACACATACAACCACCCCTCCGGTGGCTCAGTCAGTCCTTCCACAGCTGGGGAGCAGAGCAGGGTTGATGGTGTGCACTGCGGCTCTGGAACTGGCTGCCTGGTTCCACACCTTCCAGCCATGTGACAGTGGGCACCTGACTGCTCTCCGTCTGTTTTCCTCAGCTGACAGCATTGCCCTCCTTACTAGGTTATGACGATGACACCAGGTAACATGCCTGCCATATCATCACCCTCGGGAGTTTTCACCTTATTGGGGGAAAAGACGTCTTTGGCGCTGTTTGTTTGCGTCCTCTGAGGCTGGATGGAGTTTGGCAGACAGACAGAAACACGGGGCCGTGCTGCTCAGTGAGAGAGTCCTTTGTCTAGCATGTGAGAGGTCCTGGATTCTCTCCCCAGGGCAAAGGGAGAAAAAATGGACGGGGGGGGGGGGGGGGGGGGGGGGGGGGGGGGGGGGGGGGGCTTTGTTTTTTAATTTTTACCCAGAATGTGATGGAGCTGAGGATGACCTTGAACTCCTTATTCTTCTCCCCCATCTCTCAAGTGCTGGGATTGGCCCACCACTCACAGTTTCTGTGGTACTGGGGTAGGAACCCAGGGCTTTGTGCACGCTGGGCAAGCACTCTGCCAGCTGAGCTCTATCTCTCCCGCTGATTTTTCTTGTTTTGTTTCATGACACAGGGTCTTTCTCTGTACCCTCTGTGGCCTGGGGCTTACTAGGTAGATTGGGCTGACCTAGAACTCACCATGTAGCCTAGGCTGCCTTTGAATTTATAATAATCCTCATGCTTTTGCTGACCAAGGGGCTGGGATCCTGAACCAGCCAATTGTGACTTTCAGAACTTGGCATCATGGCAGAGGCCTGTAAACCCAGCTTTTGGTAGGTGAGGGCAGGAGGATTGGGAGTTCAAGGTCATCCTAAGCTATAGGAAGCTGAATGTCAACATAGGCTATATGGAACCCCAACTGGGGTGGTGTGTGTGTGTGTGTGTGTGTGTGTGTGTGTGTGTGTCCACAGTCTTCTCCACTCTTCTTCCCTTCCTGCTACTTCTTTCTTTTTGAGACAGGAAATCATGTATTTTAGGCTGTTCTGGAGATTGTAAGGAAGGCTAACTTTGAACCCCTGGATCCTCCTGATTCTACCTCCTAAATGCTGGGACTATAGGTATATACCTACACACACACACACACACACACACACACACACACACACACACACACCAAGGGGTATGGATGTGGCTGAGTTGGTAGAGTGCTTGTCTATCAGGCACAAAACTGCCTGCTACTGTGTAAAATGAAACATGGAGGTATATACCTATAGTCCCAGCATTTAGGAGGTAGAATCAGGAGGATCCAGGGGTTCAAAGTTAGCCTTCCTTACAGTCTCCAGAACAGCCTAAAATACATGATTTCCTGTCTCAAAAAGAAAGAAGTAGCAGGAAGGGAAGAAGAGTGGAGAAGACGGAAGGGAAACCATTTGTTCTCTTCTGCCTTCTCACCACCTGCTTTCCTCAGGTCTCTGCTCCCTGCTTCTCTGTTTCCTGACTCCCATTTGCAGAGGCTCCAGCGCCCATCTCCACCCTCTGTCTGTTTGTCCTGGAAGGATGGTTTCCAGCACTACCCCGCCATGCTTCCAGTTCACTCATGCGCTCACAGTCCAACACTGTGAGGGGGGATGGCTCTGTGCCGAGTTAGAGCTGGGAAGAGTCTGGCAAGGAAAGGAACCGATTCAGGCTGGAAACAAAACAGCCGCAAATTCGGGGCCCTGGGGCAGAGGGCACAGACAATGGCATTTGCTAAACTGCCCAGAGTTCTTGGGGAGAGCCAAGTTTCTTCCCACTTTATTAACTCCTTTCATGAGGATAAAGGCCGGGGCTACGATCCTGAGCAATACATCCCAGTAGGAGAGGCCCAGACAAGACCCCAGAGTTTTCCAGGCTCCCACGCTTCCTGAGCCTGTATCTCTGATCAGCACCTGGGATTCCGTCTGACTTCATCCATGCCATACCCAACACTCCTTCATTCATCCCCAAGACCCCAGCAGAACATCCCCCAAATGCCTCTTCCTAATCCCCCTATGACAAAACACCTGCCCTTCATGTGTGTCCCGAGTAGGCTTCTGCTCGAATCACTCTAGACGCCTTCATTTTCCAGTTCATCTTTAAAAGGGTATCATGTATTTTTGAGGGACTTAGGGGTGTGTGTTGGGGATCTGTCGCAGGGTCTGGCACACTCTGAGCGACATCCCTAGCCCAGGACATTCTCTTACAGCTCGGAACCAAATTATCTTCCTCCAAAGAAGCCTTGGTAGGAGGAGCCGAGAATATGACCCAGTTGTTGGTAGGACAGCTTGTGTAACATGCACAAAGCCACACAAAGGTGTGGTGACATGTGTGCTTAATGTAGTTCTGGGGCAGAATCTGGGTGTGCACTCTTCTAACTGAGCTCACACATCAACCCCCAAACTTTTTTTTTTTCTTTTGAGACAGGGTCTCACTGTATAGCTCTGGCTGGCTTGAGCTATGTAGACCAGGCTGGCTTTGAACTCATAGAGATCCACCTGTCTCTGTCTGCCAAATGGTGGGATTAAAGGTATGTGCCACCATGCCTGGCCTATGGAATTAATTTTTTTTAATTTATTTTTATTTTATGTGTCTGGGTGTTTTGCCTACATGTATGTTTCTGCATAACTTGTGTGCCTCACACCCACGGGGGCCAGAGAAGGGCACTGGATCCTCTGGAACCTGAGTTACAGCCCGTCTGAGCTGCCATGCAGGTTCTGGGAATCAAACCCAGGTTGTCTAGAAGAGTAGCCAAGTGCTCTTCAATGCTGAGCTGTCTCTCCAGCCCTTGGAAATAATTTTTTTTAATCAACTGCTTTGTTTTCTTCGATTTTACTTAATAATCATAAGTGGACTCACATTCTCATTAGCCTGGGACAGGAGAGAAGGCGGCAAATAGTTCAGAGAGCCAGCTAGGGGGAGGTGGGAAGGAGGTGACGGGTGGCCAGTAAGAGTTGAGATGGGCCGGGCGGTGGTGGCGCACGCCTTTAATCCCAGCACTCGGGAGGCAGAGCCAGGCGGATCTCTGTGAGTTCGAGGCCAGCCTGGGCTACCAAGTGAGTCCCAGGAAAGGCGCAAAGCTACACAGAGAAACCCTGTCTCGAAAAACCAAAAAAAAAAAAAAAAAAAAAAAAAAAGAGTTGAGATGGCCTCTGATGGCCCTTGAGTCATGTTGCCTACGTGGGACAGTGTCATGGGAATGAGAGGGTTCTTAGCGCCCCAGATTTACATGAGACCTCCAAGGTCGTCCAGTCTAGCTATGGGGGCTGAACAGAGAAAAAAGAATGCATGTCAGTACTCCAGGGACACAGAGAGAGCTGTTTCCTGTGGGAAGGCAGGGGCAGTGGAATGTTCAGGTTTTGTTTCTCACATTTTCTCAGGGCTGTGATTGAGAGTGGTACTGGCCCTGCAGACTTCTGGTCCCACGAGAGGTTTATAGTGGGCACAGAGGCCCACCCAGCAAAAATGCAGATTCTGACTAGAAATTGCTCTGAAGGAGCCGTTCAACTAGTTACAAGGAAGTGGCCCTGTCCTCCCCTAGGTTTTCTTTCATCTGAATGTGTCCTTTAGGATCTCGGTCCTGGCGCGCTGCGCCACAGCAGAGGCTCTCTGTCAGGCATGGCTAAAAACCTCTCCAAAGCTTTGTTTGCTTGCCCCACAACAGGGTCTTTGCCTCACTAGGTCCAGGGACTGGGAAACAGCCTCGCTCCCAGCCCTCAGTGGCTCAAAAGGACCATTGACAGGGCTGCTTGAATTGAGAACTGGATAGAAAGAAAAGAGGAGGGGGCCAAGGGAGCGACATAAATCTGGCCTTCCCTGCAGGGTGGAGTGGCATTTAGGTAGTGTTGTGGCTGCCGGGCTTGGGTAGCACAAAGGCTGCTGAATGGGGGCGGGCATTCTGCCCGAGGAAAATAGCCAGAGGTGACAGGGGAGGTCGGGAGCAAAGGGGTTGTCTGAGGAATGATTTAGGGGGGAAACTAGAGGTTGTCTGTTTTCCCAAAGAACTACGGGTGGGGCACAGGATTTTGATTTTCGGGTGTCTCTGGAAGAACTGGGGAAGAGCTTTAAACAAGTAGCTAGGAAACTTAGGCAATAATTTTCAGGGCTTTTGGTTTTGGTTTTGGCTTGAGAGAGGGTCTCCCCCAAGCTACCAGATCTAGGTTCAAATTTGCCACCTTCCATCTTTAGGCTTCATAGTGGCTGGGTTAACAAGCACGTGCAGCTATGGCTGGCGCTAAGCCATGATCCTATTTGTTTGATTTTTTGGTGTGTGTGTGTATGTGTGTGTGTTTAAATAAGGAAGTATCTATCCTGTTTAGATTTTTTTTTTAAACGTGTGTGTTTTGCCTGCATGTGTTTCTGCATACCACATGTGTGCCTGGTGCCCTGGGAGGCCAAAGAGAACCTTGGATTCCCTGGAACTGGAGTTATAGATTGTGAGCCAACATGGGGATTTTGGGGAGCCAAACCCAGGTCTTGTACAAGAACAACGGGTGTTTGTTTCCACTGGGCTGTCTCTCCAGCCCAGTGTTTGGAACACAGGAAGACCTTGAACCTGTTAAACCGTGCGATTACAGGTGTGAAGCCTTGTTCAGCTTGGGTGCAGGTAGTCATGTTGGTGAGGCTTCATGGGAGTAGCTTTCCTGACAGCTCTAGGGGACAGAACCTCACCGCAGACTTCCTGATCCTCTGGCCCTGACCATCTTCCTGCTCCTTCTTCCAGAAGGATCCCTGAGCCTTAGGTGCAGGAGGTAGGTTGATCCTTTATCCGTTGGGACCGGGCCCAGGACTCTGCATTTTGACCAGTTATAATTGTCTGTGATCTCTTTTGCAAAGAGAAGTTTCCATGATGTGTCATGAGAACCATGCTTACTGCTAGACCCTGGGGAGGGATCTACTTTGACCTTGAATTTGACCTAATGTGCCCTCCTGTCTCTTCTCCCAAGCCTGGGATTATAGGTGTGCTCTTCCATGTTGGTTTTATATAATGCCAGGGATCAAATGCAGGGTTTTGTGAATGTCAAGCAAGCATCCACCAAATGAGCCACATGCCCAACCTTGGTATGTGATTCTTTTATCCCACTCTTATGCTTTCTCCACAATTCAAGCCCCCAAAATTGAAGGAAGTTCGATCATAAGGCAAGGACAATTATTTTAAATGACAACTCCAGCAGAGACAACCACTCCTCAACCAAGCTGATTGTCATTAACCTACCAAGAACAAGACCAAAAGACTTACACAAGAAGGAAAACATTTTGTTTTTAATTATGTGTATATGTGTGGGTATGTGAGCATGTATGGTTATGATCCACTGATAATACTGTGGGATATCAAACTCAACTCCTCTACAAAAGCAATATCTACTTTTTTGTTTGTTTTGTTTTGTTTTGTTTTGTTTTCGAGACAGGGTTTCTCTGTGTAGCTTTGGAGCCTTTTCTGGAACTCACTCTGTAACCCAGGCTGGCCTGAACAGTCACCCAAGGTTCCTCTACAACATTGGGCCACCCATCTCCAGCCTATAGGCCTAAAATATCTGGCAGACTTTTCTGTGAACCTGGAATTTTGAAGGACTGTCCTATCCTGTCTTGACAAAGTTCAGTAGTCATTTTCCTTTGTATCCTTGCATGTCCAGTTTGTAGAGCATACTGTCAGCAGTTGAGGCAAGGGCAGTTTCTTGCCCAGATGGCTAGCTTTGCCACAATGAAAGCAAACTCCATATGGAGGTTCTTCAATGCCCATCATCCTTTTATGACGTAGATTGGTGCTGCCAGGAGCAGATGTGTGTGTCTCATGTCATGAAAAGCCCTATATTAACAAAACATTTTAAATGCCATATTCTATAGGTCTTTGAATTGTTTGAAGACCACTGATCTATCTAAAATATATCTCTGTATGAACTTGAAAACACACCTAACATAATTACAAGTTTGATTGTTATAGATGACTAACTACTAACCTGAATTACTTTTTTTTTTTTTTTTTTTTGGTTTTTCGAGACAAGGTTTCTCTGTGTAGCTTTGAGCCTTTCCTGAAACTCATGCTGTAGCTCAGGTTGGCCTCAAACTCACAGAGATCCGCCTGCCTCTGCCTCCCAAGCGCTGGGATTAAAGGCGTGCGCCACCACTGCCCGGCCCTGAATTTCTTAATTAAATTAAATGTTTATAATAATAGCTTTCAAGGACTAGACCTTTACCTTACATTTTCAAATGAACTGCATAGGTACAATGCCTTAAGCAAGAGTAGAAACATATATACAGTATAACAAAAATAAATTTACCAATGTAAAATATTTGAGGTTAATAGTTGTCTTTTTATCCTATATTTTATATCCCTACTAAACGATGACAAACATCTATAACTCACTGAATGACCAAAATCACCCACCCCACCTCTTGTGAATGTGGAGGTTGTGTTCTTCAGACTGCTTCCTGTTGTCTGTGGGTGACAGCATCTTTAGGGAATCTTGAGAAGATTGAGATAATGGTCAAGTCTTGGGGAAACTAGCTGTAACATCTGTTGTCTGCTCTCAGAGCTGTTCCCATGCAGAGGAATCAGTATACGTCACCTGTCCCGTAGTTTTTCTTGCTTTATTTCTTCATGTCTGTAGCCAAGATTTTCAGGAGGTCTCCCCCATCAGACCTGATCTCTATTAACCTCGAAGGAATCCACAGCCTTACGTTTCCTATGGAAACAAAAGTCTAACCTCTCCCCCAACATAATACATTTTCTGAATTCCATTTTCAAGTTAAGACATCCCTAAGTATCTAGGCTGGTTTCATTCAGCAGTCCCTTTTATAATCCCATGTCTCTCAGCATCTGTCATTCGCTCATTAGCAATCAAAAAATTCAAAGCCAACACAACACCATGCAGGATCCTTGTATATTTCCCATCGTTACATGGCTTTTTCCCTTTATATTACTTTATTCTCTCTTTAAAGAGTTTACTTTATTATTCTTAAACTATTTTTTCCTATGATGTTTATACCCATTTTCTTTTCTTTCCTAAGTACCTATGCACATTTTTAAACACAGTGTAACCTGTTTAGAGGGTTTTTTTTTTTTTCATCTGAACCTGTCTTTACTGTGTGTCTCTAGCCTTTTCTGACTGTGTGAGCCAAAGCTAAACCTGCTAAGTGGCTTTGCACTGGCGGCTGGCTCCGCCCTGCTCAGGCCTTAAGCCTGTTGAAGTGTTTAACTGGGAGCTGCATTTAACAGCCCCAGCTCTAGGAAGATGGTGCCTGCACTGTGGCACACGTTTTTTACTTAGCTTTGTTGTTTCTACTTAATGTGCCGGCTGCTCAAGTGCTCATTGTATAGCAGAGTCCCTTAAAATAATTGTATCCTTTTTTCTTTTTCTTTTTTTTTTCCAGCTTTCTCGGGCCCTATATAGAAATATGGGCCCCATATTGGAACGCCAAATGTAGCAGGCTTTCTTTTGGGGTCACCAACCAACTCCCAAATCATGACAGAGACTTAATATTAGTTATGAATGCTCAGCCTTATCTTTTGCTTGTCCCATTAGCTCTTGTAACTTAATTTAACCAGTTTCTCTTCATCTACATTTTGCCTCAGGGCTTTTACCTTTCTTTCATTCTGTATGTCCTACTCCATGTCTGTCTGTCTGGCGGCTGCCTGACTTGTGGCCCCAGGCATGTCCCTCTCTTTCTCCTTCATTCTCTTCATCCTTCTCTCCTTCTCTCCCGAGCCTAGTTTCCTCCTCCTACTTGTTCTCTCTGCCCACCAGCCCTGCCTGTCTCTCTACTGCCTAGCTATCGGACGCTCAATTTTTTTTTTTTTTTTTTTTTTTTTGGTTTTTTTCGAGACAGGATTTCTCTGTGTAGTTTTGGTGCCTATCCTGGATCTCACTCTGTAACCCAGGCTGGCCTTAAACTCACAGAGATCCGCCTGGCTCTGCCTCTGGAGCGCTGGAATTAAAGGCATGCGCCACCGCTGTACAGGCATTCAACTTTTTATTAGCCCAATCTGGTGCCTTAGGCAGGCAAGGTGAAACAACACATCTTTACATGATTAAACAAATACAGCATAAACAAATGGAACACACCTTTACATAGTTAAGGTAATATTCTACAACAAGCCTCCTTGTGGGTACTGAGAATTGAACCCAAGTCCTCTGCTAAAGCAGCCAGTGCTCTTAACCTCCAAGCCAACTCTCCAGTTCCTTGTGCAATGACTTTTAATTAAAAACAAAAACAAACAAACAAACAAAACCCACATATGTGTTTGAGTGTTTTGCCTGTGTGTGCATCATGTGTTTGCCTGGTGCCCGTGGAAGTCAGAAGGGGAAACTGATGTCGGGTTCCCTAGAACTGGGGTTATGGGTGGCTGTGAGCTACCATGTGGGTGCTGGGAGTCAAACTCTGTTCTCTGCAAGAGCAACAAGTGCTCTTAACCACTGAGCCCTCTCTCCAGCCCTTCCTCATGTAATTCTAGTGAGTTGAAGACACATGCCGATGACAGCTGCTGTATTGAACAGCTCGTTTTTGGTGTTTTGGAAGGCATTTCCCAGAGGCTTTACTTTCTATGTGGTTATGGCTAATAGTGAAAGTGAAATTAGGCTCTCTCATCAGACTTTCTGAATACTCACAAAAGGAAAGAACCAAGAAGCACACTGGTGGGCAAGGAAAACAGCTGGTCTTTACTTACAACCACAACCCCGAGCTGACCCTTACAGTGAAATAAGAACAAAATGTGGAGCTTCAGCCCAGCAGAGAAAAAGCTTGAAAACACGAATCTATTTCCTCCTGTGCCTCCAATCCCAAAACTGAAGGCTGCAGCTGAGGGCTGTAGCTTGCCAAGAATGCTAAGGCCCCAAGTTTAATCCCCAGAACTACTTCTCCACTTAGAACAGTGGTTCTCAACCTGTGGTTCATGACCCCTTTGGGGGTCAAGTATCAGATATCCTGCATATTAGATATTTACATTATTATTCATAACAGTAGCAAAATTACAGTTATGAAGTAACAATGAAATAATTTTATGGTTGGTGTCACTACAGCACGAGGAACTGAATTAAATGGTCAGCAAGCTGGGCAGTGGTGGTGCATGCCTTTAATCCCAGCACTCAGGAAGCAGAGACAGGAGGATCTCTGTGAGTTCAAGGACATCCTGGTCTATAGAGTGAGTTCCAGAACAGCAAGGGCTACACAGAGAAACCCTGTCTCAAAAACAAACAAATCAAATACAGTAAACTAAGTTTATTAATTAAAAAATTAGTTACATTTTTATTGTTGAGGACACTTTCAAACTCAGGTCACCAGATAAGTATACAAATAAATCAAGTTTTCAGCCAGGTGTGGTGGAATAAGCCTTTAATCTTAGCACTTATGAGATAGACTCATGAGGAGTTCAGTGAGTTTGATGCTAGCCTGGTCTACATAACGAGTCCTAGGACAGCCATAATAGTGAGATCTTGTCTCAAAAAAACAAAAACAAAACAAAACAAAAAAAGTTTTTAGCCGGGCGGTGGTGGCGCACACCTTTAATCCCAGCACTCGGGAGGCAGAGCCAGGCGGATCTCTGTGAGTTCGAGGCCAGCCTGGACTACCAAGTGAGTTCCAGGAAAGGCGCAAAGCTACACAGAGAAACCCTGTCTCGAAAAACCAAAAAAAAAAAAAAAAGTTTTTGCCGGGCGGTGGTGGTGCATGCCTTTAATCCCAGCACTCGGGAGGCAGAGGCAGGTGGATCTCTGTGAGTTCGAGGCCAGCCTGGGCTACAGAGTGAATTCCAGGAAAGGCTCCAAAAGCTACACAGAGAAACCCTGTCTCAAAAAAACAAAAACAAACAAACAAACAAAAAGTTTTCAAGGCTACCTCAGGGTAGATACAGAGTGAGACCCCATTTCACTAAAAAACAAAACAAAACAAAAAATAAAACCCCAGATGGACAGAAAAATAGAGAAGGGCCAGAAAGCCTAAGGAAAACCTTTTTATTTTTTTATTTTATTTTATTTTATTTTATTTTATTTTATTTTATTTTATTTTTTGAGACAAGGTCTCTACATCATCCTGTCTGGCCTGGAACTCACTATATACATCAGGATGGCCTGGAACTCACAGAGAGCTGCCTTCCTCTGCCTCTCAAGTACTGGAATTAAAGGCCATCACGCCTGGAAGAAAAATCTTTTACAACAGGGAAGGGTTTCAGGGCTGGAGAGATGGCTCAGCAGTTATTAGCACCTTGTTTTTGCAGAGGACCCAGGTTGGTTCTCAAAACCCATATAGTAGCTCACTACTGCCTCTAACTCCAGTTGCAGGGGATCCAGTGCCCTCTTCTGTCTGGCCTCTGAAAACACTACATAGACTTGGTGCACAAACATACATGCAAGCAAGCACCCACACACATAAAATAATAATAAAATAATTTAACAAATAAAATAGAACCTAGCTCTAGTAGCCCAGGCTGGTCTTCCTGCCTCATCTTCCTGAGTGCCGGGCTCTGTCTCTTCAGTACGTGATGATGAGTGCCTGGCCTTGAAAACAAATGCCTGCTCCTCTAATCCCTGGACCCCAGCATCTGACATGTAGTATGTCTGGTGCTTATTAGCTCTTAAAGGGGTCGGTTTGTTACACTCCTCTCGGCTCGTCGCTTGGGAGGCAGAAGCAGGAGGAGCCAGTGGGTTTGAGGCCAGCTTTGTCTCCACAGTGAGCTCTAGGCCAACCAGCGCTGTACAGTCTGAAAACAAACAAATGTTCTTCAGACTGAGTAGGGCCCGGCATTTCTCAAACCCCAGCGACGAGAGGCCGAAGCAGGACCAGCACGAGGCCAGCCAGGGCTACACAGCAGACTTGTGTTTTTCAAGTCTAAAGTAGGGCCTAGGACAAATTTTAAAGATGGAGAAACCAAGATGAGGAGAGCAGTGAGGAAATCAACTGAGAAAGGGAGAAACTGAGGCACGCACGGTCAGGGAGAACTGGTAAGCACATTGTGAAACGGTCGAACAGGCTCCAGGAAGTTCAAGGACTTGTTCAATGTCATGTAGTGAAGCAGAGTGAGAACTCGAACCCATCTCCACCATACAGTTTCCAAAACATTAGTGTGTGTGTGTGTGTGTGTGTGTGTGTGTGTGTGTGTGTGTGTGTGCGCACATACACGTGTACAGGGGTGCACAGACATGTGGAGCCCAGGCTTGAAGTCGAGTGGCTTCCGCTGTTAGTCTCCGCCCGGTGATCCACCAAGGCTGGGTCTCTCACTGAACCTGGAGCTCAGCACGCAGACTTTGTCAGACTGGCCTGGCTAGCCAGCTTGCTCCAGGTATCCCACCCGTGTGCTGGGCTCATAGGCCGGTCCCACACCCACCCTCCTTGTCTATCTATGCCTTCTGGGGAGCCAAACACTGGGCCTCGTGCCTGTGCAGCAAGCAATTTCATACTGAGTTTTCTCCCCAGCCCTTTTGTAGGTGTTTTGAAATGGTCTCATTGTGTGTCTCAGGATGGTTTGAAATTCACTATATAGCCTAGACTGGCCCAAAGTCAGAATCCTCCTGCCTCTACCTCTCAATCTTGCCCTAGGTCATTTTTTGTTCTGTGTTTCTAAGGATTAAATCTAGGGCCTCCCACATGCTAAGGGCAAGCACTACCACTACACAACAATTTCAGCCTTAGTTTTCAAAGAGAGAATAATTTTTTGAGACAAGGTCTCACTATGTAGTCCTTTCTGCTATATAGACCAGGCTGGCCTCAGACTCACAAAGATCCACCAGCCTCTGCCTTCTGAGTACTGAGATTAAAGGTATGCCTCACCATAACCAACTCAAGAAAAAAACATTTTGAGACAAGGTCTATGTAGCCTGGGGCTTGAAATGACTATGTAGCTGAAGCTGGCCTTGAACTCCTGACCTTCCTGACTCTTCTCAAGTACTGGGATTACAGGTGTACACCATGCCCAGTTCAAGTCTCTGTGTGGAGGCCAGTGGCTGACATGAATATCTTCCTTGGTCTTGCTACAACTTTATTATTTTTTTTTACATTTATTTCTTATTTATTTTGGGGAGCAGAGCTTGACTATGTGCACATAAGGGAGTCAGAAGATAACTTTCAGGAATCAGTTTTCTCTCTTTATAGTTTCTAGGGTTTGAATTTGGTAGCAGGCAGGGTCTTTGTTTTGTTTTCTTTTTGTTTTTTTTTTTTTTTTTTTTTTTTTTTTTTTTGGTTTTTTCGAGACAGGGTTTCTCTGTGTAGCTTTGTGCCTTTCCTGGAACTCACTTGGTAGCCCAGGCTGGCCTCGAACTCACAGAGATCCGCCGGCCTCTGCCTCCCGAGTGCTGGGATTAAAGGCGTGCGCCACCACCGCCCGGCTGTTTTCTTTTTGAAACAGGGTCTCTTTACATAGTCCTGGAACTCACTATGTAGACCAGGCTGGCCACTGAGATCCCCCTGCCTCTGCCTCCTAAGTGCTGTGATTAAAGGCGTGCGCCAGCACACCTGACCCCTCTTCTTGTTTGTTTGTTTGTTTTGGTTTTTCGAGACACGGTTTCTCTGTGTAGTTTTGGTGCTTGTCCTGGAACTCACTCTGTAGCCCAGGCTGGCCTCGAACTCACAGAGATCTGCCTGCCTCTGCCTCCCCAGTGCTGGGATTAAAGGCGTGCGCCACCACCGCCCGGCGTCCTCTTCGTGTTTTGAAGTAGGTTTTTTCCCTGAATCTGGAACTGGGGATTCAGGATTGAGCGAGGCTGGCTGGGCAGTGAGCTCTAGGAATCTGCCTGTCTCTACTTCGCAGCACTGGGATTAATGGCGCATGCCCCATGGACGGCATTTTGGATTTTTGTTTTATTTTTCACATAGGTGCTGAGGAATCCCAACTCAGTTCCTCCTGCTTTCAAAAGCAAACCCTTTACTGTGTGGAGATCCTCCTGGCCCCAGTTTGTTTTTAATTTATGTGTATG
Organism: Peromyscus californicus insignis; assembly: GCF_007827085.1. Lineage (NCBI taxonomy): Eukaryota > Metazoa > Chordata > Mammalia > Rodentia > Cricetidae > Peromyscus > Peromyscus californicus. The sequence continues at coordinate 68,281,603 of NW_026294617.1, read as the reverse complement.
TGGGTGTGTCTGTGTGAGTGTATACCATGTATGTGCAAGTGTGCATGAAGTCCAGTGGTAGGTGCCGGACCCCTCGGAGCTGGAGTCACAGGTGGTTGTGAGCTTCCTTTGCAAGGAGAGCAAGTGCCCTTAGCCACTGAGTCCCCTCTTCAGTAGTGCCCACCCCAAACATAGGAACCAAACGAGATTACTACAGACAAGGCACAGGTGTGTGGCTTACACCATTCATTCAGTCCTCCTCATAATCTTATGATGTCCGTGTTATCCCAGACTCTAAGACTAGAGGTTTCTATTTCACGGGTGACGAAGAGGAAGTACAGGAACGTTTACTAAGTAGTGACAAAACATTGGAAAGAAATAGCTTGGCTGAGAGGTGGTTGCACAGCTTTAATCCCAGTACTTAGGAGGTAGAAGCAGGCAGATCTCTGTGAGTTCGAGGCCAGCCTGGTCTACAGAGTGAATTTCAAGCTACCCAGGGCTACACACAGAAACCCTGTCTCAAAAAACCAAAAAAGAACAAAGAAATAGCCTGAGCCAAGTGTGGAGGTGCACATCTGTTAACCCAGCGCCCTGGATCTGGAGACAGGAGGGTCAGTAAACCCAAGCCATCCTATATAGAGTGAGTTTGAAGCAGTCTGGGTTTAAGTTCCTTGTAGGGGCAGAGAGTAGATGAAAGTGAGTGAATGTGTGTGTCCTAGGTGGAGCTCAGTAGAGAAGCAGTCTGTCTCCTTTTCTCTTCCTCTCTCTCTCTCTCTCTCTCTCTCTCTCTCTCTCTCTTACACTCTCTTTCTTTTCTTCCTTTCCTTTTCAATACAGGGTTTCTCTGTGTAGCCCTGGCTGCTCTGAAACTTGCTCTGTAGACCAGGCTGGCCTTGAACTCAGAGATCCAACTGCCTCCGCCTTCCAAGTGCTGAGGTTAGGGCGTGTGACACTACCACCTGACTAACACTTTTCTTCTTGTCTTTCCTTTTGAGACAGGATCTCAGTATGCAGCCCTGGCTGGCGAGGCTGGCCCCAAACTCACGCACCTGCCTCTGCAGGGCTGAGACTGAAGGCCCAGCTAGAGGTAGCACACTAGCCTAGTATGCAGGAGGGCCTAAATTCAATTCACAGAACCACCAAAAGGAAGAAAGAAGGGGGGCTGGAGAGAGGGCTCAGAGCTCAAGAGCACTGGCTGCTCTTCCAGAGGTCCTGAGTTCAATTCCCAGCACCTACATGGTGGCTCACAACCATCTGTAATGAGATCTGGCGCCCTCTTCTGGTGTGCAGACATATATGAAGGCAGAACACTGTATACATAATTTTTTAAAAAAAAGGAAAGGAAAGGAAAGAGCCGGGCGGTGGTGGCCCACACCTTTAATCCCAGCACTCAGGAGGCAGAGGCAGGAGATCTCTGTGAGTTTGAGGCCAGCCTGGTCTACAGAGTGAGTTCCAGGATAGCCAGGGCTACACAGAGAAATCCTGTCTTGAAAAAGAAAAAAAAAAAAGAAGAAAGAAAGAAAAGAAAAGAAAAAAGAAAGAGAGAAGGTGACAGGGGTCAGCATTAAATCAGCAGTGTAACTTTAAGAGCTCGGCCTGGCTTTCATGGTGCTTCCGAACCTGGCCTGAATACACACCCTTTCCTTGTCCCTGAGCATGCCCACCTTCAGGCTCTGCGGATCTGTGTAGTGCCCCGCTCCCCCGCCAGGATTCTCACCCGAGGTCTCTCCCTTACAGAAGTGCATTAGCAGAGGGGAGCTCCAGGTGTCTCTGTCATACCAGCCCGTGGTACAGAGAATGACAGTGGTGGTCCTCAAAGCCAGACACCTGCCCAAGATGGATATCACCGGTCTCTCAGGTAGCAGCTATTTACTTCAACTTGTCTGTCTGCACAACCCTACCCCTACCCGACTGTGGCCCTGACATACTCCGCTGTGTCCAGACCCCCACCCTCGTTCACAGCCCACCTAGTCTCCCTCCTGCTTTTGCTCCCCATGACCAGGCCCATAGATCCCCAGCCACAGTGATGCTGGGGGGGCGAGCCAACGAGGGTACTCTAAGTCCCGCGCATGCCGGAGCAGTTATGCCAGGTGAGATTTGTAAGAAAGACTGCTCGTATCTGTTCGTCCCCGTGCCCTTGACAATGCCTCCTAATTTCTTCAGACCTGCACTTGGTCTACTCCAGACCTGCTGGGTTCCCCAGTCCCCCATGAGGCAGCTAGACTCGTGTGTGGTCTGTGTGTGCGTTTGTGGCGCAATCACTGAAGACCTGATGGTCAGCAAAGGTGAGGATAACAGTCTCCTCCATCTAAACCAGAGGTTCTCTCCCTTCCTAATGCTGCGACCCTTTAACACAGTTCCTCGCAGTTCCTCGTGTTACGGTGACCCCCAGCCATAAAATTACTCTGTTGCTACTTCATAACTGTGATTGTGCTACTGTTAGGAATCATTATGTAAATATCTGATATGGGACGCCGAAGAGGTCGAGACCCACAGGTTGAGAACTGCTGTTTAGGTCCTAAACACAAAACCACCACACATAGCAGAGGACTGTGTCATAGGCCTGTCTCTCTTTTTCTTCTCTTTGGGGGCCTCAGATCCTTACGTCAAGGTGAACGTCTACTACGGCAGAAAGCGCATTGCCAAGAAGAAAACCCACGTAAAGAAGTGCACTTTGAATCCCGTCTTCAACGAGTCCTTCATCTATGACATCCCCACTGACCTCCTGCCCGATATCAGCATTGAGTTCCTTGTCATTGACTTCGATCGCACTACTAAGAATGAGGTGGTGGGGAGGCTGATCCTGGGAGCACACAGTGTCACGGCCAGTGGCGCGGAACACTGGAGGGAGGTCTGCGAGAGTCCCCGGAAGCCCATAGCCAAGTGGCACAGTCTGAGCGAGTACTAATCCCTTCTCGCCTCCGACCCTGGGGCCAGGCTGGGGAGGCACGCGGCGGGCGGGCGGGCAGGGAGAGAGGCGACAGAGAAGCTGACTCAAAACCTCATTTTAGTCGTAGAAGAAAATTTCTTACAAAACAAACCACACAAAGAACATCCTACTCCACACAGCTGCAGATCAGTTCTTAGCGTGAGGACTGTTTTCTTCTTTGCGAGGCACTAGACGATCTTTGGTTTTTAAAAATGAGGGGAGGGAGAGAAGGAAAGACCCCACAGTCTATATATAACAATGTAACCTTATACTTGCATGTCTAATACAAACAAGAAATTAGCCTAACCGATGTCAAGTTGCAGATTTTAATCCATGAAAATTGTGTTTTGTGCCGAACTGTATTTGCTGATCCCCTGAAATCGGCCTCTTTTTATCGGGCTTCTCTGGGTTATTCCAGTTCCCCTTCACTGCAGAAGAAACGTCTGCTCGTCTGCTCTTGTAAAGCCCCGTGTTCCCATCACGCCATCCTTTTTTCTATCACCTCTCGGGTCTCTGCTCTTTGGCCGAGTTCCAAGTCCAGAGGTCTATAGTAAGCAAAGTGGGGTTTGCAGGAGAAAGGGTCACTGAGAATGGGGTGTCTGCTGTTAGACGGCCGCCGGGAAGGGGCAGCAGGCCGGCAGTCCTAGTGATAGCTCTGGTGAGCAGGGCAGGCCCGGGACGTGGAACCCGACTTAGGACTCGCTGACTTTCTTTCTCTGGAAACTGGGAGACCTCAGCTTCAACCAGAGGGAAGTATCGATGAACACCGGCTGATCTCCAATGCTACTTGCAGGTCAGGGGACAAGAGGAGGAGGTCAGATCCCCACCCAGAGGCTCTGGCGTCTCCTCAGGATGTAGATGCTGATGGAAGTTGCTTTGTTTCATAAGGAAACGGGCCTCAGAAATGACTCTCCCTGAGGTTTACAGTACCGGCTCTTAAGAAAGCTGAGTGGGGCTGCATAGTGAGCTAATACGGATGCCTTCAGAGCCCCACTCTCCTCAGCAGCGAGCGCGAGGCTGGGCAACTGAGAATCTCACCAGGCCAGTGCGGAGCTAGAGTTGTGTTGGAGCTCAGATCCAGGTCTCCGCACGGAGACTTCAGGAATGAGAGGAGAGCTTGGTGGGCAGTGCCTATTTTTAACAGCCTGAAGAGGACCTCAGTCAAATAATAAATAGCTTGATCCAGGGCCTGACAGATGATCTGTAATTGAAGTGCCCACTTCCCTACAAGACCATCCCTTTCTAGCTTGCTTCTGAGAAGGGGTGGACAAGCTGAGTTTCCATGGAGAGGGTGTCGACACTGCCTTGGGTGTTCCCTTAGTGCTTGTAGGCTTGAATCCACTCTGCCCTCCCCTCCCCCACCCCCCGCACCCATCCTTTTGGGTTTTTTGCTGGTTTTGTTTTTCCTGCGGAATTCTTGGCAATGCAGAGCAGTCCTGGATAGACAGGGAAACCCACTCTGCTCTTGCCTTGTCAGCCTTTATATCCCATGATCTGACTTCCTGTTTCGCCATCAGCTGGGATCACACCACTAGTCTCCGTCCTTTCACCATGGAATATGTAAATATTGTATCATACGTAGAAGAAAATACTTTTTGTTTTCTAAAAAGGCATTTTGACATAGTTTAATGAAAACCTGGCAGGAGCATTCTTAAGCCCCATTAGGGAAAAAATTGAAATGGTTCCTCTTCGTCGCCTTAATGTGTAAAGATCAGAAGTCACTTGGCAGCTTTGTTTCCTACCCAGAAGCAATGCTAAAGTGACAGGTGGAGTCTGGTCTCTGTCCTGCTGCGTGTGCCTCTGTAGCTCCTCCTGAGAAGTCGGGGACACAGCCTCACCCCACTCCTCCCTTCCCTATCTCCATGCAGCTCAACCCCTTGCATCCTCTGGGTCTACTGAGCAGTGGGGTGGTGGTGGGGGAGCCGGTATTTCCACAGGCTCGGGGCTGCCAGAAAAAGACAGTGCAGGATGCCTCCTCCTACCTCAGGCCTGATCCAGCGTGTCCTATAGCTTCTTAGCTGACTGGCTTTCACATCTGTTCTTTGCAGAGCTCGCTGATGTGGGTGGAGGCAAAGTGCCTCTTCCTGTCAGTGGAAAGACAAGAGAGTCACATCCTAGCTTTTGCACAAGGCACTTGTGGTTAGGAATAGGTTAGGGAACGGTCGGTCCCGATTTCCCAGCAGCCAGTCCTCTGTAGATTTCTTGACTCTGGGACTCTGAGAGCTGTTCACGATATCTGAAGTTCCCCTGTGAGTTCTCCCTTCTTTGCGTTCTCAGCAGAGCCAGCCGCGAGGTGCGTGTTTAGGGACAGCGCTGTGCTAGAGAGCAGAGAAGGGCTGTGTGGGACCAGGGGGACCGACGGAGGCGAGGGATCTGGAAGACTTTCAACATTGGTCATGACGGTGGCATCGCCCTCACCACGGTCCCGCCCCACACAGGTCGTCTTTCTTTACCTTGTGTCTTCTCTTGTAAAAATAAAACTCAAAATAAAAGTGTCAAATTAAAAAGAAAAAAAAGTGGAAAAAGATAACACGAACTGTGTGAAGTTGCATAATGCTGTGATGCTCACCTGCAGTATGTAACGCTAACTTGTCTGTTGAACTCCTTAATGCGCCGTCACACACGTGCAGAATAAAGACTGATTCACATTAAACAGGCACAGTGGTGGGAGCTGCTTTTCTTAAAGCGAGGTGGCTGCGGTTGATGATAGGCAACCAAAGGGTGTTCTAGGCCAGAACTTCTTACATTTGTTCCCTCACGGCTCCTTTCATCTGGGAAACTGTTATGCAACTCTAGGTATACAGGCATATAAAATAGGTGTGATTTGTAAAGTCACAACCACCTGGAGAGAGGGCAGAATTTTTTTTTTGGTTTTAGATTTATTTATTTTATGTGTGGGAGTGTTTGCCCATGTATGTATGTGTGCTGTGTGTGCAGTATCCACAGAGGTCAGAAGAGGGAGGGTATCCGTTTCCCCCAAAAATGGAGTTCCAGATGGCTGTAAACCCCCAGATGGGTCCTCTGCAGGAGCAACCAGCACCCTTAACTTCGGAGCCCTCTCTCCAGCCCCCAGATGGTAGATTTTAGTGCTGATAGCTAGTCTGCTCCTTTAAGTGAAGATATTTATTCCAAAATGAAACACTACTTCAGTGGCTAAATGAGCCTTGCCATATAGCTCAGGGAAGCCTGCCCACTCTCCTGAATTATTCCCGGAAAACTGACTTTTCAACATTCTTCTATCTTTTTCCAAAGCCTCGGCCTGCCTTCCCTGGTGCTCGGGGCTTTCTCATTCTCTGAATTCCGCTTCTCTTCTCCGCGGGCAGCTGCTCACGAAGGGCACTGTCATCCCCTCCCAGATGCACGATCTGCACTTTTCTTGCCCAGTTGATTTTCTCTTAAACTCCGTTTCTATGTGTTTGTTTGCTTGCTTTTTTGTTTTTCCAGACAGGGTTTCTCTGTGTAGCTTTGGCTGTCCTGGAACTCACTCTGTAGACCAGGCTGGCCTCCCAGCCTCCCGAGTGCTGGGATTAAAGGTGTGTGCCACCACCGCCCGGCTTCTCTTAAGCTCTTAATGAAATTGTCCCCCAGCTCCAAACAAAAACAACTAAAAAAAAACAAAAAAGAAATATTACCAGCACTCTTGATGGTCAGTTCTGTTCTCTCGTTCATTTTTTCTTTTTTCGGCAGTGCCGGAACCCCTGTTTCTTCTACCTCTGGCCCTAACATGTTACCTGCTAAATGACAGTCACCTCGACAGTGACATTGATAGCAAGAGTCCTACTTGGAGATGGCAGGCAGAGGGTAAGAACCAACCAAACGTCACACTAGTAAATGCACACTTACAGAGTCCAAGGTGCTCTGTAGAAACAGGAGACAACCCCTGCAATATCCTGGACGGCGATACTGCGGAGATGGGCTGTGGGCCCATCACAGAAGCCAAGTCTGCCTTCCCAAGTCTGGAGCATGGAATGATTCACTCTTTTTCTTGGTTTGTTTGATTTTTTTAGACTAGGCTGGCTTCACACTCAATCCTCCTGCCTCCACTTCCTGCCTGTGGGGCTTTCATCAGGATGATTCACTGTCCCTAACGTGCTGTGTGAGCATCGTCCCCACGAGGAAAGAGAAGGCGGGACCACAGAACACCTGTTCTTCCCAACCCACTCAAATAACTTTTGGTTTTCAGTTTTTAGGTTTTTTGTTTGTTTGTTTGTTTGTTTTGTTTTGAGACAGGGTTTCTCTGTGTAGCTTTGCTCCTTTCCTGGAACTCGCTTTGGAGACCAGGCTGGCCCCGAACTCACAGAGATCCGCCTGCCTCTGCCTCCTGAGTGCTGGGATTAAAGGCGTGCGCCACCACCGCCCGGCTTCAGTTTTTAGTTTTAAGACAGGGTCTTACTCTGTATTCCAGGCTGGTCTCTAACTCAGAGCAATCTTCCCACCTCAGCTCCCTGATTCCTGAAATTACAGCTGGGCAAAACCCACCCCCTTTTGCTTATTTTTTTTTTCTTTTGAGACACGGTCTCGATATGTAGTTCTGGCCATCCTGAAACTCACTGTGTAGAACAGGCTGACCTCGAACTCACAGAAATCCTCCTGCCTCTGCTGGAATTGAAGGTGTGTGTCACCATGCCCAACTATTTTTTTTTTAAAGGACTGTGTGTTGGAGGAGAGAGATGGCTTAAGAGCACTTGCTGCTCTTGCAGAGGACCAGGGTTCAGTTCCCAGCGCCCACATGGTGGTTCACAACCATCCATAACCCAGTTTCATGGGATCCAACATCCTCTTCTGACCTCTATGGGCATCAGGCATGCTCATGATGCACAGACATACGCTTGGGAGACAAAGGCAGGGGATGCTGAGTGCTCAGCTTGTCTGGGCTACAGAATGAGAAATGAGACTCATCTCACAGAAGCCAACAACCAGCCCCAGGACGGCATCATGATTTCTCCCAGGGGAAAAAAAACCAAAACAAGGTAACACCATTCTCTAAATAATTTCTTCCAGGTTTCTGTCAATTTTCCTCTATAGTCTTGAGCTAGTCCAACATCTGTCATATGGATTTCTGAATGATTGACAAGAGAGGATGGGTCATGGTGGCTGAAGGACTGCCCTGGAGTTGAATGTCCAAGTATGGATTCTTGGAAAAGAGGTCAGGTCCTTGGAGAAGGACATGGATATGCTGGAAAGGAGCAGTGTATGTGGGTGATCATGCATGATCATGGGAGACAACTCTGTTTCCTCCTGGGTCTCTTTATTTCTTTCTCTAAGGTATTTTTCTTGTCAGTTCCTCCCAAAGCCTCAGGAAGGACTTTCCAGCCTACGAAAGTCCTCACAATTGGTCTCATTGGCTTTCTGGAGCTTGTGGTCTACAGAGGCAAACAGCTAGTAATTGGAGTCCTCTTTAAATGCTTCAAGAACAGTGACGTCATCCATGTAAACACCTCCCCCCCCCACACACACATATACACACTCTCCTTCTTTCTTTTGGAGATGGGGTCTCATGAAGCAAAGACGGCTCAGCTTGGAACTTCTGTCCTTACTGAGTGCTGGGGGTCCTGGCTTCTGCCCCATGGCCTGGCATCTCTGTTTAATAATGATAGAAAATAATTGGCTAACGTGGATTGAATGTTAATAGGCACTCTTTTGAGCACAAATACATATAAAATATTTAATCCTTATTTGCAGCCCTGTCACAGGTAAAGTGTTGTTGTCCGTGTGCAACAGATGAGAAAACCGCCGCCCAGGAGGTTAATAGACTGCTCCGAGCTCACACAGCAGCAAGCTCACATCAGCAGCCGAGCCTGCAGCAGCCTCACCCCATTCCAGCTATGTCTGTGTGTGTGTGTGTGTGTGTGCACACATACACGTGCCAGCAAGCCCATGAGGAGGTCTATGGACAGCTTTTGAAAGTTGGTTCTTCTATTAGGCATGTGGGTATTTTGCCTCCATGTATTGAGTACCGTGTATGTGCAATACCTGAGGAAGCCAGAAGAGGGCACTGGATCCCCTGGAACTGGTTACAGAGGGTTGTGAACTGCAACTCAGATGCTGGAAATTGAATTTGGGTTCTCTGGAAGAGCAGCTGGTGGGCTTAACCGCTGAGCCATCTCTCCCGCCCCAGGGAGCTGGTTCCTCCTACCATGTGGTAGAAACCTAACTCAAGTTGTCAGGTGTGGCAACAAGTGTCTTTTACCACTCAGCTGTCTTGAAGGCTCAGTTCCTGTATTTTTCAACCACCACTATTGGTGAACATTCAAGGGTAAGATACAAACTCTAATGGGGGGACCAGTGAGATGGCTCAGTGGGTACAGTCGCTTGGTGCCACGCCGGAAGTGTCCCATCGCTGGAACCTACCCGGTGGAAGGACAAAACTAACTCCATGTTGTCTCCTGGCCTCCACATGTAAGTCATAACATACACACACCCAAAAGAGATAAACGTGATTTTTTAAAAAAATATGTAATGGGAACTAATGCCAATCAGGTTATACTTAAAACTCCCGTGCCACTGCCCTCAAGAATTTCCCCGGACAACTGTGGAGACAGACGTGAACGCTCATGGTTTAGACTCGCTTCCATCCAAGTGGCATTTAGTGACTGACCACTCACTGAGTGGCTGACCGTGGGTGGTCTCTCTCTCTTGCTCTCAAGGAAGGATCCAAATCTCTTGTCAGATTTTGCATTTCAGAATTAGTGTTGCCCACGGCACAGAAGCCAAGCTCCGAGAGAACCGTGTGCTCGGTTCTAATCCATGTTCAATTCCTAGGGTGAACTTAACACCTGCAGGGGCTCCACAGACCAGGAAGGCCACGGACATGACCTCCTCCCGGAAGTGGTTCAAAGCAAACACAAACAGGCTTCCTTTTCTCTTCCTTATTCTAAGTCCAAGTTTCAGAAGAAGTTCGATCTAGGGCAAGGTTGGAGCTCAGTAGGAGAGTGCATGCCCAGCATTTTGAGGCCCTGGATTTGATCGCCAACCCTGAAGCAACCAAAAGGAGTGAGTCTTGGGAGTTGGGAGTGTGGCTCAGTGGTAGGGCATTTCGTATGAGGTATTTGCATCCAAACCTTAGCACCACCACCTTGCAAAATTGGGTCTAGAGTTGTTTGGGGTTTTGTGGTGGTGCTGACAGGCAGGAAATATATCCGCTGCAGTAACCCACACATTCTCTAGGAAAGTGAAAGTTAAAATGGCCAGAAAGTCTGGCAGAGACTCCCAAAATGCTTCTTCGTGTGTGTGCACAATTGTGTGTACAAGGAGTCCAGAGGTGAGCCTTGGGTATCATCCACCTTGTCTACCTGTCCACCTTTTGTTTTCAGGCAGGGTCACTCACTGGCCTCAGGCTCACCAAGGCAGCTAGGCTAGTTGGCTGGGGAAACCCTACCATTCACCCATCTGTGTTTCATCAGCTCCAGCATTAAGTATGAATTACCACGTCCAGGCTTTTGTAAATGTGGGTTTTAGAAATCAAACCCAGAGCCGGGCGGTGGTGGCACACGCCTTTAATCCCAGCACTCGGGAGGCAGAGCCAGGCGGATCTCTGTGAGTTTGAGGTCAGCCTGGGCTACCAAGTGAGTTCCAGGAAAGGTGCAAAGCTACACAGAGAAACCCTGTCTCGAAAAACCAAAAAAAAAAAAAAAAAATCAAACTCAGGTCTTCATGTTCATGCAGCAGACATGCTACCCACTGAACCGTCTTCCCAGTCCCCTGACACAGTTCAGAGTAGGTAGGTGTGATGATGTCTTCCAGCCAGCAAAGACACTGAACTGGAGCACTCATTTATAATGAGCATGCGTCCCTGCCCTGTTCCCTCCCCTACAGACACGCCTCTGCGAGGGCAGAGGGAACATATCCGGTGGCAGACGTTAGGGAGCCAGCTGAATGTATCTTGGCTCAGAGCACGCTGTACTAATCTCCAGCAATAAGGGCAGGAAATGCATTGTGTCCCCACCCCAGCAGCTTTTGTTCAGAAAACTGGATGACTTCATAATCTGATCATGTGTGCTGAGGAATGCACACACTGAACTTTTTCAAGAGAGATTGCTAGACAAAACTAAACTATCCCAGTAATTTTGTCTCAAAGCCAACTCATTTTAAAACTTGGTCAGCAATTTCAGAACACCCCACACATTTAAGATCTTCCTGTCTTCCTGTCTCACTCTCTCGGGTGGTTTCCTTCATATTAAGATTTTTTTTTTCTCGTTGGGTGGTGGTGGCTGCAGTGCATGCCTTTAATCTCAACGCTCACGAGACAGAGGCAAGAGGATCTGAGTTCGAGCCCAGGCTGGTCTAAACAGAGAGTTCTAGGACAGTCAGGGCTACACAGAAAAACCCTATCTTTAAATAAATAAATAAATAAATAAATAAATAAATAGAATTGTTCCGGCTTGTTCCCAGAAACCCTGCCTTGAAACAAACAAACAAATAAATGGAGTTTTTCTGGCTTGTCCCCAGACTTGATCTGTCATGGCATCATTCTTAAGTTGTTATTCATTTCTTTATTCCGCAGTGGTGGAGCCTGAGCCCTGGTCCTAGACAAGTGTTCTATATTTAGCTAGGTCCCTACTCTTTAACTAAGTTGGCCAGGCTGGCCTTGAACTTGTGATTCCGGGTATTCGGATTACAGATGCATATATCACCATGCCCTTGTTTATTTGTTTGTTTATTTAGTGAGTCTAATATTGCTCAGGCTGGCCTTAGACTCACCACATAGCCGAGGATGATCTTGAATTTCTGATTCTTCTGTCTCTAGCCCCGCCCAGGAGGTCACAGGCACTCACCACTCACTATGCCTGGCTCTATGCCACGCTCCAGGTGGAATTCAGAGCCTCTGGCCCAGTAGGCATCTGCTCTGTCAACTGAGCATATGTGCTCTGCTTCCCCAGCTCATCAGCAGCCTTCGGGTAAGGTGAAGGAAACAGAGGACTGTAAAGCTTGAGACTGATCTAAGTAATTGACACTGTTTGACTGTATTTTGCTAAGAGCTCTAAAGGCTTTGCCAGTTCCGCTAGGCCTTAACCACTTCCCATGTTCCTACTAGAACAAGAAGCAAGTCAACTCAAGTCAATTGTGCCAAGGGGAAAGAGGATGTTCCTTCTGCCGAGAAGAGCTCTGGTAGCAACTGTTTTCTTCACATAGATGGTACAATCTAGCCCCAAAGTGCCACATGGCGGAGACAGTTCACCAAGAGCACAGGCATCATTCACATTCCACAGTAGAAATGTCCTTTGTAGCACTGTGTTTCGACAGGCATGCTTGCTAACTGTGGATCCTGATTCAAATGACATCTACTTCATAATTCTTTTTTAAGATTTATTTATTTAGGATTCCTGAGAGCCTCCCCAGCATCCTGCCTCTTCCTATTCCCATGATGTCCTCATCTATCATGGTATCTTCCTCCCCGCCCTCCCACTGTCCCTGTTCCAGCTTGACCCTCCCATTTCCCTATGTCCTCATCCCCCACTCCTCATCCTCTGCCACCCCCTCCCCGACTCTGTCCGCTCATGTAGATCTCACCCACTTCTCCTTCACAAGATCATCCATGGGTCTTTCCCTGTTAGCTAGCCTCTCTGGAGCTGTGGGTTCCAGTTCGGCCATTCCTTCCCTCCCATTTAGTATGCACTTATGAGTGAGTACTTACTATGTTTGTCCTTCTGAGTCTGGGTGAGGGTGCCTGGATCGGTCTACTCTGGTGAGCAGCCTAGCAAATAACCTAACTGTCATCATAAAGCCTTTGTCCAGTGACTGAGGGAGGCAGATGCAGAGATCCAAGGCAGATGCAGAGATCCACGGCCAGGCACCAGGCTGAGCTCCAGGAATCCAACTGATGAGAGAGAGGAGGGATTCTGCATGCGAGGGACGTTGAGATCATGATGGGAGGATGTGCAGAGATGACCAGCCACACTAGTGGAAGCCCATGAACTGTGAACTGGTGGCTGTGGAGTCCCCATAGGACTGGACTAGGCCCTCTGGATACGGAAGACGGTTGTTTGGCTCAAACTGTTTGGGGGCCACCCAGGCAGGGAGATCGGGATCTGGAATCCGGTGCCTGTGGTGTGACACCTTGCACAGCCTTGGTGCAGTGGGAAGTGGCTTGGACCTGCCTAGGCTCAGTGTGCTGGGCTTTGCTGACTCCCCATGGGAGACCTCAATTTGGGGGATGTGGGGTGGCTTGGGAAAGAGGGCTGGGGGTGGGAGGAGGGAGGAGGGGGGGTCTGTGGATAGCATGTGGAGTAAGTAGAAAATTTCTTAAGAAAAATGAAAAAAAAAATTATTATGTATACAGTGTCCTGCCTGCACGTATGCCTGCAGGCCAGAAGAGGGCGCCAAATCTCACTATAGATGGTTGTGAGCCACCATGTGGTTGCTGGGAATTGAACTCAGGACCTCTGGAAGGACAGCCAGTGCTCTTAATCTATGAGCCATCTCTCCAGCCCCCAATTTCATAATTCTTTTTTTTTTTTTTTTTTTTTTTTTTTTCGAGACAGGGTTTCTCTGTGCAGCTTTGCGCCTTTCCTGGATCTCGCTCTCTAGACCAGGCTGGCCTCGAACTCACAAAGATCCGCCTGCCTCTGCCTCCCAAGTGCTGGGATTAAAGGCGTGCGCCACCACCGCCCGGCTCTATTTCATAATTCTTAGTAGGGAGAAAATAAAATTAATTTGTACAGTGAGGGCATTCAGAGGTCTGGAGGGCAGAGTGAATAATCTTTAATCAAAGAACAAATATTTTGAGTGACTCCTCTTAAGCTTATGCCACCTAAATTTTAGCTCCAGCTAAGATGATGAAATTCGAGGAACCATTCTATATTTATTTGTTTGTTTATTGGTTTTTTTCCAGGCAGGGTTTCTCTGTGTAACAGTCCTGGCTGTCCTGGAACTCGATCTGTAGACCAGGCTGGCCTTGAACTCACAGACCTCCCTCTGCCTCCCAAGTGCTGGGATTAAAGATATGTACTACTGTAGCTGGCTCTTTCCTTTTTTAAGATAGGGAGTCACTATGTTCCTCAGGCTGGCCCGAATTTACAACCTTCCTGGCTCAGCCTTTGGAATGCTAGGGTCACGGGTTCTAAGTACCCGAGGTGTTTTCCCTTTCCCCTCAGAGATGTAATCATTTCGAATAAAGGGGTCCTTCTGTGGAGACGGGCTAACACTTGAGTGTTCTGTACACGGTAGGGATTTTCAGGTTTTTGAGTCAGTATTTTCCAGAACATGGAATTTGATGGTATTTCACATTTTGGGAGGAGAGATGCTGACTGAACTTTGTACGTGCTGGGTAACTCGCTCTACCACTGAGCTACAACGGAGCCCTAATACCATTAAAACTTCCCCTAAGATACTTAAAATGTGTATTTACTCACTTGCAGGTGGGTGTGCCTCGGGGCCACGGTGCACCTGTGGAGGTCGGAGGACAACTTGCAGCAACAGGTTCTTTCTATAGTGTGGTCCCAGGGATAAAACTCTGGTCCTCAGGCCTATCGGCAAAGGGTCTTGGGCCACTGAGAATCCTCCCAGGACAAGATGGCTGGTTTTTTCATTTGTTTGTTTTTGACATTATTTTTTATCTTGTGTGAGCAGGGCTCATGACACAGCACAGGAGGAAAACTTCCTGGTGGACCCGTGGAATCACACTCAGGTTAGAGGCATGGCTTCACCTTCAGCCTCTTTTACCCACTGAACCCTCTCCCTGGACTGTGGCACTGCTATCAGGGGAAAGTGTAAGATATTCTGGCTGAAGCCAGGTTCTCGGCTAGGACCCTGAGGTACACCTCAGTAGTTAGGATCTGAATTCTCTGACCTGGAAGGGCCCTTATGAGGGCTTCATAGGTTTTATCAGTGGTGGGCTGAACTAGCTGTTCCAGCTCAGGATCAGCTCAGGCTTTTCAGTGATCTTCCATGATGCTGCTCTGCTTTTCAGAGGTGTCCTTGAGTCAGTAGGAGGAATTGCCCTGTACTATTCCAGCTGCCTCTGCTGCTGAAAAAGATCTGGAGGACGCTCTCCAAGCACTAGACGACCTGCTGCTCAGAATGGAGGGTGGCAACAGACCTCTATAACCTCCTTCAGAGCATCTGGCTTTTGCCTGGATGCCACCTCTCAGGTCTCAGTGGAAGACACTGTCACACTAGCTAGAGGGTCTGGTTCCCAGAAGTTGAACACTGAGATGGAGTTCAAGCAACCAGGTCCTTAAATCTACAGACCACTTGCCAAAGTGAAGCTGGAGTAGTATGGAGACTCAAAGGGTGGCCTGCAGGGGACATTTCAAAAGAAGAAGGGGTTGTAGAGACGGCTCAGTGGAAAAGGGGTTTGCTGCCAACCCTGAAAACCTGAGCTCAGTCTCTGGGACCTGCAAAAGGATGGACGGAGAAAATCAACTCCCACAAGGCGGTCTCCGACACTCACACACGTACCATGGCACGTGCGCTCGCACACACAAAAAACTGGAAGGCACTCATCGCGCTAGTAAGAAGTTCTTTTAAAAAGTACTTTTTCTTCTAAAGATTCCAAACAAAAACCAAAACACCCGACACATTGTTTAAAGATCTTGTATTGTACTGCACAACTGCCTTCCTATACAAGTGCACCAGTGAAGAACTTCTTCCCAAGTGACACACAACACTTTGCTAATGTATCAGAGTGAAAACATGTCTCCCTACTGACTATAAACAGCTAATTCTAGTGCTAGTTTCCGAAGGTTGTAATTACTAATGTTGTTTCAACACAAACAGTTTCAGTGCCTTTCAACTTATTCCTGAATCTTCTCTTCCAAGTTCCAGAGAATACTTGATTTTCATGCCTTCAGGTTGGACAATACTGATGACCTAAAGCTTGTGAGTTACCTTCACTCTGTGAGTGCTGAGGAGGTGCTCCAGCTCACACCACTGCACTCCTCCTGCCGCTGAGGAGGTGCTCCAGCTCACACCGCTGCACCCCTGCAGCTGAGGTGCTCCTGCTCACACCGCTGCACCCCTGCAGCTGAGGAGGTGCTCCAGCTCACACCACTGCACCTTTGCCGCTGAGGTGCTCCAGCTCACACCGCTGCACCCCTGCAGCTGAGGAGGTGCTCCAGCTCACACCGCTGCACCCTTGCAGCTGAGGAGGTGCTCCAGCTCACACCACTGCACTCCTCCTGCCGCTGAGGAGGTGCTCCAGCTCACACCGCTGCACCCCTGCAGCTGAGGTACTTCAGCTCACACCACTGCACCCCTGCAGCTGAGGAGGTGCTCCAGCTCACAACACTGCACCCCTGCCGCTATCTAGCACCAGGAATACAATGCTCAATGGGAATTAAGGGACCATCTTAGGATGAAATGTCTCACAGGATAGCCTTAAAAACACTCACTGCTGCTCCCCTCGCACAGAATGCAACTTCCCTGTCTTACAGTACAGGCCTTTCTTTTTTTTTTTTTTGGTTTTTCGAGACAGGGTTTCTCTGTGTAGCTTTGCGCCTTTCCTGGTACTCGCTTTGGAGACCAGGCTGGCCTCGAACTCACAGAGATCCGCCTGGCTCTGCCTCCCGAGTGCTGGGATTAAAGGCGTGCGCCACCACCGCCCGGCCCAGGCCTTTCTTTCTGGCAATGTTTTCTATTGCCATGACAATCTTGAGTCACTGTAGCTGTCAACTCCTTGCCTGGCACTGACGACAGCCCCGTAGATCATCAATAATAAGCAGCGAAGGCATTCAGTCTGAAAGTCCTTATCCAGGTGAGATACTGTTCAAAGAGACTGGTGCTGTATTTGCTCTCCATTTTGTTGCTTCTCCGAAATGTTGTGGGCTGCATAGACTTGAATTTGGGCCTTTCATTGTTTGATGGCTTGCATATTAAAAACACATTCTGAATAGTAGCAAAAGTTACTAGGACTTTCAAAAGACAACTACCCAAAATTATAAAAGTCCCAGCAATGGCTCCTCCTGGGAGCTAGGTCATCTGCCATTCCTTTAACAGGGGGAGCAGGAAGCTGAGTGGCAGCTTTGAAACAGTGTCACCTGAGCCTCGAGTGACCACTCCACATTAGGATCTGACTCTCTTGAACATGTCTCACACAGCACACCAGACAGCTAGATAATCCTGACCCCAAGACAGAGAGCTCACCACTAATGGTTAAAGCTGTTTCCTCCAAGACTAGTGTCTCAACCACATTCGGGAGCAGTGGTAGTCTCTAAGGCTGAGCACTGACAACTCTGAGGAACTCCTCAGATGATGAAACCAATTTACGTATGTGACTCTTAAATTAAGCTTCAAGACTGGTCCATCAAACAGAAACACCACAGACCTTCAAGCCCTGAGTCCAGTGACTGCTGAGGTCAAGGGAACACCTAACAATTTTACTCCAACTCCTGATGCCTCTTCCCTTTGGACAATCCCGTCAGTCTAAAGAAGACAGGCCCAGTTCTTCAAAGGGGAAAGAAACCTGGATAAGGCAGGTGGTATAGCTGTCCTAAGAAAGAACTTATTTATTTACTCATTTACTTATTTATTTATTTATTTTTGGTTTTGTTTTTCTGAGACAGGCTTTCATTCTGTAGCCCAGGCTAGCCTCGAACCCATGGCAATCCTCCTGCTTCAGCCTTAGAAGGATACGGCAACGGGCTACCATGCCTCGCCCAACCAAGGGTTTAAAGAAGAACCGCGAGATCTTGTAATGGTCCCAGAGCCAGAAGCTGTTCTCAAAGTGCCAGCCTTCAAAGGTAAAGAAAGGCAAGACCCCGGAGGAAGAGTCAAGTGTGTTAAGGAGAAACCTCCATTCTGTTTCTGCTTCTGGCTCTCTTTACCTCCTGAGTGCCTTTGGTCAAATGTGCAGTTCTCAGGCTCCTTGTGGGAACTCTGCTGACCCTGGAAGTTTCCAGCCGTCTTCTGTGTGGATACAGCGGTATCTCCCCAAACCTCATCCCTCCATAATCGACGACAGGAGTCCATTCCACAGACACCGACTCACCTTTAGCACCAATCTCTTTAGCATTAGTTTCTCTATTCGGTTTTTGCTCTGTCTCCAAGACGTACAGTGTGGGAAAAGAAGGCCGAGGTCCTTCTGGGAGACAGAGCCAGGGGGTCTCAAGGTGAAGGTCGGCGAGGAGCATACAGCACAAAGCTCCTTTTGTAAACACAGTCAAGTGCACATGGTATACACAGTCTCCTGGGCATAAACGATTTACACAAACTAATTTACATCAATAACATAACCAAAACAATGGCAGACCAAATTCTAATGTGACAATGAAGGAGCAGACAGAGCTCTGATGGGTTAATAAATCAGAGTCAACTAAGACAGGGCTTTAAATAGTGAATCATTGGAAACTCCTAGTGGACATGTCCCCTCACCAGTGACATTTAGAACAGTGGAGAGGGAGCAAACAGCATGCTCATTATTGCAGATTGCTGGACTGCTCCGAGCAGCGCCGCAGTTCACAGAACACGCTTCACACTTCCCTCAAGTTACTGAGTCTTTCTTCTTCCTGAACGGTGACTTCAGCCTCTTCCACACGCTGCTTTTGGGTTTAGACTTTTTCTCCATGGCCAACACTAACTCCTTTTCTTTCTTCCGTATCTCCCGTACAAGAGCATGGAAGACGTCATCAATGTAGTAACGATATGCAGCGGAGGTCTCAAAAAAGGGACAACTGAATTCTCTCGCCAGAGACAATCCCTCCTCCTTGGAGACCTTCAAAGGCACAAACATGAGAAAGTGTATAGTGTACAGCGGGCAGCAGTGACAGCTGTGGGGAAGAGTATGGGTGTCCCTAGGACAGAGGTCCCCGCTGGAGAGGGCAGCAGAGAACACAGCCCCGACCGCGGGACTGACGTGCCATGGAGTGCACTACATGACTCCAAAGCACGTGATTCCATTTCCAGTGTATTTTCCAGATTTCTTTTTTTAAAAGACCGAGTCTCTTGTAGTCCAGGCTAGCCAAGCATGACTCTGAACTTACAAGTCTTCCATCATCTACCTCTAGAGTGACTGAATTACAGGAATGTGCCACCATGCCTGGTTTTATGCGGTGTTAGGGATAAGGCCCACATAATTTTGTTAAATTGTTTTTTCAAGACAGGGTTTCTCTGTGTAGCCCCAGCTGCCCAGGAACTTTGTTTTGTAGATCAGGCTAGTCTCAAACTCAGAGCTCCATCTGCCTCTGTCTCACACCCAGCTTCCTGCATGTTAAGCAGACACTCTACCAACTGAACTACACATCCGCCCACCTTTCTTCTGTTCTGAGACAAGGTCTCTCATGGGCCCGGCGCTTGCCACGCTGGCAAACCCCAGAGTTCTGCCTGTTTCCATCTCCCCAGTGCTGGATTATAAGCACACACCACCATGCCTGGCTTTAAAAACTAACAAAAAACTAAAACCCAGCAGGGCACTGGTGATGCACAGCTTTAATCCCTCACTCAGGAGGCAGAGGCAGGTGGATCTCTGTGAGTTCAAGCCTGGTCTACAGAGTGAGTTCCAGGATAGCCAGGGCTACATAGAGAAACCTTGTCTCGAAAAACCGAACGAACAACAACAACAACAAAAAAGCCCCAAAACTGAACTCAGGCCCTCTTACAATCACTTTCCTGACTAAACTGAGTTCCCTTTCAAGGTAACTTTTTGGGAACAGATATCAAGCAATATCAAGTAAATACAGATATTGATAATGATAGTTTTCTTTATACTTTTGCTTTTTTTGTTTGTTTGTTTGTTTTTTGAGACAGGGTTTCTCTGGGTAGCCCTGACTATCCGGGAACTCACTTTGTAGACCAGGCTGGCCTCTAACTCAGAGATCCACCTGCCTCTGCCTCCCGAGTGCTGGGATTAAAGGTGTGCGCCACCACCGCCCAGCCTTATTTATATTTTAGATTATGATTATTTTATGTGTATGGCTGCTTTGCATATATGTATGTCTGTGTACTATGTACGTGCCTGATGCCCTTGGAGGCCAGAGGTATCAGATCCCCTGGAACTGGGGGTACAGATGGTTCTGAGCCACACCACGTGGGTACTGGGAATGGAGCATGAGTTCTCTGCAAGAGCAGTTGGTGTTCTTAAATGTTTAGTTAGCTCTCCAACCTGAAGTTTTAATTAGTTTTATTTTATTTTATTGGTTTTTTCAAGATAGGGTTTCTCTATGTAGTTTTGGTGCCTGTCCTGGATCTCGCTCTGTAAACCAGGTTGACCTCGAACTCACAGAGATCTGTTTGCCTCTGCCTCCCGAGTGCTGGGATTAGAGGCATGCGCCACCGCTGCCCAGCCTAATTTTATTATTTTTAAAGTTCTTATTTATTTGTGTGTATGTGTGTACAATATGTGTGTGAGGCCTGAATGCCCCCAAGCACATGTGTGAAAATCAACAGACAACTTTGTGGAATTGATTCTCTTTTATCTTTATGTGGATTTTAAGGATTCAGGTTAGCCACTGGGTTTACAAGGCAAGCAAACGCCTTTACTACTGAGACCTCTTGTTAATAAAAGCTACTTTTAAATTTTTTTTGCAGTGGGGGTTGGAGAGATGGCTCAGTGGTTGGGAGCACTGGCTGTTCCTCCAGAGGACCCGGGTTCAATTCCCAGCACCCGCATGGCCACTCACAACTGTCCTTCACTGACCTGCCACCCTCACACAGACACACATGTAGGCAAAACACCAATGCACATAAAATAAAAACAAATAAATTAAAAAAATTTTTTTTTTTTTTTTGCGGTATTGTGGATTGAACCCAGGCCCCTGTGTATCTAGGCTCTACCAACTAAACCACATCCAAACATCATTTCTGAAGATTTAGGAAACTAACAGCTCCATGATTCTTTACTTAATGAGTATTCTATTGGCATCTCTTTGTTTGTTAATCGACTGAAGGGCTGAGCCTAGGTCTACACAGCCTAGGCTGGCCTCAAATGTATGGCGATCCTCGTGCCAAGCCTGTTAAATATTTAGCTTACAGGTATAAGACACAGATAGCTTATTATGTGTCTAAAATCCTGTGCACTGATTTCTAAAAATCCAGATTTTACCTAGAATAACAGGAAATTAATAGCTAGAGGGACATTTCCAAAGCTAGGGAGAGGCTAATTGTCACTTTCTATTTGAAGGCAAAGCCATCTTCACGGAACCAGTGACCACCCAGGCCGTTACCGGCCTTCCTTCTCACCTGTCTCAGCTGCTTCAGGTCGGACTTGTTTCCCACGAGAACCACGGGTGTGTCATCAGTGCGTCGGACGCGGTAAATCAGTTGTTTAAACTCCCGAACTTCATGGAAACTTCGACGGTCCGTGATCGAGTAACAGATGATAAACCCTTCTCCTGCCCTCATATACTGATCCCGCATGGCTGTGAACTCCGCCTGGAGGGAAACAGAGGCCCACAATGCATTGCTGCAACCTGGGCCAGCACACACCCTGGCCACTTTGAAGAAACAGCATGTCTATTACCTGCCGTCCTGAGGCAGCGCGTGAAAAACTAACAGAGACAAACTATTGATACTGTCGGCAGAAGGCTGCCCCCCTTCCTGGAGGTTCTGGGCTTTAGTACCTGTCCAGCTGTATCCAGAATGTCCAGGTTGGCAGGCTCGTCATCGATGCGGATCCGGATCTTATACGCGTCTTCTACAGGAGGGAAGGACACACGTGTGGGAAGAAGCAAGGGTCTGAAAACCCGTCCCACAAAAGCAGCGGTCCCACCCAATTTTATGTATTTACTTATTTATTTATGTACTTACTTATTTTGGTAGAGCCAGACCTCCAATCCAGGGTTCAAATGTCAGGTAGTGTTCTACCACTGAGCTATATTCCCAGGCTTCATGTTTTTTCATTTGCTTTTCATGTGTGTGGTATGCACACATGTAAACGTATGAATGCTCGTATGTGTGCAAGTGCATGTGTGTGGAGACCCAGGGTTAGTGTTGGGTCTCACTAGGCAGCTTGCTCACTGAAGCCTCTGTCTCTGACTTTGGAGGCTGGAATTACCTGTATTCTGGGGATCTGAAATGCAATCTGCTTCTAGCTTATGCTCTAACCCCCAAGCCATCTCCCCAGCCCACCAATTTCTTTTTAAAATGTTATTATTAGTGGCGTGTATGTGTGTGCATGGTATGTGTGTGTATGTACATGCATGTGAAAGCCAAGGGTCAACTTTATGAAGTCAGCCTTTTCCTTATACCTTTATCTGCAGTCTAGGGATGGAAATCAGGTCACAAGGCTAGTAGGGCAACTCTTTACCTGTTGAGCCATCTCACTGGCCCCTAGGTTGTTTTTATGTGCTTAACTTTCTCAGGATGCTGTAAATTCATCAAAATATATAGATTAGTGTATACAATAATGTTTTCCTTTGTTCATGGGTGGTCATGTATCTTTTTGTTTTTGTTTTGTTTTTCTGAGACAGAGTTTCTTTGTGTAGCCTTGGTTGTCCGAAAATTAGCTCTATAAACCAGGCTGGCCTCAAACTCACAGAGATCATCTGCCTCTGCCTCCCAAGTACTGGGATTTAAAGCGTGCACCACTACCCAGCATGGTCATGTTCACAGCTATAAACCTAAACCTAGAAGTTAATTCTGAGCATTTGAGAAGCAGAGGCAGAAGGATCTCTTTGAGTTCCAGGCCAACTTTGTCTATGTTCTAGGTCAGATCAGCTACAGCTACCGAGGGAGATGCTGTGAAAGAAAGAAAGAAAGAAAGAAAGAAAGAAAGAAAGAAAGAAAGAAAGAAGGAAGGGAGGGAGGGAGGGAGGGAGGGAGGGAGGGAGGGAGGGAGGGAGGGAGGGAGGGAGGAAGGAAAGAAAGAAAGAAAGAAAGAAAGAAAGAAAGAAAGAAAGAAAGAAAGAAAGAAAGAAAGAGAAAGAAAACATACATGCAGGCAAATCACACATACAGATAAAATAAATATTTAAGAAAAAGAAAGAAAAGGATTGTCTTGGTCACTGTGCTGTTGCTGTGAGGAGACACAACCAAGGCTCTGATGAAAGAACACATTTAATTGGGAGCTTGCTTACAGTCTCAGGGGGTTAGTCTGCTATTACCATGGCAGGGAGCACGATGGCATGCATGGTGTTAGAGCAGTAGCTAAGAGCTACATCCTGATGCACAGGCAGAGAGAGAGAGAGCAGAGACTGGGCCTGCCAAGGGCTTCTGAAACCTCAAAGCTCACCCTCAGTGACACACTTCTTCCAACAAGGCCACGCCTCCTAATCCTTCTAATCCTTTCAAATGGTTCCACTCCCTTGTGACTAAGCATTCAAATACATGAACCTGTGGGTGTCATTCTTATTCAAACCACAAGAATTCTGAAAGAATTTCTTTTAAAACATTACACCAGGGGCCAGAGGAATTGGCTCAGCTGGCAGTGCTCAGCAAAGCCTACCTGGCAACTTGAGTTAGAATCCTGGAACCCACACAAAACTAGGACAGCACAGAACCCTCAACACTTTCCGTTGACTTTCAAACATGTGCTGTGGCATATACACACACACACACACACACACACACACACACCATGCACACACTAAAGGAAGATTTTAACTGCTGAGCGTAGTGGTGCATGCTTTTAGTCCCAACTATCATTTATTAAAGTATATGTAAGGCATTAGGCTAAGTAAATTGTATACATGAAATTACTTAATAGTCACAATAATCCAATATTTACCCAGTATTATTATTTCCATTTTACAGCAAAAGAAGGTAGGCAAGGTATGGTGGCACACATCCTTAATCCCACGGGGGGGGGGGGGGGGGGGGGGGGCAGGCAAGGCGCAGAGGCAGGCAGATCTCTGAGATCAGGGAGATCTCTGAGAGTTTGAGGGCAACTAGAGTTACAGGTGAGACTGTCTTAGAAAAGAAAAAAAACTTAAAAAATAAAAGGCTGATGTCTTCTTTAAACTGCAGTTAATTGGTGATGGAGCCAAGATTAAACCCAGGGCTACTGACTCAAATTTGGGGCCATGTGCACAGCATATGCTACAGTTCTCCTTTATAGCTCAGCCCAGAGTGCTGGTTTTAAAGGTTGGAGTCCCCATGCCCAGACACTCTGTAAAGACTTACATATTTTTGTTTTATGCATATGAGTGCTTTGGCTGAAAGTGTACTATGTGTGTGTTTGATGCCCAGAGAGGTCAGAAGAGGGCATCAGATCCCCCGGAACAGAGTTATAGATGGTTGTGAGCTGTCATGTTGGTGTAGGAAACCGAATCTGGGACCCTGCAAGAACAGCTGGTGTACTATGAAGTATCCCTCACAACTTTACTATTTTCTAGAAAATATCCTAATCCCTTCATGTCAAAACCAAGTTCTTTTCTGCATATTACTGTTAGTTGTAATACTGGGAATAAACTCTAGGTTTTAAGCATGTGATGCAAGCATGAAATATCTTTAACCCTGTTTAAAAAATTTTAACTTATTACTTTTTTGTTGTTTATTTTTTGTTTTTGAGATAGAGTCTTACTATGTATCCCTGGTTGGCCAACTTGATACATATACCAGGCTGGCCTGGAACTCACAGAAATCTGCCTGCTCCTGCCTCCTAATACTTTTTCTTCCTTAAAGCATGAAGACAGAATGTAATGGCTCTGAGAGACAAGCGCTCTACCACTTTGATATATAGGCACCTCTTTCTCACTTTGCTTTGCTCTGCGACAGGGTTTCACCCTGGAGCCCTGTCCAGTCTTTAGTGTGTGGTCATCCTCTTGCCTTGGCCTCCTAAATGCTGAGAATACAGGTGAGAGCCACTATGCCAGGTTCTTTTTACTTTTGAGAGGTCTCATTAAGTTGATCAGGCTAGTCTTGAACTCAGTCTGTAGACCAGGTAGTCCTTGAATTTGTGACCCTCCTGCCCCAGGAACTAAAAAAACACTCAGGCCTGTGGCCTCCAGCCCAGATATGTTTTATTTTTGAGACAGGGTCTTAAATAAATTGTCCAATCTAGCCCTTATACTTACATCCTTCCTCAGCAGATAAGATTTCAGGCATGACCCACAACAGAGTTGGAAGTTAGGTAGAGTTGTGTAAGGCTATAACCCTAGGACTTAGGAAGTGAAGGAGCAGAGTCAAGAGTTCAAAGTCATCCTCAGCTACATAGTCGATCAAGGCCAGTCTGATCTACATGAGATCCTGACTCAACTCTTACCCTAAATACTACCCACTACCAAAACATAAAGAAACGAGGTCTCTATGTTTTCCAGCTGGCCTTGAACTCCTGGTGCCAAGAGATCCTACTGCCTCAGACTTCCAAGTACTGGGACTATAGGTGCCTGCTAGCACACCTACCTTCTTTAATGTAGATGTATACTAATCTTGGAAAATACAGAAAAGTAAAAGAGAGAAAAAAAAAGCCCATTCAATATTTTCATCACTTAAAATTAACTGGGTGCTGGAGAGATGGCTCAGAGGTTAAGAGCATTGGCTGCTCTTCCAGAGGTCCTGAGTTCAATCCCCAGTAACCACATGATGGCTCACAACCACCTGTAGTGAGATCTGGTACCCTCTTCTTGCATGCATACATACATGCAAACAGAACACTGTATACATAATAAATAAATAAATCTGTAAAAAAAAAATAACTGCCACACATGGTGATACAAGGCTTTAATCCTAGAACTCGGGAGGAAGAGGCAGGCAGATCTCTGAGTTCAAGGCCAGCCTGGTGTACAGAGCAAGTTCCAGGACAGCCAGGGCTACACAGAGATAAACCAAAAAACCAGCCACATGCATCCCAAGATATTTCCTCTTAACATTATAAAATTACATATTTTTTCTTTTTTCTTTTTTTTGGTTTTTCGAGACAGGGTTTCTCTGTGTAGTTTTGGTGCCTTTCCTGGGACTCACTCTGTAGCCCAGGCTGGCCTCGAACTCACAGAGATCCGCCTGGCTCTGCCTCCCGAGTGCTGGGATTAAAGGCGTGCGCCGCCGCCGCCGCCGCCGCCGCCGCCGCCGCCGCCGCCGCCGCCGCCCGGCTTACATTACATTATTTAATGGGTTCTGTGTACACGTGGGCGCACAAACGCCACCCAGCGCATGGGAAGCTCCGAGGCCAACTTTCAAGTGCTGGTCCTCTCTTTCCACCATGTGAGACCCGAGGATGGAACTCACGTTATTAGGGCTGGGCAGTAAGCACCTGGTGAGCAAACTTGCCAGCCCTTGACACAGCATGGCGACGGGGGTGAGAGGACCTGCAGGGATTGCTCCTTTCCTTCCATCATGTGAGGTACTGGGACCAAACTCAGGTTAGACTTGGTGACAGGTGCCTTTACTGTCTGAGCCATCTCACAGGTCCCCAACATCAGATTTTAATTTCAGTCACATATATATATATATACATATATATATATATATGTGCTTATGTGTTCGTATGCTGTGGAACAATCCTTTTGTACACTGTGTGAATATATGTTGCTGTGATTGGTTTAATAAACAAGCTGACTGGCCAATAGCTGAACAGGAAAAAGTTAGGTGGGAGAGCCGAACAGAATGATGGGATGAGGAAGGGTAGAGTCAGAGACGTCTTGGGCCAGATGGAGAATAAGTCGGACATACAAAATGGGATAAAGGTAAACACCACAAGCGTCAGGGCAGCACACAGATGAATAGAAATTGGTTAAGTTGTAAGAACTAGTTAGTAACAAGCCTGAGCTATTGCCTGAGCATTTATAATTTATATTAAGTCTCTGAGTTGGTTATTTGGGAAATGGCTGCCAGTTATTTGGGAGCAGGTGGTTGGGACAAGAAATCTCTTCTTATTTAAGTATACACATATACACATTTACAGTGCTCAAGACACATGAGCATTTGCTGCTGAATCATACAATACTGTCAGAGAGCAGCAGAATAGGGTAAAAATGTACTGATTTATGGCTCCTGCAGATGACCTGGGTTTGGCTCACAGCACCCACATGAGAGCTCACAACTTTAACTCCAGTTCCATGGGATCCAAAGCCCTTCTTCTGCCTCTGCAGGCACCAGGCAACTGTGATGCGCAGACACACATACAGGAAAACATCCATAACCATAAAATAAAAATAAATCTTTTTTAAAAAGGCAGTTTATGAGGCAGTGGGTATAGATCTACAGTCGGGTATTTGCAGAATATACATAAGGCCTTGAATTCAATGCACAACCCTGCAGACAAACCAATGAAATCTTCTTGGGATGGAAAAAGTGTGAGGTTTACATTAAAAATAAGAGAGCTGGGGATGTAGCATGATAGTCACGTGCTTGTCTAGCATGCCCAAGGTCCTGGGTTCAACCCCAAGCACAACAAATAGTGTTTAACATCACTTACAAAAAAATTAAATACAAAAGAAATAAGGGATTGCTTCTGGAGTTCTTTTGGTTTTTATTTTGTTTAAAGAT
The DNA here is from genome assembly GCF_007827085.1 of Peromyscus californicus insignis. Lineage (NCBI taxonomy): Eukaryota > Metazoa > Chordata > Mammalia > Rodentia > Cricetidae > Peromyscus > Peromyscus californicus. Next base: position 68,254,401 of record NW_026294617.1, on the reverse strand, counting down.
TATTTATATTATTATGTATGTGCATGACTCTGTGTGTGTGTGTTGTGTGTGTGTGTGTGTAGAGATCAAGAAGACACCTTTGTAGAGTCAGGTCTCTCCTCACACCTTTACATGGGCTTTGAAGAAATTCAGGTCACCAGGCTTTTGGGGAAAGCACCTTTCCACCAATGCTAAGGTGGTGGTAATAGCTGTAGATTTTTGTTTTCAGCGAAGGAGGCCTGGGAAAAGTTGGATTTCCTTCTTCAAGTTTCAGACGGTGCATGCCCCTCAGCCTCAGGGCCCTAAAGTAACTCTCTTCCCTAAAGTAAGTTCCAGAGTCACACTGCCTTCTTCAATGGCCACTTCACAGATCCATCCCAGTTTGTTCCTACGGTTTGTGCAGCTCACATCTCAAACGTGTGACGGTCAGTAAACTAAACTATACTACACATTAACTGCCATGTTAAAATCAAAGACCATCAGTGGCACTCGTGAACCAAGTAGAGATGAGCTCTGGGCAGTTGGTCAGGATTATAACACAGGACAGTAACACAGACAGCATCATGGATATGACAAAAGAAAATTTTGCCTATTTTGATAGTTCTAAAAACCTACAGAGGAGAATAAAGAAGGTGTAGGAACATATCTACCCTCCTACAAAAGAATGAAGTTAGGACATGGGCCACTAGACCCTGAGGCCTGGGCTCAGGGTCTCAGTTCCCAGCCCAACTGAGGTATCATGTGACATTTTCTAGCCAATCTCTAGGTGTGGCTGGTTCTCACCACAAACAAGGGCAGAATAACGAGGTGGGTGTGGTAGGCTGTCAGGCAGGCTTCCCACACTCAGGAGCCAGCAGTGCAGGAAGGCAGGGGTGGCAAATACATCCTGCCAGGCGGAGGACAGACACTGACCCCGCCTGGCCACCGAGCACAGGCAATGTTTCTGTAGTGAAGCATCACGAGAACTGAGACAACTCTGAACTTGGGCTCTGCGCTGGAGGCCATGGGTGGGTGGCCTGGAGCTACAGCTTGGAACTAAGTAAATAACCCTAAACCCTGAACTGACTGACTTTATTCGGAGTTCCCACAGCACCGGTTCAAAGTCTGAAACAATGTTCTAAAGTTGATATAGCAGAGCTAGGATGCAACTCGGTGGGTGGTACAGCATGTACTTAGCCTGACCCCTAAGCACAAAAAATAACAACTCCCATACACTGACAAGACAAGTGTTCCCATTTTCCCCAAACCCACAGAAGCAGATGTTAAATAAAATGACCACAGCCACGGAAGGGCAGGCTTTTGTTTTGCTTTTGACAGAGGATCTCACCAGTTTTCTTGGCCGGCCTAGAACTCTATGCAACCCAGACTGGTGATGAATCTACATTCCTCTTGCCTTTGCTTCATGCTGGGATTACAGATGTGTGCCATCACTCCCAGCTAATGGCGGAGCTTTGGTCCCTCCTCAGCCCTACTTTTCCTTTATCTAATCACTCAGAAGCGAACTGCTGCTGGGTGGTGGTGGCGGCACACACCTTTAATTGCAGCAGAGGTAGGCGGATCTCCGAGTTCGAGGTCTGCCTGGTCTACAGAGTGAGTTCCAGGACGGCCAGGGCTACACAGAGTAACCCTGTCTCAAAACAACAACAACAAAAAAAACACAAACAAACAAACCAAAACTGCTTCCTTATGATTTAGGGGTGAGGAACATTCTTAATCCACAGAAAATAGCAATTAATAACAACAACAATACAACCCACACACTATAGAACTGGGCATGGTGGCTCATGCCTGCAATCCCAGACTAAGGCAAAGGGAGTGCCATGTGTTCAAGGCTAACTTGGGCTCAACCTTTAATCAAAAGAAAACAATACAACTTAAAACAAACAACACAAACCAAGCTGGGGATACAGCACAGTGGTAGAAGCCTTGCCCGGTAAGCTTGGTTTGAAGTCTCAGGTTCAATCCCCAGTGTAAAAAAAAAAAAAAAAAAAAAAAGGACTGATTTACTCTATTGGCACTCTACCAACATTTGACAGCCAAAGATTACAAAGACAAAGAAGACGTTGCTATGTAATGAGCTGCAGGGATAAGGAAATAAACGGAGAGCTTCCAGTGGAAGTCTGCTCTAAGAGTTCAGCAGGCTGGCTCTACGTGTTTTTCTGCTTCCTTTTGTGGAAGTTCAAATCAGCTGACTCATACTAACAGGGACAGTCTCTTGTCAGACCCTTAGAAGTGATAGCAAGAAAAGGTTTCGTCGAGTAGCCTGTAGCCGTGCCTTTAATCTAACAATACAGAATACATCCACTAAAAAAGACAGGTCGTCTATTAACACTCAACCTAACCTGAGGACTAAGGATGGCGCATATGTACATGTGAAGTCTCGGGAAAAAATACTCAACTGTTTATCCTTGTGTCTAAGTAAGTAAGAACCACATACACAAACACGTTAATCTATTGAGATACTTTCACAGGACGTACCTGGAAATAAAAATGAGGATCCGACTTACCAATGGTGGGGTCATGGTCTTCTGGGAATCGGTGGCTGATGAACTGCATTGTCATGGCTTCAAAACAAGAAACGGAACTCAGGACGGTGACCATCAAGTACGTCAACTACCAACTGTGCACAAGAGGCTGCACCCGTCTGGCCTGGGGACTGGTCCCTCAGGCGCTCTGCAAACTTTGCTGTCCCGTGGAAAAGGTTACCTACCACTCTTCCCAACGCCACCAGCGCCCAGCATCACTAGTTTGTATTCCCGTGATAGCGCTGCAGGGCTGCTACAGCCGCCACCAACTGGGCGAGCTCCAGAATCCATTGTCCTCTTGAGCAGTCCTGGGCCCCTGGGAAAGGCCTCCTAGAGAAGGCACAAAACACTCAATTCAGGATGGAGACGCTCGCCACAGTCTAGGAGCCTCAGCCTCCCCAAACACCGCGGCCTACCCTGCTCATTGCGGAACACTGAGAAACCCATGTCTTTTCCCTCCCCCGTTGCTATCAGTCCTAAAACACATCATAGATTTCTAAACTTACTTTTTCCAGAAAAATCAAAGAGAACTTGGACTTCTCTTCAGATTGAGGCAGTGTAGCAGTGAGGAAGGAGCCGGATGAGTGCTGAGGGCTGGCTGCCTGGCACCGTCAGGTCTTCTCCCGGTTGCCACCCCACCCCTCAAGCCCCGTCCCTACTCACCTGTACCTCTGAAGTCAGTGCTGAGTCCGGGTTGCAGCCCGCGTTCCTTCCCGAGCGGCGACGCACAGCCCAGTGCCCCGCCCGGGTCCAGGAAGATGGCGCCGGTGGGCGGGGCGTGACGCTGGAGCCCCGCCCACAGCCGACAGACACTGTTCCACCCCACGCCTAGTTCTGACTCGCAAAGCCCTCTGGTCACGTACTATTTCTCAAGGCTTGTACGTACATAAAATGGGTGTTCCACTAACCGAAACAGAAACCTTTAAAGTGAGTAACTTAGGGGGAAAGAAAATCTGTCACCAGGTGTACAGCAAAAACACCCGCATTTCCTCATTCTTACCAAAATACAGGATTTCATTTAGGGTAAGTATGGTAATTGCTACATAGCGGTTTTTCTTTTTCCAAAAAAGTTGTCACATCTAGAGTTCTTGGAACCAAGACCAGATGTTCTTAGCACCCAGTTATTCTAGTTGGAGTACTGTATTTCAAAAATATTAAGACAGATAAAAGCCAGGTATGATGGCACATGTCTATAAACCCAGCATGAGAGGTGGTGTTGGCAGGAAGCAGATCAAAGGTCAGTCTTTTTACATATTAAGTTCCACATTACCTGGGCTGCACGAGACTCTATCTTAAAAGCAGATCTCTGGAGAGATTATCAGTAGTTAAAGCACCTGTTGCTTTTGCATAGGATCTGAATTTAATTTCTAGCACCTGAACGGTAGCTCACAACCATTCATACCGCATTTCAGCGCATCCACCACCCCCTTAGGTCCGCTGGCAGGCCCCAGGCATGCAGGTGGTGCACATATTTACATGCAGGCAAAACATACATACACACAAATAAAATATATTTTTTTAAAAAGCAGATCAGGTGTGGGGGATTATGCCTTTAATCCCAGCAATTGGGGCAGAAACAGACGAATCTGAGTTCAAGGTCAACCTGGTCTACAGAGTGAGTTCCAGGACAGCCAGGGCTACACAGAGAAACCCTATCTCAAACAAAACAAAACAAAACAACCAAAAAACAAAAACAAAATAAAACGTAAATAAAAAGCAAGTCTCGCCGGGCGGTGGTGGCGCACGCCTTTAATCCCAGCACTCGGGAGGCAGAGCCAGGTGGATCTCTGAGTTCGAGGCCAGCCTGGTCTCCAAAGTGAGTTCCAGGAAAGATGCAAAGCTGCACAGAGAAACCTTGTCTCGAAAAACAAAAAACAAAACAAAACAAAAAAAAGCAAGTCTCAAGAATTCCAGGCCAGTAAAGGCTACACAGTGAGAACCAGTCTCATAAATAAAAGATCCAGCACGAACTGGGCACTATTTTCATCCACTCCACTCATCACATACAGCAAAACTTTACTGCATTATGCTTGCAATCTCCACTTCTCTTCTTTTCTGCTGGAACGGGGGTAGATTCGAGGATCCTACCCACGATTTCCTTATGACCAACAGATAAACCTTCTATGAAAAAATTTCCTCCTTTTTTGATTTGGTGTGTTGAATAAGTATTTTGGAGTTGTTTGTTGGGAAAGTGTTAAGTGTGTAAAAGAATAGGTTAATTAGGACTATAACTGCTATTAGAGTAGCTAAGGGTAGGTTGTTATTTTTTAGTAGCTGAGTGATGATAGTTAATTATGGTAAGGTTTAAATCCTTTTATTTCTAGGATAATAGGAATTGAACCTACATCTAAGAATTCAAAATTCTTCCTGCCACCTAAACACCTTATCCTAATACTAGTAAGGCTAGCTAATTAAGCTCTCAGGTGTGCAGTTTAAGCTGCCTCCAATTCCTTGGTATACCAGTGCTAAGGGAAGATCAGGAGGGGGCAGAAAGGACCATTAAGGGTCCTTTACAGCCCAGGCTGACCTCAAAACCATAGCAATCCTGCTTCAGTCTTCCAAGTTCAGTATTGTCTTATATTGAGTGTCTCAATCAATCTCATGTAGCCCAGGCTAACCTCAAATTCAAAATCTCCCCGTCTCCAGCACCTGAGTTCTGGGATATGTGCCCTCATACTCTACTGCAGCTTTTAAAGAACAGGGTGTGATGTTAAACAGCTATCCTCCAACCTACTCTAGGAGTCGAGAAGGGTGACAAGTTCAAGGAGTCTCAGCAATTTGTTAAGACCCTGTGCTGGTAGTTTAAATGAGAATGCCTCCATAGGCTCATGTTTGAATGCCTTGTGCCTGGTTAGTGGAACTGTTTGGGAATCAGTAGTAGACCTACTGTTCGAGCACCATGCCTGTCTGCTTCCAGACATGATTTCATGGACTAACACTGTAAGCAAACCCCCAGTTAAATGTTTTTTGGTTTTTTTTTTTTTAAATAAGAGTTGCCTTGGTCATGGTGCATCTTCACAGCAATAGAATAGTAACTGAGAAATGCTGTCTCAAAATATTTTTATTTGTTTGTTTAAGATAGGGTCTCTCTACATAGCCCTGGCTGTGCTAGAACTATGTAGACCAGACTAGCCTTGAACTCAGATCTGCCACCATGCTCAGCCTTCAAAATAAATTTTTTTAAAAAAAGAAAAAGCTAGATAGCCAGACATGGTAACAGGCCTAGAAAACCAATACTCTGTAGACAGAGGCAGAAGGCGCTCTCAATGTCTGTCTAGTCTACACATCGGATCCAGGGCAGCCAGCGCTAAATAACCAGACCCAGTCTCCAAAATTCCCAAGTGGAGGAGGGCTGGGATGTATCTCAGTGGCAGAACAGTAGCACGGACACAAAGTTCTGGGTTCAATTGCCAAAAGCACAAAGCAGAAAATAAAACAGGGACTGAAAAGATGGCTCAGCCATTAAGAGCACTGGCTGCTCTTCCAGAGGACCTGAGTTCAATTCCCAGCACCCACATGGCAGCTCAGAACTGTCTGACTCTAAGGATATACTTTGCAGAGTTATAAACTCAAGGAGTATAAGCAAATATTGGAGACTGTTAAGTTTTTGTTGGGTAGGGATGTAATTGCATGATGCTATGAATAAAGAAGTTTATGGAGGGGCTAGAGAGATGGCTCAAAGGTTAAGAGCACTGGCTGCTCTTCCAGAGGACCTGGGTTCAATTCCCAGCACCCACATGGCAGCTCACAATTATCTGTAACTAGCTCCAGGGAACCCAATACCCTCACAGAGACATACATGCAGGCAAAACAACAATGCACATAAAAATAAATAATAAATAACTTAAAAAAGTTTATTGATATTAGTGTATGAATGAGCTGCAGAAGAAAAAGAAATGACAAGCAGAATATTTATACATTTATTTATAATGAAATTATGGTCTAATTATTTACAACACAGAGGAAACCAGAGAATAAGTTTGTACAAAGCCAGCCTCCAAAGTATTCAAAAATGTGCAAAAATGACAGTATCTCAGACACTCCTGGCTCAGCCAGCCACCAACCAATTCCTTCACTTCCACACATATTTAACCCACTTCTAGCTCAGCAACCAGTTCCTTCACTTCCACACATCAATATTTGATACAAAAAAAGTTCTTTTGGCAAAACCTGCAATGCCAAGAAAAAGGACAAGTTGCAATTCCAGTCGGAGTCCACCATCCCACCGGAGTTATCAAATCTCTATTTTTGCGGCAAGCGGTTCAGAAAGAGACAGATAACTGTGTTTCACTTCTGTACTGAGTTCTGAACAGCTCTGACCAGCTTTTAGTCACGTTTTCTTTGACCCAGCTGAAAACAAGGAGCTTAGGAGGGCAGTAAAATAGCAATGGCCACCTGGAACAAGTGTGCCAAAAGGTGCCAACTCTGGATCATCCCAGTGAAGAACAACGGGAAAATAACCATTTCCTATTCCGGATCCAGGTGCACCTGACCATTTAAATTAGTACAACAGCATTTTCCAAACAGAAAGAATCCAAATGGAAAGAGGGATGAGGAGCTCTTAGAATTCAATGTAAGTACTGGAAGGAAGGGTCTTAAAACCATTTCCCACTAATAAATAGTAAGGCTTTGTTTGTAACCAGTTATTATCAAAATTGATCCAATAGTAGTAAAATACAAATAAAACTTTCTTTACAACATAGTTGAGGCTATTCATTTGGAAAAGGCTAGACCAGGTCAGACATATGTGGCAATGACTCAGTCCTGATGTTTCTCTGGACAAGCACATTTCATCAACTGTTAAAAAGCTTGACGCAAATTTGTGGTTCTAAGTGAGTTTTAACGGATATTATGCCACTGCAGAAATAGGGTTTTAAAAAGAATGGCGTCCCTTTATGACAGAGGACACTGTGTCCCTAACTTCTTCAAGGTCCAAGACGGCCCCCAGAACAGGTCCCAGAGTCTTGTTTAATCAAGTGCATGCATTATTGCTAAGAAGAGTCACCGAGCATCATCTGCCCACTGTTTCTTATGGGGCCATCCAGAACGGCATCTGCTGCTTGGCTCTTGGCTGCGATGAAGGGTACTGATAGCCCAAACTCCAGCCCTGTGGAAAGCTACTTGCATTTTTATGGCCTCCATGTTCCTCCTCTTCATCAGAGGAGTCTGCAGCGTAAGCTACTAAGCCCAGTCCCTTCTCGGCCGTTTTCATCTTCTTGGCTGGGTAATCTAGAAGAGAGAACAACCCAACCCCATTCCCCACCAAGAAAAAAAAACACCATAAATTCGTTAATTAAAAAAAAGATGTTAATTGTAAGTGGTTAGTTGGACACCATTTTGTAGTCACAGGGTCAATTTGGGTCACCCCAAAACGTTGATGATCACACGAAAAACAGCCAGCACCAGCAAATGAGAATCCACCAGAACCATGTAAGAAAACAGAGAAAGAAAAAAGAAAAAAAAGAAAAAAAAAAAAGAAAGAAAAAAAAAAAGGAAAGTTAGCAAGTGAGTCTCTGAGGACTAACATTTCACCTCTTAAAGAGCTAAAAGAAAAGAAGAAAAGAAAAAACTAATTTCTTCCCCTGCTCATTTTTATCAACTGGAGGCAAGGAACACAAATGATCTCATGCCCAGGATGAAGAGTTCCGGAATGCTACTAGGTGATGGGCTCAGCACCCCCGACACAAAAACAAGTTAACTTTCCCTAAATCTGTATCAGATGACCTCCAGTCAGACAACATGAGCAACAATCATTGTATTTCATAGGATTTTAATAACACTGATGATATGTATAAAAATAATAAATAAATCAAGCAACTCTATTCCTGACACAGAATAGTTAAAAATAAAGCTATATACTGTCCTTATAAATTAAAAAAAGATATTATTAGCCAGTAGATTATAGAGGTAGGATTAAATCTGAATGACCATTAGGTTAGAAAACTAATAGCTTACGACCACCCTACTTAGTCACTCCCATCCCCCAGCCACATTTTACTCACCATGGCTTCCTGTCAAGGCCCCAGATCCATTCCTTTCATCAGACTCTGTTTTTATTCCAGTCACTGGAAAGGCTGGTGGAGGCATCAACTGCCTGTTAAAAGCAAGACATTTTCTTTTTAGAGAGATTCAATTTTTTACATTATCCAGTCAAACTAACATTAGCAACTGTTGATATAAATGAGCGAGACTGCTGATAAACGTGAACTCTATCGTAACCATTTGTCTTTACCCTTGCCCTCCTCAAACCCATCTACCAAACCTGTCTACTCCTTTATGAAAGCTGCTATGTCACAACAGGAAAGGAAAATTCAAGCATTAAATCCTAAACTACACACTGATCCAAGTATCTCCATCCATGGGTGCTTTTTCTTTAAATTTTTCTTTATTTTTATGTGTATGGGTATGCTGCCTACATGTGCCTACAGTTCCCACAGAGGCCAGGAAAGGGTGATGGACCCCCAAAACTGAAATTAGCAATGGTTGGTTATAAGCTATCAGGCGGGTGTTGGGATCTGAACCTAGATCCTCTCATTGAGTAGCCATCTCTCTAGCTCCACCCTTTTTTATTTTTTTTTTTGAGGCAGAGTCTCATGTAACCAAGCATGCCTCAAACTTCTCTGCCTTTACCCACTGAATGATGAAATTGCAGGCACGCACCATTGTATAAGACTATCATTCTAAAGTAGTAAAAATGGCTTGCTTGTATTAACATTTCTGTTACTGCCTAACCTTAGGGAAATGCCCAAAAGCATATAACGGCCTGAGACAGTGAAAGGGGTTATATCATCCAGTTTTCAATTAATTGTTCTGATCCAATTAACTTACCTGTCCCTCTCTCGCTCTTTGCCTGAGGAACTTGCCGGCTTCGATCCTGCGCCTTCTATCTCATTCTGACTGGAGAAGCCTGTACCTAAATTAGTCATATGAATGGGTCCATGCTATGAGCAGAAAAATACAGTAGCATTAGCAAATCTACAACTGCTGCATTGACTTTAGCTCCTTAATGTAACTGTCAAGTGCCTCATCTTTCTGATAATGGCCATCAATTAAATGGCATTACATGTTCTCTGGGATTTGCGAGAGTAACTAGTCAAGTAGAGGTTCTTGTTTCTGCAGAACTTAGTCATGGGTAAGGTGTAATTCATTGTTTAACCAACTGCTCTAAATCCAAATGGTTTCTGGACACCTAGCGACATTAAATGCAAAAGGTTTCGGTCTGAAGATGCCTTGAGGACTGTGATAAAACATAAAAGGTCCCTCTTCTGATGAAACAGCAACAAAACTATTCTCATTTTCCTGGTACTGGGGATTACACCCATGACCTTGTGCAGCACATGCTACATATGCTCTACCGCTGAACTATATCTCCCCTAAATCATCTTATTAATGGCTATGTTCATAATGTGTTAGCACTCCATTTTTGACAGGCTTTTCCTAGGGTGGGAGAACAGGGTAGAACTGAGAGAAACTGTCCTTTTTTTAGATTTATTTATTATGTATGCCTGCACACCAGAAGAGGGCATCAGATCTTATTATGGATGGTTGTGAGCACCATGTGGTTGCTGGGAACTGAAATCAGGACCCGTGGAAGAGCAGCCAGTGTTCTTATAACCACTGAGCCATCTCTCCAGCTTTTTTTTTTTTTTTTTTTTTAATAAAGTGGGCAAAAAGAACAGCAAATTAAAACCCACAGGTTAAATTCAAATAATGGAAGGAGAAAGCCGACTCCCCCAATATTCCTCTGACCGCCATAAAAATGTGCAAAGAACTGGGCTAGGGAAGTGGTGGCGCACGCCTTTAATACCAACAGGAGGCAGCACGTTCTAGGACACCCAAAGCTGTTACACAGAGAAACCCTGTCTTTTTGATGAGTGGCTTTCAAGAGTGCTGTCATAAATAGGAAAGTGCATGAAATGTTAACACAGCTCCTGAATGTCAGTCATAGGAGACCGTCTCCTTCTATGCTGTTCTATCACACTGACCTCAAAAACAAAACCATGGCAATCCCGAGAATAAAATCCTAACCTAATCTGATTGCAGAAGCAAAAACTCCTATCCCATAAGACAGTTGATATGGATGCAAATTCTCTTACGTAAAGGGAGAACACAGCAGGGTAAGATAAAGAAAGGAAATTGGATAGTTATTTAACCTGGTATCCAAGCAGTCCGGATTCCCGTTCATCAGGCAGCTCCTCTGTGAATCTCCTCTTCTGTGATTGGGGCTGAGCTGAGAGTGGGGGCTGGGGCTGGGGGCCAGCAGGCAAGGCAGTTTTGACAGGAGCAGCAGGAATAAAAGGAGCACTTATTGGACTCTAGGACCAAAGAAACCAAGGAGGAATAAAGGATGAGATGGTGGGTGAATAAATAATGTTGAGACTAGATCTGAATAGACAGCAAGTTTCAGGAATCTGCTATTCCGACCCTGCCAGAACTGACAACCAATGTGAGTGCTGATGCTCAGGCTGACCCTTCCTGTATCTGGCAAGTTTCAAGACAAGAAAAGAAGCATGCCTCAATGAGAACTTCCATTACTAACTAACACATATATTCACCTAGTCTTTACATCCTTTGAGAATCTATCATTATGTATCCCTTTATATGGGAAAATCCAGAGTCTTTGTACAGCTAATTATATCCAAGATCACACAGCTTTATCTATTATGCCATTTTACAACTCTAGTATAAAGAGCTGTAACTCAAAGCTGAGGAACTTTGGATCTGTTTTAAGCATAAGCCTGGTGCTAGAGAGATGGCTCGTGGTTAAGAGCAGTTTTTGCTACTGTTGAGGACCTTGGTTCAGTTCCCATCACCCACATAACGCACAACTGTCTGTAACTCCAGTTCCAGGTGATCCAATGCCCTATTCTGACCTCTTCGGACACCAGGCACACACACAATACAATGCATATACATACATGCAAAACACTCATACATATAAAACAATCTCAAAAGAGTACATGCACTTTAATTTCAGCACTCAGGAGGCAAAACCAGGCAGATCTTTGTATGCAGGTCTGGTCTATATAGCAAGTTCCAGGCCAGCCAAGGCTATATAAAGATCCTATCAAAATTGTAAAATTGTATTGATTAGCGATTATAATCAGAATTTAGTTGGTAAGTCTCTTTAAATTTTGTGTTTTTGTGGCATATATGTATACATGTGTAGTACATATACCTCGTGTACACAAATGGAGGCCAGAGGGGGCATCTAGTGTCTCTCACTCTCCAAATATCCTTTGAAGCAGGATACCTCCTTGAACCTGAAATGACTTTCTGGTCTAGATGAAAGTCAAAAGGATCTTCTGGTTCCTGCCTCCTGGGAACTGGGGTTACAGGGGGGGTTATGTGCAGAAATGCCTGAATGCTAGATGCTAGAATCCAGACTGAGGTCCTCATAAATGCCCAGCAAAAACTTTTACCTGCTGGGTCATATATCTAACCAGTCACTAAAGTCCTTTATTGTTATGAACTGTACATTCTTCTTTAGTACTCACAGCCCACAGGTACCTACCTGTGGCAATGGTTTAAGACTGTAGTTTATTTTGGCATGGGTCCACTATGAGGAGCCCACATGGAAGAACCCACCATTAATCCCATGCTCCAGTTTAGTCTTTCCCTTACCACTGAGGATTGTAGATAACACATACAGATAAGCTAGATATCTCATCTTTTCCTAAACTTCTATTTTATTGGTGGTGCAGGGAATTAGAACCAAGGTCAAACACTCCACTGAACTATTCTAGCTGATAAAATTGGACTTTAACATTCTCATAAGCCTGAGGTTAAGATTTTACCTCATGTCATATCCCCAGAACTTTTCACAACCTCCATTTCTTCATCTATAACATGGAAAACAAAACAGTAACACTATGGTCTATCTCCTGGAGTAAGAGTCAATGAGATAGAGCAACCTCATCAAAAAATAACGAACAAGCCGGGTGGTGGCGGCACATGCCTTTAATCTCAGCAATCGGGAGGCAGAGGCAGGTGGATCTCTGTGAGTTCGAGGCCAGCCTGGGCTACAGAGTGAGATCCAGGGCAGGCACCAAAACTACACAGAGAAACCTTGTCTCAAAAAAAAAAAAAAAAAAAGAAAAGAAAAAGAAACTCTACAGAGCAGTGGATTCTATTTCTCCACTGTTATTTGTGTATAGCGCTCCTATGTCATAGAAATTTCTTTTTAAGAGCCCAGAAATAAATGGGTCTTCTCTGATACAAAAGATTTTCTTGAGTGCCATGTGTCAAATGAAGCCAGGTTATTTTTCCCTTTCTTTTTTTTGGGGGGGTGGGGGGGGGGTGAGGGGAAGGAGACAGGATTTCTTTGTAAAGCCCTGGCTGTCCAGAGGTTATTTTCTAAACCATTGTCAATAGACAGCATTGTTCTAGATACAATAGTATCAACTTTGGGGTGCTAGAGAGATGGTTCAGAGGTTAGGAGCACTGGCTTCTCTTCCAGAGGACCCAGGTTCAATTCCCAGGACCTACATGACAGCTCACAACTGTCTGTAATTCAAGTTCCAAAAGCCCTGGCACCCTCACACAGATGTACATGCCAGCAAAACATCAATGCACACAAAATAAAAACAAATAAAGAAATGTCAACTTTGATAAGCAATATCAAGTATTCCCTTTCTCATCTTTATACAACTATTGTTTCCATTATCAGAACTTTTGCCCTTCCCTCTTCCCCTCTCGAGACAGAGTTTCTCTGTGTAGCCATGGCTATGCTGAAATTCACGCTGTAGACCAGGCGGGCCTTGAACTTCTGCCTCCAGAGTGCTGGGATTAAAGGTATGCGCCACCACCACCTGGCCCATTATCAGAACTTTTAGAAGAGTACTTAGTTATACTAAAATCCCTATTATTGTGCGTGGAATAATTAGATAGTCCAACCAAATATCCCCCATTTAAGAGATTAAATATCTGTATTACCATCTTTTATCTAGAAAAACTGGTCCTAAAAGATAAAGAAAACGCTTAGCATTGCAACATTACACTGTTTCCTATTACAGGTATGCCTTTATCTCTAGGGCAGTGGGACCTAGAATGGATCTGATAAATGAAGCAGACTAAATCCCATGCAGTAGCCAACTCTATTCAGAGCACCAGACAGTTTATACTCTGAGGATTAAGAGGAGTCACATGAGTGTTCAATCACAAGGACAAGCAGCATGTGTTAGACAAGTTGCACATGACAGATAAGCTTCACGTGGTACATAAACAAATAACAACAGCCAATTGTAATAATCTGAAATAAACTCACTCCTATCCACTACACCTGGGAGGGCATTAAAACATAATACAAAAACAATTCTCTGTTAAGAAACTGAGGTCACAAGACTGTTGGTCTCTCCACGTTTTCTCACAAGCACTTAGAAGTCTCTTCACACAGCTCCATTCTTGGACCGTGTTCTAACATCGCCCTCCTTTTTATTTTATTTTTTTTTTTGAGACAGAGTTTCTCTGTGCTGCCCTGGCTGTGCTGGAACTCACTATTATGTAGACCAGGATGGCCTCTAAACCTGGAGATCCACCTGCCTCTGCCTACCAAATGCTGGAAATAAAGTCGTCTGCCACACTGCTGAGCCCTTTTTATTTTTTTAATTTTAATTTTTTTTTTCCAAGACATGGTTTCTCTGTACAACCTCCCTAGCTGTCCTCTAACTTTTTTGTAGCCCAGGCTGGCCTTGAACTCACAGAAATCCACATGCCTCTGTCTTCCAAGTGCTGGGATTAAAGGCATGCACCACCACCGTTTTTATTTTTTAATAGCAGGAAATCCAGAGTGGTTTTAAGATGTTGTAGATAAATCTGTCATTTGATACTGAGTATACTATAAGCAAGCATATTGAATATTATTATTTTTTTTTTTTTTTTTTTGGTTTTTTGAGACAGGGTTTCTCTGTGTAGTTTTGCGCCTTTCCTGGAACTCGCTTTGTAGACCAGGCTGGCCTCGAACTCACAGAGATCCGCCAGCCTCTGCCTCCCAAGTGCTGGGATTAAAGGCGTGCGCCACCACCGCCCGGCTATTGAATATTATTATAACAGTAAAAGTACTGTGTGTGATGCTTTGCCATTAAGAACAGGGATATAACCTATGTTTAGTTACTGTTTACATTATTATATTGATCAGAAAAATCTAGAATAGCTTGAAAAAGAGAGCCATATAATTAATAGTTCTGGTATCTTTTAGAACATAAGCCCATTTTTGTCTTTAATAGGAACACAAATGTTATAATGTCCCGTGCAAATGGGAAGTGATTCAAATTCCAGTGAAAAATTAAATGCAGCTCCTTCTTCAGATGAATGAGTCTACTAGAGTCCCACGGTCCAGTCACAGCAGAGTCATTCGTGAAAATGACAGGACCTGAATCCACCCATCTACAAGCTGAAGCAAAGGAGGAGGAGGAGGAGGAGCATGAGATCAATACACATGCCCAGAGGCACTCACAGCCGACGCACAGGTCACCAGAAAAGATTCTCGGGTGACACAGGGCTCTGTGCGTATCCTAGAACAAGTTCTCCCCTGGTGTACAGGGCCCAACTCAACCCTAGATTAACTTCCGAAATGGTCAACATCTCCTTCTGCCCTTTAGCTGGAGGTCTGCTATCTTTCTGGTGACTTCCACTGCCTCCTTGCCCTCTCTCTGCCTTGTCTTTGATGGCCAGGGCCAGAGGAGCAGAAGAGGAATCCAAAATGTTTCAGTGGAACCATCTGCAATGACAGATGCATACCGCTCCCAATTTTCTTCTGAAGAAACAATAGGGCAGGTGAATGCATCAGCTTGCTTATTTCTTCCTGCAATAACACCAGGGAGGGTGGAGTATACACGAGTAGGAGTCTATTGCTGGAAATAATCCTATGACATGAGCAGAATTGGAAATGATGTTTAAGGTTTATGAGATAACCATAATATATGAACCAAACAGCCAGTTCCATCTGCTGGGTGGAGCAGAAAATATTACTAGATTGATGAGTATCTGGACCATGAGTCTATCCTATACCCTTAGATGAACCATCAAGAACAGAAGTATCCATCTGCCTGTGGAATGGGAGAAGGTTGGATAATTTTTGTAATCACAAATTCAGTTCCTGTATGAAAATCCCATAGCTGGATAATGACTTCCTATCCTTCCATAGTAATCTGCAAATCAAATTTGAAAATCCATTGAGTTCTGTATCACTCTTAAAAACTGACTATTACTTAAGGGTAGTATAATACAGCAAGGACCAAATCCATATAAAAGTTCTTGCCTCTCAAGGGAATACATGAGACTATCCGGTGCTGACTGTCCTTCTACAATTTTAAATAGACTGGCTAGTGCATAGGAAATACCAAGTGCAGCTCATGGGGCCAGGGAGGAACTGGGAAACAAATTTCATGCCCTAGCTTGCTGAGGCTGTAAATTAAGCATTACCATAAGCTCTTCCAAATTCTCATTTGGAAGTGGAGTGAATTTAAGATAGGATTATCAAATACCTAACCACACGCTTCAAAGTCATTTTCAGTCAAAGGAGGCTCCAGTACGGAAGCTGAGAGGCCAGACGGTGATAGCTCAGCCTTTAATCCCAGCACCTGGGAGGCACAGGCAGGTGGATCTCTGTGAATTCCGAGGCCAGCCTCCTCTACAGAGTTCTGGGATAGCCAGGGCTACACAGTGAAACAAATACAAAAACAAATATAAACAAAAAAAAGGAGGAGCTGAAGGAGTCGTCATTGACACAGCTACCAGAGGTGCTGTTTTTATTTTTCATTTTGCCTGAACAGGGAAAATCTTCTTACCAATTTTAAGGTTTGACCATCCAGTTTATAGTCGTTCAAGAAATTAGCCATCTCTCTCTCTTTTTTTTTTTTTTTGGTTTTTCGAGGCAGGGTTTCTCTGTGTAGCTTTGTGCCTTTCCTGGAACTAGATTTGTAGACCAGGCTGGCCTCGAACTCTCAAGAGATCCGCCTGCCTCTGCCTCCCGAGTGCTGGGATTAAAGGTGTGCGCCACCACTGCCCGGCTTCATCTCTTTCTCTTAATATCCTCCTTACCTTTCCTAAGCATTTTGATAAGTCAGAATTAATGCCCAATTGACCCAGAATTGAACCTTTTCAATATTCTTTTGGACCCTATCCCATACTTCCTCATTTAAAGTTCCTTCTTCTGGAAACCAGGAATTATAATCATAAACAAACGGCAAGCAATCTAATAGTAGTGATTTTAATACTTGTGCTGCTCCTTTGTTTAAAAATGATACATAATCTCAACATAAGGAAAAGGCTTCCTTGGTTTCTGCCTCGCTATTCTCACCTATTTTTTAGGGTCCCAACATTTTTATCTCATAGCTGCCTTCAGGTCCCTATTCTGGGTGCCACTTGTTTACCATTGTGAAAGCAAGGGGATGTGGAAGAATGGATCCTAAAAATGAAGTCGACTAAAATTTCATGAATAGCCAACTCTATTCAGAGCATTAGACAAGTTCTGAGGGTTAAGAGGAGTCTCATGAGTAAAGTGTACAACCACAAGAGCAAACCACACATAAATAACAATAGCAAGTTGTAAAGAATGATCTGAGGTAAACTCATCCCTATCCGCTAAATCTGGTAGGGGCAAGACAGCATAATACAAGAAAAATTCTGTTTTTGAAGAAACTGAGGTCACAAGACTCCTCACACGACTCCAGTCTTGGACAGGGTTCTGACAGCCCTGACAAAAGGCATCTGGATTCTGCACTGGCAAGCTGAGCGTTAACATGCAATACAATGAGTAAAGCTAACAGCACCACTTTTGGGTCAGTAGTATTGTAGCCTTGCTATTTCCCCAAAGTCTTAGCTTGCTAAATTAGTCTGGATATCTCCACAAGCCATCTACTCTTTCTTTTGGGGCAATTCCTCTGGATGGGTTTTTCATCTATCTTAGCACATTTCAGTTATCTAGGGGACTCTGGGATACTACCCTGGTCAGATGGACTGAAGTGGGAATCATCTGAGACTTCATTTTCTGGAAATAAACAAGCGTAACTTCTCCCTAATGTTAAAAGAACATCAGGGCCTTTCCACTGATTAGTCTCTAGACCTTTCCATCTATCGTAAACATTAAGATGTGTCTCTTTTAGGGAAAAATGCTTTTGGGGAACAAAAAACATCACCCTTTAAAGTGAAATGTGAGGATTGAGGGAATCCCTGAAAGCGTCACAGCCAGCAGGGAAACAATCTGGGTGATGTAAGAATAAAACTTGGTCCAGCTTCACTTAGTTAGCAGGTATATTTTAGCCATATTTAAGCCCAGCACAATTCTGAGAAAAAGTTTCCTGATGACAATTAACTCATTCCCGTGAGTACAACAGAGCTTAAGACATGTTTTCACCGAAGCACTACAAAGCACATATGGCTTCTTCCATAAATATGGGTACTGTTGAATCAGAAACAATGCTCAAGATAAGGGTCTAGGGAGAATGAGGAAAACGTTAATAATGCCTGTGGGCCATGATTGGCCTGGCCCTAAGTTAACAGAAGTTACTCTGGCTGTAGTAAATACAGCTGGTATCTCTCATAGGAAGGGTATTAAGTACTGAGAAGAAATACTTGATAGTTAAGGGTGAAATTCTAGGATAAACAAAATGATATTCTGGGGATACAGGTGACGCCTGACCCTACAGAGGGCAAAGGACTGCCAGGTTGTAAACTACATCCTTTCCCAGGGTTCTGGGAGGAAGACAGGGTAAACATCTTCCTTTGAAGAGACAAGCCTGCATGATTAACTTTTCCTGGCTTCTCCAGGGCTTATCTATGTGTGCACACGGGCCTTTTCCCTCCACAGCAACAAAAATTTTAAATGTAAACTAAAAGTATAGAATAGTATTTGGAGATACAGGTGGGTGGAGCCATATATCTTTTAATTAACTATTAATAGTGTTCCATAACAGTTTTACCCTATGGACTATAAGAGATTTTTTAAGTAACATGACATAATTTTTTTATTTATTTGTTTTTCGAGACAGGGTTTCTGTGTGTTAACAGCCTTGGCTGTCCTGGAACTTGCTTTGTAGACCAGTCTGGCCTCAAATTCACAGAGATTCACCTGCCTCTACTTCCCAAATACTGGGATCATAAGCATGCACCACCACATCCAGCTGCAACTAACATTTTATAACTGCAAAACTTATTAAACCCTTTGCTAGTATAAATTGGACCATTATCATTAGTTGTAATGGGTCCTAGAAAAGAAAATGTATAATTCCATATATAGTTTTCTGGAGCCCCCAGAGACCCATGTCACACCTGTAACTGTGCTCTGAAGCTGACTAGATAGGAGGAGATATTATGCATGCCCTTAGTAAATTTTAGTACAGATTTCTATATACCTGACAGCAGAGAAGGTCCCAGACAAAGACAGCTGAAGTTCCAGGTGTCAAGCTGGTGTCTACTCATTACTAATTATGCATTAGAAGCTTAGAATAAAATAATGCCTTTATATTATATAAAATAATGGCTTTAATAGAGGATAGGCTTTTGCAGGCCCCTTTTAATTACCATCCTTGCCAGAGTCTGATCATTTATCAGACCAAGGGCAAGCATAAAACCTAAAAACAAGGGCTGGAGAGACGGCTCAAGGGTTAAGAGCACTGACTGTTCTTCCAGAGGACCCAGGTTCAATTTCCAGCATCCACATGGCAGCTAACAACTGTCTGTAACTCCAAGATCTAACACCCTCACACAGACATACATGCAGGCAAAACACCAATGTACATAATAATAAAATAAATTATTTTAAAAAAAAAAACACTTGGCCGGGCGGTGGTGGCGCACGCCTTTAATCCCAGCACTCGGGAGGCAGAGCCAGGTGGATCTCTGTGAGTTCGAGGCCAGCCTGGGCTACCAAGCGAGTCCCAGGAAAGGCGCAAAGCTACACAGAGAAACCCTGTCTCGAAAAACGGAAAAAAAACAAAACAAAACAAAAAACACTTAAAAACAAAAATTAACAATGGTTAATTGCCCAGCTAGGACAATTTCAATTTTGAGCCCAAGAAGACTTTTTTACTGGGTGATAGGATATTTAGAAGTACCTGAGAAATAATCAGAAAATCCTGAAGGAGAAAACAACCAAGTTTTACTACACAAGCATTAAAATACATATCCAGCCGATACTGCAAATGAAGTAAAAACATGAACAATATTGAAGTCTAACAGTTTCACAGAGGAAGAATTTGTTGGAAGGCTTTAAGACTTTAGTATTTAGTAGATAGTCTGATGTAAAAACTTTTAGGCTGTACCAAAACTATGATTTTAGGAGAAAACTTTCAAGTCATCTAATTTCTATGGAACACATTTTTGGTTTAATCCCCTTTGGCCTCCAAGAGATTTTAAGAAACATGTAATTATGTTTGCATTTTTAAGCCATTAAATATTTATTAAATATTTCTTAATATTTTCAAATCTTTTGGATTTTAATTTACTACCATTTATTTTTTTTAAATTCATCTTAAGCCTGTTCACATTTTTATTATTAAATTTTTTATATTGTACAAGAATATGAATTTTGCCAGGTGGTGGTGGTGGCGGCAGTGCACGCCTTCGATCCCAGCATTCAGGAGGCAGAGGTAGGTAGATCTGTGAGTTCAAAGCCAGCCTGGTCTACAGAGTGAGTTCCAGGACAGCCACGGCTGTTTCACTGAGAAATCTTGTCTCAAACGCCCCCCCCCAAATAAAAAGGAATGCGAATTTTAAGTTTTAGTAATAAAGATAAATTTTCTTATTTTGTTAATGCTGATGTTAAACTGACAAAGCAACAGTAAGCTTTGTATCAATGATTAAACACTTTAAATGTTATATGAAGCATAATTCTGAGGATTTTAAGAACCATTTATTAAGTAAGTATACCTGATTTTAAACAAACCACCTGTTTTTTGTTACTTTTTAATAAAGCTTGCACTCATGAATTATACTTGTACTTAGGATGACCGTAAGGACAGTTCTGAACACATTGAAAAATTTAATCATTTGGAAGGTTACTAACCATTAACTTGCATGTCTTCATTATCTTTAACAGTTTACAACAAGTAACACATTTAAACACAACGAAACTTTGGGAAAAAGTTTCCAGGTGACAACGAAGCTTTGGTTTCTGTTTTGTTTTGTTTTGTTTTTCGAGACAGGGTTTCTCTCTGTAGCTTTGGAGCCTGTACTGGAACTCACTTTGTAAACCAGGCTGGCCTCGAACTCACAGAGATCCACCTGCCTTTGCCTCCCGAGTGCTGGGATTAAAGGCGTGCGACACCACCGCCCGGCGAAGCTTTGGTTTCTACTGACCGAGAAACAGTGTTCAGGCTGAGAGCCTAGGGAGGAAGGATTTGTAATAAGCATAAATAAGTTCTAGTGACTAAGAGGATGCCTAGGATTTGGGGGGGGGATTCAGGTGAAGCCTGGCTCCATAGAATAGCAAAAGGTCACCATGTATCATTCACAGCCTTCTGGGTGGAAGACAGGCTTAACTATTCCAGAGTGCTATGCACTAACAGCTGTGGGTGGTGGCACACACCTTTAATCCAGCACTCAGAGGCAGAGGCAGAAGCAGACTGATCTCTGTGAGTTTAAGGATGACCTGATCTATAGAGCGAGTCAGAACTTCATAGTGAAACCCTCAAATAGCCTCTGTAGGCAACTGCACACACAGACAAATCCCTCCCTCGAGCCACACACATTCAAGGTTGGAAAAGGCTGAAAATCCCCCTGGAACTGGAATTACAGGTAGCAGTACGCAGCCTAGTGTGGAGGTTCTCTGCAAGAATCGAAAGCACTAACCACTGTGCCATCTCCCAAGCTTCCACCTGGGTTTTTTTTTTTTTTGGACACACGGTCTCTTGTTGACCAGAAACTCCCCAAGTAAGCTAAGTTGGCCAGTGGGCCCCAGGATTGACCTGTCTCTGCCTTCCCAAAACTGAATCCCAAGCACAAAACCTGGATTTGTCTTTTTTTTCTTTTTTTTTTTTTTTGGAGATAGGGTATCACTATGTAGTCCTTGCTGGCCTGAAATTCGAAGAGATCCACCTACTTCTGCCTCCCAAGTTTTCTATGCCCTTGTGATCATAAAGCTAAGGGCAGGAAACTAACTCTGACCTGCCCCTCATATCGTAATTAAAAGAATAAATTCACACTCAACAGGCATTTTCTACAGCTTTTGTACAGCAGCAACAAGAGTACCTTGACACAGACTGTACAGCCCCACAGTCTAAGACATTTGTCATTGAGTGCTTTATAGAAAGCCAATGAGGGGCTGGAGAGATGGCTCAGAGGTTAAGAGCACTGGCCGATCTTCCAGAGGTTCTTAGTTCAATTCCCAGCAACCACATGGTGGCTCACAACCATCTGTAATGAGATCTGGTGCCCTCTTCTGGCGTGCAGGCCTAACATTGTATACATAATAAATAAATAAATTTTTAAAAAAAAAAAAAAAGAAGAAAGCCAATGATCCCCACTTGAAACAGCTATCTGGGGGCAAGGCTTGTGAAGCTGACTAAAAACCGTGGGAACTAAGGATGTTACACACACGCATCATCCCAAGGTCCTCAGGAAGTTGGTGTGGGGACAGAAAAGACAACAGGGCACAATACAGAATAGGATTGACTTCTAGAAAGCACTTCCCCCAGTTTTTCAGAAGTTCAACAACAGCATACTGCACACGCTGGCATCCTACCTGGCCAGTGCTAGCTGGAGGTGGCACTTGTGTTATCGGATACTGTGTTGGCACAGGTGGGACTCCAGTAGGTAATGCTGGCAAGACTCCAGGTGCCAATGAAACAGCTGGTGGCACTATGCTTGGTACTCCATAGGGAGGCTGAACTGGCTGCTGAGGAGGGGGAACAACAGGGTAACCAGACTGATAGCCATTGGATGGATAATATGGTGGTTGAGGAGGGATACTACTTATAGCAGAGGGTTGTGTATAGCCTGAGGGGGAAGAAAAAAAGTGTTTAATCAGCTGCAGCAAAATGAAACATTTTACCTGATTATTAAACAACACCCAGGAAGATAAACACTGAGGCATGGATGACTTTCTAAATTACGCTAAGTTGAAGGGAACACCACCAGTGTCCTGGCACAACTAGTCTAGCCTCAGGATCACACTTAACCATAACTATCATTACCAAAATATTTTAACACTTTAAGCCATACACACCTGGTAAAGGTACAGCAGTATTAATTTGATTCACAAATCTAGAATATTCAGCATGAACCTGGAAAAGTAGGGTAAAATGGAAGTTAATAAAGGCCAGTCCCAAGTGATGTCATATTTATAGGGGTATGATTATATACAAAAACCAAAGCAATAATGAATTAAAGTATTTCCCCTATGCTCTGGTATGAATATGAATTAAGGGAACTATCAGCAAGAAACACAATCCTAAATACCCAAACTACTCAATCCTGGGGCACAAAATCATCCAGAAACCCACGGAATTAGAGAAATGACGAAAATTCCAAGTTATTAGCCTAAATGCTAAGAATTCATTTATTGCCAGGTGTGGTAGTAATCTAGCACTCAGGAGGCAGAGGCAGGAGAATCTCTGTGAGTTCAAGGCCAGCCTGGTCTACATAGTAAGTTCCAAGACAACCACGGCTACACACAAAGAAACCTTGTCTCAAAAAAAAAAACAAAAACAACAACAGCAGCAAAAAATATTAAGTCTTCTTCCCAATTGGTTCTTTGCATCTGCACAACCAATATACCACCCCCCACCCCCATTTGTTGCTACTAAAGGAGCCCTAAGGTTATTTGTTTATCAAGTAAAAAGAATTAGGGGCTGAGGACTCTGTGGGTGAGAATCTTGCTATGCAAGCACTGGGGACAGAGTTTACATAACCCTGCACTCAAATTAGAAAATAAGTCAGGGATGTATGACCCCAGCACTGGCAGGGAACAATTTACTGGCCAGGTAGTCCAGGCAAGCTGGTAAAGTACAGGTTCAGTGAAAGGTACTTCTGGTACTTTAGTGCTGTAAAGAGCTTTTAGTCATAAATGTGAGAGCTCTAGAATGTATGCCTAGAGCACACCAGTGTATCTAAAATTCTGACGTAACAGAGTATAGTTACTGCAAACCTACAGTCATTTCATAAGTTTGGTAGTTTTCTTTAAGTAACCATCAGCTTCAATGTTTTAGGCATTTAAGATTTCTTTTAGGTGTATGAGTTGTTTTGTCCGCATGTATGTGCACCATGTTCATGCCTACAGATGCTTTTCAGCCACCATGTAGTTGTGCATGAAACATGCATCCTTTTCAAGAGCCTAAGTGTTCTTAACCTCAAAGCCTCTAGAGGTTTTCACTAGGAGTTTATTTGGAATGCAAGAGAGGCTGAAAGAATTTCAGTATTTACGTTAACTAACCTATTCAAATGATTTGGTAATGACATCTATCAGTTTCTTCAAGTGCATTTTGTTTTGTTTGTGTTTTATTTTATTATATTAGACAGGGTTTCACTGTGCAACTCTGGATAGCTTGGAACTTGCTATGTAGAACAGACTGTCCTTGAGCACACAAATCTGTCTGCCTCTACTTCCCGAGTACTGGGATTAGAAACGTGTGCCAACACTTGGCTAACTTAAATACATTTTCTCAACTGTCACCAACTAGTGAAATCATTGTTATACTTTTCCTTTGTGCTCATTTGCTACACAAATAGTCCGTATAATCAAAGACACTAGTCTAACATTCCATGTTAAATTACTGCCATGGTCAGTGTCTTAGTTAGGGTTTCCTCAGCCTACTTTCTCATAAAACCCAACAGCCCAGGGATGGCACCATCCACAATGGCCTGGGCCTTCCCCCATCAATCACTAATTAAGAAAATGTCCTACAGTCTTATCTTTCTCTAGCCCCCTCCCCTTTTTGGTGTTTTTTTGTTGTTGTTGTGGTGGTGGTGGTTGTTTTTTCTGAGACAGGGTTTCTCTGTGTAGCTTTGGAGCCTGTCCTAGGACTCGCTCTGTAGACCAGGCTGGCCTCAAACTCAGATATCCACTTGCCTCTGCCTCCTGAGTGCTGGGACTAAAGACATGCGCCACCACCGCCTGGCTCTCCAGTCCTATCTCAGAGGTATTTTCTCAATTGAGGCTTCCTCCCCTCTAGTGACTCTACGTTTCATGAAGTTGACATAAAATTAGCCAGTACAGTCAGCATCACTATATGTAATGTAGACTTCTAGCACATCAGAGATACATCTGCCTGCCTCTACCTCCAGAGTGCTGGGATTGAAGGTATGTGTCACCAAGGCCTGGCTTGCAGTTAAGTTTTAACATAGCTTAATTACAATTTAATGAAACTATGATACATCTTAATTTACTTTTTAAAGATCATGTCCAGGAGGAGCTGGTTTTAGGTCAGTGCTAGAGTCCACAACTGTACACATGGTACCCTGATTTCAATCCCCAGCCATACAAACAAACTCACTGTTTGTAAGAGATTCTCACAGAGCTTCTTGGCAGCAGCCAGGCCTTCAGGTTTGGGATGACTACAAATAAAGAATAAACCACAAAATCAAAAGATCAAAAGAATAAAATACCAGTCTTATTTTCTCTTTTTATGCTATTATACACACTTACTTTAGTATATTCATTATAGCTCAAATCTAGCCCTCTGCAGCCATTTAAAAGGAACACAAACATAAGGCCTTATTTGGTTTGTTTATTTTTGTCATTTTGAAACAGAGTCTCACTATGTAGCTCTGACAGTCCTGGAACTGTGTAAATCAGCCTTTGCATCCCAAGTGCTAGTATTAAGTGGATACAACACCACACATGTTTAGCAAAATAAGTCTTTTAAGTTATAACTAATATACCATTGCCACATATATTTTATAGTACCCCTTCTTGGATAATGGTACTTTTTGATATAAAGAGACAATGGGGGATTGGGGCTGGAGAAACTGTTCAGCAGTTAAGGGCAGTTACTGCTCTTCCAAAAGACCTGGGTTCGATTCCCAGAACCTACATAGTAGTTCACAACCATCCTTAACTCCAGTTCCAGGTGATTCGGTATCTCTTCTGGATTCCTTCTGCACCAGGTACAAAGTACAAATACACACGAGTAGACAAAACATTTAAACACAAAAAATAAAAGAGAGGAGGGGGAAGAGAAAAACTGATTCTGGTGTCACTCATAATCTCAGCACGTGGAAGGTAGAGACAGGAAGATCAGAAATTCAGTCACCCTGGACTACATGATAAATTCAAGATCAGTACAATCTACATGAAATCCTGTCCAAACATTAAAATAAAACAGCTTAAGACAGGTGTGGTGCTGATGCATGCCTTTAATCCCAACACTCTGGAGGCAGGCCAACCTGGTGTAGACTGAGTTCTAGGACAGTCAGGGCTATGCAGGATTGAAGGTGTGTGCCACCATCGCCCAACCCACAATTAACCCTTCTAATTCAACTTTTAAAAAAAAAATTTAAAAATAGATTCCTTTATTTTTAATTTATGTATAAAAGTGTTTTGTCTGTATAGATCTTTGTACTAAATATGTAAATTGCCTGTGAAGGCCAAAAAGAGGGTGTTGACCCAAGGGGAACTTGAGTCACAGACTGTTGTGAGCCACCATTTAGGTGCTAGGAATCAAACCCATGTCCTGTAGAACAGTAAGTGTTCTTAACTGCTGAACCATCTGTCCAACCCAAGCTATTCTAAATTCTTAAAATTATATATATGCATCATTAATACATATTCATTATATGTAGGTATGCTGGGTGGCAGTGGCCCATTCCTTTAATCCAAGCACTCAGGAGGCAGAGGTAGACAGATCTGTCTCACTTTGAGGCCAGTCTGGGCTACAGAGTTCCAGGACAGCCAGGGCTATTACTCAGAGAAACCCTGTCTCCAAAAAAACAAAAAAGAAAGAAAAAAATAAAGGTATGTTCGTGTACAGGTGCCTTCAGAGGCCAAAGGCATATCCCCCGGAACTCAATTTACAGATGGATATAATCCATTCTACCTGAGTGCTAGGAACCAAACCCATGTTCTCAGGGAGAACACCAAGTGCTCATAACTGGGGAACCATCTTCCCCATTCCAACAATTTAGTAATTTCTATTAACTAGTTATAAAGAGTTACAAGACATCACATACACAAAGATGACCTTGGAATCCTGATTCTCCTGTTTCCACATCTGAGTGCAAGGATTACAGACCTTCACCACACCAGAATTTCACATTATTACAGTCTATTTTCTCTTGTTCTTTATGAAGTAGTCCAGCCTGTAGTGAGGAGGATTTGTAAGTTCTCTGCTCTTATCCATACCTGATATAAATATACATGGGTTCAAACGCTTCTCGGCCCGATGCTGGCTCAATGCAGCCTGAACCTTTGCCTCGTAAAAAGACCTTGGCACCTGTTTCAATTTGAATGTGTTGCAGATAGGAGCAGCCTGGACCTTCCACTTTCTCCTTAACATTAAATGTGGGCACAGCATGTTCTAGTCCCACAAATAATTTATCTTGAACATAATGCATCTGTAAGAGAACAGAATATTTTGATTAGTATAGAGGAACAATAATGAAATAAGCTTGTAGAAAACTATTATACAAAGTAGTATAATCCTGTATATACTTAGGGTCACTTACACATGGATCCTCAAAAATTTCTATCATAATCTCCAAGATTACCTTTTGGAGAAAAGGTGAAGCCACAGCTCAGTTGTCCTGAAATTCCCTATGCAGCCTAGGCTGGTCTCATAATCTCAACCCTCTTCCCTCAGCCTCCTAAGGAAACTTAACAGTGGTGTGTTTACACCAAGTTGATCAAGGTTAGACTTGTGGCTGCTAATAGTTAACTATTAACATACCTCAGAAGAAGGAACCTCAATTTAAGAGTTGCCTCTATCAGACTGCTTATGGGCACTCTATAAGACATTTTCTTGATTGTTAATTGATGCAGAAAACCCAACCCTAGGCAGGTAGAACTGCGCTGTGTTAAAAAGATAGCTGAAGCCAGGCAGTGGTAGTGCATACCTTTAATCCCAGCACTCGGGAGGCAGAAGCAGGAGAATCTCTGTGAGTTCGAGGCCAGCATGGGCTACAGAGTGAGTTCCAGGAAAGGCACAAAGCTACCCAGAGAAACCCTGTCTTGAAAAACAAAAAACAAAACAAAAGGAAAAAAAAGATAGCTGAGCCCATTGTGATGGCATATGCTTTTAATCCCAACATTCAGGGAGGCAGAAGCAGATGATCTCTGCGAATTCGAGGCCAGCCTGGTCCACTGAAGTTCCAGGACAGCCAGAGCTATATACTGCTACCCTAGGAGGGAAATTGGGGAGGGGAGCCACAGCTGAGCTTTTCTGGTAGTGAACTGAGACTGTGTCTCTCACAAAGGCTCTCCATCATCCCTTTCCAGAAGAGGAAACACAAGAAGCAGTACCTGGTGCAGAGCCCCGATTCCTACTTTATGGATGGGAAATGCCCAGGATGCTATCAAATCCCCATGGTCTTTAGCCATGCACAAACAGTAGTCTTGTGTGTTGGCTGCTCCATGGTCTTCTGTCAGATTAAAGGAGGAAAATCAAAGCTGACAGAGGGATGCTCCTCCAAGGAGGAAGCAGCACTAAACTCAAAATGAGTGGGAACCATCCTAGTTAACATATTTTAGATATATAAAAAAGGAACGGAGAGCCAGCTAGTGGTGGAGCACACCTTTAATCCCAGCACTCAAGAGGCAGAGGCAGGCGGATCTCTGAGTTTGGGGCCAGCCTGGTCTACAGAGTGAGATCCAGGACAGCCAGGGCTGTTATACAGAGAAACCTTATCTCAGGGAGAAAAAAATAGAAAGCAAGGGAGAGAAAGGAAAAGAGGGAAGGAGGGAAGAAAGGAGGGAGGGAGCTGAGCAAGCTACGAAAGCAAGCCAGTGAGCAGCATTCCTCCACAGGTTCCTGCTTGCCTTTCTCTCTTGGCATCCATCCATGATGGAATATACCCTGAAAGCTGAGATTTACCCTGTCTTCAAGTTGCTTTTGGTCATGTTTCTCATAGCAACAGCATATAAACTGGAAAAAGGCCTGGGCCATATGCCCAGCTTTCAAGGAGGTTCTAGTGTCTAAGAATGTAGCTTGATCGGTGTAGAATGCTTGCCTAGCACCACATAAATAGGACATGGTAGCATATGGTGATAATTCCTGACATGGAGGTGGAAGCAGGGGGATCATAAGTTTCTTGTCATTCTTTGTGACATAGTGAGTTCAAATACAGCTAGGAACTTCTAAGACCCTATATCTTTGAGGTTTTTTTGTTTGTTTTTCACGACGGGTTTCTCTGTGTAGTCCTAGCTGTCCTGGAACTTACTCAGTAGATCCACCTGCCTCTGCCTCCAGAGTGCTGGGATTAAAGGTGTATGCCACCACACCCGGCTCTAAGACCTGTATCTTAATAAAGATTAGATTTGTGGGGCTGGGGATATACCAGTTAGCAGGGTGGTAGCCCAGCATGCATGAAGCCCTTGGCTGGACCCCAGCAGTGCATTAAAAAAAAAACAAGCATGGTGGCACCTATTCTAGCACTTAGGGAGAGGCAGAAGCAACAGAAGTCAAGGTTGCTGAGCTAGTCTGGGGTACATGATGAGAACTTATGGTAACAGAAGTATAGCTTAGGGGAAGAGTATTTGCCTAGCATATTCAAAGCCCTGTTTGACCAAACTAGCAATACAAAACTACAAAACCTGGCCGGGCGGTGGTGGCACACGCCTTTAATCCCAGCACTTGGGAGGCAGAGGCAGGCGGATCTCTGTGAGTTCCAGGCCAGCCTGGTCTACAGCGTGAGATCCAGGAAAGGCGCAAAGCTACACAGAGAAACACTGTCTCGAAAAACCAAAAAAAAAAAAAAAAAAAAAAAACTACAAAACCTAAAACCTTTCATGTTCATGTACCTATCTCACTCCCTCAACTACAAAATAAATTATTCTAGTCAGTAACACACACACACACACACACACACACACACACACACACACACCAGAATAGTGTTGAGTAAGTATACCCACTTTTCTTCAACAGATGTTAAATTTAAAAAAAAAAAATTTGCAAAGACAGCACAGGAAAATGTTGGGTAGTACAGTCCGCCCTGTGGGTTTCTCCAGTAAGGGCTGCTCTCACCACCCCTTTGTCTAGGAGGAATGTATCAGCAAAGTCTTGCTTCATCAGACTCAGCCTTCTTGGTCCTCCAACTGTCAGTTTTTAAATGCAACTTAAAACACTATCTTTACACTACACAATATGTATACCCTTTGACCTACCAACGCCCCTTTTAAATCCTCATTCTGAAGATATGTATTTAGATGGCATTAGATAGTCCATAACATTTTAGAATACCAACAGCAGCCTAGCTTACATGCTTTCAATTCCAAAACCCAGACAGCCAGAACTACAGAAGACCCTGCCTCAAAAAATACATATAAACAAACAAGATAAAAAAGCAGGTAATTCTCAGGGTGGAACTTCAGCATTGTTTTTCTTACTATGTATTATTTTGTATAGACATTTTTGTAGAACTAACAACCAAAACCTACTCCTGACTGGAAGGCAGGCTTCTGGTTAATAGCAGGAGACAGCTGAGCAATGGGAGCCGGCTGGTGGTAGACAGTGACTGTTGCTCCATTAAAAGTTGGACTTGTCCCTGTGGCAGCCTTCACCACTCCATTAGTGATTATTTCTTTAATTCGGTTTACAGCTCCTAGGGGAAATTACAGACAGTGAGATACTACACGAGGGGCTGGAAATACAGCTCAGTTAGTAATAAACTAACCATAGCAAAGAATGAATTGACTAGCCTATAAACACAGGCCAATGTTCATTTCTATAACCTCACTTCAATTTTCAGATTACACAAATATGCTGCCCCCATCTGTCTAAACCCTCATATACCACTGATGAAATTCATAAACAGTAGTTAAAGAGCAGTTATCAAGGACAGTACATTGATGTTGTCATAGTTTTGATATTTACAAGTTTCGTACATAGAAGTCACACATGAGCCAAATACTTACTGTCTACTAACTCCCGTGTCTGCCCCTGAACATGAAGATACAATGGACGATCCCTATAGAGAGAAATGTAAAAGATTGATCCCAGAGCTGCGGAGACAGATCAGTTGGTAAAGCAAAGACCTGAGTCTGATCCCTTAAAACCCACTTTTAAAGACCAGGTATGCAATTCTAGTACTGACAAAGTAGAGAAAGGAGAGACCCTGGGGGCTCACTCGTCAGCCAGCCTGGCCTACTTAAGTCCCGCCAGCAGAGAACCAACCTGCCTTTGAAAATGGCTACCAGAACCAGGCATGGTGGTTTGGGTTTTTTTGAATCCCAGCCCTCAGGAGGCAGAGGCAGATGGATATCTGTGAGTTCAAGGGCAGCCTGGTCTACAGTGAGCTCTAGGACACCCAGAGCTACACAAACAAACCCTATCTCAGAGGGGGGGAAGGAGTACTTCCAGCTTTTGCAGAGGATCTGAGTTTGGTTCTCAGCTCCTGTACATAACATACATAAAAGAAAAACTCTCACATACATAAAATAAATACATTTCAAAACAAATAACACAGCTTCAGAGGAACAATAACTGAGGTTGTCCTCACCCCCACACGCACACATGAACTCACAAAAAGGCTGATCCTGAACTGGTCAAAACCTAGTTAAGGGTTGGAGAGATGGCTCAGCAGTTAGGAACACTAGCTGCCCTTCCAGAGGGCCTGGGCTCAATTCCCAGCACCCACACAGCAGCTCACAACTCCAGTTCCATGAGATCTCACACCTTCATACCAACACACTTAAAAATAGTTAATTTAAAAAAAAAAAAAAGGGGGCTGGAGAGATGGCTCAGAGGTTAAGAGCACTGACTGCTCTTCCAGAGGTCCTGAGTTCAATTCCCAGCAACCACATGGTGGCTCGCAACCATCTGTAATAAGATCTGGTGCCCTCTTCTGGCCTGCAGTCATACATGCTGTATACATAATAAATAAATAAATCTTAAAAAAAAAAAAAAAAAAAAAAGTATGAAAAAAAAAAAAAAAAAAAAAAAAAACCTAGAGTAAAATGGGTCATCGATTCTAAGGTGCAGCACTTAAAAGGGCCTGCCTGATGTTAGTTATTTCCTAGCATCCTTGAAGCCCTCACAACTGCATAAACTGGGTATGATCACGTACCTGTGATAGCAGCAGAGGCAGGAGGGTCACAAGCTCATGGTCATCAAAGCCAGTCTGAGCCCAGACCCTTATCAAACCCAATCAAACAAAACGAAACTCCTCAGTTTTAGAAATCTATTCTTGAATTTTGTTATTTGTTTCTTGAGGCAGGGTCTCCATATATCCCCCAGATAGGTCTCAAACTCATGGCAATCCTCCTGCCTCCACCTCTCAAGTGCCAGACTACAGCTATTCTCATTGCTCAAAGATAATTGATGCTGGGTTTCATTATACACACCTCTAATCCCAGGTACTACTAAGAGCCAAGAGGACTACAAGTTTGACACCAGCCTCGGCAACTCAGCAAGATGTTTTAAAGTAAAAAGTAAGAGACTGAGCCAGGCATGATGGTGCACAACTTTAATCCCAGCACTTGGGAGGCAGAGGCAGGCAGATCTCTGAGTTCGAGGCCAGCCTGGTCTACAGAGCGAGTTGCAGCACAGCTAGGGTTACAGAAAAACCTTGTCTTGAAAGACAAAAACAAAAAGTCAGAGACTGAGAAGATTATTCAACAGTTAAGAGCAGCTGTTGCTCTTTTAGAGGACCCCACTCAATTCCTAGCACTCCTACCAGACTGTTCACAACTGCCTCCAAGTCTGGTTCCAGAGAATCTGACCCTCCTGTCTGGCCCTGTGGGAACTTGCCCGCACATGGTGCAGACAGACAAGCTCGCACAAACATAAATTAAATTAAAATACAAAATAAAAGTCAGGTGTGGTTGTTTATAACTATAATCCTAGCACTCAAAAGGCTGAGGTAAAAAGATCACATCAGTCTGAGGTTGACCACCATCAAATGGGCTACAAAGATATCCTGATCTAAAAAATTCTAAGAAGGCTGGAAAAATGGCCAGCCCAGTGGGTTAAGAGTGCTTGTTGTAGAAGCAAGAAAGCCTGAATTCAACTTCCTAGCACCCACAAAAAAGCTCGAAATTAGTACCTGTACCTATGATTCCAGAGTTGAGAGACAGAGATAGGCAAATCTCAGGAGCTTGCTGGCCAGCCAACCTAGCCATAAATGTTAAGTCTCAGTTTCAGTCAGAGACACTGCTCAAAATATAAAATAAAGATAATCTGGCTCCTTTTGCCTGTACCAGGCTTTGTGCACTCACATACAGAGAAGAGGAAAGAGTGGAGGAAGCTAGCTAACTAGAAGCTAGTTAGATGACTCAGAGTGAAGAAGAAAAAAAAGAGTCTGTCATACAAATATGAGGACCTAGATGTGAATGCTCTCAAAGTCAGGAACTGGAGGGGTGGGGAGACAGGAAGGTCCTTGGGGACTCACTGGCCAGTCAGTTTAGTAAAAATAGTGCCTTGCAGGTTCAGTGAGAGCACGTCTCAGAAAGTGGGAAACCCAAAACACCCCATTGTCAACTTGTGGTCTCCTTACATGAACATGAACACAGACGAATGCGCACCAGGCATGGTGATAGGCACCTGCAATCCTAGCGCTGTAAGAGGATCGGGAGTTCAAGGTCATACTCAACTATGTATCAAGATGGAGGACAGGAAGAGTTACAAGAGACCTTGTCTTACAACTGACAGTATAAAGAAATCTTACATATACCGAGTGGTGGCACAGACCTTTAATCCCAGCAGAGTGAGGCAGAGGCAGGTGGATCTCTGTGAGTTCCAGGCCAGCCTGGTCTACAGAGTGAGTTCCAGGACAGCTGGTTCTACACAGATACACAGAGAAACCCTGTCTTAAAAAATCAAAACATTGCCGGGCGGCCTGGTCTACAGAGCGAGATCCAGGAAAAGGCGCAAAGATACACAGAGAAACCCTGTCTTAAAAAATCAAAACATTGCCAGGCGGTGGTGGCGCACGCCTTTAATCCCAGCACTCGGGAGGCAGAGCCAGGCGGATCTCTGTGAGTTCGAGGCCAGCCTGGTCTCCAAAGCGAGTTCCAGGAAAGGCGCAAAGCTACACAGAGAAACCCTGTCTCGAAAAACCAAAACCAAAACAAAACAAAACAAAACAAAAAAAAAATCAAAACATTGCCGGGCGGCCTGGTCTACAGAGCTAGAACCAGGAAAAGGCGCAAAACTACACAGAGAAACCCTGTCTCAAAAAAACCAAAAAAAAAAAAAATCAAAACATTAGGGGCTGGAGAGATGGCTCAGAGTTTAAGAGCACTGGCTGCTCTTCCAAAGGTCCTGAGTTCAATTCCCAGCAACCACATAGTGGCTCACAACCATCTGTGATGAGATTTGGTGCCCTCTTCTGGCCTGCAGGCACACATGCTGTATACATAATAAATAAATCTTTAAAAAAAAAAATCAAAACATTAAAAGAAAAAAAAGGAAAAGAAAGAAAAGCTATCTTACATACCAGCTAATAGAAGGGAAAACATGAAACTATAAAACTGAGGTTAACTAGATACCTGTAACTATCACGGGCTAAAAAATAAAAGTGAAGGGTCTGCAAATGTAGCTCAGTGTTTAAGCCTGTGTTTAGTTAGTATGTAAACTACTAGGTTCACTCCTCAGTAGGAGAGGGAGAAGGAGTAGGCTTTACAACAAAATACAAGCCCTTTTGTGGGTCCCCCTAGGTATTCCTGACCAGCCAAGAACTCACAACAAAGACCAGGCTTCACACACTTGGAGACAATTTCTATAGGAAAGGGGTGTATGTGTGCGTTAGAGAGAGAGAGAGAGAGAGAGAGAGAGAGAGAGAGAGAGAGAGAGTGAGAGAGAGTGAGAGTGAGTTAGTTCCTGTGTACAGGGAACAAAGAAAGCCAGAGGTTAACCCAAGTTTTTTTAGGGAGTTTTTTGTTTTTTTTTTTTTAATGTGTATGGGTCTTCTGCATCCACGTCTATAAACCACATGCATACCTGGTGCCCACGAGGGCCCAAAAAGGATACTGGATCTCCTGGAACTGGAGTTATAGATGGTTGTAAGTCACCATGTGGTGCTGGGCATTGACCACAGGTCTTCAAGAGTAGAAAGTGCTCTTAACTACTGAGTTATCGATTCAGCCCAGAATGGCCACTCTTGGTTTGTTGGTTTGTTTGTTTAAACAAAGTCTCTCAATAGGACCTAGAGCTTACCAATTCAGCTATTCTGGCTGCCCAGCAAGCCCAGGGATCCATCTTTCTGCCTCAGTCATCCAGAGATGAGATTATAAACACAGTACTGGGGTGTTCAAATTCCATTCCTCATGCTTTCACTATAAGCACTTTAAGAGACTGAGTTATCTCTCCAGCCCAGGAACAATGTTTAAGCATTAATCATTGTAATATTCTTTCATGGTTTTTTTCTCTCCTTAAAAACTGTGAAATGAGCCGGGCGGTGGTGGCACACGCCTTTAATCCCAGCACTCGGGAGGCAGAGCCAGGTGGATCTCTGTGAGTTCGAGGCCAGCCTGGGCTACCAAGTGAGTTCCAGGAGAGGTGCAAAGCTACACAGAGAAACCCTGTCTCGAAAAACCAAAAAAAAAAAAAAAAACTGTGAAATGAAAGCCGGGCGGTGGTGGCACACACCTTTAATCCCAGCACTCGGGAGGCAGAGCCAGGCGGATCTCTGTGAGTTCGAGGCCAGCCTGGTCTCCAAAGCGAGTTCCAGGAAAGGCGCAAAGCTACACAGAGAAACCCTGCCTCGAAAAAACAAAAAAAAAAAAACCAAAACACCGATTCCCTAAGAAAAGAAAACATGGCGTGGACATCTTGTTTTCCCCAAACCACAGGACACACACCCAGGTCCCACTTTGGCCTTCTCCTCAGTCGTCATGAACCTTCCTCGAGTCGACACAGCAGCCCCACTCAGTCGACTGATCTAAAAGTAGAAACATTCTATTAAAAATGACAGACAAGTACTAAAACACTACAAATACACATAACTATGAATTAAAAATAAAACTCGCTGGGCGGTGGTGGCACACGCCTTTAATCCCAGCACTCGGGAGGCAGAGCCAGGCGGATCTCTGTGAGTTCGAGGCCAGCCTGGACTACCAAGTGAGTTCCAGGAAAGGCGCAAAGCTACACAGAGAAACCCTGTCTCGAAAAACCAAAAAAATAAAAAATAAAAAATAAAATAAAAATAAATAAATAAATAAAAATAAAACTCTGGTGTGGTTTTAAGGCATTTCTCCCGAACAGAGCAGGACTACTCCATTTATTTCACCAAATACAAATTGTCCTGTATCTGAAATTCTGACCCGGGGAAGTCACCCACATCTGTTTCATTAGTATCCTCTGCAGTTAAACCCAAACCACCCATCAACACTGTGTTCAGGAGTGTCTGAAGTCCCCGGCCCCCTCCCTGATTCCGAAGTCACACACACACCTCATCCTGAGTCTGTCCTCGGGTCAGCAAGTTCCTACAGGTCAGAGGCACGTCGTTGATCTCCACTTCAGCCACCACCAGGTCATCTTTGCTTTTACTGCTACTTAGGCCTTTGCCAGGGGCCTGCAGCTACAGAACAGAAAAAGCCAATCAAGGGGTTTTTTGTTTTGTTGATATATATAGATATATATATTTGTTTGTTTTTCAAGATAGGGTTTCTCTGCATAACAGCACTGGCTATCCTGGAACTTGCTTTGTAGACCAGGCTGGCCTTGAACTCAGAGATCTACCTGCCAATCTCCTGAGTGCTGGGATTAAAGATGTGTGCCTCCACCACCACAGCCCGTATAAAAAAATGCATAGCCTCCACTGGCCTTGAACTGGCGATCCTCCTGCCTCAGCCTCCTTCAGCAAATACTACTGGCATGTGCCACCACAACTGGTACCTCATATATTTTTATGGTATTAAAGAAACTACAGACCAGAAGGTAAATTAAGAGTTAGAGTTATGATGCTTTATATTTTGCATTTTATGGCAAAGCAAAGTTTCACTGTAAATCAGCTGGCCTCGAGATTTGCTTGCCTCTGCCTCCCAAGTGCTGGGATTAAAGACGTGTGCCACTACCGCCAGGCTACAGAAATAACATTTTTACAAATTATTTTAGCTCTTGAGAGATGGCCACTCATGATGGCCAAGCATGAGGACTGAGTTTTAATTCCCAGAATACATGAACCAAGCCAAATGCGGTAGCTTGCATTTATAATCTCCAGGCCCCTACAGCAAGACAGGGACAGACACAGGAGAGTCCCTGGAGCTCAAACGCCAGCTAGCCTGACACATACACAACAGAGACCCTGACTCAAACAAGGTGGGCGTGAGGGCTGACACCAAGGTTATCTCTAACCTCTGATGCTCACCATGGCAATGTGCACGTGCGTGTGCTCCTGACAAACACTTGTGCATGCCATATACAACACACATACACCTGAGCGTTAGGAAGATGCTAAGCTCAGAGGGTTTAGGTGGTTACTGCCAAGCCTGACGGAAGACTGAGATGCCCTACATAGACACCCAAATGCTAGGATACACCAAGATACACATACACATAAGTATTTTTAAACACATACACATGATTTACCTGAACTTTCATGTATCAGGAATTGATTGCTTTCAATCACTACAAAAATTGAGTCACGTTTTATAAGCACAAAAACTAGTTCATAAAAGTAACAAGATCAATTAAAACTGCCTGACCTCAGGGTGTGAGCACACCTGTCATCACCAGCACTTGAGAGACAGAGGCAGGAAGATTTCTGCAAGCAGGAGACCAGCCTTGTCTACGTATACAGAAACCCTGTCTCAAACAAACAAACAAAAAAAACAAAAAAAAAACGAAAACCCTCGCGCTCACAAAAACAACTGAACAAGGGATCATGCTCCCACACGTGATCTTCGCTCTATTAGCCCGAATGATTAGGAAACCGAAAAGCCACAAAGCTGCAAACAGGAGAGCGTCTTTCACTTGGAATACCTTCTCGGTGGCATTCTGAGACGGTTTCAGCTTCCCTTTGGCCATGAGCATAGCATTGATCTTGGCGGCCACCGCCGCAGCGGCGTCCAAGGCTCCCGAGGGAGCAGCCGTGGTGGCGCCCCCCGGGCTGCCCCCGCTGCTGGTGACGTCCCCGCCTGGGGCGGCTGGCGGAAGGAAGAGCAGCGGGGCTGGAGCCGGTTGGTCCCATTTGCTGCGGCGCCTACAGGTAGGAAAAGGAAAATACTGGGGCCTACAGCCTGCCTTTGTGCGGTTCTCTTAGCACACATTATTCCATTCCGCCTGTCAGGTTCCGTACTCATCACCGAGTGCCCGATCGAAAACTCAAGTTACATGCCGCCCCCCCCCAAAAAAAAGTCCCCCTTCTTTCAACCGCTTTCCAAAACCATTCTTTCCCCGTCCCGTCCAGTCCCAGACTCGAGTCGTCCCGGCGTGCTCCCGCGTCCGCCTTCTCCTTGGCTCGCCCTTCGGAAACACTCCGAGCTCCCTTCTCCCTCGCACTTGGGCCGGCCTTTCTCCAGGCGCCCGAGGCCTGCTCAACGTTCTCTCCGGAAGCCGGCCTCGGCGTCCGGACGCGCCCCGCTGAGGGGCCTGGCCGCCCACACGCAGCCGCCCGGGCCTCCCTCTCCCCGGCCCGTGCTCGCTACCCGGCCCGGCCCGCGAAGCCCTTACCCGCCAGCTGCAGGATGTGTCGCGCTCCCTGCGGACATGGCGGCCGGCTCTAGTCAACCACCCGCCAACTACCCACCACCGCCCTCCCGCCACTTCCGCCCCAACGCGCTGACGCACAGCCCTTTCCGGCCGTGAGGTAGGACGCTTCCGGTGAGGAATCTGGATTCCGATTGGACTCTCAGCCATTGAAAGCGTCGGGAGTTTCTGAGACACGCGCGCCGGCGACTTTTCCGGCTTGCTCCTTTGCCCTTAAGGAAAATGTCTGCCGTGTTTGATTTAAAAGCGAGATCGGCGCTGGGGAGAATCCATCTTTATTGTGGGCAAGCTAGCCGCTTGGACGACACTGAAGTCAAAAAAAAAAGAAACCGATTTTCTCCGAATTCAGTTTGCTCACGTGGAGTCCCAGCCTGTAGCTGAGGAGAAATTTTCCCGCGACTACAGCCCACGTCACGGTTCAGTTACCTTTTATGAAAAAGGAAAGCGTTCTTTCCAAAGGTCGTTTGCATAACTGCCTTTTCTACTTTTCTCTTTTCTTTTTGTTTTTCTTGGGGATATGAAGCTCCAGTCCGCTGCAGGGCCTTCTGTTCTAGTGGTGTTAGTGGTCACGAGCATAGCACTGATCTTGGCAAAACGTAGGCACTTGGACAACTATAGAGTTATGAAACAAGCAAAAGTTGAAAGAAAAACTGCTCAGCGT
Organism: Peromyscus californicus insignis; assembly: GCF_007827085.1. Classification (NCBI taxonomy): domain Eukaryota; kingdom Metazoa; phylum Chordata; class Mammalia; order Rodentia; family Cricetidae; genus Peromyscus; species Peromyscus californicus. The sequence continues at coordinate 68,215,498 of NW_026294617.1, read as the reverse complement.
GGTGGGGCATTTAAAAAACCGAGACTAGGAACTGAGAAATGGCTCGGCAGAGAAAGGCACCAGCGGACAAACTTGACGATCTCCGTTCGATCCCTGGAGCCCACAAGGTGGAAGGCGAGAACAAACTCCTGAGTTGTTGTCTGATCGCCACATGCGTGCATAAGTAAATGTAGAAACTCCGGAGAGGTGCTAAACAGTAGTTAAGTGCTGTCACTGCAGAGTAATAATCGCAGGTTATGAAATTCCCTTCTGTGAGGGTTGTGTGTTTGTGCTTGGCTGGCTTTTCAACATAGGGAAAAGCTTTGAATGCTAAGGGGGTTGAGTTAAATCTGGAGAACGGATCCTCAACATTTATGCAAGTATTCTGATAGAGAAGGGGGAAGAACCTGCATGCTACCTTACAGAGATGCTTGCTTACATTCTGATATAATCAATAAAGATTCAGGAATAATAGTGAAAGCTCAGTAATAGTTTTTCTTTTTTGGTATATAATAAATAAGATATCCATTTGTGACAAGGATAAAGGCACAATTCTGTCAGCCATAGTAGCCTGAGTAGCCTGAGGTGCCCCCTTAATGGTTTAGGCCCAGGACGCTAACCCTTAGTACAGTAAGGACAGAGGAACATTGTAGCATGAATCTCTAAAAGGTCTTATTAATGAAAATAAACCTGAGTCAGGTATTGGGGTGAATGCTGGAAGATCAGAGAAGTAGAACAAGCCACAGCCATCTCACCTTGCCAATTCCTCAGCTGATCCTGTTTCCTCAGACTGAAAGCTTCTGAGTCCTCATCCAAATGGATCTCAGCTGAATTGCTTCTTGAAAGCCTAAAAGCTTCTAGTTTCTGGTCTTCACGCCTTATATACCTTTCTGCTTTCTGCCATCACTGCCTGGGATTGAAGGCGTGTGTCACCATGCCTGGCTATATCCAGTGTGGCCTTGAACTCACAGAGATCCATGCCTCCAGAAGACTAGGATTAAAGGCGTGAGTGCCACCATTTTCTGGCCTCTGTATCTAGTGGCTGTTCTGTTCTCTTACCCCAGATAAGTTTATTAGGGTGCACAATATTTTGGGGAACACAATACCACCACAGGACATGATCCGTGTAACAGACATTTCTAGCTCAGAAGTAAAAGCTTCTTATGCTCCTGTGTGTTTCTTGTCCATGCTTCTTTGTCTGTCTTCTCCGTGGTGAACTATTACACAAAACTCTGAGTTCTAGACCAGCCTGGTCTACATAGTTAGCTCCCGGCCAGTCAGAGCTGCACCCTGTGGCCTTGTCTCAGGAAAACAAACATTAAAAAAAAAAAAAAAAGTGTGTCCCATAATACCTGAACCTGATTGGGGTTTTTGTTGTTGTTGTTGTTGTTGTTGTTTTGTTTGTTTGGTTGGTTTTTTTGTTTTTTTTTTAAGCCCAGACTGGCAAAAAAAAAAAAAAAAAAAGGCCTTGAACTCAGATCCTCTTGTTTCAGTTTCCTGGTCTTCAGTTTCTACCACACTCAGCCCTGCCTTGCAGTGGGATTTTTGTTGTTATGTATGTGTGCATGCCTGAGTGAGTTTTTGTAATATTACATGCATGCAAGTGCCTTCAGAGGCCAGAAGGCATCAGATCGCCTGGAACGGAAGATACAGGGTGACTTAGGGTTTCTATTGCAGTGAAACACCGTGACTATTAGTGACTTGGGAAGGAAAGGATTTACTAGGCTTACACTTCAGCATTGCTGTTCATCACTGAAGGAAGTCAGGACAGGAACTCAAACAGGGCAGGATCCAGGAGGGAAGAGCTGATTGAAGAGACCATAAGGGGAGCTGCTAGCCTTTTTTTTTTTTCTGTGTAGCCCTGACTGACCTTGAACTCACAGAGTTCTGCCTCCCGAGTGCTGGGATTAAAGGTGTGTCACCACCGCCCTGTGGGAGCTGCCAGTTTACTAGCTTGCTTCCCTTGGCCTGTTCAGCCTACCTTTTTTTTAAAATTATTTATTTTTATTTTATTCTCATTGGTGCTTTAGCCTGTATGTATATATGTCTGTGTGAGAGTGTCAGATCTTGGGGTTACAGACAGTTGTTACCTGCCGTGTGGGTGCTGGGAATTGAACCCGTGTCCTCTGGAAGAGCAGTCAGTGCTCTTAACCGCTGAGCCATCTCTCCAGCCCCCTAGCTCACCTTCTTATAGAACCCAGGACCACCTGCCCAGGGATGGCACCACTCACCATGGACTGGGCCCTCCTCCATTGATCAATAATTGAGAAAATGCTTACAGCTGGATCTCATGGAGGCAGTTCCTCAACTGTGGCTCCTTCCTCTCTGATGACTGTAGCTTGTGTCAGGTTGACACACAAAACCAGCCAGTACACAGGCTGTCGTGAGTCATTTGATGTGGATGCTGGGAATCGAACCCAGGTCCTCTGTAGGAACTATCTCTCCAGTCTCTTGGCTTTGTAGTTTTAAATGTATTTAACATGCCTTCACAATTTTTCTATAAATCTGAAAATTTAAATTCCAAAATGTAGGAAGCAGAAGAGGAGAGAGAGAGGATGCAAGAGAGAGAACACACTGGTCTCTGCACTGGAGCTACCATGCCGTGAGCGTCGGTAACCGGAGAGAATTTTTTCCAGCCAATCTTGACAGTGCAGATAGCGGCTTTGCTGGTTACTTCTTATGTCAACTTGACAGAGGCTAGGGTCACTTGGGAAGAAGGAATCTTGAGAAAATGTCTCCATAGTATTGGCCTGTAGCAAATATATAGGAGAATCTTTTTTCTTTCTTTTTTTTTTTTTTTTTAGTTTTTTGAGACAGGGTTTCTCTGTGTAGCTTTGCACCTTTCCTGGAACTTACTTGGTAGCCTAGGCTGGCCTCGAACTCACAGAGATCCGCCTGGCTCTGCCTCCTGAGTGCTGGGATTAAAGGCGTGGGCCACCACCGCCCAGCTCTTTTTTTTTTTTTTAAAGGGTGTTTTCTTGCCGGGCGGTGGTGGCGCACGCCTTTAATCCCAGCACTCGGGAGGCAGAGCCAGGTGGATCTCTGTGAGTTCGAGGCCAGCCTGGACTACCAAGTGAGTTCCAGGAAAGGCGCAAAGCTACACAGAGAAACCCTGTCTCGAAAAACCAAAAAAAAAAAAAAAAAAAAAAAAAAGGGTGTTTTCTTGATGAATTATTGATGTGGAAGGGCCCAGCCCACTGTGGGTGTTTCCATCTCTGGGCAGGTGGTAGTAGGTGCTGTAAGCAGGCTGAGGGCTGGAGAAATGCCTCAGAGGTTAAGAGCACTAGCTGTTTTTCCAGAGGTCCTGAGTTCAATTCCCAGCAACGACCTGAAGTGATGTCTGGTGCCCTCTTCTGGTCTGCAGGGATACATGCAGGCAGAACACAGTATACATAATGAATAAATCAGAGAGAGAGAGAGAGAAAGAAAGCAGGCTGAATCAGGTGGTGGTGGCACACACTTTTAATCCCAGCACTCAGGAGGCAGAGGCGGGTGGATCTCTGTGAATTCAAGACCAGCCTGGTCTACAGAGTGAGTTCCAGGACAGCCAGGGCTACACAGAGAAACCCTGTCTCAAAAAAAAAAAAAAAAAAGTGAGAAGGAAGAAAAGAAAGCAAGGCCAAGTGGTGGCGGCGGCGGCGGCGATGGCGCACGCCTTTAATCCCAGTCCTGGGGGGCGGGGGGCAGAGCCAGGCAAATCTTTGTGAGTTCGAGGACAGCCTGGTCTACAAAGTGAGATCTAGGACAGGCTCCAAAGCTACACAGAGAAACCCTGTCTCAAAAAAAAAAAAAAAGAAAAAAAAGAAAGCAGGCTGAGCAAACCATGTCGTGATGAGAGAGCCAACAAGCAGTGTTCTGTACAGCCTCTGCCTCAGCCTCTGCCTTGAGTTCCTGCCCTGACCTCCTTCAGTGACAGACTGTGATGTGCAAGTGTAGGCAAAAGAAACCCTTTCCTTCCCAAGTTACTAATCGTCATGGTGCTTCGTCACAGCAATAGAAACCCCAAGACAGTGGCTGACTAGTTGATGTGAGACTGTGGAACTGGGTTAGGCCAGATTCCTACTCCTGCCGTTCATTGTTCCCCAAGGGTCTGGTCTCTGCCTTCAATGACAAGGGCAGGTGCAGTTCCCTTGTCTTAGTTCTTTGAAGAGGCTGGCTCGGTCCTTCCACATTCTTGGCCAATCTCTAGGAATGCCACAACTCCTCCGGCTTGAAAGGACAAAAGGAGAGGCATGACAAGGAGAAAGTGCATATTCAGATGGGCTAGTGGGGAGTCCTTTTCATATAAGGCGGGGACCATAGACTACTGGCACTGGTTCTCCCCGACTGTAACCAAGAGAGTTAATTAGACGTAAATTACTGTGCCATGAGGCGATAGGAAGACAGGGCTGGCAAAAGCATTTTTGTGGACTCTGATTTCTCATTCCCCAGCAACTGCAAATGAAGAACCCATTTCTGGAGAAGTTAGCAGAGTGTCTCTGTCTGTCCTGGTGGTACTTCCTTTTTAGCTCTGGGGATTTCCCAGGGCAAGGACTGGTGCTTCTGGCACTCAGAAAGGAGGAAGGATGATGGGAGATGCTGAAGGCCTTTCATGATGCATTGGAGAAGAATATCTTCTTAGCCGAGAGAAATGACTCGGTGTTTAGGAGCATTGGCTGCTCTTTCAGAGGACCTGGGTTCAATTTCCAGCATCCACATGGAGGCTATAACCACTTGTAATCCCAGTCCCAGGAAATATGACACCCTCTTCTGAGCTCTGTAAGCACCAGACATGCATGTGGTACACAGACATACATGCAGGTAAAATACTCATACACATAAACAAACAAAAAATTAAAAAGTTATTTATAAATTTTTTTGTTGTTTTGAGGCAGGATTTCACTAGGCAGTCCTGGCAGGCCCAGAATTTACTATGTAGACCATTTTGGCCTCAAACTCACAGATTGGCCTGCCTTTGCCTCTTGAGTGCTGAAATTAAAGGCATGCACCATCATGCCCAGCTATTACTTTTTTTTTTTTTAATTTTTTTTTTTTTTTTTTGGTTTTTCGAGACAGGGTTTCTCTGTGTAGCTTTGCGCCTTTCCTGGAACTCACTTGGTAGCCCAGGCTGGCCTCGAACTCACAGAGATCCGCCTGGCTCTGCCTCCCGAGTGCTGGGATTAAAGGCGTGCGCCACCACCGCCCGGCGCCCAGCTATTACTTTATCCAAAAGATTCATTTATCTTGCCGGGTGGTGGTGGCTCAGGCCTTTAATCCCAGCACTTGGGAGGCAGAGGCAGGCAGATCTCTGTGAGTTTAAGGCCAGCCTGGTCTACAGAGAGAGTTCCAGAACAGCCAGGGACACCTGCTCTGCCTCCCAAGAGCTGGAATTAAAGGCATGCTCCACCACCACCCGACTCAACTAAAAATTTTTTTTGTGTGTGGGGGGGGATGCGGTGCAGAAGGAATGCATCAGCAATTAATGGTTGTTCTTGCAGAAGACCCAGGTTCGATTATCAGCACCCACATGATAGTTTACAACCATCCATAACTCCAATTACAGGGGACCCAATGCCTTCTTCTGAGCTCCATGGGCACCAACCACAAACATTGTGCACATACATACATACATACATACAGGCAAAACATTCACACATCAAATAACACGATAACATATTTGTGTATGTGTGTATGTGCATGTATATCACATGAGTGTGGGTGCCTGTGGAAGCCAGAAGACAGTGTCGGACCCCCCACAGATGAAGTTGCAGGCAGTCGTGAACCCTTTTATGTGGGTGCGAGGAATTGGACTCAGGTTCTATGAAAGGGCAGCAAGCACTCTTTGTTTTCTTTTTTGGTTTTTTGAGACACAGTTTCTCTGTGTAACAGACCTGGCTGTCCTAGAGCTCACTCTGTAGACCAGGCTGGTCTCAAACTCACAGAGATCGGCCTGCCTCTGCCTCTTGTGTGCTGGGATTGAAGGTGTGTGTGCGCCACCATGCCCGGCCAGCAAGTACCCTTAGCTGTTGAGCTATCTCTACAGCCACACCCCATTCATTAATCTTCTCTCTAGTCAAGAGAGAATAAATTCAGTGTATCAAAGTTATGTTTAAGCCTTTGTGTGTGTGTGTGTGTGTGTGTGTGTGTGTGATGAGTGTGTGCACTTGCATTTGTGTAGCGTTCAAAGGAGAATGTCGGGAGTTGGTCTTCGCCCTCCACCTTGAGACGGTCTTTTTGTTGTTCACCGTAGCTGACCCATGTGTTTCCCAGGACCACCTCTGTAGTGGTTTGAATGTCTATAGGCTCAGCTATTCAAACACTGGCTCCTCAGTGACACTGTTTGGGGAGGTTGTGGAACCTTTGGGAGGCGGAGCCTTGCTACACAAATGTCACTGGGGTCAGGCTTAGCGTGTCTCTGGTCTTACCTCCCTAGCTGTTCTCTGTTTCACGCTCCTGTCCCCATGCCTGCTGCCATGCTTCCCCACCACGACAGATCTAACCCTCTGGAACCATAAACCAAAAGAAACTCCCCAAGAAGTTGCCTTGGCCGTGACAGTTCATCACAGCTACAGAAAGGTGACTGATGTGGCCTCCCGTCTTGCCTGGGAAGCACTGGGATTACAGGTGCCCTCCAATGAGCCTGACTCTGCACAGGCTCCAGGGATTTGAAGAGGTACTCATGCTTGCAGGGAAATCTCCTCAGTAAATCGCTCCCCAGCCTAAGCGCCATGGTTTTAGTTTCTGTTCTGTGTGCAAGTGATGGGATTGGAGGACTCCAGCAAGCAAGGGAGCATTCTGTTGCCGAGCTGCTGCCGGCAGCCAGGTTACCTGAACTGCTAGACTGGCAATGTAATTCTGGTGAAAAAACATGGCCTCAGGAGATGAGTAATCGGCCGGAGACAGACGCAGTCTATGATGTCATCAGGTAGCCCTTGGGCTCACCTGGCTTGGGGCTGAGCACTACCTTTCTGCCAACCTTGTCCCACTTTCCTTACTCAAACCTCAAACATCCTGGTTCCCAGACAGCATCTCTCTCACCTCTGGGCTTCTCATAACAGGTTCAAGCCTCCCTCAAAGGCCCCTCTGCTCCCCCAGCACTCCAGGAGAACTGAGTATCAGATACTGTCTGAGCCAGCAGAAAGGTGCTGAATTGTTCTCAGAATCCTTGAAAAAAATCTCTTAAGACCTCCCCATTCCATGCTCTCTCTCCATCCTGCAGTGGATAGAGATGTAGGCAGGGAAAGGAGGAGACCTAGTGAGGCGTTTTCCCAGTGAGGACTGAGCTCATGGGGAGACAGGAAGAGGTGTGGTGAAAGCTGATCTCAGGGTCCAGAACTCCACGACGGGGGCTTGGGGCATGGAGGAATGTCCGGAAAGATGAAGTAGCAGTGGGGGTGGTACAGGCTGGCCGGACTGCTTAATGATACAGAGCAGGAGAGTTGAAGGCATGCCTGGATCCATCCACCTACGGCCTCACAGTTCCCCTGCGCCCAGAAAGGGTACACAGGAAGCTGTGACTTCCTCCTTTTCCTTTCCCTCACCTTCTTAGCATCAAGGTCGCATGGCAGTGTTCCCTGTTCATTGTCCTACTCCCTTCATAGCACACACGCCGAAGGTTCCCTTTGACAGTCCCCATGCCAGGACATTCAAGGTTAGCTCCTCACACCAGCACAATGGAGTATTTTCATCGAATTCAACTTCTGTAAGATGTTTTTATTTCATATGTTTATTTGTCTGCATGTATGTATCTGTGTGCCCCACATGCAAGCCTGGTGCCCATGGAGTCCAAAAGAGGGGTCACAGTCTCTGGAACTGGAGTTACAGATGGTTGTGAGCTGCTGCTATATGGGTGCAGGGAACCCAACTCAGGTCTTCTTCAAGAGCAACAAATACTTCTAACTACTGAGGCATCTCTAGCCCCAATTTACAAAAAATATTTAAATAGTATTTATTTGCATACATGGGCATGGATGTGCAGCGTGTTACTGAATGCATGCTAATGTCAGAGGAGAGCTTTCAGGGGTCTCTTCTCTCCCTCCACCATGTGGGTCCTGGGGACCCAGTTCAAGCTGTCAGACTGGGCAAGCAGGCTCCTTCATCAAGTCCAAAACCTGTTTGGGTTTTTTTTATAGTTTGGAGACAGGGTCTCACCATGTGACCCTGGCTGGCCTGGAACTTGTTATGTAGAGTCAGCACACTGTCAAACCTGGTCTTTAAATCATTTCCTCTTATGTTTTTAATTTAGTAGTGTTGGGGGCTGCATACCACTGGGCATGTATGAAGGTCACCAGAGAAGTCTGTGGTGTCCGCTCTTCCACCTTCATGTAGGGTCCAGGGACTAAACGCAGCTCAGCAGCCTTGTGCAACAAGGGCCTCTACCCACTGAACCATCTCCGTGGCCCTACTTAGTTTTCTGAGATCATGTCTTGGTATATTGTGAAGGTTGGCCTTCAAGTCCTGGGCTCAGGTGATACAGTCGCCTTGCAGATAGCAGTGACCATGGGCACTTGCCACCCCACTGAATTTTTTTTTTGTATATGTTTAACATTTGACACACACACACACACACACAGAGGCTACAGCATGAGTGTGGAGGTCAAAGGGCAGTTTGTGTCAGTTTCTCTGTGTGGATCCTGGAGATTGAAGTCATCAGGCTTAGCAGCACGCCCTTTACCCATGGAGCCAGTATCTGCTCACCAACGCTTAAAGAAACACACTCGGGAGAGTTAACACAACTCACTTAAAGGCACAGTAGCTGTGGGGCATGAGGCACGTTTGTTCCTCTCCCTGACTTCCATTCTGCCTCTCTATCCCCATATTCCTCTTCTTTCAGCAGAGGGCTCTCTGCACCCTGCTCAGAGTACAGGGACTCCTGGTTTGCTTGTCACTCCAGACGTCTCTAGTTTCTCCCTTTTCCTCTGTTATACACATATTTGCAGAGTGGAAATGTCCGTCCCTTGTGCCGCCCCACCCAGCACTGTTGTCCAACAGGGAAGAGGTAGGCTGTTCTACCCACACCCCTCCCTCTTAGGTGTGAGCATGGGCAGGGGCTCCTGCACCTTAAAGCTCCAGACCAACACCCAGATTCCAGGTCCTTCTGCTCTCCTGCCGAGACTGCTGTGGCGCCTGCCAGTCCAGCAGAGAGACACTCGCTGGCTCCCCTGCTCTGCTCCAGCAACCTCCGATGCCTTGTGATGGCCACATCCAATTCTTCTGCCTCTCTGCCCACCCTCTTCTGGGTCAATGGCTCTGGAGACAGCGTGCTGAATACTGATGGTGCCGCAATGCCCGTCCAGTTCCTTGCTCTGAGGATCATAGTTGCCCTGGCCTATGGACTTGTAGGTATCATCGGCTTGCTGGGAAATTTGGCTGTACTGTGGGTGCTAAGTAACTGTGCTCAGCGTGCGCCTGGCCCACCTTCTGACACCTTTGTCTTCAGCCTGGCTCTGGCAGACCTGGGGCTGGCCCTCACTCTCCCTTTCTGGGCAACTGAGTCAGCACTGGACTTCCACTGGCCTTTCGGAAGTACCCTCTGCAAGATAGTCCTGACGACCACTGTCCTCAGCATCTATGCCAGCATCTTCCTCATCACCGCGCTGAGTGTGGCCAGATACTGGGTGGTGGCCATGGCTGTGGGACCAGGCAGTCACCTCTCTGTCTTCTGGGCCCGTGTGGTCACCCTGGCAGTGTGGGTGGCAGCCGCCCTGGTGACTGTACCCACAGCAATCTTTGGGGCCGAGGGTGAGTTGTGGGGCGTGCGCCTCTGCCTTCTGCGTTTCCCCAGCAAATACTGGCTGGGGGCATACCAGCTACAGAGGGTAGTTCTGGCCTTCATTGTGCCCTTGGGCGTCATCACCACCAGCTACCTGCTGCTGCTGGCCTTTCTACAGCGTCAGCCGCGATGCAGGCCCCGACAGTGGCAGGACAGCCAAGTGGTGGCCCGCTCTGTCCGGATCCTGGTGGCTTCCTTCATCCTCTGCTGGCTTCCCAACCATGTGGTCACTCTCTGGGGTATTCTGGTCAAGTTTGACCTGGTGCCCTGGGACAGCACTTTCTACATCATCCATACTTACGTCTTTCCTGTCACCACCTGCTTGGCACACAGCAACAGCTGCCTCAACCCTGTGCTCTACTGTCTCCTCCGGCGCAAACCTCGGCAGGTTCTGGTCAGCTCCTTCAGGGATCTTTGGTCAAGACTGTGGCCCCAGAGCAAGGCCTGTGTGGAGCAAGTGGCCCTCAAGGAGGTAGGTGGGAGATGGGTAGCCAGCACCCAGGAGAGTGGCCCTTCTACAACACGCAGAAACACAAAGGGACACCTGGATGAAGGATGCAACCTGGACACTCCCTTCTCTGAGATCTACCGGGGGCACAACCCACAGGTTCTGGGGAGAAGCTGCTCTCTCTGCCAGGCTGCAGGGTCCCCAGGAGAAGTCTGATCTTTGATCATCAGCTCTGGTCAGGACCTAGAAGCTGGAGCCCAGGCAAAGGTGGGCGTGGCAAAGCTTGTCTCTAGAGATGGCAGAGAGAAACAGAATAAAACTCTGGATTATCCACAGACTGTCTTGACCTTTCATGCCAGTACAGCACAGCGTAACTTCCTGTATGGGGTCTAGACTAACAGGTCAGAAATCGGTTCTCCCTGTCCCACTCCCTTCAGAACAGGGTATCCATCATGCCTCTTTGGTACCAAAACCAAAAATGCCTTCTCTGGCCACTCAGATGTACCCACAGAAAGGATGCAGAGCCTCCCTTTTGCTGCAGGAAGATGCCAGGGTGGGGCTTGCTGGACTCTCCAGGACCTGTCAGGAGGTACTGGATGTGTAGCCTGGTGAGAACAGTGAATAGACCTGTCTCCTCCTATCAAGGATTGAAGGGAGATGATTAGAAGGGAAAGCCATGGTGAGGTGGACAGAGGTGAGAGGTGCGGAGGAGGTCAGGAGGATCAGACCCAAGAATCAGAAACCAGAGGCTAGTTACTCCCAGTAGCGTGCCAGAGCTCGTGGGTGTGAACCTTCCCCTCAGGCAAATCACCTCTGTACATCAGTTTTCTTTTTTTTTTTTATATTGGAGACAGGGTCACATGTGACTCAGGCTGGCCTCAAACTATGTAGCTGAGGGCAGCTTTGAACTCTAATTTTGATCCCAAATGCTAAAATTATAGGCATGGGCCAACACATTTAGCTTTTTTGGTTTTGTTTTGCTTTCCAAGGCAGGGTTTGTCTGTACAACAGCCCTGGCTGCCCTTGAACTCACCGTAGATCAGGTTGGCCTCAAAGTCACAGAGATCCATCTGCCTCTACCTCCCAAGTGCTGGGATCAAAGATGTGTGCCACCACCACCCAGCTACGTTTAGCCTTTTTAGTTCAGCTTATTCTTGCCTCCTTTTTCTCCCTTTGTGTGTGTGTGCATTTGTGTGTTGACACTTGCATATGTGGATGCCAGAGGCAGATGTAAGGTTTCTTCTTCAACTTATCTCTCTGTGTCTCTGTCTCTGTCTCTGTCTCAAAGACAGGGTCATACTATGTAGCCCTACTGACCTGGAACTCACTATGTAGACCAGAGATCCACCTGCCTCTGCTTCCCAAGGGCTGGGATTACCGGCATGTGCCACCACACCTTGTTCTTTGAAAAATTACACTTGGTGGGGCAAGAAGACGTGCTACTCACTCATGAAAGCAGAGGACAGCAAAGAGTCTGGTCTCTCTTTCTACCATCTGAGATTCAGGGATTGAGTTTAGATTATCAAGCTTGGTGGCAAGGACTTCTACCTGTTGAAGTATTTTGTTTTTGGTTTTTGTGTGTGCCTGCACGAATATTAATTTGTTGGTTTTTGTTTTGTTTTCTTTTTTAATATATAATTTATTTTTAGCTTATGTGCATTGGTGTTTTGCCTGCATATGTGTCTGTGTGAGGGTGTCAGATCTCCTGGAACTGGAGTTACAGACAGCTGTGAGCTGCCATATTGGTGCTGGGAATTGAACCCGGATCCTATGGAAGAGCAGCCAGTGCTCTTAACCTCTGAGTTCTCTCCATCAGTTCAAGTAATTTTCTAAACCCTCCACATGCTTTTCTTTAGAGACAAGGTTTCTCTATGTGGCCATGGCTGTGCTGGAAATTACTCTGTAGACCAGGCTGACTCTGAATTCAGAGATCCACTGTCTCCTGAGTATTGAGATTAAAGGTGTGTGTCACAGTATGGGGTGCTAGGAACCAGATTCAGGTCCTGTGGAAGATCAGGAAGCACTCTTGACTGCCAAGCTAGCTCTCCAGCCCCGTTCCACTTTTGAGAAAGGGTCTCTCAATGACCTTGAAGCTGAGCTATTGGCCTGACTGGCTGAGCAGTCAGATTCAGCTGCTGCTATACCTGGTTTTTATGTGAGTGCCAGGGACCATACTCAGGTCCTCATGGCTGTATAGCAAGTATTATATTGAGCCATCTATTCAATGCAGCCCTATGTGTGTGCACGTATGTGCATGTGTGCGCGCAGTGGCTCAGATTGGACTCCAACTCAATATGTAGCCAACGCTGGCCTTGAACTCCTGATTCTCTTGTCTTTCCCTCCCAAGTATTGCGGTTATAGATGGGTGCTGCCATGCCCAGCTTTCTTTCAGTTTTCTAGAGGCTGGGAATGTATCTCAGTTGATGGAGTGCTTGTCTAATCCCTTAAGTTCAAGATCTTCCTAAACTACACGAAGAGTCCAGGACCCGCTCCGGCAGGAGACTATCTCAAAGGTGAGAGGCTAGTGAGGATTCACTATTATTTGCATATTATTGTGACTATTGCTGGCATCTTCCATGTAAAATGGAAAGGAGGAAATAAGGACCGCTGAGAGACAGGCATGGGGGAGCCGTCCAGGTCTGGTCTATTATTTTACATGTCCTGGTGTGTGGAGTATAATGAAAGTCTCACATAAAAAAAGATCTGGTCATGCATACCCACACATGCACACCATCGACACACATACAGAATAAAATAATTTTTAAAGGGGAAGCAAGATGGCACAGCAGGGAAAATACTCGGCACACAAGCCTGGCAGCCTGGGTTGAACTGCCAAGTCCACATAAAGGTGGACCGAGAGGCCCACGTATGCGCAGTTGTTCTCTTAATTTTCACACATGTGCTCTGACATGCACATCACCACACACACGACCACTTCCTAAAATTAGAAACAATAACCAAAGCAAACACAGGGAGAGAGCTGTGGGTAGTGTTTGGAGCAAATGTGCTGAGTCCCTGACTTCAGTTCAGGATCTAGCAGCCAATGTAAAAACACACCGGACACAGTGGTCCTGGGCAGGAGGAAGACGGGAGAATCCCTGAGACTCACTGGCCACTCTAGCCAAATCAGCAAGCTTCAGTGACATACTCAGAAATCCAGGTGAAGAGCAGTCAAGGATGAAACCAACATCAAGCTCTTCGAAGAGACAGACACTAACTAAAGGGTTAGTCCTTCAAAGCCCCCTTTCCAAGTGTCCTCTGAGCACAGGGTCCCCTTTGCTTCCATCTTCATTGAAAACCGTAATGACCTAAATCGTTCATCACGAAGAATCTTGCTGGGGGCTGCTTCCGGAATGAAGGGGAAGCAGCAGATGGATGGAGGTCCTACTCCGTCTGCTCCCTTCAGGACTAGGCTCTGGGGATGCTTTATAACCAGGATATGACCAGCCACTCCAAACCCCAGAATGGCAGCACCCTGTGGAGGGGAAGCCACAATACCTCCAGGCGCCACTGCCTGTTCCACCCGGTTACCCAGAAGCTTTGAAGAGTCGCCCAACTCACAACATATTAAAGGATGGGAACGAGGTTTAATTAGCCTCTTGATGTTTAATTTCCTCTTTTTGATAATGTTTAAACTGGCTCCAAAATGCCAGGTCTATTCCTAGCCATTCAGGAAGGTGGGAAATCCTCCCCTACCTAAGCATTCTTCCTCCTGTCCCAGCAGTGCCTCTAATGGCCTGGCTGGGCCGGATATTGCCTTCTCTGGGGGCATCTGCTTTACAGATCCCCGGGGATAAATATTGACAAAACTAACTCAACTAACTGCGTGTAGCCCTACTTTTGATGGAGCAGGATGGAGGAAAGAAGGGTGTGGTGATGGAGAGCTGAGTACCCAGGCTTGGAGCCTCCTCGAAGGGGGCAGTATGGTTTAGGCAAGGAGCTGACCCCTGGCTGCCAGAACACATTGTCACAGAGGTTTGAAATGGCAGCAGAGGAGACAGCAATTAAGAGCAGGGTTAGGGAGGGGGAAGACCTAGGGACCGATGATGACAGGAGGGTGGGACTGGCTCTGGGCTGATGATGAGATGGAATTATGGTAATAAGGCAGCCGAAGCAACCCAGCTTCTTGGAACTCACTCTGGGACTCAGTTTCCAGGGTCTAGGTTTTTCCCCTGGGCCCTCTGGAGAATGTTGGGAAACGGTATTCCTTTTCTTTCCCTGACTCTACCACAGTCTCTTCTACTTGCCCTTTGCCTGCTTAGTGCTGCCCGGAACACGGCTACTGAGCCATCAGAATGCTTGAAACTGTATGCGGCTGCTGGTAAGGCAGAGGGACAGAGCAGAGGGAGCTGAGGGCTGGCTTCTTGGCCTGGCAACTTTTTGCACCCATTGTGTAAAAGAAAAACACCAGAGGCTGGGCATACTGGCTCATGCCTGTAATTCCAACATTTGGGAGGCTGAGGCAAGGGGGATGATGTGAGTCCAAGGCCAGCCTGGGCTTCACTGCGAGACCTTCTCTCAAAAATAATAATAAAGTAAATAAATAAATATATAAAACCATTCCTACGGCCCAAGAATCCCGTGATTGGATAGAAAGGGCCTCAGGAGGGCCAGAGGCTGACAGCGGGGAGGGTGCTGGTAGCTCCTCAAAGCCTGCTGCCCATGCAATTTCAATTCTCCTTTTTCGTCGGGGTCCTGAGACCCTTCTCCTCACCCTACCTCACAGGCCGTGGGGGTGTGCATGCACTGACCCTGCCCCGTGGCCAAAGTGTGGGGCCTAGAAACAGGAAGCGGGATGAGCGAAAACCAAGAACTGAAACCAGTTACTGCCTTTCCACTGGGCAGCGTGCACAGGCTGCTCCTCTGAGAACTCAGCCCTGGGCTCTGACACTGTGGGAACGAACCACAGGGAGGAGGGGGCAGGAACAAGAGGGGTGGCGGGAGCCAGATGTGCTCTCCAAGCACAGCATACAAATGAGATGCAAATGGCCTTTCTAATATTGGAGAGCCTGAGTGCTACTTCATTTCCATCCATCCTTGTAATTCTGAGACTTTTAACAAGGGTTTGGGCAGTTGTTTTTTTTTTTTTTTTTTTTCCGTGCCCTCTTCAGTGAGGTAGTGGCAGCCCCTTCACAGAAACCCGTGGTCACTGCCTGGCTGCAGGCACCGCAATCCTCAGAATGGGCCATTGAGACAGCACCTCATGCATTTCAGGTCTTTAATGTTTCCCTGCTCGGGCCTTTGCTCTCTTTGTTGCTCTGTCTCTGTCTTGTTTTTTTTTTTTTTTTTTTTTAACAAATCGGCAGACAAATGGCTATTGCTGGTCGGTATTAGGGTTGCATTCAACCCCTCCCCCCAGTCTTGCTTACATTTCAACCGTAGTTGCCATAGTGGGAGATGAGGTGAGGGTTCGTAGAGGTTTCCCAACCCACCTCGGAGCTTCTTTCAAATGGCTGAGGAAGAATTCCGAATAGGAGCCCCCTGAATGTAGGTGAAAGAAGTCACCGTCTCCCCAACTCCTCAAGTTCAAAGACATGGAGCTAGAAGTGCCTACAATCTTCTTTTAAAAATATAAAACACGTGCAGTTGGCTTTGGTACAAAAAAGAAAAGAAAACAAAACCAAAACATTCTGGTCCCTGTGGGTTTTTCCTCCCCTACCCCAATACATCATGGCCACCCTAGCCTCCACTCCATCAACTCCAAGGAGCCAGTTTCCATGGAGGATGAAGAGAAGGAAGAACAGCAGGAGGAGGCTGAGGAGAGTGGGGCAAGGGACACGATCCTACCCACAGCCCTCCTCAAAGGGGCAGTAGGTTCTGTGGCCACAGATGGGTATCGCTGGAGTGCGTGTCAGGCTGGAGCCAACAGCGGTGTGGCTGAGCCTAAGCATACCCCAGTGGTGCTGAAGGAAGGGCCCTCTGGTCCCTATGGCTTGGTTCCCATGTCCCTGGTCCTTAAAATCTCACCCTCCCCCCACAACCAATAAACAATAAATAAATAATTTTTCCTAAGTAGAGGGAAGAAGGCATGAAAAATTGGCATCTGTGGTGTAGCTCTTGGATGCCACCAGGGGTGCTGTGGCCTCTAAATCCCCAGTCCCACGTGGCCCCAGGTATCCAAGGATCCCAGGAGCTGGTAAGGACAGTCAGCAGTTCTTTCAAGATCCCCTCATTATTGGCAGATGGAGTTCCCAAGGTTTGCCCCCTTTACTCTTCTTCAGTGGGGCACCAGGAAGGGGGTGGGGTCCCCTTAGCTGTCTGAAGCCGTAGGCTCGCCGTCTCGGCTTTCTGTCTCCTCAGGGATGTCCTGCATTCGGGTGAAGTCTGGAGGGTGACAGACAGGGTGGAGGTGATGAGTGAGCAGGACCTCCCACAAGGAGTAGCTCACACTCACAAAAAGGCCCCTACGCAGACGTGGGTGGGGGGTGGGGCCTCTGAGCACCCCGGTGGGTCGACCCCTGGGCAGCAAAGCCACCATTCTAACGTGAAACTCTATTCGACTGTTTCATGTTTCCTTACCATTAGGATGTGGCAGTCTTTAAACCGACTTACTGTAAAATGGATTTCTATTTGTAAGGTTGAGAGTTACCAGCCAATTGGAAAAACTGCTTCTTGTTTGGTTTTTCGAGACAGGCTTTCTCTGTATGACAGTCCTGGCTGTCCTGTCCTGGAACTCGCTTTGTAGAACAGGCTGGCCTCGAACTCACAGAGATCCGCCTGCCTGTGCTTCCCAAGTGCTGGGATTAAAGGCGTGCGCCACCACTGCCCGGCTGGAAGAACTGCTTCTTGAAAGAGTTTTACTACCCTGGGTGATGATGGTGCATGCCTTTGATCCCAGTACTTGGGAGGCAGAAGCAGGTGCATCTCTGAATTTGAGGCCAGCCTGGTCTACAGAGGAAGTTCCAGGACAGCCAGAGCTACACAGAGAAACCCTGTCTCGAAAAACAAAAAAAACAAACCAACAACAACAACAAAAAAAGAGTTCTACCACCCACTTGTCATCACACAGAGCAGGAAGCCTTCCCAGGATGTCCCAGAATCACTGAACCTCAGGAGTCACGTAAGAGTACGTTCAGAAGCCACAGTCCCAAGGGCTTGGACGCAGACCCCACAACCCCACTAAGTCTCACCTCGTGGACTGTGGGGTGGAGACAAGCGGCTACTGCCCTCCTCCTCACTGCCAGTGTCAGGGTCACTGCTGTCCTGCAGCCGCTCCTCGGGGCTACCAAGCTCCTGCCTCTCTCGGTCTTCGAAGGGTCGGTGGAGGGAACGAACAGTCACAGGCAAGTCCAGGCGATCATGGCCTCGACTGGGCTATGGAACACAGAAGCACAAGTCCAGGGGATGAGCTGTGTGAAGACGGCAGGCACTGGTGGGCAGGGGCAGCGAGCCCAGGGCCCCCAACACACCTCATCTCTTGAGGTTCACCAATGACCCCCCATCAGTAGATCCACCACCAACTGGTTCTCCTCTCAATGAGATAACCGCCGTATTATTTGCCTCCAACACCCATCTCTATCTCTATCTGCTGGGCCCAGCTGGTTCTCCAGCCTCAGCCTTCACATGCAAGGACTCCAGGTATAATAATGCCCACAGTGCCCCACGTAGACTACCAGCGGAAATCTTCGGAGAACAGAGCATATTTGTTTGTTGGAAGTGCTGCAGATCTGCATAAGCCTTTGCCCCTGAACTTGCCTTAAATGTCTTTGCAGTTTAACGAGTATGTTTTTGTCTGAATGGGTGGGCACTCCTGTATACGGAGGAAGCCAGAGGTCTACCTCAGGGGTCATGCCTTAAGAGTAATTCACCTTGTTTTATGAGACAGGTCTACTATTGGCTTGGAAATCATCAAAGAGACTAGGCTGGTTAGCCGGAGAGCTGAGAGGATGAACTTGGCTCTGCCTCCCCTTCACTGGGATCGTGAGCTGGCACCATCAGGCTTTGAACAAAGGTTCCCATGTACGGCAAGCATTTTACCAACTGAGACATTCCCACAGCCCAGCTAGTAGAGTCATTCCAGTCTGTTGTCTGCTGTCACTTGGGGTGAAATCCCCAACAACTAAGTGTCCCTCAGGTTCTGCAGGGTCTTATGTTCATGAGAGTCACTCCACTGCTCCGGGCAGCCTTACCTGAGGGGGATTGAAGCTCAAATACAGAGCATCGCCTGCTGGAAGGCTGCGGCGCCGAGGGTCCAGGGGCCTGCGTGCCCAGGGGGCCTCCGCTGGAAGTGGCTCATTTTGGCCCAAGGCTGCCAGCTGTCGGCGGGCCTCCTCAGCCTCCCGCTCCAGGAGGGCCCGGGCTTGCTCGCTCTCTCGGAGCCGGGCCTCCAGGCTGCCGGCTTCAGTGGCCCTCTCCTCCCCCAGGCGCCGGCAGCGCCGCAGCTCTTCCTGAAGCAGGGTGTGTTGCCGCTGCAACAGGGCCAGCTCTGTGGCCTGCTTCTCGGGAGCCACAGGAGCAGCCACAGCCCGGCCGGCGTGGCCGGCGTCACCGTCCCGAGAGTTGGCTCGAGATAGCTTTTCCCACCGTTCAGGACCCTCAGGGAATCGGGCTTCCATCAAAGTGTCCTGCTGAGCGACAGCAGCCTGAGGGTGGGATGAGGCCAAAAGGTGTTTCAGAAGCTAGTTCCACCGACCTCTCTCCCTCAATCCTGGGCACCCAGAGAGCTTGGTTTGGGGGAGGACAGAGGCCTGTTAGGATGCCTGTCACCTACATGGACACCTCTGGCTGACTCCTCCCCTTCTTCCCCAATCCAGCCCTTGCTCACTGACCTGAAGGCCATGTAGAAGTCCATAGAGATTGACCAATCGCTGTAAGGCCTCCTGTGGACAGAGCAAAGGATGGATGATTAGTGCCCAAGCTTAGGATGAGATAAGTGCCCGGCAGTCATCAAGAGGGTGTGGAAGGGGGCAGGAGAGATGGCTCAGAGGTTAAGAGCACTGCTTGCTCTTTCTAAAGGTCCAGAGTTCAATTTCCAGCAACCACATGATGGTTCACAACCATCTGTAATGAGATATGGTGCCCTCTTCTGGCCTGCTGGGATATGTGCAGGCAGAACACTGTATACATAATAAATAAATCTTAAAAAAAAAAAAAAGAGGGTGTGGAAACAACGTCCAGAGACGTACATAGAAACACAGGGACAGATGCCCGCCCCCCCAAATCACCTAAACTGGGCTATGATTTCTCAGATAGAGAGCATCTTCCCTTAATCTCCTCTACCACAGAATTCCCATCTCACCTCCTGGGGTGACCTCAACTGATTTCCGTTCCGATCCTGTAGAAATGGACAAGGATGGAGTCAGCAGGCACAGACAGACCTGGGGGCCGTCCCCAGCAACTTTCTATTGAAGATCCACAGGCCAGCTGTGCCCTTCCTCTGGCCACTCCCCAGTTCCCGCAACAACCCACCTTTTGGCTGGAATCAGAGTCTGCTCTACAGAGCTCAATGGAGCCATTGAAGGTTCTGGCCTCTCCATCTGTTGCAGAAGAGAGGAGGGGGAGGAGCAGAGTACACTTACTTCCTCAGCGACCTGTAACCCCCTCCCTTCTCTAGTCACGCCCACCTTGCTTTCAGGTCCCTGTACTCACTGGCAGTGACCCCAGGACTGGTGTTACCACCCTCAGATTCCAAAGGTAAAGCTGGTTCTCGGGGTGTCAAAAGCAGGTCAGCACCAGGGCCCACCAGTAAGTCTTTCAGACTTTCCACTGAAAGGAAAGAGGAGGAGGTGGGGTCAGGAGACAAAGCACACTGACCACTGAGTATGTAGGGAGTCCACAGCTGGGTAGCGGGGGGTTTTCAGTCAGTCACGTGGCATCCAAGGGACATCCAAGATGCCCAAGGGGCCAGCAGAGCCTGCCAGACGGAGAGGCAGCCAACAGCAGGTCGGATCTCTTCCCTGCTCTTCCCAGGAACTGGACCAGGACAAACCCTCAGGGGCCTTTCTGGGCCTCGTTCTGTGCTGCTGAGGGAAGAGCCTCGACTCCTCAGCGGGAGAGCCCTCACCTTCACGGATGGCATCTCGCAATAGCCGCTCGCCTCGAGGAGACTCAAGGGACTCAGAACGGAAGAGGCCCCTGGGCAGGGCGGGCAGGGGCCTCCCACTAACACCATCTTCTTCTGCCTGGAAGTGGGTCATCTCAGCAAACAGCCCAACCTTCTCCTGTAGCAGCTCCACCAGCGCCCGGTCCTTCTGCTGAAGCTCCACTGTGGACGGGAACAGGTAAGTGTGGAAGGAAAGGCCCAGGACCCAAAGAGCCCGTGGAGGGGCAGCATGGGCAGAGGGGCAGGACTTAATTTTGGGCTTGGAGCATCCTCTCGACTCCCTGCCCCCCAAAAACCTTTGTGTGTGTGGTGTAAATCATTGTTACTTTGTTTATAAAAATCTGTGAATAGTTTCAGGAAAAAAAAATTGTGAGTAGCACAGCGGTGGTGGCGCACGCCTTTAATCCCAGCACTCGGGAGGCAGAGGCAGGAGGATCTCTGTGAGTTCGAGGCCAGCCTGGTCTACAGAGGGAGTTCCAGGACAGCCAGGGCTACACAGAGAAACCCTGTTTCGGGGGAAGAAAAAAAAAATAAACTAAAACAACCAAATCTGTGAATCAGGGGTCTGGCTGCCCATGTCATTCTTTCCATGCTCCTCTAGAGCACATGGAGAAGTTTCATTAGGCCGCCTGCTCCCTGCCCCCTAAGCAAGTGTGCGTCCCAGAGTGACTGGCAGTTCGACAAAGCTACATGACTAACTTCGGGCCTTTGTTTTTTTTTGAGACAAGACCTCATGTAGCTAAGGCTGGCCTCAGACTCCACATATAGTTGAGGATGACCTCTGTGGTGGTTTGAATGAGTTGTTCTCCACAAGGCTTGGGAATCTGATTACTTAGTCCCCAGTTGGTGGCTCCTTGGGCAGGGTTGGGAGGTGGAGCCTTGCTGGAAGAAGCATGTCACTGGAGGCAGGCTCTGGAGTTTCAAAAGACTCAAATTCTCAGCTGGTGCAGCTGTCTTGTCTGGCACCTGCTGTTCCCACCATCATGAACCCTAGCGCTCTGGAACTGTAATCCCCAAAGAAATCCTTTCTTTGAATTGCCTTGGTCACGGTGTTTTACTGCAGCAATGGAAACGGAGCTAAAACAACCTGGCCTTAGCACTACTTTCCACAGGCTGGGGTATCAAGTGTGTTCTCATTTAAAAAAAAAAAAATTGTTTAGCCTTGCTTTTGTTGTTCTTGTTCGGGTGTTTCTGTTTGTTTCTGAGACAGGGTTTCTCTGTGTATAATAACCCTGATAGTCCTGGAACTCAATTTGTAGACCAGTCTAACCTCGAACTCAGAGATCCACCTGACTCTGTCACCCAAGTGCTGGGACTGAAAGTGTGCACCACCAAGCCTGGCATTAACCTTTATTTTTATGCACATGGGTGTTTTGCCTGCACGTACGTCTATGCACCATGTGCATGCAGTGCCCTCACAGGCCAGAAGAGGGCACTAGATGCCCTTGGGACATATCGATATTAGATTTTATTTTATTTTATATTTATTTCGGTTTTTCGAGACAGGGTTTCTCTGTGTAGTTTTGGTGCCTGTCTTGGATCTCACTCTACAGACCAGGCTGGCCTCAAACTCACAGAGATCCACCTGGCTCTGCCTCCCGAGTGCTGGGATTAAAGGCACGCACCACCGCCGCCGCCCAGCAAGATTTTATATTTTATATATCTATTGCACTAATCTCACAAGACGTAGCATACACTTCATATTGTTTTAAACCTTAGACCTCTATCAGCCCACATGAAGGTTTTATTTTTTTCCTAAGATTTATTTATTTTTATTTTATGTGTATAAGAGTTTTGCCTGCATGTACACATGTGCACCACGCACGTGACCAAAGTGGCCAGAAGTCATTAGGTCTTGGAACAGGAGTTACAGACAATTATAAGTCACTAAGTGGGTACTGAGAACCGAACCTGGGTCCTCTGAAACAAGATGTCAGTGCTTCTAACCTCTGAGCCACCCGGTCAGCCTGTCTCTCCTCTTTTCCAGAGTTGCATAGTATTTTGTATGGATATGCCATAAATCAATGCCCTCCCTGGAGGGAACTTACTCTTAATCCTCCGCAGGTAGGCCTCATCCTCCGTCTCGATCAGAGGGAAGTCCTCCCTAGATGGGCATCTGCAGAACGACAAAGGGACAGGCTGAGTGTGTGGGAGACCCCAGGAAGCAGCCTCCCCTCCTTTGCACACATTCTACGGGACCCCCTTCGAGAGAGATGCTTCCTCTCACTGTGGCTTTATTCACTCTTTAAACCCATTTCCCCAACCTGTCACTGTCTACTACCCGTACAGCTTGTAAAGGTCATAAAAAGCCTACGCTGAGGATGCGGCTCTGGGCCTAGCACACACAAGGTCCCACATTCAATCTCTAACTTAAAAAAAAAAAAAGTTCATTCTGTAGTCTTTAAGAACTCATTTAGTCAACTCTTTGTTGTTAGTAGTGTTTCTAGCTTCTGGGGCTCTGCAGGTCCCCACACCTGATTTATGTGGTGCTGGGGACAGAACCCAGGGCTTCCTGAATGTTAGGTTGAGAACTCTATCAGTTCGGCTACATCACTGACTCTGTGGCAGTTTCGTTAAGACCTCAGCCCAAGCTGGTCCTGGACTTCTTAGGCGCCGAGGCTGGTCTTTAACTCGGAGCGTTTCTGCCCCCACTTCCCAGGAACTGGGGTTTAGGCGCTCATGCCACACCAGGCTCTTCTCAACATTTTCTGCCTGAGCTTATACTTTTTCTCCATTGCAAGTGGACGCTCCAGTGGCTGCCCTCAGGGTTTCTGCTTTAGCACAACAGATTTACGTCTGGCATCTACTGTGTGGAGTTTATGGATAAACCGTAGTCAATGCATTAGTATCAATGCTTCAATTATCCTATTCTTTCATGTGTAGAAAGTAAAGATAAAATGCAACAACCCAATTAAGAGCCTTCTTCCTATTGCCAGTGATGTCAGTGCGGCTGACATCATCAGTGGCTGGTAGGTACGCCACCATGTAAGAGCGCTACATAACCACTTGCCGGCTCAGAATACTATGAGGGGTGGCAGGGTTGTCCGAGCATAAACTGTAACTTCACGTATCTTTCTATCTTGGTTCATCTTGTCTTTCTCCAGCCTCTGCCCCAGCCTCTGGCCATGGCTTCTGTTCCCAGGGAGTGTTCTGCCTAGGACCTGAGGCCATATGTACACACAGGCAGCAGGCACACACTCACACGCGCACGCTCTGCTGAATGACACGGATCCAGGTACTACGGTCATCTCGGGACGCTGTGTGCACCTCATACATCTCGGGCGGGGCGGCACTAATCAAAAACATCCCTTTCGCCTGGTTGGCAATGTCTCTTACGATCAGATTCTGTAAGGATACCACCGAGGGCTTGTCCTATCAGGGAAAAAGAAGAATTAAGACGAGGAATCCTAACCCTTAGTGTCTCGGTGTTCAGTCCTAGAATACCAAAAGGATTGAAGATGATGCTGTATGTACAAGAGCCCAGGCATCAGTACCAGCCAAGAGTTAGTGCATGGGAGACCCTTGATTCTCTCCTCTCCTGTCCACCCCCCCCTCTCGCCCCCCCTCCCGGGGCTCAGTATGTAACCTAAACTGGTGTTGAACTATGTAGCCGAGGATGCCCTCACAGTGGCACTCTTCATGCCTCTGCTTTCCCAGTACTGGGATTATAGGCTTCCGCCCGCTTTGCCTTTTTTGTTGTTGTTTTGGTTTTTTAAGACAGGAGGGTCTCACTATGTGACCCTTGACTGGCTCGGAACGTGCTACGTAGACTAAGCTAGGCTTCAACTCAGAAATCTACCTGCCTCTGGCTACCAAGCGCTGGGATTAAAGGTGTGCTCTACCATTCCATGATGGAGCTCATTTATTTATTTATTTATTTATTTAATTTATTTTAAGGGTGGTCTCATACAGTTTAAGCTAGACTTGAGCTCACCATGTGGCTGAGGATGACCTTAAACTCCTGATCGCCCTGTCTCTGACTCCCAAGTACTGCTATTATAGGCATGTACCACTGTACCTGGCTTCTAAATTTTATCTTCATCATCTACAAAATGATGCTAATGATGGTCTTTCTCCACAGGGCAAGCATGCCTATGTACAGTGGTAATACCTGGGAGCTCCTCTTACTTTTTATTATACAGAACTAACAGCTCTAACAGGCAATTGACTCCGTAAGTCTTTCCCAGGCCTGGTAAGAAGAGCAATGGGTGAGAGAACAGAAGGAAAGCTCACCAGGGCAGGAAAGATGTACTTCTGGTCCTTTTCCTGGAGAAACACGAGCACATCTGTCATCAGCAGCATCAGCACATCTGGCCAAGATACAAAGTTGGGAAATGGTCAGCACTAAAGGCTCAAAGCAACTGTTTGCCTCCTCCCTGAGGACCAGGTTCACCTTATCAGGTGGTGTTTCCCAGCATCCTCCTCCCTGAGGACCTGGTCCACCTATCAGGTGGTGTTTCCCAGCATCCTCCTGGTTTCTATTCCCTCCAGTTATTTCCTTCATCTTTTGTGACCTAAGACCTTCTCATTTTCTCTCTCTCTCTCTCTCTCTCTCTCTCTCTCTCTCTCTCTCTCTCTCTCTCCCTTTGTGTGTGTGTGTTTTCAAGACAAGGTAATCTTGGCTGTCCTGGAACTCACTCTGTAGACCAGGCTGGCCTCTGTCTCCAGAGTGCTGGGATTAAAAGTGTGCACAGTTGTAGGATTCCCGGAAGAAGAAGGGTTGTGTTGTAAGCTTTTAATCCCCATGTCCAGCATCTGACTAATGCAGAAACTTTTTAGGTATTACTCTATATTTATTTATTTGTTTATTGTTTGTTTGTTTATTGGCTTTTTGAAACAGGGTTTCTCTGTATTTCCAGTTGTCCTAGAACTCACTTTGAGACCAGGCTGGTCTCAAACTCACAGAGATCCACCTGCCTCTGCCTCCCAATTGCTAAAGGCATGCACTACCACCGCCTGGCAAAATTTATTCATTTTTATTTTATGTACATTGGTGTTTTTGCCCGCATGTATGTCTGTATGAAGATGGTGGATCCCCTGGAACTAGATGTACAAATAGTTGTTAGCTGCTGTGTGGGTGCAGGAAACTAAACCCAGGTTCTCTGGAAGAGCAGCCACTGCTCTTAACCACTGAGCCATCTCCCTAGGCCCCCTTTTTAGGTATTCTAATGAGCTGACATAGTCCTGCTTCTTACTTTTTACACAGGAAAGGGACACAGCTAGTTTCCCTCCAATAAAGCAGGACTGAAAGGCCATCCGTCGCCCATCACCTTTGACTAATCTCATCTCAAACCCCAGCAAGCCCTGCTTCACTTTCTTCTGCCCCACTTCCAGGTTCTCAGATCCTCTGGGTCCTGCACTCAGAGGAAGGGAGGAACCAAAGACCGAGTCTGTAAAGACCTGAATGCTGTAGTCAAGAATACACAGTCACCCTTCGCCTGTGGGGATTTTACTAAGCTGTGGACACAGAAGGGGAAGGGCTTTTGCTAATCGCTCAGAAATAGAGCTCCCCAGCCTTGCTATTTTTAACCCTCAATGCTTTATATTCTTAGCTGCTGCGTGGGAGGGATGGGAAGGAGAGAAATGGATGGAGGAAAAGGCCTGGTAAAGGCCGACAGTACCCAGGCCTAGGAGCAGGAATTTCACAGCACAGGTGGAATTCCATATGGGCTCTGGCTTTGGGTACCCCCATCCTTCACCTCTAAAACCAAAGTTTAGAGCTGCTACTTTCTTGTCCTTATTTGCGTGCAAGGACTTTACCAGTGTAGGTAAGTTCTAATAAGTGAGCCTGTGGAAGAGCGCCCTGACCCCGCAACACAGTCCTGTAGTCTGCTCTCTCTCTTCCAACCTCCCTGTTCACACTCTGGCTGCAGGAATCCTTCTGATCCATGTCTCTATGCCCCTTTGATTAGGACAGGTGTTTCAGACCAGAACAATGAATGCATTCCAAATAAAGAAGTCCCCGCTGGCCCATGCAGTCAAATGCAGTTACCTCTTTCTTTCCCCAAAGGCTGTAAAAATAGTTCCCAATGGTGGCTGCAAATTCCACTCAGATTACCTCACTATGACTTACTAGGTCTGCCAAGAGGGCCACTGACCTTTGAAGCGACCTGTGGCTGTCTTCCAGAGCAGGCAGCCATCGTGGATGAGTTTTCGACGCAGAAGCTCCTCTCGGCCGAAAGGGCCCTTGCCAGGCACAGGGGTCTGGGCCCGAGGGTCCATTCGGTTGTAGATCTCCTGCAGGCGGGCCCCTTTCTCCAGCTCGTGCACGTCCTGGTCCACATTGGACAGCAGCTCCTTCACCAGGCCTAGCGCTGCGGTCAGGTCTTGGTGCTCTTCCTCAATCCCTGGTGCCACCGGAGGTCCCGCATGAGAGAAGGTGTAACTGGTGCCATCCCAACCCAATTCTACCTGAGACTGCTCAGAGCTCCCACCCAGCCCCACCGCTGTTTCCCTTGGACGTCCCTAGGCAGGCCCTGCCTTCCACGCTCTTCCTCACCGTGAGAATGCTGGAGGATCCGGTTGATGAGCACTGGATATTTGGTGATCCGCTGAGTCACCAGCAGAATGCACTCCTGAACCCCATGGCGCTTCAACACAGCTGAGCGGGTCACTTTCTGTAAGAGACAGAAAGATTGGGAGCCCAAGCTCTGAAGCTGCCCATTCCCCCACCCTCCACCCCGGCATCTGCCCCATGTTGGCCTGGGTAGACAGCTTCTGGGAAATGGGGAAGAGAATGTCACAGGTCTGTGGTGATGACCAAATCAATAGAACACGACAACTAGTCCAATACTGTCTCGCCCAGCGAGGGTGGCTATTGACAAGACCCAAAAGTGACCTGGGTATGGTGCATAGAAGGCAGAGGCAGGTGGATTTCTATGAGTTTGAGGCCAGTGTGGTTTACATAGTGTGTTCCATGACAGCCAGGGCTATATAATGAGACCCTGTCTCAAAAACCCAAAGAGATCTAAGAGCACACAAGGGTCCACAGGAGTGTTTGAGTGCCTGCCATCTATGCATGCACAGGAGGCATATGCCACCCTGGGGATGGGAGAGGTCTGGGCCATGAGAAGGCTGAGCCTGGGCTTGCAGACGCTTGCTTACCCGGATGAACTGCTGGAAGCGTTTGTCTCGCGCGTACAGCTCCTTATAGAGTTTTAAGGCCTTGGTGTGGCGGCTGCAGAACTCTGAGTAGGTCTTGCGCATCTGCTCCGCATTGGAACCTGAGAACTAGAAGTCACGACAGCAAGACCAGGTCAGCACTTCCTGCAGAGCTGCACCTCACCCCTCAGCACACCTCTGGCCTGCTAGACAGCTTTCTCCTCGCCCGTTCTCCCAGCTTCCCTTCCTGCCACCAGAGTTTGGTTGGAGGTAAGAATTGCTCACTCTCTGGCCAAAAACATGGCAGGAAAGAACCAACTCCCAGAATTGTCCTCTGACCTCCACATGCTCATATACATTCGTGTATAGGCGCGTGGGGGCACACGCACACACACACACACACACACACACACACACACACACACACGCATGTATGCATGCATGCTCACACACTCACACACATATAATTTTTCTTAATTAAAGAGCCATGTATGTCAATGTGCATCTTTAATCCCAGCACGTGGGAAGTAGAGGCAAGTCTGTGAGCTGGAGGCCAGCCTGGTCAACATAGTGAGTTCCTAGACAGCCAGAGCTACATAAGACCCTGTCTCAAAACAAGAATTGCTTACTTCTGTCCTAACTCCGTCTACAAACATCATTCAGGAGTCCTGCCATTTCCTACCTGGCTGATGAGCAAGTCACCCAAACGCTGGATGACAAAGTTCCGGGTGCTGCCTGGACACAGGGCCTGGCGCCGGCGTTCCAGCAGCTGGCTGAGGAAGCGTGTATGAATGTCACTAAGCTCGTCCACGCAAGGGAACAGGCCCTGGAC
Organism: Peromyscus californicus insignis; assembly: GCF_007827085.1. Lineage (NCBI taxonomy): Eukaryota > Metazoa > Chordata > Mammalia > Rodentia > Cricetidae > Peromyscus > Peromyscus californicus. The sequence continues at coordinate 68,187,345 of NW_026294617.1, read as the reverse complement.
TACTCCTGGCTCCAGCTGCAACTCTTCCAGCATCCCAGTGCGAAAGAGGCGGGTCATGATCTTCAGTGTTCTCACGTGGTGCAGCTCTGTCTGGATCAGCTCTATGAGAGAGACAGAGGGTTACGTGGCCCTGTACCCTCCCTCGGACACAATTCAAGATGCCCAAGGTGGATCTCCCCCAAGTTAACACTTGCATCGCTGTCGTCTGAGACCATCTGGGTTTGTTTTTATCTCTGTGCCTCGTCATGTCAAGAAGGCAAGAATCCCGTGTGTTAGGTGTGTAGGTTTCCAGTTCCCAGCACAGTGTTGGGCGTGGAAGAGGCAGAGTGAAGGCTGAGGAAGAGATATAGGTGGGACCTTGGGACCTGGGTGTAGTGGTGCATGCCTGTAACCCCAGAACTCAGGAAGCTGAGGCAGGAGAACTGAGAGTTTGAGACCAGATTGGCCTACATAGTGAGACTCTTCTCTAAGAAAAATAAGATTAGGGCTGGAGAGATGGCTTAGAGGTTAAGAGCACCGACTGCTCTTCCAGAGGTCCCGAATTCAATTCCCAGCAACCACATGGTGGCTCACAACCATCTGTAATGAGATCTAGTGTCCTCTTCTGCATACATAATAAATAAATAAATCTTTTAAAAAAAGAAAAAAAAGATAAAAAAAAAAAAAGCCCATCAGCAGGAAGCAGCAGGTGCATTAAGGACAACCTGGTGCCAGCCAGGGACATGGAGGCCAAGGACAGGAAGAAGGCGCCCTGACAGGTGGGTGGCAGAGGGGAGGTGCAGACGAGCAGGGAAGAGTGCCCCTGGCGTACCGTAGATGACGTCCTGCTGCTTCATCACTTCCTTTTTATGCTGCTGCAGGAAGCTGCTGTCCACGGCAAGGCTCCATGAATCTGCTGCAAAGTCCTTCTCATCCATCTCAAAGTCACTCATCAGTTCATTGTAGATCACTTCAGCACCTGGGTATCAGGGCAGGAGGCACCTCAGAGCACAGCTCTCCTCTGCAGGACCTGGGCCCTTCCCTGGATCTTCCCTCCCGCCTCTTCCCTCCCGCCTCTTCTCACACCAACCACGCCAACACTCCTTTCCTCCATGCTGGGTCCGCTCACCTTCATCAATAAGGGATTCCACGGACAGGGTTCGGTTCCGCATGTTGAGGGAGTCTGTGGACTGGGAGAGGATCCGACGCAGCCCCAGGGGAGACTCATCATTGAAATGTCTGAAGGAAGTGGAGGCCATCTGCATCACCCCCACTCGGGCAGGAGGTCCCTTCCCAGGTCGGGACCCGAGGTTGGGCCCCTAAGGAGAGCTACTCTGTGTTTGAACTTATCTTTCACATAACTGTCTCCAGTTCTGAATTCAGGGAAAGGAGTGGTGCTCTTGTGGGCTTTGTACTCTCGCCGGCTGGGCCCCCTCTGCCCCAAACAGAAGCTCACCCAGCAATGTTGGTGGTGGAAACACTCTTGGCCAAAGACAAGGAGGAGCGGCCACGCCGAGAACCTAGGAGGGACTGCCGGAAGCTGTCCGAAGGGTAGATAGCAGAGGTTGGCCGCTCTCTGGTGGTTGCTGTAAGGAAGGAGGCCACGCAGGAAAAAAAAATTGAGTTCCTCAGCCCTTTGGTCTCCCAGGCTCCTCGAGTGGAACTAAGAACTAAGGTGGACTGTCGGGCCCGTTCTCCGCTCCTTAGAGTCAGAGAAAGTTGGCAAAACCAATCAAGAGAATGCCACCGTCCACTGTGCAACCCTTCAGCATGAACCAAGAGCCTGCTCTGAGACGTTCTTCAACCCCAGACAAGCCTATGAGCAAACTGAAGGCCAGAGAGGTAAGATCTGTCTGGAGTGACCCAAGCTGGTGAGAGGGAACTCGGGCCCCATGCTTTTTCTGAACTGACAGTTGGCAGTTGCCACAAATAATCCCCAAATGAAGTATAGATAAATGACCATCAAAACAGAATGTTGCAAGGCTCAAGTAACCAGCCGTCCTTGTCCCTTATCCCTGTTTGGACTTGTCCTGATAGTACGGCCAAGCATAAGGGCCATCCCCTACGCCACTCCCACCCAGGGCACTTCCATTGAGAAGGAGCTGTCTTGTGTCCGGGTATGACCTCAGGGGGGGCAGCAGAGCCCACGGGCTCAGGAGCTTGGGGGTCCTGTGCCTCATGGGAACTTCCCCATTACTCACTCTTACTTCGAAGGGAGACAGACTGCAAGGCGGTATTGTTCTTCAGTAGAGCAGCTTTCTGTTGCTGTGGGACACAGAGCGAAAGAGAGACACCAGGAACAGCTGTCACCCAAAGACGCCCCCCACCCACACCCAGGACAAGCCGGGACCGCAGCTGCCCTCGGGGGAGAAAGCTGACACTGGTTAAGGCATCAAGGTAGGTCAATTAGCATGGCAGGGCTATGTTTACAGAAGGCCTGCCCCTAAGGTGGCAGTTCTGGGCCGCCCCATGGCAGGGAGAGGGACAAAGGGCAGGGAATGGATGGAAAGGCAGACAGGTACGGCACTCACCGCCCCTCCCCCACCCCTCTGCCCACCCTACCCTCTCACCTTCTGCTTGACCTTGGTACAGTTGGCCAGGGTGTCTTTACAGCGGTTGTGGATAGTCACATTGCAGGCTGGGAGGATGGGGGGTAGAGAGGGTTAAAGGGGAGGGCTGGGTGGCACAGGAGGGACACACCCACATGTAAACACCCAGCTTCCTAGGCCATTTGCATTCCGCAGACACTCTGCCCAGCTTCCCAGAATTGTTGGTCATTATCACAGCCAAGGCCTCCCCTGCCTCCCTCATCCTTCAGGCAGGAATTGAAGTGAGAGGGGTGTGATGTGGACAATCCAGAAGGCTGAAGAATGCTATGGCCTGAGGGGACCAGCGGAGGAAGGGTGTCTGCTGCGTGAGAAGAGCTAAGGCGTAAAGGACATGACATTGGCAGATGAGCACAGGGACTCCCAAGACCAGAAGGTGGCCGAGGAGCCAGAACGCCCCTAGACCCCTGAGAAGAGCTCGCTACTCACTTCACTCAACACCCTCATTTCACAGATGAGGAATCTGGTCTGGATATTATTTGCTAGCCCAGGTCACCCAGCTAGTGGAAAGTTGGGAATTAAATTTAGATGTGCCTGAATCCCAAAACCATACTCTTACGGGGCCTTTAATCCCAGCACTCGAGAGGCAGAGGCAGGCGAATCTCTGTGAGTTCGAGGCTAGCCTGATCTACAGAGTGAGTTCCAGGAAAGCCAAGGCTACCCAGAGAAACCCTGTCTCGAAAAACAAAAACAAAACAAAGCAAAAACAACACACACACACACACACACACACACACACACACACAACACACACACAGAGCCAAAAGCCATACTCTTTCACATATAAGCCAGCTTCAAAGTCGGGACCCAGTGGCCCTTCCTTTTCCCAAGGCAGCAGTCTTCTGCACTAACTCCACTCAGGCTGCTTTCTCCCTTCTAGGCCGGGGAAGTTCTGTTCTCCACTCAGGCAAACTACAGCTCCCACACTCCATCTGCTTCCGCCCCTCCCCCACCCCACCTCTCCATGAAGTAGGAAAGGAAAAGGGAATAGCAGAGCCTAGGCTCAGGACCATGGCTGTGCCCTTCCTGACATGCCTTCAGCTCGACAGCTTCCCCCCCCACACACACACACCCCAACACCACAGGAAACTCTGCTGCCTCATGCAGACAATGCCCAGCACCATGCTCACTTCCACAAATACAAGGCGCACAGGGTGGGGGCAGAGGGGCCGACAGAAGCATGGCTGTGGCAATACCCACCCCCTGGAGCTCCCTTCTCCTACCCCCAACACCTAGTGTCTCTGGATCAAAACCTCCGCTTTCCACCTGCTCTCAAAATAGTGCTACCCACCTCCCCAGTTCCCCTGGTAACAAGCTTCCGGATTGAGTATTTTGTCAGGTCTCTAGAGAGCTCTAGATTGGGGTTACCTCCTCGTCCTTTTAGCCCTAAATCAAGTGGTAAAGAAGTAGGGAGGCAGGCCTCATTAGTTCTTTCTGAGGTTCCGTCCCAAAGTCATAAAGGGATTTGGAGGCTAGGGCCCAGTTCTGGTCAGCGTCAGGCCACAACACTCCCACTCTACTCAGAGGGAGGTGTGGGGGTTGGGGGGGGGCAGGGCGGAGCTGGAGCCCCCCTGCACTGGTATCCTAAGGGGGCAGCAATTCCTCCTTTATGCTCCCCCAGTACAGGGCCACCTTGGGACAGGATAACGAATGACTGGATATGGGCAAGATTAGGAATTCTGAGTCCCTCCTCCACCACACAGCTCTCTGCTGCATTGAAAGACAGGATAAGGCCCAATTCCATCTTGTCCTTGAATCAGCACAGACTTCAGATTCCACCCACATGCAACAGAAAGGCAGGGGCAAGGGGATCCCAAAGCCTAAAATGTCCAGCGGGGCCGAGGAAGATGGGCCAAGGAAGATGGGCAGAGGCAGATGGGCAGAGGCAGCTGCGAGGCTGGCGGCTTCCCCCATATCCCCTAGCTCCTCTCCTACCCTGGTTCCAACACACATTCCTGCTCCTTCTCCAGGCAGTTCCCCTAACTGTCAACAGCTATTCAGGGGGCAAGGGAGAACCCAGCAAGGGACAGCTGGAAGAAGAGTAATCCCAGCCTCAACCCACACCAAGAGACTGCTTATGCTACATTCCAATAGCCACCACCCAGTGTGAGGAAGGGCAGCAAGGGACCGAGCACCTGGACAATGGGACTTGAGCCCAGCCGGGGCCCAGAAAGTAGAGTCCCCTTTAAGGATGCGGGGTGGGAAAGACAGATGGAAGGACTAGGGTTGAAGGTGACCAAGTCTGAGTGACCTTCGGGGGCCGAACAACTTACTTGGGCAGATGAGGGCTTCCTTGGCTGTGATGCTCTTGTTACAGGCATAGCACATGGTCATACCGAGACCGAGATGGTGGTGAAGAGGTGGCCGTTGGTATAGCGAGCATCCTTGGCTTCCTTCATCTTCTCCTTTTCCCGGGTCTGTGGAAAGGACGAAAGACAGAAGTGAGGCTAGACGATGCCTAAGGGACCCGGCCTGCAGAGAAACAGGCTGAAAGCAGACCCAGGAAAGAACGGCCTGCCTGGAGAGGATGGGATGACACCAATTGCTAATGCAGAACCTGTCAGGACGGCTGTCCAGGCATGACCAGGCCCTGGGGCAGTCAGTCCTCAAGGTTCCTAGGCCTCTGACCTACCTGACCCCGGCGACTTGGTTGCCTCCTGTTGCCACTCATCTCCCTAGCTCTAGATCTCTGCGTCCTCACTCCACCTCCCAGGCTTAGCTCTGCTCGCCCCGGCTGCTGTACGCTCGCTCGCTCGCTCTGTGCTGGGGGGAGATGCGCAGAGCAGAGGGAGGGACCGGCGAAGGAGAGGGTGCCAGCTCACCAGCGCTTTCCAATCTATGGGAGTTAGCTGCTCCTCTCATAACCATGACAACGGGTGTCGGAGCTGCTGTCTTAAAGCAGTCATGAGGGAACAGGGATAGGAAAGCAGGAGATCCCCCTATTAGACTGCATGGGGGGACAGAATGTGTCTTCAGCCACCCCCAACCCAGAGGTCAGGACCCCAAACCTCTAACTCTTCTACTTATACTCAGTTAAAGCCCAAAAGCTCCTTCTCTGGAAGTGTGTGTGTGTGTGTGTGTGTGTGTGTGTGTGTGTGTGTGTGTGTGTGTAAAGGAGGGGGCTCAAGTAGCCAAGAATAACCTTGAACTTGGGATCTTCCAGCCTTCTGCTCAGTGCTGGGACTACAGCACCATTGTGTCCCTTCTTGTCCCTGAGGTATGCCTTTGCCTTTAAGCTTTCTCCCACTTCCTCCAGCTTCTGCGAGTCCTTGACTTCCTCTCCGCTCCTCCCCAAGCTCCTGACTTTTCCAAAAGCTAGACAGAGGTGAAAAGACAACACTGGCTGTGGAAGCCCATGCCTAAGAACCCCTGCCCTGGGGGACTAAGACAGGAATACTGCCGCAAGCCTGGGCTCTAGAACAACTGTCCCCAAAACAAACAAAGAAACAAAAAACACATGCAGGAACACACGCACACACGCACACACACAGCGCTTAGGGAGTGGAGGCAGGAAGCTTGGGAGTTCAAGGACATCCTTGGCTACATAGTGATATGGATGATAGGGTCCAATCTCAAACCACCACCACCAAAACAAACAGATTGGTAGAGGGCAGAGGAGAAAAGCACCTGCTGCCAAGCTTGATGACCCAAGTTCAATCCCCAGGTCCCACACAGTGGAAGAACCAAACCGACACCCACATGCAAACCATGGCATGTATCCAATAAATTAGAAAGGACAGGACAGCTGGTACAGTGGGGCATGGCTTTGTCCCAGCACTCAGAAGGAGGGGCAGGGTTTGAGGCCACCCTGGCATACATAGCAAATTCCAAGCTAGTCGCGATTTATAGAGAGACCGGAATCTAAATTAATTAGTTAATTAATTTAATTAAAGATGTTAGAGGACAAGGACACCGTGCAGGTGGCTGAGACTGAGAAGCGAGGGGCACTGGCTGGGACCCTAGGACAGAGAATCACAGTTCAGTGACACAAACATTCAGCCTGGGCCTGGAAGACCGGTCCTGCCTACACCACTAACCACACTGGCCGTCAGAGTGGGGGAGGGTGGGGGAAAGGGGAAGCGTGGAGGTGCTGAGTCAGCAGTGCAGGGGCCAGAGAGCCACGGACCACAGTGCCCTAGGCCTTGAGGTGTCCCGGCCCTCAAGTAGGGTGACCTGGGGGTGACAGAGTCCAGCAGTCTGGAGGTCACCCCTTGTCATGCCTCAGCTTCCTCCCACCTCCACCGTCCATCTCTCCTTCCCCATCACTCTACTGTTCCTCTGAGTCAGGATTTCACTGCGTAGCCCTGTCTGGCCGTGAACTAAAGGCAATCCTCCTGCCTCAGCCACCCAAGTACTGGGCTTACAGGCGTGCACCACCAGGCCAGGGCTTCTCTCCTTATCCTGCTCTTCTCTCCTTGTCCTCCATCTTTGGCTCAGGCACTCTTCCGCCGTTGTCCCACCCCAGCCTTCTTTCTACAGCCCTGTAACTACTTCTCCCTAAAGCATGGGGCCTCCCTCCCTCCCTCCCCCCCCTTCCCTGCAGCTGACTCCTCCTCTCCTAAGGGACACCCCTCCCTCTGACTCTAGTCTCAGACACTTCAGCTTCTTCTTCTCTAGTGGCACCTACCTGCCTGAGTCACCAGCAAAGCGTCCCATTGGCCGACTCTCCAGCCATCTTGTGGGAAAGTACAGCACTTTAATTGGATTGTTTTTAGATCAAAGTCACCTCAAATTCACCTAGAAAGGGACTTCAAAGGCCAAGTCTAAATACCTCTTCCCACTGCCATATACTCCTCTCTCTCCCTCCCTCCCTCCACCTCTCTGCCCGCCGAGCCTTCTCTAGGACACTGATCTAAAGTATGAGCATGTGTGACAATTTAATTAAAAGCAAACAAGCAGCCGAGCGGTGGTGGTGCGCACCTTTAATCCCAGCACTTGGGAGGCAGAGGCAGGCAGATCTCTGTGAGTTCGAGGCCAGCCAAAATCTAGTTCCAGGGACAGTTAGGACTGTTACACAGAGAGACCCTGTCTCAAAAAACAACAACAACAACAAAAAAAAAAAACCCCACCAAGAATCAAACATGAGAATAGCAGTAAAGAGAACAACATGCCTGGCAAGGGTCACTCCAAACAGAAGAGTGTGCTTACAGTACATTCTACAGCTGTGATAGGTTTCTCTCCACATGGTTCTCTGTACCTGCCCGGACAGCTCTGCTGGGAGTGGCCGAGGGAGAAAGGAACTGGGGGCTCTAGTAGCCCTTTCCCTCGCTGGCACCACTGCCCATGCACACCCCAGTTGCTCTGGTCCCCGCCTTCCACCTGCCAACACTCACCCTCTCTCGAAGTGGCCCCTGTTTCTCGGTGGGCAAGCAGCGGGCAGCAGCCGCAGCAGCTGCAGCACATCCCAGCATGGGCACTGGCCAGCAGCAAGCCTCCCTGGCACTGCCTAGCACTATTGTCCCGGAGATGGCTGGACTGAGCCCGCCCAAGGCCCAGGCTGTGGAGAATGGAGTGACATGGGAACTGCTGACCAGGGAGAAAGATGGGCTGGCTGGATTCACTCTCTTCCACTCTACACACAGCAAGCAGGGCAGCCCCCCATCTCCTCCATGGCCCAGTCTGTCCACCAGGAAAGGGCCTATTACAGTTAGGGGTGGTGTACACATCTGGAAGCCCAGCTTTCTGGAAGGCTGAGGTCAGAGGATGGACAGTTCAAAGACAGCCTGGGCCACTTAGCAAGGCTCTATCTCAAAGAAAAACTCTAAAAAGGGCAGGGGATGGTGCTCCCAGGCTCAAGGGTCTAGTAGACAGGAAGCATTAGGTTCAATCCCAGAACCACAGAGGTAAGAGAGAGCTGTCATTCCCCAATCCAAACACTCACCCCAGTGTGCAGAGCCCCTTCTGCTGGACCCAACCCTCTGTTGTCCAGCTCCGTGTGTCCTGTTTCCTCTCCACAGATCCAGAAAAGTCTCCCCTGCTCACTGACAACTATCCAAGCTAATGCTACATGTCGGGTTAACTGAATACAGAAGTGAACAGAGCTGGGTGTTGCGGCATACTCCTGTAATTGCAGCACGTGGGAGGTTGAGGCACAAGGATCAGGAGTTCAAGGCCAACCTTTGTCCTAAGACCCATACCTAGCACAAAGCCTCATCAAGTACAGCAGGCACCCGATGTGTGCTCAGAAACAGAGGTGAGAAAGGAAGAAAAGACGGGGTCTCCAGTGGCACCCCGATCTCCGGATACCCTCTACTCCCTATGGGAGCCTTGGGGACTTCAGCCTCCTTTCCTTTCCCGCCTCCTGAGCACTCCCAACCCACTCTCCTACATCCTCTGAGACCAAGAGGGTTTCCTCTGGGGGTCAGAACACCAACTCAAAAACTCCTTCCACACTCTTGGCTGCTGTGGATAAGGAGCACAGGGGCCGAGTGTGGACAGGTTCTCCATCTTGTGTCCTAGGCTAAGAGAAAACAATGATGCATGTAAAGGCAAACCCAGACTCCAGCTTCCCAAGCTCCTCAGGGGCTGCAGAGTTACTCTCCCAAGGCCTGAGTTCTCACTGCCCTCCTCTCTCCATTCCAAGGCCTCTGAGAGAATTGTGTGGTATTCACAAACACCTCAGTCAGCAACCGGCAGCTGCCTCTTCCTCAAGACTCCACAGCCAGAGGGCTCTTGGAGGAGTCCACTGGGACTAATAGCCTGTGGCTCCGCCCTGGATAGCAGAGACACAGGGTTACTGGTTGTGAAGGGGAAGGAAGGGCTGTTGTTGAGCAGTGCAGGACTGGTAAACTCGGTTTTAATTCCACAAGGGAAAAATCTATGAGACTGGGGAGTGAAGGAGAGGGTTCCTGATGGGAGTCCAAGAGGGGGATTTCGGATGGTCTGTGCAAGGCCCTGCTCCTTCAGAAGCTCCAGGGAAGGAAACGGAAAATTGGAAGCTGAGAGAAGATGGCCAGATACAGACATGAAAGCTTAGGCCAGAAACAAAAGAGAAAGACATCACTGAGCACACAAAGGCACTTAGAAAACCCTGCTTAAGGAAGGGTGCTAAACCACTGGGCAGCAGGACTGAGCAGCACACCGGTGAAGCAGACAAGGGGCACTTAAGCCATAGGCAGTAAAATCCGGCTAGAGATCTGAGACCCAGGTACCCCAGACCCCAGCCTGCTCCCACCCAGCCACACCTGTCAGGCCAGACGCAGACAGACGGGCATTTGTAGAGGCGAACAATAGCTGTGCCAGACTCCCTGCCCTCCTGGCACAGGGCAGGCCAGCTGAGTTGGGAGGGGGTAGCTGCAGCCTGCTGCCCTATCCCCCGCCTCCCCACGGAGACATAAACAAACCCAGAAGGGTCTAGACAGCCCTTCGCAGCCATTTCTCTACCAGTTCCAGAAACCGTGACCAATCCACTCAGCGCCGACATCCTACATCAAAACAGAGGCTGAACTTTAAAACGGGAACTTCTTCCTTATGTCCACAGAGCATGGTAAGCACTCATTTTCAAAGAGCACCCATGAGCATCTCAGACAGAGAGACACACCCCCCAAACACAGGCAACACAAACATATGGGTACCCCAGTCTCCTCTCCGATTCAAGGTCACAGTTCCAGTGGGACAGAGACCAGACCCTCCCTCACCTCCTCTGGTGCCCCTGGGTGTTTCTCTAGGTGACCTCTCAAGACTTCATTTCCCAGTTTTGCTTCTTTCTCTCCCCTCCGTGATGTCCTGGACATCCACTACCCCTAGAATCTTTTGGGATGGCCCCAAACGCCAGCTTCCCAGAGGAACCCCAACTCCTCAAGTCTCCCAAACTATTCTAGTTTCCCTGGTGGGCTCCCCCAGCCCTGCCCTCCTGGTCCTGCACACAAAGCCAGCCACCTCTCTGGTACTCAGAACAAAGGCAGCCCTCTCTCCCGGCTCCCCATCACACACAGGGTTCAGGAAAACCCATGGTGCCCCCCCCCCCGCCCCCCCCCCCCCCCCCGCCCCCCGCCTCCAAAGCCATCCCTGGAGCTCTGATCTCTGGCCCCTGCTTTGTTCTGAGGGCCGAGACGGTTAGGGTTCTGGAAAATCCGGAGGGGAGATGAGGAGTCTAAGGAAGGAAGGAGCAGCTTTCAGGCTGGAAGAGGTAGGAAGTAGGGCAGAGAGAACTGGGGGGGTGGAGAACAGGAGACAGCCTGGAAGAACAGAAACAATGAAGAGAAAAGGGAAGCGTGGAGGGCATATGGATAGATCCCATGCCTGCGGAAGGGAAAGGGGGCAGCAGGCTGCACCTGAATTCTTCCTTCTGTGAAGATGTCCTAAGAGTAAGAGAGGCGGGGGAGGGGCGGCAGATCTCTGCCCTGACCCACCTCCCTCACAGGTTAGCAGGGAAGACCATGTTCCTCAAATAATCTCATTTCCAGCGGGCCCCTCTACTTCCCACCGCAGTATAAAAAGAAAGGAGACAGCTGGTGTGCTTGGGGAGGGGGAAGGGGGAGATCCAGGGTTTGCTGGCTGAGCACCAACTCCCCCACTTGGGTAACCACAGCTTTCCGGAGGTGTCCCGCCCCTTCCGACCAGCTCAAACTGACAACCTCCCTCCTCCCCATGGCCTCCCTGCCCTCTCAGAACCACTCACGGGTCCCTGGCCCAGGCAGATTCCCCAGTCCCTCCTCCATGGCTAGTCACAGGATAAAAGAACCAGGCTTCTGGATTTCCAGTTACCGTGTTATGGAAGAGAAAAACAAAAAAAAACGAAAAAACCAGGGCATGAGTGGCCAGGTGTCTGGACTAGGGAAAGACCCCCTAGAATGTCTTAATACAGCCTCACAGGTCTGTCCCCCAAGCTCCCCCCATGGCTTTCCTTTTTAGGGTGGAACCAAATTTCCGTGCTTTCAAAAAGATCCCGCCCCCCTCCCCTCTGGCTCTACTCCAGGGTCTCGCTCAAACGGTTGAAAAAATAAACAGACTCTGGGAGCTGGGGCCCGGCCTGTCGCTGGGGTTGTTCAGAGGCTGTCTGCCACCCTACAATTCACACACTGCACTCATCACACCCTGGAGCTACTCAGAGTCCTGCTAGCTTTCCTTCCGGTAGGCAGACTCCCATCCCAAAAGCCTCAGAAAAGCCCCATTAGGCTTCCCCTGGGCTCTCCAACCTACAGACCGGCTCCCAGTTTAGCACTAAGACAGGTCGCTAAAGCCTGGAACCAGGAGGAAGGGAGAGGGGTTTCCATCCCCAGAGTGGCTTCCCAGCCTCAAAAGGATCTGCTTGGCTGGCTGCAGGAGGGTACGGAGCTCCCAGTGAGGACAGGGATTACGATTAAAGCCCCTTCTGCCTTTCCTTTCTGAGAACCTTATAATGTGGGTGCCCTGAGGAACCGGGAGGCCCCATCTGCCTGCACCAGGTCCCTCCTAGCTCCACATTCGTCTACAGGTCCTCGGTTTCACCACTTCCTGGAGACTGAGGTATGGGAAGTCAACGCATTGGGGGTGGGTCTGAATACAAAGACAGGAATAAAGGACACTGGTGCAAGCGTGGCGGAGAGGTCGTGATGCAGTGTGTGCTGAGAATTACACACTCAGATTCCAGATGACAGGTGAGGGCCCCTAACCGGAGGCGATAATCAAAATATAGCTGAGGGGAGTGGGGAGTGGGTCAGCCAAGGTGGCTGAAGAACCAGGAGCCTGGAAGCCGAGAAGGGTGGGTCCTACTCCGGGTTCCGGGCACCTCTGCGCTCAGGATGGGGGAAGGCATCCCCGCTACACAAAGGCAGGCTCCCTTCACCTGAGGGAGTCGGCCTGGCCTGGCGGGGGAAATGCGCTGTCGCTTGCTGTCCTGACCCCAGACACCCGCCCACCCCAGGCAAGAACTGAATCACAGCTGGAAAGTCCATCGGCGAGAAGAGGAGGAGCTGACTTTTGTCTTGGAGGGGCGGGAAGGTGGGGGAGGGAGCTGGGAAACCACCCCTTCTCGCCCCCTCCACCCGACGGTGGGGACAAAGGGGGGAAACGACCGAGCCAGCGCTGGGGGGCACCACCGCGAGCAACCCGGCGGACCTGGGGCGCAGAGAGGGGTACCCCAAAGCGTCGCCCCGCGGAGCCCGACACGCACGGCCCCCTTTCCCGCTCGGTCCCTTACCAGAGCAACTTTCTTCCGAGCCGCCCAAAACACTCGGTCCCGCCGAACCACTGGGGACCCAGCTCCGCTCTCCTAGATCCCCCCCGCACAGAAGCTGCGCGGGTGCTGGAGACGCGGGTCACGTCGCGGTCCTCCAGCCCCCTCCCCACGCGCTCGCAGCCCCACCCACCCCGTCCGGCCGCAGCGCGCGGACTCCCGCTCCCCAGGGCGGGCGGGAGGTGGGGGGGGGGGGGAAGCGGGGCGCGGGGCGGAGGCCCGGACGGAGGTCGGCAGGGCGCGCGGTCGCGGAGCCAGCCCACCTTGGTCGCCAGCTCCTTGCTCCGCTCGATCCGTGCGCGCGTGAGGGATTCGATCCGAGACATAATCCAGCGTGAGCCGCGCTCGGACGCGGCGGACCCGGGCGTCCAGCTCCGGCGGCGGGGGAGGGGTCCGGCCGCACGCGTCGGCCTTGGGGACAGGAAGTCTGAGTCCCCTAGCCCCGGCACCCAGCGCCAGTTCCTCAAACCCTTGTCTCCTCCCTCCTCGCCCGGGCTCAGGAAGGGGGGAGGCGGAGCGGAGGCAGGGCGGGGTACCCGCGCACGGGACGGGACGCCAAGGTTAGTGTTGTTACAGCCTGGAGGACAGGGGTCCGTAGACAGCAGGTTCGAGGCGCCCTCTTGCCTGTTCCCTTTAGCACTTTGGGACACGCTCTGACCTCAGCGACCGCCTCTTAGCTCGCCTCTCCCTAAAGAAACACTGGCACCCGTTCCAGGTAACTTCACTCTTTAAAGACCCTCAGGTCGAGGGTTCTATCGCTTCCCTCGTCGACCGCGGGGGCGGGAACTAGCCCTAAGGGCCCATCAAATAGACTCGAGTACATAGACTGCTTTTACAGTTAAGACTGGTGGGAGGGGGGGAATCAAAAGGGAACTAGAAGCTTCATCAGTAGATTTCACTCCCCCAAAAGAGTGAAGAGGACTCAATTTACAAAGCCCGGGGAATCCACAGGAGAGCCCCCTCCCCCCCACCCCCCATCCCCCACCCCACTCCGGCAAGCTACTCACACCTCTGGCCCTGTGGACCACACTCTGACCATCCTTCCCAACACCACCTCTGCCAACTACTTTGGCAGTGAAGTGAGAAGTCTCCACCTTTCCTGAGGCTAGCCGAGGAAATCCTTCCTTGTGTCCTGACACCAGTTCTCTCCGCTGCATGTTCAACTAGACCCAGAAGACTCGACACAACCTTCCTTGGTCAGGAAGTATTTGGAGCTCGCTAAGGAGTGTGGGTGGGTTTTCACCTCACTGGACCCTTTGAGTCAACCTGAGTTTCCTGCCACTGGGGAAATTCTTTCTCCAGGCTGCTCCTTTCCACCTTTCAAGGTATCCAACGGCTCTGTAAAAACCAGAGCACCAAGCCCAGCCCGGGCGGTGGTGGCGCAAGCCTTTAATCCCAGCACTAGGGAGGCAGGGGCAGGCGGATCTCTGTGAGTTCGAGGCCAGCCTGATGCTACAGAGTGAGTTCCAGGAAAGGCTCCAAAGCTACACAGAAAAACCGTGTCTGGAAAAAACAAAACAAAACACACACACACACACACACACACACACACACACACACACACACACACACACACAGCACCCTGGGACAAAACTTAGTAAAAATTTCTAATCTAGTCCCAAAAAGTGTGTGGTGGGATGGGGATGAGGGAGGGATATGAGGCCCCGCCCATGGCTGCTAGCTTCCTGGCCTTCTCAGTAGCCCAGCCGGACAGGATGATGTTGGGCTGCAGGTTTCCAGTCCAACTCTGCACTCACTCTCGAGGTGCCAGTTTTAGCCTCTATCTCTATTTTGGGCTCACCGCCTCAACCACCGGCTGTGCTGGTTGGGCTCCTCACCCCTGCACCACCCCCACTCTGCTCCTCTGACCTATCCCCTGCCTGGAACTCCCTCACCTTCTGCACCCATTTTTCTGCTTAGGATCCTTTTATAGTAAAGGCCAGAAATAAAGGAAACAAACTATGCCCAGGCCAGGCTAGCTGGATGAAGCAGAAAGGACTTTCCCAGGCCAATTCTGGTTCCTCTAAAGGAAACCTAGGAAAGGCCTCAGGCGCTCCTGTGTACTTACTGGCCCTCCCTTAAGTGACCAGCCATGGCTGAGAAATGTACTAGCTTTAAAAAGAGCAGCTAGCCGGACAGACTCCTAGCTCCTGGCTTTACCACTGGGGTCTCAGAGACCTCTCCTGGGCTGGGGCCTCACTTTTCTCCAAGGCCTGGGCTAGAAAGTGCTGTGAGCCAAACTTTGAGTAAGCAATAAATCTAGGATTTGACTCCCAGGCTCTTTGAGGGACTGGTCAGTACATAAAGTCCAAGTGGAAGGTGTGATCCCTCCAGTCTTTTACGGTGTTCCCCAACTTGAGCTTGCTGCCCATCCCATCCCACCGGCTCTCAGGGCTCCCCAACTCTGCACTCTGAAAACCAAGCCTTTAAAGCCAGCTGTAGTTAATGGCCTATGTCTTCAGCTTGACTCTGTTTCTGTTTTCTGTATCCTCTGGAACAATGAATGTTTTCCTTTCTTCTGGGTGTCCTCCCTTTTCCCAAACTCTTTCATTCCAGCCCCCATGTAATCCTACCCAGTGACATCTTTCAGAAATTGTTTTTATATATAAAAAAAAAAACAAAAACCTCTGCCAGAATCTAAAAGTAGCCAATGCTCTCATTGGATTAAAAAAAAAAAAAAAAGGTGCCATTCCCATGGACAGCTAGGGAGGAAGGGTCTGATTTCCAAAGGGTCATTAGAGGAACCAAGAGTGCCTCTAGCTGCCGAGACCCCAGTGCTCACAGTCCACAAATCAGCCTTTCTTTTGCTTAGGTTGGGCCTTAGACATGACTTGGGGATGACTAAGGTATACATGACCACAGTGGCTTCCCAGCAGGAGCTGGTGGGGGAAGGCTTTGGGCTTTGTAGGTTAGCAAGAGAGGCACAGACCTCTTAATGAGTGCTGCACCTCAAGCAAGCTGAGGGAACCTAAGTAACGCAGCCTCTAGGTTATCTTGTCTGTGAAGTGGTGATTAATGTATCACCATCACTTGTCTCTGCCAGAGCCATTCTAAGAAGTGCATGGTGAGCTCTAGGAAAGTGGTTGGCTAGCTACGGGATGCCAGTCAAGTGGGGAGGAACAAGCTACCTCCTCCTCTCCATCCATCCCTAGCAATAAGCAGCAGCGGTACCCAAGCTGGGGACAAGGGAGAAAGGTACAGTGTGATGCAGGCACACACGTTTGAGGAGGGTGTAGAGCAGGTGGATGGGGTTTCAGAGACCCAGAGAGGACTCTGGTGAAGACAGGCCAACAAGCAGGAGAGTGCACTGACCTATGCTGGCTCTTCTTGTTCCCTGTCCATGCTCCAGAGTCTCTACCCAGGTTCCCCTTCTTCAGGTTACTCAATCTCCTACCAGACTGCTAGGCCAAGGGTGAGCAAATGCTGAGTGACAGCCTGACAGAGCCTGTGTGGGGGAGGGGGATTCAGATCCTAAGGGCTTCCTGCCTGCTTTGTTCTCTGGCAGTCTGCTTCCTGACCCTGCCTGCCTCCCTCATGTCCAGGGGTTTTAAGATTGTGCTATGCCCGGGGGCTTGAGAGATGGTTCAGTGGTTAAAGGCACTGTCTGCTCTTCCAGAGGACTCAGGTTCAATTCCCAGCACCCACAGGCAGCTAACAACTGTCTGTAACTCCAAGATCTGACAGCCTCATATAGACATACACGCGGGCAAAACACCAATGCACATAAAATAAAAATAAATATTAAAAAAAAGATTGTGGTCGGGCGGTGGTGGCGCACGCCTTTAATCCCAGCACTTGGGAGGCAGAGCCAGGCAGATCTCTGTGAGTTCGAGGCCAGCCTGGTCTCCAGAGCGAGTTCCAGGAAAGGCACAAAGCTACACAGAGAAACCCTGTCTTGAAAAACCAAAAAAAAAAAAAAAAAAAAGATTGTGATATGACCTATCATGTCTCCATCACCTTCAACTCCCTCCCCCTCTGGGAAGAAGGTCCTAGCAATGGACCTGCTTACATCTTACATCGCCACCTCCTGCCCTCAGATGCCCTCAGAGTCTGGCCCCCAGAAGAACCCTGCTTGCACTTGGCTGCTGAGGCAACAACCTGACTGGGGTGACCCCATGGTTCTGTCAGCCAAAGAGGATGGTGTCTCCTCCAGGTTGGAAAGCACGGGCATGCTACTCTCGAGAAGGAGAGTGATTCATCCTGCTGCAGAAGTGGAGCTTGTAAGCCCAGCGCTCAGAAGGCTGGGGTAGGATGACGATGGTCAGCCAGGCTGCAGAGCTGGGTAGTAATTGCCAGGGAAGAAAAAGGAGGAGGAGAGAAGGAAGGAAGGAAGGAAGCCACCACAGCTAGGTGTGGTGGTGCATGCCTGGAGTCCCAGCACTTGGAATAGATGCAGAAGGATCAAGAGTTCAAGGTCATCATCAGCTATATAATTTAAAGTCACCCTGACCTGTATGAAACCCTGTCTCAAAATAAAATAAATAAATATAAACAAAAGGCCATGTGGTGTCTCATGCCTAAAATCTGGACGCTAAGCACTGTGGAGGCTGAGATGGGAGGAAAGCCACAGTTGAGGCTACCTGGGCTACATAGTGAGTTCCAGGGGAGTCTGAGCTACCCTGGGCTACATAGTGAGTTCCAGGGGAGTCTGAGCTACAGAGTGAGAAGCTTAAAAAGAAAGAAAATGGACAATTCAGGTTGCAGCCAAAGCTCCCGGCTTCACCAGAGTCAAGGAGTGCCGACCCGCACAGGCGAGGGCAGGACACCTTCACTTCCTGGCATCCCTAGGCACATGGCCACACATGTGCTCCATAATCACATACCTCCCTGGCTCCCACTCTGCCTGTGGTCTCATTTCAACTCCTTCAGTTGCTGTATCCACCCATAAAATTATGAGTGTAAAAGCACTTTGAAAACTCTCACTCTATGAATAAGTGAAAGGCGTTTGCTGTAATTATCATCCTGGTGTCCAATGGGCAAGCTTTCTGCTGCCCACCTCTTAGCTATGGGTGGCCTAAAGCAAGGGAGCCCTGAGCCATTCCTCCGCTCCTGGCCCTTCTCTTCCAGCTGTCTGCCGCAGCTGTCTGCTAAGCAGGAAAGGAGGGGAACGGAGAAAGGCTGATTTTCTGGGACACTCAGAGCCTTGAAGGTACACCATGTGTTCTCCTAAAATGAAAGCCCTGGCCCCGAGTCTCTGTGAGGAGAGTTGGGCGGGGTGGCCTGCGGAGACATGGAGGAAGAGAAATGGAGAGCATTGCAAGCAGATCTGAGCCTCCTATTCACCGGGCTGTCTCCTACCTTGGCCTTGCCGGTCATGCCCAAGAGGAAGCTGAAGGTCCGTCGCAGGGAGGAGCCTGCCCAGGTCCCTGAGTCCCCTTCCAGCGGGCTACTGCTGCAAAAAGAGAGGAGAGAGGTGAGGAGAGGGAGCTGGGAAAGAAAACAGATCACAGGAAAGGCAGGTGAGATAGGAGACTGGAAACAATCCCCAATCCCCACCTCCTAGCTCTTCTGGATCTTCCAAGTTCAAGTTTTCCAGACCCCTCTATTTATGAGGAAACTCCAGACTCCTCCCAGGTAAAGGCAGCCTCCCCCTTCCTCTCCAGCTGGAGATGGGAGGGCTCAGTCCCTCTCAAACTGTTCTCCATCAGATGTGGTTGGAGAGACAGCCCTCCAGGGGGCATTTCCCTCCTCAGAACAAGAGCCCTGTGTAGTAGACCCTCTGCTGTTTGGAAAAAGCCCCTGGGCCAAAAGCCAATAAGAACCGAATTTCCTGGGATTTCATCAGCCCATCCCATGAGCTAATCCCGACTGGAGCCAGGAGGTTGTGTCAGCTAGAGAATTTCAGGATCACAAATCAGAGCCCGACTCTTAAAGGGCCCATGTGTTGTTCACACACACACACTGAGTGAGAAGGCTGCCCTGATCTAATAAGGCTTTGGCCACACAAGCCAGATAAACAGGTGCTGATTTTGCATGCTTATTTGCATAGTTATTGAAATGTCCAGCATCCGTCTCCATTTCTAAGCTCCATGTCAGGCCCTGTCCCTCTGCTGGGGATTCTACGGCCCCGGGCCCTGGACTAGCTCTCCTTTGAACCACTTTCTGTCGGCCGTTATTTACCATCCAAAGCTCACCCAAATGGTCACTGTCCATCCAGCAGCAGGGTGGTCTACTCTCCTTTATGTCACTGACAACAGAAAGCATCTCTCTCTCTCTCTCTCTCTCTCTCTCTCTCTCTCTCTCTCTCTCTCTCTCTCTGCTATTGGGCAGATTCCGTAGGGGTTGGCTGTACTCCTTTTCTCTCCCTAATTCTTCCATCTCTTCAGGCTACTACACAACAGAAAGAAAACGGAGTCTTGCAGCCCGGGCAGATGGCTATTTGAAGGCCTCTGTCAGAAGCATTCTGGGGAACAGCCTTTGAAGAAGCAGGGAATTTTAGGGCTACAAAATCCATGGCCCACACCCATCACTCCTACATCTAGGCCTTTGATGGGCTCAGAATCCCCGCAACTCACCATTTGCTGAGGTCTGCGGCAGAGGACTGGGACGCGTTACCTGCTAATACACAAGGAAAAGAGAAGTGTCCAGTAAAAGCCAGACAAAGGCACCTAAGGCTGCCTTCCCAACCCCCTCCACCTGGATCAGGTTCCCAGGCTGCAGGTGCATGTGACGCCATTCCTGAGGGCGGCCACTGGGGAGCAGGGACAGAGGGCGGGGTCTGAGGAGAGCAGCGCTGAAGGACTTGAGAACAAGCTAAGGCGAAGAACTAGCTGGAACTGAATGGTCCCTTCCCGCTCTGGGAGGTGGAAAGGGCTGAAGTGCTGCAGTGTTAGACTTAGTGGCAAGCACCTTTACCCAGTGAGCCATCTTGCCAGCCCCTGCAAATGTCATCTTCAGGATAAAGATGCCCTTCAAGTAACTGTCTTCCATCTCTAGTGATAGGGGAGCCTGGGAAGACCCCTCTGGCTTGTGTCCCTGTTCACTGGCAGGACAGTCTCAGGGATGCTGCTGTCCTGATAAGAACCCTCACTTAAGGATTTTCAGAACCCCAAGAGTGTATGACTGTGTATAACGCAGGTCCCCGAGATTCAGCTAACTCTGGGACTGCTGGAGACATGGGTGAGGAAGGGGCCACCATTCTGAGCTCCACTTTTACTTACCATCTAGATCTGAGCAGTCCGAGAGGAGATTGATGCCACTCATGGACACAGCCTTGGACAGCATGCCAGTGGCCGAGTGAACCAAAGAGGCGGCAGATGGACGGCAGGAACTCTGACCCTGGAATTGTGCGGAGTCCTCACACCAAGGCCACACTTTGTCCACCCTCTTCCAATGTGTCTCCCTTCCCCACAGTCCAGCCCTTCCACCAGGCCTCCCAAGATTCTCCACTACCCACATCTGGGCTATTTCACTGGAAGCAGTTGGGATATTATTCCTGAGGCTTAGCTCATTCACCTGGACAGAAAACACAGTGCTGTATGGTTTTTCATTGTTATTGTGGGGTGTGTGTGTGTGTGTGTGTGTGTGTGTGTGTGTGTGTGTCACAGCAGGAGGTGTGGCAGTCAGTG
Organism: Peromyscus californicus insignis; assembly: GCF_007827085.1. Lineage (NCBI taxonomy): Eukaryota > Metazoa > Chordata > Mammalia > Rodentia > Cricetidae > Peromyscus > Peromyscus californicus. The sequence continues at coordinate 68,167,036 of NW_026294617.1, read as the reverse complement.
GACAACCTCCAGACTTGTTTTTCTCTTCCATCCTGGGATCTAGGGGTCAAACCTAGGTCGAGCTCTGCACAGCAAATGCTTCCTTCTGTCTGCTGAACCAACCTGGTAACCTTTCTTTTAAACTTGGTACTGAGAAAGGGTCTTAGGTAGCTCAGGATGGCCTGGAGAGTGCCCTGTAACTGAGGATGACCTTGAACTTGTTTGTTTGTTTTGTTTTTTGAGACAGGGTTTCTCAGTGTACTCTTGGCTGTCCTGGATCTCACTCTATGACTGGCCTCAAACTCACAGAGATCCACCTGCCTCTGCCTCCTGAATCCTGGAATTAAAAGCCTGTGCCAATCCTCTACCTTCTAAGTCTTGGCCTGTGCTACTAGATTTTACATTAGATTACGGTTGGCCTGTGCTACTAGATCTCATTTGAAAATTGGGGTGTAGTTTTTTTTTTTAAGTCAACACAGAATTATGGAACATATTTATGGGGCACAATATGATGTTTTGATATATGTATATCCATGTTTGCTTTTTTTGTCTAATTTTTAAATTAGATTTTATTTTGTGTGTGCATGTGTTTGCATGTGGGCAGGCGTGCACACGTACGTGCGTGTGCATGTATGTGTGTGCATATGTCACACACAGCACACCTGAGGAGTTCAGATGACAACTTGCAGGAGTCAGTTCTTTCCTTTTTTTTTTTTTTTAAGATTTATTATTTATTTTGTATATAGTATTCTGCCTACATGCATGCTTGCAGGCCAGAAGAGGGCACTAGATCTCATTACGGATGGTTGTGAGCCACCATGTGGTTGCTGGGAATTGAACTCAGGACCTCTGGAAGAACAGCCAGTGCTCTTAACTGCTGAGCCATCTCTCCAGCCCAGTTCTTTCCTTCTTATGTATCTTAGATATTAAACTCAGGTCATCAGGAGTCTTTATTCACTGAGTCACGTAATGCCCTTTTTTCTTTCTTCCTGTGTGTGCATGTCTGTGTGTGCATGTGTGTGCCTGTGTGTGTGTGTGTGTGTGTGTGTGTGTGTGTGTGTGTGCGTATGTGTGTGTTTGGTTGGTTGGTTTGAGACAGGGTCTCACTATGTAGCTCAGGCTGGTCTTAAATTCATGGCTCTTGCCTCAACCCCTCCAGTGGTGCGTTTACAGAATTGTACCCCATAGCTGACCCTAGGGTTGGTTTCTGTTTTGACATAGGATTTCATTGTGTAGCTGTGGCTGGTCTGGAACTCACTCTGTAGCCCAGGCTGGCCTCAAACTCACAGAGATCCGCCTGCCTCTGCCTCCCAAGTGCTGGGATTAAAGGCTTGTGACATCACAACCAGCTATAAATTAATTTTTAAAAAAATTTTTTTTTTAAGACAGAACCCAAATTGATGTGAATCACCAAACACACAATAACCACAAAAGGTAGTGTCAGAATGTCTAAAGGACACACTCATAGCAGTGTAGGAAGAGAGCATGGGCTCCTTCAGGAGTACCGATACTGAAATCTCTACAGGCCACACAAAAGTTCCTGAAGGTTCTAGATTCTCTCCACACAAAGATTAATTCAAGTGAGTGAAAGACCTTAAATTAAAACCTAGAACTTTGAAACTGTTGCAAGAAAACCCATGGATAAATTTCAAGACACAGGCATAGGCAAAATCTTCTTCTTTTTCTTTTTTCTTTTTGGACTGCCTTGAACTTCTGATACCCCTGCCTCCATCCTTGGAGTGCTGGGAGTCACAGGTTTATATCACCACATCTACTTTGTTTGTTTGTTTTTAGCTTTTTGTTTTGTTTTGTTTTATGTGTGTATGCATGAGTGTATGTATGGGTACCACATGTGTGCAGGTTCCCAAAGAGGCCACAAGAGGGCGTCGGGTCCCCTGGGGCTGGAGTTACAAACCATGGAAGTCCTCTGCCAGAGCAGTGAGCACTGTTAACTGCAGAGTCGCTTTCAGCCACAGACCCAGGTTATGGAGTCAAGGGATCAGCCCAGGACAGCAGGGGAGCCTCATCCCCAGCCCTGGGCAGAGGATTTTTCTCTCTGGAAAGGACTTCAGAGGGCAGGAAATAAAACAAACATTGACAAGTAGAATTACATGAAGTTCAAAAAGCTTCAGTACAGTGAAGGAAGCAATTGTCAGAGCAAAGAGACAACCTACAAAATGAGAGAAAAATCTGGGTATATAAGTGATGGGACTAATATCTAGACTATGAAGAGAAAATAAAAACAGGCATGAAAAAGTGAACAAACCCAATAAGTGGGCAAGTAAACCACTCACAAATGACCAGCAAGTTTATGAAAAAATGTTCAACATCCTTAGCCAGCAGAACAGGGAAATGAACCACACTGAGTCTCTCTATCTCACCCCTTTCAAAGTGGTTATCATATGTGGTGATGCTTTGTTTGTGCTCTAACAAATAAAGCTTGCCTGAAGACCAGAGAGGGTGGAGCTAGCCATTAGCTAACCATAGAGGTCTGGAGGTCTGGAGAGACAGGAGACAGGAAGTGATATGGCTGGGTGGAGAGAGGAATGTAAGGCCAGCAGAGACGAGCTCAGCCCCGTTTGGGTCTGAGGAGTCAGAGAGGCAAGAGGTGACGGTGGCTGCTCCTTTACTTCTCTGGTCTTTTAGCATTTACCCCGATATCTGACTCCAGGTTTTTATTATTAAGAACAATTAGGGAGGCTGGAGAGATGGCTCAGGAGTTAAAAGCACTGCCTGCTCTTCAGGAGGTCCTAAGTTCAATTCCCAGCAACCACATGGTGGCTCACAACCATCTGTAATGAGATCTGGTGCCCTCTTCCGGCCTGCAGACATACATGCTGTATACATAATAAATAAATAAATCTTTAAAAAAAAACAATTAGAGAGTTGACTCAGTGGTTAAGAGCACTGGGCACTCTTCCAGAGGACCTGGGTTCAATTCCCAGCAACCACATGGCAGTTCACAACTGTCTGTAACTCCAGTTACAGAGGTTCTGACACCCTCACACAGACATGAATGCAGGTAAAACACCAATGCACATAAAATAAAAATAAATAAATAATAATGTTTTAAAAAATGAGAAGGAAAAAGAAAACCAGTAAAGGGGCTGGAGAGATGGCTCAGTGGCCAAGAGCACTGGCTGCATCAGGTTAGGTTCCCAGCACCCACATGGTGACTCACAACTGTAATTCCAGTCCTAGGGGATCCAACGCCCTCTTCTGGCTCCACAGGCACCAGGCACACACGTGGGTCACATACATATCTGCAGGCAAAACACCCATACACATAAAAGAAAAAAAGTCTAAAAATATTTTTTAGAGAAAACAATTATACACCTAAACAGTGTGTCGGTTGCTACTGAGAATTTTGGCTGGGCTGAGCTGGTTGACATGTGTAATTGTGCTGGTGGTTGTTCATCCAAGCCGACGCTCCACCAGTATACAGTCCAGGCTGTACAGACAATGGATTTAGATTATTGTCATTGCTCATCGACAGACTCAAAACACGTATGAGAGAGAAGGAGAAGGAGAAAGAGAGAGAGCAGAGGTCAGAGCTGGAGAGAAGGCTGTTCAGTTATGAGTGATTACAGCTCATGCAGAGGACTGGAGTTCTCTTTCCAGCACCCACATGGGCAGCCGCTCACAACCACCTGGAATTCCAGGTCCAGGGATCTGATGTCCTCTTCTGCCCTCCGCAAGCACGGTACTCATTTGTACATACCCACATACATGCATACACACATTTTTTAAAAAAAGCCACTTGGGGTGGTGCACGCCTTTAATCCCAGCACTCAGGAGGCAGAGGCAGTCAAATCTCTGAGTTCGAGGCCAGCCTGGTCTCCATTGTGAGATCCAAGACAGCTAGAGATACATAATAGAGAGTCCCTGCCTCAAAAGGAGAAGAAGGAGAAGGAGGAGAAGGAGGAGAAGGAGAAGAAGAAGAAAGAAGAAGGAAGAAGGAGAAGAAGAATTAAAATAGAAATAATTTTAAAAACAAACTGAGGGCTGGTGAGAGGGATCAGCAAGTAAATGCTGTGTGAACATCACACCTGAGTCTCATCCCTGGAACCCATGTGAGGGTAGAAGGAGAGAACTAAGATCCCAAAGCTGTCCTCCGACCTCCACTTGTGAGCCATGGCATGCTCCCCATAATGATAAACTTAGGGGGAAAAGTATAGGGCTAAGGATGTAGTTCAGCCAGTCGAGCGCTTGTTCAGCATAACCAAGTCTTGGCTCCTCTCCCTAGTACCACAGACTGCCATAGCAGTCCATGCCTATTATCCCAGAGCTTGGGAGATGGAGGCTGGAAAATCAGGAGTTCAGGGTCATCCTCCACTGCACTGAGACTTCCAAGCTAGCCTGGGCTACATAAGACCTTGTCTCAAAAGTGGAGTATAGGGACCTGGAGAGATGGCTCAGAGCTCAAGAGCACTGGCTGCTCTTCCAGAGGTCCTGAGTTCAATTCCCAGCAACCACATGGTGGCTCACAACCATCTGTAATGAGATATGGTGCCCTCTTCTGGCCTGCAGGCATACATGCAAACAGAACACTATATACATAATAAACCTTAGAAAAAAGATACAAAACGGAAGTATAAATAAAATACAATGAGTAATTGCAACACTTTGCAGCAACACAGATAAAAGGTAAATGCCAGCATTGTTTGTAAGTTATGCTGGGGGGCATGAGGGTGCACCCCTGTGAACTTTGGTACACAGGAAGCTTAGGCAGGAATGTCACAGTCTGAAGCCAGTCAAGACTGTCTCAAACACAACACACAAGAAAAAGCAAGATCTAGAGAATTTTATAAAACATGTCATCATTGCTTTTAAATTCATCAATAAAAACGTATTACACTATAGGTAACATATACATTTGTATTAAGACAATCTTTTTAAAAGGGAAATGATAAAATTCATCATGATGTTACCTGTGGTGGGAAGGAAAGGGGGAAAAGGGATGGCCTGGAAGAGGACTCAGTGGATAAAGCCTGCTAACCTAAGTGTGAGCCTCAAAGGCTTTGTAATGATGGAGAGAGCCAACACCCGAAAGCCGTCCTCTGACTTCCACACAGACATAGTGGCATGTGTGTGCATGTCCAGGCACATAAAATAAATAGATGTTAAAAAAAAGAAAAATGTTAGTCTAAGCTTGGTGACACATACCCTTAATCCCGGCACTCAGGAGGCAGAGGTAGCCTGAGAGTTTTGGAAGTCCAACCTGGTCTCAATAAATACATTTTTTTTTAAGAGGAAAAAGCCGAGCAGTGGTGGCACACACCTTTAATCCCAGCACTCGGGAGGCAGAAGCAGGTGGATCTCTGTGAGTTCAAAGCCAACCTGGTCTACAGAGCGAGATCCAGGACAGGCACCAAAGATACACAGAGAAACTCTGCCTTGAGAAACCAAATCTAACAAGAAGAAGAAGAAAAAGAAGGAGGAGGAGAAGAGAAATCGAGAAAGAAAGAAAGAAAGAAAGAAAGAAAGGAAGGAAGAACTGCTTGTCAGCACTCAGCAGGGATGAAGTCTTGGGATGGGAAGTATTTTTGTTTTTGTTTTGACTTTGGCACTGATAAATCTTGTAAATATTGTATTTTTTAAACACAAAGCCAGAGTTGGGGGTAGTGGTTCATGCCTGTAATCCTTGCACTTAAGAGACAGGAAAATCGTCACAAGTTGGAGGTGAGCCTGGTCTACATGCCAAGTTCCAGACCGGTTAAGGCTACATGGTCTCAAGACACAAAAACAAAACAGAAAAGGCCGGGTGTGGTGTGTGCCTGCCATCCCAAAGCTAGGAAGGGCAGAGAGGCAGGAGGACTGAGGGGGTCAGCCTGTGCTATATAAGTAGATCTATCTCAAATAAAATAAAATAATGAGATAAAAGCAAGGGGCAAATACAAGAGCGTTAGTGGCTGTAGCCAGCTGGAGAGCAGAGGACAAGTTGCAGCTTAGAAGTTTGGGGCCACAGAGGTGGCTGTGTGGTCACAAAGTGGTTGCCTGACAAGTGAGAGGACCACAGTTCAGATTCCAGCGCCTCCACAAGCAGCCAAGCATTGCACGCACGCACGCACACACACACGCACGCACGTGGACATCCCTTGACAGTGTGAAAAGATCAACTCTGGAGTGAGATTTTGCTTACAGATGTCTGTCTGCAGCCCCTATCCACCCCAGTGAATTAGGCTTTTGGTCTGTGGGCTTTGGAGGAATGCCACAAGAAAGAAAAACAAGAGCCCCAAACCCTGAGGCAAAGAGAGGATTAAGGGGAGGCCTTAAAGATAAGATGAGGAGCGGAGAGGAAAGGAACAGATGGGGAGCGCCAGAGGAGAGCAGGAGAGGAGAAATCACAACACCAAGAAGGGACCAAGCAGGATGAGAAGGGAGCAAAGAAGGACCGAGCAAGAAAGGAAGAGAATCAAGAAGAGAAAACACATTCCCGGACTCACGTCGTGTGCCAGCCTCTGGGTCGGGCAGCCTAATGCCTTTCTTCTAATAACCGCAACTGTGTGGCAGTTTTAGTTCTGATTTGGGGGAAGATGAGGTAAGTGCACCCGCTGCTAAGGGGGAGAATCCAGGAGTGAGAACCTGTGCTTTACACTCTCTCACTTAAAATGGGGGAGTCAGGGCAGGAAACTGTCAGAGGTACGGGTGGAGAAAAACAGGAGCTGGATAAGATGGGCTCCTGCCACTTGCCTGAAAGGCTGGACAGTCCCTTCCTCCCAGCCAGCCCTTTCTTTCCCACCTAAGACACTCTAACAGTGAGGGTCAGGTTGGAGCTCCTGGGCAACTGAGGAGTGAGCCCAGGAGGGAATCTTCAGCCACAAGGCTCGAGGCTCTCTCTGGAGTGCAGGACTTGAACTTGTGGAGCCAGGGGTTCCTCTCTGTCATCCAGAAAGCTGAGCAACTGCTGTATCCGCTGTGTCCTCTCTCTCTCTCTCTCTCTCTCTCTCTCTCTCTCTCTCTCTCTCTCTCTCTCTCTCCTTCTTCTCTCCTTCTTTTCCACCCTTCCTCTATTGCTGGGGATTAAATCCAGGGACTCTCGGGATATACAGTGACCCCAGCATTCATCTACACTTGAGGCTCTGTATCCTTTCTCAACCTCTATTCCTATTAAGATCTTCTTCGAGAGTGGCTGTGTCTTTCAGGGTACCAGATGCTGAGTTTATTCCCACAAATAAGAAGTTCAGTTCCAACTCTGGGAAATGTGGGGCCCACAGAAAGAAGTAGTTATAGCCCCCAGAGGGACAGAGGTCTTCTAAGTAAGTAAGGGGACAGATACCCTTATCAATACAGAGAGGCAGCCACGGAAACAGTGTTACAGAAAGAGACAGAGGCAGGCTACCCAGCGTTGGGGACAGCACGTCAGACTCAGGGAAGCAGACAGAGGGTCACAGAAGACAGATTCAGATGGGCCCAGATGGAGCCAGAGCCAGGTCCGGGCACAGAGAGACTCAGCAGCTGATGGAACAGAAGAAGCACAGAGTGGTTGCTGGCAGGGGAGGGTCAGGATGGGAAGCCAGGCAACGGCCTGGCCGGGATCTATCTGTCATACCCAGTGGGAGGGTTGGCCACCCTGCTGCTGCTGCTGTGCTCCCAGAAAGGTGTCCAGTTCCTCGTGGCTCTGCAGAAAGGGGTCTTCCTCGGAACTTGAGCATTCCGATGACTGCAGTCTCCTCCTGAAACACACATTGCCACCACTGCCCTTGTAGCCAGTAGTCAGTGATGGGCACCAGGAACGAACAGTTCCTCAGGCCAGCCCTGTTGTTTGGCCCCAGCCCAGCCCTTCCTGTTAGCATAGGCACAGCTCAAACCCAAACTGAGCTCGGTGCTGGCAGCGTTGGCTTCAGACAAGAGCGGCCCCTGCTGGTGCAAAGGCAGTACTGCCCTCCAGAAAGGAAGGGAAGGGCAAGCTGCATTCTCGTTTAGTTTCTGCTGCCAGCCTCTCCTCTTACTCAGCCAGCGCTCCTTCCCTCTGCACCTGAGTGCAGAACTAACATCTGTTCATGAAGGGTGGGTGACACTTTAGACATCCAGAGAAACTGTAGGCAGGCATCACAAAAAGCAGTCAAGACACTCGGCCGTCAGCCAGGCCTGTGGGAAGGCATTGCTGTTCACCCAGTTTCCACAAAACCAGTGCTGGGACGGAGTCCCAGGGGGCATCTCCCTCACTCAGCAAAGCCCCCTGTGTCCAGGCCAAGAGCTGAAGAATGCTGAACCACTCACCAGAGCTAAGGGCTTGGCTAAAGAGACCATACCCAAGTCAAGACACTGTGCCCTGGTGGTAGCTGACCCCGGAGATGGCCACTCACACTGGGCTCACGTGGATAACCACCCCTCCCCGACCTTCTCTTTTTTTACTTCCTCTATTTTGGAGAAGTGGTCAGGGATTTTCCAGGAGATAGGGAAGACAAGGGTCCCTCTCCCCAAGCCTGCTAAGCATGTGCAGAGCTCTGAGCAAGGGCAGCTGTCCCCAGCCAGGCATGGTGGCCTATGCCTGTCATCTCAGCACTTGAGAGGGCGTTCGGAGGATCAGGAATTTGACGCCAGCCTGAGCTACCTGAAACCCAGTCTCAAAAATAAACAAGCCGGGCGGTGGTGGCGCACGCTTTAATCCCAGCACTTGGGAGGCAGAGCCAGGCGGATCTCTGTGAGTTCGAGGCCAGCCTGGGCTACCAAGTGAGTTCCAGGAAAAGGCGCAAAGCTACACAGAGAAACCCTGTCTCGAAAAACCAAAAAAAAAAAAAAAAAAAAACCAAAAAAAAACCAAAAACCAGCTGACAAACTAACAAACATAAAACTCCAGCTGTTTCCAGCTCTAGCTCTGTCCAGGACATGGGTCTGCCTCTGCCTGAAACCAGCAGGATGGCTGAAGCCTGGGGAAACACCACCAACTCCCTTCAAGAAACCTCCTAAATTTCTCTGGACCTATTTCCTGTCTGTAAAGAAGTGGCTGGGTTATATGATCTCCAAGTTTTTTGACACTATGAAACTCAAAGGGGACCCGCTCAGAATTCCCTCCCACTACCACCCATCTGCCTGTGTGATACGTGGGAAGCAGTGAGGACCGATGTGGAGCGCCCTGTTTTAGAAGGCAGGGTCTATCCTCCTCAGGGTTCATCACAGGCAAGGCCCTGATTCTCCAGGAGAGCTTTGAACTTGTCATTCCTCAGAAATCCTTGTCTCTCCAGAGAGATCAGTGGTAGGGTGGGGGGAGGGGGGTGAAGACACCAGGATGTGGCTTTCTAAACACTTTCTCCACGGTTTAGAGATGGGGAAGGGCAGGTCAAGAGGTCCCCCAGGGACTCACCAGCTCATTGGGTCCTGGAACTCCTTGCCAGGCCCCCAACTGTGTCTTTTGAAGGAATCATTGGTGTAGCTATGGGCGCGGAAAGCCCCAGACCTTCTAAGGGGTGAGGCATGAAGGCCATCACTGTCTTCCTGGTCTTCCTTCTTCCTCTCCTCACCCTCCTCTTCCTCCACCTGCTCCCTGGACTCAACTGCAGAGAGACAGCGTTGAATGTGGCTTTGGGGCACTGGGTCCTCTGGGGCCGATCTGTTCATGGAAGGTACACGGAGACAGCTCTGAATCAAGAAGAAAGAGAAGGGTGAGCAGAATTCTAGAACCTTAGAACCTGGCATGGTACTACAGACCTTCAAGAGGCTGAGACAGGAGGATGGCCCTGAGTTGGCGTCAGGCTAAGCTGGGCTGCACAGTGAGTTTTGTGCTAGTTTGGGCTAAGAGTGGGGCCCTGTCTTTTAAAAAAAGAAAGAAGCCGTGAGTGGGTGATGCATTCTTTTAATCCCAGCATTTGGAAAGCAGAGCCAGGCTGATCTTAGCAAGTTTGAGGCTAGCTTGACCTGCGTGTAGCAAGTTCCAGGCCAGCCAGGACTGTGTAATGAGAGCCTATCTTAAAAAAGAAAGAAGAGACAGAGGAAAGACAGAAAGGGAAGGCTGGTTGGAGAAGGTTCCACAGTTAGCCAGGCGGCTGAGCATCTCATGCCCCTCACTTAGCTGAGACAGAGTTGGAGGGTGCCTGGCTTAGCGGCATGAGCATGCATGCAGGGTTGAGTGTAGAACTTTCTTGCTGTTAGTCCATTGTTCTGTCCAGTGTAGAAAGGCTTTGCTCAGTGTGATGGCTCATGCCTGTAATCTCAGCGCTCAGAAGGCAGAACAGGAAAATGGAGAGTTCAAGGCCACTGCGGGCAAAAAAAAAAAAAAAAAAAAAATGAGTTGGAAGCCAGCCTAAACTACACGGTGAGACCTTGTTTCAAAATGAAAACTTTTAAAAAAAGTTCTTGTTTGTTCATTGTTACTCCATTCATGGAGCACCTCTACGGTAGAAAGCCCGGGCGGCAGTGGCGTACGCCTTTAATCCCAGCACTTGGGAGGCAGAAGCAGATGGATCTCTGTGAGTTTGAGGCCAACCTGGTCTACAGAGATCCAGGACAGGCACCAAAACTACACAGAGAAACCCTGTCTTGAAAAACTAAAAAAAAAGAAAAAGAAAAAGCTATGCTAAGAAAAGCAGATAATGTTTCTGTCCTTAGGTGTTTATACTCGTGTGTGTGTGTGTGTGTGTGTGTGTGTGTGTGTGTGTGTGTGTGTGTGCGTGTGCGTGTGCTCAGACTAAAGCACAATTCAAAAATAGCTCCATAACTACCAAATGCTACAAGGGAAATTTCATAAAAGTCTTTGGCCAGGATGGGTGAAGTCATACACACCTTTAAATCCAGCACTCAGGAGGCAGAGGTAGATCTCTGGGAATTTAAGACCAGCCTGGTCTGCATACAGTTGGGGCTACATACTTTGTCTCAAAAAATAAAATTAAAAAAAAAAAAGTCTTTTGTCTATCAGTGGAGTGAGCACATATTACTAGCTGGGAGACTCCAGAAAGCCCAATAGGAGGAGCAGGTTAACTGGGTGCCATGCATGGCGGGCTGTGGGGGCAGGGCTGGGATCTGGCTGGGGGAAGGGAAAAGTTTCTAGGCTGATAAAGTAACAGGGAAAGGTGTGTATGAGAAGACTTAGTGTGTGCAAGCCTGTGAGCCTGAGGTCCATGTCTGGCTCCTACAGTGGAAGGAAGGGACAGATTTCCAAAGGTCCTCTGACCTCCACACGTGTGCTGTGGTCGGTGTGGTAAATAAGTGGGTTCGTTTATTTGTTTATGCATGTGTGACATGGTGTACATCCGAGGTCAGAGGACACCTTCCAGGAGTTGGCTCTCTCTTTGTTCTCTGGTTTTGCTCCCAGCCCCCTCCCAACTTCCCCTGACCTCTTAGCCCAGGAAATGGCTCAAGAGACAAGGAAACAACCCAGGCTAGGTCTCTTGCACTGTGATCACATCCAGTCACGTCACTGCCTCTGGTGGCAGAAGATTCTGAAACTCCTTGAGATGGAGAGGGCAGGGCAGAGAAAAAGACAAAAAGCGGCCATTTGGTTTATCCTCCTGTCTCCTACTGCGGAAGACTTCTCCGCCTCTCCTGTAGTGACCTAACTCTCATATTATGGGTACTAGGATAGTAACTTAAAGGAGTTATGTGCAGCAGCAGTGCGTGCTGTAGCTCAAAGCCAAGCCCATGCGTTCTTCAGGTGGAATTGTGATTTGTGATTTGAAGTCCATTAGATTTGTAAGTACAGCCTTCCTAAACCTCCTGATCTTCTTCTTTTTCCTTTTTTTTTTTTTTTTTTTTTTTTTTTAGTTTTTCGAGACAGGGTTTCTCTGTGTCTTCCTGGCTGTCCTGGAACTCACTCTGTAGCCTAGGCTGAGCTTGAACTCACAGAGATCCGCCTGCCTCTGCCTCCTGAGTGCTGGGATTAAAGGTGTGCGCCACCAGTGCCCAGCTTTTTTTTTTTTTTTAAGTCTCAGAAAACAGGAGAATGACGTTCTGAACTGGGTGGTGGTGCACAGTTTTTAATGCCAGCACTCAGGAAGCAGATTTCTGGAGGTTTGAGGCCAGCCTGCTCTACAGAGTGAGTTTCAGGACAGTCAGGGCTGTTACATAGAGAAATCTTGTCTTGAAAAATAGAAAAGAAGCCGGGCGGTGGTGGCGCACGCCTTTAATCCCAGCACTCGGGAGGCAGAGCCAGGCGGATCTCTGTGAGTTCGAGGCCAGCCTGGACTACCAAGTGAGTTCCAGGAAAGGCGCAAAGCTACACAGAGAAACCCTGTCTCGAAAAACCAAAAAAAAAAAAAAAAAAAAAAAAAAAAAAAAAAAAAAGAAAAATAGAAAAGAGGGGCTGGAGAGATGGCTCAGAGGTTAAGAGCACTGTCTGCTCTTTCAGAGGACCTGAGTTCAATTCCCAGCAACCACATGGTGGCTCGCAATCACCTGTAATGAGATCTGGTGCCCTCTTCTGGTGTGCAGGCAGAACATTGTATACATAATAAATAAATAAATATTTAAAAAAAGAAAAAGGAGAGAGAGAGAGAGAGAGAGAGAGAGAGAGAGAGAGAGAGAGAAAATGACGTTCCTTACCATGATGGTTTGAATGAGAATTGCCTCCATAGGCTCATGTATTTGAACAATTAGTATCCAGTTGGTGGAATTGTTTTGGGAAGGATTAAGAGGTGTGGCTTGTTGGAGTTGGTGATTCACCGGGGTGGGGGTGGGATAGTGGGGCTTTGAGGTTTCAAAAACAAACACCAAGTCCAATGTCCCTCTCTCTGTTTCTCTCTTCCTCCGGCCTGTGGATCAGATGTAAGCTCTCAGCTGCTGCTCCAGCACCATGCCTGCCTGCCTGCTGCCATGCTTCCCACCATGATGGTTATGGACTCACCTCTGATAGTGCAAGTAAGACCCAATTAAAAGCTTTCTTTTAGCTGGGCGGTGGTGGCGCACACCTTTAATCCCAGCACTCGGGAGGCAGAGCCAGGCGGATCTCTGTGAGTTCGAGGCCAGCCTGGACTACCAAGTGAGTCCCAGGAAAGGCGCAAAGCTACACAGAGAAACCCTGTCTCGAAAAACCAAAAAAAAAAAAAAAAGCTTTCTTTTATAAGTTGCCACGGTTATGCCGTCTCCTCACAGCAATAGAACAGTAACCAAGACACCTACCTTGTAAGGATATTAAGGTATTTATGATAATCTGGGTGTAATGGTGCACAGCTTTTCCCAGCACTCCAGAAGCAGAGGCCAGCAGATCTCTGTGAGTTTGAGGACAGCCTGGTCTACATAGAAAGTTACAGGACAGCCAGAGCTGCATAGAGAGACCCTGTCTCAAAGAGAGAGAAAGAGAGCTTGATGATAATATACATCATGCAACTAACATAACTAACATGCTAGGAAAACATGCTATTTTTCTGCCGTTATTTTGGGCTTACCGGAATGAAGACCTGTAAGAGAACCTAAGACAGAAGCAGACATAGGCATCATGTGAAGGTGACCCTCTGTTTATCTCTAGACAAAAAGAGAGAAAACAAAAAGCCACAGTCTGATGCTCCCACCACTGTGTTGCAAAGTTATCAAGTACAGCAAGGAACAGCCTGTCTGATGCTCAGAGCCTTTGAAAGGGAGAGGTGTGGCGGGGGCCCTTTAGAACAGGCTATGGCAAAGTGTTACACTTGCAGGGCCGGATGTCAAACCCAGGGCACACACAGCAAGAAGAACGCTCTGTCACTCAGCTACATTCCTAGATCTTGTGTTTTGAGACAGGATCTCACTGTGTAACCCAGGTATTTCAAAAATTCATGGAACCTCACCTGCCTCAGCCTCCAAAGTACTGGCATGACCACCACACACAGATGTCCTGTTTATCTATCTATCTATCTATCTATCTATCTATCTATCTATCTATCTATCTTCTATCTATCTACCATTTATTTTTTCGATGATTTTTTTTTACTGTGTAGTCTTGGCTGGCTTTGAACTCACAGAGATCCACCTGCCTCTGCCTCCAGAGCACTGGGATCAAAGGGCATGCACCACCACATGCAGACATCATTATCATCATCATCATCATCATCATCATCATCATCATCATTATCATCATCACCATTTCAACCTTGATTTTATATGTATAGGTATTCTGTCTGCATGCATGCTGTCCTCAGAAACCAAAAGACCTCAGATTCCCTAAGTCTAGAGTTATAGATGGTTGTGAGCCACCATGTGGGTGCTGGGAGCCAAATCTGGGCCCCCTGGGAGCAGCCATTGTTCCCAAACACTGAACCATCTCTCCAGCCCCTTGTTGTTTGAGACAGGATCTCTCTATGTAGCCCAGGCTCTGCTGAAATTTGCTATCTAGACCAGGATGGCCTCAGACTCACAGAGATCCATCTGCACCTGCCTCCCAAGTGCTGAAATTAAAGGGATACACCATCATGCCTGGCTTTTTTTTTTTTTAAAGATTTATTTATTATGTATACAGCATGTATGACTGTAGGCCAGAAGAGGGCACCAGATCTCATTACAGACAGTTGTGAGCCACCATGCTGGGAATTGAACTCAGGACCTCTGGAAGAGCAGTCAGTGCTCTTAACCTCTGAGCCATCTCTCCAGCCCTATGCCTGGCTTTTTTAAAAAAATTATTTATGTGTTATATGTAAATGGGCATTTTGTCTGCATGTATATTTGTATACCAGAAGACAGCATCACATCATATGGGAGGTAGGGATAGACAGTTGTGTGCTGCCATGTGGATGCTGGGAATTGAACTCAGGTCCTCTGAAGAACAACCATACACCTAATCACTAAGCCATCCCTCCAGCCCCTCTTATTATTGTGTATAGGGGGGCATGGAGCCAGATAACCACATTGCTGAGTTATTTCCTCCTGACCACCTTTCTGTGGGTTCTGGGGATGGAACCTGGGCGTTTAGCTTTTCTTTTCCTCTCTCTTTCTTTCTTTTTTTTTTTTTTTTTTTTTTTTTTTTTTTTTTTTTTGGTTTTTCGAGACAGGGTTTCTCTGTGTAGCTTTGCGCCTTTTTCCTGGAACTCACTTGGTAGCCCAGGCTGGCCTCGAACTCACAGAGATCCGCCAGGCTCTGCCTCCCGAGTGCTGGGATTAAAGGCGTGCGCCACCACCGCCCGGCTTCTTTCTTTCTTTCTTTCTTTCTTTCTTTCTTTCTTTCTTTCTTTCTTTCTTTCTTGGGATGGAAGCTGGGCGTTTAGCTTTTCTTTTCCTTTCTCTCTTTCTTCCTTCCTTCCTTCCTTCCTTCCTTCCTTTATTACACATACAGTGTTCTGTCTATATGCCAGAAGAGGGCACCAGATCTCTTTATAGATGGTTATTAGCCACCATGTGGTTGCTGGGAACTGAACTCAGGACCTCTGGAAGAACAGCCAGTGCTCTTAACCTCTGAGCCACCTCTCCAGCCCCCTGAGTTTAGCTTTTTGGCAAGTGGTGTCACTCTTGTTGTCTCAATGGCCCTATTTTGTTTAGTTTGTGTGTATTTAGTTTAGTACGTGTGTGAGGTAAAGGGAGACCATAAAAGTGGGCACAAGTGTGACTGGCACAGAACACAAGTGGAGGTCAGAAGATAAGTTCTGGGAACTGATTCTCTCCTTCCACCATACGGGTTCCAGAAACTGAACTCAGGTCATTAGGCTTGGTAGCAAAACTTGCTGCTACTTATGTTTTGTTTATTTGTTTGTTTGTTTTTCGAAACAGGGTTTCTCTGTGTAACAGCTCTGGCTGTCCTGGAACTTACTCTGTAGACCAGGCTGGCCTCAAACTCTCAGAATTCAGCCTGCCTCTGCCTCCCAGGTGCTGGGGTTAAAGGCGTGCGCCACCACCGCCCGGTGCTCCTTATCCTTTTGTTGTTGTTGTTGTTGTTTGTTTCTTCAAGACAAGTTTTTCTGTGTAGCCCTGGCTGTCCTGAAACTTGCTCTGTAGACCAGGCCGGCCTCAAACTCACAGAGATCAGCCTGGCTTTTTTTTTTTCCTAAAGAATTTTGTAAACTGTATGGTGATGGCACAGGCCTTTAATTCCAGCATTCAGGAGGCAGCAGCAGCCAGGACTACATAGTGAAATCTTGTCTCAAAAAAAAAAAAAAAAAAAAGGAAAAAAATTCTTTTTATTTTATGCATATGAATGTTTCCCCTGCGTAGATGGATGTGTGTGTGTGTGTGTGTGTGTGTGTGTGTGTGTGTGTGTGTGTGTAGTGGCTATGGTGCCCTGGCCATCAAGTGAGTCCTGGATGTGCTTACAGGGTCCTCTGCAAGATCAGCAAGTGCTCTAACTGCTGACCCACCTCTCCAGCTGCCCTTATCCTGCCCCGTCTTTTTTAAATTGTTGTTGAAAAAAATTAAAAAGAAGACATTGAAGTTGTTACAAGTGCATGCTTGTAACCCAAGTACTTGACAAGCTAAGAGGGCTGCCACTAGTTCCAGAGTGGCCTGGGCTACACAGTGATGAGACCCGTCTCAAAAAGACACACAGAGGCGCTGGAGAGGTAACTCAGTGGTTAAGAAAATGCGCTCCGTTCCGAACCAAAAATGAGTTTAGTTCCTAGTTCACAACTGTCTGTAACTCTAGTTCCAGGAGATCTGATGTCCTCTGCAGGCACCAGGCATGCACATGGCGCACTGACGTATTTGCAGGAAAAACACTCATACCCACAAAGTAAAAATAAATAATATCTCAAAAAAAAAAATTAAAAACCAACAAGCAACAAAAATAAAAGGTGTACAGATCCTTAGGAATGACATTGAAGTGGACCTCAGGCCTCCATACACAAAGACATAGACACACAGGGACACACAGACACACAGACATACAAAAGTTCAGGGTCATCATCAGCTACACCTTGAGTTGGAGACCAATGTGGGATACATAAGACCATGTCTCAAAAAGAAAATATATGCATATTATATATATATATATATAATTTTCATGAAATTCAAATTTCAATACTCATAGTTTTTTTAACATGTCCACCCATTTGCATATTGTCAGCAAAGTTGATCGTTATGACAGAGACCATATGGCTCAGAAGCCTAAAATATTTTTTTCTGGGTCTTTATAAAAAAAAGCTTAAAGATCTGCTGTATAGCCAGCACTCGGGAGGCAGAGTGCTGCCTTTAATCCCAGCACTCGGGAGGCAGAGCCAGGCGGATCTCTGTGAGTTCGAGGCCAGCCTGGGCTACAGAGTGAGTTCCAGGAAAGGCGCAAAGCTGCCCAGAGAAACCCTGTCTTGAAAGCCGGGGGGGTGGGGGGTGGGGGGGGGGTGGTGGACTTTTGAGTGTCCCCATGTGCTGTCCAGCAACCAGACATTTTTCTCTCTATTTGACCCCTGAGGGGTTGTCCCCACAGAACTTTCAGTAGCTTGCTCAAAGCCACACACGCAGTTGCGCAGTTGACTGGAGCTGATGAGATTCAAAGCTGACCCCTCACACACTGGAGCCTGCCATGTTATCGGAAACCAGAACTGGAGCTCCTGGAGAGCAAGTGAGGGGTCACTCACCTCTTACCCTACTTCTAAACCAATCCGTCAAGGCCAGTGAGGCAGGCTCAGTGGGGAGCGCGAGCCGCCCAGCCGGACGACCCACCCCTGGGACCCAACTCCGGAAAGTCATCCTCTGACCTCCACGTGCATTTTAGCATGTGCGCCCCCCCATAAATAAATAAGCACAAATTTAAAATTAAAACAGTAACAGCCAGGCCTTTAATCCCAAAAGCCAAATTTTAATCCCTTTAAAGCCAAAAACAAAAAATAAATAAATAAAACAATAACATTAGCTGGTGAGCTCGCCCAGTGACTAAAGATGCCTGTCACCAAGACTATTGACTTAAATTCAAGGACACATACATACAAATACGTCATAACATATTTTAAAAACCTGAAGAGGGCCTGAAGTAGTTAAGAGCACAGCTGCTCTTGCAGAGGACCCACAGGGAGGCTCACAGTCATCTACAATTCCAATTCCAGGAAATCTGACACTCTCTTCTGAACTCCTTGGGCACAAGGTATGCAAGTGGTTCACATACGTCTATACAGGCAAAATGTTTATATATACACCACACACACACAAAAAAAATAAATTTTGAGCAGGTCTGGTGGCGCACACCTTTAATCCCAGCACTCGGGAGGCAGAGGCAGGTGGATCTCTATGAGTTCGAGGCCAGCCTGGTCTACAGAGCGAGATCCAGGAGAGTTAGGGTTGTTACACAGAGAAACCCTGTCTGGAAAAACCAAAAACAGGAAAAAGGTAAACCACTGGGCTGGCGAGTCTTTGTGTTGTCAATTTGACCCAAGCCACCAGGTCATCCGAGAAGGAACCTCAGCTGAGAAAATGTCTCCACAAGATTGATTGGCCTGTGTGGCATTTACTTCATTAATGATTAACGTGAGTGAGTCCAGCCCACTATGGGGGTACCACCCCCCCCCCCCCGAGACATGGGGGACAAGCAGTGTTCTTTCATGGCCTCTGCACATTCGTTCCTGCATCTAAGTTCCTGCCCTGACTTCTCTACATGGTGCACTGTAAGCTGTAAGATGAAATGAACCCTTTCTCTGCCGGGTTGCTTACGGTCATGGTGTTTATCACAGCAACAGAGCCCTAAGACAGCCGTGAGTCCAACAGAGGAGCAGAGCTAGAGTAGTGCTTCTGTTTTCTGTTAGCATCAGGAAGTACTGCGCTTCCTTTCTGACCCTGTATACCGGGCAGCTCATCCATGGCAGGAATGTTCTGTGTCTTCGCCATCAGCCTGCCTTGGCTGAGTGCTGGCATTCTGGAACCTTCACTTTCTCTGACTTTCCTGTCAATGCCAGAGAACCGTACAGTCCCCAAAATGGTGGTGGTGGTGGAGGTTTGAGGGTAGAGGAAATCCATTCCTCCAGCAACCAGCACTGTAGACTAACACAACTAAGCGTGGTTACACACACAGCACAGAGAAAAGAACCCAGAAGGACCAGTAGCATATCCATGTAAAGGCGGGCAGAAGCTGTGTGGCTAAAATCCATCCACTTAGACAAGCTTCCAACAGGCACCCACCCGAAGCCAGGGCCCACAGTGCAGGGTTATTGACTTTACTGTTAGTAAATTCCAGAAGTTCCAAGCTGGGAAGGTAGTCAAGCATCCCCAGACCTAATCTAACCACACACTCCTCTAAGTCCCCGAGCAGATATCTCAAACACCACCCCACCCTCTGCTGTGTGATACTCAGCGCTCACGCATCAGTCCGGAATGTGTTGCTGTTTCCGAAGGTGATCGTCAGCTTTGTTTTGTTTGCAAACTGAATTTAGGGAATCTGTCTTCCTCTCCACTCCACCCCACTCCTGGGCTTGTAACTGTCTGCTTCTCTACAGGAGCCCCAGGTCCCAGTCCAGTCAGCAAGGTACAGGAGAAGGGAGCAAAGACCTACGCGGTGCCCGGCAACTCTGCTGCTGTTTCCGGCAGGCACTGTGGTATCTGTGCCAGAAGGGTGGGGCAAGAAGTCTGAGCTTCAGAGAGACATTTGAAAAGACTTGGGCCACAGTGGCCCAGGGAATTAACCCGGAAGATCCCAGGAAACGCTAAAAGTAGTTGGCAGAGCCGGTAATTCCTAAAAGGACAATAGGAAAGGCTATGCAGTGGTTCTCAACCCGTGTGGGTCGCGACCCCTAGGGTGACATGTCCTGTATATCAGGTATTTACATTATGATTCATAACAGTAGCAAAATTACAGTTAAGAAGTAGCAATGAAATAATTTTATGGTTGGGGTCACCACATGAAGGGGCGCAGCATTAGAAAGGTTGAGAACCACTGCTCTACTCCGGAAGAGCCTGGCTTCAGGAAGGAGTGAGTGGTCCTGTGTTTGTTTTGTGGCCCCTGGGCTCACGCATAGGGCCTTATTCATGCTGTGCAGGAGCTTTACCACAAAGCTACATCCCCGGCTGGGGTTTCTCCACCTTTTATTCCCTTTCAACTGACTTTATTAAATCATAAAGGTACAACAGCTTCTTAACTCTACACATTCATTTAAATTCACAATCTTTATCATCTTACAAGGAATTAGATTTGATTATGGTATTTTTTCAAACAAGATGTGTGTTGGTTTCCCCTCCTACCCCTTAAAAATTAAGGAGAAATGGCATGTCTTATTACACCATAATCTTTTAAAGGTTTTGGGTGACATGGGACATCTCATACTAACTCTCCATGGGATTAAAAAAAAAATACTTCCAGACCCAAGAGGTGCTGGATGGGGCATTTGAGCCTCCAGGTTCCCAGATCCTGCGGCCATCCTTGGTGTCCACGTTGCTAGAAACACAGGGGAGACTTGGTATGGTGGTGCACACCTTTAATCCCAGCACTCCAGAGGAAGAGGCAAGTGAATCTCTGTGAGTTCCAGGTCAGCCAGATCTACATTGTGAGTTTTAGGACAGCCAGAGCTACATAGTGAGATCCTGTCTCAAAAAACAAACAAACAAAAATAGAAAGGAAAGAAAAGAGAAAAGTAGAAGTAACATAGTCCCCAGGTGGGCTGTAGCTCAGTGGTGGGGCCCTCACCCAGCTTGCAGAGGGGCTGGGTTCCAGTCCCGGCACCATAAAGATAAAAATGATAGTGGGATTTTGTTTTGGTTTTTCTCGTGATGATAACACAATGAAGGTGGATGTCAAATAAACTTGAATTTGAAACCTAGTCCTACAACTTACATCTTAATTGACATAGATTAGTTATTTAAATCCTTTAAACCTTGTATTTAATAGAGGAATTGAGTAGGTTAGTCCTACAAGATTCTAATGATTAAAAAAGAAAGCATAGAAAGAATTTAGAAACATTTCCTACACAAGTTGTGTTAATTAGCCATTGACCATTATTGTGATTCCCTATCTTCCTATTTGCATACTTGCAAATATACCCATGCACGCGCACGCCCGCACACACACTCACACACACTGCCCCCTAATCACAAATGGGAAGGGAATGTGAGATGTTGGTGAGAGAACTGTAAGTTCTTTCGCCACTTCCGGGGTGCTGAGGAGTTCCCGCACATCTCTGCTTCCTGAGGAATGTACATTTCTCTAGTAAGGACCCAGGAAAGGGAGGAAGAGACTCACCAGACCTGGGAGAGGTCCCGAAGATGGGAAACCTGTTCTGGCCCTCAGCTGGTGACTTCAGTATGGGCACAAGTCCTGCTCCAGGCAGCCCCTCGAAGGGTCTATCCCAGCACCTCAGTAGGTATGCCTCTCCCGTGGTCCCTCTACAGGAACGGTTCATGGGCCAGAAGTTTGCATAGGGCCAGGGGGCACTCACTGCAGTCCTGACCAGCTGCCTCTCCAACTGCTCAAGCCCTTCCCTTCCCCACCCTACTTCAAACACCTAGACAGTTCTGTGGCCAGGCCTTTAACCCTTTTGGTGCTAGTGCCCTGCCCTCAGCATTCCCTGAACAAAGGGTAGCCACAGCCCTCAGGCTCCTGTGGAAACAGGTGAGGGAACCCAGGCTGGGGTCACCCAGAGGGGGGCGGATGTGGGACCCGGATAACTAGGGAACTTTTCTCTTCCCTCTAGCAGGGGCCAGGGAGAAGCTGAGGAGGGAAAAGGGAACATCACCCCAGGGCAAGAGTCACAGCTACTTAACAGCAAAGTCTTCCCTGAGGTCAGCAGGGTTCTCTGGGCTCTCTCAGAGTTGGCTTAAAAACTGCTCTTTGGCCCCTTTAAGAGACTGGTTACAGTAGCGGAGGGAGGAGGGAGGAGGGAGGACTGTATTTATATGTGATAAGAGTACAGGGTGGAGAGATCACAGGTGAGGAGGGCCCTCGCTCTGACAGGAACAGGGTGACCAGCCACTCAGCATACATACACATGGCATGGCTTGTTTTGGATACCAGGCGACAGGATATTTGACCAACTCCTCCACCCTTTCCTTGGTAACTGAGGGGGTGTGGTGGACTCACCCTCACTTTCTCTCCAGGGCAGAGGGCAGCTCAGCACACATTGGACTTCGGAGGTAACTGGGAGCATGCTTCTCTAAGGGTCCTGTGGCTACTAGAAAGGGTTTGTTGGAAGATTTGCTGCCTCTGACAACTCGTTATTTACAGGACCTTGGACAAATTATGTATTAAATGCTTTATCCCTCCTTTGTAAAGTAGGGCAGTAAATGGGAAAGGTGGATTGGTAGTAGTCACTCAGTAAACATGCTGTGGGCCAGTGTGATGGCGCACAGCACCCTGGGGGCAAGGACAACCTGGGCTATGTAGTGAGTTCAGGCTAGTCACATCTATACAGAGACAAGTTTGGAAACTGTGTCTCAAAAACAAGTAAAAATAAACATGCTAACTGCCATCTGCTGGTGATCTTTGGGTAAGCTCATTCACTTTGTTCTGTGTGACTGATCAAATAAAATAATTATATTAGCTGTCTTATGGTTGTTAGGCTTTAAGCCTGGGACAAATGGCTGAGATGCCTATTTGACATATCCAAGTGGACCTGGCTGCCAGGTTCTCCCTGCATCCCTCAGCCCTCACCTGGTACAGGGCCCTCCTGGTTAGCATACCCCATCCCCTACCCTAAAGGCTCTAGCTCAGGGGTTTGGGCAGCTCTTCCCTATATAATCCAACCATTTTGGTTACCTGCTCTCTGTACTTTGGATCTCCTGGATGCTGCACCTGGTTCCCATCTCTCCCCTCTCCCTTTCTCTCCTCCCTCTCCCCACATGGCCCAGCTCAGTCTGGACAGTCTGCTCTTGACTCTCCCAGAGGTCCCTGCCTCTGGCTGTGCTCTCCCACCTAACTGTAATAAACCTTCTCCTCCACCATACCCGGGAGCAGGAGAACCAGTCATCCTTTTTGTTTCTTTTTTTTGTTTTGTTTTGTTTTGTTTTTTCATTCAGTGGTCAGTCATCCTTTGCTCTGAAGTCCGTGCTGTGGGTGAGAGGAAAGAGCTGCTGCCAGAAGGAACTATGGACCCTTTCCTACATGCCCCAACCAAATATGAGAAGGGGATGGTGGGTGATTGCTTCTTCATGAAAACACAGGAGAAATGTCTGTGCCATCTTGGTGGGGAGGATTCCACGGAAATCCGTATTAAATCATCTGTGATGGTCCAGATGCGGGCTCCAAGATGGGGGTTACTAAGGTCAACACTGGTGGCCATCTGGGCACCCAGTTGTCCTGACTGTGTGGTCAGCGCTGCTCCCTAATCTCCAGCTGTGAGTTCAAGGGAGACAACTTCCTGTGCCCCCACTAAATGGCCCTGTTCTCTCTGCAGGCTAGACTCTCCTTTCTCCGGATCTGAAGGCCAAGATGTGAAGGGAGCAGAAATGGAGGCAACTGACCGCCTCTGGTACGGAGCTGAGTGGGGCTGAGGAGCTGCCTGGGTGCCACGGGAGGGCTAGATGGCGGCTCTGCACAAGGTAGAGGGGACCTGGCACCTTCAGGATGACTATCCACCCTTTTAGGATGGAGCCTCAGTTTGGGCATTCAGTCTTCAGGGTGATGAGGTGCTCCCTTATCTCCCCTCTCCTCCCACAGATCTGCCTTCAACCTGAGATCAGGGCTCACACCCTTGAGGGTTTTGTTTTTGTTTTTTGTATCAGGGAGTGCTGCTGGCACTCATCCTCCTAACAGATTGCCTGAGGCTGACAAGGGCAGTCTGGAAGCCGACTGTGCACCTAGTCTGTCTACAGACTCCAGGAGTCCATACACTCTCCACAGCCTCTACTCAGGGAGGTTCAAATTCCACCCTGACTCCGGGGGCAGCTGATCTCTTGAGGGATGAAGTATCCAGTTTGGCCTCTTTTCAAAGTACCCATGCTTGTCATCTGTGAGCTCCTGGGTTCCTGTTTCATCTCCTTCCCCACCAGTTCCTTTGCAAGGCAAAGGAGAGAACTCCCTAGCTTTCCAGAAGAGACCACAAGAGTGAACGCCAAGGGAAAAAAAAAAAACACAGCTTTATGTCACCTGCCCATCTTGTTGTGGGCAGGAGAGCCCTCCTCCTGCGGCTTAACTCTGTATCTCCAGCAGAAAACACACATGGGAAAACAGTGCTCCTCTCTCTGGAAATAGATCAGTACTAGACAGCAAGAGCCTCCCTACCCAATGCGCTCCCCCTACACCTGTTCACCCTGCCCCAATCTGGGCACTCCCAGGTTCCCACCGGAGCATGATGAGCAAGAGCAATCTTGTTCTCTGACCTGGCTGGTGCTGGGATGTCCAAGCTGCAGGGCCTGAAAGAAGGATGTGAGCTGGCTGAGGACCACCCCATTTGGAGCTTCCCTTTGTCTCCATGTCCTTTTCATCTTCCAGGGACCCAGAGGCTCCCACAGCTGGGTAAAGGAAAGGTTAAGCCAGTTGGGCAGGGGAGCTGAGGAGTGGAATGGAAAGAGGAAACTTGGTAGCAGAAACAAAGCCGGTATTTGTTGGGCTTTCCTCCTGCTTGGGAGGGTGTTCTCAGACCACGGCATTCCTGGGCTGGACAGAGTCCGTTCACAGTGGCTTCTCCGCAGAGCTGCTGCAGCCGAAGCCACTTTTTCCACTGGCTGCACAAGGGCCCGGCAAAGGAAACCCACAACTTCTTCTGGGCCTGGAAAGCCAACATTGCTGGGCGCGGAGGTGCACACCTGTAATCCCAGCACTCAGGAGGCAGAGGCAGGAGTTTGAGGCCAGCCTGGGCTACAGAGTGAGTTCCAGGACAGTCATGGCTGTGCAATAAGGAGACCCCATCTCAAAACAAAATAAATTCAAGCTCAAGAGAAGCCGTTTCCTTTAATAACTTTTATTTATATGTATGTGTGGGCCCCTGCAGGGGTCATAAAAGGGTGTTGGACCCCTGCGGCTAGAGTTAAAGTCCACCTGACACAGATGCTGGCTTCTGAAGCAGGGTCCTCTGTGAGAACAGCCTGTGCTTTTAACTGCTGAGCCATCTTCTTTGGTTTTTCAAGACAGGGTTTCTCTGTGTAGTCCTGGCTGTTCTGGAACTCAGAGATCCTGCCTCTGCCTCCCTAGTGCTGGGATTAAAGGTGTGCGCCACCACTGCCTGGTGCCATTTAGGTTTTTTTTGTTTTGTTTTTAAGATTTATTTATTATGTATACAGTGTTTTGTCTGCATGTATCCCTGCACACCAGAAGAGGGCACCAGATCTCATGACAGATGGTTGTGAGCCACCATGTGGTTGCTGGGAATTAAACTCAGGACCTCTGGAAGAGCAGTCAGCTCTTAACCTCTGAGCCATCTCCCCAGCCTGCCATTTAGTTTTTTTTTTTTTTTTTTAAATTTTTTTTTTTTAAATTCATTTATTTATTATTATGTATACAGCATATGTGACTGCAGGCCAGAAGAGGGCACCAGATCTCACTCAAGGTGGTTGTGAGCCACCATGTGGTTGCTGGGAATTGAACTCAGGACCTCTGGAAGAGCAGTCAGTGCTCTTAACCTCTGAGCCATCTCTCCAGCCCGCCATTTAGTTTTTTAAAACATAATTTAAAAAAAAAAGATGTGTATGAGTGTACCATTTGAGCATCTTGTGCCAGCAGTCTGGAAGAGGGCATTGGATCCCTTGGAACTAGAGTCAGAGGTTGTAAGCTACCATGTGGATGCTAGGAATAGAATCCAGGTCCAAAAGAACACCAGTGCCCTTAACCACTAAGCCCCCCCTCCATCCCTAAAAATCAATACTTAGCCCAGTTCTCAATCTTCCTAATGCTGCGACCCTTTAATACAGTTCCTCATGCTGTAGTGACCTCCAACCATACAACTATTTTGTTTCTACTTTATAATTTTGCTACTGTTATGAATCATAATGTAACTATCTGATATGCAGGATATTTGATACGTGACCCCATGAAAGGGTCCTGACCCACAGGTTGAGAACCACTGCCTTAGACAGTGGGCTAGAAACAAGTTGTTTTCTAGAAAGGTCAGTAGACAGATCAGGCCCCTCAGGGTGAAGAGCCTCTGCAAGCATCTCCAGCTGTGGAGAGCTGGCAAGCAAGGCTTAGGGGAGCGTGTGGTGACAGAGGTGAAGACAGAAAAAAAGACACCACAGGGTTCAAAAGCAAACACGTACACCCCTGCGAGCAGACCACACCCCAAGGCCAAGAAAGTCTGCTGGCTTGCCCTGGAACTGGGGTTACAAGACCTGGGCTCCAGAAATCCCGTCTGTTCACAGCAGGACAAACATGGTGGTGTGGCATTTGTTTTTATTAGAAAATCCATTTGGTAAGTACCCCTAATGCAGGCAGAGCCTGTTCAGGCCCCACAGCTTTCGCTTCATCTTCCACCCTCTTGAGAGGAGCTGCCAGGGGATGGGGGTGTCAGACAGAGTCCAAAGGGCCCCTCCTAGATCCCCAAGAGTTCACATTGCCAGTAACACACCAACAGCACCTTGGTGGGACCCTCAAGCCCCAAAGCTGTGGCTAAAGGCAGTCCTGTTTGTATGGCTTCAGGGAGGACAGGGAGGCTCACACAAACTCCCAGGCCTGCCCTCTGCATTCTGGTTGAGTTCAGGGTAGGATCCAGGACCAGAGGGCCATGGACCAAGGGCCAAGAGAACACACTTGATACCCTATGGAGTCTGGAAAACACCTGGTTTCTTGGAAGAGAGGGCCGAGGAGCTGCATTTAGTTCTTCTTGGGTTTGGGAGTATCGTATTTCCTCTTGCTGGAATACCACAGGAGCAGAGGGATGCCTATGGAGGGCAAGGTCATGACTCCAAAGGCTGCCCAGTCCAGCTGTGGAGGAAAACAAGGGCTTGCTTAGGAGTCTGGGTGCAGAGATTCAGGAGAGAACAGGAACAAGGGAATGACGTGTTGAGGAGGGAGCAGCAGGGCCCAGAGTATAAGCAGGGCTTTGCCAGAGACATTCCAGCCTCTCTCCTCAGACAAAAATGCTCAGACCAGTCTACTTTTCAGGGTGTGGAGCCATAGCCTTACCTCCCTCAAATCCTAGACAGTGCTTGAGAAGGGGTTGTCCCTAACAGCGAGGCCTCCTGGGACCCTAGACTGTCCCTTCATACCTCTCCTTGCTGCCTTCCACCCTTGGTGAGCACCTGCCATGGATCACCAGGGCTTTAGCCACATCTCAGCTGCCTCAAAGTCTGCCCTGCCTTGCTTCCTGGCTGGCCACAACCTCTCCAGACTCAGATGGGACAGCCAGGGCTGCCTCTAGCTCCGCCAGGACCCTGCGTAAAACCTGACTGCAGCACTTTCCTCCACTTCCTGAGTCTGCGAGACCAGGGAATTCATTGTTGCTGACGTTACAGAGTGTCTCATGGAGCCCAGGCTGGCCTCAAACTGGCTAAAAAGTTAATGACGACCTTCAACTCCTGATACTCCTGCTTTCATTTCCCCGGGAGCTGGGATGACAGGTGTGCTACCAGGCCTGGTTTTTATAGTGTTGGAGTAGAACCCAGGGCCTTGTGCATGCTAGGCAAACACTCTACTGATTTTTAATGTGAGAGATTGTGCCTTATTTGGAGCTTCTGGATGAATAAATGAATTCCTTCATTCAGTGTTTAGTCAGCCCTAAAAAATTCTCTCCAAGCTCCAGCTGGGTGACATGGCACATGACTTAATCCCAGCACTCAGGAGACAGAGGCAGGTGGATCTCTATGAGTTCCAGGCCAGCCAGGACCTAAAAAACGAAACCAAAACTAAGCTTATGCAACTATCCCAACACTCTATGACCCACTGAATCTACTGAGGCCTCCAAGTGCCACAGAACCCTGAAACAGGCTTCTACTCAAGGCTGAGCAGAGAGAAAGGCCAGTTTTATGGTACTGGCTCTTGTGAGCTCATTTGATAAAAATCTGGGCAGGATTACCTCAGGAATATATCTAAAACTGTGTCTCTGTTTCTGTCTCTCTCTCTCTCTGAGATGGCTCAGTGGTTGAGGACTGGCTGTTCTTTTATTAATTGATTTTTGGTTCTTGAGACAGGGTTTCTCTGTGCGGCACCCAGCCGAGGACTGGGCTACCAAGTGAGTTCCAGGAAAGGCGCAAAGCTACACAGAGAAACCCTGTCTCGAAAAACCAAAAGAAAAAAAAAAAGAAAAGCCTTTAGATAAGATAGGTGAAGTCTCTGTCTCACCATATGAAAACAAAAAAATCAGGTAAGGCAATAACAAGTCAACCGATTTTCTGAGGAGACCATGCGTTTCCAGAACCAAGAGAAGGTTCTCACTCTGCGGGATGAGAGACAATACCAGAAGGGCTTACAAAATGGGGGGAGAATCTCCGGTCAAACTCCCGCTGGGCGAGGATCCCTCCCTGTCCAGGGGCACTGGTGGAGCCGATCTGGAGAGGAAGAAACAAAGGATTAAGTAAGGCAGGCTTCAAGGTTACCTCATCTGAGAAGAGGCTGCTCCAGTCAACAGTGCTAAACATCAGACTCAGTTACTAACAGGCACAGCTAAGAATGCTTAAAGAACACAAGGTATAGCTCAAGTGTAGCGTTCTTGTACAGTATGGAAGAAGCCTGGTTTGGGTCATCAGTACTGGGAAAAGATGAAAGAGAGAAAGAGAGAAAAAAAGAAAGAAAAAGAAAGAGAGAGAGAGGAAGAGAGGAAAAGAGGAAGGAAGAAAGAAAAGAAAGAAAGAAAGAAAGAAGCTGTTGAGGGCTGGAGAGATGGCTCAGTGGTTGAGGACTGGCTGTTCTTTTATTAATTGATTTTTGGTTCTTGAGACAGGGTTTCTCTGTGCGGCACCCAGCCGAGGACTGGCTCTTTTTGCAAATGACCTGAGTTTGGTCCCTAGCACCCACACAGTGGCTCCCAACCACCTCTAACTCCAGTTCCAGGGGATCCAATCCCTTCTTCTCACCTCTTCAGGCACTAGGCATGCACATGCTACACATACATACAATTAGGCAAAGCTCTCATATATATAAATCTACAAAATTTTCTTTTTAAAGAAAAGCCTAGCCGGGCGGTGGTGGCGCACGCCTTTAATCCCAGCACTCGGGAGGCAGGGCCAGGCGGATCTCTGTGAGTTCGAGGCCAGCCTGGGCTACCAAGTGAGTTCCAGGAAAGGCGCAAAGCTACACAGAGAAACCCTGTCTCGAAAAACCAAAAGAAAAAAAAAAAGAAAAGCCTTTAGATAAGATAGGTGAAGTCAAGCAAGGTGGCACATGCCTTTAATCCCAGCACTCAGGAGGCAGAGGCAGGCAGATCCCGAAGAGGCCAGCCTGGTCTACAGAGTGAGTTCCAGGAAAGCCAGAGCTACATAGAGAAAGCCTGTCTTGAAAATACAAAAATAAAGGTGGGTGGTGGTGGCGCACACCTTTAATCCCAGCACTTGGGAGGCAGAGGCAGGTGGATCTCTGTGAGTTTGAGGCCAGCCTGGGCTACAGAGTGAGTTCCAGGAAAGGCGCCAAAGCTACACAGAGAAACCCTGTCTCGAAAAACTAAAAAAAACAAAAAAACAAAAAAAAACCCCACAAATAAATGAATAAAAATAAAACCTAGAGAGATAATCCCTTAGGATTTTGTGAAGAAAGGTAGATTAGGAACCAGGAGAGCTGAAATCTGGCACAGTGGCGCTCACCACACAGTGAGCACCTGCTAGACAGGACATGTTAGCTACACAACATAAACCAAAGCTTGGTCCACTGGGATCGAGATACGGAGCACCCCGTCTGCGAGACAGGGTGTATCATGCAGTTGCCAGGCCTCGGCAATCATTTACGTATTCCTCAAGAGAAAACACTCTTTTCTACTTCTCAGGGCTGCCCTGACTTAGCTGAAGTAGTGAGAAGCATTCTGAAAATGTCAAAGCCCTACCCAGTGCACATTACCAGAGCAGGGCCGGGGCTGCTCCACATTCCTGTGTTTAAAGAGGGCCGAGAGTTTGGAGCTCAAAGCAAAGAACTTTGTTCCCAGGTAGCAGGTGAGCCTTTGATTTTTGTGTCTATTAACCCACTAAGTACCAGGTAGTGCTGGGCAGAGTGGCTCACACACTTGTAATCCCAGCACTTGGGTGACTGAGGCAGGAAGATCAGGAGTTCAAGGCCAGCCTCCTTCAGAGTTTGAAGGAGAATCTGTCTCAAAATAAGTTTAAAAAAACAAAACAAAACAAAAAACAAAAACCAATCAATCAATTAATCAAAAATAAAGCTGGGCCGGGCGGTGGTGGCGCACGCCTTTAATCCCAGCACTCGGGAGGCAGAGGCAGGTGGATCTTTGTGAGTTCGAGGCCAGCCTGGTCTCCAAAGCGAGTTCCAGGAAAGGCGCAAAGCTACACAGAGAAACCCTGTCTCGAAAAACCAAAAAAAAAAAAAAAAAACAAAAATAAAGCTGGGTGCAGTCATACACACCTGTACCCTCCGCACTGGTAAGACAGAGGCAGGCGATCTCTGAGTTCAAGGCCAGCCTGGTCTACAGAATGAGTTCCAGGACAGCCAGGGCTACACACACAGAAACCCTGTCTCGAAAAACAAAACGAGTTCAGAGGCTAGGTATGGTGGCACATGCTTTTGATCTCAATACTTGGGAAGCAGAGGCAGGCGGCGCTCTCGTGAGTTCAAGGCCAGTCTAGTCCACACAGTGAGTTCTAGGCCAGTCAGGATTATGTAGTGAGATGTACTTTGATTACCAAAATGAAAAAAAATGAAGGAAGGAAGGAAGACAGATAGATGGAGAGACAAAGGCTCCTGGGGGTAACAGCAGGTGGGAAAGCTTGGTCTTTTGGGTGGTAACATTACTTTCTAAGTGAGGGGAAGACAGTGGAGTCTAGGAAGGTGAATGGAAATGGCAAGAACAGCTATAAAACAAAGAGCAAATGACACATTCCAGACTACAGGGAAAGCAGAGGACAGAAGGGAGGAGATGCTGTAGACGAATTTCTAAATGGTCTTATTAATATAGGGGGAAAGCCTTAGCGAGTTCAGGGAAATAGGGAAAGCCACCAGCCAACCTTTCCTCACCAACTCTGCAGCTCCCAAATGTGAGCTACTTCCTGTCTACCCAGGCCTTTATATGCCTTGCTTTTCTGCCCTCCCATTGGCTCTTAGTCCAGCTACCTCACTTCCTTGTCACTGCCTGTCTGTACAGACCTCCAGGTCTCTATGGTTGGTACTGGGATTAAAGGCATCTATCACCACACTTGGCTCTGTTCCCTAGTATGGCTTTGAACACACAGAGACCCTGCCTGATAAGTGATCAGATTAAGTGCAGCCTGACTTTGTTTACTTAAAATGGCTGGCCTTTCCCCTTGATCTCCAGGGAAGCTTTATTTATCAAAGCACAAATAAAATATCACCACATTTCAGCATAAATAAAATATCACAAGATATTTTATGCTATGGCTTATCATCCGGTACAGGTATACTGTTCTGGAACTTTACAGTTGAACCAGACTGCCTTAGGACAATACCAGGTTTATAGTCAACTTGTCTTAGAATTTAGCAGCTGCTGTGGAAATTTTCTGCAGGAGTTTTTAAGAGGCAATGGCCAGGGGATCAGACGCCCTTTGGCCTTTATGGGCATCTAACTTACAAGCATGTTCTCACACACACAAACACACATAATAAATTCATATTTATTTTGAAATAATATTTGAAAACATAATATTTTGAAAACAAACCAGAGTGTTTTTAAGAAAAATGGAGCCCCACTGGGCTCAAGGTTTGGACAACTTACCACAACAGGCCCGTCCTCCTGCGCCAAGTAGGTGATAGTCGCAGAGGTGAAGTTGAAGTAACCAGCCTTGAGAGGACGCAGGACCACCGTGTGGGAGACATTGCTAGCACTGGCCCAAGGGTTAAGGAAGCAAAAAAGACCATGAAGGCCTAGTGTATTCATTTAAT
Source organism: Peromyscus californicus insignis (assembly GCF_007827085.1). Classification (NCBI taxonomy): domain Eukaryota; kingdom Metazoa; phylum Chordata; class Mammalia; order Rodentia; family Cricetidae; genus Peromyscus; species Peromyscus californicus. The sequence continues at coordinate 68,135,394 of NW_026294617.1, read as the reverse complement.
TCCAGCATTCAGAAGACAAAGGCAGGCAGATCTCTGTGAGTTCCAGGACAGCCGGGATTATATACACAGACCCTGTCTCAAAAAAAACAAATGAAACTCAAGCGGTTACAACCTTTCAATTTCTGAACTCAACATTCCATTCATAAAACAGTTAATAACACATGTAGTGACTTCATGCCTACCATACCCACTTTTTAAAAGCATAGCATATGGTGGGGCGGTGGTAGCTCACACCTTTAATCCCAGCAGCTCAGAGGCAGAGGCAGGCGGATCTCTGTGAGTTCGAGGACAGCCTGGTCTACAGAGTGAGTTCTAGGACAGCCAGTGCTACAAAGTGAGATCTTGCCTCAAAACAAACAAAAAAAAAAACAAACAACTGTCATGGGAAAGGGGGCTAACCCAGTTTCTTCATGCTATTATTCCACTGAATCTGTTTTGAAAGTACCTCGGTATAAAGCATTTACCCAGTGTGTGTGACTGCCTGGGTCTCTCTCGAGCAGTGCAAAGGAAAAAGCACCTTCACTATGTACTTGTGGCCACTGAACCTTTATAAATGTCTGTGTCTTCCTAATGGGATGCAGGGCTTACAGCCTGAACAAAGGCACACTCACACAGCTGACTCCGTCCTTCCTCCTCATCTCATCCAGATGCGTGACAAGAAAAGCGCCACACACCCACTGTTTGAAGCAATATCTCCCTCCCAACCCTCCCTCATCACCTAGAAAAAGAGGATACGGGGCAATCCGGTCCCACTTGACGTTGAGCATACCAGAGACGATGCCAAAGTCTTCTGGAGGGAAGGAATCGTCGGATAACTCCACATCTAACGCAGCACTAGAAAGCAGAGGAAACAGAAAGAGTGAGGGATATAAAATTAAGGCAGCTCACCAGGAAATCTACCTGCTGGTCAAAAGAACCCCCCAAAGTAACTGGGCTTTGAAGAAGCCCACCAGAATATTCAAATAACCAGAAGTACACCAGAATATTCAAACATCCAGAAGTGAATATGCCCAAAGCTTTCCCAGCTCTAATTTCTAGATAGGAGATGAAGCTAGAAAAGAGAAATAAAATCAAACAGCATTAATAGTGCTCATGGGTGAAGGGAGGAAGCTGGGAGTCGCTCCGCTGAGGTGTCTGCATCGCCTTTTTTTTCACAAGATGAATTTGTTTTCTGACTTTGAAACCCTTCCAGGCCCCCAAACTGGAAGATGGTTTCTTGTAGTTCACCTGAGGATGCCTTCACTTTCAAAAAGCACCCTGGCAAAAGTAAACCCTCTAGTATATTCATTCTTTCATTCATTCATTCACTCAGGGCACCCGATGCTGGAGGGCTCCAAATGAGAATCCGCAACCCCAACAAAACGTTCCCTTATGCCCACGTGGAAGCTCAGGATCCAGGAAGGAGCGTGCTAACCCTGGGCCGCTACCTGGAGCCGACATTGTAGATGTTATACTGCAGGGTCAGGTCCCGCCCTTCCACAGCGTATCTGTTCAGCAACGATTTGGAGGCCAAAAGCCTGGCTCCTTCTTCGGCTTGACTGACAGCTAACAGGGCCAACACCACGAACGCCAGCGGCCTCATCTTTGGGGAAAAAAAAAAAAGAGCAGAGTGAACAATCCACCCGAGGATGGGAAGCGCCCCCAGGCAGGCCCCTGCGCGGCGCCACACTCCAGCCCCACGACCTCGTCGGCAGCCGCAGGCCCCGGAAACCGCCCAAGCCACAGCAGTGCGCACGGCGGTGGCTTCGGGTCAGGCTGGGTCTCGGGGACCCACAGTCCCGCTGCCACTGCCGGACTCACCGTGAGTACCCCAAACGCCTCCCTGGGCCACAGACAACCGGAAGACAACGTCAGCATCCAAAAGACCGGAAGCGGATCTGGCCGGAACCCCTGATGTCCCGCCCAGTGCCTTGTGGATGCTGTAGTTCTAGAACAAGCCCCATATTTCCCTTTGTGGCGACTGCCGGCCAACAAAAGGGACCGATTCTCAACCTATGGGTCACGACCCCTCTCTCAAAGGGGATGTATGTCAATCATATATCCTGCATATCATATATTTACGATTCGTAACAGTAGAAAAATTACAGTTATGAAGTAGCAATGAAATGATTTTATGGTTGGGGGGTCACCATAAGATGAAGAACTGTATTAAAGGGTCGCAGCACTGGCAAGGTTGAAAACCACTGCTCTAGACTCTGGAAGTGCCTGGTCTTCATGGAGGTCAGAAGAGGGCATCAGCCAATAGCGAAGAGACAGACATCACCTGAGTTAGGATAAAACTCGGTGTTTGTTGTCTCAGTGTGTTTATTCACCCTCTTGATCAAGAGTAAAAGTGTGCCTTGTTCAGACATGTTAGTTGGAATGGTAGTCTCTTTCTTTGCAGACCCGAACTTATATCTAACAAACTACCTAGACTGTCTGCGGGTTGGTGTGGGTAGGTGAGGTACGGTAAAGAAATTGCCAAGATGACTGCTCCATGGTGTGGTTAAGGGAAAGTTTTATTGTTTTTGTTTTGTTTTGTTTTCTGAGATACGGTTTCTCTGTGTAGCCCTGACCTGGAACTCACTCTGTAGACACAACTGGCTTCAAACTCAGATCCGCCTGCCTCTGCCTCCCGAGTACTGGGATTAAAGGCATGCACTACTACCGCCCAGCAAGGGGAAGGTTTTTAAAATTGTAAATAAGAGAGAGAAAATTGGGCTGGAGAGATGGCTCAGTGGTTAAGAGCACTGGCTGCGCTTCCAGAGGACCTGGGTTCAGTTCCCAGCAACCACATGGCGGCTACAACTGCCTGTAACTCCAGTCCCAGGGTCTGGACTGCAGGCACTGCATGTACCCGCTGCACAAACACACGTGCAGGCAGAACCCCCAGATGCATAAAGAGATAGAGATAATAAATAAATAAAAGAGAGAGAGAGAAAATATCCAGAGGCATCCAGAAGAGTCCAGAACACAGAGAAAGAAGTAGACCGAACATGGCAGAATAACCAGAGACAGAATAGTGAGTGTAGCCAGCTTACGAGCCGCTCGGGGACGGGAAGCCGAGAGCTGGAGGAGGTAAGAAGGGCTAGCATGGGCTTTGAAATGTGCGTGGGTATTTGTGACACTATACTGAGGGAGCCTGGAGGCCAGCACGGGCTGATGTGCTGATAGGCACTACAGGGAGCCATATGTCTCTGCCAGAAGTAGAGGAAAGAACTCCTTTTGGCAGATGGGAACCGGTTTCACAAGTTCCAGAGGAATACTGGCTGTTTTCTTTTTCTTTCTTTCTTTCTTTCTTTCTTTCTTTCTCTCTCTCTCTCTCTCTCTCTCTCTCTCTCTCTCTCTCTCTCTCTGTTTCTTTCTTTCTATCCATTCATCCATCCATTCATTCATCTGTCTATCTGTCTATCTATCTAACTGCCAAAAGTCCTCCTACAGTCCAGGTTAAACTCATTTCTGGATATTGGGACTGCCTTTTGGAGTCTGGGGAACTGGAATTTTTTTTCTTTCTTTTGGTTTTCCAACTCAGGGTTTCTCTGTGTAGTGTTAGAGCCTGTCCTGGAACTCACTCTGTAGACCAGGCTGGCCTCGAACTCACAGATCTGCCTGCAGTCGAGGCTGGCCTCGAACTCACAGAGATCCACCTGCCTCTGCCTCCTGAGTGCTGGGATCAAAGGCGTGAGCCACCACCGCCCAGCATTTTAAAATTATTATTTTTTTTAAAAGATTTATTTATTTATTATGTTCTGCCTGCATGCAAGACAGAAGAGGGCACCAGATCCCATTATAGATGGTTGTGAGTTACCATGTGGTTGCTGGGAATTGAACTCAGGACCTCTGGAAGAGCAGTCAGTGCTCTTAACCTCTGAGCCATCTCTCCAGCCCTAAAATTATTTTTTAAAAATATATATATGTATTTTTTTGGTTTTTCGAGACAGGGTTTCTCTGTGTGGCTTTGCGCCTTTTCCTGGAACTCACTTGGTGGTCCAGGCTGGCCTCGAACTCACAGAGATCCGCCTGGCTCTGCCTCCCGAGTGCTGGGATTAAAGGCGTGCGCCACCACCGCCCAGCTCTAAAAATATTTTTTTAATTAGCTGGGCAATGGTGGTGCACGCCTTTAATCCCAGCACTCAGGGAGGCAGAGGCAGGTGGATCTCTGTGAGTTCGAGGCCAGCCTGGTCTACAGTGAGTTCCAGGACAGGCTCCAAAGCTACATAGAGAAACCCCGTCTCAAAAAAACCAAAAGAAAAAAAAAAAGAAAGAAAGGAAGACAAAATAACAAATGTCAGGTACAGGGTCTGGAGAGATGGCATAAAGAACATGGACTGCTCTTCCAGAGAAGCCGTCCTTGATTCCCAACACCAGCAGGCTGGCTCACAACCATCGGTTAACTCCAGTCCTAGGAGATCCAGCACCCTCTTCTGCCCTCAGTGGATACTGTACACCTGAACACAGGTAGCACACAGACAAAACACCCACACACAAATAAAATGGAAAAAAAATGCCAGTCAGGTACAGTACAGGAGTACAGCTCTATAATCTCAGCTCTTAGTAGGCGTAGAGGTATGGGCAGGAGGATCAAGAGTTCAAGACTACTGTCAACTACTAGCTACACAGTGAGTTGGAGGCCACCCTTGGCTACATGAGACCTTGTCTTATAAAACAAAACAAAACCAACAACAAAATTTACAGTACATCCATAGGAACCAATTATTTTTTAAAATTTATTATTTATTACTCGTTTGTGTGCTTGTGTGTGTACAGATGTATGTGTGCTTCACCTCATGTATGTGTGTGGTCAACAGACATGGTCTGGGAGTCAATTCTCCCTCTTCCGCTGTGGGGTCTGGGACTGTCTCAGGTAGTCAGACTTGCTTGCAAGCCAGGCAGTTCTGCCTTCTGAGCCTTCCGCCCACCCAGAGCAGGCATTTCTATCAACCGCAGTGTAACGGGCAGCTTCTTTGGCCTTGAATCTTAGACTCTACATTTCACGAGTCACCATCAATGAGTATAGTATAGTATAAAAGTAGAGACTGCCGATCACTGGTCATTATAACTATATATTATATCTATAGCCTTAGATGCCTTAGCCTCTTGTTTTAAACTTTGAATGCATTAAAGCCTTAGATGCCTTAGCCTCTTGTTTTAAACTTTGAATGCATTAAGTTTCACTGTTTTGTTATAGTTTTATAGCTTTGGGTAAATGTATAGTTATGGACCCATTATTACCTTGATGCTTTGTGACAGCACCTTTCTGTGTAGGCCTGGCTGACCTGGAACTTATATGTAGATCAGGCTGGCTATGAGCTTTGCAGAGATCTGCCTGCCTCTGCCTCTTGAATGCTGGGATTGAAGGTGTGCGCCACTGTGTTGGCATTTACCTCATTTTAATATCATGCAAAACACCTTTGACATCCTAAAACAAAAATCTTTATTTTTAGTTTGAGAAAGAATCTTACTAGATAACTCAAGCTGGCCTTGACTCATGACTTTTCTATTTTATTATTATTATTAATTTTTCAAGACAGGTTTTCTCTGTGTATCCTTGGCTGTCTTGGAACTTGCTCTATAGAGCAGGCTGGCCTTGAATTCAGAGATCTGCCTTCCTCTGCCTCCCTAGAGCTGGGCTTAAAGGTGTATGCCACCATTGCCCAGCTTTTACTTTGTAAAATTGTTTTGTTTTGGTGTTTCGAGACAGGGTTGTTTTTGTATAGCTTTGGAACTTGTTCTGTAGACCAAGCTAGCCTTGAACTCACAGAGATTTGCCTGCCTTTGCTTCCCAAGTGTATGACACCACTGCCCAGGTTTTATTTTTTTTTTAAACTTTTTAAAGATGTTTGTTTTGCCTGCATGCATGTCTGCGTACCATGTGCATGCCTGCTGCCTGCAGAGGCCAGAATGAGCTGGTGCCAGATCCCCTGGAACTGGAGCTACAGATGGTTGTGAGCACCGAGTGTGCTGGGATTCCAACCCAGGTTCTCTGGAAAAGCAGCGAGTGTTCTTAACTGCGGAGTCGCCTCTCCAGCCCCCCCCCCCCCTTTTATTTTCTACCCTATTACTCCAAATTTCATTTTCATAGTTCTGACCTGGATCTGTGTGTTTTAGGTGTGCTGTTAAGGTCCTGCAGTGCTGGGTCACAGGCACACATCACCATGCTCAGCCCATTAACACTTCCGAGGTCTGAGACACAGATGGCTTTTTATAGCCCTTTGCTCACTTTACCAAGCAGATGCCAACAATCTGGCCTCTCAATCTAAGCTCAGGTTAAGGGTCCTGGGGCCCCGAGTGGGTTGTCCATGCTGCGGAACATGGCTGGTGGACTCCCAATCCACCTGGTGTTAAGTTCTGCATGTGTTAAGGTTCCTACTTCCTAAACCCTAACCTCCTTACTCCTTTTAGCTTCCAGCTCCAAAGCCACCAAGGACACAGCTCAGCCTCTCAGCAATGACTTCCCAGTTCATGAAACCTGCCAAGCCAAAGGCAGCATTTAGGGCCAGCAAAATGTATACACAGACACAGACACTCTAAATAAAAACCAAAAAAAGGCAGCCTTAATACAAATACAAGTATGTGTGTTTTTTTTTTTTTGGTTTTTCGAGACAGGGTTTCTCTGTGTAGCTTTGCGCCTTTCCTGGATCTCGCGCTGTAGACCAGGCTGGCCTCGAACTCACAGAGATCCGTCTGCCTCTGCCTCCCAAGTGCTGGGATTAAAGGCGTGCGCCACCACCGCCCGGCGCAAGTATGTGTTTTTAAGATTATAATCTATTGGTGTCAGACAGGCAAAATACTTGGGATTCAGAGATTGGAGAGAGAGCATCCAGTGGAAGGCTTGTATGTTCAGATTCAGTAAGTAAAGTTACGAGGGTAAAGGGTTATTTATAGTAGTGCATACCAGGAATCCTAAGACATGGGAGGAGGTGCAGGAGTTCAAGGTTATCTTCAGCTTCATGGCTAGCTGGAGGCCAGCTTGGGCTGTAAGAGATCCTGTCTCCAACAACAAGGAAGAGTTGGGTTGGGTCTTGAGAAATAGGGGAGGGTATTATCTGGAGGCACAGTGCAGAGGCACAGGACTCTCTCATCTGGCTGCAGCTTTGGTTTAGACTCAGTATCTTCACACTCTAGACTAAATGCTGTCTTCTGAATCATAAACATGTATTTGGCACAAAACAAGTAATCCCTGAAGGTCTACCTCTTCCATTGAAGCCTCACTCATCTGGAATTTATCACATTCTCCTCTGTATTTGCCCAACCCTTTGTTCATATGATCTGTTGACTATAGGTTAATAAAACTACCTTCCTTGCTTGACAAAAACAAAAACAGGCAGCCTTCAGGTGCTGAGTTTCAAGCCAGCCTTCCCGGCTCCTTGATGCTTTAAGATTTTTTTCTTCTATCCAGCACTGGAATTTGCGCTGAGAACTGGTCTGAAGCAGTCTCCCACTCTCCCACACGTGGTTCGTTCTTACATCACCATACTCTACTCACAGCTTCACTGCACAGAAGATAAGGCAAGCGTGGGAGCCCAGCCTACAGTCCCATCACTTGAACCTCGGGCCGGGGGGCTGCTGCACGTTCTAGGCCAGCCTGGGCTACAGTGGCACCTTCTCAGAACACCAAAACTCAAGACAGGCAGTGACTTTGTCTTCAGCCCGATTCCTCCCTCAGAAAACAACCACCACCACCATCATCAATGTACTCTCACAACAAAATCATTTATTTACAAAGGCCAGGGTGGGTGTTGGGATTAAGAGAAAAGGGCAGGCATGTCTGAGCTGCTGGGGATCCCTCCTACCTGGAGCAGGATTCCTCTTCTTACCTCTATCTCTCAGCCAGGGGTCCTCCAAGTAGCTGAACCACACGGCTTTCAGTACATTCTCTGCCGTGTGGTCCAGCTAAGCCCAATTCCATATTAAAGGCATCACCATCTCACCCCTTCTAAAGAACTTTCTGGCCTAGATGGAGCTGGCAAGGAATTGAAAGGCAGGAGCTCTGGAAGAGAAACCTCACTTTTTTTCACCAAGAGTAATGGTGGCATGGGTATCAGTCAGAGCCATTGTCTTTAGAATTACCCAATATGCTTTTCGGTTACCAAACACCCAGAGGCCCAGGAGACCCAGCTCTCCCTCCCAATGCTCTATTCCTCCACTAGGCTGGCCCTTGTACCCACTCATCTCTGTTGACAAAGTAGTGAACCAGAAACCAACAAAGAACACACACCTCCCAACTTGCATGTGCGCACATGTGTGCATATATACTAATTCTCCATACTGCTGAGAAAGATCCAATCCCCAGCATAACTTCTGGGGAGTGGAGCTCAAAGTACCAGAGCCTGAAGATACAGGTAGGTCCTGGGTGTGTGTGTGCGTGCGCGTGTGCACGCCACACACGTTGGAGACCATGGAAACCTGATTCCTTGTGGGTCACACTGCTCAGCTTTGTTAAGCTCCTTTCTTCAAAATTCCACCAGTCTTTCTCTCTTCTGCCAGGCCTGGGCCTGGGTTCTCCAACCTGAAATCTATTGGTGTTTCTAGACCCAACTGTCAATTCGGTTTCCGAGCCTTCAGCTCAGGCTGTCTCCTCCAGTCCCTGCTTCCAGGAACTCTCAGCTCTTGCTCTTCAGCACCAGCCTCTGCTGGTCTTGTCTGTTCTTGGTAATCCTGCCCAGACTGCCTGCGCATGGCTCTCTTTGGGCAAGAGGACAGGTATCTTTCTTAGAGTCCCAAAGAGCCCATGAGAAAATGCTGGGTGAATTTGCAGAATGGGGCAGAGAAAGAAAACTATAGCATTTCATCAGTTCCTCTCCAGAGAGTGAAATTCAAACACTGGTTGGGCTGAGGGAGGGGAAGGAAGAGAGTAAGAGTGAATGTAAGGCAAGCTAAACCCTAGTGGTACCGATGGAAGACTTCCGGTAAGCCAGACGGGGGTCCTCCTCTCAGACCCTGGGAGAAGGCTGAACATTGCCGACGGACTTTGGGCAAGGAGGTGGGCCCAACCGACACAACTGTGCAAACGAGAGAGCTCTGCTCAGAGGACCAGGGGAGAAGATTTCATAAGACAGCAACCAAATCAAAATCCTTGGACAGAGCTATGGTTGGGCCCATCCTCCAGAGTCACCCTGCTGTTGGTAGAGGTCAAAGAAGACAGGCTACAGAAGGTAGGGCTTGACAGAGGAGCCAAAGGCTGGCGCTGAGAGGTGGGGAAGGCAGGAGGCGCGGGCCCGGGATCAGGAGAGCTGGGACCCCAGGAGTCTCTCAATAGCTGCGTTGATGTCCCCTCCCGTGGCAATCAGGGCCTGGAGGTTGGCCTCACGGTCGACAAAGCCCATGGAGTTGAGCTGCGCCAGCTGCTGCTGAAATCTCACTTCCGGCATCGGCACCTGGAGGAGGCAGGCCTTGGCTAGTGGGCATGGACCCATTCCAGGGCTAGCCCTTTCTTCCTTTCTTTTTGAGAACGTCTTGCTATGCAGCCCAGGCTGGCCTAGTACAGTGCTGGGATTGCAGGCACATAACACCGTGCCTGTCTCCTAGAGGGACAGTTGGAATTGGAGTGTTTCCGGAATACCAGTCGGTTCCTAATACCCCCATGGCCAAGGATGGCCCTTCTAGCTACACATGCTTGGTGTAAGGAAAAGTGAGCTGCAGATGAAGGCCAGGGAACCTAGTTCCCAAGTTAGCAAATAACTATAACAATAAAACAGACAAAATTCGTGCGCCACCGCTGAACAGAGACAGATGATATTTTTGTTAATCTTCCCAAGTCCCCAGTAGGCCTATGTCAGCTTGTTCCTAAATGCTCTCTAGAAGATGTTAACACATGCTTCAAAAGACTAATGCGCCGGGCGGTGGTGGCGCACGCCTTTAATCCCAGCACTCGGGAGGCAGAGCCAGGCGGATCTCTGTGAGTTCGAGGCCAGCCTGGGCTACCAAGTGAGTTCCAGGAGAGGCGCAAAGCTACACAGAGAAACCCTGTCTCAAAAAACCAAAAAAAAAAAAAAAAAAAAAAAAAAAACTAATGTTCAGTGTTTAAGAGCACTGGCTGCTCTTCCTGAGGAGCTGGGTTTGTTTCTAGTACCTACATGGTGGCTCACAACTGTCTGTAACTTTAGTTTCCAGGGACCTGATACTTCTGGCCTCTGCACACTAGGCGCACACTTGATGCCCAGACACACATGCAGACAAAACGTTCATACAAAAAAGCAAAATAAATAATCTGGAAAAAAAGCCGGGCGGTGGTGGCGCACGCCTTTAATCCCAGCACTCGGGAGGCAGAGCCAGGTGGATTTCTGTGAGTTCGAGGCCAGCCTGGGCTACCAAGTGAGTTCCAGGACAGGCGCAAAGCTACACGGAGAAACCCTGTCTTGAAAAAAAAAAAAAAAAAAAAAAAAAAAAAAAAAAAAAAAAAAAAAAAAAAAAATAATCTGGAAAAAAAAAAGAAGCCTAATGCTGGGTTGGGCATGTAGCTCAGTGGCAGAGCCCTGGCCTACTATGTGCAAGCCTCCGGGTTTGATCCATAACAACACACACACACACACACACACACACACACACACACACACACACAGCCCAGAGCTCTACAGTCAAATATGCTAAATGCTAACCATGCCCCTCCTGAAAGTCTTCGGAACTACTACCATAGTAAAGGCCAGAGAAGGGCCCAGGAAGAAAAGAACCTGCTTAAGGTTTTTAACCCGCCAGTAAACACAATTAACAAAAGACACATTTTTTTTTCAACATACTCCTATAAATATCTCTTGGAAATGTTTTGCTGTGGAATATTTGTACTGTGTGAAGATGTATTGCTGTGATTGGTGTAATACAAAGCTGAACAGCCGATAGCTAGGCAGGAGGTATAGGTGGGACTTCCGGGCAGAGAGAGAACTCTGGGAAGAAGAAAGGCAGAGTTGTGAGCCAGACACGGAGAAGAAACAGGAGGTGCAAGATGAAGGAGAGGTAATGCCACACAGCAAAATGTGGATTAATATAAATGGGTTATTTAAGTTATAAGAGCTAGTTGGGACAAGCCTAAGCTAAAGGCCAGGCTTTCATTATTAACAATAAGTTTCCATGTCGTTATTTGTGAGCGGGCAGTCCAAAAAAAGTCTGACTACAATGTTTTCCCATGGATGTTTGGGAAGCACGAGTCTTGATCATGACCAGATCCAGGAAAAGGAAGGTTGTGGTGCAGTATTTGCGTACACTGTAAAGATGTTTATCCGCCTAAGGCACCTTCTGTTGGTTTAATAAAGAGCAAAATGGCCAATAGCTAGGCAGGAGAGACTAGGTGGGACTTCTGGGCAGAGACAGAGAATCGGGGAGGAGGAATCTAGGCGTGCAATTTTGCCATCAAACTTGCAGCAAGTTGGATATGCCATAGTAAGAAGAGGTAACCAAGCCATGTGGCAGACTGTTGATTAATATGAATGGGTTAATTTAAGTTACAAGAGGTAGTTGGGGCCAGGCGGTGGTGGCGCACACCTTTAATCCTCTGTGAGTTCAAGGCCAGCCTGGGCTACAGAGTGAGTTCCAGGAAAGGCGCAAAGCTACACAGAGAAACCCTGTCTCAAAAAAAGGTAGTTGGGGAAAAGCCTAAGCTAAGGCCAAGCTTTCATAATTAAGTCTCCGGGTCATGATTTTCAGGCTGGTGGTCCAAAGATAGTCCAACAAGAAAGCTTGCTATGGAAGGCTGGTGTCCACTGCCCACCTGACTAGGGATAGTTGCCGAGGACCACACAAGCCCTATGGTGTCAGAGGCTTTCCCAGTGCCATGCTGATGTTACTCAGTCACAGACTTTGTACCGGATGTGCCCTGGAGATCAACCTGGCCCAGCTCTCTTAGCGTTTTACACAAACATTTGTAGAATTTCCAGAAGAGTCACAGAGGTCACACCCCAAGTCATCTCTGGGGCCTAAGACCCCGCCCTTTACTCTCATCACCTACCAGCTATGTAAGTGAGCAGCTGGCCTCTTTGCTCCCAGTTTCCCCATCCCTAATATACTGATGCTGTGACAGTCCCCCGAGGCTGTTGGGAACGGGGCAAATGACTCTCCTAGACAGAGCATTCAGCATGGTACCAAGCATGTGCTGAGTGCTGTCTACTCTTACCCTACTTTAAAGCTATAGAAACTGAACTTGGGGACATACGGTAACCTGCCCAAAGCTAATGAGTGGTAGACCAGACCCTGAAGACAGGCTGGCCTCCTGCAGAGCCTGTCCTGCTGCCTCTGCTCCAGTACTGCTCTTGATGCTCCTCAGGACGGATGGGTTGCTGCCCTGGATACCTGTGAGTTTCCACTTCCGGCCAAAAGCTGGATCATCTGCTGCATGAGTTGTTGCTGGGCACTGGAACCCGCTGTGGTTGGAGACGTGGCTGGTATGCCTGGGGAGGAGGTGGGGGCCTCGGCTGCAGACCCAGAGTTGCTGCCTGCCAGGGGTACAGGGGTCCGGGATGTCCCAAAGGAGCCAAGGCTGGAGGGAGGGAAAGAAAAAGAGTTAGGAGACAGCAGTTCAGAACAGGATGGGAAATGGACATGGAGGAACATGCTTGTAACCTCAGCACTTGAGGCTAGCCTAGGCTACGAAAGAGAGACTTAATCTGGAAGAAAAAGGAAAAGAAAAGAATGGAAATGTGAGATCCAGAAGGAAAAGCAGTCAGAACAAAACAGAAAAGCAGACCCAGCCCAAGGAACAATGGTGCAATGGTGTGTGTGTGTGTCTGTGTGTGAGTGTGCGTGAGTGTGTGTGTGTGTGTGTGTGTGTGTGTGTGTGTGTGTGTGTGTGTGTGTGTAAGATAGATAGACAGGACAGAGAGAGCGAACCTTAACGCCCACCAACCGTCCTTACCTGGGTACCAGCCCAGGGGCTTCAGTCTGTAGGGTCTGCAGGCCCTGCTGGATCTGCAGCAAGGCCTGCATGGCCCGGGGATTGGTGAGGATGGACAGAGACTCTGGGTTCTGCATCTGTTGGGAAAGAGCCAGTCAGCCCCAGCCCCAGCCCGTCCACCACCTTCACTTCCAGTCATTGCGCCCCCAGGTCTCCCTCCATGACCTTCACTCACCTGCTGCAGAAACACGGGGAGCTGCAGACGGAGCTGCTCCTGAAGTTGTGGATTCCCCGCAAACAGCGGCACATTCACCATCATCTGCCAGAGTGAAGGGAGCAGGGGAGGCCTGGGTCGTCCTACCCTGAGGAGCCCCACAGCCTCGGACCCTCCTCAGCACTCCCACCACTGCAGGAGATCTCACCAGCATTTCGAGACACCTCAAAGTACTCCAAAGTCCATGTGGGGCATGGAAGAAAGGGACCCGTGTGCTGAGCAGGGGTCACACTGCCCAGGCTTGTCTGACAGTCACCTGAACTACCACTTCAGGTACACAGTGCCTCCTATGTGCCATGCCATCATCCACCCCAGGGGGAGCTATTGTTGCTACTGGTTTTTGTTGTTTTCGTTTTTAATTTATTTTATGTGCATTGGTGTGAAGGTGTCAGATTCCCTGGAACTGGAGTTACAGATGGTTGTGAGCCACCATGTGGGTGCTGGGAATTGAACTCAGGACCTCTGGAAGAGCAACCAGTGCTCTTAACCTCTGAGTCATCTCTCCAGCCCGTTGCTACCATTTGCAGAGGAGATCCGGAGGTGAAGTAGCTTGGTTAGCCCCCAAAGCTGTGAAGTAGCAGGATGTGGAGTAGGAACCTAGGCAGCCTGGCCCCAGAGTGCTGCAACTGCCCCTGCAAACTATTCCCTCGTGGGGAACCCTTTCCCCAGCAGCACTTCCCTCTTACCTGAGCAGCGAAGTCAGGGTTCTGGGCGAGCGTCTGCATCATGCTGCGCATGTAAGGGGCCGAGATCACATTCTGCATCAGCTGGGGGTTTTCAGAGATCTGCTGGAGGAGCGCCTGCATTTCTGGGCTGTTGAACATCCCTAAAACAAAGAGGGATAAACAAACAGGAAGAAAGGGGTCCACATGGAAACCAGACACCTCATTTCATCTACCTTACTTCACTGAGTGGTCAAGAAACAGAAGCTACGGTCAAATAGGCATCCAAATGCATGGCGCGGGTCCAGGCGCTCCGGACTCTAAAGTCAGCTTACATTGCGTTATCCTGCGCCTGTCCCATCAACCTGGCTAAAGGCTAACTGGCTAGAAACCAAGTCTGAGTTACCACGTCCCTCTGGACTGAGCCTGCCCCAAGCTCAGACAGTGTGAGCCGGAAAGAATAAACGCCATGGAGAGCAGTGGCTTTTAAACCTGCCTCAGCAGCAGAGGCCTGCTTCTCAAGCCAAATCCCACTCAGGTAAGGTAAGGGTGCGGCTGAAGCCAGAGCAGGAGACATGGAGCTGGCTCCCATTTGGTCCTTCCATCTCCTGGAGATGGTCCAGATCCCAACACTTAGGAATAGTGTTTAAACCACAGACCAAGAGCTAGTCCTCCCTTAATAAATAAGGGAACGGAAGCACACTAAGGGGAAAAGACTTCCCAATTAAAGTATCTCCTAGAGAAATCAGGGAATCTACCAAAGGATCTCCCGGAGCTATGTGTCCTGTCACAGGCCTGGGGCTTAGCAGTGTGCAGCCTGCATTAGTACACACGATAACCTGCACATCTTTCTCTGACATCACATCTGCCTGTCCGTGGATGTGTTCTGATTCTTCTGCATCCCTTCCCTCTCATCCGCATCTCCCACTCTGTCCCGTTTACCCTGGATGGTACCAGAAGTATTCATGGAGCTGGGAGGCGTGGCCTGGTTTACTCATGAGCTGTTACTTAGGTCCCTGCCAGGGACATGACCAGAGCAAACCTTCCTCCTCTGAGGGGCAGGGCCGTTGCCCCCGCTGAGCCCTGCTGTAGCTTTAACTCAGTCTCACTTGTTTTCAACACACAAAGCAGTGTGAACCCCACTCAGTGCTGGGGCAGAGGGGCTGCCCTGGTGTGACCCCACTAAGCTCCTTCCACCCTAAGACATACCTGACCCCAGGCTAGCCGCATTGATCCCAAAGGGGTTCGAGACTGTCGGGTGCACCTGGCTGGTCCCCGATCCTCCGGTGCCCTCCCCACCGGACCCGGGGGCCTGGGAGGTGGGGGGCGAGGGGCTCCAGGGGTTAGGGAGGGGCTCTCGATTCTCAGTCCGAAGAGGCTGGGAGGATGAGCTGTCGGAGTTCCCGGCCAGGGAAGAGAAGGGATTGTTGCCAAACTGAGAGGAGGGAAAGGTTTCGGGTTAAGGACTGAAACAGATCAGGGACAAGGGAGAGGCTCCCTCTGCTCGCACCTAGGAGCCTCCCCTCCCCGGGGAAAGGGGAGACACATCAGACATCCTCATCTACTCTGTTCCCAAAGCTCTAGCTTCACCCTCACCCGAGCCTGCAGAGGGAACCTGCTGAAGCTGGTGACTGGCAGCCAAAGCCCTCCGGATGCCACTTCCCTCGCCTGTGCCCAGTGTGGGCCTCTGCTATGGGCTCTGTGACCCGAGACTTTCGCATG
This sequence comes from Peromyscus californicus insignis, assembly GCF_007827085.1. Taxonomy (NCBI): domain Eukaryota; kingdom Metazoa; phylum Chordata; class Mammalia; order Rodentia; family Cricetidae; genus Peromyscus; species Peromyscus californicus. The sequence continues at coordinate 68,119,937 of NW_026294617.1, read as the reverse complement.
CATCTTTCCTGGGCTGTAATGACGGAGTTTTGCTCTTGGAGTAGTTAGGGGGCAGAGGCCATGTCCGATTCCCCCTTTCAACCCAGCCTCAACACTAGTAGGTGCTCAGTCAGGAACGGCGAGCTTCGTGGTTGCAGGCTGCCAGACCTGGCTCAATTGACCCCCATCTGTCCCCAGCTCCTGCTTCCCCAGCCACCTTGGCCTAATCCTAAACCCCAGAACTCTCTTCCTCGGTCCCCTGAGAGGCATGTGAGCCATCTAGGCAAGTCATGATGGAGCCCCAGGGGAGCAGAGCTCTGGCTAAGGATTCCCTGGAGGTTTTCTCCTGCCCTGTCCTTTGGGTGGATCCCCAGTCTATCTCCCACGCTCCCAAAGAATACTCGGGTCTGTATCTCATCAGATGGCATGTTACCCAAAGGTAACACCAAACCTCCTCCCTCCATCCCTCCAGGGACCTGTACGCCAGGGCCCATGTGTGCTAGGCAGCTCTGGACCCTCCCTCACTTGCTGGATTTCAGAGGCTCTCTTAAGATCTTGAAGCAAGAGGGAGATAGCTGAGCAGCTTAGCCCTTCCCACCTTTCCTGTTATTCAAAGTGGGTCACTGGATCTGGGCTGACCAATCATCTACCCTGAGCTGTGGATGGATCTGGGCGGACCAATCATCTCCTCTGAGCTGAGGATCCTTGGCTTCAACAGATGCCTGTTTAGATAGGCAGCTGGCCTCACAAACCATAGTTTCAGTCATTACTGCCATTTCAGATTTCCCATTCCTGTAATTTGCCCGAGTCTCCACCATTTCTAGTCCTTAACTGGTTCTGTTCTTCCTGGTGCACCTACAGACTAAATCTTTCCCAGAACTACCAGTCACTACCCATATTAACTGAGCACCTACTATATGCCTTGGCACATTTATTCTAATATAATATCCATCTATACGTCAGTTCTCAAAAATGTGGCCCTATAACCCATTAAGATTAGAAAGTTTTGCCGGGCGGTGGTGGCGCACGCCTTTAATCCCAGCACTCGGGAGGCAGAGGCAGGCGGATCTCTGTGAGTTCGAGGCCAGCCTGGGCTACAAAGCGAGTTCCAGGAAAGGCGCAAAGCTACACAGAGAAACCCTGTCTCGAAAAACAAACAAACAAACAAAAATTAGAAAGTTTTCATAACTCTACAAAATGTCAATTTGCTCTTTTTACTTACTCACTTAAGAAAGCTATGTAGCAGGGGACGTTCAATGGAATGAATACAGACCTGAGAAGCTCACTGTCTTACAGCACCAGCCATTAAAGACATCTGCGGCAAGGCCACACTTTCTTCTGTTTCTCACCACGCCCAGACTTCAGTTTTTTTTTTTTTTTTTTTTTTTTTTTTTTTTTTTTGGTTTTTCGAGACAGGGTTTCTCTGTGTAGCTTTGCGCCTTTCCTGGATCTTGTGCTGTAGACCAGGCTGGCCTCGAACTCACAGAGATCCGCCTGGCTCTGCCTCCCGAGTGCTGGGATTAAAGGCGTGCGCCACCACCGCCCGGCCCAGACTTCAGTTTTAATTTCTGGCAGTGAATATTTTTTTTTGTCTTGTTTTTCGAGACAGGGTTTCTCTGTGTAGCTTTGCGCCTTTCCTGGAACTCACTTTGTAGACCAGGCTGGCCTCAAACTCAGAGATCCACCTGCCTCTGCCTCCCGAGTGCTGGGATTAAAGGCGTGCGCCACCACCGCCTGGCTCTGGCAGTGAATATTGCAAGGTCCAACTCACAAAAACAAAGTTTTTTAGGGGCCCTCTGTAACTTTTGTATGTTTGTTTTTTTATAGTCTCTCATAGCCCAGGCTAGCCTTGAACTTTTGATCCTCCTACTTCTATATCTAGAGTAATGGGATTACAGGGAAGAATGCATATTCTTTTTGGGGGGGACGGGACAGTGTGTCACCTAGGGGCCTAGCTGGCCTGGAACTTGTCTTGTAGACCAGACTAGCCTCAAACCTAGTGATTCTCCTACCTCTGCCTTTTGAAAGCTAGGATTCCTGGTGTATGCTCCACGCTCAGCTTATTCTCTATAATTTTTTTATAATATAATTGGGTCCTGAGACCAATTCTACAATAGCAGTGTGAGAGCTACTGCTATAATGGATGACCTCTACTGTGACAATGACGGAGTAAGGTTCAGGGAGAGATCCCTTAAAATCACACTGCTAGAAAATGGCAAAGCTGATATATGAACCCAGGTTTGTGGATGCCAAATGTTTTATTCTTTTAGCAAAACCAGTATTTCTTATGCTTTACTGTGGGTGCTCAGAATTAGCTGGAGTGCTTGTTGTCTTTCTCAACTATTCAATTTAGTTTTGTTTTGGAGACAGGATATCATGTTTCTCAAGTTGGTCTTGAACTTGATATGTAGCTGAGGATGACCATGACCTCTGGATCCTCCTGAGTGCTGGGATTACAGAAGCACACTACCATGCCCAGGTTTTGTGTTGGTGGGCTCAAACCCAGGGCCTGTGCGTGTCAGACAAGTAATCTACCAACTGAGTTACTTTATTTATTTATTTATTCATTTGAGACAGAATTCATGTAGTTAGGCTGGCCTTGAACATCAGATCTTCCTAAATGCTGGGACTATAGATATGGGACACCGTACCTTATATTCATTAGTTGGTTTTTTTTCTTTTTGGTGGTGCTAGGACTTGACCCTAGGCCTCACACACTCTAGGCAAGCGCTCTACCAGTGAACAATATTCTCCACTCATTAAACATTTTAAAAAGTGCACAATCCTGGAGATGCCTGGAGCAATGGCTACTCTGCCAGGGGGTCTGAGTTTGTTTCTTAGCACCCACATGGTGGTTCAGAACCATCTCTAACTCTAGTTTCAGAGGATCTGACCCCTTCTTCTGGCCTCCACAGGCACCGCATGCACAAATATATATGTAGGCAAAACATCCATACATATAAAATAAAAATACTTTTTTTTTTTTTTAAGTGCATAATCCCACTGACCGTGATGACACACCCCAGCACATAGGGTACGCTGACTTGGGGGGATTTTAAGTTCTGGGATGCCCTGAGCTATACAGTGAAACCTTGTCTGAAAATATAAAAACAAAAACAAGGGTTCAGTGAGCATTTCATTGCCACAGAGGCAGGTGGATCTCTATGAGTCAGAGGCCAACCTGTTTTACATGGAGAGTTCCAGGCCAGCCAGGGCTACATAACGAGATCTGTCCCCAAAACAAAAACAAGCGAGACAAAACAAAAGCCTGGAGAGACTGACCAGGTAAGTAGTCCTGAGTACGGTCTGGAACCTCATTATTACAGTTTGCCCAAGTGATTCTGATAAAGATGAACCACGGGTTATATCTGAGATACACTGACTAGGGTTGCTTAACTTTGGACCCCAAGTCAGTACCCCCCACTTTGAGCCCCTGGTGTACGAGTTTATCAGAACAATGTCACGTCCCTTGGACACCATCTTACCGACCTCCCTAGGGACCCTGTTATATTCTGCCCTCATTAAGCTGGCTGTCACTGGATCTGCACTTGAAAGGAAATGCCTTCAAGCAAGGGTCCACCCCACAGGAGACTGGGCAGGTGACCCAGAAGGCACTAGGGCATGCTTAGGTTGGAGTAGGGAATCCTGAACCCAGCCAGCCCTCCTGTTCCTTGCCTCCTGGTCCCACCTGTTCCCGGGCAGCAGTGAACATGGGCTCCTGGATGTCGGTGTACATGCGGCGGAGAGCATTATACCCTCCAGGGACACTTTCCAAGTTGCTGAGGGCCCGGTCCTGGTTCCGCATCATTTCTTGCATCATGGCTGGGTTCCGAGCAAGCTCCATTGTCTGGTGAAGAGAAAAATATGAGGTGGACCCTGGAATCAGAGGAGCACCAAGCTAGGAAAAGGGACCTGAGGAGGGAGTCTACATGAGGAATGCAGGAACCACCCAACAGTGGCAGGGAGAACAGCAATCCAGACCCCCTTCCTCCTACAATCTCGACTTCATCCCTGCCTCTCCGTGGTTATTTTGGTTCGGCTCTTTCAAATGGAGGGATGGTGTTCCCAAATGGGGCTAGGCAGCTGTTTCCTTTTCTTGGGCTCAGAGGATCCACAGAAGTGACAGAGTGTAAGAAGATGGGACCCAGGTTTTTTCCCCTGCCTAGAACTATACCTGCTCCATCATGGTGACACAATAAATACTTATTGGGTGATAGATTATAGGATGAGAGATCAGAGTCCTGTGAGGCTAGGTTTATCAGTCCAAGAAGGTGTCTCAGAGGACAGGAACGGGTTTGGGGAGAAGATGGCAGTCCAAGGAACAGGAATAAGTAGCTTGCTGGCTTCCTCATGCCATCCCTGAGGCAGAGTGATGCAGATAGCCGCTAAGTCACCTAGAACGAAGTCACACCATTTCCACAATAACCCTCCCAGGCAAGCATTCCTCTCTGTCTTTTGTAGATATGAAAATGGGGTCAGAGAGGACCACAGACCTGTTGTCCTCCAACATACAGAAGTTAATCATGCAGACAGGTTTCTAGGCCAGGTCTCACCAAAACCACACTGTGAGTCCTGGTAAATCAAACTGGGTAGGGAAAGGATTCAGACTGGCCACACTTTAACCCCACTTCCCGCTCTTCAGCCAAACTGAACCCTCTGCAACACCGAGGAGGTGGGCTCTCTTCTCCAGAGCTGCCTCAGGGATGGCGTGAGGAAGCCAGCTACTAATTCCTGTTCCTTAGACTGCTTTCTTCTCCCCCAAATCTGTTCCTGTCCTCTAAGACACCTTCCTAGACCGATAGGCCTAGTCTCACGGGACTCCGATCTCTCATCCTATAACCTATCATCCAGTAAGTATTGATTGAGTCACCACTATGGAAGAAGTACATTTCTAGGTAGGAAAAAAAAATACCCAAACACTCAAAAAGTCCTTATATCATTAAAAAAAGTCATGGCCATGTGGTGGTGAACAACTTTGATCCTAGCACTCAGGAGGCAAAAGCAGGCAGATCTCTTGTGAGTCTGAGGCTAACCTAGTCTATATAGTGAGAGCCTGTCTCAAAATAACCAGGGACTGGAGAGATGGCTCAGAGGTTAAGAGCACTGCTTGTTCTTCCAAAGGTCCTGAGTTCAATTCCCAGCAACCACATGGTGGCTCACAACCATCTGTAATGAGATCTGGTGCCCTCCTCTGGCCTGCAGGGATATGTGCAGACAGAACACTGTATCCATAATAAATAAATAAATCTTTAAAAAAAAAAAAATAAAAAAATATTTAAGCCGGGCGGTGGTGGCGCACGCCTTTAATCCCAGCACTCAGGAGGCAGAGCCAGGCGGATCTCTGTGAGTTCGAGGCCAGCCTGGGCTACCAAGTGAGTTCCAGGAAAGGCGCAAAGCTACACAGAGAAACCCTGTCTCGAAAAACCCAAAAAAAAAAAAAAAAAATTTAAGCCGGGTGGTGGTGGCGCACGCCTTTAATCCCAGCACTCGGGAGGCAGAGGCAGGTGGATCTTTGTGAGTTCAAGGCCAGCCTGGTCTACAGAGCGAGATCCAGGAAAAGGCGCAAAGCTACACAGAGAAACCCTGTCTCAAAAAACCAAAAAAAAAAAAAAAATAAAATAAAATAATTAAAAAAAAATAACCAACTAATTGAAAAACAATTTCAAAACCTTAATCTTTCGGAGAGTTACCGGCCAGTGAGTCAGACTCCGGTCTCCACAGCCCTGATGGCAAGAACATCTACCCTGTCTTCTAGTAAATGGTCTTCAGAAAATAGTCTCCAGCTGGGCTAGTGGCACATGCCTTTAATTCCAGCACTCAAGAGGCAGAGGCAGGTGGATCTCTGTCAAGGTCAGCCTGATCTACAGAGTGAGTTTCAGGACAGGCAGGGCTACAGAGAGAAACCCTGTTTTGAAAAACCGAAAGAGAAAAAAAGAAAAGAAAATGATCTCCACTGGGTGTTCTCTGTTGGGTGTGTCTAGCCACAGTGTTTCCAAACACAGTTTTGGCCTTTTCTTTGGGGTTCCTTGGTCATGAACATTATTTTTCTTTCCTTGGTTCATCCACTGTCTTCCTTTGGTTCTTAGCTCAGTGACACTTCTAGAAGACCTTCTATAAACTCCAGAGTAGGGTCAGAAGCCCAATTCCTTATTAGGCTCCTAGGAGATTCTGGGATTATCCTTAGGGGATCACTAGTCACACATGTTCAGCTGAAACCTCCAGTTTACTCCTGCTTGATCCACTAAGCCCCATTCCTCTCTCCAAACCCCGCCCACTCAGAGAATCTCCAACAAAGAAAAGGCGCAAAAAAGCCCAGTTCCGCATTCTTGGCGGCTGTGGCAGCTCCTTCCCTGAAGTTGCCAGCCGCCCAAGACCCCATGTAAAGAGGTCAGCATTTGACCATACTTGGACACAAACCCAGCTGTAGAGGACACATCACCACCCCTCACCTCCAGGGTATATAGTTCCCTGCTTTAGTTCGGCTGTGTGACTTCTCCAGCCCCAATCTCTGGGGCTGAAGGACTCACTCGGGAGTTGCTTTGCTCAAATATACCTGTTCTTTTGCTTTTTCAATTGGCCTTGATCTGGCTTACTGTGTTGACAGAGAAAACCTATTATCTTGGTGCTGAAACCCAGGAGGAGTTGAGTCTTCCCAGCAGGTGGGCCAGGAACCCAGGCCACATGGGGGAGGCATTCCTCTCTCTTTATCTTCCTTTCTGCCAGATGTGATGAACTTTCCACTTGGGGTAAGTCACCCATTTGCCAGCCACGGCTTAAAAGAGGTACCAGGTACCTCTTCTGGGTCGAGATCTTTTCTGGGTTAAAGACCCCCAGGATCCCCTGCCAAGATGTGCCGCTCCAGGCAAGCCCAATTTGTTTCCAGAGCAAAGACAGCCTTTGCTCCAGGGCACCATTGCGTTAAGGAGATGTCCTTCCTAAAGGCTGCCCTCACCACCACTGCTCGACCCCAGGCTATCTCCAGGGATTTCTAAGTCTCTGGCACAAGCTTTCAAGTGGGTAACACTGAATCTAAACCCAATCCACAGTCACCCCTGGGGTGTCTGCTGCAAAATGTATCCAAATGGGGGCTGTCTCACACCACACAACAAATGGTTTGAGCTCCCTCATCCAGGGTTTCTGAGTTCTGCACTCCCGCCCCTCCCTCTGTAGCCAGTGCTCAGCAGCCCAGGTTTTGTGGGCTGGGGTTGTGGCAGCTTCAGGAGCCTTTGCACCCAGGGACTGACCCTGAGCCCTGCACCCTGACTGGGCGGCCCGAGTCACGGGCACCCCCCACCTCTCCTCTTCCTCTTGTCTCTTCCCTGCTCTGTCTGTCTGTCTGCCTGCCTCTCTCATGTCTGCACTCCGAGATGCCTTTCGCTCTTTCACTCTCCCCTTTATCGGGGACTAAGGGGGTCCAGCCCCTCGATAGTCCCCTCCCAGGGTCCAGGAAGAATCTACAACCAGCTGATAATTAATCTTTGATGAGAAGAAATGAATCTATGTACACGAAACTCCTTAGTCCATAAACTTTATTATTCTGTGTCAGTTACAAGCTTATATTCTGCTCTCATATTTAGGTCTTTTCTTGCCTGATTTCTCTCTACACTTGTCCGCGGTCCCCTCTGGGTTCTATCTTAATTCCTTCATCTTGTTCTGCCCCTTCTAGGTTCTCATCCATCTTGTTCCTTCCCATATCATCTTTTCTCCCATCTCTTTCTCTCTCCTCATCTCGTTCTTCCTCATCTTGTTGTTCCCCATCTGGCTCATCCTCATCTTCCATCTCGTTCCTCTAGTCCTCTCTTCTAGCCCTTCAATCTAGTTCTTCCCCATCTCAGTTTGTTCCTCTCAAGTTCTTACTCATCTAGTTCTTTCATTCTCTTTTCTCTTCTCCGACCCCCTGTGCCCTGGAAGTCCTGGTATATAAAGCCAGGCTTCCAGGGTCAAACGGAGGGGTGATAAGAATCACATAGGGAGGCAATAACCATTAATTATCATTTGCAACCCCAAAGGGAAGTGACCAATGGGGAAATGGATTAACTAAAGGCTGAATTCAGGTAATATCTAAGAAGAGGGCTCTTATGTGCTCAACTATAATCTTAAACGTGATTGGTAGAAAATGTTAAGAATCTATAAGTTGCTAGGTCAATGGGAGAAAATAAAACTGTCTTCTTTTTTCCTGTGGCTCCTATCTGTCCAAGCTATCTGCTGTGTTTCTGCAGGGTGGGGGAAAGTGTGCTCAGTCGCTAGGCAACCTGTGTACAGCTAGATGCCTCTGGTGATAGTTAAAGGAAGATCTGGAACTGGAGGTAAGGTTTGGGAAAGGAGGAAGTTAAGCTTAATTGGCACATCCGCCAGGCCTTCTCAAACAGGTAGCCTGGATGCTTAAGTCTGTTCTTAGAGAATACAGAGGTATCTATGATAAAGTACTCTCCTCCATCTGGGGATGGACCTGGCCAGATGCTGCTAATGATGATAATTACAGGGAGGCTTGAACTGGGGTTCTGGCTGAGCATAGCTGTCAGTGCAGGAGGTTATCTAAATATTCCTAGAAGTGGTTAGGTAAGGAGTTAGCGGTCTATAAAGTTAGTAAGGCTGTAAGAAAGAGGGGTCCGAGCTGAATTGTGTAAAGCTATTACTTAATGTCCACCTGACCTAGGTGGTATCTCCTTGTGGAATTTACCAGGAGACTTGCATGTGGACTGTTATTACTGCTAGTCCTTGAAAGTGGCCAAGGGAGATATCTGATTCCAGAGAAAGCCTTTCCCGAGGCTGTTCTCCAAATACCTGGAATGTGTATGTCCAGAGAGTGATCAGTCCACACTGTTAGCCCTTCTTAGGGAAAAGTCAATTGGGGAAAACTATGAAGGCACACATGATTTTCATAACAGAATACAGCTGATATATAACAAGCCAAGTAACACCAAAAACTCCTTGGGATTTGGCTTCCTCTGGAGGAATTCCCTGATTCCTCCAGGTAGTGACTTTGCCATAACCAGCTGAGTTCTTATGATATATTCCTGCGGCCTGCAGCACCCCTTCCCCAGTAAACCTCTTGCACGAACTCTCTTGTTCGCGACGTGTTCTCTTAGTGACACACCTTGGCAGGGCCCGCTGAAAGGTACCCATTTTGCCCCTTTTTACTCACTAGCCTTTCCTGGCGTTCGGTCCGGCCATGCAGGGGTCCTACCTGCCCACTCCACCCCAACAGATCCTACCTCCCGGTTTGTTTCTGTCTGCTCTTCCACCCTGCCATGCTGGAATCCTCCCTGCCTGCTCTACCTGCCTGGATCCAGCCTCCCCAGCGGGAGCCACAGTCTCGGCTATCCATTTCATTTCACAGTCATCACTAGATATGAGGAAGGAAAAAAAAAAAAAAAAAAAGGGCAGGGAATGTTCCCCAACCCTTCGTACAGGAACTGGTGAAAACGGCTTTTAAGGTTTTTAATGGCCGAGAGGAGGCAGCTGAGTCTTCCCGGCAAGCTGGGCTGCAACAGAAGGCTATGCTCTAAGCTCACGCCTTGGAAGCTGCCCTGAAGCCATTGGCATTCCCGCAAAGAGAACAGGGGAAGTCCATAAGGGTCCATCCTGCCAGTGGTCTGCTGCAAATGCAGCCAGGAAGGCCACTGGTGCCGTTGCTGCCCCAACCCTTGGCCACTAACAGGGCCATGCCGTCTGCCGGCAGCCTGGCTACTGGAAGTTGGAATGCCCCATGCGGGCTCATCCTCTATGCCTCCTCACAGAGGTCCAGTCCCACCAGCACAGGCATCTGAGACTCTTCTAGCCTTCGAGCTCCCTAGCCTGGCGGAGGACTGACGGCACCCAGACTCAGAGACTCCCATCACCCTCGCCGAGCCTCGGGTAACGCTCCAGGTCGTGGGTAAGTCTATCACCTTCCTGGTGGACACGGGGCTACCTTTTCTGTCTTGACGTCTCACTTGGGTCCCACAGTTCCCTCGCCAATTTCTACGGGGGTGGATGGGACCCTGTCTTTCCTCCTAAGACCCTGCCACTTCCTGCATTCTTACAGGATGATTCTCCTCACACCCTTTTCTAGTCATACCTGTTTGTCTGGTACCTTTACTTGGCCATGACAGCCTCAGCGGCTTTGGGGCTACCCTCTCCTTGGCCCCCACACTCCCTTCTGGCTCCCATCTTCTTCTTCCCTCAATTGCCTCACGGGTCCCTTCAACCCTCCTCCTTGGCCCTTCTTCTCTGATTGCCCCTCCACTCCTGCCCAGAGGCTGTGGAGGCCTTATCACCCCGGCCTGGTCTCCTAGACCAACCCCTCACAGACCCCCAACTCACCCTCTTCGTTGATAGAAGCCCTCTTACAGACAGATCAGGAAACCACCAGGCGGCTTATGCGTTAGTCACTTTCACTAAAACGCTTGAAGCAACCCTCCTGCTGGTGGGGACCTCTTCACAAAAGGCCGAATTAATTGCCTTGACTAGAACACTCCAGATAGCTAACAGTCAACGGGTTAACATCTACACTGACTCTACATATGCCTTTTAATAGCCCATACCCACTCTGTCCTTTGGAGGGAAAGGGGCTCCCTCACTGCCAAGGGCACTCCCATTGTCAATGGACCCCTTATAGCTCTTGGAGGCCCTCCAACTCCCTGCAGAAGTAGCCATAATCCACTGTCGGGGACATCAGTCCTCCAAGGACCCAGTGGCCTTAGGCAATGACAGGACTGCCTTCAGCAGCCCGGCAACTGGCCTCCAGCTCCCCTGGATCGACAGGACATATTTTGTTTTTGACTTTCTCCTATCAGCCCTGTTACCAAGCAGAGGAGAGGGACGAACTCCTGAATAAAGGGGCCACACAGCAAAAGACAGATGGTCTACTTAAATAACCACCCCATCCTCCCCCAGGTCAGGCACTGTCCATCATTTCGGACATCCACCAAACCTTACATATAGGCCCCAAAGCTTTGTTCCATTTCCTAGAGTCCCTCTTTGATCCACCCATCTTCAAGCCCGTATTTTACAGGTCCACTCCTCCTGCCAAACATGTGCCAAGGCCAACCCACAGGGGGCCCTCCAGATACACCAACCCTTGTACCAGCTCCAAGGACACCAACCAGGTGAGGACTGGCAGGTTGACTTCACCCATATGCCCATTCATGAAATGCTCCGCTATCTCCTAACTCTTTTTGACACTTTTACAGGATGCATAGAGGTATTCTTCACTTTCAGGGAAACAGCAAATGTGGTAGCTCAGGTACTCTTGAACACATCATCCCTCAGTTCAGCGTGCCACAGACCACCCAAATGGACAACAGATCAGCTTTCACTTCCAGGGTCATCAAGCTTGTGTCTGAAGCCTTCAACATCTCCTGGAAACTTGGCATCCCTTACTGCCCACAGTCCTCAGGAATGGTTGAGAGGGCCAACAGATCCATCAAGCTCTCTATAGAACTCAGGTTATTTAGCCCTCCCTCCTCTCCATTGCCCTTACCCGCCTCCAGGCCACCCCACGATCTCCTACAGGCCTAAGCCCTTTTGAACTCCTTTTTTTTTTTTTTTTTTTTTGGTTTTTCGAGACAGGGTTTCTCTGTGTAGCTTTGCGCCTTTCCTGGATCTCGCGCTGTAGACCAGGCTGGCCTCGAACTCACAGAGATCCGCCTGCCTCTGCCTCCCGAGTGCTGGGATTAAAGGCGTGCGCCACCACCGCCCGGCCCTTTTGAACTCCTTTACAGATAACAGCCACCTCCCAACCCAGACCCCTCCACTGGTTGGGTACCTATCCTACCTGTCCCTCCTACAGTCCCTCCTCCATTCACATGCTGACAGCTGTCACCATGCCCCCAAGCCAACAGACCCAACTGCCCCTGAGCCTGCCCGCTCTCCCCGGGGGACTGGGGACTCCTCAAGCAGTTATCTCCCAAGTCTGTAGAGTCCTGGTGGGACAGGACCCTACACCGTGATCCTCACCCCCTCAGCTGCCAAGCTCCTGGGACATCAGTGCTGGTACCACCTCTCCAGGCTCAAGCGGGCCCCTACCCAGGATGAATGGTCTGTACAACAACTGGGACCCTCTACCTCCGGTTCTCCCGACTGTCCCAGTGAGGGGCCACGATGGTCAAGTCTATCTGCTCTTGTGTCTTGCTCATTCACATTTGTCTCTTTTGTCTTCTGGGCTATATTTTTTCCCCTCAAAATGCTCATGCCTTTTAACCCAAAGCCATAGCCCTTGCTATGACACCAAGGTGTAAATCTGTTCCAGCTGTTTTACAGACACTGCATGTTCCTGGGGAAACATGCTACTGTATTAACGAATTCGGCAGGTGGAAACTAATATCGAGCCATCCCATCAATTGTCTGAAGAACTTCACCAATACAACCAGGGCACATCTCTGTTCCACTCTTTCTGGCAATATTCACTCTTCCCATGGTTAGCCCTGTTCATAGGGCCGGTGGTAATAATCTGTCTATTTTTTTCCCCTAGCAATTTGCCTTCTCTGTTTCCTCCAGGAACGGATTTGTGGGGTCTCCAGAACGGGCAGTTGACCGAATGCTTCTTCACCCATAAGCCTCCTGCCTCCCGACTCTGCCTCCCCACGTTGTCCCATGCCAACAGGAAGTAGCCAGATTTGAACCGGTGCCCATATACCCAAAAAGGTTAAAATGTTCGGCTAGAACCTCGAGCTTACTCCTGCTTGATCCATTACGCCCCATTCCTCTCTCTCCAAACCTCGCCCACTCAGAAAATCTCCAACAAAGAAAAGGCGCAAAAAAGCCCAGTTCCGCATTCTTGGCGGCTGTGGTGGCTCTTCCCCTGAAGTTGCCAGCCGCCCAAGACCCCATGTAAAGAGGTCAGCATTTGACCATACTTGGACACAAACCCAGCTGTAGAGGACACATCACCACCCCTCACCTCCAGGGTATATAGTTCCCTGCTTTAGTTCAGTTGTGAGACTTTTCAGCCCCAATCTCTGGGGCTGAAGGACTCACTCGGGAGTTGCTTTGCTCAAATACACCTGTTCTTTTGCTTTTTCAATTGGGCTTGATCTGGCTTACTGCGACAGCAGAGAAACCTACTATCATGTTACAGAGAAAACCTATTAATTCGGTGTTGCCTGCATATCTGTCCCACTTCCCTTAGAGACAAGGAGTTTCTGGCCTATGTCCATTCATCACTGTATCAAGTATTCAAAATATAGCTGTTCAGTCAATAATAAGCTCAAAATGGCTGATACCGGATTCCTCCCTCCTCCAGTCTTGTCGCATACCCACCTGCCTCATGAGCTCCGGGTTGTTGAGCATGTGGCTGATCTCGGGATTCCTCTCCATCAGCTGCTGCATCTGGGGGTTGGCCATGATCATGTGGCGCATCAGGTCAGGGTTTGACATCATATCCTGGACCAAGGGGTTCTCCATGATCTGTGACAGCATCTCAGGGTTGGACATGAGCTGTCTCTGCATCTGCTGCTGCAGCTCCATGAAGTTGGCAGAACCCAGGCCCAGGCTGCCTAGGCCAAGGATGCCCCCGAAGCCAGCTGTGGGAAGGAGTAGGGTCAGAGTCTACCTCTCAGGCCCTTCTCAGATCCAGCAGAGCCTACAAACTTGGCTCTCTAGGATAGCCCCTAATTGCTTCTCACAGGTCCCTCTTGCAATCGCTCCCACAGCTCCAGCAAAGAGGCCTCTATAAAGGCAGAGGCCAGGATGAGCATATCATTGAACAGAGAGAAATGAACCAGCAGCCACCTGCTTTTCTGTACTTCTCTCCTCTCCAGGACACTCAACCCCATCTCTCCTTCTGCTCCTGAAATCCTGGAAACCATCATGAACTGCTTACCACCACCACCACCACCACCAACACCACCAGCTTGGCTTAATCACCAACATCTGGAAGAGTGTCTACCCCCATGAGACTAGGAGCAGGGGCCACTGTTCTTCTTTATCTTTGTGCACCCCACTTCCCTGCCCAGTAAATACAAGATTATGCTCTCCTCCCCAAAGGCTTACAGAGAATTGACGCAGTAGCACTTGGGGGCCCCTCTGCAGCCACTGGAGAGGGTCCCCCTCCACTGCCAGCATCTGAAGTGGCACTGCCAGAGCCGCAGGGCTGGGCAGGGGCAGCGGGTGAGGCAGGTGTGGTGGAGGGTGCAGAGGCAGAGTCAGGAGTGGATGGGGGAGAAGCAGTAGTGGCCACTGGATCTTGAGCCCTGAGAACAAACAATGGAGACTCCTGGTTGGAGGGAGTACAAGTGGGCGGGTGCTGTGTAGCTGCTCCCAGCTCAAGCCACCCCTGAGCAGCCTTACCCCACCCTTACCCCAGGCCGGCAAGATGGGGGCAGGAGGGGATCCAGGAGAGAGGAATGATGCCAGTATCACTAGTTTTTAAGGCAATCTGGGAGTGGTCAGTCAGGCTGCCCTAGAGGTAAGACCTTATCCACCTGCACCAGGCCTGGCCAACAGCCGTCTACATAGTTGAACAGGTGAGAAAGCATCTGAAGAGAAGTCCCAATTAGGAGCAAAGTCGGCTCCTTTCCCGAACTTACTTCTGAGGGGTCTTGATGACTAGATGGACCGTGAGCCCATCCTTGATCCCATGCTGGTTCAGAGTGTCTCCATCCTTGAGGATCTTGCCTGCGAAGATCAGGACCAGCTGATCCTGCTGAGCCTTAAACCTCCGGGAGATTTCCTCCTTGAACTGTGGTCAAGAGGCAGAGATCACTGGGGAGCCTGCCTGTACCCCACTGCCAGGACTCTGCTCTCCACTCTGCCCCTCTAGCTGCGATAAGCAACAGTGAAGTCTGCTTTTTCCATTGGTTCCACGATGGTTCTCCTCACCCTAGAAAACCCTGCTGCTATCTACCACGACCACCCAGTTCTCTGTGAGGGTTAGCACCTGGGTAGCCCTCCTCATCCCAACTCCTCCAACCAGCCTTGGCCTCGGGCTCTCTCTCTCCAGCTTCCTCTTGACTGGCAGTTTCTCTCTGCACTTTATTCCCAGCTTTCTCATAACTATAACAAACAGATCCAGCTGTTGAGTGTGTTAGTTACTATCTCCATCTCATTTATTTATTTAGAGGCAAGGTCTCTCTCTGTGTAGCCGTTACTGCCCTGGAACCCTCTATGTAGACCAGGCTGACCTCGGACTCACAGAGGTCTGCCCACCTCTGCTGAGATTTTAAAGATAAGGATCAGAGAGCAGGTAATAACTCCGGTCTGCATATCAATGTCTCCAGTAGACACACTCTCAATAAGAGCTGTGTTCCAATTCAGCCCTTCCGGGAGGACTGTAAATTCTTGCATGAGAGCAGTAGTGGTACTAAAGGGCACTCTGGGGTGAGTTAGACTCTCTAGAGTCTATCAGCTCCTCCAAAACACAACACAACACATACTCTAATTATAAACAGTGCACTTGCTAAGCAAAAGATCCCTCTCTTCCAACCAGATGGCCTATCCTAAGCCCCGCCCTGTGCGCAGTTCTGGAGCAGCTCCGAGCAGTGGGGAACAGAGTCAATAGTCCCTCACTCATTCAACATTATTTTGTTGAGCACCTACCGCGCTCAATATATCCTATAGAGCAGAAAACTGAACCACACAACCGTTTCGACTTGCGAGCAGGAAGGACCTGTGCGGGGAGAGAGAGCACCCCCACCACGCGGCTCTCCCGGGGGAGCTTAGCTCACTCGGGCCGCACGGTGCCTCGGTGCCTGGAACCTCCACCAGGAACCGCGGCGCACTCTCCCCTCAAGCCTAGGACCCTCGGGGCACCCGCGTGCCAGGTGTCCCTTCCCCAAGCTCCCCCACCACGCCCCCAGCCCCGGTAGCGCTGCCAAACCCGTCCCAACCCGCGCCACGCTCGCCGGACTAGCTCAGGCAGGGCGCCCCCTACCCGCTTCGTCTGCCCTCGCGCTGCCCGGATCCCCGTGGGCTCCGCCCCGGCCGGGGGCCCGTCCCCGCAGCCAGGCCGTCCCCGAGGTCTCCATCTCAGCGCTGACCCCTCCGCGCACGGCTCCCGCCCTCCTCCTCCCTCCAGCGCCAGCCGTCCTACCTCCTTAACCGAGGCTCGATCGCAGATCACGATCTCCTCCTTGTCCTTGGGGGTCTTGACGGTGACCCGAATCTGGGGCCTCGTCTCGGCCCCGCTCGGCTCCGCCATGCCGCCGCCCGGCCGCCCGCCAGCCCGCCCGGCTCCTCCTCCCGGTCCTCCCGGCCCGGCTCGGCTTCGGCGCCTCCAACTCCCCCTCCCGCCCCTCCCCAAGGCTCCGCCGCCCCCTCCGGACAGCCGCAGCCACAGCGCCCCGGGCGGCCTGGGGGGGCACTGCAGCTGGGGCGGCCCAGGGCCGAGCGGGGTCCGCAGCTGCTCGGGCCGATCTTCGCCGGAGCCCCGAGAGGGCGGAGTGGCCGACGCCGAGGGCGGAAGACTCGGCGATGCCCGCGGCTCCCTCCCGCTCGGGACAAAGGACTTTCTGTTCCGCCGCCTCATCTCCGTCCCCTGGGCTAACTTGGTTTTCTTGGGCGGCGGCATCTCTGCCGGGCCTGGGGTCGCTCCTGGATCTGGACGTTCTTAACGCCTCTGCAGGAAGCGCCGTGGCCTCCCGGGAGCCGTCCCGAGGGGGCCATTAAGGACAGTGTCGGAGACCTGGAGTTTGCCTACGTGGCTTCTCTGAGCCCTGGGCGTCAAGACAGCAGTACCTCACAGAACGGTTGACTAACGTGCAATACTGCTTTGAAAAAGGGCCAAGGATGTGCTTAACAGATACAGATCTTTATTATTATTAGTGAATCGCGGGTTGACCAGTAGGCGCAAAGGCGCCCTTTTCGTGGAAGGGGTTAAAAGTCCTTCCAATGTTGCCACTGTCCTTGCACTCCCGCTCTTTTTCCCCAGAGCCTCATGGTCGGACTGGAAAGCAGAACTATAGTTCCCAGAAGTCCTTGCGATGTCACAAGAAACTACGATTCCCAGCGCCCCCCGCGCGGGGCGGGGATTGGGCCAGAGCCTCAGTGGAGACTACAACTACCAGGGCGCCTGGTAGCTGGGCTACTGGGCCACCGGAAGCGGCTGGTGGAGAGCAGCTGGCGGTGACTGGGGTTGTCTGGGTACCGATCAGGGTTGGGAGACGCAGGCATGCTGCGTCCCAAGGCTTTGACGCAGGTGCTAAGCCAAGCCAACACCGGAGGAGTCCAAAGCACCCTGTGAGTGCACAACAAGGACCCGAGCGGCGAGCACTGGAGTTGGGGCGGCGCGCGGCTGCCTGCAGTAGGGGTAGGGAAGGAGCCCCACGCTAGGAGGAGGCTCGTGATGCGAGCGGTCTTTTCGGGAACCCTACGTGAGGGCCCCTCTGGGAAAGGGAAGTCGACTAGTGCTTAAGGCATGTATGTTCCGGGATATATTCAGCGCAGATCCTTGCTTCCTAAAAACGCCAGGAGCGGGAATTGGGAAAGGAACCCAGGCTTTTTACTCTTCCTGAGTTTGTCGATATCCTTCCCCATCCTCTCCAGGCTGCTGAATAACGAGGGATCGTTGCTGGCCTACTCCGGTTATGGGGACACAGATGCCCGGGTCACCGCGGCCATCGCCAGTAACATCTGGGCCGCGTACGACCGGAACGGGAACCAAGCGTTTAATGAAGACAATCTCAAATTTATCCTCATGGACTGCATGGTATGGAGTAAAGTAGGCTGACCTCGAACTTGCAGTGATCATCCTGCCTCTGCCTCCTGAAAAGTGAGATTGCAGGTGTGCACCACCACACCTTGCTAAATAAGTAAAACATAGATATTAAAAAAGGAGAGTGGGTGCAGACACATGTGGCGGTCAATCTCACTGAGAGGGTGACATTTGCTAAAAGATCTGAAGATTGGAGAGAGGAAGGGAATAAGCCATGCATTGATCTGTTGGGAAATTCTCTCTCTCTCTCTCTCTCTCTCTCTCTCTCTCTCTCTCTCTCTCTCTCTCTCTCTTTCTTTGGTTTTTCGAGACAGCGTTTCTCTGTGTAGTCCTGGCTTTCCTGAAACTCACTCTGTAGACCAGGCTGGCCTGGAACTCACTGAGAACCATCTGCCTCTGCCTCCCAAGTGCTGGGGTTAAAGGCATGCGCCACCACTGGCTGGCGGGAAAATATTTCTAACAGTTCAGGACATGGTTGGTGGCTTATGCCTCTAGTCCCAGCACTGTATTTCTGACAGAACAGCAATTGCAAAGGGCCTACGGCAGAGTGAGTTTGGATAAAGGTCAGTAAGGACGGAGTGTTCCAGAATGGGGAAAAGTAGTAGGGTAGGTCTAAAAAGAAATGCCTGGTTCCCAGCACCCTGGACAGGGATGATGTGCAGAAGCCAATCAGTTGGTCCCGGGTGGGGGTGAACGCTCCTCAGAAAGCTCTTCTTTGTGATTGAGGCAGTCCATTCTTTACACCCCTCCCAACCATGGCTGACTCTTCCTGGGTACTGAATCTAGGGCTGGTGACATGGGGCATGGGGCAGAATCTCCAAAGACATTCACAGCAACCCAGCCATAATAAATGCATTTTAAGGGATAGAGGATGGAGCTCAGTGGTAGAGCACTTTGGGCTCCTAGGACCCATTCCCAGAAGCACAATTTTTGTTTTTGAGTCAACAACGCCTAGTATACACATTGATACACTAAAACAAGTTTCATGAAACATCACTTCTCTTAACTACAATTTGACATCTGTCATTTCTTTCTTTTTTTTTTTTTAAATGTTGATCAACCTTAGTTGATCCTCATTTTGAAAAACTATACCATGAGAAAAGAGGAGACATGTAAGTTGGGTTGTGGATTTTTTTGCCGTTAAGTTTTTTAAATTTATTTATTTTATTATGTATGATTTTTTTGTTGTTGTTGTTTTTGGTTTGCTTTTTTGAGACAGAGTTTCTCTGTGTAGCTTTGCGCCTTTCCTGGAACTCGCTCTGTAGACCAGGTTGGCCTTGCGCGTGCACGCCACCACCGCCCGGCTATTCTGTATGTATGAGAGTTTTGCCCAGGTGTTACATATGGGCACCCTGTGCATGCATGGTGCCCCCAAGGAGGTGCAAAAGAAGACATCGGATCCCCTGAACTCTATGGTTGTGAGCACAATGGGTGTTGGGACTTGAACCCAGGTCTTCTGCAAGAGCAACAGACAAATTGGGTTATTGTTCCTGATCCCTCACTTGTTGAGACAATTCTTGGCATTAGAAGAAAACCCCAGTTTCTGGGAGACTTGGTTCCCCAGAATAACTTGATTAGGAATTGCCTGTGCTGAGGCTGGAATCAGCGTCAGGCCCCATGTCTTCAGGGTTGGGCAAAGCTTTCTAGATGAACTTCTTGCTCTGCCAGCCTTGGGAGACAATCTCTCTAGGCTCAGAGGAGCCCTGGGGAGGTAGGAACTAAAGGTGCCAAGCAGAATGCTTCAATGTATTCTCCCCACTAGGAGGGACGTGTAGCCATTACTCGGGTGGCCAACCTCCTGTTATGTATGTATGCCAAGGAGACTGTAGGCTTCGGAATGCTCAAGGCCAAAGTGAGTACATTCCTGTTCCAACCTTCCTGGGCCCAGCCATAGTGCCTGTTCACTGTGTCCATTCCCTACATGTGCCCCTTTCTGAAGTTCTATATACTCCATCCCTGTCTGGGATGGACTAAAGAGCAATGGGGTGGAGTGGGGGCTGGCTGGTGACTCAATGTGGAGTAGGGAGCCAATTTGGGATCCCTCTAAGCATAAGCCATGCATGGACTGACTTGTGTTTTCCGTCCTTGCAGGCCCAGGCTTTGGTGCAGTACCTGGAGGAGCCCCTCACCCAAGTAGCAGCATCATAATAATGTGATGGACGCTGGAGTCAGAAGGGATGGAGGTTGGGAGGAGCAGGGCCCTGGAAACACCTATTAGACTGGTTACAGGAAAGTGGGACTTTGGCTTTTTTCCAAATAAATTTCAACTCTTGCCTTGTGTCTCAGCTGCTTTCTTGGATGAAGAGCTCAGGCCTTGGGAAGGAGTGGGGTGGATTACTTAAGAGGATTCCTTATCCTCTGCAAAGGTGGGTTCCCTCACCCCCCATCATCAAATCTCCCAGCAGTTCTTGGCAGGGCTGCCCAGCACAATTGATTCTCCAGTACTGGGCTTCATCTAACTCCAGCCACTCAGAACTGATTTTTCTCCCCCACCCACCCCTGACAGGATTTCTCTGTGTAGCCGTGGCTGTCCTAGAACTAGCTCTGTAGACCAGGTTGGCCTGGGGTGACGTCTGCACCATGTGCATGTCTGCAAAGGTCAGAGAAGGACGTCAGGTCCCTCTAGAACCAGTTACAGACAGTTGTGAGACACCTTGTAGGTGCTGAGAGCCAAACCTGGGTCCTCTGCAAGAGTAGCCAGTGCTCTTAACTGCTGAGCCTTCTCTCTAGCCCTCAGAGCAGAATCTTATCCACCCTTTGGCAGCACCTTGGAACTGAGCTGGAGGAGCAAAGGCCTGTTTTTGTTGGACACAGAAAATATAGAGACCTAGAGTTCAATCTGTTCTGGCTTAAGGAGGGAGGAGTGCCCTTAAGCTAGAAACTCTCCTAAGTTTCCGTGAGCCAGCCAGATCCTCTCTGCAGCGTTTCTTTTTTTTTTTTAATTAAAAAAGGAAATTGCGTGTGGTCATGCAGATTCTTCACCATTACATTTACTTATTGTATGTGTGCACACGTGTGGGTGGGTGTGTCCCACGGTACAAGTATGGCAGTCAGAAGACAACTTTCATAAGTTGGGTCTCTCCACCATGTGGGTCTCAAGGAATGAACTCAAAGTGGTCAAACTTGGTAGTATTTGTTCTTTTTTGACAATAATTTATTTATTTTTATTTTATGTGCACTGGTGTTTCGCCTGCGTGTATGTCTGTGAGGGTGTCAGATCTTGGAGTTACAGACAGTTGTGAGCTGTCCTGTGGGTGCTGGGAATTGAACCTGGGTCCTCTGGAAGAGCAGTCAGTGCTCTTAACTGCTGAACCATCTCTCCAGCTGGGTGGCAAGTATCTTTATGTGCAGAACCATCTCATGGTCCTACATTTTTTTTTCTTTTTTGGTTTTTTGAGACAAGGTTTCTCTGTATATCCCTGGCTATCTTGGAACTTACTCTATAGATAAGGCTGGCCCTGAACTCACAGAGTTCTGTCTGCCTCTGCCTCCTGAGTGCTGGGATTAAAAGTGTTTGCCACCACCGCCCCTAAATTTTTTTCCACATGTGTAGGGGTGAGAAGACAACTTGGAATAGACTGTCCTTCCACCATGTGGGTCCTAGGATCTGCTCGGTTGTCGGGCTTGGCATCAAGTGCCTTTACTTGCTAAGCCATCTTGCTGACCCCTGGTTGGTCTCAGGAGCTAGGGTCTTGTTATGTAGCTCAGGCTGGCCTTGAACTCAACATGGTGCAGGCTGGTTTCTAGCTCTCAATCCTCCAACCCAGCTTCCTGGGGATTGCAGGGTAAAGCCCCAAACCTGGCACCTCTTACAAACAAGATACCTTGCCGTGAGGCCTCAGGCCCTGACAAGAATTGAAAACCCCATGACTCAGGGTTGTCTTCGTCTTCAGATTCTGCACCCATATTCACTGTGTCCGGCTCTTTCTACACTTGTCTCTGCCGCCCATCTAGGAAGGGAGCAAATCTGTGTATAGTAAATAAGAAGGGACCCATCTGGGCAGGTAGAGTCCCAGCTCCACCTGAGTGAGAAATGCTGCCCATCCCTGACCTGGGGCTGTTAAGGAGGGGCTGGAAGCTGCATGCTGGTGCAGCTCCCACAGCTCTGCACTGCAGAGATGCTGCACTCAGCTTGCATTTCTTGCCACAACAGCCCTTCTCCTGGTGCCCTCAGTATGTGTCTTTACCAAACTTGAGATGGGAAAGCTGGAGGCCAGTAGGCTTCTGCCCCGCCCCGTGTCTATCTCTCTCAGCCTCGTGGCAGCCCCCCTTCCACAAACCCTAGGAACTCTGCAATGTGCACTCAGCCTTCAGCCGCAGCCTCACCCACTGTTAACTCCAGGAGCAGGCTCTCCTATTTGGGGAGTGTGGGTTGAAAGCAGACACCTAACCTGTTTAACCTGTCTGACGTCATCTTCGCCCCACCCACCTGTGCCGCAGGTCCCCAGTCGAGCTGGCTAGCTCTTCCTGTTCTCAGCTTCCGTCCTCTCAGTTCCCACGGAGTAGCCCAACCTGCCAAAGCTGAGCCTCCGGGGCTCTTCCTGGCCTCAACTCAGCCCTCTGTCCCTCACCCCAATGAGAGGGGAGCTAGGTGCGGGTCTCTAAGCTGAGAGTTGAGGTCATTTAACCAATAAACAGACTGTGACCTCTGCACCTGCAAACACCTTCGCTCTCCATGCTGAGCCAAGATGGGGAACGGAAAAGACGAAGATTATAATTTTGTCTTCAAGGGTAAGTTGGGGCTCTTGGAAAGGGAAGAATCTAGAGAGGGTGGGAGAGAGGCTTTTTTCAGAGGAGACAAGGTCTTTTCTTGTTTTTTTGTCTCTTACTTGGACTCCCCCCCCCCCCCCCCCCCCCCCCCCCCCAGGATCAGCATTCCTTCTAGGAGAGAAAGGAGGCCTCGAGGAGTATAGGCAGGTGTGGTTACAGGTGCAGATGTTTAGAAGCTGTACGCTCTATTCCTTCCTATTGCCACATTAGCAGGCTTCCCTGCCCAGTCTCTAATACACGCTCAAATCCCTGGGAATGTTAGCCCTGGAAGTGCAAGAGGTGGAAGTCCAACTTCAGAAAGGACTTGCGTTCAGGGCAGAGGGAGAAGAAAGCCAACTGAAGAGGAAGAAAGTCTGTCCAAGCAGTGGCGGTGCATGTCTTTAGTCCCAGCACTTAGGAGGCAGAGGCAGGTGGATCTCTGTGAGTTCAAGGCCAGCCTGGTCTACAGAGTGAGTTCCAGGACAGCCAGGGCTACACAGAGAAACCCGGTCTTGAAAAAAAACTGGGGAAATAAAAGAGAAAGAGAGTCATCCAGTCATCCTTCTGAGCAGGTGCATAGAAACGAGGGGAAGGAGAGACACAGTCTTTGTTGAGCTCCGTGGTTGGTACACAGGGAAGATATTGGGACAATGCAGTGAATTTGGAGCAGTCTGATGGGTTCCACGGGACTCCTGGGCTGAAGCCTGTGTGATGGGCCTTTGCACCTTCTTTGGACCCAGACACTAGGCACTGTTCACCGGGCTGTCCCTGGAAGTGAGCATGCATCCTTCCTGCTTTTTTATTCTGGGCTCCTAGTCTTTGGTCCCTTTGTGGGTTTCTAACCCACTTCCTGAAGGCAAGGTGGCCTGGTGGCACTCTCACCCCACTTTGCACCACACCCCAGAGCCTCTCCCAATCTCAACCCCACCCTGGCCCAAGCTGGGGAGCCTGTACTCCTGGCGTTTTTCCAAGGAAGCCGGTAGGGCTGTGGCCATGGTATAGTGACTCCCATTGATTAAGCTCCTAGTAGATGCCATTCTCACAAAATCATCTCCACATCCCTGGTGTGGTCCATCATTTTGAGTGGTCCCATGGTCTCTCTGCCACTTACCAGTTAGTTAGCACAGATGGGGTCCCAGTGCCACACTATGTGAGAGCACTGTCTCCATAGTGTGGGGTATTCCATGTTGACTACGGGCCACCACAGGTGAAGATAAGCAGGAGTAAACAGGGTTGGGTAGAGGGTAGTCACTTGCCATGAGAGCTCAGAGATAGTTGGAAAACAGGAAGCTTTGGGGTAGCCTCAGAACACGGATCCTGGGGTACCACCTGGAGCTGTCTAGGAGAGGCATGACATCCCATGTCCATGAGGGCACACTGAGCTGCCACTGTCATTGCCTTCACCCCTTGCCATGAGGGGGTGGGGCAAATCCTTCCTGGAAGGGAGAGGTGGGCAGTATGTTTATGTTTAGTACAGTGTGATAGACCTACTGTGTGTGTCTATAAAAATGGGACTCGTGAAGGCATTCACGTCTCCGGGCATGATGAGGCCACATAAGGTTTTCTGGACAGTGGCTGATGTGAGGAGGCACTCTATAAATGTCAGCCACTGGCGTCTCTATTTTACAGAGGAGGAAACTAACATGTAGAGAGTTAAGTAGCTTGCCAAAAAGAGGTCACGAGGGGGGCTAGAGAGGTGGTTCAGTGGGTGAGAGCACTGTTATTCTTGCAGAGGACCCCGGTTCAATTCCCAGGACTGACATGGTGGTTCACAACCATCCATAACTCCAGTTCCATGAGCAACCATCCATAACTCCAGTTCCATGAGATCTGACATCCTACCAGGGATCCATATGTACAAGCAAAACATACATACATAGAAGCAAGATGCTCATACACATAAAATAAATACATCTTTTTTTTTAAAGATGTATTTATTTATTATGTATACAGTTTTCCATCTGCACATATCCCTGCAGGCCAGAAGAGGGCACCAGATCTCATTACAGATGGTTGTGAGCCACCATGTGGTTGCTGGGAATTGAACTCAGGACCTTTGGAAGAGCAAGCAGTGCTCTTAACCTCTGAGCCATCTCTCCAGCCCCCCCCCCTTTTTTTTTTGAGACAGGGTTTCTCCGTGTAGCTTTGGAGCTTGTCCTGGAACTTGCTCTGTAGACCAGGCTGGCCTCAAACTCACAGAGATCCATCCGCCTGCTTCTGCCTCCCGAGTTCTGGGATTAAAAGCGTGCGCTACCACTGCCTGGCAAATAAATACATCTTAAAACAAAACAATTTAAAAAGGCCACAAAGCCAGTGGGACAGATGCCTGCCTAACCCTAAAACCCTTGCCCTGGGTCTGAGGACATGCCCTGGATGAATGGGGATGCTTTTTCTAGCAAAGGAGAGGCAGTAATACACATGCATACACACAGGTGCACACCTACACCTTCCTATCACCCACAGAAGTGTCACCTGCCAACTTTACACCTACATCTCCCTCTTCCATGTAATCACATAACGCTCCCAAGCCCCTCTTCCTCATCCTTCCAACTCATAACTCATATACAGCAATGGCGCTACCCCCCCCCCCCCCCCCCCCCCCCCCCCGGCCATACACACAGAGATGCCCTAAGCACTGTAGCACTGTAGCCAGCCACAGCCTCTACCAGGAGAGCCAACTCTCTCCTTGCTTTTCTGAGCTCCTTTTTTCCTGTGGCACAGACTCTAGGGTTCAGGTAGGCTCAGAGCTGCTCTGCCCTGCCTCAGCTCTCCTCTCTCCACTCCCTCAGTGGTGCTGATCGGCGAGTCAGGCGTGGGCAAGACCAATCTGCTGTCCCGGTTCACCCGCAATGAGTTCAGCCACGATAGCCGCACCACCATCGGGGTTGAGTTCTCCACCCGCACTGTAATGCTGGGCACCGCTGCTGTCAAGGCACAGATCTGGGACACAGCTGGCCTGGAGCGATACAGAGCCATCACCTCTGCGTGAGCCCAGGCCTGGGGGGTTTGTTTGTGAGGACCCTGGGAAACCAGGACTCTCCTGTGGACTAGAGACGTGGGAGGATGGGAGGCAGGAGACTCTGCTGTGTGTTCCCTGGGATGGGAATCATGAAGACACAAGTTCTGTGATTGACCAACAGAGACAGACAGGATGTAATGATGGTGAACACAAGTCATAGCCCCACTTACTAAACCTCCCATGTGCCCAGGAAGATACAAAGTACTTTATACCTGGCATTTTGCGGAGCTCTTGAAGCATTGCAGGAAGAAGTGAGGTGTTACAATCCAATCCATCCTTGCTTAAGTAGGCGCGTGGACTGAGAGCGCCCCCTGACTTCAGCACAGTGCTCTACTCTTGGCAACATGTCTAATCACAAGTGCCAAGGGCTAGCTGGACTCCCGGAGTATGTTTTGTAGACCAGGCTAGCCTGATCTCACATGTAGACCTGGAACTCACTATGTAGTCCTGGCTGGTCTGGAACTCACTCTGTAGACCAGGCTGGCCTGGAACTCACAGAGATCTGCTGCCTCTGCTTCCTGAATGCTGGCATTAAAGGTGTGCACCACCATTCCTGGTCACTATTTTTTAAAATTAGATTGGTTGATTGATTGATTGATTGATTGGTGGATGGATGGATGGATGGATGTATTATACTCAGAACTGAATTTATGGCTTCCCACACAGTAGGCATATCCCCTGCTTAGAATATGCAGTTTATAAAGGCTCAGAAAGTTAGGCCTTCTGGCACCATATCCAGCATCTCCTGGTCAGTGTTAGGTCCTGCTGTCTGAAATGTGGTCAGTCTATCATGTGTGGTGGAAGATAGAACTACAAGAGGCCGGAAGCAGGAAGCAGGGGTTATTGTTATGTATACTCGAGGGCCACACCCACCCACCACTCTTACTTATTTGACCTCTTATAAGACTTGGTTGACATGTTAATGAACTAGGAATAAACCACGAATGGTGTTTCACCCCTATAATACCAGCTGAAGCAGGAGGATTGCCTTGAGTTTGAATCCAGCCTGGGCTACATACTGAGTTCTTGTCTCAAAACATAACAAGGAATAATTAGATGCCACCAGTCTGAAGACAGCCTTTTGAACTCAGAGGCTCCAGAAAGAGGCTAAATGTCTGTAGGAACTCAGGCAGGTACTGG
Source organism: Peromyscus californicus insignis (assembly GCF_007827085.1). Classification (NCBI taxonomy): domain Eukaryota; kingdom Metazoa; phylum Chordata; class Mammalia; order Rodentia; family Cricetidae; genus Peromyscus; species Peromyscus californicus. Next base: position 68,093,418 of record NW_026294617.1, on the reverse strand, counting down.
TTCAAGGGGCAGGCATATGGCTCACCCTGGAAAGATGCCAGGAGAAGAAGACACTAGATGAGGAGCTGTGTGAGGGAGACACTCAAAGTGGAAGATCCAAGGGCACGCCTGACCAGAGTCCACATGGGCATTGGTGGGTGAGCAGGGCTGAAGTCGGGCAGAGGACCGAGGAAGCTGGGTGCCTCTGAGGAGCGGGTGGGGGTTTGGAGCAGGGAGATGCAGCTGCGAAGACTGAGACCAGCAATCCCGCAGCACAGGGGAGCCTGGAGGGCTCTGCAGGGCTGGGGTCCTTCCTGAGTGAGGACTACGCTCTGGGGCTGAGCCTGACATCCCTATGTAGTCTGTCCGTCCTCCGACCCCCGTCCAGGTACTACCGCGGAGCGGTAGGGGCCCTCCTGGTATTCGACCTAACGAAGCACCAGACCTACGCCGTTGTGGAGCGCTGGCTCAAGGAGCTCTATGACCACGCGGAAGCCACTATTGTTGTCATGCTCGTGGGGAACAAAAGTGACCTCAGCCAGGCGCGGGAGGTGCCCACTGAGGAGGCCTGCATGTTCGCAGGTGAGAGCCTACTCCCACTCAGTCTGACTTCTCGACTGTGCAGACACTTAGGGCCCTGAGCCGTCTACCCCTCACGAGGTTCACTGCTGCCAGGCCTTTTGGGAACCCCTCCGTCTCCCCCTACTCCCTGCTGTGAGACTGCCTTCAGTAGCAGTTGTTCACAGCTGAGACAGCCCCCACCCTGTGGGCTCCTGGTGGCCATCTCCAGTCACTGCCTCCCAAGAAGCTTTCCTTCCGGGTTGAGCAGTGAGCAGTTCAAGGTGGTGGTTTAGGAGACACCCTCCGGCCTCCTCCTGGTCAGTTACTGGACGTAGGCCAGGGAGCAAGTCCCTCCCTCATTCTCTCTGCGTTTCTAGGCTTTACTTTCCTAAATGAACGTGCCTTATAGATTGTATAAAGGATTAAATAAGCTACTGTCTACCAAGGGTTTTGCATATAGAAAAAAGACCTAGAAAGAATTAAATAAATGTTTTCACTGTTGTCATTGATCCACAACTAATGCCTGCTTCCTCTCTGGGCAGAAAACAATGGTCTGCTGTTCCTGGAGACCTCAGCCCTGGACTCCACCAATGTTGAGCTAGCCTTTGAGACTGTCCTCAAAGGTGAGAGCCTGCACACATTGGGTACTGTTTCAGGTGGAATATCCTGTTCTAGCCCTCAGCCCACTGTAGGCCCCCAGCTTCCTCAGAGTCACTGGTCCCACCTCCCATCCCTCCACTCATCCTAGAGTTGAAGGAAGGAACCAGAAGGCCTCATTTTTTTAGGGGGCCGAGTCTGGGTTCCTTGTTTACCCAGGAAGGTAGACAAGACCCAGGTGTCAAAACAACTTCCTTCCAGCAAAAACTCTTTGCGGGGTGGCCACCTGTGCTCAGAAATGGCATGGTTAGGGGGTGGGACATTAAACTTCCAGCCTGATTACTGCTCTTTGTCCTTAGAGATCTTTGCAAAGGTGTCCAAGCAGAGGCAGAACAGCACCCGGACCAATGCCATCACCCTGGGTAATGCCCAAGCTGGACAAGATTCTGGCCCTGGGGAGAAGAAGGCTTGCTGCATTAACCTTTGACCTCAGCCATGGTCAAGCCCGTGTCCCTGCCTTCTGCCTTCGGGTACCCCTCCACCCTGACTGCAAGACTTCTCCCCACCCTTGAGTCCTGTTCACAAGCACCCAGGGTCATCATGCCCTACCACGTCTCTATCATCTGTCCACACCCCTCACAGGCTAGGGCCCTCCAATAAAGCTGTTTTGTATCATGCCTGGCCATCCTGCCGCCTTCCATCTGTTCCTTGTCGGATTGTTGGTGCTGCCCTTCCAACTTTGACTCCTCCTCTGAGTCCCTGATCCCTTTCTGTCACCCCCACCATATCCACTGCCCCTCAGGGGCTGCTTCTGGAGTTCTGTGGTCTGGGGACAGTGCCAAGAGGGCAGGAATTGCCCACCCTTCCCTCTGCCAACCCTTAGGGCAGGTGGGGGATGGAAGATTGTGTGGAGGGGAGAGGTATTTGAAAGGCAAAACAAAAGAAACCGTCCTCCAGCACCATCTGGTACCCAAAGCTCTGGTGCCAAGAACTGAGGTCACTCTAATGCCAGGGGCAAGACAAGGTAGCTGGGCAAGATTCTAGGAAGCAGGGCCAGCCTAGTGTATGTCCTCAGGAGGGTTCCACAGACTGGAGGGGAGCACCCAATCCAGTCCTTTCCCTAAACAGGGAGGAACTGAAGTTGGTAGAGTAGCGGGAGGATTTTGTCTCTAACATCTTTTCCAGGGAGCCAAGAGATAGCTCTCTAAGCAAGGGATGGCAGGAAACCCTGGAGGTACCCACTTTCCAGGTCAGAGCACTACCACCCCCATTGCAAGTGCCACGCAAGACCCAACGGTCGGTCATACAGTCAAAGACAAAGTCTTAAGTAATAATACTTTTAATAAAATTAACTTCTCAATAGCACATTTAATACATTAACCCTCCCCCTTCTTGGTTTCTCTGCATTGTGTGCAACATCACTTTGACTTGATTATTCATGGGTCTATTTTATTTCCCACCTTTATTTTGCATTTGAAAATCTTCCTTGGTGATTTGTACGAGTCACTAGATGCCTCAAATTAAGTCTGACCACGATCCTATTCTACTTTCTACAGTGGAGAGACCATCTTTCCCTGCCCCAGGGCTGTCTCCACCCACCCACCTGACCTCTCAAGCACTCACCCTCAGGTAGGCAAGGGCAAGTTCTCCCTTTCCCAGATGCTACCATCTCAAACTATCGAGGGTCCTAGGGCAAAAAAGGACAGGGGGACCTCTAGTCTCTAGATGGGGTGAGAAGAGTGAATCGGGAGAGGGAGATGTTTGGGCTCCAGGGTTATGAAGTGGCATGTAAATCACTGGTGTACTGCTTGCTCAGACTAAAGCCAAGAGGCCTCTCCCCATCCTGATCCCATTGCCAGCAGGGGCTGATGGAAGGCAAGTGCTTAAAAATGCTTATCTCTCACATGCAAAAAGCTAGGCTTCCAGTTTTCCGTGGGGAAGGTGATGCGATATGGCCATGTGGGTGATCCCTGTTTGAACACAGAGTGGGGCGAGCGCACAAGGGCTGCATTGTGGTCACCAAAGCTCCTGCACACTTTCACCACTGTACTTTGGGGGGTAGGTTCTCCCAGGCCAATATCTGCCCTCTACTTCCTGAGTAGAAAGTATTTCTTGGGATCTAACTTTCTCTGAGACTCCACAAAGCCCAGTGTGGCGGTGGTGCATGCCTTGTAGTCCCAGCAATTGAAGGCAGCAAGATGGCTGCTTGTTTAAGGCCAGACTGAGCTAGAGACCCTGTGTCAAAAAACAAAAACAAACAAAGCCCCACTACACATGTGAAGGAAAAGAGCACTAGATTGCATTGCCGCCCCCACCACTGCGCTGCTCTGCGCTGCTCGGGCTGTGGAAAATCCGAGCTGACACGCACGTGCACGCTCATGGTTGAGTCGCTATCCACCTCACGCTGGGAACCAACCTGTAGCAAGATGGACTGAGGTGACTGCAAGGACTTCCTCAGTGTGGCCTGGGAGAAGCTGCCTTGGGTGGGGGGTGGGCATGAGGAGTAGGGGCTTCTCACCAGATAGCCAGGCTCTCCGCCCAGTCGCACCTGGCTTCAGATGACCAGTGTGTACCCTGGCAAAGACCCTGGGACAGAGCCCCTCATGTACTTGTCCCACACTTACAAACCTAAGGATTCTCAGAATCAACCCCAGCAGACTGGAAGCTCCCAATCTTTGCGAGCAGCCCGCTCCGACCCTGTCCCCAGGGGTAGGGCAGCTCAGCCGCTGGCCTCTATTCTTTTTTCCATACTTTTATACATTCTACTGGGCGCGGGGCCCACAATGCTACTAAACTTTAAGCTATCTGAGTATCATCTACTAAGTAACTAGTAATTCTTTTTTCTTTCTCTAGGATTATATGAAATAAATTTGAATTATTTTGTAGTATTCTCTTCTTTTAAACCCCTCGGTTTTTCTTTCTCATTTTTTTTTCTTTTCTTTTTGGTTAAAAAAAAAAATCTATTTCTCTTAAATCTCACGCCTCTGAGGGTTTCCACAGGCCTGCGAGGCCTCCGTTCTGGTTGTCCCCTCCTTACTTGCCCCTGGCACAGGGTAGGGGAAGGAGGGGACACCCCAGGACCCTCAGTCCTTAGTCCCAAAGCCTCTTCCTTTCTGGTTAATCCCTTCCTTTGTTTGGCTCCGCCAGCTCCCCTGAGGGGGAGGAGGAGGGGAGCCCACGGAATGAAATCCAATCTACTGGTGGGGGCCCCAGAAGGGACCGACTCCCCCATCCCCTCTCCACCATCCATCCCAGGATGCTCCCCCAAGAAAAGCAAATGACATTTCTCCCCAAAAAAAGGTGGGGGGAAAAAAAAAGAACATAAACCCGAACATATATTAAAAACTTTTTTAAGATTTAACTCTGAATACAAATGTATTTTTTCTTCTCTCCCTACATATATTCTAAACCTTCTAAAGTTTTTTTTTTTAAGGATCACTTTATCATAAAATAAAATATCCTTTTCATATAATAAATTACCTAATAAAAAGTCTTTTTTTCATATTAGCCCAGGTTCTTTGCTACATTTATACGGTAATAAATGCCTTTATTAAAATAGAATATTAAATTATAAAGAACTGCTTTTTTTTCTTTTTTGCTATTTTTGTTTCCTCTCCTGTTGGTCGTCCATCTCACTCCCTCGGTTTCTGCTTTGTCGCTCACGTTTGCGTTTGGCGCTTGTTTCTAGGGAAGGCTCACTCAGCAAGGGTGGGACTGGATCTGGGAGCCCCTAGTGTTAACAGTCTTTTGCCTTTGTGGGTAAGGAGTGGAGAGGGGGAGGGGGACTGACAGACAGACATCCCTTCTTCCCACCCCCTCCCATCCCCTGCCCCTGGGCAACCCAGGGTGCCCATTTGGTTTGGTTACTATTGTACAGACATCTCAAGATGGCTCACATTGGTGGAAAGGAGGGAAGCTGCCACAGGCCAGTTTTCTGGGCTGTGACCTCCTTCCTCTCCCCTCCCAGGCTGGTGGTCTGGAGGGGAAGGCTGAGGAGAGGCAAGTTAACTCACAACAGGCAAAGGAGAGACGGAACCCCTCTCTGTGCCTTCATCCCACATCCTTTCTCCATCCAGGAAGAATGGGATTCTGAGCTGGAAGAGCTCAGAGTAGTCCCACCCGACTATATACAAGCATTTCCTGGGCCTCCTGGGCCTCCCCATCACCCATCCTCTCTTGGCCCGGCCAGCGGAACCAGGAGGGTAGGAGGCTGTTGACACACACAAGTGAGCAATGGGAACAGCAAAGTGGCGCCAGGCCCATCACAATACCTGACTCTCGTAACAGGCCCTGCTGCACCCCAATCCTGCTTTGCCCTGGCTTGACCCCTCACCAAAGATCTGGCCTCTCTCCTCAGCCAGCGGGTAAGACAGAGACTTCATGATTTGTGGCTAATAAGGATTCAATAATGGTTCAGCTAGGTGCAGAGAGGTCAGGGGGGTAGGCCACTGCAGGTGAGGGGGAGGGGAGCCCTTCCAGCCACGTTTCTCCTGCCCCAGGACTTTTTCTGCCTCCCATTTTCCCTTCCTTTGGCCAGAAGATCCAGAAGTAGTATTCCCTAAGTATAATGCCCATAGATGGTAAAGGTGGGGTTCCAACCCTTTATGTACCCCCATTATTAGCTTCCCCTCTCCAACTGTCACTGAGTCTAGGGCTACATTCCATCGAGAACTGGAACGGATTCTTTGGAGGAGTGGGGGGACAGGGCTGTCTAGTACATGAAGAGGAACGGGGGGGGGGGGGGGTACTATCAAAATGTTCTCCAGACTTCTCCCCAGGATGGTATCCCCAAAGCTGGGCTAGAAGGGGCAGGAAGGGGGAAGGGAAGACAGACAGAGAGGAGCAAGAGACACTGAAAGCGACAGCCAGGGAAGTGGGACTGAAGAAACAGAAAAAAGCGAAGGGCAAAGCCAGAATAAAAGTCGGGGAAAAGCCAAGCAGAAAGTTGGAGGGAAAGAGAAGCCCCTCTTTCCAGATCTCTCCAGCCCAGCTTTGTAAGACAGATGAGTTGTGAGCCCTTTATTGATTGACACCCTCCTCTACCCCAGAATATCTGCCCAGATCTTTGATAGGCCCCCTTCTCCCTTACACTGTTGGGAACTCAGGGTATGAGTGGGGAGGGGGGGTAAAGGGTCGTTAGGAGGTGGGAGGTCAGGACCAGAGGAGCGGGGGATCACTAAGACCACCTCTAGTTACAGGCTGGCAATTCTCCCCCTCCTGTGTTCTCTTACCCCTCCGCAGAGGAAGGGGCAAAATGACACACGGATGGGGAGAAGGGAAAGGTCAGGATGTCCTGGTGGCCACTTCAGGCTAAACAAAAGCTTCTCTTAGCTGCTTCCAGATTTAAGGGTGTGTTGAGGTATCAGAGTTGTAACTCTAGTAAAACGTACGGTCTGGCCCCTTCCCAAAGGGTAACCAGAGGTTCTAAAAGTGGCTGCCCCTGCCCCAGCCACTCTTGCCTCCCTCCCCACCCCAGCGAGCGAATATTTCTAAGCACCTTGCCCTATAGTCACTGATTTTCCAAAAGGCCCTTCAGGTCCAGGGTGGCACCAGGAGACCAGGGACAGGGAGCTTAGGAAAATATTCGGATGGCTTGCGTGGCGGTGATGTGGCAGACAGGACACTCTGGGTCCGTCCTCTCGCAGATGCGTACTGCACACTCCATGCAGAAAAGGTTGTGTCCACAGGGCACCAGGGCGGCTGTCACTTCGCTCTCAAAGCACACCATGCAGTCCCGCCCGCCGCCTGGGCTCCGCAGCCCTCCCGCCCCCAGTTTAGAGAAGCCCTGCAGTGGCTCTCCAGGCGGCCGCCGAGGGAGCCCAGCCAGCTGCTCCGGCCCCGCAGAGGTGGCTGGAGAGCGGTGTGCGCCAGGCGGGCCCGCGCGAGCCTTGGCTGAAGAAGAGGAGGAGGAGGAGGCAGAAAAGAGCACCGAGGTGGGCGTGGCATTCTCCTGGCCCGCCCACAGCGGGGGGCTAGTCTCCGCCACGCCGTAGTACACGTCCTGCTTGCCCACGCCGTAGCCCGGAAACAGATACCCGCCGTAGCCGAAGTCCCCGCCCTGATCGCCTAGGCGCGGGGCCTCGAAGGCCGAGTCCACGCCGCACTCGCCGATGCAGCCCAGGCTGTTCTGCCGGAAGGTGGACAGCGGCTTGCAGCCGGGAGCATGCACCCGCCAGGCATCGGAGTAGCGGCTGTCCAGCGCTGCGTCGGGGCTGCCAGCCAGGAAGTCGCTGTCGCTGTTGTACTCGAGGATCTTGCCGGTGCGCACGGCGATGTGCGTCTCGATCTCCTCCCGCGCACGTTCCACGTTGCCCGGGGCGCCGGTGATCTCGAACACCGGGTCGCGGTCCCGGCTGGGGGTGATGATGTATGTGTTGGTCTGCTGCTGGATGCGTTTGATGGTCGCTCCCTTGGGGCCCACCACCAGTCCCACCACACGGTAGGGCACTCGTACACGGATGGTCACCTGGCCCGGCAGAGCAGGGGCCACGCCAAAGGCGGCGCCAGACTTGTTTCGTGAGGCTCTTATCATGGAGAAGTGCTCAGCGGCTGAGATGATTTCCCGCCGGGCTGTGGCCACGTCTTCCCGCCTTCCAGTTACCATGAACACCGGCTCCTCACCTCGCACAGGAGTCTTGATGTAGGTGTTGGTCTTGGCTCTCAGAGCCTTAATCTTGCAGCCTGAACAAAGTAGAAAGAAATTCACAGGACAGGGTACTGGGATCGTCTCCAGAATCCTAGCCTCCCAGGAACCCTTCAGCTGGGCCAGTGACACCCTCATAACCACACACACAGCCCACCCCACTTGACCGATCAATCGATGCACTAATTTCTCTTGCATACCATTCGGGGCCTCCCAAATACACTCCCCCAACACAACCTCCTTCAGAACCTTTCAGAAAAGCGGCTAACCCAAAACCTGCTCCCAAACTCTTCGCTGAGCATCCGCCCTTCCAAGTTACCAACCTCTCCGTCACCTCTCCTGATCTTTGCTCAAAACTCCAATGACTCATTAAGCCACAGTCTACTCATGTGACCTCCATTCATTAAAAGAGTCTGTCCTCTAGCTCACCCAGGGACATTGACCACCGTCTGCTGTGACCTCCCCATGCCTTCTGCCCCACAATCTCTGTGATTCTCCACATCCTAAAGAGTTTGCAGCACCTGACACAGTGTGGGACTTGGGGGAGAGGAGGGAACGGGGTGGGGGTCAAGGACAGAATTTCATGGGAGAGGAAGTAGAAGACAGTGTCATCCAGAGGACCTGTACTCCTATTCTCTGCCCCTGAGAGCAGGGCTGAGATGTACTGGAGGCTGAGAGAACTGGGCATTTCTGGACCCATGCATGCTCCTGCTTTGAAGGAGTATCAGGTTAGGGCTGGGAGCTTGGGGAGAGAGGCAGGAAGAGAAAGAAAAGTGAGACAAAGAGAAGAGGAGGGGCAAGAAGGAAGGCTGGGCTACCTGTCGGGAAAGGCTGGAGACCTCAGTGGCTGGGTGAACCTGCCTGCCTTCATGGAGCCTCAGAGCCCCTCACCCCTCCTCCAGACAGGAGCGTGAGGACATGTACCTAAGGGTACTAAAGCAGTGGGCAGAGCGCGTCCTCCGAGCAGTCTTTCGGGGTGAGAGAATACCCCTCCCCACGCACACAGGCTCTCTCCGGTCTCTCTTCCCCAGCACACAGCGTAGATCAATACACACCAGGCCTTTACCCCATTCTCCCAAACTCCCTGGGCTCCCCAGGCACATCTCCCTGCTGTGTGTCCTTCCTCACCTCCTCAACACACTACCAATCCAAAGTCAAGTGCCCACTCTTCTGACTCTGCCCCAACCCTCAACTCCAGGCCTCCGTGGGAGCTTTTCTTTCCCCTCCTTCTCCACTCCAAACAGTGTTTTTCTAACCCTAAGGGATCGGAGGGACACGGTGGGTTAGGGACCTATCTTTAAAATGTATTAGGAAGGAAAATTTGACCCCTCCCCTTCTTCTCAGACCTGTTGGCAGTTAAGAAGTCCTACTTGCTGTCAAGCCCACAGCTTGCTGCTTTAACAGCAGTGGATGATGGTTGGATTTGTGAGGCTTGGAGGACCAAAGCACGGTGCGTTCGGCCAACTCTACTTACATGCCATCTGACGGGCACCTAAGCTCTGGCTCTTAAGTTCTGGATCCCAAAACTTCAGTGGGAGCTAGGTATCTTTGAGGGTGGGGGAGTGTGGGAGCACAGGCCCTGGTAGAAGACTAAGGAGAAAGGCCAGAGCGGGGCGGTCGAGAACCCAGCGCCTCAGCCTCTTGGGATCTGCAACCCTGCAGCATCTCCAGGAGGCCAGAGTCAGAGAAACACTAAAACTGCGGCAGCAGGGGGAAGGGGAGACAGGAGAGGACTTCCGTGGACTTCTGGAATGGGGAAGGGCGGACATGTGTGCTCTGAATAGAAGGAATTCTACTTTTATGATGGACAGACACATTTCATAAGAAGGCAGAAAGAGTAAAAAGGACCCCATTAAATTCTGGTGCCTTCCAAGACCTCACCCAAGTAGAGATATTAATATCCCCACCCAATTCCAGGCTCTGGATTTCCAGTGTCCCTGACAAGGAGGGGAAATCCAACTTTCTAAACCAGATACCCCAAGAGATTGAGGGAGGGGGCGCTGTGCAGGGGAGTGGCAAGCTCCCCTCCTCCACTCAGCATTCCCCTCCGAATCCTCCAGCCCCAATACTTGGGGGGGATGAAGTGGGATTCGGAGTAGGAGCCCCAGCCTGTCTCCCCTCCACCGCCAGGAACTGGCCTCCTCCTCTGCTCCCGCGGAATGCAGACCCTCCATTGTTCCCCACGGTGGGACAGCTCCTCCCCCACTCCACCTCTCAGCCCGGCCCCTTTGCAATATCCAAATCCCGCCCCCCCCCCCCCCCGAGAAGCTAGGAGGGGAAGGGTCCCCAAGATCCAGGCTGCTCAATTTGGGTACTTACCAACACTCCCACCCATCCAGGGATGCTGGGCTGAGGAGGGTGTGGTAACATACTCCATTGGCTTAATCCAACACCCCTCCCAGCACACCCAGACACGCACCCACCACCCAATTTCCAAGTGGAGGTTTCTCTGCTCCTTCACCAACATGCCCCTCCTGCCCTGTCCCACGCGTTCACTCAGAGACTCCTCTTCAGACCCCTGGCTCCAGGCCGTGGCCAGCCCAGAACAAAAGCAAGACCGAGAAGGAGAGGCCCACGCCAGGGCTGGTACCTCCTCAGAGACACCCTCCCCAAACACAAGAGCTCACACAAGGTCGCCTGCAGGCGACCACACAACCCCTCTCTGCCAAGGGCTCCCTCATCACCTCTCCCCAGACTGGGACCCTCCCCTGGGCCACACCCCCTTTCATTCCTACACTCAGCCCAACAAAGAGACAGATCCTCAGTCGGGCTTCATGGACCGGGTCTCCCTTAGAGTCCCCAACTCCAACGGCAGAAGGTCCCAGGAGTGCCCCCTCCCCAGTCTACAAGCAGATACCAGAGTAGAGACTTCCAAGTAATTGCACATTCCGTCAGTCCTTCCAGCCGGGAGCCGACACCCCCTCCGCACAGACCCCGGGATTGGGAGGCAGCTCCCCCTCCCCTTTCCTTTCCCAGTTCCAGGATATTTCTTTGTCTACGGGCGGAGCCCCAGGGGAGGAAGGGTCCCGAGAACCGTCCCGACCAGGGGTAGCAGGGAACTTTGTGGCACTTGGAATCTGGGCAGGGGGCGGGGCCCCCTTTGTCGGGAAGGGACAGAGCCAGAGGCGGGCAAAGAGGGAAGCGGTGAACTTTCGGCGCCGGGGACGGCAAGCCCCCACTCCAACCCTCGCGGTGTCGGGACGACCGCTTACCTTGCCTGCCCACGATCTCGGCCACGTGCTCGGAGGTGGGCACGGGAACGCACTCCGTGGTGTTGCTGCTGCCCTTCAGGCGCAGCTCGGCCTCTTTGTAGAGCGCGCAGAGCTTGGCGTCGTTCGCCCCTTTGGGGGCGGTGGGGGGCTGGGGCGTCTGCGCCGCGGGGGCCGCGCTCGGGGCGGCCGGGGCCGCCGCGGGCGGCGGCGGCGGGGCCGGCTGCGGGGGGGCGGCCGGCTGCGCGGGGGCGCCGCCCCCCCCACCTCCCCCGTCCTCGCCCGCCGTGGGGGCGGGGGGCTCCCCCAAACCCAGGAGGCAGAGTTGATCAAGAGCCAGCTGAAGGGCGCGCTCGTCTTCCAGCAGCCCTCGGTCCTTAGCGCTTCCCCCGAAACATCCTAGTTCTCCAAAGCCCCCATTTCTTTCCATTATTCCAGATACCACTAGACTAGGCATGGCGAAACAAAAGCTGGGGGAGAGAGAGAGGGAGAGAGAGAGAGGTGGTGGAAGGGAGAAGAGGAGAGAGGAGGGGAGGGGAGAGGAGAGGAGGGGGTGTGTGGGGAGGGGGAACAAAGAGCTGGGGAGGGGGGAAGAAAGCGAGATAGAAAGATAGACCCACCCCTAAGCCCCCCTCCCCAAGCACCCTGTAACCTGACTCCCCTCGCCCCAGCCCCCGGGTGGGGGTGGGGGAAAAGAAGCAAAACCAAGAAAGCAGATCTCCTCTCCTCCTGGGTGACGGGGTGGGGTGGGGGGCTGCGGGCCCTGGCCCCCACCCCTCCGCCTCGGAGTCTCTACCCTCCGCCGAGCAGACGCCCCCTTAGGCTCCCGCACCGAGCCCCAGTCCCGGAGCGTCGCTCAGTGGCCCCCAATAGAGCCCAGCCCCTTCCAGCGCTCAAACTCTTTTGTTTTAAATGAACTGGATGGAGCAGCATGGAACTGACGGGAGGGGGGCGCGCCGGGGGCGCCCGGGGCATGCCGGGAGTTGTAGTTTCCCGCCCTCGGGCGCGGGGACGAATTCGGGCAAGGAGGGGATGCGCCCCTCGGGCTCTGCCTACCGCTCACCGGCAAAGCCTCGGGTGGGCTGGGAGTCGTGGTCCGGGAATTTTCAGGAGCCGGCGGTATGCGGGAAGGGAGCGGGCGTGGAAAGACGTCGTTCCCCGGCCCCGCGGGTCCCGGGCCTTTTTCTTATGGTAATGAGGGCCGGGGCGGAGCGGCCGCGTGGCCGCAGTGTCCTCCCTCCTCCCCGCGCGATCGCGGAGTCCACAGGCTCAGGCCTCCGGGAGAGCGCTCGCGGAGCAGACAAAGCCCGCGGCCGCTGTGGTGGGAGGAGCAGGGCTCCGAGCTGCGTGGGGGCCGGGAAGGGGCGTTGGGGTGGGGTGGGGACCCCTGGTAGCGGATGTGGTCCCCTCATCTCTTAAGTAAATCACCCCCTCCTCCAGCCCCCCAGTTCCGGGATCTCAGAGACCGCGGCTTGGGAGGTGAGTTAGTTCGCGCCCCCCCGTGGCCCGTGCAGTGACCCGGTGAGGAAGAGGAGGCGCGGAGGGAGAGGATGGGGGTGGGGGGGCTGAGCAGGGAGCCCGGAAGGGTCCTAAAGGCTTCGTGTGACTTAGTTTGGGGCCTTGAACTTTGCTAGATTGGGAACCCAGATTTCCTTCATGCCTGAGCCACGAATGCAGTGGAGGAGGTCATTTGTCCCTTGGGATTGTCATTCCGCTGTTTCACTGGCCTCGTACTTTTATTAACCCGTAATTCAGCCCCTTTGGACCTAGAGATCTGTTGAAAGAGATCAGAAATAAGTTTGTAAGACTTGACAGAGAGTTGAGAGGGAGTTAGATTGTATTGCAGTCTTTTCTTCTCCTCTACCCTGTATCCTCAGAACTTCTTTTATCCAGGAGAAGGGATGGGACCACGTCTAGAGGTCTTGAGGTCAGACTCTTAAGAGCAACCTTCCCCAAATTGGACAGCAGTAAGTGGGTATGTCCCGGTGTGTAGGATGTCTTTTTTTTTTTTTTTTTTTTTTTTTTTTTTTTTTTTTTGATCTGGAATGCTTTGGGAAACAGAAATCTGAATTAGTCATGTAGTTAGGTTTTGCGTAAAGATTGAGGTAGCCTCACAGACAGGGCACAGTGAGGCCGGGAGGGCTAAGTTTAGGCCCAGTTCCCTCAACTGGTTCTTGGAAAGAGTGAGTTCGCCCATCAGGAGGAGGGCCGGAGTCTGAGCAGAGTGCCGAGGGGTGGGAGGGGCTGATGGCTTGTGCCCAGCAGGCTGGCTTTTTCCTTTCAGGGATGGAGAATCTTGGGCTGAGGAACCTGGGAAGCCGAGCAGGGGAGGGGGTGCCCCTGCGTGGAGGGTTGAACAGCTTATCAACGCCTTTTGTGGGATTGGATGCTCGTGCCCTCCAGCAGGAGTAGGAGGGAACTGCAGAGTGGCCCTTCTGACTCCTGTTGTCTCTCTGTCCCGGGAGCCTGGACTAGGGGAACATGGGAGTTTCTTTCGGGGGGGGGGGGGGGGGGAGTTCCTGCCGGGGACCAGGTGATAGTGGGGCCGGCAGCTGTTTTGAGCTTTCCTGCCCTCACTGAAACAAGATAACCCCCAGAGTTTGCCCTGTCTCTGCTCCCCTCCCCACTAAACCAATTAAGGCAGGAGGTTAATGACCAAAAAAGCCTTGGGGATTTGGTCAGGGAAGAAAACAAAGTGCAGAACCGTGAGTGGGGACAGGATGGCTGCTAAAGGGGCAAGGGACACGCTGAAGGTGGAGTGGGTAAGGTGGCACCCCACTGGACCCACATTTCCCCACTGGAGCCCCCTATGCATCAGGGATGCATCAGCCCTCAGGGTTTCTTATCGCACACACCCACACACAAAAGGTCATGCTCTGACTCCAGACATCCTCCAAGGCCCGACAGAGCACATGTAAGCTTGTGAGCTTGGAGGGCAAGGTATGTGTGGATGACTCAGGTGTAGCCCCGGGAACAGGTGTCTGCAGAGCTGACAGGTGCAGAGGAGCTGTGGGGGCAAGGAAACTGCTCTTGCTCCTGAAGCTGAGGCCTCCTTTGTACAGGCTAATGCTACCCAGGCTAGGCTGCTGTGCACCGGCCCTGCTTAGCTTCCCTGCCCTAGTGGCCATCCTCACTGAGGGCTATGAGGGCAGAGGCCTGTCTCATGCCACTCCCTCTACTCTGCCCTGTGACAGAAGGGTGTGGAGGGTGTGTATTGGTCCCCTTCCGGACCCTGAGGATGTCTGTCTCTCTATCCTCTCTATCTGTGTCCCACCTCTGTGTATGTGTCTCTATTTCTGTCATCCCCCCCACCCCCATCTTCTAACCTCTAGTCTCCCAATTCCTATTTTCATGATAAGGAACCAAAGGACTTTGTTCTTGTTGAATTGGCTGTGAGCATGGGATCCTTATGTGTATGTGTGTATATGTGTGCATGTATGCGGTGCAGGGCAGGAAAGGTGACCCAGTGGGACGCGGTCCCTGTGGAACACCAATGACAGGAGTGTGGTAGAAAGTGCATATTGTGAGACCTGTTTCCCTGTCTACTGTGAGCAATCTTTTTGTTGTTGTTTTTTGGTTTGGTTTGGTTTAGTTTAGTTTTTGGTTTTTGGTTTTGGGTTTTTTTTTTTTTTTTTTTTTTTTTGGCTTTTCGAGACAGGGTTTCTCTCTGTAGCTTTGCGCCTTTCCTGGGACTCAATCTGTAGCTCAGACTGGCCTTGAACTCACAGAGATCCGCCTGGCTCTGCCTCCCGAGTTCTGGGATTAAAGGCGTGTGCCACCACCGCCCAGCTACTCTGAGTAGTCTTGAGTGCCCGTTCTTGGCTGTCTACATAGTAAGTACCACAGTCGAAGCACACACCTAACACCTGAGGCCCGGAGAAGGAGGGAGACACAGTAGCCTCAGTTTACCCCCTACCCCTCCCTGTTGCCCTACTCCTCACAGGCTGCCTCAGTTCAGCCTCCCTCCCATGCGTTGTGAGGTTTCCCTCTCCTCCTTATTCTCACTCAGTTGCATTTTATTTATATGTTATGGGTATGCACATGCTGCAGCATACACATGAAGGTCAGAGACCGTGTGGGAACAGATTCTGTCTCCCTCTACCTTGTGGGTCCCAGGGATTGAACTCAGGTTGTCAGATTTGGCAGCAAGCCCCTTTATCCACTGAGCCATCTTGATGGCCTTTTTTTTTATTTTGTTTCATTTTTCAAGACAGCGTTTTTCTGTATAGCCTTGGCTGTCCTGGAACTCACTCGGTAGACCAGGCTAGCTTCGAACTCAAAGAGATCCACCTGCCTCCCTGCTGGAATTAAAGGCATGAGCCCGGCTTGATGGCTTTTTTTTTTTTTTTGGAGACAAGGTCTCACTCATGTAACTGAGACCAGCCTTGAACTCCAGTGTCCACCTCCTAAGTACTGGTATTACATATTTGCGCATGTTTTCCTTTCTTCATACCTCTTGTTGGAAACACACCTGGATGTCTAGCCTCTGCCTTTCTTGCTGAAAATGTGCAGTTAATTTTCTCCCTTAGGCTGGAATGCCCTCAGTGTGTTAATTTCTTTAGAACAGTTTTTCAGTATTTATGTTTTTTTGTGTGTATGTATGTGAGAGAGACAGTGTGTGTGTGTGTGTGTGTGTGTGTGTGTGTGTGTGTGTGTGTGTATACCACAGCACATATGTAGGAGACCAAGGACAACTTGAGGAAGTTCCAGGGGTTAAATTCACGTCCTCAGACTTGGTGGTAAGCTTCTTTACCTGTGAGCTTTATGGCCTGCCCACAACTTATTTCAACTAATGGGAATATACTGGGTGAAATTCTGCACACTGTTTGAAAGTGATCTCAGACTTGATCCCTGCTCTCATGGAAACGTAGGAACTGGCCTACATGGCCAAAGAGGTAAGTGTGAGGGCAAAACCATCTCTGGGGCTTGAAGAGCCACCAAGCTTGGCAGGAAGGGTAGGTGACTGGCCCCTTCGTCTCTCGGCCTGAATCTCCAAGCCCTTCGCAGCCCCCATGCTTGGGCCTGAACAGACAACATTTCTGCTCCTCACTGCCAGATCGCCCGCACTCTCTGACTCCCCCAGGGATAGCAACAACAAGGGGCCGGGCTGGAGCCTGGGCCCCCAGGACAGCTGGCTAACAAGGCCCCTCTGGGACTCCAGTCTGGGCCCTGGCATTCAGGAGGCAGCGATACTGGAGCTGTGACAGTTGGCCCTTAGATTCCCCACGCCATGGTGCCAGCTCTGGTTTCGGCCGGGTGAGGGAGGGGATTAGTTGCCCTCCTGGGACAGGGAGGCAGTAAACATGGCTCCCTGTGAGGACTTTTCCTCCCTGGGGCGGAGCGCTAGGGTAGATGTGAGGAGGGGTTTTGGCTAGGGTGACTTGTGTAGCATAGACTGTAATGCGCAGGAGGTCAGAGCAGGCGGGCGGGCGGGCGTGGTGGAAGGCATGTGAAGTCTGACCCTTCTCATTTGCAGAGACTCGGTTCTGTGACTCCCTTCTGCCTCCTGTACCGGTCTGCTTCCTTTTCAGAAAAGGGAAGAGGAAGTCAGAAAGGGGGGTGAGGAAGGACATTCCGTTTCCTGAAGGCTCTCTTCTTAGGTTCTTCAAACTTTGTATTTGATCTTCTATTGTTATTTTATTACATGTATTTAATGTGTGCATGTACTGTATTTATTCTGAATGTGGAGGTCATAGTTGCTCCCCTATTGTGAAGGCCCCAGGGATTGAACTCCAGGCCTTAGTGTACTGGGCCACCTAACCTGACCTTTGATATCATTCCATCTTCATAATTCCATGGAACTGTAATTTCTTTTTATTATTATTATTATTATTATTTCCAAGACAAGGTTTCTCTGTGTAGCTTTGGAGCCTGTCCTGGATCTCGCTTTGTAGACCAGGCTGACCTCAAACTCACAGAGATCCGCCTGGCTCTGCCTCCCGAGTGCTGGGATTAAAGGCATGCGCCCCCACCGCCCGCCTTGGAACTGTAATTTCTATCAGTGCTTGACATCAAGAGATCTGAGGCTCAGAGATGGTAAGTGACCTCCCTAGGTTACACAGCTGGGACTTGGGAATTCCACCGTTCAAAGTTAGAGTTGTCGGACTCCAGCCCTGGACCCCCAGAGGTGGACAGTGGCATTCAGTGCTTGGAGACCTCAGAGGAGTGACATTTAAAGTTGGAGCAGTTTGGGGATACTTCCTGGCTGAGGTGGGTCTGTTGGAACCACTAAAGGAGTGAGGGTCACTGGGAGGGAGGGAGTTGGGGTAGTGTTTCTGGAGGTTGTGTGGGAGATGGCCAGCGGGGCTTGCTGCTGAGACAGAGTTGCTCACTTTCACGGATTCTGGGAAGCATTGAGTACGTGTGGCCACCAGGGGGCGCTGCAGGACAGTCACCTGCCTCCCAGTGGTCAGGTGGGCCAGGCCCCAGGTGCTGCCTGCCTCTGGAACCATTGGTCTGTGCTCTGCCCTGCACAACTCAGATTTGGCCTCAAGCCCCCACCTGCCCCTCCATTTTGGGCAGGACATCCCACACGTGGAAGACAGGAGACCTTGATGGCAGTCTATTCCAGATCCAGAATGGAAACCCTAGGTGGCAGAGACCCTCCAGCAGCTTACTCTGCCTTCCTGTCCAGTGCCTTCCTGAGTCCCTTGGAGAAACTGTTCAGGGGAATTGTGAAGGATACAGGCGTTTGAGTCCAGCTTGGCTGGGTCTGCAGGGAAATAATAACTACCTGATAAAGATTTGAAACATTTCATCCGGTGAGCATTGATTGAACATTTATTGTGCTGCACGTTGTCCTAGGCACTGGGCAGACACTAGAGGACAAGGAGGGTGAAACCTGCCCTGGGGTGAAGCCAGTGTTCTATAGGGTGTTGGGTAGGTGGCAGTGTATGTATATGTAAGTGGTGTCCTTCTGGTAGTGACAGTCACTATGAAGGAAATAAAGCAGGGGATGGAGGCAGAAGGATTTGAAGTGGTTTGTTTTGGGGGGCTTCTATTGTTTGTTTTTGGGACAGAGTCTCACTGTGTAGTCCTAGCTGACCTGGAACTCACTATGTAGACCAGGCTGGCCTCCAGCTCAGTGGTTTGCCTGCCTCTGACTCCTGTGGAGTGCTGAGATTAAAGACGTACGCCACCATACTAGGCTCATTTTGTTTTATTTTGAAAGGTGCTGTACCCCATCTGGCCGTGAACTTTCTGTATTGCTAAAGAGGACATCCAAGTCCTGACTTCCTGTCCCCACCTCCCAAATGCGGAGACTATTGGCGTGTTCCACCGCACCTGCCTGAGGAACCAGGGTCACTGGGGCATTTCTCCGGGTGCCTGTAAAGCAGCAGGTGGCTGCCTTTGTGGGTGCTACTGTTACTGTTGGCTTGTTTCTTTTTGGTACTCTCCTTCCCCTACACTACCATTTCTTCCTCTGGAATCCTTCACACTTCTCTCAACAGCCCTACATGGTGAACAGGCCCTGGCTTAGGAACTAAGAGCCCCAACTTTTTAATTCTGGCTCTGGGCCGGGCGGTGGTGGCGCACGCTTTTAATCCCAGCCCTAGGGAGGCAGAGGCAGGCGGATCTCTGTGAGTTCAAGGCCCGCCTGGTCTCCAAAGTGAGTTCCAGGAAAGGCACAAAGCTACACAGAGAAACCCTGTCTCCAAAAACAAAAAACAAAACAAAAAAAAATCTGGCTCTGTCCCCAAAAAGCCCCCACCCCCAGCCTTCCTAACTTCCAGTAAGTGACATCACCACCCACCTGGTTGCTCAAGCCCGAAAACTGAACCATCTGGGATTTCTGCTTTCCTGCGACT
This sequence comes from Peromyscus californicus insignis, assembly GCF_007827085.1. Classification (NCBI taxonomy): domain Eukaryota; kingdom Metazoa; phylum Chordata; class Mammalia; order Rodentia; family Cricetidae; genus Peromyscus; species Peromyscus californicus. Next base: position 68,074,621 of record NW_026294617.1, on the reverse strand, counting down.
TGCACCCAGTACCTCGACAAGGCCTAAATGAAACCTCAGAGTATTTCCTGCCAGCCTGGAGAGATGGTTCAGTGCTTAAAAGCACTGGTTGTTCTTCCAGAAGACCTGAGTTCAATTCCCAGCACCTACGTGATAGCTCACAACCTTCAGTTTCAGAGGATCTAAAGCCCTGTTCCGCCCCCTTTGGGCACCAGGCACACATGTTGTGTGGACATACATGCAGGCAAAACAACCATACATTTAAAATAGAAAAATTTCCCGGCATGCATGGTGGTGTAATCTGTAATCCCAACACTTGAGAGGTGGAGGCAGGAATCAGGAGTTCAAGAGTAGTTGCATCTACATACCAACCTTGAGGAGGATACATGAGACCCTGTCAAAAATATTTAAAAACAAAAAATGCCCTAAAATGCTACTTGAATGTTCTCTGTTGCCGTCTGTCCATCCAGCTCCCTGGTGTGTAAAGAGTGTCCTCTGTGGCCTGGTTCCTGTCCAGCTGGACCAGCTGTTCCTGTCCTCACTCTCCCTCTGCATAATGCTTGTTCATCTTGCAGGACAGAACTTGACTTGGATGGCACCTCCCATAAACCTCCCCTGTCACTTCTGCGTGCCCATTGGCCACACTGTACAGTACCTGCTTTTGTTTGCTCCTTCAGTACACCGGAAACTCCTGTGATCCCAGCATCTGGTACACAGACACTCGCTGTACAGCAGCTGGACACGTTCATCTCTCCTTGAACATCCCCTGTCACATACCCACTGCCAGATGTTCAACTGCTGCTTCCCACCATACCTCCCATTCCAGCACCTCCACCCCTGGCCCTCGGTCCTCCGGCCAGCAAGGGGTACTGTCTGCATGAGATTTGCCATGGAATGTCCTGGGTCCCTCTGCTCTGCAGCACCTAATCTGGAGCTCCCAAACTACGAATGCCATCCACGGTGCTCATTCTCTTTGGCTGATGACTCAGAAGTGATGGCAGGTAGAGGATGCTAAAACAAAGTATGAGTGGCTTGCTTTTCCTTTCAGACCTCACTGGGGATCACGTGCTCTGGGATGACGTGCACACCTCCCGAGGCTGCGCTGGCTGGCCCCGTGTGCTTACCCTTCCTTTGCGCTCAGCTCATGTGTTAAAAACCAGTTTGCGTGTTCTGCATGCCGCACCAGCATGAAAGCTGTCTTAGGATATCACCCGGGTGTCTCTATAAAGTCTGGCACACAGCAGGTACTGTTGATAAATGTGTTTGTCGAGTCAATGAATGAATAAAAGAAGGAAAAAAGAATCATGTGATTCTGAATAAGTCACTTGTCATCCTTTGGCCACAGGGGTGTGTGTGTTGATGTTTGTGGGTGAATATGTACAACATGGGAGCCAGAGGAGGGTATCCAGTGTCCTATTCTATGCCTCTACCTTATTTCCTGGAGACGGGGTTTCTCTCTGGCCCTGAGCTAGACTGGAGCCAGCAAGCACCAGCGATGCTATCTCTGCTCACACAGTACTGGAGTGACGCATGCATGCTTTTACCATTTGCATGCATGCTTTTACCATGTGCTAGAAATCTGAACTCAGGCCCTCAGGCCTGAGCAGCAAGCGCTCTTTGTTGTTGAGACAGGGTCGTGAGACAAGGAATGCGCGGCCCTGGACCTTAGTTTTCCCTCCTGTGAACTGAGGACTAGAGGAGCGTGGGACATCCTCTGGTGTTCTGGAGTCTGGGATTCTGACAAGTGTTTAGCAACCAGGAAGGGAAGAAGCCCTGATTTGTAGCAATTGCCAGTTCCCAAGATGAAGTCTCTCCCTATGACTGCAGTGTGAGCAATGGGCTGTTGCTAGCACACATCTCCAGCTCAGCACTGAGGGGATGTGTTCCAGCAGAGACAGACGGTGATTTCTAGGTCCTGCACTCTACTCCCTCAGCTGCAGCTTCCCCAGGAGCCTGAGGGTTAGATGCCAGGCTGCTTCCTGCACACAGTTCCAGAAGTTAGAGAGGCTGCTTGGTGTCTCTTCACTTGTGTCTGTAAGCTGCATGTGCTCTTCCAGGCAGGTGACTGCCCAGGGCTCTGGCAGCATTCACTGTTGATTGGTTGGCCCCGAGTCCTGATGTTCAAAGCTAGGCACACAGATACTGACCAACAGCTTGGGATGCTGTGTTCTGTGGCCGACCTGTCTACCCGGCTAAGTGAGGCTGGAGTTCAGGCCTAGTTTCTAACTCCTTTGACTTCTGACCTCTGACCCTGCTGTCAGTCTGTCTCCTCTCAGAATGCCTCATTCCTTCCCTAACTTTGCTTGTTCACCTTCCGCTGTCCACATAGCCCACCATTTCCTTTCTTCTCCCTTCATTTCTTCCTCGCTGTCCAAGCAGGAGCTTGCAGGTGAGGGTACCTGTTCACCACCGATGAACACTCTGCCCTGCGTCTTTGAGCCTGAGTTCCATGTCTATAACGTGGAAAGAAGAGTAGCAGTTGTTGGGGGCGGGGGCGGGATCGATTATTGTGGCCATTGAGAAGCAACATGCAAAATACTGAAGGCACCAAGTACACAGAAAGTGTTTAGTAAGAGGCACGGTGGGCCGGGTGGCCGTAGCCCATGTGTTTAATCCTAGCGCTCCAGAGGCGGAGGCAGGCCGATCTCCGAGTTCGAGACCAGCCTGGTCGACATAGTGAGCGCCAGGACAGCCAGGGCTACACAGAAAAAAGATAAAGGGCTTAATAAATGTTGGTGTTTTTGTTTTGTTGTTGAAACAGGGTCTTACTCTATAACCCAGGCGGGCCTCAAACTCATAGTGATCCTCCTGCTTCAGCTTCCCAAATGCTGGGATTGCAGGTGGGAGCTGCCAGGCCTGTCCATATTGACTACTTAAAATAATTTTTTTCATTCATTTATTTACTTTGTGTGTGTATATGGGTGCCTACCTGCCACGTGTGGTAAGAGGACAACTCGTGCGAGTCCCGGGATCTTTAGGCTTTGAGCCATTACTCAACCGGCCATCTCGATAGCCTCGTGTTGGATAGTGTTCAAACCTCAGTTTAACCCCTCAATAGGCAAGGGGCTTGGTATCTGCCCTCCCACACCCCCCTCGGCTTAGCAAGAGCTCCTCGCTTACTCCACCAGGAGAGGAATGGAGGGATGAACCAACACTTGGGATGACTCCCTGAAAACCGCGAGACCAGCGGAGAAGGTGGAGCGTCTCCCAACCCTGCCAGCAGGTGGCGCCAGCCCCTGTCAGTTTGTTTCCCCGGCCAACTCCCTTGTGTTTGCGCTTCTCATGCTAAGGGTTCTCAGCTTGCTCTGGAATGATGGGGTCTTGAGAGCAGATATGGGATGCCCAGAAAGAGAAAGGATACTGCTGGAGAAAAGTGTCATCCCAGCCGGGCGGTGGTGGCGCACGCCTTTAATCCCAGCACTCCAGAGGCAGAGGTAGGCGGATCTCTGAGTTCGAGGCGAGCCTGGTCTAGACAGGCCAGCTAGAGCTACACTGAGAAACCCTGTCTCAAAAAACCAAAAAAAAAAGTGAAGTGTCACCCGGAGAATAAGGGGCACAGACAGACCTTGAGAGTCCCGAAGAGACGAGCTCTCTTGGGGACACGAAATGAGAGGCACTTAAGTCAATCTGTGAGTCAAAAGCTGAGATCTAGGAAACAGACACTTTGTGGGAGATGATGCGGTGAAATCAATCAGCGAAAGAGGAAAGGGGAGGCCCCGTTTCCATGGCAGCGGTATTGTTTGTGGCAAAGTGGGGACTCCTGGGTCTCTAGAGCCCATGTACAGTGACTCATCACAGGAAAGGAAGACTGTAGAGGTATCTGGTGCTGGGGACCAACTGGGGACCGGATGTCCTGTGGCTCCGGCATTCTTCCCCACGCTGGTACTGGGAAAGGATTGAAGGTTGGAGGAACTGAGGCAGGGCAGAGGCCTGGGACTGTGCATGCCACCCACACCACAGCCCACGGGTCACCGCTTTTTAGAATGACTGTCCTGCATACCTTTGATTGTAGCACTCAGGAGGCAGAGGCAGACAGATAACTGAATTTGGGGCCAGCCTGGCCCACAGAGCAAGTTCAAGGACAGCCAGGGCTACACAGAGAAACCCAGTCTTGGAAAGACCAAATACCAAATAAATAAATTAAATAAATAAAAGTAGAATTACTGTCCCCCTGGACAGGGGAGAAAACTGTCACCCTGGTCCATACTGACATGTGAGAACATGGACGGTAAAGCTGGGCATAGAGCCCAGGACAGTGTGACTCATACCACGTTTAGGAAAGTCCAGAAAGCAGACAAAGGTGAACAGAGCTGGACACAGGGAAGGACTCCATGGCTCTCCACCCCACTTGCCTATTGCCCTGTGTGAACACAACTCCCACTGGAGGACCCCATTTGGCACACCTGCAAAATAAGAGAACTAGACTGGAAACTGTTATTTTAAAAAAAATTAGGCAGAAACAGGAGTATGGCTGCAAGCTTGAGGCCGGCTTGGTCTATATAATGAGTTCTAGACCAGCCAGAGCTACACAGTGAGACCCTGTCTCACAAATCAAAATGGGGGGGTGAGGTGGGCTGTAGAGGTGGCTGAGTGGTCAAGAGCACTGGCTGCTCTTCTAGAGGCCCTCAGTTCAATTCCTAGCACCCACATGGTGGCTCACAGCAATGGTCTGTAACTCCAGTTCCAGGGGATTCAACACGGTGCACTGACCAACCTACATGCCGACAAAGACACATAAAATAAACCTTTAAAAAAAATAAAATTAAAAGCCTGGCTGTTGTGGTGCATGCCTTTAATCCCAGCACTTGGGAAGCAAAGGCAGGCAGATCTCTGAGTTCAAGGCCAACCTGGTCTAAAGAGTAAGTTGTAGGACAGCCAGGGCTACATAGAGAAACCCTGTCTCGAAAAACAAAACAAAAAATAAATAAATAAATAAATAAAAACAAGACAAGGGGCTGTGAAAATAGCCAGGCACGCGCGCGCGCACACACAGTACACATACATACATGCAGGCAAAAGACTCATACAAATAAAATAAATGAAGTTTTTCATTAAAAGAAATGTATTGAACAAGCTATCTCTAAGATCACATTAAAAAGGGGGGCCAGGCTGGAGGGATGGTTTAGTGGTTAAGAGCCCTTCCGAAGTACTCAGGTTCAGTTCCCAGCACCCAGGGGCTCGTGGCTCACCACAACTATCTGTAACTCATGCATGTAGTGCACAAGCAGGACACCAATGCACATTAAAACAGAACAGGAGGCCGGCAAGATGCGTGAATGGAGACCCGAGTCCCAACCCTAGAAGCCACATAAAGGTGGAAGAGAAATTGTCCTCTGGCCTCTACACACGAGCGCCACCTTGAGGGAGGCAGGCAAACTTCACGGCCTGGTGAAGCCTAGAAATCTCGGTAAGCCCACCTTTTTCCATCCCAAGAGAGCAGACCCCAATTCTGGTCCAACCAAAATCCCTTGTCCCACACTCTCTGTCCTGGTGGAACAGGACTGACGGTAAGGGAGAGGGGTCATTAGTCTGTATGCCTACCAACCGCCCCGTTCTCGCTAGCACGGGGAGTTCCCAGTCTCCCCTAGTTGTCATGATAGTTTCATTCTTTTTTTTTTCTTTATTAAGACATTTTTTATTCATTTTACATACCAACCACAGATCCCCCTATCGTCCCTCCTCCCGTCCTCCCCCGATAGTTTCATTCTTGTTCAGCAGCGGGGCCCCAATTGTTTCAGGACAAAATGAGTATCCCCATCCCACCCCAGGTCTCAATGGAGAGAAGGCTAGCCCCTCAGTCCCCCTTCCCTGTCAGGAGAACGGATGCAGGTAGGAAGAACCTTTAAAATATTATAGCTGGGAGACAGTGGCACACTAGTGACTTTTTGTTTTACAAAAAAAAAAAAAAAAAAAAAAAAAAAAGCCAGGTGGTGGCACAAGCCTTTGATCCCAGCACTAGGGAGGCAGAGGCAGGTGGATCTCGGAGTTCAAGGCCAGCCTGGTCTACAAAGTGAGTTCCAGGACAGCCAGGGCTACACAAAGAAACCTTGTCTCTAAAAACAAAAACAAACAAACATTTGTTTGTTGCTGGGAGGGACACATACCACAGTGCTGTGTGGAGATCAGAGCACTGTTTGTGGTGGTCAGTTCCCTCCTTCCACCGTGGGTCCCAGGGATCCAGCCCAGGCCAGAGGGTTCGGTACCAAGTATCTTCGTCTCTGCCTCACTTATTTGTTTGTTTGAGTCAGAGTATCGCTCTATAGACCAGGCTGGCCTCACCCTTCTATGGTCCTCATTCATCAGCCTCCCGAGTGCTGGGATTAATAGGCATGAGGCTGGTTTAAAGTGCTGTTTCAAGCCGGGCAGTGGTGGCGCACGCCTTTAATCCCAGCACTCGGGAGGCAGAGCCAGGCGGATCTCTGTGAGTTCGAGGCCAGCCTGGGCTACCAAGTGAGTTCCAGGAAAGGCTCCAAAGCTACACAGAGAAACCCTGTCTCAAAAAACCAAAAAAAAAAAAAAAAAATGTTGTTTCATTTTATCATTATTGTGTACGTGATGTGGGGGGTGGGTGTGACAGGGTGGGTGCACGCTACAGTGCACGTGTGAATGTCAGAGCTGTGGAATTGGTTTTTTCCTTCCACTTTTTCTACACGGGTTCTGGTTGGGACTCAGATCACCGGTTCTAACCCTGGTCGGTGCCTTTATCCACTGAGCTGTCTCCCAGGCCCTTATTTTAGAGATCACTATGTAGCCCTGGCTAGTTTAGAACTCATTATGTAGACTAGGCCGGCCCCAAGGTTAGGGCAATTCTCCTGCTTCTGCCTCTGAAATGTTTTGATGTTGCTGTTTTTTGTTTGTTTGTTTCATGGCAACTGGGGCCCGTAGAGAGGAAACAGTGTTGAAGGTCACAGAGAATTCATAGAAAAATGAACTAGATTCCTGCCTGCAGAAAGGCCTCAGGAACAGAGGGCGAGGGATCCTGTTAGGTGGTGGGGTAGCATAAGGTCTGTAGTTAAAGAGTTCGGATCACCTCTGAGCTTAGTGAAAATGACCCATTTCCAGGCTCTCAGGGAGGCCCAGTGGGCTGGACGAAAGTACTTGTGAACTGGAAGTGGTCGCTGGTCGTGGAAGGCAAGGCTCACCTTGTCGTACCAGCAGGCTCCTTTCATGGTTTATAAAGATGGAACCACGTGTCTGTGTCTCCAACCGCTGTCCCTCCAGAGTGCCAAAGGTGTAGGGACTTCACCACACTCTACACAGGCAGTCCTGTGGATGGAGGGGAGGTGGGTGGCAGATTCCTGCAGACCCCAGGGGTACCCAGAGGCTGTGGAAGCTGAGCACTAATTAGAACTGGCTTCCATAATTGGGCTTAATGGACTCCTTGTGATGGGCAATTAGGATGCTGTGTCAATTAGCACGGGAAGGTGGAAACTCGGTCCCTGCTGGACAGGGCCCTGTAGGAAGACAGAAGAGTGGCCCCAGCGGAGGCGGTCCCACTGCCCAGCCCCTTCCATGCAGCCATGGAGCTGGAGCCATAGGCCTTCCTCTGCCTGCCCCTCTCTGAACCCCATTTACTCACTGACACGCCCCCTGACTTTACTCTTCAGAGGAGCCTGGGGTCTGGGTCTGGCTCCCGCACTGGTCTCTTGGGTTTGATGGCTATGGGGTGAAGGTAGAGAATGTGAGATTTGAAGCCCAGTCCCATTCACTGGTTGTGTGATACTGGGCCTGTTGTGTAGTGGGTATTTGTTTCATCTCTGACCTTGGGGTACCAGCCCCTAGGGCGTCGTGGCCTCTTGACTAGCTTAGACCTGAAGAGCACGTAGTATGCGGGACCCCTCTGGCTCTGGCGTTCTTGGATGGTGGAGACTGACTCATGTGGCGGGAAAGCAGTGTGGGACGGTTCTCAGCCTTCCAGGACTGTGATGGATTTGCCTTCCCCTGGTTAGTGAGTCGTTCTCCTCAATATAATTCCTTAATAAATAATTCCTGTATCGGTTATCGGTAGACTTTCTGCATTACTACTGTGGCTTGTTTTCTCACCTGAACTATGGAGCTGATGACATCCCTTCTGAGTAGGGGTTCAAGTGAACACACATCATTTACGACAGTGCCTGGCAGTGGGAACATTCTGGAACTTGAATGTTACAATTCCCACTCCACCTCTTCACTTTAGAGTGACAGGTAAAACTGTTGTGTGCCAAAAAGTCCTCCAGCCTCACCCTAATTACTGAACCAAAATATACAAGATCTTGGCCACTGGTGTACGTGTGTGTGTGTGCGCACGCGCGGGTATGGTAAACATGTACTTTACATCTTTACACCAGCAGCTTTGACCTTGAACTTCTAATCTTCCCACACCTCTTGAGTGCTGGAGTTACAGACATGAACCACCACAAAAAGTTTATTTAGAGCCAGGAGCTGAAGTCAGGGCTTCATGCATGCTAGGCAATCACTCTATCAACTGAATTATAACCCTCTTTAAACAGTTTTGGTGATCAGCGAAGACTGAAGATGCTGGGTGGTCCAGAAAGATCCCCAAGCCTGGCACAGCTCCTCTGTCCTGTACTGTGAAGGACCCCTCTGCTACAGCTTGGACAGGAACTCAGAACCAAACATCTGCTTGGCCGGAAGCAGGTCCCGCTCCCCTCACTCAGAGTCCTCTATAAAATGAGAACACTCCTGTGTCATGCTCCCTTCCCAAGGCTGCCCTGAGATTACATTTTACTGGCAATAGGACTTGCTATAAAAGTAGGCAATTATATTGCTCATTCCCTTGATAAACATTATACCCCATCTCCTTTACCCACAGTGACGACTATGGAGTTATCGTGGTGGTGTATGCCTATAGAACACAGTCCTGAATCATCAGACAAGTTAGGTTCTTAGGCCAGCCTCTGGTTTGATTTGGATCTGAGCTTTTTTTCTGGGGATTGGAAGCACCTAGAACAAGCCCCGACACAGAATGGCTCTTGTGCTGTGTTGTGTTGCTATTGTGAGCACTCCCGGCGGGGTGTGGAGAGAGGCTCAGATGGGGTGTAAGGGCAGAGTTCAGGGGAGAGCGGCAGTGAAGGTAGGTGGACAAAATGGGGGTGAAGCTGAAATTTGAAGAGTAGGGTGTAGATGTAACCAACCGTCTTATTAAATAAGAAACACAGAACCAATGCAAAGAAGAAAGCCAAGAGATCAGAGCTAAGAGCTAAAACCTTACCCTTCCTCCTGCGGTGGTCCTACCTCTCCGAACCCGAGCTACTTTCTGTGTTAAAGTCCTTATATAGAATTTCTGTTCTGCCTTCTCATTGGTTGTAAACCCAACCACATGACCGCCTCCTCACGGCCTGTCTGTATAGGCCTCCAGGTTTTCCATGATTGGTATTGAGATTAAAGGCGTGTGTATCCAATGCTGGCTGTATCCCTGAACACACAGAGACTTACCTACCTCTGCCTACCAAGTGCTGGGATTACAAGCGTATGCCACCACTGCCCTGCTTTCCTATGGCTTGCTAATAGCTCTGACCTCCAGGCAACTTTATTTATTAACATACAAATAACATTTTTTTTTCTTTTTTTTTCCGAGATAGGGTTTCTCTGTGTAGCTTTGCGCCTTTCCTGGAATTCGCTTTGGAGACCAGGCTGGCCTCGAACTCACAGAGATCCGCCTGCCTCTGCCTCCCGAGTGCTGGGATTAAAGGCGTGCGCCACCATGCCCGGCGAACATTTTAATACAAATAAAATATCACCATATTTTGGAAAAATATGTGTGGGAAAAAACATGTGTGGGAAAAGGAGAGAGAGGAGGGAACACATTGAGGGCACTGTCTTGTGAGGACGCAGAGCTCAGGTGTGCAGAGTCCCTTCTGTGGACCACAGGTTATACCAGGCTCTGGGAACCCAGGTGGGAGGGCCAGGTCTGCCCAGCCTCAACCCTCAAGGAGGCACTCTACTAGGGGAAGGGGCATGAACAGGTAGCTTTACTGTCCTGTGACAAGGGGACAGGGATGTTGGAAGCTTCATGGAGGCTCTGAACCTAGACGTTGTGATCCTTGGATAATGGGTAGAGGTTGATCTAAGGGCAAAGTATGCACCTAATCCTGAATGTTGGCTTAGGTTGAAACAGGAGAGACTGGGATTGTTGGCATTCACTGGGCAAGTGCTAACTGTATTAGTGCAGGCAGAGCTTGGATCGTAGAGGGCTTTGCAAGCCAGGTCAAGGAATTTGGACTTCATCCCGAACACAGGGAGAATCTACTGATGGCTTGAAGTCTTGTAGAAACATGAATGAGTTTTTCTTTAGCAGACACTCAAGAAAAAAATAAAAAGGAGGGCAGAGGCGAGGGTGGAGGCGAGGAGAAGGGTACATTACCCAGACGAGGCCAATAGGATCAAAACCAGGAAGCTGAGGATGCTGCTGAGAGCGAGAGAGCTTGGAGGGAAGAACCACATGACTTGGGGGTCCTTGGCCCAGAGAGATGGGGGGGTGGGGCCGAGGGAGCAGAGCTGGGTCAGAGTTGCATGGGGCCACACAACGGACTCCATCTGGACCAGGCCTAGTGGCACGTGCCTGTAATACCAGTTCTTGGGAGGCTGAAGTAAGAGAATTGCCACAAGTCTGAGGCTGCCTGGGCTACCCATGAGACCCTGTCTCTAAGAACACTCCATCCGAAGCCAGGACCGGTGGTGTATGTCTGTGATCACAACACTTGGAAGACAGGGGTGGGAAGGGCAGGAGGTGTAGGGTTCAAGGTTGTCTTCATTTACATAGCAAGTCCAAGGCCATCTGGAGTTACAGGAGTCTATGTCTCAAAACAAATATCAGGTGTGATGCACATCTTCGATCCCAGCATTCTGTAGGCAGAGTCAGCCAGAGCTCTGTGCGTTCGAGGTTAGTCTGGTCCCCATAGTCCAGTCTACTCCAAGACAGTCAGGGCTACATAAAGGGAACCTGTCTCAAAACAAAACAAAAACCAAAACATATGTGAGGCTCTGAGCTCTATGTCTAGTACCAATAAAATAAAATTAAAATTTATGTAGGACACTTGAGGAGGGGCCAGTGCTGAGCTTGGGAACCCATGGGGCCTCCTCAAAGAGTTCAAAAGAGAGGAAGGGCAGTGAGTTAGTTCTGGGCAGTGCCAAGCCTCCCATTTCCTTAGCCTCTGGGATCCCCTGTTGGGGCAAGCCTGTTTGGCTTATTGATACTTGTTCCGTGCCCCTGTTTTGGAGCTGTAGTGGTGAGCAAGTCTGGGGCTGCTTTCTGCTCCCTACTGGTTGGGAGTGGGTTCTGAAGGGGCAAGAGTGAGCCTTCTTGGGTAGCAGGGTGCTTTCACATACTGTTGACCCATAAGTAAGGACCCCACACTTCAGCTCAGGCCTGCCTTATCTGGAGACTGAATACTGCAGGCTTCATGCTTGTCCTGCTGCTGGGCCGACCACGCCGTTTGCTGTAGCTGGTTGTGGTACAACTGAAGTCCAACTCAGTCTACTACCCTCCAGTACCTACCTGGGAAGTCACTGCCACAGTTCCACTCCCTGGCAGTCCCAAGGCCTCCCCTGGCGGCCAGTTGCCACACCCTAGCCTGCCGGCCTAGGATACACCCCCACTTCCAGCCCCTCTTCTGGCCCCTCTCTGTCTCCTGTAGGCAAGCCTTTGCCCTCCCTCTTCAGGCCTTGGTTCATATGAAAATGAGCCATGAATTAACTCTTGGGAGAGAAATCACAGAAAGCAGGAAAGGGGGCCCCTGGGGAGGGGATAGTGAGTCACGTCTTTATGTGCAGTTTTCAAATTTTCCAATGGGAGTTTGGAGAACAACAGGCTTTTGGTTGCCAGCTCGGATTTGCCTTTCAGCTGTGCCTCCGTGTTCTCTCTCTCTCTCTCTCTCTCTCTCTCTCTCTCTCTCTCTCTCTCTCTCTCTCTCTCTCTCTTTCTCTCTCTCTCTCAACAGGGTCTCCCTCTAGCTTTGACTGGCTAGGAGCTCAAGGCCTAGAGCAGCATGACCTTGAACTACAATGACCGGCCCGCCTCTGATTCTCCAGGGCTGGGTTTAGAGGCCTGTGCCACCACACCCAGCCCGTGTTCCGTTTCTATAGACTTAATCCCAACTACTGTGTGTACCCACTTCTGAGCTCTGCTTTGTAGCCTGGGATCCTCTCCTTTCCCTCCCTTTGTAGATCTGTGCTGTGGTGAGGGTTCTGGGAAGTCCCTCCTGTGGTCTGGTTTTAGTCTCTCTTCTGCTGATTACCCATTTTATCCCTGCTTCTGAGTAGACACATGGGGATTGAAAGGAGAGTTTGGAGACTTTGCCTCTGGGGTCACTCTCTCCAGACCTCCAAAACCTTAAAGACCACCATTAGCCTCAGGAGTTTTCTTCCCAGTCCCTTCCTACCAACCCTTCCTGCCATATCTGTAGAGGGCCAGGTACTGAGGGTGAGAACACGCAGCCACCCGGGAAAAGCCGTGGTGCTCAACAGCGGCCTCACCCTGAAGTGGGCCCAGACGAGCGTCTGCAGTGGGTCCCTCTGGGTCCTGGGCCCCATAGCCCTCAACATACCCTGTGCCAGTACCTCATCCCACTGCCCGCCCCAAGGGAGAGGAGTCAGGAGTTCCATTTTGCATACAGTTCAGCAGGAGAAATGGGGGTGGTGTGTGTGACCTAAGGCAAGTGAGAAGGTGGCGATCCTCTCAAGAAGGTTCAGGAAGACAGCCCATGCCCCTAGTCCAGCCCGGTTTACAGACCCTGAGCCCCGGGACTGTCCTTAGATGCTTCCTCAGGGGTCCTAGACTAGCTGCCAATTCTCTCCTACCCACCTCCCAGTGTCTGACTAATTCTCCCCAGCTGCATGGCACATCCTGCCCCTGCTGTACCCATGCCAGCGACAGGCCACATCACATGGGCTACATCTGGCTCCATTGGACACACCCTGTCCTTCTCTCCCGTCTTTCTGTCTTTCTCCCCTCTTTCTCCCAGACCTCAGGACCCCCACCCTACGGAAGCCTCTAATGGAGCACCCTTCTCCCTCCTCCTGCCCCGACGGTCCCCCAAACATCTTGACTTCACCCTCAGCATCCCCTCCCTCACCGAATCCTGGCCTCCTGGCAGCTTCCTCCCCAGTGTTGCCGAAGCAGCAGATTGAGAAGGGGTACTCATTACAGTCTCTGCTCCCCAGAGCTGTCTGGGGCTCGGAGAAGGCCTGCAGCACAAAGGTTAAATTTTCCCCTTGCCCAGCTCTCCTGCCTCTTGCCAGCTGATACATGGTACATTAGGGGCATAGTTGAGCCTCCAGTATTGGGGTGAGGGCCAGAGGAAAGCCTGTGGTTTACCTTCCAAGCTAATTTTTTTTTCTTTTTTTTTTTTTATGAGGGATGAGGAGGAGCCTGGAAGAGCCTCCAGCTATTGGCCTCCATCCTCCTTCCTGTCTGCCTAGCAACTGTTGTCATAGAGTAAATATTTGCCCCACCACGATCTGGGGTTGATGTACCGGCGTCAGCCAGCGTAGTTGCCCCTCTCCTCAATTCCATGGCCTCTCTAGCCAGCTCCCCGCTGCAGGGTCTGAGCCTGCCCACCAGCTGTGGTTCTGGCCACCCCTCACAGCCCGCTGCGCCCCCCCTCCCCGCCCTCCTGCCTTCTCTTCCCCTCTGGCTCCCCATATGCTCAGTTCTCTCTGGTCCACCCTCTGCTTCCTCACATCTCCATCCTCTAAGAGACTGAGCAAGGGCTTACTCCAAGTCAGGGTTCTCTGGCCCTGCAGGTCCCTCTGGATGCTTCACCTGAGTGTGGTTCCTTTGACACTGCTGTGCTCACGAGGCCCCAGTCTTCCTCCCTCCAACAGGAAGTATGTCTGCCTCGAGATGTCCCTCAACTCCATGAAGCTCCTGGGAAAGAAGAGAGGCACTGAGCCCCATCTAGCCCCGGAGTTCCCCAAAAGGAAGCCAGTACCATTTTTATCTCCTCTGAGGTAGCTTGAGGGCATCAGAGGCAAAAGGCCACCTCATACCTCCTTGAGTCTGGGGGTCATGGCTGGAAAGGGAGCCTGTTTTCACCTTGAGCTGATCTCTGCTAGGGTCGGAACCTCTTCACCGATTCCCTCTTTATCTGGCACTGTGTTAAAAAGCACTTTAGGCCAAAATGCTCGAGGGTACCCTGTGCGTTTAGAGCTTCCTGGACAAAGATGGCCAGTGGGGTGTCCCTCTGAGGCAGGCCCGTGGGCTGGCTTAGGGACAGTGGACAGGGCCATCGGGGGAGCTTCCCTGATGAAGGTCTAGAAGGGAAGGGTCTGCTGCAAGACTCTGAAGCTCTTTCTGTCTTCTAGGAGTGAATGTTGCTCAAACAGTCGGTCCCCACCCCCCACCCCAACCTGCTGATCTCACAGGGACCTAGTCCCCTCTCCCACTTGGCAACTCCTCTTCCCTATTTCTTCACGGAAGTCCCACTCTCTAATGTTCCTGGGTTCCAGGAAAAAGAGTTGTGGAGGCAGACTTTGAGGAGTTTGGGGACTGGAGACAGTTGCAGAGGTACCCTGGAAGGAGCCCTCCAGTGTTCCCACAAGTTCGTTTGTCAGCATGAACCGCAAACAGCACAGTTGGCAGGGCAGTGGTGGTGCATGCCTCTAATCCCACAACTGCACAGCAACAAACAAAACCAAAAAAGGTGTTTTCTTTTTTTCGAGACAGGGTTTCTCTGTGTAGTTTTGGTGCCTGTCCTGGATCTCACTCTGTAGACCAGGCTGGCCTCGAACTCACAGAGATTTGCCTGGGTCTGTCTCCTGAGTGCTGGTATTAAAGGCTAAAGGCGCCGCCGCCGCCGCCACCCGGTGTCTTTCTTTTCTTATTCTTCCTTCTTTAAACATTTTTTAAAAGATTTATTTATTTTACGTGTGTGACTGGTTTGCCCGACACTTGTGGATGTGGGAAGAGGGCATCAGATTCCCTGAACTAGAGTTATGGATGGTTGGGAGCTATCACCTGGGTGCTGGGAACCAAACCCAGGACACCTCCCAGAGCAGCCCGTGCTCTGAACTGCCGAGCCATCTCTCCAGCCCCTCCCCAACACACACACCTTAAAAACAATAAACACGCCGGGCGGTGGTGGCGCACGCCTTTAATCCCAGCACTCGGGAGGCAGAGCCAGGCGGATCTCTGTGAGTTCGAGGCCAGCCTGGGCTACCAAGTGAGTCCCAGGAAAGGCGCAAAGCTACACAGAGAAACCCTGTCTCGAAAAACAAAACAAAAAAAACAAAAACAAAAACAAAAAAAACAATAAACACAAGCCGGGCGGTGGTGGCGCACGCCTTTAATCCCAGCACTCGGGAGGCAGAGCCAGGCGGATCTCTGTGAGTTCGAGGCCAGCCTGGACTACCAAGTGAGTTCCAGGAGAGGCGCAAAGCTACACAGAGAAACCCTGTCTCGAAAACCAAAAAAAAAAAAAAAAAAAAAAAACAAAAAACAATAAACACAAAACAGGGTCTCACTCCTGTAATCCAAGCTGACTTCATGTGGACATGTGGCTGAGCACCTCCTTCAACTTCTGATGTTCCTTCCTCAGCCTCCCACCTGCTGGGATGAGCCAGCCTGCCAGGCTTTGGTTGGCTGGCTTGCTTGCTTGCTTGCTTGCTTGCTTTGCACTCCCTTCCCCTCCCCTCCCCCTCCCCCCCTCTTCACTATGTAGCTTAGGCTGGCCTAGATTCACCTGCCTCTGCCTGCGAGTTCTGGGATTCGAGGACGTGCCCCACCCTGCCCAGCCAGGTTGTGTTTATTTTTTGGTTTTCTCCGTGTAGCTCTGGCTGCCCTGAAACTCACTGCGTACACCAGGGCGGCCTCGAACTCAAGAGTCCACCTGTCTCTGCCTCCTGACTGCTGGGATTAAGGGCGCCAACCACGCCCGCCAGGTTGTATTTCTTGAAGAGGGCGTCTCCTACAAAACTGTGTGCTTTAGGTAAACTGACCGGCCATCTCAAGATTAGCACTAAACGTTCCTTTTCCTAGGAAGCCCCTCAGTCCTGGGAAGAACAGGGCGATTGTTCACCCTCGTTCCGAGCCTCACAAACGTTTTGGTCACCTAGACAAGGATCCCCCCCCCCCCCGACTCCACTTCCTGGAAATGTTGGGGGTTGCGGTGAACCGACCCTTTTCTCCTGCGGGCATCCTGCAGTTGTGGCGCTTCTGTTTGTTACCTTGGCAACAGGGAAAGGAAACCCCCATTTAGGAGGCCGGGGAGGCCCCAGCAACCACACACACAGATACACACAGGCTTATGTGCGGCCGCCCACACGCAGTAGCGTGCGTCACCGCCTTCTGCACAGCAGCCGCGGGCTGGGGAGGGAGCGGCCCGCCAAGGAGCAGCCGGGATACCCACCCCGGCCCAGTCGCTGGAGGACGGGCAGCCACGTGCCCCGCCCCCGGCCTGCCCTTTCCGTTCAGATCTCCCCCGCCCTCCCCAGGCCCCGGCTGGTGCTGCGGAGGCTGGGCATAGAGAGGAAAGCAGGCGCTGAGGCAGGCCCTCAGCCCCCAGCCTGGTCTTTGTTGGGTCTAGTCTGGTGTGTATTGTGTAGAGTGGTGAGTGCTGTGAACTCCAGTCCTGAGAACTCCAGGCACCCAGGTGGAGGGAGGGGGAGGTGGTTTGGAACGCAGAGATGGAGCGCCTCCTAGGTAGGGGCTGGCTCCTGGGCACACTCCAGTTTGCTGTTGGGTTGGGTTCCCGCCTAGTGTTTGGGGCTTTCTTATGTCACCTGTTAGCTATGTGGCCTTGAGCAGATCAGTTAACCTGGCCAAGCCTCCCATTCTTTTATCTGTAATATGGGGATAATGGTACTTGCTTTGTGCTCCTCGGAGAGATTTTTTTGATTGTGAAAGGGTTGCCAATCTAGAGACCTGCCCAGGTGTGAGGTGTGAGTGGGTTGGCCCCTCTCCTCCGGCTGCACCTACCCTCCTGGCTGGAGCAGTGAGATCAGCTGCCTCCAATTTCATAGGAAGGGCAGTGCCAGCCTGGTGATGGACTGGCTCCAGCCAGCTGCCCTCTCTGCTAAGGTCGTGTGGTCCAGGAGCAGAGCCTATCTTTGGGAGTCTGGCCCACCCGGGTCAAGTCTTGATCCTCAGATGCCAACTTTTGTTATTGTTAAGAGTGTGTGTGTGTTGCCGGGCGGTGGTGGCGCACGCCTTTAATCCCAGCACTCGGGATGCAGAGCCAGGCGGATCTCTGTGAGTTCGAGGCCAGCCTGGGCTACCAAGTGAGTTCCAGGAAAAGGCGCAAAGCTACACAGAGAAACCCTGTCTCGAAAAAACCAAAAAAAAAAAAGGTGTGTGTGTTTTCGAGACAGGGTTTCTCTGTGTAGCCCTGGCTGTCCTGGAACTCAACCTATAGACCAGGTTGGCCTTGAACTCTCTACTTCCTGAGTGCTGGGATTAAAGGTGTGTGACAACACCAACCTTGCTTTTTTTTTTTTGTTTTTTTTGTTTTAAAGATAGAGTCTTCAGCAGGGAGGTGCAGGCCAACCTCTGTGAGTTTAAGGCCAGCCTTGTCTACAGAGTGAGTTTCAGGACAGTCAGGGTTTCACAGAGAAACCCTGTCTTGAAAAACCAAAAAAAAAAAAAAAAGAAAAGAAAAGAATAATAGTCTCATTTAAATCTCATGTAGTTTGTGTTGGCCTCAAACTTGCTATGTAGCCAAGGACGACTTTGAACTTCAGCCTTTCTGCTTTCTCTGCCCAAATACTAGGATAACTAACCCATGCCGGGCTGCAGGAGCCCACTTATTGAAGATAAGGGCCTATTTTGGGGTTTGGGGACATCTTCAGGGAGGTACAGGGCCAACCTGAATGGCCAGCTAGTGTGGTTTCTGCTTCTGTTGCTTAATTTAGTGGCGTTTTGATGAGACTTCATTTAAATAAGAGATCTGCAGGCTTTACAAATAACTGTCAATCACTTCTCCTAAGGACCATTCTTGCCCCGACCTACCTCCGCCCCAAATCAGCTAGGAGTTTTCATCACTCCTGAGTCCCAGTGGGAACAAGTCCTGCTTTTTCCTGCTAATTTCTCAACCTCTCAAGAGTTTGGGGCTCCTGGCGTACCGAGCACAGATACTAATGCCTGCTTCATAAGGTCAAAGTGAAGATTAGAAAGGTCACCTCCACATGGCCCCTAGCCGGGAGCTTGCCACATGCAGCCACTTAAAGAATGGGTGAGGTCTCCCACCTTAGGGGCGATAACTATCACCCCTGCACACATGATTCATCAGTTCAGCAGTGTTTGGTCATATATACCCTGTAATCAAGGAAAAATTAGTCAAGGACAGCCCTCAGGAACTCATTCTGAAGGGATTTCCAAGCCACGTCTTAGGTTTCTAAATCCCATCACCTCTTGGCTCCAGAGTCAGCCCTTCCCACCCTGTGAGGGGGCGAAACTGCCTCTCAGTGGTCCGAGGTTCCACCTGACTCCTCTGCCTCTCATGTCTCCTACCCAGGATCATAGCCAAATGTTAAAATCTCAGCCTTTGGAGCCAGACTAACCTGTATTAAGATTCCAGTTTTGCTACTAACCATATGACATGAGACAGGTGATTCTTAGATGGAGGTGATTTGGTCCTCCCCTAGGGGTATTTGGCAATGTCTGAAGGTGTCTTCTGATTGTCCTAACTGGGGACAGGAGTTCTATTGGCATTCAGTAAGTAGATTCCCAGATGCTACAAATGCCTCACTGTGCACAGTCTTTCCCAGGATAGAGAAGTATCCGCTGGACACACCCGTGGTGCCAGGTTGGGAAGCCGTGTTTTACACTTAAACATCTGCGTTTCACTTCTCTCATCTGCAAAAGAGAACTAATAATGTATCGACTTTGCTGAGCTATCCTAGACATGCAAATACCTGGTTACCAAGTAGCAGGAGGCATCCATAAACACTCCCTGCCTTAGTCATGATTAGCACACCTCTGGGACCCTTCTGTCTGCTCAGCCCATTCCACCCAGTTGGGCATATCTCTTGCCAGGGTCTCTCTATGGACCCCTGACCCTGCCTCTGTTCTCACTGCTTTCCTTCTCACTTCCACTTCAAGCCCTGTTTAGCAGCTAGAATCCTCTCCTTAGGACACTGTCTCAGCATCGGGTCCCACCCCACCCCCACTTCTATCCTGGCCCTTCATTCACACTTTCCCGTCTTGCCCCTCTACTGGGTCAGGCCACAACCTCTGCTGCTGCTCATTTTGGACCTGTGCACAGAATTTCTCTGGCACAGGTTCACCCCCTGCACCTCCCACACAAGCACTGGCAGAAGGTAGTAAAGCAGGCCCTAGGAGCCGGGCGGTGGTGGCACACGCCTTTAATCCCAGCACTCGGGAGGCAGAGCCAGGCGGATCTCTGTGAGTTCGAGGCCAGCCTGGTCTACAGAGCGAGTTCCAGGAAAAGGTGCAAAGCTACACAGAGAAACCCTGTCTCGAAAAACCAAAAAAAAAAAAAAAAAAAAAAAGCAGGCCCTAGGTTTGGACGAGCCTGGGGGTCTGAGCTGACCCGCTGCTGCCTACCTTGCTGTCTGATTAGGAGAATGGCAGACTGGCAGGAAGCATAGGGTGTGCATTTCCAACCCATGCCGTTATTTGGTGGTCCACGTTAGGAATGTATATAAAAACACAAATAGAAGTATAGAGGAGCCGGGCGGTGGTGGCACACGCCTTTAATCCTAGCACTCAGGAGGCAGAGCCAGGCGGATCTCTGTGAGTTCGAGGCCAGCCTGGTCTACAGAGTGAGTTCTACCCAAGTGCTGGGATTAAAGGTGTGGGTCACCACGCCTGGCTTACTTGGTGTTTTTATGCTCATGACACTCACCACCTTGATGTAGTGGAATTCTGTCCTTCGTTAGTTACCGTCTTACCTCTGCTAGACTGTCACAATGTCAGCTCCAAGAGGGCGGGAGTTTTCAACTGTTTATTTTGTTGTTTTGTGTGTTTGGTGGTGGTGGTGCTTGTGTGTGTGTGTGTGTATGTATATGTATCTGCACATGTCTGTGTATATGTGTCTGTGCACATGTGTGTGTATCTGTACACATAAACGTGTGTGTGTCTGTGTCACATGTATGTGTGTGGTGCTAGGCATTGAATTCTGGGTCTTGGCACATGTTTCACAAGTGCTCTACTGCTGAGCTATCCTTCCAGCCCATTCTGTTTTATTTTAGTATCTATCTATCTATCTATCTATCTATCTATCTATCTATCTATCTACTTTGAGCCAGGGTCTCACTGTGTAGCCCAGGCTGTCCTGGAGCTCACTATGTAGACCAGGCTGACCTGAAACTCACAGAGACCTTCCTGCCTCTGCCTCCTAAATACTGGTATTAAAGGTGCATACCACCACACTTGGCTCCCCAGTCCTATTTTTTTATATATGTTTTATTCATTGCTGTATCCCTAGTGTCTAGAAAAAAAAATTGGCACATAGTAGGTCCTCAGTAAACGTTCATTGAATGAGTAAATTCTCCATCTACACTTGAGGCCCATGTGTAGCAGCCCTAACCTACCTCTAGCCAGGACGGTTCCTTCAGTGTGTGTCACCCACTCTGGCAGCACAGCTTCATTTACAGATGGAGGAACTGGGCTACGTGACTCAGTCTCTCGCCTGAAAGTGCCAGGGCCAGGTGCATTTGTTTCTTAAAGGACACCAAGCACCTCCTCGTGTCCCAATACAGAGATGACCAAGGCTCATGTCCCTCCCAGCACTCCCAGAAGGAGGAGTTACAGAAGGAGGCCAGCACCCTTGGTCCTGAAGCCTGGCAGTGGTGGTGCACTCCTTGAATCCCAGCACTCGGGAGGCAGAGCCAGGCGGATCTCTGTGAGTTTGAGGCCAGCCTGGTCTACAGAGTGAGTTCCAGGACAGGCACCAAAACTACACAGAGAAACCCTGTCTCGAAAAACAAAACAACAACAACAAAAGACCATTGGTCCTGGTGGCAAGTGCCACACAACCCTGTAGACTCCATTGTTAGATTCCAAAAATGCTTCAGCTCCCAGACTTCTGGGTTCCATGTGGAATTTATTATCCAGTTTTGAGTTCCAGGCTCTGTAACCGTAAGTTCTTGTGTGTGTGTGTGTGTGTGTGTGTGTGTGTGTGTGTGTGTGTGTGTGTGTGTGTGTTTCTTTCTTTTTTGGTTTTCTTTTTCTAGACAGGGTTTCTTTGTGTAACAGCACTAACTGTCCTGGAACTAGCTCTGTAGACCAGACTCACAGAGATCCCTCTGCCTCTGCCTCCCTTTAATCCTCTGGCTCTTCTTGGTTTTGATCCTCCCCACCCTTCTCTGTCGGTGGGAGGCTCCCTTGACACCCAGCAGGGTAATGCTGCTGCCCTGTAGCATTGTTTGGAGAACTCCATACCCTGGAAGCCCAGTCCCCAGGTCTTTGGTGGCTACTTTGCCCATGTGACAGTTGAGGACCAGGGAAGGCAGGTGCAGAGCTTATATGACACATCAGAGGATTGAGAGCTGGTCACCTTCCATCGCACGTGGCCTCCCACTCTGCTGCGGCTTCTGGCACTGATGAGCTGTGCTTTCTTCACAGAGGAAGAGCAGACTCAGGGCTTTGGGACACAGAATTAGGATGGGACACTCAGGACAAAGATGTCTCTGAAGTTCAGGTTTAGGATTGAGGCCACCTTGATTGTAGTGGTGACACAGATCCTTCCGTAAGAGCTCCGAGTACAGTTTGGGGTGAAAACCCTCTTCTCTGTCTTCTCTGCAGAACAGGGACTGGTAGGAGAAGAAGGGTTAAGTGTGGTTTTGTTAGAGAAGCCAGGCTAGGGAGCGGGAGGGAGGGGATAGGGAGGGCTGAGACAGTGGGAACAGCCCAAGCCCCAGCCCTCACGTTTCGCTGGCTCACCCACTCGCCTCTGCTTCTAGTTTAGGAAATAGGAGTGGGAGAAGCAGAAGAAGCTTTTTTTGCTGCTGTTTTGTCTGGGAAGTTGAGTGGCAGTGCCACACCCTGAGGGAGAGGAATGCAGGGAAAGGAAACTATGTTCTCGGACCCCTAGATGCATCCTGGGTCCTCACCACACTGCCCAGTCACCCTCACAGGAATAAGAACTCTCCTTGAGCCTGGCAGTGGTGCACGCCCTTAATCACTCGGGAGGCAGAGGCAGGCGAATCTCTTGAGTATGAGGCCAGCCTGGTCTACAGAGCGAGTTCCAGGACAGCCAGGGCTACACAGAGAAACCCTGTCTCGACAACCCAAAACCCAAATAAATAATAAATAACTAAATAGAAAGAAAAGAACTCTCCCTGAGTTCCAACTCAAGCTCATGGCCCAGAACCTGCCCAGCCCTGATATCCTGGAACTCCAGGAACCGGCAGCTTAATCAATGCCCTTAGTGCCTCCTCGTAGAGTAAACGGGAAGGCACCATTGCAGACAAGGATGGCAGGCATGGCTACTATAACCAGGGTTACAGGAGAGGACTGGGCAGCTGATCAGAGAAGTCTTTGATGGAGGCTGAAGAAGCTGGGACAAGGAACCTGGGGACCAGGGTAACTATTTTAGGAGATGGTCTAGTCTGGAGAGACACATGTGCTGTGGCTGAGGAGGGGTAGCTTTGCTGTTCTGGTTCCCACTGCTAGCTCGGAATGGAATCAGGATGGAGACCCTGCGGTAACGACCCCAATCCCCACCCCGTTCCTCTTTGCAGGCCCTTCTTGCAGCCACAAAAATCTGGAACCTGGTGTCCTGGCCATGTGATGAATGCACGTACAGCCCTGGTATCTGTTTTAAATTATCCATTAAAATAAGTACAGTCCTGGAAAAAAAAATAAGTACAGTCTTGGAATTGGTTGGGTGGGGCAAGCTGCTGAAAGGGGCTGAAGTGGAGGGATTTCAGCAGCCTCTTTTTCCAACTGTCTGGGTTCAAAGGAAAGGGGCAGGAGATGGGAGGGGCCAGCTCCTGACTTCTATTCTTGGCCTTCTCTGGAGGACTGAGGCGCTCATTGCTTAGCTCTAAAACCCAATGCTTGGTTTTAAAGTCAGAAATATAGGGGAAGTACATAGGTAAAAAGGTCCTTGATCTTTGCCCCACACTTGAGGGCATAAAGTAATTCCTCAGCCACCTAAGAATCCGGACCGTCCTTTGCCATCCCACTCCTGGTATACCGAAAAGAAGCCCTGAATGGACCGCCCCTGTGCGCGGGGGAGAGGTGACTCACTATTACTACTGGGGGGGGGGGGGAGAGTCAGTGGTGGAAGAGGAGTGAATCATCGATGGGCCTTAGCCCTACCCCCCCCCCCCCCCCCAATTTCCTGGCTCCGTGGCAATGCCTGGCTCTCTCCCTCACTTTGTACCTACTTCCCCCGTCCCTCACCACTACCCTTTGCCCACCCACTCTCATTCCTTGGCTCTGCCCTTTACCCCAGAAGGCCAAAGGCAAGCTTGGATTGGAGCTGAAAGAGTTGAGCAGGCAGGAACCCATACTGTGAAGCCCTAGGCCCGAAAGGGGTGTTCTGGAGAGGGTGAGGCTGGGCAGTCCTGGCCCCTCCTCACCATACCTGCCCCCGCCCCTTTGGGTCTGGGCTGGCTCCTTTAAGAACAGTGGATCCACCCCCTGGAGAGGACGGCCTATTAGAGCCTTTGCCCGGCTGTCAGTGACTCAGTGTTCGCGGGAACGCAGCCTCAGCTTCGACACCAGCCAACCCAGATCCCGAGGTGCGCCAGCGCCCAGCCCAGATCTCCACGCCTGCCAGGAGCGAGCTTAGAGCCAGTCGCCGGCTCGCTCGCTGTGCCCCCGAGCAAGCAGCCTTCTGTCCTTCTGTCCAAGTCCCGCGCCCTTCTCGGGACCCCTGCCCAGTGGGCAGCACTGCCACCCTGCCGGCCATGGAGACCCCGTCGCAGCGGCGCGCCACCCGCAGTGGGGGCGCAGGCCAGCTCTACTCCGCTGTCGCCCACCCGGATCACCCGACTGCAGGAGAAGGAGGACCTGCAGGAGCTGAACGACCGCCTGGCCGTGTACATCGATCGCGTGCGCTCCCTGGAGACCGAGAACGCGGGGCTGCGCCTTCGCATCACCGAGTCCGAGGAGGTGGTCAGCCGAGAGGTGTCCGGCATCAAGGCGGCCTACGAGGCCGAGCTGGGGGATGCCCGCAAGACCCTCGACTCGGTGGCCAAGGAGCGCGCCCGCCTGCAGCTGGAGCTGAGCAAAGTGCGTGAGGAGTTCAAGGAGCTGAAGGCTCGGTGAGTGAGGCCAGGCCGGCACCAGAGGCAGAATCGCCGGTAACTGGCCATCTAGTGCCCTCCCTCCCCGGAACTGCCTCCCGCGGGTGACTGGCAGTGCCAAGGGGGATAGTCAAGACAGGACACAGAAGGGAGGGGTCCCTGTGAGAGGGCGAGGGGGTATAGAGAGTGGTGGGGGTATTGGGACCGAGTAGGGTTGGTGACAGGGCCTCATTCTGTCAAGGGGGGATTTTACAGCATTTGGAGCCTGGGGGGGGGGGGGGATGGGCTTGAGCAAAGCAGAACTGGCTCTACCGGGTCTTGGAACTCCGGGACACCCGGGACACATCGGAATGGGTGAAAGGGTTTTATTAGAACTTTCTTGGCAGGTTTGGCACTTTGCCAATTTTGCCCAACGTGGTTCTGAACACATGGTGTCCGGTAAAACATACCTCCCACACTGACATTTGTCCAGCGGCACTATAGAGGGGTCACCAAGGCAGCATACCCTCCCTTCCCCCATGGCTGTGTTAGCTATGGCCTTCTCCTGGTTCTTTCTAGGAGTTAGGAATGTCTGGGACTTTCCCTTGACTCTCAGGCCCACCAGAAGCTCACCAGGAGATCTGCTCCCCCGCAGATCCCACAGCCCTTGGCCTGCCTGGCCCAGGAATGCAAGGGAGGGTGGGGAGGGAGGCTGGGCACAGAGGGCACTGGCTCAGGAAATACTGTTATGCCTGGGTCTCCGGCACCCCACTCGAGGCCCTCTCTGCTTAGTGACTTCAAGGTCTGGAAGTTCTGTCCTTTCCTCCTCGGTCAGTGAGCTACTTTCATTTTCCTAGCCAAGCCAGACTTCACTCTGGCCCATCCTCTCACCTGCTGATGTCTTGATCTGGCCTTATTAAACTGCTGGAATACAATGACATTTTTGAAATCCAGCCGTTAGGGAGCTTCAGGCTACTCCCGCCTCACCCATCCCTGCCCCACCCTACCCCACCCTACTTGACTCCACCTTCTTTCTAAAAAGCCCTTCCAAAGCCTGGGAAGTTTGGGCTGTGTTCTTCCGCCTAGACTCCCACTTGGTTCTGTGCTCCTCGGTCCTTTCTTCAAGCCACAGAGCACTACAAGTGATTGCAGACACCTAAGGGGCCGGCAGCTTTGAACTCTCCTCTCTTTTTTCCTTTTGCATTATCTTCTCCCCAAGCTCAGCATGTGTCTGTGGTTAGTCATTACTGGATCCCAGCCCTAGGTGTAAGTATGGCAAATTCATCACTTCCTCAGGTATAAACGGAAGTTGTGTGAGCAGATGGGTCCAGCCTTTCTTTCTGCTAAAAGGAATTACCTGTCTTTTTTTTTTCCCCCCGTCAGAGATATGAACAACTTATTGAGAAATGTAAGAGGCAAGTTCGAGGAGTTAACCAGTGAATTAACTAGTTAGTGATCTAAACTAGTTAAATCAGCCCGATCCCTGGGAAGAACTTGTGAGGCAGATCTGGGGTTAGCACTGACCGGAAACAGGGCCAGTGGAGTCTCTAGCATCTCATTCATGTAGTTGTGCCTCCTCTGCCTCCCAGTGCAGCTGTCCAGGCCTGGGACACCAGGCGGTGTGTGCACAGTAGGGTAGGGGCCGGGCGATGTGTGCAGTGGTTATATTTAGCCACCTGCCTCTGTTCTCCAGGATCCTAACTGAGGAGGAGGCGGGGCTTCCGGGAAGGCGGATGGGTGGGTGTGCACACCTGGGTCCAGGCGGGTGGGACGGAGTGGAGGCAAAGGGACCTGAGATGGGGTGTCCGCCCTTCTATGTCTGTGGTAGGAAGGCCTATGGCTGCTACTCCTTCTTGTGGCTCTTGAACTCAGGCTGAGGTAGAGAAAAGGCCTGAATGAAGTTTGGGGAGGAAGAAAGGAATTGTCCAAGCCTTCCCACCAGGGCCGGGAAAGGTGACTGGTTTAATGTTTAATTAGATTTAGAGCTCAGAGTTCAGAGTCAGGCTCGGAGTCAGAGACAGCTGTTTGTGAGACCCTGTGAGTCTTTGGCACAACCCAACTTGGGTCCCTCAACCGCACCCATAGGCCCCTTCTTTTCCAGCTGGGTTTTAAGTTCCATGGGGAGGAAAAAGAAAGAAAGAAAACAAACAAGGCCCTCTTTCTCCCTCTTCTCAAGAGGTTTAGACACCGAAGCTGGGAGGAGAGGACAGCTGGAAGCTTGGGGAAGGCTCACCAGTTCCAGGCTGAGAGTTGAGAGTTGGATAAGCCTCACTCCCTCACTCCCGGCAGCACAGCTGCAGGCGTGAGTCAGATGCAGCCCCTCCCACCCTAGTGGCTTCATAAGACACAGCAGGAGACCGGTGTAGACCACAGATAGCTTAAAAGGGAAGGAGAGGGGCCCGAATGTCTACATCTTCTGCCTTCTCCCCACAGCCGCCTGGGGTCCCTTTCCTGCCTCCCTCCTTAGGTTTATTTAAGTGCATGTGAGAGTGCAGCTTGGGGGATTTGGCTCTTAATGTACCACCGTGTGCATGGCAGAGCGCAGCTTGGGGGATTTGGCTCTTAATGTGGGGCTTGGGGATCGGACTCACGCCACCAGGCTTGACATCAAGCACTCCTACCCATTAAACCTCCTTGATAGTCCTTTCCTTGGAACCTGATAGTAATCCTAGCACTCAGGAGGCGGAGGTGGGAGGATCACCCTAAGTTCAGGTTAGGCTAGCCTAGCTTACAAGGTTAGTCAGGGCCCAAGCAAAGCGTAAGAGCAAAGCCAGATGAAAGAGAGGATGCGGGCTGTAGTTCTCCGTAGTTTCTGTCCTTCCTCCCAATGCACGGCCTCTTGCGTAGTGCACAGCGCTCTTTTCTTTCTTCTTTGTGAGAAACGACACACATAGAGGTCAGAGGACAACGTGTGGGGTCCCTCCACTATCAGGCCCCAGGGAACGAGGCTGTCCGGCTTGGTGAAAAGGGCCCTTACTCCCTGAGCCATCTCGCAAGCCCTCAATAAGCTATTTGTTTATTCTCCTTCAGGTCTTTATAGTTTTTATGTGCACGAGTATTTAGCCTGCGTTTATGCATGAGCACCACTTGCATGGATAATGCCTGTGGAGGTCAGAGGAGGCTCAGAGTCTCTGAAACAGGAGTTACAGGTGGTTGTGGGTGCCGGGAACTGAACCTCTGCAAGAACAAGTACTCTGAATCATTGAGTTCAGTTCCCAAGGGCCACTTACAACTGCCTGTGACTCCAGCTACAGGGGATCTGATACCTTCTTCTGGTTGCCACAGGTCTGTGGCAACCACACAATATATCGTAATCAACACACACACACACACACATTTTGAAATTTTTTGTTAAAAAAAAGACTGGTAGAATCTGGAACAGGCACTGCATATGAAATTAGAATGGTAAAAGGGCTAGGGTGTGGCTCTATGGCATGGTGCCCACCCAGCACACCCAGCCCTGTGTCCCATCCCTATCAACACACACACACACACACACACACACACACACACACACACACACACACACACACACACACGTATATTGTTGTAGCTAAGGCTCAGTGGTGGAGCACTTGTCTAACATGCTTGGGGCCCTGTGTTCAGTCTCTAGCACTAGTCAGGTGTGGTAGCACAAGCTTGTAATTCCCAGGGCTTGAGAGGCAGAGGCAGGAGGAATATGGCGAATTCAAGGCTAGTCTGGGCTATATAGAGACCCAGAGTGTGATCTGAGTGTGCCTTCTATGAGAAACTGTTGGAGTGAGCCTGGGTCAGAAATGGGGACAATTCTAGACCCACAACACAGAAGCACCTCTTCCCCCCCATAAGGCCTTCATGTTAGATGCCCCCTGGACTGGCAGGCTTCTGTGACCCCAGTGCAGAGAAGCAGGGAGATGCACTCTGTGGAGGCTGTGGTCACAAGAACAAAGGCAGAGGTTTGTCCCATACTCTGAGGGGTGAAAGGTCAGGATGTGAGCATCTGACTTCCCAGTGGCTGCGCTATTAAACCTCTAGCATGAAAAACAGGTTGGAAATCTAACTGAGGCTCATTTCTGCTGCCTAGAGATCCTGCTGTGAGGCCAATGACATGTTTGCCTCGATCTGTACCTAGAAAGACCCAGAACCCTGCTGAGCTCAGCATCATCAAACAGTTCAACTCTGGGAGCCTGGAGATTATGCCTTCAGTCTTGAGGCTTGGGGTAGGACTTGGCTGCCCAGGTTGGAAGGAACTTTGGGCGAACTGTTACACTGATAGAGGCAGGTGTCCTTGAGGGTACCTGGGCCCTAGGTGTCCCCGTCCACATTCTGATTATAAGGACAGAAGAGGTGCAGCTAAACAAACCTGGGGGCTGAGAAGTACTTATGGAGCCCAGGGAAACAGAAAAGCCATTCCTCACTGGGGTCCCCATTGCCTTCCCCTGGCCTCACGAGGTCAGTGGTCCTCCTGCGTGCAGCTCAATGTCTCATTGTCAAGGCTGAAGCCAGGGACAGCTGGGAGGACAACTGGGGGTAGATGCCTTCACCTACAGCTGCGCCCTCTGCTCTCCTCACACCCTCCTCCTCCCAACCCTGCCCAGCTCTGACAGCTGTGGCAGCTAGACATGCGGCCAGTCTGGAGACCCAGACACTGGGCAGAGTCTCTTCCCATGCTCCCCTCCTTGGCCCCGGCCGGGAATGCACTGAAGGGGTCACGGCCAAGCACTAGCATCCACGGAGACACTGGAGAACTGCAGGATCTGCTGTGTGTTCCACCAAGGTGACAGATAGGGTGAGGTCACAGTGAAGACAGCTGTGGCCCTCAGTGTCCATAATTCTACGTTTACCTGTGTCTCTAAACTGTGGCTGTGTAACCTTGAATTAATCAACTCTCCTCCCGTGTTTCCCTAACGACGAAAGAAAGGGAGTTAACACAGCGCTCCAGACGTACCTGGGGTTTCAAAGTAGTTCAACGACCCATAAAGTGAGGGAAAGTCCTCTAAAGACCACATGAGAAGTCATAAAGCCAAGCACAATCAATTGGAGCGGAGTTAACAGCCAGTGCAGTTTTTTTATAGAACGATTTCCCACAGCAGTGGGATGAAAACCACTCTGTCCCCTTCCTGTCTCTCAAAGAGAGCTTGTTAGAAATGGTTAATTATTGTGACATTACTGTCTTGGCACAGGCTTTGTTTCCACTGCTGTTGGGAAAATAAAGTTCATGTCAGTGTGTCTGCCTTCAGGACAATAGAAAGGGCCCTATCAGGTAGCAGGACAGAGTCTGTCCCCGAAATTGACTGACCAGTTCGGGGGGGACTGGAAGGGAGGGGAGGCTCCTGGGAAAGACAGGACTGACCTCTTCAGCTGCCAGGGTCAGATCTCACGTGCCAGGAGCCTGTGGGTGGCGCACAGTGACCTTACCTGCTCACCTGTCACTCGCTGGTGTCACCAGCCGGAAGTGGGGCTGTGAGTAGGTCTTGGCCCTTACAAATCCCTTAAGAAAGGGGCAATATTTGGGAGCGGGGTGTGTGTGTGTGTGTGTGTGTGTGTGTGTGTGTGTGTGTGTGTGTGTGTGTCTCAATATCTTACTGTCTAGTTACAGGAGAGGAAGCCAGAATCCTGCCTGCTGAACCCAGGAATAATTCTGGCTAGGGTCCATCCGGGGCCCAGGTTGGGGAGCTGAGTCATGGTGGAGTACAGGGTTGAGTAGAAGGGAGTCCCGGAGCTTCTCCAGTCAGTGGAGAAGGTGCTGAGGTGAGCTTTCCCTGAGCATTACATCGAGCCACAGCCAGGAGACCAGTGTCTGAGTTTGGCGAGGACACACAGAATCTCTTTAGGGTCAGCTCAGAGTTAGAAGCTGGGTAGGCCTTTGGGATACAGTGAATGATGGTGAGGAGGTTTTTGGAAATGGGAAGACTCCCTTTTCTCCCCAAGAAGCTGTATGGCTGCCACCTCTGCCGGCCGGGAGAACATGGTGCATCTTTCCAGGTGTAGCTGAGATGCAGTGAGACCCGCCGATGTCCAAAGCTTTCCTCTACTTCCTTTCCTGACTTGGGGTGTGGCTCAGGCTCTCTTCCTTTGACAGTCAAGGTTAATAAATGTGTGCTACCCATGGAGAGCTATTAAGTCCCAAGAAGTCCCTGCTGAGTAACATTTTATGAGGAATCCCTCAGATCCCCACCCTTCCTCCCCTCAGGGCATCCTGTCTTCTTAGGCCACTCCCCCCTTACCTTTCTGCTCTCTCTCTTTTGCCTGTCCCCACCCTGACATTTTATGACAATACAAGCTTGACTTCTGGAATGATAGGCTGGAAGGATGAACAGTGAAGCTGAGCAGGGCCCTGAAGGGAGGGACGTGGTTTGTGAAGAAGCTGTTTGCCGGGTGTCTAGGACCCCTGTGCAGCGCTGGCCTCTGGCTCCGGGCTTCTCTTTTGCACAGTGCCACGTTGATACACCCAGCAGCTGTGACTCAGGCCTGGCCCCTCGCCAGGCCCACTGCCTCTGCTGGAGTGGTGTCTGAACATGTCAACAGGCTCCTATCCTGCTCTGGGCACCAGAGCCCTACCAGACTCTCCCTCCTCCTGGAATTAAGACTTGCTTTGTCTTTGGGGAGAGCCACCGAGATTCTGGCTGCTCTGGAAGTGGATCTGAGAGGCCTCAGATCCCAGGCCTGTTTAGCAGTCCAGGAGAGGCATGAGGAAACTGAGCTTTGCCAGCTGCGGGCACATGTGCCTGCGTGGGGAGGTGTGGGATACACGCTGTGGTGCTTACCATGTGCTTTTCTTTCTCTTTCTTTTCTTTTTTCTTTTTTTCTTGAGACAGGGTTTCTCTGTGTAGCCCTGGCTGTCTGGAACTCACTCTGTAGACCAGGCTGGCCTCGAACTCACAGAGATCCGCCTGCCTCTGCCTCCTCAATGCTGGGATTAAAGACGTTTGAAGGTGATGTTTGAAGGTGGTCAAGGGTGGTAGATTTCATTAGGCCTTTGTCCTTTTTTTTTTTTTTTTTTTTTTTTTTTTTGGTTTTTCGAGACAGGGTTTCTCTGTGTAGCTTTGCGCCTTTCCTGGGACTCACTTGGTAGCCCAGGCTGGCCTCGAACTCACAGAGATCCGCCTGGCTCTGCCTCCCGAGTGCTGGGATTAAAGGCGTGCGCCACCACCGCCCGGCGCCTTTGTCCTTTTGACTGGGGTCTCCCGGGACACAGAGATTGCACCTTCTGGACGGCCTGTATCTCTGCCACTCTACAGCCCACTTGGACGGCCTGTATCTCTGCCACTCTACAGCCCACTTGGACGGCCTGCATCTCTGCCACCCTACAGCCCACTTGGACGGCCTGCATCTCTGCCACCCTACAGCCCACTTGTGCCCTAACATCTCCTTTTCTTTCTCCTCCCTTTCTTTCCAGTAATCCCCCTGCCTCATCCTCCCAAACCTTCTCTTCCCTTCTCTTTTAGTGTTGGGACTTGAACCCAGGAGATTACCCCCCAGCCCCATATGGTTTTCTTTGCTAGCTTCTGTCTGTTGTGAGTGCCCTGCTGGGTAGACTTTTAGTGTCTGGCCCTGGCCCTCTCTTGGCTTTCTGAGTCGGAAAGTGCAGAAATCAGTCGGAAGGTCAGTCTAGAAGCCCTGAGCACCTGAGCTCTAAGGTATCAAGGGACATAGAGAAAAAGCCAAAGATCCCACAGGTAAAACCTGAGCTGACATGGAGCTCAGTGGAGGTGTAGAGAATGGGTGGGGTGGCTGTGCAGGGTTAGATACAGAACCCTTTCTCTATTTAATATGCAGTGCATGCATCATTCATGCCTACATAATTAAGATAAAGAACACTGCGTTGTTAATGGGAAAAAAAAACCAAAACAAAACAAAAGAGCCTGGGAATGTAGCTTGCGAGAATTCAAGGGTTTGGATTTGATCCACAGCACCCCATAAACCACATGTCATTCCCAGCACTTGGAAGGTGGAGGCAGGAGGATCAGGAATTTAAGGTCATCCTTGACTCCTTAGCAAATTCGAGGGAGCTTAGGAACCTGAGACCCTGTCATGAACAAAAATGAATAGTAAAATAAACCAGCAAGGGTCTAGGTCGCGCAGGGGCCGGGGCAGAGTCGGGCCGGAAGTTAGCCAGGTAGGGGTTGCAGCCCAGGGGGATCTGGGAGCAGCGCCTCAGGACCCTTGCCCAGCCACAGGGGTCACCGGATCTTTCCAGAACTCGCAGGGGCGCGAGGCCTCCCTTGCTCTCTCGGGTCCAGCTATGGGGAACGCCGAGGGCCGGTGAGGCTGGCTGGCGGCGGGCGGCGGGGCGCGGGCGGTCCGTCATCCCCTCCCGCTCCTTATTTTTAGCCGGGTGTAGCGTCTGAGCGGCTGGTCCCTCCCCCAGGCCAGGGGAGGAAATGCAGGCCACTCCCTCCGGGCCTAGGCTGTTGCTCCCGGCAACCGGGCCAAACAGGCCGCGCGGCTTCCATATCTGGCGTCTGAGGTGGCCGAGGAGGATGACTCAGTGGGCGGGTCAGCGCCTGGCCCTGTGCCCATCCCGTCCCTCTGCCACTGCCGTCTGTCTTCCCTAAAGCAGCCCGGGGACCCCAGCTGCGCCCCCCACCCCACCCCACCCGGTCGGCTTCTCACTTACCTTGTTCTTGACTGCTCTGCCCCCCTCCCCCACGCCCCTCTCTGAGCCAGGCTTGCCCACTGGGATGAGTTAAACCGGATACCCAGCCCTTCTTGCCCCCGGCCCCTGGAGGCAGCGGGGATGCAACCACTCCTTTGCTCACGCAGAGCACTCTCGTGACACCAGGCCTGGAACGGGGACACAGGCAGGCAGGGCTCACTGCCCCTGAGAGCACTGGACAACTTCCCATCCCCTGCCCTGGTATTGTGGGTCTGGACATGAGTCACCCGAGGAGCCCAGGTTCCTGTCCCTTTCCAGCTCCCCTGGTCGGCCCCACCCAGGCCTCCGTACCAACCCAGCACTAACCCAGCTTTCCCACCACCACGCCCAGTGGGCTGGCGCTGGACCTCTACCGAGGGAGCTGCAGAGGCCTAGTCCTGTCCCGGTGTCTGGCCTGCCCAGGCTGAGGCCCCTCCTCTCCTAGGAAGGAACTAGTGTTTGGTAGAGGACAGCCATGGAACTCAAATTTTTTTTCCTCTCTTTTGTTAATCTATTTTAAAAAACATCACATAATTCTGTTACAGTGTTATTTAAACATGTAAATTGTGTTGCTATCCATAAAATATGCTTTCTTTTTCTTTTCTTTCTTTCTTTTTTTTTTTTTTTTTGAGACAGGGTTTTTCTGTGTAGCCCTGGCTGTCCTGGAACTCAGAGATCCACCTGCCTCTCTCTGCCTCCAAGTGAGTGCTTGTATTAAAGGTGTGCTCCACCACCCAGTTCTTCCCCCCCCCCACCCCCCACCTCGGGGAATAGTACCTTACTATGTAGTCCTGGCCGGCCTGGAACTCTCTAGGTGTACCAAGATGGCCTTGTGATCCTGAACTTACTGAGATCCCGGCCTCTGATTCCCAAGTGCTGTGAACTAAAGTTGTACACCACCATGCCAGGCTTAAAACATGGCTTTAAAAGGGAAAAAAAGGGCTGGAGAGATGGCTCAGAGGTTAAGAGCACTGACTGCTCTTCCAAAGGTCCTGAGTTCAATTCCCAGCAACCACATGGTGGCTCACAACCATCTGTAATGAGATCTGGTGCCCTCTTCTGGCCTGCAGGCATACATGCTGTATACATAATAAATAAATAAATCTTTAAAAAAAAAAAAAAAAAAAAAAAAAAAAAAAAAAAAAATAAAAGGGAAAAAAAATTTGTTTTAATTAAAAAAAGAGAGAGGGAGATATTAGCTGGGCCATGACGGCACACGAATCCCAGCCTTTGGAGGCAGACAGATCTCTGAGTACGAGGCCAGCCTTGTCTATAGAGTGAGCTCCAGGACAGTCAGGGCTACACAGAGAAACCCTGTCTCAAAAAAAAAAAAAAAAACCATACAAAAGAAAAAGGGATTAGAGAAGGGTGTGGGTTCTGGTCCCTTCCCCCCACATTTCTTAGGGTGTGCTGTGGTTCTCTGTCTACTGAGCTCCAAGGGTCTGAGTCATGAGCTCATGGGTGATAGTGGCTTGCTTCTTCCCCCAGATGGGGCTCCCCAAGTCTGACAAAGAAAACCACAAAAGCTCTTCCTCGATTCCATCTGCTTGAGGTTCCCTCAGCTACAGGGTGTGTCTTAGTCCTTTGATGGAGTCTCTTCAGTGCTGGGTAAGCGCTGGAAGGAAAGGGAAATAGTCCTTGGTTTCATGGAAGGCATGTGCTGGGTGGGTACAGAGAGGAACTCAAACCCTGCGTTCTGCAGGGCCCTGGCTGGAGTCTCGCTGCCTTCCTTGTTCTGTAATCACATTGGTAATGGCGCCCGTCTCCGAGGGCAGCCATGAAGATTAGCCGAGTTACTACTGTCATGGTTAGAGCAGTGCCTGGCATATGTAAGTTCATTAGATGTATCTGCTGTTGCAGTCCTGTGCTACCCAACAATGTTTCTGTCGGTGGCAGGTCACATATGATGAGGGTCCCCAAAACTATCATCTTGCGTGAGCACACTGTGATATTTGCATAATGACTAAACTAATAACTCCTCACAATGCAACCCATTGTTATATGACACATGGGTATATTATCCTAAAAACCCAACCCTGTGCCTATCAGACCGTACACTTCTGGAGGATAGGGCCATTGCACCACATCCCGGTATAGCCAAGGACAAGGGGAACCCTGGGAATTCCCCCTCTAGCGTCCAAGGAGGCTGGACTAGGAAGTGGCCTTGAGGCATGTTCAGAAAGCATCCTCAGGCCCATCAGGGATGGATTTGTTGAGTGGGATCTGCTTTCTTCCCTCTCCTGGCTTATTTCTTCATGCTCTCTACACCTGTGCCTTAGGAAGGCCGTGAGGTAGAGGGAGAAAGAGTCTGAGATCAGCAAGCATGGGTGAGAACGCTGCCCCTGCAGCTGGCTGCCATCTACCCTGCGCCTCAGTCTCCTCGTCTCTGAAAGGAGGAGGCTGAGTGACTCTGAGCTGGTTCTCTAAACTCTGAGTCCCCCTACATCACCAGCAGCAGCCCATCAGGTGGCCTTCAGGGTGGCGGGGCCCCTCCGGAAGCCCCCGCCAGCCTTGGAGCTGGCCCAGGGAGCTCGGACTCTCTGTCTGCAGCTTGCTTCGCCCGTGGTTTTTCTTCATTTTCTTCCCTCCCCTGCAGCTGCCTCAGCTTCGGAAAAGTTCTGAAGTCATGGAAAGTTGGGGCTGTGCTTCTCGCCAGGGCTGGGCCGGATGGCAGCCAAAACCTGAGCTGGGTTTTGACTTTATTTTTAGCTTTTCGTGCTAAGATGGAGGAGGAGAAATAGTCTCTGGTTCTGGAAGGGCCTCTGCAGGAGAAAGGCACTATTGCATTAAATAATTAGTTTTGCATTGTGGATGGAGCAGTACACCGCCTGGGGAGCAGCCTGGGGGACTTCGTACTCTTCCCAGCCCCTCTTTCCCCTCCCAGACCAGTAGAGCCTAGGTGGAGGGCGTGACTCTCTGAAATGTCCTGAGTGGCTCCTCCTCTGCAGCGTCCCCAGGTCTAGCCTTTTCTCTCCTGCTCCAGGGTGAATTGCTAGAACTGTTATTGCTTAGCAATTTTGTGGCAGGAGAGAAATGTTGGCAGGGCTGCTCTTCCTGGAGTGGGTCCCCGGCCACATTTGCCCATCTTTTTCCTTTTTAATCTTGGGGGAAAGATGACGTGATGTGAATGAGTGCTGACCTAGCAGAGGTAGAGGTAGAGGTCAGAGGGGGTCCTTCCCTTTTCACCTGGTTTGAAACATGGTTTCTTGTTTGCTACTGCATAATCAGGGTGACTGAGCTGCAAGCTTCCAGGGGTGTTCTCCCAGCCCCCCATCTGCCTACGGAAATGCTGGGGTTCCATACAGGCTTTAAGTGGCTGACATCCAAACAGTTCCTCATGCTTGTCGGGGCCCAGAACCATCTCCTCAGCCCCTGGTGTTCCTGCTGCTGTGGCAGGCTCCTGCTGAGAACTGATAATGCTTCAGATGGCTGCTAGCAACAGACCCTTGGGTCTTCTCTGGGTTTACTGCTCCCCGCCCTCTTTGGTACTTGGGAAGGGATTATGTCTGGAAAGTTCTCAGGCTTTCCAGAGATTTTCAGGAAATTAGGGCCTCTCTGCTTCTCTCGCTCACTAGCAGAAAGAATCAGGAATGTGGGGGAGGCAGAGGCAGCCACGGGTGCTAGAGTCTTGCTAAAGCTAGGGATAGGATGTGGCTCCAGACTGGAACCCCATGGACCTGGGACCAAAGGCTCCACATCTGGAGTGAGAAGGGCTTAGCCTTCTGTCTGGGCTCTGATGGAGCAGGCTGACCCTCTGCCCTGTCAGGATCAGGGGTCTTAAGATTAAGTCCCAAGAAGGGAAAGGTCTAATACTGTGCCTCCTTGTCCTTGTCCCTGGCTTCCCTGGCCAGACTTTCTTTTCCCAAAGTCCCACATGGGCAAAAGGGTTTAGACCAGTTTGAAACTCAAACTGAGAGGTGCTGGGGCTTTGGGTTGTGTGTGGCCAAGACACGCCCAGTCTGTTTGCTCCGAGGGAGGGAAGCGAGCTGAATGGGGAGCCAAATGGGGAGCCGGGTGGAGTCCAGGGGAGGAAAAGGTTAAGGCCCTGTGTGGGAAGGGGTGGGAGACAA
Source organism: Peromyscus californicus insignis (assembly GCF_007827085.1). Lineage (NCBI taxonomy): Eukaryota > Metazoa > Chordata > Mammalia > Rodentia > Cricetidae > Peromyscus > Peromyscus californicus. Next base: position 68,037,820 of record NW_026294617.1, on the reverse strand, counting down.
AGGTGCCCTGTCTATTTTAGAGGGAATGGGAGGGGGGAGAGCGCCAGGCATTTATATCATGAGATCTAGCTTTGCCCTTGGCCCCAGGCACGTTCCTGGGCCCTGAGTCATGGGAAGGGAAGAGAAGCAAGAAGGGGCTTTTGGGAAATCTTAGGGAGGTAAGAACCCGGCCCCAGAAGCTCGTGGATGCAAACAAACCTAATGTAAGGATGCCCTCTTCTGACCGTTGGGAGGACCACAGAGAGGTCCTGTCCTAGCCAAACGGGATCCTGAAACCGACTTTTCTCTTTCCTAGCAATACCAAGAAGGAGGGTGACCTGCTGGCTGCCCAGGCCCGGCTCAAGGACCTGGAGGCTCTTCTCAACTCCAAGGAAGCTGCCCTGAGCACTGCTCTCAGTGAGAAGCGCACACTAGAGGGCGAGCTCCATGATCTGCGGGGGCAGGTAGCCAAGGTAGGCCTTCCTGTGACCCCAGTGACCCAACCTGATGAATGCATACTGACTCTTCTTCCTTAGCCTGCCCTTAGGAGGTGTCTGGTCTGACCTGTCACTCAGTCCCAAGGCCATTCACCTGTCTAGCATCACTTTAGCTGTTCTAGACCATTGCTCATCCTTCTTTGGCCACCAAGGAGCAATCCACAAACCAGTTCCGTTCAACTGCACAGTGTGCTACGCATAGCTCTGGGTCCCTCCCCTCCTGTCTCCTCTAGACAGCCTAACCTCTTCAGAGGAAAGCTGTCCACCGAAGCCATAATAGAGTCCTGATGGCTGATTATACCTAGGTGTGGGTCAGTACTGCTTTGTGTGTGCAGTGTTCATTCCTTTCAAAGCACTCCTCTGATCCTGTGATTTCTCATCTTACGAGAGGGAGCAGGGCTGCAGAAGCCAGTGACACAGTTTCATGGTCTTGCCTGTTTAGAGTGGGCCAGACCTGGAGCCCATGACAAGCTGGCACCCGAGATGTTTTCCTTCTGGGTCCTTTTCTCACCCCCATGGCACCATGAAACACATGAGAAGCCAGCTGGCTGACTCCAGAGCCCGAGCTGGGTCCCTCCCTGCCCAGCTCTTCCAGGCCTGCTGAGGGGCCGGCACTTTGGGTGGCTTGGCTTGTGCTTCCTGCGGGAACAGCTTGTAGGGATCTGTTCTCTCCACTTGTCATGTGGGCTCTAGGGATAGAACTTAGGTTCTGCCCTGAGGATGGCAAGCACCCCTACCTGCTGAACCTTCTCACTGGCCCTCATCCGTGACTTCTTAGTGCCATGGCTACCATGAGTAGTTACTGTGAGAATGTGGACATTTTTCCCCCCAACGGGCATTGAAGGCCTTCACTGCCTTTAGGCCCGTTCTCCCTGGGGACAGCTATCACTCGGCTTCTTTGGCGTGTCCTGAGCACCCTCTCCATGACCTGGACTTTCTTCCTCTCAGCTTGAGGCAGCCCTAGGTGAGGCTAAGAAGCAACTTCAGGATGAGATGCTGCGTCGAGTGGATGCTGAGAACAGGCTGCAGACCCTGAAGGAGGAACTGGACTTCCAGAAGAACATCTACAGTGAGGTGAGCACCACACTGTATGGGCCAGCTGATGAGCAACAGCTGGACACTGGGCTAGGGGCCAGGGATCACCTGCATGCCAAGCACACCTGCCTGAAGCCCTGTACTCGTGGTATGCACCCAGCTCCCAGGCTAATGGAAGGCTGCCATGGCCTGTAGGGTTAAGGGAAGATGGGGAGCTGGGGCTTCTGGGTCTCAGCTTCTAAGGAACCATTCTGATGTGCATTCCTGTGTCTTGAACCCTTTCAGGAGCTGCGTGAGACCAAGCGCAGGCATGAGACCCGGCTTGTGGAGATCGATAATGGGAAGCAGCGTGAGTTTGAGAGCCGGCTGGCGGACGCCTTGCAGGAGTTGCGGGCCCAGCATGAGGACCAGGTGGAACAGTATAAGAAGGAGCTAGAGAAGACATACTCTGCCAAGGTGCTGGCCTCACCCCATCCTCCCCCTGGTGCTGCCCCAGCAGCCCATTCTATCCATGCTGGGTGTGCCTTGGGTGGATGGTAGCAGGGAGCTTGGGACAGGACCTGAGGCTGCTGCAGCAACATCATCCTCAGGTCCCTAGCTCTATCCCTCCAGGTCCCTGTTCTAATACCGTCTGCTCCCTGCAGCTGGATAATGCCAGGCAGTCTGCCGAGAGAAACAGCAACCTCGTGGGGGCTGCCCATGAGGAGCTCCAGCAGTCTCGAATCCGCATCGACAGCCTCTCGGCCCAGCTCAGCCAGCTCCAGAAGCAGGTGATGCCCCGTTTACCCTTTCCACCAGGGCACTGGGCTAAGCAGAAGCCCATGGGAAGAGGGGGAGTAGAGGGGAAGAGGGACCTGGGACTACACACTGTGTTTGGAGCCTGACACCTGCCTGGGTTTCCAGTATCCCCCTTAGCCTGCCTTGATCCTCAGAGCCTCTGGTTTACCTACCATTTGTGTATGAGAGGTTTCTTCCTGTTTATTTTGTGCATGCTGGGGACTGAACCCGAGGCCTGGTGCATGGTAAACAGGTACTTTATTCCTGAGTTACATTTCCAGCCTCATTTCCTATTTGAAAATGAAGATTACCATTGGCTGGGCTTATAGCTTAGTTGGTAGAGTGTTTGCTTATCATGCATGAAGCCCTGGCTCTGTCCCCAGCATGACAGAACCTGGCATAGTGGTGCATGCCTTTCATCCCAGGCTGAAGTATCGGAGATTCAGGGTCATCCTCAACTATATAGCAAGTTTGAGACCAGCCTAGACTACATGAGACCCTGTCTCAAAAAAAGAAAAGAAGGCCAGGTAGTAGGAGTGCACGCCTTTAATCCCAGCACTCAGGAGGCAGAGGCAGGCGGATCTCTGTGAGTTCAAGGCCAGCCTGGTCTACAAAGCGAGTTCCAGGACAGCCAGGGCTATACAGAGAAGCCCTGTCAAAAAAAGCCAGGTGGTGGTGAAACACAATTTTAATCCCAGCACTTGGGAGGCATAAAGAGGTGGATCTCTGTGAGTTCGAGGCCAGCCTGGTTGGAAAAAACAAAACAAAACAAAACAAAAAAAAAACCAGAGCAAAACAACAACAACACCCAAACCAAAACCAAATAAAAAAGAAATCCTTAAAATAAAATTTAAAAAAAGAATGGAAAATGGTAAACATTATTGTCCTCCCTGTTCACAGATCTGTTCTAACACACTGTGAAATATTATTTTAGATGGCTGTGCTATTTGCGACAAGAGATTTCAGTTAGATATTAGGAAGAGCTTCCTGGTCACTGGATACGGCCATGTCTGTCAGTGCTCTTAACCGCTGAGCCATCTCTCCAACCCCGGCCATGGTGTTTCTAATAAGCGCCTCTTCATTATTTTTGGCCCTTGCCTTTCCCACCCACCCCAGTTGGCAGCCAAGGAGGCAAAGCTGCGTGACCTGGAGGACTCGCTGGCCCGGGAGCGGGATACTAGCCGGCGGCTGCTGGCTGAAAAAGAGCGAGAGATGGCCGAGATGCGGGCGAGGATGCAGCAGCAGCTGGATGAGTACCAGGAATTGCTGGACATCAAGCTGGCCCTGGACATGGAGATCCATGCCTATAGAAAGCTGCTGGAGGGCGAGGAGGAGAGGTGAGCCTGGAGGGTCAAGAGATGTTGGCGGGAGGGAGCCTCTGGCCTGCAACTACCATGACTAACCCCCACCCTGTCTCCACCTTCTTAGGCTACGCCTGTCCCCCAGCCCTACCTCGCAGCGCAGCCGCGGCCGCACCTCCTCTCACTCGTCCCAATCGCAGGGCGGGGGCAGCGTCACCAAAAAGCGCAAGCTGGAGTCCGCTGAGAGCCGGAGCAGCTTCTCACAGCATGCTCGCACTAGCGGGCGTGTGGCCGTGGAGGAAGTAGACGAGGAGGGAAAGTTTGTGCGCCTGCGCAACAAGTCCAACGAGGTGGGCCTCTGGAGGAGGGTCTCGCATCCAGTGGCTGGGAGACCCTGGTTCTCACGGAGGGAGCATCGTCTCTCTGTCTGGGAATTTGGAGTGTGTGGTAGTCCCTACATCTCTAAATTGTTGGGGAGATGAAAGATGCCAGTGTGTGTGTCACAGCATACACGTTCACACTGCGACCCTCGAGGGATAGGCTGCTAGTGGGTTTGAGTGCCGGAGATGGTGGGGCAGGCCTGCCCTTTTTCTGTTTTCTTTCTTTCTTTCTTTTTCTTTTCTTTTCTTTTCTTTTTTTTTTTTGAGGTGGGGCCCACCTACCTGGGCTCTTGCGTGAGATAAGCCAAGCGCCAGGCTGAGCCTGCCCATCTTCCTCCCTCCCCCTCCGGCAGGACCAGTCCATGGGCAACTGGCAGATCAAGCGTCAGAATGGTGATGATCCCTTGATGACATATCGCTTCCCACCAAAGTTCACTCTAAAGGCCGGGCAGGTGGTGACGGTGAGTGGAGGGTGTTCGGGACCCAGGAGTGGAGAAGTTGGCCTCTGGACAGGAACATTAAGAATAAGCACCCTTCTTAAACTGTCTTTCCCCAGATCTGGGCTGCAGGCGCTGGGGCCACCCATAGCCCCCCTACTGACTTGGTGTGGAAGGCGCAGAATACCTGGGGCTGTGGGAATAGTCTTCGTACCGCTCTCATCAACTCCACTGGAGAAGTGAGTATGTTACGAGCTGGCCGCTTGCTGGAGTAGGCGCCCCCTGGTGGCCATAATGGGAGCCAGCCACCCCCAACCCAATGCAACCTGCCCGTTTAGGATCACTTTCCTGAGCCCAAGTGCTCAACCAGTAAGCAAGCTAGAAGTCTCCCCAGTAGGATGATGGGTCGAAGTCAGCCAGTAAACGTTGCTAGGCACGGACTCTAAGCTAAAGAACACCGAGCTCCCAATGGTGTCCTTCCTGCATGTGTCTATAAGCACATTCCTGAGCTCCAGCATCAGAGGTCCGGGCAGTTAAAGAGCAGAGCCTGGGACGGTTCTAGGTGGGAAGGTTCTGGGAAGGTGCTTTGGGTAGACAGGCTGCACGGCCCTCACCCCCTGACTCTCGGACCTGCGCCTATGTCCCCATAGGAAGTGGCCATGCGCAAGCTGGTGCGCTCAGTGACCGTGGTTGAGGACGATGAGGATGAGGATGGAGATGATCTGCTCCATCACCACCACGTGAGTGGCAGCCGCCGCTGAGACCCAGCCCACATGGGTAGCCCTACCAGCCTAGGGCAGCTCTCCCACCTCCATGCCAAAGTCTTTTCATTAAAGAATGTTTTGGAATGCCACTTGCTGCCCTGGCCTTTCTTCTCTCTCCTCCCTCTGCCTTGCCCAGAAAACCCAGGTGTCTGGTAAGGAAGGGAGTGGGACCTTTCTGATTCCATGGACTATTCCACGGTGGCAGTGGGCAGGATCTGGATTTGTCTCCGGGGAAGGGGAAGGGAGGACAGAGATGCCCTCAGCCCTGCCTCTCTTCCCTATTCCATTGCATGCACCCCTCTCTTGTCTCTTCCTCTCTGTTGCATGCTTCTCTCGTGTTTCCCTGACTTCCTGCAACACTGCTTTCTCTCATTCCTGTCCTCCCACAATTAAAAATCTCCATCTTTGGCCTCCCTCCCAATTCCCCTGCGAGTTTCTAGGATTCAGGAGAGAGTGAGAGCCACACCCCTCCATCTCAAAGCCTTCCTGGCCATTTTCCCCTGTCAGGTCCTTCCTCCCAGCCACAGGCCTCCCCAGTCCCTATTCACTCTGGCTGTCTGGGTACAGATGCCACCTTCCTGCCCAATGGCCAGGAAGCTCCAGGAGCCCAGAGCCTGGGTGCTGGTCCCGAGGCAGTCAGTCCCAGGCGCGCTGTCCCTCCTGAGCCATGTCTCCCTTCCCAGGGCTCCCACTGCAGCAGCTCGGGGGACCCCGCGGAGTACAACCTACGCTCCCGCACCGTGCTGTGTGGGACTTGTGGGCAGCCTGCCGACAAGGCTGCCAGTGGCTCAGGAGCCCAGGTGGGCGGATCCATCTCCTCTGGCTCTTCTGCCTCCAGTGTCACAGTCACTCGAAGCTACCGCAGTGTGGGGGGCAGTGGGGGTGGCAGCTTCGGGGACAGCCTAGTCACCCGCTCCTACCTCCTGGGCAACTCCAGTCCCCGGACTCAGGTGAGTCATCTCTGCCTCTACCCCTCCAGCAGGACACTGCTCACTGACCGACAGGGCAGGGCAGGGGGTGGGACCCTCCTCCTTGCAGCCCCCCTTGCACCCTGCCCCTCCTGTCTGAACCCCAGACTAGAGGGCAGGGCCAGAGTGTGAGGGTTGGGGAGACACACCCCATTTGGGGTCAGGGAGGGAGAGGAAGGGCCAGCCACTGTGCTCATACCTGCCTTCTCTTCTCTCTTAGAGCCCCCAGAACTGCAGCATCATGTAATCTGGGACCTGCCAGGCAGGGGTGGGGTCAGAGGCCACCTGCTCCCTCCTCACCTCATGCCCACCTCCTGCTCTGCACCTTATGGGAGCAGGCCTGAAGCCAAAGAAAAGTTTATTCCCTGCCTTTGGGTTTTTTTTTTTCTTCTATTTTTTTTTCTAAGAGAAGTTATTTTCTACAGTGGTTTTATACTGAAGGAAAAACACAACCAAAAAAAAAGTCTCTATCGCAATTCTAGGTCCTTCCCCTTCTTTCCTGTATCTGCCTTAAAACCAAAGGGCTGCTTCTCCCCGGAGCCCAGGGGAAGGACTGCTTTTATAGTGTAGTTTTTGTCCCGCTGCCTTGGCCTTGCGCTCATCCCAGGACCCCGTGACATGGTGCCTGAGAGGCAGGTGTGGAGTTCTCTTCACCAGCTTCCTCCAGACAGCTGGCCCACTGCCATGCCAGCTGCAGAGAAGTGGGGTGCAGAGGGGATGGCCGAGAGAGGTCAAGCCCCTCCTGGGTCCACTACACTTGGCTGAGGCTCCTCTGCCTGCCTCACCCTCTTCCTGCCCCGTCCCCCCGCAGCCTGGGGTCAGTGGATTCCCCCAGGCACCTCCGCCATGCTTGCTTTTTCTATATTTTATTCAGACAAGAGATGGAAATGAGGTAGAAGGAGGAGGGGAGGTCAGTTTGAGCCCACCTTTTCCCGGCTTTACAGCCTGGTGGGCCTTGTCCCGTCGCTGGGAGGCAAAATCAAGTGGGGTGTAGGGAAGAGTGAGAAATAGGCTGCTGGAAAGGCTGAGAGCCTGCTGGGGCCCTGCTGCAGGGGAGTAGAGGGTGTGGAGATTGATGGGGACGGTAAACACTACGGAGCCCTTCACCCCATTTCCCATCTGCACCTCTGCTCTCCCTCCAAATCAATACACTAGTTGTTTCCATCCTGGATGCTGTGGTGTCTCTTTGTTGGGTGTCACGTGTGTTTCCAGGGGCAGACACATGCACACACAGGTGCCACACGTCACCACATATCCAACGCTACCCAGCCTCCCCCTCATCTAGGGCCACAGGAAGATGTGACGATGCATGTTGGGTCCTGGAAGAGACTTCTCTGAAGACTGGCACATGCAGTGTGAAGGAGAGGCATTCCCTTCCTAACCTTCATCTGCCCAGCACTGATCCAGCACCTTCTAAATGGGGCCCTCAAGTGTGAATCAGAAGACACAGGGACACAGATGGAGGGCGACGTGGCTGAGTAGGGAGCAGCAAAGCATCCCTTGCGAAAGGCCACACCTGTAGTCCCAGCACTCTGGATGCTGTGATTGCCTTGGTAGTCTGAGATACTCTCACAGGAAAAAAAAAAAAAAAAAAAAAAGCCAGGTATGACTCATACCTGTAATCTCAGGACCTGGGAGGCAGAGGCAGGAGGACTGCTACAAGTTCCAGGCCAGCCTGGTCTACATAGTGAGTTCCAGGCCATCTAGGAACTCTGTCACAAAAGGGAGAGGAAAAAAAAAAAAAAAAAGGAAAAGGCTGAGGTGTGGTGAGTTTGAGGCTATCCTGGGATACATGAAATTTTTCAAAAACAAAATGTTAGTGTTTCCATGTAGAAGAGCTGAGTATTCAGTCAAAAGTAATTGAGGTCTGAAGAGATGGCTCAGAAGTTAAGAGCTTGTAATGCTCTTAACAGAGGACCTGAGTTTGATTCCCAGCACTCCTATCTGGGGGCTCACAACTGCCAGGAACTCCAGCTCTAAAATATCCAACACGTCTTCCGGTCTCCAAGGACAGCTGCTTCATATATTCACCCCCCCATATACCCTAATTAAACCCTTTTAAAGAAATGATTGAGCCAGGGATGGTGGTGCATGCCTTTAATCTCGGCATTCCAGAGGTGGAGGCAGGTGGATCTCTGAGTTCGAGGCCAGCCTGTTATATATAGCAAGTTTCAGCAACCAGGGCTACATAGAAGAGACCCTGTCTTAAAAAAAAAAAAAAAGCAGGAGGGGGCTGGAGAGATGGCTCAGAGGTTAAGAGCACTGACTGCTCTTCCAGAGGTCCTGAGTTCAATTCCCAGCAATGACATGGCTCACAACCATCTGTGATGAGATCTGGTGCCCTCCTCTGGCCTGCAGTCATACGTGCTGTATACATAATAAATAAATCTTTTTAAAAAAAAAGCAGGGGGCCGGGCGGTGGTGGCGCACGCCTTTAATCCCAGCACTCGGGAGGTAGAGCCAGGCGGATCTCTGTGAGTTCGAGGCCAGCCTGGGCTACCAAGTGAGTTCCAGGACAGGCGCAAAGCTACACAGAGAAACCCTGTCTCAAAAAACCAAAAAAAAAAAAAAAAAAAAAAAAAAAAGCAGGGGGTGGTGGTGTTGAGGGCCAGTGAGATGGCTTCATAGGTGAAGGCATTGCTAACCTAAGTTCCATCCCTAAGACACGCTCCTGCACAATGTCCTCTGACCTCCATGTGCATGCATGTTCTGTGATACCATTCTTTGGGAGACTGAACGATGACTACTGACCCCAGATAGAGACATGACAAAAGTCAAAATTAAGGAACCACAAAGCCCAACTTGGTGAACCGGTGAGCTTTATTGGGGTAACGGACAGTGTGGGTGAGGGGTTAAGATGGCTGCCTCACCAAAGCCCACCCAGCATGGATGACAGCTCATAGACACCAGAAACCTGGAGCACACTGCACAGCCTGCAGCAGCTCCACAGACTGGAGATGCCCTTTCTGGGTGGCTCAGTCGGCCCAAGCCTCTTCCAGGCAGCTCAGCTGGTCTCCGCTTCTAGGCATCTTCGTTTGACTGAGTCTCTGGGTAGTCCTTACTGCTTATATATACTTGAGGAGGGAGGAGCCTAGTGAATCTGGTCCGTTTTGGGGACTTCCTGAAGCTGTTTTGAGTTGTTCACTTCCTCATATTGAGGCAAATGTATTGAGTCTTTCTTTGTACTGCCAGCTCCCAAATAATGATGTGGAGACTTCTTATTAAGTATGAAGGCTTGGTCTTAGCTTAGGCTCATTCCCAACTAGCTCTTGTAACTTAAATTAACCTGTTTATGTTAATCTCTGTTCTGCCACGTGGCTCTTTACCACTCCTCAGTACCATACGTCTGACTTCCTCTGTGACTGTCTGGCCAATGTCCCTACGCCTCAGATTCTTTCCCAGAGTTCCTATCTCTCCCTGGAAGTCCCACCTACCCCCTCCTGCCTAGCTATTGGACATTCAACTCTTTATTAAACCAATCAGAAGGTGCCTTTTAGGCAGGTGAGGAAGACAGAGATACATCTTCACCTGGTGTACAAAAAGATTATCCCAACACTTCCTGAGTAACCAGTGGGTCTCCCCACCCACGAAAGATGGAATGTTTCACCTTCTGTTGGACAAGCTGAACATCCTGCTGTTTTATCCCCACCTCCTTTTTGAGACAATGTCTCACTGTGTAGCTCTGGCTGTCCTGGAACTCCCAGTGTAAACCTAGCTGGCCTTGAACTCACAGAGATCTGTCTGCTGGGATCAAAAGTGTGGGTCACCATGCCCCATCCTAACATCCTGTGTCTTAATAAGCTTCCCTCCAAGATGAAAGGTTTTTTTTAATAAGTATTTTTATTTTGACGTGTGTACTGTATTTATGTGCACCTGTGTGCATGTGCATATATGTGTGTTCATGCTCCTATGTGAGGCCGGAAGAGCTTGTTGGATCCCCTGGGTTGGATTTAACAGGCAGCTGGATGTGGGGAATCAACTCAGGTCCTCTGCAAGAGAAGTCTTAGCTCTTCACAGCTGAGCCATTTCTCCAGCCCCAGGATGAGAGGTTTTAATCTCAAGGGAAACTGCCACGCAGCGCCTCCATCCACAATAAATAAATGTAATTTTTTTTTTTTTTTGGTTTTTTCAAGACAGGATTTCTCTGTGTAGCTTTGCGCCTTTCCTGGTACTCGCTTTGGAGACCAGGCTGGCCTTGAACTCACAGAGATCCGCCTGCCTCTGCCTCCCGAGTGCTGGGATTAAAGGCATGCGCCACCACCGCCCGGCCAATAAATGTAATTTTATTTTATTTTTTTTAAAGATTTATTTATTTTTTATGTATACAGCATGTGTGAGTGCATGCCAGAAGAGGGCACCAGATCTCATTACAGATGGTTGTGAGCCACCATGTGGGTGCTGGGAATTGAACTCAGGAGCTCTGGAAGAGCAGTCAGTGCTCTTAACCTCTGAGCCATCTCTCCAGCCCTAAATGTAATTTTAAAAATCTCGAATTCATTGAGAATGCCATGGTGCCACTCATAGGTAGGAGCACTTGCTTAACATCCTGGCTTCTCTGGTCCATCCCCAGCATGGAAAAAAGAAAGAAAAAGTACAGGATGTGGTTCTCATGCCTGTAATCCCAACATTTAAGACATGAATTTGAGGCCAGCCAGGACTACATTGTGAAACCCTGTCTCAAAAAAAAAAAAAAAAAAAAAAAACCTAAAATAAACAAACAAACAAATAATTTTTTTAAAAAGAAAAAGACTCAGACATTGGTGGCACAAACCTTTAATCCTAGCACTTGGAAGGCAGAGGCAGGTGGATCTCGAGGCCAGCCTGGTCTACAGAGCGAGTTCCAAGATAGTCAGGGCGGTTACACAGAGAAACCTTGTTTCAAAAATCTAAAAAAAATATTAAAAAAAAAAAAAAAGGAAAAAAGGAAGAAAGGAAAAAAACAGCAGCATGTTTGGAATTGAAAGAAAAGAAATTTAGGGACGGGAGAAGAAGTTAATGAACGGAGAAAGGGCTCCGGAATCACGCAGCATGTCCTGGGCATCTCCTCGGCTAAGGCCCACAGCCTCAGGGGAAGAAATGGGAAGAGGAAAGGGGCTGGTGAGAATCCAGCCTGGGTGGGCGTCCTCTGCCAGCCCAGCCCTGCACATTGGCAGCAAGGCCCCAGCAGATAGTGGGGCTCCGGCAGGGGAACAGTTCCTAGTCCACAGTTACAGGATGTACGCATGCACTTTCCATCCAGAGCACCTGGGGGCGCCAGGAGTCACCCCGCGGCTGCGAGGTGTCAGTGCGCGCGCAGGAGCGGGCGGGGCAGGGCTCAGAGCTGTCGGAGAAACGGAGCAGATTGCAGAATGGAGACAGCCTGAGGCTTTACCGTCACCTTGCGCTCCGGAACTGCACCCACAGGCCTCGAAGCCAGCTACTGGGCTGAGGGCCGTTAAGGCAAGTGCTAACGTACCGTGGAAAACTCGCCTTGAGGGTAGAATCCGCAGTTAGCGTCTTCATGCTCTTGGTTTTGCACGAGATCCACACAACTCAGTACTCAGGCTTCAAAGGAATACTTTGTCCATATTTTTGTTAAACATGTAATACAGGGCTGGCGAGATGGCTCCGCGGGTGAGGGCGCTTGATGCCTACCTGACTACCTGAGTTTGGTATCTGGAGCCCACGAGGTGAAAGAGACGGGACTCTAAAAGTTGTTCTCTGCCCTCCAAAGGAGTACACACAACACACACACACACACACACACACACACACACACACACACACACACACACACAAATGAATATCTCTAAGAAAAATAATGTGGGGCTGGAGAGATGGTTCAGTGGCTAAAATTTGCCTTGTCTGCTCTTCCAGAGGATCCGGGGTTCAATTCTCTGCACCCACATGGCAGCTCACAGCTGTCTGTAGCTCCAGTTGCAGGGGATCAAACACCCTTATATAGACATACAATGGCAAAACAACAATGCATGTGAAATAAAAATTAATTAATTTTTTAAAAAGGCGAATGCCTTTAATCCCAGCACTGGGAACACCAAGGCAGGCAGATCTTTGTGAGTTCAAGGTCAATCTGGCCTACAGAGTGAGTTCCAGGATAGCCAGAGCTGTTACACAGAGAAATCCTATCTCAAAACAAACAAACGAACAAACTAACAAACAAAATAAAAAATGAAAAACAACCCCCCCCAAAAAAAAACCCAAACAATAATGCAATACATACTTGTAAATCTGACACACAATTTTTTTTTCTGTTTTTTTTTTCTCTTTATAAATAAAATGCACTCTGGCCTATGCACACCTTCACGAATGTGGTGCTCACAAACTCATGAAGATACACATACACATAAATAAAAGTAAGTAAATCTTTTGTAAAGAAATCCTTGTCAACCCTGCATTGAAAGCACTGATGGCTTCCTCAGTGCTTTTTTGTTTGTTTTTTCGAGACAGGGTTTCTCTGTGTAGTTTTGGTGCCTGTCCTGGAACTCACTCTGTAGACCAGGCTGGCCTCGAACTCACAGAGATCTGCCTGGCTCTGCCTCCGGAGTGCTGGGATTAAAGGGGTGCACCACTGCCACCTGACTTCCTCAGTGCTTTTGTACTTAGCTCAGAGCTTTTCTTTTCTGTCTGGTTTGTAGTTTGGGGTAGTGATTCTTTTTTTTTTTTTTTTTTAAATCAGTGGCTATATTTCCAAGTAGTGATTGTTTCCAAGGCAGGGTCCCATGCCGCTCAGGCTGACTTCAGGCTGGGTGTGTAGCTGAAGATGGCCTTGAACTCCTGCCCCTCCAGGTTGAATGACTGGTATGTAGCCAGGAAACCCAGTTGTCCGTTTTGAGTCAGGCTGGCAGTGGACCGTCATCCTCTTGCCTCAGTCTGTGAGGGCTGACAGGCGTGCACCCCCATGCCTGGTTCCACTGTGGTTTAATTCTTCCTGGGTGGGGTTTCATGTTGCCCCCAAACTCTCAGACAGCAGAGTCTGGTTCTGAACTCCCAATGCTTCAACCTCTGCCTCTCAAGGGGTGGGACACAGGCCTGCACCACGATGTCTGTCTCACTGTGGGTTAAATTTGGCTTTGCTTTTCTCAGTCAACAGGGATAAGCATTTTGCAGTGGTAGTTCAAAATCTGTAAACACGATTTTAAAATATAAACAGGCATAGTGGCTCACGTCTAGAATCCCAGCACTCGGGAGGCTAAGCAGGAGTTCCAGGTCATTCTCAGGTGCATATCGAGTTTGATGCCGGGTCACATGAGACCCTAACTCAAAACAAACATGTCTCTGACATGTTTGAGGTTGGAGGCTTAGGTCTCTGGTGGCTGAAGCAGGAGTGAGTCCCTCTGGAGGACTCATTGAGCCTGCTGTAGCTGTTTGGTTGAGTCCTGGAAGTTGGACGGATTTGGCAAGTCTTGAAGCATGGGTGTCTGTGAGGTGAGGACTGGGCTCTGAAGTCTCCTTGTCTCTATAAAGTTCAGAGGAGAAAGCATCTTGAAGCTGCAGGTGTGCCCGAATTTATGGAGAAACCATCGGAGCCCTGATTGGTGGAATGGGGTATGCAAATAAGATGAGACTTAGGACCAATCAGAGAAGAGCTATCAAACTGACCCGTTTCTGGCTGTGGACAGGCGCTATGTTGGTCTGTGCAGGCTTCTGCCTGCTGCTTCCGTGAACTGGGCTCGGTTCAGCCAGCGGTTTTCTGTTTCCTTGGAGTCTGCTGTTGTCTTGACAGCTGTCAACAGTCAGCTCTCTGCCCTGGGGGGATTTAGTTCCACCCAGAAAGAAAGTCTGGCATCGGGTGGGAAGTTTCTTATCAGGCACTCCTCCTGCCCCGACTGTCCTTGTACATTGCCTGCCAAACTCTAAACTAAAATGAACCGATCCTTCTTTAAGTTGTTGGGGTTTTGTTTCTCTGTTGTTTGTTTTGTTTTTCAAAACAGGGTTTCTCTGTGTAGCCCTGGCTGTCCTAGAACTCACTCTGTAGACCAGGCTGGCTTTGAACTCAGAGATCCACCTGCCTCGGCCTCCTGAGTGCTGGACTAAAGGCGTGTGCCACCATGCCAGGCTTGTCTTCCATTGTTTTTATCAGGTGTTTTGTCAAAGCCACAGGATAAGTAACTTGTACAGTTGGTTCTGTGAGATAGGGCCTCACTCTGTATCAAAGGCTGGCCTGGAACTCATGGTGATCCTCCTGCCTCAGTCTCCTGAGTTCTGGGATTATTGTCATGTGCCACCATGATGGAGCTTATTTGTTTTTCATATTAAGAGAGAGTTTTCCCCTCTGGAGTGTATCTATCTCAAACTACACACATGCAAACATTTCATAGAGGATGCTTGTTATAGAAGTGCCCCCAACTTTATTATGGCATAATTGACAGACGATAATTATATATACTTATGACATGCAAGGTGAGGTTTTAAGATATGTAATCATTGTAAAACAATTCTTAAACTAATTAACTGTTGTTCGGCTATATTTTCCAGACTGAAACATTCCCTCCTGGAGGGAGGCTTCTTACTACTGAGGAAGTAAATGAAATAAGGCTCAGGAAATAAACAAAGCTTGTAGGTCTCGGGAGCTTAAAAGATTCACAAAGCACTATCGGTAATAGTGACAGCAGCTGGGCAGAGGAGACTTGCAGGCACACCAGGCTGCCCGCAAGTTGTGCATGGAGTTCTAGGCATGCAACTGTCCTGCGTCCCCTCGCCAGCTGGGGGTGCCTTTTAGCTTATGCAGATGCCTTTGAATCACCCATGCTCCTGTAAGTAGCTCTCATCCCTAGTCCTGTAAGTAACCTCAATAATCTGGTTCACTAAATTAGATTTGGGCAGAGTAACGTCTTTCTTTTCTTTTCTTTTTTGAGACAAAGTTTCGCTTTGTAGCCCATGTTGGCCTGACCTTGTTATGTAGGGCAGCTTAGCCTTGAACTCACAGAGATCCACCTACCTCTGCCTCTCAATTATTAGGATTATAGATATGCCACTGTGCCTGGCAATTTCTTCGGTCTGTCCTTGTTGATAAATCTGGAGTGAACGAATGCTAGTTTATGTCGTTCGTTTGTGTCGCTCCAGGAAAAGTCACACAGCGTAGTTGGCACAATGAATTGTGGAGAATGGTCCCGAAGCCCCTGCAGTGAGTGCTGTGATGGGAAGCTAGGGGGTCCCTGCAGCCACCGTGGCCAGCAGAATAATGATGCAAGGGAGGCAAGACCGTAGTTAGGTTCAACACAACTCGGTAGCTGGTGTTGGTTCAAACTTCTAGAGTATGACTCCAAGTAGTTTATTTTAGGCGTATTTAAGCACAGCACGATTTGGTGAAAACTTATTTTGCTGATAATTAACTCAATCCCAAGCTGACAACAAAGCATACCTGAATCCCCTTGAGGAACAAAGTAAGCTAAATACAGATTAGATAGGACTACGTCAAACTCTTTGTAAGATCCATGAAGATAGGTTCTATAGATTGACTGAAAAAATTTACCATAAGGGTCTGTGGTAGGATCTGGTGCAGGAAAAAAATCTCTAGCCACACAGATAGAGCAAAGGTCACCAGATTACTAAACATGTCTATTCCCAGCCTTCTGGGCAAAAAAAGATTATGCATTCCTTCCCTTGAAGGAACAACCCCGTGTGTTTAACATTCCAGGTTCCCTAGAGCTTATCTGTGAGCACAAAGACCTCTCTGTGTGTCCCTCAGGAAGCTGTGGCTGAACCACGTAAGGGTGGGTCATCCTTGGAAGCATTCCGTATATGTTCCCTTTCCTCATGCGGTATGGAGTGGTGTGCCTGTTTGCTGTAGTCACATGCTCCCTGAGTGGGGTCATAGGACAAGCAGCCAAGGTCAAGCTGTCTGACGGGGAGCATTGCTGTGCGTGTAGGGAAGGTATCCTCCGTGATAAATGGGGACACGTGACTGTAGGGATGCCCCCAAACCACTAGTAGACTAGAGAATGTATTACCCTCCTAAAAGTAACGTACGGGACAGGATCACCGAAGGCCTTGGCAGCAGTTGTGAGCAATAAGGTATGCTATGTTACTCCAAAACCAAAAACACGGTGGAGAGATGGCTTGGTGATTAAGAGTGTGTACTGCTGTAGCACAAGATCCAGGTTTCGTTCTCTGCTGTTGGTTTTTGCCAGTTTGACACAAACCTAGTCATGTCTGGGAAGAGGGAACTTACTTGAGAAACTACATCTATTATATTGGCCTGTAGGCAAGCCTGTGGGGCATTTTCTTGATTTCTGATTGCTATGGAAGGGCCCGCTCACTGTAGTGGGTAACGACCATTGGCAGGTAGTCTCAGGTGGGATGAGAAAGAAGACTGAGCAAGCCTTGAGGAGTAAGTAAGGCAGTATCAGCTTTTGCCATGGTCTCGGCTTCAGCTCCTGCCGTGGCTTCCCCCGATAATGGACTGTACCTGTAAGCCAAATAAACCCTTTCCTCCTCAAGATGCTTTTGCTCATGGTCCTTATCATAGTCATAGACAGTGTGGTGGTTTGAATGAAAATGGCCCCAGAGGGAGTGGTGCTATTAGGAGGTGTGGCCTTGTTGGAGGAATGTGTCACTGGGGGTGGGCTTTGAGGTTTGAAATGCTCACACCAGGCCCAGTGTCTCTCTCTCTCTTCCTGCTGCCTGTTGATCCAGATGTAGAACTCTCAGCTCCTTCTCCAGCACCATGTCTGCCTGCATGCCACCACGCTCCCTGCCATGATGATAATGGGCTAACCTTCTAAACTGTAAGCCAGCCCCAATTAAATATTTTCTTTTATAAGAGTTGCTGTAGTCACAGTGTCTCTTCACAGCAATAGAAGCCCTAAGACAGAGTGTGTGTTAGTTTGAATGTAATTGACCCCCATAAGCTCATAGGAAGTGGCCCTATTAGGAGGTGTGGCCTTGTTGGAGTAGGTGTGGCCTTGATGGAGGAAGAAAGCCCAACACTCCTTGTTGGAGTGTCACTGTGGGGGTGAACTTTGAGGTCTCCTTTGTTTAATCTATGCTCAGTGAGGTGGTCAGACCACTTACTGTTACCTGCAGGTCAAGATGTAGGAATCTTAGCTCCTTCTCCAATACCATGTTTGCCTGCATGCCACCATGCGATAATGGACTAAACCTTTGAAAATGTAAGCCCCCCCAATTAAATGTTTTTCTTTTATAAGAGTTGCCATGGTCATGGTGTCTCTTAACAGCAATAGAAACCCTAATTAAGACAGAAGTTGGAAAGCAAGTTCCAGGACAGCCAGAGCTGCTGTGGAAAATCCTTTTGTTTGTTTGTTTGTTTGTTTTTGTTTTTGTTTTTGTTTTGTTTTGGTTTTTGGTTTTTCGAGACAGGGTTTCTCTGTGTAGCTTTGCGCCTTTCCTGGATCTCACTCTGTAGACCAGGCTGGCCTCGAACTCACAGAGATCCGCCTGCCTCTGCCTCCCGAGTGCTGGGATTAAAGGCATGCGCCACCACCGCCCGGATGTTTGTTTGTTTTTTAAGACAGGGTTTCTCTTTACTTTGTAGACCAGGCTGGCCTGAAACTCACAGAGATCAACCTGCTTCTGCCTCTCAAGTGCTGGGATTAAAGGTGTGCACCACCACCACCTGGTGGAAAATCCTTTTGTACACTGTGAAGATTTGTTGCTGTGATTGATTTAATAAACAAGCTGACTGGCCAATAGCTGGGCAGGATGAAGAATGGTGGAGTGGGGAGAGACATGAGCGAGCCTCCCAAGAAACAAGATACCAGAGGACCGGTAAAGCCACGGGCCATGTGGCAATACATAGATTAATAGAAATGGGTTAATTTAAAAGTAACAACTAGTTAGCCGGGTGGTGGTGGCGCACGCCTTTAATCCCAGCACTCGGGAGGCAGAGCCAGGCGGATCTCTGTGAGTTCGAGGCCAGCCTGGGCTACCAAGTGAGTCCCAGGAAAGGCGCAAAGCTACTCAGAGAAACCCTGTCTCGAAAAACCAAAAAAAAAAAAAAAAAAAGTAACAACTAGTTAATAATAAGCCTGAGCTATTGGCTGAGCATTTTGTAATTAATATAAGCCTTTGTGTGTTTATTTGGGACCAGGTGGTCAGGACAGAAAAACTCTGCCTCCATTTACACAGGGCTATACAGAGAAACCCTGTCTTGAAAAGAAGAAGAAGAAGAAGAAGAAGAAGAAGAAGAAGAAGAAGAAGAAGAAGAAGAAGAAGAAGAAGAAGAAGAAGTTGGTACTAGGGAATGGGGTATTGCTTTGATAGGTCTGACCATGTTTTTCTTTAGAGGGATTTGTGTAAGATGAACTGCTAAACAGTATTATTAATTAAAAAAAAAAACCAGAGCCAGATATTGGGGTGAAAACTGAGAGATCAGAGGAATAGAACAAACCACAGCCAACCTCACCTCACCAACTCCTCAGCCTCCAGAGAGAGCTACTTCCTGTATACTCATGTCTATATCCTTTCTGTGCCCTGCCATCTCACTTCCTCTCTCTGCCCAGCTACATCACTTCCTCTTTCTGCCCAGCTCTATCACTTCCTGTCTGTCTGTATAGACCTCCAGACTTCTATGGTTAACTGTTGCTGGGAATTAAAGGTGTGTCCCACCACACCTGGCTCTGTTCCCAGTGTGGCCTTGAACTCACAGAGATCTGATGAATCTCTGCCTCCCAAATGCTAGGATTAAAGGTGTGTGCTACCATTGCCTGACTTCTATGTTTAATATAGTGGCTGGCTTTTTCCTCTGATTGCCAGATAAGCGTTATTGGGGTGTACAAATAAAATATCACCACAGATTTGAGCTTTAATTCTTTGGGTTAGAAAAGCAGTGGAGGGCTGGAGAGATGGCTCAGCGGTTAAGAGCACTGGCTGTTCTTCCTGAGGTCCTGAGTTCAATTCCCAGCAACCACATGGTGGCTCCCAACCATCTGTAATGAGATCTGGCACCCTCTTCTGCCATGCAGGCAGAACACTGTATACATAATAAATAAATCTTAAAAAAAAAAGAAAAGAAAAGAAAAGCAGTGTAATGCTTTAAGCATGACTTAAAGGGCCATACTAGTAGGCTCATGGGAGATGTGAATTGTGGAGGGCCTGGCTCGAGATGTTTCAGAGGAGAAGAATTTTAGTATGTTGCTTAGAGATCATTCGTGTGATTTTTTTTTTTTTTTTTTTTTTTTTTTTTTTTTTTTGGTTTTTCGAGACAGGGTTTCTCTGTGTAGCTTTGCGCCTTTCCTGGGACTCACTTGGTAGTCCAGGCTGGCCTCAAACTCACAGAGATCCGCCTGGCTCTGCCTCCCGAGTGCTGGGATTAAAGGCGTGCGCCACCACCGCCCGGCTCTTGTGATATTTTGATGAAGAATGTAGCTGCCTTTTGCTCATGTCCCAAGAGTCTACCTGAGGCTAAAGGGAAGAGATTTGGATTAATTCTATTGGCAGAGAAAATATCAAACCAGCCTAGTATAGATTCTGTTGTGTGGTTATTTTTTTTTTAGAGATTTATTTATTTATTATGTGTACAATATTCTGCCTCCATGTACACCTGCATGCCAGGAGAGGGCACCAGATCTCGTTACAAATGGTTGTGAGCCACCATGTGGTTGCTGGGAATTGAACTCAGGACCTCTGGAAGGGCAGCCAGTGCTCTTAACCTCTGAGCCATCTCTCCAGCCCTGTTGTGTGGTTATTAATGGTAACTTTAATGAAGATTTATAATGAAAAGGATCAAACTGAGCAAGGAAAAATACAAAATGTACAATTTGAGGAGAAAAGGAGCACCAGGAAGTAGAATGAAGCTAAGTCCTGTGTTCAAGGAGATAAATAGATTAAGAAATGGAATAAAGGGGGCTGGAGGGCTGGAGGGCTGGCTCAGAGTTTAAGAGCACTGCTTGCTCTTCAAGAGGTCCTGAGTTCAGTTCCCAGCAATCACATGGTGACTCACAACTGTCTGTAATGAGATCTGGTGCCCTCTTCTTGTATGCAGGCAGAGCACTTTAAAAAAGAAAGAAAGAAAGAAAGAAAGGGAGGAAGGAAGGAAGGAAGGAAGAAAGAAAGAAAGAAAGAGGGGCTGGAGAGATGGCTTAGTGGTTAAGAGCACTGACTGTTCTTCCAGAGGACCCAGGTTCAATTCCCAGCACCCACATGGCAGCTCACAACTGTCTGTAACTCCAGTTCCTGAGACCCAACACCCATGGCAAAACACCAATGTACATGAAATAAAAATAAATAAATTTAAAATTTAAAAAAAAGAAAGAAAGGAAGGAAGAAAGGAAGAAAGAAAGAAGAAGGAAGGAAGGAAGAAAGAAAGAAAGAAAGAAAGAAAGAAAGAAAGAAAGAAAGAAAGAAAGAAAGAAAGAAAGAAAGAAAGAAAGAAGTGGAATAAATGGAGTAGTGACCTCAGGGCAAGATCCCACCCAGATAAATTTCCAACTTGTGAAAAGTAATTAAAGAAAAGCTTAGAGGTGGGTGTGGTGGTGCACACCTTTAATCCCAGCACTCCAGAGGCAGAGGCTAATGGATCTCTGAGTTTGAGGTCAGCCTGGTCTACAGATCCAGTTTCAGGATAGCCAAGCTTAGGCAGAGAAGGAAGCTATCAAAAACAGTAAGCTGGTGAAGATGTGTTTGAATGAGTGGGCCGTGTTTCAGTCCCAGTAAGGAGAAGAATTTGTCAGCTTTGGCCACATGGTAATGGCTTCAAGGATAGAAGAAAGGGGTTGTGGAATTTGCCTCTGAGACTAAGGAAAGCCACCGAGGCCAGGGATGTGTCAGGGGTGTCCTTGAATGGAGGCCTAGAAAGGCCGTTGCATGAAGCTGTAAAGTTGAAGCCTGGATTGCCTTGGAGACACCAAGATGTTGGAGATGCCAAAGCCATGGGATACCTGTTGAGGAAAGCTGCCAACAGGGAGTGGAAACAGTCCAAGAGAAAGAAGTGTGTTGCAGTGAATAAAACTGAACAGAGTTGGAGATCTGAAGATCGTTTTGACATCAGACATGGAGATGTAGAGTTTGGAGTTTGCCCAGCTGGTTTTTGCTCTTGCTTTGGTCCAGTATTTCCTCACTATCTTCCCTTTCCTACATTTTGGAATGGTAATGTATACCCTGTGCCATTATATGTTGGAAGTATGTGATCTGCTTTTTTATTTTGATTTTTTTTAAAGATTTACTTATTTATTATTTATACACTCTTCTTCCTGCAGGCCAGAAGAGGGTGCCAGATCTCATTACAGATGGTTGTGAACCACCATGTGGTTGCTGGGAATTGAACTCAGGACCTCTGGAAGAGCAGCCAGTGCTCTTAACCTCTGAGCCATCTCTCCAGCCCCTTATTTTGATTTTTATAGGGGAATTACAGTTAAGAGATTGCATGAATCTCAGAAGAGACTTTGAACTTTTAAATATTGTTGAGATTATGATAGACTATGGGGACTTCTGAAGTTGAATTAACTGCATTTTGCATTATGGTATTGGTACAAGCTTATGGGGGCCAGGGAATGGAATGTGGTAGTTTGAATGTAATTGGCCCTCATAAACTCATAGGGAGTGGCACCATTAGGAGGTGTGGCCTTGTTGAAGTAGGCATGGCCTTGTTGGAGGAAGTGCGTCACTGTGGGGGTGGGCTTTGAGGTCTCTATTGCTCAAGCTATGCTCACTGAGGTGGTTAGACCACTTCCTGTTACCTGCAGGTCAAGATGTAGGACGCTTAGCTCCTTCTACAGCACCATGTCTGCCTGCATGCCACCATGTCACACCATGATGATAATGGGCTAAATCTCTGAACCATAAGTCAGCCCCAGTTAACTGTTTCCCTTTATAAGAGCTGCGGCTGTGGTCACGGTGTCTGTTTACTACAATAGAGCACTGACTAAGACAGAAAGCAAACTAGAAAAAAATCCCAGCACTCACATTGTGTCTTTACAACAGCCTGTAAGTCCAGCTCCAGGGGATCTGACACACACACACACACACACACACACACACACACACACTTAAAATAATAAAACATCTTAAAAAAAAACAGAAACAGGGCTGGATAGATAGCCCAGTGGTTAAGAGTACTTACAGCTCTTGCAGAAGACCTGGGTTCAGTTCCCAGCACCCACATGGTGGATGGCTCACAATTACCTATAGTTCAAGTTCCAGGGGATCTGATACCCTCTTCTGACATCTGCAGTCTCCTGCATGCCTGTGGTGCACATACCTACACTAAGGCACACACACACACACACACACACAAAATAAACCAATATAAAAGAGAGAAGAAGAAAAGAAAAAAGACGTCTGCATTCCCAGATTAAGACATTAATGTACTCCCTGTGTAGGGAGGGTTTACAACAGGAAAGAGGCGTGCGGATGCTGTCCCCTGCATTAGCCTCTGATGGGACAGGGAACGCGGGCAACCCGAGATACTGCGTGCCATTTCTTACAGCCAGCAGGATGCAAGGGGCAGAGAATGTAAACTAAACTTGTGCTGAACAGCCTTTCCTGGGACTTCAAACTAGAAACTCAGAAACAGCCAGATACTGAGTGTCCTGCCTGGTTTTCATCAATTTGACACAATGTGGAGTTATCTGGGGCAAGAAGTTCAGTTGAGAAAATGCCTCCATTAGACTGGCTTGGAAGCAATTGTGTGGTACATTTTGTAGATTAATGATTGATGTGGGAGGGTCGGGTGTGGGGATCCACACCGATTCAAGACTTTCTCAGAGGCTCTGATCAAAGGGAACTTCAGTTCTGTGCCCTTGTCCAGGTATGGACTTGGTAAGGCCTGATGCTGGAGCTGGTGCCTTGTAGGAGTCAAGGTAGCAGTTTCTGGGGACCAGACTCTTCCCCCTGGACTGTGGTTATCAGTTCTTAGGCAGCTGTGTCTAAGGTATCCCCTGTTCTCTTTGCCAACATTGACTCAGCTCTCAGCTGATGCTGGCTGTCTTTCCCTGCAAATAGTATACATGATGCTGTACTTCTTAATAAGTGTGATTGGCATAAGTCATCAGCTGTGGAAGACCTGCTGGTCCCAGTGATTGCTTTTGTCTTCTTTATTTCTTATCTCCAGTCCTCACATTCAACAGCTCGTCACTCAGGGACCTTTACTCCTGCAGGTTCGGGTCAGTTCAGCCCACTCTGGGTGGTGCCATCCCTGGGGAAAGTGGTCCTGGGTTGTAGAAGAAAGCCAAGTAAGCGAGCCCCGAGGAGCAAGCCAGTGAACAGTGTTCCTCCATAGAGCCCCGAGGAGCAAGCCGGTGAACAGTGTTCCTCCATAGAGCCCCGAGGAGCAAGCCGGTGAACAGTGTTCCTCCATACAGCCCAGAGGAGCAAGCCGGTGAACAGTGTTCCTCCATAGAGCCCCGAGGAGCAAGCCAGTGAACAGTGTTCCTCCATACAGCCCAGAGGAGCAAGCCGGTGAACAGTGTTCCTCCATAGTTTCTGCTTCCGTTCCTCCCTCCAGATTCCCACTTGAGTTCCAGTCCTGACTTCCCCACTGATGGATTGTGACATGCAAGTGTAAGCCAAATAAAACCCTTCCTTCCCAAGATGCTTTTGGTCATAGTGTCTTATCACAGCAACAGGAGCATAACTTATATGATGAGGAAGAGAGAACACGGTAGAAATCATTTGTTACAACTTCTCAGGCCTTTCCTTTGAAACAGAGTAAGAGACAATTCATGACTCAGCATGCAGATGGGACAGTGATAGTGGCCCAGTACAGGAAACTGTGATAATCTGGGAGGTCTCTGCATCTGAATTGCTTGAACTTAGACAAGCAATGGGAGCTCCCGTGACCTGTGCCGTGAGGCTGTAGGATATGGATGTGGATGGGACCAGCCTGAGTGCTGTAGAAGTAGAGAAGTTCAAAGGTACCCACCCATTCTTAAGACAAAGGACCCCAAACGGCAGCAACATGAGGCCCATCCGTCCCTAATGGATTGGCTCCCATGAGCCACTGAGAGAGCAGTTATTACTGAGCTCCCCACGCAGATCAGACTGGAAGACAGCAGAGGAGGGACAGCCTTTGGGAGCTTTGCTGTACCCTCTGAGCCGTGTCACCAGCCCCAGTTGTTTGTTGTAAACGGATGTTTCCCGGTCTGACCACTGTAGCTAGAGTTCTCCTGCCTGGCCCACAGTCAGGACAAATCTGCCACACGCCAGTCCCACAGCCGCTCAGACCCGACCAAGTAAACACAGAGACTTACATTGCTTACAAACTGTATGACCATGGCAGGTTTCTTGCTAACTGTTCTTATAGCTTAAATTAATCCATTTCCGCCGGGCGGTGGTGGCGCACGCCTTTAATCCCAGCACTCGGGAGGCAGAGCCAGGTGGATCTCTGTGAGTTCGAGGCCAGCCTGGGCTACCAAGTGAGTCCCAGAAAAGGCGCAAAGCTACACAGAGAAACCCTGTCTCGAAAAACCAAAAAAAAAAAAAAAAAAAAAAAATTAACCCATTTCCATTAATCTATACCTTGCCACGTGGCTCGTGGCTTACCGGCATCTTCACATGCTGCTTGTCATGGCGGCGGCTGGCAGTGTCTCCTCCCACCTTCCTGTTCTCTCAGTTCTCCTCTCTGTTAGTCCCGCCTATACTTTCTGCCTGGCCACTGGCCAATCAGTGTTTTATTTATTGACCAATCAGAGCATTTGACATACAGACCATCTCACAGCAGACCACTTGGCTTATATTAATTACAAATGCTTGACCGATAGCTCAGGCTTGTTATTAGCTCACTCTTATCTCTAAATGTTTCTATTTATGCTTTGCCATGTGGCTCATGGCTTGTTGCCTCATTTTTTAACGTCCTGCTTGCTCGGCAGCTGACTGGCTCTGACTCAGAGCCTCTCCTGACTCAGCCCTCCTTCTTCCCATCAGTCTCAGTTTGGCTTTCCCGCTTAACTTCTTGCCCAGCTATCGACCTGTCAACTTTATATTAACCAATGAGAGTAAAGCATATTCCTAACATAGAAAAGGATTGTTCCACAGCAGTTTGTTTTTTTCTTTTTTGAGACAGGGTCTTACTATGTGGCAGTAGCCTTGACTGGCCTGCGACTCACCGAGTTCCACCTGCCTCTGCCTCCTGGGTGCTGGATGTACAGCTGTGTGTCTCCATGCCTTGCAAAAAGAAAAACTAGTGCTACAGCAATCAGAGGGATTGGAGAAGGGCCACCCAGATGAGGGTGTGTCTGGCTCACCCAGAAGGAACTGTGGCAAGCTGGAGGTCCTATGGGAGGGGGATAAGAAAGAGTCACATGCTGTGAGTTTGAGAGGGCTTTACACCTTGCACAGCAGTTCACAGGTGACTAAACGAAACAGCACAAGGCTGGAGAGACGCCAGCAGTTAGAGCACTTGCTGTTTGTAAAGAGGACTTGGGTTTCCAGAACCCACAAGGTGGCTTACAATCCTCCATAACTCCACTTCCAGGGCATCTGATGCCTTCTTCAGACCTCTGAGGGCCCCAATCATGCTCGTGGTGCATGCACATATATGCAGGCAAAACACTCATATACGAAAAATAAAATAATGCTGGGTGGTGGTGGTGGTGGTGGTGGTGGCGGCGGACGCGTTGGCGGCGGCGGCGGCGGCGGCGGCGGCGGCGGCGGCGGCGGCGGCGGCACACGCCTTTAATCCCTGAACTCGGGAGGCAGAGCCAGGTGGATCTCTGTGAGTTCGAGGCCAGCCTGGGCTACAGAGCGAGATCCAGGAAAGGCGCAAAGCTACACAGAGAAACCCTGTCTCGAAAAACCAAAAACACCCAAAAAAACAAAAACAAAACATTTTTTTTTAAGATAGCAGTGCAGGTAAAAAACGATTAACCATGAGGCATCAAGACAGGCCAGTGGGCAATGCATTTGCCACACAAGCCTGACCACCTGAGTGCCGTCACCGGCGCCCATGTAAAGTTGGAATAAGGGACCCAACTCCACAGTGTCCTCTGACCTCCACATAGGCACTGTGGTATGTGTGCACCCCACACAGGTGTCACAAACACACACACACACACACACACACACAAACACACACTAAATACAAAGTAAAGACTTAGGTTGGGGGCTGAAGAGATGGATGGGAGGACAGGAAGCCATACAGGTCCTGCAGAGGACCTTAATCCGATTTCCAGCACTGTAACTCGGTACCAGGAGATCCAACGCCTCGGATCTCCTCCAGCATCCGCACTCCTGTGTACACACCAAACCGGCTGAAAATAAAATGGATCTTAAAAAAATAAAAAAGCTTGTGTCAGGGCTGGACCACTGTCACCCCAGTGTATGCAGTTGATATGTTTCTTCCCTGCAAGAAAGTATACGAGCGAAGTGTGGTGGCGCACGCCTTCCATCCTAGCACTTGGGAGGCAGAAGCAGGCAAATCTCTCGAGTTCCAAGCCAGCCTGGTCTATAGTGTGAGTTCCAGGACAGCCAGGGCCACACCGAGAAACCCTGTCTTGAAGAACTAGAAAAGAAAAAGAAACAAACAAAAACGCGTATGGGTTGGAGGTGCCCTAGTGGTTAAGAGTGCGTGCTGCTCTTCCAGAGGACCCAGGTTCGGGCCCTTACAATGATCTGTAAAACTACAGCTTCAAGGGATCTGAAGCCCTGATCTGGCCTCCGTGAACACAAAATACATACAGTATGTTTAAAGACACACAGGCAAAACATTTGCACACGTAAAAATAATGATAAATAAAATATCCAGATAATGATATAAAATAAAATAGAAGTGATTCTTGGAAGAAAGCCTACTGGGCATGAAGACTGTCTGCCTGACTAAGACCCTTTCGACCGCCAGGTGTCGCTGTTGGAAAGTAAAGGGCTACAGAGTCGGGCGGGAGAGGGAGAACTGGGGCCTCCACTGACAAGCCCAGCGGCCTGGCTTAGGCCTGTGCGCCTGAGCTGAGCTGAGCTGAGCGGTGTGGACACCATCAGGGAGGGGAGATGTGATGGGGCCTTGCAGCAGGATGAGAAGGCCACACGGCTTGAGGAAGACGTCCATGGATTATGGACGCTCAGTGAACTAGTGTCTCCCAGCCATGCTGTACCCAGCACTGCTTTATTTTTTTGTCTTTTTTTAAAGATTTACTTTTATTTTTATTTATATGGATGTGTGTGCAGTGTGTGTGCAGATACCAGAAGAGGTCTTGTATCCCTTGGAACTGGAGTTATAGGCAGGTTCCAGACATTTTACGTAGGTACTGAGAACAGCGGGAACAGAACTCAGGGCCTCTGGAAGAGCAGCAATTGCTTCTAACCACTGAGCTATCTCGCCAACCCCTAATATTGCTGTTTTTAATGAAACAATTGAGTCAAATGATGAGATTGTTTTGTTCCGTAGAGAATCTTGCTAATATTTCTTTCTTTCAAGTGTTTTTTGTTTGTTTGTTTGTTTTTTAAGACGGGGTTTAT
This sequence comes from Peromyscus californicus insignis, assembly GCF_007827085.1. Lineage (NCBI taxonomy): Eukaryota > Metazoa > Chordata > Mammalia > Rodentia > Cricetidae > Peromyscus > Peromyscus californicus. The sequence goes on along the minus strand of NW_026294617.1, from coordinate 68,010,337 downwards.
CTGTGTAATAGCCCTAGCTGTCCAGCTGTCACAGAACTAGCTCCATAGACCAGGCTGACCTTGAACTCACAGAGATCTGCCTGCCTCTGCCTCCTGAGTGCTGGGATCAAAGGTGTGCATCACCATGCCTAGCAAAACATTTCTTTATGTAACTGTACCTCTTTAGTGTCTTATGAATTTGTTAAAACATTTGGAAGGACAGTGGTGGAAACAGCTAAGGAGTTCAAATGAGGGCACACTGTGTGGGTGGGAATGAAGGCACACTGTGTGGGTGGGAATGAAGGCACACTGTGCGGGTGGGAATGAAGGCACACTGTGTGGGTGGGAATGAGGGCACACTGTGTGGGTGGGAATGAAGGCACACTGTGTGGGTGGGAATGAGGGCACACTGTGTGGGTGGGAATGAAGGCACACTGTGTGGGTGGGAATGAAGGCACACTGTGTGAGTGGGAATGAAGGCACACTGTGTGGGTGGGAATGAAGGCACACTGTGTGGGTGGGAATGAAGGCACACTGTGTGGGTGGGAATGAAGGCACACTGTGTGAGTGGGAATGAAGGCACACTGTGTGGGTGGGAATGAAGGCACACTGTGTGGGTGGGAATGAAGGCACACTGTGTGGGTGGGAATGAAGGCACACTGTGTGGGTGGGAATGAAGGCACACTGTGTGAGTGGGAATGAAGGCACACTGTGTGAGTGGGAATGAAGACACAGTGTGTGGGTGGGAATGAAGGCACACTGTGTGAGTGGGAATGAAGACACAGTGTGTGGGTGGGAATGAAGGCACACTGTGTGAGTGGGAATGAAGGCACACTGTGTGAGTGGGAATGAAGACACAGTGTGTGGGTGGGAATGAAGGCACACTGTGTGGGTGGGAATGAAGGCACACTGTGTGAGTGGGAATGAAGGCACACTGTGTGGGTGGGAATGAAAGCACACTGTGTGGGTGGGAATGAAGGCACACTGTGTGGGTGGGAATGAAGGCACACTGTGTGAGTGGGAATGAAGGCACACTGTGTGGGTGGGAAAGGCCACTACTGGGAAACATAAGGTTGTTGGGTAAAAATTCCAGCACTAGTGGTACCTGGGGTGGGCTACGTCCCTATGAGCTGTTGGCTAAGGAGGCCCCTGAGGTCCAATGGATCATACGTCATTGTCACACCTGTTGGTTGCAGACATACATGCAGGTAACACTCATATACAAAAGAATAAAAAAAATCAAAATGCCTCTCGATATTTGTCTTCATAGATTACTGCTGCTGTCTGCCTCTTTTCTTTCTTTTTGGTTTTTCTGAGAGTTTTATTTTGTTATTGTTTGGTTTGGTTTGGTTTGGTTTGTTGGTTGGTTTGTTAAGACATGATTTCTCTGTGTAGCCTTGGCTGTCCTGGAGCTCACTCTGTAGACCAGGCTGGACTCAAACTCACAGAGATCCTCCTGCCTCTGCCTCCTGAGTGTTGGGACTAAAGGTGTGTGCTATCACTATCCAGCTTTTTAATTTTCATTTTATTTTTAAAAAATTATCTTATGTGTATGGATATTTTGCCTAAATGTATGTGTGTACTTCACATGTGTGCCTGGTACCCTCAGAAGTCAGAAGAGCCTGTTGGATTTCTGGGGCTAGAGCTGTGAGTTGCCATGTGGGTGCTAGGAATCTAATCCAGGTCCTCTGGAAGAGCAGCAAGTGCTCTTAACCACTGAGCCATCTCTCTAGCCTCAGGAAACTTTTTTTTTTCTTAGAAAGAGAGGTGTCCTACAGAGGCTCCTAACATGTCAAGCTCCTGGGACTAAGCGTCTGCCACTGTGATGAGCTCCCCGATACTCAGCAACAGATGGAAGAAAATATCTGAACATCTGTATCACCCGTCAAAGGCTCAGAGAACTTTATGAAAACAGAGGAAGAGAGAATGTAAGAGGTGGAGGAAGGAGTGGGCTGCCGGTAGCTACGCACTCTGAGGTGAAATATTCCCTTCCTCCTGAAAGCTCATTAAGACCCAGGAAGAAAAACAAACTCCTAAGTCCTAGGAAGCACCCGAAACATACAAGACTGACAAAGCCTCTTCCTGAGGTGATGTAAGCAGTAACAGCAGCTGGGCAGAGGGGACTACCAGACCCACATAGCTGCCTAAGAACTGCTCATAGTGATCCAGGAGGATACGACTTTCATGGATTATCATGCTGGGCTGGGTTTTTTGGTTTTACAGCACATTGTGTGATCCTCACCCCGCACCCCACCCCCACCCCCAGGAAGATCTACTCTCTCCAGATAGGGAATCAACAACAGATCAAACAAATGACTCCAACAAGATCCAACTTGGCCAGTCGATGGGTTTTTTGGGGTTATTTACAGGAGCATGGGTAACTGAAGCACCTGTATCACAGCATGGGTGACAGCTCATGAGAATTGCATCCCTGAAGCTCTCCGCAATGACTTGCAGACAGCTGCCCAAGTTGGAGAGGGCACGTCTTGTTACATAATCTCTAGGAGGGAGCCTCATGAATCTTGTAAGTTTTAGGGATTTCCTGAGTTTTAGCTGGTCTCGCTCCAGGATGGAAATGTTTCCATTTGGAAGATATTGATACACATCAAAGCCTTTGAGTTACATCCAGTCCCTTGAACTCCAGAAGTTAGCAATTCAGTGGTTTCAGACAGTCCCTGAAACTGACCAAACTTGCTAAGTCCTTCATCTCCCCAAGCACACATATATAAGCAGTAAGGTCTGCTGAGAGACTCTCTCAGGCAGGCTAAGCCCCGAAACCAGCACAACAGCCCTGAAGAGCCGCAGACCAGCTGAGTTGTGTGGAAGAACAGTCTCTAAGATGCTGCACTGCAGGCTGGCTGTGAGTGTGTTTCAGGTTCCCAGACTTTGACCATGCTGCCATGGTCTGTTTGCTCCTGTAAGGCACCCCGAAACCTCCAGTAAAACTCATCTGTTCACCAAGTTGGACTTCGGTGGTATCCATACTTTGACCTGTCTTTGATGCCCTATTTGGGGTGAGTAGACATGTTTTCACGTTTCCTCAGGAAGACTGTTTGTTACACAACAGTCAACTACGTCACAGTATCAGTTGCTTATCTTGGGAGCTGACCAGCCCTGAGTCTCTACAGGACACTTCTCATCACGAAAAAGAAAATTTCCCAGCCGGGCAGTGGTGGCGCACGCCTTTGATCCCAGCACTCGGGAGGCAGAGGCAGGTGGATCTTTGTGAGTTCGAGGCCAGCCTGGTCTACAAAGTGAGTTCCAGGACAGCCAGGGCTGTTATACAAACCCTGTCTTGAAAAAACAAAAAGGGGGGGGAAAGAACATTTCCATCTAGGACCAACTAAGACTTTACAGCCGCAATAATCTGTGCAAGCTATGAGGTAAACACAGATGTTAAGGAAGAATTTGACAGACTCATTACATCCTCTCTCTCTCTCTCTCTCTCTCTCTCTCTCTCTCTCTCTCTCTCTCTTTCCTTCTGATACACACACACATATACATATGAATACATATGTCTATGTCAGGTAAATCTGTGGGACAGAATCCTGACAATTCTGCTGCTGAATTTCTTTTTTCCTTTTTTGAAATAGTCTTATTATGTGGCCCTGGCTGGCCTGAAACTCACTCTGTAGACCAGGCTGGCCTCAAATTCACAAAGATCCACCTACTCCTGGCTCCCAAGTGCTGGCACTAAAGGTGTGCACCACCACGCCCAGCTAGCTGACCGATTTTTCAGTCATGACTGCACTCTCTTGACCCTGCTGTTACCAGCTCAGGCGTCCCTACCCCTGGACCCCTTCTCTTCGGACCCCCCATCCTCATCCTCACTCACAGATGCTGCCATGTGTCCTGGGCTACACCACCAGCTGCTCTTGCCAAGGTCCCCAATGTCCCAATAGTCCATGCTGTAAACCCAATGACCGCTTCTCGGTCCTCAAGTTACTTGACCTTCTTGTCCCAGGTGAGGCATCCTTCTTAGACAACTTCACTGATTCCCCCTCTCTCCCGGGGCCACTGGGCCGTGGGGCACCCTAGGCTCGGTTTTCTGTCTACACTTAAAGCCAAGAGCCTTCCACTAAGCTAGTGACTTTCAGTATCACACATGCTGCAGTAACTCTCAGGCCACTCCTTCTCTTTAGCACTCACTTGAAGACCCAGATTGTCCACTTAAAGGTCCAGTGGCATCTTAAAGTTAATGTGACCAAGTGGCTTCCACCAGCCATTCCAGTACTTGAGAGATGGAGCAGGAGATCAGGAGTTTTAAGGTCATCTTTGGCTACATGGCAAGTGTGAGGCCAGCATGGGCTACAGGAGATACTCCCCGGCCCAAGAAAAATCTGAACAAATATAGAAGTGTTAAGGGTCCATGATCCTAGGTGACCTTCTGATCACCAGCTTCCAGATGTTCTCAGAATCTTCCCCAGGAGCACCGATGACATCACCCTTCTGTCCAGTTACCCAGGCTCAGAACCCGGGAGCCATCCTTGACTCTCTGCTGCCTCTTCCACCCCACATCAGCTCCGTAGCAAAACCAATCTGTACTTTGCTGTTGTTGTTTTTCTTTTTCTTGTTTTTTGTTTTGTTTTGTTTTTCAAGACAGGGTTTCTCTATATAACAGCCCTGACTATCCTGGAACTCGCTCTGTAGACCAGGCTAGCCTCGAACTCAGAGATCCGCCTGCCTCTTCCTTCTGAGTGCTGGGATTAAAGGCCTGTGCCACCGCCATCCCGCTAAAAGAAATATTTATCTTATTTTTATTTATGTGTGTATATGCAAGTATGTATACACATTTGTATGCAGGTTCCTGTAGAGGCCAGAGGAGGGCGTCAGATCCTGGAGCTGGTGTGGCACATGGTGTGAGCCAACAGTTGTGGGTACTGCGATCCAAACTTGGGTCCTCTGTAAGATCAGTATGCACTCTTTTCTGTGCTGGGAATTAAGTGTGTGTGTGTGTGTGTGTGTGTGTGTGTGTGTGTGTGTGTGCTGGGAATTAAGTGTGTGTATGCATAATAAAGCCAGGGGACAACCTCAGGTGTCATCCTCAGGAAGGCAGTTCACCTCCTTTGAGATAAGGTCTGTCATTGGTCTAGAGCTCACCTATTAGTCTAGATTAGCAGGTCAATGAGCTGCAGCCCCTCCCCCTGCCTCCCCAGCATTGGGATTACCAGCACGCACCACCACACCTGGTATTCTTATGTGGATTGAGGAGTTGGAAGTCGGGTCCCTGGGTTTATGAGGCAAACACTTCTAGATCCTGAGCTCAGGGTCTTAGGATTTTGTTTCTCTGGTTTTTTTTTTGTTTGTTTGTTTTGTTTTGTTGTTGTTGTTGGGTTTTTTGTTTCTTTGTTTGTTTTTTGTTTTTCGAGACAGGGTTTCTCTGTGTAGCTTTGGTGCCTGTCCTGGAACTCGCTTTGGAGACCAGGCTGGCCTTGACCTCACAGAGATCCGCCTGCCTCTGCCTCCTGAGTGCTGGGATTAAAGGCGTGTGCCACTACCGCCCGGCAGGTCTTAGGGTTTTAAGAAGGCATTTTACCAAGTATTTATTTCCTTCCTTTCTTGTTTTATTCTCTCCTTCACCTTTTTATTTTTATAAGATTTATTAATTTTCATATTTTGAGTGTATGGGTGTTTAGCCTGCTTGTATGTGTGTGTACCACATGCATGCCTGGTGCCTGAGGAGACAGAAGGTATGGGATCCGCTGGAACTGGAGTTACAGGCAGTTGTGAGCCACCATTTGGGTGCTGTGAATCAAACCCAGGGCCTCGGGAAGAGGAGCCAGTGCTTTTAACCACTGAGCCATCTCTCCGGCCCCTCCTTCCACCTTTTAGATTTGGTTCCTCTCTGTTGCCAAGAATGGTCTCCTAAGCTCAACTGATCCTCTTACGCCAACCTCCTGGTAGCTGGAACCTGTAGGCATGTGCCATCATGCCCCACTCTAGGTCGTTATTGAAGTCTTTCTTTTCAAATTCATAGACATAGAGACAGCTTATTGAGAAAGAGAAAATGCTCCCAAGAATGGGAATGGTCTAGTGAGGTGGAAAGGCCAACACTCAAAAGCCTATTTTTTTCTTCAAAAGCCTATTTTTATCTTGTAAATCCATGTGGACTACAGTTTGTTCTTGCTGCTGTCCCACCCAAATTAGCACCCCAGTTTCCTAAACTGGACCCTAGCCCTCCCTCTGTGCAGTTTACTCTTTCCTGGGCAGCAGGGTGGCTTGACAACTGCTTCGCCCAATGCCCTCAATGTCTCCTCGAAGTGCACAGTATAAAAGCCCCGGTTCTGACAATGGTAGGCAAAGCCAAGCACAAAAACCTGCCTCTGGCCGGACATAGTCATGCCAGCCTTCAATCCCAGCACTCGGGAGGGTGAGGTGGGCAGATCTCTGTGAGTTTGAGGCCAGCTTGGTCTACATAGTGAATTCCAGGACAGCCAGGCCATATATAGAGACTTTGTATAAACAACAGAAAAAGAGAGAGAAAGAGAGAGAGAGAGAGCTTTGGTAGGCTGGTTGTTACTGCTCCTTCTAAGCGAGGCAGCAAGGATGCAGTGGAGAGGGAGTCTAGCTAAAGTCCCTCAGGGCTCCTGACTCCCAGAGAATGCTGTGGCAATTCCAAGTTCAGTGGGGCAATTATGGAGGGGTTTGCAGAGGACAGGGATCTCTGGGCTGGGTGTGAACTGGATGAGGGAAACAGAGTCATGCCAGGTCAGGGACAGAGGCAACAGGAACTAAAGAAAGATAGGCTCAGAATGGACCGGGGTATTCGGGTACTACCACTGTCTCCTCAGGCAGGAAGTGTGAAACCTGTTCCAGAATTAACCACCCAGGCAGAGGACAGATATGGGCTGCCTCTCTCTGTCTGCTGTCTTTCTTTGTTCTTTACTTTTTTTTTAGTGTGTGTGAGTGTCTGGCCTATTTGTATGTCTGTGCACCATGTGCACACAGTCCTGTGGCAGCCAGGAGAGGGCCTCAGATTTCCCCTAGGACTGGAGTTACAGTTTGTCCACTGCCACGCAGGTGTGGGGAATCCAGCCTGGGTCCTCTGGAAGAGCAGCCAGAGCAGTCTCTCTCCAGACCCATTCGCTGCCTCGTTTTTTAGACAGGTGAACCCAGAGCTCAGCAACTGGGCAAGATTGGCTGGCAGCAAGACCCAGGGATCTTTCTGCCCCCTCCTCCGCAGAACTGGGATTATAGGGGTGCATTGCTACCCCTGACGTTTTTATGTGGGTGCCAGGGAACCATGCTTGCACGTCAATCACTCTCCCAACTGAGCCGAGGTCTCCCCAGCCTTCTTTTCTTTTTGAGATGAGATCTCCCGTAGCCCAGGCTGGCCTCGACCATCCTTTTTGTTTGTTGTGTGTTTTGTTTGTTTATTTGTCGTGAAAGAGTGTCTCACCAGGCAACTTTGGCTGTCCTGGAGCTCACTGTGTAGACCAGGCTAGCCTCGAACTCACGAAGATCCACCTATGTCTGCTGGAACCAAGGGTGTGTGCCACTCACATACTTCAACTCCTAACCTTTCCGCTTCTCCATCTCAAGAGCTGGGATTACAGGCTTGAACCTCTACACCATATTTCCCTTCCCCTTTCTTGTCACAGCACTGATGGTCATCAGAAGTAGGAAGCAGGGGTGTCCAGAGTCTCCCCTCTCTCTGCCTGAGGGTCAGAGAAGACCTGGGAGCCCACTGAATGCCTACACCAGCTCCAGACTGACCATGGGGGACGGCCCCTCCCCCTACAGCTCGGCCCCAGGTCTTTCCACTTCTTGGGTTTGCTCTCCATACCTCGTTCCAGCCAGTGCCAGCTGGCATCCCTCACTAGAGACTGAGGTGGCATGAATATGGGGGAGGGGAGGAAGTGGGCAGGAGCCCAAGGGGAACAAGGGCCTGGATGTGGGAGGCAATGGTCAGAGCTGGGTGGCCAGCATGGCAGTTCTCATGGAGTGAGGAATAGGATGGACGGAGAAGTCTGGGGGCTTTCAGGGACGGCGGGGTGGTGTCAGGCTCTCGCCCTGCTCCCCAGGCCCTGCTGTCTCCTTCCCTCTACATTCACCCCTTAAGCTGCCTGTGGCTAATTCTTCCTGGTCTCTTTAAGAGCTGCCTGGGAACTGGGGCACTGGAGGGGGCTGGCAGGCCCTCTCCCCTACCATGGCTGCCCTTGCTCCGCCCTGCCGGGTACAGACTCTACTGGAACTCTCGGACGCCTGGGTTAGAGTCTGTACCTCTGGGGGTAAGGTGTAAAAGTGGTCGGGGAGGGAACATGATCTCTGGGGCGGGGGGAGTGGGATATGCCTGGACATGGAGTGTCTGAATGCCAGCTTTAGTATACCATGGTGGGGTGAGGTATGTCTCTTCTGCCTCTTTGGGGGGACAGAGCATACCCAGAATCTTTAGGGATGACTCTTCAGCCACAGTCTGCCTGGGTCTCTTTATCTCCCTCCCAATCTCATTTCCCCCAGGGACCTTAATTTGCTAAACTCCACCAGCCACTCACTGTCCCTCCCACAATCAACGATAGTGGCTACCCCATCTTCCCACAGATGGGAAAACCGAGGCTAGGAATCACAGGAAACTGACTGCTTTCGTAGTGGTAGAGGCGATGGCTTTTTCCTTTCTTCTTGAGAGTTGGAAACAAGAGAACCGGCCGGTGTTAGGCCATTCAATCAGTCCCCTCTCCAACCATGGCCACACAGGAGCCGAAAGCCCTGTTCTCATGTTTGGAGAGCTTAGCTCCAGGGTAAGGCAGGGAAGACCTGAACACCATGGAGCCAAGGAGACCTGTAGGCACCCCGTTTTCTTGGATTACTCTGGGAGGCAGTCCCTTCCAATCCTGCCACAAAGACTGGGCTCAACTCCCCTAGGGGGTGAAGGTGATGGTGGCGGAGAGTCAAGGACCTCCGTGGAGATGAGTTCTTCTGCATCAGCCTCTAATGCACCCCCCCTTCATTTCTTCAAGTGCCTGGGGCAAACTCCCGGAGCTCATGGACACAGGTCCCATGCCCAGAGTTCGGGGACAGCAAAGGTTGGAGGTTCAGAAGCAGGAGCCTGCGGGTGGCCCCGCTGAGTCCGTTTCTACCCTCAGTACAGGGCACATCCTCTTCATCCCACCCTGAAAGGAAATGCTCACCCCCATCTCAACCTAGACCTAAAAGGGAACCAGGATTGGCCTGTAAAGCCTCCTGCCCTGCCTGGCCCCTCCAGGGCACTCATTTCCTTCCTTTTTCCTGAAAATACTGTGAAGTTTGCTGAAAAGCCAGTCTGCTCGCAGGTGGCTTGAAGGGCCCTTCTTTTACTTATGGGAGTCAGCGAGGACAAGGGCCCAACCTGGGATCACACAGTAAGTTATAGACTGCCAGGCTGGCACCCAAAGACTCTGTTTCTTAGACCCACGGTGCCCAGTGGGCAGTCCTGAACTCCTAGGAAGCCAGCCTGCAGGGTCTCTCCTAGTTCCACCCTTTCTTGAAGAAGTTGAGGTCCTGCGGGGACAGGAGTTCCGGTGATAGGGTTACTTAGGAGCAGGGAGGCTTCTAAAGCTCATCCAAACCTCTGCTTGTCTTTGCTGTTTTCCAAATGAGAAGAATCCAGGTCAGAGTTGTTTCTAATCTGTTCCTATTTACTGCTAGACTTTTAGGAAGTTTTTTCTAAAGTCTGCCTCCTATCCATCTCTTACAGCACAGACCTTCTTGAGTCCCAGGGGGTGTTAGTTGAGGGCGTCTGGAGACACAGGAAAGAAATGCAGGGCCTGGACCTGAGAAGAGTAGCCCCTCCCCCAGAGGTCGGGAACCAATGAAGATGGTCTCCTCAGCTCTTGGTGGAGGCCCTGCATCCGCAGATGTGTTTGCATACATCCTCATTGGTAAACTCCAGTTGTAGGTGACTGGCTAGCATCCAGGTGCATCTTCCTTATGCATTCGTAGTACTTAGGAAAGCTGGAGATGAAGAGAAACTGGCCATAAAGGAGATTGCCTCAGTGGTCTCCTAACCCAATACCTGCACACTGGGGTTTGCCTGAGGGTGGGCAAAGGAGCTGAGCAGGGACCCGGGGGTTAGAGTATCCCCTTTTGTCACATCTGGAGTCCTGCCTACACATATGAGAATCCAGGAGCCACAGAAGTGGGGCACAGTGGGACAGGAGAGGAGGAGGAAGAATATGGGGAGATTCTAGTCCCTCCCACTTAGAGATGCGGTCGCCATGGTGACTAAGGACCAGTGAGGTGGGATGGGGTTGGGGATGGGGGTGGGAGGGTGGCGGGAAGGAGGCACTGGGAGACCGGAAAGCCAAGCCGCCTGGCATTCCAGGGGGAGGGAAGCGCGGCGGCATCCCGGGCTCCAGGTAAGAAGCGGGAGAGCCGACAGACAGTGCGGAGCAGAGGGGCGGGCCATTGTCTGGCGCTGACTCTGCCCTGAGGAGGGGCGGACGGAGAAGTCAGACCATTGTGTGTAATGCTCAACGCAGCTTCCAGCACTAGCCAGACTGGGAGAGGGAACCCAAGAGGCACTGGGTAAGGGGTTAGGTGGATGGAATGGGGTGGGTGGTAAGAACGCTGGAGACCTGCAGGAACAGGAAGAGGTGGGGGGTGCTAGGGACACAGACTGGGGACACCCTTAGTGTACACACACACACACACACACACACACACACACACACACACACACTGTACTTATCTATGTAAGTTGATTTGACTGGCTATAATCATAAGAGAAGGGCAGGGCCATGGGTTGAAAGCAGAGCAGGAAAAGGATATTTCCCCAAGACCCTGCTCTCCTGAGGGCTGCCCCTAAGGCTAGGAAGAGAAGGAGGCTGGGAAAACTAGACCTGCCAGTCACTGGTGAAGCCAGGGCTGGTTTCTGTACTGACTCTCTTAATGAGACATCTGTACAAGGCAGGGGCTCCAGAGCAGCAAGGGGTACGGTGAGGATCAACCCTTCAACATCCCTCCCTCCTCACCCCTGCTTCCCATCTCTACTTTTGGTGATCAAATCCCACAGGAAGGGGCTACTCTCCTTTATGGTCTAGGGGTTGTGGGAAGAACTTGGGGGGGGACTGGAATCTGACATGGGGTGCTTAAGTTTAATACTGTGATTTCCAGGGGCTGACGTACGCCTGGGGATTCCCCCAGGCTGAGCTCCAGGCCTTATGGAGAATCGAGTTGGGAGGACAGGAATGGGACAGTGAAAATGGCATTTCCCTCTAGAGACTGCCTGCTGCCTGACGCCAACCCTGGCTCAGATGCTTCCGGTCACTGGCCTTGGTTTCCTCATTTGTGTAGCAAGGGAGGGTGTGTGGCTTGCCAGCTCGGAGCTTCCTGTGAGCAGAACCTGCTACATAATTTGTGGGGCCCAGTGTAAATGAAAATGTAGTCCCCTTTAAAAAAAATGATTAGGACTCTCAAGGCAGCAGCAGTAGGAGAGTCTACCAAGCATGGCCTCTTCTGATGACAAAGCTCTGTGTGACTGTAACTGTGAGGTCCAAGGGTGAGGAACGTGCTGTTGGGGCCGTGTGCCTTTCTCCCACCTGCCTCTCCTCTGAGCTTGACCTGAAAGGTGCCATGAGGAGAGAGTGGGTGGCACCCAGGGACAGGAAGTACCTGGGCTGAGGTTGACATCAGATGGCCTCTCTTTGGGGTGGTTTCTGTTCCTTCTGAGTCAGGCATCATCCCAGGGTGATTGTTTCTCAGCTGGAGGAGAGGGAGCCCCTGAGGCTCCCACCCTGATGCTTGCTCCATCCATTGATCAGTTCTGAGCGAGTTAATCCACTAGGGCAGGAGATGGGAGCCAGCCCTGTAGAGCGAGCTTCCGAATAGCCAGGTCTGAGGTAGATGGCTGGCTGGCTGGACAGCGTCCCTGGTCTCACTTCCCTTCTCTGTGTAAAAAGACTATAGTGAAAACTGCCTGTGAAAGCTGGGAGGCCTGAAGCCCCCTGCCGACTCCTCACGTGGTCTGGTGGGAGAGGGATAGCACTGGGTCTTGTGGGGAGACCCAGGGACAGGAATAGGGGAGAGAGCATGGCGCTGGAGCTGCTCCTCTGGCTTCCCCTATCACGGCTCCTCCCCATGACCCAGATAGGCCAATCTGTCCCCAAAGAGAGGCCCTGGGGTGGTGGCTTCCCAAGACTGAGCTGGAGGTCAAGGAGACTCAGAAGACATGTCAGGAGAACAGAGAGTTTGGCGGAGTCCTGACAATCAGCATCAGGGTTTGGGGGAGTCGTAGCCAGTTCTGACAGGAAGAGTCCTCAGGAGGGGTCTGTGTGAGCCCAGCTCCTGGGCCATGGCAGAGGATGGGAGCAGAAGTGTGAAGGGAAGGGATAAGTGTGGGCTCTACCAAGGAATGCTTCTACCCTGGGAGCTGGAACTGGAAGGGTGGAGGTTATCCTCCAGGGAGGTCTACCCTGGCAGTGAGGAATGTGTTTAGGATGGAGATGGGGTACTAACTGGAGGGAGAGCAGCCTGGGTCATTGTGCTCCTTCCACCTGAAGTCAGCTGACCTGGGTGAGTGGGCAGGAGTCCAACCAGTCTTTATTGGCCTAGGAGCCCTTGGCGCCTCATTAACCCTGCGTTATGAGGTCTTCCCTGGAGTCTTTGGGGAGGAGGAACCAGCCACCATTCCAGCTGAGTGTCTCATCTCCAAAGTGCATCCCATGAAGCATGAGCTCAAATGGGAAATTTCTCAAATTTCCCATTGGCTTGATGCTGCCCGAAGGTTGGCGAGGGTCGATTACAGGAGAGTGTCCTCAGCCAAGGCATAGATACAAACCTGATACAATGTGGGCGCTTTGTTGTTGTTGCTGTGGTTGTTGTTTGTTTGTTTGTTTGTTTTGAGACCAGGTTTCTCTGTGTAGTCCTGGCTGTCCTGGAACTCAGTTTGTAGACCAGGCTGTCCTGGAGCTCATAGAGATCCATCTGCCTCTGCTTCCTGGGTGCTGGGATTAAAGGTATGCACCACCATTGCCTGGCTTGAAATGTTTTATCTTTCAGGGATGTGGGAGGTCGGAAGGTGAGGCCCCTGGAGATGTTTCTCAGTAGTGGGGGAACCCCACTGCAGGGTCAGTGAAAAGAGGAATATGAAAGACAATGTCATACTGAGCTGTCTTGAGCAAGAGGAGAGACCACAGCGTAGGCTGGTTAGAATGAAAGTGGTGTGCCAGAGAGACAAGGACATCACTGAAGTGGCCTAGAAGAAACTCTTAATTTCTGGATAGACTAAGCGCAGGGAGGGAGGTGTGTCTCCTACCAAGCCTGTGAGCCTCCCCCTCCCCCCACCCCCACCCCAATCTCCCCGCCCTGATCCACCATCACCAACTTCCGCCCAAGCCAGGATCTGTCACAACTCGAGGTAGAAATTCTGGTTTCCCTGGCCTGGAACCCACACTGGCTCTCGCAGGATGGGTGCCTGGAGGGCCGCGCTCCCATTCCAGCCAGGCTGAGCCTTCTGTCTTTGCCTGGACCCCCTCCTTTGCCTTGGATGCTTCAGGGTTTGAACTCGGGACTTCTCAGTGTGGCTGGCTCAAGGGTATGTGAGATGAGGTGGGCGACTTGCATTCGGAGGTCATGGGGGAGGGTGATGCAGGGCTCCAGGGAGGCAGACAGCAGAGGCATAGAGACAAGGGGGGGGGGCTCTAGAGGTTGGGAGTCTGCCAGTGACTCCTGCCCAGGCCATTCCCAGGAAATGCAGACGGTCAAACTGGTAGATAAACTGGCATGCCCCTACTTCAAAGAAGAAGGCTAGATAGGCCCAATTAAGCAAGAGCCAGAGCCCCTGGGGGCTGGAGAAAGAGTAGGCTGCTTGCCTGGGTTGGGGTGAGTAGCAGGCACAAGGTATAGGCACAGCTGAGTGACAGGCCAGCCTGGGGACCTACCCTTTGGATGCAGGAACTAGTTCCCCAGAAGCCCTTTGTCCAGGGCCAGGAATGATCAGGGCTCTGGACCATGGGGGCAGGAGATGCTAAGAGGCCAGAGTGGGAAGGTACTTTACTGTGTGTCAGGTGAGAAATGACAAGGGGGACTTTTAATAGGAGGGAACCAGAGATAACAGCATGGGCCACGCCAGGGCCCCTATCTAGAGGGCAGCGGGAGGCAACTGTCAAGGCTGGCAGTGGGATGGAAGTGAGACTCTGAGGGCCCTTCCAGAGAGGAACTTCTGCCCCCCTGGGGCTCTCCTATTGGCCCTCAGGAAGGGTGTGGTAAGCACTGCTTACCCAGAAAGCGCCTGTCTCCCCCAGAACCATCTGGCGACAGTTCCTGTCCGACCATGGCCCTACCGCCCCCGGGCCAGGACCCCTGGAGTCTCCTGGGGGCTTTTTTCTTCCACCTGCTCCTGCTGCTGTCACTGCGACCTGCTACGGGCACTGGTGGGCAGGGGCCCATGCCCAGAGTCAAATACCACGCAGGTGAGTGTCCGGTAACTGGGAGGTGTGGAGGATGTCAATGTAAAGACGAGGGGTCAAGAAAGGAGAAGGGGCCGTCAGAGGGGGGCGGGGTAATGGAGTGGAGAGACAGAGACGCCAAGGAGCAGTGGAGGGCCCCGGAGGAGGGAGACCACAGATTGATCAGGAAGGGCAGACGGGCCCACTGGCGCCCTCCTTCTGCTGAGTCTGATTTTTCTTTCCCTCCTCAAGTGACACTGTCACCAAGCAGGACACTAAATTCCTGGCTGCTTTCACAGCTCCGGGTGTCCCAAAGCCAAAGCCCAGGCCAGATTGTCTATGGAGCTGGTGGCCCCAAGCCAACCCCAGAGCTCACGCCAGGGCCAGGTTGTGTCCAGTAGGATGGGCACCAGGAGAAGGAGCCCTGGGCAGCTCATCTGGGGGTCGGCTGGAGCCTGACACCCAGTCTCCGTGACTTCCTGCTGGGGCTGTGGGGCTTCTGAGCCCTCTTGTTCTAGGAAATGCCCCAAGGGAAGCGCTACACACACACACACACACACACACACACACACACACACACACACACACACACACATACACACACACACACTCCCCACACCACCCGCGCAGAAGCGCAGAAGTTAGGCAGTTCTGTTCGCAGCTTCGGAGGCAGAATGGCAAAGGAGGTGTAGTGTTAGTGGAAAGAGGCATCCCTGGGTGGGATGGGAGTGTAAGCATGAGCAAGCCTGGGCTTCAAGGGGAAGCAGGATGAGGCCTCAGGGCAAGGAGCACAGAGTTCAGGGCAGGGCAGCCTATGCAGGACCTTTCCCATCTGGTCTTTCGATTCCTCTTGGTCCTAAGATCCCTTGAGGCCAACACAGGCTGCCCTCTGACTAACCCAAAAGTCCAAATGTGCTCATGAGGGAGGAGCTGAAGTGCCAGTGTGACAGGGGCTCACGCATTCACACATGTGTGTAAGTGCACACACACCACCTCACTAGGTAGTGACCGGGCCCTAGTAATCAACATACTTAGCCTGTCCAGGTGGTGTTCAGCCATGCCCACACGGACGGGGCTCAGACAGAGAGAGAACATGGCCTTTCTCGTCACGGTGGCGGCGGCGGCGGCGGCGGTGGTGGCGGCGGCGTGGTGGGGGATTCCTGTAACAGAGCAAGGGAGGGAACCGGGGGTGGGGGTGGCAGGAATCTGTAGCTGTGACAAGTCTTGAAGCAGACCACGGTTACCTCTGCTGCCTGTGGTTGAGAAGCCCTTCCTGTGTCTACCTGTCAGCCGCTCTCTCCCATCCTGCCTCACTGCAGCCCCCCTCAAACCTGAGAATGCATCTTCTAACCTCCCTCCATTTCCCATCTGTGTCTTGAGCAGGCTTCCCTGCTCTCCACCAGCCCCACACTGTCACCACCTTGTCTTTGGCACGTCTCTCTTCTGGGGACTCTGCACACACAGTTCAGACGCCTGCTATTGGGGGTTCAGGGGAAGGGGGGGCTGCCGATAGAAGAGCTGGTCCAGCCACTGAGGCCTGCCCCCCCTCCCCTCCCCATCTCGGGAATCAGCAGCTGTTCTCGGTTCCTCCTCATCCTCTCTCTCCTTATCCCTGCCTCCCAACAGGAGATGGGCACAGGGCCCTCAGCTTCTTCCACCAAAAAGGCCTCCAAGACTTTGACGCCCTGCTCCTGAGTGCCGACGGCAACACTCTGTATGTGGGGGCTCGAGAGGCCATCCTGGCCCTGAATATCCAGAACCCAGGAATCCCCAGGCTGAGGAACATGGTGAGGAGGCCCGAGACAAAGGGGCTGGCGGGAAGTGAGGACAGCAGCTGCCCTGGACCAGCGCTGCTTCCTGTGAACCACCTGCCACTCTCTGAACCAGCAGTGCTGGGATGGAAATGCCGCTGTGGTCTCACTGTTTTATCAAGGCCCTGAATACCAATCGCGCCACGTCAGCTGCCGAAAAGGCTGATGCGGAAGTCACTGGCATAGCAGAAAAACATTGACTCAAATCAGTGACTCAAATAATTTGATGTGCACCGACCTACTAGAGAAATCCTCGGTTCTAGTGCTATCAACCCCGATGATAGCCATGTGAGGGGAAGGGGGCAGGGCGGGGAAGGAAGGCGCAGTTCACGGATTCTTCTTAGTGGGTGGTCTCTTGGCCATCTGCACATATGGGGTATGGGTTAAAATTCCAGAGTCTCGGACTAGGAGTGTAGTTCAGTGGCAGAGCACGCTGTGTAGAGTGCGGAAGGCCCTAAGTTCATATCTGCACTCCACCTGTGGAGCTCCTCTAAGGGGTGGCTCAGGAGCTGACAGCCTCCCCCAGGAAATGTGTGGTTTATAGCCACTGCTGTGTATGCCAGGCACTTAGACATGCCATCTAGCCGCAACCAGCAGCGGGCTGTGAAACTAAGCCAGAGTGCACAGTCCGTTGGTGGCAGAGCCTAGATTTGAACTCAGATCTCTCTGCTTCTACCACAGAGCCATGTCCTGATGAACCCTAGTATTATGGAAGTTATAGTCCTAATCAAATTGGCGTTATGACTGCCTACTGAACACCACTAACTACCTTACTGGTGTTTTTACGCCAGAGCTGGAGAGGGGATGGTGGCGTGCAGAAAAACCAGACTTCATTTCATTTCCTCCTCTTAACTCTCCACTTCAGATACCCTGGCCAGCCAGTGAGAGAAAAAAGAGTGAATGTGCCTTGAAGAAGAAGAGCAATGAGGTGAGTGGACTGTCAGTGCTTAGGGACTCTGGCTACAGAACCCTGGCGTAGCTCGGAGCGTCCCTGGTGACCCGAGGGGTGGGCACAGGAGGGCCTGTCCCTGTGATTTTTGCCTGGATCACGTCCTGTCAAGCTCCTCAGTGCTGATCTCAGCCCTTCTCTCCACTGGGAATGGGGGAGCAGCCTCTAAGAACCCAGGAGTTTGGGGTGAGAGGCCTGGCAACTTGATTTCCCTGCCTCCCCCTAGACGCAGTGTTTCAACTTCATCCGTGTCCTGGTCTCCTTCAACGCCACCCACCTCTACACCTGTGGGACCTTTGCCTTCAGCCCTGCCTGTGCCTTCATTGTGAGTTCCCTGAGGCCCCACTTGCTCACAGGCCCCCAACACGTCTTCTCACACCCACCCCAGGGTACTCTCGGTACCTTTGGGAATCTCTGGTCCCCGAGGACCCGCGCAAGATTCCTGGCCCCAGACCGACGTCCCTCTCCGTTCCTTTCACTTCCTCCCTCATGCTCCTCATCTATGAGATGTGCAACCCTGGCATTCTGGGCTCCCAGCCTCTCCCCCCCTCTAGGAACTCCAAGATTCCTCCCTGCTGCCCATCTTAAAGGACAAGGTCATGGATGGGAAGGGCCAAAGCCCCTTTGACCCTGTTCACAAACACACAGCTGTCTTGGTCGGTGAGTATCAGGCTTCCCAGACCATACTAAAACTTGCCTTTTCCAGCCCCTCTGGGAAAAGTGGGGCATGATAGTTTTCCAAAGAAAAGGACAGAGGGAACCAGGAGCTTCGGGGGACAGGATCAGAGGGAGAACCAGGAAGCCCAGGCATTAGCCCCTCCTGAAACTGTCGCCAGAGGGGCGCAAGGAAATCCATATTAGGCCTAGTGGTCTAGTACGTCACCAGGTGATCCCTGAGGTTCAGCCACTTGTTTAACCACTGCGCATGGGCAGATGCCTCTCCTGATGTGTTACACATTGAGCTGGGTACTGAAGGGGCTACGACCAAGATGTTGTGTGCCTCTGCCTAGACACAGACCATCACAGACTTCCCACCCTGGCTGCCTACAGGAGATGGCCATTGCCTTTTGAGCAGGCTTAAAAGATAAGCAGGAGCCGGGCGGTGGTGGCGCACACCTTTAATCCCAGCACTCGGGAGGCAGAGCCAGGCGGATCTCTGTGAGTTCAAGGCCAGCCTGGGCTACCAAGTGAGTTCCAGGAAAGGCGCAAAGCTACACAGAGAAACCCTGTCTCGAAAAAAAAACCAAAAAAAAAAAAAAAAAGAATGAGAAAAGATAAGCAGGGACCAAGATGTGTGAGCACCAGACAGTCATATTCTGGGGTTGGTGTTTGAGGAAGGACCAGAAAAAGGCTGGCAAATGCTCAATACGAAAGGCGTCACAGGCCATTGCCTGTGGCCAGAGGGATCTAAGAAGGGAGCCTTCTGTGTGTGTGTTGGGGGGGGCACAGTATGAGCTGGGCTTTGGGGTTCTGCGAGAGGGTACGGAATAGAAGGAAGGCATGTCTGAGCAGGGCAGGCAGCCTCCCCTGATACACCTGCTTCTCCTCCCTCTCCCTGATCCTAGATGGGATGCTCTACTCTGGCACCATGAACAACTTCCTGGGCAGTGAGCCCATCCTGATGCGCACACTGGGATCCCAGCCTGTTCTCAAGACTGATATCTTCCTACGCTGGCTGCACCGTAAGGCCCTGATTCCAGTCAACACGGGTTTGGGCCCCCTTCCTGACCCTGGGTCTGTGATTTGCTTTAATTCACTCAGCTCTGTTTGGTAAAAATTAATTAAAGAAGTACACGAAGCCGGCTGGGGTGGCGCACGACTTTAATTCCAGCATTTGGGAGGCAGAGGCAGCAGCAGGTGGGTCTCTGAAGGGAAGCCAGCCTGGTTCACACAGAGAGTTTCAGGCCAGCCAGAGCTATAGTGAGATCCCATCTCAAAAAGGAAAGAGTACACATGCCTCAACAGGCTGTGGGATGGGAGACTTCTGTCCCGGTCCTCAGAGCCCACCTGTCACCAAGGGAACCCTGAGCATCCTGATGTTCAGTTCCTAAACCGATGTGTCCTGCCTCCACAGCGGATGCCTCCTTCGTGGCAGCCATTCCATCTACACAGGTCGTCTATTTTTTCTTCGAGGAGACAGCCAGCGAGTTTGACTTCTTTGAGGAGCTGTACACATCCAGGGTGGCTCGAGTCTGCAAGGTCTGCCCTTTGGTCTGGTGGAGGGCTGGGCTGCCAGGGAGCCAATGGGAGTGGGGAGAGGGGGGTGGGGCGGGTCCACGGGCTAAAAGGCCGTCCCATGACTCCACCGCTTCCCCTAGAACGACGTGGGCGGGGAAAAGCTGCTGCAGAAGAAGTGGACCACCTTCCTGAAGGCCCAATTGCTCTGCGCTCAGCCAGGTCAGCTGCCATTCAACATCATCCGCCACGCGGTCCTGCTGCCCTCAGTTTCCCG
The DNA here is from genome assembly GCF_007827085.1 of Peromyscus californicus insignis. Classification (NCBI taxonomy): domain Eukaryota; kingdom Metazoa; phylum Chordata; class Mammalia; order Rodentia; family Cricetidae; genus Peromyscus; species Peromyscus californicus. The sequence goes on along the minus strand of NW_026294617.1, from coordinate 67,990,783 downwards.
CATCTATGCAGTCTTTACCTCCCAGTGGTGAGCAGCAGGGCAGGGAAGAGGAGGGACCCCAGGGAGGCGGGAGCCGATGAAAGCCTGCTTTGTACACTGCACATTACATAGAAAGGCATTTGACTGCCGGGATCCTACGGTCTTTCATGCATAGGGAGAAACAACGTTCAGAGACTAGCTTTATTCTGCCTGGTTCCAAAAAGGATGGAAGGAAGCTTACAGAAGGTAGACACTAAAAATCAGCAAAATACCCAGCGTGACTGGTGCATGCCTGTGATCTCAGCACTTGGAAGGTAGAGGCAAGAGGATAAAGAATTGGAAGCCAGTCTGGACTCCGCAGAGAGAGCTTGTCTTAAACAAGACAAAAACATTGATAAAATAAAGCTAGACATGGTAATGAGGAAGGAGGATCAGTTTGAGGACTAATGTCTCAAATACACACAAGGGCTGGTGATGTAGCTCAGTCAGTATAGTGCTTGCCTAGCGTGTACAAAGCCCTAGGTTGGATCCCCAGCATCACGTAAGTCAGTGTTCGTGGTACAAAGGACCCACGAGAAGAGAAGACCAGAGGATCAGACACTCAAGGTCATTCTCAGCTACGTAGTGAGGACAGCCTTGGCTACCAGAGACTGTCACCAACAAACAAACAAAAAATCCACCAATTAGGTCAGGAAATGGAAGTAAAGAGAAATTCTCAGCAGGCAGGGGAAGATCTGTATATAGCACAAATGCTATTGTAATGCTAGCCACAGATTTATCTCCTCCCGATTCCTAATGGCCGGGGCCAAGACCACTTTGACTGAAAAGCCAGGAAATCCTTGCTCACAGACCAGGAAAGGTTAACTGATTTGCTAATGGTCTGGCATCACCACGTTTAGGCATCTGCTAACAATGTGCCAGGAAGAAAAGGTTTCTGGTAGGCAGGGTCTGATATCCATGAGATTCAGAACTGAGACCCCAGTGTGTTAAAGAGAGTATGAGAGACCAAGACAGAAGAAATAACAAAGCTGTGGTTCACTCTCTGAGAACCAAGAATCCAAGGGCCTTAAAGAAGGCTACATGTAAATCCAGCCTGAAGCAGGTTCTACCACTCTTGCTGTGGGCACAGCCCAGCCCAGCCCGGGCAGGACAGGCAGGGGCCACCCCAGGGCCTATGCTCCAATTAATCCTCATTAGGAACAATCATATTTCAGATCCTGTGATGGGCTTCTAGCCAGGCCTCAGTCCAGAGCCAGGGCAGCCCGTGGGGCTCCCAGGTCCTTATCATGAGCAAGGAAAAACAAACCTCCAGAGGCTGGCCTGCCCCCTGCCCTCCAGGCCTGCTGAGATTCCCCTGAGCTCTGCCTGGGCTGGAGGGGCAGTGGCTGTGGAGGAGAGGAAGCCACAGTGAATGCCCTCTCCGGCTGTCTTCAGGCAGGTTGGTGAGACCAGGAGCTCAGCGGTCTGTGCCTTCTCCCTTGCGGACATTGAGCGAGTCTTTAAAGGAAAGTTCAAGGAGCTGAACAAGGAAACTTCCCGATGGACCACTTATAGGGGCCCGGAGGCCAACCCGAGGCCAGGCAGTGTGAGTAGCCCCTACTCCTCCCAGAACCTCCCGGAATGCATGTGAAAGCACCATCATGGCAGGGCAAATGTCCATGCACCAGCCCGTACGCCACATATGTTCAATACCGCCCTACATTCAGAACAGTTGACAAGGACCACCTCTTCCCGGTGCTAAGTGAGCACCAAATACCTGGCTGTATCAGCAAAGGATTAGGAGCACGTGGGCTGGGTGCCAAACACAGTCTGGGGCAGCTTCACCACATTTTATTGTTTTCAGGCTGGGTCTCCAGTACCCCAGGCTGGCCTTGAACTCCTGATAACCTGCCTCCACCTCCCAAATGCCTAGATTCCAGGCGTGTGCCACCATGTCTAGCTTTTCACCTGCGTATTTTCCTGTAGTTTTTTTTTTTTCATCTGAATTATGTGTGTACGTATTTAAAGACTCCAATAGGCCGAGTGTAAGTGGTGCATGCCTGTAATATCGGCACTCCAGAGGAAGCCGAGGCAGGGGGATCAATGCAAATTCAAGGCAAGCCCGGGCTACACAGCAAGATTCTATCTCAAAGATACCAGAATGGGTAAATAAATACAAAATCAAAGACATCTACTGGATTGATGCTGGACCACCACTCCCGTCCAAGGCTGGCCTCAAACTCACCTCCCACTTCTATCCCAAGTGCCTGGATTACGGGTGTGCACCACACTCCCAGCTTTCTCCTGCACATCTCTTTTCAAAATCCTGCTCATTGTCGTAACATTGGTAGCTTGAAATCATTTTTTTTTTTGTTTTGTTTTGTTTTGTTTTTCGAGACAGGGTTTCTCTGTAGTTTTGCGCCTTTCCTGGAACTCACTTTGTAGACCAGGCTGGCCTCGAACTCACAGAGATCCTCCTGCCTCTGCCTCCCGAGTGCTGGGATTAAAGGCGTGCGCCACCACCGCCCGGTTTGAAATCATTTTAAAGGCAGTGTGCACCTTGGAAATTAGCAAATTCTGCAAATCGGCTTTCCGTTCCCTTCCTTTCCAGTGTGTTATCCCTAACCTCTGCGTGAGCGTTAGCAGGCAGGCTCTTTCTTTTTAGTTCTGAGAATCAAACCCAGGGCCTCACATGTGCCAGGCAAGTGCCCTGACACTGAGCCACACTCCCCACCCCTAAACTTTTTAAAAATTAATTTTTATGTATTTGTTGTCTGTGAATACGTGTGTGGGTGCATGGGTGCCATGGCATGTGTGTGAAGGTTAGGGGACAGCTTTGGGGACCTGATTTCCTTCTGCCATTGTCAGATTTACCTCGTGAGCCACCTCACCAGCCAACCCTCCATCCCCACCCCAGTACTGGGATTAAAGGCGTGTGCCACCACCGCCAGGGAAGGCTCACTTCTTGCCTGTATTCCAGAGCTGCTTTGGAAATGTGATAAGCTGTGTGGGCACCTAAACCTTTGGATGTAACTTGTTTTCTCTCACTGTATCCTAAATGTTTTAAGTTATGTATTTGTTTGATTGTTTTTTTTTATTTTGTGTGAGGGGTCAGAGGGCAATTAAAGGAGTCTCCTCCCTCCTTCCCTTCCAGGGAGAGAGCACAGGCCATCCTCAGGCTCAGGCTTGGCAGCCAGCGCCTTTACTGCCCAACCACCTGGCCAGTCCCTGGTGCTCACATATTCCACATGGAGCTCCCGTGGTCTCTGTGTTGAACTGGAAGCCCAGTGGACCACTTCAGCTCGAAAATCTCAATTATTTTCTTCAGTTCTGAGAAACTTTCTTATGCTCGTTAGCTCAGTCATTGTTCTGTTGTTGTGAGGAGACACCATGGCCAAGGAAATGATAAAAGAAAACATTTAATTGGGGGGCTTGCTTACAGTTTCAGAGGGTGCCTAAGGAGTCCAGATGTGGGCACTGGATCCCCTGGAACTGGAGTTACAGATAATGTGAGCCACCATGTAGGTGCTGGCGACTAAACTCAGAGCCTCTGTAAGAGCAGTTAAGTACTGTTTACCACAGAGCCATCTCTCCAGCTCCCTTATTTTAATTTAATTTTTTGAAACAGGTTTTGCTATGTAACTCAGCCTGGCTTCAAAACTACTATTCTCTTTCCTCTGTCTTTCAAGTGTTGGGATGACAGGCGTGTGCCACCATTCACAGCTCAGACTTCAATTAGTCTAATGGTGTCACAGATATCATAAAGGGGTTTTGGTGTGTGTGTACACACATATGTATGTGTGTGCGCATGTGTGTGTACATGTGTGTGCGCGCACATGTGGTGTGTGTGTGTGTGTGTGTGTGTGTGTGTGTGTGTGTGTGTGTGGCGCATGTGTGTGCGTGCATGTTATGGGCCAGAGGTTGATGTTCTGCTTCTTCCTCAATTGTTTGACCATCTTCCCCTCATTTTTTCTTTCTTTTTTACTGTGCTGTCCTGGCTGGCCTAGAACTCACCATTTAAACTAGGTTGACCTTGAACTCACAGAGTCTGTGTGCTTTTGCTTTCCATATGCTAGGACTACTATGCCCAGCCTTCCTTCTTGTTTTTTTTTTTTCTTCCCATCTGGTTTTTTTTTTTTTTTTGAGATGGAGCTCTCGCTGAACCTGGAGCTCATTGATTGGCTAGACTGGCTGTCCCTCAAGCCCTGGAGACCCTCTTGTCTCCACCTCCCAGCATGGGGTTACAGGCACACACTGCACCTGGCTTTTAGGAGGATCTGGGGACCCAAACTCAGATCCTTATGCTTGTGCATTTATTGATTAAGCCATCTCCCCAGATCCCCACTTCTCTTTTTTTTTTTTTTTTCAGACAGGGTTTTCTCTGTGTAGCCCCCGGCTGTCCTGGAACTCACCCTGTAGACCAGGCTGGCCTCGAACTCAGAGATCTGCCTGCCTCTGCCTCCCAAGTGCTGGGATTAAAGGCGTGCGCCGCCGCCGCCGCCGCCGCCGCCGCCCGCCGCCCGCCACCACCACCACCCACCACCACCACCACCCAGCTTTTTTGGTTTGTTTGTTTTTTCGAGACAGGGTTTCTCTGTGTACTTTTCGTGCCTGTCCTGGATCTCGCTTTGTGGACCAGGCTGGCCTCGAACTCACAGAGATCTGCCTGGCTCTGCCTTAGATTGTTTTTTTAAGTCTCTTATCATTTATATTTTATTGTCTTTTTAAGATTTATTTTTATAGCTAGACAATTTATTTTTTGTTTCTGTGTATGTATATATGTGAGTGTTTATGTGTATACCACATATGTGCAGAAGCCTGCGGAGGCCAGAAGAGATGTCAGATCTCCTGGAGCTGGAGTTAAGAGTGAGCCACACAGCACAAACCTTCTCAGTCTGAGCCCTCTCCTGCCCTGCCCCCTTGTCTTACAGTTAACTTGTCTGGTAGAGTTGTCTAGTCTAGATCCTAGTGATGTTTCTGTGATGTAGTTCATCTAGTTGTGCGTGCATGCGTGTGTGTGTGTGTGGTGTGTGTGTGTGTGTGTGTGTGTGTGTGTGTGTGCCTTACTCTGTAGCATAACCAGCTTGAACTCACAGCAAACCTTCTCTGTTAGGCTGGAGTGTGCTGGGGTGATGGTGTGAGCCATCACACCTGGCTTCCTCCTCCTGGGTTTGTCTTAATTTCTTTTTTTTCTTGTGTGGTTTAGTTCCTGTCTTTCTTGTTTGTAGTTTTGCCTACAAATCCGATGTTCCTTGGCTGTGCACTTACTTACATAAAATGTGGTGGCTCACACCTGTAATTCCAGCACTCAGAAGACTGAGGCAGATTGAGAGTTCGAGGCCAGGCTGGGCTATAGAGCCATACCATGCCTGGAATTTTTAAAAACTGTGGGAGAGTCTGGAGAGGTGGCTCGGTGGTTAAGAGTGCTTGCTGGTTTTGCAGAGGACTTGAATTTGGTTCCCAGCACCCGTATCAGGCAGCTCTCGGGGATCTGATGCCTATGGCCTCCACAGGCGCCTGCACTCATGTGCACACATCCACACATATACACCTAAAGAAAGAGTAATAAAATGGAATATTTTAAAAACATCTCTAAGCCGGGCGGTGGTGGCGCACGCCTTTAATCCCAGCACTCGGGAGGCAGAGCCAGGCGGATCTCTGTGAGTTCGAGGCCAGCCTGGTCTACAGAGTGAGTTCCAGGACAGGCGCAAAGCTACACAGAGAAACCCTGTCTCGAAAAACCAAAAAAAAAAAAAAAAAAAAAAAAAAAAATCTTTAAAAAAATCTCTGTAGCAGGAGGCAAGAATAGGTACATGTGTCCTCTGCTGGCACAAAAGTGGGATATAGATGTTGTCACCTCACTTTCCAGTTGAGGAATTTGCGGCTCGAAGGGGTGAATTAACTTGTGTTACTTGTAGTAACCTTGTAGTAAGCACACTCCACAGCTCGTAGGTGACAGTGGGGACTGGCTTCAGGACGATGCTCTTGGATAGGGAGGACAATTATCTTGAGCAAAGATGCGCTCCAGTTGACAGGGCCTCCAGAGAACAGCCGGTCTGACACCCTCGAGTATGAGTGAAAAAAAGAGGAATGGAGGAGGAACTCCCCCAAGTCACGAAGCGAGTTCATGCAGAACCGCCACACCGCCCTTCTCTGTCACACCTCCATTCTGTCACTGACTCAGCACTGCCTGTGCTGGGTTCTGTGCCGTGCCTGGGACCACAGACAGCAAAGCGGGGTGTTTAGCCTGAAGGAGCCTTCACTCTGCTTTGTGCTGGCGTTTGATGCAGGCACCGAGGAGCAGGGCAGTAGAAACGGCCAACACAGTCCTCAGGGCCTGCCGGGCCTGCGCTGGGTACTTCTCATGTATTTGGGGGCATTTCAACCTGATGGGGAGCCTAGGGCCACTGGGTCTGAGTTTTCCCCACACCTTGAACTGAGGAGCATCCCGAGGGAAGAGGGCAAAGGAGGGTAGTGTGTGTTGTGTGTGTGTGTGTGTGTGTGTGAGCTGAAGGGAAAGTGCCAGCTGACAGTCTGCTTCCTTCCTCCTCCAGTGCTCCACGGGCCCGTCCTCTGACAAAGCCTTGACCTTCATGAAGGACCATTTTCTGATGGGACGAGCATGTTGTAGGAAGGCCCTTGCTGGTGAAGTCTGGTGTGGAGTACACACAGCTCGCAGTGGAAACCGGCTCAGGGTCTTGATGGAAGCAGGCATGTGGTCATGTACCTGGGCACATGTGAGTATGGGGTTCCAGAAGTAGACCTGGGATGACCAGAGCAGGACTGCCCCCAGGCTGAGGCAGGAAGCCTTGGAGTTCATCCACACGTTCAGTTCATTCCTTTAACAGGTGTTTTAGGGTGCGAGCCCCCTGCTGGACTCTGGAGACACAGTGGAGTAGCTGAACCATCCAGTCTGTAGCCTTTCTGAGCTTTCAGTCTGCTGGGGAAAAGCACCCCTGGACCTTCTCTGGTCTTAGAAAGAGCTGCCTGCCTTCTGGGAGGAGCCATACCAGACGCAGGAGGAGTGAGTGGGGTAGAGTAGGAAGTGTGACTGAAGGGCCATCAAGGCGCCCTGGAGAAGGTGGGAGCCAGGCCCTTATTTTATTTATTTGTTTGTTTGTTTGTTTTTAAGAGTCATATGCAGCCCCTGCTGGTCTCAAACTTACTATATAGCTAAGGCTGACCCTGAACTTCTGATCCACCTGCTTCTACCTTTGCAAATGCTGGGATTATAGATATATGCCACCAAGCCTCAAGCCTGGTTTTATGTGGTATGAGTATCAAACTCAGGGCTTCATGCCCTACAGGCAAGCACTCTACCATCTGGGTGTGTTCTTATTTATTTATTATGTACACAGAAGAGGGTGCCAGATCTCATTACAGATGGTTGTGAGCCACCATGTGGGTGCTGGGAATTGAACTCAGGACCTTTGGAAGAACAGTCAGTGCTCTTAACCTCTGAGCCATCTCTCCAGCCCCCCATCACTTTTGAATAGATAGAAAAGACTAAAAGGACCCAGTGGAGAGAGATCAAGAGAGGAGACACTTGGCAGGTCAAGCTGTGAAGGGAACAGGAGACTGGGCTCTCCGAAAGCCTGTGTCCTCTAGGAGGCAGGAGGATCAGGGTCGGGAGCCAAGAGTGAGGGTAGGTTCAGGAGAGAGGGTGGGTCTGACAGTGGTTCTGGAAAGAGAGGGACAGTGAGCTGGGGGTGTGGCTAGGTTGCCCAGAGTGGAGGGCAGGGCGCTTTACTGGGAGAAAGTGGCTCCTTCATTCACTCTTCCAGGCCGCGCTGGAAGGCGCGTCTCTGCTGCGCCTCTGCTGAGCATACAGTAGGAAAGACACAGAAACTCCCGTGCTTGTGGAGTGGGTGGAGACAGACCGTACAGTTCTGAATGAGAACACTGCTTGGAGCTTTAGCTACAGGATTAGAAACCAGGTAGAGCAGAGTGAGGTCGATCCTGCCCGGGGAGTCCGCCTTCTTCAGTGACAGTGTCTCATTCTGTTACGCAGAGGAGTAACAGCTTTGTAAATGATTCTATTTATTTATTTATTTTGGCTTTTCGAAACAGGGTTTCTCTGTGTCCTGGAACTCGCTCCTGTAGACCAGGCTGGCCTCAAACTCACAGAGATCCGCCTGCCTCTGCCTCCTGAGTGCTGGGATTAAAGGTGTGCTCTACCACTGCCTGGCCATTTTATTTTATTATTGAGACAGGGTCTCGCTATGTAACCCTTGGCCAGCCTGACACTCACTATGTAGAACTGCCTCTGTCTCCCGAGTGCTGGAATTAAAAGCATGACCACCACGCCTGCTCCCTTTTTGTTTTTGTTTGAGACGGGGTCTCATTCTACAGTCCAGGCTGGCCTGGAACTCATAATTCTCCTGCCTCAGATTTCTGGGTGCCGGCAGGAAGTTGCAGCCATTAAAAGGGTGGTCAGAAGCAGGGCTTGGTGTTGCAAACCTGTTTGCCCTAGTTACTTGAGAGGCTGAGGCAGGAGGATTGCATGTTAGTCCAGCCTGGGCTACAGAGTAAGACCCTGTCTCAAAAGGTTAAAAAGAGAGGCTAGGAATGTAGCTCAAGGGGAGAGCGTTTGCTTGCATGTGAGAGGCCCTGGATTTAACCCTTCACTTACCCCGATACTAGGAAAAAAAAAAAAAGACAGAAAGAGACTGGGGAAATGGGTGACTCAGTTGTGAGGACCTGAACTCAGAGACTCGGAACCATGAACAACCGGGGTGCTGCACTGGGTACTATAACCCCAGCATGTGGGGTGGGGAGTGGGGGGTACAGATGGGGGGCTCCCTGTTGCTTATTAACCAGGCAGGCAGTCTAGACTGACTCCCAAGTTCAAGGAGAGATCCTGTCTCAGCAAACCTAGTAGAGTGACTGAGTAAAACAGCTCACTTTGACTTCTGTCGTTCATGTGCAAGTGTGCATGCACATCTGGCAGGTACATACATCTCTCTCTCTCCCTCTCTCTCTCTCTCTCACACACACACACACACACACACACACACACACACGGAAAGAAAGCTGGTTATCACACCCCTCTCTCTCTGCCCCTGGGCCACAGAGGGACTGAGTGGCCTGGATGCTCTGTGCCTGGCTTGCTGGGGAGGTATGTGAGGGAGGTTAGGAGACATTCCGCCTTCTCTTTGTCTCCCTAGCCACAGGGTCCTTGCACAAGGCTGTGGTACCCGGAGAACAGCAGTGCTTACCTTGTGGAGGAGATCCAGCTGAGCCCTGAGCCCGAGCCTGTCCCGAAACCTGCAGCTGGCCCCCCACCCAAGTGAGAAGAGACCCCAGCGGAATATGGTCTTTCTGTGGGGATGACCTGGGGAGCCTGGGCCAGGGTGCTGGCGCTTCTGACCCCCTCCATCTCTCTCCCAGGGTGCAGTGTTTGCAGGCTTCTCAGGAGGCGTCTGGAGAGTTCCCCGGGCCAATTGCAGTGTCTACAAGAGTTGTGTGGAATGTGTCCTTGCCAAGGACCCCCACTGTGCCTGGGACCCTGAGTCAAGAACCTGCAGCCTTCTCTCTGGCTCCAGCTCCACCCTGTGAGTGTTGGTCCTGGATGGAGATAGTCTGCCAAGGCTCCCCTTACACAGTTCTGCTACTCTTCCTCCCCCATCAAGGGGCACCAACACACTCACTCCCAGATACCACTCCTCTGCATCCAGTTCTCGCAGGTGGCCTTTTTGCGGGGCGGTTTTGAAGTAGCCCTTGTTTTCTTTTCCCTGCTCTTCCTAGCCCACCTTCTTCCTTTTTCCTTCCTCCTCCCCACCCGCTCCTCCCACTTCCGTGTCTTTCAAGAGCTGAGTGTGCTTGCCTTGTCTTCTCAGGAATTCCTGGAAGCAGGACATGGAACGAGGCAACCCAGAATGGGCCTGCGCCCGTGGTCCCATGGCCAGGAGCCCCCGGCGTCAGAGCCCCCCTCAACTTAGTGAGTGTGGGGCTGGAAGAGGTGCCGTGGCACTGGGGGCTTTGGGCGGGGCTGGCTTGCATGCCTCAGTGGCTTCCGCAGCACCTGCCTAGGCTGAGAGCTAAATCCCTCCTGAGTCAGGATGGATTGGAACCTGGCTGTGGATAGGAGAGGGATTCTGAGCTGCAGCCACACTAGGATCCAGGTTGAGGTGGACGTGGCTTTGGTGTCTGAGCCGGAATTAGGAATTCTGGAGGCTGGTCTATAGTCACCACCAACATGCTGAACAGGCCAGATCTTGGCTGACTTCAGAAGCTAAGGGTTGGACCTGGTTAGACATTAGATGGGAGAAAGACGGGTGGTGTGTGTGTGTGTGTGTGTGTGTGTGTGTGTGTGTGTGTGTGTGTGTGTGTGTGTGTGGCTAGTTTGGAGTCTAACGTGGAGATCGAGATGGGGTGAGACTTGAGTTTGGGAGTTGAAATAAATCAGAAGACAGACAGGCATGGTGGTCCATACCAATAATCCTAGACATCAGGATTGCCAAGAGTTCAAGGCCAGCCCAGGCTACAGAGTGGGACCAGATGCCAGTAAGGTTGTCTCTGCCGCCTTCAAGCCTCCCTCCCACTGAACATGTCGCTTCTTTGCTGACCTTCCAGTTAAAGAAGTCCTGGCAGTCCCCAACTCCATCCTGGAGCTGCCCTGCCCTCAGCTGTCAGCGTTGGCGTCCTACCACTGGAGTCACGGCAGGGCCACAGTCCCAGAAGCCTCCTCTACCGTCTACAAGGCTCCCTCCTGCTGCTGCCTCAGGATGGTGGTTGGGGCCTCTACCAGTGTGTGGCCACGGAGAATGGCTACTCATACCCTGTGGTCTCCTACTGGGTAGACAGCCAAGACCAGCCCCTGGCCCTGGATCCCGAGCTAGCCGGCGTTCCCCGGGAACGAGTGCAAGTCCCACTGACCAGGGTCGGTGGTGGAGCTTCCCTGGCTGCCCAGCGGTCCTACTGGCCCCATTTTCTCATCGTCACTGTCCTCCTGGCCATAGTGCTCTTAGGGACACTCACTCTCCTCCTTGCCTCCCCACTGGGAGCACTCCGGGCTCGGGGCAAGGTTCAGGGCTGTGGGGACACTACCCCCCAGGGAAAAGGCCCCATTGAGCCGGGGAACAGCATCTCCAGCCCTCCAAGGACTACAGGACCTCTGCCAGTGACGTAGATGCTGACAACAACCATCTAGGCACTGAAGTGGCTTAAACTGGGGCCACAGGTGGGAGGTGGGCAGAGCAAGGCCCCTGGCCACGCCGCCTGGGCCAGGTACAGTGCACTGTGACTAGGGTGGGAGGCTCTCCTGCTCCTGTGGATCACCTACAGCACCCAGGAGAGCCTCACGGCACCCAGGAGGGCCTTCCCTATGGGACTCTCTTCCGTAAGCACATGGACATGGACTGTCTCCATACCTGCACCCTTGCCGGGACAGGAAGAGCCAGACAGGATTCTTCAGTTTTGGTCAACCAATCCCAAGAGCTCCAGGAGACCCTGAAAGGTGTGGCTGTCCAGGAATCTGTGCTGACAGACCTGAGCATCTGAGCAAGCTGGGGGCTGTTCCTGCAAACTCCATCCTGGAAGATGCCACTCTGGATGCAGCTGCTGCTTTGAACACCAGCCCCCCATTCTCCCAGGGGCTCCAAGATTGTGCTCCCCTTACCAATCATGCCCTACTGTTTGGGAAGTCTTTTCTGAAGTTTGACCACCTTCCTTCTTGCTTCAGTTTGGACAGGTTGTTATTGTCTCTGGCCTGGCTAGAATGGCAGGCATAATCTGAGCCTTGTTCACGTGCTAGTGTGGCTGACCCCTTGAACTCTTCCTTCCACTCCGCGTGTTTTGACTCAGAAAACTGCTTGTCATAGACGATTTATTTTTATTAAAAAAAAAAAGATATAAGCTTTAAACAAAGCTTATGATGTGCTGTTTTTGTCGTGGCCAAGTTCCCACCAGGACAGCCCGTGTGGAGGACTCGGTTTCGGGTGGCACTCTGTAGCTCCTGCCTGCCAGCCCCAGCCTGCCCCGGCCGACCCTCCCCGTGTGCCAGGCAGGGCTAGGACTGCGTGGACCGGTCTCAGCTGTGCCTGCTAGACACTGTGACTGCCACACCTGCTGTCCCCGGCACTCCCACGCTCTTCGTGACTCCAGTTCAGCTCTGTCCCCAGCAGCAGCGATTACTCCCCAGCCACCCCCACCCTGGCCACATCCCTCTGCACAGCTGACAAGACAGGTTCTAACCACACCCCCACACTGCCTTTTCCTCCCTCTGCCAGGAAGTCACATGTTGGCCTGCAGCTAACGCCTGTCCCCTCTGTTCTGTAGTCTGACTCCCGGCAAGTTTCTCCCTCACCTAACTGGCTCCCCCCTCCTGACTCCAAGTGTGCACACACCGTGAAAAACTGAGCCCACGGGTTTAGGGGTGCCCACGGGTTTAGGGGTGCCCACCTGTGATCCCAGCACTCAGGAGGCAGAGGCAAGAGAACCAGGAGCTGAAAACTAGCCTTGGCTACATAGTGAGACTGAGGCCAACCTGGGTTAGAAGAACGTCTCAAAACACCCAAAACGGAGAAGCCCATAACCCTTCTCCATAGCTCGATCTATCAGTCTGTACTTGGTTTCCCTTTCCTATGACCACTGACCACCAAAGAGGGTCCAATAGCCTCCCTGGTCCCCTTCCCTAGTTCTCTTGAATCCCCTGGGATGTAGCTCTCCCCCACCTCCCTGCCCCATGACCTCCCCCTCCCTGCCCCATGACCTCCCCTCCCTGCCCCATATGACCTCCCCTCCCTGCCCCAGGACCTCCCCCTCCCTGCCCCCAGGACCTCCCCTCCCTGCCCCCAGGACCTCCCCTCCCTGCTCCGTGACCTCCCCTCCCTGCCCCAGGACCTCCCCTCCCTGCCCCAGGACCCTCCCCCTCCCTGCCCCAGGACCTCCCCTCCCCTGCCCCATGACCTCCACCCCCCCCCCCCCCGGCCCCAGGACCTCCCCTCCCCGCCCCAGGACCTCCCCTCCCCGCCCCAGGACCTCCCCTCCCCGCCCCAGGGACCTCCCCTCCCCCGCCCCAGGACCTCCCCCTCCCCGCCCCAGGACCTCCCCTCCCCAGCCCCAGGACCTCCCCTCCCTGCCCCAGGACCTCCCCTCCCTGCCCCAGGACCTCCCCCTCCCTGCCCCATGACCTCCCCTCCCTGCCCCAGGACCTCCCCTCCCGGCCCCAGGACCTCTCTGAGATCGCCCACTCTGCCCTTGACAGCAGATTAGCTTTGGGCCTCTGCTCAGACCACCACACCACACCCTTCCTCACCAGTCTTCTACTACAGAGTTTTTAAAAAGGTTTTAGAGCCGATGAGATGGCTCAACGCAAAGGCCCTTGCCATCAAGCCTGTTTGACCTGAATTCAGTCCCTGGGACCCACATGGAAAACCGGAATCTGAGCTCTACATGTGTGCTGTGATACCTATATGTCCACACACACAAATGAATAAATGTAATATGAAAATTTGTCGTTTTTTAAAGCCAGGCAGGGTGGCGCACGCCTTTAATCCTAGCACTTGGGAAGCAGAGCCAGGCGGATCTCTGTGAGTTCGAGGCCAGCCTGGGCTACAGAGTGAGATCCAGGATAGGCACCAAAACTACACAGAGAAACCCTGTCTCGAAAACAAACAAACAACAAAAATGTCGCTTTTAATTGTGGGAGCTGGAGAGATGGCTCAGCGGTTAAGAGCACTGGCTGCTCTTCCAGAGGACTGGGGTTCAGTTCCCAGAACCCACGTGGCAGCTCACACCTGTCTATAAATCCAGTTCTAGGGCTTCTGGCAACCTCACACAGACATGCATGCAGGCAAAACACCAGTGAACATAACATTTCTAAGAAACAGAAAAATAAAACAGCAATGCTTCCCTCTCCCCGCTCCCTGGCGCTTACCACTCTGCCGCTGCTTTTTCTTTATCAGCTAAATTTTGTTTATTTCACCCGTGCAGCAGGGAAGGGGGCATGCCTGTGCCATGGCACACGTGTGCAGTCAGTTCCCTCCTTCCATCATGTGTGTCCTTGGGACAGACGTCCGATTGTCAGGCTGGGCAGCAAGCACGTTGATTTACTCAGCTGGCTCGACCGCTCAGGATTCTTTTTTTTTTAACTTTTTTTTTTGTTAGACTTATTTTACTCATGTAAGTGTTTGCCTGCATGTATGTCTGTGCACCACATGCAAGTTTGGTGTCTGAGGAAGTGGTGAACCTTTATGTGAGTGCTGGGAATCAAACCTGGATCCCTGATAAGAACAAGTGCTCTTAACCACTAAGCCAACTCTCCAGCCCCAGGGTTCCTTTTAAAAGACTGAATAATATTCCATCGTGTGTAGCTACTCTCTTTTCTGTCTCCATTTATCCACAGATATAGATTTGGGTTGCTTTTCCTTTGATTATTGTGAATAATGCTGCTGTAGTAACAGAAGTATGCAAAGACTCTCATTCTGATCCTCTCTACTAGGGACTGGTTTTGGTTTTACATTTGTTTGTTTGTGTCTATGTAAATATACAGGTGCTGTAGGAGGCCAGAACAAGGTGTCAGATCCCCTGGAACTGCAGTTGCAGGCAGTTGGGACCTACCCGACGTGGGTGCTGGGAACTGAACTCTGGTCCTCAGCCAGACAGCAAGTGCTCTTGACACTGAGCCATAGCTCCAGCCCCTGGTTGTTTTGTTTTGTTTTTTTGAGACAGGGTCTCTCCATGTACCCTCTATGTAGCCCTGGCTGTCCTGGAACTCACTCTGTGGACCAGGCTGGCCTCAAACTCACAGACATCTGCCTGCCTCTGCCTCCCCAGAGCTGGAGTTAAAGGCGTGTTTCAGCTGTTTGTTTTTTTATTTTATTTATTATGTATTCAGTATTCTGTCTGCATGTATGTGTGCAGGCCAGAAGAGGGCACCAGATCGCATCACAGATGGTTGTGAGCCACCATGTGGGTGCTGGGAATTGAACTCAGGTCCTCTGGAAGAGCAGCCAGTGCTCTTAACTGCTGAGCCATCTCTGCTGTGGGATGTTCTGTATGGCAAATGTGTTGCTAATTAGTCAATAAATAAAACACTGATTGGCCGTTGGCTAGGCAGGAAGTGTAGGCGGGACAAGGAGGAGAATAAAGCTGGGAAGTGGAAGGCTGAGTCAGAGAGACACTGCCAGCTGCCACGATGAGAAACAGCACGTGAAGATGCCGGTAAGCCACGAGCCACGTGGCAAGGTATAGATTAATAGAAATGGGTTAATTTAAGCTGTAAGAACAGTTAGCAAGAAGCCTGCCACGGCCATACAGTTTGTAAGCAAAATAAGCCTCTGTGTTTACTTGGTTGGGTTTGAAAGGCTGTGGGACTGGCAGGTGAGAGAGATTTGTCCTGACTGTGGGCCAGGCAGGAAAACTCTACCTACAAATGGCGTCCAACGTGGTGGCAAGAGTTTCCACCTAAAAACTGAGAAAAAAAAGATTCTAAAACGGAGCTAAAAACAGCTTCCTAATTGTCTCTCTCAAATGAGCGGCAGCTGCCTGTTTGAGCTACTGGTGGGTTCCTAGAGTGCGTGCTCGACCTGCAGTATGGCGGGAATGAGGCCTCTGCAAGTGGCACATTAAGCTACATGGTGGATTTAGCCTTTGCTAGTGCAAAACAAAAAAGGGTTTCTGGGCTACTTGCTGCTTGGATAAAAGCATAGACCCACGATAGCTCCCAGAGCTGGCGGTAAACCACTGCCAATGTTGGGAAGCTGAGGTGGGCGGAGCCAGCAGCCACAGCTGCTGCAGTTTAAAGCAGGAGATTCACAATAAGACAGATTCAGATGTAATAGTTTACAATGTGTGTAAAAGATACGTAGGCTTGAAAGAGACAAAAAAGGTGATATATAGAGTTATAGAAACAAATACATAGTTTTAAAAAATAAAGTCTTTAAAGAGACAGTAAAGGTAGTATAAAAAATAAGCCACGTAAAAATGGATATTACACAGAGAATCTGGATTGTGTTTTCTTTGGGATTTTTAACTGCAGAAAAACATTTGATTGTAAAAGCTGTTGAGTTAAACCAATATATATATTTTAAAGATACCTTGACTTCAAAATTTGGATATAAGGATATATTGCTTTGGAAAAGAGTCTCTTTTGTTTCCACAGAAAGCCAGAGGCTATGGATTTGTTCCAGATTAAGATACATCAGGTGTGACCAGCCAAGACCCCCTGAAAGGTCTCCGATGACACCATGGCCCAGATGATCCAACATCCAGAACGGTTTGAAGGCATCTGGCTCAGACGATACAGCCTCATGGACTATTCCATAATCCTAAAATTTTCTTTGCTTCCCCATAAGATACAGCGCCCCCCTCCAGCAGGAAGTAGTAAGAGAAGCTACGCCCAATTTCCCAAATTATATGTAATTTTACTTTGTTAAGGTTAAAACCTTCCTTTTTGAAAAAAAAAGGGGGAAGTGCTGTGGGATGTTCTGTATGGCAAATGTGTTGCTAATTAGTCAATAAATAAAACACTGATTGGCCGTTGGCTAGGCAGGAAGTGTAGGCGGGACAAGGAGGAGAATAAAGCTGGGAAGTGGAAGGCTGAGTCAGAGAGACACTGCCAGCTGCCACGATGAGAAACAGCATGTGAAGATGCCGGTAAGCCACGAGCCACGTGGCAAGGTATAGATTAATAGAAATGGGTTAATTTAAGCTGTAAGAACAGTTAGCAAGAAGCCTGCCACGGCCATACAGTTTGTAAGCAAAATAAGTCTCTGTGTTTACTTGGTTGGGTTTGAAAGGCTGTGGGACTGGCAGGTGAGAGAGATTTGTCCTGACTGTGGGCCAGGCAGGAAAACTCTACCTACACATCTCTCCAGCCCTGTTTTTGTTTTTATTGGAGCAATTTGGCTTCTTTCATTTCTTTTCTCTCTGCGAACTCCTTTTCTTCCTCACACTCAAAAGGCACCTAGCCAAAGGCCCTGCATACACCACCCTGGCCCTTTCCAGGCTAGTCTTGCTGCTCCCAAGACTCTAGAACAAGGAACATGGGGAGGACACATGATGAGGCTGGGCTCCCGGGCTTCCAGGCTTTTCTTCCTGTGCCATACTGGAGCTTGGGTAGCCCTTCTGGCTTGACCCTCAATTTCTGCAGCTGTTGATTGACAGAGTGGACAAGGAAATAGTCATACTTTTCAGCATCATGATCCCTCACCTCCCTAGAGACCAGTGTCCCTCCATGCTCCAGTCAGCCCTCACTCTGCTGATCATCTTTCTGCCACTCACTCAGAGGCTTCTTGAACCATCCCCTGTGGTGGATAATTCCAGGCTGGGCTAGGGAATACCTAAAACGTCACCTCTGTGAGTGTCTGCGAGGCTGTTTCTAGAGCAGACAGCAAGCTGGCTGGGAAGGAGCCACCCTTAATGTGGCAGGCACTGTCCAGCCATCCTTCCAGACTCCAGGATTCACACCAGTGCCCCTCTTTTTCCACTCAAGTGGAAAGTCACACCATCAACCTCTTTGATCCCGAGGTTTTAGGACGTGTACTGAGGCACTCTACCTGCATCCATGGGACTCCTCAACTTCTGTAATCAATGCTTTTTTGTTTTTTTACTTGTGTATGTGTGTGTGTGTCTATGATAGATAGATAGATAGATAGATAGATAGATCTGTGTGTACAGGTGTCCACACAGGCCAAAGGAGTCAGGTCCCCTGGATCTGTAGTTACAGATGTTTGTGAGTCAGATGATGTAGGTGCTGTAAACTGAACTCCCATCCTCTGCAGGAGCAACACACTCTTAATAACAGCCATCTCCTTAGATCTGCGATTTTTTTTTTGGTCATTTTTATTTTTAGATTTGTTATTTTTTGTATGTAAATGTTTTGCTCACATGTGTCTGTGCACAATGTGCATGCCTGGTGCTCAAGAAAGTCAGGACCAGGCTGGCCTCGAACTCACAGGGAACCACCTGCCTCTGCCTCCCGAGTGCTGGGATTAAAGGCATGCGACACCACCACCTGGCTGGCACTGGATTTCTTGGAACTGGAGTTCTGGACTGTTGTGAGCTCTCATGTGGGTGTGGGGAATGTAACCGGAGTCCTCTGTGAGAACAAGTACTCTTCACTGATGAGTCATCTCTCCAGCCCCCTTTAAAAATTTTTTTATTTTTAATTATGTGTCTGTGTATGTCTATGTTTGAGTATATACCTTTCTGGGTGCAGGTGCCCAAGGAGTCCAGGAGAAGATATCAAGACTCTAGGAGCTAGAGTTACGGGAGATTGTAACTCACCCAATGGGGTGCTGTTGGGAACCAAACTCAGGTCTTCCTCAGGAGCCATAATCGTTAACTGCTGAGCCATCTCTCAATCTCCTGTTTTCAATTCTTTGAATAAGAGGCCAATAACACAGATGCCACCTCAGCCACCAGTAACAAACTCCCACCCTGCTATGCTCTTTGAGTGTAACCCAGGCTGTCCTCAAACCCACGGCAAATACCTGCTTCCGTGTCTAGGTGCTGTTCACATGTGAGCTACCATGCTTGTTGAGAATCTTCTCTCTCTCTAGTTACATTAAACCTAGGGTCTCATGATGCATGCTAGGCAAGTGCTCTACCACTGCCCTGTGGTGATATAGTGTGTACCCTAATAAAGCTTGTCTGAGGATCAGAGGACAGAGCCAGCCACTAGATTAGCCATAGAGGTCAGGCAGTGGTGGCGCACACCCTTAATCCTATCATTCAGGAGGCAGAGATCTTGAGTTCAAGGCCACACTGAAAACAGAGTCAGGCAGTGGTGGCACACACCTTTTAAACCTAGTACTGGGAAACACACACACCTTTAATCCCAGGAAGTGACATGGTTGGGTGGAGAATGGTATATAAGGTATGAGGAAACAGGAACTAAGGCAGTTCAGCTGAGACCCTTTCAGGTGAGGACTCAGAGGCTTTCCGTCTGAGGATTTGTGGAAACAGGATAGACTGAGGAGTTGGTGAGATGAGGTTGGCTGTGGCTTGCTCTGCTTCTCTGATCTTTCAGCTTTCACGCTGATATCTGGCTCTGAGCTTTTTATTATAAGACCATCTTAGATTTGAACAACACTGAACTATATCACCAGTCAATTTTCATACTTTTGAGACAGGGTCTCACCTGCCTGATCTGTCATTGAACTCACTCTGTAACTCCAGCAGGCCCTGAACTTGTAATCCTTTCTCGGCCTCCCAAATAGCCAGGATTACAGACTTTCACCAGCACCCCTGGCAAGAGGAGCTATGTGGTGATACATTATGGCAAAAATATCTCTTATCTTCTAAGAGACTGGAGAATTTTTTGGTTGTTTTTTACTCTTTGGCTTTTTAGGGGCCCAGCACCCAGCTCCCAAATAAACACACAGAGTCTTATTCTTTCTTATGAATGCCCGGCCATAGCTTGGCTTATTTCTAGTCAGCTTCTCTTAACTTAAATTATCCTGTCTACCTTTTTTTTTTTTTTTTGAGACAGGGTTTCTCTGTGTAGCTTTGCGCCTTTTCTGGAACTCACTTGGTAGCCCAGGCCGGCCTCGAACTCACAGATCCACCTGCCTCTGCCTCCCAAGTGCTGGGATTAAAGGCGTGCGCCACCACAGCCCAGCTCCTGTCTACCTTTTGTCTCTGGGCTTTAACCTTTCTCTATTTCTGTTTATCTTTTTTTCCCCTTCTTCTTCTGTAGCTGGTCCCTTGCGTCTTCCTCTCCTTTTTTTGTTCCTTGATCTTGCTCCCCTCTTCCCAGATTTCTCCTCCTATTTATTCTCTCTGCATGCCAGCCCCGCCTATCTATTCAGCTCTTTATTAGACCATCAGGTGTTTTAGACAGGCAAAGTAACACTGCTTCATAGAGTTAAATAAATGCAACATAAAAGAATGCAACAGTCTTTGTATCATTAAACAAATGTTCCGCAGCATAAACAAATGTAACACATCTTCAGATAATATTCCACAACAGTTTTTTCTGGACCTCACAGTCAAAGTTAATAATACACCTTGAAGTCACTCAAGACTTAACATGGATATCCTGCTGTGTACTCAGCCTGTTGGTTTAACCTGCCTTTAAGGGAAGAATGTAACAATCAACCTCACTTGCTTTGGATTCCCATGTAATCAACATTTACACCCTGAGCTAATGTGTGGCTGTAATCTTAAATTATGTAGTCTTCCATGTCCCTGACCCAGAGTAATGTGTGTGTTCTAATAATCATTTGCTGAATACAGCAAAAATAGAGGTTGAAAGCAATCTTATAAAATGAAGATCCATCACGAATGTTTCACACAACATTTGGATGTTGATGTTTGTGGTACTCATTGTTATCTGGGTCAGTTGGAGTCTGTGACTTACTCTCTTATAAAATCTGTTAAAGATTTCTATAAAGAAGCCGGGCGGTGTTGGCGCACTCAGGAGGCAGAGCCAGGCGGATCTCTGTGAGTTCGAGGCCAGCCTGGGCTACCAAGTGAGTTCCAGGAAAGGTGCAAAGCTACACAGAGAAACCCGGTCTCGAAAAACAAAACAAAACAAAACAAAAACCAAAGACAAAAGCAAAAAAGATCTCTATAAAGTATCCCGTTCCTTCCCTGTGTGATGCTTCCTATGCTGTTCAATGAAGACGAAGCAAAGCCCTTCTCCTGACTTAGACTACTCACAAGACAGCCCTCAGGCAGGCACAGACTCAAACAACAGACAGACGGAAAGACGAAAGACACAGAGTAAAAAGTGGAGAATACAAAGCTGGGCCTGCTCTTCTTTAAATGACAGCGGGGTGGGGTGGGGGAGTGTTCTGGAGTTTGTGGCCCTTGGGAAAGGACCATGAAGTCTATGGCATAAACTCAATCCAATTATAATTAAAAGATTTATCAATTAGCTGTTAGAAGGATGAACAATCTCTGAGCCAAATTTGAGAGTGAGGTGAGAAGGAGGTTGAAAGAAGAATTTTTTTTTTTTGGTTTTTCGAGACAGGGTTTCTCTGTGTAGCTTTGTACCTTTCCTGGAACTCACTTGGTAGCCCAGGCTGGCCTCGAACTCCCAGAGATCCGCCTGGCTCTGCCTCCCGAGTGCTGGGATTAAAGGCATGCGCCACCACTGCCCGGCGAAAGAAGAATTTTTAAAGGAGAAAACCTTCAGTGTCTAAGGAAGCAAACAAAAACTGTTATGTTCTGCCAAGTGAAGTGGTTAGGGCGACTCAGAACAGTCTTTGGGTATCTGCGTGAGCAAGTTACAGAAACAAGAAAGCAGTTAGTCATATCACAAGTAGATGGTCACAGCTATACATTTTTGGGGTTGTGGGGGGTCACTGAGTCAGGGTTACTGGGAACTTACCTTCCAGGGACTGGAGTCAGAGACAAATGGCTAGTGGGTGCTAAGATGGATGTCTAGCATAAAATGGAGTTTCATTTTTGGAGGGGGTGTAGTTCGAGACAGGGTTTCTCTGTGTAGCCCTGGCTGTCCTGGAACTCACTCTATAAACCAGGCTGGCCTTGAATTCAGAGATCTGCCTGCCTCTGCTGAGATTAAAGGCATGGCCACCACCACCTGGCAAAATGGAGTTTCTTTAGCCATCACAGAAGTACTTAAATTCCTTAAGGTGATGCCAACACATTATTGGTGATTTGGAGGTTTTTTTTTTTTTTTTTAAATCAATATATTCAAGCCAACCACAGAACTAAATTGCTTTCTTGTTAATTTTTCTTTATTCTTGAGAATTTTATACAATATAATCATATCTACCCCCATTTCTCTATCCAGCTTTTCCTAAATTGCTCCCAATATGGCCCCCTTTCAACGACATGTCCTCTTTTTTGATAACCTGCTAAGTCCAATTGGTGCTGCCCATATGTTTACAGTTATGCGGTCATCCACTGGAACACAGGAAATGTGTTTTAAAAAGAGAAGAGAGCCCGGGCGGTGGTGGTGCACGCCTTTAATCCCAGCACTCGGGAGGCAGAGCCAGGCGGATCTCTGTGAGTTCGAGGCCAGCCTGGGCTACCAAGTGAGTCCCAGAAAAGGCGCAAAGCTACACAGAGAAACCCTGTCTCGAAAAACTAAAAAAAGAAAAAAAGAAAAGAAAAGAAAAAGAGTCAATGGATTTGAATGACAACAAGGTGGGAACACGGGAGGGTCGGGGCAAGGAAGCCAGAGGGATGAAATGATGTGATTATACTATAAAAAACATGTATTAAAAAATTCAATCCTTCAATAAACAGCATTCGGCATTAAATAAATAAAAAAATAATAAAATAAATATCTGAGTAGTCAAAAAAAAAAAAAAAAGAAAGAAAAAAAAATTCAAGGTTGCCGGACAGTGGTGGTGCCTGCCTTTAATCCCAGTACTTGGCAAGCAGAGGCAGGCAGATCTCTGAGTTCGAGACCAGCCTAGTCTACAGAGTTCCAGGACAGCCAAGGCTATTACACAGAGAAACCCTGTCTCATAAAAACAAAACAAAACAAAAAAACAAAAAAATATGTTCAAAGGTCATCATGGTGGCTCATGCCTGTGATCCCAGAACATGTAAAAATGAGGCAGGATCACTGCTGTAAGTCTGAGGTCACCCTAGGACCACAATAAGTCTCAAAATAGATTGGGCTACAAGTGTGAGACCCCATCTCAAGACAAAACAAATTAACCCATTAATTAATACATTCAAATTCCACACATTTATGTATCAGTGAAATCCAAAACAAAAATAAAAATGGAAGACGGTGTCCTAGTTTGCTTTCGGTTGTGATAAACATGACCAAAAGCAACTTGGGCCGGGCAGTGGTGGCGCACGCCTTTAATCCCAGCCCTTGGGAGGCAGAGGCAGGATCTCGGTGAGTTCTAGGACAGCCAGGACTACACAGAGAAACCTTGCTTCAAAAACCAAAACCGCCGGGTTGTAGTGGCGCACACCTTTAGTCCCAGCACTCAGGAGGCAGAGCCAGGCAAATCTCTGTGAGTTCAAGGCCAGCCTGGGCTACAGAGCGAGATCCAGGACAGGCACCAAAGCTACACAGAGAAACCCTGTCTCGAAACAAACAAACAAACAAACAAACAACAAAAAGATACAAACAAAAAACAACAACAACAAAAAGAAACAAACAAACAAAAAAACCAAAAGCGACTTGGGTAAGGGTTTATTTCTTTACTTTTCCTTTTTGGTTTATACTATGTAGTCCTGGAACTCACTATGTATACTAGGCTGGCTTTGAACTCATAGGGATCCTTCTGCCTTTGCCTACTAAGTGCTGGAACTAAAGGCATGTGCAAGCACACCCAACCAGGATTTTCTTAATCTTTTTTTCAGATATATTTATTTATTATATATACAGTGTTCTGCCTGCAGGCCAGAAGAGGGCACCAGATCTCATTACAGATGGTTGTGAGTCACCATGTGGTTGCTGGGAATTGAACTTAGTACCTCTAGACGAGCAGCCTCTGTGCTCTTGACCTCTGAGTCATCTCTCCAGCCCGGATTTTCTTCATCTTAAAAGTTATAGTTCACAATGAAGGGAACTCAAGGCAGGAACCAAGAGGCCAGAACTGAAGCAGAGACTGAGTTACTACATGGTGCCTTTCTCCTCAGGCTCACATTCAGCCTGCCCAAGGGTAGCACAACCCACTGTGGACTGCCTTTCCACATCAATCATTAACCAATAAAACGCCAACCTACTGGCTTACAGGCCAGTTCACTGAAAGCAATTACTCAGTTGCCATTCCCTCTTCCCAGATGAGTCTAGCCAGTGTCAGGCTGACAAAAGAATAAACAAAACAAAACAAAAACAAACAAAGAAACAAAAACCCACTAACCAGCATAGAATAAAAGTAACAACTTTTAAAAACCAACATATGGGGCTGGAGAGATGGCTCCGAGGTTAAGAACACTGGCTGTTCTTCCAGGGGTCCTGAGTTCAATTCCCAGCAACCACATGGTGGCTCACAACCATCTGTAATGAGATCTGGCGCCCTCTTCTGGCCTGCTGGGATAATACAAACAGAACACTGTATACATAATAAATAAATAAATCTTAAAAAAAAAAAAAACAAAAAACTACATATGGGTGAAACCACCCCCAGAGCTGGAGTCAGTTCCCTGTTTCTCCAGTTTGCGTTCCTATACCAATGCCCGCTGCACTTTGACCTCTACTGTTTGGGCCCCGAAAATGAGAATGGGTACGGAAAAATTAACGATTAGATTTCTTTCCTCTCTCTACTGAAAATCAAATTCTAAAAGGTGCCTCATTTTAACTGTATTGTCAAGAAGAGCTCCGGAAACCAGGCGTGGAGAAGCAGGTCTGTGATCGCAGCCCTTGGAAATCCGAGGCAGGGGGATTAACAAGTTGGAGGTCAGACAGGCTTTCATAGCAATACCTGTCCCAGAAAGAAAGGAAAATAAAAAAGAGAAGAAAAAAGAAACGAGAAGAAGGAAGAAAAAGTAAGGGAAAGGAAGAGAGAAAGAGAGGGAGCAGCTACTTCGGACTCTTGGTTTCTGTGTCAGCCAATTACGAAGGTCCCTAGCGGGACACGCATGCGCAACAGGCTTGAGGGTATATGAAGCTAAAGAAGGCGTGGCTACTTCCCTAATCCAAGATGGCCGAAGAGGCGCTCCTAGAGGGAGGCTCAAAGGCTGAGAATGCCATTGGTGGAATTATAGCTACTTCACAGTGGGCGGGAATGACAGCATCCCGGTTTCCGGTTCCGGCAGTACCAGGATCCCAGCCGAGATGGAGGAAGATGCGAACCGAGTCTGGCTGCTGCTGGGAATGGAGGGTAGTGCGCGGACTGCGTTCTAGAAGTTCAGGCCTGGATTTCTCAGACGCGGCCGAACCGCCGGGATCTGAGAAGGTAAGCGACAACGGTGCTTGGGTGCCTTGAGGGATCTGCGGTACCTAAGGACCGACTTGTTTAGGAGGCAGCGGATGTCTGCTTTGCGGGGCTTCATCGCCATGGGAAGCCGTCCTGCAGTTTTGGCTACGAAAGGCAAGTCCGGAGAGGCATCTCTTCCTGACATAGGAGCATGAGAGGCTGACGACTAGAGAAGCATGGCAAGGGGCATACCCAAGGACCCTGAGTTCGCCGTGCCAGAGCCGGACCGAAGGTGCATAAAGGAGGGTGTCACGTGGAGTATGTGGAGGGGATTGTCATGTGGTGTCTGTGATGAGGGATCACGTGGAAACCTATATTGAAGACCAAGGAAGACTGGGTGGGAATCTCACCGTGCCGGAGGGAGGAGGCTGTCTGGAAGTGGGAGGAGACATCGCCAGGACCTAGGGAAGGGCAATGAATAGTGAGCGGGACAGGTGTTCCAGGATAGTGCGTTCACGTTCAAGTGGGTGACAGCTCCCAGAATGCAGAGCCTGGTGCAGCAGAGAGGGCAGAAAGAAGGGAGGAAGCTGGTTAGTATTCGTTTCTGTCTAAGAACTGCAGCCCCCTGGGTGTCTGGTCAGGAGTTGATCAGCACAAAGTAACCTGATGTGGTGGGAGTGGTCGACAGAAAAGATTGGAATGGACCAATTGGTCATTATTGTGTGAGTCAGAGGGCTTCTAACCTAGTCCTAGGGATCTTGGACTCCAAGAATAGTTATAATTCTCATAAAACTGGCAATCTCTAGGAATTAATGCAGTGCTTCCCACACTTGGACGATACATGTAAACCACCTAGAGATGTCAGTGTTATTTCTTAATCAGCAGGTGTAAGACAAGGTATGGCCTGAAATCCCCTTCCCCCAGCAAGACAGAGTCGTGCTGTGTAACCCAGGCTGACTTTGAACTCCCGTTTCTCTTGCCTCAGCCCCCTTGGGCTGAAGTGACAAGCATGTGCTACCACACCTGGTTCTGCTCTTGTAATAGGCAACTCCAGGTAATGCCCATGCTGCTGATCTGTGGATCACTGTGGGTGTCGAGGACTTAGAGCATCACTGCTCAATAGAACTTAGTGCACGAAGAGAATACTTTACTGTGAACAAAATCCTTTCACAGTTAGTAGCTCCAAGGCCTAAGATCTGGCTCAGTTGGTAGAATGTTTGCATAACATGCAGGAAGCCCTAGGCTTGATCCCAGCGCCAAATAAACTGGACAAGAGTATGGTGGCACCCGTCTGTAATCCCAGCATTTAGGAAGTGGTAAAGACAGGAGGATTCAAGGCCAGCATGGGCCACGTGAGACCCATACAAAACAAACAGCAAAAACAGCAGCAACAGCAAAACCAAGTGAATAGTCTAGTTGTGAATTTTATGTATGTGAGCAGAGTGGAGGTGACAGATGAGCATACTGGTTTGTCTTTCATTTTATGTGGTAACTTGCAGTATAAAATGCTCCCGAATCTGGGTTAGCCATTGGGATGCACAGAAAGGACTTAATAATTCACAACGCTTTGTTTTGTTTTTAAAGCAGGGATTCTTGTAACCCTGGCTGGCTTTGGACTTGCTGTATAGTCAAGGATGACTATAGACTTGTCATCCTCTTCTGCCTCTGCCTCCCAGATGCTAGAGCTGTAGCCACCACACCTGGTTTTTTTTTAATGCCATGCTGGGGACTGAATTTAGGGCCTGGTACATGCTAGGCAGCCACTCGGTCAACTGAGCTACATCCCCAGCCCCATGCACAGTTATAAAGGGGCCAGAGAGTCCAGAATTGTCATCAAGTACACAAACAGGGGTTTGACAGAGGGCCACGAAGACGTTGGACTGGCGGAACCAGGAGAAAGGAAGGCTGAAGAATGTTTGTGTTCAGATTTCTGCAAAGAGGATTTTCCAGCAGATGAAACAGGAGAAACAGATATTTCAGCGGGACGTCTGGGAGTTAGGTGACAGTGAGCAAGCTGAGATCCTACTTTTAGGGGAGAAACTTCTCCTTTTCCAAGGGTGTAACGCCCTCTTAGCCTTCTAATATGGTGCTTTATTGACTGAGTCGTGACCTTTAGTGGCTCCTCCTGTTACCGACATTGGTGGAAATTACCTGCCTTGGGGAACTGTGGCTCCCTTCAGAGGAATTAGAGGGACTGACACATGTGAGAGATGAAGGCCAGAGGGGACATGGAGCAGTGGGGCCTGCCTTAGGATTGCTCATTAGAAATGCCTGCCCAGGCGGCCTTATCTTCATAGGTGAAGAAGGTGCCCATGAGAGCAGGTCTTGGAACAGAATCCTTCCTTGCTCTGCCCTTCTGCCCTGTACTGCATGCAGTTTGTGCATGCCCAGCAGGAGCCCCAGCGTGAGCCCTGCTGTTTATCTTCTGATGACCACATGCCTGCTCAGCCAATCAGCTCAGTCAGTCCACGAGAACACCGAGAAAGAGGAGGCAGCCCCAGCTCTCCCTGGAATAAAGCTGAGAACTGGCGGTCGGGAGACCATGCACACCACCTCCCATGGGAGGACTTAGTTTTGAGAAAACTGTGTTGAGCTCTTCAAGAACTCGCACGGCACTGGAGGCATAGTGGAGTCGAGATCTTGGCTTCTGTCTTGTCTCCTTGCTGCTGAGCAGCTGCGTGACTCGGGGCTGGTTACATTGGACCTGTTATACAGGCTTCAGTTTGCTCATTTTCCAGGGATGTTTTGTTGTTGTTTGTTGTTTGCACACCTAGGGTTGGCAGCCCAGATTCCAGCAGGTCCTGTCGCTTTCTACCCTGAAGGGAAACCAGCTCAGGTGGTTCTTTACTCTTTCTGGGGTTAGCTAATGGCCAAAGAGGACTCTGACCTTTGGCCTGTTCCTGACTTTTAGACTCCTTTCCCTGGAGAGTGGGGAGGTGGTTGGGGAATGCCGTGTAATGTGAAATCCTTGCCTGTGTTCTTCCCTACACTTTCTTCTAATATAGACTAGAGAAAAATATACATTATGGTGAGGGTAGGGCAGGGGTGGTCAGAGCAGCCAGTGTAGGGGGCAGAATTGAGGTAAGCAGGCAGCAAATGTTAGTAAGGTGACTCACACTGGAGATGAACAGGTGGGTGCTTCTTCAGAGGAACCAGGAGCCTCCTCTCTGTCACTTTGTGACATCCCATTAGCCATGTAGGCCTTGATTCCAGGTAGATGGATTGTCCACAGCATCCTAAGCATGCCCAGGCAAGTAAGACAGAGAGTGATCCGTGTTCAGGACTCTGATGCCAAGACCTTGGCAGAGACAAAATTCAGAATGGACAGTCCCTACAAGCTGAGTGGGGGCTGAGGTGAGGGTGGTCTAGCCTTGTCATGTGGTGAGGAATGATTTCTGGAGGAAGGACTCTGAGTTGGAAAGACTGGTCAGGACAGAAGTGCAGAGGGGCTGCCCTGGGTTGTGTATGGACAGAACCAGACTGTTTGAAGGGTAGGCCTTGCTGAGGCGAGGGTCCTAAGAGATACAGCCTGAGAAGGTGACTTTGAAGCCTAGGCAGGAGGGAAAAGAAATGGAGTTCTGATCTTCCTCACCTCCCCCTGCCTGCCCAAATCCCAGGTCTTCAGGCACAATGGAGGACAAGCGAAACATCCAGATCATCGAGTGGGAACACCTAGACAAGAAGAAGTTCTATGTGTTTGGTGTGGCAATGACCATGATGATCCGGGTTAGCATGTACCCATTCACCCTCATCCGTACTCGGCTGCAGGTTCAGAAGGGCAAGAGCCTCTACCACGGGACCTTTGATGCCTTCGTCAAGATCCTCCGAGCAGATGGAGTGACTGGCCTCTACCGAGGTTTTCTGGTCAACACCTTCACGCTCTTCTCTGGCCAGTGCTATGTCACCACCTATGAGCTGACCCGGAAGTTTGTAGCTGACTATAGTCAGAGTAACACAGTCAAGTCACTGGTGGCCGGGGGCTCTGCCTCCCTCGTGGCCCAGAGCATCACGGTGCCCATTGATGTTGTCTCCCAGCACCTGATGATGCAGCGCAAGGGTGAGAAAATGGGTCGCTTCCAAGTTCGTGGGAACCTGGAGGGACAAGGGGTAATTGCCTTTGGCCAAACTAAGGACATCATCAGACAAATCCTGCGGGCTGATGGGCTTCGAGGCTTCTACCGAGGCTACGTGGCCTCACTGCTAACATATATCCCAAACAGTGCTGTATGGTGGCCCTTTTATCACTTCTATGCAGGTAAGCAGGGCCTGGGCGGGGGGGGGGGGGGGGGGGGGGGGGGGGGGGGGGGGGGGGGGGGGGGGGGGGGGGGGGCTCTTACTGATGGGGCAGGGATATTGTTGTTTCTGCGTGTTTTTAAAGTGGAGATGAGTATAGAGAGGGGGTCACATTAGCCCCACTGAGTGCTGGGGTCACAGGTGCATGCTGGCAAGCCCAGCTGAACCCTAGTTTCCCTAGCTCTGTTTCTTCTACTTCCCACAGTATTTCATCTAGACTGTGGTAAAACGAACCCTGTACTGTTACCCTGACCCTTTGGGAGTACATTCTGGTAATCAATGTTTGTTCTGTTTTTGGGAGACAGGGTCTCCCTGCTTAACCTAGACTGGCTTTGAACTCACTCTCCACAAGTGCTCATAAGGATTACCTCAGCAGGCACTTAGGAAAGCTGGGCACGTAGCTCAGTTGAGGAGAGAGCTTGGCTAGCGTGCACGGGTCCCGAGGTTTAATCCCGAGCACTGTAGAAAAGCAAGTTCCAGGACGGTGTTTTCTCTGGAGTCTGCCTCTGGCCTTTGGCCTCACTTGATCTTATGAATACTTAGAGTTATGTTTCCCTGTATGCTCACGTTCTGTAGCATTGTCAGCCAAAGCTGTCCAGAGGTCTCAGCCGACATTCTAACTGTGGGGCTCTGGGCACTGAAGGCCCTGGCTGTAGTCCGAGGGACTGAGCACGAGGCTTCGTGCACCCTGCCACGTAAGTAGCTGCTTGGCCAGTGAACAGCATCACTGGCTCCTTAAAACTTAGATACTGATTGTTTTTAAAATAGGGTCTTATTCTACAGCCCATGCTAGCCTGAAACACCGTGTGTGGCTCAGGCTGACCTTGAACTCTCAGGAGTTTTATTGCTTCAATCTCTAAAGTACTAGGGTACAGGAGGGGATGCCCAGCTTACGTTTTATTGTTTGGTGAGGTCCTGCCTTTGTCTCCTCTGCTGCTGGAATTACAGGCTTACACCACCACACTTAGCTAATTTTGTCTTTGTTCTTGAAGTTTGTGTGTGCTGTTTTTGTTTTTGTTTTGTTTTTTTGATTGGGACTCATGTACCTCAGGCTGGCCTTAAACTACTGATCCTGCCGCCTCTACCCACCTAGTGCTTTTTTATTTGAATCAGGGTCTCATATTATCCAAGCTGGCCTTAAACTTGCTCTGCAGACAAGAATGACTTCAAACCTCCACCTTCCATCCACACTCTGGGATGACAGGCACGTGTCACCAGGCCCAGCTTGTTTTTGACACAGGGTCTCAACCATGTATCCCACGATGGCCTCCAACTCATTATGTACTTAAAGATGACCTTGTTTTCTTTTTCTTTCTGAGATAAGGCCTCGTTTTATAGCCCTAGCTTGCCCGATAGATATGTAGGCCAGGCTGCTTGACCTTGAATTTCAAATCCTCCTCCCTCTCCCTCCTGGGTGCTGGGATTAAAGGCTTGAAGCACGTGTGGTTTATGCAGTGCCAGGATCAGAGCTGATGTTTCATCTCTGCTAGGGAAGCTCTACCAGCTGAGCCACACACTCTCCCCTCTTCATACTTTTTGTTTTGTTTGTTTTTTGAGACAGGGTTTCTCTGTGTAGTTTTGGTGCGTGTCCTGGTACTCGCTCTGTAGACCAGGCTGGCCTCGAACTCACAGAGATCTGCCTGGCTCTGCCTCCCGAGTGCTGGGATTAAAGATGTGTGCCACCACACCCAGCGAGAACTTCTTTACCCTGTTGGAAAGAGGGCTGTCTCTGTTTTCTGTTTTAGCTCCTTTAGTCCCTGACACTTGAGTTGGCAGTTATTTTACCCCCAACTTCTAGCTCCTTAATTAGAATCTGAAGATCCATGACAATATTTCTCTGTTTTTATTTGTTTGTTTTATTTTTGAGATGAGGTCTCTCTATGTAGACCCCCAGGAACTTGCTATGTAGAGTCTCCCAGGTGCTGGGATTAAAGGTGTGCACCACATGTGTGGCTCTTCTTTCTCTGCACGGGTCTAGTGTTCATCATAATGCCTGGCATTTTTCAAACATTAAATAAATATTCATTTATTACTGGGGGCCAAAGTCACTTAGCCAGAAGATAGTTAAACAGAGTCAGCCTGGACTTATTCTGTCTGTAGATTAGGGTGCTCGGTAAACATTTGTTGAACGAATAATGAAGAGGGAAGAAAGACATGGACCCTGTCCTGCCCTTTAACACTCTCCATCCTCTCTGTGAGCTCCAGGAAAGTGCCATGTGTACAGGACTAGAGTTGGAATCTGGATCCTGTGCAGCGTGCATGCCTGGGCCCATGCATACAGGCCCCGGAGGCAGGAAGTGCGGGTCCCAATGCCATGCAACTTGCATGCCTGGGCCCGTGCATACAGGCCCTGGAGGCAGGCAGTGCGGATCTCAGTGCTACAGTCTAATGATTACAAAATGCCTTCTTCAGGAGAGAAAGGGCATCCGGGAGGCAGACTCCAGATCACCCTGTTTCTGTTGGCATGCTTGACTTTGGGGAGAAACACAGTTAGGAACTGGGGAAGAGGTGGCTCTGCCAGGCTTACGGAATTCTGCCATGTGGACTGAGACTGGAGCTGTGGCTTTGGCTCTGCCAACCCTGCCCCTCCTCCCTCTCCTCTAGTCTTTACCTCGCTAGCCACAAACTGCCAGCACCAAGCACCTGAGAAAGACTTCCTAAGGACTGGTGACTGGCCATAGAAGAGAAACCCTTGGGAGGAAATCTTTGAGATTATTAGTCTATGACCTCCTGTTTTAGCATAAAAGCCTGAATTCTAGAATCCTCAGGGCCCTTGGTTACTCACCTGAATCTCACTCACTGCTCCTTCCGATGTTCGGCTCCGATCCCAGTCTTGCTGCCCCTGCGCCCCTCAGGCATGCCGCTGCCTTGGTCTTGGAGAGCTGTTGTCCTCCGAGAGCTCTTGGCCCCAGGCACATGCGGCTTAGATCCCACCGCCAGGTGGTCTCTGGTGCTGTGTCTCAGTCACAGCTTGCTTCCGTCGGCATCCCCTGCCGTCCTCTGCCACTTGATTTGAGCTGTAGTCTGCACCTTCTGCAGGGCTTTGGGTTTTCCCTTTTACTTGTTTGTTGTCCCTTCTTTCCTACTAGAATGTGTACTTCCTGAGGGCCAGAATCTGAGGACCCAGGGCGGTCAACCCATGGTACTCACTGAATCTTTGTTGACTAAGTAAATGAACTCTCTTTTACCTTAAAAGAGAGAAAGGCAGAGAATTTATTTGCAGGCATACTTCCCAGTGGCACTATGAGAAAATAGGCCTTGGTGTTCTTGTTCTTGTTCTGGGAGACATGGTTGGCCTCATAAAAATTATAAGCATGCATCACTATGCCTGGCTTTTTTATTTTTTATTTTTATTTTTAAATAGATTCTGGGTCAGAGAGATGGCTCAGTGGTTGAGAGCACTGGCTGCTCTTCCAGAGGACCCGGGGTTCAATTCCCAGCACCCACATGGTGGCTCACAACTGTCTGTAACTCCAGTTCCTGGCCTTCTGACACCCTCACACAGACATACATGCAAGTGAAACACCAACGAACACAAAATAAAAATAAATTATTAAAAAAAAAAATTTTAGATAGACTCTCGTGTAGCCTTGAACTTCTGATCCTGTGTCTACTTCCAGGGTACTGGAATTAGCTATATGCCACCATGCCTGGTTTTATGTGCTGGGGATCAAACCCAGAGCTCCGTGCATGCTAGACTCCATGCATCCTAGGCTCCATGCATGTTAGGCTCCATGCATCCTAGGCTCCATGCATGCTAGGCTCTGTACATGCTAGGCTCCATGCATCCTAGGCTCCATGCATGCTAGGCTCTGTACATGCTGGGCTCCATGCATGCTAGGCTCCATGCATGCTAGGCTCCATGCATGTTAGGCTCCATGCATGCTAGGCTCCATGCATGCTAGGCTCTGTACATGCTAGGCTCTGTACATCCTAGGCTCCATGCATGCTAGGCTCTGTACATGATAGGCTCCATGCATCCTAGGCTCCATGCATGCTAGGCTCTGTACATGATAGGCTCCATGCGTGCTAGGCTCCATGCATGCTAGGCTCTGTACATCCTAGGCTTCATGCATGCTAGGCTCCATGCATCCTAGGCTCTGTACATTCTAGGCTCCATGTATACTAGGCTCTGTACATGCTAGGCTCCGTGCATGCTAGGCTCTGTACATGCTAGGCTCCATGAATGTTAGGCTCTGTATATCCTAGGCTCCATGCATGCTAGGAGAGCACTCTGCTAATTGAACCCCTTTTGATTTTCTTGAGACAGAGTCTCGTGTAATCTGAGTTGACCTGGAACTCGCTCTGTAGTTGAAGATGACCTTAGACGCCCCCCCCCCCCCCCCCAGCCCTCCGGCCTTTGTCTTTTAAGTGCATCACCATGCCTGGCTGCAGCTTTTGTTTGTTTGGTTTGGTTTTTTGAGACCGTTTCTCTGTGCAGCCCTGGATGTCCTGAAACTGGCCTTGAACTCAGGGATCTGCCAGTCTCTGCCTCCCAAGTGCTGGGATTAAAGACATGCTCCATCACGCCTGGCCATTTTTCTTTCTTGGAATAAGCTGGTCCTCACTGTAGGGTAAGACTTCCTATTTTAATATTAATTGTTTATATTTGTAAAAATATTTACATAAAATTTCCAAATGAATTTTGAAGGGCTAAGAATGTGGCTGAATGGGTAGAGTGCTTGCCTGGCATGCTTGAAGTCCTGGGAGCCATCTCCGGCACCGTGTAGACCAGCTGTGGTGCCACCTGTCTATAATCCCAGTACTTGGAGGTGACGACAGGAGGGTCAGAGGTCATCCTCACCCTCATACTGAGTTCCAGGCCAGCCTGGGTCCATGATACCTTGTCTTCCCCCAACCCCCTAAGGGTGAAGAACTTTGAAAGGAAAAGGTTTGCAGTATGTAATGCCAGTCACCCAGTCCCTTCCATAGAGACCACTGGGTATCAGTGTCACATTTTTTTAATAGTTTGAGACAAGGCCTCACACTGAAGCTCGAGCTGGCCTGGGATTTACTCTGCAGCCCATGTGGTAACAAACCCATAGCAATCCTGCCTCAGTCTCCTGGGTGCTAAGATTACAGGCTGGAGCTACCATGCCCTGCCTGGCTGATCATGTGGTTTTAAGTGTTACCTACTAGAATGCTACATAAGGAAACGTGCAGTATGTGCTTTTGTTTTTACACCAGAAATGATTTTCTGTCTATCAGATGAAAGGAGTCACCAAGTAAAGAGGGTTTTTTTGTTTGTTTTGTTTTTTTAAAGATTTATTTATTATGTATACAGTTTTCTGTCTGCATGCTGAAAGAGGGTATCAAATCTCATTACAGACGGTTGTGAGCCACCGTGTGTTTGCTGGGAATTGAACTCAGGACCTCTGCAAGAACAGCCATTGCTCTTAACCTCTGAGCCATCTCTCCAGCCCTGCAAAGAGTTTTTTAAATCCCTTTCTAAGTCTTGTCCTTTTAAAATGGATGATATGTCCAGAATGGCATCTGGAAAGCTCCAGAGATATACACGATGAATTTTTGGTGGATACAGGTAGATGCAGAGACGCAAAAGAGATAGGTCCAAGATGGCAGAGGGCTGAGGGCTTGTCTTGGCTGTAAAGGCATTGTGAGGGCGGGTGGATGGTACCTTGTATCTTGAGGCGTTGTCTCTCCCTGGATTCCAGAGCGACTGTCGTACCTGTGTCCTCAGGAGTGCCCCCACATTGTCTTCCAAGCCATCTCTGGGCCCCTGGCTGCGGCCACTGCCTCCATCCTCACCAACCCCATGGATGTCATCCGAACCCGTGTGCAGGTAACACTGGCCTCCTCCCCAGTCACCTCTCCACCCTGACTCGGAGATTAGAAGCAAGAGCTGTAGGCCTCCAATTTCCCTTTGACCTCAGTGTGCCATGACCCTGATGTCTAGTCAGCCTTATGGCCATTCAAGTCCCTTCTTGTGCTTATCTTTGCAGATATCAGCTGAGCACTTAAAAGTGTCCAGATTGTTTTCCTTACCCTGTCTGCACCTTGTATGTCTCTACCCATTACCTGCCCGGCCTCTGGGAATTCTTTCTTTCTTCTAGCCGTCAGTTGAAATCTGTTCCATACTCTATTAGCCTAGGCCCTAAGCCACCCTCCTTGCAGACTGTGGTGATTAGAATTATTGTTTCATATTAACTTCCAAAGTCTCTGATTTTTTTTCCACTAGGCTCTGAATTCCCAGAGAATGAGAAACTAAAATCAAACGTGATCTGGGAGGAGGGAGGAGGAGGCAAGACCCTTGAGAAAAATGGAAAGAGAGACAAAAATGTCCCTCTTCCATTCAAGATTACTACATTTATTTATTGTGTGTGCATGCATGTGTACACGAGATTGACATGGAATGAGCAGAAGCTAGAAGAAAACTTGTGTGAGTGGGCGAGTCCTTTACTTGCATTCTGTGGCCCTGGGAATCAAACTCAGGTCCTCAGGCCTGGCAGCAGGAGCCTTTACCCACTGAGCATCTTGCTGGTCCTTTTTTTTTTTTCCACCCTTAAAGACAGGTTCTGGTGTATCCCAGGCTGGATTTGAGCTCTATAACTAGCGCCGATGACGGCCTTGAACTCCTGACCTTCCTCTACCTCTAGAGTACTGGGTTAGAGGGGTCCTGTCATGCCTGCTTTAGAAGTGCTGGTCTTGCTGAGCAAGTCCTGAGCCAGCTGAGCTCCCCAGCTCCTTCTGGTTTGGTTTTTGAGACAGGGTGTCATGGAGTCCAGTCTGACCTCATAGTTGTTGTAGCTGATGCTGCCCTTGAATTCCTGATCTTCTAAGTGCTGAGATTACAGGAAGGTGCCTCCATATTTGGCCTTCTGTTGATTTTGAGACAAAGTCTTAGAGTTCAGCAAGGCTGCCTTCAAACTCACTCTGTAGCTTAGGATGACCTTGAACTCTTGATTTTCTTGCCTCCACCCTCCAAGTACTGGGATTAAAGGTGCATGCCACTATGCCAGCTGTGAAACTCCTGGGGGTTTTTGTTTGCTTGCTTGTTTCGTTTTTTGGTGGGTGTGCACATACACACTATAATGTACGTGTAGCAGTCTGAGGTTAACCTGCAGTAGTTGGTTCCTCTTTCTTTTTTTTTTTTTTTTGGTTTTTCGAGACAGGGTTTCTCTGTGTAGCTTTGCGCCTTTCCTGGATCTCGCGCTGTAGCCCAGGCTGGCCTCGAACTCACAGAGATCCGCCTGCCTCTGCCTCCCGAGTGCTGGGATTAAAGGCGTGCGCCACCACCGCCCGGCTTGGTTCCTCTTTCTGCCATGTGGGTTCCAGGGGATTGAACTCATGTCACCAGGCTTGATGGTAAGCAGTGAGCCATGTTGCTGGCCTGAGACTGTTTTTAAATAGCTTTCACAGGTTGTACTGTGTAGACTCATTCAAAACACTGACAACTCGTGGTGCTGCCCAGAAATTGTAATCCCTGTCTAAAGTCAGCTCTGAAGACAAGTAGCTAGCACCAAGAAATAGGATCTGAATATGAATCATGATATGCAGAGGGTAAGTCTTGCTGTATCAAGTCTTCGGTGTAAAGCAAGGGGGCTTTTAATGTGTTACTAGGGTAATTTAGAAAGGTGGAGAATCAAGAAAAGATACATTCGAGAAGGATCACTGGGATGTGGTGAGGATAGGAAGGAAGAAAAGGAACCTTAACAGTTTGGGGCAAAGTATTTTTGTGTCACTAGTGTGTCCAAAGAGGGGCAACAGATATAGGGATTTTTTGTCCCTAGGAAAGAGTGCTTCTTCCACCATTTGAAAATAAATACATTGGCATTTGCCTGGGATGCAGTTGCATCATCCGGTGTCTTTATCATGGAGAACCAAGGCTGGCCCCATTTGTCCCTTAATGTTGCCAGGCATTTTAGGAGGCAGTCCGAGGGAAAAGACAGTTCTCTGCTCTGTGGGCTTCTAGGCCAGAGTCTAGGGCCAAGCTGAAAATGCCTTTGACACGGCTGACGGAGCTTGTGGAAGCAAAGTGATGAGATGAGATGCTAGAGGAGACAAAGGTGTGGAGGAGATGCTGAGGAAGGCAGGGTAGAGTAGGGAGCCATGGCAAACAGGGCTGGGATCACCTTGAGAAGATGCACTGGACAGGGAGGGTATGAATAAGGAGTCTGTCTTGCGTTGACAGAAGTGATCTGACCTGGGCTCTATAGCTGTGATTTGGGAGTAGGGGGAAGGAGATAGAACTGTTGAGAAAAGGGGGCAAATATCCATGTCCTGGCTACTGGCTGTGTGACCAACACTGAACAGAGTGGAGGCTTCTAGCTCTGAAACTGGGAGGGATTGAGATGACCAGAGCCTGCCATGGATGGGTAGAGCTGCCTGAGGGCCTTACTAGGGATTGAAAGCAGCCTCCTGAGACAGAGAAGTACCTAATCCAAAGACTCACAGCTGGATAGCTTGCCTGAGAAGGGAAAGCTGGTACTTAGTGAGCATGCTCTTACCAGACAGCGCTATTGGCAGTCTGTTGTTTGAGAAAGGTTTCATCATAGAGCTCTAACTGGCCTGGAACTCACTGGATAGTCCAGGTTGGTCTCAAGTTTACAGAGGTCTGCCTGCCTCTGCCTCCTCAGTGCTGGGATTAAAGATGTGTGCCACCATGCCTGGCTCTGTTGTTGGCATTTGTAAGTATTATTTTCTTCTTGCTTGTAACAGCCTCGTGACACAGGGACTATTATCACCATTTTCTATTTGAGGAAACTGGGGTAGGAAGGGTTAAGTAAACTCAGGTAGTCTGTCGCCAGAGCTTAGAGGAAGTCACTGTGCTGTCCCCACTTGAGCCTGAAACACTGTGGGTGAGCAGAGCAGATGTGACCGAAGACAGTTGGTAGCGCCTCACTGTGGTGACTTTTCCAGGTTGAAGGCAAGAGCTCCATCATCCTGACCTTCAGACAGCTGATGGCAGAAGAGGGGCCCTGGGGCCTCATGAAGGGCCTCTCCGCCCGAATCATCTCGGCGACACCCTCCACCATCGTCATTGTGGTGGGCTACGAGAGCCTCAAGAAGCTCAGCCTCCGACCAGAGCTGGTGGACTCAAGACACTGGTAGCCAGTGGGGGACAGAGAGCCTACAGTTTCCCACATTCTTCTGGGCCAGGGTAGAGCAGGGAGGAGAGTACCCTTGTGAATGCCACCACCACACACCCGTCCTGCTCCCAGCCAGGTGGCCTATCTGGGACAAGAGAAGAAACTTCGGATTGCTCTTGCTGAAGAGGGTTCTGTGCCTGGCTTCCCTGTTCCCAGTCCATTTTATTTCTCCTGCAGATCTGGGCCCCTCACTAGGTCCTGTTACTTAGTCACGGCCTGAAGGTCAACCTCCACGGGACCTGTTAGCCCCCTCACTGGTGCCCCCTTTCTCTGTGGCCATCCCTCAGGCCTGGAGAAGAGCTGCTGGAGAGTTTGTTTGTCCCCTGCTTTTTCCGCTTGAGTCTTTAAGCCAAGGCTCTAAGCACCTGCCCCAGGATATATTTTTTTATGCTTGCTTATTTTAAGTTTGGGACTGAGTTTGTCCGCTGGACTACTCTGCTTTGCCCTGCCTTTTGGGGGACAAAGGGAGCAGCAAACACTCTGCAGGTAGTTACTAGGAGGAACGCCACGGCTTTACTTGGTGTCCATAGCTGGACATCTGTGAACCAGGCAACTAACCCTGACAGCATCAGGCCTGCTATTGGAACCCACTCCTTGAAGAAGTGGAAAAACTGTGGACATCGATCCCAATTCTTTTATCCCTTCCCTGTCCCTTCAGGTCTGGGAACCTGAAGACAAGAATGGACTGTGGCCTCCAATGGCCCAGGAGGGCTACAGTGGAGGGCACAGTTCTAAGCGGATCAGACTTCCTGGAAGACACTGGACTTGGACCGTTGCCCTGAAGTCAGGTTGAGAGAGCCACTGGCTTGGAAAGTAATGAGAGGGTGTGTGTTCCTCACTGTTCTCTCCTCAGGCCAGCTGAGCCAAGCCCAGGAGGCAAGCAGTGGAGGTTCTGAGCCCCAGGCAGTGATGTCACACACATACCTGTCACTCAGATGAACAACAGGGGCCTCACAATGGGACTCTGGAATATGAACTGTCCCTTGTTTTTTCTTGTCTGTGGTTGTGAAGTGTCATCTCAGTCATGGTACCCTGTGCTGGCAACAGAAAAAAAGAACAGTCAGAAAGGCACCCAAGGCCAGGCCCACTGCAGTTACCAGCCTCATACTGCCCAACATCGGTGAAGCTCCTTCAGGAGCTGCCTCTCTGCCTCCAAGCCTGTGCTGGAGGCAGAGAGGCACAGCATGTGGAATGGGAAGATGATGGCCTGGGTGATGCTTTCAACCTTTTCTAGTGGCCTCATGCCTTGGGAAATGCCATGGTGCCAATTTGGAAGGTGCTAGCTAAACTGAAGCCTTCATGGGTTCTCACTGCTGCTCCACGTTTCTTCCGGGGTATTACGTGTCCTCTGACCCGCCTCCCTCTGTACTAACTCTTCTACTCATGGTAGTCTGTATTTGTTTCCCTTTGGAACCCTTTACTTTTGTCTCAGCATATTAGTTGTTTTGAGACAGGCTGGGTTTGATTCACTCTGTAGCAGAGGATGCCCTTGAACTCCTGATCCTCCTCCACCTCCTGAGTTCTGGCTTTGCAATATGCTGCCAGGCCCCCACTTCCTGCACTTTATTGAGAGAGCCCTCCAGTTTTTGTCCATAATCATCTGAAGGGTGGAGCCCACAGATCACTTTGAATCTTTCTGCTCCTCACCTCTACATTAAGAACTGTCAATATAAGGGAAGCAAGGACACCCCCAAGGAAAACTATCATGACTTTTTGCTCCGTATTGTCTTTCCTCTTTGGTCCTTCCTTACTGGGGACAGAGTGTGGACAGCACAAGAGGTTCTTGCTTCTCCTGCCTTAGGTGATTTCTTCCTCCTGACTACATTTTCTTGTGTGGTGTATACATCTCTCCCTCTCCGGTCGCTTCTCTTTTCTTCTTTCCGCTTATTTGAAAGAAATAATACATGTAAAGGTAAAGGCACCTCCCCCATCCCGACCCCTACTTTCCCCCAACGTCAGGGACTAGGATGGGCCAGCGGGCGCCCGTTTTTTCCAAAACTGGAGAGCAGAAATTTTATCCCTTTGGTCCGTAACCTAATTTAGAAAACTAGAAAAGACAGGAAAAACTGGAGGGACATTGGGAAGAAAAACTTAAGCATTTGATAAAAATGGACTCTTGAGGATATTAGCTGCGAATATTCACTGTTGCACTGTACGAAATCTTTGAAAATGTAATTAAAAGTTTTTTATTGAGCCCCTAAACTTCAGCTTGAGAATGTTTTCCCCGGCCCGGGAACTAAATTATCCGAGCTATTACGTGTCCTCTGACCCGCCTCCTCTGGCAATTGCCCCCGCCCCATCCGGTCTAGTGATGGGCATTCCCTGGCCTCCAATCAGAGGTCCTGGTGGGAGGGGCTGCAGGAACAATTCATTTTGGCGGTTCAATTTCAACATGGCTGAGGTGAGGCCATGGTAATGAGGCCGTGGAAAGGGGGCCTGAGGCCTCATCTCTGGAATCTCTGCCAGTTGACAGGACCATCTCCAGGGTGAAACTTCTCGACACCATAGTGGACACTTTTCTCCAGAAACTAGTCGCCCCCAGGAGGTAGGTGGGAGACCAATAGGAGCGAGAAATGGTGGCGGTAGGGCTTGTCCTCGGGATGGTAAATCCCGCGAGATCGGGTTGGTTCAGTCACGTGATTCCGGCGGCTCCTCGAAAGCCTTGCACTCGGGTTCTCCCTGGACTTTAACCTGCGGAGGTCCCGCTCTCCACCCCTCCCGCAAGGCGGCCGCAGCTGGAGTGCGTTTTCCTGGAGGGGTCATCTGGTTACCTGCGCGCAACGCGCCAGGGCGCCAGTGTGCACAGAGGAGCGCTGTGGGCCGGAGTGGAAAGGCGCCGGAGGATGCTCGGACTAACGT
The DNA here is from genome assembly GCF_007827085.1 of Peromyscus californicus insignis. NCBI lineage: Eukaryota > Metazoa > Chordata > Mammalia > Rodentia > Cricetidae > Peromyscus > Peromyscus californicus. Next base: position 67,949,820 of record NW_026294617.1, on the reverse strand, counting down.
AGTCAGAAGGGGGAACTTTTTTACTCTTTAGACTTTCAATCTCATTCCATCTGACAGTTTTAAAGCGAGAGTGTTGCCCCTGATCCCACCACTCCGGCCGCCCGGGATACTGATACCCTTGCACCCCGCACCCGTCTTCCATGATCCCTTGACCTCAGTGATTTCCATTTTGTCAGGCTTGGTGGCCCACTTTCGTAATTCCATTTACTCAGGAGGATCGTGAGTTTTAGGACAGCCTGGACAATTTAACCAGGACCCTGTCTCGAAATTCAAAACCGGGGCAGGTGGTTCAGCTCAGTAGTCTATGGTTCATTCTTCAATCTAGCGGTGAGGGGAGAGATTTGGGGAAGAATAACACTCCCTTTTTTAAAATGTTAAGTAGATTTGTTCATGTTATGTATGGGTATTTTGTTTGCATGTATGCGCACCACACACGTGCTTGATGCCCCTCAGAGGTCTGAGTAGGGTATCACATCCCCCTGGAAACCGGAACTTCAGATGGCTGTGAAACCCACCATGTGGGTCCTCTGCAAGATCAAAAAGTGCTCTTAACTGCTGAGTCATGTCTCCAACTCTGAGCATTCCCATCTCTGAGGCCTGGCCCATCACCTGTAATCACAGCCATCCTGGAGGCTAAGGGAGCCTGGATAGCAAAGTGAAATACCAAAAAACCAAAAGAGCATCTCTTTCTGCAGTCTTGGGCAGCTTAGCTTCCAATCGTGATAGTGTGCGTGCGTGCGTGCGTGTGCTCGCGCGTGTGTTTGTGGGCAGTGCTAGGGTTTGAACTTGGAGCCTTTTGTATGCTAAGCAGCTACTTCACCTGAGCTGCGTCTCTGGCCCTTTTTAAAACGTCTTTTAATCTTGAGGGCCCTGTAGAGAGGCTCAGCAGTGAAGAGCAATGCAGCGCTTGAAGAGCGCTAGAGGTGGAGACCCTGCCCCCAGGTCAAATAGCTCACATCTGCTTGTGATTTCAGCTCCAGGGGATCTGAAACCTCTGCAGAACTGTTGGGAGACCTACCCATCCCTCACATGTGCACACATACTCCACCCCCACTCCCATGGACTTAATTTAAAAGAGAAATCTTGGGTTTGAAAAATGGCTCAGTGGTTAAGAGTGCTTGCTGCTCTTCCAAAGGACCTACCTAAGTTCTGCTCCTAGCACTCAGGCCCAGCGACTTATTGCCTGTAACCCTAGCTCCAGGGGATCTAAACATCCACTTTTAGGCCTCCAGCACCAGCACACCTGTGGCAGATAGACACACACACACATAAAAAAAAACAAGTCTTAAAAAAAAAAGACATGCTGGGCGGTGGTGGCTCACGCCCTTAATCCCAGCACTCAGGAGGCAGAGCCAGGTGGATCTCTGTGAGTTTCGAGGCCAGCCTGGTCTACAGAGCTTGATCCAAGACAGGCACCAAAAACTACACAGAGAAAACCCTGTCTCAACTCCCCCCCCCCAAAACAAAAACAAAAACAAAAACAAAAACAACAACAAAAAAGACTTACTATTTGAGGCAGGGTATCAATAAGTTTTCCAGGCTTCACTTGGACTGATGACCCTGTCCTCAGCCCCTGAGGTGCCAGGCCCATATCACACCCACAGTGAAGTGCTTTCTTTTCTTTTTTTTTTTTTTTTTTCCTTGAGAACAGGGTTTTCTCGGTGTAGCTTTGCATCTTTCCTGGAGCTCACTTGGTACCCCCAGGCTGGTCTCGAACTCACAGAGATCTATCTGCCTGCTTCTGCCTCCCAAGTGCTGGGATTAAAGGTGTGTGCTGCTGCTGCCGCCACCCCCACCACCCCCACCCCCACCACCCCCAGTTGAAGTGCTTTCTTTTGCATGGACCCTTGTGGTCTGCCTCTTCACTTTCCTCCTAATAGATATCTTTGTGCCTTCTCTGTATTTGGTGCTACAGATATGATATAATCACAGGGCTTGGTAAACATAATGAATGGATAAGTTAGTGAATGGGTGATACAATACACAGTACTAGGTAAGATAAGAGGAATCTACTCTGAAGAAGGGGATAATGGAGCGGGAATTTTAAAGATGAGAAAAGAACTAGATTTTTTTTTTTTTTTTGGTTTTTTTTTGAGATAGGGTTTCTCTGTGTAACCCTGGCTGTCCTGGAATTTTGCTCTGTAGACCAGGCTGGCCGCAAAACTCACAGAGATCCACCTGCCTCTGCCCTCCTGAGTGCTGGGATTAAAGGCATGTGCCACCACCGCCTGGCAAAGAACTAGGTTTTTGAAAAATAAAGTTTATGCGTATAGGCCCTGGGGTAATTAGATCTTCATGATAGAGACGTCCCTTGCCTACAGTATATGATCAGAGGGAGAGTAAAATCAGGAGAGGCTAAACAGTCCTCAATTAGAGCCCAGTTTTGCATGAAATTTTTTAAATTAAGATTTATTTTTTGTAGGTATGAGTGGTTTGCCTGTATTTGTATGTGCACCACATGTGTTCCTGGTACCCTCGGAGGCCAGAAGAAGGCCTCACATCTCCTGGAAGTACAGTTATTCATGATTGTAAGCCTCCATATTGAGAACCAAACCTGGGTCCTCTGCAAGAGCAACCAGTGTTTCTTAATGGCTGGGTCATCTTTCCATTTGTAAATATTTTTACGTGCATCACACACTCTCACTATATTTCCAACCAGTGTCCCTTCTTTGTTTAGTTTTCCAAACTCTGGTATTCTCAAGGACCTACTAGTTGTTTTATAGTACAAAATAATCATTGACCAGTGATGGTGCCTAAACTCTTGCTGGATATACAGCAGTGACAGAGGACCAACAAGGTCCCCTGCCCTTGTGGAATAGGCATGGTATTGATGTAAAGAAAAAAAGTCAAAACTGGGCATGGTGGTACACACTTGTAATCCCAGCTGCTGTTGACTGGAGGCAGGAGGGAAGAGGGGAAAGGTTATGTGGTCCCAATTGGTGTTGAGAATGACAAGGTTTTCCCATGAAGCAAGATGTCTTTGACCCCACAGCAGGGTGCACTTGCTGAATCAGAGGCGATTTTGTTATAGACTAAGGAGACCTGGAGAGAGGAAGTACAAGTCTGTTTGCAGATGCATTGTGGATGCTAATCTGAGTGTTCTCAACTACTGTAAAAATAAGAGAGATTCCTAGACTCACAGATACTACTGTGCCTCAGCAGTTGGAGTCTAAATGAGCTAGCAGAATCTGAAAGCTGTTCAGCCTCTAAAGAGGATGATGTCCACCAATGTGTTGTCAGAAAACCCCTCAGCAAAGAAGGTCAGAAACCCAAGACCACAGGGCCCAGGACTCAGCATCCTGTTGCTTCCCGTGTCCTGTGGTTGTGTTAGCTTTCTGTCTCTGTAATCAAAGCTTGAGATACCTGAATAAGAAGGGTTTATTCTCACTCACAGTTTAGAGGCTCACAATTGCTTTGGCTTTTATCAAACACAGAAGCAGCTCAGTTCCTAGCAGACAGAAGGAAGAAGGGGCCAGAGGCCCAATATCCCCTTCAGCCATCCAGTCCCAATGAGCTAACTTTCTTCTGCTGGGCTTACCCCATAGAGGTTCCACCACCTTGAGTAGCAAAGCCTGGAGACCAAGCTTTCAATACATGGACCTTTAGGGGTCATTTGCTATTCAGACTGTGATAGTCCACCTTCCTCTCATACAGTGTGTGGTCTGGCTTACAGTGTTCATTCTGCCTGATGCTCAGAGCAGTGACTGGCGCATGTGGATACTCAAGAGATGGTTCTGGGATAAATGAGCCCCAGGTTGTCTCCTGAATGTCAGACCTCTGTCTCTAACAACTTACTACTAGAAATCTCCATTTAGTGTCCCACAGAGCAGTCAAGCTCCTTGTGGATTTCCCTCTTCTCTTCCTGGGTCCTTTACATGGTTTGGAGCGCGGCTGTCTAAACACCTTCCAGGCCTCTTTGGGAGTTTATGCTGCTCCTTCTTGCATTTCTAATCTCCTTCCCAGCCTTGCCACCACGGGCAGTCACTAGATACGACGACATCAGACTCCACACCATCTTCCGGCCTTGGTCTTGTCTCCACCCTCCAGTCCACATGGTCTCATCATGTCCTGCTGCTCACCAAGGTCAGCTGGTCTGGTGCTGCCTTGCTCCCTGCCTTTCCTCCATCTTTAACCTCAGGCCTGAGCCTGGAGTGCAGCACATAGACTTTGCATGCAAATGCAAGTCCTCAGACCTGACACTTTCCCCTGTTTCTCACGAGAACATTCTCCTCCTTGCTTAAGTAGGCCCTTCAGTTGGCCTCCATATAGAAAGGGCTCAGTAAATGTTACTTCGTTTTTGAAAGAATAGTTTATTAATGAAACTACTCGGAAGCAGTGGGGTTGGAGACTGACTAGAGAATTCCTGGCAGTACAAGTCGTTTACAAATACAGACTTTATTTTTGAGACAGTCTTGCTGTGTAGCCCAGGCTGACCCAAACTCGGAATACTCCTGCTTCAGCCTCCCGAATGCTGGGCTCCAGACTTATAAAATGGATACAGATATTTGGGATCTTGACTACCCCTCCTTCCAATGCTTCCAAGCTAGTAAGTCTTTAATTTCAAGGGCAAAGTGCTTATATCTATGACAGAAGTCGTCATACAGAAATTGTTTCTTTATTTGTATCAGTGATCTAAAGGTTATGGGTGGTTTGTGTCGGGTCCTTAGATCACTCCAAATAACCAGAAGACACCCAATATGCATTTACAGGAAGCAGCTTTATTCTCAAGATAGAAAAACAGCATGCTGGGGTCCACCCAAAATGGCATCAACCCCAGGGGAGAGTAAGGCAGTCCCTTTTAAGCCTGTTTAGGGGAATTCTAGCTGTGATTAAATGTACTTTGAAGTGATTGGAAATAGACCCTTACTGATACAGGAATCATTTTATGATTGGCTCATGACATGTGGTTGGCGACTGTGGTGTCAGGGGTCTGTTTTATGTGTCAGGGGACTGTTTGACTGAAAATATCGAGAACAGTTCCTGCTTGTGGCGGGGTAGGACCCTGATTGGCACCAGATTGGATGTACTTCCTGAAGGTCTGGCTGAAGCCACACATGAGTCAATATAGGATGATGGGATAATATGGGGCAGAGGTCTTAGCAAACTGGCCCCTGGGAAAAACAACTGGTCCTGGTCCTTTTAGTTAGTTTGTTTTGAGACAACTTTCATTCCATTGCTCAGACTAGCCTGAAACTCACCATGTAGCTAGCACAGGCTGGCCTGGAACTCACCATGGAGCTAGCACAGGCTGGGCTGGAACTCACCATGGAGCTAGCACAGGCTGGCCTGGAACAATTCATTGCAGTCTCCTCAGTCCACCCACTGCTGAAATTACAAGTGTGAGCCGCCACATCCAGATTAAAGTGTGTGCGTGGATGTGGAGGCCAGAGGTCAACCTCTAGTGGCTTTCCTCAGGAACCTTCCACCATGTTCTTTGAGACAGGGTCCCTCATCACCATGATGTGAGGCTTGTGAGTTAGACTCAACTGTGTGGCCAGTGAGTTCCCCTATCTCCCTGGTGCTGGTATTATAAGCACATACCATCACACCAGGCTTTTTTACATGTGTTCTGGTGATCCAACTCAGGCCTGCCCCAGGTTTTATTCCCAGCAATCACGTGGTAACTCATAACCAAATGTAACTCCAGTTCCAGGGAATCTGGCACCCTCTTTTGGCCTTCACAGACACCAGACATGCCTGTGATACATACACACACATAGGCAAAACATCCATACACGTAAAATGAGAAATAAAAATCAATAATTATACCTTCCCCAAACCTCAAACCTTGTCCTGATGCTCACAAGGCCAGTATTTTACAATTGAGCTGTCTCTAGCCCCTTAAAGTATATTCTTTAAAGCCCAGATTGGCTTTCCCTACAACTCTGCAGATTAAAAAAAGAAAAACTTGTATGTGTGAGGTATATGTGTACAAGGGTGTGTGTGCATGTGCACGCTGAGGTACCAGAGGGCACCAGGTGCCCTCCTGTGCCCTCCTCTACAACTCTACCTCGTTCTTCTGGGAGCTTGTGGTTTGGGCTAGGCTGGCAGGCAGCAAGCCCCACCAGTCTTCTTCCCTTCTCAGTGCTGGGGTTAGAGTGTGTGCGGACTGTGCCTGGCTTTTGTGGGGGTCAGGCTTGCCCTGCAAACATTTATTACCACTGAGCCATCTCTCCAGCCCCATCTTTTACATATTTTTAATATAAATATTAGGTTGATTAAGAAAGTGAAGTCTTGCCGGGCGGTGGTGGCGCACGCCTTTAATCCCAGCACTCAGGAGGCAGAGCCAGGCGGATCTCTGTGAGTTCGAGGCCAGCCTGGGCTACCAAGTGAGTTCCAGGAAAGGCGCAAAGCTACACAGAGAAACCCTGTCTCGAAAAACCAAAAAAAAAAAAAAAAAAAGAAAGTGAAGTCTTTTCTGTACTCACAGCCTCCTGGACCTTCAGAAACAGGCATTCTCTTTTTTCTTTCTTTCTTTTTTTCTTTTTCTTCAATTTTTTAAATTAGGCTGGCCTCGGACTTGTGATCCTCCTGCCTCCGCCTCCTTCAGCAAATCTTACTGGCGTGCGCCACCACGACCGGCGGCCATTCTCTTTAGCTGCAGCAAGCAAGGGACTCCTTTTCTGTGTTTCGTGGTATCTGAACCTGCCAAGAGAGACAGTGGGGGGTGGAATTAGTGGAGCCCAGGCCTAAAACCATTTAATCCTAAACAGAGAAAAGCCAGGTCTGCCATAGCACACGGTGCAGCCCCGCTGCTTGTCACAGGACAGTAGAGAGAGCTGTGTGAGCGAGGAGCAATCGACAGCTCCTGAATTCTTACCATGTCCTGATCCAGTCTTGTGGCCTGGGATTCACTGGGCAGGGTGTGATTTTATATAGTGATGGTGAGCCCAATGAAAGAGAGCAAACAGCCACTGTGCCTGAGTTGATAGCATCTGAAACTAATGGCAAGGAGGTGAGGGATGAGGCTCAGTGATAGAACACTGTTGAGGCCCTGGATTCTACCTCCAGCTGTGGGGAGCCAGAAGAAAATCATATGTAGTAGCAAAGGTGGCATTCAGGAAGCAGTTCTTTACAGAAAGAGTAGTTCTGTGTGTGAGCCACAGGAACTCCTTACCCACTGTACGTGCATGCTCAGGTGATCTGGTTGTGGTGAGAATTCGTTTCTGAGTGCCTGGCTCTTCAGTGTAGAGAGTGCTGTGGTCTGGCCTGCTCCGACCCTCTCCTTCATATTTCCAGACCACCCACTTTACTCTGTCTTCACTGTCTCTGCCATCTCAGTCATGCCTCCTAAATCTACCCTTTGATTGAGGCAAGCATCTTCAAGTGCAGATGGGATCCTGTCTCGGTCCCTGCTTCAGGCCTTTTGGCCCTTTTATAGTTCCTCTGGCATGAGTCAGTTCAGATGCTGTTATTCATGCCCCTCCCTTCCTTGAATGGTGGACAACATTCCAGTTGGCTACATCATGTCCCAGCTGAGTGACTTTGGACAAGCCTTTGTTTGCTAGTTCTTGCTCATCTGAGCATTGGAGATGACAGTAACGGAACCTGCCTCGCAAGGTTCTTGTAAGGGTTTGGTGAATGACTTCATGGAGAATGCTTAGGACAGGGCCAGTACCAGGCAGTCCTCTGAGTGTTTCCATGAATACTGCATCTTTGCACACATGTGTACACAGTGCACTGCTCTTGAGTCACTCTACCTGAACCTCAGCACATCTGTTCTTCTGTACATGGAGCCCCTACCAGTCTGCCACCCACCTCATAATACCTAATATCCCAAGCTTATTCCCTGAAGGCGTGTCTATACCTCCGTGTGTGTGTGTGGGGGGGGGGGGGTGCATCAGAGGATAACTTTCAGGAGTCAGCCCTCTCTTTCTACCGTGTGAATCCCAGGGATCAAACTCGGGTCATCCGTCTTGACAGCAATTACCTTTGCCCATTCAGCCATTTTTGAAACATGGTCGCTCACTAGCCTGGGGCTTGACCGTTAGACTAGGTGGCAGACCATCAGTCCCCAAGAATCTAACCATCTCTGCCTCCTGATCTCTGGGATTTTTTCGTGGGTGCTGGGTACCAAGCTCAGGTCCTCATGTACATGGTTTCTCACTCCACAGATGGAATTGTGCTTTGGATTTGTTTTAGCAAGGTTGGCCTGCTCTGGTGTTACGCTGTTAGAGCTCAGTAAGTTGTTTGTGTTTGGTTGGTTAGTGCTTGTTTGTTTTTGAGACTGGGTCACTCTGTAGCTCAGGCTGGCCTTGTACTTCTGATCTTCCGCCTCCCAGATGCCAGGATTATTATGATCTACAAGGTGTATGTCATCATGCCTGGTTTTACTCAGTTCTGAGGGTGAACTCATGGTTTGGTACACTGTAGGCAACTGCTCTACATCACCAACTGGAGAATCCCTTCTAAGGGATCAGGGCAGCTGTAACTGCAGGTGGCACTGGACAGACTGGGTATTTTATAACCCAGCTTCGTCTGTTGTTTTCAGATCCCTGCTTCTTCTGCGCCAGTCGCTGCTGCCCTCTGGTGGACAAACTATGGAACTGTTGAATCGGGAAGCCCACTATGCATGCATGGCAGCATAAAGCAAGCCTGGCTTTTTTTGGGTTTTTTTGTTTTTGGTTTTTGGTTTTTGAAGACAAGCTTTCTCTGTGTAGCTTTAGAGCCTGTCCTGGAACTCACTCTGTAACCCAGGCTGGCTTTGAACTCACAGAGATCCACCTGCCTCTGCCTTCCAAGTGCTGGGATTAAAGGCCTGCGCCACCACCACCCGGCTGGTTTTGTTTTTTTGAAACAATGTCTCATTTGGCCCATGCTGGCCTAGAACTCACTATGGCTCTTTCTGCTTCTACATCCTGATAGAGGGCTGCAGGTGTGTACCACCACACACAGCTTCTGGCCCTCTTGGCTCCCTTGGCACTGTGTACACTTGTGACACTGCCCAACAGTGTTATGTGTTTCTTCTCTGGGCCTCTTTCACCTTTTGGTGTATGTACAAAACAATAGGTTGTATTTGGGCATCTGCATAGAGAATCTGAGGACAACTAGGGTTGTATAGAGAGACCTTGTCTCAAAACAAACAAAAACCAGGTTGACAAAGGACTAGCTTTCTCCAATCTCTTCAATGAGTGCACGCTAACAAGTCCAGCTCCCCCACTTTACCCCCCCACCCTTTTCTTTTTTTTATTACATGGACTCTCTATCACCCAGGATAGCCTGGAACTCAGACTGGCCTTGAATTGTAAATGGTCCTTCTGCCGCTGCCTCTGCCTCTTAAAAGTGCTGGGATTACAGGCCTCAGCCACCACACTTGCTCAGCTTTGGAGCCCTGGCTTTTTACATGGGTACTGGCTATCAAACATATTACCTGTGTATGGCAGGCATGTTACTGGCTGAGCCATCTCCCAAGCCTCTGAAGTTAAATTTTTGTAAAGTAAAGCCTTAGCTCTTTTACAGCGAATCATTTGTTTTCGTTTTTAGTTACTGGGCATTGAGCCCTGCACCTCATGCCCCACCACTGAGTTCCATCCCAGTCCCTATCTTGGGTCTCCAGAAAATGAAATGCTGCTTCAGTGAGCTCAGATAATGCATGCCGATCGAGAGAAAATGCTGGGTTAAAACTGGCCACTATATTCACCTCAGGAGTTTCCATATATTTATGGGTGTTTGTTTGTTTGTTTGTTTTCAGACAGAGCCCTAGCTGAACTAGAGTTCATAGAGATCTGCCTGCCTGTGCTGGGTTATTAAAGGCATGCACACCACAACCAGCCTTTTACTTCTTTCTTATCTATCTATCTATTTATATTTTATGTGTCTTTTTTTTTTTTTTTTTTTACCTTTTTAGGGCTTTATTGCGGGGGGGGAGACAGAGAGAGAAAGACACAGAAAGAGAGAGAGACAGAGAGAGACATTATATTTTATGTGTCTTGATGTTTTGCTTGCATATGTGTCTGTGAGAGTTTCAGATCCCTGGGAGGTGGAATTACAGACAGTTGTGAGCTGTCATGTCGGTGGGGGAATTGAACCTGGGTCCTCTGGAAGAGCAGTCCATGCTTTTAACCACTGAGCCATCTCTCTAGCCCCTGCTTATTTGTTTTTTAATTCTGTGTTTTTTTAAAAGATGTATTTATTATAATGTCCTGCCTGCATGTATGCCTGCACACCAGAAGAGACCACCAAATCTCATTATAGGTGGTTGTGAGCCACCATGTGGTTGTTCTGGGAATTGAACTCAGGACCTCTGGAAGAGCAGCCAGTACTCTTAACCTCTGAGCCGTTTCTCCAGCCCCTGGTGTAGTCGAAGTTTTCCTGTGTCCTTCCCAGTCCCGCAGCTGCTCAGTCCCAAGTAAGCACACACAGGCTTATATTACTTACAAACTGCATGGCCTGTGGGTCAGCTTATTTTAGCTATCTCTTTTAACTTACTTTAACCCATTTCTGTATGTATGTTGCCACGTGGCCATGGCATTACCGGTCTGCTGGCATCTTGTTGCTCCTTTGGTGATGGCTGGCGTCTCCCTTGACTCTGCCCTTCTTTTTCCTATATCTCTGCTTGGATTTCCTGCCTGCCTCTAAGCTGCCTTGCCATAGGTCAAAACAGCTTTAATTATTAGCCAATGGGAGCAACACATATTCACAGCATACAGAAAGACATCCCACAGCACTTGGCCCCTTTTTTTGTTTTTTTTTTTTTTTTTAAAGATTTATTTATTTATTATGTATACAGTGTTCTGTTTGCATGTATGCCTATAGGCCAGAAGAGGGAGCCAGATCTCCTTACAGATGGTTGTGAGCCACCATGTGGGTGCTGGGAATTGAACTCAGGACCTCTGGAAGAACAGCCAGTGTTCTTAACCTCTGAGCCATCTCTCCAGCCCTCCTTTTTTTTGTTTTTTAAAAACAGTATGTTGCTATATAATGCAGACGGGCTTCAAACTCACCATGTAACTGAAAATCTGTTTTTTCTTTTTCTTTCTTTTTTATTTATTTACTTCTTTATTTATTTATTTGTTGTTATTGTTCTTTAGGTTTTCAAGACAGGGTTTCTCTGTGTAGCCCTGGCTGTCTTAGAACTTGCTCTGTAGATCAGGCTGACCTTGAGCTCAATAAATCAATGTGCCTCTGCCTCCTAAGGGCTGGGATCAAAGGTGTATACCACCACACCCAGCATCAGAAAATTTTTGTTGTTGTTGTTGGTTTTTCAAGACATTTTTTCTCTGTGTACCTCTGACTGTCCTCAATTTCCCCCTGTAGACCAGGCTGGCCTCGAACTCACGAGATCCACCTGCCTCTGCCTCCTGATTGCTGGGATTAAGGTGTGTACCACCATGGCCAGCTAGATGCTTTCTCTTAAGAGACAGGGTTTCAGGGGCTGGAGATACATCTGGAGGGAAGAACACTTGCTTAGCGGGTACAAGGTCCCGAGTTTAACCCCCGGCACTGCCAGAAGCAAAGGAAAGAAGAGGGAGCTTTTGCTGTGTTGCTGAGACTGCCCTCAAACTCCTGCCTCAACTGTGCATAGCTACTTTTTATTTATTTATTTATTTATTTATTTATTTATTATGTATACAGTATTCTGTCTGCATGTATGCCTGCAGGCCAGAAGAGGGCACCAGATCTCATTACAGATGGTTGTGAGCCACCATGTGGTTGCTGGGAATTGAACTCAGGACCTCTGGAAGAGCAGTTGGTGCTCTTAACTGCTGAGCCATCTCTCCAGCCCCGCATAGCTACTTTTATCTAGAAAATTTAAAAGAAGAAAATGAACCTATGATAATGGAATCCAGAAAGCTAGTGTGTATTAAGAGGACTCTGTTTAGTAGCTTTGGAAGCCGGAGGCCTTGGACCCCACCTCCAGCTTCCTGGTAACCTAGGAAGCTTAACTTAGCTTTAAAACTTAGTTTATGGGTTTCTTTGTTGGTGTTTTGAGACAGGTTGTTACTTTGTAGCCCTGGCTGGCCTTGAACTCATGATCCTCCTACTTCTGCCTATTATGTGATGAGGTTATGGATATGTACCACCATACTGAGCTAGTAATTGGGTTTTGGGTTTTGTTTTGTTTTCAGAAGGAGTATCATATCATATAGTCCAGGCTGGCCTGAATGATCCTCTTGCCTCTGCTTCCTGAGTGCTAGGGTTACAGACGTGTGCTGTCATGCTTTGTTTTATGTGGCACAGGAGATGGACCACAGGGCTTTGTTTGTGCTAGGCAAGCACTCTGCCAACTGAGATACACCCCAGCCCTAGTAATGAGGGTTTAAATTAAGTTACATTTTGTTGTTGTTGTTTTGCTTTGTTTTGTTTTGAGACAGGGTTTCTCTATCCAGTCCTGGCTGTCCTGGAACTCATTAAGACCAGGCTGGCCTCAAATTTGCAGCGATCCCCCTGCTTCTGCCTAATTGCTGGGATCAAAGATGTGCACTACCCAGTAATTTTTTTCATAGGTGTACACTATCATGCCTGTTTTTCTGCCTCTCTTTCAAAAGGATACCATTTATCCCAGATTGGCCTCAAACTCCTTGTGTAGCAGAGGATAAGCTTGAACTCCTGATCCTCTAGCTTCTAGATCCTGGTGGGTGGGATTGTATGCCTGTCCCAGCACAGCTGCCCTCTGTTCTGCGATCCTGGGTTGAACCTAGGGTTTTATGCATACCAGGCAATCACTCTCCCAACTGAAGTGATAGTCATGTTGGGATGCATCCTGCAGCATTGCCTAGAGTTCCAGCTCTTCAGGCTGAGCCAGAGGATCACCCAGTGTCCTGATGTCATCTTATGTAAAGTCTCCTTAAGAAAAAAAAACAACCCCTTCTCCCTCTCCCCCTCCCCCTCCTCCTCTCCCTTTAATAATAAACTTTCCACCCAGACATGTGTCTGCATGGTGTGAGTAACTTTCCTCCGCTCCATGCCACAGCCTGCCACTGCATCTCCATGACGTGTCTCCTTCATCCACCAGGGCACCTTGGCCCAGCCTGCCAAGCCTCCTGCGTGCCGTATCACAACTGGAGCCCAGAAGTTTGAAACCAGAGTGGGCTGCGAAGTGAGACTATAAAAAAAAAAAAAAAAAAAAAAAAAACCAGATGGGCAGGAGAGGTGGATTGTTGCTCTTAACAAAGGACTCAAATCTGGTTCCCAGCACCCACGTGGCAGTTCACAACCATCTGTAACTCCAGTTCCAGGGGATCCAGTGTCCTCTTCTGGTCTCTTTGTGCAACAGGCACATATATGGTGCACAGACATACGTGTAAACAAAACACCCATCCATAGAAAATGAAAATAATGAAATTTCAAAAGAAAGGGGAAAAAGGGCCAGGGAGTGGTAGGAGACACCCTCCATCACACATGCGCATGTGTGCACACTCAAAGAGTACTCTATTCCCAATGGCTCCCTGGCTTAGCGCGAGAACTCGGGCCTTCCTTCCCTGGCCCACTCCCCCAGTGGAGGGCAGTGAAGCCAGGGCCTCAAGCATGGTAAGCCCGCTCTATTACTTAGCTACAGTCATGGTCTGCCTCTCTCTCTCAGACCATTTTCCTTCGAGATGTATTTATTCTCTGGTGTTGGCTGTAATTGGTAGCCCATAGACAGTGGGTATAGGCTGCCTGTAGGGAGGTAGAGATGGCGGTAAACACAGGTGCTCACTGGAGTGTAGCAGTGAGCAGTGTGACAGACTCCCACCATCTAAGGGGAAACAGCTCTTAGGATACTTGATGACTGTGCTCAGATATCAAAAGGACAATTCAAAGGACAGATGCTGGGAACCCTTCCAACCCACAGCCCACAGCAGAGTTCCGGGCATCTTGTTTTGGTCCTGGTCTCCACAGCCACTCAGCCTGTGGCTCTGGAGGAATTGGGGGGGGGGTGTGTGTGGCACATGATACAGCCCAAGGAGGCTGAAATTGAAATGGGGTAATTGTGGCTTACACCAGAGATCCTGTTCCTTTCCACAGCCCACTCCAGCATCCGGGTCAAACCGGGCATTGCTCCTCAGCTCCACCAGTGGACAGGGCCCAGGGAGGGGTGAAGCAGACTGCCCACAAGGGTCACTTGAGAACTCTTCTATAAATGTGAAGGACCCCAGAAACGTGCACATTTCATAAGAAGGGACACTTTTCTACAGAGTCCCAGGTAGGTGAACTAGGAAGGAAGGTAGTCAGACCAGCACTAACAGCACAGGAAGATACTGGGGAGAGGGAGGGAGGGAGGGAGGGAGGGGGAGAGAGAGAGAGAGAGAGAGAGAGAGAGAGAGAGAGAGAGAGAGAGAGAGAGAGAGAGAGAGAGACTCTGTGTGTGTACACAAGGAGGTCAGAGGATGATGTTGGGTGATTTCCTCCGCCAGTGCTGGTGTGGGAAGGGCTTGAATGCCCTGTGGATTTCTTGAAAACTATAGTCAGGGAAGAAAGTGATGTTTTAGAAAACGCCCATGGCCATGTGTTGGCCAAACATAAAATTATAGCGTCGTATAAACGCTGTAATGTCCCTGTGGAAAAGTGCTGGAACCTGGATGCCCCACAACAGTGTTGGAGACCAAGCAGTATGGAATCTACACAGACTAGGCAGCTGGGATGAGTTCCGGCTGCAGGCCTGCTCCACTCCTAGCTGCCTCTCCCCGCTGGGCCTCAGGTCTGCTTGGGTGGCAGAGCCCTTCTGCTCAGGCCCCCCATGCTCCTCTGTCTGTGCTTCCTTTATCCTCACAACAGAGCAGTTCTTGGCCTTGACCTTCTCAGTGTGCACAGGAGGCCAGCCAGCTCTGCACCAAAAAAGCTTGCTGGCTCATTTTTGTTGTTTGTTTTTTTTTTGAGACAGGGTTTCTCTGTGTAGTTTTAGTACCTGTCCTGGATCTCGCTCTGTAGACCAGGCTGGCCTCGAACTCACAGAGATCCGCCTGGCTCTGCCTCCCGAGTGCTGGGGTTAAAGGCATGTACCACCACTGCCCGGCTAGCATGCAGGCTCTTAAGGACACACTGCCTGGGTCCTTAAGTCCTGCCTCCACAACCTCTTCACTTCTGTAAGCCTTGGTTGGCTCCTTTGTCGAGTGGGACAGCAGCATCTGTGCTGCCCAGATTGCTCTAGGGATGAAGTACTGCTGGACGTCTGAAGTACTAAGTGCCTCCTCACACAGCCCCACTGCTGCAGGGCCTAAGACAGCTAGCCAGCTGGCTTCTCAGCTCAGAAGTTTCTTCCCCTTGGGAGGCAGCTGCTTAGCTTAGAATGTGAAGAAACAATCCAGCAGCAGGACTCACGGAGATCCACCTGCCTCTGCCTCTCAAGTGCTGGGATTAAAGGTGTGTGCCGCCACTACTGGCTTTGGTGTGTGGGCTTTTAAAACCTCAAAGTCCACCCCTAGTGACACACCTCCTCCAACAAGGTCACACACCTCCTAATCCTTCTCACACAGTTCCACCAACTAGGGACCAAGTATCCAGACATAGGAGCCTATGGGAGTCATTCTCATCTGTGGTAGTTTGAATGATAATAGCCTCTATAGTCCCCTATATTTGAATGCTTGATCCCCAGTTAGTGAAACTGTTTGGGAAGGATTAAGGGGTATGGCACTGGGGGTAGACTTTGAGGGTTTTTTGTGAGGCATAGTTTTTGAGACAGGGTTTCTCTGTGTAGCCCTGGCTGTCCTGGAACTCACTATGTAGTCCATGCTGGGCCTCAAACTCAGATCTGCCTGCCTCTGCCTCCTGAATGCTGGGATTACAGGCCACCCATCGCCCAGCAGCTTTGAGGTTTCAAAAGCCCACGCCAGGCCCAGTGTCTTTCACTCTCCCTCTGCTGTCTGCTTCCCACCATGATGGTCATGGACTTTACTACCCTCTGGAACCATGAGCCCCAAATTAAATACTTTCTTTTCTAAGACTTGTGTTAGTCATGGTGTCTATTCACAACAATAGCACACTAAGACATCATTCAAATCACCACAACGACCTGCTTGTTTTTACTGTTTGTTTATTTCAGCAGGGTCTCATGTAATGTAACTTAGGCTGGTCTTGAATTTACTGAGTTGCTAAGGTTGTCCTTGAACTCCTGACCTCTGGCCTCCATCTTCCAAGTGTTGAGATTAGAAATGTGTTCCTGGTTTTAATGCAGTACTGGGAGTCAAACTATGGCTTCATGCATATGA
This sequence comes from Peromyscus californicus insignis, assembly GCF_007827085.1. Classification (NCBI taxonomy): domain Eukaryota; kingdom Metazoa; phylum Chordata; class Mammalia; order Rodentia; family Cricetidae; genus Peromyscus; species Peromyscus californicus. Next base: position 67,933,693 of record NW_026294617.1, on the reverse strand, counting down.
GGCAAGCCCTCTTCCAACTGAATCTCCATCTTCAGCCCCGTAACCCATTTGGTTTGTTTTGTCTTTTTCTTCTTCACATCTTTCAACCTTTCAATAAAAGCACAGCAAACAATACCTCCCCACCCACCACCCGCTTTTCCTGAGTATGGTCTATGAAGCCACAGCTGCACATGGCCAAGACAGGCCAGAGGCCAGGCCAAAACACCCACTAAAGGGTAATTCCAGCAGGACTTCTCGGTTGGCTCAGCAGGCATTCACACAGCTACCAACAAGACTAACCATGCTTAATAATCCAAGAGAAGCTGAAGAAGAAAGAAGGGAAATCAGGGAGAGAACAGAGAAAGAAAAGGGAGCTCCAGTTAGGCCTCATCTGAGGCACTCCCTGCAGACACCTAGCCCAGGCTGCCCTAACCAGAGCCCCAGTCAGCACAGGCCAGTTCCGGACATGCTCAGGACGTGGCTCAAACTGTTGGATTATGTTGTTCAAGCTACGGCAGGTTCGGCCGCAGCATTAGGCTTTCCTTCGTATCTATCCACCAGGAGAACTGAGGTGCCAGAGCTGCTCTCACTGCTGGGCTGACTCGGGGGTGAGCTGGCCAGGGAGAGGTCTCCTCCAAGGGTAGGTGTCTGAGTGTCTGCCATAACCCATTTGCAAATGCTGCCAGAGCCCTAGTTTGCAGTAGAAGCGGCCGACCTGTCCCTGGAGGGCATTGTACCCACAGCCGTTACCCGGGTCTCAGTGATGAACACAGAGGTGACTGGCTGGGCTGCTCACCCCAGGTTTGCTTGTCTTCTTCCTGACAGCTTCGAGAGATTCACCAACTGTTACCAACACTTCCAGGAGTTGGCTCCCGGGGTGACACGGAGTGTCTATGACAAGTTTGTGGCTCAGTTACAGACATCCATCCGGGTGAGTGGCACAATGGCCAGAAGGTCCTTTTGCCTAGGGTTCACTCTGTATTCGGCTCCCTCAAGATGGCAGCCTGTTTGCGGTCCCTGTCTGCTCAGCTCCTAGAACTGTCATCCAGTGCACCCTTACCCTCCAAACAACGTGTGTCTCAATGCCGCCTTCTCTCCTGGTCCTGTAATATAACTGTTTGTAAGTTGTCTACCAGACAAGGCAGTGTGAGCTCAGCCAGGGCCGGATGGGCCTCACTCACTTTTGCACGCCCAGCTTCTGAAGAGGCCCTTGATAAACTGAGTAGTATTAGAAATGCCACAAAGCACAGGGCTCCACTCCACTCATGTCTCAGTTACTGTGATGATTGCCCAGTGTGGTGGCGCACACCTTTAATTCCAGGACTCAGGAGGCAGAGGCAGGTGGACTTTTGTGAGTTCGAGGCCAGCCAGGTCTACACATGAGAACCTTCTCAAATAGGAAAAAAGAGTTCCCATAATGTTCCTAGAGAGTCAGCCGTCTGTGCTGTTGCTCCAGGACGGTCTTAAAACAGGTACCTGGTACGGAGACAAGAGAGTTGCAGCCTCTAGAGTTTGCCCTGTGTAGCCCTGGCTGGCCTTGAACTTACAGAGACATGCGTGCCTCTGCCTCTGGACTGCTAGGATCAAAGGCATCTGCTACCACTCTTTACATGCAGTTTCTTTTTTAGTGTTTGCTATTTTATATTTTCTTGGGTTAATTCTAAAAACCACACATTGTAGAGAAATTAGATTATTCAGGAGAGTGATAGAAATTAGCCAAAGTCTTCCTCAGTGCTGTTAGCAGCTCAGCATGTTTCCACTGAGAGTGAGCATGAAGTCCTCACAGCTCCTTCTTCTTCTGCTCAGGAGGAAATCTCAGAAATAAAAGAGGAAGGGAACCTGGAAGCTGTCCTCAACTCCCTGGATAAGATCGTAGAAGAAGGCAAAGCCCACGGAGAGCCAGCCTGGTGAGACCAGGTAGAGGGTACTTGAGCAGGGTGCTTCAGCGTCTGGAAGAAGACCAGTTCTCATCCATGTCTGAGTTCCTGACCTCTGAAACGGGACCGTTTGAGGCTTCCTGGGACCCCCAGTACCTTACAGGAGCAAGCAGAAGTGGGGTTCTGAGGGCCAGGTCGTGAGCTTTGGCCCCGAGGAGAGATTAGGTGACCAGTCATGTGGCTTTCATTCATTTGTTCGTGCCACACTTAGGAAGCATGGGCTGTCTCAGTGTGTTCAGTCGTGAACAAGCTGCCCTCGGCAGCTGGCATTGCATTGGCCAGCATGGCTGTCTGGTCTGCCGTGTGCTGGACAGAGAAGTGGTGACGGGTGAGGAGGGCAGGAGACGGTCATGACCAGAGTGGCCTGGGCTCCAGGAGCCTTCCTCTGCCTCCCCTTACCTTACCTACAGCTCCCAGGCTACAGTTGGCATAGGCCTTTTTTATTATTCTATAGTATTAGGCACTGAACGCAGGGCCTTGAGCAGGCTAGGCAGAGTTCTACTGCCTTAGCCCTCTTTCTACATTTTCTTTTGGTACAGGGTCTCGCTGAGTTCCCTCAGCTGGCAGCTGTAGAGATGGCTCAGTGATCATGAATACTGGCTGCTACTCCAAAGCACCAGGGTTTGGTACCCAGCACCCGCGTAGCTGCTCACCCTCAAGTCCAGTTCTGGCCCCACCAGCACTCATGTAGCGCACATACATATATGCAGGCAAAACTCCATCCACGAAAATAAGTTCTTTTTCAAGTTCCTTCAGCTGGCCTTGAACCCGCTGGTTCAGGGTGACTGTGGTCTTGCTGCTGCTGCTATTAAGATGGGTCTGTTTTCTGGAACGAATGTTTGTCTCTGCACCACTCTCATGCCTGGTCTGTCAGAAGAGGGCAGCAGATCTGACTGGAGTTACTGACAGTTGGGAGCCTCCATGTAGGTGCCGGGAATCAAACTCCAGGTCCTCTGATGCTCTTAACACCTGAACCATCTCTCCAGCCATAGCCTAGGAAGTGTTTGTTTGTTTGGAGACAGGGCCTAGATAGCCCTGGCTGGCCTGGAACTTATTGTGTAGACTAGAAATCATAAAGATGCCTGGGATTAAAAGCGTGCACCACCATGACTGGCCTGTAGGCTGTGAACCTTGACTCCTGCCTTAGCCTCTCAAGTACTGTGGATTGCTATGGACCACCAGGCCCAGCCTGGATATCTTTTCTTTTACTTGTCCTTAAAAAAATGAATGTGTGGGCCGGGCGGTGGTGGCGCACGCCTTTAATCCCAGCACTCGGGAGGCAGAGCCAGGCGGGATCTCTGTGAGTTCGAGGCCAGCCTGGGCTACAGGGTGAGTTCCAGGAAAGGCACAAAGCTACACAGAGAAACCCTGTCTCGTAAAATCAAAAAAAAAAAAATAAATAAAAATCAAAAAAAAAAAAAGAATGATTAGGGCATGGTTCAGGATGGACAAGCGGGTGGGGGGGGGAGGCTGGGGTCAGCATGTGACTTGGGCCTGGGACTAGAGTGTCTGGCCCTTCTCTCTGTGATGGGCTCAGAGGTGGCCCACCATCCAGGTGAAGTACCAAGTGGATGCTTGGCTGAGGGACCTCTGGCTCTCTCAGCCCAGAGAGTGCCCAAATAGTCAGCACAGCTGCTCCAAGCCTGCACCTCTCAAATTTTAAAATTACATTTATTCTTTGGGGGTGTATCCCACAGGACATGTGTAGGGGTCAGAGGACAGCTGAAATTTTATAACTGAAGGAATTGGTAGAAGAACCTGCAGTAGTCTGTGCTCATTGACTAATCTCGCTCCCTAAAACACCTTCCCTTATCAGTCTATACTTAAGAGCTCTCACAGGGCCTGTAAGAGGCTGGGCCCTCTCTGAGGAGGCACCCTGCCTCCCCCCAGTTCTCCCTAACTCATAGTCCGTTGGGGTAACGTACCAGCATGGACTCATGGTCATAAGGACAGAGGCAAGGTCTGGAGAGCCACTGTGAATTCTAGGGTGCTGGAGATGGGTGAGTGTGTGGGGAGCTGAGGGAGGAGGCCTGGAGGGGTGCCTGCCTGTAGGCAGGGAGGCTGAGGGCCAGGAAGCCAGAGTCCCATCGGGAACAGATTCGGGAGGTAGCAGGGATCCCAGAAGAGTCCTAGCCTAGCTCAGGACTTGAAGTAGGACTGTTACTGGTTAGGGTTAGAGGTAGAAGCCTCCTGTACATTATATTCCTCCCTCCCTGTCCCCTGGAAACCATGTGCTGTAGAGGAAATTCTAAACGGTCTTATTAAATAAGAAACACAGCCAAATACAGAGTTAAAAGCCCAAGAGATCAGAGCACTAGCGAATAGCCTTTAGCTTACCACTCACTGCCATCCTTCCTCTGAGAGAGACTGTCTCCTGTGTGACCTGTCTTTTTATTGTCTTTCTGTTCTACCTTCTCGTTGGCTCTAAACCCAACCACATGATTTCCTCGTCACTGCCTGTCTATACAGACCTCCAGGTCTCTATGGTTCATACTGGGATTAAAGGTTCGGGTCACTGCTTGGCTGTGTCCTTGAACACACAGAGACTCTGCCTGCCATGTGATTGGGATTAAGGGCGTGTGCCACCACCTCGGACTTCTGCTAAATAGCTTGCTTTTAGCTCTGATCTCCAGGCAACTTTATTAACATACAAATAAAATCACACTTCAGCACAAGTAAAATACCACCATACTGTGCCCCTCTCCCCAGGCGACCCAGTGGAATCCCAGAGAAAGACCTGTGCAGCGCCATGGCACCCTACTTCCTGCAGCAAAGAGACACCCTGTGCCGCCGGGTGCGGAAGCAGGAGGCCAAGAACCAGGAACTGGCCGATGCCGTCCTGGCCGGGCGCAGGCAGGTGGAGGAACTGCAGCAGCAGGTCCAGGCCCTCCAGCAGACATGGCAGGCAAGTGCTGGCTTTTGCCGGTTTTCTTCGTCTGAGGGCCCTGGCTGGTGGCTTCCTCTTTCCCAGCCGAAGGGATCCCATGGGGAGCGGGCTGTGCCCACAGCACCTTTGGTGGGACATGCGAGGTTGGCTCCTCAGTGCTTGTGCTGAAGTCACAGCACATGTTCCTGTGCAGCTGCTAAGTGAGTGCAAGCAGAGAGGGCGAGAGCCTGGACCTCCGTCCGGGTGGACTCCACCGCTGAGGCCAGTGGTGCCGCCTCTGCTGCATGCAGGCAAGCAGTGTCCTTAAACAGAAGGACCCCAGAAGGACGGGTTGGAGTCCCAGCACTCACGTGGGGGCTCACAACTGTCATAACTCCAGTTCCAAGGGATCTGTCACCCTCTTCTGGACAGTATGCACATTTAAAAAATAAGTAAATAAAAAGGCTCCAGAGCCTCCGGTGCTTGGAAACATGTGCCAGTAAGTGTGTGTCCTTTGAACAGTCAACTTCTGAAATCGGTCCCAAGGGACTTTGAGGTAGTGGAGCTGGGTGGTGCAAGTGTTAGGTGTGACGGGAGTAGTGAGAGCGCTTCTTTTTGTTGTTTTCGAGACAGGGTTTCTCAGTGTAACAGCCCTAGTTGTCCTAGAACTAGCTCTGTAGACCAGGCTGGCCTCGAACTGACAGATCCACCTGCCTCTGCTCCCCAAGCGCTGGGATTAAAGGCGTGCAATCGCTTCTTAGTGGCTTCAGATGGGGTTCTAAATGTCTCTGGAAGGCCCCGTGTCAGTGTTACTTCTGAGTCCTCTTCATCCGCTATAGAGCTGCCCAGTCTGTGCCTAATAGTGGACAGTGGACAGCCACTTGCTGAGGCTCATGGTGCCCAGGTTCCTTCTGGTTTGCTCTTCTGTAGCCTGCCCTAGTCTCGGACAGGTAGCCACAAGTGGAAGACCTGTCCCCGTCCCCTCCAGTCTCCCAGTGCTTGTTGGTCCTTAGGTACTTGGAGCCACCTTGCTGGATCCTCAATCCCTCCATCCCTAGGAGGCTCCTTAGCACTCTTGTCTCCCTGGATACCAAACTGTCCAAACCGTGGCCCCCGAACCTGTCAGCTCTGCTCCATAGCCTCACTCCAGCCCAGCTTCCATCCTGGCCTTGTCTGAAATGCAGCCCCTGGACCGGATGTTCAGTGTTGACCCTATGTGCGAGCTTCCAAACCTCTTTCTCTGTCTCGATGCTCAGTGATTGAGCATTACCCAGCATGCCCTGGGGTCCACTTTCAGCCTGGGAGGGGGAAAGAATTTCTCCAGTGAAGGCAAAGGAGCTGGAGCCACTTGGGAGTCCTTGTTGGACATGGATTCTGCTCTGGAGAGGCCCAGCAGAGGTGGCCAGGGCATCCAAATGGCCAGGACTACTACTGGGTGGCAGGGACTTCCTGCTTGTCTTTGTCGTGTGACATGAGCCACAGACCTAGCCGTGTTGTTCTAGGGACCTGGGCTGGGAAGGGGCCCGGCACATGGGGTGTGCTTTTCTCACACCCCACACATCTCTTCCCTTCTTTGGTTTCAGGCTCTTCACAGAGAGCAGAAGGAGCTGCTGTCAGTGCTCAGGGCACCTGAGTGAGGAGCCGCTGGGCCCCAGAGCAGAGGGCAGTCATGGTCTTGTGGAAGGCCAGCTGTGGAGCCGGCTCCCCATCCCCACTGCTTAGTTCTGGCAGGGTCACCCACACTACCTTCAGACTCCTGCCGCCATCCCACCCTGGGCATCAGACACCAGCTTTGTCTCCCGGAGTTGCAGCCAACATTGCCCCCCACCCTCCTTCCGGTTGGTTCCCCAGCCCCCCTGCACTGGACGGGATAGTGTTTTCAGTATGCACTGATTGCCGCCTTGCTGGCCAGCCCAAGGGCCCCTGCCATGTTCTCCCCACATCTGTAAATAAACTTCCTGTCCTGCACTGTAATCTGTGAGGATGCTTCCTCGCCAGGCGTCTGGGGTCAGGACCACTTCTGGGCTCTGGAGCTCTGTCTGCAGTCAGGACATGGGTCTGAGGACTCTGGAAGCCTGCAGACTAGGGAGTGGGTTGTTTGGATCACCCCGTGCAGGATGGCAGCAGGACCCAGGACCACTGGGTTCCCCGAGGTCAGGATGAGCTGTCTGTGCAACCAGGGCTGCCCTGTGCTGCTCTTTGGGGGCACAGAGGATGTAAGGAGGCCTCTAGCACCGCTGAACACTTAACCTGGTTTCTCCCACCTCACTGTTCCTCAGCCAGGCCCACCAAGAAGAGACATTCTTCTCTCCTGCCCGAGAGCCTCAGCCTAACCCAAGGGCTGCTTGTGCAGATGTCTGAGGAACCCTGAGGGCAGGAGACCCCCCAGTGGTCTCTGCACTGCCCTTCTCCCCATAACAGCCTGGGCACCACTTCTGCCAGCCACTCTCCAGAAAGCTCCAGAGTTTATGCCTCTGGGTGCTCTGCTTCCTGCTTACCTGGCCAGAGTCATCCTGCGCTGTCACCTGTCACCATTCTGAATTCAAGCTGGTGGCTAGGTGACCAAAGACAGGTCAGGGACAGGTGTAGGGTGTAGCAGGTCTTTAACCCCAGCACTCTGGAGGCAGAGGCAGGCAGATCTCTGAGTTTGAGGTCATCCTGATCTACATCTCGAGACTATCTCAAAAAAACAAAAAGGTCCGACAGGTCACTTTCTCATTCTCCACCCCACCCCCGCCCAAGCTTGGGCTAGGATGCTGTCCCTGTGAAGACGGTCTTTATCACATGGCTCACGGGAGAGCAGGCCCTATCTGAGGTTGACACTACCCTGGCAGGATGGAGACCACAGGGTGAGGACCCAGACTTGCATTCCACCCTGTACGCCTTGCAGGTCTGCCCTGCACTGCCAGAATGGAAGAGGCTGGCCTTACCTTTGTCATTGTCAGCCTAGGTCTGAGCTTTGGGCCCTTGGCCCCATGCTACCCATGCTAGTTAAGGTTACTAGTTACTGCGATGAAACAGCATGGCCAAAGCAACTTGAGGAGGAAGGGGTTTCTTTGGCTCACACTTCCACAGCACTGTTCATCGAAGGACGTCAGGACAGGAGTCTGGAGGCAGAGCTGATGCAGAAGCCACGGAGGGCTGAAGCTTACTGCTTTGCTCTCCATGGCTTGCTCAGCCCACTTTCTTATAGAACCCAGGACCACCAGCCCAGGGATGGTACTACTCACCATGGGCTGGGCCTCCCCCATCCATCACTAATTAAGAAAATGCCCTACAGCCAGATCTTACACTGTCCCGCCCTTTCCCCACTGAGCTGAGCAGAGCTGCCCTGTGCTGGGCAAATGAGGACATTACTGGCCACTCCTTCCCCAGGGTTTGGCTCCTGCCCTCGTGGCAGACACTGAAAATCACAGGCTATGAGATCTGGAGCCCAGTTCATCCCAAATCTATTTTAGACCTCTGTGCCATCTCTAGGGTACTCATAGGGCCCAGCCAGTGCTCCCTCTGAGGCCGAGGAAAACAGAGACTAGGGAGGTGGGGCACCCTGGGGGGAAGAGGTCTAGGGCAGTCTCTGAGTCTGGCAACCTCTGATTGTGGCCCACACTCCACTCCCAGGGCCTTGCCCAGGCAGCTGCAATCCTCAACCACAGCATCCTTTGGGTTTGACCTACTGAGCCAGGGCACATGACCCCCAATTAGTCCTGGCGGCCATCCCCTGCCCCGCCTGCTCACACTGGGGTACAGACAGTGGATATAAATGGTAGTGGAGGCTGAAGGGCTCAGAGCAGAGACGTCCCATTCAGCATCCCGCTGCAGAACTGGCAGACACCATGAGGACCCTCTCTCTGCTCGCTCTCCTGGCCCTGGCTGCATTCTGCCTCTCTGGCCCAGCAGGTGTGTGTCCTTGTTCATTTCTGTGGGAACCCGCACCCCTGAAGATCCCGGGATCTGCTCTGGGAAGGCAGAGGGAGGCACAAAGCACTGAGGAGGCAGGGGTGGGGAAACAGAGCTAACTGTACGCTGTTTCTTTACAGATGCAAAGCCCAGTGGCTCCGAGTCTGACAAAGGTACTGGTGGGCCGCCTGGAGCCTCAGCCCGGCTCCCACCCTGTCCCCTAGGCCCCCAGCTCCCCTCCCAAACCCAGAATCACCTGACCCTGTCCCTCTGCTCCACAGCCTTCGTGTCCAAGCAAGAGGGCAGTAAGGTAGTGAGTAGACTCCGCCGCTACCTGGGCCATGGGCTTGGGTAAGTGGGAAGGAGGTACCTGGCCAGAGCTGTTGGCCTTCCATATTGGCAGGGAGGAGTTGTGCTGGGGTAGTCTCTGTGAACTGCGGAGGGCCGGCTGGCCGGCTGGCCGGCCAGTGCAGACTGATCCTCCAATGCCCAGGGCCCTGGAGCCTCTTGTACAGTGGGAAGGAGGTGTGTGTCCCCCATGTTGGTTGACGCTGCCCTATGGTGTTTCTCAGAGCCTCAGCCCCATACCCAGATCCTCTGGAGCCCAAGAGGGAGGTGTGTGAGCTCAACCCCAATTGTGATGAGCTAGCGGACCACATCGGCTTCCAGGACGCCTACAACCGCTTCTACGGTACCACTGCTTAGGGCACGTGTGGCCCTGGGGCCAAACGGCAGCCTCAGCTTGGCTACTCTCCGGGACTCGACTCTCCCTGTTCCCTCTCCCTGCCCTGGGTGGTACACAGCTGCTCCAAAATAAAGTCCAGAGGAGGAAGTAGGCTCGCGTCTGTCCATTGTGGTGGGGGGGTAGAGGTGGGGGGAGGCTTCACACTCAATCCAGAAAGCTACAGTCCAGTTCATTTATTATACTGCTTTGTTATGGGTAACACTGGAGGTGTCGTCCTAAAGTCCAGCCCCCCACCCCCAGCAACTCCACCATATCCATATATCACCGGGGACACATCCAAATACATGAACCAGCAAAGGCCTGGCCACAGTGGTGAGCAGACAGGCAGCTCGTGTGTGGACACACAGTTGAAGACAAGGGCCACTGTCTGGCCCTGGGGCAGGGCAGGTATGTGGTCCGCATGGCTCACAAGCACTCAGGATGATCTGAGGTGAGCAGATTTCAGGGCAGAGACCACATGAGGGGCCCCACACCTCCAGCTGTGCTCGGGCCTGGGTACCTGTCTCCACTTACTGGCCTTCACTGCTTGCCTCTAGGGTCCTGTCCTTCCACCAGCCCCCAGACTTCCTCTTCTCTTCAGCCACTCCGAACAGCCTCTGCCTTCTCAGGCCCCTGTCAGGGCTCCTCCACAGCAGTGAGGCCTGGCCTCTGCCTCCCTCCATGCCAGTCCCTGAGATGGACCTCACTCTTGTTTAGCCTGGAATCCCGCTCCTAGCGGGTTACCCTGCAGCAGGGGACAGGTTCCAGGGATCCGAAGCAGAGAGGCTGTGAAGGCAGCGATGATGAGCAGGTTCCCAATCACTGCCAGGCTCAATGTGGCCATGGTAGCCTCCAGGCCAAGGGTGGGTTCTTGCATGGCCAGCCAGGCTCTGCGGGATCCCATATCAACCAGCACTGCCTCCAGCTGGAAATGGGTGCCCAGCACTGCGCAGATATGGAACAGCTGGTGGCTATGGCCTGGAGGTGGGGGTGGACTGGTTAGGCACAGACCCGCCCCAGTTTTGAACAGATTCACCTGTAACCTGGGGTAGTCACCTGTCTGTTGGGCCTGGGAAGAAAAGCAGACCCCTAAAGGTTCTGGAAGAGCGACTGGACTGAGTTGCATAAAGCCCTAAATTGTGTGATTACTGAGGGCTGAGGGGCTGGGGTAGCCCTCTTGGCTTTATCACCCACCCTCAGGCGAGGATACCCCATGTTCTTGGCTCACTCTGCACTTGGGGAAGCAGTCTCCCTGCTCTGCCAGGCCAGCCCGAGCCAGACTTGTGCTCACCAATATAGTCGAAGCGCCCAGGTGCCAGGCGCTCTGGCAGACGGGCTGCGAAAAGGAAGCCCGTGAGCAGAGCACAGAGGAGGTGGTAGGCGTGGCTGGAGCTCAGTGCCTCCTGCCCACAGCTGTGGGCCCTGCCCCAACACAGCTGCAGCTGGTGAGAGAAGAGAGAGCCGCTGGGGAGCGTCCCTGGGAGAAGAAACAAGGGGTCCAGCTAAGGTCTGATGGGGGCAGGGATGCTGAGGTGGTGGGCACCAGGGTCCTGCGCCTGGAGAGTGGGCAGAGAGCTGAGGATAGAGGCTGAGGAACACCACGAGGTCAAGACGGCAGGCAGGCAGGGCAGGGGCCGGGGAGAGCCCTGGTGCCCTTACCCTGTAGAACAGCGGGAGGTTGTCAAACAGGAAGGGGTAGACAAAGGCGGCTGTGCGCAGAGCCTTGCTGAACCTGGGCCGGTCTAGCTCTGGGAACCTGACGGGCAAGAGAAGTGGGTTGGTCTCCATCCCTGGGGGGAGTACAGGTCAAGAAGGTGTCTTGGGTCAAAGGGGGTGAAGGACCTCAGTGGCTAAGAGAACATCAGGAAGCAGGTGTGTCGAGATGCCTGTAACCCCAGCACTGGGAGGTAGAGGCAGGAGGGTCAGCCATATAGTTCAAGACCCTCCTGTCTCAGGGCGGTGGTGGTACAGCCTTAAGTCCCAGCACTTGGGAGGCAGAGACCGGGGGGAGGGGGGGGAAATCTCTGAGTTTGAGAGTTCCAGGACAGCCAGGGCTACACGGAAGAACCCTGTCTAGAAGAAAAAAAAAAAAAAAAAAAAAAAAGGAGCAAGGAAAAAGCATAAATGAAAGAAGGGGGAAGGGGGGAAGGAACGGGCTGGTGAGATAACGCAGTAGGTATGGTAAACACAATAAATAAAAAATAATAAAAAAGAGAAGGCCCTCAGGGCACAGGGTCTCCGCCCCTCCCAACCCCCGTGTAAATGCCACATCTGGTATGTGGCCATAAAGACAACTGCCTTTCCAGGACCGCGCACTGGCCAACGGTAAGGCCTCCTACTGGATAGGGTACTGGGGTGGCTCAAGAGCTGTGGAGTAGCCCTGAGCCTGAGCCCTGCCTGCCTACCCTTTCCGACACCGGGGGGTGAGGGGGGGGGTTCAGAACCCACCGCGAGTAGCAGGAGAGACCGGTGCACAGGAAGGAGTTGAACGCAGCGGCGGGTACGAAGAACTGGTGCAGGCGGCCGTGCAACCAGGAGGCCGGCATGGAGTAGGCGGCGTAGGGGAAGGCGCAGCCTGCGGCGAGGTGCGAGCTGAGGCCTGCGGGCTCACCCTCTGCGCCCCACTATCACCCACGGCCTTCAGCTCACCCAGGCTGTAGAGGCTGAGCGCCCCGTAGTCCAGGAAGTAGCAGATGTGGCGCGCGCGGGGCGACATGGAGCTGAAGGTGTGCGCGCAGCAGGACGCGAAGGGGTAGAGGCAGGCGGGCAGTAGGAAGACCAACAACGGCAGGTGGTACGGCTCGGCGCGGAAGCCCGGGCTGCCCAACGCCAGGAGGCGCCAAAGAAAGTACCTGTGCCGGGCACCTGCTCAGGCGCTGGGGCCGGAGTGCCTGGCCAGTCCCTGCCCGCACGGCACCCCATCTGAACCTAAGGCAGAGCCTTCGCTCACCAGGTGGGCAGGAAGTGAGTCCAGATGTTGACCGTCTCATTGGTCATCTGGAAGGAGCTGAGGACACAGTCTAAGGCCGAGCTTGTGGGGTGTCGGTAGCCAGACAAGATGCTGTCTTCCCAAAACACCTGCGGGTGGTGGGGGAGCGAGCAGAAGAGTCAAGCTATGCAGGCCTTTCCCTGCATGAAAAGTGTCTGGTAGCCTGGCGCATGCCTTTAATCCCAACACTCGGGAGGCAAAGTGATCTTTGTGAGTTCGAGGCCAGCCTGGTCTACAGAGTGAGTTCCAGGACAACCAGGGCTACACAGAGAAACCTTGTCTCGGAAAAATAGAAAAACAAAAATGTCTGGAAACAGGATAGAAGATGCGCTAGAGATCACAGTGGTCCCAAGGCAAACTCAATTCCAACTCCTTTCTTACCACGGCCTTCCAAACCCACAGAGCTGTACTGGGATCAGATAGGATGGGGGATACACACACAGGGTGTTCTGCAGAAGCGGACTGTGGATGGAGGGTATTTGGGGAGGGGTTGCAGGTTCTATACTGCAACAGAAAGATAAGAAAGTTAGCTTGCAGGAGGGACTTCCCTAATAGCTAACAAGAGAAAAAGCTCTGCCCCAATGAGTCTTTTGGGGAGAGACAAGGTTGATGGGTTGGGGCCCCTCACCCGGGGGACCTGGTGGACTCGAAGAAGTTGAGGCAGCTTGAGACTGAGCATGGTGGCCAGGTAACTCCACGTCGACCTGGAGACAGAACAGGGGCGGGTCAGGGATTGGCACCCATCCACAGGTTCCTCCGACCAGATTCAGGGTAAAGTCAGCCACTGAGCCCAAGCTGGGCTCCCACACGGGTGGCAGCTGGTGCTGGCCACAACTGTCTCCCCTTTCCCTCCTGGCCCTAGCTTGGGGCATCCAGTCCTGCAGGAGAGGTCCTCAGCGTCTGCTGGCGTGCTGTAAGGGCACCCAGCGGCGAGGCGGCCTGTTAGAACCCCCGTTTGGTCCTCAACCAGAACCCTGACTTTAGGACCCCCCCCACCCACCCTCCGGCAGAGGACGGAGACCTCCACGGACAAAATTAGTGCCCTCGGGGAAGCTGCTTAATTAAGCAGGGCAAGGAATTGGGGGTGCCCTTCTCTTCTCGAAGGACACCACTTGTGCCCTTGAGGCCACTTGGGACCCCTGCCCCTCCTGGGTCCCGTGCCCCTCAGCCCAGACCTGTGCGCGGCGTTCGGGTGGCCTCGGCTCCGCCTGCCCCGCCCGCCTCTCGCCTCGCCCAGCACATTCCTTGGCACCGGCGGGGGCGGGGCTAATGGGTGGGCGGGACCACCGACCGGGACCCATAGGACCCTTCCTCCGGCCCTTGGCTAAAACTTCCCAGCAGCTCCACCCTCTCTTCCTGCCGCCAGCCCCGCCCGTCCTGGAGTGAAGTCTAGGGGGACTTCACAGTGTTAGTCTCCTCTGAGCTCCATGCTGAGGACCTTGCCCAGCTTGACAAGACAAACCTGGTCCCCAGGCCCCTCATCCCAAATGAAGAGGCGGTGTAGGAGAGGGTCCTGTCCTGACTGCAGCCCCGCTCCCCTGGGAAGGGCTGAGACGATACTGGGAGGGGGTCTATCAGCCCTCAGCAAAGGATCTGGAGATCGCTGCTGCAGAGAGGAATGTGAGGTTGGGCCGATGCTTCATCTCCATTTTCTCAGATGTGAGCTGCGTTATCCCAGGCTGACTGGACTCCACAGGCAGTCTCTGGTTCCTGCCAGTCAGCCTGACGGGGAGAAGAGTGGCTGGGGATGTGGGCCAGGCCCGGCAGAACTGGAGAGACAGAGGGAAGCTGGGGAACAGTCGTAGCCTTGTCTGCCCGTCTTGGAGAAGCACGGGGTGGCCCAGCCCCATTAGCAGGCAGCTCACTTGGCCTCCTACACACCGCCAGCCCTTCAGCGTGTGTCTGGGCCCACGTCACTGTGCTGTCTTGACCAGGCTAGGGGCCCAAGCTGGGATCTAAGCTCTGACCAGGACACCTGGTCCAAGATCCCCAGGATCTGAGGTTGCTAGGCAGGAGGCTCCAAAACCAATTTCAGCTGCATCTCAGAAGGCATCCCTGCTTTGCCCTTGGTGAATGTTGGCCCATCTGGGAAAGACAGACCAATCGATCTCATTTACCCCGACACAACAATGTGGGAGCCCGTTTTGAGGTTCCTCATGACTTTACCCAGCAGGTCTGCATAGAGAGGATGATTGGACCATGGGCCTGAGTGCAGGTGTCTGAGATGGTCTGCACTTGGCTGTGCTGGGGGGAGGTCTTTTGCTCCACCCCTTGACGTCTCTATAAATACCTTAGGGTGGAGACAGTCAGGGTCCGTTGGAATAGGTTCCAGGTCCTCTAGAGGCTATCCTTTATTTTCTATCTGATTATCTCCACAATCTAAATCCTTCTAATATTTCCTGCAGCTTGCACTCAAGAAAACTCTGGGGAAACTGTGGGGTTGGTGGGTAAACGCCCCACACAACGAGTTGCCAATCCAGTGGCACTAGGTATAAAGAACCTTAGCTTCAAGTCTCATTTCTTATTCCCCCTGGAGGGCACCAAACTAGGCCCAGGCAGCAGATTTCTTAACACTGTTCTGTAAACCAGGAATGGTGATGCTTCCTGGGCTCTCTATCCCAGAACGGAAGGAACCACCAAAGTCCAAGGCCAGGTTGATTGTACAGCAATTTAGAAGCCTACCCGAGTTCCCTGGACTCTAAACCACAAGTGTTGGTGATACAGTTCAGTGGTAGTGATGTTATAAAGGACTAATAGATTAGGAGACGTTAAGTCACATGAATGGAATTTAGCTAAAGGAGCACTACCTCCAAAGTACCCCAAAGGTTAGTATCTAACCAGGCCTGGTGAGATAAGTGGGTGCTAGGATGTAAATGTTTACACACCAAGAGGGACAAGCCATTAGGCTGTCTCATGACAAAGAGACAGTGGTTTATGGGCCACCTAAGGCAAACCTCTTACAAGGAAGCTTAGGGCAACGGAGGTCACAAGTGTCACTAAGTCCAGGTCTGCCATTAAGTCTTCTTTGCTGTATCAGAAAAAAAAAATTCTGCCAGGTGGGCAAGACCTTGGGTAAAAACTATTCAAAAAAGAGAACATTGGACGGTTGGTGGTGGCACACGTCTTTTTTAAATTTCTCCCAGAGCTGAAGACCGAACCCAGGGCCTTGTGCTTGCAAGCTCTACCACTGAGCTAAATTCCCAACCCTGGCACATGCCTTTAATCCCAGCACTCGGGAGGCAGAGGCATGCAGATCTCTGCAAGTTGGAGGCCAGCCTGGTCTACAAAGTTTCAGGACAGCCAAGACTTACACAGAGAAACCCTGTCTCGAAAATAAAAAACAAAAAACAAAACACTGGCCAGGCATAGTGGCACACATCTTTAATCCCAGCACTTGGGAGGCAGAAGCAGGAGAATCTCTGAGTTCGAGGCCTGCCTGGCCTACAGAGTTCCCGAACAGCCAGGGCTACACAGAGAAACCAAACCCTGTCTCAAAAAACCAAACCAAACCACTTGTATGCTTAAAAAGTTCTGGCAATATGTCCTGTCTTTGTTGTGTAAATCTACCTGCTTAAATGCTTAGACTTGCAGTCTCCTGTTCCTGTTTAAATTAAGTGCAACCTGGGGCTGGGACCTGAAAGAAACTTGAGGATGACGGTGTTTGTGGCATGTAAAGTATAAATATGTCAGTAAAATTTTCTATTCAAGGTCCATTTTGTGTGAGTCTGAGTGTTTTGCCTAGATGAATCCACACCATGTGTGTGCCTGGTGCCTGTGGAAGCCCGAAGTGGATGACATCAGATCCCCTGGAATTGGGGTTATGGATGGCTGTGAGCCACCATGGAGTGCTAGGACTTGAACTTGGGTCCTCTGCAAGAAACAAGTGCTCTTAGCCACTAAGTCATCTCTCCAGCCCCATCAAGGCAGACTCTTATTTGGGCCTTAGTCTCAGTTGGCCAGGCACTTAAGAGCTCTCCTTTTCAAAGTGTGCAGTGATTCCCCACTGAAAAGGCGTATCACTCTTTAACAGTAGAGTACTTCCAAACACATCAGGTTCCCCGCCCCCCATTCCCAACCCCCAGGAGGCTCCTGTACAGAAGGCACAGCAGACAGAGTGGGCTTGGGGGAGGGGTCTTTATTAAGTGATGCTTGAGTCTCAACTCTGCCAGAATTGGAAATGGGATAACCCCAACTGTCCCCTGGTTTTCCCAGCCCCTCTGTCTTAGTGGAAGGCAGGAAGCCAGCTCCTCTAAGCACAGCCAAAGCAGCTAGGCCAGTTGGGGTAAGGAGGGGGAGCAGAAAAGATCCCAGCCCCGGCTGTGCTCGGCTTCCAGGCTGAGGGGTGGAACTGGGGTAGCCATGGCCAGAGCCTCCCCTACAGCTCTGTGCTCTCAGGGCACCAGTCTGCCCCTGAGCTCTTCATGATCTCTGCTCCTGTGTCACTTGACACTCCAAAAGCCAGCCCATGCTTAGCCCGCCAGGGCTCTAGTCCTGGGGATGGGCAAAGGAGGGTAGTTCAGGGCAGAGGCCCCGAGTAAGCAGCTTCCAGGGATCTTGCCTCTCTGCCACCCTTCCTCCAGCCCTCCCTGGTTGGTGAGAGGGGTGGCCTTGGCCCTCACTCCTTCCTTGGCACCCTTTACCCCAGCACAGCAGCCAAGAGCACCAAGCACAGTGACTGGAACTGGTGAAGAAGGGATGACCACTGGCATATAGCCAGCCAGCCCACACCCTAAGTGGGCCTGGAAGCTGGGCAGCAGCAGAAAGGAAGTGGGGCCTTGGAGTGTGCAGCCCCTACTCTGTGGTGTAGGCCATTTCAGGCCCTGCTTCCCTAAGAGCCACCACAGCCGGCTCCAGAGCTGCCCTGCCCGCCGTGGGAGAGGAGGGAGAGGGTCCGTGAGGATGGGCAGGGCCTGCAGAGAACTGTGCGGACACTCAGTATCTCCAACTCTTCCCTGAGAGCCAGGGGCCCAAACTCGCAGCCCCACCCACCCTGTGTCTTGGGTGAAGACAGGGCCCTTCTCAAAGTCCAGGAGCTGCTCCAGTGGAATGCAGGCCCATGCCAGCCCCGCCCTGAGGACACAGGGCTAATGTGGAAGGGGCCAGGGGTCCGCAAGCCACTCCTATTCCAAGCCCTCCTCACGTCCCCGATATCGCCTCAGCAACAGCCCATCCTCCTGCTGGCTCCTGGGCCCTCCCTACAGTCTCCGTGCAGCTGGCCTGCCTGCCTGTTGGCCTGCTTGAGTCTGCGTGTTGGGGGGTGACTACAGGTGGTGGTCCTGGTTGCCAGAGAGAACAGGAGAAATCTGGAGTCAGCCCCACTGCAGGGCCTGTGGGCCAGTCTCAACCAATCTCCTTCCACTGCCTGTAGAAGTCCAGAACATTCTTGACATCCACACTGGCATGGGCAGCAGCCTGCAGGGCAGCCTGTGGAATGGTGGAGGCGGGAAGATGAGGGAGGGCCTGACCTGACATGGTGGGAAAGGGGCAGCTTCTCTGGAGCGGGTGTGTGTCTGAAGATGACTCCTAATATCTCTTCCTGACTCCATTCCCCACCTCACCAGCGACCTACCTGCATGGGCCCAGAGAGCACACTGGGGTTGTCCAAATGAAGGCCTGTGATGATGGTCACCATGCCACTCGGGTCCTCCTCCCCTGCCCCTTGGGCCAGAGTTAGCTGTCTGCAGCTGTCCAGAATCTTATAGAGAGTCCTGAGAATGTGGGGTAAAGGGAACAAGACCAGGCATGACCATAATCTACACATGAAAATCTCCACGCGACAGGGCAAGCTAGAGCCTGGGAGAGCGTCAAGAGACAAGAGCCAACAGGCAGCTGGTGGCAGTGGGTCCAGAACCTGGCCCTGGAGTACGTGCTAGGAGATGTAGACAAGATGTTGAGCACAGGCGTCTCTGGGCTAAAGTGACTGAGATTATGGGAGGGCCCTGGTAGGTTAAGCTGGCCCACCCTGCTCCAGGGGTAGGGGTAGTTCACAGAGGGGCTGGCAGAGTCAGCTCCTGACAGTTTCTGCGGGAAGAGGGCTGACACCTTACCAGGCATCTGCGTCCTGCCTCTTCAGTTTATGCCGCTCAAAGCTCTTTCCCACCTCCTTCTGGCAGCGAATGTATCTGCAAAGGAGACCGCAGAGGTGGAGAAAGGGACAGGGAGGGCACTTCACACAAAGCAGGCCATTGTGGCTGGGCAGGGTGTGTCAACTCAGGGAGACAGGGTAGCTATGTCCCTCCCATCAGGCTGTTTGGAGCCATTTTGAAGTAGCTTCTTGGATGCCAGGCTGGCTTTCTGTACTGATAACATCGAGTTTCTGGTTTTTCCCAGGGGAGGAGCTGGGAAGGCAGTAGAAGCAGATGCTTTCAAGTCAGAGCTTCTAGGGGTGACCTCCAAACAAACCAGCTTTGTGTAGCTTCCTGGCCAGGCAGGCCAGAGGCAGGGTAGAGGAGGAGCGCTCTCCTCTCCTGCTCCCTCAACCACAAAGGCTAGAAGGGTGGGGTCTGGGCTGAGTTCCAGCTTCTCCCTCGGTGGCTTAAACAGCCTCCATAGTGGACAAATAGGGAGCCTGCTCCTTCAGTCTCCAACTGAAGCATAACAGCTCCTTCAAAGGAGCCACGGCCTGGAGCTGGGACCCGACTGCTACTCTCTTCCAGCAGGTGCTATTTGAACTCTGCCTCAGAGACACAGGGCAGCAGCTCTGACTCTTCAGGGCTTTCAGCTCTTCTAGCCTCCTTGTCCTAGCAGCTGAGACCTCCCAAAGCGGCACAGGAAGCACTGACGAGGTCCCTTACTTGCAGGGAGCCAAGAGCGCCTAAGTACAGCTAGATAACGGCCCCAGCCTGCACAAAGGCCCTAGCTAGACCTAGGCTCTCACCTGTTTCCTTTTTTAAACTCTGCTTCCAGGTACCGGATACCATCCCGGGCCCCTGGCTGTTCCTTCTTCAGCAAATCCAGGCCGTCAATCACTAGTAGGCAGAGTGGGAATAGGTAAGGACAAGACAGTAAGCTCAGACTGCAGACCACGCTGCAGGAGATGTCTACAGGGAATGGGAGAGGTGTGTAGGATTGTGATGCCCACAAGATTCTGGAAATTTCTTTGAAAATGTGACCAGCCAGCAACGTGCTTGACAACTCACCAAGCACTTCCACTTAGGTTTCTCATTGACTTGCCCACATCTTTTGCAGTGATGTTTAGCACAGATGCCTATGCTGAGGCTGCAGTTCACAAATGGCAGGACTTGACCAAGACCACATATACACTGGACATCAAATAAGGCTTTCTCAATCCCCAGGCACACTCCAGCTGCACCAAACCTCCCTGATAAACTCACCTGTCCTGGGAATGATGATGATAAAGCGGCCACTCGTGGCCAGCTGGCGGATGAGAGGGAGGTGGTGGCACAGGGCCTGGGTGTCAGGGATGAGGTAGGGAGACATGGCTGACTGGGCCTTGGGCTGCTGCAGGCTCCCTTCCAGCTGGGAGACCTCGAGCTGGGAAGAAAAGGCTGAGTGGCTGGAGCTGCATAGAGCCCAGCGGGCTGGGTCGAGGAGACAGTAAGACGACACTAGGCCAGTGTTAAGGCGGCTTTTACAGGGCTCCTGCTACTGCTACTGGGACAGAGGAGTCTTTCTACCAGTGACCTGGAGGGTAAAGTGGGCGAAGATAAAGCTCGGGATAAAGAGACAAAGAAAGCAGAAGGAAGGCTGAGCATCAGGGAGAATATTCCGGAGGCCAACAAAGAGCTCTTGGAGGAGTGGGCCAGAGCCACGGCAGGGAACACCTGAGAAGGGACAGATGGACCAGTAACGGGAGGATGTGCACACTGCCCACCTGTAGTCGTAGCTGGGCCATGTCTCTCATGAGCCTGTTCCGCCGAGCCTCCTCCTCTGCCTGCAAGGAAACACAGCTGTGAGAAGAAGGGCTGTGCCCTCCTCTGGAGTCCAGAGGACTAGATAGACAGTCTGTGGGAAGTCCCGACATTCCTGTTCCAGGAGGGGAGGGAGGCACGGAAAAGGAGTCTTTTCTGATGCTCTACAACCCCCGAGACTGACCCATGGTAGGGTCATGGCTGGTAGAGTCCTATGGAGAGGAGACAGCTGAGGATTTCTAGCATGTACGACACTGCCTGCTGAGCCTTCGGCTCTGACCTCGGCTCCTCTGCTCCTTCTAGCCAGGCCCCCCTCAGGGGATACCAACCACACACCCCTTGCCTGCTCCCCACCTGCCCATGCTGTCCAGGACACACATGCACTGTCTGTGTCCAGCAGCCCCGTCCACTCTTCTCTGGCCCAGCCTTCCGCTGCTGCTTGGTAAGTGAATCACTGACTGTCAAAATGAGAACGCTTCAAGTGGCTTATGTCTGTCCTCTCTCAGCACGTACATCCAGTGAACCTCTGACTACACACCAACACCCTTCCCTTACCTCAAGAGCACAGGCGCTCTAATCCACGCTGCCCTGGTCTCCTGGATTCGCCCCTGCTCTCTCACAAGAGTGCCAACAGTTTTCCAAAACTGCCCAGCGCCCACCGTCACCTTATCTGGAATTCTTTCCGTTTTCAAACTGAAGTTCCAAGCCCTTCACACATTCCAAATGTGGACAAGGGTGAGGCCTCTTTCCGTGAGGTGACTGACCACCACTGAAGGCTCTTAGGTGAGCCAAGTGTGTCCTCAGACGCCACTCTAATGACACCACACCAGACAACTCTATAAAGTGACTGGTTAGTTCTCTTCAAACGAGTCAGGGAGGTAAAAAATGTGCAAAGCTGAGAATCCGTTAGAGACTTAACCAAATGTCACGGAGGGGGTCACACAGAATTGGTGGAAATGGATAGTCCACAGTTAATAGTACACACCGACCCCAGTTGCTCAGCTTTGATAATCATCCCAGGGTTATGCCTGACTCACTCCTACCCTGCAGACTCCTGCACAGTTAAGAACTACCCTGCGGGCTGGAGAGATGGCTCAGCGGTTAAGAGCACTGACTGTTCTTCCAGAGGTCCTGAGTTCAATTCCCAGCAACCACATGGTGGCTCACAACCATCTGTAATGAGATCTGGTGCCCTCTTCTGGCCTGCAGGGATATGTGCAGACAGAACACTGTAAACATAATAAATAAATAAATCTTTTAAAAAAAAAAAAAAAAAAAAAAAAAAAGAACTACCCTGCCCCAAATGCCAACCATGCCCCTTTGAGGGGCACTGGTAGAGGAGGAAAGAAGAACCAAGCTGACAAGTCACATCCTTACAGGCTAGCCAGAAGACAGAAATGGAGAACACAAACTGGACAACATCCCCTCTTTTTCACTGAAGAACTGAGCCTATAAACCCGACTGTTTATGTGACATCGTCCCTGGGAAACTCCGAGATCCAGAAAGGGGCTCAAGGCCTGAGGGATCAGTGCTCGTGAGGAATCACCTGAATGCAGGAAGGGGAAAAGCACGTCATCACCAGTTCAGCAGCTCAGACAGATGTGGGTCTGCTGGCCTCAGAGGGAAAATCTTTCTTTAGATGGGCCAGTGAGAGAGTTTCTAAGCCTGGCAGCCACTTGGCAATGGGACAACAGCTCCTGGCGAGCATATGGGCTGCACAGAACAGTCAGTTTGAATGCTCATGGTTGGCACCAGGCATGGTGGCATATGCCTATAATCGTAGCATGGCTAAGAAGTCTCAAACTGAAACAAACCAAAGAACTCAAGTTTTCTCTAAGACGTCAGAGCCCTGGTCCCCAACTTGACTTTGGTGTCTTGGAACTGTCCATAGTTTTCCCAGACATAAAATGAAGATACAGGCACCCATGCCACAGGAAGGCTGTGGGTGAAATGATAGGGCACTTGCAAAACAGATTAAGCATACAGAGTGCTCAGTGTGTGACAAGAGATGGCAAACTTGGGGTCAGTCAGTGACAGAGGCAGAGTAGGAAGCAGGGTGGCCTGCAGCATCCAGAACAGAAGGTACTCACTGGCCCCTGTCCCTCTCTCTTTGGGAGCTGTGAGTTAGAGAAAATGCCTACAGAAATTCCAACTGTCTTGGTTTGTTTGTTTGTTTGTTTATTTTCGAGACAGGGTTTCTCTGTGTAGCTTTGGGTCCTGGATCTCGCTCTGTAGACCAGGCTGTCCTCGAACTCACAGAGACCTGCCTGCCTCTGCCTCCCGAGTGCTGGGATTAAAGGCGTGCGCCACCACCGCCTGGCAAAAGCTTACCACCTTTTTTTTAAAATTTTATTTTATTTTATTTTTTTTGGTTTTTTGAGACAGGGTTTCTCTGTGTAGCTTTGGATCTCGATCTCTAGACCAGGCTGGCCTCGAACTCACAAAGATCCACCTGCCTCTGCCTCCCAAGTGCTGGGATTAAAGGCGTGCGCCACCACCGCCCGGCTTAAATTTTATTTTATGTGCATTGGTATGAGGGTGCCAGATCCCCTGGAACTGGAGTTACAGTTGTGAGCTGCCATCTGGGTGCTGGGAATGGAACCCAGGTCCTCTGGAAGAGCAGCCAGAGCTCTTAACTGCTGAGCCATCTCTCCAGTCCCCCCAACGGTTTTATTTTAAAGCTGTGTAACTTCCCTCACTATTTTTGTAACTCCACCTCTGTCTTCCTGTACAGGATAACAATAAAAGCCTTAACACAAAAGCTTGCTTTTAACAAAACGTGCTTGTTCCTAAGGCAGCAAAGGGAGCTTCTGGGTGAGCATGCTCCCCTTTTCAGCCTGTCAGAGTGTCCACAGCAATGGGACTCAGAGGGTCAGGAAGCTGCCGGAGACTGGCTGACACACGAGGGACTAATTCTCATGCCTGATACCCACACTCCAGCTCAGGAAGGACAACACTGCCAGGGCTGCACATGCCCAGAGAGACGCACACTAATGCTCACGGAGCGGATGGCCTACAAATGAAGAGACCGCCCTATTTACTGCTTAACCCCAGTGTCTAATGAACTGACAAGCCTGACAGAGTGAATCCTCAGTGTTTGTGCTGAGCATTACAGGCCACTGCTTGCTCTTTGGATGGGACTACGTCTGAAACAAGAGTTCCTCCATGTTTAAACTCCACATTCTGTTCCATTCCCCAGTCTTAACCTCTGGTGAAAAGAAGGTGTGGGCACACCTGCTGCGCATCAACAGGCAAGGAGCCGACTGGCGCCCATTCCATCTTCTCACCTACCCATACACAGCCAATTCTATGGATTCCTGTACTTGAGTATCTCTCATGCCCTACCTAGCAGCTCCACCCCTCAGGCCTTGCTGGGCCTCTGAGCTGGCTTCCTGGTTCTTCAGATAAGAACTACCTGTGCACCCAAGCCCCTACTGCTTCTTCAGGAAGCCCAGTGGGAAGAGTTCCCAGGGAAGGGAAGGCTGACTCACCATACGGAACTGGGCCTGAGCCTGCTGCAGCAGGCTCTCTTGCTCAGACTGAGCAATGCTGACGAAGATGCCGACCTCTGGATTGAACTGCAGGATGCTGCCTTGTAATCGAGCAACAAAGTGCCCGAAGCTGCGGATGTAGCAGATGCGCACCACCGACTGGGGAGAACAGAGACCCAGCTAATCTGACAGGCACTCTCAGCAGCTCCCTCAACAGCCCTCACTCTCGGCCTCCTGCCGCCCCGCCAACCCAGCCACCTCACAGCAGCAGCAAGGGCTCCCTGGAAAGGCATGTGGTCTGTAGAGCGGGCAAGGGCACCAAGATGCAGACGCACTCAGCACTAACTGTAGAAAAAGAGAGGCTAGCAGGACAAGGAGACTCCTAGGAGATCAGAGGGTCAGGTCTTGGGCTGAAGAGAAAGTAAGAGACAGTGGGCTGAGGTTAAGAGCTCAGTGTAGCTCAGTGGTACAATGCCTGCCCAGCAGGTGTGGAGCCATGGGTTTGATCCCCAGTACTACAAAAAGGACGAAAGAAGGGGAAAAAGGCAGCAGCCCAGGAGTGAGGAGGCAGGTTCTAGAGCCTTCTCTCCTAAGGCTCTTAGTGCCTCACATGTAAAACGAGAGACACATTAGGATCACACCTCTCAATTTTATTTATTTCTCTCTATATCTATCTATCTATCTATCTATCTATCTATCTATCTATCTACCTACCTACCTACCTACCTACCTACCTACCTACCTACTTACTTACTTAATAAGTATACAACATTCTGCCTCCATGTATGCCTGCAGGCCAGAAGAGGGCACCAGATCTCATTATGGATGGTTGTGAGCCACCATGTGGGTGCTGGGAATTGAACTCAGGACCTCTGGAAGGGCAGCCAGTGCTCTTAACCTCTGAGTCATCATCTCTCCAGCCCCACACTTCTCAATTTTTTTTGGTCAGTAAAGCCCTTCTTTATGCCCCTCAGATAAAAATCTGGCATACCTTAAAATATAAAAACAGAGTCGGGCAGCAGTGGCACACGCCTTTAATCCCAGCACTCAGGAGACAGAGGCAGGCGGATCTCTGAGTTTGAAGACAGCCTGGTCTACAGAGCGAGATCCAGGACAGGCTCCAAAACTACACAGAGAAACCCTGTCTCCCAAAAAAAAAAAAAAAAAAAGAAAAAAACAAAAAACAAAACAAATAAAACCAAGTGCAGCCATGCTTCTCTGGTTGTGGAGAAAGCAGCCAGGAGAAAGGCTGAGGAAGCGTGGTAGCCTGTCTGCTTGGCTTCCCTTTGCTGCCCCCAGATGGCCTATGTGGTAATAGACTCAAGAGAGAAAGCTGCTGACCCAAGTGGACCGACCGACCGACCGTATGTTCTCCAGCTCTGCCAGTCAGACAGATGTTCAGTTCTGGCCTGACCCAAAGCAGCTGAAAAATCCCAAGTCCTGATTGACTTGCTCTGCCCTCAGCAGACAGAGGGAAGAAAGGAAACACTATTAGCAGCACCCCTTTGGAAAGATGCCTGTCAAGGTAAGCCTGGAGCCTGGAGGATGTCCCCGGTCTACGAAGGTGTCCTGCCCAGCCAAGGAACCCTGCTTTGCTGCAGTGTGTGACGAAGGCCTGGCCTTGTGGCAGGAAGCAAGTCCCTTACCTCCTCTAAAGCACTGAGCAGGGGCCGATCTGCATCGAAGTTAAAGCGTCTATGAGCAGTGCGGAGAGGAGGTAGGTTCCGCAGCGCCATATCCTCTGGGAGCAGCAGGCTAGCAGGGAGGTCAGGCAGCTGGCAGCCGTCAAGGAGACCCTGGACTTCAGGACACAGGGCCAGGCCTAGGCAGAAGAGACAGTCAGAGCACTGCCTGGGGAATGGCCACAGGAAACACAAGCCTCCTACAGGGTTCCCAGGCTGGTGAGGCAGGACAGCCCTAAGACGGACGGTAGGTGGGAGGGAAGGAAGAGAGACACCGGGCCACGCAGGTGGAGCTCTAGGATAGCAGAGCTGGAGCCAGAGGAGAAAGCAGGAGGAGAACAAGGACAGTCAGCCTGGGAAGGAAGCTCTTGGTGAGTCTCAGCAGGAAGAACAGCAGGAGTTTCCTAGTGGGAAGGGGGTAGAGTGATGACCTGACCAGCGATGGTGTCAATCCTCAAGGCCTACAGGCAACACGGTGATACGACAGCCTGGCTCCTCTGCTCTCACCAGCCCGTTCCTTCCCCGGGAGCACACCTCCTCGCACACAAGACCACCAGCTCAGTAGGAGCAGTGTTGGTGTGGAAACTACACTGACTGCTTGCTATGTGCTAGGGAGGCTCCTCAGCCCCAAATCTAAGTTAGAAGAGGGGGACCAACCAGGTTTGATGGGGCCAGTAAGAGAGAAGGAGAATAGTCCTAGGGCCCACTCACCAGAATCCTGGAGTTCACCAGCTGCTGGCAACAGATTCAGCAACACAGACAGGCGGTTCCATAAACTTTGAGAGCTCTGGGGAGAAAAAGAATACCTCCAGACAGAGACAGTACAGGAGAGCAAGGCAGGGCGCATTGTCTCAGGGGCATTGTGTTCTGAGACTCAGAGGGACTGGACAGCAGATTAACAAGAGGAAGTCATGCAGGATTGGGAAACTGGATCAGGTAAGAGAAGGCAGTGTGGCCCCAGAGGAGCTGTGGAGACTGGGAAAGAGTGAAAGCAAGACCCACGAGCTGGCTTCTCCTGTCTAATGGACACTCACAGGGAAGGACAGGGCTCTTCACAGTAAACAAGACTACAACACTGGGCACGGACTGCAGCAAGCTCAAGACTGAGGCTCTGACCCGTGGGGGTGCAGGCATGGCCCCACCCAGCCCCTATGGCAGCAGCCTGACAAGACCGGCTCCTAAGAGTGCCTCTCGAAGCCACAGCCTCTGCCTGGAAAGGCCCAACTTTGCCCCAGTTTTTGTATCTGTTGCTGTCCTCTACTGCGCTGTCTTTTTTTTCCTTCGAGACAGGGTTTCTCTGTTTTCCTGGCTGTCCTGGAACTCCCTCCGTAGCCCAGGCTGGCCTCAAACTCACTGAGATCTGCCTGGCTCTGCCTCCCGAGTGTTGGGGTTAAAGGCGTGTGCCGCGCCGGGCGGTGGTGGCGCACGCCTTTAATCCCAGCACTCGGGAGGCAGAGCCAGGCGGATCTCTGTGAGTTCGAGGCCAGCCTGGTCTCCAAAGCGAGTACCAGGAAAGGTGCAAAGCTACACAGAGAAACCCTGTCTCGAAAAACCAAAAAAAAAAAAAAAAAAAAAAAAGGCGTGTGCCGCTGCCACCACTGCCCAGCCTTTGCTGCCTTTCTTTCCTCTGTATTCTTTCATGTTTACTGAGTCTGGCCCCCAACATTTCCCACAATGTCAGCTATTAAGTCAGCTTTGGGAAAATAAAGCAGAATTGGCAACTTCCTCTCCATCCCGGACATAGGTTCTTTGAGGGAAGAGATCATGCCCACTCCTGCCAGGCCAATCAGGTTCTTTGCATTCCACAGACAGGCTATCTAGGCCCCTTCTGATCTCATCACCCTTCCAACCTTGTGGAACCTGACAATGTAGGATGTGGGTACACACCTGCGCACAGACGATGATGAGGTCAGGATTGGTCCGCAGCCAGTCGAGGAAGACCTTCACAGCAGGAAGGAGGCCCTCGGCCATCAGGGCCTGCAGCTTCTCCTGAAGGCTGCGCTCATTGCCACATGAGCGGCTGCTGGACTCGCTCCCCTCTGACTCAGAGCCATCCTCAGAGGCTGGGGTGGGGCAAAGGAGAGAAAACCGGGGTAAGCAGTCAACAGCATTTGGCAACAGGCCTCCATACTTTCAGAGAATGCTACCCACCCACTCCACCCACCTAGAGCTTCAATCACTGTCAGACCCCTGCCCCGCTGTACCAGGCCACTGATTTTTTTTTTAAAGATTTATTTATTTATTATGTATACAGCATATATGCCTGCAGGCCAGAAGAGGGCGCCAGATCTCATCACAGATGGTTGTGAGCCACCATGTGGTTGCTGGGTATTGAACTCAGGATCTTTGGAAGAGCAGTCAGTATTCTTAACCGCTGAGCCATCTCACCAGCCCCCAGGCCACTGATTTTTAAACCAAGAGCTTCATGCTGGGATTAAAAGTGTGTGCCACATGCCGGGTGGTGGTGGCGGCGGCGCACGCCTTTAATCCCAGCACTCAGGAGGCAGAGGCAGGTGGATCTTTGTGAGTTCGAGGCCAGCCTGGGCTACAGAGAGAGATCCAGGAAAAGGCGCAAAGCTACACAGAGAAACCCTGTATCAAAAAACCAAAAAAAAAAAGAAAAAAGTGTGTGCCACAACACCTGACTTTGTTTAAAATTTCCTTTTTTTTTTTTTTTTTTTTTTTTGGCTTTTCGAGACAGGGTTTCTCTGTAGCTTTGGAGCCTGTCCTGGAATCCTGGAACTCACTCTGTAGACCAGGCTGGCCTCGAACTCACAGAGATCCACCTGCCTCTGCCTCCCAAGTGCTGGGATTAAAGGCATGTGCCACCACCGCCCGGCTCTGTTTAAAATTTCTTAATCTCAAAAGTTCCACCCCATGCAGGCACTGTGTTAGGCATTAGGAACACAAACAGAGAAGACATATTATTTAGTTCTCCTAAAGCTCAGTCTATCTCAAGACAAGTAAGCCAGTAAAGTCTCACCAGACAGGAGAGGGTAGAGGCTGCAGTGGAGCAGATGGTACAGGTTACCCACAAGGAGAAGATGTCACTGGCCTCAAGTAAATGCCAGATTTAAAAAAAAAAAAGAAATATTTCGGGGAGGTGGTGGCTCACACCTTTAATCCCAACACTTGGGTGGCAGAGGCAGGCAGACCTCTGTGAGTTCAAGGCCAGCTTGGGCTACAGAGTGAGTTCCAGGACAGCCAGGACTATACAGAGAAACTTTGTCTTGAAACAAAACAACCAAACAAACAAAAACTAAAAAAAAAAAAAAAAAAAAAAAAACAACTCAACAAACAAAAAACAAGTGGTAGACTTATTAAGGCGAGAAAGGACATGCTTCTGCATCCTTCAGACAAATGGGGCATTGTATACAAAGTCTGGAGGTTAAAAACAGCATTTAGGCCAGACGGTGGTGGTGTACACTTTTAATCCCAGCACTTGTGAGGCAGAGCCAGGTGGATCTCTGTGAGTTCAAGGCCAGCCTAGCCTACAGAGTGAGATTCAGGACAGGCTCCAAAACTACACAGAGAAACCCTGTCTTGAAAAACCAAACAAGCCGGGCAGTGGTGGCGCACGCCTTTAATCCCAGCACTCGGGAGGCAGAGGCAGGCAGATCTCTGTGAGTTCGAGGCCAGCCTGGGCTACAGAGTGAGTTCCAGGACAGGCTCCAAAGATACACAGAGAAACCCTGTCTCAAAAAACCAAAATAAACGAAAAAAAAAAAAAAAAAACCCAAACAAACGAACAAACCCAACAAAAAAACAGCATTTAGAACAGGGCCGGGCTAGAGATACGGCTCAGTGGTTAAGAGCACTGGCTGCTCTTCCAGAGGTCCTGATTTCAATTCCCAGCACCCACATGATGCTCACAACCATCTATGGTGGGATCTGATGCCCTCTTCTGACATAACGTCAAGAGAGCACTCATATACATATAAAATAAATGAACCTTAAACAAACAACAACAAAAAAACCAAAAACCAAACCAAACCAAACCAAACAAAAAAACAACAACCAAGAACAGGGCTGGCAGCTTTTCCACTACAGATTGCTAGGCTGAAGGCAAAAAAACACCCTAACCACTGGGGATGCTGCCTAGTGGTTAACACATGACCAGCATGCATGAGCCCCTAGGCTGGCTGCACAACAGTAGAAAAAGAAAAGACAACACTAAAACAGTCTAGCCTAGAGCTTGACATAGAATAGGCTCCACAGGTGCTGCTGTTGAAGAACGCTCCCTCTACAATGATGACACTTGAGTGTCACTCCAAAGTACTGCTAGACAGGAACACTATGCCCAGCTTTAGGGACCCCTGGGGGGAGCTGAATGCCTTGAGGGAAGAAAATACAATGGCCGACAAGGAGGGAAGAGCCCAAAGCCACAGAGCAGTGCGGTGGAAAAGGACTCCTGATAGCAAAGCACCAAGGGTGAGGTCACTCTAAGAGAAAGGTGGTCTCTCACAGCCATAGTATGGAGATGTGCACCCAAGCAGGAGGCAGAGACTCAGGTACCTGGCTCTAAAGGCTTGTCCACATCTCCGTTGACACAAGACCTGTGACTGGACACACTGTTGGGTTCCGTAGTGGGCTGCAGGAGCAGGTTGCTGAAAGTGGGGGCCAATCGGAAGCAGCGCTTCGTCTGGAACATCTGGGTGGACATGGCCTGGAGATTGCTGGCAATGCTTGCCTCACTGGGGCCCAGAGGGCCGTTGAGGGAATCAGGCACCTCTGACCTGGCCTGAGGAGGCTCCAGAGCTGGAGACCTTGTCCCCTCTTCATCCTCCATGTCCTCCAGGTCTGAGCGGGACTCCTGGCTGTTCATTTCTGAGTCTGTCTCTGCATCAAATGCAGTGCCCCTGCCTTCCAGGCTCTTATCAGAGCCGCTGTCTGAGCCGTCACTGGCCTGGGCAGAGTCATGGCTTGAGTCTGACTCAAAACCTTCACTCAAGTCACTGTCATCACCAGCTTTAGGAGGATGGTGGCGGCGACGGCGACGGAGACAAGAGAGTCGGGAGTGCTTACGGTTCTTTCTACCCTCCTCAGTTTGGGGCACCACAGTGGGAGGCTCAGGCTCTGGCTCCTCCTTTTCTAGTGGTTCTTTTGACTCTGGTTCATCTGTATACAGGTGAAAGTCAGGGGAGATGAACTGAAAAACACTAGGACCTATAAGCTGGAACACGCCCTCTCACACCAGCTCTCACACGGTATGCAATTCCCTCCTTATTCCCCAAGTCCCGTGCAAACTTTCCAGTCCCAGCCCGCCCGGCCGGCCTCCAACCTGTGCCATCACTCTGAAAAGCCGAGACAGGGCTCTCGCCCTCTTCCAGCTCTGCCTGCAGCCGTATGTTGACATGATTGATGAGGTGGGAGAAGAGGGCCAGCGTGAAAGCAATGGCTGCACTGTACTGCTTGGATCCTAAAACCAGGAGGACAGGAGTAAGCATCATCAAGTACAACTTGTCTCACCTCTCTCAGCTCATCCAATGGCCCAACTACTCCTCAAAGCTGGTTCTTGACAAAGCTTTCTCAAGTCTCTTGAACAGTATCCCCTTCTCACAAACTGGAATATACCAGCTCACCCCACACTCTTCACGTAGGCGTATCTTCTTGGCCTAGCTTATCTCACTCGAGCTTTGAGACTGTTCCTGGTAACCCAAGAGTCTCGGCATCTAGCACCGCCTCTCCCACTACCTCTGCCAGAAAGGTTTCCAGATTCTTCCTAAGTGCCCTGGAGAGTACATGACTGACTATGGAGGAGGTCCATCGGTAGGCTTCCTCGGCCCTCCCTCTACACACATACGCAAGGAAGGGACTACTTGTGGAAGCAAGTCTTGTCACACTGCCAACAGGACAGTGGGGAGCAGAGGGACGCGGTACGAGTACCTGCTCTCTTTAAACTGTGCACACCCATAAGGCAGATGATGGCCATCTGAAAGATGAGGAGGTCCGGGAGGTAAGCATATCCACTTTCACATTCTTCCTCATCCTCGTTCGTTAGGCCAAGGTTGGATGAGGAGGGCAGGTAGAAGAGGCAGAGGTTGAAGTCCTCTAGGACTGACTGACACAGTGAGGTCAGCTCAGAATCCATGGGGCAGCTACGGGGAGGAAGAGGGACAAGCAATGTCAGTGATGGTGTGGGGTGGCACAGAACCGACAACCAGAATCAGAGACTAACGATGTAGTTCACGTGTTGGCCAAGCACCCATAAGGCCCTGGGCTCAACCCCTGGCACATCCAACAAACACGTAAGTCACCTAGGCATGATAGTATATGGCTTTAACACCAGCACTTAGAAGGCAGAGGCAAGCAGATTGGATAATTCAAGGCCAGATGGATACATATAGGCACACAGTGAGTTTCAGGCCACTAACACCATTTTTCAAAATAATAATAATAATAATAATAATAATAAAAAGAGGAAACACTAAGGGATCCTATAGAGACTATGGGGACTTGAGTGGGGAGACACAGACCAACATCAAAAGATAAAACTGAAGTTGTCTAGTATGAGCAGGGCCCTGCTTCAACTGATAAAAACAACAAACAAATAATGACCGAGGGTCTTTCAGACCCCACATGAAAGAGGGTTAAACCCCAGGAAAGGCTGGGGTGTCTATTCAGTCAGTCACTACTTCAGCACCTAGTAAGCACTCACTTGGTGTCAGCCAGGATGGGCCCAGACACAACCGTGAGGGACGCCAAAGATGAACCGACTGGTGAGCCTTTCCCACAGAAAGCACAGTGCAGCAGACGCTCCTTCCTTGACCCATGTAAGGAGCAGCCAAGGCAGGGGCTTGCCTGACCCCATCCTGTTCACACTCACTCTTACTCACCTGCTTTTGGGCTGTAACAGGCTTTGTAGGTACATGAAGTTCACCAACAACCTCTTAATGTCTTTACATCTGGAATGAGAGGAACCCAGAGTACACGTTGAATGGTCTACAGTCTCTGTGGTCGCACTAAAGCCACCGCAAATGTCCCTCCCCTCAGGCCCCACTGACCGCTTTTTGCTGGGGGACAGCTTCCTGGTCTCAGACTTCTTCAGCTGATGGTACATTTTGGTTGCCTTGTCATACAGCCTCTTGAGGTTCCCATAGGCTCCCTCGAAGGACACCTCTGACTGGATGCTGAAGGAGAAACAGGGGTAAACTACTGCATCTGGACAGGGAATAGGAGGAAATGGGAAAGGTCACCTGCTGGGACCTTAAGAAGCTATTACTAGTAAATAGAGGGGGTTTCAGCCTCAATTTCTTTGTACATACTTGGGGTATGGACACAGACGGATGGACATGGACACAGACACAGACACAGACACACAGACAGACAGACACAGACACACACACACACACAGGTTCATCCAAGTAAAGGTATTATTTTCCTTTCTATATAAAAGGGAGCAATTAATCCTACTTTGTTACAAGTTTAACTTACCATCCCTTAAGTATATTATCTGAACTTGCAAACAAGGCAGCACCCTATAAGCATTTACTACAACTAAGTATATTTATCTGCATTCTTTGTTAATGCTGCAACACCTAATCTGGGTCAGGCACACAGCATACCCTAATACTAGCTACACACAAGATAAGAAAAAGAGCCTGCAAGAACAAACTACCCAAGGTGCTTACACACCTGGCACACTGTAGGCTGAATCTTCAATGCAAACCTATTTCACTACAAAACCAACAACTTTGGCACTATGTGACATGTTTATCTTGTTTTGTTTTTTTTCCCTTGAGACAGAGTCACATGTAACTAAGGCTGGCCTTGAACTCCTGCTCCTTCTGTTTCCAATTCCTAGATCCCACAAGGGAGCTCACAAGCATTTATAACTCTAGTTTCAGGGATCTGATGCCTTCTTCTGACCTCCTTGTGCATCAGGTACAAATGAAAAGTAAAGACATACATGTAGGCAAAACACTCATACACATAAAATAAAGAAAACAGGAGCTGGAGAGATGGCTCAGCAGTTAAGGGCACTGGCTGCTCTTCCAGAGGTCCTGAGTTCAATTCCCAGCAACCACATGGTGGCTCACAACCATCCATAATGAGATCTGGTGCCCTCTTCCGGCATGCAGGCATGCATACAAGCAGAACACTGTATACACAATAAATAAACCTTTAAAAAAGAAGAAAAAATAATCCCAGCACTTGAGAGGCAGAGGCAAGCAACAGATCTCTGTGAGTTCAAGGTCAGCCTGGGCTACAGAGTGAGATCCAGGACAGTCTCCAAAGCTACACAGAGAAACCTTGTCTCAAAAACCAAAAAAAAAAAAAAAAGAGGAAAAAGAAAACAACAACAAAAAAAATTTTTTTAAATGAATTAAAAAACAAAACAGGCAGCCGGGCGGTGGTGGCGCACGCCTTTAATCCCAGCACTCGGGAGGCAGAGCCAGGCGGATCTCTGTGAGTTCGAGGCCAGCCTGGGCTACCAAGTGAGTCCCAGGAAAGGCGCAAAGCTGCACAGAGAAACCCTGTCTCGAAAAACCAAAAAAAAAAAAAAAAAAAAAAAAAAACAGGCTAGATGGTGGTGGCACACACCTTTAATCATAGCCCTCAGAAGGCAAGGCAGGAGGATCTCTGTGAGTTCAAGGCCAGCCTAATCTACAGAAGGAGTTCTAGGACAGCCAGAGCTGTTAGAGAGAGAAACCCTGTCTTGAAAAACAAAACAAAACAAACAAACTCATTTCCTTTTAGAGAAAGCCAGCAATCCTGGCTGATATATATACGTATGATACAGCAATCGGGAGACAGAGGAAGAAGGACCACTGCAAGTTTGAGTCAGCTTCAGCCAGCCACAGGTACACAGCAAGACCCTGTGAACAATCTCCCATTTACACTAAGTGTTGTTATTTTAATGTCCCAAGGACCTATCAATTCACGTGGCTCTGTAAAACACAGCAAGGCTGTGTCAGCATACCCCTAAATGAAGAGACCCTCAATCTAGCATACCTCAATTTTAGCCAGAAGCTGGCAAAAGACAGAAAAAGTAGAGATGGGGGAGTGGGAAATCAGGGATGACAGATGGGAAAGCAGGACTGCAGGGCTAGGGAAAGAGCTGGCGAACACTTACCAGCGCAAGTAGCAATACATGGCTTCCACATTGTAATACTTGCTGCCTGCAAGGGTGCCTAGCTGGTTGAAAGGCATTCCTGGAGTCAAAGACAATTCATGCAGTTAAAGTCCACAATTCCTAGTCACGATTGCCCAATCAACAAACACTAAGCATCAGAGAACTCCAGGGGAAAAAGCTAGGAGCAGCAGGCAACCCTGGAACCTCAGATGACCAGCACATCAGTCTCTTCCTCAGAAGAATCACTAGTTTCTCTTCCCATCATTCCATTTTGGTTTTCTGGGATTTACCTGACCCCCGGGTGCATCCCTTCAGTTACACTGTGGGTCTTTAATGGAGTCTTCTCCTTTCTTCTAGCTCAGTTAGTTTGTTCAAAGTCTGAGTTTCTTACTACACTCTACATGTGAACCCCATTTCTGTCTATAATAGCATCTTTAAAAAGTATATATATTTTGAGATAGGCTCTCACGTAGCTCAGGCTGATCTCAATCTTGGTATATAGCCAAGGATGATCTTGAATTTGTGAGTTTCCTAATTCTACCCCTCAAACACCAAGATTATTAAGTGTACACCACCAGGCCTGGCTTCTGCGGTGCTAGGGATCAAACACAGGGTCTTTATACAGGCTTGGCAAGCACTCCATCAACCCCTGTACTGACTCTCATCCCTGCTCCCACTACCCCTTCTGTGGGCAAGAGAGGAACCATTTTCTCCTTCTTCTCTGTTAAGGCTTGTCCATTTCTCACCCCTTCCTTTGTCTTCTGTGTGTCACAAAGGGAGAATATATGCCCACAGTGAACTAGGAGAATGGGAGAATCAAGGACCTGGAGGAATGAGCACAAGGCCTATCTATGACCAACAGAACTTCCTACCTCGGAAATGATGTGATTTACATCCAAGGAGGACACTTACCAATCTGGGGAGCTACTGACAAGGCTTGATAGTAAAATCTCTCAGCTAGCAGCTCAGTGTCCACACCAGCCAATTCATTCTGATAACGTGCTATATGAGAGAGAAAGGGGGGAAAAAAGTGATGATATTAGGTTTTAGAAGCCCTCCCTGAAAAGCTGTAAAGAGCCTGGGAGGCAGGGACATGAACTAACACACAGGCTGTGAGGTCTTTGACACAATCCTAAGTCTGTGTGACTATACACAGTACTCAACTCTCTTTCTTGCTAATGATTCAAAATGTAAAGAATCTGCTGTGCAACAATCCTTTTCTACACTATGAATATGTATTACTCTCATTGGTTAATAAAAAGCTGACAGGCCAGTAGCTGGACAGAAAGTTAGGCAGGAAAGCTAAACTGAGAATGATGGGAAGAAGGAGGGCAGAGTAGGGAGAGATGCCAGCCAGCTGCTGAGCAAGCAGGATATATAAAAAATGTGGTAACGGGCTGGAGATATGGCTCAGAGGTTAAGAGCACTGACTGCTTTTCCAGAGGTCCTGAGTTCAATTCCCAGCAACCACATGGTGGCTCAAAACCATCTGTAATGAGATCTTGCGCCCTCTTCTGGCCTGCAAGCAGACATGTAGACAAAACACTGTATACATAATAAATAAATAAATCTTAAAAAAAAAATGAGGTAACAAGCCATGAGCCACGTGGCAAAGCACAGATAGAAAAATGGGTTAATTTATGTGTAAGAGTTAACGAGAAAGAAGCCTGAGCTATCAGCCGAGCATTTATAATTCATATTCAGCCTCTGAGTCAGTTATTTGAGACCTGGTGGTCAGGACAGGAAACGTCTGTTTACAAGAGTCAGCATCTATAAACTGAGTAGGTTCATCTTGAGTGTCTCTTCTCAATGTAGGGAGTTGCAGCAAATACAGTTGCTTGCAAAAATCTCTGGTATTTGGTTCTGGAATGCAACTAGTTGATTCTACAGGAAGACACTGGTCCAGTTAATGTAAAACTGAACTCTATGCATACTAGTGACCACAAGTAGATAGACCAGGAATGCGGTGGAGACAGAGCCAGAAGAGATTCTGGTCAATGAAATGTAATGTGCCCAGCATATCTATACCAGCAGCCCAATACGGAATGGACGTCTACAAAGACTAGAGACTCAGCACCTTTCCAGCCACTCACCATGCCGTTAAGTGCTCTCTGAGCTTCCTGATGCTCAAGTTCCTATCCACCTAAGAGCCTATAGAGATAACAGAAGGCTTCCAAGGAGAAGGATCCAAGCTACAAATTTTCCTGACTTACTGAAATAATGATCATTCTGACTACTTCAAATGTCAAAGGCATTTCCCCATTCCTAGCTCTCCACAGAGAGCTGGCTCACATGCATGAAAGACAGAACACTGGAACCAACTGTTCCTTCAGCTCTCCAATAAATAAAAGATGGTACCAATAACTGAAGCAGTCTGCATGCACCCTTCCCATAGCCCAAGGCAGAGAAAATGCAAAGTGAAGATTCTTACACAAATCCCCCAGGTACACCAGACATCGGTGGCATGCCATCTGTGCCCAATCCATCTCCTTTCCTGAAGCAGATACTGGCTTCTTGCATCCTGAAAGGGGGTGAGGTGGGGTGGGGTGGGGAGGAGAGACAGATGTTGATTTTTTTGTTTTGTTTTGTTTTTGTTTTTCCTGGAACTCACTTTGTAGACTAGGCTGGCCTCGAACTCAGAGATCAGCCTGCCTCAGCCTCCCAAGTGCTGGGATTAAAGATGTGCCCCACCATCGCCCAGCTCAGATATTGGTTTATGAGTCCATTCCTCTACACCCACGTAGGTAGAAACATCTCCTAAGTGAAGAGGAGATGCTAGGCAAGCCCTGCAACTGTATTATAGAGCTGAGAAAACACTTAAGAAGAAAGTAGACACACAGAGGCACAAAAGAAAGAAGACCCTCAAAAGAGGACAGTGCCCAAGAGGAAGGTCATCTGAAAGGTCAACACAGGAAGTCTAATAGAAAGGGATGAGGCTCCAGTATTAGGAGAGGAGACGGGAAGAACTACATCAAAGCAACCTACGTGAAGGTACAAAGTTTGGTAAGATTCACAAATGCATGCTACATTGAGGGTTTCTTCACTCAGGAGTACCCTGACACATAGCTGGGTGTGGTGGTATTGTGTTCCCCAAAATACTATGTACCCTAATAAATTTATCTGGGGTCAGAGAACAGACAGCCACTAGATACAGAGGCTAGAAAATGGTGGCACTCACGCCTTTAATCCTAGCATTCCAGAGACAGAAATCCCTCTGGTTCTCTGTGAGTTCAAGGCCACATTGGAAACGGCCAGGCATGGTGACACATGCCTTTAATCCCAGAAAGCAAGCCTTTAATCCCAGGGAGTGGTGGTAGAAAGCAGAAAGGTATATAAGGCGTGAGGACCAGAAACTAGAAGCATTTGACCTGGTTAAGCATTTGGCTGGTTAAACTTTTAGGTTTTGAGCAGCAGTTCAGCTGAGACCAACTCTGTCTGAGGAAACAAGATCAGCTGAGAAGTTGGCCAGGTGAGGTTAGCTGTGGCTTGTTCTGTCTCTCTGACTATCCAGCATTTCACCCCAATAACTGGTCCCAGGTTTGATTTTATTAATAAGAACTTTTAAGATTCCTGCTACAGCTGGGTCTGGTGGTACATGCTTTTAATCCCAGCACTTAGAAGGCAGAGGCAGGTGGGTGACTGTGAGTTCAAGGCCAGCTTGATCTACAGAGCGAGTTCCAGGGCAGCCAGAGATACATAGTGAGACCCTAACTCAAAACAAAACAGAACATTTTCAAAGAGTACCTGGCCTCATGCCCTGTTGCTTTGCTGGTCCCCTGGGTAGGGAGTCCCGCTCTGAAAAACTTTTCCTGATGTTCCTGCAGACTTTCTACTAGACTGAATGAAAACACCAAACAGAAAAAGTGTAGTGTTTGGGGACCGGAAGGTCTGAAGCAAATTCTGAGGCTGTGGACCCTTTCACTTTCTAGTTAAGCCTACAGACACTGCCTCCACACTAAGCTTGCTGCTGTTTTGTGGAATTGGGGCTTGAACCTAGGGCCTCACACAGTCAGACAAGCACTCTATCAATGAGCTGTAGTATGTCAGCCCTCTTTGCTTATGTGTGTATACACATGCACATGTGTGTGTGAGAACAATATGTATAAGGACCAGATGTAGACACTGGGTATCTTCCTCAACTGTTTTTCCCCCTTTACAATTTTTTACTACCTTTATTATTTATTTTATGTGTATATGTGTATGTAGGTGGGTGCGTGCATGCCACAGTACACATGTGGAAGCCAGAGGACAACTTCTAGGAGCTTATTCTCTCCTTTTTTAACGTGGATCTCAGGGATTGAACTCAGGTCATCAGGCTTGGCAGCACGTGCCTTGGCCCACTGGCCATCACACTGGCCCTCTCCACCTTAGTTCAGGAACTGAACCTGAAGCTCTTCAGGTCAGCTGGACTGTCTGAACAGCAAGCCCCAGGGATCTTTCTGACTCCACCTTCCTAGAGCTGGGGTCACAGATCTGCAAGAGTCCTACGTGGTTTTTTACATGGGTGCTGGAGATCCAAACTCAGGTCCTTATGCTTCTGTGGCAAGCACCTGACCCAGCTCTTCCTTCTGTTTCTCAGGATTTTAAGAACACAGCACAGATGCTCTGCATCTGACAACAACATGTCAGGTGGCAGCAAGGACACGGCTTCCATCTCTGACAGAACGTCTACCTCCTAGTGAAAGCTGGGGCAAGGCTCTAGAGGAGGGAAGAGTACCTACAGAACAAGGAGAGATGGAGGGAGGGCCTCTAAAGGGGATCTGAGCTAAAGGGAAAAGTGTGAGCTCCAAAAGTAAAGCCACTGCTGCTAGGACCTCTGTTGGCTGCACTTCTAGAAAAACTGTCAACAATTTTCCCAACATTTCTGAAGATTTTAAAACTTTTACCAAATACTGGAAAACACTCCCTAAAGCTAAAAGCAACAGGACCAGCAGAACTCAACTGGAAGGTTAATATCATCTTCTAGAACCAGATCTGCACTACAGCCAGGTCCCCTCCCTTAGCCTCCACATTACTTCACAATTCTGGGCCTCTCATTCCTTACGACCTTCACTGTAAGTAACTCACGCTTGTTTGGATAAATCTGATTTTACAAAGCATCTGAAGGTGTTCCACTGCCTGGCTGCTCACTAGTTATTCCAACTTTGAAGATGACAAGGCACAAGAACCTATTCCTCAAGCCCTTTCAGGTTTCACTGACCTATGAGGGGATCCGTGACATGAGTCCAGTCAATGCAGCACTGTAGTTCAAGCTGGTAGTGGGACTGGATATAGAGAAGGAGATGCTGGTAGAAGCCAATGCCAGCGACCAAATGAGTCCTGTAGGCACATTCCAAGGTGCTCCGGCTGTGGATATGCTGGAGATCAGAAAGGCAGAGAAATCAGCCCAGAGAACCACTCCTCTGCCACAACCTCTTCATCTAACTGAGGAAATAAGCTTCTGTTCTTGGCTCCAGGATCTCAACCACATCTCTCTTCCCACAAAAAGTTACCCCTACAGCCTTAGATCAACCTCTCTGGTCCTCTCATGTGAAAATAAGCTCCCTCCCTTCTCCAATTTCAATTATGTATAACTTTCTCTTTCTTCTCTTCTGTCCGTGTGTCCTCATCCCATCCTGGGTCCGTCCCCACCCCACCCCCACCTCCAAGCATGCTCTGGACCTACTTTTCTAGCTCTTTTCCTTGCTCAACTTCGCCTCTTTAGACAAGTTTTGTTTCCAGTCCTACGGCCTCCCTTACCTTTTTGTTAGTCTTGATAAGCTGGATAACTTCATAGTATACCTTTCTCCACAGAAGCTCCTCAGCCTTCCTCCCATAGTCTACCGGATGCAAGAACATAAGCTTCACACAGAGCTCACGCAACCTGGGGAGGCATAAGGGAGCATGAGGTACTGCCATCCCTTGACAAAGAACACACAGAGCTAAGGGCAAGGCATGGGCTATTACCAACAGATCTCTGCCTCCCAAGAGACATCAGTGTCAATGATCAGAACTACAACCTAGGGAGTAAGAGGAGCCCCCCAAAAGACAACAGCAGCAAGTAACAAGAATTTTAACAGTCTTCATTCCCCCTAGAGTCTCTTCTCCATTTTATTTCCTTTTTTCCCTTCACATGACCAATCCCTTCAATTCAAATGCCATTCTTATGGTACCAATCTAGTGGATGTACAAGCTGCAGATGGAATGAAGGATTCTCATTTCTTCTCTCAGGAAAGCCAGAGACTTCATGGTTCAGTAGTGTACCACGAGGTCAGGAGGTTAAAGGTAACGTACATTTATTTATACCCAGCACAGTTAATAGAAGAGACAGGGAGAGCAATAGTAATACTCTAGTTCAGGATCTCCAGCTTACTTGTTCCTCAGGCTAACGTTCTCTGGTTTGAACACTTCTTGATAAGCAGTTTTGTTGCAAAGGATGAGGTCTAGCCGATGCACAGCCTCCACCACAGCCCTGCAAGGAAACAAAGAGCCCCTGAGCCATGTGCACAGTTTATTTTGAGTGCTGGGTTACTGATTCTAAAGAAAAAGCTCAAAGGCAGAGGAGAGGGAAGGGGAGGCAACGGGAAGGGAAGACTTAGGGTTAAGGAAATGAAAAGGCAGGCTGTAGGCTGA
Organism: Peromyscus californicus insignis; assembly: GCF_007827085.1. NCBI lineage: Eukaryota > Metazoa > Chordata > Mammalia > Rodentia > Cricetidae > Peromyscus > Peromyscus californicus. The sequence continues at coordinate 67,892,569 of NW_026294617.1, read as the reverse complement.
GTTCTACAAAACATGAAGACAGACTTCATCCTGATACAACAGCCCCCAATCAAGGACACATGGCAATGATGGAGGGACCGGTTGTCCCACCTGAGGGAGGTGCTACTGGCATTTAGTGGATGCTGCTAGAAATCTTTTCATGCATAGATGAGCCCACCAAAATAAAATACTATCCACACACATCCACAAAACACACACACACATTTACAGATACCCTTGGAGATCAGCAAGAGGATGACAGATGCCCCGAGCTAGTGTTACCAGCAACTGTGAACTATGGGTTCCAAGGAATCAAACTCAGACCCTCTGGAAGAATACTATGTGCTTTTATCTCTCCATTCACAGACACATACATACATACATTCACATGAATACATGTATATGTTTATTGATACTTTATTCACTATAACAAAGAATTAGAATCAGCCTCATTGTCTACCAGTAGATGAACAGGTAACTAAAATTCAGTATACAAAAAAAATGGAATACTATTTAGCTATAAAGAAAAATGAAGCTAACCAATCTTCAAGAAAATAGACTCAGACTAACAATATTAAGTGAGCTCACAATCTAGGAAAGAAAAAGATTCCCACATATTCTCACTCATATGTGAAATCCGAGTACATATGTGTGTGTATGTGTGCGTGTGTCCATATGTAAACAAATGCACCTGTGGGTACAGTATAAAATGAAGAAAAGGGAACAAGGAAAGGTAAATATAAGGGAAGAGGGAAGATGGAGTGTTGTGGGATATTTGTTTACATTGTAAAGATGTGCCAAGGTGCCTTCTGATTGGTTTAATAAAGAAATGCCGGGCGGTGGTGGCGCACGCCTTTAATCCCAGCACTCGGGAGGCAGAGCCAGGAGGATCTCTGTGAGTTCGAGGCCAGCCTGGTCTACAAAGTGAGTTCCAGGAGAGGCGCAAAGCTGCACAGAGAAACCCTGTCTCGAAAAACCAAAAAATAAATAAATAAATAAATAAAAAATAATAAATAAAGAAATGAATGGCCAATAGCTAGGCAGGAGGTATAGGCAAGACTTCCTAGCAGAGAGAGAGGAAGAGGAATCTAGGCGCACAGGAGATGCCGGGACGGACACACAAGTCAGAGGTACAGAATGAAAGAAAGGTAAAAATATCACATGGTAGAATGTAGATTAAAACATATGGATTAATTCAAGATATAAGACCTAGTTAGAAACAAGACTAAGCTATAGGCCAAGCTTTCACAATTAATATAAGTCTCTGTGTCATTATTTGGGATCTGGCTATTAGGACAGAGAAAGACTCATTAAAATGGAGTGCAGGTAACAAGTTATGAAAGAAAATATAGCCGGGCGGTGGTGGCGCACGCCTTTAATCCCAGCACTCGGGAGGCAGAGGCAGGTGGCTCTCTGTGAGTTCGAGGCCAGCCTGGGCTACCAAGTGAGTCCCAGGAAAGGCGCAAAGCTACACAGAGAAACCCTGTCTCGAAAAACCAAAAAAAAAAAAAAGAAAAAGAAAATATAAAGCTAAGTGTTTTTTTTAGTTCTAATTCTGTAGTGAGATTTTTTTTGTTTGAGTGGTGTGGTCGTTGAATGTAATGGGTCACCATAAGCCTATAGGGAGTAGCACTACTAGGAGATGAGGCTTTGTTGGAGTTGGTGTGGCCTTGTTGGAGGAAGTGTGTCACTGTGGGGGTGGGCTTTGAGATCTTCTTCGCTCAATGTGACATTAGTCTACTTCCTGTTGACTGCATATCAACGTGCAGCAGTTCCTTTTCCAGCACCATGTCTGCCTTGCAACCATGCTCCCTGCCATGATAATGGATTAAACTTCTAAAACTATAAGCAAACACCTCAATTAAATGTTTTCCTTTATAAGAGTTGCTGCGTAGTCAATAAGACAAAAAGACAGCCTACAGAATGGGAAAAGACCTTCACCAACCCCACATCTGACAGAAGACTGATCTCCAAAGTATATAAAGAATTCAAGAAATTAGACATCAAAATATGGAACAATCCAATTAAAAAGACTCTGAGATACCATCTTACACCTGTCAGAATGGCTAAGATAAAAAACACTAATGACAGTCTATGCTGGAGAGGATGTGGAGCAAAGGGAACACTCCTCCACTGTTGGTGGGAATGCAAACTTGTACAACCACTGTGGAAATCAGTATGGTGGTTTCTCAGAAAATTGGGAATCAATCTACCTCAAGACCCAGCCATACCACTCTTGGGCATATACCCAAGGAATGCTGATTCATACCATAAAGATACATGCTCAACTATGTTCATAGCAGCACTATTTGTAATAGCCAGAACCTGGAAACAACCTAGATGCCCGTCAACTGAAGAATGGATTAAGAAAATGTGGTACATATACACAATGGAGTACTACTCAGCAGAGAAAAACAATGACAGCATGAAATTTGCAGGCAAATGGATGGAACTAGAAAAAATCATGCTGAGTGAGGTAACCCAAACCCAGAAGAACAAACATGGTATGTACTCACTCATAAGTGGATTCTAGATATAAAGCAAAGAACAATCAGACTGCAAACCACAGAACCAGGGAGGCTATATAGCAGGGGGGACCCTAGGATGACTGTGGCTTATAATAAGTTTTGGTTTTACTCAATTACTGGGCAAGCCTCAATCAAACATTTCACTATTAGGATAAGAGTTTATACTGTATCAAGCTGATAATAGAAAAATAAATAAGTAAAAATGGGGGGAAAAAGAAAAAAAAAGTTGCTGTGGTTGCCAGGTGGTGGCAGTGGCGGCACACACCTTTAATTCCAGCACCTGGGAGGCAGAGCCAGCCTGGTCTACAAAGCAAGTTCCAGGATAGCCAGGGCTACACAGAGAAACCCCGTCTCAAAAACAAACAAACAAACAAAAAGGAGTTGCCATGGCCATGGTTGTCTCTTCACAGCGACAGAAGTTCTAATTAAGACAAGTGGTATATAAGTCCATAAATTTAATGAGAAGCATTCCAAGAGTATGTATATACACAAATAAATAAAGGCAAAAAAAACCCCTACAAACAAAATTGAGCAATCATGTATAATCCCAGCATTCATGAGGCAGAGAGGCACATGAGACTTTACCTCAAAAAGGGAGAAGGTGGTATGGCATGATGGCTCAGCTAAGGATTAAGGCACTTGCTATGAAACCTGATGACCTAAATTCAACCCCTGAGACCCACTGGGTAGAATCGACTCCCAGTTGTCCTCTCACCTCCATAGAGGTTCTGGCATCCATATCAGGGCAAAAGTATGTTGACACACATACGTGTGGCGTACATCTTCCACACCAGGCCCTCTGGAGGCAGAGGCAGGTGGATCTCTAGAGTTCAAGGCCAGCATGGTCTATAAGAGGGAGTGCCAAGACAGCCAGGCCTACATAGAGAAAGTCTATCTTGAAAAACAAAAAACAAACAAACAAAAAGTACTTCAGATTGAGTGTGGGCACATGTAATCCCAGCACTACAATTGTGTTCTTTGAATTTCAGAACAGCCTGAGCTACACAGCAAGTTTGGGCCAGCCCAAGCTATACAGCAAGACCACATATCAACGACTGTAGGCTTGGCCAGGCATAGTGGTGAACGCCTTTAATCCCAGGACTCAGGAGATGGGGCAGCTGTATCAAGGCCATAACTATCCACATAATAAGTTTCAGGCTAACCAAGGATGCATAGTGAGAGTCTGTCTCAACATAAACAAAAACATAACACAAAGATTATAGGCTTGGAACCAGACTCCCTGGTTCAAATTTCATCTATATTTATAATCAGCTCTGTGGTCCTGCACAAGATATCCAACTTGTTTATGTCTCAGTTTACCCTGCTATAAAATGGGAATATTATAATTACCTACCTTTGTTAATAAATAAAACACTCGTGTCAGTGCTTGGTAAATGTTCAGTAAGCATTAATCTCCCTCCTTCTTGTTATATACTGAGGTGTTTGACTTTAGAAGCTAAGAAGCTGGTCAGTCATTAGAGCATTACTCTACAACAGATACCCAAAAAGCCCCAAAGGTAGCTCTTCTCTGGAAGGGTAAAACACAAGAAGCTGTGGAAGTTGGCACATTAGGCTCCTCTGTGGATGCAAAGGTGATCCAAAAACAGAGACCGATGATTCCCAGAACAAACCAAGATGTGTTCTTAGGCCAAAAAGTGGACCACAGCGGGCTTAGATTCTGTATGGCCCAGCTGCACATCACTAAAAGCTGCCCTATACAGGGCCAAGTGATTCAGCACTCAGCTGAAGGGGTGGGTTGGAAAGCAAAGTCTTCTCACAGGCAAGCTTGACAGCTCAATATTCCAGAATTCAGCTACCTTTCAGTCTACCTCGAGGTAAGAGCCAATCCCTTCCTGCAATCTGGACTTCAATGCCACAGGCAGCAGCTTAGTTCATTGGACAGTTTTGTATTTGCTTTTTTTGCGGGGGCTGGGGGTGGAGGGCAGAGGATCTTGCTGTCCTCAAAGTCCTGAGTTCAAGTGATTATCCTGCCTAAGCTTCCTGAGCCTTCGGTGCCACAGACAGATGTAATAGGAGTCTAAGTGTTTTATTTTCTGATGTTGCTGTAATCCTGAACCCAAGGCCTCCACTAGACTACACCCTCAGTCCAAGTGTTTGTATTTTATGAACAGGACTCAGAGATTTCCTTATACTCTCAATTAAAAAAAAATGTAAGTTAATATCTGATACTCTAGAAAGCACCAAGGACAGATGTTTAAATCTGAGAGCACTTAGCAACATTCCCCCCATTGTCTATCATATCATAAGCTTCTTCAAGAAACTGTAATCTCCCTTTGATAAACCATGAAAATTAGTCTTGACTCAAATCAAGGTAGTATAATTTTTTTTTGTTTTTCTACACAGGGTTTCTCTGTGTAGCTTTGGAGCCTTTCCTGGAACTCACTCTGAAGCCCAGGCTGGCCTCGAACTCACAGAGATCTGCCTGGCTCTGCCTCCCGAGTGCTGGGATTAAAGGCGTGCGCCACCACCGCACGGCTAAAGAAAATATATATATTTTTTTTTTTTTTGTTTTTCGAGACAGGGTTTCTCTGTGTAGCTTTGCGCCTCTCCTGGAACTCACTTGGTAGCCCAGGCTGGCCTCGAACTCACAGAGATCCGCCTGGCTCTGCCTCCCGAGTGCTGGGATTAAAGGCGTGCGCCACCACCGCCCGGCGAAAATATTTTTAAAACAAGTACAGAACTAACTGGCCTAATAAATAAAGTGGTATTTGTAGATTTCCCAGCAACCCTTTTCCTGCTTCTTTTTCTCTAGATAGCCTTAATAGATATCAAAATGCCACATTTGTAGACAGCTAGCTATGAGCATTTCTCTATTTGAGTTCAATGACAGCTAACAACACATTTATCAGAAGTCAGACTGTTATTCATTACCTGTGCCTTACACACACACACACACACACACACACACACACACACACACACACACACACACACACACACACACTGGCTGCCTCAAATGTTTACCCTACTCAAAACCAGTACTATCGGGCTGGAGAGATGGCTCAGAGGTTAAGAGCACTGACTGCTCTTCCAGAGGTCCTGAGTTCAATTCCCAGCAACCACATGGTGGCTCACAACCACCTAATGAGATCTGGCTCCCTCTTCTGGTCATACATGCTGTATACATAATAAATAAATAAATCTTTAAAAAAAAAAAAAAAAAACCAGTACTATCACAGATAACCCATATGTACACATACATACATATAAACCATGTGCTGCGAACACACCAGCTCAATCTGTCAGTCCTGTGAAACAAAGGTTTGAGAAAGCCAACTGGACACAATCAGTAGACTGGCCAGCGCCATCAGCCAGGCTGGAGCCAAGGAAGGCATATCACAGACACTGGCCACGCTGGTCTGACAGGCAGCTCAGCACTTGGCAGCATTGCTAGTTACACAGGCCATCTCCAGGGAACTCCTCAGCCTGGGGACTACTCCTTGGGGCCCCACAATGGGAGGCCAGGGGCTGTTGATGGGCATCACCTTCCTATTTCTGGAAAGGCCTGTACTGCCTTTCACCTTCTGACTTACAAGGCCAGAACACGCAGGACACACAAACACAACCAGCTCTTGGTTCTTTACTACCAAGACTGGGCAGGGCCAGTACCTTCTCAGGCAGACACCTCCATTCAGCAGGGCCTGAGGTAAATGGGAGCCCAAGGCCCACCTTCCACTAGAAGGCAGAAAACTCATCATCGTGGTCTCCATACTTGATCCTACTGTGACGCAGCCCTGTGATCTAGGCTCCACTTGAGCTACACAAGAGTGTGGACGCAGACTGTAAGGGATGAGTCAATGGGGGACTTGAATACTAGTCTGCTGGCTTTCTTTCTCATTCAGAGTCCACAAAATCCAAGCCAAACTTCAGAGTGTGTTCTAATCAAATCCATTTTCTTTTTTTTTTTGGTTTTTCGAGACAGGGTTTCTCTGTGTAGCTTTGCGTCTTTCCTGGAACTCACTCTGTACCCCAGGCTGGCCTCGAACTCACAGAGATCCACCTGCCTCTGCCTCCCGAGTGCTGGGATTAAAGGCGTGCGCCACCACCGCCCGGCTGAAGTTTCTTTTTTCAAAGATGATTTATTTCTATTTTTTGTGCATTTGGTGTTTTGTCTGCATGTATGTCTATGTGAGGGTGTCAGATCCCCTAGAACTGGAGTTACAGTTATGAGCTGCCATGTGAGTGCTGGGAATTGAACCCAGGTCCTCCGGAGGAGCAGCCAGTGCCCTTAACCGCTGAGCCACCTCTCCAGCCCCAGGCCCTTCCTTTTAAGGAAGAAGAAACTGAGGCCCAAGGTCACACACAGTGAGGGGGGGGGAAATCAAGGACATGGACCTGTTTTTGGGTCAAGGGCTGTTTCCAGTAAACCACTGGCGCTCAGCAGGGTTCTGAGCACCACTCCCCTTCGGTTTTTTTTTTTCCCACCTGTGACCCCCCATCCTCACCTATCCAAACCCTTCCCAGCCTCCAATTCCCACCGGATCGCTCCCGTTCCCCGCGCCTAGCCCCGCCGCCGGCAGCAACACGCTCCCACCCTCCCACCCACCCAATTCTTCTCAGCTCCTCCTGGCTCGCTCGCCCCAAAGCTCGCCGGCTGCACCCCCGCCCTCGTCGGGCCCGCCCGCCCGCCACAGGCCCCGCCCCTCGCCGGCCCGGCTTCCCCACCGTGGCCGCACACACGCCCCGGCCCTCTCACCGGTAAAGCCGCTTGGTGTGGAGGACCTTTGCTTCTGGTTCGCTGCTCTCCACCGGAGGGGGGCCTTGGCTCATGGTGCCTAGGCCCGGGGGCGCCTCCTGGTCACAGGCCCCCGCCACCCACCACTGGTTCCTCCACTGCCGTCTCCAGCCGTAGCCGCAGCCGCCACCGCCGCCGGCCCTGCTCGGCCGCCATCGCTGTGAGGCGGCTGCCTGAGACGGCTCCTCCTCCGCCTATCAAATCTCGCGATAGCTGCCGCAGAGCGGCGGGCCGGTGACCGCTCCAACCAAATCTCGCGAAGGATTGGTTCCTCTCCGGGAAGTTACCCGAAACTAACTCTGGGCAGCATGGCTTCTGCTGGGTTTGGCTGACGTCCTTGAGGAGAAAACCTTATTGTCGAAGATGTCCGAGAAACCGGGCGTCCTAGAGCAGGCTTATCGCCCTAGCCCTTAGGGAGCCTAGGCAACCTGCAGCAAGTTCCCAGGCCGCTACCGTAGCGAGACCCCTGTTTTCAAAAAATAAAAAGTACCAAATTTAAAAAGAGCGCGCTGGCGAGGTGACTCAGCGGATAAAGGCGCCTGCGGCCAACCTGAGCTCGACCCCTGGCACCCACGTGGTGTAACGTGAATCGACTCAGGCAAGTTGTCCTGACCGCCACACACGTGCTCCACGGCATGTCCCCACCCCGTGATGAAATGTGATTTTTAAAAAAGTTAAAAGTTCCCAGGGAAGGAAAAAAAAAAAAGACTGTAGCGTGAACAGCTCTAAAGAGGACAGCGAGGGGGAGATGGCTCAGAGGTTAAGCGCACTGGCTGCTCGTCCAGAGGACCCGGGTTCAATTTCCAGCACCCACATGACCGCTCGCAACCATTTGTAACTCCAGTTCCAGGGGATCCGACACCCTCACACAGACACACAGGCAGGCAAAACACCAATGCACAGAGAGTAAAAAATTAATAATTTAAAAATAGGACAGCTACCCCCAAGACACAGAAATCATTGCAGAAGCGGGGCCGCGAGAAGATTTTAAGAGTGGAGATCTGTATCACAACAGTCCTTGCCAGACATGGGAGTGGTTGACAGGGACTCACAGAGCCTGTGACTGTGACCCAGCATGGATGTGGGGAGAAGGACTAGAAGGTGATGGCTGCTGGGGAGGGACAGTGGTTTTCGCTTGTTTGCTTGTTAAGGAATTCCTCCAGAGACACTAGTTTCTGGGGATCAAATTCAGGTAATCAGGCTTGGTCGTAAGAACCTTACCTGGTAAGCCATCTTGCCAGCCCTATAGCTTTCTTAACCATAAACCTAGAAACAGGGTGTTTGGGGTCCTGTATGTATACACATTATCATGGCGATGTATGTACCACTATGCTCCTGGCTCCAGCCACCAAGCCGCCTTTCTCTTCCTAACACAGCCTGACGTCGTTTCTGTCTGTCGGCCCTTGACTTGCAGTTCCTCTACAACGGAACAGTCATACTCCTGAACGCCCATTGGGTTTCGACTTAAATGTCACCTTAAAGAGGCTTTCTCTTACTGAAATTCTCTTACTGATTCAGTGTGATGTTGTTGTTTGGTTTTTCAAGACAAGGTTTCTGTGTAGTCCTGGCTGTCCTGGAATTTGTTCTGTAGACCAGGCTGGTCTACTCATTCACAAAGATCCACCTGCCTCCGCCTCCTGAGTGCTGGGGTGGGATTAAAGGCATGTGCACCAGCACTCCCAGGCTCAGTGTGAATGTTTAAGGCCTGTTACCCCAGTAGCTAGAAACCTCGATTGTCACTTTGTTCTCTTCTGTCCCTGTGCCTAAAATAGCACTTGTTGGTTGGAATTGTTTTTTGTTTTTGAGACAGGGTCTCTCTATGTAGCTCTGGCTGTCCTGAATCTTGGCTTCTAGACCAGCCTGTCCTCAGACTCATAGAAATCTGCCTGCTTCTGCCTCCTGTGCTGGGATTGAAGGAGTGCGCATCCCAAGAACAGCACATTATTAAATAAAATAGATACACATTTACAGAAAGAACAAACTGCAAGTGTGGTCTTTTCCCAGCTTACTCTGAGTACCCTTTGGCATACAGACCCACTTTTCCCCTGACGCTTTCCTGAACTGGAAGCTCTTACACATCCCAGAACACCTGAAGTCCACACCTCTGTGTCCAGCTACACCCTCACTTTCAAAACGGATGACATCCTCCTTTAGCACTCTTCCAGTTGGCAGATTCTGTAGGGCAGGGCCTGCGCCTTTAATCTGAGCCCCACCTGCTCTGGTCAGACAGGTTTGGAGACACAGGTCAGGGGAGGGAGACTGGGAAATACTTGCTGAGCCAGCCCGGAGCTAGGCAGTTCCTTTCCGGGGATCCTCCGCCTCTCCGCAGATGTAAAGTAAGAGGGTATGGTGGGTCCAAAGGGCAGGGGTAGGAGGGGCCCTAGAAGTGAACAAAGAGAAAGAGTCTGCCCACAAGCAGTGGACTGGAAGGTGGCCGGGAGGAAAACGCAGGAAGGCCTGGGAACAGCCGCACTAGAGCTGAAAGTCTGAGTGCAGCCCAGCCCGGCTGAGTTGGGTGAGCCTGGCAAGGGGGGCGTTTAGAAAATGACTGGCTCCTGGAATGGGGACTGAGGAACTGGGTAGCTGGCAACTGGTATCAGCTGCCAAGAGAGTTCAGGCGGGCATCTGCGGGGCAAAGGGCAAGTGGAAGGGTGAAGGGCAGTTTCTCTCTAGCATGATGCTGAGTTCCTCCCACTCCAAAGCCAGAGTGGCCATGAGTCCGGGGGTTTTGGTGGAGAGAGTAGAAGGCTGGTGTGGGCGTAGGCTGAGGCCACAGCTGCCAGGGCTTGTGCCCCTGACTCAGCCCCGTCCTGCTGGATGTGTTTCTCCATTTCAGCCCTCCGCCGCCGCCGCCGCTGCCCTCTCTGTCTCAACTCGACCTTCCTCCACACTGTTCTCTCTAGAGTCCCATGAGGCCGGCTGCTCTGGTGAGTTCCAGTCTGAGGAACTGTCCCGGGGCCAGAAGACAAGGTATTTTCACAGAACTTACCCACTCCCTTTAGGATGGTATCACCTTGGGATGGACCTCAGAACTGAAGCCTCCTCGCAATGACAGAACCAGAACCAGAGACACTGGCCCTGCTGGAAATGAAGGGGCCCGAGGGTCCAGAGAAGAGCCCACCACAGGCTTTGGTCCCCACCGGCCGGCAGCCAGAGGGAGAAGGTGGGACTGAGTCCCCTGGAGCCGAGTCTCTCACCGTGGCGTCTTCAGTTGGTTCTCCCATAGTCAGAGAGGGGCCCGAGGATGGTCCAGACAGCACTGTGAGTGAGGCCGCGACTTTGCCCTGGGGAACCGACCCCCAGGCCAGCGCCCCACTTCCGGACCCCCCAGGCTGGCGAGATATTGAACCAGAACCCTTAGAGTTGGAACCACTCACCAGGTCGGAGGACCCACTCAAAGACGATGCCAACTTGCTCCTTGAGAAGACAGTGAGGGCCTTCGTGCCCATCGACTTACAGTGTATCGAGCGGAAGCCACAGGAGGAGCGCATTGTGCATCGGGAGGCCGGACAGGGCGAGCGCAGGAACTTCCTGCCGGCCCGACTCAGCCACCCCGAGCCTGCAGAGTGCAAGTGGGCTGAGGCAGTTGTGAGACCCCCTGGCCGGTCCTGTGGGGGCTGTGGGAGCTGTGGAGGCCGCGAGGCGCTGAGAGCCGTGGCCTCGGTGGTGGCTGCCCTCATCTTCTTCCCCTGCCTGCTGTATGGGGCATATGCCTTCCTGCCCTTCGATGCTCCGAGGCTGCCCACCATGAGCTCCCGCTTGATCTACACCCTACGCTGTGGGGTCTTTGCCACCTTCCCCATCGTGCTGGGTGAGTCTGGGCCGTGGAGAGGGCTACCTAGGAAGTGGCCGAGAGGGGCTTGGTTGGAGTGGTTTCTCTTCATTCTGCTGGAACCACTCAGGGCGTCCCAAACCCGCCACTCTCTGCTCCCTCTCTTGCAGAGAGCGCTTGTGTCCTCTCTGCAGTCCTGACCCAAGAACCATCTTCCAGAAACCCTGCCCAGCCCTCCTGCCGGTTCTGACCCCATGTGCTTCCTCCCCTGCCAGGGCTCCTGGTCTACGGGCTGAGTTTGCTGTGCTTCTCTGCCCTCCGGCCCTTCGGAGAGCCGCGGCGGGAAGTAGAGATCCACCGGCAGTATGTGGCCCAGTCCGTGCAACTCTTCATCCTCTACTTCTTCAACCTGGCCGTCCTTTCCACCTATCTGCCCCAGGACACCCTCAAGCTGCTCCCCCTGCTCACCGGCCTGTTCGCAATATCTCGGTGAGCAGGGGCTGTGGTGGCCACGGCTAGGGCAGGCGGGAGGGAAGTGAAGGTGGTGTTAGAGCCTTCCGGGGGCTGCAGGTCTGGAGACCTGAGGTCGGGGTTTCTGCATGTGCACCATGCAGCCATGAGTCTACCCTGTCTCTTGCGCTTCGCTGGGTAGCCAGCAGGTGGTCAGCTCCCATCTTCCTTTCAGAAGTTGATCTCAGAGGCTTGCCAGTGGGGAGCTTTTGAATGTTGTTTATCTTGGTACACAGAACCTATTGCCTCATACATCTAAGCACAGGACTGACCATCCTAACCTCAGGTGTCATTTAGTATGTCCACTGAAGGTGCTCCTCTAGTCTGTGACACTCCATTCAAATAGCTTTAAAAATTGGCTATAGGGGACATTTTTTTATAAAGATTTAATTTATTTATTATGTATACAGTGTATACATGTATGCCTGCAGGCCAGAAGAGGGCGCCCGATCTCATTTCAGATGGTTATGAGGCACCATGTGGTTTCTGGGAATTGAACTCAGGACCTCTGGAAGAAGAGCCAACTCTCCAGCCCCCGTGTGGGACGTTTTCTGCTTTATTTTGCTTGAGACAGTCACCATCTCACCATGCAGCCTGGACACAAACACTTGGCAATCCTCCTGTCTCAGCCTCTTAAGTGCTGGGATCACCCCCTTTCCGGGTTTAAGAGTTCTAATTGCTAGAAAGTTCTTCCTTATACAGTGCTACAAACTGCCCTAAAGGCGATGTAGTGGCTGCTCAGGCCTGCAATCACAGTACTTGGAAGACTGAGATAAGAGAGCTGCCCAGCCAGGCGGTGGTGGCGCACGCCTTTAATCCCAGCACTGGGAGGTGGAGACAGGCGGATCTCTGTGAGTTCGAGGCCAACCTGGGCTACAGAGTGAGTTCCAGGAAAGCGCAAAGGTACACAGAGAAACCTGGTCTAGAAAAACTAAAATAAACAAACAGAGAGAGAGAGAGAGAGAAAGAGAAAGAGAGAGAGCGCTGCCCAGAGTTCAAGCTAGCCTGAACTGCATAGTGAGTTCTGGGCCAGTCAGTCTCAAAAAACAAAATGAGCAGAGGCAGGCAGATCTCTGAGTTCGAGGCCAGCCTGGTCTACAGAATGAGTTCCAGGACAGCCAGGACTACACAGATAAACCCTGTCTTGAAACCATCCCCCCAAAAAAGAAAAGGAACAAATAAATGAACTTGTCTGATGCCGAGCTTACACAGATCAGTTACTGCACTCGAACGGTCTCCTCTTCGTGGTTAAATGGCTCCGGCCCCTCCCTCTCTGGCAGGAAATCTTCTTGTCGGTGAGCAGAGCCTTGGTTAAGGGCGCTGACCTCTTTACCCAGAGGTAGTTTGTGCTCATGGCAGTCTTATTACTTTTCTTTCATTCAATATGGAGTCATCGGTGAGTTTTATTTTATTTTAGAGACAAGATCTCAAACTGTAGCCCACACTGGCCTGAAACTAGGTAAATCAGTCTGACCTCAAACTCTCTGCAATCTTCCTGCCTCAGCCTACTGGGTATTGAAAGTGAGCTTTGGATTTGTTTTGTTTGAGACAGGGTCTTTACATAGCTCGGGCTGTCTTGGAACTTTAGACCAGGATAGCCTCAAACTCAGATTCGGCTGCCTTTGGCTCCTGAGTGCTGGGATTAGGAGCCTGCACCACCACACCCAGCAGAATCTTGGTTTCTTTATCTGCAGAGGGTAAATAGAAAACACACTGGAGCTGTCTAAGAATGAGAACAGAGCCTGGTGTGCAGTGGCACGTAGTCCCAGCCACCACTCAGGAAGCAGAGGCAGGAGAATCAGTCCGTGTTCGAGGCCAGACAGGGCTGCACAGTGAGAGTCTAGCTCCTAAACAGACCAGAAATGAAGGAAACAGCTGGGAGTGGGGGAGACTCTGGACCAGGGTGCAGCTCAGTTAACTGAGTGTATGCCTGGCATGCATGGGTTCTAGCTTCTCCCAGCCCCCTGGGGGAGTGTGCCTGTAATCCCTTCATTTGGGAGGGTGAAGGCAGGGCTGGGGGTGGGTGTGCCCTGGGGATACAGCTCAGTGGTAGACCACTTGCCTACCTTTGTGAAGCCCTGGACCACAACCAAGTTTTTGTTAATATCTATAAAATAGAAATGACTCAAGAAACTGTAGAACTGGATGCCTAGGGTGGAGTATCAGAAAAGGGGAAGACAAGCTTGGTTGGTTTTTGGTTTTGTTTTTGTTTTTCGAGACAGGGTTTCTCTGTGTAGCCCTGGCCATCCTGGAACTAGCTTTGTAGACCAAGCTGACCTCAAACTCAAGAGATTGCCTGCCAAGTGCTGGGACTAAAAGTGTGTGGCACCACTACCCGACAGGGGAGGCCAAAGTTGATTTCTCTTTTAATTCTGAATCACGCAAATGAACATTTAATTGTAATTTAATCAAAAACCAAATTAATTGGGAAAGTAAACACTGGGAACATATATATTAACCGTATGTGTGTTTGTAGTAGTTAGCAGTAGTCCCAAGTAGCACCAGCCTTGGCACCCGCTCCCCTCTGGTCTCCAGCTGTCTGCCCCTGACCTCTTGGCTGGGCCCTGGGGAGTAGATAACCCTTGTCATGCTTCCAAACAGGCTGATCTACTGGTTGACGTTTGCGGTGGGCCGCTCCTTCCGAGGCTTTGGCTATGGACTCACTTTCCTGCCGTTGTTGGCCATGCTGATGTGGAACCTCTACTACATGTTCGTGGTGGAGCCGGAGCGCATGCTCACTGCTTCTGAGAGCCGCTTGGACTACCCGGACCACGTTCGATCCCTCTCTGACTACAGGCCACGCTCATGGGGCTGAGCTGCTCTAGGGCTGTGCAGGGTCTTTCAGGCCTTCCCTGAACCAGTTGCAGGCCTGGCCTTTGCCCAGATCCTGGACCTTCGATGTGAGGAACCTTGCTACTGCCCCATAGGGGCCCCATCCAACGGGGCCCAGACACCCCAGTTCTCTCCTAGCTGTTGCGTTACCCCTGGAGCGCAAGAGCCTAGGGAGAGACTGGAGAAGCACGCTTCCTTCTTGGGCAGCCTCCCACCATGCCACACTAAGGCTAAGGCTGGATGGCTACCTCACTCCCCAGCTTCCTGTGGGCCAGAGGTACAGAGCCACAGCCCAACCCAAACTGTCCTTTGCCAGCTGTCTAGATGAAAGGTCAAGGAGATGGAAAAACTGCCTAAGCCCAAGAGTAGAGGTTGGTATCACATCAGATAAGGGCTTCGATATCTTTGACATTGGGTGAAAACCTTCCTAGGGGGCCTGGGTTCAAGGCCCTCTCTACCACTCGACTGGCTTCAAGGCTTTTTTGCCTCAGTCAAAACTATTATAGCTGTTGCCTTCCCTCTCCCAACCTGCATGGGTCCCTGTAACCTTCCACTTTTCAAACTTCCAAGAAGTCCCATTATAAAAAAGGTGGGGTGCAGAGATGAAACCTCCGAAAGAAGTGTGTGTGTATGCACATGTAGTGGCTGGGATGGCAGAGAGACTGCCTGCCCACTTACATGTGTGAGTATGTAATAAATCACTGCCAGCCTCCCACGGCTCTTTCTTCCTGCTAACCCCCAACACCCTCAAGGCACAAGCCACCTCCTAAGCATCCAGTTCAAGGGGTGGAGGATGGTTAACAGAGCCTTGGGGAGAAACCACTAGGATTGGTGAGAAAATGTACCCTCAACAGAAATTGCCTTCCAAGCCTATTTCTCAGTCTTTGCATTTGCTGAAACCAGCCAGGCATGGTGGCGCACGCCTTTAATCTCAGCACTCAGGAGGCAGAGCAGGCGGATCTCTGAGTTTGAAGCCAGCCTAGTCTGCAGAGTGAGATCCAGGACTCCACAGAGAAATGCTGTCTCAGAGAGAGAGAGGGAGGACGGGAAGGAGAGGTCCCCCGTCTGGGCTGGAGAGATGGATGGCTCAGTGTTAAGAGCATCTGTTGCTCTGGCAGAGGACCCTGGTTCAGTTCCCATTACCCCTATGGTGGTTTACAACCATCCGTTAACTCCAGTTCCAGGGGATCTAGTGCCCTCTTCTGACCTCTACAGGCAACACACACACACACACCCACCCATACAAGCAGACAAAACATTCACACATATAATAAAATACATAAGTCTCATTTAAAAATAAGAAATTGGAATCTTTTATGGAAAAAGTATCTATTTCATGCCCCTTAGGGCAGCCAACCAGTCATTCTCATTGCAGACCTTCAAGTTTTATCCACAGGGAAGGGGAGTGGTAAGTGACAGAGGAGGAAACTCCAGTAGGGCCCTTCCTCGTACCAGTAATTCCAGCCTCTCCCTCGGGTAGGAAGGACATCACCCAGGGAGCCCCCAGCAGTTGAGGCTGGCTTCTGAGGTTCTGCAGAAAAGCAGATCACAACACTGACCCTCTACCATCCGACAGTTCGAGGCCCAGCAAGGCGGGTGTGGTCCTGCCTTTCCCTCTGGAGAATGGGTTTCAGTTTATGGACTGGTACTCAGAATACTGCTTGTGGCACAGCAGCAGAAACAGGCCTCCCCCCAGCAACATGAGTCCTGGGGTTCCCAGGGCCACTGCCATGATTCCAAGGACTAGTGGAGATAAGGCATCCACTGGAGGGATGCCCACTCCCAGAAGCATTGACCTAGAGCGAGAAGGTTAAAAAAAAAAAAAAAAAAAGAGGTAAACAAGCTTAGGAAGGGAGGCTAAGGGGCTCAGCCTCCTCCACTGTGACCTCCCCAAATCCTTGGTTCTTACCAGGAGAGGTAGTGTTGGTCCCAGTAGCCAGGGCCTGTGGGATCCCCAAATGTCAGATTGAAGGCACAGAAGTTGTTCGGGGACCCAAAGAATGCTCGGACAATAGGTGACTGAGGGAGAGAATATGCCAAGGTGGGGTGAAGGGCGGAAGCCTGGCAGGAGAGGGCTGAGTCTCGGCCCCGCTGCTTCTGAGAGAAAGCCACTGGTCGCCACTGCACGAAGCCAGATGGTGCGGAGCCCCACAACAACTGGTCCAGCTGGAGAGGCAAAGGAGGCAGGTGAGATGGACCAGCCTGGGCTAACCCGTGTTCCCCCTCTCCCAGACTGCATGCCACTAGCAGTACAAGCACTAAGGCCAGTAGGAGTCCCCAGTACTGAGCATGGTTCTGGAATCGAGCAGGGCCCAGTCTCTCCAAACACAGCCAGAGCCTGGCCGCTCTGCCCTTGCTCCCTCTGGGCCCCAGGTTAAGGAGAATCCCTTCTGAAGATCATGAAGCACTGTTTTTGTCTGCTTCCTCGGAGGGCAAGAGATGTCAGGCGATACATTAGTTCAGCCCAACACTACAAGGAGCCAGAGAAAGTGTTAAAAAATAAATGGGGGTCCGTGTGTGGTGGCGCATGCATCTAATCCCAGCTCTCAGGAGGCAGACGCAGATGAACTTCTGTGAGTTCAAGAGTTCAAGGCCAGTCAGGACTACGGAGGGAGACCCTATCTTAAAAACAACAACAACAAACAAACAAACAAAACCCTTTAAAAAATGGCTGGTGGTGGCCGCTGGTGCTATGGCTCGGTGACTGAGAGCTTGCTGCTCTTGGAGAAAACCCAGATTTAGTTCCCAGCACCCATGTCAGGAGGCTCATAACCATTTGTAATTCCAGCTCCAGGGGATCTGACGCCCTCCTCTTGCCTCCCCCAGGAACTTGTACACACACTCAGACACACATACAAACTAACAAATCTTTTTTAACACTAATACATGGTTGGTTGAGTTTCTGGGGTGTTAACAGGATCCCACTTCTCTCCCCGCCCATCTACCTGCCCCTGGAAACCTGACCTGGAAGACAGCAGGTGCGTACTCGTCATCGATGGAGTGCAGCTCTTTGACTGTGGGGCAGGCAGCGCCCGTACCCAAGGCGGCTACCTCTAGGCCGAATCGGGAGTGGTTTCCACGAGGAGAAGCTCCAGCCAGGGTAACTTCTAGCTGGCAGGCATCTGCTGTGTGCAGGAGACGAGGGGGCTGGGCAGGTCGGCCAGATCCAGAAAAGGCCTGGACCTAGGAAGGAGAAAGCCATGTGGGGAGATCGGAGCTTGAAGGATATTCCCATCCTCATAAATCAGCTTTTTTTGTTTTTGTTTTTGTTTTTCAGAGACAGGATTTCTCTGTGTAGTTTTGGTACCTGTCCTGAATCTCGCTCTGTAGACCAGACTGGCCTCGAACTCACAGAGATCCTCCTGGCTCTGCCTCCCAAGAGTGCTGGGATTATAGAAGTGCGCCACCACCGCCCAGCATAAATCAGCCTTTTGAGTTCCTTCCCCATAGCCTCACCTTCAAGGCCAGGCTGCCATTGGCAAATGCTCCAGCAGGGTCATCTACAGGATGGCCTTGAAAAATGGTGCTCAGAGTGGCAAGATCCAGTGAGTTGTTGACATTGTTCCAGGAGAACTCAGCCAAGGAATAGGGAGGGTATGGTTTTCCTGAGGGCTGGGCTGCCCCCTCGGGCACCCTGGTGCTGTCAAACTCAAGCAGCTGGGGACAGGGTGAAGTGGAATGGGGCTTGCCTCCCTCTGGCTTTCTCTTGAATATTGTTCCCGCTCAACCCACCCCAAACTGCACCCACTTCACCCCCTGTCTTAAACCCTCCCCTCTCCCTTGAGATAGATGAACTCCGTCCCTGGGTTCTTCTCTCTGAGCTCTTCCAGCCCCCTCACCCTGGTGAAGACAAGAGCAGACGAAAACTGGATGCTGTTCTTGGGGAGCACCATCAGACCCCCCTCAGGATCAGGAGACAGCAGGAGACTCCAGTTGACACTCAGGACACTCTGAGTGGTATTGGTGGCCACCAGCACCACAGCTGGAGGCCCTAGGGTGCTCCATACGTAGTGCAGGGTAGAGTTGGTGCCCACTGCCTGGATATGAAGCAGGTTCTGGGGAGTTGGGGATCCAGAAACAACCTCCATAGACACCTGGAACGTGGGGTAGTGGGGTGGAGAGAACAAGATCAGGGATGATCACAGGCAAAGCAGCAGGTCCTGGGCAATGCAAAGGCCTTTGAGGACTAGACAAGAGGATGTGTGGAAATTGAGGGGCTCTTGGAATCAGGGGCAGATGTAGGGTTGAGAAGAAACAGGGTAGATTCAGGATTACCCTGACCCTGGTAAGGAGATCAAAGCTCAGGGCTGAGAAAGCTTTTTAAATCCCCAAACTTGCCTGTTCCTGAGCTACACTAGCTGAACCGTGGTTGACACCACCAGAAGGCAGGAAGCAGTCATGTGGGCTCTCTTCACAATCCTTCCCATCACTCATGGCTCCATGCTTACTCTCTGGGTTGACACCTCTCTAGCCTCCACCCTCCACCCCTCTGTTGCCCCAGATTCCTGTCATTGTGGACAGGTTGTATTTCTGGAATCATCTGTTACTTTAATTTCAGAACCCTTACCTGGCGAGTCTCTTCTCCCAACATGCCAAATGGAGCTGCACACACAAGACTCAAAAGGAGCCATGGGGTGGGGCCACAGGGGACCCAGCCCCAGTAAGGTCCCCAACAGCGGCACATACAGCTGCACCAACTTTAACTCGGCGGAAGAGGCTCAGTCACATGACTCCCTTCCTCCTGATCCCTTTAGGGGGCGGGCCACCAAACCAGTTCTTAAAGAGACCGCGTCCTCTAGCACAGATGTCAACACAAGTTGGAACAGCATCAGGAAGACTGAAGGTAAGCCTGCAAAGCATTCCAGACCAGCTGTGCAAACACACTCCTGCCTCTCCTCAGACACCCTGCCAGTCCCATCCAAGTTACC
Organism: Peromyscus californicus insignis; assembly: GCF_007827085.1. Lineage (NCBI taxonomy): Eukaryota > Metazoa > Chordata > Mammalia > Rodentia > Cricetidae > Peromyscus > Peromyscus californicus. The sequence continues at coordinate 67,873,264 of NW_026294617.1, read as the reverse complement.
TGTGGTGAGCATGCCCAGATGTAAATTCCATATGGAACCTGTACATTGCTACTCTGTGGTAGGAAGGTATAGAGGAACTGTTGTATTAGATTGATTTAAAGGAACCCTTTCCAGGGTGGGGGTGGCTCACACCTTTAATCTCAGCATGCAGGAAGCAGAGGCAGGAGGATCTCTGGAGTTCAAGGCCAGCCTCTTCTACAGCCTGATCTACTAGTTCCAGGACAGCCAAGGATACACAGAGACCCCAGCTGGGAAAACAAGACAAAACAAGAACCCTTGGGGGGCTGCATGGTGGTGGCGCACACCTTTAATCCCAGCACTCAGGAGGCAGAGGCAGGGGCAATTTCTGTGAGTTCGAGGCCAGCTTGGGCTACAGAGTGAGTTCTAGGGAAGGCGCAAAGCTACACAGAGAAACCCTGTCTCAGAAAAAAAAAAAAAGAAAAAAAAAGAACCTTTGGGGGCCAGCAAGATGACTCAGTGGGTAAAGGTGCTTGCCCCAAGTTTGACATGACCAAATGGTGAAAGGTGAAAAATAATTCCCAGAAGCCATACCCTGACTTACACATGCATTTTGGAGTATGTGTTGTCACCCATTGACTACATAAAATGAGTAAGATAAAATGTGCAATAATAATAATAATTAAAGAATTCTCAGGTATGGTAGTCTCAAAAAACAGAAACAAGTCTGGGGTGGTGGCTTGCTTCTGTAACCCCAGCTTTTGGAAGTCTGGGGTTGGAGGGCCACCGTGAGTTTGAGACCAGCCTGGATTACAGAGTCAGCTCCAGCTAGAATGAAGAATTGCCTTTAAAAAGGGGGCGGGGGGCAGGGGAGGACTGGAGAGATGGCTCAGAGGTTAAGAGCACTGGCTGTTCTTCCAGAGGTCCTGAGTTCAATTCCCATCAACCACATGATGGCTCACAACCATCTGTAATGAGATCTGGTGCCCTCTTCTGGTGTGCAGGCATATATGCAAACAGAACACTGTATTGTCTACATAATAAATAAATTTTAAAAAAAACAAAAAACAACCTGGAAGGGCTAAATAGCATGCATGAAGCCCTGGGTTTATTCTCCAGCACCATATAAAAATAGGATATGGTGGTCCAAGCCAGCCTGTAATGCCAACCCTCAGGAAGTAGACACAGGAGAATCAGAAATTCAAGTTCTGGGGCCTGTGAGATGGCTCAGCAGGTAAATGCACTTGACAAACAAGCTGGATGACCTGAGTTCAACCCCAGGGACCCACATGGTGGGAGAGAGAACCAACTTCTGAAAGTTTGGCGCGCGCATGCATGTGCACACACACACACACACACACACACACACACACACACCCACCCCACATAATGAAAACACCCCGAGGGTTCCTTTTGATGATGTATTTATTGGAATCCCAGGTACGAAAGTTTTCTTACTGGAAGAGTGCTGTGGGATGGTCTGTATGTCAAATGTGTTGCTCTGATTGGTCAATAAATAAAACTGATTGGCCAGTAGCCAGACAGGAAGTATAGGTGGGACTAACAGGAGAACTGAGAGAACAGGAAGGCAGAGGAGACACTGCCAGCAGCCGCCATGACAAGTAGCACGTGAAGATGCCGGTAAGCCACGAGCCACGTGGCAAGGTATAGATTTATAGAAATGGATTAACTTTTTTTTTTTTTTTTGGTTTTTCGAGACAGGGTTTCTCTGTGTAGCTTTGGAGCCTCTCCTGGAACTCACTTGGTAGCCCAGGCTGGCCTTGAACTCACAGAGATCCGCCTGGCTCTGCCTCCCGAGTGCTGGGATTAAAGGCGTGCGCCACCACCGCCCGGCAGAAATGGATTAATTTAAGATGTAAGAACTAGATAGTTAGAAGCCTGAGCCATTAGGCCAAACAGTTTAAATAATATAAGCGTCTGTGTGTTTATTTTATAAGTGGGCTGTCAGACTGCTGGGGCTTGGCGGGAGCTGGAGAGAAATTCTCCAGCTACAGAAGAGCTCACAATTTTATTATGAAGTTACCACAGATAATAATCTAAGAGAGCAATACAACAATTTGTCAAAACATGTGCTAAAGGCATGCTCTTTTTTTTTTTTTTTTTTTGGTTTTTCGAGACAGGGTTTCTCTGTGTAGCTTTGCGCCTTTCCTGGAACTCACTTGGTAGTCCAGGCTGGCCTCGAACTCACAGAGATCCGCCTGGCTCTGCCTCCCGAGTGCTGGGATTAAAGGCGTGCGCCACCACCGCCCGGCAGGCATGCTCTTTTTTATTAATTTTGTTTTGTTTTGTTTGAGACAGGGTCTCTCTACATAGTCCTGGCTGTCCTGGAAATCACTATACAAACCTGGGTCCCCTGGAAGAGCAAAAGTGCTCCTAACCACTGGACCATCTCTCCAGCCCCAGCTTAACTGTTAGACAAATTTGAACCAAGTGTCCTGGCAAAGCCTTTAATCCTAGCTAGTCAGTGCTATATAGAACACATTGTTTCAAAAAAAAAAAAAGATCACCTACTTGAGAATGCTGATTATACCCCCAATCTGGTAGCAGTGTTTTTTGTTTTGGTTTTGGGGGTTAGTCTGTGTAGCCCTGGCTATCCTGGAAGTCACTCTGTAGACCAGGCTGGCCTTGAACTCAATGATCCTCTTACTTCTGCCTCCTGAGTCTTGGGACTAACAGCATGTGCCATCACCACTCTGTGGGATCTTCTGTTTTAAAGATTATTTTGTTTTGCCGGGCGGTGGTGGCGCATGCCTTTAATCCCAGCACTCGGGAGGCAGAGCCAGGCGGATCTCTGTGAGTTCGAGGCCAGCCTGGACTACCAAGTGAGTTCCAGGAAAGGCGCAAAGCTACACAGAGAAACCCTGTCTCGAAAAACCAAAAAAAAAAAAAAAAAAAAAAAAATTTTGTTTTGTTATTGTTATTTGTTTTGTTATTATTTGTTATTTTGTTTTGGTGCCTGTCCTGGATCTCGCTATGTAGACCAGGCTGGCCTCAAACTCACAGAGATCCACCTGGCTCTGCCTCCCGAGTGCTGGGATTAAAGGTGTGTGCCACTACCACCCGGCTTTGTTTTTATTTATGTGTGCATGCCACATGTGTGGGTGTATCTGAGGATAAAAGAGGGACTTTCTCCTGGAGCTGGAGTTAGCTATGAGCCACCCAATGTAGATGTTAGGAATTGAACTTGCTTCCTCTTGGAGAGCAGTAAGCTCTTACACACTGAGACCTGGCATCACACTGTAGTCTAGACTGGCCTTAGACCCAGAAGAATCCTGTTTTGTAGCAAGTCCAAATAAAGACATGGAGACTTATTTAAATTTGAAAGCTTGGTCTTAGTTTAGGCTTGTCCCACTAGCTCTTATAAGTTAACTCATTTATTTATTTATTTACTTTTTGGTTTTTTGAGACAGGGTTTCTCTACGGAACAGTCCTGGCTGTCCTGAAACTCACTTTGTAGACCAGGCTGGCCTCGAACTCACAGATCCACCTGCCTCTGCTTCCCAACTGCTGGGATTAAAGGTTTGCGCTGCCACCCCTTGGCCACCACCACCCAGCCCAACCTATTTATTTTAGTCTATGTTCTGTCATATGGCTTGTTACCTCATCTCTCTGTACTGTTCATGCTGCTTTCTCTGTATCTGGCTGGCGACCCAGCCTTTCTTCTTCCCAGAGACCTCTCTGTCCCCAGAAGCACCTAACTCCTTCCAGCCTAGCTATTGACCATTCAGCTCTTTATTAAACTAGTCACAGTGACACATCTTCACACAGTGTAAAGGAATATTCTGCAACATTCTATCTCAGCTTCCTGAATGCTGGGTCACCGTGCCTGGCCTTTTAAATTAATGTGATGTCTGTAAGTGCAGGTCAGCCATATCTGATGGGAATGGCAGAAGTCACAAAGCCAGCACAATTGCTTGACAAAGATTCAGTAAAGCTGAGCCTCATGATGGCCGCCATGCCACCTTTGGTTTTCATCTTCATCTGTTACATACTTGGGGGACTTTTAATCTTTGTACAATTTGGGGATATTGGATTGATGGAAAATTTCTTATGAATCATTTATGCCTTCTCCCAGGAGTACTGCTTCTAAGCTTCCCCCAAGAAAGTCCTGTACACACTGCCCCTCCTGCTTTTAGGGGGATATCCTTATCTACTTGAAGGTCTTCCTTACCTTGGAGGTTGTGACACATAAAAAAGGCAGAGGTCTCTTTATGAGGCTATGAGACATTCTTGAAACATCTGTCCCTATACTTACTCAGGAACAAAGTAAACTTAAAAAGTCAACAAGATTCAGTGGACTAGAGGAGTTGACCACAGTTCAGATTGCAAACCTCTTCCCACTATACACTCAGGCAATTACGTGGCATATACAGCAACAAAGTTAGATTAGCTCGTTACCTCCACCCTACACAGAGACTTATTGATGAGCAAAGTATGGAATGGAAAGATGATAAAAGAATGAGATGTCAGGACCTTTCTTCAAAAAGTTAGCACATGCCGGGCGGTGGTGGCGCACGCCTTTAATCCCAGCACTCGGGAGGCAGAGCCAGGCGGATCTCTGTGAGTTCGAGGCCAGCCTGGGCTACCAAGTGAGTTCCAGGAAAGGCGCAAAGCTACACAGAGAAACCCTGTCTCGAAAAACCAAAAAAAAAAAAAAAAGTTAGCACAAGCAGAGCCACTATGGTATCATTTGACCAAAGAACAAAATGCCAGGATTAGACATATAGATAACTTCTATAAAGATATAAAAACCTTAGGCCAGAATTTGAGTAACTGCAGCAGCTTTGGCCTGAGGACTTTCTTGGGCACTCTGATCACCGCTTGGGACATGGCAATCTGCCTGGGCTGGCTTATAAATTGTTTTGGTCTAGCATCCTTGAAGCAACCAGAGCTACAAACCTGAGAACAGGCTGTCATATGCCTCTAGATTCTTAAAAATTGGGTTATGGAGTTACTGAGTAAAAATGATAATTCATTTAATCAATGTCAAAACTTGTGGGAAAATGATTGGAAAAAACTCTCTTCTGTCATAGTTTATCAATGAAGATTAAAAGATGAGCAAGAGGAAATGAAACACATGTCCAAAAACAAAAATTATATGACCTACATTTGGAACAACATGAATCTATCCCTGCTTACTAAATTCTGTATAAATAAAGCAGCACTCTGGCTGCTAGTCAGTCAGGCTGCAAGATTCTCCCAACCATCATGCCTGGCTCACTCCTTCCTTCACCAACTCCTTTCCATCCTCTCAGGAGCTGTTAACTGCTGAGGATGGCTCCCAGCACGCCGCACTGTGCACGTGGAGGTCAACGGACAATTTTTGGGAACCACTTCTCTTTTTCCACCCACTATGGTATTTGGGGACTGAACAGATGTCATTGGCTTTAGTGGCAAGCATTTCTGCCCACTGAACAATCTTACTGGTTCAACAGATTTTTGTCTCAGAGACAAGTGTAATACAGGCTGGTCTACTTGCTATGTAGCTCTGATGGTTAGTGTGCACAGTCAACTTTACAGCATTTGGAATGAGCTAGAAGGCAAGCCTCAAGACATACATGCTTAAAAAAATCCACCCAGCCAGGCAATGATGGCACATGCCTTTAATCCCAGCACTTGGGAGGCAGAGGCAGCCAGATCTGTGAGTTTAAGGCCAGCCTGGTCTACACAAAGAACCTGTCTCAAAAAACAAAACAAAACAAAAGAACAACCAAACAACCACTCCCCACCCCAAAAGGTAGCGATCTCAATTAATCTCCTTTGCTCCTAGTAAGGTTTTCTGCCTCCTCTTGCATTGCTAGGAGGTAGAGATGTGCCCCAAGATTGAAAAAAAAAAACACATGACAACTGTCTCAAATGACTTAGATTTAATCATTGGAAGCAAACTAAATGGAAAGCTTACAATAGAGAAGAGATACATGTCAGTGCTTTTTGCAAACTGAGATGGGACAGACTGGGGGCTGCCCCTCAACTTGATCCTTTGCAAACAAAGATGTCCACAGTGTTCCTGGAACTCTGGCTCAGGAAAGGGGAGACTGCTGGTTCTGCACATTGAAGTCACCTTGCTCACCACTCACTCCTGGCCAGCATCTGGAGCACTGCTTTGCCGGCTCTGGTCATCACCCTTCTTCTTGTGGCCAGAGACAATGTCATCAATCCGCAGAAGCAGAACTGCAGTCTAAGAGAAAAACAGTCCAAAGAGGTCAGCAGAGAAGGGAAAGACACTGCTTTCTTTTAGCAGTATCTCCTCCCACAGAATTACCATTTTATCTGGAATCTTCCCTTTCAGAGTCTTGAATGAACAATGCTACCCTCCCTAAGCAAGGGATGTGGCTTGGGATGTGGCTTGTGCCACATTACACTGTTTTTGTGTAAGCTAAAGGTAAGCAGGGAAATGGAATTCCTTGGGGGGCGTCTTTGGGGATACTCTGCCTTTTACGGCCCCTCCCTTCCAGACAAAGCACAGCACACGTACACCCCAGGTGTCTCACCTCCACTGCAGTTTTGTACGTCTGTAGCTTCACAGCCAACGGCTCCCATATACCCAGCTCTTTCATGTCCACCAGGGTACCAGTCTCACCGTTCACACCCCAGGTCTCACAACTCTCCTGCGTGTGCTTGGCCTGCGGGTGGAACAAACACAAGTAAGAGCATGCAACGGAGCCAGCTAGCGTCAGAAAACAATCAGCAAACAAGGCCGAGACTGAGATTTTAAAGGAAGGAGCTGTAAGAAAGCCCTGCTGAGAAGGACATCTAAGGTGGACTCTGGCCTACATACAACCCACACCCCTGTGAATGTGTGCATGAGTACAAGCAAATGTGTGCTTACACATATGTGAGCACACACAGACCGGCAGAAAACAAAACATCTTTTTTTGGTTTTTCGAGACAGGGTCTCTCTGTGTAGCTTTGCGCCTTTCCTGGATCTCGCTCTGTAGACCAGGCTGGCCTCGAACTCACAGAGATCCACCTGCCTCTGCCTCCCGAGTGCTGGGATTAAAGGTGTGCGCCACCACCGCCCGGCACAAGATGCATTAAATTTTTTTTTTTTGAGCTGAGGATCGAACCCAGGGCCTTGACAACTGAGCTAAATCCCCAACCCCATAAAAACATCTTAGGCCAAACACAGCTTGCCTGACGTTGGCAAGGTATGAGCATAGGAAAGAACTCACCCGAAGGGAGGTAAGTAGACGAATGGTACTGGCCCCACAGTTCTGGATCAAGGTACGAGGGATGACTTCTAAAGCTTGGGCCACAGCTCTATATGGCCATTGTTCCACGCCAGTCATGGCCTTAGATTTTTCTGTCAAGGCATGGGCCACAGCCATCTCCGAGGCTCCACCACCAGGCACCAACTGAGGGTCCAGAAGAACGTTTCGGCACACTTGCATGGCATCCTGGAGGTTGCGTTCTACTTCCTTGGGGAAGCAGAGAAATGGTATAGTTAGCTCAATGATTCATGGAGAAATCAAGAAGCATCAAACTATTTCCTGCCTAACTAGTTTTTAGTAAACCACAAAGGTGTGTCCAATGGACAATCCTTGTGACTCCTACTGGTGAAGGGCACAAGTTCTGTTCTTAGGAGGCATAACTCAAGAATGTAAGTGAGCACAGGAGGGGCCTACAAGAGGATTAGGGGAGGGTACACCTCAATTATGAGGTTAGGTTTTTATGTACTGAACCAGAGAGAAACAATGTGCATCTCATCCCGCCCTCCCTAGCTGCATCCTTCAGGAGACTGCACAGTGCACTGCCAACTGTCTACTGCTTATCAGTTATATATCTTGGGAAAGTTACTCCCTCTAGACTAGGGATGGGGTTATAATTTCAATTTAGAACTAATTAAGGAGGGGCTGCAGAAACGGCTTACTGGCTCAAGGCTCTTGCCAACAAGCCTGACCACGCAAGTTTGATTCCTGGGACCCATATGGTAGAGGGAGAGAACTCCCCAAATTGTCATCTACTTCTATACTAGTGCCATGAAATATGCCCTGCGACATACATGAAAAACAACATACATAACATGGAGGAAAGGGAGGGAAGAGCTGTAATGCTGAGTCTGTGTCTCAACTCTCTTAACAGCATAATGGAGGCTGAGGCAGGGCTGCCACAAGTATGAGCCCACACTGAACTACCCAAGTGAGATCCCGACTCACTCTCACCCCGCCCCCTTGTGTACTAGGAATGTAACTCAGTTGGTAGAATGCTAGCCTAGCAGGTATAAAGCACCCTTAGTATGACATAATGTGTTCAAACATGCCTATAATCCTTTCACCAGAGCGAGGAAGGCTGGAGGACCAGAGTGTTAGTTATCCTCAGCTACACAGCAAGTTCAAGTACTCCAGCTAAGAGACACCCCCCCCCCCCCCCCCCACGCACAGGGTGGTAAGGGTAGGATTCATAGCCACTGATCCATTAAGTAGGAATTTTCTGGTTGCAGACAGGGCCCATGTCACCCTTGCTGTCCTAGTAAGTAGACCAGGCTGGCCTTGAACAAACCCAGGAGCCACGTGCTTCTGCTTCCTGAGTGCTGGGATTAAGGACTGTACCACTATAGCCAGTTGTCATTTCTCTTCTTCTTTTGTTTCTAAGATCTGCTTATTTTGTGTGTACGTGTGTCCACAGGAGTTTATGTGTACTGTGTGTGTCTGATGCCCTTGAAGGCCAGAGGATACCCTGGAAGAGCAGTAAGTGCTCTCAACCACTGAGCCCCTCTCCAGCTCATTTTGTTTTGAGACAGGGTCTCACTATGCAGTCTTGGCTGACCTGGAACTCTTCATGTAGACCAGGCTTCCTTCAAACTCATCGAGATCCACCTGTCTCTGCCTCTGGAGTGCTGGGATTAGAAGCATTCACCACCACATCTGGCCTGTTTTTATTTATTGTTGTTGTTTTTTCAAGACAGGGTTTCCCTGTGTAACAGCTCTGGCTGTCTTGAAACTCGTTTTGTGGACCAGGCTGGCCTCGAACGCACAGAGATCCACCTGCATCTGCCTGTCAAGTGCTGGGATTAAAGGCGTGCGCCACTATGCCCAACTTGTGTTTTCCTTTAAAAAAGACAGGACAGGCCTGCACTTTCACACTTGCACTGATCCTTCTGCCTCAGCTGGGATCACAGCCATGAGCTACCACACTAGGCTTCCAGCTCACAGCTGTTAAATGGACAACAAGATCACTAGAGTTTGTTTCTAGACTGTGCCTGTCTCATTCCCTCCCTCCAGCCTTTAGGATGAGGCTGGCCTCACATTCTGTATGCAGAAGGAGGGAGCCATCCTGCTCCCCCTCCATGCCTGGTTTATGGGGTGCTAGGGCCCGAACCTCTTCTCACCATCAAGGGAGTGGTTCTGCTCTTTACACATTTATGCAGACATGTAGCCACAGGCCAAAGGATCATGGATTGAAATAAAAAACTGCTGAAATAATATTTTTTCTTTTAACATTGACATATTAAGTTTGCCACTGTGGTGAGAAGCTCACAATAGTAGGATGGAACAGTGTCCTTTCCTTGCTCATATCAAGGTTCACTCACCGATAGTATCTCCTTGCTGGCTCCTCGAAGAAGAATGGTGCAGGCCTTTGGGTCTTTGCACTCAGTGATGAATGTGAAGTATTCATCTCCAATTTTCTTGATTTCCAATAGGCCTGCACCTGTACCAACATCTTCTTCCCTCAGTTCCTCTGGTCGGCTGACTATCCGTGCTCCACAGGCTCTATTGGTGGAGAAAATAGAGAAGATATGATTTCAGACGCTTTTATCCATCTAGTAGTCTACAGTCTGTGGTTAGAGATTAGAATAAAATATGTTACTAAATCGCTCAAGTGGTTTGGACTGACAAGTGGAAAAGATTTTAAATGGACACAGGCCAAGTTTCTTAGACTAACAAGGCTTTAATAATAAAATTATACATACACATGGCAACCAGTTACCAGTACAATCAGGTACAGCTGGATCCAATGGGCAAATGAATTCCACACATATCTAACATGTACATATTATATCTATCAAACAATGGTGAGTTCTAGATTTAATTCAGTTGAGTCTGAATGCCTATCAATAAGGTTGTTAGCTCACACCTTTAATCCTAGCACTCCAGAGACAGAGGCAGGTGGATCTCTAAATTTGAGGCTAGCCTGGTCTACAAATCAAGTTCTAGGACATCCAGAGCTACACAGAGAAACCATGTCTCAGAAAACTACATACACACACATTCTCTCTCTCTCTCTCACTCTAATCTTCTTACATTGAACTGTTAGGTCTGTAATCAGCTGATTATAGAATTTACTCCAGAGTATACAAGCAAGGGCATGCACAGGTGGGTTAAAATTTGGGGAAGGAGAGGCCACCATGTTTTTCTTTTTTGTTGGTATTTGTTGCAAGATATTTGTTTACACTGTGTAAAGATGTATCACTGTGATTGGTTTAATAAAAAGCTGAATGGCTAATAGCTAGGCAGGGAGAATAGGAGGGAATTCAGAGGAAAATGAGAGGAAGAAGATGAATCTAAGCATTCGCAAGAGATGCCAGGAGATGCAGAGCAAGCAGGATGTGCAGGAGGAGAGGTAATAGCCGCGAGCTAGATGGCAAAATGTAGATTAATATAAATGGGTGAATTTAAGTTATAAGTAGTTAGAAACAAGCCTTAGCTATAGGTCAAGCTTTCATAATTAATAACAAGTCTCTGTGTCATTATTTGGGAGCTGGTGGGACAAAGAAAGACTTGTTACAGTACTTTTTGACACTGTTTCTGGCCTAGAACTCACTATGCAGACCAGGCTGGCCTCAAACTCAAATAGCCCATCTTTGCCTCCAAATGTGCATCACCATGGCCAGCTGTAAAAGATGGAAGACTAGCTAGAAAGATAGCTCAATGGTTAAGAGTTCTTCCAGACCTAGTCCCATTCCCAGTCCCTACACATTATTTGTCTAACAACTGCCTGTTAACTCCAACTCCAGGGGACAGATGCTGTCTTCTGTCCCCCTTGGTCACCTAGACTCACAGAGACACATTAAAAATTTTGAGGGGCTGGAGAGATGGCTCAGAGGTTAAGAGCACTGGCTGCTCTTCCAGAGATTCTGAGTTCAATTCCCAGCAACCATATGGTGAGCTCCAATCATCTGTAATGAGATCTGGTGCCCTCTTCTGACTTGCAGGCATACATGCAGGCAGAACACTGTATACATAATAAATAAAAATCTTTAAATAAATAAATAGAGACAAGGTGTCAGTCACATAGCCAAGATTGGCCTGTAAAGATCACTTTGAATTCTTTTTTTTTTTTAAAGATTTATTTATTTACTATGTATACAGTGTTCTGTCTACATATACACCTGCAGGTCAGAAGAGGGCACCTGATCTCTTTATGGATGGTTGTGAGCCACCATGTGGTTGCTGGGAATTGAACTCATGACCTCTGGAAGAGCAGTCAGTGCTCTTAACCTCTGAGCCATCTCTCCAGCCCCACTTGGAATTCTTTTTTTTTTTTTTTTGGTTTTTCGAGACAGGGTTTCTCTGTGTAGCTTTGCGCCTCTCCTGGAACTCACTTGGTAGCCCAGGCTGGCCTCGAACTCACAGAGATCCGCCTGGCTCTGCCTCCCGAGTGCTGGGATTAAAGGTGTGCGCCACCACCGCCCGGCCTGGAATTCTTAATTATCCTGCATTTGAGGAGTGCTGGAGTTACGGGCAGACATCACTATGGCAAGCAATGAAGTAAGATATCCTGAATATAGACATCAGTGTAGAAACAACTACTGAAATTCAGTTTCATTCACTAGCAGAAAACTAATCCTTTTGCTATATTCAGAGCCAGTTAATATAGGTTACCAGCCCTGTGTGGTAGCACACACCTGTAAGCCTAGAACTGGGGAGGGAGAGAAAGGAGAATTACTGTAAATTCAAAGTCAGACTGCTCTTCAGAATGAGTTGCAGGCCATCAAAAGACACAGGTCTTGTCTCAAAGAACCAAAATCAGTCAATCAACAAAGACATTATTTTACCACTGAGCCATCTCACTGGCTGAGAGAACAGAACTTTGACAAGCAGTTATCATATCCTGTACCATTTCAGGCAGTAACTACTATGTAGCTTTAAAAAAAAAAAAGAGAGAGAAAGAGAAAAGAAATACTGCCTTTAGTTGGCTTACTTACCTAGCAATGCGATTATTGTCTGTCTTCCGGACTCTGCGAATGGCTGTGACATTGGCCCGCATGAGGTAGTGCTGAGCTAAATCTGAAAGTCAAAAAAAGTATCAGCCAGATGCCCAAACTCCAGAATTCAAAGTGGTTTTATCCCTGAAGTATTCATACAGCACATGATGTGTTTTTGCCAACCTGAGGGACAAAACCAACCAAACCCACCCACCCTCTTCTACCTCAAAGGCAGATCTGAGAGGCAGACGGAGCCCCACCTGAGATGCCCTTCTCTGTGATGACCACGTCAGGCTTCAGCTGGATAATGTCCTCACACAGCTGCTGGATGTACTCTTCTTCCATCTGCAGAATCCGCGTGAAATCCTCCTCTCGTGTAATCTCAATGTCAGTCTAGGAATGAAGACAAGAGCTAAAGCTGGAGAGACGGACGGCTCAGAAGTCAAGAGCAAGTACTGCTCACAGCTGTCTCTGCTTCCAGCCCATGCGCTCCAACAGCCTCTTCTGGACTGCACTCACAGACACATGATGTTCTCTAGACCTCCACATGCACGTCCAGGCACACACACACAAAATTAAATAACTTCCAAATCTCCAGACCGATGAAGCTATTCAAGTGTTACCCTAATTACTGTATTCCCTTCACCTTCACATGCATCCCAGAAATTATGAATCTGAACGTCCAAACTTCACACCCCTGTAACCAGGTGTAACTTTACTTACTAGCTAGTTAGTGTGCACGAGTAACTTTTACGTCTTAATTCCTCTCCCCCACCTTTGGGTTTTCGGGACAAGGCCTTACTTTCTCTACCCAAGCCAATCTCATTCTCAGCCTAAGCGCTGGGATTACAGGTGTAAGCAACCATTTCCCTGAGTTAACTTGATTATTTCCAATCATTTTTTAATAAGACCCACTGGTCTTATTAAAGCCTGTAAGCCCTATACTCTGCAAAGTCCTTTTAGCAGTAAGTTAAAGAACTCAGACTTTAGGTGCTCCTGATATATTAGAAGAGGTGGGTCATGGATGGTGGGTGGTGGCACACTTTAATTCCAGCACTTGGGAGGCAGAGGCAGAGCCAGGTGGATCCCTGTGAGTTCTAGGCCAGCCTGGTCTACAGATTGAGTTCCAGGACAGCCAGGGCTACGCAGAGAAACTCTCTCTGGAAAAACCAAAACCAAAAAAAAAGGGTCACACCTGTAAGTCCAGCACTTAGGAGGTCGAGACAAGCAGAGAGATTGCTAGCCCACCCACATAGCAAGTTCTAGACCACCCAGGCTACAGGTAACACAGTCTAAACCTTCCTAACCCAATCCATTAAAAAAAAACAAACAAAAAAAAAAAAAAAAAACCTAACCAAAGCCTTACAGAGCTAGGTTTAAACTATGCCAAAGTCAAATATAGAGAAAAGTGAATAAGTACATTGTCTAGGTTGGTCTTGAACCAAGTGATCTTCCTGCCTCATTCATCTCATTGACTTTTTTGGGGTGTGTGTGTGTGTGTTATTATTCCCCCTCAATTCTGGGCTTCAGATTCCTTCAATATAGAACTGTTTTCAAGGACTACCATGAAAACACGGTGGTAACAAGTGTGAAGGACAATAAATGGCAGTCGGCACACAACTTTACTGTCGCATTCCCACATTAGTAGTCAAGAATCCACTTTAAAAAACAAGACTGGGACGCCAGGGTGGTGACACACACACTTTAATCCCAGCACTCGGGAGGCAGAGCCAGGCGGATCTCTGTGAGTTCGAGGCCAGCCTGGGATACCAAGTGAGTTCCAGGACAGGCGCAAAGCTACTTAGAGAAACCCTGTCTCGAAAAACCAAAAAAAAAAAAAAAAAAAAAAAAAAAACCCACAAGACTGGGACGCCAGGGTGGTGACACACACACTTTAATCCCAGTACTTGGGAGACAGGCAGGCAGACTGATCTGTTAGTCTGAGGCCAGCCTGGTCTACGATGCAGGTTTCAGGACACCAGAGCTATGTAAAGGGAACCTGTCTCAGAAAAACAAAGAGCCCCACAAGGCTGGGCATCTTACCTGGCTTTCTCCTTTCTTGTACTCCAGAGAAGAGTCCAGTAGCACAATCCGAGGGTTCTTGATATAGCGGCGCATGCGTGGGTGGGTCACATCCTTGTTAATCATGACTCCACGAAGGACACACGAGTCTTCAATGATGCCCCCAGGGATCTGAGCCAAAGGAGATTTACTTTACTACACAACTTTTACCGGGACTAGGGCACACCACCCAGCACTTGCTTGCCTGGGTCCTAGCCTCAACAACACACACAGACCTCAACTCCACCTCCTTATATGCTTCCTTCCCAATGACTATTCCAAGACTCCAGGGCATCTTTCCTCCATGAAGCTCAAAAACAAAATACTGAGTGCGTAGGTGGTGACAGGCTTGCTGTAGCTTCCAAGGCCAGCCTGAGACACACAGTGAGTTCCAGGTCCTTCAGGAATACGGTGAAATAAATGACTGCAAATACGTTCTTGTTTTTGTTTGTGTGTTTTGGAGAAAGAGTCTCTCTGGCTGTCCTGGAACTCATGGAGATCCACCTATGTGGATCCACCAAGTGCTGAGATTAGAGCTGCTCGACACTAAGCCTGGCTGAAGCTATGTTCTAGGAGGTATGCTAATCTTGGGCCATGACACTTAATTTGAAGGATGGCTAAGACCCACAGAAATTCACTGTCTTGACAAAAGATCTGAAAGGATCTTCATTAGGATATTTCCACATTTTTAGACTTGGGCTCCATCTGCTGGCTATAAGCTAGTACACTAGCTACTACACTTACACTTTGATCTTAAATTTATGAATGTTTTCGTGTTTTATTAGCACTTGTAGATATTACTTTTTTGTAAATTTTACTTCTGAGTATATGATAGGCAATCTTGGCTGTCAACTTGACATCTGGAATCAACTAAAACCCAAGCAGCAGGCACACCTGTGAAGGATTTTTCTCGTGTTTGTTTGGTTTTGGTTTTTCGAGACAGGGTTTCTCTGTGTAGCTTTGCGCCTTTCCTGGAACTCACTTTGTAGACCAGGCGGGCCTTGAACTCAGAGATCCGCCTGCCACTGCCTCCCAAGTGCTGGGATTAAAGGCGTGCGCCACCACCGCCCAGCTGGATTTTTCTTGATTGGATCATTTGAGGTAGAAAAGACCCACTCTAAATCTGGGTCACACCTCTGGTGGCAGCCAACATTAAAAAAAAGGATATGGAAGAAAGAAGCTTTGGGGGCTTGCTCTCATTCTCACTGGCAAACTCATCTGTCCTGTTGTTGAAGATCAGAGCCCATTTCTTTGGGATTCCAAGTAGACTGAAGACCAGGGGAGACAACCAGCCTAGTGGACTGAGTGAATACCGGAGTCTTGGTTTTTCTGTCAGCAGACAGCCACTGTTGAACAGTCACTCTAATAAAGACCCTTTTAATAATCATTTCATCAGTGCTGTTCTCTAGAGAACCCTGTGTTTTGCCTGTATGTATGTGCAATATTTGTGTCTGGTGCCCTCAGAGGTCAAAAGAGGGAATCATGTTCTCTGGAACTGGAGTTATGGATGGTTGTAAGACACCATGTAGATGCTGGAATCACACATGGGTCCTCGGCATCTAAGTGCTCTTAACTGCTGAACCTTTTCTCCAGCACTTGTAAAATGTATATCCTCACCGGTGACTAATCGATATCCACACCCATAAATAAGGACACACTGAAGTATTTCCTTATCCTTTGTTAACCTTGTGTACAGAAGGCAGTGAAGCCAACAAAAATGATTTCAGGAACCCTTCCTTGATACTCCCAGGTTTTTCTCTTCCAGGCTCTCAGTCAGTCCAGTTCTCCTCTCTAGTTCTAACTAGAGACACCCTCCTCTGAAGTGGAGTAATCATGCCATATAGTTAACTCTCAAGCACACTGGACCAGCTTACCTTTTCCACTCTTGCATACTTCTTGATGTCAATTTCCTTTCGGCCATTCTCTTCAAACTGCACAGTCTTGACAGCATCCAGGGCTATATTGCATGCCAAAGAGGACCACCGACTGATGACTTTGGTAGTAATAGAGCTATTGATGATGTTCAGCATTACATCACGGTTATTGACATCAACAGGGGTACTGGAGAAAGAAACCCAGGTAACATAGTTTCATTTTTATGGTTTCAGCAGTCACCATAAAATGTTTAACACAGGACCTCAGAGTATAACTACAAGTATACAGAGTATACAGACAGTATAACTACAGGCCAAGAGACAGAACGAGAATGAGGGGTCTATTCCTTTGTAGGAAACTTTGCAGAACATACACACCCACACTCATGTTATACACACAATAATAAAAGTGACGAGAGCTTGCTCAGCTTTCATATACTGCTAAAATTCCTAAAACATGTTATGGGCCCAGCACACTTCCACTGCACAACTCTGCTAACCACCCTAAAACATGTTATAAGGCATGTATTGTAACATACAATTATCAAAGAGGTTCTAGGGAGGAGACAACAGCTTCCAAAAACATTATCTAAGTTAAGTGTTCTAGATAGGCAGTTACTGGTTGATAAAAAGTTTCTGAAGTAGCCAGGGATGCAGGCAGATCTCTGAAGTAGGCTGTAAAACCAGCACTTGGGAAGTAAGAGGGTCAGGAGATCCAGTCTGAGAAACACAGATCAGTCTCAAAAAATTAATACTCCCAGGTTCAAACCCAAGCATTGCAAAATCCAGGTGTGGTGAATGCCTGTAACAGGACTTAGGTTGACACAGGAGATCAGAAGTTCAACTTCTTCAGTGCTATATAAAAGTAAGTTCAGGCTAACCTAGGCTACCTTGAGCCCATGTCTCAAAACAGCTTCTGGGGCTGGAGGTGTAACTTAGTGATACAGTGCTTGGCTAACATATACACAAGGCCCTGGGTTCAATACAACACACCCCAAAACCCATGTTTTATAACTCAGAAATAAATCTAAAGGTGGAGGATAGAGAGAGATGGCTAAGCAGTTAAGAGCACTTGCTGTTCTTCTAGGGGACCTCAGTCCAGTTCTCAGCTACCAAATCAGGCAACACAAAACCATCTGTAACTCTAGCTCCAGGTGATTCAACACCTCTGGTCTCCTCTGATATCTGCACTCACATACACATGCAGACACAAAATTAAAACAAAACAAAAAATCCAAGCATGGCAGATCACACCTTTAAATCCTAGCACTCTGGTGGCAGAGGCAGGCTGATCTCTACAAATTTGAGTTCAGCTTAGTCCACACACTGAGTTTCAGGTCAGCCAGGGATATATAGAGAGACCCCGTCTCAACCTGCTCCTTAAAAATCTAAAGAATGGGGCTAGAGAGATGGCTCAGAGGTTAAGAGCACTGCTTGCTCTTCCAAAGGTCCTGAGTTCAATTCCCAGCAACCACATGGTGGCTCACAACCATCTGTAATGAGATCTGGTGCCCTCTTCTGGCCTGCAGCGATATGTGCATCAGAACACTGTATACATAATAAATAAATCTTAAAAAAATACTTTAACTGGAAGTTAAAGGTTTAAGTGGGGATAAGAGTTGGGGGATGGGGAAGAGCAGCAGTGATCGGTGGGTTAGCAATAAGAATGCGTAAAGAAGCCTCATGGAAACCCGATTTGCAAGCTAATTAAAAGTTCTAAAGGGAGCCGGGCGGTGGTGGCGCACGCCTTTAATCCCAGCACTCCGGAGGCAGAGTCAGGCGGATCGCTGTGAGTTCGAGGCCAGCCTGGGCTACCAAGTGAGTTCCAGGAAAGGCGCAAAGCTACACAGAGAAACCCTGTCTCGAAAAACCAAAAAAAAAAAAAAAAAAGTTCTAAAGGGGGGTGGGGGTGGATAAAGATGTTTGCAGAAGACACGGTCATTATAGCAAAGTATCAGTACCAGGCATAGGATAACCCCCCCACCAAATAGTTATCAGTCAGGAAGTTCCCAAAAGAGAAACTATCACCATTGTTCTTGGTGGTCTACCATAACTAGATGATAAAACCTTATTAATGAAGACACTGTACACTTTGATTGCAGGATATAGATTATGTCCAGATCTAAATTTGTGCTGTTCTCAATCTTGGTCAGAGAAGCTTCTTTTGTCTTGAGCAGCAGTTAATACAGAGACTGGTCAAGGGTGACTAAGTGGCCCTGACTGTTCAGTTATAAATGGGACATCTCAGAAGAATGCCGAGAGCTGGTAGATGGGGAGCACCATGGAAAGCTATCTTCTGGCCAAGACAATTCCCCTGCCTTCATCACCTCACTGCAGTTGTGGCTGCCTGTTCAAGATCAAGCCAATCAAAATTCCAGCATGGGGAGGGGTTCATAAGGCCCAACACTTAGCTGAGGAGCTATTGGGAGCTGTTGGAGGAGGGAGGGTCAGTTTTCTTTGGGAATGTGACCATTGGTAAATTACCCATGCTCTGGTGGATGGCCCTGCACCCATATGGGCAGCACCAACTGGTCTTAGTAGGTCATATTGTGTGTGTGTGTGGTGTTTAATCCCAGCACTCAGGAGGCAGAGGTCTCTGCTTGGCCTACATTTCAAGTCCCAGACCTGCTGGGGCTACATATGAACAACAGGAACAAACAAACAAAAACATTGAGAGGGTGACACTGAGGGAGGGTCCAGGGAAGAGGGAGGAGGATATGTAAATTGGGCATTGTGGCAATATGTCTTTAATCCCAGCATGAGGGCAGGGGAGCAGCAGCAAGGCCAGCCAAGGCTACTACACTGGGAGACCTTGTCTGAGAGAAAAAGACAGACAGACAGACACACACACACTCACAAGGCATTTTTGTGTGTGCATGCACACACAAGTAAGCACACTGCATGAGGCAGCAAGGAGACCTAGAGTTACAGACGGTTGTAAACCTCCTGACATGGGTGCTGGGAACCAAACTCGGGTCTTCTGAAAGGGCAACCTCTCCAGCTCCTTGGTTTTACTTTAAGCAACAATAAAAATTTCATTTATGGCAAGTGTGGTGGCACATGCCTTTAATCCCAGCACTCAGGATGCTAGCCAAGGCTATCCAATGAGATTTCACCTCAAAAACCAAACGAAAACCCACCCAAATAATACTTTCTTTTATAATATCGTGTTTTATGAATCTTATCATTTTGTAACTAAAATCCCCAAATTAAGTGAAGGTTAGAAGTCATACACTTTTTTTTGTTTACAAGTTTTTGGTTTTATTTTTTTGTTTTTGGAGACAGTTTCTCTTGTAGCCCTGGATGTCCTAGAACTGGCTTTGAGATTCACCTTCCTCTGCCTCCTGAGTGCTGGAACTAAAGACATGTACCACCACTGCCTGTTTTTGTTTTGTTTTTTGAGACAAGGTCTCACTATGTAGCTCGGGCTATTCTGGAACTCACTATGTAAACCAGGCTGGTCTTGAACTAACAGAGGTCCACCTTCCTCTGCTTCCCATGTGATACCACATCTGGCTTTGTTTTGGGGTTTTTTTGAGACAGAGTCTCTCTTTGAATCCTAAGTGCTGGGATTAAAAGCATGTACTCACTCACCCACTCAGACAGGGTTTCTCTGTGTAACAGCCCTGGCTGTCCTGGAATTCACTCTGTAGACCAGGCTGGCCTTGAACTCACAGAGATCCTCCTGAGTACTGGGATTAAAGTCGTGCACCCTGACTGCCCAGCAAAGGCATGTACTTTTATACTTCATTCACTGCACCATTAGCACCAAGCAAATACAAACTAGTAAGCAGTTCTCTACAGTCAAGCAGCATTTTCAGGTGTGGTTCTCTTCATTTTAATGGAAAACTGGTGGCTGCTTTCTTCACAGCACAGAGCACTGCATTAGCTGTACTCATATATGATAGTAGGATGCTTTAACAGTAAATCTTGAATAACTGTCAACATCTCACTTCTTATGCTCCTAAGTAGATTCTAGTATCTAGGAAGACAGGCCTATTTAAAATACATTTCCCAGCTGGGCAGTGGTGGTGGACACCTTTAATCCCGGCACTCAGAGGCAGAGGCAGGCAGATCTCTGTGAGTTCGAAGCAAGCCTTGGTCTACAAAGTGAGTTCCAGAACAGTCATGGCTGTTACACAGAGAAATCCTGTGTCAAAAAACAACAAAATTTCCATGGCAGCCACTAACATGGCATGTACCTAAAATTATTTTTCTCTTGGTATGTGCATGTGGTGTGTGTAAAGAACAGAGATCAACATCTCATGTCATCTCAACCACTCTCCACATCATTATTTAAAGATTTTGGTCTTGCCGGGCGGTGGTGGCGCACGTCTTTAATCCCAGCACTCGGGAGGCAGAGGCAGGCTGACCTCTGAGTTCGAGGCCAGCCTGGTCTCCAAAGCGAGTTCCAGGAAAGGCACAAAGCTACACAGAGAAACCCTGTCTTGAGAAAACCAAAAAAAAAAAAAAAAAAAAAAAAAAAAAAAGATTTTGGTCTTTTACTGAACCTAGAGTTTGCCAGTTCCGACAGACTAAGCCCCAGGAACCCTCCTGTATCCACCTTCCTCATACTGGATCACAGGCACAGGTGACGACTGTCTTTGTGTGTGTGATATGTGTGTGCATAGAGCACGTGTCTGAGGTCAGAGGACAACATTGGAGAGTCCTTCCTTTACATGGGCTCCAAGTATGAAACTTGGGTCATCGGTATTCCTTTTAATATTTATATACTTTGAATTATTTTTCCTAAACACAAATTTCCTGACTTTCTCCTCCACTTTGATCTCATCTCTCCTTACTAAATGAAGCAGAATAGAAAGCTACCGAGTGTGTGTATGTGTGTGAATGCGCATGTGTGCTCTGTGCTTGGCTTTCTTAAGACAGATCAGTCAAGCCTCCCACACTATCCATCCCCAGTCCTGCCTCCATACCTGATTTTCTTCAGAGTGCTGATCATGTCATCCAGTGCCATGCGGTAAGCACTGATCACCACAGTTGGGTGCATCTGCTGCTCCAGAAAGTGCTCGGCCACAGACAGCATTTCTCCTGCTGCAAAAAGGACACAGGCATCATGGCAATGCATTTGAAAGTACCAGGAGATGAGACAATTTAATTTCCTCACGCTTCTAAAAGATACTTTTCTAAAACAGATTCTCACTAAAATATGTATTTGGCTGTTAATACTGTTCCAAAATTTACATTTTCTAGATACCAATTCATAAAGAAAACAGACATATTTTAAATTATCAGACTGGTCCTATGGGCTTACCCTTCTCTTTTTAATCTTTCTAATTAAATATATGCTATAATTTCCTAAGAAAAAATGAAAATATTTTTCCCAAAGAAAGAAAAATACACAGGGAACATTTACTAACTCAGTACCTTAGGATATGGCTAAACTGCTGGCACTGAAAACAGCACAGACGCTGGGCTCACTAACCCCAGTTCCAGGAGGTGGAGGCAGGAGGACCAGGAACTCAAAGCCAACTTTGAGACACCTTTTGGCTGTTCTTAACAGACCATAACTTATTTCAAGTTATCTTGCCCAGGTATCTACCATCATTCTATTTTTCAGATTTTATTTGTGTGTTTTGTTTGTATATATATGTATGTGCACCATGTCCTGTTTGGTGCCTGAGGTGTGAAGATGGCATGGGATCCCTTGGAACTAGAATTATGGAGGTTGTGAACTAATATGTGGGTACTGGAAAACAAACCCAGGTCCTCGGCAAGAGCAAGTGAGGCTGGAGATGGCTCAGAGGTCAAGAGCACTTAACCGCTCTTACAGAGTGCCTGAAATCAGTTCCCAGCACCCAAGTTCGGTGGCTCAAAACCACATCTAACTCCAGCTTTGGGAGACCTGACATCTTCTTCTGACTTCTGTGGGCATCTGTACTCCTGAGAACAGACATACATAAAACTCTACCACCCCCAAAGATAAAAACTCTCCCCACGCATACAAAGAAGACAAAAAAACAATTCATGTAAATTCATCTGCCTTAAGAGTTTATATATAACAACAGTCTGGCTTAAAAACAAAATACTCTAAGCAAATCAATTCACATACAATAAAATATGCATTAGTTGAGGAAAATGTTGTGATCAGAGGAACTTATTAACCTTGTATTGTCTCTACCAGTAACAGTTTGGAATTCACTACTTGTTTGTGGTGACTTCACAGAATGTAATGAATTTGCATAGCTCACACCGTAAACATAAACAATTCATCCTATTCAAGAGTACTGCACTCTATTGCAGAAAATATGTAAAAAATTGGCAAAGAGCTCTACAACACACCTCATTTCTTTTTTATGTGTGTGCATGGATATTTTGTTTGTAGGTATATATGGGTACCACATGTATGCCTGGTGCCTGAGAATGCTAGAAAACAGCATCAGATCGGGTGCTGGGAATCAAACCCTGACCATCTACAAGAGCAGCCAAGTGCTCTTAACTGCTGAATCACCCACCCCCTCTACACACAACACACTTTATTTCAACCTCCCACCTTCCTCTTACCAAGGATAATTACTGATGTGGTCCCATCTCCAACCTCTTCATCCTGGGTCCTGCTAATTTCAATCATGGACTTGGCTGCTGGGTGCTGGACTTGAATCTGAAAGAAAAATGAACCAAGACTACTCAACGACTAAAACAACAACAACAACACAGCCCCAAAGACTTATTTATTTTTGTACCCGTAGAGACCAGAGGACAGCTTGTGGTAACTGGCTGTCTCTTTCTACCATGTGGATGCCGGGGACTGAACTCAGGTCGTCAGGCTTGGCAGCAAGCTGAACCATCTTCCCAGCTCTCAAAGACTTCTCAGTTTGGCCCTACCTCTTGAATTCTATTTCCATACAGACTGCCTTCCTCCTTCGTTTTACTGTATCTTTAAAATTAAAAACAGCCCCAGGCCAGGTGTGTTAGCTCATGTTTTTAATCCCAGAAGTGACAGGCAAAGGCTAGTGGATCTCTCTAAAATCTAGTTCAAGGCCACCCATACATAGCAAGCCCCAGGCCAGCCAAGGCTACATAGTTGAGACGCTGTCTCAAAAAATAAAAACTCCAGGGGCTAGAGAGTTGTCTCAGTGGTTAAAAGTGCTCACTGCTCTTCCAGAGGACCCACCCAAGTTCAGTTCCTAGCACCAGTGTCAAAGGGCTCACAACCACCTGAAACTACCTCTAGAACAGCAGTTTTCAACCTGAGTCCCATCCCCTTTCACAGGGTTGCATATCAAATATCCACATTATGACTCATAACAGTGGTAAAATTAGTTATGAAGTAGCAAAATTATGAAAAATATTTTATGGTTGGGGGTCACCACAATATGAAGAACTGTATTAAAGGGTCACAGCACTAGGAAGGCTGAGATCCACTGTTCTACAAGATTCTATATTCTCTTTTGGTCCATGGGCAGGCACACAGACACACACACAGTGCCTGCCCCTCCAATATCTTAAGCAGATCACTTTCCAAGTCCTCCTTTTGTGGGAAAAAGTGTCACTGAGAACTCAACCATTAAAACTTCTTGAGGACAGAACAGCTTTACTTGGAAGTAGGTCTTTGTATAAGTAATCAAATTAAAACAATGTCACACTGGTTTAAGGTGAGTCCCATCATTCTTTTAACACATATGGGACACACAAGAATTATAACAGCACATGCTGAAACTGTTAGAAAAGGTGAGAAAAAAAACAAAACCACACACACCTCTCGAAGAATGGCATTGCCATCATTGGTCATCACGATGCCTCCCATTGGGTCCAAAAGCATCTAAGAAAAAGCAGAAGTGTTATAGATAACAAAAAAGAACGACCTGGAGTCAGAGTTCCAACAAAAGATAGTCCAACCTTCATCATAGATTTAGGTCCCAAACATGTCCGGATGATGTCTGCAATTGTCTGTTGGTAAGGAAACACAAAACAAGAAGTATAATCAGAAAACAATGTGTTTTGGAGAACAGTCTGTTTTCAACAGGGTCTCACTAGTAGTCCTGGCTGACCTTGAACTCAGAGATGCTTCTGCTTCTCAAGTGGTGGGATTAAAGGCATACTCCACCATGCCCAGTTCAGAGCCAGTGTTTTAAACATTCATTTTAATAGGTATGAGTGTTTTGCCTGCATACATGTATGTTTGTGTACCGAATGCATGCCTCATGGTCACAGAGGCCTGAAGAGCACGTTGGATCCCCTGAAACTAGAGTTACAGGAGGTTGTGAGCTACCATCTGGGTTAGCAGAACCTAATTTTTCTTCTATAAGAGTAAATGCTCTTAACTGCTGAGCCAACTCTCCAGTCAGAATCAGTGTTTTAACAGTGACACTTAGGATGGTAACTACTTTACACACAGCAATAAATGACTTTACGCACGCACGAATACACGCACAGCCTACTACAGTTTTAATGTCCTAAGAGTCCAGCCTTAATATTTTCACTGACAGTGGCCTTTAGGCCACCTGAAATCAAGTCTTGTATCACTCACTCAAAAGATATTTACTTGTGGGAGACAGAGGCAAGCAGATCTCTGTGAGTTCAAGGTAAGAATGGTCTACATAGTGAGTTCTAGGCCAGCCAGACAAAATCCTGTCTCCAAAGGGGTAGGGGCAGCGGGCCTGGAGAGATGACACAGTAGTTAAGAGCACCAGTTGCTCTTCCAGAGGACCCAGATCCAAGTTCCAGCACTCCCATGGTAACTCCAGTTTCAGGGGACCTGACCACCTCTTCTAGCCTTCTTGTGCACCAGGAATGCACATGGTACACACACAGACATGCTTGCAGGCAAAACAAACCTCCCTCTTCATACCACTGTTAAGGTATTTTTTTTCCCTTTGTTTAACTGAATACTCTGAAGCACAGATCCATAAGAAGCTTCCATCCACAAATGCAAAATTAGGGAGTCAGCCAGAGCAAACTTCTATAAACACTTAAAACATGTGCTACCTTAGCAGCATTGATATTCCCGGACTGAACTTTTCTTCCAGACTCACGCTTTGTATTCTGACCTAGAACAGACAGAAACACATGTCAACAGCCCAGTATACACAAGCAATTTATTTCCCAATTAAAAGAAAACATTTATATTTTTAAAATCTGTATATGTATGTGTATGTCAGGTGCACATATGCTTGGCACAGTGTGGAGATCAGAAAACAACTTTCGGAGTTACTTCTCTTTCTACCACATGTATGCCAGGGTTAAACTTGGTTATCAAAGCTAGGTGTGGGAAGCATGCCTTTAATTTCAGCACTTAGGGGGCAGAGTCAGGAGAATCTCTCTGAGCTGGAGGCCTGTTTGATCTCCATAGAGAGAACTTATCTCAAACAAAACAAACAAACAAACAACAACAAAACAGACCTCCGGTTATTAGGTTTGATGATAAGTGCCTTTTTACCACTGAGCCATCCCACCAATCCTATTTAACAACTTTTGAAAATAAATACAAAGGCTTCCTTGTTTGATAACCAGTTGTCAATTATACCTCAGGAAACTGTTTAGGGCTAGGCATAGTAGCGCATGCCTTTAATCTCAGCACTGTAAAGACAGATGGATTTCTGTGAATTCAAGGCCAGCCTGGTCTATGAAGTGAGTTCCAGGCCAGCCAGAGCTACAAAGTGAGACCCTGTCTCAAAAAACATGTTTAGAGGCCGGAAAGATGGCTCAGTAGTTAAAGGCATGGAGGCTCTTGCAGAGGACCCTGGTTCAATTTCCAGCACTAACACGACAGCTCACAACCAACTACGGTTCCAGGGGATCTGATGCCATCTTCCGGTGTCTGCAGGCACACAGACACACATGCAGATGAAATGTACATGAAATGAAGACAATTAAAAAGCAAAACAAAAATCCCCAAAACTCAGCTCTTGACTTCTCTGTTTTAGCCCCTGGTACACTAAGAGATAGCCTGAAATACTTCAACTTCAGAATCTTGATCAATACTTTTCTTGTAGGCTCACCGATTTCCAGCAGGGATTCATGTCCTAAGTTCCCTGAATGGGCCTCAGTAGGATGATGATTTTTCTCAATAGTAGGTGAGAAAAATGAGGCAAGTGCATACCCCTCACAATCCCCTGGGAAGAGGAGCCACAGCGTCTCAAAGATTAGTGGCCAAGAAAGCCTGATTGTGAGGCTGGGAAGATGGTTCAGTGTTTAAGAAAACTGGCTTCTCTGCCAGGATCCAGGTTAGATTCCCAGCCCCCCATGGTGGCTCACAAGGGCCTGGAACTTCACTTCCAGGGGATGTGACGCTCTCTTCTGGCCTCCACAGGCCTGAGTCACATATGCGGTACACAGACATACATTCAGGCAACAAAACACCCATACACATAAAAACAGAAAAAACAAACCTACCAAACACAATGTAACCAAAGAAAATTGAATTCCCAAGGAATCTCAAGCTAGAATAAGAACAAGACTAAAGCCTGGGAGCCAGACAGGAAACTTGTCTCGAAGGAGACTAGAGCAGACAACGATGGACTCCTTATGCCTCTGGCCTGCTACTTGAGGCTAAACCCCATGGACTTGTCTGTGTGTGTGTCTGGGGGTGGTGGTGCCACCGAACCCCTCTGTGACCATACCGAATAATCATCTTTTTGTTTCTCTATTTACTATGTCTATCTGGCCGAACCTGGCTTACTGAGTTCTCCTTAATAGCTCCGTTAACAGACAAGGAACTGGTGCTCTTTACTCAAGAGATGGACGGCCTTCCCTAAATGGGAAAGAAAACCAGGGGAGGCATCCCGAGGAACTTAACTGGTTGAGGCAAGGAGTGTCATTTCAGAACAAGGGTCGCTGGATGACCGCTACCGACAAGATGCTACTCGCGATCTGCCAGCAAAGGCAGCCTTACTTCACCAACTTAACTCACAATTCTTGAAAAAACTACTACAGCCTCCCAATACTGATGCTAAAGCATAAATGAAGCGATTTGCCCCCGGCCACGCCGCTAAGGGGTGGACCCGTGCAGGATACGAAGCCAGGCCTGACGTGAAGAGTCATTATCCACTAACTACACGCCAGAAATCACGCTGGGAAGGACACGGGGGCGTGGAGGGTGGCGGCCAAAGCGCGGAACACGAGTGGGATGGAGCACATGTAGAGCACGAGCGACTCCCGAGAGCGGGAAGTCATTTTGTCGGAGGAGGGCGACGGGAGATGGGAGGAGAGAAAAAAACCAGAGAAGGCGCTTCCAAAACGAAAAGGCGATGGGAAGGTACGAGGGGACCGAGTCATGGCGGGACGGAGCCGGGCAACACTGGCCAGCGTGGGGAGAGAGGGGCGGAGGGAACCACCGCCTCCCTGAACTCACTGAGCACGAGCACGGGACGGTGGCCCATCATGGCGGCACGATGCAGAGCCCAGTACCCAGAGCTGGGGGAACCGGCAGAACCTTCTGGAGAGAGGAGCAGCGAAGAAAACGCTACCTCCTCAGGACTGACACAGAAACCTGCTACCCTCTGAAGTGCCGCCAATCACCAAGCCCATCTCATGGATTGGCACGAACATCGACCAATCGACAGTATTAGCCCCGCCCTCTACGCAAGAAAGGTAAGGCAAGTTAGATGGAGAGGGCACGATGAGGGGGCCTGGGAGACGCAAGCGCCTGCGCACTAGTGTGGCCGCTCCCGGCCGCGTGCGGACAGAATGTCTGCGCAAGCGCCTAGGCAAGGGGCGGGAGCGGGGAGGGGGTGGTGGTGGTGGAGGAGGAGGAAGCGCTCGCTCTCTACAGCGCATGCGTACCAACTACAGGGTGGGCGCTGGGGTGGAGGCTTTGGATTAGTGCTGCAGGTGAGGTCATGAAACTTATTTTGTTCATCCGTTCTGGTCCGACCGTGAAGGTCAAGAAAGGCATGACAGTTTTCCACTTTTCATTCCAGCTTTAGCACCCGGGAGGAATAGAGGTTCGGGGATAGCGGCCGTGGCCGGAAGGGCTGAGGCGGGGAAGGGTTGAGGTAGCGGAAGTTGTTGTCTTACAGGGCGGGGCGGCAACGGCCCTTTCGGCCCCCGAGCACTCTGGGAGTTGTAGTTTACCTCCTCTAGACTCGCTGTTTTTCTTAGAAAAGAAAAATCCTGTTTTTTACATGTACTCATTTTTTATTTTTTTTGCGTATGATTGTTTTACTAACACGTATATATGTGCACATATGCGTGCCTGGTCCACGAGGAGGTAAGAAGAGAGAGTCCGATCCCCTGGAACTAGAGTTTAGGATGGTTGTGAACTGCCATGTGGGTGCTGGTAACTGAACCCGAGTCCTCTTCAGCGCCAGCTAGTGCTCTTAGCTGTTGAGTTATCTCGCCAGTCCTAATTTTTTTTTTTTTTTAACTTCTTAGAAAAATACCTTTCATTTTAGGCATTAAGACGGAATGAAGGGCCGGGCAGAGGTGGTGCACGCCTTTAACCCCAGCACTCGGGAGGCAGAGGCAGGCAGATCTTTGTGAGTTTGAGGCCAGCTAGGTCTACACAGAGAAACCCTGTCTCAAAAAAACAGGAAAAAGGGACTGGAGACATGGCTCAGTGGTTAAGAGCACAGACTGCTCTTCTAGAGGACCTGGGTTCAATTCCCAGCACCCACATGGCAGCTCACAACTGTCTGTAACTCCAGTTCCAGGGGACCTGATGCCCATGGCAAAACACCAATAAACATAAAGTAAAAATAAATAAAATTAAAAAATAAAAACAGGAAAAAAAAAAGAAAAAAAAACAAGAGACAAAACAAAACAAAAAAACCAAAAGTGGAATGAAGGAGGATCGCTTACATTTCCCCCAAATAACCTATCTTTTCGCGAGCGTTTCTTGTAGTGTTTTGAGCCTTTTTTTTCACCACTCACCCTGAGCACCCATCTTCTAACTCGTTAGAGACAAAGGGGTGGGAGCTAGAGTCCCATGGTTGGCCTGGAACTCCCCATGGAGCCCGGGTTGGCCTCAAATTGGAGACAACCCTCTTGCCAGAGCACCCCACGTGGGGTGGGTGGGTGGGGGGAAGACTCTAGAAGTTAAGCACTTAGAAGACATGAAGATTCATGATGTGTTTGCGATAGATTGAAAGTTTGGATTTGGTATGTTCTGTCTTCTTCAATGAAAAACAATAACACAAATTAGTCCGCTGAAGGGAACTGTGAAAAAATGATCAAGTTAAGCACAATTATTTGCCTGGTGTGGTAGCACACTCCTGTAGTGAACTCCTGAGGCTGAGTCAGGACCACTGCGATATTGATGGCTTCAGTTAGCCTGGACTACATATATCCAGGAGTGGTTAAGAGGGTATACTGCTCTTGCAGAGAACCTCAGTTCAGTTCTCAGCACTGATGTCTGGCTGCTCACAGCCACCTGTAACTCCAGCTCACATATGCACATCCACACATACATGTAACTAAAGATAAATTTTTTAAAAATCAGCCACCTGTATTAACTGAGACAGTGTATACTATATTTTTAAGATTTATTTTATTATGTATACAGTGTTCTGCCTGCATGAATGCTTACACACCAGAAGAGGGCACCATGTAGTTGCTGGGAATTGAACTCAGGACCTCTGGAAGAATAGCCAACACTCTTAACCTCTAAGCCATCTCTCCAGCCCCAAGATGGTATACACTATTATACTTCTGCCTCCCAAAATTAGAGCAGCTGTAGCCAATTTGAATCTGCTGTGTCGAGCTTAGGAAACAACACTCTTGTCTGACCATGTGATGCTATGATTCTTTTCCCAGGCACGATACCTGTTGCTGTTGAGATGGAGCAGCACACTAGTAATCCGACTAATGACAAAGGTGTGTCCTAGGCCCACACCCCTTCCTCAGAAGCCAGCTCTCTCTATCTCTCCACGTGTGCAGAAAGGACTCGGTGTCGTGTATGCCTTGTCTGTTACCTGGTTATGTGGAAAGTACCTGTGGGGGTTTTGGGGTGAAGGAGGAGACAGGTCTCACTTCACTACCGTAGCTGGCTTGGAACTTATCATATAGCTAGCCTAGTGTCCTTAAATTTGAGACAACTCTTTTGCCAGAGAACCCACATCCCAACTGCTGGGATTGCAGACATGACCCACTGCATCCAGCTGCTTTGTTTGTTTGTTTGTTTGTTTGTTTGTTTGTTTGTTTTTTTGAGACAGGGTTTCTCTGTAGTACTGGCTGTTCTGGAACTCACTCTGTAGCCCAGGCTGGCCTTGAACTCACAGACATCCACCTGCCTCTGCCTCCCGAGTGTTGGGATTAAAGGTGTGCACCACCACTATCCAGCATTCTTTTCTTTTTTGAGAATCTTGCTATTATAGTCCAACCTGGCCTCCTCCACCTTGCAGTAGCCCTGCCACAGCCTCCCAGCTGCTGAGACGATGGGCATGGTCTCTGCACCTGGCTTTGGTGAGTTCTTTTTCTAGCGTTTCTAGAGTAGCAGTAAGTAGAGCACTTTGCAGTCTAGGGACCCAGGTGTAGTTCCAGCACTGCCATGTGATAGTTGTGCAATCCTGACCAAATTTTCCTGACATGGGATTCCTCAAGTACAATGCTGCTGATACTACCTGCTTCTTAGGTCACTATAAAAGATAGCAGAGGACCCGGGGAGATGGCTCAGTGGATGAAGTCCTTGCTATGCACCATGAGGACCTGAGTTTGGATCCCCATAAGCCATATAAAAAGCCAGGTGTGGTGGCATATGTCTGTACCTGCAGTGCTTGTGGAGATGGGGTACATAGAGTACATAGGATCCCTGGAGTTCACTGGCCAGACAGTCTAGCTGAATTGATAAGCTCCAAATTTGGTGAGCGACTCTGTCTCAGAAAAATAAAGTAAGGCTGGGTGTGGTGGTCAATGGACCATAATCCCAGCACTCGGGAAGCAGATACAGATGCATCCCTGTGGTTTTGTGGCCAAGCTGGTCTACCTGGTGAGTTCCAGGACACTCAGGGCTACATAGAAAGACCCTGCCCCCACCAAAAAAAATTCTAAAAAAAATAAAGTAGAGGGGACTGGATACATGGCTCAGCAGTTAAGAGCACTGGTTGCTCTTCCAGAGAACACAGGTTGAATTCCCATCACTCACATGACAGCTCACAACTGTCTGTAACTCCAGTTCCAGAGGATCGAATGCCCTCATCTGACCTCCAAGGACAACACGTGTGCATGCAGGCAAAGCACCCATACACATAAAATTTTAAAAAATAAGTGGAAAGCAATTAAGGAAGATACCTGATGTAGATCTCTGGCTTCTACACACATGTAAATACACAAACACACTCAAAAGAAATATGTATGTGTGTATATGTATGATACACATGTATTAGAGGCTAGATATGGTGACCTTCACCTGTAAACTCAGCCCTTAGAAGTCTGATTGCTGCAAAATCCAAGACAGTCTGAGTTGTATGGCCCTGTCTCAAAAAGCAGTGTGTGTGTGTGTGTGTGTGTGTGTGTTATTGCATACCTGTAGTCCCAGCATGTGAGGAGTAGCAGAGGCAAGAAGATGGTCACAGGTTCAAAGCCTGCCTAGGACACAAAGTGAGTTCCAGGCCAGCCAGGACTATATCTCCATACCCTGTGTCAGAGAGATGGCTCAGCAGTTAAGAGCACTGGCAGCTCTTCCAGAGGCTCGGCATTGAGCATTCAACACCCACATGGTAGCTGACAGTGGTCTGTAATTCCAGTTCCAGGGGATCTGACCCTCTCCTTTGAACTCCAAGGGCACTAGGAATGATATATCACACATGCATACATTCAGGCGAAACAGTCAGAGACATAAAAAATAATAAAAGATTTTATTTTTTTTTTTTAAAGAAAGAGGAGTAAGCTGTGTGGTGGTAGCGTATGCCTTTAATCCCAGCACTCGGAAGGCAGAGGCAAGCGAATCTCTGTGAGTTCGAGGCCAGCCTGGTCTACAGAATGTGTTCCAGGACAGGCTCCAAAGTTACATGGAGAAACCCTGTCTCGAAAATAACCATAAATAAGTAAATAAATAAATAAATAGAGCAGCTGACAGAGCAGAGCAGACTTCCATTTGCAAGCTTGGTATGCATATGTGAAAATGACTTCTAGGCAGTATCTTCTGTGGCACTTGGAAAAATGGACAAGAAGGCATCTTTCTTAGCAGATGTGTGCCACACACCTGTAATCCTGGCACATGGGCAGTGAAGGCAAGAGGGTTAAAGAATACAAGGCCAGCTGCATGAGACCCTGCCTCTAAAAGGGGGAAAAAATCTTTCCTACAACACTCATCGCACTTCTGCCCCCAGGCTTGTTTCATAACAAGAGGACTCTTCTTTATCCTTTGACCCTGTCTGAGGTAATTCTTCAGAACATTTCCCAAGCTCCACTGACACATTGTAGGCACTTAGCAATCTTATACCTGTATAAATAAGTGTTATTAATTTTCCTGTCTTTTCTCCCCTCAGTGCTGGGGATCAATCCCAGGGTCTTCCACAGGTGAGGCAAAAGCTCTGCCACTGACCTAATCTGCCAGCCCTATCCTTTCTTGATCTTTACACTATATACATGTTATTCATGTGCACATTCCAGAGCTAGTGAGTAAGTGCGTGCCACTGTGTGTATGTGCGTGTCAGAGGCCAGCTTGCCAGAGTTGGTTCTTTCCTACCGTGTGGGTTCTGGAGATTGAACCCACGTTCTCAGGCGTGGTTCCAGTAGCTTCTACCCTCTGAGCCATCTTGCCATTCCCTCTTCTTCTTTTTCAGAGAGGGTCTCAGTCAGTAGCGTTGGCTTTGCTAGCCCCATTTTCAACCATGCTGCTCTTGCTTCCTCGACGTGCTCTTCACTCCACAGTCTTGTTGCCTTGAACTTAAAATGTAGCCAAGGATTCAAGGAGCTCTGACCCCCTCTCCCACCTCCCGAATACTGGTATTGCATGCATATGCTGCTTTACCTATTTTATGTGGTTCTGGGGATCAAACCCAGGGTGTTGTGTGTGCTAGGCAACCGGCCTCTACCTCCTGGTCTCTCCTGGTCCCAGCTTTTCTGCTCGCCATTCATCGCTCTTCTCTCCTCTCTGTCACCTTTTCATCCTTCAGATGCTTGAGAAATTACTCCGAGGTCCAATTTTCTTTCTTTCTTTTTTGCTATAGGGAGCTAACTTATTTTTCTTTTTTCTTTCTTTCTTGGCGGGGAGGAAGGGGGTTTCAAAACAGGGTTTCTCTGTGTAGTCCTGGCTGTCCTGGAACTTGCTATGTAGACCAAGCTGGCCTTAAACTCAGAGGATCACTTGCCTCTGCCTTCCAAGTGCTGGGATTAAAGGCATGCGCCACCACCACTGACTTTTTTTTTTTTTTTTTTTTTTTTTTTTAGCTTCTTTTTCCCTTTTAGTGGCTGGCTAACAATTTGACCTTCCAACCAAACTTAGTGCCACTCCTTGTTCTGTTTGATTTCCTACTTTCACCTCAGAACCTTTAGTTCATCTAAAATGTGATTAGGATTAAATGACAGAACCCCAACTCAGCTGCCTTGAACACAGAAGGTAATTTAGGGGCTTGTGCAGGTGGGTTACAAGAGCTCGAGCGCTTCAGAAGCCGGAGAGCTGTGACTGGAACTGGGGCTTCTGCCTGTTGGAATCTGTTCATCTGTCTGTCTGTCCGCCTCTCTTGCTGCTAACCCTGCTTGTACCCACTTCTCATGGTATACTGGCCAAGTGCAGTAGCCTCCGTTAGGCCCACTTTATGTCCTCCCAGCACAGCAACTAAAGAAAGTGGGTCTCTCTTTTTTCTTTTTCTTTTTCTTTTTTTTTTCTTTTTGCCTTTGCTTGTTTTTTTGAGACAGTCTTACCATGTAGACCAGGTTAGCCCAGAACTTGCAGTCCTCTGTTCTGCCTTCCATTTTTTTCAATTGTAGGTGGGCACGCTACTGTACAGTCTAGCTAAGAATGCTTTGACACACATCATTGTCCATTTTTTGGTCCTGTGACATGACTGTGGCCCAACTCCTTTTTTTTCTCCTTTTGTTGTTTTTTCGAGACAGGGTTTCTCTGTAGTTTTGGAGATCCACCTGGCTCTGTCTTCCGAGTGCTGGGACTAAAGCTGTGCGCTACCACCGCCCGGCCCAACAACCTACTTTTCAAGTGCTTACCATCTTGTCATCGCAGTTGCTGAGAGAGTGAGGTGTCGGCACTGTCCTTTGCTGGGCCATGGGCCTATTTTTAGTGTCAAGAAACTGGAGTGCTGACTCACCAGTACAACTGGGATCTGGGGAAAGAATAATTTCCCAGAGTGACAATTACTCAGTAGATAAGAAGGACAAATGTCTGTGGTGGAACATTAGGATTTCCTCCAAGTCAGTTTTTCCTTTTGATTTGACTGTTTTTGCCAAAGATAGCATAGTTACCAGTTTTAGAATCTCTTTTAGAGCCAGTTGTGGCTCACTCTTAGAATTCTAGCACTTGGGAAGCTGAGGCAGGAAGACTGTCCTGAGTTCAAAGGTACCATGGGATACATAGAAAGTACCAAGCTTGGTTACATAGCAAGACTGTCTCAGAAAAACAAAAACGTTAACATGTGCAACTCTTTGTATTTAATATGTATAATGAAAAAGATAAAAGATAATGTAATCTTTTTTTTTTTTTTTTTTGAGACAGGGTCTCACCGTGTAGCCTTGGCTGGCCTAGAACTTGCTATGTAGATCACCTGGAGCTGGAATTACAGGTGGTTGTGAGCTGCCTTGAAGCGGTTCTGGGAACCCAACTCAGGTCCTCTGGAAGAGCAGCATGCTCTCTTAACTGCTGAGCTGTGTCTCCAGTCCTTGAAATACGATTTTTAACTGTTAGCAATCAATTCCTATTCTTTTTTAGACAGGGTACCACTCTATGGTCCTGGCTGGCCTAGAACTCGATATGTAGACCAGGCTGGGACATATGCCTATTCTTAGTGATGGGAAGGCTCCGGTGCTCAGAGAGCCCTGCTGGCCTCTGCCTCCTGGATGTTAGGATTAAAGGCGTGAGCCAAAAGCTCGGTTTACTCAACTTTCTAACCTTAAAGGTTGAGGGCCTATTACGTTAAGAGAAAGCTTAAACATCTCAGATTTGGTTACTCAGGCTTCTCTGGCCCATCTTTATGTCAGTGATGAGCGCCCCCTTCCCTTGCTCTTCCTCCTCCTGTCCTGACTTGGCCAGTTTCCCAGGGTTTCTCACCCTCCAGCCTTATTCTTGCCTTTTGACCTACATTCATGTTCTGCTATCCCCTTTCCTACTCTGCTCCTTCCAAGCTTTCCACGTTTTCAGAGCCTCTGTAAGGATTGGGGGGCCCTCAGAATTGGCTCGGAAACACACCCAGTCACCAAGTTCTTAGCATAAAGGAGATTTATTACCCCAGAGGGAAAAGCAAGTGAGGGGAGGCTGTCTCCGCATTGGGCCAAAGCAGACAGCAAGCAGCAGGCCTTCGTTTGTTGTTTGTTTTTTCAGGAGAAAAGGGGAAGTCTGTCCTAGGTGAGTTAGTAAGTCCTGATTGGACATGTTAGCCAGTGTAGCCAAATAATGAAGTTTGAATGCTGAACCTTAGTCTTTAGTCTCAGGAATGAGTCAGTGACCAAATAAGGGAATAGCTTTAGGAATGTAATCTGACAGTTTAGCAAGCAAGAGAGAAGGGTAAAAGGCAAAGCCTTTTGCAGCCATATTTGCCATGCTTGGCCTGTTAGAGAGCCCTTCTTAAATAGGTGTTCGTTATAATCCCCCCCCACTGCTCCCTTAAACCCTTACTTTCACATTTGTTTACACACTTGGCCTTAGCTGGGTATGCTCTCCCACAACCCCAATAAAAACCTCACTTTTACCTAGGTATTTTGTTTTGTTTTGGTTTGGTTTGGTTTTTGTTTTTCAAGACAGGCTTTCTCTGGGTAGCCCTGGCTGTCCTGGAGCTTGCTTTGTAGACCAGGCTGGCCTTGAACTCACGGAGATCGCTTGCCTCTGCCTCCCGAGTTTACCCAGGTGTGAAGACTCACTATACCTTGTGTTGTTTCACCTGATTCTTTTAGTTGTCCAGAGAGAGTCTTGTATAACCCAGGCTTGTCTTGAGCTTGTTGTTTGGCAGAGGTTGACCTTGAACTTCTGATCCTCTTGCCTCCACCTCCTAGATACTGGAATTACAGATGTGCACCACTGTGCCTGAAGATAATGTTTCACTTGATTCAATTTGTCTCCCTAAGTTGGTGATGAGCAGCTAAGAAGCTGTTGTACGTGTCTTTTGTGTACTTCTCAGTGTCTAGTGGAGGAGTAAGCATGTAGT
This sequence comes from Peromyscus californicus insignis, assembly GCF_007827085.1. Taxonomy (NCBI): domain Eukaryota; kingdom Metazoa; phylum Chordata; class Mammalia; order Rodentia; family Cricetidae; genus Peromyscus; species Peromyscus californicus. The sequence goes on along the minus strand of NW_026294617.1, from coordinate 67,836,995 downwards.
TCACATCAAGCAAGTGAATTAGACTTTCCTCCTGCCAGCTTGGGTTCTCTTAACTCTCACTGATGTCTTTGTTGTTGTTGTTATTGTATTTTATTTATTTATTTAGAGACAGGGTTTCTCTGTGTAGCTTTGGAGCCTTGCCTAGAACTCATTCTGTAGCCCAGGCTAGCCTTGAACTCACAGAGATCCACCTGCCTCTGCCTCCCAAGTGCTGGGATTAAAGACGTGCGCCACCACTGCCCGGCTGACTTCTGTTTTCTGTATCTTCTCTTTGTATATCTTACTGATACTTGGGTAGGACCTGGTGTCTGCTTTTATAGACCAGGCGCAGTGATTTAATCAGAAAGGCAGTCTCACACCTGCAGTCCCATGTTTGAGAGGCCAAGGCAGGAGGGTCTTGGGGTCAAGGCCAGCCTGGGCTATTATCTTAAAATTAAAAGAGGAGAAAGAGGGCAAGAGAAGGCAGGCTAACCCTTGTTAAAATGAATGTTCATTTAGTCACCTCATTTTCAGCCAAAGAGGAAGATAATGATGCTGTGTGTCTTTGTCCAGCAAAACCCTCCCCCAGTTATATTAATCTTCAAGCAAATTCCCTGCCAGCCACTTTCTTGAACATCCAGACAACAAAACTGCCTTCAGGTAAGTCTTCGGGGGAAGGCTTCCCAAGCAGACCCAGCCAGGAGAGCAGGTGCAAAGTAGCTTAAGCTTCCCCCAGGGCAGTGCTAACTCCTCAGAGCACCCGTTGCCTGGTTTCACTTTCGGGGTAACTTGTTGATTGTTTGGTTCTGTTGATTTCATTTGTTTCCCCAGTTTTACCAATTCCTGTTCTTTTCTCAATTGTTAGCTACTTGGCTCAAGTGGGCAGGGTGAGACCCCGGTCTTTCTGCTTGCTGCTCCTGAGAGTTAAAAGGGACCCAGGGAAGGAGATAGTGACTGTTAGCTTGGACTCAGCTTCCTTGAATTCTCTCATTCTTCTTCTTCTAGGGAAGTCAGTGGATAGTTGATTACTTATGGGGAACTCAACTCTAGATAGCCATTACTCCCAAATGCAGACAGTATAATTGTTGAGGTTAACTAAGCCGCCTATGGACAATGTAGTTGAAAACATTTAAGAAGTAAGCTGATCACCCAGAATGGTTGGAGTTAGACAATGGAGGAGCTCCAGGTCCCTAAAAGGGACTTAGTTTTTACCCACTTCGCAAAACAAACAAGCAAACAAAAACCAACCACAAAACAAAACCCTTTTGGTTTTTCGAGACAGGGTTTCTCTGTGCAGCTTTGCGCCTTTCCTGGATCTCGCTCATCTAGACCAGGCTGGCCTTGAACTCACAAAGATCCGCCTGCCTCTGCCTCCCAAGTGCTGGGATTAAAGGCGTGCGCCACCACCGCCCGGCACAAAACCCTTTTTTAGGCTGGGAATATAGCTGAACTGATAGAGTTCTTACCTGGTGTGCACATGGCCCAGAACCACACAAACTGGGTACAGTGCCATATGCTTGTAATCCCAGCACTTGGAATGTGGAGGCAGGAGAATTTGGAGTTCAAGTTTACCCTCAGCTACATGGAGTGCTCAAGGCCAACATGGACTCAGTTTTTTGTTTTTGTTTTTTTATTCTTTTTTTTTTTTTTTTTTTGGTTTTTCGAGACAGGGTTTCTCTGTGTAGCTTTGCGCCTTTCCTGGAACTCGCTTTGGAGACCAGGCTGGCCTCGAACTCACAGAGATCCGCCTGGCTCTGCCTCCCGAGTGCTGGGGTTAAAGGCGTGCGCCACCACCGCCCGGCTGTTTTTTTATTCTTTATTTCTTTATTTTTCAGAGCTGAGGACCAAACCCAGGGCCTTGTGCTTGCTAGGCAAGTGCTCTACCACTGAGCTAAATCCCCAACCCTGTCTCAGTTTTTTATTTATTTATTTATTTATTTTTTAAATTTTGTTGTTGTTTTGAGTTGCTCTGTAGCCTGGAACTCACTGTGTATCCCTCACACTTGCCTCCTGACTCATCATCCCAAGCACTAGGATTACTGATGTACAGCACCCTACCTGGCTCAAATAAAATTTTCAAAGATTTAAGTGGGTGTCTAAAAGTTGAAGGCCAGCCTGGTATACATACTAAGTTCCAGGCCAGCCAAGCCTACATAGTGAGACCTTGTTTGTTTGTTTGTCCTTTCTGAGACAGGGTTTATCTGTGTAGCCCTGGCTATCCTGGAACTTGCTCTGTAGACCAGGCTGGCCTCAAACTCACAGAGATCTCTGCCTGCCTCTCCCTCCTGAGTGCTGGGATTAAAGGTGTGCACCACCACCACCACCACCACCACCACCACCACCACCACCACCACCACCACCACCACCACCCAGCTTTTTAAATGTGTTTTGTATACTTATGTACAGTGGCTTCTCTAGATGCTGGGGATACTAAAGTAGACCAGACAAAATTCCTTGCCTTCCTGGAGCATAACTCAAGCAGAGAACTTAGACAAACATGAGCTATTACTGAGTGTGCCAGATGACCATAAATACTACAAGAAAAGTAACAAGGGGAGAAGCGAGTTGCAATATTGGTTTAAAATTAAAACAAAATTGGCAGGTAAGCCTCTGGGGAGATGACTGCTGAGCAGAAGTGAGTCTGGTTGGGTTGTTCCTGGGAGGAGGATTAGTGCTCTTATGGACTCCTTCCAACCTCACTGCAATTACAAAGCCTCTTTCCTGTGTCCCTTCGTACCTCCATCACTCTCCCCAGGAGCTGGCCAGAAGCCGAAGGAATGCCTAGGACTCCTAGAATGTATGTCTGCCAACCTCCAGCTTCAGACCCAGCTTGCCCAACAACAGATGGCTATTTTAGAAAACTTGGAAGCATCCCTATCACAACTGGGTCCCGGGAGGGAAAGCAACAATGGTTCTTTCCCAGCCTTATGTTATAATCTGTTGTTAAATCACCTGCCCCAGTTCCATAAATGAACTGTGGAACACAGATACTGTGTGTGCTTTCTTTTCTTCCTCTCCTAGGCTGTGGGTGGAATCTGGCCGTTATATTCTGTGTGTGTACTCGGGAATTGAACCCAGTGCCTTCTGCATGCTAAACATACGCCATGCCACTGAGTAACACTCCTAGCCCCTAAGCATGTATATTCTACATATGATTAGTCTACACATTTCTAATAGGCACCCACTGAGTGTAAATCATTGCACAAGGCACTGCGGCTGCATATCATGTATATTAGTGTTCTCAAGAGGAACAGAACCAATATGGTGGAGACGTATATGTGAAGAATTTATTAAGCCAGTTTATATTGAAATAGTAACATCGACTGCTTCAAGGCTGGGAGGCTGCAAATCCAATAGTTGCTCACGCCTTGAGGCTGACTGCCTTGGCTGTCTCAGTCTGACATCACAACCCTAGAGGGTTCTTGGGGAGCTGCTGGTCTTAGTTGACGACGGCAGCCTGGAGGTGCTGGTTCTGATATCTGTGAAGGAATCATCATCATCATCATCATCAGCAGCAGCAGCAGCAGCAGCAGCAACTGGAGAAATCAACTCCATGAAGGAGAAAAGCCAAGCTACCAAAGGTTGAATAATCCTCCTCTTGCCATTACCTTTTTAAATCTGAGCCTGTACTTGAAGGTGCCACCCACATTTGGAGTGGGGCTTCCCACATATGTTAAGGTAATAAGGACAATTCCTCAGTTGAGGTTTCCTGCTCACGTGAGTCTAATTTGGGTCAGGCTGATATTAAAACCAACCATTGTAGCTGAAGTTTTCCTGGTCCTGCCGGCCCACGGTCAGGACAAATCTCTCTCACATGCCAGTCCTGCAGCTGCTTGGACCCAAGCAAACACACAGAGACTTATATTACTTATAAACTGTATGGCTGTGGCAGGCTTCTTGCTGTCTAGTTCTTATATCTTAAATTAACCCATTTCTTTCTTTTTTTTTTTGGTTTTTCGAGACAGGGTTTCTCTGTGTAGCTTTGCGCCTTTCCTGGAACTCGCTTTGTAGACCAGGCTGTCCTGGAACTCACAGAGATCCACCTGGCTCTGCCTCCCGAGTGCTGGGATTAAAGGCATGCGCCACCACCGCCCGGCTAAATTAACCCATCTATACCTTGCCACATGGCTTGTGGCTTACCAGTATCTTACATTATGCTTCTCATGATGGTGGTCTCTCTGCCTCAGCCTTGCACTTCCCGGAATTCTCCTCTCTCCTTGTCCTGCCTATACTTCCTGCCTGGCTAATGGCCAATCAGCACTTTATTTATCAATCAATCGTCCACAGCAAACCATCCCAGATATAAGAGACAGCTCAAGGTTTCTGTCATTTTCCAAGCAGGGGAGATAGATAATTCATTGCTGTGGTGGTTTGGATGTAATTGGCCCCATAGTCTCATAGGGAGTGGCACTATTAGGAGGTGTGGCTTTGTTGGAGTAGGTATGGCCTTGTTGGAGGAAGTGTGTCACTTTGGGGGTGGGCTTTGAGGTTTCCTATGCTCAGGATACTGCCCAGTGTCTCAGTTGACTTCCTGTTGCCTATAAGATGTAGGACTCTCAGCTACTACTCCAGCACCATGTCTGCCTGCACGCCACCATGCTTCCTGTCATGATGATAATGGACTGAACCTCTGAAACTGTAAGCCAGCCACCCCAATTAAATGTTTTTTTGTTTTTGTTTTTGTTTTTGTTTTTGTAAGAGTTGCCCTGGTCATGGTGTTTCTTCATAGCAATAGAAACCCTAACTAAGACAATTGCCCAAACTGAGAGGTCATCTGAGGGGATCACTGAGGTTAAGAGGCACATTGGGTAGTACTAGGATAAAGCTAGACCAATCTTGACCTCAGTGGAGAGACTGACTTCATGATACTGTGTGAAGACAGGGAGTGATGGGGTGACATAGACAGGTAATTCCTTGGCAGAAAGTTTAGATGAAATCCTAGAAGTAAGAAGTAAATAATTAGAAATATAGTCATCAAAGAAGACATCCATCGTTAGTCTCTGACATCCACGTGTGTGTGCATAGCCTCACATATGTGCTTATAAATGCAAACAGACATACAGGCACACATGCAGTATGCAATAGTTTGCTCTCTATTGCTGTGATATATTGCTCTCTATTGGTTAAGAAAAGTTTTATTTCAGCTTTACAGTTGTAGTTCATCATGAAGGGTAGTCTGAGAAGGAACTCAAGGCAGAAACCTAGTGGCAGGAACTGAAGCAGAGACCATGGAGGAATGCTGCTTACTAGCCTGCTCAACCTGCTTTCTTACACAATCCAGGACCATCCACTCTGGGGTGACACCACCCACAATGGGCTGTACCCTCCCAAACTAAATTGTAGGGAGGAGAGGAAGCCCTGAGTGAATGAAGTGTTAGTGAATGTATTCTGTTGACATAGGCATGACCATGTCAAGAACTCAGAAGGAAATGGTGAAGCCTCTTCTGGTCCATGTGTTGATGTGTATGCAGAAAATGTCCACCATAGCTTTCTCCCACCCTGGATGTTTATGGCCTGAAGATTCCCTTACAGAGACTGCACCTATCAAGATTAGCTAAACCCATCTCCTTGATCCAGCTGTATACTGTAAACTCCGCCTTCTTGCTTATCTGTATGCAATAACTCCACCTCCTTGTCCAGCTGTATGCAATAACCCTGCCTCTCTGTTCACGCTGAGCTTCTGGGGTGCTGCACTTTCTCCAACAGAGAGCCCAACTTTCTGTCTCTGTATCTATCTGTACTTGTCTTCTCTCCATCCCCTCATCCAACCCAGTCAGGTCCAGTCCTTGGAGCCATACTGGATGTGGTAAATCATTAATGAAGAAAATGCCCCACAGACTTGCCTGCCCACAGGTCACTGTGATGGAGGCATTTTCTCAGTTGAGATTCGCACTTCCCAGATGACCCTAGCTTGTGTCAAATTGACAAAAAAAAAACTAGCTAACACAATTGACCCCTTGTCAGCATGACACACAAACATATCACTATTCACTTATAACCTTTCCTTTCTCATTTGTCCCCAAGATGTCATATTAATATTAATATCAAATATAAAACCTGATATAACTGTAAAATACCACAGTCTTTAAAATTGTCTCTTTAAAATATCCAGTCTCTTAACTATGGCTCCTATAAAAAGTCAATTACGCCGGGCGGTGGTGGCGCACGCCTTTAATCCCAGCACTCGGGAGGCAGAGCCAGGCGGATCTCTGTGAGTTCGAGGCCAGCCTGGGCTACCAAGTGAGTTCCAGGAAAAGGCGCAAAGCTACACAGAGAAACCCTGTCTCGAAAAACCAAAAAAAAAAAAAAAGTCAATTACATACTTTCTTCTTTTTTAAACACACCTTAAAATAATATTTCCCCAACATTTCCCCTTTTTGTCTAAAAAAAAGAAAGAAAGAAAGGTTTTAACTTTAACATAATAAGACTGTACACAATAAGAACAATTATCAAGTAAAGGTTACATTCACAATGTAATGAATTCCAGTTCATTTGTGTCTGGCAAATTAAAAGAAAATACTCCATTATCTATCATATCTTAATGAATCTAAAGTTTTAGACCATATTTACTATCTGTCATAACTAAGGAAAACTGCAACTATAACTACCTAGTCTTCAACTCCATCAAAGACCCAGAAGGATAATATTATTGAATAAACAAAAAGTGCATTGCAAACAACTTCCAAAACTCCAACAATGACAGAAACATCTGACTGCCTGGACAGTCACCCAAAGTGACCTTCCACAACCTTGGGGCATCCATCTTCAGCTTACAGGTTCATACTATCTGGCAGACTTCTCAGTGAAGCAGGAAATTTTATATACTTTCTATTCCAAGAGGAAAGAGCCAGGGCACAGTTACAATCAAAGAACCCCCCCACCCCAACAAACAAACAAACAAACACAAACAAACAAGCAAACCCAGTGGCCAGTGTCTGGGATTCACAATCTTCTGGGCTCCAAAGGGCTTGGGCAGCTCCACTCCTCTGCCCTTCATAGCAAACACAGCTAGTTTCATAGGCTCAGGCCAATTCTACTCCACAGCAGCTCTTTTCCTGGGAGTCATCCCAGGAACTGATATCTACAATATCCTGGTTTCTCTGCTGTAACTGAGGCTGCACCTTCACCAATAACCACTCCTGGCACCTCTTTTGGGACTCTGGCCCTGTCACACAGCACCAAGCCTCAGCTGCTTTCCATGACCCCTTCATGCCTTCAAAACCAGTGTTGCCTGGGTGACTTTTATACATTTACAAGTTCGGCTGCCAGCTTGAGATGCGGCGTTGGTCCTCCTGGACCACAGCTTCTGTGTGCCGACTCTGAAGAAACTTCCCAGAAGATTTTGCCTCAGTGGCGCTGGTCTCTTGTTGGTCAAAGCTGATTTGATTCTTCAATCCCAGCTGGCCAGAAACTACATATCCATAATTCAAAACATCACATAACAGCCCTCATAATCTTTGCTTCACTCTGAGACAAGGCAGGCCTCCATTGTTTGCGTCTCTTTCAACATTCTTATCTGCCAGGCTCCTACCATAGCTTGTTACGTTCTGAGCACTCAAAACATTTCCTTTCATCCCAGAGTTCCAAACTCCTAGAATTCTCCCCCAAACATATAGTCATGTCTGTCACAGCAATACCCCAAGAACCTGGTACAAATCTGGTCTGGTTTGCCTTCCATTGCTGAGACAGACATCATGACCTTCAGAAGGAACTTGGAGAAGAAAGGGTTTGTTTCAGCTCACAGTTGCAGTGTCTCATGAGGGCAAGGGAGGCCAGGAACTCACAGCAGGAACTGTAGCAGGGGCCGTGGAGGAGTGCTGCTTACTGGTTTGCTCCCCTTGGCTTGCTCAGCCTGCTTTCTTATCAACCCAGGACAGCTGCCACAGGGAGCTGGGCCCTCCTACATCAAGACTCAATCCCGCCAGGCGGTGGTGGCGCACACCTTTAATCCCAGCACTCGGGAGGCAGAGGCAGGTGGATCTCTGTGAGTTCGAGGCCAGCCTGGTCTACAAAGTGAGATCCAGGAAAGGCACAAAGCTACACAGAAAAACCCTATCTCGAAAAACTAAAAAAAAAAAAAAAAAAAAAAAAAAAGAAGAAGAAGAGAGAGAGAAGGAGGCCTTCTCACTGGCCTTCAAGTCATTGAAGAATTTTTTTCAGAGAAACCTCTTTAGTCTATAAAACTTAAAGAGAACAGAGCAAGAATAAGATTGGCGGATAAACTTGAGGACTTATAATTCTGCATTAATAATTTCTGATCATCTATGCTGTTACACAGACAAACAGAATGTGGTAATCCAGTTTTAGAAAAGAAGTCCTACCTTTAACCCCAGCACTCAGGAGGCAGAGGCAGGCGGATCTCTGTGAGTTCGAGGCCAGCCTGGTCTACAGAGTGAGTTCCAGGACAGCCAGGGTCACACAGAGAAACGATGTCTTGAAAAACAAACAGACAGACAAAAGAAAAAAAGAAAAGGAAAAAGAAAGGACGTCCCCGTTGTTTTAGGAATTCATTCCAGTCAACCAATGGGCGAGAGAAAGGGGTCGCTCGCTCTCTTAGGGTGAGGAGACCGGGTCAGGCGGCAGAAAGTTGATCCCCATCGGCCTCGAGGAGGAGAACAGAAGCTGGATCAGCAGCACATCTACCTTGCTTTGTATTAGTGAGTCTGTTTCCCCATCACACTCCTTAATAAATTTACACACACACACAGACACACACACACACACACACACATACACACACACATACACACACACACACACACCCCTCTGTGGACTCTCGTATCATCCCCATATTTTTAAGCATGAACCTAACTTTTGATGCATAACAAGGAGGAAGGAGAAATTGTATCTAGAAGTTTCTTTTTAGTCCTACCACCTCATCATTATAAAAACACAGTATTTGGATAAAATATTAATTGGACTCCTTCCCTTGACCAGTGATCTCTCCACTTACACTTAAGTCTTAACGTAAATGGCCGTGGAAAGATATTCCACGTTCATGGATAGGAGGATTCAGTACTGTTCTTCACACACCCTATGGCTTGACCCAGAAAACTATACTGTGGCTATTGACTAATTAATTCTAGAGCTTACGTGGAAAGGCAGAAGACCCAGAATACTCATTAAAGGAGAAGCATAAAGTCAGAGGACGGAGGTTGATAACCTCAGCTCCACTAACAAAGACTGGTGTAGGTAAGAGAACACAGACCGGAAACAAGCAAGTAACAGTCAGTGTAGATCAAAGGAGCAGAAACAAAGCCCAGGGAAGACGCATGCAATGCAGCTAACCAACCTGTGACAGGGGACAGTAGCAGCCAGGTATGACAGCACACCCCCATAATTACAGCACCTGGAAGGTGGCCACAGAAGGATCCAGAGTTCAAGGCCAACTTGGGTTTAAGAGAAATAATCTTCAAAAAAAAAAAAAACCCACAAAAAAACAAACAAAAAACCAGAAGTGTGGGGATGTAGCTCAGTTGATAGTGTTCTTACCTAGGACGCACAGTGCCCTGGGTTTGCCTCTTGGCATCATATAAATGCCTAAACTGGCATGGCGTGCAAGCCTGTAATCCCAGCACTCAGAAGGGAGGCAGTCGGCTCTGAAGTTCAAGGTCATCCTTGGCTTCATAGGAGATCCAAAGCCAGCCTAGGCTTTATGTGAGACCTTGTCAAAACGTGAATGAAGAATTGGTTCAGGCCCCACGCCCCCTGGGGAAGGGTGACGTTCTTTTTTGCAGTATTAACCACTGTAAGTACCCATGCTCCTGCGAATAGCCCCAGCTGTGCTCCTGCAAGAAACACCAATAACTCACTGGGTCGCACACACAAAAGTGGAAGGAGACTGATTGGGAAGCAGAAAACAAGTGTGGGAGGGGCAAAAGAGGGCAATGGCATGACTATAATAAAAAGTCATCTACATGTATGAAGATGTCATAGAGAAATCCATTATTATATATACTTAATATATGCTAATAAAACATTTATAAAAAATCAAGGGCAATCCAAATAGTTCTGGAACAATTGGGTATCCCACAGTGGCAATGATGACCTTAGAGCTTGAGAGGATCTTAAAACAGTCATCAACTTAACAGTATCAAATACCCCTAGAATTCCAAGACTCAGGAAGCCAGGGTCTTAAAGAATGATTGTTCCCAGGTTGCAGGGGAAATATGAGATGGGCCTCGAGCATCTTCTCTCACTAGACAGAAAGGGGCTGCTGAAGCCTTGGCGGGTGTCAGAGGAGTGACGTGACCATTTGTAGCATTTGCTGCTCTTGTAGAGGACCCACGATTGATTCCTATTACTCACACGGTGGCTCACCACCACCCACAACTCCAGGTCCAGGGGATCCGACACCTTCTGCCCTCCACAGGCACCAGGCACGTGTCTCCAATACATTGTAACCAGAGTAAATGACTCTTTTTGGATTTTGTCTTTATCACTCCAGATTATTATTTTTTTAATATTTACTTTTATTGTTTTTAACTGTGTGTGTGTATCCATGCAAGTGCAGGTGCACAAAGAGGCCAGATACATCAGATCCCCTGGAGCTAGAGGTGCAGATGGTTGTGAGCTGCCCAGTGTGGGTGCTGAGAACTGAACCCCATTCCCAGGCAAAGCAGCAAGTGTTCTTAACCACTGAGCTCCCTCTCCAGCCCCATTCCAGTCCAGATCCTTTCTTTTCTTTCTTTCTTTCTTTCTTTCTTTCTTTCTTTCTTTCTTTCTTTCTTTCTTTCTTTCTTTCTTTCTTTCTTTCTTTCTCTCTCTCTCCCCCTCTCTCCCTCCCTCCCTCCCTCCCTCCCTCCCTGCCTCCCTCCCTCCCTCCCTTCCTTCCTTGCTTGCTTTTGCTTTTATTTTTGTTTTTTTGAAACAGGATTTCTCTCTGTGTAGCTCTGGCTGGCCTGGAACTTGCTATGTAGACTAGGATGGCCTCAGACTCACAGAGATCTGACTGCCTAAGTTCTGTGATAAAACACGTATGCCAGCCGGGCGGTGGTGGCGCACGCCTTTAATCCCAGCACTCGGGAGGCAGAGCCAGGCGGATCTCTGTGTGTTCGAGGCCAGCCTGGGCTACCAAGTGAGTCCCAGGAAAGGCGCAAAGCTACACAGAGAAACCCTGTCTCGAAAAACCAAAAACAAACAAACAAACAAAAAACCACGTATGCCATCATGCTTGGAACTACTCCAGATTCTTAGGGGGAAAAAAATAATGCCATATCCAAAGACTACCATCCCTTTACAATATTAAAGAAAAAAAAAAAGGCATATGCCCCAAACCAGCAGGAATGAGGGTCTCGAATGAAGAGGTGTTGAGTGGAGGAAGGATTTGGGATGAAAAACAGAAAAGACAAAAAATAAAACAAAAGCAATCACTGGGACCAGGAGGCCTTCCACAGCTGATGACTTATGCCAAGCAAGTTTCTTAAGAAGTACAGCATTCCCAGCACTCAGGAAGCAGAGCCAGGCGGATCTCTGTGAGTTCGAGGCCAGCCTGGGCTACCAAGTGAGTTCCAGGAAAGGCGCAAAGCTACACAGAGAAACCCTGTCTCGAAAAAAAAAAACCAAAAAAAAAAAAAAAAAAAGGACAGCATCATATATACTATTTGCAGGGGAAGATGGCCAGCGTCAGCTGAGAGCTGAGTCAGTGTTGGCAAGGAGAACAGGGGATACCTTAGACACAGCTGCCTAAGGACTGATAACCATAGCCTAGAGGGAAGAGTCAGGGTCTCAGAAGCCACAGCCTTGACCGTGCAAGACACTAGCTCCAGGGTCAGATCGGCCCTGCCAAGTCCACTCTTGGACAAGGACGCGGAGCTGAAGTTCCCTGTGTCCTTTCATCAAGGCCTCGGAGGAAATCTTGGGTCAGTGTGGTTCCCCACAGGCACGACCCTTGGCCGGGCGACTTGTGAGTCCTGACCTTTGCTGGTTAGGAAACTGTCCCTGCCAAAAATATATCTCCCAAACTGGGGGAACATGCTACTCCGATTCCCAGTAAGATTCTGGGTCTTGGTCTAACTAACCAACGTAACTGGAACGGAAAGGCACATGATGCTGCTGATTCCCAGGCAACTTGTGGGTCCTAGTTTGCAGGAGTCAGGAAACTTGAGCCCTGCCAGCTAAAGTAATACTGGATCGCCAGGTTCCCAATCAGCATGCCCTTTTGATTCATGTGTATTTCCTCTGAGGTTTATTTCCATAATTAGGACAAAATCTCCCACCCTTAAAAAGAAAAAAAAAAATAGTTGCTAGGTAGTGTGGGGCATGCCAGCACTTGGGAGGCAGAGGTAGGTGGATCTCTGTGAGTTCGAGGCCAGCCTGGTCTACAAAGTGAATTCCAGGACAGCCAAGGCTATTACACAGAGAAACCCTGTTAATTTGGACAACAGCTAGTTAAAGAAAATTCTTTTTCTTTCCCCCCCTGGAGCTGGGGACCGAACCCAGGGCCTCGCGCTTGCTAGGCAAGTGCTCTACCACTGAGCTAAATCCCCAACTCCCCCCCTTTTTTTGGGGGGGGGGTTTGAGACAGGGTTTCTCTGTGTAGTTTTGGAGCCTGTCCTAGATCTCACTCTGTAGACCAGGCTGGCCTCAAACTCGCAGAGATCTGCCTGGCTCTGCCTCCCGAGTGCTGGGATTAAAGGTGTGTGCCACCGACGCCCAGAAAATTCTGAGGAGATGACTCCGCAGTTAAGATGATCACTTGATCACTTGATACTCTCACAGAGGACCTGGGTTTGGTTCCTGGCACCAACATGGCTTCTCACAACAGTCTGTGACTTCAACTCCAGTGGACCTTCTGGCCTCTTCTGGCCTGCATGATTACTGCACCCATTTAGTGCTCGTTCAGGCATCCAGAGGAACACTCAGTATTCTGGTTTGCTTTCTGTTACAATAGACTACCAACCAGAAGCAACTTGGAGGAGAAAAAGGTTTAGCTAGCTTCCAGGTTAGTCTGTGACCCAGGTAGGAACTGAAGCAGAGGCCATGGAAGAGCACCGTGCCCCCTGCCTACTCAGTTCCTTTTCTTCTGCAGCCCAGGGCCACCTGCCCAGGGATAGCATTGCCCACAGTGGGCTGGGTCATCCTCCATCAATTTTTTATTTTGGGGGGGGGGGGTTGAGACAGAGTTTCTCTGTGTAACAGTCCCGGCTGTCCTGGAACTCACTCTGTAGACCAGGCTGGCCTCCAACTCAGAGATCTGCCTGCCTCTGCCTCCCAAGTGCTGGGATTAAAGTTGTGCGCCACCACCGACCGGCCGTCCTCCATCTATTAACAATCGAGAAAACACCCCATATCCACCCCTGCCCAGGTGAATGCAAAGCCAAAAAGGCTCCAGGACAAAACTGTGCTAACAAAAGAGAAGAGGGGGCCAAAGGGAAAAGAGGATGAAGGAAACTTCAGAAGATCTGCCTACAGAAAACAGCGCCTGAAAATGAGAGTCAGCCCCTGGAGGGGAAGAGAAGCCAGGCTTGACTAACCGGGCATCTGACGTGCGCCCTGTCTCCCTTGGACAATGCGGAGGAATAGTTTATCAACTATTTTGTAATGCAAGTGTTTTTAGTAGCTCTAGAAACATTTTAAAGGGCGAGTGTAAATCCCACCTCAACTCCCCCACCTTTTTTTTTTTTGTTTTTCGAGACAGGGTTTCTCTGTGTAGCTTTGCGCCTTTTCCTGGAACTCACTTGGTAGCCCAGGCTGGCCTCGAACTCACAGAGATCCGCCTGGCTCTGCCTCCCAAGTGCTGGGATTAAAGGCGTGCGCCACCACCGCCCGGCCCAACCCCCTTTTTATGTAAATGATTTTTTAAGAAGTGAAATGATCCAAGTGGTGGTGGCGAACACCTTTAATTCCAGCACTTGGGAAGCAGAGGTAGGCTGATCTCTGAGTTTGAGGCCACCCTAGTCTATAGAGTGAGTTACAGGACAGTCAGGGACACACAGAGAAATGCTGTCTTGAAAAATAAAAACAAAGGGGGCTGGAGAAATGGCTCAGAGGTTAAGAGCACTGGCTGTTCTTCCAAAGGTCCTGAGTTAAGTTCCCGGCAACCACATGGTGGCTCACAGCCATCTATAATGAGATCTGGTGCCCTCTTCTGGCGGGCAGGGGTGCATGCAGATAAAACACTGTATACATAATAAATAAATCTAAAAAAAAAAAAAAGAAAAAGAAAAACAAACAAAAAAAAGAGGCGAAATGATTATTTTTTTGGTATAACCAGAAGAGAGTAGGGTACTGAGTCCTGAGAGACTTTGACCGTCAGCATAACCTTCCATCGCGGGCCTAGTTTTGTACCCTGCGTACAAAGCACACCAAATGGCAATTTGGAGTCTCCGTTGTGCATTTGTGTACGGGATGTTTTAAGTTACTTCTGGTCTCTAGTGTCTAGTTTTCTACAAATCTACTCCAATCTTGTCCTGTCAAAACTGGTCGTGGTGGTTCTTTTTGCTAACACTTTTGATAATGTGTGGTAAAAGATGGGAAATTTGAATATGTATTATATGCAGCTAAAATTGTGGATCTGTGGAAGTCAAGATTCTGAGTGTTTGATGTGACATGAGGTCCTCTTGAGGAAAATCTGCCACCAAGTTTGAGGCTGAAATGTCACTAGAATAACTGTTCAGAGAGAAACGACAGTGATTCCTCAGAATTTGGTGCACGTGTTGAGAAGTTAAAAATTACGTGTGGTTGCCAAGCGTGGTGGCACACGCCTTTAATCCCAGCACTTGGGAGGCGGGTCTCTGTGAGCTGGAGGCCAGTCTGGTCTATAAAGTGAGTTCCAGGACAGCTAGGGCTCTGTTATACAGAGAAACACTGTCTCAAAACAAACAAACAAACAAAAATAATGTATGAGCTGAAATATCTGTGTAATTTCCTCAACAAGTAAAGTCTCAGCTGTGAAAGAGAGAAAAAGAAAAGAAAATGCCCCATTATATTGTCTAGTTTTATTTTATTTATTATTTATTTATTTAGTTAGTTAGTTATTTAGTTTTTTCGAGACAGGGTTTCCCTGTGTAGTTTTGGCACCTATCCTGGAACTCACTCTGTAGCCCAGACTGGCCTTGAACTCACAGAGATCCACCTGCCTCTGCCTCCCAAGTGCTGGGATTAAAGGCATGCGCCACCACCACTCGGCTGTATTGTCTAGCTTTATATCAACTTGACTAGCATAAACACCACATGGCTTTAGGGTCATCGCGCAGAAAGAATCACCAGGTTTGACTCCCACCAACGCAGTGTGCTCTGTTATATAGTGGCGATTTCCTGAAAGTGAAAACAGTGATGGTAGGTGTGATCTTAGCCTTACTGTCAAGTTTTACTGCTTACAGATCTACAGAGTGAGATCCAGGACAGGCACCAAAACTACACAGAGAAACCCTGTGTAGAATAACAAACAAACAAAAAACCCAAAAACAAACAAAAACCAAAAACAAACAAAAAAAAAAAGAAAGAAAGAAAAAGAAAAGAAAGGGGAGGGGGGAGGGAAAGGGAGAGAGAGGGAGAGGGGTAGGTGGGCCCTATAAGGCAATCAGGTGGTGGGTTCTCACCTAGTACGTCCACTTACAAGCTGCACCTCTTTGGCTTTCGGAGGCTCTCAACACCATGTCAAGTCAGTTTTCGTATTCCCACCTCATCTGTCGTTGTTGTAGCTGAGCTTCCAGACAGTCTCACACTGGCTTTTCCTTCGAATGAGTGTGCTGGTAGAGAAAACCTGGAAAACTGCATGTGTGTAAAATGGGTTAAACGGACAGTGCATGCACTTGTATGTCAGGGCGTCCCCGGGCTCGGACAGCACCCTTTCCCTCGGGAGTGACACAGGCTCTGATGGGATAAATTGCATTACAGGATGTGTTACAGGATACGGTTGCATGGGGAGGTAAGACTGTCCAGTCTGTTACACTTTCTCCTGGAAGTATTGAAAATCCCATCAGAACCTCCTCCTCAGTAGGGATAGTGAAGTAATCCCACAGCTCACAGGACAGGGTCTTGAAGTCTGTACCCACATCCTGAACGTCTCAAGCAGTAGAGGGGCAACTGGCAATTACTCTGCAGTTCCCGTCTTGTTGACACAAGATGGCGCTGTGGAAAAGAGAAAACTCCTCCAGCTTTCCACCTGACTAGTATGGAACCTGCCTGCTGGTTCAACTGGCCTTACTCTACCGTGGCCTTGAATTCTCCTCCTCTTAGCAAATCTAACCTCAGGACCATGAGATCCATACTTGGGTCCTTTGATGTTGACATGAGTCTATAGGAGTCTGTTTTGTGACAGACTTTTTCTGGGGAGACACGACAAACACAAAGTCTCCTCGCCCCGGACGGGGAAGGCCACACAGGCCAGAGTGTGGCTACCACCAAAGTCCAACGTGGTAAACCAAGGAGTTTTATGGAGGTTACTCGCCAGAGCAGAAATGAGCCAAAGATGGTTGCACCATCAAAGCCCACCCCAGCATGGGTGAGAGCTCACAAAAGCTGGGCACTTGGGGCATCCAGGGCGGCCTGCCGCAGCTCAACAGGTTGCAAGGTGTCTTGTCCAGGCGGTTCATTTGGACTAACCCTTTGCCAGGCAGCTGGCTGGTTTCTGCTTCTTTCAGACAGCTTGGTTGCTCTCAGACTTCGTTGCCACATGTCTAGGAATGACTCTAAGCAGTCTTTATTGTTTATTCTTAGGAGGGAGGGGCCTAGTGAATCTATTCAGTTTTGGGGGAATTCCTGAAGCTAATTTGTTATTTACTTTCTGTCTTAAGGAGCTTCCTTGAAAGATGTTTCAATGTAGCAAGAAACTGATACACGACAGAGTCCTTAGAGGGCGTTCCAAAGTATTTAAGGCTAGAAATCAAATAGCTACAGAATAAAAAATTTTAAAAAACCCTATTCTGGTATCAACAAAAACCAAGAATGTAAAGTAACCAACACAGATTTATCACTTATGCCAACTGGATGCCAGCAGCTGAGCAGATTGGGAGAACAGGCTCACATTTGGAATGTTACGGGCAGCACCAGGAGAGGAAGGCGGTGCATTTTTATTACCCACAATGCAGTTCTTGAAGGAACAATTGCAACGGCTCTTCAGGGGCTCACTACCCTTCTACCCAAGAGCCAGTGGAAAGTTCAGGAGGAAACCGCCCTTTTCCTAATCTTTTTAAAAAAAAAAATGTGCACGGATGTTTTCCCAGCATGTATGTTTGTGCACCATATGTATAACTAGAGTTATAGACATCTGTGAGCTATTATGTGTTTAGAATTGAACCCTAGGTCCTCTGGAAAAGCAGTCAGTGCTCTTAGCTGCTGAGCCATTTCAAAGAATGATGGCTTGGAAGCCGGGCGGTAGTGGCTCATGCCTTTAATCCCAGCACTTGGGAGGTAGAGCCAGGTGGACCTCTGTGAGTTCAAGGCCAGCCTGGGCTACCAAGTGAGTTCCAGGAAAGGCTCCAAAGCTACACAGAGAAATCCTGTTTCAGACAGAAGAAAAAAAAAATGATGGCTTGGAAAGTGAAAAGGGATAATGACCTCAGAACTGACTTCCCTTGTGATGGTCCTAGTGTGAGTGTTACAGCTCTGAGGGGAAAGGCCTCCCCGACGGAGACATTGTAGCTCCGAAGGGAAGGCTTCTCAGACGAAAAGGTTACAGCTCTGAGCGAGAAGGTTTCCCTGATGCAAGTGTTAACAGCTCTGAAGGGAACGGCATCCTGGCAGCCAGGAGCCAAGGAGTACCTCAGAGTGACACCACACAACATCCCTCACACAAGAGATTTATTGGGAGGGACACAAGGTGGCCACCTCTGCTCCTGGAGAAGCAGCAGGGAACTAGGAAGGAGACAGGCTTATACAGGATTTGGGGAGGGGGAGTTTTTAGGGTAGAAATTTCCAGGGTGGGGATTGGTGAGATTTCAAATCCTGAGCCTGGAGGGAGCTCAGGGATTGGTGGGGTTTTGTGCTCAGGGATTGGTGGGATTTCATGCTCAGGAATTGGTGGGTTTTGGTCAGGGATGTCATCTGGAAATAGGCTCAGACCTTTTACCCACACCTAGGAGTCATGACTTCAGCTGGGTGTCATGTCATACTGAAACAGGGGTAACTGCCTAAATTCCTACAGCTTATCATAAGGTGTTACTGTTGAATGCCACAGAACAGGAAAATATGACAACGGTAATTGAATTTGAAGGAAGGAGTAAAATGTATTATAAAGAGTGTGAAATTGTGGGAAATGCAACAGAAATGTCCTGTCTTTTTCTATCAAAGGGTTAAGTAAGACAAAACTTCAGCCAGGTGTGGTGGCACACGTCTTTCATTCCAAGTGCAGAGGCAGGAGGATCTCTGTGAGTTTGAGGCCAACCTGGTTTACAAAGCAAGTTCCAGGACAGCTAGGGCTGTTACACAGAGAAACCCTGCTTGAAAAAACAAACAAACAAATAACAACAACAACAACTACTTCATTTAAAAAATTCTGAAGAAGTCACTTGGCAGAAATTTGAATTTCTCCACGGTCAGCACTTCCTGAAATGAAAATATGTGCACAGGGTTTCACCTTGTGCTCCAGATCACAGTCTGCTTATCAACTGCCTATCAACCCTTTGTGTTAGGAATGAAAAGTGGGAGATCCACCCCTGAGTGTGCTCGCCTGTTTGACTGTGCACCCTCTGTGTAAGCAAAAGTTTCTGTCTTGCTGAAATACTTGGTGTGGTCATTTTCTTGGAGCCCCAGAGTGCTGGAGCTGGGAGGGACCTGAGGGTTTTCAGGATGGGTGCCTATTGCAATACTCAATGGTTCATTTGCAGCACCTCATGACTTGAGTCTCAGAGAGACTTGCCATGGTTTTCTTTTTTCTTTCTTTCTTTTCTTTTCTTTCTTTCTTTTTTTTTTTTTTAGACAAGATTTCTCTGTGTAGCCTTGGCTGTCCTGGAACTCACTCTGCAGACTAGGCTGGCCTCGAACTCAGAGATCCACCCGCCTCTGCCTCTTGAGTGCTGGGATTAAAGGCCTGCGCCACCACCGCCGCCACCACCCAGCTCATGGCATTTTCTTGATTGCTGATCGATGTGGGAGGCTCAGCTTACTGTGGGTGTACCATCCCTGGAGAGGTGGGCCTGGGTGGTATGAGGAAAGGAACTGAGCAGGCCATGGGGAGCAAGCAACCATTCTTCAGGGTCTCTGGTTCAGTTCCTGCCTCCAAGTTCCTGCCTTGAGCTCCTGCCCTGGCTTCCCATGATGACGGACTACACCTGATAAGGAGACATAAACCCTTTTCTCCCCAGGTTGCCCTCTGTCACGGTGTTTATCACAGCGATAGAGACCTAACTGGACCAGTGCTCCAGTGAACTTCCTGGGCTTTGTACCGGAGCAGGAGTGACTCTTGGGCAGCTGTGACACTAAAACACCCCATCTGGCATGGTCGGCAGTGTTAGATCAAGATGTGAAATGAAAGAAAAGTCAAGCTTACCTCAATACCATGTCAGGAAGATGTTCTTACCAACATGCTGAGTGTTCTGAGGCTCCTTGTTTTAGGTCCTTAACCCTTCAAACTGTCCACTAAAGCACCGTCCCTGGAACTGCCTGCCCAGTGTGCAAGCAGGTTCCCCAAGGAGTCTCCCCTTCTCCAGCAATTGTGGCTGATTATGCAGCCTCACAGAGGGACTTCTATGATCCTTGTAATTTTCCGGGCTTCCTGAGTGAGCGCCCAGAGTGTCTGCGTCTTAAGCTCCTGGGTCCTGTGAGCTGCCCCCTTCTCTTGCTCCTCATTCCTACCTGGACATGTTGTCCGGTGGGGTGGAAGCTGCAGGTTTCTCTTCTCTGCCTGTCCAGGACCAGGCCCCTTTCTTAGTTCTGATGGCTTTTCATTGCTCTGAGGCTGAAAAAGCAAAAAAAAAAAGCCTGGAGAAAATTCGAGAGGAGTCTGTGTCCCTCCTGGAACTGAGGACAGGACATGCTGAGGTCTTACAGCTGGAGTCATGTGCTGAGCTTCTCCCTGTCCCCTCCACCCTCTCCCATTAAAGTCCCGGCTGCTGACTGCGTCTACAATATGTTTTGTCTCGTCACTTGTTTGGTTGGTTTGTTGTCGTGTTGGGACCGGACCGACCTACCCTGCACGTTAGGCAAATGCTGTACCACTAAGGTGCATCTCCAGGTCTACGTCACACAGGGTAACCTCGAGCTCTCAATCCAGAGTTCTGGGATTACAGGCAGGCGTCACCATATCTGGCTGGAGTTCTGACCCAGGAAGAGTTTTTCTATCCCAGTATGGCTGGCCCAGGCTTTTGGCCACCATTTTCTTCCCTGGGTGGGTGATGTGGTGGTTTGAGAAAGAATGGCCCTCATAGGCTCACACATCTGAACGGTTGATCATTCAATGCATTCAAGTGGTGCTGCTTGTCTGGGCTTAGGAGGCGTGGCCTCGTTGGGTCAGGTGTGGCCTTGTTGGAGGAAGTGTGTCACTGGGCATGGGGTTTGGGATTTCAAACGTTCAGGCCAGGCTCAGTGTCTCTCTCCTCCTGCTGCCTGTGGATCTTGATACGGAACTCTCAGCTACCTCTCCAGCATCATGTCTCCCTGCATGCCGGCATGACGATGATGGACTAAACCCCTGGAACTGAAAGCTGGCCCCAGTTCAATGTTTTCCTTTATAAGAGCTGCTGTGGTCATGGTGTCTCTTCACAGCAGTAGAACAGTGACTAGGACATTGAGTTGATTCTCTTCAAGGCAAGTGCTTCCTTCCTTGTGCTGAGACTCAGATCTCGGTAATGGGATGAAAATCAAGGAGTTAGCCGTGCACACTTGCAATCTCAACCCCGGGGAAACAGAAAGACTCCCTTGGGCTACATACCTGTACCCAGTCTCAAAAAAGGAAGGGAGGGCTGCCAAGGTGACTCATCAGACACAGCGCTTGTGGCCAAACCGGGTGACCCGGGTTCAATCCCTGGGCCCCACATGGTGGAAGGAGAGAACTAACTCCTGAAAGTTGTCATCTGACCTCCACATGCAGAACATGGCATGCTTGTGCTCTCCTGAGCACACTTGGGTAGGCACATACACACACACACACACACACACACACACACACACACACACACACATACAATAAAAAAATAAATGTAAAAAGTATTTTAAAAAAGAAAAAAGAGCTGGGTGATGGTGGTGCACACCTTTAATCCCAGCACTTGGGAGGCAGAGCCAGGCAGATCTCTGTGAGTTCAAGGCCAGCATGGTCTACAGAGCGAGATCCAGGACAGGCACCAAAACTACACAGAGAAACCCTGTCTCGAAAAAACCAGAAAAAAAAAAGAAAGAAAGAAAAGAAAAAGAAAAAAAAGAAGAGAAGGCCTTGAACTCACAGCAATCCTTCTGCCTCCTCCTCAAGCGCTGGGATACAGGCTGGAGCCACCACACCCAGCTATTTTGCTTTTTTATGGTGTGTGAGAGGAACACAGAGGTAAAGTGGTGTACTCTCAGGTCTGACTGGTTTGTCCTGTAGGGGGGCTGAGCAGGAGCAGGTTTCTTGCTTAAGAGAGTAGGAGACTTTGGTCCTTCGTTTCCCACACATTCCAGGGCTTCAGGCGTGAGAGAGGATGGGCTTCCCCTAGACACGTGGTTCTCCAACGCTGATGTTCAGCACAGTCACCAGGGTTTTTGACTCACTGGGACCAGAACAGGGCCCAAGAACTCTTCTCCAAACTCTGGGCCCGGCCCAGAGGGTGGAGGCCCAGCTGTCACCATAGATTAGTGCTGTGAGCCTCTGCCTCTGCACTGAAGTTGTCTGGACAGTCTGAGGCTCCTCGCAAACCTCTTCGGTGAAAACTCACAGATGATGGCGTCAAAGGCTGGCATTTGTCCAAGTTCTCCCCCCGGCAGAGGCTGTTCTCGTGCACACTCAGGGTTGGGGTGCCAATCCAGAGCCCCCAAGCCAGAGTAGTGACTTAGGAAGTGCTAACATTCAGTGATCATCATCTGTGGAACATTTCAACAATGTTCTGGTGTTGGGTAAGAGCTCTAGACTCTTACCTCTTGTGATGTTTTGAATGAAAATTGCCCCTAGAGGAATGTGTACCACAGAGGCCAAGTTCGGTTCACAGGTTAGTCTGATCCCTTTGGTGGCCATCAGCTGCTCAGAGCCAGCAGCTCTGGCCAGACCTCGCCTCCTGCATCACACATCCTCCTGCCTCTGTGCCCCTCGTCAGACCTCAAGTAGAGACCAACAAGCTTTACAACCTTCCTGTCCCAGACCATAGGTAGGAAACGTTTCTACTTGGTTGTCCCCTTTTCAGAGAACAGAGATGTCCGTGAAAAAGCCAACAGGAATGCAGTGTGGGGCTCCTGCCTCTCATCCTGCCACTGAGTAGGAGGATTAAGAATTCAAGGCCAGTTTGGGCTCCATTTTGAGGCTAGCCTGAGCTACATGAAACCCAGTCTCAAACAAAACAAAATGAAACAAAACAAACTGTGCTTAAGTTTAGGGAGAGGAAGGCCTAGGAGAGGGAACAAAGGATGCTTGGTACAAAGGTACCCAGCAGAGGAGAGGGGTGGGGTGGGCTACAGCTCTGCTCACTTGTTCAGAGTGAGGACAGGTGGATGGGTTTGGTGATGACTGAGCCCTCAAAGGACAGGAGAGCCTTGGCTGGACTGTTGTTGGTGTTCAAAACTAATAACTAAGCTGGACATAGTCTACATTCCAACAATTGCAGGAGTTTTTAAGATTTACATAAATATTTAAGATTCATCCATAGAGGGAGGCTCCCAGCACCTCTTCCCTCCCCATAAAAAAAGGACAAAACTAGAGTGGGGTGGTGGTGGCACATGCCTTTAGTCCCAGCACTTGGAAGGCAGAGGCAGGTCATTCTCTGAGTTTGAGGCCAGCCTAGTCTACAGAGTGAGGTCTAGGACAGCCAGGGCTACACAGAGAAACTCTATCTGGAAAAAAAAAAAAGCCAGGCACACGGTGGTGCACCCCTTTAATCCTGCCATTCAGGGGACAGATCTCTGAATCCAAGGCCAGTCTGGTCTACATAGTGATTTCCAGGCCAGCCAAGACTACATAGTGAGACCCTATCTCCAAAACAAACTAAACAAAACAAAACTGAGTCCATGTCTCCGCAAGCTACCAGTGGGAGAAATAGAAATAGTCATCCAATTCATTTACGTTTCTCTAGAAGCATCACTACTAGCCACATCCACACTTTGGGGTTGCCAGCCCATCAACACTGCCTATGGGGTTAGTGCTTGTCGGTGTCTCTGTCTAGCAGGCAAGGAAACTGAGGCTCAAGCCATATTAAGCAACGTGTCTGAAGGTTTCCTTGGACGGAGATAGGCTTCCCACCTTGTTTCATTTGAGGCCACACTGTCGCCTTCTGCATCCATGGCCTTTCAAAGCTCTCCTGCTCAGGCATCAAGCACACCACCCCCAGCAGGAACACAACGCTCTTATGCTTAATGTGCCTTTAGGTTTTAGATTAGTTGGGGCTACTCTTTTTCTTTTAATTTTTAAAAATTACATTTGTTTACTTATCACGTGTGTGGTGTTTTTGTGGAGATCAGGGGACAGCGTGTGGGAGTCAGTTCTCTCCTTCCACCGTGTGGGTCCTGGGGATTGAACTCGGGTCCTCAGGCTTGGCAGCCAATGTCTTCACCTACTGAGCTATCTAAGTGGCCCCTTCACTGTTCTTTTAAGCCACTGGATCAGGGCCACTGTCTGACCTTGGAAGCTAGATCTACTCTTGTTCAGTCTACATCCTGGGGGTCCGCTGTCACCTTGCACCTTGCTGAGGCAGGGTCTCTCTTATTGTTTCTGTATACTCCAGGTTTGCTGGCCTGTGAGCTTCCGCCTGCTTTTCCTGTCTCCACTTCCCATCTACAGAGTGCTGGGATTGCAGATATGCACCCCCACATCTAGCTTTTTTCCTGGGACCTAAGGCAAGCACTGTTACTGGCTAAAGCATCTCCTTAAAGCCCCCTGAAAATGTTTTGACAGAGGCTAACATGGCAATCCTCTAGAGAGAGTGGCTGTGTAATTTTTGCCCCATCTTGCATTAATATGTAATATGTATGTGTGACCGTATTCTGTTTGGACAGTGCCATAATGGCTGTTGGTTTGGACGAGGTTGAGGTTCTGGGGTTCATCCACAGAGAACACGGGGAGAGATGAGCTCCCTGGCAGAGCCCTTTTGCTCTTCACACAGGAGAGGGCTGGTCTCAGCACAGGCATTGCTTCCCCAGACCGGAGTCCCAGGGTAGGAGTGGCTCTCCATCATAGTGCTTCACAGCATGGTGTGTCTGCTCGCCTCCCCTCATGGACCCTGCTCAGGGCACCAGCTAGACCTTGTTCTATTAATATTCCCAAGGTCTAATACAATGACTGACACATAGCGGGTACTCAATATGAGTGTGTTGAATGAAGGAAAGTTCTTCCTTTGCCTAAATCTGTTTAAGAACTGTGTCTAGCTGGCACATTGCCACACACTTACAGCCCCAGCACTTGGGAGGCTAAGGCAGGAGGATTGCTTCCAGTTTGAGGTCAGCTTGGGCTGCCTAGTGAGACTCTGTTTCAAAAAACAAAAAATAGCCGGGCGGTGGTGGCGCACGCCTTTAATCCCAGCACTCGGGAGGCAGAGCCAGGCAGATCTCTGTGAGTTTGAGGCCAGCCTGGGCTACCAAGTGAGTTCCAGGAAAGGCGCAAAGTTACACAGAGAAACCCTGTCTCGAAAAAAAAATAAATAAATAAATAACCCAGGTGCGATGTCTTATGCTTATAATCCTAGGCTGGGGAAGTAGAGGCGGGCAGATCCTAAATTCAAGGTCAGCCTCCATGAAATAGCAAGTTCAAAGCCAGCTTGAGCTATAAAATCTCATCTCAAAAAAAAAAAAAAAATGTGGGAGCAAGGGAGTATGTTTCCAGAAAATGCCTGTCCTAGACCCGCAAGGCTTCCAGCTCCTACAGTCAGCAATGGGGACAGTCTGCCCTGTACCCACTTCTTTCCTTGGGTTTCAGAGTGTTGACGCTAGTGATCCATTTGCTGACCTTGCTTAGCCAATCAGATTAAAATAATCACCACATCTGTTGAATGCTTGCCAAAATGCCAGCAATCTGTATGAATTATTTGGACTCCTTGTAGGAAATGTTACTATTCTTACAGACATGGAACCTGGGGCCCAAAGAGCCCTCAGTGATATGCCTGAAATCATACAGTATAGATATGAAGAAGGAAGGAAGAGAAGAAGGGAAGGGAAGGGGAGAAGGAGAGAGGAGGGAGGGAGGGATGCCTGTATGACTGTAGCTTCGCTGATTTTCTCTATTGTCCCCTAAGCACACTGGAGATTGTCAATGAGACTAATGAGCTCCTAGGACCCTGAACCGAGGCAGCAGGGAGAGGAAGGAGGTGGCCCTCATGGAGAGCATCCTGGAGCAACACCGAGTTACTCAGTAACCTCAGACACTTGATTCCCCAGGGACAACCTGCCTGGGCCGGGCCAGAGCAGGCAGGAGACACCAATTCCCCTTGGCCCCTTAAATGCTTGACTGGTCATGACTGGAAGCCAGAGATGGAAAGTCAGAGATTAGGCAGACCTCCATACTAGACAGAATGGAAACTGGTGGTATGGATGTTCCTCAGAGGCCTGCGGCTGAGAAAGCTGTGAGGGCTGGAGCCCATCACTTCACAGGGACAGAGGAGGGAGGACCAAGGGCCTGACATCAGCAGGCGATTGAAGAGACCCAGGACTGGGCCTCTCCTAATGCTTGATGGGTGATGGGTTGGAGAATCTTCCTAGGTAGCAGACTGGCAGGGGAGCCTTAGGGAAGGCCTTCAGGGTCTTGCTCTATTGGACTAGAAAGGATGCCAGCTGGTGTCTGTCACACATTGTTATACATCAAGGTCACATTTCACAAGCCAGTGCAAGTCTCATGTGCTGACCATATGCTGGCCCGGCTCTCCTGCCCTTCCAAGAAACTTCTAAAGCCCTCCCCTGATTTAGCAACTGAAGGGCTAACACCTGCTGGCCAGGGGCCTCCAGGACCAAAGCCTGTTATAGCCCTGAACCAGAGCCTCTGGTTTCAGCCCCAGGACCTAGCTCAGGGTAGACACTAAGTGAGTATTTATTGAATGAATGAATGAATGAATGAATGAATGAATGAATGAGGAAGAGAAAAGGAGGAAATCAGGTCCTGGAGGAGTATGAGATGAAGCGAGGCATCTGGAGAGAGAGGAGGCTAGCATCAGACCAGACCTCTCTTCCCTGTTCTCTAGTGCTGGAAGCTTGGAAGGTTGTTCCCTCCCGGGCCTGTGTAGGCAGGCTTGCTGGAGCAACCCCAGCAAGTGCTGATCCCAAGCAGGGCTCAGGAGGCACCCCTGGGACAGGAGGTGACTGTGGTGGGGGGTCCCATAGATGCTGAGCCATTGTCTAAAGGCTGTTTACCAGATGTCTCCCTGGATCCTGAAGGGACCTGAAAGCAACCTTTCTGCTGACTGAGGAATGATGGAAAGAAAGTCTGAATGGAGCCTACATGTACCAGCTGAGCGCTGTGCCACAGAGGCCGACCCCTGGTCTTTCATGTGCCTGGCTGGACCCCTGACAGGAAACGGGACAACAAGTCCACACAAGGGCGGGACAGAGGCTCAAGTCCCTGATGAGACAGTGGAGGAACTGGACAAGGAGCAGTGGAGAATGAGCAGGAGGTCAGCCAGGCATCCTTCTACCCCTGCCCGTTTCTAAGAAAGGACAAGGCCCCCGTGGACTGCATACAGGTGCCAGCACCAACAGGCTGGTGTTCCTACCTGCTAGGGTCCTTCAGGGACTCGGCCGCCAGTAGACAGCAGCCCCTTCCATGACTCTGTGGGCAGCCCCTCCTTTCGGAGCCCCAAGCTCGGCTCAGCACTCAGGTGGTAGACTAGGCAGGAGCTTCTGAGAGGGGCCCTCTGGGTTACCTCTACAGGCAGGCAAAGGCAGTTCTCAGAAGGGTCTGATTCCTTTCTGTTAGCCGGGACCCCAGTGGACAGCTCAGTGGGAAGGGACTCCTTCCCAGATGTCCATCCCCCCCCAGGGAATGCCTATTGGGGTGGGACAGCAAGAGACCCCCTGCTGAGGCTCAGGTGGCTGGTTAGTCCTCCAAGCCTGGGGAGCTCTACCTCCCTCCATCCTCCGGCTGTGCTGTTCAGTCGGGGAAAGGTCAACTGGCTCTTACTTTTTCCATCTCTCGTCCTAACTTTGGAGGAACCAGGTAGGACTTTGGAGGGACGCTAGGATCTTGGATGCCACTCTCTAACGGTGGGTGTGAGGAGGCGAGACCCCTTTCTCCTGCCACCACCCTTCTGGCAGCTGGGGCCCCGTTGTGGAAGCTCACACAATCGCGTGTGCCTCAGCAGGACCATGGGAAACAGGACCTGACCTGCGGGGCTAGTCCTTGCCAGCCTCAAACTGAGAGGTGGGGCTCCCCCAGGAGCAGCACGGCCTCCGGGGGCGGGGGGCGGGCGGGGCCTCACCTCTGCCGCTGCAGGAGCAGGCTAGGCCGGCACAGCCCTGTTGGAGCCCGGGACAGCACAACCACGTCCATGGCTCGCACTCCTCGCCGCCACCGGCGCCTGGTCCTGCCGCTGCTGTGCCTGCTCTCCCAGGGCGCCACCGCCCTCCTCTTTGCGATCTTTGTCCGCTACAACCACGAAACAGACGCTGCCCTGTGGCATTGGGGCAACAACAGTAACGTGGACAACGAGTTTTACTTTCGCTACCCAAGTGAGTGAGGGTGAGGGCGCGGGAAGCAGAGACGCCAACTCCCCCCCAACCCCTACCCCGGCCCCGGTGTGTTGGGAAGGGCACTTGAATGAGGTGGGGACTCCTCCCACCGAGGTGACAGGTAAGGCTTTCAAACAGCACCCTTTCTCTAGCGTCCGTCTTGTTCCAGGCACTGCTGGGGATGGTCCGTGCACTATCTCAGGCTGAGGAAAGGTGAGGCTCGGCAGGGTCACACAGTGTTAACCAGTGTCTTGTCTCACCTTCCACTGGGGCTAATTTGGCTTTGTCCAGGAGTCCAGCTTGACCACAGGAAAGAGACTCCCGCTGGGATTGACAGGTAGGGCGCTAGAGGAGATAATGGAGAGAGAGGTGTGAAACTCCCACACACACGTTCGGACATCTAAGGTTGGTGTAGGCCGGAGGGTCAGAGTGAGACAACACTGGACCAGCTCTCCAGATCCAAGGCCAGCATGAAGCGCGTTAGGGGGATGCTGGGCAGGGCATTATGTCATCTCACAGTCTAAGGGGGCTGTGGTGTGCCTGTTATCACCCACCATGGGTCCAATAGTGAGGATGGGGCTTAGCCATCATAAACTCCTCGACCAATGGCCATTTGCCTCCTGACAAGGTTCCGGATGGGGAGTTAACCCCCAGATGGAGACAGGGCATCTCCCTCAAGTTTGTAACTGAGGCTCTGGGTATCTGGAACCAAGCATACTATCCTCCCACTAGTGCCCAAGTCAACCTTCTTTAATCCCAGTTAGACAGGGCAACAGGAAGAAGCTGGGTGTGGTGGCTCTGCTTATAATCTCAGCACTCAGATGTGGAGGCAGGAGGATCTGGAGTTCAGGGCTAGCCTTGGCTACACAGTGAGTTTGAGACCAGCCTGGGCTGCACAAAATCCTGTCTCAACAAAACAAAAAGGAACCCCAGGCAGGTTCCTATATGCTTTTTTTTTTTTTTTTTTTTTTTTTGGTTTTTCGAGACAGGGTTTCTCTGTGTAGCTTTGCGCCTGTCCTGGAACTCACTTGGTAGCCCAGGCTGGCCTCGAACTCACAGAGATCCGCCTGGCTCTGCCTCCCGAGTGCTGGGATTAAAGGCGTGCGCCACCACCGCCCGGCTCCTATATGCTTTTAATCCCAGCACTCGAGAGTTAGAAGCAGGTGGATATCTGAGTTCAGGGCTAGCCTAGTCTACAGAGTGAGTTCCAGGATGGCTAGGACTAAACAGAGAAACCCTGCCTGGAAAAAAACAAAACAAACAAACAAAAAAGGAAAAAGAAAAATGTCTCAGTTTGAAGGACATTCAAATAAGACCCTTATGGGGGTATGAGAGGCCCCCCATAAAGCAACAAGACTACTACCACCCACTTTCTACATAAAAGGTGAGGTGGCAGGCTGTCCCCACCTCCCCCTGTCCTGGCTCTAGCTCTGGGGACATAGAGGGTTGAGGGAGACTTTGGACTGTGGCAGGAAACACCAGACCCCTAACCAACTTTTCCACAGTTCATTCCCAGCTGTGGCAGGGAATTAGCAATCAGGCCTCGGAGCTGGGATCAAAACCAAAGCCCTAAAACTGGCCATAGACTGTTGGCCTTAACTGTCAGTAAAGACTGGAAGCTGAGGGGAAATGGGCCAGAGAAGTGAGGGAGGCAAGCTTTGGTTCCCAGTCTAAGCTGGCCAGAAACAGCTTCAGTTAGGGCCTCCAACCCTACCTACCTGTTTGTTCCAAAGCCCTGCACAAATCCTGCCTCTTTTTTTTTTTTTTTTTTTTTTTTTTTTTGGTTTTTCGAGACAGGGTCTCTCTGTGTAGCTTTGCGCCTTTCCTGGAACTCACTTGGTAGCCCAGGCTGGCCTCGAACTCACAGAGATCCGCCTGGCTCTGCCTCCCGAGTGCTGGGATTAAAGGCGTGCGCCACCACCGCCCGGCAATCCTGCCTCTTAACAGCTGCAGTAGTGCTGGGCTCTCCACCCCAAGAGAGCAGCAAGAAGGACCAAGGTAGAGTCCCCGCCTGTCTGCCCTGGGGTCAATTTCTGTGGACTTTGACCCTGCTATTTGGGGAAAGCTAGGCAGGAGGGAGATGTGAGGTTCCTAAAGCCTGGGCTTTGATGAGCCGGGGCCTCACCTGTCCTGTGTCCAGAGGAAGGGGTCAAGGCCAGAGGGCGGGGAGAAACCACCCTTTGATTCAGAAGATGAAAGGATTCTGTGGTGAAGGCTGCAGGTCCAGGCTGCAGGCAAACACACTCTAAGAGGCTGTCTGTAGATGGCAGCTCTCTCCCCCAGACAGGACGGGATGGGCCCTCAGATTCTATGGTCTACTTCTCTCAGATCAGATGTGGGCAGAGAGCCAGGAAGGTCACTCACCTACCCAAGATCACGACAAGTTCCAAAGAGTGAGGCTGGGACGTGGTCTCTTGATTCCCCATCTAGAAGCTGCTGCCACACTCACATCACCCGGCTTACCTTATCTTTTAGGTAGGGCCTAACAATGTAGCCCAGGCTAGTCTCAGACTTACCACCTTCCTGCCTCCGTTTCCCAAGGACTGAGGAATGCAGGTGTGAACAGCTGTGCCCTGCCTACAAAGCGCTTATTCTACAAAGCAAGTGATCTGGAGTAAAAGAGGAAAGAGCCACAGAGCAGCCCAGTGAGAGGGGGGGTTCTGAAAAACTAAGGAAGTCCTCCTTCAGATGGGGGGTGGGGCTGACTCACAGTGGGAACTTGTCCTAGACAGAATCAGCACCATTTTAGGGGGGACGGATGGAGGTTGGGACTGTGGCCTGCTCTGGGAGGCTTCAGCCTCTGTTTGGAAGCCGGGGAGGAAGAGGCTCAGAGATGGCAGCGCCCACTCTCCTCCTCCTCCTCATTCTTTATATCTGCCTTTTCCAGAGGAGGCACCTGAGGCTTAGAGAGGCCTCGGGTCATGTGTCCAAGGTCACAGGGTTGGCTGCATTGGATGCTGAAACGGCGGCCCTAACCATGGCCTTGCCCTGTTAGGGGGAAGCTGGGGAGGGAAGGCTGGCAGTGTGGCCCCAGAGGACTGTATTTGTTATGTTCTGTACCTTTTTTTTTTTTTTGAGACAGGGCAGTCATATAGCTCAGGTTGGTCTCAAACTCATTATGTAGTCAGGTCTGGCCTTGATCTCCTCACCTTCCTGCCTCCACCCCTTGCGTGGTGGAGTTACAAGTGTGTGCCACCATGCCTGGCTGGGGTTGAGTTTTCAGTGCAAACAGTGGCATTTAAAACAAGCTCAGAGCGGTTGGGAGAAGCTCCTGCATGAATGGTCTTTGAAGCGTGCCACCCAGCCCCCTGTGGTTTCTTGCTGTCCTTGGACAAGAACAGAAAGAATTCCTCTTCCATGTTTGAACAAGGCAAAAGGGCAGTCAGAGAAGTCTGAAAGACTTTAGGCTAGCTGAGTGTGGTGGCGCACGCCTTTAATCCCAGCACTTGGGAGGCAGAGGCAGGTGGAGCTCTGTGAGTTCGAGGCCAGCCTGGTCTACAGAGTGAGTTCCAGAATAGCCAGGGCTACATAGTGAGACTCTGTCTTGGGAAAAAAAAAAAAAAAAAGACTGTAGCTCCTGCTGAGTTCCAAGTGTGTCTCTCCTTTCTGATGTATGTATGATCTGGGTGACCCTGAGGAGGCAATATTGGAGGTGGTGGTGCATTGGGGGTGGAGACCAGAGGCCTCTTGGCCGATACTTCCTGAGCTCCACGGCTCCAGACCCCCACTGCAGGAAAGAGCAAGGCGCTGCTGGAATCTGTTTCAGCTCACACCTGCAGACAGCTCTGAAGCGGCACAAGCTTTAGCTTCTCTCAGGGCTCCTGTTTGCACCCCAAAGTTCAGTAGCAGCCTTCAGCTTGCTGTGCCTCTTGAGATCAAACAACACGGAGCACGGGCTTGAGAATCTGCTTCTTCCTATGAGAAATTCAAGGTCATCCATGATAAAAATGTACACAAGTTGAATAGCATTATGAGAATCCTTGGAGCCAGAAGTGTTTTGGTTGGGGGAGTGTTTACATATACATAATGAAATATCTTGAGGATGGAACTCAAGTCTAGACAAGCAATCCACAGATGTCCCACATACACCCTATACAAATAGTCTGAAGGTGCTTTCGTGCAGTGTGTTTAGTGAGCCTGCGTTTTGAGTAAAGCCCATTGGATGAGGCCCTGTGTGGGTGTGGAATATTCCACTATGGCATCACACTGACGTTTGAAGACTTCTTGACTCTGGAGCATTTGGGGTTACCAGTTTGGATCGTGAACTCGCATAAGGAAAAACAAGCGGAAAATGAAGCGCACATCTGAAGTGAGAATCGTGACAGCATAGACGTGTGACAGCGTAGACGCGTGACAGCGGTACTATGGCTCCCAGCTCCCACGTGGCCAAGGAAACAGGTCACTGTGAAGGAGGCTGCATTCTCGCCAGAGCCAGCAGCCTCCCCTGTGCGGGCTCTGATTCTCCAGTCTGACTCCACCCTGGAAAGCAGGAACTGACTTCCTGGTGGCCGCCGTACTCTGGAGCCCCATCCGCAGATGCTCAGCACATCTACTGCTTGCCAATGGGAAACAGACATCCTGAGGGAAGTGACATTTCTCAGCCCGAGAGCAGTTTCTCATGTGGAGTATGAAAGGAGGAGGACTTAGTGTAATGTTCCTTGTCTCCAGACATTTCCAGAAAAGGAACTCCCACAGGCTTTCTACTGGTGGGTTTTGTATTTGCTTGTTCATGATTATTTATTTACTTATTTATTTAGAGACAGCCTCATTATGTAGCCATGGCTGTCCTGAAACTAACTATGTAGACCAGGCTGGACTTGAACTCAGAGAGATCAGCAGGCCTCTGCCTCCCAAGTGCTAGGATTAAAGGTATGTGCCACCATACCTGGCCTTGGTCATGATTTTTTGAGCCGGGCTCTTCCTCCCTAGGCTGACCTTGAACTTGGGGCAAACCTCCTTCAGCACATCTCAAGTGTCCATCATGCCCAACCACTCACCTTGTTTGTAGAAGGCTCTCTTGTTTCTGTGGTTGTGCTGCTGTTGCTGGCCAACTGGAC
Source organism: Peromyscus californicus insignis (assembly GCF_007827085.1). Classification (NCBI taxonomy): domain Eukaryota; kingdom Metazoa; phylum Chordata; class Mammalia; order Rodentia; family Cricetidae; genus Peromyscus; species Peromyscus californicus. The sequence continues at coordinate 67,804,254 of NW_026294617.1, read as the reverse complement.
CGAGCTTCTGGATGGTTCCACCTTCCATCTCACTGTAGGAGTGCCGGGATTATAGATGTGGCTACTATATCCAGCCTTTTACATGGGTTCTGGGCTCATCAGGCTTGCTTGTGTGGCTAATGCCTTTGCCTGCTATCCATCTCCCTTCTCCCTTAACGCTGGTTCTATAGCTAATTACTCAACAACTTATTTGTATAAATCTTATTTTCAGTATTACTATGTATTATGCAGACAGCAAAGAGAAAAGGCCCCACGTCTTCTTGTCCTGAAGCCCCACAATATGCTCAACGGTTCAAGGGAAACTGGTCATGTGTGGTCCCATGCTGTGAGCCCAGCACTTGGGCAGTTGAGGCAGGAAGTCCAGAGTCTGAGGTCAGTGGGACTACATGGTGTGACTCTGTGACCTCAACAGAGCAAGTGTGATGTAGAACATAAAAAATTCAACATATAGAAAGAAACAATCTGAAAGGCAGTCCCCACTCCTGAGGATGCCTGCATGACGCCCAGGTCCAGGGGCTGCCGTTGCACTGAGCTGTACACACAGCGGTCCACCCTCTCCCTTCAATTCCGTTGGGGGTGAGGTTAGTCCCTGTTAACAATTCAACGCCATTTCCTAAGTTGTTTTTAGTTTATTCTCAAGATAGGGAAGTATAGACTTTGAAAGATGAGAAACAGAAGTTAGACATCAAGAAGGGCTTCCTAGGTGATGGTGGCACATGCCTTTAATCTCAGGTTTAAAGTGCTGGTGGGTCTCTGTGAGTTCAAAGCCAGCCTGGGCTACAGAGTGAGTTCCAGGAAAGGCGCAAAGCTACACAGAGAAACACTGTCTCAGAAAAACCAAAAAAAAAAAACCAAAAAACAAAAAAGCCAAAAACAAAAACAAAAAAGAAAGAAAGAGGGGCTTCCTGTGGCTGGGGAGATGCTCAGTAGGTAAAGTGCTGCACAAGCATCTGGACCCGAGTTGAGATCCTCAGCACACAAGGGATTGCAGCGCTCATTCGTGACCCCAGCACTGAGGGCAGAGAGGGACAGACTCCAGGGCTTGCTGGCCATCTACTCCGTCATGTGGATGAGGTCCAGGGTCACTGAGGGACCCTATCTCAGTACAAGGCAGAGCACGGTGGAGGAAAACACATCTCCCTCTATACACACATGCACACGTGTGCGAGCGCACACACGGATACATAAGAACATGTATACATTGTACGAGGGAGAGAGGAGAGTGGAAAACACCCGTCATCTACCTCTGCCTTCTTACACACATGCACACATGTGCACGCACACCCACATACGTGAGACCATGTACACACTGCACACAGAGCAGGGGGGACTTTTCAGAAGAAGGAAGACAAATCTTGTGTGTACAGGAGACAGGGCTGCAGCAGCAGAGAGAACTGAGTTTCCTACTCAGGTGAGCAAATGGGTCAGGGAGAAGGTGAGCCAGTGCTACTGCAGGAGTTTGGTTCCTCCTTTGAGCAGGGACGGCAAGGTCGGCCTGGCCCTGCTGCTCCAGGTCGGATGCTTTGTGCCAGCTGCTGGGGCCGGGGCGGGGGGGGGGGGGGGGGGCTGCTAAGCCCGGGGATGTTTTTATTAACATTTTTTCCTTCATTTTACATAATGACCACAGTTTCCCCTCCATCCTCTCCTCCCGTTCCCCCCCAACTCTCATCTGCCCCCTCCCCACCCACCCACTCCTCCTCCATCTCCATTCAGAAAGGGCAGGCCTCTCTCTCATGGGCTTGAACAAAGCATGGCACATCAAGTTGAGTCAGGACTGAGCTCCTCCCCCTGTATAAAGGCTGAGCGAGGTCGTCCAGCATGGAGAACAGGTTCCCCAAAGCCAGCTAAGCACCAGGGACAGGTCCTAATCTCACTGCTAGGAGCCTTACACACACACCAAGCTACACAATGTCACACACATGCAGAGGGCCTAGGTCGGTCCCATGCAGGCCAAGCTACACAATGTCACACACATGCAGAGGGCCTAGGTCGGTCCCATGCGGAGTCCCTAACTGTTGGTCCAGAGTCCATGTGCTCCCACGAGCTCAGGTCAGCTGTCTCTGCGGATTCCTCTGTCATGACCTTGACCTACCCCCCCCCCCCCCCCAGTTTGTACAGTCCCTCCTCCCGTTCTTCAGGAGGACTCCCAGAGCTCGGCCTAGTGCTTGGCTGTGGATCTCTGCATCTGCCTCCATCAGTTACTGGATGAAGGCTCCGTGATGACAATCAGGGTAGTCACCAATCTGACTGTAGGAGAAGGCCAGTTCAGGCACCCGCTCCACTATTGCTAGGGGTTTTAGCTGGGGTCATCCTAGTGGATTCCTGGGAGTTCCCTGGCACCAGGTTTCTCCTGCCCCTAAACCATGTCCTGCACCCAGCCCATCCAACCTTCTCCCTCAAGTTCCCATCTCCCCATCCCCTCCCATCCCTTCCCCCATTTTACCCAGGAGATCTCTTCTATTTCCCCTTCCCAGGGAAATCCATGCATCCTTCTTTGGGCCCTTTTTGTTACCTAGCCTCTCTGGGGCTGTGGATTGTAGGTTGGTTATCCTGTACTTTACTTCTGATATCCACTTATGAGTGAGTACATACCATGTTTGTCTTTCTGGGTCTGGATTACCTCACTCAGAATTATTTTTTCTAGTCCTGTCCATTTGCCTGCAAATTTCATGGGGTCATTGTTTTTTACAGCTGAGTAGTACTCCATTGTGTAAATGTACCACATTTTCCTTATCCATTCTTTGGTTGAGGGGCATCTAGGTTGTTTCCATAAGCCCTGGAATTTTACTGTCACGGTGCTGCTCTAAGGCAGTCCTGATTGGAGGAGCCAGGCACTGGCGAGGCATCTGTTGGTTGGTGGGTGTGACCGGAGCAGACCTCATGACACTAACTCTCCTCCCACTTCCTTCCCCTCCCCTGCGCACCCACAGGCTTCCAGGATGTGCACGCCATGATCTTCGTCGGCTTTGGCTTCCTCATGGTTTTCCTGCAGCGGTACGGCTTCAGCAGCGTGGGGTTCACCTTCCTCGTGGCCGCCTTCACCCTCCAGTGGGCCACACTGGCCCAAGGCTTCCTCCACTCTTTCCACGATGGCCACATCCACGTTGGTGTGGAGAGGTGGGCGACAGTAAGCCCCTGGTTCCCTCGAAGGGTGCCTGCTCAAGCCCTGATCTTCAAGTCTACTAACTGACCCCTGCTTTGCCCCATAACCACCTTCTGTGGGCCACTGTCCCTTCTCTGTGTCTGACCTGTGTACCCCTACATTCACACACCCCTCCCATTAGACCTCTGTCATACGAGCTCCTGGGAGGACCGGCCAGTGAAGAATGGCTCCTCCTACTCCTGCTTCTTCAACCTAGAGTTGGCCCTCACTTCCCAGGGGCCCCTCCCTCCTCTCCAAGGGTGGTGGCACCTCTCTGATGCCCAGGGGGAGGTGCTCTAGTGCTCTCTCTCTTCACTCTGCCCTGCACGCCCCACGTGCCCCTCTGCCACTTTGGAACCACTGTGCTACCCATCCACTTCTCCCATCCCGTGTGACTGCAGCTTGATCAACGCTGACTTCTGTGCGGGCGCCGTGCTCATCTCCTTCGGGGCTGTCCTGGGCAAGACTGGGCCAGCCCAGCTGCTGCTAATGGCCCTGTTGGAGACAGTGCTGTTCAGTGTCAACGAGTTTATACTGCTCAGTCTCCTGGGGGTAAGTCTGGCCAGGAGCGGGTGAGACCCGGAAGAAGAGTGGGTGGGGGCAGGGGCTGCCTCAAGACCTCTGTCCCTCACGACCTCTGTCGTCCCCAGGTGAGAGATGCTGGAGGGTCCATGACCATTCACACATTTGGGGCCTACTTCGGGCTGTCCCTCTCACGGGTTCTCTACAGATCCCAGCTGGAGAAGAGCAGGCAACGCCAGAGCTCGGTCTACCATTCTGACCTCTTTGCCATGATTGGTGAGGCCTGCTGAGGTGATGTGGCGTGGGCTGCAGAGCACCCTGCCTGCGGAAGGTCTCCTGGCACTGCCAGCCATCCCTGGGGTCCTTCCTACTTGTTTTCTGAGGAGCCTGAAATCCATGTTTATCATCACCCCTAACTCAGTGCCGGGGTACACACAAGCCCACACCAGGCCCCCGGGGCTTTTCAAGTTTACCTCAGTCCTGCTTGAAAGCTTCCTGGGCTACGCAGTCCACATGTGTGGAGCCATAACCTTCATCCCACTGCCCAGTCCTCTTTCTTCTATGCCCCTGCCAGTCCAGGTCACCTGTGCTTGAGCTGACCTCCTCAGCCTAAGAACCCCACCTCCCCACAGCCCAAGAAGCCCTGCACTGCCAGGCAGGGAAGGAGGGGCCCTTGATCACCCCAGGGAGCAGTAGGGCCTGTTTCCTCCAGGTCCCCACCTCTGGTGGCTCTGGCCTCTATGTCCTCACAGCCTGCCATCTGGAGTCGGTGTTTCGTCTGGGGGGTTGAATATGGCCCTCAGTGCCTGCTCTTGCATAGCAGGGCTGACTTGGTTTGCTTGCCCACTTTAGGCACTGTGAAACAGCTGAGCCCTCCTTGCCTTTAGCAACCCTTCACATATGAGGTCTCCAGGTGAAGTGGGCAGGGAAGGGGAGGGAGGGGCCAGGTTGTCTGTGCCTTCTCTGCCCTGAAGCCTGAGAACTGGGCACAGGACACTGAGAAGGTCCTCATCTTGAGGCAGCGTTAGGACTTTGAGCCCAAGTGAAGGGTACAGGTTACACACACGGGCTCCTGCCTTGCTGGCCCACCCTGCAAAGTCCCTGCTCTTCCTTCCCCCTCTGAGATTAGTCTGTAAGACTTAAAGCAGGGCCGGGTGGTTGTGACACACGCCTTTGATCCCAGCACTCCAGAGGCAGAGGCAGGTGGATCTCTGAGTTCGAGGCTAGCTGGTCTACAGAGGGAGTTCCAGGATAGCCAGAGTTACATGGAGAAACCGTGTGTGTGTGTGTGTGTGTGTGTGTGTGTGTGTGTGTGTGTGTGTGTGTGTGTGTGTGTGTGTGTAAGTTCAGCTCCTTCTCTGGTTCTTAAGAGAGGGCATATGCTGGGTATGGAAGCCAGAGTGTGGCATGTGCTAAGCAAGTGCTGTTCCACTGAGCCTCACCCAGGCCCTTGCTGAGCAGCTAGGCCTAGTGGGCCATGAAGCAGGCATTTATACGCGTCATCCCCTCAACTCTCAGCATAGGAAGTTTTTTTCCTAACAATTCCAGGAATCAGTGAGGAAACAGGCTGCATACTAACTTACCAGCGGTGCAGCGCCCCCTGGTGACAGGGGCCACTCACTACTAGATGCTCACTGTTTAGGGACCATCTTCCTGTGGATTTTCTGGCCCAGCTTCAACTCTGCGCCCACGGAGCTGGGGGATGGGCAGCATCGGACAGCTCTCAACACATACTACTCACTCACGGCGAGCACCCTCAGCACCTTTGCCTTGTCAGCCCTTATCAGCGGGGATGGCCGACTGGACATGGTATGGGCAAGCAGACGGGCAGCCTGGCAAAGGGAAGAGATGGCTAAGGTCTCGGGGGCAAGCACTGAGCCTCCATCTCTAAGCAGGGGAGTGGGTTAGGTTGAGAGGGGCAGTATATGAAAGCTGGAGAGCCAGCGGCTAGATAACAGAGGGACTTTAGAAGCTGTAGATGCCACGGTAATGGGTGAGGCTGGAGTGTGTGTGTGTGTGTGTGTGTGTGTGTGTGTGTGTGTGTGTGTGTGTGTGTGTGTGATGATCTGAAAAGATACCTTGCCCTTTTTTGTCCCCTTAGGTCCACATCCAAAATGCAGCTTTGGCTGGAGGGGTTGTGGTGGGGACATCTAGCGAAATGATGCTGACACCCTTCGGGGCCATGGCAGCCGGCTTCCTGGCTGGGACTGTCTCCACGTTGGGGTACAAGTTCTTTACGGTATGGTTGCTTCTCAGGATCTGGAAAAAAAGCATGTGAGGGAAGGAGCCTGCAGCAGGGACCCGGGATTCCTAGTGGCTCTTCTGTCACTTCCCCACCGGGTCCTGGGGAAGGGTAGGTGGATCGCCCATGCCTGATTATCCAACTTGTCCTCCAGCCTGTCCTCGAATCCAAATTCAAAGTGCAAGACACATGTGGTGTCCACAACCTCCATGGGATGCCAGGGATACTGGGGGCCCTCCTGGGAGTCCTGGTGGCTTGGCTGGCTACCCACGAAGCTTATGGAGATGGGTGAGTCTGCTCTAACCTCTCTAGAATGACCAGACCTCCCTTCTTCTCTGAGAGCCAAGACAAAAAAAAAAAATCCCCATCTGTTCTCATACACCCATTTGGCCATTCTCCCACCGTATGGTGAGAGCTGAGGACCTGCCCAGGCCTGGCCTCCTGGTCAGTGCAGTGGGTGATCATGAAGAAAACCATTTCAAGAGCACTGAGCATTCCTTCAGGACCAGTAAGAGATAATGACCCCTGGGATCTATATTTCACACTGTGAGCTTGGGGTGGGCAGGCAAAAGGGACCTTGGACTGGGTTCTGAAAGGTACGTGGGGCTGGCCAGCTTAGGAAGGAAGCTAAAAGAGAGGCCTGCCTGGCTGAACAAAGGCCTGGGTCTGAGACAGTGGGGATCCCTGGACGCCCCTTGGCTGCCCACACATGAATGCCACAGTGACCAGCCCTGACTGCCTGTTCCATCCCTGTCTTTCCCTTTCTGGCCGCCTTTCAGCCTGCAGAGTGTATTTCCGCTCGTAGCCAACGGCCAGCGCAGCGCCACATCTCAGGCCGTATATCAGCTCTTTGGGATGTTTGTCACACTGGGGTTTGCCTCTGTGGGTGGCAGCCTTGGAGGTGAGTGGCTTTAGCTGGGCAGGGTGGTGGGTGAAAGCCCCAAGGACGGGTGCCCAGGAGGAAGAGCAAGGGATACTGTGTCCTTCGTGTGGTCTCATTTCCACCAAGATCCTTTCAGGACACCTGCCTGTGCTAGCGAAGGGTCAGCATGGCCTCCAGTGAGAGGGTGCTGGCGGGAGGCTGCTCCCTTGGTTATGGGGTCTGACTTTCCTGTGCTGCTCCCTTGTGCCACAAGAGGGCAGTCCAACCCCAGCTGCTGGGAAGGGGCCAGTTCAACCTCCTCCGAGCAGCTGCAGACAGAAGGAAGGAGGGCTAGCTCTCCCTGGACCAGAGCACAAAGCCTTCGGCAGAAGCTGTCTGCTCACTGGCCCTAGGTCAGGCAGTGCCTCCTGATATCTGGCTTTAAGAACAAAACCTGAGCCAGGTAGTGGTGGCGCACGCCTTTAACCCCAGCACTCAGGAGGCAGAGGCAGGTGCATCTCTGAGTTCGAGGCCAGCCTGATCTATAGAGTGAGTTCCAGAACAGCCAGAGCTACACAGAGAAACCTTGTCTTGAAAAACAAAACAAATTAACAAACAACAACAACAACAAAAATGAACAAACCCTGATGCAACATCCTTACCCTCCCACACATACCGCCATCCTGAAAATGTCATTCCCTATGGTCTAGTCCCCAGGTCATATTTCATGCAGTAAACATCCCCTGGGTCCCTCCCACGTGGGGAGCCACAAAAAGATCAGCAGCTATGCTTCATGATAGAATCACAATATGACTGCCAACATGAACACATTCCTTCATTTCTACCAGCTGGCTTCTATGTGGGTAATTCGGGGGGAAGCCACCTTGCAGGGCTATACCTTTTCAGAACGGTGGTACTCAGCAGTTCTTGGCATAGGCTTGGGTCTGCCTTGTCTCAAGCTTGTCTACCTGTGCTCCTAGGTGGCAACCTCCCCCTTGGGTAGGGACAGGGGAATCTTACATATCCTTCCCTATGGTAACCAGGGTTCCTGCTGAGGCTGCCCTTCCTGGATTCCCCTCCAGACTCCCAATGCTTCGAAGACCAGGTTTACTGGGAGGTGAGACACAGGTGTTAGGCCCCCTCTGGTCTTCTCTGATGCCTTGCCTGACCTCTGGGCTACCACTTGACTCTTTCCTTGTTTGTGGGCTCCTTCATTAAGTCCCCTGGAACTTCCTTCACCTCTCCCTGCCCTGCAGGTACCTGGAGAGCAGGAGGCTGAGGCCCAGAGGCCTCTGAGGGCCGAGGAGTCAGACACCCAGGCCTAATTGCTGCCAGCATGACACTGTCTTCAGAGGAGACGATGCCTCTCGACAGGCATGACACTGTCCTTGGAGAAGATGATAGTTTCTGCCAAGAGGTCCTTCTCAGCCCTTGTTACTGTTTGGAAGGAAGTCTAGAGCCAGAAGGGGCATGCCATCCCTACGCAGGTTCCCATTAGTTTGCACCTGTGGCCAGAATAGGCCAAAGCCAGCCCTAGGTGACTGCTACCCCCACCGGCCAGTATTACCCTGTCCCAGTGACACCTGAACAGGCCCACTCTGGGTGGGAAGCTGGGCGATAAACAACACCATCACCAAGGACTCGACACCTCCTGCTTGTGCCTCTTTCCTTTAACTCCCGAGGCCAAAATCTTGTGGCAGTCAAAGATCTCAGTGCTGCTGGGCGGTGGTGGCCCATGCCTTTAATCCCAGCACTTGGGAGCCAGAGCCAGGCGGATCTCTGTGAGTTTGAGGCCAGCCTGGTCGACAGAGCAAGATCCAGGACAAAGCTACACAGAGAAACCCTGTCAAAAAAAAAAAAAAAAGGCTGGAGAGATGGCTCAGAGGTTAAGGGCACTGGCTATTCTTCCAGAGGTCCTGAGTTCAATTCCCAGCAACCATGTGGTGGCTCCAGACCACCTATAATAAGATCTGGTGCCCTCTTCTGGTGGGCAGGAACACATGCAGACAGAACACTGTATACATAATAAATACACCTTTTTTAAAAAAAAAATCTCAGTTTCTGACAAAGCCTCCTCGGGTCCACAGAACTCTATCCAGGGTACCACATCCTACTGGATATATGTCCCAACTAGGTTCATCCTCTCCAGGGGGCCATTATTGTCCAGAAACTCTGTGCTTATTTTAGCCAGCTAATGCTACCCCCCAAATCCTTCGTGGTCCTTCCTTAACTGCTGCTGCCCTGGCCCTCAACGGGCTCCACTTCTGAGCAGAGTAGGAAAAGGCTCACAAGGGCATCAGAAGGAGTGGCCTGCCACAAAACCTCAGCAGCCAGAGGCAGCCCTTACCTGATGCCAGTTCACAGTCCTGTCCTGAGTCTGTGGAGCAGAGAACAGGGAAGGTCATGAGGCTCTGGGCTATGAATGAAGGCACCTGGGATCCTGGTGGCCTAAATCGTTTGACCACAAGAGGGCACTCTAAAACCAGAGGAAGATGCCACCTCCAGGTCTCACCTAGGTCCTTCTTGCAGCCTGACCTCCCGAGCTGCATCAGTGTTGGTCCTCAGACATCCATGCCACAGCCTTCCCTGAGGCCCACCCCTTCCACCTGTCAGATGATGCCAGAAACTCCATGTCTCACCCCACTCACAGAGACTTCATCCCTTCATCCAATGGGAGCCCACCAGGACCCCTCTTCATTCCCTCACAGGACCTGCCAGTGGGCTTCTGGCAAAAGTTGAGCACAACCACAGACACACCTACCTCCTAACTAAGGTCCTTCAGAGCCAGGAACCCAAAGAGGAAGTACATATCTTGGACCCCAGCCCTCCGAGAGAGAAGAGAGAGAAAGGCAAAGTTGCCCAGTGTGTTGTGTCCTGGGCTCTCTGGCTTCAGCTGGAGATTGTGGAGGGACTAGCTCTCCAGGGAACTCTCCTTTCTTCCCTCAGCACCCCTCTCCATAGTTCCCTGCCCATTGCTGGCTGAGGATCCCAGGATTGAAGCCGAAAGCTCTAAGTCATTGTGGAAAAGTAGCTGGGAGAACCTGGGCCCAGCTCCGGATGGGTGATGGACAGCCAGCTATCCTGCCCTGCCCCCAGTTGCTGCCCAGGCCTTCCTGGTAAGGGAAAGCTGTGAACATTCTCTTACTCACGGCTCCAAGATTTACATTCTGGCCCTCTCTGCTGCTGGTTCCTTCTGAACTGCAACCAAGCCTTTTCCTCGGGCCTGAAAATAAACGGGCTCTTCCAACACTGGGTGGGAGAAGCCATCTCAGTCCTGGAGAAGGGACATTTGAGCCCTTTTTCAGATAATGCAATTGCTCAGTCAGCTTCTAGTGGGTGAAAGGCTGCCGGTCCCAGGATGGCCCTGACAAAAGGTCACTGATAAGAGAGACAAGGTGAGGATGCTCATGAGCCACGCCCTGTATGTCCTGTCACCAGTGAGTTCTAAGTTTCCTCGATGTCACAAAACCCCCATGTGCACCAGGACACAAACTCTACCACCAGCCCTGGCACCCTGGTCCTACTGTTCTGGGCACTCCAGCCAGGGCCTAACTCTTTAAAACTACGCCTTTGGTTTGTGTTGTGTGTGTTGTCTTTCCCCTTTTTGCCTTAAATGCAGGGACACATGGTGGGTCCTGCAGGGTGTTCTATTTCATCCAACCTAGATTCCAGTGGGGGCTTGAAAGCACAGGAAAGACAGGTCTCTCTGGAGCCCCTGGGCCTCATCGGCACTGGTCCCCCTCATGGTGGCCTATCTATTCAGGATGATCAACAGATGCCAAGGAGAGGGGCATGTCATCCCTCAGGACAATGAGACTTCTGCTTCTCAGGCCCTGCCCCTCGGAGCAGCATGCTATCACTCTCAATGAAGGACAAGGAGACACTTGCCTGCTCATGAACTCGGGCGAGCCCCAGTGCCTGAGCCCTGGGAACAATGCTGGATCCTCACCTCCTGCCTGCTTCTGGAGACTAGACTGAGGAGCAGGCAGGCTGTTGGGGAGATGAGGCCAACACAGCCAGAGGCATCGCAGGAAGTCCCTCAGGAACGCCACTACTCTGGCGTGGCATACTGTGTGTGCACTACAGCAAGGATCCATGTCCAAGGCCAAGACCTTAGGGTGCTCCGGCAGCTGCCCTCCTTGGTCTGGGGTGGGGAGGTTACCTGGCCCGGAGGAACCTGCGACGGGCCGGGCGCATTGGGATTCGCGTCACGGCGCGGGCCGCTCCTCGGAGGAATTAGACACGGCGCGGCATCCGAGGTGCAGCCCGGTTGCCCCCGTCGCCCTCCCTCCCCCGGCGGCTTTGTCTGGCGCGCTGCGCCCACCGCCCGGCGCCCCCGTGCGCAGCCAACAAAGCGGGCTACTGTCCCCGGGCCGTATGCAAATGCTCCAGGCGGCCAGCGTCCCGCCGCCGGCTTCCAGCCTGAAAGGGTCGGCCGGGCAGGGGGCGGCCGTGCTCCGGGAATAGAACACCATTGTCTGTGTCGTCCATGGCAAGGGGACCTGCACCGGCTTCGGGAGCTTCGGCTTTGGGGTCAGACCGAGTGGGCGCGCACTGTCCCCCAACTCCACGCAAACCTCTGCCGGCCGCCCACACCTCTGAGCCACCGTGGCTGGGGTTCAAACCAGCAGCCCTCGGTGCTCGGTGCTCACCCCACTTAACCCATCTCTGCCCTCCTGCGTTTTCTCACATCACATTGATCCAGGGCACAGAGCAAAGTACTCAAGGTATCCCCCAAACAGAGCAAATTACAAGGTGATATATACCCTTGTCTTCTGGGACAAGTGAGCAGCCCAGGGACTGCTCAGGCCTGCCTTCTTGCCAGCCACCACTTTAGCGGGCCATTTTTACTGGAGGAACGATCAGCTAAAGCAAATTTTTTTTTTTTTGTTTTTTGTTTGTTTGTTTTTTGAGACAGGGTTTCTCTGTGTAGCTTTGCTCCTTTCCTGGAACTCGCTTTGGAGACCAGGCTGGCCTCGAACTCACAGAGATCCGCCTGGCTCTGCCTCCCGAGTGCTGGGATTAAAGGTGTGCGCCACCACCGCCCGGCCAGCTAAAGCAAAATTTTAAGGATAAACTATCCAGTGATGCTGGAGGTGGGGGAAGGGAGTCTATGGCCCTCTAACCAAGTCAGTGGTTTGCTAGCAAGGATCAGCCAGAGTGTGCGCTGGGGGCACTGACCACCGGGGGGGGGGGGCGGGGGGGGGGGGGGGAGACGACAGACCGTGCACTGAGGGCACAGCCCTAACTCAGGACATAGACAGCCTCAAGATTCCCTGATGCAGGGCTGGAGTCCACCTTTTTAAAGCTCCCAGGTGAGAGCTCCCAGGTAAGGGGCACTTTGGAGAGTTCTAGTTTCCTGAAGCATTGATACCTCAGGACTGGTGAACAGTTTCAGGCAGAATTAATCAAAATAATCCCAAACGTGAAAAGTGTGCCTGGTGGGGTTTGGTGTTGCACGCCTTTGATCTCAGCACTCAGGAGGCAGAGGCAGGCGGATCTCTGTGAGTTCTGGGCCAGCCTGCTCTACAATAGCTCCATGACAACCAGGACTAAATAGAGACCATGTCTCCAAAAAACGAAAGCAAAGTGTGCCAGGTATGGTGGTGTATACCTGTAACCTCAGCACTTGAGAGGCTGAGGCTCGGCAGGAAACGCAAGGCTCCTCCGGACTACAAAGCCTGTTTCAGGACAGCCTGGGATATGAGATTCTATCAAATAAAGCAGAGAAGCATCTAGGATTTCTACAGCAGTGAGCAGGCAAGCTGCTGAGACTGAGGAGAGGCGGAGAAGGTGCTGCTGGTCTCCAAGGAAATCTTTGGGGTGGGGGGTTGAGCAGCCCCATTTTGGGACTCCGGTTGGTTCTTCCTGCCTTCACCTGTTTCTGATGGGGAGTTGGCCCGGGGGGGGGGGGGGGATCAGTGGTAGGAGCTGTGGCGTTTCCTGGTGCTAAGGAAGCAGGCGGAGTTCTGCACTCTTAGCTCCCTGGAAACCAGTCCTGTCCAGCTCTCTGATCCATCTCCAACATCTCTAAAGTTAGCCTCATAGAGGCTGCTTTGGGGCCCTCAGCAGCTGCCTCTGGAAGAGGCTCAAAAGCGCAGAGCACGCTGCCCCCCAGGGCCCTACCCCCGCAGGGTGCTTACAGATGCGCGGCTTGCTCGCACAGTCCCAGAAAGGCCAGGGTCGGTTTCTAAAGCCCCCTACCCTGCAGGCCCTCTCCCTTTGGCCTGCATCTCCAGGCTCTCTGGGCCTGCTTTTTAGTTCCTGGGCAGGGCCCGAGGAGGCCCCTCTTGGCTCTGAGGCTGCGGGGAAGCAGGCTTTGTTGTGCGGGCAGCCTCTGGATCCCGAAGCTTTACTTTCCCACCCAGCTCTTGGCAGCAGAGTCCTCAGCAGGAGAAGCCCCCACCCCCCACCCCGCCCCAGCACCCCTCCTTCCCTGGTCAGCACCATCCATCTCCGTCTCCCCAGAGCAAGGAATGTGCCTCGGGACACTGTGGGACTTGTTCCCAATCCCTTCTAGCTCATTTCACCCGGGCTTTTACAAACTGGCCTCCATCCCATGGCTACTGTCTGGGTTTTGGTTCTAAAGGAGCAGACAGAGGCCCCTCCTCCCCACAATTCCTCATGCTTCACTTTGCCCCAACACCACGGAGGAGGCTGCACCATGGAGGGTCAAGGAACCCCGGGGTGGGGGCAGGGTCCCCCAGACCCCAGCTTTACTGCTCAGACACCCAGCACTATGGTGATGTCTGACTATGTTAGGCCCAGGCTACAAGCCATTCATCCCTTCTCCTGGCCTTTCTGTTCACACCACTCCAAGCCCTGGGCTTCTGGTTGGCAGTTGCTAACCAGGACCACTAATCACGGGCCACAGTGATGCTGAACCAGGTCACTGTGAGTGCATCACCTATTACCTGCCCTTTGGCGTGTGCTGAGCTGCCCACCTGCATCTGGGGAACAGCTGCTCTCTCCCTAAGTGCCCAGGGCCTAGGCCTTGCTAGCTGCAATGTGGTAGGTACAGAGGCTTGGAAGGCATTTAGTGAGCTTTCCTTAGAAATGGGAGGGACAAGCTGCAGTTCCAGAAGCCCCCACAAACTGGATCCAGGGAGGCTAGTATGTGGATGCAAGATGGTCTCCTGCCAGGGTCTTTCTTCCTTATCGTAGCCAGGGGATCAGGATGCTGTATGTGGAGACTGGTCGGGGGAGCTTGGGTGTGTTCCCTAATGTACCCCACTTCTCTTGTAAATCTGTGTGCTCTCTAGTCTGGAGTCCTTGCTTGCTTGTTGGCTTCCCTGGGGGACACATGTTTGAATTTCAGCCATGTGTTTTCAGCCACTGGCCTGGGGAATCATCTCAGTAGGACAGTAAGATAGACTGTAACAGGACTTGGTGAACACACCTGACTGTGACAGTTACCTGACAGCCACCAAGTCCCCACCATGTGCCAGAGAGGTGTAGGGGGGAGACTCAGAAATGTTCTGTGGCCTTCTTTTCCAAGGGACTGTCCTTGTCTCTAAAATGGCCGAGGCCTGCCTGCTCTGTATGCCTCCTCACCCACATTTGCATATCCCCTTCACACTCACATGATGCGGCTTGAACTGCTGCACTGTGCCCTGCAAGACAGTGGCCATGACTCAGGCCAACAGACAGCGGCCCTTCCTGTGGAACCCTTCCCACCTCCAGCCTCTGGCTGTCTGGAAAAGGGTGGAGTCCTCTGGTTCAGTTTGCCTTGAGCAGTGGGGCGGAGAGACTGTGTGCCCTCAGCTGGAACCAGAGGGCATGGGAGAGGCCTGCTAGACAAGGCTGAGCCCTTGGGGGTCTTCTGGAGGAGTAGGGAGCACCTGCTCCCAGTGGGCCTGTCTGGGCTTCCCCGAGGGACCCCCTGGTCTCTGCAGCTCTCTGCTCCTCACTCCTGCTCCAAGGAGGTGCAGGACACTGCTTGCCGGGCTCTTCTAGCCACTGAACATGACTAGAGTGACTTGATTTCCTGCAGCTTTGATGGGAGGATCCACCAAGGGTTTCGGTCTCCCCCAACCCAGGGAAAAAGAAAGGGAGAAAAGTCCTGAAAATAAACTCCTGCAACAATCTTCAAGGAGAGACCTGTTAGAAGGCCTTTCTTTAATCCTTTAATCCCTCTCAGATGGGCCTTGAGACGCTAATGGCTTTCCTAATTATTCCCTCCTATTTTCCCATAGCGGTGAGGACCTCTCTCTGAGGACTTTGGAGCAGAGAAAAATTCTGAGTGAGGAGTGGGGAATGAATGGTGCTCCCCCACCAAATCGGCTCTCAGTCTCCAAGTGGCTGGAGAGGTGGGGGAAGGGCAGGAATGCCCCAGCTGGGGTGTCAGGCTTCCCATGGCTGACACCCGGGTACAAGGCGCAGTGGCGGGCTTGGGACAATGAGGCAGTTGGGGTCTGCCCGGGAGAGAGAGCCAGGTGTGGGACTGGGGTTCCCTCAATGTGAATGGCCCATTATTCCGCCAGAGCGTAGGAGTTGAGGGTCTTTTTGTGACCTCCCTCCCTGTAATAACCCTGGGAGGGAGGTCGTCTTGAGGAGAGTCTTTAGAGTCTCCTTAGAGAACAGGTGGCCATTCAGGCCTTTGGCCCTTCTTATCTCCAGCAGTCTAGGATTCCGTGGTTTCTTTTGTGGGGGGTGAGGGGCAGCAAATACGGCCAAGATCTGGGCTCAGGCCCCTCCCTCAGTGAAGCCTTCTTTGGAAGATAGACCATGTTCCCAGCTACCACCTTATCTTGGGCACCCAGGGGCCTTGTCTGACCTCTTCAGACCTATTTGCTTGGGGTCAGCCCTACCTGGGAGCAGCCACTGACCCTTGACTCTGGGGTCTTGCTCTGCCTTCATGCAACACTCCCCTATAAACTCCCCGTGGGATCCGCCGTCAACCCCATTTTCCATACCAAAAAATCCAGCCCTTAGGAGACTTGAGGAAGACCACACACCCAAGTCAGGCAAGGTGGAGGGCTGTGTGCTCCGGGGCCTCCAAACACAGGCAGGGCATTTACACTGCCTTTGCCCTGTCCCTTCACCCCAAACGCCCCTTTCCCAGATGACCCAACAGCTCCCTTTCTGCAATCATTTGGGCTTTGCTGCAGTCACACCTCCATGAAAGGACACAGAGCTGGGATGCGCTTGGGAGCAGCAGAGGGCGGAGGAAGACAAAGACAGCCAGGTGGCAGAGGTTGACACTAGCTAGTGGTTAAGTGAGTGCATGGGGGTTTCTCACACTGTTCTGTTTTCCTTGTGGCCCGCCAAAATTTTCCTCAAGACCAAAGTTGGCTAAAATCCAACTCTCCTTCCGTACCTTGCTTTAAACTGCAACTCAGCAGCCAGCTCTCCCTGCCCTCCCCTGCTCTGCACTGTTTTCATCGGGGCTCACTGCCTGGCCTTCGGATTCTTGTCAGTCTCACTCGGAGGTCAGAGGTCATGGGTTCCTGTGGCACAATCCTGTACAAGCCACTTGCCCCACCGGCCCCTCCAGGGGATTAGGGCAGGCCTAGATGGCTGAAGGCTCTTGCGGAATTGCCTCAGAGCAGGAAGGGGCTGTGGGTCCTTCACATTCTTGGCCTGTGGGCCCCATGAGCACCTGGGGCTGGAGATGAAGGGTCCTTCCCTGTGGTCCTGCCCAGGCGAAGCCCCCAGTATTCTGTTCTGCATCTCTTCTCACTTTCTCAGCCCTCCACAGTAGGTCCTGTCAGGGGATGGGTGTGAGAGCTGTGGCCCCAAAGCCTCTTCACTCCCAGCAAGAACAATGCTGAGGAGTTCCCGCCCTGGATCAGTCCACTTTGCGGGGCGGCTCCTGTTTAATAACAATCATAAAAGCCACCATGTGTGAATCCCCAATTCATGCTGGACCAGGCTCTCCACAGATACTAGCTTAGTTTGTTTCCTTAGAGCTCCGAGAAATAGCTACTGTTTCTGTTCCCATTTTTCTGACGAGAAAGGTAAGGCAGCTTCCAAAGATCCTTTGTCTTCAGCTCGGCTGTGCAGACAGAGGAAGGGAAGGGAGCAGTGTGCCTTGAACGGATCATCCGAGGTTCAGAAGGGGGCGGCACAGCAGCTTACTGCTGGCAGCAGATTTCTCTCTACAAGACTTACTCCTCTAGCCAGGTGGTAGTGGCACACACATGCCTTTAATCCCAGCACTCGGGAGGCAGAGCCAGGCGGATCTCTGTGAGTTCGAGGCCAGCCTGGACTACCAAGTGAGTTCCAGGACAGGCTCCAAAGCTACACAGAGAAACCCTGTCTCAAAAAAAAAACAAAAAAAACAAAAAACTTACTCCCCAGCTCCCCAGGCAGGAGCTCACCCACCCCTCTAGTGGCAGCAGAGAATGACCATCATTGCCTACCCCGCAGGCACGTGCATGTTGGTTCTTTGGAGATTCACCTGGCGAGATTCCAGGTGCCCAGCCATAGTCCCAACTAGAGAGGTGGAGTGAGGCCGATCCCAAAGACTCCTGGGAGGATGTGGGAAGACCATGGGACTAGGACCAAGCCCACAGCCCAGGAGGAGGCAGGTGGGGAGAGAGGGGCTAGAAACGTACTCCTCCCCTCTCCCTCCAAGCCAGAACAACAAAGAGGACTCTTCCTCCTCCCTTCCTCCCCTCGCCTTACTTCTTTTTGTAGGAGAGCAAGTGTAAATTTATTAAGGAAAAGTGGGAAAGAACTGAGCATGGGAGGGCCTCCACCAGGAGAGAACCTCCCTGGACCTTACTGGTTCCCTTCAAATCCGGAGATCTCTGATGTCCTGGCCTTCACAGTTGAACACTGTCTCCCGCCGGCCTCCTTTTTAAATGTATTTTTACTTTTATTTATCTTGAGACGGGGTCTCACTATATAACCTTGGTTGGCCTGGAACTCGCTATGTAGTCCAGGCTGGCCTCAAACTCACAGAGCTCTGTCTGCCTCTGCTTCCCAAGTGCTGGGGTTAAAGGCGTGCGCAACCATTCCCAAACCACCTTCCCTAATCTTAGAAATATCAATCATATTTAAAAATAAATTGGGGCTGGAGGGTAGCTTACTGGTAGAACAGTGGACTGGCACATGCAGGGCACTGGGCTCCATCCTCATTACAAGAAGAAATTATTTCTGAATAAGCACTCATTTCATACGGAACAGACGAGCCCTGCATACCTGCTTCTCATCGGGCTCCCAGAACTCCTGCTCCCGGGCCTCTTAGTTATAAAAGCAAACAGTCACCCAGGACTAGCGCATCCATGTATGTCCTGAAGGTGTGGGCGGCAGCCGCTGTTGAGGGGAGCCCAGCAGGCAGGGAAGACGCGAGATGAGTCACAGGCGTGGATGTCACAGGATTGTTTGTGGGCAGAGAGATGACTGTCCAAGGGGAGGGCGCAGTGTGTGCAGAGGCTTAGGTGGGACGCTGCTGTGTTTCCAGGACTGTAGTGGCCTTTTGGTGTGTGGGCACAGAGGAAGCGTGCAGCCCGGCTGAGCTAGCCTCCCACCGCCGGGGGGCTTTGGGCTGCAGTCAACCTCAGACTGAGCTCTCTCAGCGTCTAGAGACTTATTTGTCTCTTCCTAGGAAGAAGGATGGGTCTGAAAAGGGTCAGCCCTGATCAGAAGGACCCCTGGTACCTACTTGGCTAGAAGGCAGGACTGGGTTTGGGACAGGGATTCCCCAGTCTGTGTATTTGGGAGGGTTAAGTAAACTGACAGGGGCTTAGCACAATGCTGACACGGAGCATGGGCCCAGTTAGTGCTGCAGTTACAACGTGACCTTCCCTGTCTCACTTCCTGCTTGGGGGGACCCAGGCACTCCCCTTGCACAGCCTGGGCTCCCATTAGGCTACAGCTTCCACCTTGGTTTTCTAGGTAGGCCCAAGGCAGGAGCAGAGCACATGAACCTGTGAGCCTGAGCCTCTTCAAGAGCGGAAAAAGGCACTCCTGACTGGCCCCTCATTTCTGCTCCTTCTCACTTACCTCCCTCGAAAAACACCCCCACTCATTACAGAGCCACAGCCGGCCCCGGCTCACACCCTGCTAAAGGCACTGAACAATTAGATCGTTAGCACAGCCCCCACCCACCTGCTCCAGCCCCATCACTTTGTTTCAACTCCAGTGCCTACCTCTCCATCCATGGCAGGCTGGCCATGGGGTTTTTGCCCTGCAGGGCCCCTTCCCTCCCTTTTTTCCCCCAATTAGGGGCCCCTTTTCTCACAGAGAGCCCCTTTCTAGCCAAAGGCCTCCCTGCCTCCGAGAAGTAAGATGCTGTCTCTGGCCCTGCGGTGGCCCCTAGTAGCAGTTTTACTCCAGCTAAAAGTCTTTCCATAGGGGAAGCTGCCATCCTGTGACCTTCTGGCCTGGGTACAGCGGCTGCGATGTCTATGATAGCTCTTTCTTCTTTGGCTCCCCCTGACTCTTTGTCTCTTCTTGTCCCAGTTTCTCTGAGTTCTCTGGAACTGTCTTCCCTTGGCCCCTTCATAATGACTTCTATTTTCCTTTCAACTCACCCACATTGTCTGGACCGGGATCCACCAAGACCTGTCAGATCCCTGATTGGATAGATACCTCTTAGTAGTGGCCCTGTGTTGACCCCCTGTTCTCAGGGCCCTGGAGCCCTCAGCCACAGAGGGGTCAGCAGAACCTCAAGAGTGTTCGTCCCCAGAGCTGCAAGTGGAACAGAGCTATGGGGAGGGAGGAGGTGACCCAGCAAGCAGGCCTGTCAGAAGCCTTCCTAGGAAAGGCCTGTTACTGACTGGCTTACACATGCCTTGCTTGTCCCCAGATTCACAATCAGGGCTGAGGGCTTCCAGGGCCCGGGGGAAGGGCTTGTTCCTTGTCTTCCCTGTCTAAGGTCGATGGGCTGAGGTTGGGCAGAGCCTGGCACCAATGCCCAGCTGCTGTCCGGCGTTCCCACAGCTCCGATGCCAGTGTGTGAATGAGGAAGTGAGGGGAGGGTGTGGGAGACGGGACTCCCCACCATCTTTTGGCTGGGATCACAGCCAAAACCCTGAGGCTCCAGGAAATGATGGAACTGGGGAGCAGCCATGGGGTAGGTGGGGGCTGACTGGCAGCTCTCAGGAAGGAGAGTCCAGCGAGGCTGGCATGGGCCAAGCCTCCTGCAGGATGAATGGATGACAAGGGCCCTCTCTTCCCCAGGGCCTCTCCACAAAGCTCTTGGCTATACTGCTGAATGGGAGGGGGTGGAGAGGAAACTGAGGGCCACCCGAGGAAAAGCAAGGTTGTTCCCAAAGGCCTCTGCACTCCTAGGAGAAGGCCCTGGGCTGGGGTTCCCGGCCTGGGCTCAGGCCCAACTTCGGCTTGGATCTGCTGAACTAAGGGGCAACTTTCTGAGCCTTTCTGAGTCACTTCAGTTTTCTCTGCCCTGGTTAGTGTTCCCTCGCCTCTTGATTCTCTGCCTCTACCTCCTGACGGACGTTCTCGGGGCTGCGCAGGAACAGCCCACTGCACTTTGGGCACCATGGCCTAAGAAACTTCCAAGTTGCTGCCAATCAGTGGCCAGTGGCCTGCTACTTGCCAGCTGTGTGGCCCCCAGGAGCCCTCTCGGCTTCCCAGACCTGTCTGCCAAGGGCCTGGGACATTACCAGGATCCGGTGACATGTGAGGGACCAGGGTGGCCAGCACAGCTGCTCTCCAAGGTTCCTTCCGCTTGCTGGTCTGTGTGTCCCACAGAGCTTTCTTCCAGTTTGTGACTGCTGAGCGTGGGTTGTCCTTTCACAATAAACCCCCATGGTTTTTGCCTCACCTTTCCAGAAGCCTCGCTATATTCTTTCGTGTCCAGTTCTTTCCCAGACTGACCATTTTTCTTTGGTCAGTCCTTCTTGGAGTCTAACCTTTCATTGTAGGCTGCCCCTCCCCAGGGGATGGCCTCTTTCCCAAGCTACTATGCAGCTGGAACCCAAGGGGAAAGGGAGGGGTGGCAGGCTCTATGGTAACCCTGAGAAGAGAATGCCTTCTCTCCTCATCTGCATATAGACAGACTCATCTGCATACAGACAGGCTCTTCTGCATATACTCAGTGGGACTCTGAGAGCATATACTTAAGTGAGTGACTGCCTGGTCCCACCCACTTCAGTCGTGGAATCCCTGTTCAGGGAGGAACTCCTCTCCGTCCCCTTGCCCTTCTGACCTCGTCTGGGTCTGGCTAGGTCTTTCGGTTACTAAAAAGCAGCCCACCCTCTGTAGCTACCTCCTGCCTCTGCTTGCTCCCATCCCAATCTCTTCCCTGGTCTGTTGAGAGACCTCCTTACCCCTACCCATCCTCCACAGATCCCATGAGGTTTCTAGGGAGCTGCTAGAGCAGGCACAGGATTGGCTCAGGACTGGCCACCACTTCCTACCCCTAGGTCCCTGAAGACTGATGCTCCATCCTGGTAGTGGGAGGGGATGGCCAGTTTTCACTTGCCCACACAGGGACCTATCCTTGGGGCCACAGTGGGTCCTAACAAGGTTGGCCTTGGAAAGAGCCCCTGAAATGAAGGCTAAGACATTAAGAAGCACTATTCTGACCTGATGAGCTCCTTAAATAGATCCCATAGCCCTAGGCAGACACCAGGCCCTGTCCTTGTGGAGGATCCTGAGGCTCGTGGGTCTCAGGGGCTTTCCTAACGCTGACATGTTGAGGACCCTGCAGCTGGTCCTATCCCTCCATAGACTCAGCTCCTCTGTAAAATGAGGACTTGACTAGACCAGGGCACCTAAGCAGGTTTAGAACCCAGGGCCTGAGCATGCAAGGCAGACTCTTTGGCCCTGAGCAGGCAGAGGCTACGATGACTCTGGAAGAGCCATCTTCAGGCAGTGTCCAGTGTGTGTCAGTGCAGGGATGCTGGTGGAGAAGCACTGCAGTGTCCAGTGTATGTCAGTGCAGGGATGCTGGTGGAGAAGCACTGCAGTGTCCAGTGTATGTCAGTGCAGGGATGCTGGTGGAGAAGCACTGCAGTCCAGTGTGTGTCAGTGCAGGGATGCTGGTGGAGAAGCACTGCAGTGTCCAGTGTGTGTCAGTGCAGGGATGCTGGTGGAGAAGGACTGCAGTGTTCAGTGTGTGTCAGTGCAGGGATGCTGGTGGAGAAGGACTGCAGTGTTCAGTGTGTGTCAGTGCAGGGATGCTGGTGGAGAAGGACTGCAGTGTCAGGTGTGTGTGTGTCAGTGCAGGGACGCTGGTGGAGAAGCACTGCAGTCCAGTGTGTGTCAGTGCAGGGATGCTGGTGGAGAAGCACTGCTGTGTCTGGTGTGTGTCAGTGCAGGGATGCTGGTGGAAAAGTACTGCAGTGTCAGGTGTGTGTGTGTCAGTGCAGGGACGCTGGTGGAGAAGCACTGCAGTGTCCAGTGTATGTCAGTGCAGGGATGCTGGTGGAGAAGCACTGCTGTGTCTGGTATGTGTCAGTGCAGGGACACTGGTGGAGAAGCACTGCAGTGTCCAGTGTGTGTGTCAGTGCAGGGATGCTGGTGGAGAAGCACTGCAGTCCAGTTTGTGTCAGTGCAGGAATGCTGGTGGAGAAGCACTGCAGTGTCCAGTGTATGTCAGTGCAGGGACGCTGGTGGAGAAGCACTGCAGTGTCCAGTGTGTGTGTGTCAGTGCAGGAATGCTGGTGGAGAAGCACTGCAGTCCAGTGTATGTCAGTGCAGGAATGCTGGTGGAGAAGCACTGCAGTGTCCAGTGTGTGTGTGTGTGTGTGTGTGTGTGTGTGTGTGTGTGTGTGTGTGTGTGTGTCAGTGCAGGGATGCTGGTGGAGAAGCACTGCAGTGTCCAGTGTGTGTGTGTGTGTGTGTGTGTGTGTGTGTGTGTGTGTGTGTGTGTGTGTGAGTGCAGGGATGCTGGTGGAGAAGCACTGCAGTGTTGGATACAGTGTTGTGAAAGCACAGAGCATGCACAGTGCTTCCACGCCTGTGGATTGTCCCTGGGAGCGCTTTGAGCTAATGGATGCCTCTTCAGAGGGAGGGTGGATGGTTCAGGTGTCTCCTTTTCTTTTTGTGTTGTTAGAATCATGCCATGTATAATAGCATATTTTCTTTTTTTTTAGACAAAATCTGGGACTCAAACTGAAGTTTTATGGAAGGATTGGGTTCAGACAGGAAGGACTGGGGGCAGTTGAGCCTGAAGGGTGCAGTTTGGACTCTGCTCATGCTCCAGCAAGGTCTCTTAAAGGGTGGGAGGGACTTGTCTTTTCAGGAGTCTGTTGGATGTGGGTGTTACAGGGGAAAAAAGATCAAGAGCACAGTCCCAGTTTCTTGCCATGGCTCTTCCGTGCTCCCTTGAACTCTGTGTCGGGTCTTGTGGCTGAGAAGTCCTGCCTGCCATCTGCCTTGCTAGCCCTAGTCATTTCCTTCTGTGTCACTGAGAGGATAGAGAGAGAATAGGATTGTAGGATGGGGTGCTCCTCCTCTGTGGACCATCAGACCAGGAAGCAAAGAAAGAAACTTTGCTGAGGGAGGCAGCAACCCCTGATCCTTGACTGAAGAGCAGCTCCACTCTGGTTCTTGCCTGATGCACCCCTGGCTGGGAGAGGAGTTTATTGCTCTGATGGTCTTGGAACCCCTTCTTGTAAAGCTGGAGGCTAGGAGAAAGTGTGGGGAGAGCTGTTCTCATACCATCCTAGTCCTGCAGGTAGGCTTCAGGGAGACCCACCTGGTGTGGCTGTGTAGTGTTGTGGTGTTGCTCTATTATGGAGAACCCAGCACTCCCCAGTCCCTGCCCAGAACATCCATAGGCAACTACTGCTGTTCAATCTGCAACACTCTTTATTGGACATGGGATAGGATTTAGGGACCAGCTGAGAGGCAACAGGCAAAATAGATGGGCCAGGCGGGACCACTTGCTGGAAATGACCGGGTAAGCAAGGCCCTCATTCCGTGACTCTGGGGAGAAGCTGTCAGGTGGCACCTCTGCCTCTGTCCATTTCTGCTTGCTGGAGCTAGCCCTTTCTTAGTCTGGGAACACACTTCGCCTCGAAGGGGAGCACAGAGTGAGGTCAGGTCTTCTTTGGCCTGCAAAGAGAAATTGTTAAGAGTGGAGGAAAAGACCTGTTATCTCAGCATAGGGGAACCAAAGGCAGGAGGATTGCTCTGAGTTCTAGGCCAGCCTGAACTACACGACAGGGCCCCATATGTAGTCTCTCTCTCTCTCTCTCTCTCTCTCTCTCTCTCTCTCTCTCTCTCTCTCTGTCTCTCAGGTACGCACTCAAACACATATGAACACTTACACTCACAACACATATTCACACACTCACACTCATGATTAAAAGTACTTTTTGGCTGGAGACCTCAGTTAGGAGCAGAGAAAAAGCCACCTGTAGTCTGGGAAGGGAACCCCCTCCTCCAGCAGACAAGGAGCCTAGTGTAAGTGTCTCTCCTAGGCCATCCCAGAGCACCGAGGGCAGGATGTCCAGGATGGAACTCTGATCCTAAGAATGGTAGAACTGCCGGGCGGTGGTGGCGCACACCTTTAATCCCAGCACTCGGGAGGCAGAGCCAGGCGGATCTCTGTGAGTTCGAGGCCAGCTTGGGCTACCAAGTGAGTCCCAGGAAAGGCGCAAAACTACACAGAGAAACCCTGTCTCGAAAAACAAAAAAAAAAAAAAAAAAAAAAAAAACAACAAACAAAAAAAAAGAATGGTAGAACTGTGGCCAGAGCCTAGGGAATTTGGTTATGAAGGCAGAAGCGTGCTGAAGAGCTGTCCAGGAGTAATTGACTTCAGCAGCTGGACAGCTTCTTCTCCAGTCCTGCTTCAACCCCTGGAAACTGGCAGAGCTTCCCTTGGATACTGCCCTCTGGTTCTCCGAGCTTTGGCCCTGCAGCTGTGCTGGGAACCTGGTCCACAGGAAATCAGTATTGGGAGGGAGGGAGGAGCCCAGGCGAAGCACAGCACAATGGGCTGGCAGCCTGTGACTCTGGGGAGCAGACTGGGGACTCTGGGGACCTCTGATTGTGCCTGTGAACCTGGGGTCAGGATTGCAGGGCAGATTAACTGGATAAAAGCCAAGGGGTAGCCAAATTTAGGCCAGTGCTTAGAAGCACAGGTGGCCATGGCCCGCAGCTTAAGAAGTCCCCTGACGCACCTCAGCCTTCACTTCCAACAAGGGAATTCCAGGAAGAGGAGGGAATCTCAGCCATATCCCTGTGCCACCTAGCTCTACTCACTGTCACCTGCCTGTAGCCTGGACACTCCTCAGCCTCTCTCCTCAGTTTCTCTTCCCCTACCATTACCAGGTCTTAACCTTGACCTTGACTGGAGGAATTGGGCTGAGAAGTCTGTGTTCGCTGACAGACTCCGCACCCCTCCCTGCCAAGATAAGGATTGTATTTATAAACTAGGGTTCTTCCAGGCTTGGTTCCCAGGTCACCTGCAGGCCCTCAGAGCGCTCCCCCACCCCCAAAATTATTGCCTGGCTTCCTCCACATTCCCCTATCGCCTTGGTCCCACTCCCAAGCTGGCTGAACCTGGAGTGATAACTGGAGAGATTGGTGTGTGGCAGAGCCTGAGAAAAGGTTATAGATGGGACTGGGGTAGGGCCTACCCTGGCTGGGGAGGAGCGATCCAAATGACAGGGCCAGCCAGGGTCTCCTAGCAACAGTAAAGTGGCAGGGGGCTGGGAAGAGGGGTGGGAACAATGATATCATAAATTACCCAGCCCTCCCACCCAGCCCCCTCTTGAGCAGGGTCCTTTCCCTCCCCGCCTGCTTCTCAGCCAGCTGGCCCTGCTCAGTACCAAGTACTCTTCCAGCCAAGGCAGCCATTGCTCACCTTCCACCGGGTGATACAAGGAAGGGACTGGAATTCTCGGACCCGTTGGAGCCTGCCCAGTAGTCCTAAGGCCCCACCAGCCAGCCTAGGAAATGGCCCCTCCCTGGTAGTTCCTGGCTCCTGTCTCCTCTAGGGTGCTGCTGACAGGGGAAAGGAAAGAAAGTTCCAAAACATTTGGGGACATTGAATGGAAATCCCCATGTCTTTTTAATTTTTTTTTGTTACATTTGGGGGTGGGGGTGGTGTGCAGGCCGTGGTACATGGGTGGAGGTCAGAGGACAACTTTTGGGAATCAGTTTTTTCTTCCACATGTGGGTCCAGGATATCAACTCAGGTTGTCAGGGTTAGGGCAAGTGCCTCTATCCACACCGAGTCGTCCATTTCACTGTCCCCGCTCCCCAAGTCTTTAAGGGGCATTTAAACTTCATACCAAGTTAATTAAGCCTCCATTTCCATTTCCCACCATCCAGGGAGAGGAATTGCTTTAAAATGATGGAAGCTGGGTGGTAGACCCCTCCTTGCCTTTCACCTCATCCGTGGTGAGCTAAGAGCTGGTGTGACAGTGAGAGATCGTGACTAGATGGTTGGGAAGGGCTCCAGAGCCAGGAATGAGAAAGACTGTGCAACTTCCTAACCAGAGTGAGAAAATGTCTGTCTTAGGAGCAGGAAACAGGATCTGCCCCCACCCCTGCTCTGCCCCCCACGTCTCTGGCAGCTGGAGATTGAACCAGTGCAGGCTAGGGCAAGCAAGTACTCTATCACTGAGCCCCAGCCCCAGCCCAGAAACAGGATCTGAACTTCTAGACACACTGAATAAAGTATAGCACAGAGCCAAGCACAGTGGCTCATTTTGACCATTGCCTTTTTTTTAGACAATCTGACATCATAACCCAGGATGTCCTGGAACTCATAATCTAGCCCAGGCAGGCCTCGAAACTGTAGTAATTCTGCCTCAGCCTCCTGAGTGCTGGGATTGCAAGTGTGTGTCACCACATATAGTTTGTGTGGTGCTGGGGATGGAATCCGGGGTCTTGTGCAATAGACAGGCACTCTACCAACTGAGCTACATCCTTTGTCCTGACATGGTAATTAACTAATGGGGTTTTGCTTTATTTGAGACAGGGTCTCACTATGTAGCTCTGGCTGTTCTGAAACTTGCTGTGGTGACCAGGCTGGTCTTGAACTCATAGAGATCCTCCTGCCTCTGCTTTTCAAGGGCTGGGACTGAAGAAACGTGTCATCATACCCAGAAATTCGGCTTGTTTTTGACACCAAGGTCTAAGTCTCTGGCCCTGGCTGGCCTCACACTCGCCGTTCTTCCGCCCAAGCCTTCTAGGGGCTGAGTGTGCAGGCATGAAGCACCGTGCCTAGCTTTCCTGGCCATTTGCAAAAACCAGGTACTGATACGAATTTTTAAGGGGCCTGTTTTCTGCCCCTCAGGAGCCCCTAGGAAAATCCAGAGAGGAGGTAGCGCCCTGAGTACAAGATGGCAGCCAGTTGTCATAGTAACAGCAGAAAGAGTCTGGTTGGCTGTGGGGGCGGAGCCGGCATGCCAGCTGGTGCCAGATGGACAGCCCAGCAGAAGGCAGCCCTAGCAGGTGAAACTCCACCGTGCTCAGGCTCTCTTCCATATGCCAGGCTCAGCCTGGTCCTCCCCTCCAGTTCTGGAGGCCTCAGTGTTGCTGGTGGGGGCTCAAGCCGGTGCCATTCCTTCCTTGACTCCTGCCTGCACAACAAGAGACAACTGTGTCCAGACAAAAGACCCTCCATGCTCAGAGTCTCCCTGGACCATGGCCCTAAGGACCCCACAGATTCTAAAGTAGCTCACTGCTGACCGTGCCCAGGACCGGAGAATCAGGCTGGAAGGCTGTGGACCAGGGCTTACAGGTCCTCATACATTTCCCTGAGCAGAGATTCCACAGTGCCTGGCTCATGCTGCTCTGGAGAACAAGGAGAGGGCCTAAGGAAGGAATGGGATTAGCTGTAGGCAATCTGGGAGCAAGCCTCCTAGTGGACTAGATCACTAGTACCCACAAGAGATGCCACCCTCTAAGACAGACCTGAGACACAGACAACTCCAGTCACTAGACAGACACCTAGCATGATTCTACTCTCCTCAGCTGGCTTCCTAAGGCCCAGGCTTCTGGCAGACTGTCACTTCGGTTCTGCCTACTTCCTCTTACTGTGTCCCTCAACATTCAGCATTGAGCACCGGACATTTTTTGCACACTATCCTATACAAAGGGCTACAGAAGTTAGGGCCCGAAGGCATTGACCACTTGCCTCTCTGCTCCTCTACTAGCAAGTGAGGGAAGTCAGAACCTGTATCCTGATCGGTCAGTCTGTCCAACCACAACTCTGTCTTTTATTGTCCTTCCTGTAGACTTGAACCCTTGACCTGCAAGTCATTCTACTGTCTAAAGTGTTTCAAACCCAAAGGGCAATTAAAAGGGCCGGGTAGGCAGCAAGGGCTTGATAATGAGGGGGAGGTCTCTCCTCACTGCTGATAAGCAGGAAGGGGCACTGAGGTGGGTTCAGGAGAGAGCTTGTACTTAGGAAGGTAAGAGTGCTTTAAACCCAGAGGTGGCCTACAGACTCCTTTTTGCCTCTGGTCACTGCTGTTCTTCCACTCTCCCACTACAGGGTCCTCAGTGTAAGGGGTGCCCTGTGATAGTCCCTCTAGGCTCCTGCGGGACCAGGCTCCAAACCTGGGAGAGCACACGAGGGCTGGAGAAGGAGAAGCCCGAAGACCCAGGAGGCCCAGCTGGAAAGGACAGGAGGTAGGCAGAGGTGGGGCCTAGACCTGGGGTCTGACTGGGCAGGACCAGGAACCCGGCTGGGAACAGCTTTCTACAGCCTCTCTGGAAGACTCTGGCCAGACCTAGCTTCATTCTTCTCGTGCAGACCTCTGGAAGCCTGAGGCTACCTCCAGCCCTACCCCCAATGCACTGAAGGCCCCAGGAGCTAAGTCTCCTCACCTGACAGCCACTGCCAAGGCCACTTACAGAGAAGCCTTTGTGTAAAAGCCTGGCATCTCGCTGACAGGGCAGCTTGGGGACCAGCAGTCCTTCCTCTCCTCCCTACCCGACTTGCTCTCAGAGGATCCCCTCAGACTAAGCCCTAGACCCCACCCCCAACTCTCATTACCCCTTCCTTCCTCCAGGAAGTTTCTGAGTACAGCTCCCTCCTCTCCATTTGAGCACCGGTCGGCCTTAGAGTCCTTGGCTTCTTAAATCTTTTGGTTTTTAATGTGAGAGCTCAGAAACCATCAGGTTGTGTGCCCGTGAACCCCCTGGAAGTGACATACCCCTCCCAGCCAGGCGCCACTTCCTAGCCTAGCCCGTGGCTGACTTCCTCGAACCCCACCATTTAACCAGCCCCATTTAACCAGCCTCGCTGCTTCAATATCTAAGGCTCCACCTCCTCTGAGGGACAGGCAAGTCCCCAGACAGACCGTGCTTTTCCTTTCTGACAGCTGCTTCCCACCACCCCCCTCCCCAAAGTCCCAAATACCTTGCTTTACTGCTCTATCATTGTCCTCCAGGAAGCCACTGGGCTTCTCGAAGAGCAACCGCCGGAGGTGAGTTGTGTCTGCTTTCCTGCTAGACTCTACAGGGCCATGGGAGTCTCTTCCAGCCTGGCGTGAACGAGGCATCCAAAGAGCTTGCCGACTGTAGGAGCCAACGTGGAGGAATAAGGAAAAGAAAAGCTTGGACACGTGAGTTGGCACAGGGAGGGAATGACAGGGTTTGGTGAGACTGATTTGGACATACGACAAGTGCTCAGGATTTGAACCTGGGGCTGGAGAGATGGCTCAGGGGTTAAGAGTACTTGTTGCTCTTCCAGAGGACCTGGGTCAAGTTCCCAGCACCCACATGGCAGCTCATAACCATCTGTAACTCCTGTTCCACGAGATTCAACGCTTTTTTCTCCTAGGGCACCAGGCATGTATGTGATGCACATACATACATGCAGGCATTCCTATACATAAAACAAATTCACAAAACTAAAAATTAAAAATTTGAACCTGAGGGTCTACAGGTTTAGAGCAAAGGAAACAAGAGTGTGGGCACAACTCACGCCAGTGAGCAACTGAACTCCCTGAGTAGGACCCCCCTCTTGAGCTCTGCCACCCCAGGGGCTAGAAGCACAGGCACCTTCCCAGAGTTCTTCACAGTAGGGTCTGGGCATGTGACCATTTCAGGCTCTAGGCTCTGATTTGAGAGCTAAGGACAGGACACTGGGAAGAGGAGAGGGTGTCCCTTAAGAAAGGAGAGTTTCTACCTTCAACAGATAGTTGAAATGACCGAAGTGACCACAAGGGAGACACCAGGCGCTGACACCTCAGTGTGGAGCTGGCTGACCCAGAGGCCTGCGTGAAGAAAAGTAGGAACAAGTCACTTCAGCTAGAACATGAGAAGCAAGGCCAACACAGACGCTGGGAAGATCAAACCGGCATGACGTTGTCCACAGAGGGCAAAGGCAGCGGCTGGCCCAGGTAAGAGGCTGTGAGTGGTCTTAGAGAGGGCACAGTTTCCAAAGGGTTGTGAAGATAGTAGTGGCCAGCTGTGCCGAAGAATATACTGCTAGTATACAGTGGCTTTCCATAGCCCGGAGACCCTCCAACTCCAGATGATCCTGCCTGCCCATGCCTTGCCCTGTCCCTCTCCTGCTGGGCTTCTCAACCCAGACTCTTCTAGTACCTGTGACATCACCCACAGTCTTGAGTCCTCTGGGATCTGTACCCAGTGATGAGTCTTCTCCGTCATCCTGCTTCGATGCTGAACCTCATAGTTCTTCTGGGAACACCCCCTCCCCACCACTCCCTGCCTCTTCATCTCCCTTTTTAATTTCACTGATAGTAATGTTCAGGTCTATTCCTGGTCAGCCAGGAAATCCTTCCCTGTGGCGGTGTTCTCCTTCATGTCCACCACCCAGGCTTGGCTCTCAGCCCACGTCGCTCAGAGGCGGCCATTTTAGAAACACCAACTACCTAAGATGGCGGCCTCCCTCTTCCTATGTTTCCATTCCCACAGCCTCATGTCCTACCGGGCTTTCTTTCTGAAGCCTGATTCCGACAAGGTGGGGGGCCCCGACGGAGGAGCCAAGGCCAGAGGAAGCAAGAGAAAAAAAGGACAGAAAAGTCAGCCCCTTGGCATCTCTCTTTGGCATCTGAGTCCAACCCAGGGAGGGAGGGCAAGAGGGAAGAAAGAAAGTAGTATGAGTTTTTATTTCTAGCCTCTTCCTGCCACCTCCCCCCCCAGCTCTCCCCCCACACTTTGATGAAAACAAAATCTCTCCCTTTTTCTCTTCTCCACCCCCCCCACCTCTTTTTTCCTGGCTTCTACCATGAGCCTCCTGCAATGCAAATGAACTGTATTATGCAAATATATGCAAATAAGGCTTAACGAGCGGAAGGAGGGGGCAGAATGCCTAATGAGTAATGGTGAGGGTACAGATGGAGGGTGTCAGGGATGGCTCCCTCCTCCTTTCAGTTCCCACAGCCTGGAGGTTTGCTAAAGGTAGCAGGTGTCCCTCATTTCTGGGAAAGTGCAGAAGGCCAAGGTCCCAACACAGCCTATCACTTCCGTTGAGGAGTCTTAGGATAGCTTTGGCTATAGGCAAAGGACTGGAGAGCTTGAGGAGAGAGGGGTTAAGTAGAAAGAATCGGTGCCCACTGTCTCTCCTTGTCTGGATACTGGATATGCCAGCCTCACTGCCCTGTGGGCCTTTGGTTCCGGGTGCCGAGGGTGGTACATGCACAAGCATGGCGTGGCTGAGCGTGAGAGAGGGGGATTCTCAGGGGAAGATTCCCAGGCAGACCCAGGTTTCTCCTAGAGGTGGGGGTGAGAGCTATCTTTTTGTGTGCTTTGGGGTTGGGGGTTGGGGTGGTTACCATGGCAACATAGCATAGAACACCCACCTCCCCAACATTCAGCCCCAGAGGACTTAGGGGTTGGGGGGTGGATAATGGATTGACACCCCCCCATGCCCCCGCCACCTGGCACTGCCAGCCGGAGATGGCAGCGTCAAATAGGAGAGAATGGTCCCTTTGTTTCTAGGCTCACGGTGTTGGGGGAGCAAGCATGGGCACACAGACGGGCCTTTCCCAGGCCCCTTTCCAGTTTGCATGGCTCCTGCTGGCCTCCAGAGACTCCTGGGGCCATCCACTGGCCTCCATCCCCTGGCAGATGGCGCCCCCCTTGCCTTTTCTCCTAGGTAAGCCTTCCCCATGCCTTCTGCAGGGCTTTCCCTTAGAGCCTTCTCAGACAGTGAGAACAGTCAGTCCCACCTCTTCCTGGTTCCCATTGATACTTCACATTCCCAGACATGCATCCTGTCTTTGTGTGGAACACCCCCTGTGAAACTCCTGCCAGAACTGGGCAAGGAGATTCCTAAAGGGGGAATCAGACGCAGAAAAGCCTGAGCCTTCAAGCTTCACTCACCAGATGGATGATGACCTGTGTCACACACACACTCACACACACACACACACACACACACACACACACACACACACGGGTATGTATAATGACAGAGGGTGAAGATGGGTGAAGATGTATAATGACAGAGGATGAGACTTGTTTTAGCTTCAGTTGATCCGTACATTCTATGTCTTCCATGACTCCCACGGAATCCTTCCTGACCTCTGACCTTCAGCCTTCCTATCACGGCTCTCCTTCTGTGTCTTCACAAGTTCGAGCCCAGTGTTCCTGAGGCTGCCATGCCACATCTCTCAGCCTGTCTCCCGAGACTCCCCCAGATCCAGAACATAGCGCTGGATGTCTGCCTGGAATGGAGACAGGAAGACGTCCACGCTCCTAAAGGGGTCAACAGGCTCACTCACCGCTAGGAGCTGTCCGTGGTGCTGGATGTCACTGGTCCACACGTCCACAGGGCAGAGAGAGGGCGGGAGGGTGGAGCACCCACCCGCCCAGCAGAGAAGCTGAAGGGAAGAAAGGCAGAAACATTTGGATACAGTAAGAGAAAAGGCAATTTTAAAGGAGGTCTCCCTGCTACTGGAGGGGAGGAGAGCCCTGGAGTCAAGGAGTGCTGAACTTGCCACCCCTTCATCCTAGATCTTCAAGAGCCCCAGATTGGCCCAGCTCTCCTCGGGATCCTTTTGAAAAATCCACAGCCACAAGCAAGGCTGAGTCAGTGCTTTTGCCCTTAGGGAAGAACAAGGCTGAGGCCAAAGACAGACCTTTAGATTCCATTCTAGAAACTAAGGCCTCTGCAAGTAATTTAGTAATAAAGATGAACAAGAGATCGACCTGCCAGTGGCAGCAGCGTTATAGATACAGCAGGGGCTGGGGAGGAAGGTGAGTGTGCAGTCTCCACACAGAGATGAGACTGTATCCGTGGTGTGCATTCCAAGGCTTCATTCCCTCTCTGAATTTTGGGCTGGGCCAAGTCCAAACATCTGTATGGGGGTGGAGGGTGGTTTTAGTGTGTAGCCAAGTCTAGAAGCACTGGTCCAGAAGGAGGCAGATAAGAAAAGGTGCCTGAGCTGCTGGAGGAAGAGGCACCCTTACAGAAGGGAAGGACAGGGAAGAGAGAGGCTCAGAGAGGGGGGCTCCGGGGCCTTGCCTAGGCCCCGTCAGGTGTCACGATCTTCTCTTCTGTGCTGTGGAAACTCAAACCACGCAAGGCAATGGGATGTGCAGTGTCCCTACAGGGTACCCTCTCACGGACACAGGGAATGGGTGCCACAACCTGAGGGTATGCTATTCCCCTCAACCAGAGGGTCCCGGGGAGGCAGCTGTGGAAGGTAAACAGTAACAATGGTCCCTTTCAGTGTCCAGACTCCAGCCCTTCAGTCCAATTAGTAGACACTGCAAACAGCAATTCAGCCGCCTTCAGCCGCTGTCATAACAAGCTCAGAGCTGCCTTAATGGGGGATTAGGGCAGGCGGAGGGGTGTCACTCTAGTCCTGGCAGAGCCTGGGTGGCAAGGAACCTCCCTTTTTTCTCACCTCTCTCCTAGCTAAAAGCACACCCACCCACCCTTCCTTTCATAACCCTGAGCTCCCTGTCCTCCTCAAAAGCCCAAAATGTTTTCTAGCTTCCTTCTCCTCCTCCCCTGCAGTGATTCGAAGCCACCATTAACCTAAACCCACTTATTTCCTGGGCATGTTGGCCCATCTTGCCTATTGGTACAATAACCTCATCTCCCCTATTGTGGGGTCTTTTAAAAATTATCCTCTTAGACAAGGTCTCAGTGTGAACAAGCTGGCCTTGAATTCTGGATCCTCCTGCCTCAGCCTCCTGAGTATTGAGATTATAGCCATGACCCACTAAGCCCAACTCCTGCTTTGGGTAACTCTAGAATCTAGATATTTAATGGCAGACAGTTGTAACTATCACTTACACATTATGAGTAGGTCAGTTTACCAGTCACACATGCTTTTACTCAGGAGAAGGAACACAAAGCCAGACATGCCTGTACTCCAAGCATTGGAAGGTTGAGGCATTAGTTAGAATCCAGCCCTGGCTACCTTGTGAATTCTAAGCCAGTCTGGGTTAAAAGTAAAACTGTGCCTCAAAAATTTGACAGAGAGATGTGGGTGGGGGGATGACTTGAATGGTGACCGGGGACCCCAGCTCTGCCCCTAACAGGCTTCCCATGGGTACCCTCCTGTCCCTCCTTTCAAAAGTTCACCGTTCCTTGATCACAACCATGCCAAAGAGATCTTCCCAAGCTACAGCCTTTCAAGCCTCTGCAGTGAAGGATTGCCTCCCTGTGGATGTTACCACATGGTGTATAGAGGTCATCCTTTGCTACACAGAATGATCGGGGCAACTCAAAGGTAGTGTATACATGGCATGCCTGAGACCAGATTCCACCCTCAGCCTCACAAAACAAAACCAAGGTTTTTTTGTTTTGTTTTGTTTTGTTTTGTTTTTGTTGTTGTTTTTTAGAAAAGGTCTCACTATGTAGCTCTGGCTGTCCTGGAACTCACTATGTAGACCAGCAGATCTCAAACTCACAGAGATCTGCCTGTATCTGCCTCCCAAGTGCTGAGATTGAAGGCTTGTGCCACTCCCACACTCTCAACAAGACTCTTTCGATGTCTAGAAAAGGTAAGGGTATTGTCTTTGGGTTGGGTCTAGGTAGGTGATCAAGCAAAATCTGAGTCAGATATTTACAAGAAAATTGCCTTCAGCTGACTGGACCAAGAGCTCTACAAAAGCTTGAAGAAAATTGGGTCAAGAAACTAGCTGAGGGCCGGGCGGTGGTGGCGCACGCCTTTAATCCCAGCACTCGGGAGGCAGAGCCAGGCGGATCTCTGTGAGTTCGAGGCCAGCCTGGGCTACCAAGTGAGTTCCAGGAAAGGCGCAAAGCTACACAGAGAAACCCTGTCTCGAAAAACCAAAAAAAAAAAAAAAAAAAAAAAAGAAACTAGCTGAGGGCCTGGAGAGATGCTCAGTGGTTAAAAGCACTGGCTGTACTTTCAGAGGACCCAGGTTCAATTCCCAATACCCACATGGCAGCTCACAACCATCTGGAACCCCAGTTCCAGGGGATCCAGCACCTTCTTCTTGTCTTCAAGGACGCACATTTGGTCCATAGACAAATACACAGGCAAAACACCAACAGGACACTAATTATTTTTTTCAAAAAATTTTAAAGAGAAGAAAAGAAACCAGATGTAAATTTGGTTTCCAGGAAATCTGGTGGATGCAGCAAACTTTGAAGAGTACAAATGGCAGGTATGAGCCCCAGGCAGATTGCGACTACACAGAGGAGGTTTCTCAATTGGGTAGCTGGAGGAGTGTAAACGCCCATGAAAGCAGTTCTGCGTAGTTTAATTGGGTAAGGAGATAGAGAGAAGGAGTGGGTGGTGAGCCAGGCATGGTGTCTCATGCCTGTAATTTCGGCATTTGGGAGGCTGAGGCAGGAGGATTGCCATGAGTTTCACGTAAGCCTGGGCTACACTCTGTCTCAAAAACAAAAGAGAGAGATCCTGGGAGACATTCCAGTGGATAAAGGTGATTACCACCAAGCCTGACACTTGAGTTCCATCCCCTGAACCCACAGGGCTGGAAGGGGAGAAGAGACCTCACAAACTGTTCTCTGACACAAAAGAAATAAGAAGTTCAAAACAAATACTTTTCTAAGAAATAAAGGAGAGGCGGGGACTACAGGTGTGGCTGTGACTGAGGCCTGCATTTAGTAAACTCCAGCTGGTTTCTGCATTTTTCTTGCCACATCCTAGCATCCCCAGTGGCCCAGCTGAGTTTGCTAGCTCACCATGGCGCTGTGCACTCCAACCTCCAACCAGTCCCCACACTGCTGTTCTCTACCCTCATCATTAGACACATGTACTTCACAAAGCCACACACCGCCCTGCTGAGAACCCCACCCACGCAAACACAGTGTGCGCTTAAAAAAGACACGAGCCCCGGGAATCCACAATCCTCCTTCCCTAAAGCCTTCTGGCCTCTTGGAGAGCCTATAGTTCAATATGCTTATGGGAGACAACGATAATAAAACCATTGTGGTTAGCAATCGAGGCTCTAAGTCTCCTAGGGATGAGCCTCAGGTGTGCAAAATATACATTTCTTTTAAAATTTCTTTGTTTTGGGGTGTGTGTGTGTGTGTGTGTGTGTGTGTGTGTGTGTGTGTGTATGGGGCGGGGATCTAGGCTGGCCAGGGACTTGGTATATAGACAAGGATGACCTTGAATTCCTGATCCTCCTCCTCGACTTCCCAAGTGCTGAGGTTAGAGGCCTGTGCTGTGATGGAGGACTGTGTAGCTCTGGCTGTCCTGGAATTTATTATGTAGACTGGGCTACACATCTGCAACACCATACAGAACACATTAGAAACAGTAATGATAAGGAAGCTTGTTTTTCCTGGTGCTGCTCCCCCGTCCACAAAAATCCCTAATAACCGTGAGGCTTTTCTTCTCTGCTTCCCTCTTCCTCAAGGCCAGTTGGCTCCCTTGGGTCTCACTTTCTCCAAGACAGAGTCCATGGAAGGAGCATTGGGTGTCAAGCCATTGAGTAACATCAGCTGCTCACTTGGGTCTGTGTGACATGGGATAACGGCATCTTCCTGGCAGTGTCAGATGATGAAAAAAGAAAAAAAAGGCATGTGGCCTTGGAGACCATCAGTCCCAGCCTAGAACCTGCTCCTTTTCTCAATTCAGGCTCCACCTCCCCCCACAACCAAACAAAACAAATTCCAAGCTTCTAAAACCACAAGAGGCCACCCCAAACCTCTAAAGGAGGCCCTCCCCAAACCACTAAAGGAGACACACAAGGGCAATAGGTTCCCTAACGCTCCAAATTTTGAATTTGGATTCTCCAATATTTCTCCCATGTAATACAAAATTGAATCAGTATCTTCTAGCTATAAAATCAAGTCCTGGGAGGAAATTTTAAATTTACAAAAGACACTGGAGTCTGTGCAATGACATTTTGCTCAGGTTTTTTTTTTTTTTTTTTTTTTTTTTGCCTCTTATTAGTCCTTACAGCCCTTGTCTCCAAGTGCCAGGTGGTCAAGTCCGGTCCAGAGCCATATGAATGCAGCGGGAATTCCTAGCCCTGGCCATGCTTGGTAGACCATCTTCTCGCTGTAGAAACCCTCTTTTACTAAAATATTTAGGTCAGGCCAGATAAATAGATTCTTTTTGCAGGAGCCCCAATTAATCTCTCTAATTCTTTGCTTTCTCCAGGCAGCACAGCTACACATTCCTTTGTGTTTGAGATCCTCGGAGCTCCCCGAGGCCGTTTGTTCCTTTGGGACATGATTTCCAAAAGTGAGGCTAGAACTGGAAGATAAAGACCTCCCCGACCTTTGGCCGTTAATGACAAAGCAGCCCGTGAGTCTTCAGGTCCTTAAGGTGCAAAGTGAAAGCAAAGAACCTGCCCCCAGGATCCCCGAACTCCAGTGGGGCGAAAGGGTCTCTGGCCATCCCCCGCCCTTGTTCTTGTGTGTTTATTTTCGCATCTCCCCGCTCCCGAATGAGTTCGTTGTGTGTGTGTGTGTGTGTGTGTGTGTGTGTGTGTGTGTGTGTGTGTGTGTGTGTGTCTTTTTAAGCACCCCACCCCGTGACAGCTCCTAGACCTGTTCCCACCTGGACAGTCTCGGCTCCCAGTAAATAAGCTGTGGGCTTCGGAGAACCCATCAAAGCAAAAGCCAGCTTCCTAGAGATATCCTACGAACCTCGAACTCCACCAGTCGCTTCGGAAGAGCCAAAGGGAAGCTGCTCACACCCGTCGCCCGCTGTTGCTCCCCAGAGGCGTCGACGCAGGGGAGGGGTGCTGGCACGTCCCCCGCCCCCCTCTCTCCCCGTAACTAGATTCCAACGATTCTGTCTCTCCCAGGAGCAGCTTCCCCGGGACTGGGGCCCGGTCTGCTCCGATCTGGCCAGGCCTCCAGAGGCTACCCCAAAGCGGCTTCTTGACGTCTTCTCAACTCAGCGGGTCGTGGGTAGACCTCGAAGGTGGCCTGGGCTAAGCAACCCTCGAAGGAGACGACCCGCCCCCGCCCCGGCCCCCCCCAGCCTCGCGGGGCGCCTGGCGCGGCTCTCGTTTCTGCGTGCAGCCCTGCGGCCGCCAGCGTTCCGGGCCCTCTGCGCAGTGTATGGGGTTATTTTTACTTTCGGTTATCTAGCTTTATGAAGACTCCACACCACTCATACAGCTAGATAACCAAAGATAACAACCAACCCCGCCTCCTGGTCGCCGCCGCCTCTTCCACGCAGCCTCCCGGCCGCCGCCTGGACCTCTGCAGTCTCGTGTCGCTCGACGGCGGGTGGGGGACGCGCGCGGTGTGGAGACGGCGAAGAGATGGGGTCCTGGACCTCATGCACTGACGCGACGAGACCTCGAAAGGTGAGGAGGAGGAAAGGATGCACCGGCCGACGGTTCTGAGGTCGGGAATCTAGGCTGGACCCAGGCAGCCCCAAGCCTGACCGCCCATTTCCCGCTCCCTCCTCCATGCAGAAGCGGGGTTCCGCCCCGTGCTCGTGGAAGGGCTTCAGGGCCTTTCGTGCCACCCGGGAAGACCGCAGGGACCGAGGCAGAGGCCTCCCCAACCTCCCCTGGTGTCCACACCCTCCTCTGGAAGGTGGAGTCTGAGCCCCGCGTGGGTGCGGCCGAGCCAAGCTCGCAGAAGCTGATCCGAACTGCGGACTGAAGGGCAGCGGGCCGCGAACCCCCGGGACCGAAACCCCAGCACTGGGGAAGCCCGAGGCCCAGAGAGGGAAAGCCTGTGACTGGAGGCGGGGTAGAAGGTGATACCGAGATTCTCCCGCGAGTCTCCCAAGGGCAAAGACCCCACCCAGAGAGAGATGGGCGAGCGGTCAGGACGTGGGGCTGCGGGAAGGGCAGAGGGCGGCCGGGCAGGTGCCCCGGGCTCTGGACCCCCCCGACCGCCAGAGCCGGTTTTGTACAAAAAGCTGCCGAGATCACCCAGGGCTGTGAAAATTGCCGGGGGGTCTGAGCGAGCGATGCCCTTAGTTGCTGCCGGGGGCGATCTGGACTGAACCGACTGGGAGGAGGTCCCGGGGCCGCGCAGAGGGTGTGGAGCGAGCTCTGTGGTCGCAGGTGGCGGACGCGCGCTGGACTCTGAGGCGCTTCCCTACCTCGTGCCCCACGCGGGTCGAGCCACTTACATCAAGCCCAGGGTGCCCAGTGGCGCTGTCCTGCGCAGTCTTCCGGCGCGATCCCACCCAGGCAGCGCCAAGGACGTGAGTCGAGGGCACCGGGGCTTACCAGGTGACCGGGCCGAGCAGGAGCCGGCGGGGTGGCGGGGTGGAGCGGGCTCTCGAGTCCCAGCTCCCTCCTCAGCCTTGGCCGCTGCTCTGGCGGGGGCGCTCTCAGGCTCCGGACTTTTCATTCATCCCTTCACACTCCTTCCTCAGGCCAGCCTCTGATTGGCTATACCTGGTCTGACGTCACTGCCTCGTTTCTTCCCCCCCCCCCCAATCCTCGCCCCCTCCCTCCCCAGGCCAGTCCAAGGCTCGCAATTGGGGTGCCCCTCCCCCAGAGAATGGGGTGGGGTGTGGGAACCAATGTCTTCGTGTGGATCCTCAGTCTTTTGCTGCCTACATCTACTACCCGCCTGCCACGTTTGAAATTCATTGCCATTTGCGGTTCTGATGGCCACCCTCGCTCTTCTTGGAGGTCCTGTATTTTCCATTTGGGCCCTACAGTACGTTACACCCTAAGTTCACAAAGACAGAAAATAGATTGGGGAAAATTCCCTCAAAGACAGGTGATCTTTTGTAACTTCAGTGCTGGGGAGGTTGAGGCAAGGGTATGGCTTGGAGACTCTATCAGTCCCAGCCCCCTCCCATCAGGGGAGTCTTTTTGAGTTCTAATCCCTCCTAATATCTAGGAGAGGTAAGGATCTCTTTTGTTCAAGGTTTTTCAACTCAAAACACTGAAGAAAAGACTCTGCAGTTTGAGACGCCTGCTGGGAAACAATGGGTGAGCAGAGGCAGCCCCCTCTGCATTCCTGGGCAACGTTTCTTGAACCTGTCTGCAGCATCAAGTTTCTATGAGAGGAAAGATAACCACAGCTGAGAATCCCAGCCGCGTTTGAGACTCGGAATATGGCCCCAACCCTGAAGGCCTTTCATAAGTCTTCTCTCCCTATACCCATGATCCTCCAGGCTCCACTGTGCCTGCTCTGGAGCTGGGCTCCAGCAGGAAGATAACTCTTCAGCACAGCTTAGTCCCTCAACTTTCTCCACCTGGCTCATTCAGCCAGATGGTCCTTCTCTCTGCCGCAGAAACGGAAAAGCACCGGGTAGTAGCCGGTTGCTGGTGGACAGGATTTGGGTCCTAGCTACAGTGACATTCTCAGAGCAAGCCATGGACCCCCAGGAATTGCTGTGTCTGCCCGTGAGCTGCCCCTCTGTGTTCCTACTCACCCTCTGCTAGGTCCCTTCTACAAAACTGGTTCAGGTACCCAAATCCTGCAGGTCAGATTAATACCGGCCAGCTCCCTTAACCAGGGACCCTAAAACTCTAGATCACCAGAAGTGGGACCATCATTTTAACCAGCAGGCCTGTCCAGATTTTTCTATCTGCTAGTCCATGTACAACCCAAGACAAAGCCAGACCTGTGTGTTGCTTGTCTTGCTTAGATGGAAGGTAGTGACCAGTAGGTTTAACTTGATGCTTCTCCCCAAACCAGGAGAATGTCTGAATACTCATCGCCATTAATGCTGGCAGCATGGGTGTGGGTGGGGCAGATCCGAAATGAGATAAAGCCCACCGGCTGTTTCCCTGCCAGAATGGTGATAGCAAGCTGAAGCAAATGGCCAGATCGCTCCAACGTCTCAGGGCATTCTCAGGGCCAGGTTTAGCCAGAATTCTCTGTTAAACCTCTACAGTGTCTTAAAGCTCTTTTCCAAGAGAGAGGCTAATTAATTGATTTAGGTACTGAATTAAATTAAGCACAGGGCCTCACATAGGCTAGGCAAGCCCTCAACCACTGAGCCTTCCCCTCAGTCCTCTTTTTATACTTCTTATTTTGTGACCGTCTCACTAGGTTGCTCAGGATAGCTTTGAAATTACTTTAGCCCAGACTGGCTTTGGAATTTTGATCATCTTGCCTCAGCCTCCCAAGTGCTGAGATTACAAGCCTATACCACCAAACCCAGCTAAGGGAGAGGTATTCTAGAAGCTTTGCCAGCTTGAATGCTTTACCATTTCAGAACTAGGAGTACAGTGTCCATGGTGAGGATGGAAGGACTGACAGAGAAAAAGACATACCCTACACTGTTTTCGCCTGCCCCCCACATGCCCTTACAGCTCAGAATGGGATGTCTGGAAGGTTTGGGGGCTCCTGGAGCCCCACTTGCAGAAAAAAGAGAGCTCTCCCCAAATACTCTCTAGGCAGTCCCCCTCTGAGCATGGTGCTAAATTGCAGTCCCCAAGTCCATCCCCATAAAGCTCTTCATATTTCTCCACCATGCCCGCAAACCCTTGAATATTTCTCTGTATGCCACCTCACACCCTTTCACCGGATGCCTGACACACACATTCCATGCACACTAAACTTCTCCACATACACTGGCCAAGCACCCCCAAAACATTTGCTCTTTCCACAAACCCGCTTAAAAGCCCTAGATGTGCCCTTCTCCCCCTCCCTCCCTTTCCAGCACCCAGAAGTGTGGAGGTTGGGGCCAGCCTTGTCTGCTAGCTAAAATGTTGCCCTTCCTTCTCGCCAATTTTCACCATTCCCTGCCAAGAGGTAAGAGGCAGCTGGACCAGTCAAGTCCTTCCTCTCAACCATTGCTGTGCTTTTATTGGGAAGTACACAAAGGTCTCCTTGCCTGATGTCCACTCCCTCCTCATTCTCCTCATGGCCAAATTCAGACTCAACTGGGCTTTCTCAAAACTAACCTTAAGGAAGAAATGAGCACCCTCAGCTGGGTTCTGAAATGTTCCCCCACACAGCAGATACAGAATAAAGCCCTGCTGCCTCTTATTATAGCTTTGAGCTTTTCAAGGGCAGTTCAGTCTAACAGTATCCAAATTAAGGAGAAGCTATCCCAGGAAAGAACACATAGCTAGTCTCGGCAGTCCTGGCCCACTGCACATAGCATGCCCACCCCTGGCCAACGCCTGAGGAAGCAATCTTTGTCCTGGTTCACAGGACAAGCCCAGCATCTCACCGCTCCTTTTCAGGGGTGCAAGTGAGTGGTACCTTCAGGCAAAGGGGATCTATGCTTGGAGGGAAGTAGAGGTCTCTCCACTCTTTTTAACTGGGATTAGTCCATGAATAAATCATGCTCTTCTAGCTTTAAACAACAACAAAAAAAAAACCCTTCAACGGTGTCCCTCAGGAACAAGGAGGATTTTGACATAGTCTTTGCCCATGAAGAGAAAAAGTAGGTAAGGTTCATGCAGAATATTTGAGAAACACACTTGTGTCAGAGGAGACCCATCTGCCCACTGGAGGCAGCAGGCCTGCAGAACTCACAGCTGGGCACAATAGTTCCAGAGGGTGAGATTGGTTCACCAGCCTCAGCCTCCTAAAAGAGACCTCAGCTGGAGCAGAGTCCTCTCTGTTTCCTCCAGCACAAAGCAGCCTCCTCTCTGGTGACCTGTGGACCTCACTGTGAGTCCTTCTTGGGAGATTCTGGAGAGAACATCCCAGCTCTTTGTGCTAATATGAGCCTTCATTTTTTGGGGGTCCCCGGGATCATACCTTGGACTCAACACATACTAGGTAAGTCCCCAAGCATTGAGTCACAGCCACAGAGCTGCCAACCTATTGTCTATGTGTCTGGATGACCCACAGAAAGAGAAACATGCTTATGCTATCTGGATGCAGCCTTTTGAGTCCTTATGTATACTTTGGCTTAAAGCACTTTTTTGAAATAGGTAGTTAAATAAAAACATAGTTTTTCCTTGTTTGCAAGGTGGATTTGCTTTGAAGACACAGATGAAAGCTTCATCAGTGGGTGAACTTATTTCTGAGGCAGAAGCTAATTATTATGACCACTATTAAACAGTATTCTGTTACTGAATATTTGCAATGTCTATAGAATTGTGGCGAATTAAAGTAACAATTGTCAGTTAAAAATGGTAAGTAATTTTTTTTTAAAAGTCTAGCCATATGCATAGATGAGGTGAGGATGCCTGGAGACTTGATCTAGAGGAGGTGGCCACTGAGGACACAACCTTCCTCATAAGAGGGGGAGTGTTCCCAGCCAGTGGAAACACTGCCTTTCCAGCCACTCCTGGTTCCTCCCAGACTCACTCACCTATTGTCCTGCTCCTAAGGTGTCAAGGAGGTGAGATAAAGTGACAGGGATCAGGCTCTTTCTATAAGACCTTCTATGGTCATATGCATGAGTGTGTAAATGTGTAACACACCCACAGTCACGCAAACACAGGCATGCACACTCACACTCATGAACTCAGATTCAGTGGCACATCCATGGACAAGTCTAGCAATATTACTTCCCAATTCTTAAAGGTACATGGCCTCGAATGCCCACCCACTCAGCTCTTTAAGGGCCTCAGGGCCCATTCATTCCAACCTGCACTCCTCCTCCCCTGGCTCACCTCTCACCCATACCCATATAGCTTCCTCTGTCCCCTTCTCAAGCCAACCACTTCCCCCACTTCCTCCATCTCTTCCCCCAGGAGGCTACGGAAGAAAAAGGAGGGTGCTTTGTGGAGCAATACCTTCCCTCTGCACAGAACCAGAGACAGGGTGGCCTTTTGTCCCCAGGCTGTGCTGTTGCATGGCCTCTTAGCTTTGACAATGCAGGTCATACTACAGAAGAGACCAAAATCAAAGGCTGGAGACCGGAAGGGACAGCAAGTAGGGTGGAGAGCTGGGAGAGCACCCAGGGGAACAGGATTGGCTTCCCTTTCTCCTCCCACACCCACACCACCATCAAAGCAAGGAAGGACATAAATACCCCAAAGCCAGAGATGCCGGCCACCTATGACGACATCCATCGATGATCGATGGGCCATGGAGGAGGCTGCTTCTAGACAACTGCTCCTGTGGAAGGCCTGTGGAAGGAGTGCAGAGGTTAGCGTTCAGTCCTCATCCCCACCATCATCAGTCTCCCCAGTTTTCCCCCTTGGCTCCCCGATTCAATCCTCAGGGATCAAGGCTGCCCAGCTAGGCCAACAAAGGACTGGGCAGTTCCAGGTCTCTCAGATCCTTTCTGCTCGGTGACTCTGACCTCACTGCCTTATCTTCACCTCCACTCTTCCACAGCTCCACCCCAGACCTTCAGGCCCAGTGCCCGCCCCGAGGTGAGCCCACCTGGAGGGGCTCTCTCACAGCAACCCAAAGCCCACCGCCCTCTCCTCACTGACTTCTGCCATTCTTGGGCTATCACAGTGCATAAGTGGGTGGAATGAAGGACCTGGGCTGGGGATATATTTCTGTCTACACTATGAACTGTAAACTGCTGTATGCATTGAAGACATCCTCAGTCATAGCTAGGCCTGGTGATACACACCTGTAATCCCAGCACTCAATAAACTGAGGCAAGAGAATCAAAAAAGTTCAACACCTTATCTGAAAAAATAATTATGAAACAAGATCTTTACAATCATGTTATCTCCCTTTCCCTACCCATCTCTGTCTTCAAATCCTTGAATCTCTCAGGATCCAGAAAGACATGCCATGAATGTCAGTTTTCTTCTTTTCATGTA
The DNA here is from genome assembly GCF_007827085.1 of Peromyscus californicus insignis. Taxonomy (NCBI): domain Eukaryota; kingdom Metazoa; phylum Chordata; class Mammalia; order Rodentia; family Cricetidae; genus Peromyscus; species Peromyscus californicus. The sequence goes on along the minus strand of NW_026294617.1, from coordinate 67,759,598 downwards.
CACAAAAGGCATGGATACAAAGCAATGCTTATTATTTAATGTTTGATGTGGTGCTCCATACATATTTCACAGCGTTTTTCCAATTCTTTACATTCAGATTACATTAGGGTTTAGGGAACAGCAAAGGTAACTCCTAAAACACTCAGATGCAATTCCATACTACTTCATTTCTTTTCTTCCTTTCCTTCTTTCTTTCTTTTTTTTTTTTTTTAAGTCAGGAAGGAACCTAAATGCAGAAGAATTTGAAAGGGGAAAAAAGGCACTAGGGAGTAGGAATGAGCCTTAAACCCAAGCCAGCTTTCTAGGAGTGTTCTGTGTGCCTCTTTCCTACTTGCCTTGCTCAACTGACCCAGCTCAGCTGTACCAGCTCAGAGTCTTTGAGGGGGAAGGTCTCAGTCTGAAACTGTTATCCAAGAGTGCCCTCTTCCCCCATCTACCGACCTGTGAGAAGACAGGTAAGGGCAGGTGGCTCCTCTGATCGATTCAAAGAAGAGTTCAGCAATCCCTCGCTTTACCCATTGCTGCCCAGTCACCCCACCCCAGGCTCACACAGTGCAACATAAGAAGCCAGCCCAGTGTACACAGAACGTGTGTGTGTGTGTGTGTGTGTGTGTGTGTGTGTGTGTGTGTGTGTGTGTGAGCTGATGGCCTCTCCTAGCCTCTGGGGCACCAGGATCGCTCTTTTCTGTTCTAATCTCCACTGCTCCACAGGATTCCAGACTGTGTGTCAAAAAACACCGAGTCGGTGGGGACTGAGGGCAGGAGAGTGAGTGCCTCTTCCTTGCATCCTGGGCCTCTTAAAAAAATTAAAAACAAAAACCAAAATCCACTCCAAGACAGAACAGCTCTATTAGGTAAATGTGAAGAAAGCAGAGAGAGAGAGAGAGAGAGAGAGAGAGAGAGAGAGAGAGAGAGAGAGAGAGAGAGAGAGATCCCCCAGCCCCGTGTCTGCTCCTCACTCTCTTCCCACTCATGGGAACAGGGTGAAGAAAAATGAAATGAATATAAATCCTGTAAAATGGTTTTGGGGTTCTTCCGATTCTGGCTTCCACCTTCCTAGAAACATTGCACCTTCCCTCTCACCCCAAAGTCCCACCAGACTTGCTTTCCCTAAAACCCAGTCTCTGGGACAGATCGGAATAAGGCAGAGCAGGGAAGAGGACCAGCAGTCCAGATTCTGAGCCATTTCCCTGTCCTCTCCACTCTCCTGCCTGCCTCTCCTCTGCTGCATTAAGATGTTGGCCATGTCTGGGGGAGTGAAGGGAGGGGCGGATTAATAGGATCAGTAGCACGGTGACCCTCCCCACCCTCCCACCCCCAATCTCAATGACTAATTTACTGAACTCTGGACTGGCAGGGACTGGGTAGGGAGAGAGATCAGGGGCCTCTGGCCTGGGGCAGAGCCCTTGCTTCCAGCTCCCGCATGGATGCCCTGGATGCCCAGGAAGCAGGGGTGAAAATGCGTGGGCAAGAGTCCAATTCCACACACACCTCCTTGTCGCCTGCCTCCTTTTTATGAACCCTCCTAAATCTTTACCAGCTTCTCTTTCTGTGATTGTGGCACCAGCCTCCATTAGCCAGGAGGAAGTCTAGGTTTGAATGCCTGGACTCCTTTTCTAGGGTATCGCTCCCCAACTCCAGCCCAGATGCCTGCCAGGGTTAGGACCCTCCCTGGGCCCCAGTGGCTACTTACCTTGCCTCTGTGAGGCGAAGAGGCGATGCTGGCGCGTGGCTGCGCCGCCGCCACCGCCGCCGCCGCCGCGGGTCTCTCCCAGCTCTTCTCTTGTGGAGTGGAGGATGCGACTCGGGTACCGCTGACGCTGACGTAGCATCTCCTATCCATTCAGGAATTTCGTTTGCTTCTTTCTTTCTCTTGCTGCTCTCCCTGGAAAGCCAGGAAAAAAAGGGGGATGCTGCCCCTATCTGAACCATGACCACCACCAAAATAACAGCCTCCCCGCCAGAGCGGCCGCCTCCTTCCTTCTCAAGCCTGGGTGTGTGTGTGTGTGTGTGTGTGTGTGTGTGTGTGTGTGTGTGTGTGTCTCTGTCTTTGTCATCTCTGCTTTCTTCTGCCTTTTCTAACCAGATGCAGGAAGAAGGGGCCAAGGGACACTATTGTTTCTCCAGACCACCCTTGTCCCCAAGGAAGCAAGGAAAAGAGAATGAATGACAGAAGTACCCTTGTCCCTGTCCCCAGGCATCTTTGAGTTTTAATTCACTTTTGAACTTAAGGCTCTGATTGGATGTGTGCGGGGCGTGTGGAGAGCGGAACTGACAGGGACTCAGAGAAGGCACCCTCTGCCATTTGAGGTTGGGGTGTTTAGTCCCTCCTTCCCCAAACTCCTCCAGCCAGCTAGCCCCAACAGCTGGATTAATCACAGATTTAGATCTTGGTTGTGAAGGAATAACCGGCCACTGGAAGATAAAGCTGAGAACTGGACTGGAGACAGGGGCCACCAGCTCGGGGATGTCTAGACAGGAGGGGTGGGACCACAGGCTCAAAGTGGGAGATAAATTATCTTGTTCATAGAGGACGAGAACGATTTGGAGGTTGGTTTCCAGGGTTAGGATTTAATATTTGGTGGAAGGTGAGGCCCCAATGGTACAATGGTCGAGACTCTTTTCTTTCACCCCCCCTCCCAGCCCCTCCCCCTCCCCCCTCCCACTCTTCCTGGCCTGCATGGGAACTCAGTCTGAGCTCAGAGTGACAGACAGCAGGCTGCATGCTAATGAAGTTTGTCTCAAGTTCATTGTCAAAGCCCCCCCTCCCCATGGCCCCCTTCCCTTCTCTCTCAAACACAAATCTCCCTCCAACTTTTGTCCCACAGATCTGGAGGCCACTTGAGTCTCTGCTGGCTGGCTCCCCTCTCTCACCCTCCCCCACGGCTTTCAGTCTCTCCCTTCTCCCCACTACTTTCCTCAAATGGGGAGTGTGTGAGGGGGCTTTCTTCTCCGAGCCTTCCCAGACACCTCTGGCCCTGGCATCCCTAAGCCCCAAGGAGGGATTCTGAGGGTTGAAGTGTCAGAGTCTTCTGACAGTGGCCCTTCCCCATTCCCTAGTAAAAAGCTGCCCCCCTTCCAAGTCTCCTATCCCCCAACTCCCAGCCCTGTCTGGACCCAGTCTCCCCATTCCAGTCCAGCTGCCCCTCCCCCACCCCTCCCATTATGATTATTTCACTCTCCCTTGATTACATCTGCTTCACTAGCTCAGAAATAAAGATCCTTTGAGACTAATTTTGCACCCCCATCCCTCCCCTCCCCTTTCCTCTAGCTCAGGCTCCCGTTAGCTCCTTTCTCACCGGCTGGAAGACATTGAGTTCCTTGTCTAGGGAGCTGGGGGGTTGATAGGAGGGGGGTGCCAATGGAATGGGGGGGGTCTCTCCAACTCCAGGAGGACGTGTCCAGCAATCCAAACCTGTCCTTCTTTTGTTCCTACAATCTCTTCATACTGTCGCCACCCTCTGAAGCTTGCCTTCCCTCAGTAACCAGGGGCTAGGGAAGGAAGGGGAGGACCCTACACTCACCCCACCCTCGATTCCGGGAGAGAAAAGGGGAAAATTTTAAATCCCCCCTCATTAGCCAGAAAGGAAGCAAAAGGGGATAATTATAATTAAAAGCAGACAGCTGTGGATCCGTCTTTTATGTTGCTCCAAGCCTCCGCCCCATTTCTTCCATCACCCAGAAATCTGCCCCCTGTGTATCCTGGTCCGGCTCCTGCTGCGGTGGGGCTCACATGGGGGGAGACAGGCACAGGACTAGGCCCTTTCACTTCCTCTCCCCATAACACTTTCTGGAAAATCTTATTAGGCCCAGGAAATACTGTATCCCTCTTCCTGGCTCATAATCTGTACCTCGAAAGGTGGATCTAGGGGAGGTGGGGGCATTCGGATGAGAATAACCAATTCAATAGTGTGGGGATATCTTTGCTTTTCCTAAAAATAACCACCATGTTCATAATGGCATTAATACTAAGAACGAACTATAACTCAGAATGTTTTCTCATTCCTCCTTGCTCGGAATTGCCTCAAAGCCAGAAGAGAGCACATAATAACAAAGAGGGCTTGTAGGCTAGAGTACAGGCACACAGATACATATGTATGCCTGATCATTTTGGGGGTGGAGTTGCAAGGCCTATCTCTGCTATCATATGTATTTATAGAACTTGAGCTTAAGCCAGAACAGCAGGGTAATTGTGGCATCATTAGCATATATGCAAATCAGGCAACCTATATACACTGAATGGAGGCAAATTATTATTTATTCTCTTCCCTTTCTCCTTCCCTGGTATAAGCTCTGGTTCCTCTTGTAGCTGCACACCAGCAATTGCCTGACATTGTAAGAGGGAACTGTAGCCCTGGAGGAGGGGGCTGAGGTGGGGGAGACAAAACGCAAAAATGATGAAAGCCAGCAAGAAGGTTTTACCCATTTTACTTATTTGGGAAGAGTAGGGAGAGAATGGGTATGGAGGCTGAATGAACAAGGCGGCTGAGGTAGTAGGGAGAGATAGGACCTCAAGACAGGGACAGCCTTAAGGCAAAGATAGACCCGTCCATAGGGAGTGAGGAGCCAGGCATAGAGAACCTTCTTTGGATCTATGTATCTGGGCTGAGCTGGGGGGTACACATCCACACTCACTGCAGGCCTGGAGACTGAGCAGCTCCAGAGCCATCCTTATCAAACCCTTTCCCCTAGTAAGTGGCCAAGGCCCCCAAGCTCTGATGGATTTATTCATCTCATTACCACATGCACACAAACTAGGACCAAGGCTGACCTGAGAGCCTTTCCCACCAGCGCTGGGGTGGAGAGCTCTCTTTGCTTCCGGGAAAGCTTCAGCCTGGGCTCTCTGTGATCAGCCCCTGGTTCATATTCCATCCCCCTGTTACTCGGACTTCACACCACCCAGAACGAGAGACTGGACAGTTTCAGGTTTTATTGATTTCCCCGTCTGTCTGTTATTTCTAGGGCTCGCTGGGCTGGATCGGACTTGTCTTCCTCTGCCTTGCAGGCAGGATGCTGCTGGCCTTGGATGGCTGTGGAGCACCCAAGAGTGGCATCAAACCCCAGTTCCACCCTGCTCAGAAGGAGCCTCTAACTCCTAAGGGAGTGTTTCTTTTTGACTGATCCCAAAAGCTCTTTAAATTTTTTTCTATTACGTTTGTTTTTTTTATAGTGGGGGTTTCCACTGTACGCACACGGTCAGAGGACAACTAGGAGGAGTGGGTTCTCTCCTTCCATCCCGTGGACCCCAGGAATTGAACTCAGGTCATCAGCTTGTGCAGCAAGTGCTTTGCCTCCTGTGCCCTCTCCTGCCCGCCCCCCAACACTCTTTTGACATCCCTAGAGGTGTCTCTGTCAACTCCCCCTTCTCCCTTTCCTTGCCCATCCATCTGGCATCTACAAAGCCCTTGCCAACGAAGTCACACTCTACAAAGGCGACACTGGGGGGGGGGGCGGGGGGGGCGGTCACTGAAATTGGGAAAGGGTCTGAAATGTCCCTGAGAGCAATGCATATAAATATTCAAAGAAGCAGGAACCAAAAAGAGGTAAAAGCAAACAACCTCAGGGCTCCAGTCAGATGTGTGTCCAAAAAAATGAACCTGTGTTTCACACAGGGTTTGTCACTCACGACTTCACAGCCACCTTGAGCATCTGTATCGGCCTTCACTCCTGCATCCAGCCGGGGTCTTTGTGGTCGTGTTCAGTGGAAGAGCTGAAGCATAGGGAGAGCATGGAGAAAGAGCTGAGGAGGCAGAAGCCGGAGGAGAACAGGAGAAACACACAAAATCCGGGTGGGTTACTGCCTGTGGAACGAGAGGCGGATGCTGGGAGGCACCACAGCGCAGCCAAGGACAGAGCAACTGCCCAGTCTGTCAGGCAGCCCTGGGGGCTGAACTTTCATTTCCCACCCCACGGGAGGGAGAGACCTGGGACAGGACCTTTACATTGGCTCTGTTCAGTCCAGAAACTGAGAGCAGATTTGCAATGTCACCAAGCATGGTCTGCACTTTACTAACCTGGAGCCACTCGGATGATGGAAGGATGCCTTCCCACACTGGCTCCGTACATGTGGGCAGCTCGCTTAGGGTCTATACACTTTCCTACCTCTGTAGTTCTCCCACATGATAGTTAAACCCCAAACCTCTGAAGCTGTGTACGCAAGAAAGTCTTGCATTGGTATCATCTCTCCTCCCAATCCTCCCAGCAACTGGAGTGGACACCAGTAACTGTACACTGCTGGTCTTCTGGACTTCTGTGGAGCAGGTGCTCCTGTTCCTATAACAGATCTGTATTTTATCCAGTGTAATCTGTAATACATCGGCCAGGTATGTCTGGTTACCACTTTCACTGATGCTTTGGAACGTACCTTTGAGACCTGGAGTAACAGCTCACACAGCCCTTCACCCTCAGAGTCTCTCCTGAAAGCAGCCCAAATGCCCTCATTCGGTAGCTTGATTATGTATTCACTCTACAGTGATAAACCACCATAACCACACAGTCTCCTCCATCCTGGAACAAGAGAAGCAAAGACTAGCATACCAGCTTGTTATCGGTCCCCAGAAGCTGGAGAGGAGTCTCCTGTTCTCCGTCTCCCTGCCTGTGTGTCAGGACCCACACATCTGTACACATTACTTTATTCCTAGAACCATATGCATCTCTTGTTTGCTGTCACATAAAGAGATCTCCACACGGACCCTGGTCAAGCACTGTCTCTGCGTTTGACACAGGCAGGATAGCATGGCTCCTGGCCGGCAAACACAATGGCTGTCCGTTGACTGGCTTTCTCGCTGCAGAATGGGTAGGCAGACTTTTCTAGGTCTGATATTCACTTCTGAGGCTAAGCACTCCTCTGGGCTTTGGTGGCACTCTTGAGCAGTGACTCCAGCCACAGCCCCAGTGTTGGCAGAGGGAAGGAGTCTGGGTGGGTGTATGTGGGTGTTCTGTCCCCGGTGACCTCTAAGTTAACACTGAGACTGAAACCTGCCCCTTACTGGGTGTGAGCAAGTAGGTTTACCCTTGCTTTGTGTCTTGCTTATATTCTGAGTGCACAGCCTGTGTGTACTGATGGGGATATATGCATCATGACTGAGTGTACAGTCAGGGTCTGTGTGTACAGTTTGGGGCTTCATGTAACAAGCTGATCCTGGCGTGGGGTGGTGGTGGTGGTGTGTGTGCAGAAAGTTGGCTTGAGTTGGCTGTGGCGCTCCCAGGTAACTAGATGTAGAGGCAAGGGCTTGCGGTCCTGAAGACACCCCCCCCCCCCCATCCGAGGAGTCCCAGTTTCTGCTATCTCTATCTGCCCTGCGCTAGGCTAGGCCGGGAGGAAGCAGGACTAGCTGGCAGGCCTTTTTGTGTGGCCCTCAGCGGCGCTCCCCCCAACCCTGTGGTGCAGTTTTCCGAGTTCAGCAAAGTCCACGTAATGGCGTGGATCAGCCTGGATGTACTAGGTGCTCTGAGGGGGAAGAATAAAGTGTGGGGCCACTGAGTGCCGGCACGCGGGTGGGCTTGGGAGGTTGTTCCTCGTTGACCCGCTCTCCCTTGCCACTCACAGAAGATGCTGCGGTGTGTGGTACGTGAGAGTCTTGTCCCTGAAGTGGGGAGGAGAGAAAATCAAGGAGCCCGGACTTGGGAGCAAGAGGATGAGAGAGATGGGGGTGGGGGAGTGCACCTGGAAACAGATTTCAAAAACAGAACATCTACTTGGAAAGAAATAAAGCATTAAGACAAAAGAGATAGTAATGCTAAATGAAGCTAGAAAGACGACCAAAGACACGTTCGGGTTAGAATTCTGTGCGGGGAGCCGGGCTGGGCGGGGCGGAGGGGGCGGACGACGCACCTGCCCTGGAAGGGCCTCGACCGGGCGCGGCGGCGGCGGCGGCGGCGGCGGAAGCGGGAGCCGGAGTCTGGCTGCTCGCTCGCCGCACCCCAGACCTCGCTCGGACGAAGAGCAGAGCGCCAGGGGCCGCCCCAGCCCAGGGCGCGGCGGAGCGCGCTGGAGGACGGCCGGAGGCTCGAACCCTGGGCGGGCGGCCGAGCCTGCGCCAGTGGCGCCCCGCGGTGTCCGGTGCCCGGGTTGTGACCGAGAGGCTTGGCCCCGGGGAGGGCCGTGGAGCCGGGACCGCGGCCGCTCCCCGTTTCGTCCCTAGCGGCCCGGTTCTCCCGGACGCTGCGCTCCCCGCGGCGGGTCCCGCTCGCATCCCAAGGCTAGGCTGGGCGAGCTTGCACCGGGTCTGGAGGCGCCGCCGACGGCGTCCTGGGCCCCGCACCCTAGCAACCGGGACTCTAAGGCTGGGTCAGTTCATTCTCCCCGAAACCTGAGCAACGCCCCGGGCCCTCCAGGTCTTTCCTGCTGGGCGAGAGGGCCGCCGCCGCCGCCGCCGCCGCGAGCTCGTGGCCACTTCCCCCGGCTCTAGTCTGAGGTCCCCGCAGCCCTTCCTGTAAGAAGGGGATGAGTAAACGTGACAGTTCGCCTAAGACCCACCCTGAGCTGATGGGTCAGTCAGCGGACCTGTTCCCAGAAAGTTCTGGACCTCATCAAAACGAGGGATGTTAGCGCGAGTGGGTGTGGGCCACTCCCTAGCTTCTGCTGGGGATCCAGAGAACCCGCAGGGGGCCGGGCCGGGGTGACTGGCCGCTTGGGGCCCCGGGCAGGTGGGAAGGGCACCGACTGCCGCGCAGTCCGGCTCACAATCTCTTCCTGACCTGACAAAACGGTGGAGGAAAGCGGCCTCCCGGGGTGGCGGGTGGCAGGGTGGCGGTGTCTTGTACCTGGGCTGGGCTCTGCTCACTCGCTCAGGAGGGTTGCGTGGATTTTCCGTTTGGTATGGCGTTTAGGGTTGGGCGGATGGCCGTCCCTCCTCTCTGCCTGTACCCCCGCTTCTGAATCCCATCAATTTCTCTCAAATAAACAGATACATGGCATATTGTCGCTCTTCAAAAAAAAAAAAAAATGGCATAAAACAATTCACGGTAGATTGAAATAGCCTGACATAAAACGCTGCACGAGTCAGATTCCTCTCAGGGCCTCTGCCTGAGGCATCTTTTAGAGTTGACACTCTCTAAAACGTTGTGATTTTTTCTTCTACAGGGCGGCGGCGGCGGTACAGAGGCCCAGACTGACGTGCCTTCTACTTGAAATTGAATTTGTACTGCCTTTCTACGTTTACCACCAGGAGCAGCATTATTATTTCGAGAGAGTTTTGCGTGTTGCCCTGGCTAGCCTTGAACTCACAGCAACCCTTCTGGCTTAATATTTTGTATTTCTTAATAATTTGTATTTTGTTTCTTTTTTTCCTTTGGGTGTGTGTTGGGGGGGGGTTGGGTCTTGAACCTATGGCCTTGAGCACAGTAGGCAAGCACTCTATCTTGGGGCTATATCCGTAGCCCCCACTTCTTTTGTTTGTGAATTTATTCTAGGAGACTTGTGAACATGGTACATATTTTGATTTGTGTTTTGTTTTTCCTTTTTGTATTTTTGTTTGTTTGTTTGTGATAATGCCCATATAGCCTAGGCTGGCCTCAAACTCCTTATATAGTCAAGGTTAGCCTTGAACTGCTCATCCTCCTACCTTCCAAGTGCTGGGGTGACATGCACTGGGTACTATGTTTAACTCTATGCTTTAGGTTTTTTGTTTGCTTGCTTTTGTTTTTTTGTTTTGTTTTTTGTCTTTTTTGTTTGTTTGCTTTTTTTTTGTTTTGTAGCCCTGGCTGCTCTGGAACTCACTTTGTAGACCAGGCTGACCTCAAACTCAGAGATCTTCCTGCCTCTGGCTCCCAAGTGCTGGAATTAAAGGCGTACACCACCACTGCCCAGCATGCTTTAGTTTTTAATAGTCAAAGTAAAATCTGCAAGTGCAATTAAATTCACTCAGATACCTATCCAGAGACAGATGCAACAATAAATTGGGATGTGTAGGCCAGGCATGGTGGTGTAAGCCTGTAATTCTAGCACTGGGGAGACAGAGATAGGGAGATAACTCATAAATTTGATGACAGCCTGGTCTATATAGCAAGCTCCAGGCTAGCCAGAAGTACACAGAGAGACCTTGTTTTAAACAAAACAAAGCAAATGTTTGGAAAATGACTTACAATGCTAAAATAGATAAACATGACGTTCAGGAAGGGAGAGTTTGGACTTGCTTATCAGCATGAGTAGGTTTTACACCACAGTGTTGTAACGATGGGGGGGGAGGGTAAAATGGAAGGAGACAAATAACACTGTTCCACTTGTACAGACTAGAACAGGTGGACTAGACAGAGGTGTGGCTCCCAGCACGTTTCTGCATTAGGAAGACAGGGAGTCAAATAAAAGGCCAGGGAGAGCACAAGAGAGAGCAGGAGGAAGATAGAGGCCGGAGACACAGGAAAGCTATGGGTGTGGAGGCGGTCTCAGCCCTCCTGCTACCCCTATGACCTCAGGTAAATCACCCGCCTGTCTGCAGCCATTCCAGTGCCTCCTCACTCAGCGCCAGGCCTGAAATCCTGCACATCCAGCTTTCTGTATAAACTGCAAGAAGTCAGTTTGAAATGGGGTCCACAGACAACCTCCATCAGCACCCACAATCTCACCATGCCTGGTGTCTGGAGAGGGCTCCACTTAGCGGGACCTCAGTAAGGAGGGGAGCCCTCCCAGGCTAGGGCAGCTTGCCATGCCTTTCCTATCCCTCCCAGTTTCTCAGTCCCATGTCCCCACAGTGGATGCCTTCCATGGGGTCTGCTGTAACAACCCTTAAGTGTGGAAGAGGAGATGGGCCTGAGCTATAGCTTTGGGAATGCTGGGGAGGACATGGATGGAGATCTTGGGGCAGACAGACTTTGGACACTACGAGTTTTCTTTCCTTCCTAGGCAAGAGATTCAGTGACATTATCTTTACCACCCCCACCCCACTCCCATACCCCGGGTTAGGAGGGTCTGAGTACACATGCCGAAGAAAGTGAGGCTGGAGGACTGGGGTCCTTTCTGTCTCCAAGGAAGAGAGTCTAAAGAACTCCCCCCAAGCTCTCCAGAGCGGGATTCCACCGCTCCCAGAGGGGTCCATTCTAACAAGGTGCCCCTCGGCCTGCCCCTCCCTCCCCAGGAGCTGAAGCCGCCAAAGGTTCTGGAATATAATGGATCATTTTCCAATTTACCAGGGTCTTAGAGATTACGCCGCTAATCCCATCAAAGACCATCTGCTTACATTGTCCCTCCTGAGCCAAAATAAATAGACCCTTTACTCCTTCCACTTCAGCCCCTCTGGGGCATTTGTACCAAGAGAATGGAAAAGGCCCACCCCACCCTCCCCACCCCCCTCCCAACTGAGCCCTGGACAGAAAGGCAGAAAACAAACTTAGCTTGTCTGAGGTGTGAAAGGTCACTCAGGCTCCTGACCTGCCTTCTTCCCAGAGAGCCTTCCCTGATGGGAATAGGGAGAGGGGCGGGCCAGAGCTCTAGGGGTCTCTCAGGATCAGCCCCCTGTGGAGGTATGGGACAGGCTATTCAGTCCCCCACCGCCCTGCTGTCTTTGCCTCGAGGCTACCTTAGCCCAGGCCAATTCTGGGCTCTTTCTAGTTATTTTACATTTCCCCCACCTGAGTCTACTGGGACATAATTACTGAAATCTGGCTTTCATCCGTCCCTTGGCAAAATTATGGGGGAAGGGGCACAAAAATCCAATAAACACTAATATGTTTTTAATCTCCATGCATTTATTCTGAGGGCTCTTCCCGCTTGCTCAGCCACTGGTTAGTACCCTTGTCTAGAAGGACTTGGTAAACCAGAGGAGAGGTTAGAAACAACATCTCATCAGTCTCCTTCCTCACAGTATGCATGGACAGACAGTGAGGTGCTGGGGAGATGGATACATAGGTGTGCTGGCTAGTTTTATGCCAACTTGACACAATCTAGAATCTTCAGAGAGGAGGGAGCCTTAGTTGAGAAAATGCCTCTGTAAGATTGGGCTGTAGGCAAAACTGTAGGGCATTTTCCCAATCAGTGATTGATGGGGCAGGGCCCAGCCCACTGTTGGGTGGTGCCATCCCTATGCTGGTGGTCCTGGGTTCTATAAGAAAGCAGGCTGAGCAAACCGTGGGGAGCAAGTCAGTAAGCAGCACCCCTCCATGGCCTCTGCATCAGCTCCTGCCTCCAGGTTCCTGCCGTGTTTGAGTTCCTGTCCTGACTTCCTTCAGTGATGGACTGTGATGTGGAAGTGTGCGCCAAATAAACCCGCAATTCCCCAACTTGCTTTTGTCAGGATGTTTCATCACAGCAACAGGAACCCAAACTAAGGAGGCAGAGTGCTTGCTACAGGAGCCCAAGGCACTGAGCTCGGATCCCCAGCAGGATTTAAAAGCTAACAGGACTGATGGAATGAATCTGCAATCCGGGCCAGAGAGGCTGAGACAGGAGAACCCTGGGGGGTTGTGACCAGCCAGTTGAGCTCAAACGGGTAGGAAGGTGGGCTCTAGGTTCAGAGAAGGACCTTACTTCAAAAACAAAAGGAGGAAGGCAATAGAGGGAGACACCTCCATCAACCTCTGGTTTCCATATGCATGCACACACATTCACACACATCACCATGCATGTGCCCTCACACACTGACAGAAAACTTAAAAGAAATAATAAAAATAAAAAGATAGTGACTGCCGTGGAAAGGAATAGAAAACAGCACAAGACAGTGAAAGTGGACCTTACTGAGGAGGAGGTCCAGATGTTGAGGAGGCCAGCGAGTTCTCAGGAACAGCCCACCTCTGCACTTTCCTTAGCTGATGCTGTTTCCACCTCATTTTATCATTCAGCCATTATTGCTAGCTGCTTTCTACCCTGCTCAAGGACCTGAAGGGGGTCAATCTGAAGAAGCCAGTCTCCCCAGCTCTGCCAAACAACCGCTGATTTGGGGGTGATGGCCACGAAGGACTGGTCCCCAGGAGGGGGACTTACTTCATTTGGAAAAGCAGCTGAGGTGGGGGACAGAGAAAGCAAATGGCTTTCTTCCAGCTGGGGATCTTGGGCACGGGGCCTTCGCCCTCTGACTCCCCTTCTCCTTTAGACACAGAGATCAAGCCTGCCCCCGGGGCTGCTGTGAAGTTGCCAGAGACGGCGGCACACCATTCCTGATGTGCTGCAGAATGAGGCAGGGAATGAGCCCCAGTCAGATGTTAGGAGACGCCCATCCACTTAAGAGAGAGATGGGGAGTTTTGAGGCTTTGCCTTCAGACACAAAAGATGAACTCCTAGTTCCTAAGTTGATTCACGTGACAAATGTTTGCTGGGTGCCTCCCTGTGTAAGGTAGTAAGGGATCAAAAAAAAAAAAAAAAAAAAGTCTGGGGATGTGTCATAAGTGAAGAGTGAAAACAGGGACATTGATTACTGCTCAGAAAATATAGGGAGAAATTCTGTGGAGAAATTCTAGCACATGTCTGTAATTCCAGCATATGGGAGGCTATGGCAAAAGATGAAGAGTTTAAGGCCATCCTGGCTACAAGCTAGGAGAGAGAGAGAGAGAGAGAGAGAGAGAGAGAGAGAGAGAGAGAGAGAGAGAAACACACCAGAGCAAAGCAGAATCAGGATGGCTTTGTCATAGAAGGTGTATGAGCTGGGTTGTCTCCTCCGAAGGATGAGGGCGTCACAGAGCACACAGGGTGTGGGAGAAAGCAGGTAGTATGAGAGACCATGTTAGTGACGCAGGTCCCAAGATTTCAGATATCTAGGTACCACTAGCCCAATGTGAGCCACTCCCGTCATGTGACTGCTTGATGCCAAGGTGGTCCTTGGCTCTGAGAATGACCTTATCCAGATTAAAGGAGGTGACAAGAGCCGCTGGGACTAGCTCCATCTGAACAGAAGGCTGGCTCCTGAGACAGCCCCAGGCAAAGGACCAGGGACAAGCAGGGAGGCCCTTGCTGCATGAGGTCGGGTGGGGCAGTGGGTAGCTGACTACTTCACCTCGCCCACCCCCTTGTCGGCATCTTAGACTAGGGTTCATGGTGACCATTAAGTGAGATGAGGTGACCTTGCAAAGTGCCTGGCATATGGGGGGAATACTTGAAACGACTCAGAAAGAGTGTCTCCTGAGGTGAAGATTTGTGAGGAAGAAATGACTCCTAGAGACGTAGCGCCTGTCTGCAGTTGTTAGTGGCCGTCCGGGCAGAAAAGGGTCAGACTTACCTAACACTACAGGAGACTCTGGGACTAGGAATGGGGAAGAGGGAGGTGAGGGTGAGCGTGCAGAGCAACAGGCAAGCGTTTGGTGGTGCGCATCTGGGGTCTCCGCACTGGAGGGTGCAGGCCGGAAAAGCCTGAGTTCAGAGTCGTCCTCTGTGCTGGTTAGTGTTTATCAGCTTGACACAGATCCGGTTAGCCGGGAAGAGGGAACTTCAAGTTAGAAAACGCCTCCATCAGACTGGCCTGTAGGTAGGTCTGTGGAGCATCATCTTAGTTAATGATTGATGTTGGAGGTCCCAGTCCACTGTGGGCTATGCCGCCCCGGGGCAGGTGGGGCTGTAGAAGAAGGCAGATTGAGCAGGCCATGGGGAGCTAGCCAGTGAGCAGCATTTCCCCGTGGTCTCTGCTTCAGTTCCTGCCTCCAAACTCCTGCCCTGAGTTCTTGTCCTGACTTCTCTCGGTGATGGATTGTGATGGGGATGTCTAAGCCAAAAAACCTCTTTCCTCCCCACGATGCTTTTGGTCATGGTGTTTAGCAAAGCAGTAGAAAGCGAAGTAGCGTGCTGTGGTGATTTGAATAAGAATGGCCCCCATGGGTTCATACAGGTGTGGCCTTGTTGGAGGAAGTGTGTCACTAGGGGTGGGCTGTGAGGTTTCAGAAGCTCCTTCCAGGCCCAGGCTTGTTCTCTCTCTGCTTGTGAATTAGGAGGTAGCTCTCAGCCACTCCAACACCATGCCTGCCTGCTGCCATGCTCTCTGCCATGGTGGTATTGGACCTAAGCCTCAAAAACTGTAAGCAAGCTCCCAACTAAATGCTTCCTTTTATAAGAATAGCCTTGGTCATGGTGTCTCTTCACAGCAACAGGACAGTGATTAAGAAAGACATCCTCCAAGGCCAGCTGAGGGCTGTATGGGACCCTATCTAAAAAAAAAAAAAAAAAAAAAAAAACCATGGAAACCTCCAGAAAAGACCATAAATGGCCAATTAAGGTATGAAGAAGGAATTTCTCTTTGGGGTGGTTGATTAAAAACATGATTCTTGGCCGGGCGGTGGTGGCGCACGCCTTTAATCCCAGCACTCGGGAGGCAGAGCCAGGCGGATCTCTGTGAGTTCGAGGCCAGCCTGGGCTACCAAGTGAGTTCCAGGACAGGCGCAAAGCTACACAGAGAAACCCTGTCTCGAAAAACAAAAAAAAAACAAAAAAACAAAAAAACAAAAAACACATGATTCTTTAGATGCAGAGTGTGGGCAGGTGTCGTGTTCCCCTGCTTCATTCCTCTATCAAGTGGCTGATGCAGGGCTGAGCACGTAGTGGCTGTTTGTAAAAGTCTGTATAATGGCTGGCCGGCTGGAGCAGGAAGGGGATGATTTTACTTAGCGTCCCAAAGCCCACCGACAGGGAAGCCACGAAGTGGTGGGCGGTGCTGTGTTGTAACAGAAGGCAGAGGTGGCTGGATCAACTCCCTGCATCCACTTATACGATGGGAAGAAAATGAAGTTCCCTGAAGAACGTGGCTACAGAAGCTATCTATGGTCAAGCTATATGAAGAAATTAGAGAGGCTGTAAGGAGCGTGCCCTGAGGCAGGGTTGGCAAGGCAACACTTCCCCAGGGAGCCACTCCCGTGGTTCATTCTGCCCCTTCAGTGTAGATTCGGGGTTCTATGTCTTCTTATTGCCGTTTCTCATGCCAGGTCCGAGTTTTCCTTTGGAGAGCTGGAGAACTTTAATTTCAGGGGTTCTGAGAAGAGCCCTAGGCGTTTGGCTCCTCCAGGCTTTCCTCCTCCCTGCTGGTTGTGGTGTCCTCACACTGGAACGGAGCGAAAGACCTTCTGTGGGAAGAGAAAAGCAGGGCTCAGAGTCAGGGGATACAAACAAGGCTCCTTCTTGGGGCAGCCCTGGACCCTGGGCCCTGGACCCTGGGTCAGCCTGGTTTCTTCTTCTGCTGCTTTGCTGCCACCTAGTGTTCCAAGAGTGAAAGTGTTCCCCGGGAGGGACCACATTCCAATATTCCATACGTTCGTTCACTCACATGCTCATTCACACTAATTTACTAATTTTTTGAGAGGGATCTCATTTAGCTTAGGCTGCCCTAGAGCTTACTTAGTAGTTAGCGATGACCTTGAACTCCTGGGTCTCTGCTAAGTATTGGGATTACAGGCTTATGCTGTCATGCCCAACTCCATTCATTATTTTATTTACCAAATCACTCAACTTTTCAGAAAAAAAATTTAAAATTTCCTTCTGATCTGGTGGGACATTTCATGGCTCCAGATGTCCAGCTGTTTATGGTGTTGAAACAATTGCTGCCCGGCTGTTCTCGATAGCATAGCTCTGTGTGAAGAGGGCCCAGCCTCTGTCCTCAGAATGTCCTGACCTCTCGTGCTATGAGCCATGCTCATTTCTTCCTGTTTTCAGAAGTGGAGACAGGGGTTCCGGGATCCCGTCCAGTCCAGGGCACAGGCTTCTGGGCATGAGTGTAACTGAGGAGACGTTGGGTAGGAGGAGGGCGCAGGGCGAGATCACACAAGTTTATCCTATTGGTACCCAGTGATTTTGTTTGATTTCCTATCTATATCTATCACTTTATTTATTGCTGTTTGCCTGTTTGAGGCAGGGTCTCAGAATGATCTGGAACTAATGATGTAGCCCAAGCCGACCTTAAGCTCTTGGCTATCCTCCCTCAGCTTCCTAAGTGCTGCATGCAGGTGTACACCAGAGCACCAGGTCAGAGTATTTCATTTTTTTAAAGGTTTATTTATTGTGTATGCAGTATGTCTGCAGGCCAGAAGACGGCACCAGATCTCATTACAATGGTTGTGAGCCACCATGTGGGTGCTGGGAATTGAACTCAGGACCTCTGGAAGAACAGCCAGTGCTCTTAACCTCTGAGCCACCTCTCCAGCTGGCATTTCCTTATTTATAGTGCCTAACTAAGCCTCATATGGAATGAATACCCCTCATAGGCAAAATAGGGGAGTCACCGTCCCTGGCTCAGTAGAGAGTTCCATGCTGACAGGACCATAGTGGGGGAAGTGGCTGACGGTGTCATCCTGAAACGGAACATCACAAACTGTTCTCTCCAGAGGTGCAAGAGGTGGCCAGAAAACTGAGGCTGGCTTTTTGTTGTGGGACAGTTGGACTGCCTTCTGTGGCACAAAGGCTCCTCCGGTGGCCATGAGCATCTTCCCCTGTAAGTGCGTGTGTGACCCAAGGAGGCAGTGACTGGGAAGCAGTCCCTTGACCACATTGACACGGGATTCCAGGAAGGCAGACGACACACTGGGACTGAGGGGAAGTAAACAAAACCCACCCACTTCCACTTACTAACACCCTTTCTAAGAGTTTTCAAAACGCGTTGGCTTCCTGGGCATTTTCTAACATTTTTATGTTTAATTCTTTCCACCCTGTGAAGTCCTTGTAGATTCCAAGAGCCTGAGGACCCCGTGGAGTCCTGCAAGAAATCGTGGTGGAGCTAGGGATTTTATTCAGGGACTCAGAACAGAAACGACTGAGTTAAGTTAGGCAAGAATTAGGGCCTGAAGCAATGGCTCAGTGGTTAAGAACATTGGCTGGTCTTCCAGAGGACCCAGGTTTGGTTCCCAGGACCCACAACTGTCTGTAACTTCAATTCTAGGGAATCTGACACCATCTTCAGGTCTCCACAAGCACCAGACGGACCCACAAGTGGTGCACAGACATATGTGCTGGAAAAAACATTAAGATTTTTTTTTTATGCATACAATGTATGCCTGCGTGTATGCCTGCACTCCAGAAGAGGGCACCAGATCTCATTGTAGATTGTTTTGCGCCACCATGTGGTTGTTCTGGGAATTGAACTCAGGACCTCTGGAAGAACAGCCAGTGCTCTTAACCTCTGTACCATCTCTCCAGCCACACATGTATAAGGTTTTAACACATAAAATTTAAAATGCGGTAGAATTAAAATTAAAAACCACAGGCAAGAGCTATTAACATCAGAGCCTAGGAAAAAAGTATCCCCTCTTTTTTAGGGATACCTCTGATGTATTCAAACACCCTGGGAAACAGCACCACAGCTCACCTTATGGAGCCCAGATGCGGATGTTAACAGGTTAATGGGAACTGGCAAACCTCTCCTTGAAAAATTAAAATCTGTCATTATATAAAAAGGTAGACATTACACGTGCAGCTACATTTTATTCTGTGTTTTGGGGGGGTTTGAATCCAGGACTCTGTGTATGTTCATCACTGGACTGTGCGTGCCCTAGACGACCTCCAGCAAGTTGTGGATACTGTAGTTGGGAAGAGAATATTCTGGATTCAATTGTACTGAGTAGTGCCTGCCCTCTGAGAAGGCAGGAGACTACAGAGAGAAAGGACATTTACCGATTGCCCCAGAGCTGAGGAAAGATGGGTAGGGGAGGCAGGAAGCACTAAGGGGCGTTAACAGGCCGTTTCTGGGAAGGCGGCATCTGGACTGGACTTTTATTTAACTAACAGGACTGGTGAGACAGCTCATCAGTTAAGAGCACCTGTTCCTCTTGCGGAGGACCAGGGTTTGGTTCCCAGCACCCACGTGACCATCTTACAAACATCTGTAATTCCAGTTCCGGAGAGTTTGACACCCTCTTCTTGCCTGTGGGCATTGTGTATATGTGGCATACAGACACGCATGCAGGCAAACACCAATACACATAAAAATAAATGAATCTTTTTTTAAAGTTGTATCATTAGGGGCCATGCGTGGTGATGCACACCTTTAATTCTGCCTTTAATCCCAGAACTCAGGAGGCAGAGGCAAGTGGATCTTGACGAGCTCAAGGCTATCCTGGTCTACATAGCAAGAGCCTGTCTCAAAAAACAGAACAAAACAAAATTATAACATTTGTTTATTTACGTACTGTGTATGTGCGCACACCCATATGCCACTTCATGCACGTAGCAATCAGAAGACAACTTGAGGGAGCCAGTTCTCCACCTCCAGCATGGGTTCCAGGGACAGAACACGGGTTGTCAGACTTGTAGGATTTCAACAGATTGGTCTGACGGTGGGAGCTGGGTAGAGGAAGAAACGCCTTAAACAAGGGGGCAACGTCGAGAACAAAGGAGGACAGTGTGTTTGGTAAAGATGCACATTTTCAGCTAAATGGACTTCAAATTCACAAAGACACTGTAGGATGTGTGGCTGGATGTTTTTTCTTTTTTTTTTAAGATGTATATTAAGATGTATTTTTAAGATGTATTTTAAGATGTATATATTATTATGTATACAGTGTTCTGCCTGCATATATTCCTACAGGCCAGAAGAGGGCGTCAGATCTCATTACAGATGGTTGTGAGCCACCCTGTGGTTGGTGGGAACTGAACTCAGGACCTCCGGAAGAGCAGCCAGTGTTTTTAACCTCTGAGCCATCTCTCCAGCCCTGGATGTTTTTTCTTTGGAACTGGAACTGAACTCAGGGCTTTGCACATGCCAGGCAAGCACTCACCATGAGCTACACTGAAATTAGAGGTTGCCTTTAGAAGATGGTCAACACTGTCAGGAGGGAAGACCGAAACACTCTGGTGTTAGACTAAAAGGTTAGAAACTCATTCAATAAGAGTCGTTTAGGATGTGATGCTTGGCATGAAGACAGCTCACACAGGCTCATATATTTGAAAGTTTGGTTCCCAGTTTATGGAACTGGTTAGGAAGGATTAGGAGGTGTGGCCATGTTGGAGGAGGTGTGTCACTGAGGGTGGGCTTTGAGGTTTCAAAGGTCCATGATAGGCTCAGTCTGTCTGTCTGTCTGTCTCTCTTTCTCTGCCTCCTGACTGGAGATCATTCCTGCCTGCTGCCATGCTCCCCACCATGATGATCATGGTCTTACCATCTGAAACTGTAAGCAAGCCCCCAATTCAATGCTTTCTTTTATGAGCTGCCTTCGTCATGGTGTCTCCTCACAGCAATAGAACAGTAACCAAGACAGACTTTTACTGACAAGGAGTGATGTTCATCTAGTGTTATTCCTTTCTTTCTTCCACTCTTTCTTTCTTCCTTCCTTTCTTTCTTCCTTCCTTCCCTTCCTTCCTTCCTTCCTTCCTTCCTTCCTTTCTTTCTTTCTTTCTTTCTTTCTTTCTTTCTTTCTTTCTTTCTTTCTTTCATTCTTTCTTTCGTGTATGTGTGGTGGAGGCCGGAGGTCAATGTTGGGAATCTTCATATAATCACTCCCAACCTTATCTTTTGAGACAGGATCTACCAAAGAATCTGAAGATTGAGTTTCAGCTAGACTGGCCAGTGGACCTCAGAGATCCCCACACTCCCAGCCCTGGGTTACAGATACCTGCTGCCATACCTGGCTTTTATGTGAATGTTGGTTAACCAAAACTCAAGTTTCCAGAGTACTCTTTGCAATGAGCTAGCCCCCAGCCTGTTTTTAAATATGTGTGTGGGTATTTTTAGGTATTTCATCATATATGTGTGCTGGATAGGTTTATGTTAACTTGACACAAACTAAAGTCATGTGAGAGGAGAGAACCTTAAGATTGGGTTGTAGGATAAATAGATCTTTAAAAAAAAAATGGGCTGGAGAGATGGCTTAGAGGTTAAGAGCACCGACTGCTCTTCCAGAGGTCCTGAGTTCAATTTCCAGCACCCACATGGTGGCTCACAACCATCTGTAATGAGATCTGGCACCCTCTTCTGTATACATAATAAATAAATAAATCTTTAAAAAAAAAAAAGATTGGGTTGTAGGACTGGTTGGTGGTGGTGCATACCTTTAATTCCAGCATGAAGGAGGCAGAGGCAGGCAGATCTCTGTGAGTTTGAAGCTAGCCTGATCTACAGATCGAGTTCCAGGACAGCCTGGGCTGTTACACAGAGAAATACTGTCTGGAGCTGTAGGAAAGTCTATAATGCATTTTCTTGATTAGTGATTGACTGGGGGAGGGCCCAGCCCATTGTGGGTGGTGCCATGCCTGGGCTGGTGGTCCTGGTTCTGTAAGAAAGCAGGCTGAGCAAGCCAAAGAGAGCAAGCCAGTAAGAAGCACTCCTCCATGGCCTCTGTATCAGCTCTTGCCTCCAGGTTCCTGCCCTGACTTCCTTGATGAACAGTGATATGCAAATGCAAGCCAAATAAACCCTTTCCTTTCCAACTTGCTTTTTGGTCATGGTGTTTTGTTGCAGCAATAGAAACCCTAACTAAGATAATATGTATGTGCATTTTTAGATGTGTGTGCGTGCGTGCGTGCGTGTGTGTGTGTGTGTGTGTGTGTGTGTGTGTATACACATGTGAGTTCAGTGCCTATAGAGGCCAGAAAAGGGAACCAGATTGCCTGAAGTTAGAGTTACAGGAGGTTGTGGACTATCCAATGCGGGTGCTGGGAACTGAACTTGGGTCCTCTGCAAGAGCAGTAAGAACTCTCAACCACCAAGTCACCTCTCCAACCCCTTGTTGTTGTTGTTGTTTGTCTGTCTTCAGAGATGTCTCACTCTTTAGCCAGGTTTAGCCCAGGAGGGGGGAACAAAAAAAAACCCTTTGCTTTAAATAGAAAGCTTACCAATAGTTAAGAAAGCAGAAGTTTGGAATTTTCATGAAAAATGGCAGTGAGGCCGACCTAAAGAGCTGTGGCCATGGGCAGGGGAGGGGCAGACCTAGAGAGAACATCCCAAAGAAAGAAGAGGTCCTGGAGAGATGGCTCAGTGGTTAAGAGCACTGCCTGTTCTTGCCAAGGACCTGGGTTCAATTCCCAGCACCCACATGGATAACCTGAATCCCAGGGGATCCAAAGCCCTCCTCCGATTTCCAGGGGCACAAGATACCCATGTAGTGGACAAGCACACTTGCAGACAAAACACTCACACCTATGAAATTAAAAAAAGATGTAGAAACGTACTCACTAACATGACAAAATAAACCCGAAATCAGGAAGTGAGAAGGTGACAGATGTTTGTTACTGCTCTTTTAAACTTACTGTTGTTACCGGTACCTGGCATATGTGCACCACATGTATTTCATGCCCGAAGAGGCCAGAAGGCAGCGTTAGATCCCCTGGAACCAGAGCTGGAGTTGGAGGCACTTGTCAGCTCCCTGATGTGGGTGCTAGGAACCAAACCTGGGTCCTGGGTCCTCTGCAAGAGCAGCAAGTGTTCTTAACCACTGAGATGACTGGTGTGTGTGTGTGTGTGTGTGTGTGTGTGTGTGTGTGTGTGTGTGTGTGTAGGTCTAAGGACGATTCTGGAGTGAGTTCTCTCCCTCCACCTTTCCATGGGCTCCAGGAATTGACCTTAGGTCATGCTTTTACCTGCTGAGCCCTCTCACTCCTGTCCCTAGTCTTTTAAATACCTTCCTACCTACATGCACACTTCTGTGCACACTCACATTTGGAAAGAGAGATAGACAGATGTAATGTGAGCATCTAAGACATTAGTGTGACCCTTAGCTCTAACACAGTCTAGGAGAAATGGATGCCTTTCAGTGCTGAAGCTGCCATGTCTGTGTTAAACACTGTGAAACAGCCTGGGGCACAACCCCAGTGGCTGGACACACAAGTGTGGACCAGGTAGACAAGACACCTGCTGGAAGGCTACAGTTTTGTGCCCTCACCCTTTGTGGCAAACAAGGACTTTTGGTACAACCAAGCTCTCCTGCGCCACTTACCCCAGCACATTCTGTCTCCTGTTTGGAGACGGGTCTCTGTGTGTAGTTCTGGCTGTCCTGAAACTCACTCTGTAGACCAGGCTGGCCTCGAACTTGAAGAGATCTGCCTTCCTCTGCCTCCGGAGTGCTTGGACTAAAGGTGTGTGTCATTATGCTGAGCTCATTTTCCAGTTTTAAAGAAGTATCTGGAAGTATCAAATCCAAATTATTTGAAATATTTTTATTTATTTTTAATTATGCGGATGCCAGTTTGTGGGGGGGGGGGTTGTGCATGAGTTCACATGCTGCAGAGCTCAGATGAGGTCAGAGGTATTGGATCACCTACAGCTGGAGTTACAGGTGGTTGTGAGCTGCTGGAAATGGGTTCTGGGAACTGAACTCAGGTCCTCTGGAAGAGCAGCATGATCTCTTAACTGCTGAGACATGTTTCCAGCCCTTGAAATATAATTTTTAAATGTTAGCAACCAAATTAGATAGATTCCTTTTTAGACAGGGTCTCACTATATGGTCCTGGCTGGCCTAGAAGTCACTTTGTAGACCAGGCTGGCCTCAAAATCTGCCTGCCTCTGCCTCCTGAGTGCTGGGGTTGAAGGTGTTCACCACCATGCCCCACTAAACTCAGACTGCTTTAAAACTGTGCCAACACACCAGCTCTCCTTAGTGCGCGCCCTCTCCAGGTCCTGGAGAATGAGGGCATAGAACAGCTTACTCTGTGAACGCTGATATTCAGTACCACTTCCAGCCCTTCTAGATCCTTCCAGGACTTGAGCCCATCAGTAATCCCCTCATTCTACGGTTACCAACTTAATTGTACTTGCACCTTCCTTCAGTCAAGCAGCAAAGCATGGTAGCTTTAACTCAGCACATGGGAGGGAGAGGTAGTGGGATCGCTGTGAGTTTAAGGCTAGCCTTACATGGTAAGTTCCAGGACAGCCAGGACTACATAGAGAGACCCTAGTCTCAAAATACAAACAAACAAACAGAAAAGAATCCATTGTTCTATATGCCCTGTAGGCACCTTCTAATTGATACTGTCCCAGTGAACCCCTCTCCTCAGAGATCAATACTGTATCTTCCATATTTTAGCATCTAACTAAACTGGAAGATGGGGCAGAATGGAGGTGGGCGGCATGAGCTCCTTGAAGGGCACTTTTTGTATTATTCTGTTTTTTTTCTAGACAGGATTTCTCTGTGTACTCCTGGCTGTCCTGGATCTCGCTCTGTAGATCAAGCTGGCCTCGAACTCAGAGATCCACTTGGCTCTGCCGCCCGAGTGCTGGGATTAAAGGCGTGCACCACCACCGCCAGGCCCTTGAAGGACACTTTGAGGGTACTCTCAGTGATGCATTTCAGCTCAGCTCCTTGACATCTGTGAAGATGGTGGTCTTAAGCCTGATCATGAGCAACACATCCGGGGAGGGCTGTAGGCTGTCAGCCGCTACCTGCACCCCCAGCTGGTGCTGCCTCCTCTGTCCCAGCCCGTAGTACCCCGCCCCCTTTGCCTTTTTAAAGATCTGTGTAGGGGCTGAAGAGATGGCTCAGTTTAGAGCACTTGTTGCTCTTGCAGAGGACCTGGGTTCCAAACCCAGAACCACATAGTGGCTCACAACCTTCTCCACTCTAGTTCCAGGAGATCCAACACCCTCTTTTGACCTCCGTGGGCACCAGGCACACACATGGCTACACACATATACTTCCAGGAAAAGCATTCCTACACACAAAGTTGAATAAATCGAATACAGGAGTGTGTGTGAGAGGATCTCCTGACACAATGTAGCAAAGCTTCATAAACCAAGTGCAGCCTATGCAAGGCTCTTCTTGTCTCTAATTAAACACTCATGCGATGGTACTGCCTCCTGTTCTCCCTCTTCCTGGGGAGTAAATCCCAGAACAATGTGCATGCTTGACAAGCTCCCTGCCACTTGGCCACACCAGCAGAGTCCTGAGAACCTTGACAGACACCACACTGTGTGAGTCTTTAAGGGTGGAGAGGGCAGCACATCGCATCAGCACCTGATTTTACACTGAGCATCTTGCACTGCTTGTGTTTTAATTTATTTACTTAAACTCTTCTCTGGCTACTAATTTGTTCTATGTTGAAGTATTGGGAACTGAACCCGGGACTGACACATTCCGAGTAAGCATTCTACTGTTCTAGTTCTCTCTCTCTTTTCTTCCTAATATTATGTGTGGGTGTTTTGCCTGCATGTATGTCTATACACCATGCGCATGCTCAGTGCCCTCAGAGGCCAGAAGATGTCAGATCTTCTGAAACTGGATTTACAGACGGCTATGAGTCACCATGTGGGTCCCGGGAATTGAACCTGATACCCCAGAAGAGCAGTCAGTGCTCTTAACCTCTAAGACATCTTTCCAGCCCTCTTTTTTCTAAACAAGACTTGCTATGTAGCCCTGACTGGCCTTAGCCTCAGTTTCCTGCTGAGATCACAGGTGTGTGCCACCTGGTCTCGCTCATTGTGATCTTTAGAGACAGTCTTGATAAACTTCCCAGACTGGCCATGATGGCTGATCTCTGTTGTCAACGTGACACACCCAGGGAAGAAGAATCCTCAGTTGAAGAACTGACTCCATCATATTGGCCGCTGGCCATGTCTGGGGGTGTTTTCTTCTTTGCTAATTGACTTAGGAGGCCCAGCCACTGTATCATCACTAGGCAGGCTGGCCTGGACTGTATAAAAAAGATAGTTGGGGGCTGGGGATAGAATGCTTGTCTCGAGTGAATGAGGCCACGAGTTCTATTCCCAGCACCACAATAAATAAACACATTAACTAAGTAAGTTAATTTTTTTTTTTTCTGAGACAGAGTTTCTCTGTGTAACATTCTTGGCTGTCCTGGAACTCCCTTTATAGACCAGGCTGAACTCGAACTCACCTGCCTCTGCCTCCTGAGTGCTGGGATTAAAGGCGTGAGCTAGTTATATTTAAAAGGAAAGAAGGGAAGGAAGGAAGGAAGGAAGGAAGGAAGGAAGGAAGGAAGGAAGGAAGGAAGGAGACAAAAAAAAGGCAGTTAGGGGCTGGAGAGAGGACTCAGGATTAAAAGTGTTTGCTGCTCTTGTAGAGGACCCTGGCGAAGGACCCTAGCACTCCCATCAGGTGGCTCACAACCGCCTGTAACTTCAGTTCCAGAAGGTCCAATAACCCCTTCTGGCCACCTGTACACACGTGGTACACATAAGCACACACATATGCTAAATAAATCTCATTTTTTAGGTTTATCTATTTTGTGTGTATGAGTGTATTGTATGTCTGTACACCACTTTTGTGCCTGCTGCCCATGGAGGTCATAAAAGGGTGTCAGATCTCCTGGAACTGGAGTTGGGAGGGTTGTGAGCCACCATGTGGGTGCTGGGAACTGAACCCAGGTCCCCTGAAAGAACAAGTGTGCTTAGCCATTGAGCAATCTCTCCAGTTTCTAAATAAATCTTTAAGACCGTATAAAAACGTAGCTGAAAGGGAGCCACGGATCAAGCCAGGAAGTCGTGTTTCCTCCATGGTTTTTACTTCCGTTCCTGTTTCTAGGTGCCTGCCTTGAGCTCCCACCCTAGCTTCTTTTGATAATGGATGTTAACGCGTAAGCTGAAATAAACCCTTTCCTGCCCAAGTTGCTTTTGGTTAGAATGTTTTATCATGACTTGAGAAAGCAAACTAGAACACTGGCCTTGAACTCACTCTGCAGTCCAGGCCAGCCTTGCATTTGCAGTCCTTAGTCCCCAGCGGTTTTTGTCACTAGGTCATTTTACCATCACCCTTTATACTTCATACACACAAAATGAACCGCCAGAAACCCAGGATTTAACCCTGCGACCAGGACATTGTCAGTAGCATCCACTTGTGTTCTTTTCTCTCTCTCTCTCTCTCTCTCTGTCTCTCTCTGTCTGTCTGTCTCTGTCTCTCTCTCCCTCTCTCTCTCTCAACTATCAACACATCCCATGCTTATTATCACTACTGTGCTCTCCCAAAGCTTTTGTTATTTTGTTATCTTTGAACTGCAAGAGCTGGTTTCAGGTGTTCGCAGTGCTCTGAGGTTTCCTGGGGCACTTAGCTTGACCCCTCCAGTCACAAGCTGTGCACTCTGTCCTCATTTCCCACTCGTGCTTCTTAGACCACGGACGCAGCCATCTTCCCAGGGTTCTGACTACACCTCTGCTCTTCCTTGAAAGGTCACCAACTAGACACAGTTCCTGAGCAGGGAGGTAGTTCCTAATAGTAAAGGAGCCCTGGGTAGGGAGAAGGGGGCCCTAGGCTGCTTCACTTTGACAGTTTTGGGATGCTGACATCTTAATCCTAAACTTGTGATCTGGTTACCCACCTGTCTACAGGGGTTTGTTGGTCATTGTAGTCTGGGGATGGAACTCCTGCTAGGCAAGTGCCCTGTCACTAAACTACACCTCCAATCCACTGTGAGGACCTCTCTAAATCATTATTCTTACTAGGGCTTCTGCAGATTCAGGCCAATAGCTCTCAGGCTATTAGCACTATTAGTCTTACTTTCAGAGGACAGGAAAACACAGTCGGGCGTGTCCAACCTGTGGCCCATTAAGCCGGAGAGTATCTATGAATACTATCCAAGACAAAATCGTTTGTGGCATTTTTTTTTTTTTTTTTTAAAGGCAAGAGTGTCATATATTCCGGGATAACCCTGAACTCTGTACGTAGTCTGGCCTTGAACTCCTAACCTCCTCACTCCAGCTCCCAAGCGCCAGGATTACAGGCATCCGCCACTCTATCTGGTTTATGCAATACCAGCTCGAACCCCAGGCTCTGTGCATGCTAGGGGAGAACTCTACCAAATGACCGACACCTCCAGCCCCGCGACTTTTTTTTTTTTCTTCCGTTCTTTCTGTAACTCAACCGCGCAGTTCTTCGGCGTGAACCTTGTAGGTAACAACAATTTTGACAATGTCAATCGGCTGCATTCGCCTGTCAGATGCTCCTGGAACGCCAGATCTTACGCAGTGCGGACAATCTCTAAAACGGCAAAGTGGACTGAGGGGCGCTGATTCAATCTGAGAAGGAAGTTGGCTGTGGCGACTCAGACATGCGCACCTTCTCCGAGCCGCAGAGAGACTGCAGAAAGCAGTGGCTTAACTCGAATTTTCGCGAGCGCTGATTCTTTGAGCACGCATGCGTCTTGTGCAGGCAGCGGTTGGCCGATGCTTCCATCACTCACCGGGAGGGCCAATGGAATGAGCCTAGGTACTACGTCCCACTGAGCGGCAGGCGGTGCCGGGCGTGGCTGGGAGGCCTTTGTTCCACGCGCGGCGGAGTTTTGAGAGCGGCTGCGGGGCGTGTGCTGGCGCCCATAAGCCCGGGGACGGCAGCCACGCGCTCAGTGACGCCTATGGGGCCAAACGGGCGGAAATGGATGTCAGGGGACTCTGCGGCCGGCCTTCTGTCCCTCCCCCTTTCTCCTTAGAACGGAAGTTTGCTTTGGAACCCGGAAGCACTTCACCGCCCGCCGGCACACACCCCGGGTCACGTGGGGGCGGTGCCGGGCGAGCGCGTGACCCGGCGTTCTTCGGGTCTTCCCCTCCCCAGGGTCACCCGGCATGCTTTGTGCACGTGGCAGCTGATGTCCTAAATAGGAGTGGTCGTGGGCGGCTGTCCTGTGAGGGTGGAGACGCGGAGAGGCGGGGCTGAGCTAGTGCAGCGCTCAGGGATGGGTCCATCTGACCCTGTCCCGCCGAGGCCGGAGCTGACCGGCAGCAGCACACCTATCACGGAACTGCGCTAATCTGCGCGGAAAGGACACCGGAGGCTATGTACGCTACAGGCCAACTCTTCCTTCTGAGACCCCAAACTGTGGACTTGCTCTTTGTCCATGCAGAGACACGGTGATTGCAGGCTGCAAACACTCAAGCCGGGTGACTGGCTGCACTAGGAGCCGCTTTTAGAGCTTGAGGTGGGATGGCCCTGGGTCCCTTCCACATCGGCTGTTCCTTAAATAAGTTTCCACACAATCACAAGGCTGGAAGAGTTAGCCCATAGGACTTAAGGGTGAGTCAGAACATGACTGGACAGGCTCCCGTGGCATGAACCATCAGCCATCACCAACTGCTGCCTGTCTCCTAAACCTCTGACCTAAGCTAAGAAACCCAGACCTTCGTCCCATTTTATACGGCAGTACTTAAAGAGCCTGCCTTTCAGCTTAAAAAGGAGAGAAGTGGCAAAAAGTTACAACTTGGAGTATTTTTAATTTCCTTAAAAGAAAAATGTGGGGGCTGGAGAGATGGCTCAGAGGTTAAGAGCACTGGCTGCTCTTCCAGAGGACCCGAGTTCAATTCCCAGATAATTCGCTCTGGTGCCCTCTTCTGGCATGTAGGCAGAATACTGTATACATAATAAGTCTTCTTAAAAAAATGTGTGTGCGTGTATGTGTGGTCTGAGGAGGGCCAGAAGTGGGTGATAGATTAGTGTTTGCTACCTGAATTTAGTTTTCTTCTTCTCCTTCTCCTCTTCTTCTTCGGTTTCTCTGCATAGCTTTGGTGCTTGTCCTGGAACTCACTCTGTAGACCAGGCTGGCCTTGAACTCACAAGGCTCTGCTGGGATTAAAGTCGTGCGCCACCACTGCCCCACCGTTTCATCTTCTTTACTTCTTGGACGGAGTCTCATGTATTCCTTGTTATCCTGAACTCACTATATAGCAGAGGATGAACCTGAACTTCTGATGCCTCCATCTCTTACTGGGATTTCAGGTGTGTGGCACCACCCTTGACGTATTTTGGTGCTGAGGTTTGAGCCCAGGGCTTCCTGTATCCTGGGTAAGATCTCTGAGCCACATCACTGTCCCTAAAGGCCTGATTTTGAAAGCTGCTACTTGACTTGCTGATTTGTTCCATTTTAAAAGGTTAAATGAACTTTGGCTTGGTGGATGTGATGGTTTGCAACTCAAGAGGACCTAGAATCAATCATCCAGGAAAGGAGCCTCTGGGCATGCCTGTGGGATTGGTCTTCATTAGGATAATTGAAGCAGGACCCAGGATGATAAAAGGAGAAAGTGACCTGAACACTAGGTTCATCTCGGCTTTCTCATTGCACATGCAAGGTGAGGAGCTGCCTCAAGCTCAGAGACTGCGAGCCCAAACCCTGCCTTCCTCAAGGTCTTTGCTGGGTATTTTGTCACAGCAACAAGAAACTACTAGTACTGATTAGGACAGACTGGTCATCAGTTTCTGAAATAGGCCTCTTCCAGTTTGATCAGTTGCTGTGAGATACCGTGACTAAAAGCAACTTAGGAAGGAAAGGTTTGTTTGGTTTACATTCTATGTCACAGTCCATCACAGGAAAGACAGAGCAGGAACTGAGGCAGAAACCAGGGAGGAATGCTGCCGTCTGGCTCCTCTCCTGGCTTATGCTCACTCAGCTACTTATAAAGCCCGGGAGCACCTGCCTGTACTGTCCTCGGTGGACCGCGGCCCTTCCTTCCTACATTAATTAGTATCAAGACAGCTGTCCCACAGACATGACCACAGGCCAAGCTGATAAAAGCAATTCTTTTATTTTTAGAGACAGGGTTTCTCCATGTAGTTTTGGTTCCCATCCTGGATCTTGCTCTGTAGACCAGGCTGGCCTTGAACTCACAGAGATCCGCCTGGCTCTGCCTCCGGAGTGCTGGGATTAAAGGTGTTTGCCACCGCCACGCGGCGTAATTTTTTTCAAGTCTTCAAAAACATTTTTTTGAGATTTTATTTTTATGTGTATGTTTGCCTGAATGTACATATGTGCACCATGTGTACTGTCCCCATAGAGGCCAGAAGAGGGCGATGGATCCCTTGGGACTGGAGTTACAGTTGTTAGCGGCCACGAGGGTGCTGGGAATCGAACCCACCAGTTTCTCTGGGACAGCAGCCAGTGTCTGCACCACTGTGCCTCTCTGCAGCCCCCAAAGCAGTTCTTCAGTTGGGACTGACTGCCTCTTCCAGGTGATTCTAGGTTGTGTCAAGTTGACAAAACTGACCAGGCTACATCTGCCATTTTGTACTACATATTTATGTGAAGCAGTATACTCAGCATTGACAATTAATGAAATCTAAACATTAATTCTGAAAAATACTGGAGGGCCTACATTGTAAACTATCAAATATCCAGCTAAGAAATATATAAAAATAAATCCATCTCATTGATAGGAAAAAAAAAATTTTTTTTTTTGAGACATTGTCTCATTATGTAGCCTTGGCTGGACTGGATGCCTCAATCTTTATTAAAGAATTTTAGGGCTGGAAAGATGACTCAGGGGTCAAGAGCACTGGCTGCTCTTCAGAGGTTCAATTCCCAGCAACCACATGGTGGCTCACAACCATCGGTAATGAGATCTGGCGCCCTCTTCTGGTGCGCAGGCATACATGCAGAACACTCATACATAAAATATAAATACATAAAATTAAAAAAGGAATTTTATTTAAAAGAAGTTTCTTGGGCTGTGGAGATGGCACATGAATGCATCCAGGTGCCCTGTACCAAAGCTTGGTGCAGTTGTGAGTGCCTGTAATCCCACACTGGGGAGGCAGAGACAGGGGAACGCTTGGACTTGCTGGCCAGCCAGTATGACTGAAATGGCAAACTCCAGGTTCTGTGGAGAGTGACTTAAACACTCACCATTGAACCCTGGTTCACATGTACCCAGCACACACACATACACAACTACAGATCTGTGAGTCCAGTAAATGTTTGATTTGCATATTTCATGTTCTGGGCATGCAGGCCATGAATTCAGCTGAAGAGAGTTTGTGAGAAAGTTTAAGAAGCCATGTGAGTTGTCATGGTGCATGTATTTAGTCCCAGCAGAGGCAGACAGATCTCTGTAAATTTGAGGCCAGCCTGGTACACATAGTGAGTTCCAGGACAGCCAGGGCTACACAGAGAGATCCTGTCTCAAACAGCCTTGGGGGGGGGGGGGGGGGGGGGGGGGGGGGGGGGGGGGGGCTGTGACAGGCTCCTGACTAGACTGGCCTCTTGTCTCTGGTCTGGTAATCCTTCCAATGCACTACTGTCAGAAGTTTTTTTTGCTAGCAAAAGCTTTCTTCTTTTATCTTAGTATTTTTGAGAGTGTCTTTTGTAGACCAGACTGCCCTCCAGTTCACCCTATAGTCCAGGATGGCCTTGAACTCCTGATCCTCCTGCCTCTATTCCTCTGCCCTGCTTTAGTTTTGTTTGTTCCTTTTGAGACAGGGTCTTACTGTGTAACCCAGGCTGTCCTTGAACTCCCCATCCTCCTGTCTATGCCCCTCCAGTTGCTGGCCGACCTGACTCATTCCTTTACTTAAGCCCTTTTGATGACTTACATAGTGTAGACTGAAGCTTGCCTTGCTGAGGCAGGCCTTCCCCACGGCCTCTGCCTCCCCTCAGCCCCAAGTACTATTCTTTTTTGGCTCTCACTGGTGTTTGACTTCCTTAAGGCCCCATATGCCCAGGAAATTCCTACGTGTCTGCAAAAGTTCAGTTCCAATAACTCCTCTAAGACACTAGTTTGGATTGGGTGTGCCTGGTCTCTCGTCTCAAAAGCCCAGTTTCTGCTGGCTCTTCTGTCTCCTGTTCCTAGGAGAAATAGGAACCAACTGACTCAGTTCTGTTGTGTAGACCTAGACTCCAAGGAACAGCATGGACTAAGCCTGGAAGGGGGCTTGTGTTGGCCCTTTGAAGGCCTTTGTACTTTATGTGGTGAGCTGTGGAGGACCATCAAGGGGTCGGTCAGATCATCAACAGGGCCGAAGATGGGAGGCTACTCTGGAGAAGGGCAGGCGGAAGCGAAAGGAGAGAGCCAGCTGTTAGCACCGTTGCATAAGAACAGGCAGCAAGTGTCAGGAGCACAGTACACTCTGTGAGTCCAGAGAGCTCTGGGTGTCACACTATCATGCTTCAAACAGTCAGGGCTCCGTGACTGAGGGGGAAAGTCACTGCACTGGTCAGGATAGGACAGTGACAGGGCAGGTTTCATTTCTACTCACATAAAGCTTCCCTGCGGTAGCTTAGCAACCCAGGCTCTTTTACATATGTACGTGTGTAGGTGTTTTCCCCGCATTCATGTCTGTGCACCACTGGCATGCAGTGTTTGTAGAGGCCAGAAGAGGGCGTCAGACCCCCAACCCAGACTGCTTTGATACGCGGCACTTCACACTGACATGCTCTTCCACAACGCTCAAGACAGGGAAACAGCAGGGATCACCTGTGCTTCAGAAGGGACACACATCACAGCTCATTAGTCCACTGGCCAGAACCGGCCCCAAGATCCCACTGAACTACACAGGGACTGAGAAAACACCAGGAGAGGGAACAGGAAGTCTCTGTGAACAACAGGAAGGCTTATCCCGATACCTTCTAGGAAGGAAGAGCAGGCCAGTCTGAGGTGGATGGGAGATGCACTGAGCAGAAAGATTTTGCCAAGCTTTTGCCTTGTGAGGTCACCTCGGAGAAGAAGTCCTTCCCCTGGGCATGGCTGAGCTGGGCAGTACATCTTACCCGTAGGTCCTTTCCTGGAGCAACTTCTGGAAAAGTTAGGCAGCTATACTGCTGGAGGAGATGACCTCATTCGAATGGCAGCTGGTAGGAGGCCGTGAGTCCTTGGCATGTGGGCTTTTCACAGGGCTGGTGTACAGCTTAACATAAGGACAGGTAACAGGAGCAGCAGAAGCCACACTTCCCATTCTAAAGGACATACCATGAACTGCCGCCTTCTTCTATTGGTCACTCAGTGTGGTAACAAAGGCATGGATGCAGGCATAGTGGGGGCCACTGTGGGAGCTGCTGATAGCCTCTGGAGGGCAGTGATATCTTTTTCTATTAGACAGGGTCTCATAACCCTATGGAGCTGAGGATGACCTTGAACTTCTGATTCTCCTGCCTATACTTAGAATTACTAGTGTGTGCTACTATGCTTTTATGTGGTACTGGAGACTGAATTAGGCAAGCATTCAATCAACTGAGCTACAGCCCGAGCCTAGAGGACAATATCATATTAACCCTTCCTTAGTCAGGACAGCATCTCTTTGCCACTGCTAAGGAAGACGTGAGGTGAAATCCAGTGACCTTGTGAGAAAGCCAGGGCCACCACAGATGGTAAGTATTTTGCAATATGGAAATCTGAGGCTCGAGGACATTCTGTGCCTTGCCTGACTTGACTCCTGTCCTCTCACAGCAACCCTGTCAGGAGACCGGGCCATCTTAACACTGTAGGGCAGTCTAGCCACCGAGCAAAGGCCCTCACTCACTCTGCTGCTTCAGCACATGACAAGAACCAGGTGCAGAGCAGTTTCTCAGGCTTCCACAGTTGCCGAATCTGCTGACAGCCCGGCTGTGCTGTGAGGAGGAGGGGGCACGGTGCTGTGCCGAGGGGCACTGGAGGACTCTGAAGGTGCGCTCCACCTGGCTAACTGTACCAAGGGAAGTCAGCTAAGAAAGACTTCCAGTGGGAAGGGTGGCCCTAACCCTAGGAACATTCATTTTTCCTGTTTGCAGGATCCCTTTCAAGGCTTCTACCTGGACCGCCTCTCCACAGTCCTGGGGCTGCCTCTACCTTAAGAGTGCCCGAGAAGCCTGACATCACTCCCTCACAGCCTGCCCTCCGACAGCCACTCACTCTGCTAGGGACACCAGGTCTTCCTCCCCCGACTCGCCGCACCAAAGAAATCCAAACCCAAGCTGAGGTATCAGAAACGTGTTCCTTTTTCTTTTAATAGTAAACCTCTTTACAACAAATATAGGAAAGACTTTTCAAACCAAGCTCGTAAGAATCTCGAGGACTTTGTCTCTTCTTAATGTGCAGAATACTAGAAAGCATCACCGTACAGCACGGAAATAATGAAAACAATTCAACAACCACACACTTGGACTCACCCTGCCCCAAGACCCAGGAGCCAGGAGTGTGGGTGATTGTCAAGTTTGGGGATGGGCCACCTCTTGGCTGGCCCCACCCCTCCCTACTTCCCTCTCTCCGGGACTTGAATGGGGTAGAGAATTCAGACCCTCCTTGGGAATCTTGGCCCTCCTGCCCCATTAAGTCCCATCCCTCTGCTAAAGCAGGAGGCAGAAGGGGGTAGAAGGGGCGCCCAGCCTCCAGGAGAGCCTACATTCCCCCACAGGGGGTTCCAGAGTCGGTTAAAAATATAGAGAGATAGAGAGATTTTGAGATACTTTTACATCATTTCTGTCTCTCCAAACAAATAAATAATCAGCAAGAGAAGGTGCATCTTTCTTCTTTCCTGTCCAAGGTGGGGAGGGGTGGTTGAGTGCACTGCCGGGGGCTGAGGGAATGTGTTCCACTGAGGCATGTGGGCATGGCCCTCGGTCCCACTATCCCTGAAAGCCGAGGGAAACCTGGGTGGGAAGGGCACTGGATGACGCCAGAGGCTACTTTGGCAAATACCCAGTTTTGCAGAGGGAGTGGAAAGGAGGCAAATTTGGCTTGTGAGAGGAAGAAGGTAAGTCCTCATTTGAGGTCTGGGTTCCCAGGGATCCATTACCTGGCCAGCCAGAAGCCCCTACACAGCCCCAGGAGAAACCCGGAGATACTGAACTGCAGGAACGCCACATACTCATTCACAGACTGTCCCTACTGTCAGGGACAGAGATGAGCGCGCACACACACACACACACACACACACACACACACTCACGGCAATCAGAAGCCAGGTTTGCTTTCAGGAAGCAGATGGCAAACTGCTGAGTGGCACACTGTGAACTTCGGGGGCCTCATCCCAGTTTGTGTCATGGTGGCCAAGCTCAGCCTAGAAAGGTGGGCCTGAGAAGGAAGAGGCCAGTGATTCCATATTTATTGAGCACCTATCATTCACCCACTCACCATTTACTGAGGGCCTACAATGTGCCAGCTGCTTTCAAAGGGAGTGTATGTGCACAGGACTACACCCTGGCTTCTTTCAAAACCTTAAGCAAGTCTTCAAACTCCCTCTAGGAACTGTGAGGAGGGGTGGGAAGACAAGGCATGTATGTGACACCCTTGCCTGGTCAGCTACTGGGGTAAAACTCCGGGTAAATATGGAAAGCAAAGCTCCTAGGAGGAAGAGGAACTTGAGTCTGCTCCACAAACAAGTCAGAACTCCAGGGCCAGAACTGGTCTGGGTGGGACTAGTGGACAGCCATATGGAGGCAGAGCTCCTGGAGTGAGGCCCTGTGGAGGTAGGCTGTGGGGAGAAGCGGGGTGGCCAACTAGCAACTCCCTACAACTCCAGTACAAATGTTTCAGGACCGAGAGCAGCCCAGGGAAGCGAGGAGTGAGAGCCACGGTTGGAAGCCACCTACCCCTGTGTGAATACACCCAGCCACACAGACACAGAGGCCCTTGGAGCCTGAGTCACACAAGATTTGAGAACACACCCACTGGACTCAGAGGCACTCAAAGGTACACCCACACAGCTGCACACAAACACATAAACACAGGGTGCACCCAGATCCGCCCGCATGAGCATGCTCACACCCTCTGCTGCTGGCTCCTTCCCTGTATCAAGCGTCAAAATACTTCGAAAGGCTGGGTCACAGGTGGGCAAAGACATCTTCCTACAGCACTGAGCCTTGTCTTCCTCTACCCTCCAACTGGGAGGAAGCTCCAAGGGAGTGTGTGCTGTCTCCAGTCCCCTTCCTGGGGGAGGAGGCAGAGGGGAGGGGTGGTGACAGAGAGCAGGCTGGGGGTGTTCTATTCCCTCCAGTTTGATCTCAGATTCAGCAAGAGGCCCAAGGACCCGATGCTTGCACTTGCACTGCCCCGGTGCTTGCCTGAGGCCCCTGAGGAGGCGACAAAGCACAGGTCTGGAGAGGAAGGCAAGAAGAAGAGCAGAAGAATCCCATCTGTACAGTACGGGCCATTTGAGTCATTATTATTACAATATACTTTGACAAAAATAGAATCTCATTTCATATCAATACAACAACAACAACAAACAACACAACAGTTTCCTGGACTGTTAACCACTAACATTTCGGAAGGTCGCTATTTACAATTACAGTAGCAAGAGGGCAGGTTTGGGGCGTGGCCTGGAGGTGGAGGGACAGGAGGTAGCGAGACAAGGAGCAGGCGGCGAAGAGCTGGGAGGTGGTCAGGGGCAGGAGCTGACTGGGGAGGGGCCTCAGGGGCCTCATCTCTCGGGACCTCTAGCTCCACAGACCATGCTGTGTGCCCAATGTGCACTTTTCCGGGTATGGGTACACAAAGCAGAGATGCCCTCCCCATGCCTGCCCCTGACCAGCCTCTGGCCCTCAGTGCCCCAGGGAACCAAAGGCTGACTCTGGCCCACCCTGGGGCCACTTCTGAAGGTCCTCTCCCCAACTCTTCCAGTACATGGCCAGCTTTCTAGGGCTGGGGTAGACTGAGGGATGGGGAGCTATTGCACTGTACATCTTAAAGGGAAAGCCAGGGGTAGGGCCCCGGGTCACCACACCCAGTCCTGCCCTCATCCGCCCTCTTTCTACAGCTCTCTCTCTCTCAAGTCACTTCCAGAGAGGTTCCCACCTCAAGCCCCCGCCCTGGCCTCAGATTCCCAGGCAGCCTTCCTAGCACCCAGATCTTGGGGTGCAGCACACAGATTCAGAGAGTGTGGCGTGTCTGCAGGAAGCTGGAGGGACCAAGATGGGTTATTTGCCGTGAACAGCCCAGAAACAGAGTTTCTGCCTCTTCCTGTCCGAGACGCAAACCCACCATCGAGCCAGCTCCGGGGTTTCAGTCTACTGTCCGGGTTTTTGTTGTTGGATAGTTTTTGGTTCTTTACGTCTATCTGGGAATGGGATGGGAGGGCTCCACATGCAGGGCTCGGCACCTGTCCTTCTCCAAGGCCTACCGCCCCCCCTTCCTGCAGCATATGTGTACAACGTGCAAAGTGTCCCCCCCCTTTCCCGCAATAAAGAGAGTTCCCCACCAGTGAAAATGGTAGGGCCAAGAAAGGGGCAAGAGCAACCCTCTCTCTAAAGCGAGAGTTCGAATTTAAAAATATAATAATAATAATAATAATAATAATAATAATAATATAATTATACACAAATGTAACCATCAAC
Organism: Peromyscus californicus insignis; assembly: GCF_007827085.1. Taxonomy (NCBI): domain Eukaryota; kingdom Metazoa; phylum Chordata; class Mammalia; order Rodentia; family Cricetidae; genus Peromyscus; species Peromyscus californicus. The sequence goes on along the minus strand of NW_026294617.1, from coordinate 67,721,818 downwards.
AGGACATGGAGCAGAAGAAAGGAAGTGGGGGTCGAGCGGGAGGAGCCCAGGGCAGGGAGGGGTGGGCGGTGAGATTGTCAACTCTTCATCAGGGAAGCTGAGAGGAGGGAGTGGGAACCGTCACTTTAATGTCTGTGAAGAGAGGAGATGGAGAAGGTGATGTGAGGGGAAGTGTGGCCTACAGGATGCACCCCAACCCTCTCCCAAGGGGTTAAACTCTAGGGCAAGGCCAGCTGGGGGTCACTGAGCAGGGGCAATGCTGCAGGGAGAGTCCAGGGCTGCGAGAACTGACCCAAGAGGAGTGCCGGCCACAAGGCCTCTCAGGTGGGAAAGAAAGCAGGCTGAGTGCATGTGGGGCAGTCCCCGGGTGACGCGGACACTGGCAGACAGAAGGGCAACATTACAGTACCCAAGTATCCAGCCGCATCCTCTTCACAGCTGAGCCGTCAGCCTCAGGCTCTGGGGCTGGGCGCAGCAGGCCCAGTGTGGGCCCAAAGTCCCCCCGTCCATCATCCCGGTCCCCGGTCTCATAGGGTCCTCCAGCTGGGCTGCTGAGACCTTCGCCAGGCTCAGGGCGGGCAGCTGGAAACACAGCTGGTGGAGGAGGTGCAGGGCTGCGCTCGCGGCTTGGGGACACTGGTTCTGACTTGATGCTGATGTGGGGGTGCGTGGTGACGGTGAGGGCAGCACCCACATGGGGCAAGGGGCTGCCTGGGCTGGAGTTCAGGGGTCAGAGACACAAGAGGCAGTAACAGAAAAGTGGGCAGAAGTCACCAAAGGTGAAAACAAAGACAATGAGAGCAGGAGTCGGGAGAAGAGGGAGACAGTGTCAAAGGGAAGAAGAGAAACGAGCGTTAGCTCCACTCTGTCCACACCATCTTTAAAGCCCACACCCTCAGCCCTGCTGCCTGGGAACAAGGGCTCATGACTGCCACTTACTGAACAACTCCAAGGAGACCTGCCCCTCGTCCCCCACCATCCCTGTGGAAAGCGCCCCAAAGACTCACATGAGGTTGCTGAGAGACACGGGGACCAAGTGGGGCTGTTGCTGAGGTGGCTGCTGTGGCTGTGGCGGCTGTGGCTGTGGTTGTGACTGTGGCGGTTGTGGTTGTTGTGGTTGCTGGGGCTGCTGGGGCTGTTGCCAGGCGGTGACATTGCCTAGTGCCAGCCCCGCAGGTGAGCTGAAGGCTGGTAAGGAGGATAGCTCTGCACTGGGCAGCTGGTAATCTGCAGTAAGAGAGAGCGAGGGAACCTGATGGGGAGCACTTCACCCAGCCCTCTGGGGGAGGAGAGGTGGTGTCTAACCACAGATGGGAAAGAGTGAAGACATTCAAGGCACTGCTTTCTTTGACAGGGTGAGAAGACAAGTGGGTTTTAAAATACTATCTGTTTAAAGAAGCAATCAAGTATTGCTTTTACAAGGACAGTTACAAAAAGAAATGAGGCAGGGCAATGGAGAAGGCCCGGTATCCGTCTAACTGCAGTCTCTTTGCCTGTCCAGCATCAGCGGCGGAGAGGCAGCCGGGAGTTCTGGGGGGACCCTGGCCACAGGTATTTCCCCTTCGGCCCTGGTCCCACATGTCTAGACTCTCCCAGCAGGGCTCAAGCTGCTGCTCACACAGACAGAAGAAACGGGTCTACAAAAAGGGGCTTCCGGGCCGACGCTGGGGACATTGCGTTGTCTAGCTCTATACGAGCACTGATGTTAAGGACGACACTGTGACATCTGCCCTGTTAAGTGACCAGTTAAGCACCTCACCTTTCACACAGCTCATGTGCCTCATGTGCATCCTATTTGAGGTATTTAGAAATGCCTTCCATAGAGCCACAGGGATGTGTGCACAGTGGGAGGACATGCTAGGAAGAGATGGACTGTCCAGTCACCCCAACCCATGTTCCGCAGCCCTGTCTGTGCAGGAAGATGATTTGACCTCTGCAACATTCCCAGCTGGAGCTGAGGGGAGATGCTTGGCATCCGCCACTCACTGTGAGATCCTGGTCAAATACTGTCTATAGCAGGACAGCAATGGCCCTGGGTTCCCGTGAACATTCCACAATTCACCCAACACCACTGCGCACAGGAGACAGGTGCAGCCTCAGCTTTGAGGAGCTGCCTGTTCACAGGAAGAGCTAGTGGCAGCACTTGTGAGAACTCTGGGCACTTCACTACTTCTATTTATTGTTCTTCCACAGTACAGGTCTTACACAGGCAAGCACTAACCACTGCTCTGCTCTGCACCCCAGACCTCTCCACATTTTTTTTTTTTTTTTTTTTTTTTTTGAGACAGGGTCTCACTATGTAGCCATGGCTGACCTGGAACTCAATATGTAGGGCAGGTTGGCTTCTAACTCACAGTATCTGCCTGCCTCTGCCTCCTGAGTACTAGGATTAAAGGTGTGCACTACTATGCCCAGCTTTTTCTAGTACATTTAAACCTCACTCTAGCCTGGTCAATGCTAGTTACTAGTTTTTTGACATTTTTGTTTTAAGTTTTTTTTTCCTATTATTTAAAAAAATAATTTATTTTTATTTTAAGTGCATTTGGTGCTCTGACTGTATGTATATATGTGTGAGGATGTTGTATCCCCTGGAACTGGAGTTAGAGACAGCTGTAAGCTGCCATGTGGGTGCTGGGAATTGAAGCCGAGTCCTCTGAGGAGCAGCCAGTACTCTTAACTTCTCCAGACACTTGATTACTGTTTTTTTGTTTTGTTTTTGTTTGGTTTGGTTTTTCTGAGACAGGGTTTCTCTGTGTAGCTTTGCGCCTTTCCTGGAACTTACTCTGTAGCCCAGGCTGGTTTCGAACTCACAGAAATCCGCCTGCCTCTGCCTCCCGAGTGCTGGGATTAAAGGCGTGCGCCACCACCGCCCGGCGATTACTGGTTTTTTAAAGGCAATGTAAGAGAGCCAGGGGTGGTGCATGCTTTAATGCCAGCACTCAGGAGCAGAGGCAGGAGGATCTCTGTGAGTTTGAGGCCAGCCTGGTCTACAGAGCAAGATCCAGGACAGCCAGAGCTACACAGAAAAACCCTGCCTCAAAAGAACCCAAAACCAACCAAACCAACGAAACAAAATCAAAAACAAAAAAGAGCGGCATAAGAGCAGACGGTGGACCCAGGACACCTAACGCTTATTCTATAACCAGGGAGCCAGGCCAGAACCTCAGAGAGGCCAGAACTATCCAGCTGAGTCTTGCCCCATCCCCAGAACACCTAACGCTTATTCTATAAACCAGGGCGCCAGGCCCAGAACCTCAGGGAGGTCAGAACTATCCAGCTGAGTCTTGCCCCATCCCACCACACTAGCCCTATCTACTGGGAAGCTTATTCCCTTTTTTTTTTTTAATATTTATTTGTTTATTATGTATACAGTGTTCTGCCTGCATGTGTCCCTGCAGGCCAGAAGAGGGCACCAGATCTCATTACAGATGGTTGTGAGCCACCACATGGTTGCTGGGAATTGAACTCAGGACCTCTGGAAGAACAGCAGCCAGTGCTCTTAACCTCTGAGCCATCTCTCCAGCCCGGAAGCTTATTTCCTAAGGGCCAAGAGGTCACCCCCAGGCCACCTGGCTGCTTCCTCAAGTACTCTTGTAGTCACCACAGACAGACTTCTAAAGCTTGTCTCCACAAGGGCCAGGCCCATCTCTTACGCAGGCTATGACCAGAGCAGGTCGGCCAGCACCTGCTGGAGTTTGGCTTACACAATATGGGGCATCTACAAATGTCTGCTGCTGCTGGCAGCAGTCTGTTTAGCTACTCCTGTGGCAATAGGAGCTGGAGTCTTGCTTTCTCAGAGGCCAAAGCTGGAGTCCATGGCCAGCTCTGGTGAGAGCGAGCCTGTTTCAGGTTTACTGACATAAACTTCCTTCCTGTTTCACAAGACTGAGTGGGAAGAGCACAGAGAGCCACCACGGATTCCCAAACAAAGCTTCCAAGGAGACCTGATCTGTGTTTAGCCCACTCCCCCATTAGACTCAGGAAGAAGACTTCTCCTTAGCCTTGGTGGGGGGGGGGGGGGGCAGGCCAGAAGAGCCTCATGGTCCTCTCATCTACCAATATTCCCTGACAGGAGATAGGCCCACAGCAGCCCTTTCCCAGCCTCAGGATACAATAACCTGGGAGTGGGTATGCATGTGAAGCATCCAAGGAACAGGGAGCAGAGACATTTGGGCAGGAAAAATCTGCCCAGACTCATCAATAGCCTGCCCCCGGTAGAAGCATGACAAAGCCTGCTGCCTGCCACTCAGGATTTCTCCCACTGCTGGGAAGGGGAATAAAGGTGGGCTCTGTGGACATCTGTAGCGGAATCTGTATCTTAACACTCTTCGGCTCTATGAGAGCTTAGGGGGGTGGAAGAGTTTGGGGTCTTCTGGTCCAGTTTACTCTCACCACCACAAGAGTCTGAGCACAGGACACTCAACTATGAGGGCCAGTGGTCGGGGGAAAGGGATGACGAAGGCCTCCTCGGGAAAGAGCCTACTGCCACACGAAAGCTCCGACACGAGGGGACAAAGCACTTCCCTATCAGCAGGTCCTTCCCGACAGACACAGCAGTGTGAACCACAGGCCAGGACGGCCGGGGGCATCACACACCATCTGGGGACAGTACAAGTGGCTAACACGCCAGAACAAGCCTGAGACCCACGTCAGCCTGACTGTGTCCAAGCAGAGTTCTTCTCCCCAGAGGCCTTTCCCATGCCCCGGGTACCTGGTCACCTTTAGACCCACCCAGCCCTCAGCAGCCTTATCCTGCCCCCCACTCACTGCTGCACTGAGCCAGGCCCTCAGGAAACTAGCAAACCCACTCTGCACTCCCAGCCTCCTCCCTCACTTTCTTCCCCTCCAGGAAGCTTTGCTGCACTAACCATGTCCTCCTCCCCAGGCTCAAGCCTCAAGTCTATTAGCCTGGTGGCCTGAATCATCTGCTCAGGCCACCTCTCTGTCCTGCCTGCCTCACACTGGACAGAAGTTACTCTTCTATAAGGACCTATACTAAAAATAAAAGATACTCAGTTAAAAGTAAATTTCAGATAAACAATGCATTTAAAAAAAAGCCATAAGTATGTCTTTGGGATATACTTTAGCACAAAGCAAACAAACAAACAAGCAAATAAATAAATAGCCGGGCGGCAGAAGCAGGCAGATCTCTGTGAGTTCGAGGCCAGCCTGGTCTAGAGAGCGAGATCCAGGACAGGCACCAAAACTACATGGAGAAACCCTGTCTCAAAAAAAAAATAGCGAGGCAGTGGTGGCGCGCGCCTTTAATCCCAGCACTCGGGAGGCAGAGGCAGGCGGATCTCTGTGAGTTCGAGGCCAGCCTGGTCTACAGAGTGAGATCCAGGACAGGCACCAAAGCTACACTGAGAAACCCTGTCTCGAAACAAACAAACAAAACAAAAAATAAATTTAAAAAGCAAGGTTGTGACTTGCGGTAGTGGCACACACTGGCTGCTATTCCACAGGACCCAGGTTCAATTCCCAGGAAAAGCACAAAACTACACAGAGAAACCCTGTCTCAAAAAACCAAACCAACCAACCAAACAACCAACCAAACAAAAACCAAAGTAAATAAATAAACAAATAATGAATGAATAAAAAATACTTTAGCACAAAGAATGTCTTTGGGATATATGTAAGACTAAGAAAGTACTTGTTTTATCTGAAGTTCAAATTTACCCAAGAATTTTGTTGTTTCTCTGTTTATAAACTTAAAAAAAGATGTGTGTGTGTGTGTGTGTGTGTATGCCACATGTGTGCAGGTATCTTCAGAGGCCAGAGGAGGGTCTTGGATTCCCTGGAGCTGGAGCTACAGGTAGTTGTGAGTAACCCAATGTGTGTTCTAGGAATCAAACCTTGGCTTTCTGAAAGGGCAGTAAGTATTCCTAACTATTGAGCACTTTCTTTCTTTCTTTCTTTTTCTTAAGATTTATTTATTTATTATATATACAGTGTTGTTTGCGTGTATCCCTGCAGGCCAGAAGAGGGCGCCAGATCTCATTACGGATGGTTGTGAGCCACCATGTGGGTGCTGGGAATTGAACTCAGGACCTCTGGATGAGCAGCCAGTGCTCTTAACCTCTGAGCCATCTCTCCAGCCCCCTTGAGCACTTTCTTTAGCCCATTTTTTGTTTGTTTGTTTGTTTGTTTTTCGAGACAGGGTTTCTCTGTGTAGTTTTGGTACCTGTCCTGGATCTCACTCTGTAGACCAGGCTGGCCTCGAACTCACAGATCCGCCTGGCTCTGCCTCCCGAGTGCTGAGATTAAAGGCGTGCACCCCCGTCGCTCGGCTCCATTTTATTTTTGAGACAAGGTCTCATGTAGCTCGAACTGGACTCTAACCCCTATGCAGCTGAGGGTGATGCTGAACTTCTGACCCTCTGGTGTCCACCTCCTGAGTGCTCAGATTACAGGCAAGTGCTACCACATCTGGTCATAAAGTGCTAGAAACTGAACCCAAGGCTTCGTGCCTGCAAGGCAAACACTTAACCAGTTGAGCTACACCCGGAGCCTGGCATTCTGCTTGCATCTGTTTGAGGCCTTCCTCAGATTGGGGCCTATCAGCATTCTAATCCTCCTTCTCTGGCAGCTCATCTGCCCCAAGTACAAGTGCACAATACACCAAGTTTACGCGAGCACTCACCTGTGTTGTAGGCAGTGGGCATGGAGGAGAAGGGGAGGCCCTGGCTGAGTAAACTTGGTGTTGCCACGGAAACCACTGGGGTGGTGAGCGAGTGGGTAGACTGGGAGACCCCAAGGCGCTGGGCATTGTTCTGTAGGAAAAAACTGTCTGTCAAGAGATGGCAAATGGGTGGGCTGCCTCAAGGTGGCCCACCATACTACACCTGAACTAGGTCCCTGAATTCCAAGGGAAGGTACCATACACGGAGGCCCACAGACACAAACACCAAGTTAGTGTGTTTGGAGGCCCAAAGACTCACAGAGAAAAACATGCACACAGATTCACTTGCATCTGCACCCATGCAGAAAGGAAGGCACACGAGCAGCCTGGAGCTCAATATGAACACTCCAATATGAACACTGCCCTGGTTCCCGAAAGGAAGAGATGTGGTCCTCCCTTGGGTAGGACCACTGGGGTCTTCTCTACACCTGTTACAGTAGCAGATGCCCCAGGAGATGTATACTGACATCTGTGAATGGGATGTGGGATCTGGGGTGGCATGTGACTGCACGTATGCACACACGTGTGTAGGGCTGTCAGCTCCATCTGCTGCTGAGTCACTTGTTTATTCCAACTCCATGCTGGGGCCGAAACTGCCGGTGTGTTGGCCGCCAAAGCCTGCTTGCCTTTTCCAGCCTTTCTGGCCTCCTGTCAGCAAGCTGGGGGGCGGGGAAGCACCCTCCTCTTTCCTGGCTGGCAGTGGATATGTAAGCATGGGGAGGGGTTGTGGACGTCTCTAAGTGCCTGTAAGATGGGCTCAGGGTAGGAGCAAGTAAACAGGCAGGCAGGGAAGTCCTTGCTAAAAACAACTCCAGTCCTGCCTCGGGCCTCAGCTTCCCTGGAAAATGGACTTTCCTAGATTTTCTTGTAAGGATTAGGTCTGTGTCTTGGGTTCCAATGTTGCATGGACCTATGTGGAGTCAGGCTGCCAGTGGGACCCAAGGGCTCAATTCAGGCATTTGGCTGGGGCCTCAAAGGCCTGGGGATTGCCTCATGCTCTTTTCCAGATGCGCGCACGCGCGCGCGCGCACACACACACACACACACACACACACACCTATCTGAATAAATGCAGTAATACATAGACACATGCACACGCAGATCCACATGCATGCCATGTCCAGCCCTTCCCGCTGCCCTGTTCACCTCAGTATCCCACTCAGCTAAGCACAACTCTTGACAAACAACCAAGAACTAAACGTCACACATTAAACACAGAGGGAGAAGACTGGGACACATACGCATGCTGTAGACTGAATAACATGGGGCAAAGCTGGAACCCAAAGGCACTGCTAATGTCTCAGCCACACTTACCAAATCTAAATGGTCCTCAGTCTGGGAGCAGAAATAAAACCAAGAGGATGTTCAGGCTATGGCTTCTGCCCTTCCCACACAGCCACCCCATCCACCTGTCTGCCTGAGAGCAGACTGTTCTTTCTGACCCCAAAGGATAGCTAGGTATTCTGGCCATCTGATATCCAGGCAATGCTCTATCCTGGTCTCCACCAGCCAGACACTGTGTCCTTATTCTCATGACGCAGTGTGAATTCCTTTTATCACCCTCTCCATCCCAGAACCTTCTCTCCTACCTCCTGCTCATTTCTACTACCCTCTGGCCGGTACTACTGCATTCCAACCTCACAGAAGGCCCTCAGGGAAGACAAAGTTCACAAAAAAGCTATGTGCGCTCTTTCTCAAGAAGTCCTACATGCCACTAACCTTCATTTCTCTTGCTAGAGGTCACTCTTCTCTTCCCACCTCCCAGCCCCTGCCATAGCCCAGAAACCCACTCACCAAATGATGCATTAACCCTTTGCCTCCCTGGGAAGTGATGACCCGCAGATCAGGCTTGCGGCTGGGGGCTCCGAGCTGGGTGTTGTGGGTGGGTGGGGGTGGAGACTTGGCAGGGATGACTTTGTTTAGGCTGTTGCCATTGGCCACAGGGAGGAGGCCAGGGGAAGCGCGGGCACTGACGTAGCCATTCCCTGGAGAGGTGAGATGAGGAGAGAAGAAATGCAGGCCTGCCTCTGTCCCTGCCAACTGCCCCAGACAGGCATCTCTGCCACCTGGAGGCCCTCAAGAGGCAAGCCAGGGCTCAACATGGGCACTGAACTGCCTAAAGCCTTGGTCCCCAATCACTTAGTCCAAAGTCAGCTTCTAAGCCAAAGTGATGGGGCCAGGGGGAGTGTAGAGGTAGGCCAGAGGTAGAACTAAAAAAGCAACCAGGGTCACTGCCAGCCCTGGGCACATGAGCGAGTCCTACAGCCATGCCTTTGCCCAGGCCTAGCACTCTTCACTTCACACAGGGCATACAAGGACCAGAGTGGGAAAAGGTGGCAGACGACGATCTGGCCTTCATTGAAGAGCCCTGATCACCAGGGCTAGCCAATCATTTAGAGTGTTTCCTTGCCAGGAGCTAGAACTCTGTGCTTTTGATCAGTACAAGACAAGCCTGCAGCCTTGGGGAAGACAGACCACTGACTGCTGGTAATGGTGTTGCTGGCACCAGGGGCTGATGATACGGTCACTACCATAACTAGACTGGGGATAAAGGCATCACAACCATCTTTTATATTTGTTCTGCCAGGTACAGGCCTTCCACACACAGTATCTCACACATGTTCATATCAGCCAGGTGAGGTGCATAGGATGGGCAGAGGAGGAAACACGGCACCAGTTGAAAGAGAACTGATGCCTCGCCCAGGGCATCTCATTCAGTGCCCAACGCTGGACTCCTGGGCCCATGAGCAAGGAAAGGAAGGGGTGTACCTCTAGTACATGATTTCATGACTCCAATGCACAACTTTTGCTGAGATATCCTCACATCCACCCTTTACACAGAACCCACAATGACCAAGACAGGAAAGAGGTGGCTGGCACGTTGGCTGCGACTGAGCTGGAGGAGTCTAAGGTTCAGGAATGTAGGCAGTGACTACAGTGTGAAATCCCACCTTGCTCTGTCCCCCGAGAGCACACAGTTACTCTCCAAGTGTGTTTGCTGTCTCTACCCCAACTCCAAGCTCACTCTGGGAATGGCAAGAATGACAGGGTGACGTCAACGGAGACATGAGAAGGTCATCAGCCTGACACCAGCACGGAGGAAGAGTGGCTCGAAGTGGCTGGGCACAGGAGCAGCAGCAGCTCTGACTCTGGTACATATCTGTACAGGGACTCCATGGGAGCACAGAGGCCTGTGTGCATGGGTGGTACATGCGTGCCTACCATTTGTCTAGGCAAGTCCTGATCCCGACAAGATGCCCCATTTAATTTGAAAATGCGGGACCATGGCCAGACGTGGTGGCACATGCCTTTAATTCCAGCACTTGGAGGCAGAGGCAGGTGGATTCTATGAATTTGAGGCCATCTGGGTCTACATAGCAAGTTCCAGGCCAGCCAGGACTCCACAGAGACACCTGTCTCAAAAAAAAAAAAAAAAAAAAAAAAAAAAAATCGGGGGAGGGGGATGCTGGACCTTCCACTCCAGTGGCACTGTGAATCCATTCTTGGTTTGCCTGCCATTCTTCAGACCCACACCTCTGCTGACTAGTCACTGCTGTAGACACCAAAATAATCCAGGGGCCTAAAAATCTTCTGCTGCATCCTGCTCAGGCCCTGTCATTTTCCTCCCCTTTCCTCTAGGTCCCTGGCCACTCTGAGCCACCCTGTGGAAGGCAGCTACACTCACCAACGGGACTGGGGCAGGCTCCATTAGCACTGTTGAGGTCTCCACCCAGCATGGCTCCTGGGAGAAAAGCAGAGCTACCATGAGCTTTGTCTTGGGACTGCACAAGAAGAAGGGGCCCTGAGGAGTCCTAGGCTTTTCCCCTCAAGAGTCACACACATGCAGGATTGCTGTGAAGGGAAGGCCCACCGTTGAAAATGGAAGCTCAGAGGCCCTTCCACACCTCACGTCCACCTCAGCAATTCACCCTCCAGCCCACTTACCTGCACTAGCAGGTCGCTGAGGCAGGCCCGGAGAAACACTGTTTCTCTGTAGTGCTGGCTGCTGGGGGGACAGGAGCCGTGGGTCCGTAAGGGACGAAGTCACCAGGGAAGGAGTGACCAGAGAGCCACTAGGATTGCTGAACTGCATGGAGCTCTGATTGGACACGGGCACTGTGACAGGCATGGCAAAGTTGGGGGCCGGAACAGATGACTAGACAGAAAGATGGAGGGCAGTGTCACACCAGGTGAACCTCTCACCCGGACCCACTTTGCCCAAGAGGGTAGGCACAAGGGTTCTCTGCTTCCTGGACTATATCTCCAAGGGCCAGCAGCTCAGGCTCCCTGCCTTAGCCCTCTTGCAGCCCTGCCTTCCTCCCATCAGAAAGGTGAGAGTACCTTACAATACAGTACAGCACTGGTCCACGGCAGGAGAGCAAGGCTCTGTCCACCGCAGACAGGACTGCGAACCCCCAGTGGAGGTGGGTTAGTCCTCAGCCAGGCAGGACACACCGGGAGCAAGTTAGTGCCCTGGGTACAGACCCCAACTCACACGCTGCTCAGACCACGGCTTCACTAAGTGGCCACCCACCACCTGGCCTGCTTCCGGAGCAGCTCCAGGCCCTCTCTGGCTTCCCTTTAGCAGTCTGGCTTCCGTTAAACAAAGCTGAGTGCCTTAGGCATGGGCGCCAAGCAGCCCAAGGGGGGCCTCTCCCCAAAATAACAGGACAGAGAACGTACTCTTGCTTGCCCTCTGAAGACTCACGGCATTTGCACACATTATGCTGGTGAAGGGACACTGTCTGTCTCTCTAGCTTATGCAAGAAGGACTTTACAAGAGGGTTGTCGAGACCAAGGTCAGGAGTTCCTCAGTGGTCAGTGCCAGCTCAAAGATGGCTCAGCCGAGGACACCCCAGAGGCAGCCGAGGGCCGGGCAAGGCTGGGTAAAGCCACACCATGCAGCGCAGGAGGTTCTCCTCCATGCGACTACTCACGGCCAGTCTATAACTCTGCATCATCTTATCAAATTCCTCGTCTATCTTTTTATACTTCTCCTCCGTCTGGGGGGTCAGGGCAAACGCCTCGTCCACCTCAGGGCTCTCACATTCCCTGTGCTTCTTGTGCAGCGCCTGGGGGGAGGGGCCGAAGGGGACCAGAGAAAAGGTGAGGAGGGCTCACCCCATAGCGCCTGAAGAGCCCATCCAGCTCCTCGCTGGCCCGCCGGTACTTGTCCTCCAGCAGGGGGCTTTGCTCCAGGGAGTCCTCCCCATCCGGCTCTGGGCTGTCACAGCCGTTGAAACCCTTCTTCCTCAGGGTCTGCAACCGCACCACTCAGTCAGCCAGCCAGCCAGGGCCCTCCCGCCTCCTCCAACCTTCTCTCCCACGAAGCTCCAGCCCTCCCTCAGAGCCGTCCTCTCCCGCAGACATACACAATGTTCCCTTGGGGCCCTGAGTGAAGCGGACCTGACCTAGTGCACTGGCATGGATGGGGCAGGTATGCTCCACAGCTCCATCTAGGGAGAAGCCAAGCCCAGCCTGCTCCCCAAGGATGTGCTTGGGGGTGGGGGCTCTGCCCATCCAAACCCTAGGTTCTATTTAGGTGAGAGACCTGGATGGAGACAGGAGAGGAAGATGATACAGGAAAGCACAAAGGACCTACACTTACGGAGCTTTTTGCTCTGTACCACCCCAGACTCCACCCAGAGGCCAAAGCCTTGCACGTGACCTTAAAGTGTATCTGTGGCAGACCTAAGTACCTGTGGTTGCTCAAAACTTTAAAGATACTTGCTTCATATTTTTTTTTTAAATCACATTTATTTATGTACGTGTGTGAGCTCACATGCCACAGCACATGAGTGCATGTCAGAGGACGAGCTGCAGGTGCTGGCTCCCTTCCCTCCACCACGGGGATCCTGGGAATTAAACTCAGGTTCATCAGGTTCAGCAGTAAGTGCTTTTCCCTGGGAAGCCATCAACAGCCCTTGCTTCATTTTTACTTTTATTTATTTATCTTTTCAAGACAGGGTTTCACTGTGTAGTCCTGTCTGTCCTCGAACTCACAGAGATCCGCCTGCCTCTGTCTCCCCAAGTGCTGGGATTAAAGGCGTGCACCATTACCTGGCTTGTTTTTTTTTTTTTTATTTTTTAGTTTATTTCATGTGTATGTGTGTTTTGCCTGCATGTATGTGTACAACAATAGTGCCTGGTGCCTGTGGGGTCAGAAGAAGGTGGATGTCGTATCCCCTGGAACTGGAGTTACAGACAGCTGTGAGCTGCCATGTGGGTGCTGGGAATCCAACTGGGGTCTTCTGGAAGAGCAGCCAGTGCTCTTAACCTCTGTGTCCCAAGTTGGCACCCTAGAGTGAGAAGTATGAGCTGGCTGTCTTGTGTGTTCACAGAACAACCTTGTAAGCCAGCACTGCTCACTCTGTGGAGGAGACCATGGCCCAGAGAAGCCAAACCACCTGCCTAAGGCCATGTGGCCAGTAAAGATCAGAGATGAATCCCAAAGCTCACGTCCTTCCACATTTCACATTTTGACTCTGAAACAGAAGGCAAGAGCCACAGACTCATAAAGGAACAGGACAGAAAGGAGTTACGGGAACGAGGGAGACACAAAAGGAATATCCCAGAGGATGAAGGAAGGAGGTGCTAAAGAGAGAGCAGAGGACAGGAGGATGCTCCTCAGACCTGGCAGACCACATGTCTCATGCCTTCGCTGCCACGCCCCTCCTTCCTTGGGGCCTGGGTTCAGGAGAAGAGACAGGTTTACACACAGGCAGAGGTGGGCACAGGCGCACCTCAATGATGTCAGCATTGGTGCGGCTCTCGTGCGGCTCGTTGTACTCTGTGTACTTGAGCAGCACCTTGTCCATGTCGGTGCTGGCGTACTGGAACAGCTTGTTCGAGTGGTTGAAGATGATGAGGGCGATCTCACAGTCGCACAGCACACTCAGTTCGTAAGCCTTCTTCATCAGCCCAAACTTCCGCTTGGTGAATGTCACCTGCAGGAGAGTGGGGGGTGGCCAGGTCTGACCAGAGTCCCTCTGCCTATAGATAGCTGGACATAGCCCCTACCCTAGAGTTCCACTCTAGGGTAACTCAGCCACTGTCTATGGAAATCCCTGGTCTAGAAAGGAACAAAATGGCACCCCTTGGCCAGACCACAGCCAAGACACACCAGAGCCAGCCTCAGACGGGGAAGGATTTAGATGGCCAGGAGGCCACATCTCTGTGCAATGGGCTGAGAAGGGCAGCTCCCAGGTGAGGAGAGGAAGATTCCTGCTGGGATGAGGGAGCTGTGGGTGTGGCAATGGGGTTAGGCCCTGGCCCATCTCAGACCAGCAGAGTTAAAGAGGCACACAAAGGTGCTCCTCTCCCAACTCAGACCCACTCCCTTTTACAACCTCCAGTGAGTCCCTGGGTTTCCAAGAACCCCTCTTCTAGAGCTGGTCATGGGTGACAGAAGCTGGCTCCCTGCCCTTGCTCTCCTACCACATGGGGCTCTGGGACCTCCTCACCTGGCGGTTCCGCTCATCAGTGATTCGCTGGATCTGAATCTTTTTCCTCCCCATCTTCTCCGGGCTCCTTAGTGCCAGAGAGGAAGGGGCTGCTGGGCGTTGGTCAGGAGCCTCACACTGTGCTCATGAATGTCTGGGACTAGCGTTCAGTTCATGGTCTGCAGAACACCTATGCACAGCCTCCTGGGAGGGGAGGGTCATAAGAAGACTGTTAGACCCCAGCTTTGTTACTTGAGATGTGGGCCAGGCTCACTACAGCTGTGACAGACTAGTGGCATTTCTGCCCCATCCCCAAATTGTGGCAATATTGGCTCTAGAGGAAACGCGCGCGCGCCCCCGCCCCCCCAATACCAAGTTGGGCTCCCACTGGGACCAGTACTTGGTCTAGGCTGATTCCCCAAGTCACTGCTCTCCTTGGGCTTAAGGTCACACAGAAGGTACAGGGCTCTTGGCTTCTGAAGGTCTGCTTCTTGGAGAGCACCCAGACCCGACTCTCTGTAGAGCTTGTCTGTACTACGTGTGGTACCCCCCCTCCACCTCCTACCCACCACCACCTGGACCAGGAGAGGCTCTGATGCTGAAGCCAGAGTGAGAACATGTTGAGCTAATGCCTACCCAGACTGAAAGCAGCAGGCAGAGAGAGAGGATGTCTGATGCTAATGAGGGTGTCTGGTGCCCCAGTCCAGGGTGGCAGCAGGGCCCTTACATGGACTAACAGAACCTGGGGGCAGTGGAGGCTGGAGTTTTAGAATGCCAACCCCAGTCAGAGCTTGTGTACATCAGTCTGCTTCATTCGCTCAGTCCAAGTACAGTTTTTGTCTGAAGAAAGGGTGTCCTGCTGCTTAGACACAGACAAGCTACTCTAGGTAGGAGGGCAGCAGATCTATTTTCCCTAACTCCTCACCTCATACTGGGGACTGAACCCAGTGGTCCTGCCCTCGCTGGGAAAGTGCTCTGCCTAGCTGCATCCTCAACTCCCACTTTTATTTCTTGAGCTAAGGTCTTGCTGAGTTCCCCAGGCTGGCCTTTAAATTTGTGATCCTCCTGCCTCAACCTCCCGAGAAGCTATGGTGAAGGAAGGCCTGCACCACAGCCTGGCTTTTTTCTCTGATGACTGTGGTGTCAAGGATGGAACCTGAGGGTTTCACACTCCCTAGGTAAGTGCTCCATCACTAAATTCACTCTAATTCAGGCCAGTGTTTCTGTAACGGGCCAGAGCATCAGCACTGCCATAGATTCTGTAGCAACGTTTAGCTCTGCTCTAGCAGCCTGGCTGACAACAACTGAAGGAGACGTGGTGGTGGTGGTGGGTGGTAGTGGTGGTGGTGGTAGTGGTGGTGGGTGGTAGTGGTGGTGGTGGCGGCGGCGGCGGCAGCGGCCCACACCTTTGATCCCAGCACTGGGAGGCAGAGGCAGGTGGATCTCAGTGAGTTGAGACCAGCCTGGTCTATAGAGCGAGATCCCTGCTGGGGGGGGGGGGGGGGGACAACAAACATAAAAATAAACTAATGGGGGTGGGGCGGGAGATATGCAAAGAATGTGCTCTGGGGAACTAAGAGATCGCTTAGCATTTAAGAGCCCTTGCTGGTCTTGGAAAGGACCTGGGTTCAGTTCCCAACACCCATTTGGAGAGTTACAAATTTTTTTTTTTATTTTGTGAGGTTTGAGGGGATATGTGTGGGGGAGCAGGGTTTTTCTGTGTAACAGCTCTGGCTGTCCTGGAACTTCCTTTGTAGACCAGCTGGCCTCGAATTCAGAGAGATCTGCCTGCATCTGTCTCCCGAGTGCTGGGATTAAAGGTGTGCACCACCACCGTCCAGCCTACAGGTGTTTAACTTCAGTTGTAGGGGATCTAATGTCATCTGGTCTCATAGGCACTACACAAATATGGTGGACAGACACACACTCACAGCAGGGAAGTACGGGGTTCCTCAGCAACAGCTGGGTGCCGAGCGGAACCTGTGCCTTCCTAGCCTATTCCACAAGGCCTGAAGGGTACAGAGTAGGTGAAGAAGTAGGTGAAGGCACCTGACTATGATGGGATGGGGGGAGCAACGGTTTCTACCTGCTCAGGACCATCACAGATCACATGCCTGACCCTCAGGATTCACTGTCTAGCTTCCACTCTGCTTAAGTATCTACAGAGAATAGCCTAGCTCCTTTTCTTCCCCTGAAAGGAAGTGTTTTGTCTGCATGTATGTAAGGTCACCAAAAGAGGGAACCAGCACCCTGTTCCCTTACTCTGATATTTGAGGAGCTCCACAGTCCCTGGCCTTCTACTGCCCACCCTCTATATCCCAGACCACCAGCAGCCTAGAAAGCCCTGCGTGACCCAAATAAGCAGCAGCCACTTCTCCTGGCCTGTGACACCAACTCCCTGCAGAGGCTCCAGCCGGAACTTCTAGATTTACCCGGACTCTTCAGGCCATCCACAAACTGCCTCCCCATTGGTCTGAGCAGGTGGGAAGGCACACTGGGGAAAGGGCTATGACAGTTGACCTTTTTAGGGTTTCTCTGGCCCAGCCTCGGGAACTCCAATCCAGAACCACAGTGCAGGGACTCCTGAGCCCACTGGCCATGCGGCTGCCTTCCTTCTTGCCCCCTTTCCCATCTCCTGCCCACAACATGCAGTCCGTGGACAGACTCTTGATGACAGAACCTCTCTCCTGCTTGTGGCCAGTGCTGTCTCCTCAGGCAGGGTGGCGTGAACTGTCTCAGTGTTTTCAGTTTTCCAAACAGCTAGTCTAACAATCTTTCTAGCATTACAATCTCTAAATAACTATGCTTCTCTTCTGTGCCTGATTCCCCCAAGGTTGGAGCTTCATGAAGACAGGAACCACATTTGTCTTTTTACTATGCTATTGCCTGTAGGAAAGAGCCCAGGAAATACCTACGCAAAGAAAATATGAGCCTGTGAGAAGTCCTTCCTGCAGTCTAATCTCTGTCCGTCCTGCTGTTCTCACTGTCCTCTGCAGAGCTGAAGCCTTCTACCAGCTGCCCTCAAAGCCTATCAGCTTGGACACCACCAACCCTCCAACCAACCCTGACACCCTCACCCTCATCCCTCTCTACACTCAGCTCGACTGGTGCAGAGGGTGAGACTCTAAGTCTTCTAAGGAGCAGCCCTGAGCACATGGAGATGGAGAGGATGGGGTTGCTTAGGCAACTGTCGCCTGGCAACCAGCTCCCTGGCTGATCTCCTACACTGCCCCCCCACATCCCTGCCGCATGCTGGGGGAGCTAGGATATGAGAGAGATCATGGCTGAGAAGGCAGGGAAGCCAGAAAGACCCAGTGAGTATCCTTTAGCAGAGGGAATCTGTCTGTTTAAGAGGTCAGGCCCCAGCAACCCTGACTCCCTCTACACTAGCTCAGCCATTTATAATAAGCCCATGCCTCCCAGGTCTTGCTCACTGCTGTTCTTCCTCTGCCAGAGGACAGACCCTGCCTTGGGCAGTCCTTCCTCCTAGCTAACCACAAGTTCTTCTACAAAGCAGGCTCTGTCCCCTCTGCTGCCCGCTCCACACTGCTTCAAATTCTTTGGAAGCCCTGGGGCAAGAATATGAACTCGGTCTCGGTTCTGGAAGAGTGGTGTCTGGGCAGAGATGGTCACAAAGGACCTCAGACTGACCCAACTTTCCTACTCCATCAGGAGATTTTAACGAACACCTGGGCCTGCTTAATTAGTCCTCTGTTCAGCAATCTAACTAACTGCCAGTAGCCAGAGACCTGGGCTTCTGCTCTCCAGATGCAGGCTCTGCTCCTGCATGGCCTGGACAGTGCCCAGTCCCCCCTTCTCTCACGCCCTGGCCTTTGGGCTGCTTTTTTTCTTTTTTTTGCAGGGGCCGGGGGTGGGGGTTGAGAAAGGGTCTGTGTAGCACTGGCTGTCCTGGAACTCACCCTATAGACCAGGCTGGTCTTGAACTCAGAGATCTGCCTGCCTCTGCCTCCCAAGCGCTGGGATTAAAGGTGCATGCCGCCGCCGCCACCACTGGGCTGCTGCTCTTCTAAGCCTAGTCTGCAGCTCTTGGCAGACATGCTAAGGTGCCAGGCCCCAGGCCTTCCTATCCTGACCTCAGACCACAGCTGTGTCACAGCGGTGGCCCTCAGCAGACTCTAGCTGGGCAGGGTGGTGTTCCCAGCAGGCCGTGACAGCAGCAGCAGAAAGAAGGCACTGGTTGGTGGTATCTGTAGGGAAGCCGACAGCAGGGCGGCGGCGGTGGGGGGGGGCAGGAAAGCCTGGGATCTAGGATCCCATGGCAACGTGCACTGTTCACACGCAAAAGAGGGACAGGTGAAAAGCAAAGGGGCACTGGTTTGAAGGATCATGGGAGAATAGGTCCTTGTCTCCCTAACGCCTTGTCACACCTCTTGGTACCTGAGCAATAGTCAAACCACTCTAGGGTTTCAGAATGAGGCATCTCAGTTCCTGTGTGAAGGGCCTGGGTGGAGATGGGAGTGGGGTCAGGACTGGTTCCTGTAGCCAGTACTGAAGGGCCAGGCAGGAACATCCTTTCCCCAGCAGTCTCCAGAGTTCCTCTCAGCTCTTTAGCAATGCACCCCTATTTTCTGCTCCCTCATAGCCTTCTCCTCTGAGTACTGTGTCCTGGTTGCCTAAGGCTCTAAAAAGCTGCATGCATCTGACTCTGGAGCCCTATACCAGCAGGCTCCAATGGAGCAGAGGCCAAAAAGGCCAAGCCCTGGGCTCTTCCTGAAGGGAGTGGGAGACAAGGAGGTATCTGCTCTCATTAGGCACTCCCCCTCCCTTCTAGGCCGCTGGGGGGCCTCAGGCTGGGACTCGGGAAAGCAGGCTGCACTGAAGACAGCTGTCACCCTCCTCCACCCTCTCCCCGGCAGGGCTGCAGGGCATGAAATAAGCAGCCGGCGCTGGGGGAGGGGGCGACAATCCAATCCACCTGTCACCCCCACAGTCGGGCAGCCTGCTTGCTAGTGGGAGGAGGCGTGGGCAAGGTGGGGACAGATGCACAGACACAGGAAGGAGACAGAAAGGGGCCAGTGAGGATGGGAGAGCAGCTGGGCTGGGCAGCCGAGGGGTGCCCCGGCAGCCTGCCCTGGGGCCACTCTTCAGGCCTTCTCCTCTCCTCCCTGCCCCAAGCTAGCTCTCTTCTCCAGAGTTCTCAACAGCATATGAAAGCACAGGTCCCGAGCCTTCTAAGTTCTGTCAGGCTGACTACCTAAAACCCTGGTTCCCACCATGTCCCACCATCCCCTCCCCCAGCCAGCGCTTGGGGTTGGGCAGGGCCTATTTTTAGCCTGGGCAGTGAGCTAATTATAACTCACCAACAGGGGACCTGAGGGCGGGCTAGGGGGCAGTCCAGGAAAGCAGGGCTAGGGAGGGGTGGTCCCAGGCATTGTGACCTGTAGAGATAGAAGCTGACTTGAGGAGCACCCAGTGGGGCTGGAAGCCTTTCCCTAGCGTCCATTGGGCAATTCTCCCATACTCCACCCTTGGCTTCCCACCTCTCCTGTCTAGCAAACCTCTCGGGAAAGTGTCATCCTGTTTTCTCCATGAGGGACTGTCAACTGTGTCCCACTCCCTGCCCTTCCTGTAGCAGCTGAGGCCTTGAGGCTCCCGAGGCCCCCTCCCACCCACAGGAAAGTGCCTAGAGCCACTGGCTGAGCCTTAGGAACCATTACAGACGACTGGAGACACATCCGGGTAGCAAAGGGGTAAGTGAGGTTAGGCAGTGAAGGAAGAGTCTGCAGGGTCTGGGCTGGGCTTCTCTAGCCTGTACTGAGAGCCTGCTGTGTGCCCAAACCAGTCACTGGCCCTCCAGCTTCACCTGGTCGGTCGGTCGTATTACAGAGGGGTAGAATGGTGAGGTTTTCCCAGGGGCCCTTCCACCCCGCTACTCTGCTCCTGGGCTTCGTGGAGGTGCCCATCAGGAAGAAAGTCAGCCATGCAGTTCCAAAGAGAAGTGCCAGTCTAGGTCCCCTTCAGCCCCAGGATGTGTTTCTGGACTGTCACCCCAAGCAGATGAAGGAGAGCTGGCTCTGGGCCACTGTGTTGGGGCCAGTGCCAGGTAGAGCACAGGAGGCCCTGGTACCAGTTGCAGCTCTCAGGATCCTGTCCAACTTGTGGTACACCTATGGGACCCAGAATTTGGGGCCTCCAAGGATCCTGGTCTTGGTTAGGCCCAAAGTCACTGTCACTGGTCTGGCCCATTTTTGAAACCCAAGCTTGTGCTTTGCTTTAGCTCTGCCTAACAGGCCAAGTAGCCATGACTCACTGCTGCTCATTTGCATGGTGATTTGCATAGTGTCTCCACCCTTATTCCTCCAAATTCAACTTCCCACTCCAGAGCGGAGGCCACCCACATCCAGCACCCGTGGCACTCAGGACCTCCGAGCTGGCTGTCTTCTCTGTCAGAATGCACCCCTCGATGCACAAACAGCACAGGGACAGAGCCTGCAGCACCCTGTCACGCCTGTCCAGGGAAGGGACAGCAGCAGCAGGGTGTCCCTGTCCTACCTCTGGAGTCCACTCTCCACTGTTGAGAGTGAGTCCAACACTGCGGACATGAGTTAGATCACGGAGAGGACTTTGAAGACTGGGTCCTACTCAGAGCAGACTCTGGGGGTTAAGCTCACCTTGTCAGAAGCTAGCCAACCAAGACAGGCAGCTGGGGACATATGGGGGTTGCGAAGGTGCTGTGCTCCTACCACAGCAGTGGGCAGACAAGCAGGCCCTTGAGAACCTGAAAGGCTAACCTTCATCTGTCCAGTTACAGCACCTACATATCAGCCATACCCTCTGAACCGAGGCCCAGCTGAGACTGCCTACTCTGGGAAGTCCTTCCTGGTATCTAACTACTCTCACAGCCAATCCTGCCATGGCAATCTAAGCCTACTTCAGTCATCCAGACAAGAATACTGTATGAGGGACCTTGGTTGAGGAGAGGTGGGGGCAGTTGGGACCGTTAAGTGTGTCACCTTCCACCTCCCTACCCTACTTCCCCCTGGGGTCTCAGGAGACAGAAGTGAAAGTTGCAGCTGGGCCTCGAGGACAGATCATCTTGACAGGCGTTGGGATGAGCATAAATAATGCCACTATTGCAACAAGTGGATGCTAGCTAGAGGGGTGGAGAGACTTCCCATTGAAATGAAAACAGTGGGGAATTCTGAGCATGACCTGGGCCACAGAGCAGGCTGGAGAGTCTCCCAAAGGCTCTCTCCTAGGGCAACACTTTTTGTTCAAGCATCCAGGAACAGACCAAGAGCTGAGCCCTAAATGCTGGGCTTCTGGTATGGGGAATGGGAGGCCGTGCACAGAGTGAAGGAAGGGCCACCCACACTCAGATGGGGCAGGCCAGAAAGAGGCCAATCCAATCAGGGAAGGCAAAGTCTCCTGGCATCGTGACCTCAAGGAGCACCAGGGATTTAAAGGGGCCTTGGGCGGTGGCTGGGTCTCTAAGCCCTAGGCAGAAGGTGGCAGGGTGGCTCTTATGGGGATTAGCTTACTGCTTTAAGAAAAGACATTAGGCTGGGTGCCTAGCCGGTGGGTCCTCAGCACCCTTGGGAAAACATGTAGTCTCATCAAAACACGCCTTCATCAAACAGGGTTCACTGTTTCCTCAGAACACAGCAGAGACCCCTCTGACTTTGTCAACAATGACTGCTGTCTATGCATGACCCAGAGGGTTCCTTCCTCTGTGGGGAAGCTCTCAGGGGCTTTTACAAGCAAGGCCCATCCCTGGGAACAGGTGAAGGCTCCCTTTCTCCTCAGCTCCCCACCCCCAACTGCAGGCTGACAGGTGGGGGAGAAGAGCAGGAACAGCTGGGCCAGGACACCTGTTTTCCACTCCACGCCTGGCCAAGGGTCTGCTTGGGGACCACACGGGCAAGTCTGCCAAGAGGCAGGCAGGTGTGGGGGCAAAAAGAGAGGGGTCCAGATGTCAAGGGGAGACAGAGCAAGAAAAACCACCCTGACCCATGGTACATGCCAGAGGAGAGCAGCCAGGCCCAAGGTCAGCCTCCAGCCCCTCACTCACAGCCCCTGCTTCACACTTCCCGGAACAGGAAGAACCCAGAAAAGAAGCCTATTCCCCTGCCATCGGCCCCACCCCCGCCCCAGTGACCCTCTTGTCTTAGTCTATTCTCCCAGCCTTCAAACCCAGGCTGGGGGGAGGAGGACATCACTGCGAACAGCTAAGGACCTGGGATGTCTGCAGGGCAGGTTTGGAGGCCAGGAGGCAGCTGGCTTGGCGTGGGAAGGAGAGCCTCTGTTTCTCATGCCCCCCTAGGGTCTGGTGGCCCCTTCAAAGCCTTCTCAAGTTCTTGTCCCTACACCCTCGGTCTTGGCTGAAGGTCCTGAGGGAGGGTGCAGCTGTGATACTTCCCATTGAACCTACTTCCTCCAGGAAAGGCAGGGGTCGGGGAGGAAGACAAGGCTGACCTGCCTGTCCCTGTGCCTACCTTCAATCTCTTTCCTGTCTGCTCCAAGCAGAGTTCCAGGAGCCTCTGTGTGTTGCTGGCTCCTGCTCCAGATCCTTGCTTTGGGGCTTCTTCCATTGGAGTGTGTGTGTGTGTGGGGGGGGGGGAATCTGAAGGAATTACTGTCTCAGGAGTCAGAGCAATGCACCCCCAAACTGCCACCAAACCCTCCCTGAGAACTGTGGTCAAGAGTGGCCTAGAGCCTCACTCCTGCAGACAGGTGCCTTCTTAGACAAGAGCTCTCAACCCTCACAATGGACTTCACTGAATAAGTCCTTAGTCTTTCAGCCTCAGTTTCCCCAATACCAAAGACCAGTAGCAGACAGATCCCTGCCTATCTCAGGACCCTTCACGGAGACAACAAATGGTACTCCCTTCATCCAGTTCTGGGGTCTCAGATGTCTTCCTTTTTGACTCTGAACCATGCACCCTGCTAAACTGGGTGTGCATGGGTGATGCCGGAGGGGAGAGCTACAGACAGGCAGGACACGCCTTCCCTGTGGCATGTTGTCTGCCCAATGCTAGGGGAGTGGCCCCAGAACAGCCAGGGGCACCACGCCAAGGTCAGTGACCAAGCCTAGAGCTCAGGGCCTCCTGGGAGGGTAAGTTTAAATGAGTAAATATGGTCCCGCCTGGGTGTGGTTTGCCACAGGCCAGAGCTTGGGGCAGGTCACTCCCTCCAGTGCCCTACACAGAAGGGGCTGTATGCCACAGTCAGCCCCCTCAATCCACGCCACACTAGCAGTCCTGCCTAATTCTGCCAGTGACACCCAGAGGTAGGGGTGGCACATGGGCTGGGCCTCCACAAAGGAAAGGTGGATCTGGAGAGCTTTGGGGACCTCCTAAAACCAAGGATTTGTCCCCAGATGCAGCCCAGTAGCCTCATTCATGGGAGATGGGGACAAAAAGATCAGCATGGACCATCAGACACACAGGTGCCTATGCCACTGAAAGGGAGGCTCCTGCACACCTGGAAGGCTGAGGCTGAGCGGGAGAGGGGCAACTTACCCAACGGCTCAGGCCAGGGTGGGGGGCAGAGGCTAGCCAGGGAACAGAGCAGCAAGGGAGGGTGGAAGTCAGCCAGTGCTCCCTGACTCACAACGCATGCTCTCCACAGACAGGCGCTGCCTGCCCATCTGTGCTCTGACCTCAACCCCTGCTCCAGCCCAGGCTCTCTGGGTTCTGTGCGCTTTCGCCTTCCTGCCTCTCGTCCCTCACCACCCCCCCACTCTCCAATCCTTTAATCATCTTTACCACTGCTGCCCCCACCCCCGCAGCACAACAGCTGCTCTGTGGGTGTCACACCCCCAGGGGTGCGCTGTACACCTTCCCGCGTGTGTCCCATGACCTGCTGCAGACTGCCAGGTGCAGCGGGGCCTGTAGGAGACCCCCAGCCTGCTTTCTGGGGAAAGGGGCTCAGAGGTCAGTCTTCCCACAGCTCCAGGACAACTCCTCAGAATATGTTTTGTCCTAGGCAGGGAGAGATGAGAAAATATTCCAGGAGCCAAACAGCACCAGCCCCACTAGGCCAAAGGTCAAAGCCTTTTTAGCAGAGTCACTGGACAATGCCTGAGATTCTCCTCTTTTTCCTGGCCAAGTTAAGAGCCATCTTTCCCCCAACCTAGCTTCACAGGGAAGTTCTTTCTGATATCCAAGCTCTATCCAGCCTTAACTGCGTAGAGGGCAATGTCAGCCACAACACAGCCAGATGTCTGCTTCTATAACACAGCTCCTAGCAGCTAATGCCACCTCTCCCCCATGAGTAAGTCACCAAACTGGGACAGAAGGACAGAGAGGGTTGGCTGGACTCTGGCCCCATGACTACCTCATAAAAGCCACCGTGATTACTGGTGTGGAGGCTGTGCTGCATGCGACCATTCCTCCTTCCCGCTTCCCTGTAAAGGAGATCATTTTCTCAGGCCAACTGGCTTCAGAGAACCTACAAATCCCAGGCATGGTCCCAAGGGGTGGGAAGAGCCCATCACCACAGAGTCACAGCCCTACATCTGACCCTTGCCAATGGGCTCTGGGCTTGCCTCGGATCATCAACCCTCTCAGGGAACTGTATGTGCGACACACAGTATCCCCCCTGCCTGCAGCTCTTCTGTAGGCCACACTGTCTGGGCGGGGGGTGGGGTGGGGGCAGAGAAGTGGACACAACAGAGAAAAGCCAGCCTACCCACTCAAACCCAGTGTGGGTGGCAAAATGTCCAACAAGGACCGGTGCCAGGCCAGGGCCAGCCATGGAGGACAGGGGGCTCAGTTGGCAAGGAAGACAAGGCTGGGAAGATGGGCAGAGGTCCAGGCCAAGGACACAAGAGCAAAGGATGCTGCAGCAGAGGCCTCTTTCCAGAGCAGGGTCAGAGTGGGGACTCAGTGAGTCTAAGCCCATCCCCTGGGTCCAGCTCCCAACCTGGGAGATTTCCTCTACCTTTCCCATCATACCTCCCAGGAAGACCAGGAGAAGAAAGAAAAAAACCTGCTGGAGAGAGATTATATAACGGCAGCCAGCCAGCCTGTCACATCGCCCAGCCTATGAGCACTAGAAGCCAGAGGGCCGGAGCAGGGTCCTCCAGCCCAGTGTCACCACACAGAGGGGGATGGGCAACCTGCACCTGCCTCCTGTCCAAGTCCCCCCCACACTCTGTTCCAGGCACTGGGCTTAGCAGAGGAAGCACAAGCCTTGTGCCCATCCCCCAACACAAGGCTTCCCATACTTTCTGACTGGGTCCTGCTGCTTCTGTAGGCCAATGGCTGCAAGAGCAAGGCTTGGACATCTTCATTCTTAATCTTAAGAGTCTCTCCCTGCATGAAATCTGTGGCGGAAAGAGGGGGAAACTAACCTCTGATACATATTTGCTGTGTGATCTCAGGTAAAAGGCTTGACCACTCTGGTAGGTACGGGAATGAATGAAAGCTCCTGCCTTCCAAGTGACTCTTCTTACAAAAGTCCATGCAGCAAGCACACACCGCATACGTGGGAAGGGCATAGGAATCACAACAAAGAATCCCCAAGGTCCCAGTGTCCGTGTCTGGGGTAAATGGGAAAAGTGCTCTACAGAAGCTCCTGTATTCCCCAACCACCCCACATAACAAGGTTCTCAGCCACTCCCACAATCATCCCACCCCACCCCCATCCTGGAAGACGCAGGAAGGAAATTCATTCACAGGCAAGGCCATGGGAGCTGGGACAACCAGGCTGAGCACTGGGGCTTGGTGGCCGGTGGCCGGAGGCCAGAAGCTGGGTGTCTGGGAACACTGACAGGTACCTCGTCCATGCTCCCCTCCGCGGATACCTCCGCTAGCTCTGGGAGGGGAACAGAAGGTGGACAGCTCCCAAGGCCAAGTGCACTCAGTAGGCTCCCCTCCGAGATCCGGCCAGAGCAGCCCAAGGTCACCGTCCCAGACGGCAAACTTCCCACAGGCAGGCAGGCAGCTCAGACCCACTGAGGGCTAGGGGGAGGGGGAAGATCCGCCACTCACTCAGCCAAAGCAGCTAGGCCTCGGAGGGAACTCACACGGGGAGGGCAGGGTACCGGATCCACCCACTGTACTCCCCTCGCCTGGCGCTAATGCGCCGGTCAGTCTCAGGCAGAGCTGGCACTCGGGACAAGCTGGGTGGCCCAGGGCCACTGGAAACCCCAAGGGCTCTCGGTGACATCTCTAGGAGGCCTCGCTGCCCCCTCTCTGCCATGGGAGGCCGGGAGCATCGTAGTCCCTTGGGCCAGCCTCACCACTCGAACCCTACTCGCACCAGCTCGGCCAGCACCGACCAAGGCAGGCCCCGAGAGGTCCTGTCAGATGCGAACAGCGGCAAACTCCTGGCCAAGGGGTTCTCCAGCGAGCGTCGCTGACACACCCGACCCGGGGGCCCCACGGGTACGAGATCGCGGCCAGAGCCACGTGCGTTGCGCCCGCCAGAGCGCCAGGCGGCGGGGGCTCGGGTGCCAGGCGCGGCTGTCACAGCAGACGCCCCGGCACCGCCGGCACCACCACCGCCGCCGCCGCCGCCGCCCCGCCCGGCCCGGGACGCTCGTGCCTGGGCGCCCTGGCACCCCTCGCACTCCAGACCACCCTGCGCCCGGCCGCGCGGCGTGGGGGAGGGGCTCTTAAAGGGGCCGGCGCGCGTCGCGACTCACCAGCCCGCAGGGGAACGGGGTTGTCACGGCGCCGGGAGCCTCGGCCCGGTCCACGGTATCCTCGGCTGCGCGAAGCCGGAGCTCCGGCGGGGGAACAGCGAAGGCGCCGCGTCCACGCGGCCTGGGCGGCGCCGCAGGACCCGGACCCCCTGGTGCGCGCGGGGGCGGGCGACGGCGGCGGCGGGCGGCGGGGACGCGGCCGAGCGCCCAAGCCGCCTCGACGGTTGTTGATATTTTGCTTCCTTCCTCCTTTCGGGCTCTAAAGGCAACTCCTCCAGCCCCAGACTCGAGGCCGACGTAGGCACCGCGCAGCCTAGCTTGCGGGATGGGAGGGGGGAAGACGAGGGTGACGGACAAGCGGGGGGCCAATGGGAGGGCCCTGCGGGGCGGGGGCGGGGCCTGGCAGGGCGGCCTTGGACGCAGCCCCGCCCCCTGCCCTCGCCTGCGCCCCACCCCGGCCGGGGCGCGCGACCGCGGCGCGTGGAGCCCGGATCCCTCCGCCTGCGGGACGGAGCGAGGCCGCGGAGACCTCAGCACCCCGACCCCAGAGTTGGCAGAGGTCTAAGTAGATAAGTTCTGGGGAGACTAGAGTGCTGGGAGGCCCCAGCTCCTCCACTTACTGTGTGACAAAGCTCCGAAGCCAGATCGCGTTCTCTCCTCGCTGGGGTTACCTGGGGAGCTCCGCTGCTCCCTCTACCTGTGACAGGCCCCCTCCTTTCCCCTGGCCGGCTCGGTTGACGCCCAGACATTTAAAGCAACAGTGCATAATTCTCGGGTGACCTAATCTTCAGTGCCTGCGGCCCCAGCGCACTTAACTAGCAAGGGGCAATTTAAAGGGGCGGGACCCCAACCACCACCTCCTTTGCCTTACAGGAAACATCCAGGAGCCTCCTCGTCTTAAAGAAGAAATAGTCACTCTCTTATGAAAAACAAACAACAACAACAACAACAAAACCTTTTCAAATCCCTGGTGGCTTCTGGGCGTGGCGAATTTTTAAGTGCTTCACAACAAGATTGTGCGCACCATTGCTTCTGAACACTGACCCGTCAGACTTCCTGTCCAGCATCCTGTCACTTCCAAGTCCTCTGCTGGCTCTACCTGGAGCTTGAGGAAATGAGTCTGGCTTGGACTTCAAAGCCTTGTAGAACAGAGGTTCTTCACAAGCTAGGGGCTGGTTTACTGGACAAAGTCTGGGTTTTGGTAGGAGAGACTAGGAGAGGCAACACGTGGTGGGTTAGAAACATCAATCTTGGAGTCAGGACTGTCTTGGTTCAAATCCGTCTACTGTTGATGAGGAGCAGAGCACATTTCTTAACTCTCCATCCTCTCGGGTAAAATGAAGGTGGTAAGGACAGTATCTAACGTGTGAATCTGGTGTGAGTTTAGTTCCCCGTAGACTAGGACAGTGCCTCGTGCTGCTCTGTAATGACCCTCCCTCGGGCTGCTCAACTGGAAATGAGAGCCCTTGAGGCCAGGATGGGTCCGGACAAGGCTGGCTCATGGGAGAAGTTCAATAGGACAGTTCTGCAAAGAGCTTGGAGACGTACCTCCTTAAACAGGAAGCTAGCAGGCTCCTATTCCCTTGGCCTCCCTTTCCAGCCCTTCTACTTGGCCCCTCCTTCCAGAAGCCCGATTTATACAGTATCACACATGGTCCCCAAATGTTGCTCTTTAGTTTCCCTAGTAGTATGGGGGGGGGGGGGGCTCCCAGCGCAGAGATGCCAGTACTCTTGAGCAGGCTGGTTTGCCCCCAGTACTTCAGGGAGGGCATCTGTTCTTCCCCAAGCACTTGGAGAACGCAGCCTTGTTCGGGCTCGAAGCAGTGGTGGGAGCAGGATGGGAAAGTGCCCTCCCAGTGGGGAACCTCCCCTCACTGTGGCCTCTATTTTTAGTGCTTCCCCAGGCTCGAGCTGGAGAAAGCGTTTAGTCATCAGGGTGTTTATTTTCCGGCTGTTTCCGACGTCGGGAAAAGCAGAATGTTGAGACTGGAGAGATCCAGGGCTGCTGTAAAAGACTTCTTAGGAACAGGCCTGGGAACACTGCCTTCAGACCGTTGGGTCCCAGCTCATAGGAAAACAAAACAGGATGGGCCCGGGACAGCTAAGCCCTCAGGAGTTTTCAACCTGCCTCAACCTTGGAGGCTATCCAAGCTAGAGAACCCTCTGGCCCAACTCTATTTGAAGATTGTTTCTCAAAACATCACCAAGCCCAGGAGAAATTCTTTCCCAGAATCCCCCTCCCCAACCTCTCCTAGATCTGCCGGGTGAGCCTCCCGCCAACCACAACCCCAGCCAATCTCCAATCTGAGGCGGGCCTTCCAGAGCTATGATTGGTTGGCTGGGCATTCTAGACCTGGAATGTTGAGTCCTTAACAAAGGAATGAGGAAGGAAGGTGAGTCACCTGGGGGAAGGTATTAAAGGACTAGCTAGAAGAGAAAGAAGAGGGAAGAGCTCGGGGAGGTGGGGCCCTGGACGCTAACACGGTGACTTGACAGCTCACACGAGACCAGAGTAGGGGGCAGTAACAGTCCAAGTGGGGCAAAATTCAGAGTCTGAAAACGTCTTGGAAGAGAAGAGAAAAGGTAACAATCGTGAGGTCTTGATTTCCACAGAGGACCGAAAAGGGCCAAGGTAATGTTGGCAGCTGGATGAAAATTGGACTTCCTGAATTCTTTTCTTCTGGCCCCTGGACTTCCCATCCCAGAATCCTCTGGGTGGCAAAAGACTGTGTCTCACGTTTCCTCTCCCATCTCTGGCTATGCACCTATCTCTTATTAATTATTGTGTGTGTGTGTGTGTGTGTGTGTGTGTGTGTGTGTGTGTGTGTGTGTGTGTGTTAGTGTGCCATGGTGCATGCTTGGACGTCAGAGGACGATTCTGTGGAGTCGATCTCTCCTTCCACCTTTCCATGGGTTGGGGGCTCAAACTCACGTTGCCAGGCCTGCTTGGCAAGCGCTTTACTGGCTAAGCCATCTTGCCGGCTTCTACCCATCTATTCTAAAGAAAAGTCACCTTCCAGCCCAAAGCTGCTGTAAAATCCCCCGTGGGCCCTTGGAACACTTAGCTGCCCACCGAAGTCCTGATAAGAATACCGTCTAAACTCAACCTT
Organism: Peromyscus californicus insignis; assembly: GCF_007827085.1. Classification (NCBI taxonomy): domain Eukaryota; kingdom Metazoa; phylum Chordata; class Mammalia; order Rodentia; family Cricetidae; genus Peromyscus; species Peromyscus californicus. Next base: position 67,691,971 of record NW_026294617.1, on the reverse strand, counting down.
CATTGCCATCTTTACAAGGCTCCCTGGCAAACAAAACTTCACCCTCCTTTGCCCGCCCCTTCTCAGGCTTCTCTAATTCACCTGTGCTTGGAAAGGTCTTTCCCGCAGGTTCCCATCCCTCTCCGCACCCCTCTTCCACCTGGCAGTCCTTCCCCAACCTAGGAAAAGTGCTCCTGCCATCCCTTCTAGTCTGGTGAGCTGCTTGGCAGGCCCTCCTCACCTTCCTTCCCCTGCGCCATCTGGACAGTTCTCAGTCCCCACCTCCACCCGCAACTCAGCCACCTAGCTCATTCTTCCAGTTTTTGGATGATCCCAGCAAAGACACACACACACAGCCCCATCTCTCCCGGCATCTACCACCACGCTGGCGAACCGGACCCTCAGCAGGTGGGCGTGGGTACTCTCAGCGCGAAGGTGGGACGCTGCCCTCTGTCCCCGTCTCCCCAGGACGCACTAGCTGGCTGGGTTTGCTTTCTAAGGTACTTTTCCTCCCTAGCTCCTGAGTTCCTGCGGGGATGCAGAGCTTTGCAGAGCTGGCGTGGAACGCGCTCAGCAAATGTGTGTGCGCAGCTGTGTGAGTTAGGATTGTGCAAACTCTACTCAACACCTCATTTCTGCATCGACAATCGTGGTAGCCTACGACTCCACTTCAGGGCAGAGTTGAGGTGAGGGATGGATAGCCGAGTCCGCCGGAGTCAAGTTCCGTGTGACACAGTAGTGCCCTACGCCGAGAGTCAGGGTGTCTGGGACCAGACGTGGGGATAAGAGCGGAGGCCCCTGGAGCTGAGAGGGAGAGGTGCCAGAGCGGGTCCCGGGTCCGTGTACCCCCACAGGAGCTCCCTGCCCCCGGCTGGGCAGGATGTGGTGGCAGCTGCAGTTGGGTGGGCAGGATGTGGGGGTGGGGGCAGACGAACACAGCCCGACAGTAGTCTCCCCCCCAGCTCCTGCCTCCACCCCCTCCGGGTCACGTGCTCTCAGCTTGGGCACCGACGGACTATTTCCCATTTTCCGCGGAAGGACATCTCAAACCCGCCGTCACGGGCCTTAGTTGTACCACGCCATTTTCTTGCCCCCATCTCCAGCCTAGGACAGAAAGTTTGCCCAGTACACGTTTCTGTAAAGCGCGGATTAACTCGGCAGAGGCCCCTTTAAATGCAAATGATCGCCTCCTTGCTCCGCTCCCCCCCCCACCCCCATCCCAACTTCTCTCCTCGTGCCCAAACTCCACCAGCTGCTATTGACGTCAATCGTGCGTCAGCATCGCCAGCCCAACCAGACAGCACGTGGGGGGAAGAAGGCAATCTTAAAGGGCCAGGCGCTCAGGGCCTGTTAGGTTACCGGAGAAAGGAAAAGCGAAGTGCAATGGTGGGAACTGTTGGAGCAGGAAGAAATGCAGGGGAGACTTTGAGAAGGACTGCATAAGGCTGGCGAAGTGGCTCAGCGGATAAAGGTGCTTCTGTGCAAGCCCGAGATTCATTTCCCCAGTTAGCCTCTGACCTTCACGTACATCATTTTCTCCCCCACCCCCGCACACGTACAGTACCAATAAACTTTTTAAAAAAGACTTCTCAGCATAGGGGAGTTTATTTTTTTCTTCTTTTTTATTTTACTCTATTGTGCGTGTGGTATGTACGGGTGTGGAGATCAGAGGACAATCTGCCGTAGTTGGTTCTCTCCTCTCACCTTAGGTTGGGCGATGTGGGGCGGTAAGCGCTCTCCACAGCGGAGCCCGATGGCCCCCTTTTAACTCTCCTCACTCATCCTCCCCTTTAGGGCTTGAACCTCGGGACCTCACACAGTCAGCCCACATTCTACCACTGAGCTCCGTGCCCCAGCTCAAGAGGGCGAATCCTAAACCAAGCTTTTCCTTTAGATTCCCCGAGACGTTTGGGTTTGTTTATCTGGGATAGAAACCCAGGAGCTGGAGACCGCCTTGGCCTTTAAGAATCATGAGTTGCCAGGCAGATCTCCTATGTGTTCAGGGCCAGCCTGGTCTACAGAGCAAGTTACAAGACAGCCAAGGCTACAGAGAGAAACCCTGTCTTGAAAAACTAAAACAAACAAACAAAACCCAAGAACCATGAGTTTTAGCTCGGTGGAAGCACCGGCAGGGCGGGCGGATCTCTCTGAGTTCCAACTTGGTCTACAGAGTGAGTTCCAGGACAGACATAGTGAGATCCTGGGGGGGGGGGGGGGGGGGGGGGGGGGGGGGGGGGGGGGGCGGACGGGATGGACGACAAAACCAAAAACCATCAGTTCAGTCTTTTCCCTCTCCCTACTCAGTGTGTCTGTCCACAGTGTTGTGCCTCCGTCTAGAGTACAGGACAGAGCAGACAGTTAAGTATTCGTTGGATGGGAGAATCTTGACGCAGACTCACCTTTGCCCATAGGCTCTCCTATTTGTCCTGTGACACACTCAGGTGCCAGGTGATCTTGTTTTTTGGCTGCATACAGCATTTACTGAGCGGCTCTTGCCTTCGCACCTTGCAGCCATATGCAGTGGAACCTAGCTAGGTCCCAGCTCTGGTTCTCCTGTTGATTAGTTGACTGACCTTGGACAGTGTTACCTGCTGTGAGCATTCAATAGGGCAATTTCAGCGAAAGCTTTTGGCTTGTGTGTTTGACGGCATTTCACTGTGGAGCCCTGACTGGCCTGGGACTCACTGAAATCCTGCTGCCCCTGCCTCCAGAGTGCGGGGTTTAAAGTGTGTGCCACCATGCCCAGCTAAGCTCTTTTTTTGTTGTTCATTACCTCTACGTTAGTTACTCTGTTCGTGAGCGTACACACAGCGTGCTTGCATGAAGAGGTAAGAGGACACAACCTGTGGGGTTCAAATTCGTGAGGCTTGATGGTAAGCACCGTTTACCCAGAAAGCCATCTCACACAACCCTTTAAAAGTCGTTTATTAGCCGGGCGGTGGTGGCGCACACCTTTAATCCCAGCACTTGGGAGGCAGAGGCAGGTGGATCTCTGTGAGTTTGAGGCCAGCCTGGTCTACATAGTGAGTTCCAGGACAGCCAGGGCTGTATGGAGAAACCCTGTCTAAAAAAAAGAAAGAAAGAAAGAAAGAAAGAAAGAAAGAAAGAAAGAAAGAAAGAAAGGAAGAAGGAAGGAAGGAAGGAAGGAAGGAAGGAAGGAAGGAAGGAAGGAAGAAAGGAAGGAAGAAAAAGAAAACATTTACTGCTCTTACAGAGGACCTGAGTTCATTTCCCAGCACCCACATCAGGTGACTCACATACATATTACCCACACACAGACATATAACTAAAATTCATTCTAAAAAAAAAATCAGGCTAGGTATGGTGGTATATGCCTTTAACCTGAGTACTTGGGAGGCAGAGGCAGGTATATCTTTGTGAGTTCAAGGCCAGCCTGGCCTGCTGAGGAAGGGCTGGATAGATGGCTCAGCTCTTCCAGAGGACCAGAGGGTCTAGGGTCCCACATGGAGGCTCACAACTGTCTGTAATTCCAGTTCCAGTAGATCTGACGTCTTCTTCTACCCTCCTTTGGCACCAGGCATACAGACAGCACATAGGCATGCCTTAGGCAAAATAATAAAATTATAAAAATAAAACAACGATACATTTTAATTAAAAGTTTGTTGCATGAACGCTGAGGATGTAGCTTCGTGATATAAGTGATGAGAGGCCCTTGTCTTTCCTCCCCAGCACACACAAAAAAAGTCATAAAAAATAAATTTTATTTTTCTTTCTGTTTTTTGAGGCAAGGTCTCACTCTGTAGACCAGGCTGGCCTTGAACTCACAGAGATTCACCTGTCTCTGCCTCCTAAGTGCTGGGATTAAAGGCGAGCGCCACTATACCTACCTAAAGATTTCTTGTTAGCTTAGTTTTCAGAGTGTTTGACTAGATGCCCAAAGCCTGGGTTCAATGTCTCATAAACCAAGTGTGGTAGTGCTCACCTGTAATAAATACTAGCACCAGAAGGATCAAGCATTCAGTCATTGTGGTGGGTCATTGGGCTCTGGGGTGGAGAGGTGGCTCAGAGGTTAAGTTCACTGGCTGCTCATACCGAGGACCTGAGTTCAAGTCCCAGCACCTACAACTGTCTGTAATCCCAGTTCCAGGGAATCTGGCACCCTCACACAGACATGCATGCAGGCAAAACACCAATGCACATAAAATAAAAATAAATCTTTATAAAAAAAAATAAGAATGACTCTGTAGGCTCATATGTTTGAATGACTGATCCCCAGCTACTGGAACTATGTGGGAAGAATTAGGAGGTGTGGCACTGAGCTTTCAAAACCCCACCCTAGGCCCAGACCCAATCTCTCTCTCTCTCTCTCTCGTTCTGCTGCCTCCATCCTGTGGATCTGGAGGTAAGCTCTGATCAACTGTTCCCGCATCGTGCCTGCCTGCTGCCACACTCCCTGCCACGCTAATAATGGACTCACCATCTAAAACTGTACGCAAGCCCCCAATTAAATGCTTTCTTCTATAAGTTCCCTTGGTCATGGTGTTTCGTCACAGCACCAAAGTGACACCACATCACAGTGACGAGGACAGTCATCCTCGGACTGCATAAAGAATGCGCTCCAAGCCAGCCTATGCTACAGGAGACATCATCTAAAACAAAACAATACACACCTTGTTAAGTGAATAAAAAGAAAAAGTTAATGACTTTAGTGTCTCCCCAGTCTGAACTACATTCCCACCCTGAAATTATCCCGAGGGAGAAGGTAATATGATCATGGCAGGTTTTAACTCTCAAGAGCTGAAGTTCAGTTCTGTAGCTAAAAGGTGCCTCAGCTAGCCATGGGAAACACGGGAGGCTGTACCTCTTCCTGCCAGGAGATTCACAGCCTTCATTTTCATTCTGTAGCCCAGGATGGCCCGAATCTGCAATCTGACTTCAGCATAGAGGGTAATTACAGATATATAATGCAATGTCTCAGGCAGAAACGTCTTGGCTGGATACTAACTCAGTTTGGGTGTTCTCTTCTGAAGCCCCACCCCTGCTCTCCCCCACCCCTACCCTCAGCTGCCATTCTTTCCTCCCTATTTCCACCTCTGCTCCCCCCACACACACCCTTCGCTCCCTGTGGTGAGGGTGCAGAGCCTCCTGTCACCTGGTTCCAGGTTCTTGTGGTTAGAGACCACCTAGTCCTTGTCCAGCCTGTCTCACTGAGCTCCTTGTCAGTTTCTGTCACCCTTTCCAAGACTGAAGGCCTGACAGACACCGGAGGGCACGTCCTGCCTGGGAATAACTGAGATCGGGAGGCAGTGGTACCAACTCATCTTTGAAAAAGAGGCCCAAGGAGAGCTGAGACTCTCCTCTGGCTCAGAGCAGCCCTAACAGCCCATGGAGCCCAAAGAGTGAGGTGGTTTCCCCACAGGAATCTCCCAGCAGCCTCGGCGCTGGCTCCACCCTCTATAGAGGTTGGGTGACACCAGGAGCAGTGTGTTCCAGAAAACCCCAAAATAACCCATCTTCACTGTCCAGCTGCTATTTCTGTCCACTCTGTTTAATTATTCAAACCTAAGTTGGGGAGTGAGCTAAATTAAGCCCTTCTACTTGGGGACCCAGGAGAGCTGGGAAACTCGCCAGGTTGCAACAGCATCAGGCAATGGGGTTTGGTGAGATCCCTTGGCCCGGGACTAAAAGTACCTGCTGTCTGCTATCTGCTGACCTCCTCAGCTAGAAGAAGGCAGCCTGCAGGCTACCCACTACAGTTCACCCCTCCAGTCTGCTGGGAGCTAACTGCCCCACCCCATTGTACGTCCCTTCAGCCTGCCAGTGTCTTGTCTCAGCTGGCTCTGGGCTAACCTCTCAGTCCACCTTTTTTTTTTGCAAGGGGAAGGTAGGCAGTGGTTTTTCAAGACAAGGTTTCTCTATGTAGCCCTGGCTGTTGTGGAACTTGCTCTGTAGACCAGGGTGGCCTCGAACTCCAGATCCTCCTGCCTCTGCCTCCTGAGTGTGGAGACTAGGTACGTGTGCCACCACCACCCGGCTCTGTCCAGCTCCTTAACTCACAAAAAAATATTGTCAAACCCAGTATCAATGACCCAGGAAGGCTGGATGGCAGAGGACAGCCAGGTGAATCTAGACAAGCACCATGCCTTTGGAGGGTACTTGCTACTGGTTGGTGGAAGGTCTGGGTGGAGAGATTTTGGCCGGCACAGACACTGAGCCTCCCAGGACTGCCCACATAAAGGAAGGGAGTGAGGGTGCAAGTCTTTCTAGTCAGGGCCCAGCCCTGGTCTGCTTGGCCCTAAGGCCAGTGTGGTTTCTCTGAGAGCCTACTGCTGGCTGAGAAACAATGCTCCTGAGTCTTCCTCCTGGGATTCTCCCACCATGGGGGATGTGGGAAGATGGCCCAGGAGCTGTAGTCCTCATTTTGAGACGTCATGGGCTGGCTACAGTGGTCCTTGGTGGGAAGTGGTGTGAGGGCTGGCTACTACATGCTTGACAGGTGGAGCCTTGGAAATGTGTGTGTGTGTTGACAAGAGCCAGCCAAAATGACAGAAGTGCAGCCTGAGCGAGTGAAGAAGAGTCCCCAGGTACAGACCCAGAAATGCAGGCCAAGATGTGAAAGTACCAAAGGTGACATGCCCAAACAGGCTAAGCGCCAGAGGTGGTATGGGGCCTGGATGTGAAGCAGCTCCGTTCACACTGAGGCCCTTTTGGATCATGTTTCCACATACCGACTACTAGTAGCTCATCAGGTCCTGTGGGGTCCAGCAAGGCTCTTCCTACAGCATCACCACTAGAGTTTCCAGGGTACTGCTGTAGGATGGGGAGGATGCATGGTTACCAAGCAACAGAAGGCATATAGAGGGGTCCTGGCAGTGTTGGTGAGCAAGGAGACTGCAAAGAGCTGGGTGAGCCAAGTTTATAGCTCTCTCCTGACTCCCCATAGCTACAGAGCAAGGATGACCACAGCTCATCAAGCATTGAGAAAGAAGTGTGTGAGCCCTCTCTAACTTGGTGACAGTAGGTGGTGCCTTAGACACCCACAGGACTGAGAGCTAGGACAGGAACTATGAGGTTAAGCACAGACCTGGGCTTCAGTGTAGCCCAGGATGGAGTGCTTGCTTGTTGAAAAGGTGGGGAGGGGTTCTGTTTAAAGGCCAAAGGGTGACTCCTGCAGAAAAGAGGGTAGAAGCTGGTGGGGGCTGGAAGCAGCTGGATGTGTCCCCTGAGTAAGTACAGCATACACTGCATCTCTGGTACTTTTCGAATCTATCTTCCCTACCACACCACTACCTTTCCTGGTTTACTTATTATTTTACTAGCTTACTTACTTAGGGTCTCCTATGGTCAAGACTGGTACCAAACTCAATATGTAGCTGAGGATGACCTTGAACTTCTGATTCTCCTACTCTCCAAGAGTGCTGGAATTCCAGCACTATGCCCATCCCTCCTCTCAGTTGCGAGTCTCTGTGTAGGGGATGGGGTGGGGTGGGGTGGGGTGGGGTGGGGTCTTATTTTGAGATAGGATCTCACTCTGTAGCTCAGACTTGCCTTGAACTCCTAGTTATCCTTCTGCCTCAGGCTTTCGAGTACTGGGATTACAGATGCACGTGACTGTGGCCAGCTTTGTTGCTGTTCTAAGGGACAGGGTCTTCCCCTGTCACCGGGGCTGGCCTGGAATTTGTGATCCTCCTACCTGAGCCTTTGAGGCCTGGGATCAAAGGCTGTGCTACCGGGCCACCTCCTATTTTCAGACTGGCCGCACTGTGGCACAGATGGGCAGGGCCCATCAGCTGGAGGGCCCGCGGAATCAACCGAAGACAGAGTGCTCTTCCTCGCCCGGCCTTCACTCAAGTGGCTGTGTCTTTAGCAGGATGTATGCCACAAAGTCTCTCCATGTTGAAACAGGGCCTGTGCCATTCTCTTGCTGTCTTTTACTGCCTCAGTTTCTCTCCTGATGAGAACATGTTTCTTCAACAGGCCTTTACCAAGCAGCTAGAATCCACTGGTCAAAGTATGGGAGAACCCCGAGGGGTACTGGGTATGCATACCCAGTGGGCTGGCACCTCAGCGGGTTTATTGTGACAATGAGTTCCCCCATGGGGCACCCGCTAGCGACCAGTCTCTGCCATTCATCCTGGTATGGCCCCCACCTCCCGTGACCCCATCCTCTAAGAGGAGATGGAAGCTGGAGTCATGGTCTCACATGTTCCAGACCTAAGTAAGCCAGGGCTAATTGCTGAGGGCACATGAGGCAGTGACAGAGCCTCTTACGTAGAGAAAGAGTTGGGGACAAAATGGGTCTAAGTGTTTTTTCCTTTCCTTTCCTGCTCTGTACCAGGCACCCTGCTTTATACCACCTCATTGTTCACCGAGGCTTGGAGGCTTCTCAGACAAGGAAACCAGAAGGTCACAGAGGCCAGTGAGTAAATTCACGTCCACCCAGCAACAAGGAGCTGTGGGGCCAGATGGCCCCTCGTGCCTAGGATCCCAGCTTTCCCAAGGCTGGAGCAGGAGGACTGTTGAGAGGCCAAAGCTAGTGAGGCCCTGTCTCAAAAAGACAAAACAAAACTCAGAAAGTAGCTGTGAGATTGCAGTTCAGTACTGCATGCACCTAGACGAGAGTAAAGGGCAGGGATCAGGAAAAAAACAGCTTGGGTCTTACCATCGCGTGGGAAGAGAGCCAGCACTCCACGATCACAGTGGCAAGCTGCTGGTGAAGTACTGAAGTGTAACGAGTCTTTCTCTGTCCCGCCAGCTCCCAAATAATGACATGGAGACTTCTTATGAATTACGAAAGCTCAGCCTATGGCTTAGGTTTGTTTCTAACTAGTTCTTATAACTTAAATTAACCCACTTCTATTAATCTACACTCTGCCATATGGCTCGTGGCTGTTACCTCTCCTCTTGCACATCCTGTTTGCTCTGCCTCTCCATCTTTCTCTTCCCAGAGTCCTCTCTGTCCCCAAAAGTCTCACCTATACCTCCTGTCTAGGTATTGGCCATTCTGCTTTTTCTTGCACCAGCAATACATCCATACACAGTATACACTCCATAACACTGAAGCACACTTAGAACAAGACCTTACAAGCACCATGGTGAAGGTGTCATCAAAATAATAATAATAATAATAATAATAATAATAATAATAATGGCAGAAAGCCTGCTGCTCTTCCAGAGGACTGGAGTAGTTCACTTCCCAGTAGCCAGGTCATATGTGGTGGTTTGAATGAGAATGGTCCCTATAGGTTCATATATTTAACTGCTTGTCCCCCAGTTGGTAGAACTGTTTGGGAAGGAATAGGAGGTGTGGCCTTGTTGGAGGAGGTGTGTCACTGGGAGTGGACTTTGAGGTTCGGAAGCCTACATCATTCCCAGTTAGCTCTCTCTCTGCCTGGATCAAGATGTAAGCTCTCAGCTACTGCCACAGCACCATGTCTGCCTGCCTGCTGCCATGCTGCCTGCCATGATGGTCATGGACTCACCCTCTGAAACTGTGAGCCCCATAAACTCTTTCTTTTCCTTGGTCGTGGTGTCTTCACAGCAATAGAAAAGTAAGTCATTGGGGCTGGAGAGACGGCTCAGCAGTTAAGAGCACTGACCGATCTTCCAGAGGTCCTGAGTTCAATTCCCAGCACCCACATGGTGGCTCACAACCATCTGTAATGAGATCTGGTGCCCTCTTCTGGTGTGTATGCATCTATGCAGGCTGTATACATAATAAATAAATCTTAAAAAAAAGAAAAGTAAGACATCAGGTGACTCAAAATCACCTAGGACTCCAGCTCCAAGGGATCCCATGCCTTCTTCCAACTCTGAGGACACATGCACATGCACACACATACACAAATAATAAACATATTTCATTTAAAAGTAATATTTTATGTCTATATGTGTATGCCTTCATGAATGCCATGCATGCAGAAGTCCACAGAGGTCAGGAGAGGCATCTGATCTCCCACCCCTGGAGTTACAGGCAGTTGTTAGTCACCATGTAGGTGGTGGGAACCACACCCAAGTCCTCTGCAGGAGCAGCAAGAGCTCTTAACTGCTAAGCCATCTCTTTGGCCTCTAAATAATAAATCTTTTTTTTTTTTAAAGATTTATTTATTTATTATGTATACAGTGTTCTGTTTGCATGTATCCCTGCATGCCAGAAGAGGGTGCCAGATCTCATTACAGATGGTTGTGAGCCACCAGGTGGGTTGCTGGGAATTGAACTCAGGACCTCTGGAAGAACAGCCAGTGCTCTTAACCTCTGAGCCATCTCTCCAGCCCCCATAAATCTTAAAAGAAGAAATGAAGCCAGGTGGTGGTGGCGCATGCCTTTAATCCCAGCACTTGGGAGGCAGAGCCAGGCGGATCTCCGTGAGTTCAAGGCCAGCCTGGTCTACAGAGCAAGATCCAGGACAGCCACCAAAACTACACAGAGAAACCCTGTCTCGAAAAAACCAAAAACCAAAAACCAAAAAAAAAAAAAAAAAAAAAAAAGAAAGAAAGAAAGAAATGAAGAATGCACACACACACACACACACACACAAATCCAGTCTGGGCACATAGGGATCTCAGATTTAGAAATGGCTAGGTGAGAAGGCTGGGTCAGACCGCTCTGGGATCCAATCCCTGCTGCATCATTTTTAGCTGTGTGACATGGGTGAATCATTGACCCTCTCTGAGCCACGGCTTCGTTAGTGCTATGATCATATGAGAGTTCCTCACAAGGGGCTGCAAAAGTGACAGCAATCGTAAACAAAGCAGCAGAATGCCCACCGTTGTCTGGAAACGATGGATGGGGCTTCTGCTTGTAGCCCCTGCAGAAGACATCTCACTAGAGTCAAATTCAAGAGGGGGCTGCAAATGTGTTGGTGGAGTGCCAGGACTGTAGCAAAACACCCTCCTCAGTGGTAGGCAAGGGGCAGAGTCTGGGGTCAGGTTTGGAGCAAAGGTACCCAGGATGGTGCAGGTGGACACTGGTGAGCGAGGGTGAGACCAAACCTCCTACTCCTCTAAGGCAGATGCTGAGACAACTCAGAGAAACCCAAAGTTCTCGAAGGATGAGGATGGAATCTACAGTCCCATTAGCTCCATGACGTCCTGGTCCCACCCTGTGCAGGTCACCACATGCAGTGAGGGAGCCATACAGACGGCCATGTTGGCAAGCTCTCCTCTCTCCTCCTCTCCTCTGCCTCCCCCTTCCCTTTCTCTACCCTCCTTCCCTCTACTTCCTTCCTCTACCTCTCCTATGCCCCCTCTCCCGTTTCCCTTTCTCTCTATCTCTCTCCCCCCTTAATTGAGATTCTCTTGCCTTTGTGTGTGTGGCACTGGGAATAGAACCCTGAGTCTTGTGTATGCTAAGCAAATGCTTGACCACTGAGCTATAGATCTCTAGCAGGTTTTTTTTGTTTGTTTGTTTGTCTGTTTGTTTTTTGAGACAGCGTTTCTCCGTGTAATTCTAGCTGTCCTGAAACTCACTCTGTAGACCACACTGGCCTTGAGCTCAGATTCGTCTGTGTCTGCCTCCCAAGTGCTGGATTAAAGGCACTGTGCCTAGCACAGTGTTATGTGAATTCATTTTTCTTTAAAAATATATGCAGTGCTGGGCACAGTGTCATATGCCTTTTACCCCAGAACCCAGGAGGCAGAGGCAGGTGGGTCTCTGAGTTTGAGGCTAGCTTGTTCTGCACAGTAAGTTCCAGGACAGCCAGAGCTATGTAGAGAGACCCTGTCTCAAAAAAAATTTTTAAATTATTTTTATGTGTATGGGTGTTTTGTCCACACGTATGTCTGTGTACCACATGAGGGCCTGGTGCCCAGGAGTCCAGAAGATGGCCTCAGATCCCCTGAGGCTAGAGCTACAGAGAGTTGTGGGCTGACATGTGGATGCTGGGAGTCAACCCTGGGTTCTCTGGAAGATCAACCGGTTCTCTTCACAGCTGAGCCATCTCTCCAGACCCTTGTTTTGTGACAATTCGGGCTGGCCTGGAGCTTCTGACTTCTTGTCCCAACAGCTTTTCTCAGTAGCCAGAGTTATAGGACTCAATCACTAGTCCTGCCTTCAATTTTACTTTAATATTTAAATTTTTTTTTGGTTGTTTTTTGAGACAGGGTTTTCTCTGTGCAGCTTTGGAGCCTGTCCTGGATCTCACTTTGTAGACCAGGCTGGACTCGAACTCACAGAGATTCACCTGGCTCTGCCCCCCCGCCCCCAAGTGCTGGGATTAAAGGCGTGCATCACTGCTGCCCCGGCCAAAAATTTTTTTTTTTTTTGGTTTTTCGAGACAGGGTTTCTCTGTGTAGCTTTGCGCCTTTCCTGGATCTCGCTCTGTAGACCAGGCTGGCCTCGAACTCACAAAGATCCGCCTGGCTCTGCCTCCCGAGTGCTGGGATTAAAGGCGTGCACCACCACCGCCCGGCAAAATTTTTTATTTTATGTGCATGGGTGTTTTTCCTGCATGTATGTATGTATGTGCAACATGTGCATGCAGTGCCCTCAGGGGCCAGAAGTGGATCTTCTGGTTGTGAGCTGCCCCGTGGATGCTGGAAATTGAATCCTGGTCCTCTACAAGAGCAGTCAGAGTTCTTAACTTTTAGCATTTTTGCTATTGTTTGTTTGTTTGTTTTTGTTTTTTCAAGTGTAGCCCTGGCGGTCCTGGAACTCACTCTGTAGCCCAGGCTGGCCTCGAACTCACAGAGGCTCACCAGCCTCTGCCTCCTGGGTGCTGGGATTAAAGGCTTGTGCCACTGTGGCCAGCACTAAACACATTTTTAAAGAGAAGATTTAATTTAGAACGCTCTAGCATTCTTAACGTTCTCTAGCTCCTCGCTGTTGCTTTCAATGACGCGTCAGCCTGTTTTCTGTTGCTAATAACACAGTATCAACGGGACATAGTGACTCACTCCTGTAAGCCCAGCACTTGGGAGGAGGCCAAGGCAAGGGGCACAGTGAGTTTCAGGCCAGCTTGATCTTCATAGTGAGAACTTGTCAAAAATACAAACAAAATGATGACACAATACCATAAGATTATAATTTGTAAACAATAACAGTCCTGTTGGTTTTCAGCTCACAGTTTTGGACATCTTGGCCACATTTCATGATGGTCTTCTTGCTAGGGATGTCCCAACATAGCCCGGGACATCAGATGGCAATAATAGGAACTTTGCATTTGTGTCTCCTGGAAAGTCACTCATGGGGCTCCACTCAAGTGTCCCTCTCTAACCCTAGTCACTTCCCAAATACCGTGGCCATTGTAAAGTTTGCCCTCTTTTCTGTTTCTTTTGGGGGCCTTGGATTGAACCCAGAGCCTCACATTCTTCCTATCACTGAGCTATGCTTCCAGTCCAGTGTCCACCCTTTTAACACCACACAGTGGGGATTAAATTGGGGCACAGAAACCCTAGCAGGATGCAGACCAGATCTAAACCATAGCAATGACTGGCCTTGGAGGACACAGCATTACCAGGGGGTACTAGGCTGTCTAGTTTCTCGAGTGGAGGCCAGAGCCACTGCCTCAAGCAGAAGGTAGGAGCAGGTGACAGAGAAAATACAGTCATTTGGGAACGACAGTTAGCCATGATCTGAGCATGCACGTGAAGGCAAGCGTGTGGAAGGAAGGCCTTGAAAGGCTTGTCCCAGGCTGCCCACAGTGTCACCTGTGAGGAAGATGGGGGCGGGGAGATTGAACTTTACTCTTGTATGAGTTGCTGGAGTTCTCTATGCTGAAACAGCATATGTACTAGCTCATTTGTTTGAAGTGAATCAAAAGAGAAGAGAAAGTACCTTTGGGTTGGAGGGGCTGGGGACGGCCACTCAACTGGAGACGGCCTGCTTAGTGAGCAGGAAGACATGTGCAAGCCTCAGAACACGGAAATATAAGAATAAAAAGGGTTTCCTATTTCTAGGGCCAGTATTTCTGGGAAATGCTGCATAATGCACCTGAATTTAAGAAAAGCACTCACATAGGTTTGATTGTGATATCTTTGTTTTGTATTTTTTGAGAGAGGGTCTTACTGGGTAGCTGGGGAGAAGGCTCAGTGGGTAGCCTAGCCACCAAGTTGCATCCCCGGAATCCACGTCGTGGGAGAGAAGTGAAACTTGTCCTTTAACCTTCAAGTGATCACCATAGCATGCACGTGCCCCCCTACAAAAATAAATAAATACAGAGAAAAGGATTTTGGGGGCGGGGGACAGAGCGCCAATGTGTAGTCCTGGCTGTTTTACCATGTAGACCAGGCTGGCCTCAAACTCACAGAGATCAGTCTGCCTCTGTTTCCTGAGTGCTGGGGTTAAAGGTGTGTATCACCACCGTTTGGTGCTAATTTTTATGTATTTTTTACATATGGAATGTTTCACGAATTTTCGTATCATCCTTCCACAGGGGCCATGCTAATCTTCTCTGTATGTTCCAATTTTAGTATATGTGCTGCCAAAGTGAGCACTTTATTTTTTTTAATTAAAAGAAAAAAAATTTTTTTTGAGGCGGGTATCTCTGTGTAGTCTGAACTGTCCTGGAATTCTCTCTGTAGACCAGGTTGACCTCAAACTCAAAGATTTGCCTGCCTCTTTCTCCTGAGTGCTTGGAATTAAAGGCATGTGCGCCAGCCTGTTGTTAAGCTTTGTCTGTATTTCAGGACCCTGCTGCTTTTAATGGCCAATACCCCGCTGTGTGGACAGCCCACCTTGAGTTTATCCATTTACCAGTTGGTGGTTATTATAAATAATGCTGACATGAATACTTATGGAAGAGTTTTGAAACATACCTGAAAATACATGTTTTCAATATTCTTTTTTTTTAAGGTTTGTATGTTTTTACGTGTCTGAGTGTTTTGCCTGCATGTATTTATGTGCCTGGTATCTGTGTAGGCCAGAAGAGGGCACCAATCTGGAACTGGAGCTACAGATGGTTGTGAGCCACCATGTGGGTGCTGGAAGGGAACTGGACCCAGCTCCTCCAGATGAGCAGCAGGTGTCTCTAGCTTGTTTTCAACATATACTTTGTTTCAGTTTTTGGAGACAGGGTTTCTCTGTGTAGCCCTGGCTGTTCTGGAACTCGCTTTTTTAGACCAGGCTGACCCCAAACTCAGAGATCTCCCTGCCCCGGTCTCCTGAGTAGTGGCATTAAAAACGTACGCTACTATGCCTGGCCTTGAGTTTTCTGGGGTGGATTTGCTGGGCTACTCTACTATGTTTTGAGGAGCTGCCAACATGACTCCCAGGAGCAACACACACATTGTAGCTCCTCTACACCCTCATTACCCTGTGTTAGCCATCCCAGCAGGGACAGGTGTCCTTCATAAGTTTGAGGTAACAGGACACTGTGGCAGGGAGAGCAC
Source organism: Peromyscus californicus insignis (assembly GCF_007827085.1). Lineage (NCBI taxonomy): Eukaryota > Metazoa > Chordata > Mammalia > Rodentia > Cricetidae > Peromyscus > Peromyscus californicus. The sequence goes on along the minus strand of NW_026294617.1, from coordinate 67,676,704 downwards.
AGGAATAGGAGTGTCGGGTGCTGGTCACATGCTATTTGCAGTCTGGACGCACAGAGACAAATGCTGTGTCCATCTGTCCCTTCATGATGGTTTTGAGCTGCGCATGCTTGGCAATTCCCGATGAACATCTCAGAAGGCACCTCCTTCCTTGCCCGATGCTCTTTGGGAGTGTTTTCGCTTTGTTTGCTGCTCCCCCTTTTTTTTTTTTTTTTTTTTTTTTTTTTTTTTGGTTTTTTGAGACAGGGTTTCTCTGTGTAGCTTTGTGCCTCTCCTGGAACTCACTTTGGAGACCAGGCTGGCCTCGAACTCACAGAGATCCGCCTGGCTCTGCCTCCCAAGTGCTGGGATTAAAGGCATGCGCCACCACCACCCGGCTGCTGCTCCCCTTTTTGACACATCTCACTCTGGTCTGGAATTCACTATTGCAGCCTTGGCTGAGCTCCTACGAGGAGCAATCCTCCTGCTTCTCAAGTGCTGGGCTTATAAGTGCGCCTCACGACATGTCTTTTCATTATCTTGAAAATGTCCTTCAAAGCGCCATTTCTCAGGCTGGTAAAGCCAGCTTGTCTACTCTGCTTTGCTCTTTATTTCCTAAAAAAAAAAAAAAAAAAATGTCATGCCAGAGTAAGGAAAATTTAAGTTTGTGTATGTGTGTTTGTGCACATGTGCGCATGTCAGGGTCTCGTGTATATCAGGGTAGCTTTGCACTTGGTATGTAGTTAACACAAACTTTTGATTCTCCTGCCTTCAGAGTGCTGGGATTGCAGGTGCACACCACCACCACCTGGTTTCATGCAGTGCAGGGAATCAAACCCAGAGCTTTGAGCTTCCTAGGCAGGCTCCCTACTGAGCCCTTGCCCAGTCTGTTTTCTTCTGGAGTTCTATAGTTTTTTTTTTTAGATTTCATGAACCTCTTTGAGTGAATTTCCCCACCCCAACACTGGGGTGGCTAAGGCAGGAAGACCACAAGTTCAAGGCCAGCTTGTGCTAGGCAGTGAGACTGTCTCAAAAAGCAGTATCTGCATATGGCGTAAGACCAGGTCCTAGGCTTCAATGCCATTCTTAGGTGAATTTCCAGTTTTTCTCAGGACCATCTACTGAAGTCACCCCCTTTCCCCCATCAGTGTTGAGGATTCAGCCTAAGACCTTGGGTGTAGTAGACAATCACCCTCTGAGTTACGTCCTTAGCCCCTGGGGCTTGAACGTGGTGTGTAGCCAGGGCTGGTTTTGAATAGACTGCCTCTACTGTCCCGTGCTGAGATGCCTGGATTAGAATACTTTTTCTGCTTGCTAGCACTTTGTATTTAAATTTCTGATACTCCCACCCAGAGGCTCAGCCCCGTATCTCAAATTGGGCCTTGGAAGTTGGCAAGGACATTGATTAACTTGAGCTCATTCGGGATTGTTACCAGGTGAAGGAGTGTGGAGTGAGTGACATGTCTCAGGGACAGATGCAAGGGACTGCCCCGATGGAGTCCTGTGATGACCTTTACAGCTTAGCTACTGTGACATTTCTCCACGTGGTATGTGTGGCTAAGCTCGTGACTCAGTGTGTGTGTGTGTGTGTGTGTGTGTGTGTGTGTGTGTCCTGCAGCAGGACAACGGCAGAGCTCCTTGGTGAGTGTGAGATTTTTAATGACTGTGCATGCGTAGAAACTAGGATCCTGGTATATGTCACTGTCACCCAGAGCAAGGCAGCACTTGAAGTTTTTACTGTGACATGTTAAGGGGGAAGAGGCTTTGAGTGAGATTGAATGTGACGGCAAGACAGATACTGAGTGACAGAATGGAATGGAGTAGGGGCAGGCAGGCTGTGCCAGGAAAATGTGGGGGCCCAAGAGATGCTGTGGAATGTCAGGCAGGTGTGTGCTGTCTCCTCCTCCCCCCACAGGCCCCAGCAGCTTCCTGAAAGCAGAGATGCTTTCTCTATGCATGGCAAGGGGACTTGTGGCTCAGATCGTATGTCCAGGCTTAGGCACGGCACCAGTGAGAGCTGTGTAAATGGGTGGATGGAGTCTGGACTGGGCTCATCTCAGCCTGAGCTGCTAGAGTGGCCAACAGAGACAGAGTCAACCTAAACATTTTTCCTCCTCTGTCCCCTGGGGTGAGAAGAAAGAGACACCACATCCTCCACTTGTACAAGCCTGGGCGGGCAGGCATAATGAGCATGTGCCCAGGGCAGGTAGAAGGCTGCCGAGGGATGCATCCCTAAGTTCTCTGAAACTGCACCCCAGAACTTGAGGGCTGTACCACAGATGACACGGGGTTAACAGATGTGGGTTAACAGCTGGCTTTATTGAGAGGAAGTTTAGAGGGCAGAAAGGGCAAGAAGCTGGAAAGTGTGGGGTGGACAGAGTGGCCAAGGCAGGCCTGCAGATCTATGGGAACCACCTGGAAGTCAGCTCTGAGGTGACAAGATGGTAAGAACGCCTTTGGCCTGTAGAAAGCTGAGACAATGAGCTCTTTCCTGCAGCCAGGAGCCGCCAACTCCCTGCTCCAACCCCGAGAGACATGAATATAAGGGAGAGGAAAATGGAATGGACATTAGTTTAGAGGGGGAAACGAGAACTCTTTCTCTGAGTTCAAAAGTGAGAATTAAAACCATGATTAAGGCTACACAACAATCAGGCTAGAATAAATACCCCACCGACACACATAAGAAACAGACCATAAATGAAGGAATGAGATTTGAGGTGTGCATCCAGCTGCCATGAAAGACACCAGCAAATGCTACCCCCCAGTCACTGGGATGTGAAGAAGAGAGGTTGTGGGGGGCACAGCACAGAGGCCCTGGGCTGGAGGGGACCGCAGTGCCCAGGGCTTATTAATGGGAGGCAGGGCAGACAGCCCGACCCCGGCTTTGGCAGTCTGTGGAAAGGGAGATAGTCTGTTCGGCAGCACTGCAAGGACTTGCAGATACTGGGAGGACCCCCTCGAAGGCCTTTCCAGGAACGAGTGCAGGATTCTGGTTCACAGAGCTGGGGCCAGATGTGTGGGAAAAGCCATACAGCTGGACCTGGAAGCAAGGCCCACTTCACCCGGGTAGAAACACTAGTGTTTGTAGCCAAGCAGGACAATTCCTCTTGGGCAGGAAGGGTGGAGAACCGTGAGTCACGAGCAGGCCTGAGCCTGATCTGCAGGAGCACAGCAGGTTAATGTGAAGGCATAGCAGTCTGTCAGCTGAGAGGCCGGGCCGGGCAGCACCACGGCCGCCATCACTTCCGAAGGAACTTCTTGTTGAGGAGGAAGATGAGAAGATTGACATTGACTTTGGCTTTGTTAAAGAGCTTCATGACGGCCACACCCTCATACTGCAGCTGCAAGAGGTCCTAGGGGGGAAGGGACAGGGAGGCGGGATTTATGAGCTTCTGGGAGTGGCCCAGCCAGCCCATGAAACACTTGTCGGGAAGCCTTAGGGCTGCCAGGAGCACCGGCCACTGAAGCAGGGCGTGGAAAGCCCACTCTACAAATGAGGAAAACAGGCCCAGTGACTGGACCAAATGTCAGGCCAAGAGAGCCAGGACTTGAAACCAAGTTTCTTGTTCACAAGGCAAACAACAGAGATCAGTACTGAAAATCACTGCTCTGAATCAGGTTGTGCTGGCACACACCTGTAACTCCAGCCCCGGGGACAACGAGGCAAGAGGGCAGTGACAAGTCCCTGGCCAGCCTGGGTCATAGAATAGGACCCTTTCTCAAAAGCAAACAAGCGAGAAAACAGTAACTAGGTCTGGACAGATGGCTCAGTAGTGAAGAGCACTGGCTGTTCCTGCAGAGAATCTGGGTTTGATCCCAGCACCCATATCCAGGTGGCTTACAACCATCTGTAATTCTAGTTCCAGGGGATCCAACACCCTCTTCTGGGCTTCCTGGGCATCTGAATGGGTGTGCACACACATATACACAAATAAAAAATAAAATAAATCTTAAAAAAAAAAAAAGCCAAGCAATAAATAGGGCTGGGCATGGTAGCATAACTTTAATTCTAGCACTTGGGAGGCAGAGAAGGCAAAGCTCTGTGTGTTTGAGGCTAGCCTGAGCTACAGAGTGAAACCCCATCTTAAAAAAAAAAAATAAAGCTAAAGCCAAGCAATGGTGGCGCATGCCTTCAGTCCCAGCACTCAGGAAGCAGAGGCAGGTGGATCTCTGTGAGTTCGAGGCCAGCCTGGGCTACAGAGCAAGCTTCAGGACAGCCAGGACTACTACACAGAGAAACCCTGTCTCATCCCCCCCTCCCCCACAACAAGAAAGCTAAATACATAAATAAATAAGATAAAACCACCGATTCACTGGATGTGGTGGCATAAACCTGTAAGCCAGGAGGCTGAGACAGGAAGGTTGCCTGTTTAAGACCAGCCTGACCTACAGAGGGAGATTCTACCTCAACAAACAAACAAACAACAAAATATGGACTGGAAAAATGGCTCAGGAATCGAGAGTACTTGCTGTTCAGCTGTGAGGAGCAAAGTTCAGATCCTAGCACCCATGTCCCACAAGTGCCTGTAACTCCAGCTGCAAGGGATCCAATCCCTCTTTCGGACTCTGCACACGAATAGGTGTAGGTACTCATCCACCCACAAATCCATCAAATATTACTTTAAAAAAATAAGGGGGGCTAAGGGTGTGGCTCATCAGAGAAAGTGCATGCTGAGTGAGGACCTGAGTTTGGATCTTCAGCACCCGGGGAGGTGTGTGCTATATAACCCTGGCACAGGAAGGCCAAGACAGGCAGACCCCAGAGGCTCACTGGCTAGCCAACGTACTCAAAACGATGACCTAGCAGGTTCCAGGTTCAGGACCCCGCCTCTTAAAAAAAAAAATGGTAGAGGAAGACTCCAAATGTCAACATCTGTTTTCCACATGTGCACGTGAGTACACCTCCACACATGCACCCCCAAACACCCCGATAACAGCAACAGAAAATAGAGCCGGATATAATACAGTTGGCAAAGTGCTTGTCAAGGACCTAAGTCGGGTTCCCAGAACCCATGTAAAAATAACAATTTTTTAAAAATACGGGGTTGGGGCTGTAGCTCAGCTGGAGTAGTACTTGCCTAAAACGTGTGAAGCCCTGGTACCCCAGAAGTCAGGTGCTGTAGTGCACACTGTAATCGTAGCATTTGGGAGGAAGCAAGATAAAGACAGTCATAAATCCAAGGTCACCCTCAGCTAGCGAAGGCCATTCTAGGCTACACGAGGCATTTCAAATAAAAATGAAATCACTGCTTCCCTGAACATTAGCTGGGACTGAGGTCAGCTTCTTAACCTTTTAGCCTCAGAGCCTATAAAACGGGTAAACACTGCAGAGTGGCTAGGGATTAAACAAGGCAGGGCAGAGAGCTGTCCCCTAATTAACGCCTGGAGGGCACAGCAGTGGGAAGGGTGTTTTGTTTTTCAGTGTTGGGATTTGACCTGGGGTTTCATGCATGCTAAGCAAGTACTCTACCACTGAGATGTATCCCCAGCTCTCTTTTTAATTTAATTTAATTTTTTATTTTTTTGGTTTTTTTCCGAGACAGGGTTTCTCTGTGCAGCTTTGGAGCCTGTCCTGGAACTCACTTTGTAGACCAGGCTGGCCTCAAACTCAGAGATCCTCACGGGTCTGCCATGCTAGGATTAAAGGCGTGTGCCACCTGCCACCCGCCACCCCGGCTTCTCTTTTTAATTTTAATCTTACACTTGTGTCTTTTTTTTGACAGGTTCTCACCATGTAGCACTGGCTGGCCTGGAACTCACCTGCCTCTGCTTCCCAGAACTGGGATTAAAAGAGTATACCACCATCCCAGCTTTAATTTTTGTTTTGAAACAATGTCTCACTAAATTCCCCAGGTTGCTCTTGAACTCTGTGGTTAAGTTTGGCCTTGAAATGAAAGAAATTTTTTTGGTCTTATATCTACTTACTTAATTATATTTGTGTGTGTGTGCATATATGTGGTCACGCACACCACAGTACACGTGCAGAGGTCAGAGGACAACCCGCAGGAGTCAGTTCTCTACCTCCACCACGTGGGTGGGCCTAGGGATCAAAAGGCAAGTCACAGGCTCTTTAGGTAAGTGGTATGATGAGCTGAGCCATCGCCAGCCCTGGGCCTTGAAGGTTTGATCCCTCTGCCTCAGCCTCTGAGGTGCTGGGATTACAGACCCCCACCCACGGGCCTAGCCCCAGCAGGGGCTGTAAGGGCCTCACCTGGTAGTGGAGCTGAAACTGCTCCATGTCCACACCCAGGAACTTGGCATTTACGGCAAACCTTCCCGCCTCATCTCCAGGGGTAATGTCAAAGATGACGTTCCTGAAGCTGTCAGGAACAGGAGTCAACACAGGGCTCCTCTTTTCAGAGCCGCCCCCCCCCCCCCATCCTGAGGCTGCTCATTGGGTCGTGTGCGACCCTGACAGCCCCGGCTTCTCCTTGTGCCCCATTGCTGGGGCCTGCTCTCTGTCTTCTCCTAGTTTGACTTCTGCCTAATTAATCTCTTCTTACTTGCCTGGCCCTCCCAAGCTGGTCTCACCTCCAGGATGCTTTCCCGGCATCCTTCCCAGTGCTAGAACACGTCTACCACCCTCCTCGCCTCTGCTTGAAGATGTCCCATCTCCCCACCTTTCTTCCAACCCGGTGCCCTGCTCAGAGCTTCATCCTAGCCTTGTCCCTCCCAGGAGACAGGAAGGGTCTGACATTCTGCCCCCCAAAGACACATACTGAGAGACAGGGAGATCTTCAATTTCCACCAAGACGCCCTTTTCCAGGAGCTGGGCAGCTGTGTAATGAAGACAGGGCCGCTTCTTCCCCTTCCCAGAACTCCTGTTTAAAAGAGGGCCCCAGACAGTTTGTCCGATAAACTCAATACTGGCTGCCAGCTCTTGGTGGCTGGCAGGAAGATGCCAGGCCCCGAGGAGCCTCTCTGCTGTGGAAGGTGAGGAGGGAGCCACCAACGCCAGAGTTAGCAGCAGGCAGTGCTGTATTGGGGGTGATTCCTAGCCAGGGTTGGGAGACAGCAGGACCAAGGTGGACAGGTGGTGGTGGGGGAGCCAGGGGCTAGGGTGGGGTTCACAACACCTACTTGGCTTTGGGGGCCAGGTGGTCGAGGCAGGCCTGGATGTACTGGTTGTAGTAGTCACCCTGCTCCTCGTAGAAGGTGGTCTTTGCATCCAGGCCCTGCAGCGTGGCCCGGAGTCTCAGTATCTCTGCCTTCCGCCGCTGCCGCTGCCTGCGCTGATTGCAGATGTCCTGCAGATGAGGATGAGGAAGCAGGTCAGCAGCCTCTCCTAAGTCCTAGCACACCTCCCTAGCTCGCCGTGAAGATGTCTGAGAAAACAGGAAGAGGGCCTGGGGCCGGAGTGGCTCAGGGTGGAGTGTCTGCCTAGCATGTGTTCCATTCCCAGTACCGGAACGCTGTTCTACCTAAGAGACAAAAGGACACTACACCTAACACCCAGGGCACAAACTCAGCGCTTCTTTCCGGGCTACCGTATCTTTTTGTTGCTGTTTTGTTGAGACAGGGTTTCTCTATGTACCAACCCTGGCTGTCCTGGAACCCCAGTGCTGGGATTAAAGGCGTGCGCTACTATACTACGTCTGGCTAAGGCTACCGCGCTTTAGTGGAAGAGAGCTTGGAGGAAATCTGCCCACTTAACCTTAGGACCATTCCTTGAAAAAGAACCCTGGGCCTTCCTCACATTGGTGGCGATTTGGGGTTGGCACCCACCAGGGAAAAGTCTGCCTTTGTAATGCCAGCACAGTGGCTTTGCATCTGGCCACATGTAGTCCTGGCCTGGGTTATCACCTTGGCCAGCTCATCCACCAGTCCCTGATAGCAGTCACTGGCCCTGACCAGCCCCAGGCCCTGGAGCCGACGCAGGTTCCGCAGGACACGCCGCTGCTTCTCTGCCAGTGGCAGGAGGGAGTGTGACATCATCGAGTGGTGTCGTCGAAGTGACTCTGGTTTCTGGGTGTCACAGGCCTGACGCCAACACATCAGCCGATGATGGGCCTCTTCCTGGGGAGGGGGCAGAGATGCTGAGGAGGTCCCAGGCCCTACATCCTACTGCAGACCAGGACAAGCCCCAGAGCTCGGGGGGGTCCTGTGTACACTCCTGTGTGCTGTCAGAAAAGATGCCACCTTCCCAGCCTAGCCTCTGGGGGTGGGGGGAGGTGGAGAACACACAGGCGATGACACACGGAAGTGCCTTGTGGATCCCAGGTGGCCCCAGAGGACACATACAGACCAAGGAGACACTGGCTGCTGACAGTCTCCCAAACCCATCGTGGCATCCTATGGGCATGAGGTGTGTGTGGAGCTTGCCTAGCTGTTTGGGGACAGGCTTCTACATGCCATTGCCACCGTTACTTAGGGGACTTCTGGCTTTGCCCTTATTCCAGACCCAACAAGGAACCCATCTGTCATCCTTTCTCGCCTCCAGACCCTCCAACTCGCCCTGTTTCCAGAGCAATTCCATTATAGGGTTCTCAGAACAGACTGCCCCTCAGCACTACCCGAACCCCAGCATGTGGAGGGGGCAGGAAGAGAGCAGACTGTCTAGGCTTTCCCCTCAGCCTGTGGCCTCTGGGGTCAAGGTCAGAGGCTTGGCTTTACTAGCCGCAGGGCCTCTGTAGCAGACTGAGAGGAACAGGCAGTGCTGGGGGGGAGAGGGAGGGTTAAAGACTTAAGCTGTTATGGGCTGTCCCGGCTACTCACCTGCTCTCTGGGAGCTGAGAAGGACAGGATCTCCTCGAGGGAATCCCCAGGGTGGAACTGGATGAGGTCAGCCAGCATCTGTTTGGTGCTACAAGGGAGGACAGGGTGAGGTTCAGGAAGGGTCCAGACAGGGTGGCCAAAGAACTAAGGGGAAGTGGATCCTGCCCCTGGGCTGTTAGGGATGCCCACGCTGAAGCCTGAGAGGCTCCAGGGGAGGTGCTATCTCCTAGAATACCTTCCCTCAAGCTGGCCTCCTCTGATCCTTCAGCCCAAGTATTCACCTCCTCCTGCTAGCCCCCATGACTGATTCTCAAGGCACCTGACCCCTCCTCTGGGTAGCTTTCCGCTTGTGTTACCCACTCTAAGACCTTTGCTGAGGGAACAGGAGCCACATCCTGGCTGTCTCTGACAGTGTGTGGATGAGTGGAGAAGCTGCCTCGGGGGGGGGGGGGGGGGGGGGGGGGGGGGGGGGGAGATGGTGCCGGTGCCGGTGCCGGTGCCTGTGCCGCTAACTGGCCCGGCGACCAGCCCAGCCCTGGGTGGTCCTTCCTGACTGGCTTTTGCAGAAGTGTGAAGAGTGAGTTCCTGGCCTGGGTTGGTAAAATGGTTGTTGGTAAAGGCCCTTGCTATGCAAGCCTGGTGATCTGAGTTCCGCCCCCGGAACTCATGTGAAGATGGAAATCTTTCAAAAGAACTGATTCCACAAAGCTGTCCTGAACTCCATACATGTGTCATGACATGTGCTCCCCTAGTCATGCACATACACACACAACAATAAGTAAATTAGAGAAAAAAAAGTTTCAGCTTTTCTTCTGACCATCATTAGTGCAGGCATGACAACCTGGTTCCACCTCCCACGGGCTGTGGACTCTGGGTCGTGGACTTTAGAGGAGGCTTCTATCTGAGCCCCCTCCTCACCTGGAGTAGCCTGTGCCCAAGGTGAAACGCTAACCTGAAAAGCCTTTGGTCAAGCCAGGCACGGTGGCTCATGTCTCTAATCTCAGCTAAGACAGGAGAATTACCTGGAGTTTGAGGTCAGCCTGGACTACAGAGCAAATCTAGGCCTCGGGAGGCTGCAATGGGAGATCCTGACTCCAAAGGTAAATAAACCCAAGCATCGGGGCAGCAGCAGAATCTGCAAACACCTGCTGCTCCAGGATCCTGATCATCCCTGTGCCTTCAGCTAGGACTCCAAGGAAAAGGCTGAGAGGTTGCCAAAGAACAGCTGATGCTATTCTCAGTGAGACCAATGTGACTTAGGCTTCAGGGAGAACTTTTAGCAGATCAGGGGGTGGGTAGGGCAATAAGAAGGTCTGATGGCCGTCTCTGAGTGGGACCACCGTATAGGCAGCAGGGACACTGAGCCCTGGGAGAGCCGCACACCCACCTCAGAAGCAGGCTTTGGTTGCTGGTGTGGTCAGTATCTGCCTCCAGCCCTTCGAACTTGTTGGCGAGGGTCAGGGACACTTCGAGCCTGCTCAGATCCACCTGCCCATCTGTGGCTATGTTCTCACCTGAGACGGGGTAAGAGATGAGTGGGACAGGCCCGCAAAGACGGAGGTCACAGCAGAAGAGGTCCTCTGTACACATCTTTCAGGAAGCCCTCCCACCCTGTCCCATGGGACCACACCATGCCCTCAACCTTGACACTTGTGGAAGGACTTGAGTTACTTCTACTGGGATTCTGTATGATCTCAGCCTGGGTGCCAGCTGGGCCTTGCCGTTTAGAGATCCTGGCATCCCGCCGGACACTTCCCTTCCACTGCCAGAGCTCTAGAGCTAGACATGTAGACCCAGCAGGACCCCAGAGGCCCTCCCCTCCACATCTCTTGTGTATGACTGCACTGGTCATTGTCATAGTTTGGTCTCCTCAAGCATCAGTATCTGTGCACTGCCCACACAAGGCCGTGAGTCTGTGCCCATCAGATGAGTCACAGAGAACGACAGAGGGGGGTCCCTATGATGAGCTGCCTGTTGACAGCCATCCTTGAAGGCCCAGCTGGCTCCACATGCCAAGAAAGCACACACCGATGAGGTCAGAGGTGGTGGGTGGCTCCCCAAGGTCCTCCAGGAGCTGGTGCAGAGGGTCTTGGTGATCCGGGGCCAGCTGGTCTTGGTGTTCCAGCAAGAGCTATGGATGGTAGAAGGAAAGAGGTGCAGGGTTGAACCAGGCCTGGCTCTGGGGGTCAGGGATCTTCTCGGACTGTCAGCCTCGCCCTCCGGTGCTGACCCCTTACCTTGTGCGTGCTGATCAGCTCCCCGACAGTGATGTAGACCACAGGTTTGGCCACAGCTACCATATCTGAGTACTCGTCTATGGCGAAGCGCTCCTCTGGCTCTGGTACCCGGCAGGCTCTGTAGATGAACTTCCTATCCCAGAGAGAGGGTATGTCAGAGTGGACTAGGCCAGCAGTCCCTGCCCTGCTTTTATCTGGTCCTCCCTCTGTCTCAGTGTGCCATCCAGACTAGCTTTGGGTGGTCTTCTCTGTCCCCTGGGAGGCCTCCTGCTGGCCCCTGGCTCCCTATTCCCTGTACCTCTGGGATTTTCTTCCTCAGACTCTAGAGAGGAGAGCAGGATGTGAACCATGAGGAGTGGAGAGAGGACCGGGGAGGGGCAGGGTGCCAGGACCGAGACCTGAATTTGAGATGCATGTCCTCCAGGTAGCCGTTCAGGACTCGAAGGTGTTGGCTCTCCCCGGAGAAGACCTTGCCAGCGGCAGCATGCTGAAGGAGTTGAGCCACGGCCCCTAGGGCATGGCGCTGTGGGGCGGCCATCGTGCTGCCTGCTGCCATGGCCACAATGTCGAAGGCGTCAGGGGCTACCACAGCTGGGTTCAGGAAGCGGTAGTACAGGAGGTTCCCAACCACCTGAGTGCAGAGGAGAAACTTCCAGAAAGTTCTAGAAGCCACCTTGACAGCCATAGCTCCACAGTCCACAGTGGTAGGCCAGGCTCTGTTTATAGGACGAGACCCATTTCTTTCTTTCTTTTTTTTTTTTTTTGGTTTTTCGAGACAGGGTTTCTCTGTGTAGTTTTGCACCTGTCTTGGAACTCACTCTGTAGACCAGGCTGGCCTCGAACTCACAGAGATCCGTCTGCCTCTGCCTCCCGAGTGCTGGGATTAAAGGCGTGCGCCACCACCGCCCGGCCCCATTTCTTTCTTTGGATGTTTATAGCATAGTTTGTCATCCTGCCTGTCTGTGCATCACCGGAAAATCGGGCAAAGGAGGGTCTTGGAGGTGGTAGAGGAGACACAACACTTGCCTTATAGACTTCGCTCTCCGTGGCACTGGGGAACTTCTTCTCCAGGGTTGTCTTCAGGACTTTGGCCATATACCGCATCCCATACCTCAGGAACAAAACAGGCACGTGGGGCCCTTCCCGTCCCTGTCCCGGGACTCACGGTAGAGAGCCTGGCTGCCTCTCTCCCCGTCTCGGCCACACCAGGGCGGAGCCCACACATTCCCTCTTCTTCCTGGTGCTCCCTGCAGCAGTCCTCGGCCCTGGGCCTTTGCCCTTCCCCCATCCTTGTGTCAGGACCAGGTACAGGGCCCTGCTGGCCCCCTGAAGCTCTCCCTGCCTCCAACTCCTTGTTTCTGAGACAGGGTCTTGCCGTGCAGTAGTACATGCACGCCTCACACTCAGGATCTCAACCTGTGCCTCCCAAGTGCCTCTGGTACAGCTGTGTGCCAGCACATCCAGCTCAGGACCCTTTTCTCTGAGGCCCTCTCACTTCCTCACAGACCACCTCTGCTTATAGTATTCCCATCTTCTCCACAGATGCACGTTATGCTGTCTCTTGGGTACCTGACGGCCCAGGAACCTCCAAGGCAGCCAACTTTGCCAGCTCCTGGAGGTCCTGAGTAGCATGTCTGGGCTGGGGCGGGGCCTGCCTGCCTGCCTACCAGAGATCCACTCTCGGCCATTTCCTTCCCATCTGCACATCTGTCCGCTGGCTGGGACGACTAGAGTGAGCTCTGTCTCACAAGGTTTTTGTGAAGGTAGCAGTGTTGTTCCAACGTGCTGAACTTCTCTGTCACTCCTGTGATGGGTTTGCTACCGCAAAGCTAACCAGACTCCGTTTAAAAGCTGTTTCCGCTACCGGCTACCAGCAGATTTATAACTCGCTGTGTACTTCCCTTCTTAGACGTCAAGCAATCTTTTCTTACTCCCAGTTGCCAAGCATCAGTCCATCTCTGGGTTTGGGGCTGTTTCCCCTTTGGTACTCAGCTGCCCTCAGCGCTGAGAACCGAGGCCGGTGGCTGGATGCTGGATCTAGAGGACACCTACCTGCTCACATTTTCATTAGACAAGGTTTTTTGTTTGTTTGTTTCTTTTGTTTTGAGACAGGGTTTCTCTGTGTAGCCCTGGCTGTCCTGGAACTCACTCAATAGACCAGGCTGGCCTTGACCTCAGAGATCTACCTACCTCTGTCTCCTGAGAGCAGGAATTAAAGGCGTGTGCCACCACTACCTGGCTTCAAATATTTTTCAACAAAACATTTATTCAATGATTTTTTTTTTTTTTTTTTTTTTTTTGGTTTTTTGAGACAGGGTTTCTCTGTGTAGCTTTGCGCCTTTTCCTGGAACTCACTTGGTAGCCCAGGCTGGCCTCGAACTCACAGAGATCCGCCTGGCTCTGCCTCCCGAGTGCTGGGATTAAAGGCGTGCGCCACCACCGCCCGGCCTATTCAATGATTTTTGTTTGCTTGTTTATTGTGATACAGGGTCTCATTAGGTTGGGCTCAAACTGAGAAGTATAAGGCTTGTTTATAGTTCCGACCACCCTGCCTCTACCTCCAAGTTAGTGGCCAGTTCTTTTTTTTTTTTTTTTTTTGGTTTTTTGAGACAGGGTTTCTCTGTGTAGCTTTGCGCCTATCCTGGAACTCACTTGGTAGCCCAGGCTGGCCTTGAACTCACAGAGATCCACCTGGCTCTGCCTCCCGAGTGCTGGGATTAAAGGCGTGCGCCACCACCGCCCGGCCAAAAAGAATTATTTATTTAATGTATGTCCATATGAGGGTGTCAGATCCCCAGGAACTGGAGTTACAGACAGCTGTGAACTGTGGGTGTTGGGAATTGAACCGGGGTCCTCTGGAAGAACAGCCAGTGCTCTTAACCCCTGAGCCAACTCTCCAGCCTAGTGGCCAGTTCTTAAGAAAGAGGAGAACTGGGGGCTGAAGAGATGGATCAGTGGTTAATAAGTGGCTGCTCTTACAGAGAAAGATTCCCATCGCCCACCTGGCAGCTCACAACCACCTGACTCCAGTCTCAGGGGGATCTGTTGTCCTTTTCTGGTCTCTGAGGGCACCCGGCACAAACACAGTGCACAGATATGCATGCATGCAAAACCCCATACACGTTTAAAAAATCTTTACAATAAAAAAGGACTTGCCAGGAGATGGTGGCACACACCTTTAGTCCCAGCACTCAGGAGGCAGAAGTAGGTGGATCTCTGAGTTTGAGGCCAGCTTGGTCTCACACAGGAAACCCTGTCCCAAAAACAAACAAACAAACAAACAAACAAACAAAAAGATAGATACATAGATAGATAGATAGATAGATAGATAGAAAGAAAGAAAGAATTAAAAAGGGCCAGGCATGGTGGCGCAGGCCTTTAATCCCAGCATTGGGGAGGGCTGAAGCAGGTGGAGCTCTGTGAGTTTGAGCCAGCTTGGACTACAGAGCAAGTTCCAGGACAGCTAGGGCTATGTAGATAGACCCCGCCTAATAAAAAAAAAAAAGAGAGAGAAAAGAAAAGAAGAAAAAAGAAAGCATGGAGGGAGGACTGTAATTATGAAGTACTTTAGCATCTAATCTAAAATAGTACCCTTTTTTGGCTTTGTGGGCCAAAGAGCCCCGTCTTTTCTTCACTTGTCCTCAGACAATAGTACTTGTCACCATTTTGGGTTTCTCTTTGACCAGCCACACAGACCCGCCCAGCTCAGTTCCCTGGCAAGGGCTTCAACACATCTGACCCCGACCGGCACCTCTGTCTCCTCCTTGCTATCCCTCCCCTCAGAGGTCACTTGTTCTGCTCTCCCCTTCCAAACTGGTAGCCCTGGGGGAGGCAGGGACACCTACGGGATGTGATCCACAGATGAACTGATGGCGACAAAGAACTTGTCAGTCATGGCAAGGAGATTGCGTAGGGAGATGTCCAACCGTCTCTGGACTTCAGCGTGGCTCAAAGCCTGCTCAGGAGTGACATCATAGGGGAGACAGCTGTGGGCAGAGAGAGATGGTAAAGCTGGTGTCCTCTTCTATTGCCTCCCTTCCTGACTTTCCCCATCAGCTCTTCTCTATCTGCTCTTCTCCAGCGAGGCTCGAGACACACCCGCGCACCAAGAGGGGCTCGAGACACACCCGCGCACCAAGAGGGGCTCGAGACACACCCGTGCACCAAGAGGAAGGGCCAGAGGAAAGGGCAGAACCTGGAGGACTGCAGAGGTGAGCACACACGGGGTGGGGGATGGGGGGGTTGGGGGAGGACTGCAGCAGTGAGGATACACAGGGGGAGGACGGAGGGAGGACTGCAGCAGTGAGGATACACAGGGGGAAGAGGGAGGGAGGACTGCAGCAGTGAGGATACACAGGGGGAAGAGGGAGGGAGGACTGCAGCAGTGAGGATACACAGAGGGAAGAGGGAGGACTCAGGAGCCCCAGAGCAGCTGAAAAGTGCAGGGAGACATGTCAGACTCAAAAGCAGATACCCAGGTGCTACTATCAAATCATCCTTGGCAGCTGGGGTGACAGAGAAAGCCAGGGCCCAAATCTCCTGCAGGCCTGTGTCATCTCTGCATGTCACCTTCAAACACACCCAGGCTTCTCTACCGATCTGCAGTGACCTGATCGAAGCACGTGCTCCCCCGCTGCTGGCTCACCTGCGCTGGCCAGTCTGGGCCTCCCCCCTGGTTGATCCAGCTCTTGTAGATGTGGACAGGATCTGTGTGGGATGCTGGACCGCCCTGTCTTTCCAGCACATCCTGGACAAACCTTACCCCAGGATCTGCTGCAGAGCGCTCTGGCCCCGCCCATTGCGGTAGAACCTCACCACCAGCCGCACCACTGTCGGGTTTGCCTGTCACCACATCCTGGGGCTGCTCCACCTTTGACCTGTGGGGCAATAGGTTACTGGCCTCCTGCTTTAAGGAGGACGTCGTGTCTTTCCTTTTCCAGAGTTTTGTCTTTTCAAGCCCACTCTAGTATCCACCCCAAGGGAGGCCCCCTGTCTAGGTGTTGTCCAGCTAGGGCCAGCCCACACCCTCCCTCCATGCTGTTCCAGAGCTGTCCTTACATTCCTCCGATAAGCTGAGGAGAAGAATGGCCTTCTGATGCCCTCCGCATCCCCACCCCCTGCTCCTGAGTCAGGAGAACCTACTTGATTTCCTCCTGGAGCGCCGTCTTGAACAGCTGGAGCAGAAGGTATGCCTCCCGATGGTTGGAGGCATAGTTGTACAGACTGAAAATCACAGCCTCCATGAACTTGGTGGTTCTGTTCTGAGGCATCTGAAAGATCAGCTTGGCCAGATAGATGGGCTGAGTCTGCGAACAATCGGGGAGACAGAGGGCTGGGAATGCTCTTGGAGAACTAGCGATCAGACCCAGGTTACAAAGGTTTTCCTGACATGGAGAAAGTATCGCCTTCCCAGGGCACTGGAAAGAGTCCATACAAATGGGGAGAGGTAGGCTCTGTCCCTGGGGACGGCATGACCCAGGGCATGGAGAAGGGTAAAAGAGGCCTCAAGCTCAGGAGGTGATGGAGACTTCTTGGCTTTTTAAATTGTTTTTTTTGTTTTTTTTGTCGTGTCCCCCTGACCCCCGTGTTGTGCGTACAAGGCAAATGCTCCCCCACCAAGGCCTCTCCTCTGCGGCGAGTCCTGCTCACCTGCAGTAAGTAGAAAAGGTGCTGGTAGGCTTCCAGCTTCTGCCGTTTCTCTCTGCTCAGGGACTTCAATCCCTTCTGCTTGTCCAGGATCATCAGGTCCGAGAGTTGCTCCTTATTCTTCTTCGTCAGCTTCTTACAGTGGGATACCACCTCCTAGATGTGGGAGCAGGGGCAAATCGACCCGTCCAGACTGGTACCAACCATGAGATATATGGTCCAGACTCAGAGTCTGGAAGAACCAGGGCTCACGAGAGGAGAGGGCCCCTACAACTCCATCTGGCATCTCTGCTTTCATGGGTGAGTCTTCAAAGAGCTCTGGGTTCCCAGGCAGAGGTACTGTGTCTACTTGTGTTTGCTACTAGTTCTTATTGACTAATGTACAACCTTGGGGGTGGAGACACCACAGCATCATTGGCCTGCTACTCCTTATCTGAATGTAATTTACAGAGCTTTCATATCTGTCTCTGCATTCTGGGGGTGGGGGGGGGGAGATGGGATGGTGATAGCAACTCCTTATTCCAACGAGCTAAAGAGGAACAGACTTCAAGGTTAACTGATCACAACTTCAAGGTTAACTGATCACCTATAGCCCCTTCGATAGAAGTCAGCAGATTCAGTCATTCCCATTCTCCCACGGGCTCTGTACTACACACACATCCAATGGCTGATCACAAGGGCAGAGGACCACCGTCACAGGGACCTGAGCCAGGTGGGAACCAACCTTTCCTTTGGAAAGGACTGAATTATTAGTTGAAGAATGGATGAAGAATGAAGTAAGGATTCTCTCTCAGGAGCAGGTGGATTGGGAAAGGGGTGGCCCAGGGGGCCTCTCACCTGCAGGGTGATCCGGTTTCTTGACCAGCAGGCCAATCTTGATGTCCATGAGGTTGAGGTCCTGCTCCAGTTGCTGATTAGACCGGATTTTCCTGACCACTTCTTCCTGGAGCTTCAGCAGCTCCGCTTCAGCTGAGAAGTCCTCCTGACTCTGGTTCAAGAGGTGGGCGAACTTGCGTACCACACAGAGGGGAGGGTGGCGTGCGTGCACTGCCGGGGAGACGTGGATCAGGGAGTGTCTGTCATAAAGCCTCTTCGCCAGTACCTGCTGCACGAGGACCCCTGTGCCCGATCCCAGCCTCTTCTAACTGCCAGGTCTACCTCTTGTCTCCCACCTAGGAGCGACACAGCTGTTCCTCTCTGTCCCTCATGCACCATGCATGTGGGCCTCCCCAGTGACATCCCCCACCAAAACCAGGTCCCCCTGCACTTTTTTCATGCTCTTCAAAGGCATCCTCATTCTATCTCGCCCATTCCTCTTCCTGCTGGGCTGACCTGCTCCTCATGCCCCTGACCTGCCAGTCACAGCCCTGCCAGCTTCATGTAGCACTTGTGTGGAGTGTCCACGGCTGGGATGGGGTATAGGTAGCTAAGGCGGTCACTTTTCAATGGAGAGGTCAGAAAAAACAAAACCCCCCAAAGAAGCCTCTGAGCTAAGCTTCATGGAAACAAGACAATACATGCAATGCTCACTGAGATAGGCAGGATTCCTTGTGTCTTGTTGCTGGTTTGGTGCTTCTCAGGCAGTATTGCTATGCAGCCCAGCTAGCCTTGAACTTAAGATAACCCCCCCCACCCTCCCACCCTGCTTCCCAAGTGCTGGCTCACAGGCAGGTGCCACCAGGCCTGAGTCTGAGTGTTTTTGTTTTGATCTTATTTTATGTGTATGGGTGTTCTGCCTGCATATATGTCTGTGCACTATACAAAGGCCAAAAGGCATCAGATCCCTTGGGACTGGAGCTACAGACAGTTGTGGGTGCTAGGAATCGGACCTGGGTTCTCTTGAAGAGCAGCTAGTACTCTTAATCACTGAGCCATCTCTCCAGCCCCAAACCTAAGTGTTTTTAAAAAAAAATTCAATGGGTCAGACACTGTAGTATCCAGCTTACCGATGAGCTTCCAAAGGCAGAGAGAGGGTAGGTAACTTGGCCTAGGTTACCCAGCTGGTAACGACTGAAACAGTCAGATTTAGAGGCTGAACGAATCTAGACCCTGTGGCTAGGGGGAATCAAGTGAGGATCTAGGCAGATGATGGCTGTTGCTTTGAGAGGGGCAAGCGTGAGGGAGCTTGGGGAAACAAAAGTGGACCCTACTCCTGCAGGAGAGCAAAGAAACACTGTCAGAGGCTGTGGTCCCACCTACTATGTGCAGCCCCACCCACTACCAGGTGAGAGGTGAGAAAGGGCAACAGCAGAGGTCAGGGGAAGCTGAACGTGCCCTGTGGCTGGAGTATAGCACAATGAGGGCACGCTTGCTTTTTGTTAATTTGACACAAGCTAGAGCCATCTGAGAAGAAGGAACCTCAACTGAGAAAATGGCCCCATCAGACTGGCCTGTAGGGAAGTCCGTGGGGCATTTTCTTGATCAATGACTAATGTGGAAGGGTCCCATCTACTGTGGGCAGGGCCATCCTTGGGCAGGTGGCCCTGGGGTATATAAGTAACCAAGTGAGCAAGCCAGGAGGAGCAAGCCAGTAAGGAGCCTTCCTCCATGGCGCCTGCTTTAGTTCCCGCCTCCAGATTCCTGCCTCAAGTTCCTACCGTGACTTCTCTTAATGCTGGACTGTAGCATGGAAGTGTAAGCCAAAATAAAGCCTTTCCTCCCAAGTTGCCTTTGGTGATGGTGTTTATGATAGCCATAGGAGCCTAAGACAAGGTGTGAGAATTCAGGGCATCAAGGGCGGAGGGGCTAGAAGGTGCTGTGGCTGGACCTCAGGCAATGGGAGCCACAAGGGGTTAGTGGAAGAGACAAGAAGCAGAACTGCTCAGCTGGACAGCCCGCTCCAATCGGCACCGAGGAGCAGGACCTCAACCCCACGGACACCAAGATCAGCCAACGAGAATCGGCTTAGACTCGGGATTAGTGGATTAAAATGGCTGCAGAAATGATGGCAGGTGACCGCGTCTCTGATAGGAAGGAATCCTCAACACAGAAGCCACCAAACCACACAGGAAGTGGCCGATTCGGGGGGCTGAGGAAGTCGGAGGAGGCATTGGAAGAATACTTCCCCCAGAAACACTAAGAACCGAAGGGAAGGAAGGAAGATAAAGGGCAGGCAGAGCAGTGAGCTCAGGGTCACAGCAGGGGAGATGGTGGGAGGGAGGAGAGCAGCCTGTGCTGACTGCCAGAGGCCACTGGCCAGAGGAGGGCTAAGTAGTGAGACACTGCTCCAGGAATCCAGAGTAGGAGATGAACATGGAGATGGACCTGTATGCTAATTCCCACACAAGGCTGGGACTCCGGACTTGCAGGACACGGGCTAGGTTGGGAAAAGGACTCTACTGGAAAGTTCTTGCTGCACACACATAAGGACCTGAAATCTCAGGCTGGAAGGTGGAGACAGGGGGATCCTGGGTGCTTTCTGGCCATCAGGCCTAGTAAATCAGTAAGCTCCAGGGTCAGTGAAGATAAAGATAAAGTGGAGAGCAATAGAGGAAGACACCTGACATTAATCTCTGGCTTACACGCACGCACGCGTCCTTAAGACTTTACATGTGTGCCCAACTATAGAAAATAGAGGGCAGGAAGCTGGTGACCCCCTACTGCTCCAGCAGAAAGATTGCCAGGCCTGTGTGTCTATGCTACAGAGGCCAGGAGGTGGGAGTTCAAGGCAAACAGCACAGCTGGAAGCTCAGGGAGGGGAAAGAGCCCACCACAGGGGGATGGATATGCTAGGCCTGCTCAGAAAGTACCTGGTTAGAGGAGTCTTGCCTATGACAAAACTAGCTGGTGCTGGGAGGAGGGGGCTCTGCACACCTCTGACAACTTGTGATGGCCTTGCCCCTGCCTGCATCCCCCAAAGGGATCCCCCGGACTTGTCTGGCTCCAGGTCTCCATCTCCCCAGCATACCTAACATTCTGTAGTCATCACGGGCTTTCCTGGCTCGGAAAAATGCTTGGATCTTCACAACGGAGTCAACCTACCATGGACACAAGAGAACAGGGTGGCTGTCCTCGTCACTTTGCTCTGATCTGTGAGTAAAGACAGGTGGGAAGGGGCAGCACTCACATTCTTCTGGAAATATCGAAGGCGTCTGAGGTATTGCCTCCGGACTGCCCACATTCGGGCCCAGGCCTGGATCTGAGAGAAAAGACACTACATTCAGAACGTCAGGCTGAGACCCACCCTCAGACCCTCGCCAGGGCAATCAAGTCCAGGGTGAGGTAAGGGAAGACGGAAGTGCTCTGAGGATCCCTCAAGAGAAAGGAACCATCCCGACCATTGTCGTTACCTTGATTATCGCAGCCAGGTTTGCTTTAAAGTACTGCAGCCGCTGCTGGTAAGTCTTCCGTTGTCTATGACCCCGCCAGTGAGCCTGCCAAGCAGAAGAGGGATGACTCCTCACAACTCCTGTTCCAGAGAAAGTGTTCGAATCCCCCTTCACTCTCCCCCAGTAGTGATGATGATGCCAATAACTGGTTCTCGTGTCCTGCTTTTCTGTACAGAAACACTCTAGATATTGTCTTATAAATCGTCCTCACTACCTTGTAACGTGATACTGCCATTCCCATTTTTGCGGGGGAGAAGGGAATAAACTGAGGCACAAAAAGAAAGAACAGCTTACAAGGCCACATGGCTAACAGGTCAGGGAGTTGGGCTTCTAACCACAGTAGTCTGGCTACAGAGTCCACACCTTTTATCACTATTGCTTAGAGGTCCAAGAATCATCCCAACCCCACCCAGGGGAAGGGAAGGAGGGTGGACACCCTGTATTTCCAATCTTCCCAGGCCTGGGGAAAGCCAAGGCTGCCACCTGAATCTTGATGATGGCTGGGAGCAAGGTCCTGAGGAAGTGGGAACGCTCAGCAAACTTCTGGCGGACAAGGAAGCCCCGGAGGCGGGCCTGAAGCTGGATGACAAAGCCAACGTTGGCCTTCCAGAGGAGCTGGCGGTCATGGGCAGCGGTGACCTTGGTGATGACTGACTGTGGAGACAGGAGTCTGTAGTGGGTAGCCATTCCAGCTTTGATCTGGAAGTTCCAACCCCCACTGAGGCTTCGGTAACTGTCACGCCTACAAGGCGGGGCTGAGAGAGGACCCTAAAGACCCGAGATCAGGATGTGCCGGTGCTCCCTGGACCCTGGATGCTGGAGGTAGACCAAGCAGAGTTCTCCAGAGAACACCGCCGGACTGCGCCACACCTTTCCCAGACCCTGCTACCTATCCCTTCATTTGTGAGTTACCACGAAATAAACCTCCCTTTTAACTACGCGGAGTGGCCTTAATAATTTCACCAATAGGAGTCCTTTGTGTGTAGAAGCCTCTCCCCACGCACAATCCCTGCCAACCTGGATCTCCTCCCAGGTTAGACGGGAGGTATTGAGGTGGCAGCTGGGAGGATGTTCCCAAGTCCCCTGGAAGGTCTGCAGATGGAAGTAGTAGGCCGTGCCATCCTTCATGTCATGTTGGACCCAGAAGGCTGTGTCCCCTGAGTAGAAACTCGAGTAAGCCAAGAGGGCTCAGAGGCGGTGGCTAGACGCAGCGGAGGAAGGTTGGGTCAGGGCGGTTACCAGGACGTCGCTTCTTCGCCACGGCTTCTTCCAGGGCCTGCTGGTAGCTGTCAGCACAGCTGGGAATTATCCCTCGGAGAGCCACGTTGGGGTTCCTCAACACCCGCTCTGTCTGGGCGGCCTTGCCCTCCTTGATGGCCTGATTGATGGCAGCCACACCCAGGGCTACTGATGGGCATCAGGAGAGAAAAGTCAGTCCTCTGGGGTCCCTCCCACGAGCCCTGTCCCGTCCAGTGGGGTCGGAGTCAGGAGACACACACAGCTGCCATGGCTGATGGAGGGCATGGGGAGTGCCAAGGGTGGCGCAGCGGTACTCGGGAAGCAGCAGCAGTGAGGAGAAGGGGGAGCAGTTAGGGACAGGCTCCCGTGGGAGCTAAACTCTTGAGTATCGCCTGTCCAGCTGTGTGCCAGCAAATCTACCCTGTGGGCCAAGAACCCTCCTGCTCCAATTCTGTCCTGCCCCCCTGTGCCTACTGGTTTCGGTCGACTTGCCATGAATCTAGACATATCTGGGCAGAGGGAATCTTAATTGAGAAAATGCTCCCACTGGATTGGCCTATGGGCAAGCCTGTAGGACATCTTGATTAATGATTGATGTGGAAATCCATGGTGAGCGGTGCTACCTGCGGGCTGGTGGTCCTGGGGTGTTTAAGAAAGCAAACTGAGCAAGCCATGAGGAGCGAGCCAGGAAGCAGCACTCCTCCATGCCCTCGGCTTTGGTTCCTGCCTCCTGGTTCCTGTCTTGAATTCCTGCCCTGACTTCCCTTGATGACGGACTGGGATGTGGAATTGTAAGACTAAACCCTTTGCCCCCCCAGGGCGTTCTCATCCACGGTGTTATCCAGCAATAGACAGCAAGCAAAGGCGCTTCCTATGGCTAAGGCGAGACAGGGGTGGGGCTCCACCCTCCCGGTGCCTGGCTGTTTACTTCTCTGGGCTGTGTTTGTGTCCTCATTGGCTCTGGCCACTCCCTGGCGGATCTCCTCCAGCCACAGTACAGCCTCAGGATCTCCTGTCACCTGGCAAATAGAAAAAGAAGATGAAAAAACACAAGATCCCAAACAGGTATCCCCAGGCTCCCACAAGCCCAGCAGGGAACTAAAGTAGAGCAGACACCGGAAGCAGCTGGGAAGGCTCCCTTCTCCCTCCCCTGTGGAGTCATGACCCCATGCTCAGAGGCTCTTTTCTTACTCTGCTTTCATAATCTGAGCATGGCTCAGATGAGGCCAGGCTCGGTGTGGCCTCAGGGCTCTCTCCAGCTTTCGTACCCTCAGTACTCAGCCCCTTCTGACAGCTCTATTGCTAGCCTTGTGTCTCGGCCACGCCTGGGGACACCTACCCTGCAGCCCTCCCTATCTCCCTCTACCTCAGGTCACAGCCCTTAGCCAGATCCCGGCTCTTACTCTATGGCTCCTGGCTACACATTTCTTGTCACCAAAAAGTAGTAGGAAGACTGCGTCCACAGGTCAAGGAAGCCTGTGCTTGCTGTGGTCAGTCCGAACCCAACCCAACTCAATGCGCTCCTCTCAGCTGCCTGCCTGTCTTTACTTTCTTTTTTTTTTTTTTTTTTTTCTCCGAGACAGGGTTTCTCTGTGTAGCTTTGGAGCCTGTCCTGGAACTCACTATGTAGACCAGGCTGGCCTCGAACTCACAGAGATCCGCCTGCCTCTGCCTCCCGAGTGCTGGGATCAAAGGTGTGCGCCACCACCACCCGGCCCTGTCTTTTCTAAGAGGGTCTGTAGGCCAAGCCAACCTCAGACTCACTGCAGGTGTGAGCTATCAGGTATTGTTCCTAGGACTTTTCTTGTGAATTCATTTTTCTAGAGAACTTTATTTTTAGTTAGGTGTATATGTATATATCTGTGTGGAGGTGTGTACATGTGAATGAAGTGTCCTGAAGAGGGGATCAGATCCTCAGATCCCCTGTATCTGGGGTTGTGAGCCACCTGAGGTGGGTGTTGGGAACTGAACTCAGACCCTCTGGAGCAGCATCAAGCACTCTTAACCACCGAGTCAGCTCTCCAGCCTCATGAATCAGTACCTGTGAGGCACATCAAGCAGTACCGGGCACAGAGTGTAAACTCAATAAATGCCGACTAGCACTCCTGCCGTGGTTCCAAACCCAACAGCCGTGAGAGAAGCTCGTTCCTGTCACAGGTTTGCGGGGGTGGGGGGATGGCAGCACAGGGAGGCTCCATGATGCTGCAGGGTGAGACTGCAGGATGCGAGCTCAGTCATCTGGCACAGGGCCCCAGGTCTCAGCCTCATTCTGCTGCCACACAACGCAGGGTGTGTCAGTTCGAATCCCCTGCTCCACTGTTAGCTCACGGGATTCGCAGCACGGGGTGCAAGGGCAGAGCATGTAGAGTCTTACAGGTAAGTACACACACCCCAGGGATACTGAGGGACTGCTCAAGATCAGATGATCACTGGGGATCAGAGTGGGGACTCCAGTCACCCGATCTCTAGGCCTGCTCTTTTCCCACACTGTCCTGGAATGAAGTCCACACTTTGCTATAACAGTCAAATCCTGCCTGTGCCTCACCCGGTTCAGAGTCTGTATCCACGAGGCTGAAACAGTTTCAGAGTGCATGCCGGGCAGTGCCCGAGGCCAATCCCCTTGCTGTAGTGTCTAACCCAGCCATCTATCCCTAACCTTACCTTGGCTTTCTTCCTCTTGGCTGCCACGAGGAGGAGATGATACCGAGGTGCGACATGAAGGCTGACGTCTTCCAGGCCAGCTGCTGGAAGCAGCAGGGCAGACAGGGTTTTTTCAGGAAAGCCCTGGTCCAGAGCCTCATTGATGAGGCTGATGGCGAGGACCTCTGCGGAGGACATCTAGATGAGCAGCAGTCCCAGACTCAAGACTGAGGGCAAGGTTGTCCGAGGGGGGTACTCACGCTCTGTTTCCTCCTGGACCTGTGCATTGACCTGGTACACGGCGGCCTGCAGGTCATTCCAGCTCAGGAAGGCTCTATCCAGTCCTCGAAGCTGCTGCACCCTCACCAGGGCATCGAAGTAACTAGCAGCAGAGAAGAGGAGTGATGTGAGCAGCCATGTGAGTGGTGTGGGAACAGCCACAAGTGGAGAAAGCTTTGAGTAGGCTCCTCCCCAGGCCACCACAATTTACAGGGTGTCTTCTCCCTTTACATGCTGTTCTGAGGCCCTTGTGTGGAACATGGAGTTCCTCAAGCTTCAGTCCTCTCTTCCCTCTGTGCCCTCATGCCAGATCTCAGCCATTCACCAGGCCTTTCATGACTTACACTAACGAATCCCTAAAGCATACTTACATCCCTCATAGGCCCTAGGGACTGCTGAGGATCTCCCCCTGAATGCCAGACATCCCCATCCCCTCCGTCTATCTTTGTGCCTCAGCCTGTCCCTTCTGGATAAACATCTGTTGACTCATCTCCCCCCTGTTCCCTCTGCTTTCAGAACACATTCACATTGCCGCCTTCTTCCCATGCCTGCTACTTCCCCCTTGGGTGTAGCAGCGCTCCTAAAAGGCATCCCTGCTGCTCTGCCCTGGCCCGGGCCCTGTGGTGGAGTCTCAGCACACAGCCAGAACGATCTTGGTAAGCAGGTCCAATGGACTCCTTCATTGCTGAACACCCCATAGCTGCCTTCCATGCTTGAGGACATTGGCTGGTCTCTGCTAACCCACTTCCTTCCTGCAGCACTCCATTTGGCCACTCTGGCTTCCTGGTAGTCTTTGTTTTTAGTTTTTTGGAACTTTGGGAAGTTAAACCAGAGCCCCAGACATGTCACACAAGCACTCAACCACTGAGCTATTCCCAGGCTCCCCCTGATGTCCTGTGAGTGCATCAAAGATACTCTCCTGTCCTGATGAGCATCACAGGAATAACTCAGGCTCCTTAGGTCCTTCTCCATATGAACCTCTCTCAAAAGCCATCTATCACTACACTATGTGACTAGGAAAACTGCCCCTCTCCCACCCTGTCCCGTTTTCATCATGACTCCTGCTTGTGCGTATGCTTGCCAAGAGCAGGGATTTGGTTTAGTCACTGTTTTCAACACCTAGGATGGCATCTGGCAGTGTGTAGGCACTCAAACATTTGCTCTGAAAAAGTGGAGAGGAAACTGGATGACCATGTGCTCCCCCACTGGGGAAGAAACACAGGAGAGGCAACAGGACTGTGAACAGGACTAGGGGCTGGGACCAGAGCGGGTGCCGCACAGAAGGCTGCTGTGAACAGGACCAGGGGCTGGGACCAGAGCGGGTGCCGGACAGAAGGCTGCTGTCCGGTGTCGGCTGCACTCATGCTATCCTTCACTTCTGACACGTGGCTCACCGTTGAGCATTTTCTTCTTCGACCTGGGCCAAGCCAGTAGCAGGGTTCACCAGATTGGCCCAGAAGGCACAGGCATCTCTAGTTTCCAGAGCCCGGTTAATCAGAACCACAGCTGAGAGCATCTCCACAGCCACAAAGAGCTCCTCCTGGCCCAGCTCCTGTAGAGGAAGAGAGCTGAAGGGAGTTGGGGGTCTACTGGAGCCAGCCTACCCCAACTCTCCAATATCCCATCTCCATCCCCAAGTTCCAGGAGCTCCATTTACTCCCCAACACCATTCATGTCAACACCTGGGCCACATTCATGCACCGACACTACTCATGCTCAACACCTAGGACGCATTCATTCACCAACGTTTAGTCTTTACACCTGGGGATGTTTACCGTGAACACAACCATGAAGACCACACACAGTGCCGTCTTAATTTCCACAACTAAGCCAAATGAGGTATGTACCATTGACAGCCCCATTTCCCAGCCCAGCTCATAGCTAGTAATGTGGGTTAAATGGTGCCTGCCTGATTGCAGAGCCTACACTCAGCACGTGACCTCTGCCAACAGCCTTCCGGTCCCATGTCATATCGAGAACTATATGAAACCAGTTGTAGGGAGGAACGCCTGTGGTTCCAGTACTCGGGAGGCAGAGGCAGAATAATCAGCTCCATAAGTTCAAGGCCAGCATGAGCTATGTAGATCCTGTCTCTCAAAAAGCCAAAATGGACAGAGAGAGAGACAGACAGACACAGAGTCAGATAGTCAGAGGCCCTGGCCCCATTTTCCAACCCACTTTCTTTCTGGCTTCCCTTCAAATATTTGCTTAGACGGCTCCCTTTTTCTGGAGCATTCTTCCTGCATTTTACAAGTAGAGCCACAAACAACAATAATGATGGCTAAAACTTACTTCTCTAAGGAACTTCTCCAAGCAACATATGCTAACTCACAGAGTCCTTGAAACAATCCTGTGAGGTTGGTACCATTTATGAAGAAACCGAGAAGCAGAGAAAGTAATGAACTGCCAATGTCACATATCTAAGAAGTAGCAGAGCTAGATTTAAACTCAGGCCTCTCAGGTCATCCTTCAGTACTACGCTTTCACCCCATATTTCTGTGGTGCTGTCCTGTACCCTTGCTGAAGACACTGCTGTGTGCGGGTCATGTCTGAAGTTAAGTGTTCTAGAAACACCTGCTGTTGGGGGAATTCACTGTGGAGTCTCTTCCAGGAAGCCTTCCCAGACTTCCCCCAGCACTGCTTGCTCCATTTTCCTGGTCACTGCTGTACAATCTTCTTCCACCTACATCATCTGCTCTTCTCTCCACCTCTGCCTGGCCCCTCCCTTGGGTGGCCTCTAACTCCTGCAGCTGACAGGGATGACCCGAAGCAAAGCTCGTGCCTCACTCTCAGAAGAGCTGTGTGGACAGGAGTGAGGTGGGGCAGCCTCGTGGTTAAAGCATGTCCCGCCAGTGTATTCAGCTCTGAATTCAGCCACAGCACTGCCAGTCAGCCGAGCAGGCAAGCACTCAACGTCTGCGACCCTCTTCTTACCTCTGAAGTAGAAAACCAGCACTTACCTGGCAGGGCTGCTGCCCACGCCGAGTGTGTGTGGCGCTACTGGCTGCCATGATGCTCCTAAGGAAGCAGCCCTGCCCATCCTACTGTCTGAGCACCACCCCCACCCCCCACCCCCTGAGCTGCTTGGGAGCCCCAGAACTTACCCCCTGCTGCTGCTTCTGGAGCACAGCCAGCTCCTGCTGGTACACAGCAGAGGCAAAGGGGTACACTTGGGGCAGCTGGGCTTCTGGGCACATGAGCTCCTTCACAGTGTCTGTGGCCACCCCCCTCTGGATGGCTCTGTTGATTCTCCACACCGCCTGGAGCACTGCAGAGGACAGCAAGAAATCCCACAGGCTGAGTGCTCCCTGTCTTCTCTGCTCTCCTTATTAGCCAGGCTCTGCTGGGATCTCTATGGGAAATGGCTCTGTAACACTTCTAGACCGCCATTCTGCTAGATTCAAAATGCATTTCTAAATGTTCCGGAGGAAAGGCGGATGGGGTACTTTAAAAGCGAGGCTATGGCCGGGCAGTGGTGGCGCACGCCTTTATCCCAGCACTTGGGAGGCAGAGGCAGGCAGAGCTCTGCGAGTTTGAGGCCGGCCTGGGCTACAGAGTGAGTCCCAGGATAGCCAGGGCTACACAGTGAAATTCTACCCTGAAAAACAGGTGCTCTGTGAAAGGCAAAGCGCTGGGCCCAGAAGTTGCGTAGGTTAGAATGCAGCAGAAAAGCGGCTGTCACAGCAGCGGTGAGTTCCCAAGGCAGCGAGCGTGGATTGACAGGTGGTGATGGTGCATAACTAAGATGAAGTAAGTCAAAGGGCTCTGGGGACCAAGCCTTGGTGACAGTGCAGAGAAACAGAGCCAGCTCCATTTACACCAGAGGGGGTAGAGGAAGCTAAAGGGCCACAGCACACAAGTGTGCTGAGTTGACGTACTCTGGGGCCAGTCAAGTGCCAGCAGAAATGGACACCCGCTCCGAGGAGCACAGAATCGTGTTGGGGGGGGAATAAGGACACGCCAAGACCTGCAGTGCCCAGCTGACGAGGCCAGGCTAGAAGTGGGCCCACCCCAGCTCTGGCCGTGCTGAGGAGGGGCTTCTGACTGGGAGCAAGCAGACAGTTTTACAGAGAAGCCCTGGAGACAGCTCTGCAGACGTTTCCACCTGCTTCTGACAGGTGAAATGTGGGAGGAATGTCATTCGGAGGCCTGGAGGCCAGGGGCTGGGAAGGGAGCAAGGAAGAACAGCCTGTGTGGCTCAGCTGCACTGGGTGAAATGTGAGCTGAAAAGCAAGGGGGGAGCACCCGAAGGCCTCACCTGCCAGGCCCAGGGGGTGGAACCAAAGTGTGAGATAAAGAATGAAAGAGTCAGGGCTGGAGAGATGACTCGGCCACTAAGAACACTTGCTGCTCTTGTGAGGGGCAGTTCGGTTCCCAGCACCCACACAGTGGCACATAGTCACCCATAACTCCAGTCCCAAGCCTCCACTTCTGGTCCCCATGGGCAATGTATGTATACGGTGCAGACATACATGCAGGCAAATCACTCATAGACTTAAATATATAAAAAAAAAAACAAAATAAGTAAATCTTTGTTGTTTGTTTTTCAAGACAGGATTTCTTTGTATAGCCCCAGCTCTGTAGACCAGGCTGGCCTCCAACTCACAGAGATCCACCTGCCTCTGTCTCCTGAGTGCTGGGATTAAAGGCGTGCGCCACCACCGCCCAGCATAAACAAATCTTCAAAAAAGAACGGAAGAGCCAGTTGGGTGTGGTGGCGCACATCTGTGACAGAAGCACTCAGGGTTACCCCTGGGAAGCGAAGTAACTATCACATTGTGCTCCAGGCCAGCTTGAGCTACACAGTAAGACCCTATCTCAAAAGACAAAACAAAGCAAGAGTGGAGAGCCGAAGCTTTTCTACTAAGAGATCTGCACCAAGATCGCTCTGGCAACAACAATCAGAAATGAAGTGGGCTCCCAGGGCAGGCAGCAGCCGGGAGCAGTCCGGGGAGAGATTGCCACTTGAAGGCTGTTACTCAGAGGTATATGGTGACTGAGTGACTTCAAACCTGACGTGGAGGCCAAACTACACACCCAGTAGCTGCTGCCCCAGGACTCTGTCTTCATCCACACCCTGAATACACAGTTACAGTTGCATATCATTTTTTTTTTTTTTTTTTTGGTTTTTCGAGACAGGGTTTCCCTGTGTAGCTTTGCGCCTTTCCTGGAACTCACTTGGTAGCCCAGGCTGGCCTTGAACTCAGAGATCCGCCTGGCTCTGCCTCCCAAGTGCTGAGATTAAAGGCGTGCGCCACCACCGCCTGGCTGCATATCATTTTGTTTGTTTGTTTGTTTTGTTTCTTTTATCATCCATGTAGGATTGTTCTGCCTGTATGTGTGTGTACCACATGTGTCTCGTGCCTGCAGATCCAGTTTGGATCCCCTGGAACTGGAGTTACAGATGATTGTGAACCACCATGTGGGTACTAAGAACTGAACCCTGGTCCTCTGCAAGAGCAACAAGTGTTCTTAACCACTGAGCCATTACAGCCGTACATATAATGTTCCTAGCTGTCCTGGAACTCACTCTGTAGGCCAGGCTGGCCTCGAACTCACAGAGATGAACCTGCCTCTGCCTCACAAGTGCTGGGATTAAAGGCGTGCGCCACCACTGCCTGGCTCATATAATGTTTTTTTAAGGGACACTGAATTAGAATGTGTTTTGTCCTTACCTGAGAAATCACATTTCAGAAGCCAAAGAAATATAAACAGGAAGAAACAAAATTACAGGCAAACTCCCCAGAAGGAGCCTGGTTCTGAGTGGCAACAGGACGTCATTATCTTTCCTTTGATTCGTCCCTCTGGGGATGCAGAAGGCAGAGGAGGTGAAGAGTAAAGTTCCTTGTTAGGCCTGGAACTGGACGGCTGTTTGCTTCGTCCAATACATATGCCAGTAAAGGAGCAAGGTACATTACCAGGAGCCAGCAGACCCCCAACCCCTGCCTGGAGATGACTTACTGGCTTGCTCTTGATCGCCCTTCTCATTGGCTGCAGCCACCCCAGCCTGGACCTCCTCCTTTTCTAGAAGCCTCACCAGACCCAGCTCCTGCAAGAGGGCAGAGGTGCAGTAGAAGAGAGTCCCCAGACCATGAACGTGCATCAGGAGCTGCCAGGACTCAGTCCTGCCTCTCCCTTCAGGTGGAAGGACCTGGCCTACCTTTCTATCTCTCTCTTTTTTTTTTTTAAACCCAGCATATGTCTAAAATAACAACAGACTAGATGTGAGTATAAATAACATCAAACAGAAAGGCAGTGCATTAAGGGCTAGAGATGGCTCCCTGGTGAAAGTGCTTCCCACGTAAGCACAAGGACTGGAGATTGGATCTCCAGAACCCATGCAAGCCTTGCCTGTAATTCCAGCCTTAGATGCAGAGACAGGATTCCCAGATCAACCTGGCTAGTGAGACTAGCCACATTGGTGAGCTCTGGGCTCAGTTAAGAGAACCTGCCTCAGTGAATAAGGTGGAGGAGTGGTTTCGGATGATTCTTGACATCAATGTTGGACCTCTTATACACGCGCCCACACATTTGCCCTCCCCCGTGTGAACACACATAGAGACACACACTTAAACCACAGACATACATGCATGAAAAATACAGGAGGAGGGGGGTCAAAGCATTGAAAATAAAGTTGATAAATCAAGACCCCAATTCAGCAATGAGAAGCATATCGTTACCTAATGGACTGGCCTGGTCCTTCCCTCCCAGTCTGAGACTCTAAGCAGAGCAGACAGCCTGGTCCACTATGCTTTGGGGGATGATTCAGCCATTTAAAAATGGAGTCAGTGATGATATGCACATAAAAGGCATTTCCTACCCTACAGGCAGACAGGTGTTAGTCAGAGCCTGACCTGTGACTTCTGCTCTCTGTCCGAACTCAGTTGTTCCAGGTACCAGCCAGCCAAATCTCTTCTTACCCCTTGCAGGGCCAGGACAGGATCTTGAAGGGCCTCAAGCAAGGCCCCAGGGCTTTGTCTCTCCAGAGCATCATCAACAACTTCTAGAGCCCCCTGGACTGAAAAACAGCCCAATTCCAAGTGTGTGAAAACTACCTCGTACCATCCCCAGCCAATCCTGGGAATTTGCCTTCTTCTTGCCTTCCAAAAGTTGCCTCTATCCTTGGCCTCTGACACAGTGAGCTCCTGTGGTCCAGGCTACATTTTCCTCTTGGTCTTCATAGCCCTCCCATCTCACTGTTCCTGAGTGACCCTGAAAATACCCTGATCCTAGCAGGCCAACGGCCTCTCGTTGTGAGTCTTCAGGTTGTCCCTCTGTCCACCATCCTCCCTACTCCATCTATCCTCAGACTTCCTTCTATTCTTCCTGCTTCCTTTTCTTTTGAGAAAGTCTCACAATATGGCCCTGTGAGTCCTTGAACTCTTAATCTTCCTGCCTTAGCCCCCTGACAGCTGGGATCACAGGTGTGTGGTATTACTCCCAGCTACACTCCCTTCTTGAAGGACCCTAATCCAAACATCCACCCCCAGCACTGGGAGCTGAAAGGCCTGTCCATTTGCCTCTGTCTTAATAATAATTTTCCATCCCATAGGAGCTCCCTGGTATGTGGCCAGAGAGCAGGGCATAGAATCCCTGGCCTATGAGTTTTCCCTAAGGCAGGAACTAGCTCACATAAGGTCATGGGGCTTATTAAAGCAGTCATCTCCCAGCTTCCCAGGCTCTCCCAGTCATCTCTTACCATTGGCAAGGTTGATATGGCCCTGGATCTCTGCCTGGGTGAGGCAGGACTCATAGATGTCCTGTTCTTGACCGTCATCCTGCAAAAGCAAGATGGAGAGACTCGGAGACACTGCGATCTTCCTCCCTACCCTTGTCACACTCACTTCTGTAGATCAATGGCCAGGCCAAAGACCAGTCTGCTTAGGCCTCGGAGGA
This sequence comes from Peromyscus californicus insignis, assembly GCF_007827085.1. Classification (NCBI taxonomy): domain Eukaryota; kingdom Metazoa; phylum Chordata; class Mammalia; order Rodentia; family Cricetidae; genus Peromyscus; species Peromyscus californicus. The sequence goes on along the minus strand of NW_026294617.1, from coordinate 67,643,748 downwards.
GAACCTGGGGGCTAAGCCCTGGCACCAACAGTTAAGCCAATCATCCTGTGGATTCCCCAGGCTAGGCTCATCTCGTGCTTCATTCCAGAGCCAGTTCAGCCATCCAGACTCTTCTCCAGCCTTCTTTCTCAACAGACATCATCCAGGCTCCTCCCCTACTTCTCTAAGTCACGGGCATATCTTTGGAACTCGAGGCAGGACAAACTGAGTCTTCACTCTACTTAAGACTCCCCAGGCCTCTCAACTTATTCCCTCTATATCCCAAAGTGTCTCCTTACGTGGTTCCTGGCATTGGCAGCCTTCTCCATCTTGGCTAGGGCCAGCAGCTCTTGGTAGACCGCTGCCAGAGGTTCCCGAAGATTCCCCAGAAGAGCATTAGGATTCTTCAAGGCAGTCAGAGTGTCCTCCACCACGCCTCGCTCCACTGCATCGTTGATGGCAAGAACAGCTGCGTGGACTTGGAGGGGCAGGAGAACAAGGTCAAGAAGCCAGAGAGGACCCAGACCAGAGCACAGCTAACTGTAGCGCCAGGGAGCCTGACCCTTCTGCCTGTGGATATAAGAGATGCCAAAGCCCATCCAAGGGCTACAAGGCTTGTCATCGTCCTATCCCATGTCCTGTCCCCCACCCACACCCCATCCCATGCTCCCATGTCCTACTCTAGGGCAAAGCCCTACCTGCAGCCTCATCGGCTGAAAACTCATTGGCTAGGATGCCCCCGATCTTGCTGAAGGCTGGTAACTGGAGGCCATATTTGGCCAGTTCAGAGGCGATGTTGCTGAGTTCCTCAGCTGCAATGGTACCAGAGGTATTCTTCATTAGGCTCAGAATCCCCATGCCCCTGCTTAGTCTATGAACCAGAGGAAGGACCTGGCTTACCTGTGAATTTCACCTTCCCATACAGGTCATGGATCTGAGGGGCCAATCCCAGCCGGAAGAGGAAGAGACTGGGAAGAATGGAAGGCATAAGGACACACTGGGATCTACTGATTTCCACACCTTGTCCACAATAGGTATGTAAAATTGCAATGGAGGCCGAGAAGTAAAGAGCACTTAGCACTTGGCCCTGAGTCACTCTAGTACACAGAGATAACCAGCCACGACAAGAAAGAGCTACAGAACAGAAATAAGACGCCACAGGGAGCCTCTGGATGGTTCCACAGAGGACACACTGCAATGGAACGTCACAGGTGGACAAGAGGAAGATACAGTAAACAAAGCTGCTGAAGCCAGGGATGGAAGCAAAGAAGGGCATGGGAAGGGGAGTTATAAAGAGATGACACAGCGGACACAGGAACTGGACGGTCCCATTCTATGATTCAGCCAACTGGTATACCTGCCTGTGAGTAGAACCCAGTGGCCTTCCCTGCTTGTAATAAGTGGCTTGCATGTGATGCTCTTGATGGGTCCTGGTTCTGATTCATTCATGTCCCAGTCACAAACTAAGGACTTTATCCTGCTGTTCCTTCATTTCCAAGGCTCACATATGAATGTGCCCACATACATATGAATGTAAATACCCATGCAGATCTAAAATCTTACCCTCCCCTAAACTGCTCTTTTGGCTATCCTCCCTCTTTTCTTTTATATTTATTGCTATTGATTGATCCATCTATTGATCTGCCTAGAGCAGTGGTTCTCAACCCATGTGTTGCGACCCCTTTGGGGGTTGAATGACCTTCTCATGGGGTCACCTAAGATGATCAGAAAACACAGATATTTATAATTCATAACAGTAGCAAAATTACAGTTATGAAGTAGCAACAAAATAATATTATGGTTGGGGGTCACCACAGCATGAGGAACTGTATTAAAGAGATGCAGCATTAGGAAGATTGAGAACCAGTGACCTAGAAGAACCTGGCTGACTAAAGTCGGGGGTGTCTCACCTGAGAGCATGAATGCAATAGATCACCCGAGGCATATTCTTCTTGTCGTAGATGTCCGTGGTCTCTGGGAGGAAGATCTAGAGGAGAAACCAGACAATTGCCGTACAGAGGAAGGTAGTGCAGTAAGGCTTCCAGGCTGGTGTGGGACAGGAGGTGTGGGCTGAGCAATGCACCTCTCTCCAACCAGAGCTGTGAACACCACAGCCGGGCTTCTCAATCAGTTTCTATAACCATCCCCATTCAGTCCAATGTGAAAAAGGCTTACTGAGCCAAGACACAGCCAGTGTCCAGGGTCAGCTGACCACTAGGTGAGACCTCAGGGGCCAGAGGATGCAGGCCATAGCCTCCAGGAAACACACACCCCAGGCACTCTGTCTCCGTGAGCCCGGTCCGTGACCTGAGATTTCCACCACATACATGATGTGCTGGGGAGTTGACCATGCTCCCAGGGAAGGCCCAACGAGGCATGGATTGCCCAGGCAGAGGCCTCTGATCTGTAGAAGCCCCTTTAAGAATTGAAACCTAAGCTCAGCACATCCTACAATACATTCAGCTTCTTCTTTTTTTTTTTTTCGAGACAGGGTTTCTCTGTGTCGCTTTGGAGCCTGTCCTGGTACTCACTCTGTAGCCCAGGCTGGCCTCAAACTCACAGAGATCCGCCTGCCTCTGCCTCATGAGCTGGGATTAAAGGTGTTCACCACCAGCGCCCAGCTGAGTAGCTGTGCTATTAACCCTTTTTTTTTCTCCCTTTCTTTCTTCTTCTTCTTTTTTTTGAGACTGGGTCTGTCTATGTAGCCCTGGTTGGACCAGAACTCACTCGGTAGACCAGACTGGCTTTGAGCTCACAAAGATCTGCCTGCTTCTGCTTCCCAAGTGCTGGGCTGAAAGGCGTGTGCCACCAGGACATGCCTTTTGTTGTTGTTGAAAAAGGGTTCACTAGATAATGCAGCTGGCCTCAATGTCACAATTTTAGATTTGCATCACTACACCCACCAAAATGTCCTGGCTACTATTTCCATGCACATGTGTGCATGCGCGCGTGTGTGTGTGTGTGTGTGTGTGTGTGTGTGTGTGTGTGTGTAAGCACAACCTGCAGGAGTTGGTTCTCTTCTTCCACCATGTGGCAACTGGGGATCACACTCAGATTGTCAGGTTCAGCAGCAAGCTGCTTGACCTGAGGAGCCATCGAACCTCATCTTTTTGTTTTTGTTTTGTTTGTTTGTTTATTTTCAAGACAGGGTTTCTCTGTGTAGCCCTGGCTGTCCTGGAACTCACAGAGATCCACCTGCCTCTGCCTCCCAAGTGCTGGGATTAAAGGCATGAGCCACCACCGCCCAGCTCACCTCATTTTTATAGTTACCTTCTACAGGGAAGGACCCCCACACTGCAGAATCCTGCCTAGCCTTAGTTGGTATAGTGCTTTACAAAGGGAATTTACACAGGCCCTCCAATTCTCCTACCAACATCATAGGTGGGAATTATCACACCTACTTTATAGGTGAGAAACAAGCTGGGGTTCACAGAGGGAAAGGACGTGTAACATGAGTACAGATGGTCTCGGACCTAAGGCTCCAGTCGGAAGTCTCCCACCTGGGGATGGGGCAGGTTCTTGCTTCTCTCTGAAATTCTGTGCCTGGCTGACATGAGCCCCACCCACACTACACCTGCGCTCCACTACAGGACAGTGCTGATGCCCCTCAGCCCAGGATCCACGGGAGGTGAAGGCAGAGCCCAAGCAGCCTGGTTCGAGGGCACAGAGCCCCAAGGAACGGGGCCCTTAGAGCAGACAGATAACCATCTTGGCACCCCGTTTTACCGAAGGCAGGCCGATGTGTGCTACTGCAGAAAGCCAAAAGTTGATGTTGTCTGTGTGCCGGAAATGCAAGCCCGTTGCCTGAAGGGAGAAAAGAGAATGTTTCTACAGTTTTCAGGGTGCCCTATGGGTGGAACTCAGATGCCAGCTTGAAGATTCATGGGGGAAGGGTAGACAGAGCCAAAGGACCCCATTCTGTGGATCCCCCGCCCCACGGAACAGAAAAACAGCTGAAACCACCAGGAATGGGTGAGCCAGCTGGATAATGGGAAGGCTGGCATAGGACAGGAGGCTTGGGCTGGCTAGAATGCAGAAAAGGGACACATGCCCAGAAAAGCCCTTCAGGGTGGCAAAGCCCATGAGCCTTGGAGTGAGCACCATTTGCACCTCGGGGCATCTTAAGGCCCATGCAGCAGTACCCCACCCCACCCTCCACCCCCTGCCAGCAGAGCACCCACCCGGCAGAGTGGCACTGGCAAACACCTACTGCCCTAGTACCATTACTTGTACTTCTTTTCAGCCTCAGGTCATGTACAGACTCTCAAGATACAGGGTCACTATACCCTCACAGCTGTGACAAGGAGCATCTTGGGAGGGAGAGAGGGCAGACGGATTAACCACACTGTGCCCACCTGGTACCGCAGCTGTTCCATGTCATAGATCTTCTTCAGGGGGACCACAGAGGGTGCAAAACAGTGGCCCAGCTTGGCCAGTAGCACTCCATTCCGGAGGCTCTCCTCCAGCTCTACTGGGGCAGGAAGCTCCTCCTTCAAGCACACCTCCATCCAGCTGTGAGCAGGAGAGCAGTTCTTACCCACTGGCAGGCCACACAGGTACTTGTAGAACCTGCCCATCCCTCAAGTGCCCTGATGCACCATTCCTTCCCTACCCCAAATTCCCCTCTCTCCCTATTGCTTTGCTGTTCCTCACTTCCCCCAAGCCGCTACAGATGCCTCAACAAGCCAACCTTTGCCTCATTCATCCTGGAAAGTCTCCCTCAGTGGTTCCCACACCTGCCTGTCTTCAAGGAGGTGTAGCCAGACTCTTACCCTGTTATGTAAGGGAACCCCTCACTGTCTGGCTACAATACCTGACTCAACCCAAAAGGAATCTGCCACCTCTCTCATTCTGCATGGTTCTGAAAACTTAGGTGCAGAAAGCCCTTGTCTGAGGGAATGATCTCCACAGCTCACAGTTCAGTTCTGAGGATAACAGGGGCGTTAGGGGCCCTGTGGGTTGATGAAACAGCACACGGGACAGAAAGGCCAGACCTCTTAGAATCAGACTTTCCAACCCATCTCCCTCACTTCGACTCTGAAACTCAATTGCATTCGGCAAAAATGAGGCCGACATCACTGGTACTGCCGGCTTCAGTGGGCAGCTGCCAGAATCGGTGAGCTGGCGATTCTGAGCACACTTGGAATATAAATAAATGCATTTTACCGCTGGTGGCTATACAGGGCAGGCATAATGACTCCTTGGGTAGACTCTCCAGACACTGAGGACTACAGATATGTTTCCAAAGAGAGCCAAGTATACCTTGCTTCATTCTATCCCTGCTAGACACCTGATTCATTTATTTATTTATTTACACCTGATTCATTCATTCATTCATTCATTCATTCATTCATTCATTCATTCGGTTGGTTTTTCAAGACAGGATTTCTCTGTATAGCCCTGGCTGTTCTGGAACTCGCCCAGCCACAGGGGGCAAAAAAAAATAGGCGGTGGTGGCACACGCCTTTAATCCCAGCACTTGGAAGGCAGGGGCAGGTGGATCTCTGTGAGTCTGAGGCCAGCCTGGTCTACAGAGCGAGTTCCAGGACAGACTGGACTCTTTTTTTTTTTTTTTTTCTGAGACAGGGTTTCTCTGTGTAGCTTTGTACCTTTCCTGGAACTCACTTTGTAGACCAGGCTGGCCTCGAACTCACAGAGATCCGCCTGCCTCTGCCACCTGAGTGCTGGGATTAAAGGCATGTGCCACCACCACCCGGCCAGACAGGACTCTTAAACGGAGAAACCCTGTCTCAAAAATAAATAATAATAATAAATAAAAATAGCCGGGCGTGGTGGCGCACGCCTTTAATCCCAGCACTCGGGAGGCAGAGCCAGGCGGATCTCTGTGAGTTCGAGGCCAGCCTGGTCTCCAAAGCGAGTTCCAGGAAAGGCGCAAAGCTACACAGAGAAACCCTGTCTCAAAAATAAATAAATAAATAAATAAATAAATAAATAAATTTAAAACATTTTTAAAGGAAAGAAAAAGGGACTGGGGAAATGACTCAGTAGGTCAGAGTGCTTGCCACACAGGTCTGAGCTCAAATCCCCTGCACCCTCATAAAACCCCAGAAGATGGCTGGGGTATGCTGGCCACTAGCCTAGCTCCAGGTTTAGTGAGAGACCTTGTCTCAGGGAAATAAAGTGGAGAGAGACACACCAGGACATTTGACATCCTCTTCTGATGTCTATACACACCTCACATACATACACCAAACACAATAACACACACACACACACACACACACACACACACAATGTATTTGTCATGCCCTTCCTTGGTAAAATGAATCATAAGGTAACCAAATAGCCCTCAGATGATGAAAGAATAAAGCTGCATGTGTGCTCTGTGTGGTATTTAAGTGTGTGCAGGGATGCATAATGCAAATCTCATACATATGCAGAGGCCAGGAGTATCCTGGGTGTCTTCCTTTATTGCTCTCTGCCCTATTGCCTGGAGCCAGGGTCTCTCACTGAACCTGAAGCTGACTGTTTTGACTAAGCGGCCAGGCCAGTGAGCTCCCAGGATCCACCCACCTCCAATTCCTCGTTTCTGAGGCTAAGGCACGCATAGCTACGTCTGACTTTTTTTTTTTTTTTTTTTTTTTTTGGTTTTTCGAGACAAGGTTTCTCTGTAGTTTTGCGCCTTTCCTGGAACTCACTTTGTAGACCAGGCTGGCTACGTCTGACTTTTTACATGCTGGTTCCTCGTGTTTTCACAGCAAGTGTTCTTACCCAGTGACCTATCACCCCAGCCTGGGAAGTCATTGCTCAAGAAAAAATTTCAGCTAATTAATGAAGAAGACATGATAGCATTGGAAAATGGTCATTTTGTTTTGCATAAAGCCCTGGATTCTGTCTCTAGCACTGGGGGAAACCAAACAAACAAACAAAAAAACCAAGCAGGCATCTTGCATCCTCAATAATGGGTTCCAATGAGGGCCAACAAGAAGTCGCGTGGTGAAAGCTAATGGGGAGATTTGTGAGATAGAGACCACCATCACACAAACTCTCTCTCACATCAGACTTCAAATTGCTAAAGGCAGCATAAGGAGATGCTATATTCCTCCTGTGAAGTGTGATGTGAAGCACATGCTACCACCAAGAAGTCTTCCATTGACCCTGACACTAATCAAGCCTTTAAGAGCCAACATCCATTAGAGGAAATATGGGGCTTGGGGGCACAAGCTGAATGACATAAGAAGCTAATGAAGCCAGAATGTCAGTGATCCAGTTTCTTAAAAAGGTCAGGGACATAAAAAACCGAAAAAGGGAGAGGTGCTCCTGGCTAAAGAAGGCCTAAGAGGCAAGTGCCATGTGTAAACTTTTAGATTCTTCTTTTTTTGGGGGGGTGGGTGCTGTGGGATGTCTTTCTGTACACTGTGAATATGTATTGCTCCCATTGGCTAATAAATAAAGCTGCATTGGCCTATGGCAGGGCAGGATGGAGCCAGGTAGGAAAATCCAAGGGAGACAGTGAGAGGAGAAAGGCAGAGTGGGAGAGGCGAGCCAGCTGCCCAAGGAGCAACATGCAATGGGATGCAGGTAAAGCCACGGAACACGTGGTGATATATAGACTAAGAGTTGAGTTAAGTTATAAGAGCTAACTAGTAAGAAGCCTGAGCCATAGGCCATATAATTCCCAATTAATATCAAGCCTCTGAATGATTATTTTATAAATGACTTCAGAACTGTGGGGCAGGGTGGGGGCTGGGCAGGGACCGGGTAGGACTGGAGAAACTTCTGATACAGGTAGGGTAGGTTTTGAGACAGGGTTTCTCTGTGTAGCCCTGGCTGTCCTAGAACTCACTCTGTAGGCTAGGCCGACCTCGAACTCAGAGATTCTCCTGCCTCTGCTTCCCAAGTGCTGGAATTAAACGGGTGTGCCACCACAGCCTGGCTAGACTCTTCTTTTAATTAAACAGATTTACTTCTTTTTAATTTAAATTTTCCACTATACATAGTCATTGTACATGGTACTTTATTATAGAAAGACAGATTTTTCTTTTTAGACAATGAATGAAACTGGCTAATAGCCTGGTTCCTGATTTCCCAGGCATTCACAGGTAATTTAGTTGGGCATTACGACACTGTGGTAGGTAAAGAGGTACCCAAAGACTACAGAGCTATATATGAAGGATACGGGGGAAGAGTGTAATAGTTGGATTGGCCTTAAAAAACAGAAAATGCTATTTTTCTTTTCTGTCTTGTTTTGAGACAGGGTCTCATGAAGTCCAGACTGGCCTCAGGCTTGCTATGTAGTAGTAGAGGCAGATGTTGAACTCTGTGTGTGTGTGTGTGTGTGTGTAGGGAGGGGTGTGCCTGTTCATAAGGGTACACACCTGCAAGTGTGTACATATTCATGCAGAGGGCAGAGGTTGATATAAGGCATCTTCCATGATTACTTCCCATTCTGTTTTTTGAGGCAGGGTCTCTCATTTGAACCTAGAGCTCACTAATGGCTTGGGCTGGTCAGCCAATGAGCGCTATGGATCTGCCTGCCTCTGCCTCCCCAGCCCTGGGATTACAGCACATGTTGTTACACCTGACTTTTTATGTGTACTGCGGGTCTGAATTCAGGTCTTCATACTTGCACAGCAGGCATTTGCCAACTGAGCCATCCCCCTTGCCGCTGGCCTTGAACTTTTTGTTCTCTTACCCTCTAAGCACTGAGATTGAGGTGTGCACCACCATGCCTGGCATGACAAGACGTTTTAACGTGCCCTTCCCCACAGCAAAGCCCCTGTCTGTTTGCATTTGCTTTGGAGACAGGTGCCTGGAACAGGAGAGGCAGGAAACGGGGACCAAAAGGAGTCCATCTTTCCGGACCCTGCTTACCGCTTGGCTTCTTCCAGCCGGCACAGGTACTGATAGGCAACATTCTGTCGCCTCTGCTCGTCCATCTCCTCGGCCGTGAGGCGTTCATCTACAGTGTGAGGGGACATAGTCAAGGAATGCAGCCTCGGCTAGGGATCCCAGCACCCACACTGGGCAGCTCACAACTTTCTGTAACCAACCAGCTTCAGGGGTGCCAACGCCCTCTTCTGGCTTCTGTGGGCACCCACACACACAAGGCATATAGACACACAGACACATGCGCATAAATAAAAATAAATCTTAAAGAGCAAAAATAGACAGGAGCCTGAGCTCTGCAGCTGTTTTTGAACATATCCCCCAGGCAGCCCCTTCCGAGCACAGAAGCACTCTCCATGTCCCAGTTCACCCATTATCAGGGAGCATCCTTCTTCGCCAGAGACACCTCCTTCTTTCCTCTGCAGCCATCTTCCTGTCTTTCTCTTTCCCAAGTCTGCCTCAAGAGCGCCCTTCAGTGCCACCAGCAGGGCTATCCAAAGCCCTCCTCAGCTGGGACCTTAGTTTCAGTCTTACCCTTCATTATGTGCTAACTTCTCAAAGACGTGCCGTCACAGGGGCTCCCTTGGAAGTATGGCTGACACAGTCAACGATTAAACACTCAGTCACTCACTGTCTTTCTGTCCCGCCCTGGGCTAGTGAACCTCTACTCTTAAAAAAATACAGGTCGGGCGGTGGTGGCACACGCCTTTAATCCCAGCTCTGGGGAGACAGAGGCAGACAGATCTCTGTGAGTTCAAGGCCAGCCTGGTTCTACAGAATGAGATCCAGGACAGGCACCAAAACTATAGAGAAACCCTGTCTCGAAAAAACAAAAAGCAAACAAGCAAACAAACAAACAAAACAAAGGAAGAAAAAGACTGCTCTTGCAGAGGATTTGGGTTAAATTCTCCACACCAATGTGGTGTCTCACAACTGTCTGTAACTCCAGTTCCAGGGACCTGATGCCTTCTTCTTGCCTCCACTGGCCCCAGGCATTCTTGCAATATAAAAGACATACATGCAAGTAAAACATAATACTGAGAGAGAGAGAGAGATGGAAGAAGGGGAGGAAGGGAGGGAGGGAGGGAGAGGGAGAGAAAAAGAGAGAGAGAGAGAGAGAGAGAGAGAGAGAGAGAGAGAGAGAGAGAACAGAGACAATTATTAGAAGAGAAAACCATGTAAGTGAGTAACTCCAACCCGAAGTGAGGGGTGCAGTTAGCCATGAATAAGATCTCGGGCTAGCAAAGGAAGCAAACTGTTCCGAGCTTCGTAGCATGACAAGCAGGTTGAAGAGGAGCAGCTGGCCCAGCAGAGGGATCCACACTATTCACGAGATTAAAGGGAAGGACAAAGGGAATTTTAAAATTGATCACACAGGTATCATCGCTATCCTTTTTTCTATAGCTCACCCGAGGAGGAAAGCAATCTTCAAGCCGAACAAAATGTAGATAACACTCTGACCTCCAAACTCAAGAACAGGGAATGCCTTAAATGGGGATAGCACTCCTCTTCTGCCTTAGCCACAGTCTCTATCTCTCTGTTTCTCATGGGGAACACAACACAAAATTAAGCATGGTGAGGAAGAGTTGCGTGCATGCACGACAATGAGCTCAGCGAACAAGCAGGAGACAGCTTGGTCGGTTTGTCTTTGACTGGGCAGCAGTCATTTTCACTCTTTATGCTCTCTCCTCATCTTGGAGAGCCTGCTGTGTGATTTCAGGAAGGGCTGGGCTTATTTGAATTGGCAGTTATAAAAGTTCAACCCCACAGACACACACACTTCCAAATACAGATTTGAAAGTCCTGGCCAACGGCAGAAAACTCATGGGTTCCTCTGAGGGAATTTACAAGGAACAAGAGTTGGCTGTTCAAGAATGGAAAATAAACCCGTAAGTGAGTGACATCACCTCAGAGCTATGAGCTGGGGACTCAGCGGGATGGAATGGGCGGGGCCTGGAGCGCGCGCGCGCGCACATATACACAGTATCTCAAAAAACCAACAACCACCACCACAAAAAGCCCCCCCCTACACACACACACACACACACAAAATCAAAAACAACAGCCACCACAAAATGGTTTTTCTGGAACTAGCATTCCCTCATGAGGTGAGTGGACACCTATTTTGCTCTTTATGTCCTGGTGGTGATGGGGTAAAGAAAGCAGGTTTTGTTTTTCTTTTCGCTGACCCTTCCCAGAAACCTGAGTTTCTCTCCAAGAAAGCAGTGTTTCAGGTAGCCCACGCCGTCCTCCAAGTACTATGTAGCTAAGAATGACCATGAACTCTTGACCTCCTGCCTCCACTTTCCAACTGCTGGAATTACCGGAGGGAGTGCGCCACCAAGCCCGCCCTCCAGGTTCTGCATTTTAAACAAGTGGCCAGGTGATCAGGAACCAAGAAGTTTGAGAGGGGGTGTCTCCTCCGTGCGGAATTCCATCCCGTGACACCCTTTGGCGGGTATGGTAACTGCAGAATTTTAAGGGGCCATCTAGATCGTCTACATCCCCCGACCCTGGGGCCCCAGAACCTGAGAATAAGGGCGAGCGCCCTATGAAGGTTCGGCAGCGCGGTTACCCTGCGCACACCGGCCCACTCCCCACCGAGCCGAGCTCCGGGCAGCCCCTCCCGCGAAGGCCAAGCCCCACCAGCAGCAACCCCGCTCCACTCCCCTCAGATCCCTCTCGAACTCACAGGCTGTCCGAGCCCGGTCTGCCGCACACGGCTCCATGTCCCTTCTCCTGCCAGTTTTGAATCTCCCGCCTCTGGGACACCACCCCTCACCGCAGTCACACCGGGATGGGACGCTTCCGGTCGTGCCGCAGGGAATCCTGGGTTTCGTAGTTTCTCCCAGGTAGGGACACTAGGGATCGCTTTGGGGCAGTTCCTTGATGTGCTCTTTCTACACGGCCCCTACTCTGCTCAGTTGGCTTTATCAAATAGTCCCTGCCGCTGCCCTTCCTTTCTAGGTGACAAATATGTACATGCTCTCTAGAGGGTGCTGTGGTATGGAGGTCAGTGCAGCACTGAGGGAGAAAACCACTGGGTGGAGGGCAGAGATCTTCCTAGCGGAGGCTTCAGCTGATCTTGAGGCAAGATAGAAAAACAGATCTATGCCGGGCGGTGGTGGCGCACGCCTTTAATCCCAGCACTCGGGAAGCAGAGCCAGGCGGATCTCTGTGAGTTCGAGGCCAGCCTGGTCTACAGAGTGAGTTCCAGGAAAGGCGCAAAGCTACACAGAGAAACCCTGTCTCGAAAAACCAAAAAGAAAAAAAACAGATCTAATTAAAAGGGCATGGGTAGGGAATGGTGCTGCGGAATATTAGTTGAAGGTGTGTTACATTTGTTTCTGCTGTGGAACGTTTGTTTAATGATGCAAAGATGTGTTGCATTCTTTTATGTTGCATTTGTTTTAACTCTGTGAAGCTGTGTTAGTTTGCCTGTCTAAAACACCTGATGGTCTAATAAAGAGCTGAACGGCCAATAACAAGGCAGGAGAAAGGATAGGCGGGGCTAGCAGGCAGAGAGAATGAATAGGAGAAATCCGGAAAGAGAAGATCAAGGAGCAAGAGAAGGAGAGAAGGATGTTGGGGCCAGCCACCCAACTACAATGCAAGCCATGGAGTAAGAAGTAATGAAAGGTATATAGAAGATGAAGGGAAAAGCCCACAGACAAAAGGTTGACAGAAGAATTTAAGAAAAACTGGCTAGAAATAAGCCAAGCTAAGGCCAGGCATTCATAAGTAAGAATAAGCCTCTATATATTAATTTGGGAGCTAGATGGCAGACCCCAAAGATCCAAAAGAGTAAAAAAAAAATTAAAATTAAAAAAATTAAGAACTACAAATGGGGCCCCTCACCATGGAGTCTGGTTGAAATCTCTTCACCACCTAAGAGTTAAGACTTCCTACCTGGAGCTGAAGAGATGGGTCAGCAGTTAAAACCACTGTCTGCTCTTCAAGAGGATCTGGGTTCAATTCCCAGCACCCACATGGCAGCTCACAACTGTCTGTAACTCCAGTTCCACAGGATCTGGCATCCTCACACAGACACACACACAAGCAAAACACCAATGCACATAAAATGAAACTAAATAAATCATTTTAAAAAAAGACTTTCTACACAACTAACAAAATTGATGTGAAGACTACCTACAGAGCTAATATAGAGATAATATTCTTTTTTTTAGATGTATTTATTTATTATGCACACAGTGTTCTGTAGGAGTGTACGCCTGCAGGCCAGAAGAGGGCGCCAGATCTCACTACAGATGGTTGTGAGCCACCATGTGGTTGCTGGGAATTGAACTCAGGACCTCAGGAAGAAGAGCCAGTGTTCTTAACCTTTGAGTCATCCCTCCAGCCCCGATAATATTCTTTTTATACAGAAATATTTCAAGTAAGAATGATACAATATGAGGAATGAACTGATCACAACACATTATATACATATATGAAATTGCCAAATGGAAAAAAAAGGAAAGAAAAACATCTTCAAATTCCAGTGAACCATACATGATTAAGACTTGAGCATATGTGGGTCTTCCAATCTGGCCTTGCTCCTCCTTTTCCAGATATGTACCTGCAATGTGGAGTGAAAGCCTAAGCATTCCCCAAGTCCCTTAGGGATCCCATCCTGTGGCGTCTTTGGTAAGTGCTGAATTGTAAGGGGCCATCTAAGTCATCTACACTCTCCTGACCCTGGAGCCCCAGCACCTGGGAACACAGGAGAGTGCCCTTTGAAGGCTCTGCAGCGCAAGACAGCAGGCAAGTTTGCCTGCTTGCAGGTGTACTTCTGCAGACTCCCACAGGGCAGTCAGTGCTCTGGGCAGCCCCTGCCACAAAGGCCAAGCCCCTTTCCTGGGAATCTCACAAATAAGAATATGATCCTTGTTTACAGAAAAAACATCGTTCAACTGTCTTATGCAATCTTCATGTCTGCCTATGGCTTTCCCTGCCGTGTGACCTCGTCCTGTGCACCTTGACAACCAACCTATGATCCCTTAGGTTCCTTGGCAACCTTCGATGTAACTTCAGAAGCCGTCGAAATCTGATATATGGTTATTACAAAGGCACAAAAAGCATGAGTCACGCAGAAGCCCACACCCATGCTCGGGTGTGTACTCTCTTTTTTCCCCTTTTAACAGCTGTGCTTAAATCTATCCTCAAAGCTCCTATTAATAAAACTCCAGTTCTGCTTCATTCTGACTTGTCCTGAAATTCTTTTCTGGAGCAAAATCAGAATCCTGGCTTCACCTGGTGGAGGTCTCTGAAATGAACTCAGGCTGCTACAGTGGCAGCATGGAGCTGTGCCTCTGGCCCCTCATAATCAAAGCTGAAAGTGGAAGAATTTACCAGATTCAAGGCGAGGGGCGTCCCACACAGTGGGAACAGTATGGGTAACAATATTTAGGGCCCTTCGGCTTGTCTTAGTGATGTGGAGAAAAGGTCAGCCAGGGAGAAGGACATGTCTGTAGGCACCTTGCCAAGGCACGGAGACCTCAGCTGGTGAGCAACTACCAACCCTTTAGACGCAGGTCACAGCAGCCTTATGCTTTAGAAAAGATGACAGCAGGGGCCTGGAGAGAGGGAGGACTGGGTACAGACTAATTGGGAAGCTACTTCAGTGGCACAGAGGACAGATAATACGGCTTCACTAATAAAGACAATTATAACAACCACGGTGAGAAAAGGAGCGGGCGGGCATAGTGTGGGCTAGGCTTCTCTGACCTATATTTTCTCCCTTCTCCCCATGTCACGCAAGCCGCGGTGGCCAAAGCTCAAAGCCTCATGGCAGACATTTGAGAAGGCTCTAAGATAGTTATTGTTAAATGTCAACCTGGTAGAGTCACCCGGAAGATAGGCCTCTAGCCGTGCCTGTGGGGGTTGTGTCGATTATGTTAACTGATGTAGGAAGACCTTTTTAAATCGTGGGTGGGACCATTCCCTGGACAGGGGCTCCTGGACTGCATAAAGTGGGGTTGAGCACACAGCCTTGCATTCGGCCCTTACTGTTTCCTGATTGTAGATGCAGCTACTTCAAGATCCTGCTGTTCTGATTTCAGACCAGGATGAACTGTACCTTGAACTATGAGCTCATATAAATCCTTTCTTTCTTCAGTTGTGTTTCTAAAAAGTGATGTATATGAATGCTGTTTTGAGATTATGATCACATTTCTCCCTTCTCTTTCCTCCCTCCAAAGCCTTCCATATACCCCCTTACTCTTTCAAATTCATGACCTCTTCTTTTACTAATTGTCAGTGCATTCGTATATGTTTATGTACACGCATGTATATTCCTAAATATAACCCGCTCAGTCTGTATAATGTTATTTGTGTGCATGTTTTCAGGACTGACCATTTGGCACTGGACGACCAATTGGTGAGCTCTTCCCTGGGGAAGACCATCTCTTGCCCTAAGCTTTCCTCAGTTGCCTACAGTTCTTTGTGTAAGGGTGAGGCCTCATGGGCTTTTCCCCCATCCATTTTGGTATGCCCATTGGTGTCATCCTTGTTCAGCTCATGTTTGAACAGTTACATTGGTGAGATTTTATGGGTGTAGCTCCTGACATTCCTAGGAGACCCAATCTGACAGAACACTCTCTGAACTTCTGGCTCTTACAACCTTTCTACTCCTTCTTCCGCAGGGTCCTCTGGACCTCTTCCCACCTTCTCGTGTATCCCCCCCATCCCTAAAGAGCCCCCTCTTTCATTTCCCTGGTCAGGTCACTTGTACCCTGCTGTTCCCCTCTCTCAACCCCACATCCCCACCCCCTATCCAGGCAATAGTCCCGTTCTACTCTCCAGGTTTCTGCAATCACTTCAAGCGATGTACTCACATCGGAAGATTTAGAGCCAGGAGCCTCCAGTGAGAGAGAACATAATACATTTGTCCTTCTGGGTCTCAGTTACCTCCCTCAATAAGATCTTTTCTTGCTCCATCCATTTACCTGCAAAATTCATAATTTCATTTTTCTTCACTGCTGAGTAGTAGTGTGTATTCCATAGTGTGTATGCATCACATTTTCATTATCCATTCGTCAGTTGAAGGACAGTAAGGTGGTTTCCATTTCAGCCATTGTGAATAAAGCAGCAATAAACGTGGCTGAGCAAGTATCTGGAGAGTATGATGTCAAGTCATGTGGGCATATGCCAAGGAGTTGTATAGCTCTGTCATATGGTAGATTTAATTTTAGCTTTTTGAGAATTCTCCATGCTGATTTTCATGGTGGTTGTAGCAGTTTACAATCTCAACAACAGGGAATGAGGATTGCCTCTCCCCTCCTCCTCTCCAGGGTTTGTTGTTTGGTTGATATTAGCCATTCTGACTGGGGTAAGATGAAATCTCAGAGTTGTTTTGATTTGCATTTCCCTGATTACTAGGGACAAGGAACATTTCTGAGATATTTCCTGGCCAGTTGTTTTCCTTCTTTTTAGAACTCTGTACTCAAGTTCCAGTTCTGTTTCTTGAGAATGGGTCATTTGGTTTTTCACTCTTGTTTTTTGAGTTCTTGGTATATTCTAGATATTAATCCTCCGTCTTAGCTGGAAAGATTCTCTCCAGTTCTGTGGGATTCTTTCCTTCGTTGTGAGATGTTTCTTGGCCTCAGCTTCCGAACTTATCTGCTGTTGACTTTAATTCCTGGGCAAATGGAGTCCTATTCAGAAGACCTTTCCTATGCCTCTATCATGTAGGTACTTTCAGAAGGCCTTTCCTACGCCTCTATCATGTAGGTACTTCAGAAGGCCTTTCCTATGCCTCCATCATGTAGGTACTGCCTATGTTTTCTTCTAACAGTTTCAGGTTTCACATCAAGGTATTTGATTCATTTGGAGTTAATTTTTGTGCAAGGTGATAGATATGAGTCTAATTTCATTTTCTGCATGTGGGAATTCAGTTTTCCCAGCGCCATTTGTTGAAGACGCTCTCTTTTCTCTAGTGTGTGATTTTGACATCTTTGTCAAATACTAAATGGCTGAAGTTACCTGTACCCATTGTGGGTCTTCAACTTTTCTCCATTGGTCTATATATCTGTTTTTGTGCCAGCACCATATTGTTTTTATTATTATGACTCTGTAATATATCTTAAGATCTAGAATGGTGACCCTCCCAGAATTGTTCTTTTTGCTCAGGATTGTTTTGGCTGTCTGGGGTCTTCAGTGGTTCCATATAAATTTTAGTATAGTGGCCAGTAGTGGCTCATGCCTTTAATCCCAGCACTCTGGAGGCAGAGACAATCAGATCTCTGTGAATTTAAGGCTAGCCTGGTCTACAAAGTGAGTTCCAGGACAGGCAGCGCTGTTACACAGGGAAACCTTGCCTCAAAAAAAAAAAAAAAAATTAGGATAGTTTTTTTTTTCTATGTCTGTGAAGAACAAGATGGGAATTTTGACTGATATTGCATTGAATCTGTAAATAGTTTTTGGTAGAATGGTCATTTTCACAATATTAATTCTATAAATCTGTGAGCATGGAATGTCTTTCCATTTTCTAGTGTCTTTATCTCTTTCATCAGAGGTTTAAAGTTTTCATTGGCGAGGTCTTCCACTTCCTTAATTAGGTTTTTCCCTAGATCCTTTATTTTCTTTGAGGCTGTTGTGAAGGGGAGTGTGTCCATGATCTCTTTCTCTATATGTTTGTTGGTGGTGTGTGGAAAAGCTGTTGATTTGTGCGAGATGATTCTGCATCCTGCCACATTGCTAAATTTGTTTATCATTTCTAGAAGTTTTCTAGTAGAATTTGGGGATCTCTAATGTATAGTATCATATCATCTGCAAACAGGGATGGTTTGGCTTCTTCTTTTCCCATTTTATCCCTTTAATTTCCTTCTCTTGCCTGGTTGCTCCAGCTCGTACTTCTGGCGATGTTGAAAAGGAGCGGGGATGTGGACATCCCTGTCCCACTCTTCACTTCAGTGGGATTGCTTCAACTGTCTATGTTTAGGTTGATGTTGGCTGTGGGTTTCTCGTATATAGCTTTAATTGTGTTGAGATGTGTTCCCTCTAGCCCTGCATTCTCTAGGACTTTTGTCATGAGACATGTTGGATTTTGTCAAGCGTCTTTTCTGCATCCATTGAGATGACCATTTTTTTCTTTAGGTCCATTTATGTGACTTGTTACATTTATGGACTTGCATGTGTTGACCCAATCCCTGCATTCATTTTAGGGATAAAGCCAACGTGGTCTTGGTATATAGTCTTTCTATAGGTGTCTGTATTCTGTTTGTAAGTATTTCTTGAGTACTTTTGAGTCTGTGTTCGTTGAGGATATTGGCCTGTAGTTTTCTTTTTTTTAATTGTGTTTTTGCCTGGTTTGGATATGAGAGTGATACTGGGTTTATGGAAGTTTGGGAGCGCTCCTTCTGTTTATTCATTTCTTTTTTTCTTTTTTCTTTTTTTTTTTGGTTTTCCGAGACAGGGTTTCTCTGTGTAGCTTTGCGCCTTTCCTGGAACTGACTTGGTAGCCCAGGCTGGCCTTGAACTCACAGAGATCCGCCTGGCTCTGCCTCCCAAGTGCTGGGATTAAAGGCGTGCGCCACCACCGCCCGGCTTTGTTTTGTTTTTTTTAATATTGAAGAAGAACTGGCTGTAGATCTTCTTTGAGTGTAGTAGTATTTTTTGGTAGTATCTGCTGGGAATCCATTTGGTCTTGGACTTTTAAAAATTTTTTAGCTCTTCTTACCTTTCTAGCTTTTGGGCTGCATTATGAAGGCATTTATTTGTGCCCTTTCTGATTCTTCAATGCCAGCACTGAGAGGTGTAGATTCCCTTCGTAGGGCTGCTTTCCATGTGTCCCAGAGGTTTCATTGGTTGTGTTTTCATTTTCATTTAGTTTCAGGAAGTTTTTGTTGTTGTTTTGTTTTGGGTTTTTTTTTTTTGGTTTTTTGTTGTTGCTGTTTTTTGTTTTGTTTGTTTTTTGATTTTTCGAGACAGGGTTTCTCTGTGTAGCTTTGGAGCCTGTTCTGGATCTCACGCTCTAGACCAGGCTGGCCTCGAACTCACAGAGATCCGTCTGCCCCTGCCTCCCAAGTGCTGGGATTAAAGGTATGTACCACCACCACCAGTCCTAGTTCCAGGAAGTTTATTTCTTTCTTGATTTCTTCTTTGACCCACTGATGTTGCTTGAGTTTTCCTGCCTGGCCCACAGTCAGGACAAATCTCTCTCACCCGCCAGTCCCAAGCCGCTCAAACCCGATCAAGTAAACAGAGACTTATATTGGTTACAAACTGTATGGCTGTGGCAGGCTTCTTGTTAACTGTTCTTACAGCTTAAATTAATCCATTTCTATTAATCTATACCTTGTCATGTGGCTTGTGGCTTACCGGTACTTTACATCTTCCTTATCCTGATGGCGGCTGGCAGTGTCTCCCTCACCCAGCTTCCTGTTCTCTCAATTCTCCTCTCTGTTAGTCCCGCCTATACTTCCTGCCTGGCCACTGCCAATCAGTGATTTATTTATTGACCAATCAGCAACACATTTGACATACAGACCATCCCACAGCACTTCCCCTTTTCTTTTCTTAAAAAGGAAGGTTCTAACCTTTACACATCTCCAAAGTCAGCTTGGTATATTTGGGAATTTGGGCGTAGCTTCTCTTACTACTTCCTGCTGGAGGGGGGCGCTGTATCTTCTGGGGAAACAAAGAAAATTTTAGGATCATGGAGTAGTCCGTGAGGCTGTATCATCTGAGCCAGTTGTCTTGAAACGGTTCTGGATGTTGGATCATCTGGGCCATGGTGCCATCGGAGACCTTTCAGGGGGTCTTGGCTGGTCAAACCTGATGTATCTTACTCTGGAACAAATCCATAGCCTCTTGCTTTCTGTGGAAACAAAAGAGACTCTTTTCCAAAGCAACATATCCTTACATCCAAATTTTGAAGTCAAAGAATCTTTAAAATATACATACTGGTTTAACTCAGCTTCCTTTACAATCAAATATCTCTCTGTAGTTAAGAATCCCAAAGACAACACAATCCAGACTCTCTGTGTAATAGTCATCTCTACGTGGCTTATTTTTTATATTAATTTTACTGTCTCTTTAAAGACTTTATTTTTTAAAACCATGTATTTGTTTCTATACTGTATATATCACCTTTTTTGTCTCTTTCAAGCCTACGTATATTTTACACACATTTTAAACTATTACATCTGAATCTGTCTTATTGTGAATCTATTGCTTTAAGCTGCAGCAGCTGTGGCTGCTGGCTCCGCCCACCTCAGCTTCCCAACATGGCGGCGGTATGCTTACCGCCAGCTCTGGGAGCTATCGTGGGTCTATGCTTTTATCCAAGCAGTGTGTAGCCCAGAAACCTCTTTTTTTTTTTTTGTTTTGTACTAGCAAAGGCTAAATCCACCAAGCAGCTTAATGTGCCACTTGCAGAGGCCTCATTCCCACCATACCGTAGGTCGAGCGCACAGGCTAGGAACCCGCCAGTAGCTCAAACCAGCAGCTGCCGCTCATTTGAGAGAGACAATTAGGAACTGTTTTTACCTCCGTTTTAGAATCTTTTTTCTCAGTTTTTAGGTGGAAACTCTTGCCACCACGTTGGACGCCATTTGTAGCTTGAGTTTTCCTGCCTGGCCCACAGTCAGGACAAATCTCTCTCACCCGCCAGTCCCAAGCCGCTCAAACCCGATCAAGTAAACAGAGACTTATATTGGTTACAAACTGTATGGCTGTGGCAGGCTTCTTGTTAACTGTTCTTACAGCTTAAATTAATCCATTTCTATTAATCTATACCTTGTCATGTGGCTTGTGGCTTACAGGTACTTTACATCTTCCTTATCCTGATGGCGGCTGGCAGTGTCTCTCCGACTCAGCTTCCTGTTCTCTCAATTCTCCTCTCTGTTGGTCCCGCCTATACTTCCTGCCTGGTCACTGGCCAATCAGTGATTTATTTATTGACCAATCAGCAACACACTTGACATACAGACCATCCCACAGCACACTGATCATTCAGTAATGAGCTATTTGGTCTCTATGAGTTTGTATATTGACTAGAGATTGTAGCTAGAGTTTTCCTGCCTGGCCCACAGTCAGGACAAATCTCTGTCACCCGCCAGTCCCACACCCGTCAGACCCAACCAAGTAAACACAGAGACTTATATTGGTTACAAACTGTATGGCTGTGGCAGACTTCTTGCTAACTGTTCTTACAGCTTAAATTAATCCATTTCCATTAATCTATACCTTGCCACATGGCTCGTGGCTTACCGGTACTTTACATCTTCCTTGTCCTGATGGCGGCTGGCAGTGTCTCTGACTCAGTCTTCCACTTCCCAGCTTTATTCTCCTCCTTGTCCCGCCTATACTTCCTGCCTGACCACTGGCCAATCAGTGATTTATTTATTGACCAATCAGCAACACACTTGACATACAGACCATCCCACAGCAAGAGATTTTTTTTTGCTGTCAATTTTAAGTTTTATTGCATTGTGTTCAGATAGGATACAAGGAGTTGTTTCAATCTTTTTGAGTTTGTAAAGGTTTGTTTTGTGTCCCAGATGTGGCCTACTTTAGAAAAGCTTTCATGTACTGCTACTCTTGTATTTTCTTTGATGTTTGGGTGAAATAGTCTGTAGATATTTGTTAAGTCCATTTGATGTATGATGTCAATTAATGATGATGTTTCTCTGTTTATTTCTTGTCCAGATGACCTGTTTATTGGAGAAAGTAGGGTACTGAAATCACCAACTATTAATGGATTGAAGTTAATTTGTGTCTTTAAGTCCAGTAGCAGATTTCTTATGAAATTGGGCACCCCAGAATTTGATGCATACATGTTTAGGATAGTAATGTCTTCTTGGTTAACCATTCCTTTGATTAGAATGAAATGTTCCTCTTTATCTCTTTTGACTTGTTTTAGTTTGAAGTCTGTTTTGTCAGATATTAGGACAGTGATGCCTGCTTACTTCCTGTTCTGTTTGATTAGAGTACTTTTGTCTATCCTTTTACCCTAAGATGGTATCCATCATTAAAGCTGTGTTTCTTGGCGGTAACAGATAGACGGATTTTTTTTCTTGATGAATTCAGTCAGTCTGTGTCTTTTGATTGGAGAACTGAGGCCGCTGGTATTTAAGTCATTGCTGAAATGGACTTGTTGATTGTGATCATCCTGTTGTTTGTATTCTCAGTGGTATTCTGTGTTTAAGTAATTACAGAGGGAGTTGCAAGGATGTGGTGGGCAAGACAGAGAAGGAACTGGACAATGGTTTGGAAATTACCTTGGTTACGGGGAGCTCCTTTGGCTAAGAGCACTTTCAGCCCCTGCCCCTCCCCAGATTATCCTCCTGAAGGGAAGCCTGCTACATATAGGACTTGTTGGCCTAACAGGCCTGTACTGGCTGTGCTAGCGCCTCTGAAAGCCCAGGTCAGAGCAGAGGCTTCAGCCTGTCTGGAGCACAGATATGGCACCGGGTACCAGGCCTGCACCAAAGACCGCACTGCACCTGTGCTTGGCATAACTACTTCATGTGTTTGCTTCTGGCCATGGCCTTTCTTCTCCAAGAGGACTTTCCCCTAGGCAGTGAGGACATCTACTTTCAGATGCAGCCATCGATGGTGGGTTAGGGGTTGGTGGGTTGGTGAGTCCTGGTTATTGTGGGGCCTCCTGTCCTCTCATTAAACAGAACCTGGAGGTTAAAGAGTCCGGGGACAAGGGAGTTCTTCTACTCTTCAGGCTTCTTATGAGCATCACCTGCCATCCTGTTACCAACTGTAAACATGCCATTCAGTGCACATTTATGTATGCATGTGAGTGTGCATGTATGTATGCATGCATGTGAGTGTGCATGTATGTATGCATGCATGTGAGTGTGCATGTATCTGTGCACATGTGTATGCAATTATGTATGCAAGGTAGCATGTGCACACATGGAAACGTCCACTTCTGGAATAGTCTATGCCTCACTAAAGCTTACAGTCACTCTGTAGCAGATGGAACTCTTTGGCCTGTCACCTCCCCTTTGAAAGGGAGAGACTGAGCAGGGCATGGTGACACATATCTGTAATCCCAGCACTCAGGAGGCTGAGGAAAGAGGATCATGTGAACCTACTTTAAAATTAAAAATAAATATAAATTAAAAAGAAGAAGTGGGAAGAAGGGACGGATGATCTTTGTGGATATAATTGATTAATAGTCCCACGACGCTTTGATTATTTGAAGGAACTCAAGGGTGTGTCTGCAGAAGTGGAGCAGCAGCGGAGCAGGAAGAGGAGTAGGCCTTAGCTGGCTGTGTCTGAGCACCATCAAGGTTCTGCACTAAGAGAGGCCACCACAGCTGTCATTCAGAGGATTGCCCGGGAGCAGAGAGCAGCGCCCAGGTGTCTAGTAACACAACTCTGAGCTAAAAGCTAGTAAGAAGTAACCCAAACCAGAGGAACCATTCCAGACAGTCAACCGCAGAGGAAAAAGCACAGAGGTGAGAAATCCTGTGATGGGGTCCCCAGGACTGTATGGGCACAGTGGGAATGCCTCAAGGCTGGGGAGTCGGCCAAGTCAGGCTTTCATGTGTTTTAGAAGCAATGCTCCCTCATTTCCCCCACATCCCATCCTCTCTCCCTCCCCGCTCAATCCCTCTCTCCCTCCCATTCTCCACCACTAAGCTAAATCCCCAATCCCGGAGACAATTTCTTTGAAAAGAGGCCTGCCTTATGCCTCCTCTCTGAAAAAAGACGCAGCAGCACCCAGACCATGAGAGGGCAGATGTATGCACAGGTGCAGTGAGAAGGAGGTGGGAGGGTAGCCATGTGCCTGCTGTTTGGCTTTTAGTTGGCTGGGTTTTGCATTTGGAGAGTGTCTTTATATGTAGCAACACCGTGTAAACCAGGCTGGCCTCAAACTCACATGGATCTGCCTGTCTTTACCTCCTGAGTGCTGGAATTAAAGATGTGGGCTGCCATGACATCATTTGGTTTTAATGGAAATGCTGGGGTTCAAACCCTGGGCCTCAAGACTACTAGGCCAGGAGGCTGAAAAGACAATTTGGAGTACTTTCTGCTCTTGCAGAGACCTGAGTTAAGTTCCCAGCATCCACATCGGGCAGCTCATAATCACCTATATAATTTTAGCTCCAGGGCAGTTAAAGCCTCTGGTGCACCTATCCACATGCACACACATATACATAATTCAAAATAACAAACATAAATTCTTTAGAATTTGACCAAAGGAGATGAAAATCCCCTAGGAATGTGGGATCATGGCTGCACAGTTGAATTCATGTAATGTCATTGAACTGGACCCTTGAAGATGTTTTAAATTGTACATATATTGGTTTTTCAAGATAGAGTTTTTCTGTGTAGCCCTGGCTATTCTGGAAGACCAGGTTAGCCTCGACCTCAAGAGATCTGCCTGTCTCTGCCTCCTGAGTGCTAGGATTAAAGGCATGCACCATCATACCCAGCTTAAAATATTTATTTTTAAAATTATGTGTGTGTGTGTGAGTGCAAGTGCCTGCAGAAGCCGAAGAGGGAGTCACAGAAGTGACTAAACTTTGAAAGTTTAGTAAGCTTTAAAAGATAGGGGTGTGTGTGTATGTACGTGTACCAGAGGCTTTGGATTCCCTGGAGCTGGAGTTATAAGCAGTTGTCAGTCACCATGTGGGTACTGAGAACCAAACCTGAGCCCCCTGCAGGAACAGCAAGTGCTCTTAACTGCTGGGCCATTGCTCCAGCCCCAACCCTTCAGTACACTTTAATTGAAATCTAATTGCCTTCCACTTGTTCCCTGACTAGTGGAAGACAAAAGTGTAGATGAACGGTCTTGTTAAATAAGAAACACAGAGCCAATGCAGAGATGAAAGCCCAAGAGGTCAGAGCTAAAAACCTTACCCTTCACTGCTGCAGCTAGCCTCTTCAGCAAGAGAGCTCCTTCCTGTGTGTTTGTCTTCCATATAGACTTTCTGTTCTGCCTTCTCATTGGTTGTAAACCCAACCACATGACCTCCTCATCACTGCCCATCTATACAGACCTCCAGGTCTTCTATGGTTGGTATTGAGATTAAAGGTGTATGTCTCCATGCTGGGTGTATCCTTGAACACACAGAGATCTGCCTAGCTCTGCCTACCAAGAGCTGGGATTAAAGGCGTGCACCACCAACGCCCAGTTTCTGCTATGGCTTGCTATTAGCTCTGACCCCCAGGCAACTTTATTTATTAACATACAAATAAAATCACATTTCAGTACAATTAAAATATCACCATACAAGAGGGTCAACCTTGCTAAGGCTGTGTGATAAATGAGGCCAGTGGTACAGCTCAGAGGCAGAGTGCTTGTCTGGAAGGCTGGGTTCAGTCCCCCGTACTGGGGGTGGGGTTTGGAGGGAAGCTTTGGGAGAAAAATCCTATGAGATTACAGAAGTTTGCAGGGACTTTTGTTTGTTTGGTGTTTGGTTTTTTGTAGCATGGGGGATTGAATTCACGGAAGGGGGCTTTCAGGAAGCAGCCTCCACTTGATCTGAGTGCTGACAAAGAACCTAGGAAGAGGTCTTTTAAAAGTGGGAGTCAAAATGCTGCCCGGTTGGACACAGGAAGGAAGGTAAGAGAGGTCAGAGGAAAACTCTTGGTGCCCTGAGGTCAAATTTCCCTTAAGGGATCTTCCCGGAGGGGTGGAGGGGGAGAGCAAAGGCGGGCATGCTGACCCCTCTGTTCTCTGGAATCCACCCTAGGTCTTCCCCTGTCCCCGAGGATAGCCACCTGAAGCTGGAGCCTGTGCCCAAACCTTCAAACTGCAGGAAGAAAAAGGAGAAAAGGAATCGGCTGCAGCCAGAAGCCGACATCCAGACCCTCACCAGGGCTGGCCTCAGGGCCTTGCAGGCCGGGCAGACTCAGGAGGCCTTGGGCAGCTTCCAGAAGGCCTTCTTGCTGGCCTCCAAGGTTCCATCCACCAGAGATAGCCCTGTTCTTCGGGCCTGTGCCTTCAACCTGGGGGCTGCCTATGTGGAGACTGGGGACCCGGCCACAGGACTTGAGCTACTTCTGAGAGCCCGTCCTGAAGGGAAGTGCAAAGGCTGGTGTCGGGGTGACCAGTATTTCAATGTGGCTTTGGCCTATCATGCCCTTGGTGAACTGACCCAAGCTTTGGACTGGTACCGCAGGGCTCTGGGCCATTACCAGCCACAGGGTGACCATGGGGAAGCACAGGCAAAAATGGGAGCCTGCTACCAGGCCCTGGGATGGCCTAAGCAAGCAGCCTACAGTTTACAGGAAGCAAGCCGGGCCTATGCCCATGCAGGCCAGCTCTGGGATGCAGCCCTGGCTCAGGTGGCTGCAGTAAGATGTATGCTGAGCAGTGGGCAACATGGACTGAGTGATGTGCTGCAGGGTCTGGAGGAGAGCCGTAAGCTTGCCGATGCTGACCGGAGCACTGACCGGAGACTGCTGGGTGAGTCTTAGTAAAGAAGGCGTAGGGTCTGAGGAAGGTGCTGAGCCTGAGTCTGGTGGTACCCTGAGTGCTGGGAGGGGACTGGAAGCTGGAGGAGCGGGTCAGGTGCTGTTCCTGTACAGCCTTCGTTATGGTTCATTTGACCACCGGTGGCTGTCTGTACTCTCCAGGGCCACTCTACAATGATCTGGGCATGGGTTACTTCCAACTTCAACTCTTCCCTTTGGCAGTAGAGGCCTTCCTGCAGGCCCTACCCCTGTGTCGACAGCCAGCAGAGCAGGCAACAGTGCTTCAAAACCTTGGAATGACCTACAATGTCCTGGGCAACTATCAGGAAGCCCAGGAGTTTCACCAGAAGGCTGCCAATCTGCATGGTGGGTGCCTGGGGCTGGGGAGTGGAGCCAGACTAAAGGATTAAGAAGAGGTTTCAGGACTGGGGATAGATACAGCTGGAGTGCTTGCCTAGCCCACACAAAGCCCTGGTTTGATTCCCAGCACAACATAAACCAAGTGTAGCGGTGCACATTGTGAATTCAGTACTCAGTAGGTAGAGGCAAGAGACTCAGAAGCTAAACATGGTCCTTGGCTACACATCACATTCAAGGCCAGCTTGGGTTACACAGTATCCCATCAAAAAAGAAAAAGACTAAAATGTTTCCAATAGGCCGGGTGGTGTCCTGAGGGCTGGGAGGGGCCTGGGGAACCTGGAGGAGTGGGGTCAGGAGCTCTACCTGTACAGCTGTACGCCCAGTGGCCGTGGGCGGATGGATCTTTGGGATCCGTTATTGCGCTGGGACACCTGAAGTGGGAGAAGGGATGGAGCAGAAGGTTGCAGGGCTCATTGGCCTGGGACTGTAGTTTAAGAAAGCAGAAGTAGCGGGGGGGGTGGGGGGGGGGGGGGGGGGGGGGGTGGCGGCGGCGGCGGTGGCGGTGGCGGCGCAGGCCTTTAATCCCAGAACGCAGGAGGCAGAGCCAGGCGGATCTCTGTGAGTTCCAGGCCAGCCTGGTGTACAGAGTGAGTTCCAGAACAGGCTCCAAAGCTATACAGAGAAACCATGTCTTGAGAGAGAGAGAGAGAGAATAAGTACTGCCCTGAATCTCCTCCATTGGGTGTGACCTTCAACAGCAAACCATTTTCTATCTCTGAGCTTCAGATTCCAAACATAAAAATGGGACTATGAGGGGCTGGTGAGATGGCTCAGCAGGTAAGGGGACTTGCTGCCAAGCATGCTGGCCTGAGTTCAATCCCCAGAACCCGTGTGGATGAAGGAGAGCACACCTATTCCCGGAAGTTGTCTCAGAGTCCCACCCGTGCACACTCTCATACCTACAAAACTAAATGTGGAAAGAAACTAAAACGGCAGCTAGCTGGGGTGTGGCTCGGCGGTACAGTGCCTGCCTGGCATACACAGGGCCCTGGCTTCCATTCCCAGCGCTACAAAAACAAATAAAAAAGTAATCATAGCATCCACATCACATAAGCCGGGCTATAACTATGACCTGGGTGCCTAGCCCTAACTAGTTTTTTCCTGCTGGGTATGGTGGAAAACCCCTGCTTTAATCCTAACTCTAGAGGTAGAGACAGATCTCTGTGAATTCCACCAGACAGTCCTATATAGTAAGAATTTTTTTTTTCCCTCCTCAAACTAGTAATCTAACTTCGACTGACTCACTGGCTCCGACTGGCCAGGGAGGCATTTGGGGTAAAACTTGAGGTGAGAGAGGCTAAACCTGGACAGTTTAGGCCTTTGTAGGTCACCTAGAGGCACTGAGGCTCTGGGACACCTGGGATCCTCCCTTGTTGGGGGCAGGGTCATCATGCCCCAGCAACCAAGTTCCCAAACAAACCGATGTGTTCTGGTTTCAGGCTCTGTGGGCCAGCGGCTGGAGCAAGGGCGGAGCTTTGGCGGTCTGGCATTTTCACTGAGCCAGCTGGGGGACCACAGGGCTGCTTGGGACAGCTATTTGCATGCCCTGCAGGCTGCCCAAGACACTGGTAAGAATGAGGGGGGTTAGCTTGGAACTTGGGGGCGGGGCGCAAGGGTGCACAGTGCCGGAAGGGTCTGGAACAGGAAGGTCTTCCAAGCTCTCTTCCTTAGGGGACATGAAGGGACAGTGGCAGGCCTGTGAGGGCCTTGGGGCGGCGGCAGCCAGGCTGGGACAACATGACCAGGCCTTGAAATACTATAAGCAAGCGCTGGCTCAGTGTCGGGTGAGCCCCTCCGTGGCGGCGCTGACTCTTCCTGCCCTCCCCTCCGCCAGAAGCCTTCTCTGGCTGACACTGCTGCCCTTGTTCCTTGCCCCACCTCTTAGTTACCGACTAGAAACACCATCCATCCCAGGTCCTGGGCAGTTACTTGGAGGAAGAGGCAGTCTCCCACAGTTCTGGGCTCGGCCGCATGGGAGCATGGGGGCACCGGGGCATGGGGGCAGGGCACAAAAAGAGGCAAGCGGAGTTCTTTCTTGCCCTTTCCTCTGTCCCTTTTTCTTTCTGTAGACTGCACAGCCCAGTCCGTTCTCATACCCCCCCCCCCACTGTGCCCCCCTCTCTCCAGCATGAACCAGGTTCTGTACGAGAGCGGCTGGTGGCCAAGCTGGCGGATGCCATGCGGACCTTCTTGGCTCAGGAGAGGCTAGCCCAGGCTCATATCCTGGTAATGTGATGCCTGAGACCAGGAAGTGTGAATGGGAGCAAGTTGCCCAGAAAGGATGTTCTCAGGGATGCCACACTTAACTGTTCTTGTGTTCATCTGCCTCTGGGCTTGCATGAGGGATGCATGTGTATCAGGTTGGGGGGTGGGGTGGACAGGGAGGTGGGCGGAGATTGTTTCTGTACAAGGGCTGTCCCACATCTTTGGCTGAGTGCCAGAAACCTTTTCGCCATGTATGTGAAGAATTGGATCCTTGGATGCAGTTCCCTAAATGGCCACAGGAGGGGGGTGGTGCTCCAAGAAAGTTCCAAGAGCCGTATTGTTGGTAGGGGATGCGCCAGGTCCCCCTAGACTTTGCCTCCAGCTCATTTTGCTTCCTAGTCTCTGTCCACAGGTCATCGGCCCTCCAAATGCTTCCCTCTGTAGGAAACTTCCTCTCACCCCAAGAATTGCAGTGTATGCTTTATTATAGGGACTGAATGGGTTGAATGCCCTCTCGTTTTAAAGACCAGGACACTGTATAATCTTTGAGCACAATTAAATTCACCTGAAGCAGGGGGTGTCGCACAGTGGTGGAATGCTTGCCCAGCCTATGTGAGACCTGTTGTTTTTCCATCGGCATGGAGGCTGTGCTTTAATCTGCTGCTGTTTTAGCCAGCAAGTATGGCTGTGCAGTTAGTTACTGGCCTGCTTCTCTGGTAGTGACCCGGCCGCTCAGGCTGTGGCCTGGTGGGAATTCTGTTCCCACAGGTACTGGCTGTGTACTGCTGCCAAATATAGCTTTTAATTAAATCTCTATTGTTCTATCTGCCAGCAAGACTCGGGAGTCAGAGGCTGGGGTGAAAACCTGCTGGCTCAGAGAGGCTGAGTAGCAACTAGATGACCTTCTCTCTTTACCGGTGTCTCCGAAAGAGGGTGTCCTTCTGCTCTGCCAGAACAGAGCTGCAGTAAGCCCCTCCCTCTATCTTTTACAGACACCCTATGATTCTCTATGATTACTTTCTGTCAATTAGTTGCTACTCTGCCTCCTGACCCAAGGTTGATTTTATTTAATTAACGCAAACGCAAACTAGGGGTTCACGGTGTGATCTAATACCCCACAGCAGAGGCCCTAAGTTCAGTCACCACTCTTCGGGGTAGGGGTCGTTATCCTGAAACAGGCAGGGGCTTGGATTGAAAGTCAAAAGACTTGGGCTCAGCCAAGGTCTTCCACCAGCTCTGACAGTACCAGAGAGGCTCTAGGTATGCCAGGGTAATGCTCAGGTTATGGTCTGGTCAGCAAACCCAGTTTGTAACCTAAGCTTTAGAAGATGGACCTTTATAGAGCAAAGGGACCTCACTCCAGCATTTGATTCTCAGAACCCTCCTGGGCTGTCTCCAGCAAGGAAGTCTGTGGCTCCCTGAAGGCAGCTGGAAGGACAGTGTGATAACTAGGTGTGCATTTTCCCCATGCCACACTCTGTACTCCCCCCATTCCCAGCCCTCTGCTCCTGGAAGGCTGCAGGCCAAGTGGAAGGCCTCCCTGGTGGCAAGGACCTCTGCCAGGGTACAAAGCAGTGCAGGAGATGCCCAGGACAGGTGAGCCAAACAGGCCTGGGTAGGTGGAAGAGGGTTCACTGGTCAGGGGTGGGGAGCTGGCCACTGGGGTGTCCCACAGCTGGGCCACATTCAGTCCTCTGTCCCTGAAAACCTTTCAGTAGTTGGGAAGATGAGGAACCAGAACAGGGCCAGGAGGAGAAAGAGACGGAGGGGCTGGTGAACATGACCTCTTCGGTAGGACCTCAGAGACAGGACCGTGAGTGGAGGGAGTGGGAGGAACATGCCCCACCCCTGGAGTTCATCTCTCTCTCCCCGTCCCCCACCCATGCCTGCCACCTACCCCCTGGCTCCCCAGGCTGCCGCCCCCTGCAACAGCCTTCCACATTCCTGCTTGTCTCTTGAGGGCCTGGTCCATCTCCTCCAAGCCCTTCCCAGGTGTGTGTATTCCCTCCTGTTCTGTGGTTTTCATTTCCTAACACCTCAGACTCGGGGTGGGCGCTCCACAAACCCTGTGCTCTATGTCCAGGCACTGTGCTAGGCCTTGATTCTGACTGGGCTCTCCCAAAGGCCTTGCTACTCGGTGAGCTGGCTTGAATCACTGACGTGTTCTTTTCAGTGTGTTCCCTTCTGGCACAGGAGCTCAGACCACTGCCACTGGGTGGTCCGTGTTTACTGAGCACCTGGCCTGTACAAGGCATCCTTCACAAAGTGACCAGTCCATGCCTGGACGTCCACCCCACTTGTCCCCACCCCTTCTTCCTCTTTCCCACTGTGCTGTCCTGGTTATGAAGAGGCCTGTGATAAAGGTATCCAACCCTCTCCATCCAGGCTTGGGAGCCACAGCTCATCTTCCATCTGGAGGCCTCAGTCCCAATGGAGTGGAGCACCCCGCCTTCACAGCACCCCACCAGCTCCAAGTCAATAGGTAGGTCCTAGGGGAGAGGTAGAGGCCTGCAGGACAGACAGTGCAGGTAAAAGACGTAGCTTGTGGTGGTTTGGGGTGAGCGTGACCACTATTAGGTTGAGGGAAGAAAGGCTCCTGCTGTATCCCTGCAGGCCTGGGAAAAGCAGGGTCCTAAAGAAGCTGTAAACAGGGAGACTGCCTCCTATGCTTCCCCAGTTGCCCACAGCAGCCCCTCTGCCTCTTTTAGGCCATCCACGTGGACCAAGGAAGCCTTCGGGAGGAACCCCCAGAGGATGTGCACCTATTCTGGCTTCTGCGCAATCATGTGACCTGTACCTGCTGACCACAGCCCTTACCTCTGCAGGAACTTCCCAATAGATGCATTTAGGGGCTTTGGGGGAGGAGCCTCTTCAGCTGGGTATGGACATAGCACTCCTGAGCAGGCCAAGGGCTGTGCTGGCTCAGCATTGAGATTCTCTTTGCTCCTCTTTGGGAGTCTTTAACTCAGTAGACAAAAGACTGGAAAGTGAATGGTGAACACTGACCTTTGCTTCTCTGGATTGGGATGTCATTACTACTAAGGCCTTTGCTAGTTCTAAAAATGACTCCCCAGCTCAGGTGACTTTGGGACCACTGACCTTCTCCGTGCCTCCTTTTCCATGTGGGAGACAGGAATGTCATACATACAACAGAAGATATGAAAGAACAGACATTACCGCCCCCTACAGGACACTACAGGTCACAGCAGCAATAATGATGGGACATTTAAGCCTACTCCAAACCCTAAGCACTTTACAGGTATTTCCTTACAAGAGCATGTGAGGAAAAGAGAGAGCTGGGCATGCTGGCACAGGCCTATGGTTCTGACACTCAGAAGAAGGCAAGAAGATCACTTTAAGGCCAGCCTGGGCTACATAGGGAGATTTATCTTAAAAAACAACCAGGGTGTAGCAGGCTTTCTTGGACTGCCAGCCCCTAAATCCTGGCATGGAGACTTACTGTTAATTATGAATGCTCAGCCTCAGCTTAAAAACGTGAATTCAGAACCTAAGTGTGAAAAGAAGCTTTGTTCTACAAAGCTGAGTTGGATCCTTAAAAGACTCATTCAGCGTAAGTCACTGTTCTGGTTGCTTCTGTTTATTTCTGTTGCAGTTAGGGACCGAGGGCCTAACAGGGCATGTGCTAAGCAAGCGCTCCAGCACCGGCTCCAGGTCAAGGTTCATCACTTTAAAAAGCTTTGTTGAATTGGATACAAGCAAGGAGGGTTTCACAAAGTGACCCAAATCCTAAGAGTCCAGAGTAATCCGACACAACAACTGAAAACTGGGGGTGGAGAGCAGTTGGGGAGATGGTCAAGAACATTTGTTGTTCTTCTCGAGGACCGGGGTTCAATTCCCAGCACCCACATGGTGACTCACAACCATCCATAACTCTAGTTCCAGGGAATCTGAGGCCTTCTTCTGACCTGAGGGCATCAGACACACATGTGATTCACAGACATAAATGTAGGCAAAACATTCATACACTTAAAGAAATAAATCTAAAAATTTTATTTTTAAAAGAAGCAAACTGGAAATTGTGGGTGACAGGTAACTGTTAAGTGCTGCGGGACACAGGAATGTATCATAAGAACTCAGCTGGTTATGGCAAAGTCACTACCTAGAGGGATCAGGGATTTCCTCCAGAGGAAGCCAAGTTCCAAGGAGCTTTTGGTGTTATTTGGCTTGTTATATATCAGCTGTCTTCTGTTATGAAAATCATGTGTGCCTTCATAGTTTTCCCAATTGACTTTTCCCTAGAAGGGCTAACAGTGTGGACTGATCACTCTCTGGACATACACATTCCAGGTATTTGGAGAACAGCCTCAGGAAAGGCTTTCTCTGGAATCAGATATCTCTCTTAGCCACTTTCAAGGACTAACAGTAATAAAAGTCCACATGCTAGTCTCCTGATTAAAGGTAAATTACACAAGGAGACACTGCCTAGGTCAGGTGGATGTTAAGTAATAGCTTTACACAATTTAGCTCAGACCCTCCTTTCTTACAGCCTTATTAACTTTATAGACCTTTAACTCCTTACCTAACCACTTCTAGGAACATTTAGATAACTTTCTGCGCTGACAGCTATGCTCAGCCAGAACCCCAGTTCAAGCCTCCCTGTAATTATCATCATTGGCAGCATCCGGCCAGGTCCATCCCCAGATGGAGGAAGGTACCTTATCAGAGATACCTCTGTATTCTCTAAGAACAGACTTAAGCATCCAGACTACCTGTTTGAGAAGGCCTGGCGGATGTGCCAATTAAGCTTTACTTCCTCCTTTCCCAAATCTTACCTCTAGTTCCAGATCTCCCTTTAACTATCACCAGAGGCATCTAGCTGTACACAGGTTGCCTAGAGACAGAGCACACTTTCCCCACCCTGCAGAAAAACAGCAGATAGCTTGGACAGATATGAGCCAGGAAAAAAGAAGGCAGTTTTATTTTCTCCCATTGACCTAGCAACTTATAGATTCTTAACATTTTCTACTAATCATGTTTAAGACTATAGTTAAGCACATAAGTTCCCTCTTCTGGGCTGGAGAAATGGCTCAGAGGTTAAAAGCACTGACTGTTCTTCCAAAGGTCCTGAGTTCAATTCCCAGCAACCACATGGTGGCTGAAAACCATCTGTAATGAGATCTGGTTCCCTCTTTGGGCCTGCAGGGATACACAAAAACAGAGCACTGTATACATAATAAGTAAATAAATAAATAAAAGATCCCTCTTCTTAGATATTACTCGAATTTAGCCTTTAGTTAATCCATTTACCCATTGGACACTTCCCTTTGGGGTTGCAAATGATAATTAACGGTTATTGCCTCTCTATGTGATTCTTATCACCCCTCCATTTGACCCTGGAAGCCTGGCTTTGCACTGCTAAGGGAATACTGCTT
This sequence comes from Peromyscus californicus insignis, assembly GCF_007827085.1. NCBI lineage: Eukaryota > Metazoa > Chordata > Mammalia > Rodentia > Cricetidae > Peromyscus > Peromyscus californicus. The sequence goes on along the minus strand of NW_026294617.1, from coordinate 67,609,513 downwards.
GTAAGTGTATATCTACCAGGACTTCCAGGGACTGGAGGACAGAGAAGAGAAAAAGAGAACGGAAGAACTAGATGGGTAAGAACTTGAGAGGAACAAACTGAGATGGGGAAGAACTAGGTTGAAGGACTAGAAGAGAGGACTAGAAGAACGAGATGGAAGATGAGGAACAGCCAGATGGGGAAGAGCAAGATGGGGAAGAAACACATGAGAGAGGAGATGGGAGAGGAGGTGATATGGGAAAGAACAAGATGGATGAGAATCTAGAAGGGGCAGAACTAGGTGAAGGAATTAAGATAGAACCTGGAGGGGACACAGATAAATTTAAAGAGAGCCGGGCGGTGGTGTCGCACGCCTTTAATCCCAGCACTCGGGAGGCAGAGCCAGGCGGATCTCTGTGAGTTCGAGGCCAGCCTGGGCTACCAAGTGAGTTCCAGGAAAGGTGCAAAGCTACACAGAGAAACCCTGTCTCGAAAAACCAAAAAAAAAAAAAAAAAAAAAAAAAAAAAAAAAAAAAAAAAAAATTATTTAAAGAGAAATTGGGCAAGATAGGAGCTAAAAATGAGAGCAGAGTATAAGCTTGTAGAGAGAAAAAAACCGATACAAAATAATAAAGTGTATGGACTAAGGAGTTTCGTGTACATAGATTCATTTTTTAAAAAATTTATTTATTTATTATGTATACAGTGTTCTGCTTACATACATCCCTTCAGGCCAGAAGAGGGTGCCAGATCTCATTACAGATGGTTGTGAGCCACCATGTGGTTGCTGGGAATTGAACTCAGGACGTCTGGAAGAACAGCCAGTGCTCTTAACCTCTGAGCCATCTCTCCAGCCCATTTCTTTTCTTCAAAGATTAATTATCAGCTGGTTGTAGATTCTTCCCAGACCCTGGGAGGGGACTATCAAGGGGCTGGACCTCCCTAGTCCATGATATTTAAGGTTTATATAAAAAACATGAAGAATATGACTGGGTGGAGTCATAATCCCAGCACAGTTCCATAGAGAAAAAGCACATTTATCTTGTTTTTCATCCTAAGACAGGGTGTCTCTTTGTGGCCCTGGCTGGGTCTGGAACTCAATGTAGACAAGGCTGGCCTCAGAATCACAGTGATCTGCCTGTGCCTCCTGAGTGCTGGGATTAAAGGCATGTGCCACCATGTCCAGCTTTTTTTTTTTAATTAATTTATTATGTATACAGTGTTCTGCTTGCATATATCCCTTCAGGCCAGAAGAGGGAGCCAGATCTCATTACAGATGGTTGTGAGCCACCCTGTGGTTGCTGGGAATTGAACTCAGGACCTCTGGAAGAACAGCCAGTGCTCTTAACCTCTGAGCCATCTCTCCAGCCCCATGTCCAGCTTTTTTTTTTGTTTGTTTTTTTTTTTTTTTTTTTTTTTTTTTTGTTTTTTCGAGACAGGGTTTCTCTGTGTAGCTTTGCGCCTTTCCTGGAGCTCACTTGGTAGCCCAGGCTGGCCTCGAACTCACAGAGATCTGCCTGGCTCTGCCTCCCGAGTGCTGGGATTAAAGGTGTGCGCCACCACTGCCTGACCAGCTTTTTTTTTTTTTTTTTAATTCATACAATATTTTCTGATCACGGTTTCCCATTCCCATTCCCCCATCATCTTCCAGACCCTCCCCACCCGTTCAACTCTGTACCTTCTTTCTTTCTCAAATAGTCAAAAAACAAAACACAAACAAATAAAAACAAAAAACATGCACGCACACAAGCCCCATAAAAACACAAAATTGGAAACCATAATTTACAAGCAAAAGACCAGTAAGATGAAAAAAAATGCCCAAACAAAACAATATAAGACAAAAAGTCTACAAAAACACCATGGAGTTTATTTTGTGTTGGCCATCTATCTACTGCTGGGTATGAGGCCTGCCATTAAGTGTGGTTAATATGCACAGTGAGACTCCATTGGAGAAAACTAATTTTTCCTTTGCAAGTGTGGGAGCCCACAGAGGTTTCCTAGTGAGATCTGAGCTTGCTTTACCCAGCAGGACTGCATAAGAGGATGAATGGACCACGGGCCTGGGTACCAAGTGTTTGGAAGGGTCTACACTTGGTTTTATCTCGCAAGGGGGAGGTCTTTTGCCTCGCCCCGTGGCATTGTTATATAAAGCCCCTTTGAATAAAGTTCTGGGCCGTTGGGTATTGACCCGGGTCCTCCCGAAGCTGTCCTGTGTTTCTGTCTTTCTTCCTCTCGGTTAAGCCTACAATCTATCTACAAGTTCCTTATTCCTCTCTCCTCCTGGTAGGAACCCTGAAAAAGGTGGGGGCTGGTCCCCCACATGCAAGCAGTTGTCTATTGGAGATACCATCTTGACCAGGGATGGGAGATCACACTTCCCTCTCAGCACTGGGACCCTGTCTGACTTGAACCTGTGCTGCACGCTGTTAGTCTCTGAGTTCACTCATGCAGCAGTCCTGCTGTGTCAGGAAGACACGGTTTTCCTTGGTGTCCTCCATCAACTCTGGCTCTTACCATCTTCCTGCCTCTTCTGCATAGGCCCTGAGGAGGGCAGGGGTTGGTGAAGACATCCTATTTAGGACTGAGTGTTCCAATGTCTCCCACTTTCTGCACATTGTCCGGTTGTGGGTCTCTGTGTTAGCCCCCATCTACCACACAAGGGGAAGCTTCTCTGATGATGATGGAGTAAGACACTGATCTATGGCTATAGCACAATGTCGTAAGGAGTCATCTTATTACTGTGTTCCTTAAACAGTATGACAGTATTTGGTTTTCACCTACAGCCATGGCCTTTCTAGTCTCAGGTTCTTGGTCTGAGCAGTGTCAGACATGGGTTCCATCTCATGAGCTGGGCCTTAAACTCAGTCAGATAGTGGTTGGTTTCTCCCTCAATGTCTCCACCACTGTGACTTCAGAGTGCCATGCAGGTAGGTCAGGGCTGTAGATCGATGGTTTTGTGGCTGTTTTTTGGTGGTTATCTTTCTCCTCTGGTAGCATACAGAGGACCTTCTAGTACCATGAACACTAGTCAGTGGGGGTGAATGTTCTAGCGAGGCACCCAGCAGCTAGTTCAGCTTCTCTGTGTTCAATGAAATACGTAAACATTGTGTTCAGCAATAGGTCCTTACCATCAACTGTGGACAGCAACTACTAGCCTTGACGGTAGCCCAGGTTGTTTGGGGGTTTCCATGGGCTTTGGCCAACAAGTCAGTTGGATGTAACCCACTCCTGGTGCTGAAGGTTTCATTTGGTGGTAAAAGGTGTCTGGCTGGGGCTTTGTTTCCCCTTCTATTCAGTGATTCCATTTAGATTACTTTCATGTATGTATGTATTTAAGAAGCTTCTGCTGTAATTAGGTACCATATGACCACTCAAGTGACCCCTGGGGTTAGCTGTCCCTCCTATAGCCTCTCCCTTCCTCTCTCCTACTCTGTTTAATCTTCCTGTTCCTGCCCCCAATCTCTCTCTCTCTCTCTCTCTCTCTCTCTCTCTCTCTCTCTCTCTCTCTCTCTCTCTCGGTTTTTTGAGACGGGGTTTCTCTGTGTAGCTTTGCGCCTGTCCTGGAACTCACTCTGTAGCCCAGGCTGGCCTCAAACTCACAGAGATCCGCCTGGCTCTGCCTCCCAAGTGCTGGGATTAAAGGCGTGTGCCACCACCGCCCGGCCAGTCTCTCTCCTACTATATATTCTATTTCTCTTTCTTTGGGAGATTCTTCCAAGAAGACCCTCCCCTCCCACCTAGTTGCTTACTCTGTGCCTAAACTCTGTGGTTATACTGACATATTTATTAAAGGCTTAAAAGCTAACACCCACATGTAAGAGAACACATATGGCCAGGCGGTGGTGGTACATGCGTTTAATCCCAGCACTTGGGAGGCAGAGGCAGGTGGATCTTTGTGAGTTTGAGGCCAGCCTGGTCTACAAAGCGAGTTCCAGGACAGGCGCAAAGCTACACAGAGAAACCATGTCTCAAAAAAACAAAAACAAACAAACAAACAAAAGAGAACACATAAGTGGTGGTTTGAAAGAATACAGCCCCCAAAGGGAGTGACACTATTAGGAGGTGTGGACTTGTTGGAGGAAGTGTGTCACTGTGGGACAGGCTTTGAGGTCTCTTTCTCAAGCTTCCCTCAGTGTGTCAGTCAACTTCCTGTTGCCTGCAAGATGTAGCACTCTCAGCTCCAGCACCATGATGCCATGCTCCCCTTCGTGATCATAATGGACTGAACCTCTGAACCTGTAAGTGAGCCACCTTCAATTAAATGTTTTCTTTATAAGAGTTGCAGTGGTCATAGTGTCTTGTTGTTGGTTGTTTTTGCTCTTTTTGGGGGGCCCGCCACCCAGCTCCCAAATAAATCACACATGGAGGCTTATTCTTTTTTTTTTTTTTTTTTTGGTTTTTCGAGACAGGGTTTCTCTGTGTAGCTTTGCGCCTTTCCTGGAACTCACTTGGTAGCCCAGGCTGGCCTCGAACTCACAGAGATCCGCCTGGCTCTGCCTCCCGAGTGCTGGGATTAAAGGCGTGCGCCACCACAGCCCGGCGGCTTATTCTTAATTATAAATGCTGGCCTTGGCTTGGCTTGTTTCTAGCCAGCTTTTCTTAACTTTAGATTATCCTGTTTATCTTTTGCCACTGGACTTTTATCTTTCTCTATTCCTGTATACATTTCATTATTTCTTACTCCACAGTTTGCTGTGTAGCTGGGTGGCTGGGCCATGATGTTCTCCTCTCTTTGTTCTCTTGTTTCTTCTCCCTTTCTCCCAGATTTCTCCTATTTCTTCTCTTCGCCTGCCTATTCTTTTTCCTGCCTCACCATTGGCTGTTCCGCTCTTTATTAGACCTCCAAATGTTTTAGACAGGCACAGCAGCACAGCTTCACAGAGTTAAACAAATGCAACATAAACAAAAGTAACACACCTTAAAATAATATTCTCCAACAATGTCTCTTGACAGCAATAGTAAACTAACTAAGACAACATACGATGTTTGTTTTTTTGGGTTTGGGTTACCTCACTCAGAGTGATTCTTTTCTATCTCTGTCCATTTACCTTCAAATTTCATATTTTAAACAGCTGAATAATATTCCATTGTGTAAATGTATACTTTCATTATCCATTCATCTGTTGATGGACATCTAGGCTCTTTCCATTTTTTGGCTATTATGAGTAAAGCAGCAATGAACATAGATGAGCAAGTGTCTCTGTAGGAGGATGTAGAGTCCTTTGGGTAGGGTTAAGCCGTTATTTATGTTTCTGTAACTGGTAAATACAGGATAAGTCTTCCATATAGACTGTAGGTCCACCTGCTGAGATCCCAGCCCCCACCATCACTTTCCCTGGGCAGGTCACGTTTTCTTACCTTTGAAATGAGAATAATAGGTTTGCTGTGAAATGAGGTGGTCCATGTTAGCACGTGTAAGTGGCCAACATGCTATCTATGTCACATAAGCATGTTTCATGTTGCATTTTCAAAATGAGTCTTCAGAATCACCAAACTTCAAGCCAGCCATAGTGACCCCAAACCCAGAATCTCAGCACATGGGAGGTGAAGTCAGGAGGATCAGGAATTTAAGGCCATTTTGGCAGCATCAGTTTAAGGGCAGCCTAGGCCACATGATACAGCTTGTAGCTCCAGAGGATCTGACTCGTGGGCCTCTAAGCTCATGTGCACATACCCACACTCAGAAACACTCGGGGGAAAACAAAACAAGACAAAACAACAATAACAAACCAACCAACTAAAAACCAAACAAAGACCAAATTAATTTTCTTCAGCAATTCTGCAAGGAGTCGAGTAACATGTAAAAGTGAGTCCCCTTACATGCTTAGTAAAGTCAGAAGATAAAGCTAGTGAGGTTCTGAATAAGACCTCGGAACCTTGGACTTGAAGTAAAGTTAGATGAGTTATCTAAATCCAGCCACTATCACTCAGAAATTCTATTTCCTACGTCAAATAAGTAAAATAGGCATGGCAGGGGCCCACAAAGCTACTCGGAGGGCAAGGGTACTAGCTGCCAAGCCCGACAACCTGAGTTCGATCCCTGTGTCCCACATGGAGGAAGGAGAGAACGGGCACCCACAAATTGTCCTCTGAATTCTACATGTGCACCAGGGCATGTGCTCGCCTCCTCACCTCCACCCCCATATTTTCAAATGTTTAAAAATAAAAAAAAAATAGGCATAGCGGAAGGTCAAAGATAAGCCCTAGAAGAGATAATTATAATTTAAAAAGAGCAGGGCATGACGGTACATGCGTGTGATCTCAGCCTCCCACGAAGGAGGCTCGAAGGTAGAACTGCTTGAGTTCGAGGTCAGCCTGTGTTACGTAGTGAGCGAAGCCTGTCACGTCACCAGGGAGGCTACCTGGAAAACAGGACCCCAAGAAAGACACGGGGATCGCCCAATGACAGAGAAATGGAATGAGATCTACATGAACAGCCTGAACATGAGTGGGGGTAGTGAAAGGCGAGGGTCGAGGGAAAGAGAGCTTGGGGGAGCGGGAGATCCCAGCTGGATCAACAACAGAGAGGGAGAACAAGGAATAGGAGACCATGGTAAATGAAGACCACATGAGAATAAGAAGAAGCAAAGTGCTAGAGAGGCCCACAGAAATCCACAAAGATACCCCCACAACAGACTGCTGGCAATGGTCGAGAGACAGCCCGAACTGACCTACTCTGGTGATGGGATGGCCAAACACCCTAATCGTCGTGCTAGAAACCTCATCCAACTACTGAGGGATCTGGATGCAGAGATCCATGACTAGGCCCTGGGTGGATCTCTGCGAGTCCAATTAGCGAGAATGAGGAGGGTTTATATAAGCGAGAATTGTTGAGACCAAGGTTGGATAAAGCACAGGGACAAATAGCCAAATGAATGGAAACACATGAACTATGAACCAATGGCTGAGGGGTCCCCACTGGATCAGGCCCTCTGAATGGGTGAGACAGTTGATTGGCTTGATCTGTTTGGGAGGCATCCAGGCAGTGGGACCAGATCTTGTGCTCATTGCATGAGTTGGCTGTTTGAAACCTGGGGCCTATGCAGGATTGCTTGGCTCGGCCTGGGAGGAGGGGACTGGACCTACCTGGACTGAGTCTACCAGGTTGAACTCAGTCTGTAGGGAAGGCTTTGCCCTGGAGGAGATGGGAATGGGGGGTGGGGGGTGGGGGGAAGGTGAGGGGGACGGGAGGGGGGAGAACAAGGGAATCCGTGGCTGATATGTAGAACTGAATTGTATTGCAAAATTTAAAAAAATAAAATAAAAATAAAAAATAAAAAGAAAGAAGTATGAACGCTTACAGCGCTGGGGAAAGGCGAGAACGCAAGGCGGAACCAAGGTGCGCGGTATGCCCGGGACTCGGAACCTAAGGCTCGTTGCACACGGCGCTGGGGGCCGGGCCGGGCCCTGCGCATGCGCCGGGCGGGCGGGCGGCGCTCTGCGTGCCGAATGTCCGGGCTGCGGGCGCTGCTTGGGCTCGGGCTGCTGGTTGCGGGCTCGCGCCTGCCCCGGCTCGCAGGCCGGCAGACGGTGTGCCGTGCAGGGCCGACCTGGTGGGGAACGCAGCGCCGGGGCTCGGAGACCATGGCGAGCCCGCCGGTGAAGTACCTGAGGTACGGCCGCGCTCTCCCACGGGGGCGGGGCGGGGCAGGCCGCGCCCCCAGCACCCAGGCGGCGGACTCAGGCCAGGACTTCCCTCAGCCAGGAGGAGGCGCGGGCCGTGGACGAGGAGCTATTTAACGAGTACCAGTTCAGCGTGGATCAACTCATGGAGCTGGCCGGGCTGAGCTGTGCCACGGCCATCGCCAAGGTAGGTGACCCAGTGCAGAGCCTTCGTGGGGAACGGGCGGGGAGGCCTCCCGCGGTGGAGCCGACGGCGGTGACGGCCAGACCCTTTGCGCCTCTGCCTTCAGGCTTATCCCCCCACGTCCATGTCCAGGAGCCCCCCTACCGTCTTGGTCATCTGTGGCCCCGGGAATAACGGAGGGGACGGCCTGGTCTGCGCGCGACACCTCAAACTTTTTGTGAGTATATGAACGGAGTCTTCGTGGGAAGGTACAGGGAGTCTGGGATCAGAAATTCAATGGCTACTTTCCTTTTCAATTAGGGTTACCAGCCAACTATCTATTACCCCAAAAGACCTAACAAACCACTCTTCACTGGGCTAGTGACTCAATGTCAGAAAATGGACATTCCTTTCCTTAGTGAAATGCCCCCAGAGGTAGGTGGCTTGATACTTCATCTCCCCAGTAAGTACTGCCTCTGCCCTTCCCTTCGTGTTTTCAGACCAAGCTAGCCTGCCTAGTGTCTGCCTGCCATAAAAGTTGCTCTCTGAGTAGCAGTGGTACAGGAGCTCCTCCATATTGAGTGCTTCACGGCTTCCCAACACTAGCACTCTAGGCACCCCTATTCTGCAGACAGCTGTCTCCCCCAGCATGCATTTAACACTCATCTGGTCCTCAGTGAGACCCTAACCCTTTTCTGTAGATGCACGGATTTGGGGGTGGGAAATCCGAAATTTAAAAAGAGAATTAACTTATTCTATAGATGAAGATACCAACATGCAGAGAAATGGTTTGCCCAAAATCACAGAATTGGAGCAAGGCAAAGCTAAGACAGAATTGGCCCCTTCTGGCTTCCAGTCTCAGGCTCCTCTACACTGTCAGTCCCTTTCTCCCCAGCGGCAGGAAGGTGGGCAGGCAGGCACTCAGAACAGGAATGATCTTACTCTCTACCTTAGGAAGCAGTTATATCCATGCCCCTGTGGTCTGTGGGTGCAGGGACAGCCCTCCCTAGGTGACAACAGTTCCTGACATTCTTCCTGCCCCTCCCACAGCCCATGATGGTTGATGAGCTGTATGAGCTGGTGGTGGATGCCATCTTTGGCTTCAGCTTCAAGGGTGATGTTCGGGAGCCATTCCACAGCATCCTGAGTGTCCTGAGTGGACTTACTGTGCCCATTGCTAGCATCGACATTCCCTCAGGTGCCGGGACTCAGATGGTTGGGGGACTGGATCCCAGGGGACTGGATTCTTGATCCACAGTATAGACCAGGTCTAAAATAATCTGAATGTACCTTTCCATGTCCCACACTAGGGCCGGGGATCAAGGTTCATGTTGGCCCTGTGGGAAAACTCGAGCCTGATAGTACCGGGATTGGGAGTTTCCCCCTTCTCTAGGACTAGGCCTTCTGTACTTCCTCATACTACTTTCTCTCTTCAGGATGGGATGTAGAGAAGGGAAACCCGGGAGGAATCCAACCAGACTTACTCATCTCACTGACAGCACCCAAGAAGTCTGCAGCCCAGTTTACTGGCCGATATCATTACCTGGGGGGTCGTTTTGTACCACCTGCTCTAGAAAAGAAGTACCAGCTGAATCTGCCATCCTACCCTGACACAGAGTGTGTCTACCGTCTACAGTAAGGGAGGTGGGCAGGCAGGTTTCTAATAAAGACTTGGTACCTTCTCTCTGCAAACTGGAATTTTCTGGCCTTAATTATCAGTGGGTTACACTTTCTTTGGGGAAACAGACCAGGCATTTGTAAGCAATGGGAAATAACTCCATCGCTACATCAGGTGTGATAGCCTTTACCCAGGAATGATGCTTCCTTATTTGTGATAAAGACACAGAGAGGTAGATGGTACCTCCAAACAAACTCAGCTTAGTATTGTAGCAAGACCCCAAAGGGCTAACAGAAAGAACTTCTTCAAAAGTCTTCAAAGGCTAAGTTGTGTTCAGACCTTCTCATGCTAGAAATGTTGTCAACTGGGAATGACCTATAAGCTTAGGGCCCAAGCTCTCATTTAATCATGATTAGAAACAGGCAGTCTGGAAGGCTAACCCAGCCCACACATCTAAATGTATGTTTTTCTTAATCTTCACAGTATTTAAAAATAAAGACATTATGCAGGGTATGGTGATACAGGCCTTTTATTCCAGCACTCTTGAGGTACAGGCAGGTGGATCTCTGTATAACTAGAGCTATATTAGAGAAATCCTGTCTCAAAAACAAAAAGTCTCTTCACGTAAGTCTACCATTTTCAGACTTAGCAGACACGTCTTCAAATGAAGACTCCTCTGTCCTGAGTCCTCTTCCACCATCCTTTAGCTAGTGAGCTGCTAGGCACACCAGGGTTTATACTTTTGGGACAGGAAGTTGTACAGGGGACGTCCACCCCCTCAGCTAGCATTGAATGCTTTGGCTCTCCTCAGCAGACCCGTGCTCCTGAGCCACTTGCAGAGGGGATGAAGAAACCCTGCCCAAACCCAGGCTACCCCTGAAAAGGATTCAGCAGAGCTACACTGTAGGCCTTCAGTCCCTCTTCTGCTTCTTCTTTTTGGCTCTCTCCTTTGGGTGTGGCTGACTTCTCTTGCCTTCATTCTCAACTTCCCAAGTCCTGCCATCATCATCCTTATTGCTTACATCCAAGACCACCACCTCACGACACTGCTGTCTCTTCTTGCTTCGTCTGACTTTTCTCTCTCCTTCTCTTAGGCCATCCTTCCCTTCTTCATCTTGGGTGTCCAAGTCCTCCCCACACTGCCATGGCTTCTTGCTGCTTCTCCATGGGTCTGTGCCTGCTCCACTGTCCACTGCCTTTGGCCTGCCTGTCACATCTCTGCATCCTTTATCACAGACTTCCATCTTCCCCTCTTCATGGTGCTGCCTCCTCTTTTTCTTCCTTTTCCTAGGAGACTGATCCGATTGCTCTGTGCTCAGTTCTCCAGGCTCACTTGCTCCTTCAGCCTCTTCCTCCCCACTTCCTCCAGCCATTCCCTCTCTCTCATCTTTCCGCCTCCTTTTCTTCTTCCTGCTTTTCCTAAAGCTCTGGTCAGTGTGTTCTAGGAGCTCCTCACCTACATTCTTTTCAGTTGTTGCAGCCTCTTCCTCCTCCTCCTGCTTCCTCTTCTTTTCCTTGTTTTTGGAGGGCTCCCTGTCAGTCTGTGGTTGAGAGGTGCCCACATCCTTCGCGCCTTTGAGCCGAGCCAGGAAGGCCTGCTCTTGGGCCTCCAGGCGAGCAAGCTTAGCCTTCATTGTGATTCCAGCCCGGGCAGCCCTAAGAGATGGGTCCAGGTCAGTACGGGTGTTACAGAGCAAGCTGGGAACAGGGAGGGGAGCTGCCGGACTTCACCCCAAATGTGTCAACAACAGGATTAGTCCCCTGGAATAATGAAAATAAGTGGGAGGTGGCACAGGTGTTCCAATGACAGGCAGAAAAGATGGGAGACCCAGAAAGCGACCACAACTTACTTGTGTGCTGTTCGCCCCTCACAAGCTTTGAGTAGCATCTCATCCGTCAGACTGTAAGGGCAGATGACAAGTCACAAGATGGTGAAAAGGCTTGGTTGTTTTTTCTGTCTAAAAAATGTACATCTTCACTATTTCTTGTTCATAACCTGGCACTTTTTGAAGTTCTAAGAATATAAAGATTAACAGAATCTAATTAATTCTACAACCCCCTCTGAAGAGCCCAGTCAGGCATTAGGTTTCCTTGTTCATTCACTGAAGATCCCAAGGCATCCCCTCCCACATGTCCTCACTTCAGAATCAAGTCTCACATCTTTGGAGGTGTGGGCTCATGGTCTTCATCATCACTGCTGTTCTCCGAGTCTCTGTCCGGCTTCTCTTCGCCAGAGGTTAGCGTGGCTGTCTGGAGGAAGAGGATCACGGAGATGGATGAAGCCAACCCCACACTGTTACCACCGCTCCTCCCTTTCAGAAGCCCCTCAGAACTCAGTGCCCAAGGCACGAATCTGACAGCCTCCACCACTGTTCCCGCTCAGCCGTGCAGCCTGCATATTTCAGTTTGGGCAGGAGATGAGCCAGGTATCAGGAGTGGAGCAGCCAGGGCTTCTCTGGCTCACAGCTGGCTGATTGTAGAACAAGCAGGGTGGGCAAGGGGAAGGGTTCCGAGTTAAGTTTTCACAGTGGAGCGGGTGCCAGTCACTGACAATAAAGGCAGCACTCCTAGTCCCAGCGTCTGTTTAACTAATGAACAGAACTCAGGATATAGGAGAAGGACAGACAGTGACACGGGGTAGGTGGGGAGACAGCTGAGCTGGTAACAACACTTGCCGTCAAGCATGAGGACCTCAGTGCAGATCTCCAGCGCCACAGAAATGTTGGGCAGGCATGGCTACTCACCTGTAATCCTAGCATGAGGTGGAGGGGAAAGCAACCTAGCTAGGAAACTAAACTAGACGGATCGGTGAGTGGATTCAAGTGAGAGACCCTAGTTCAGTATATAAGGTGGAGATCAAGAAAGATACCTAATGTCAACCTCTGGCCTCTATATGCATACACATGCATGAGCATCTGCACACATGTGTACCATATATGTGAACATGTGTACACGCACACACACAAAAATAATGAGATGGGTCCAGTCCAGATGTAATTACATGGGCAGTTAGGATGAATGTTGCCTTTCCAACAGATAACTCAGGACAGGGTTTGGGAGTGGTTTCTAGAAGGTGCTTATGTATAATCTCAATCTGAAAGTCAAGAAATGGTTGGCAGGTAAAGGGCAGAGAGAAAGGGCAGATGGGAAAGCACAGCCTTTTTTTTTTTTTTAAAGATTTATTTATTTATTACAGATACAGTGTTCTGCTTGCATATATGCCTGCACTCTGGAAGAGGGCATCAGATCTCACTATAGATGGCTATGAGCCACCATGTAGTTGCTGGGAATTGAACTCAGGACCTCTGGAAAAGCAGTCAGTGCCCTTAACCTCTGAGCCATCTCTCCAGCCCAGAACACACAGCTTCTTGAAGGAGAAGAAACTGACCTGCTTCTGTCCCAGAGAGAAGAGGTAGAAGTGAGACAAGACGCTTAAAGGGCCATGGAAGCCAATCTCATTAGAAATGGGTGGAGCCAGACACTAGTATTGCAGGCCTTTAATCCTAGCACTTGGGAGGCAGAGGCAGGTGGATCTCTGATTTGAGGCCAGCCTGGTCTACAGAGTGAGTTCCAGGACAGCCAAGACTACACAGAGAATCCATCTCAAAAACCAAAAACAAACAAAAAGGATCACGATATAATTTGTTTCAGAGAGAAGCCTATGGATGTTTTGTAGGTCAGCTGACTATGGTGGGGAATGAGAGCAGAGGCAAAGAGTTTCTGAAAGAGGCAAGGACTGCCTGAGCTAAAAGAGTAGATGCCAACAAGCGGAGGAACTGGGAAGGATGGCTAGGTAACTTGGAAAGCCCCCGGCACAGAACCCACGCTCACTAACTGCTGGCTTTCTGTACTAGAGTGGAAGAAGCTGGAAAGCCTGGGTTCTATTCTTTTTCCTTTCCTAGCCAGCTGTGGGTTCTTTAGTAGCCCGTTTTCACCCTTTGGTTCACATATGTAACGACAGACTAGATAACCTCTCAGAACTCTTCTGGCTTCTAAACCTTTTTGAATTAGACACCAACACATCTCACTCCAGCAGCTCCTAACTAAATGATGGCCTCCCGCCACCATTCAGTGCTGCCTCCCCAGCAGATGGCAGGGTCCCTGGAACCTTCACATCTCGATTCTGGATGGGGGCATGGGCCTTAGTGTAAGCACAGCACAGGTGGACACGGGATCTCTGTGTGCTAGGATATCCTGAAAATTAGTTGGGCACACAAGGCAATTGATCAGGACCTGGGGAAATAAGGGAGCAATAAAGAGCTGGAGCTCTCACTCTGGTACCTTCACAAACTTCTGATACAGCAAATTGGGCTTGTGGTGATTACGCTGGGTGGTCTCCTTGGAAAGGCGCCTTATCTGCACTCCATCCTGTTGGAAAGCATGAGTGAGAAAGCTGAACCTCCCTGCCCTATCCCAGACATACACTTGACTCCTCAATCTACCTGATAAGCTCATACCTTCCGTGTGTCCACTACCAAGCTGGCTGCAGTCTTGTTGAAGAGATCACTCCACCAGTGGTTTGTAAACTCCTTGGCAGGGTCGTGTCCCACCTCCAGGTAAATAATAAATGAAAGTCACAGTCCGAGCACTGCCCACTGGCCCTCATGGGTGCCCTCTCCCATTCATGCTGATCACTTCCCAGGCTTACCCCATGGGTATCTTGCTTCAGTGTCACCTTGAGGGCCTGAGTGATGCCATTCTCTCTCCGGCCCAGGCCCTTGCCTGTAGAGGACGGCGAGTGATTTATTTTGTAGCCTGCCCTGAGCCCTCACCAAGTCTTCCTGGGTTAACTGCCATTTCTTGAGTGATCACTGTAGACCATGTGCCTTTCAGAAACCTACCTCACTCCATTCTTTCTAGTACTGCTCCACAAGTCTGACCCGGAATGACCTTTTTTTGTCCCATTTCCTCCTGACTGCCTCCTCCAGCCAGCCCAACTACCTGTCCCTCTTGATCCCCCATTATCCAAGAATTTCACCCATTCTTCCCTTTTCTAGATAGAGCAGAAAATTTATGCTTCTAAAGTTTTCTCTTTAAACTAGTTTCTCCTCTGGATGAATTGACATAGGGCAGAGGAACAGAGGGAATTGGAGGATATGGAAGGGGCCCTAGAACACCTTGAGTCCATCCATATTTTAGCAGCTGCTCTTCAGCAAACTTCATCCCACGACTCTTGACCTCTGGGGTGACACTCATGGTGGTCGGAGAGGCTCTGTCCTCAGGTTCTCACCAGGGAAGAAGATGTGGCATCATCCTTTGAATAGGGAAAGGAAGGACTGGAGATGCGCCTTAGACAGCAGAGTGCCTGTGTAATACACATAAAGCCCCAGGTTTCAACCCCCAGCATCACGGAGCACACACATGTAATCCTAGCATTTGGAACGTGGAGGCAAGAGGATCAGAAGTTCATATCATCCACAACTGTATAGGAAGGGTTGAAGCCAGTCTGTGCTATATGAGATCCTAAGTGAGTGAAAAAGAAAAGGGAGGTAGTGTGGGTCTATGGCTATCTTAGTATGCAGAATGCTTGCCTAGCCTGCATGAGGCCCTGGGTTCAATCCCCAGCACCGTTCACTGGCCTTGGCTCCTGGAGTATAGGAAGTTACGGCTAGAGAGATAGCTCAGTGTAAAGGTGCTTCCTGCCAAACCCATGACCTGCACTTGGTCCTAGAGACCTACTTAGTGGAAGGAGAGAACTGACTTCCATGGGCTGCCTTCAGACCTCCATACCCATGTGCGCGTGCGCACACACACACACACACACACACACACACACACACACACACATTAGAATGTAAGCTATCATGAGTAGCTTGCTAGAGGTCACACAACCAACATGGAGAACTTAAACCAGGAAGCCTGTCTTCAGCATCTGTACAATCTCCCCAAATATATTACCATGTAAAAAAAGGCTATGAGGTATCTGGTAACTTGAGCTAGCAACTATTACTTAAGAGAGTCTACCATCTATACCTATGCTCCAGCATTTGTACTGTCTTGGTGTGGGAACCAACCTTCCTCCCACATTACTGCTGTGGGATGTCCTTCTGTATGTACACTGTGAATATGTGATTCTCTCATTGGTTGGTCATACAGTTGTTTTGGTCTATAGCCAGACAGAATAAGGCTGGGTGGGAAAGCCAAACTGAGAATGATGGGAAGAAGGAGGGTGGAGTCAGAGAGTCCCCAGCCGGACACAGAGGAAGCAAGATGAGAATGCCCTACTAAGAAAAAGTAACAAGCCACATGGCTAAACACAGATAAGAATTATGGGTTAATTTAAGTGTAAGAATTAGTAACAAGCCTGAGCTAATGACCAAGCATTTATAAATAATATTAAGCCTCTGAGTGATTATTTGGAAGCAGCTGTGGAATGGAGCATGACAGAGAAAAGCCTCCGTTTACACATTACCGGTGTAGTTCAGGTTTCAAAAGCTTCCCTTTAAACTGTCCAGCTTAGGAAGGGGGTGCTAACTGAACACTAAAGAAACAAAGATGGGTATTCTTGTTGTTTGTTTTTTACTCTTTTGGGGGGGCCTGCCACCCAGCTCCCAAATAAATCACACACAAAGACTTATTCTTACTTATAAATGCCCAGCCTTAGCTTGGCTTGTTTCTTGCCAGCTTTTCTTAAATTATCCTCTGGGCTTTTCCTGTTCTCTTACTTCTGTAAATCTTACTCCATGGCTTGCTGTGTAGCTGGGTGGCTGGCCCCTGGAATCCTCCTCCTTCTCTGGCTACTTCTTTCTTTCCTCCCAGATTTCTCCTTCTATTTATTCTCTCTGCCTGCCAACCCTGACTATACTTTCTCCTACCTCGCTATTATTGGCTGTTCAGATCTTTATTAGACCATCAGGTGTTTTAGACAGGCACAGCAACACAGCTTCACAGAGTTAAACAAATGCAGCATAAACAAAAGTAACACACCTTAAAATAATATTCTACAACAGGGTGTCACACACTATCACCTCATTTATTATATCAAACTACCTCATTATACTTCGTAGATAGTCCTGTCCAATAGGTAGTATCCTCATCCTACAAGTAAGGAAAAAAGGACCTGGGTTTCTTGTCTAAAGACCTATTCAGGCAATTTGAACACAAGCCCAAATGGCATGATTTGAAGTAACTGCACTTCTTTACAGTAGCTCACACATAATTCCTTTTGGACCCAACTTGTACAATAAAGAATGGCATATTCAGCTTGTACACATGTACAAAGACAGCGCATCACACCGAAAACACAGACTACCAGTATCAATTTGTGCTAAGATCATTTGTTATGGGTGTAGGAGACCACTGCTTTTTGTTTTTGTTTTGAGACTATGTATCCCTCATTAGCCTGAAACTCTCTATGTAGACCAGACTGGCCTCAAACTCACAGAGATCTGCTTGCCTACCAAGTGCTGGGAACAATGCTGTATGCCACCACCCTGACTACAGAAAACTGTCAAAACTGACTAAGAGGACTACTGGAGTAAATCTGGAGCTTCTTAAATATTATATATTAGGTTTAAGAATGATGAGCAGAATTTCTATCCAACAGAAGGTGACAGGTGACATCCAGGCACAGGCTGTCCAAGTCTCCCAAGGAATAAACTGGAGAAAGGTATTTAATAAGTGTAAGATGCGGGAGACACCTGAATGTTTCTATCTGTAATAGCAAATTGAAAACTTTACAAAGTAGGAGAAAGAAATCCAGAGTCTGATCTGGGCGCTTCCTACTCCTAGTGAGCAGGAGCGTCAGCACCAGATAGTAGGCGCCATGGCTCAAGAGAGGCTTGGAAAACCTGCACTGTACCACAGGAACTCCACAGGAGACACTTCAAAGAGCAGATTGAGACAGAAGCCACACAAGAACACTTCAGTGGGTCCTGAGGTGCCAGCGTTCACTTGGCACCGCTGGAACAGCTGTGAACACCATTTCAAAGGGGCCCCTTCTTGTGAACTGCACTCGGGAAACACACAGCAACATAGCAAGTGACATGATAAATGATAAATGTCCTAAGTGATATGATAAGTGAGCTTCTAGACTTCAGAGAAAGGTCTTTGAATCATTAGTCGTCGGTGTGGAAACTTGGTGGGACCAGAATCTGCAGGAGAACTTAAACACTAATGTCCAGCAGTGTTGATGAAGCAGGAATCATACAGGGCAGGCCCGGCACTTGCAACTGGGAACCTGAAGGAAGTGTAAATGGCACCTGAGACTTCACCTGGGAAACACTGCCCAGACCGTGATTGTAACACTAGCCCCCAAGGGCTGACTTCTGGGGTCCTGAAAGGAATCCAGAGAGACTCAAACTCAAGACTGAATCAGCAAGCCAACCAAAGGCCAGACTGCTTTCACACTCTCCCCACACTCCCCACCAACACATTCCTCTCTCATACCCGGTGTTAATTTAGCCAGCTCTGTCCTGTTCTCCTTCGCTCTCCCAAGGAACACACTCTGGCCAGGTCTACAGGGCCTCCTCTGTGTTTCAGGCTCCTGGGAGCTGGGACTGTTCCTGGTATGTGATTGTGTTTCTTTCTCTTTTCAGGCAGGCTTCACCTCACTGGTAAGGCCTCACTCTAGCCCTATCATTACTTCTTTGATATATTTCCTTCCTTACTTTTTCTCTGCCAATCCAGGACTAAATCACATGTTTTACCCTGAGTTTTCCCCTCATGCACAATGTTCTGTTACTTCCTAAAATGACTGGTGCTTACGTGGCTATGATTGTACTTCATACTAGGCCTATTCTCTGATACTGTCTATGCGGACAGTATTCTAATTTCAGGGAAGCAATGAGGATCAAACTGGATGTCCTGATCATCAGTCTAGCAAGGAAAACAACACTTCAACCCTAGAACAGCCTAGGTCCTCTTGAACATTGTAAACACTTCTGAAAGAATAAAGAAGTTTAGGCCGGGCGGTGGTGGCGCACGCCTTTAATCCCAGCACTCGGGAGGCAGAGCCAGGCGGATCTCTGTGAGTTCGAGGCCAGCCTGGTCTCCAAAGCGAGTTCCAGGATAAGGCGCAAAGCTACACAGAGAAACCCTGTCTCGAAAAACCAAAAACAAAAAAAAAAAAAAAAAAGAATAAAGAAGTTTAAAAAAAACTAATTCTTTGAACTTTAATTGTATGCGTGTTTTGCCTGTATGTATGTGTATCATGTGCATACAGTACCCTCAGAAACCAAAAGGGTGTTAGATGCTCTGGAGTTGGTATTATAAATGGTGTAAGTCACCATGTGGGTGCTGGGAACTAACTCAGGCCCTTTGGAAGAGCAGTGAGTACTCTTAACCCCGACCATCTCTCCAGCCCACTATATAAACTCCACCAATGACCCAATTCCTGAGGCGTAAATCTCAAGGAACACAAAACACCAAAGCAACATAACTCCTCCAAAACTGAAGATACCAGGATAAGAGGTAAAATGTGGTCAGGAGTTTAGGACGGGACTTTAAAAGCAGCACATAAAAGCCAGGCGCAGGGGTGTGCGCTCGTAATCACAGTGCTGGAGATGGAGACGGGAGATCTCCAGGGCTTTACAGCCAGCCAACCTAGTCAGACAAGTAGAGATTATCTCAAAAAACAAGTGGTTAATTCCCGAGAAATTACACCAAAGGTTGACCTCTGACCCCCATATGCACGAACACCCATACACACGTGTGCATGCCCACACATGCATGCATGCACTCACACACACGTGAAGAAAAAAAAAAACAACCAAAAAGCCCCAGAGGTTGGAGAGATGGCTCAGTGGTTTTGAGAACTGAGTGCTCTTCCAGGGGACCTGGGTTTGATTCCCAGCACCCACATGGCAGCTCACAACCTTCAGTTCCAGGGTCCCAGGCACACATGTGGCACACAGACATACAAGCAGGCAAAACACCTATACACATAAATTCTTTTTAGATTTATTATTTATTTATTGAATCAAGCCACTAAATCTGTGGCCGTTCTTTACACAGCAATGAGGCTAATGCACAGGATGATGACTGACTAGAGGCTATTAGAGGAGATGAAGTTACTGATGTGATGTATAAAACGAAAGTTTTGGGGCCTGCAGAGATGCTTCAATGATTAAGGCACTTGCTGCTCTTGAAGAGAATAGGGGTTTGGATCCCAGCAAGCACAGGCAGCTCCCAACTCCCAGCACCCTCTTACAGGCAGCAGCATGCATCAGATGCGCAGCAGCATGCATCAGATGCACACACATGCAGGCAGGCAAAACACTTGCACACATAAAATAAAAAATAAGTTATAAAACAGTTCTGGCGGGCCTGTGTGGTGATGCACAGCAAACAGAGACCAGCTGATGGCAGTAAGGGAGGCCAGCCCAGCTACATATTGAGTTCCTGGCTGCTAAGGGGGACACAGTGAGAACCTATCTCAAATAAATAAATTTGGTTCTCGCAACCAGGCCAGTAAAGGGGGACACAGTGAGAACCTATCTCAAATAAATAAACAAACAAACAAATAAATACATTTGGTTCTCAAAACATGACCAGACCCCTTTGGGGTAAGACCTTCCCAGAGGCCCGTGAGGTCAAACTCTTTTTCTCAGAAATCCTCCATGTTACTTGCCCTTTCCCTGTCTTTCTTTTGACTGCATAGACTGTGGTTTCCCAGGTACCACACGAGTGAACATTGCTCTGTTGAGAGAATATACACTGTGTAACCTAGTGTCTAGGAACATTCTCCAATTTCTTCTGCATAGCTAAAAGCCAGCAAAGCTCACAAAACCTTTTTTGGTGGTGGTGGGGGATGGGGTGGTTAGCAGGCATCTCAGGTATAAAGAAGAGCACAATCAGGATAAATCACCTTTCTATCAACCTTTCCACTAGGAAGGATGATTCTATGATGCTCAAGTGATACCTGAATCAGAACAGCAACAGAAACACAGAGTGAAGTGATCCTACCTTCCCTCATGGTTTTTTGTTTTTGAGATAGGGTCTAATTACCGGTTGGCCAGGATGAGAGACCTGCCTGCTTCTCTCTTCCGGGTGCTACCTTGCTTCTTGATATGGAAACACAAGGAAAATTTAGATACTGAGGTCACCTTAAAAACACCACCTCTCAGCCGGGCGGTGGTGGCTCACGCCTTTAATCCCAGAACTCGGGAAGCAGAGGCAGGTGGATCTCTGTAGCCAGCCTGGGCTACAGAGCGAGTTCCAGGACAGGCACCAAATCTACACAGAGAAACCCTGTCTTGAAAAACCAAAAAGAAAAAAACTACCACCTCTCAAAAAATTGTCTCTAATTATTTTAACAGTAATAATAATCATACTCCACACTTGTAGTGCATTGACTCAACACCAGCCTGCTATTAACTGCTTCACATGGATCATGTGTTGATGCCTGACAACAATCTTTATTAGTTATTACCTATCCAAAATTTATGAAGAAGAAAGGGCACTGATAACTTTAGTTACTCGCTGAAACCAAAATGGCAAGTAGTAGATCCAGGACTGGTAGTGAGGAATTTCAGAAGCCGCTACTTTGGGGCTCTTACAGCTTGCTGTGCTCTCTATAAGATCTCCCACATCCTATTCCTCCACACAGTAATTCAAAATCACACTCCCCGGAAGCCGGAGACAAGTTTTATTTCCCAGCCCTTGACAAGTTTTACAACAAGAATGCGTTCACCGTTTCTGGGTTGAACTGAGTGACACAGTAGATCACTTGCTTTCAACGCACTTGCAAAGGACCGGCGTGGGCAGCCGCAGCCAGATGTGTGAAGGCTGCAGGCACACTCCACTCCAGCCAGGTTGCCCGTTTGCAGCTGGCTCCAGGGCTGGCCGCCGCCTTGTCCTGCTATAAATCCAAGCCCCACAGCCGCAGTCAGCAGGGTGGAACTGCTGGCGGATCTTCGCCTTTGCTCCCTCCCCTGAGAAAGCCCTTACCTTCAGTCCGCGGTCCTCTCCGTGGAAGCACGTGTCACATCAGACTCGGGTGTCTCCATCTTCCCGGAAGTGCGCTTCGGTCCTTCTAGGATGCGGAAACCATAGAGATGCCGTGACAGAGGCGACGCTCCCGGAGGGCTGCTACGGAAACTAGGTTCCTTGGCTGAGTGCAAGCTTCCTCCTCTCTCAGTTGCTGGGAGTGAGGCTCCGTTCTAACCTCCGTTTCGGAAGCACCCGAAGTTAGGTCTTCTGGCTCAGGGGAGGACCCCTCTGTCTCATCTTGAGACTTGCCAGGTCGATGGTTCTGGGAGCTTCCCATACACCCGCAAACCTCGCTCAATCGAGAGTCCCGGGACTAATGGCTAGCTCCACATTCTGATCTTCCCCATACACCCGCAAACCTCGCTCAATCGAGAGTCCCGGGACTAATGGCTAGCTCCACATTCTGATCTTCAGGCAAGCTTTATTCGTCAGAGCACAAACAAAATACCACCACACTAATAGCTCAAAAATTGTAACATAAAATTCTAATCTTATGAAGATTCCTGAAGATGATTAAGACAAAAGTTAATGGTCAGTTACCTTATAAATGATCAAATTCTTTAATATGCTCAGAACTATGTTTGTAGTCATGTTAAATACGAATGGAATTCGTTTACAGAGACAAGCTTGGAGGGTGTGGTGGCTATTCTTGGTGGTCAACTTGACCATCTAGAATTAAGTGAAACCCAAGCTGCTGGGTACACCTGTGATGGATTTTCCTTGACTGGATCGTCTGAGGTGGGATTTAAAGGGGAAGACCCACCTCATGCTGGACCTTCCTTCTGGTGCCAGCCACATAAGGGACGTGGAAGAAGGAAGCTCTTGCCCTCCTGCTTGCTCCCACTCTTACTGGCAAGTTCATTCCTTCGCTGGCATTAGCACCTGCTTCTCTGGCATACACTGAAGAGCAGCTGAGACGTCCAGCCTCATGGACAAAACCACTAATGGATTTTTGGACTTTCCATCAGGAGATAGCCATTGTTGGAATAGTCAGACCACAGCCTGTAAGCAACTTTCACACACACACACACACACACACACACACACACACACACACACTCATTTACATATTCATTCCATCAGTTCTGTTTCTCCAGAGAACCCTGACTGATACAGGTTATTTTGACGGACAGTTCCAGTTGCAAAGGGTGAAATACATCGTGGTGGTAAGTGAAGGCAGCAGGAGGTGACGCAGCTGCTCACATTGCACCCACAGTTAGAAAACCGGGACTGGCCGGGTGGTGGTGGCGCACACCTTTAATCCCAGCACTCGGGAGGCAGAGGCAGGCGATCTCTGTGAGTTCGAGGCCAGCCTGGGCTACAGAGTGAGTTCCAGGAAAGGTGCAAAGCTGCACAGAGAAACCCTGTCTCGAAAAACAAAAACAAAAACAAAAAAACAACAAAAGAAAACCAAGACTGAAGAATATATGTTAAGACAGTCCTCCACAGCCACACCCAGAGGCCCATTTTCCAGCTCATTGATTCTAGATCTCACCAAGTTGGCAACTAAGATTAATTAATCACAGGCACCCTCACCTCAATCTGCTAGATTAAACCCATTCTTCAATGCCCAAATAAGTTCCATAACCCTATTCTCCACAGACCTTTGGAAACAAGCAAAATACAAGTGAGTCTCTGAACAGGTCTCTGGGATGAGAGCAGGGTTCCAGGTTCACCGGAGTTCTGTGTTAAAATTGGGCAAGTTTCTTCCTCTGCAGGACTTCTCAGGGTGTTCCGCCCACTCATGCTCATTAGGAATCCTCTAGAAGAAGCACGGCAGCTCAGCATGGCTGTTCCTTAGGAGCACCCATCCCACTTTGCTATCTGGATGGAATAAGTTGCATGTGACCTTCCAAAAGTCTAACCAGATCTGGCTGTATAGGCAAAGCCATGAACTGTCTCTCATGACGGGGATGGATTCTCTTGCCCAGTGGAGAATCTCAGAGTCTTCACTCACATCTCTGTCTCAAACAACAGAGAAACAAAATTACTCTGTCCTCAGTGTCTCCTAAACTGACATATGGGGATGCTGTGAACAAAGGAACCTTGTACATAAGCCTACCACCTGACTGGTATGCTTGTTCAGTAAGGTGAATGCATTATACAACTGGCTGGACCATGCACCAGCGTTCCCTAGAAGGATAAGGTAACTAATTAGCTG
Source organism: Peromyscus californicus insignis (assembly GCF_007827085.1). Classification (NCBI taxonomy): domain Eukaryota; kingdom Metazoa; phylum Chordata; class Mammalia; order Rodentia; family Cricetidae; genus Peromyscus; species Peromyscus californicus. Next base: position 67,586,039 of record NW_026294617.1, on the reverse strand, counting down.
TTAGACTCCAGCATAAGAAACAAACACCCAGAAACTCTGTCAGACCAGCATGCTAGTTCAGTTGGGAGATAGCTTTGAGGCACAGGAAAACAAGGTGGTCTGAAGCGTAAATCTAATTAATCTTATCAATAAAAACCAGGGGTCAGATATCGGAGGAATAGCCTGAAAGATCAAGAAATAGAGGAGCAGCCACTAGTAACCACTTGCCTCTCTGGATCCTCCAACCAAAAGGACCGAGGTCCTGTCTCCACTTCCCAAGTGCTGGGATTAAAGGTACGAGCCACCACCGCCCAGCTTCTGTGGTTAACTAGTGGCTAGCTCTGCCCTCTGATCTCCAGGCAAGCTTTATTTGTCAGAACACAAACAAAGTATCACACACCAGTGTCTAACAGAACAAGGGGTCAAGATCTTAAATTATCTACAGGGGCAGTTGGGCAAAAATTTGCTTTAATGGCCCACTTAAACACAGCATTGACTGTTGCAATCAGATGGTGGGTGACATGATTGTTCAGAAGCAAAATTCAGTCATTAAATCTTCAACAGCCCCGGAGAAGAGCTCCTGGACTTCTCGGGCCTTTGCTAGGTTGGGGTGAGGGCACGGTGTCAGAACGGAGCCCCTGTCAGGGGGCTCTTTCCTCCCACAGCCTCCTTCCAGTTCCAGGTTCTGTGCAGGTATTGGGAGACTCCTGCTCAAGGGATCCGAGTGGAGAGCAGGTTGCTGGACCCCAGCCAGGACTCCTAGGCTGGCAGGGCAGCAGAGGAGGCACAGTCTTCTGTCGGGGCAGTAGCTTCTGCGTAGACTGCAAACGGAGTCTGCAAAGGGAGCCTGAGGTCTGGCTGTGCCGTCTTTTGCCTTCTCTCTCTTTCTTCCCTCCTTCTTTCCACCTGAGGAGCTGTCACTGTTGCAGACTACTGGTCTAAATCTCTCCATCGTGGTGTCCGTGTGTCTCCCTCCCCCACCCCCCACCCCCACCTTCTTTTTTTCCTATTTGAACCCTCGATTTAACTCGTCTAGGGCTTTTAAGAGTGGAAGTGTGATGTCCTCAGGGCTCATTCTCAGGTCCACCCCTTAGTGTGGTGAGATCCGGTGCCTTGACGGGACCCTGGATGCAACTGAGTGACAGTCACTGAAGTGGAGGGGAGCCCTGCCAATCACACCCACCCCTCTCTCAAACCCCTATAGGAGCATCCTGCCAGCCTCTCCAGCAATTCGTGTGATCACCTGGTGGTAAACTGGGACCAAGCTTGACTTGACCACGGCCACCAAGTTGGGAGCTGCGGACAGGGACTGGAGTCCTGAGACCAAGCCTCTCCTGGGAAGTCGCTAGACCTGGGAAGAGATGCTAACTCAAACCGGAACACTCGCCTGCTGCCTCTTCACAGGATCCAGAGAACGGAGCTGAAAGTAGCCTTGAACACACAACCCAGCGGCTCATTGGGTGTTCTTTCCTGAGGCCTCCTTCTGCAGCTACAGTAGTTCTGAGGGGCCAAGCTCAGCCCTTCCATGCTGGAGAAACTCGGTGCACAGCTAGAGAGGAGCCAGCCTGCTCCCGGGAAGAGGAGCAGCAGCTCCCATGCTCTAGACTCAATCCTCCTCTCCTGTTTGCCTTGGGAGGAAGCCAGTCAGATGCACAGGATCGGGCTGCCCTGAACCCTGAGACAGCAGGCTAGTTGTCGCCTCACTGGGGGAGACAGGGGTGGGGGGGTGAGGGGGGTAGGTCCCAGGAGGAGTGAAGGGTTTAGCAGCAGGATTGGGGGTGGAGGGTGGGGTGGCTTAGAAAAGGACCTGGCCCTGAGGAGTGTAACCCACTGGGCCTCTTGTCAGGTGTTCCCAAGTGACATTCTGGGGGCTCAACAGGCTTAGGGAGACCAAGAGAGAAGCAGAAGGGTTAGCAGAAAAATTGGAGGGCTGGAGAGATGGCTCAATGGTCCAGAGCACTGGCTGCTCTTCCAGAGGACCTGGGTTTGATTCCCAAAACCCACATGGAGGCTCACAACTGTCTGCAACTCCAGTTCCAGGGGGTCTGATGCCCTCTTCTGACCTGTGCAGCCAGCAGACATGCATGTGGTGCACACATACAAGCAAGTGAAACACCCACACATGGTTAAGAGGGGTGGGGTGGGGGGTGGCTGGGGGTGGTGGCGCATGCCTTTAAACCCAGCGCACAGGAAGCAGAGGCTGGTGGAACTCTGTGAGTTCAAGGCCAGCCTGATCTACATATCAAGTTCCAGGCCAGGCAAGGTTACATAATGAGACCCTGTCTCAAACACCACACAACAAAAGGCAGAAAGTTTAGTCATAACTCAGCTTTGGTGGGCAGCGTCGGCTTTCTCGTCTGTTCAATGTCTGGGCCCCTGTTCTAAAAGGACGCTAAGATCTTGAAACTACCAGGTGTAGTTTGATCAGCAGAGAAAAAGATGGCTAAGAAGCAATCCGAAGGGGCTAGAAAGATGGTTCAGCTGGGAGCCTGAGCTGCTCATGCAGAGAACCTGAGTTCAGTTCCCACATCCGGGAGCTCACAACTGCTTGTAACTCTAGCCCCAGAGGACCTGATGCGTCTGGCCTCCTCAGGAGCTCACCTTCACTTATCTATACACAGACACATGCATGGCTAAATAGTAAAAAAATCTTTTATTTTTATTCTGAGACAGGGTTCTGGAACTTACTATGTAGACCAGATTGGCTTCAAGCTCCAGGAGAACTGCCTGCTTCTGCCTTGAGTGCTGGGATTACAGACATGCACTAACACTCCTAGCTAAAAATAATAAAATCTAAAAATAATAAAAGCTAAAAAAATAAAAAGAAAAAAAGACAAAGGAGAAGCAAATTGAAGCTTCAAAGGCTTCCAAATAACTATCTTGGGGCAGGTCCTCTGCACTGATAGAAGCCAAAATCTTAGTCTTAATCTGAATTGTTGATGGGGCACCTGTCTATATGGCATACATGGGTGAAAACCACACCAGGTGTACACCTCAGCTTTGTGCATCTGAATGTGAACTGTAACTCTGTCTACGGGAGTAGACTTCAGCAGGAGGAAAGGCCAGGGAGACTGTAGAGGAAGTAAATTCCCACCCAAGAGATTAAAGATCTTCCTCTTCAGAAATTTCTTGTTATTATCTTATTATTTCATATGTGTGTTTGTCTGCATGTGTGTCCGTGCATCATATGCGTGCCTGGTGCCTACAGTGGCCAGAAGAGGGTGTCAGATCCCCTGGGACTGGAGTTACAGTTGTGAGCTGCCATGTAGGTGCTGGGAATAGAACCCAGGTCCTCTGGAAGAACAGTCAGTGATCTTAACCTCTTTAGCCCTCTCTCTGGCCCTATTTTTATTTGTTTTTGAGAAAGATTTCACTCTGTAGCCCAAGCTGGTCTCAAACTCATGGCAATTCTCCTGCCTCAGCATTTCAAGTGCTGGCATTAGAGATGTGAACCAGCACACTGGGCCTCTTCAGAATTTCACATTTTTATTGCATTATTGTGTGTGAGGGGCTGCAGGTTGAATCTGGGTGTGGGGGTCAGAGGACAACCTTTGGGAGGTCAGTTTTCCCTTTCTGCTGTGGGTTCTGCTCATTGAATTCAGGTTGCCAGGTTTGTGTGGCTAGTGCTTTTCCCTGCTGAGCGTCTCACCAGCCCTCCTGAAGGAAGGAGAAACGGCATATCAGATGACCTCTGTTTTAGGGAGCTTCCCGAGGAGCTGAAGAGCTGGCTCAGTGGTTAAGAGCACTTGTTGCCCTTGCAAAGGTTTCATTCTCGCCGGGCGGTGGTGGTGGTGGTGGCGGCGGCGGCAGCGGCGGTGCACACCTTTAATCCCAGCACTCGGGAGGCAGAGGCAGGCGGATCTCTGTGAGTTCGAGGCCAGCTGGTCTACAGAGCGAGTTCCAGGACGGGCTCCAAAGCTACACAGAGAAACCCTGTCTCAACCCCCGCCCCCCAAAAAAAGGTTTCATTCTCAGCACCCGATTGTGGCTCCCACAGTCCATAACTTCATCCCCGTGTATCTGGTGCCCTCTTCTGGCCTTTCCGAGCACTGCAGGCTCTGCAGGTGCACAGACATGCACCATCATACCTCCAAAAGCAACACTCATACATCTAAAATAATACAATGAAATAAAAACACTGGAGAGCTTCCATAGTTCCTCCTTGCTAGGAGCTGCATGTCCCTTCCCAGGGACAGAAATTTTTCATGTGATTTCTACCTCTCCAACAGTAATCCTAGCTGTTCCCCCCGCAACCCCGTGCCCACCCTGGATGAGGTGGTTCCCCAGCATCCCATAAACTCTATAATTCCCGAGTTTGGAGTACTGAGGGTGCCCATTTCAGCCTTCCCCTATACTCTTCCCCTTGGATGTCAGTTTCTGCTCGGAGCCGATCGCCCACCCAGGCCTTTTTCCGGTGCGTTGTGCCAGCCTGTCCTGCATCCCACATCCCCAGCTGTTGACATTTCCACGCGATTACCCAAGGGATGAATAAAAGGGCCCTGTTGTTCAACAATGGGGGAAAGACAGAGACAATGGGAAATTGTGTTTCCAGTGGGTGGGGACAGAAAAGAAAAGGACAGACAGACAGAAAGGGTCAGGGTCCTGAAGCAGCCGGACATCCTGGAAGTCTGATTCCCACCCTGAGAGCCTCTTCCAAAAGGCCATATGTAGCCTGGCACGGAGGGCACAGGTGAGGGCTTTGGTGGGGGGAGGGGCAATTTTGTTTTTTGGATGAGGTCCATACGGAAATACAGGGCTGGATCCACACTTAGGGTGCGTTCCCATCCCGCCTGGCCCAACACCCTCATACTAGCAGTTGGTCTGTCCCACCCCTGGTCTAAGAACAGAAGTAGCGGGGCCTGTTCTCTGCTCTCTTCTAGGTGATCCGGGTCGCTTGCTTTACTCTGTCCTCTGTCATCTCAACCCTGTGTCTTGCCCTGGTCCCAGGACATCAAGTGCCACCGATCCAATCATGGCTGGCTTAGTGTGAGCTAGAGAACAGGTCTCAACACCTGGCTTCTTTGAGCGCAGGAAACAAGCCTTCCTGGAAAAGTGTCAAAGGAGCCAGAGCATTGATCAGGCGCCCAATCCCTGAGGCCTTAGGGTGCTTTGAACCCCCAGGATCCCCAACAGCACCTCCACTGGAACTTCTTCCTTCAGCAGGACAGGAAGCTACTAAGCACTGCTCCCTTTGTCTCTGAGGAGAGGTCATCTTTTCAGGTAGGCCCTGGGCTGGAGGCTACTGTGTTGGTTTCTTTCTGCAAGGGGTATGGAAAAAGTATGTGTGTACTTCTCTTAACAACAGAACTCTAGATCAGTGGCTAAGAGCTCAAACCGGTCAGGTCTGGAATCAAACCCCAGCAAATTGTTTCACAGCTCTGTGACAGTACCTGTGGCATTTATCACTGCCTCCCTGGATCTCCAAAGGCATGAACACACAAGTATACAGTGAAGTGCCTTGATCAGATTGCACTTTAAATATGCCAATGGTAGCTATCCTGGATCATTCTTGGTCCATTATTTTAAAAACCTTTTTTTTGCATTTTATTTATTTTTTAAGATTTATTTATTATGTATACAGTGTTCTGTCTGCATGTATGCCTGCAGGCCAGAAGAGGGCACCAGAGCTCATTATAGATGGTTGTGAGCCACCATGTGGTTGCTGGGAATTGAACTCAGGACCTCTGGAAGAGCAGTCAGTGCTCCCAAGCTCTGAGCCATCTTAGTGTAACTAACCTGTTTCTCCAGCTACAAACTGGTCTTCAGAGCTCAGTGCTTAAGACACTCTTTGAGGCCTTTCTTTACCCTAACCTAGTGTGCCCATCCCTCCTTCCCGTAACTGTTTAATGTTAGTTCATAACAATGCACATCCAGCTTGGCCCTACTCTGTACTATACAGCACTTGTTCCTCGTCAGACACCGGTTTTTTTTTTTTTGTTTTTGTTTTTGTTTTTTGAGACAGGGTTTCTCAGTGTAGTTTTGGTGCCTGTCCTGGATCTTGCTCTATAACCCAGGCTGGCCTTGAACTCACAGAGATCTGCCTGGCTCTGCCTCCCAAGTGCTGGGATTAAAGGCGTGCGCCACCACTGCCCGGCCCAGACACCGTTTTAAGTGGTTTACACATCCTTGACTAATTCACCTAATTCTTGCAACTGCTAAGTGTAGTGTGTTAGTTATGCTTAATGTCGCCACGACCAAAATATGCAACAGAAGCAGCTTTAGGAAAGACTGATTTTGGCTCACAATTTTTTTTTTTATTCTGTCTGGTGCTCCTGCCCACAGGGTGCTGTTGCCCACATTCAGGGTAGGCCTCCTCCTTGGTTAATCCTCTCTGGCTATATCCTCACACTCATGCCCAGAGGTTTGCTCCAGAGTCTACTAGGTAATTCTAAAGCCACTCAGGTTGACAATAGGGACTAGCCAGGTAGGATGCTTTGATTGGCACCTTCCTAATCAAGACACTTGGTTAAGGTTATGCAATTAGCGCATGGAAGAGCCCAATTTGAAAAGAGAATAAAAACCAGTCAAGGGTCATGGTCCACCATTTGTTAAAAAAAAAAGTTCCAAGTGATAAGAATAGAAACTACAAAAACAAACAAGAAAGGAAGAAAGGAAGGAAGGAAGGAAGGAAGGAAGGAAGGAAGGAAGAAAGAAAGAAAGAAAGGAAGGAAGAAAGAAAGAAAGGAGGAGAATCCACAGCCCAGACAGACAGACAGCTGCATAGCTTTACAATATTATGCACTGTAACTCCTAGAAAATCCTAGTGACACAGCCCGCCAGTGCATGTACAGTGCTTTCAAATCCAGTTAGTTTAGCCAGTGATGAGGGTATAAGGAGAGAGTTCCTTGTCCAGTCCAGTAGACTTCATATCCACAGTGAGACAGACTGGAGAATGACGGAAGGTTCTCCAGACCTAAGGCCCAATTCTGATGTCTCAAGTTCATTGTGTCTGGACTCCAGTGCAGAGTCAGGCTGGGGAGACCTTGACAGTGCAGGGGAGGCTGGAGCCTGGAGCCTTGGAAACTGTGACGAAGGTTCGACTTTATCAGCAGCATGAGAGCGAGCCACGCTTTCAAGCAGGAGAAATCCTATTTACTCTGGCTTTGGGACAGAACGTGATGCTGTCAATACATACAATGAGGGGACCCGGGAGGAGTGCTGAGGTGGGACTTGCTGGCTGAGATAACCTGTCACCAGTCTCTTGCCTCCCGGCTGGACAAATGCCTCCATATTACCCAGCAGGAAGCTGATCCTCATTCCTCTCCCGCCCCCCATTTTTTCCTTCAGTACTAAGGAGTGTCCACCATTTGTGCCCACCAACGGCGCTTGCTGACACCATCATGCCGCGTCGGACCCCTCTCTCAGCATTCTGCTACTTCCTTCTCCCCTGGGCGTTCACCATCCTTCACCAAGCCCTGGGGGACTCGGGTAAGACCCTAGCCCAGCCCCCAACCTGGACACTGGGGGAGGGGGTCAAGGGATGGAGGGCTAGGAAGAGCAGCTACTGAAAGTACCTGGGGAGTGAGAATCAGTGCGGAGAGGTGAGGGTGGTGCCAGTGAGCCAGAGGAAAGCTTCTGGGGACCAGGTCTGAGCGGGCACTTGGGGCAGGGAGGATAAGAGGCCTGCCACTGTGGCCCCTCTGCTCAGCCCCCCATCCGGGTCCCCACTACCTCCTGCCCCCCATCCACGAGGTCATTCACTCTCGTCGTGGGGCCACGGCCACACTGCCCTGCGTCCTGGGCACCTCGCCTCCCAGCTACAAGGTACGCTGGAGCAAAGTGGAGCCCGGGGAGCTCCGGGAAACGCTAATCCTCATCACCAACGGACTGCACGCCCGGGGCTATGGGCCCCTGGGAGGGCGCGCCAGCATGCGGAGGGGGCATCGGCTGGACGCCTCCCTGGTCATCAAGAACGTGCGCCTGGAGGACGAGGGCCGGTACCGCTGCGAGCTCATCAATGGCATCGAGGACGAGAGCGTGGCGCTGACCCTGCGCCTGGAGGGTGAGCTATGTTGTTCCCGCACCGCTGGTCACTAGTTGTGCCCGGTCACCTCGCCTCTGCGGGGCCTCCCCTGCCGGCGCTCCCCTCGGCACCCAGCTGCCCTGCCCAAGCTCTCCACGCCCCGCCAGGTGTGGTGTTTCCGTACCAACCCAGCCGCGGCCGCTACCAGTTCAATTACTTCGAGGCGAAGCAGGCGTGCGAGGAGCAGGACGGACGCCTAGCCACGTACGGCCAACTGTATCAGGGTGAGCGCCGGATCCCCGACTGGTGATCCCGGGGTGCACACCGGTCCCCGCAAGCTTACGGTGGCGGAGGAGTGGGGAGCTCGAGTCTGGCTAGCGCCGGTGACCCCCGTCCTCTCCGCCCCCTCCTCCGCCAGCGTGGACCGAGGGGCTGGACTGGTGCAACGCCGGCTGGCTGCTCGAGGGCTCGGTGCGCTACCCTGTGCTCAACGCGCGCGCCCCGTGTGGCGGTCAAGGGCGGCCAGGCATCCGCAGCTACGGGCCCCGCGACCGCAGCCGCGACCGCTACGACGCCTTCTGCTTCACCTCGGCGCTGGCAGGTGAGCCAACCGCGGGCAGGCGGTGCCCGGCCTGGGGACCCCGCCTGGAGGAAGGGCGGGGTCGGGCCTGGGCCAGGAGGAAGGACTTGACCCGGCCGAGTGACCTGGGAGATGGCAGGAGCCGGACACGTAGACCCGGCGGGGGCGGGTCTGCGCCCAGGGTCGTGGGCGGGGCCTGGCGGGCGGGGGCGGGTCTGGGGCGGGGCCTAGTGCTACAAGAGGAGGGGAGAGGCAGGATGTGGGCGGGGTCTGATGTCAGGGACTGCATTCCTCTGGACTCCCGCAAGCGCAGTCAGGCCATTTCTGGAGCTTCGCGGTCGCGTCCCCCTCCCAGACCGGCTGCTTGGGGCGATCGGTCACCCGCTCACCTTCCCAGGTCAGGTGTTCTTCGTGCCCGGGCGGCTGACGCTGTCTGAAGCCCATGCGGCTTGCCGGAGGCGCGGAGCTGTAGTAGCCAAGGTCGGGCACCTCTACGCCGCCTGGAAGTTCTCGGGGCTGGATCGGTGCGACGGAGGCTGGCTGGCGGACGGCAGCGTTCGCTTCCCCATCACCACGCCGCGGCCGCGCTGTGGGGGTCTCCCTGACCCCGGGGTGCGCAGCTTCGGCTTTCCCCGGCCCCAGCAGGCGGCCTACGGGACCTACTGCTACGCCGAGAAGTAGGAGCGCACTGACCTACCACGCGCGACAGAGTGGCGGGTCCCCTCTCGACAGACGGGGACTGAGCCCCACACCTGCCTTCCCAGCCCAGCTCAGCGCTCCGGGCTCCCGGGCAGAGGGGCGTCCCGGGCATTAACTGACCAATAAAATAACATGGCACCTTCTCGGTTCGATAAGCTGTAGGGCTTGGAGGCTTGGAAGTACGTGTGTGAAAGGATCTGGCCCTGGACCCAAAGCACGCCTACAGTCTAGAGGAAAGGCTCTATTGCTTCTGGCGTCAAAAGCCAGGACAGAGGGGAGGAAAGCTCACAGGCCTGGCCATCCTCGTGGGAGAACTCAGGCTGCTATTATGTCTAGTCAGTCACCCAAGGAATTCTCATGCAAATTTGCAAACTTACAGAACTGTTAGGCCCTACAGAACAAATATTCAATAGGTCTAAACACATTTTTAAATGTACTTAGAAGCGTTTCCAAGGTCTGCTTTAATTAATTAATTAGTTTTGAGACAAGGTCTCTCAATTTAGCCCTGGCTGTCCTGGAAGTCACTATCTAGACTAGGCTAGCCTTGAATTCACACCGATCAGTCTACCTCTGCCTCTTGAGTGCTGGGATCACACCCAGCTAAAGTCTACAATTAAAGATAGTAAAGTCTGGGTGGATAGCTCAGCAGTTAAGACAACTTGCTGCTCTTTCAGAGGACCAGAACCCACAACCATCTGTAACTCCAGTTCCAGGGAATCCAACACCCTCTTCTGACCTCCTCAGGTACCAGAGAGGCACATGCTGCACATATATACTCTAATAAATCCATTCAAGAAAGATACAGACAACCATGCAGATTAAGACAATTAAAGTAAATGCGCCCTTTATTTCTGGCCTGTGATCAAGAGTGGGTTCGTGCCTCAGTTCATGTTTCTTGGTGTGGGAGCTCAGGGGTCCAGCATTTTTAAAGATACAAACCACATTAATGGTAGATGAGAGTTAGGATAACTTTACAACATCTGGTTTTGGCAGACCATAGTAGTTATTTCATGCATAACATGGCAACCATTTTTGACTTATACCTTCTTCATTTATTGTAGACATTAATTATTTTGGTTAATGCATCTGGACCATGGTCAGAGGCATGGAAATCCCAAGTGTGTAGCCAGGTTAGATGTGACGGTTGGAGGTGGTGGGATAGGGGACTAAGCGTCCAAGCAGACACAAAATGGAGCCAGGTCAAGATGGCCTCACCTGGGTCACTTCACTCACTCATTTATTTAAGTTACATTTAAGTCGTTGGTTTTTATGAAGGAGTGGGTGATGGGTAACAACTAGTGAACTAGGTAGAGCCTGATCATTAAACCTAGGAGAACAAGGGCAAGCAGACCCGTGGGGCCATGACTAAGGTGGTTGGTCATGGATTTCAATGAAACCAGCTATGGAACCAGGGATTACTGGTCTTTATTATTTGTTTGTTTGTTTGTTTTTAAAGATTTATTTATTATGTATACAGCATGTATGTCTGCAGGCCAGAAGAGGGCACCAGATCTCATTATGGATGGTTGTGAGCCAACATGTGGTTGCTGGGAATTGAACTCAGGACCTCTGGAAGAGCAGTCAGTGCTCTTAATCTCTGAGCCACCTCTCCAGCCCTATTTATTATTTGTAAGGATCAATTGTTGTTTGGGTATATAGTCAGGCATGAGTTATTAAAGAAATCAGATAAAAAAATCTAAACCTATTATTTTTAGATACAGCAGAGGTAATAAAATTTTGTCAGAGTCTGGTCCTGGGGAGGTGTCAGTGCCCTATAGGAAGCACTCTGGCTAAAATTATGACGAGTTCAGAGGGAGAAAGGGGCATCATAATCCCTGAAGGAATAAACCTTAAACAACCTCTTCTGGGCCCTGACCAAGGAGCTTTCAGCTGCCCTAAGATTTGCTGAAATCCCTTCCCTGTGTTGACACTCCAGCCCCTCCCCCTCCACTGCCATTGGCTAACTCAGTCACCCACTATCACCCACATCCTGACAGCCAGGGCAAGACAGTTTCTAAAGGTAAAACAGCCTGGTCTGGACAAACAGTTCCAGGAAATAGAGACAGCAGAATGGCAGGTATCCCCCTGCAGCTGCATTTAACTTCTGCATTCCCCGGGCCCCCTACATAAGCTCCAAGTGTTCCCTTTCCCTCAGGAGAATGTCTGCCTATTGCTGTTTGAAATAAACGGTCTTCTGCCGGTCAGCCTGCTCTCTTTCCACCTCTGTCTCTTTATCCTGCTTCAGAAATCTAACAACACCTGTCTCCAAATGTCCACTTTTGAATTTCGTAAGCTTTACCATGGGAAGGCCCCCGACTTCCTGCTTTCCACAGGAGCAGGCTGGAGAGCTAGCTGGTCCCAGTTGTCCTCTCTGGAAAGTGACTCTGAGAGGCTGGTCTGGGTGAACTTTCCCAGTCCAGGATTTTCCCTCCTCCGGCTGTGCTGTTTTCTTTACCCAGTCATGACGGGTCCAGATGACACCTATAACTCAATGCTTAGATGAGTGTCCACAGTTGACCTGCTGTGCTGACTGGCCCTGTGGCAGAGCCTCTGTCTTAGTATTACATTATTTGAAACTCTCTGGGGACTTCTAACAGAATCAAGGAGTTTCCTGTCAGCTAAGAGGACAATTGAAAGCCAGGGTAGGAGGCATGGCCAATCCAACTAGCATGCAGGTCCCATCCCAGTCAGGTAGGAGGTTTAGGTACAAGCTTCCTCTGTCCACAGTACCTCACATACCAGTTTGGGAGACATTGAGAGCAGAGTAATTGCTGTTTGTCTCTCTGTTGCTGGAGACCTTTAGGATGTGAATGCAGACTCTGAGAACCTCTGCTGGGTGAGTGAACCCATCCTCCTGTCATGTGAGGCATGAAGAGTAGTTCATTTTCCCTACAGATAAGGAGGAAGGTTTCCAGGTCTGGCCTATTCAGCCAGAGACGAGAGCAGCAGACTTCCAGTGAGTATCACACTTCTCCTCTAATGGGGCTAGCATGCAATTTACTCTGCTGGGGTCTGTGTCCCATCCAAGGAAAAGGGTATTACTTGAGTCTAGGGATGTTCTGCTGTGCAAGCATATTTGGATTTTAACCCATTTTAATCAAGCATTCATTTTCATAACCAATTTTTAAAATATACATGATTTTGAGTATTAGTTTATATTAAAGAAACTTTGCATTTACTTTAAACTTGTTTTGAGTTACATGTTTTAGGCTTAACTGACCACATACACAGAAGACTATATATATAATGGAAGATATAAATTCTCCTTCCACACTTGTCTCTGTGAGTGAATTACCTTTGTGCTTAGCTGGACTACAAACACAAATCGGGACACACTAAAGATATTTGGTCATTTATAATATCATTATCTTTTGGGAGGGTTTCTCTGTGTAGCCCTGGCTGTCCTGGAACTCTCTTGGTAGACCAGGCTGGTCTTTAACTCATATCCACCTGCCTCTGCCTCCCGAGTGCTGGGAGTAAAGGCTTGTGACACCATGCATGTCTTTTATGTCTTAAGTACCTTTAGCAATTTACAATAAATTAGTTATTCTTATAGGATAAGGATTTTATAACTTTATCCTCAAGATTTTTGAGCCTTAAACATTACAATTTTGAATTAAAGCTCACTCAGCAACAAAATACACTTTAAAACTCTGTGCAGAAACTGGGAACTTCATTTTCATAATCCTTGTATAGTGTACTTTTATAAAACATCACAGTTCTTTTATATGACTCAATTTCTTCAAAAAAACTAAAGCTAAATGAAGCTAGCAAAGACATGGTGATTAGACATACAGGCTGGCCTCAAACTCACAGAGATCTATTGTAGAATAATCTTCTTGTACACTGTGAAGATGTGTTGCTCTCCTTGGTTTAATAAAAAGCTAGATGGCCAATAGCTAGGCAGGAAGAGGTGAGGCAGGACTTGTGGATAGGGAGAGATCTCTAGAAGGAAGAAGGGCAGAGTCGCCATATGAGGGGAGAAGCAAGATGAACATGCCATGCTGAGGAAAGGTACTGAGCCATGTGGTAGGACATAGATAAGAAATATGGATTAATTTAAGTTGTAAGAGCTAGTTAGTAACAAGCCTAAGCTATTGGCCGAGCATTTATAGTTAATAATAAGTCTCTGTGTGGTTATTAGGGAGCTCATAGGCAGGACAGAAAATTTCACCTACAGAAATCTGCCTACCTCTGCCTCCTGAGTGCTGGGACTAAAGTTATGTGCCACCACTGCTCTGGGGGCTGGAGAGATGGCTCATCGGTTAAGAGCACTGGCTGTTCTTCCAGAAGTCCTGGGTTCAATCCCCAGCAACCATGTGGTGATTCACAGCTCTCTATAATGAGATCTGGTGCCCTCTTCTGGCATGCAGACATACATGCAGACAGAACACTGTATATGTAATAAATAAATAAATCAATAAATAAATCTTAAAAAAAGATTTATTTATTATGTATATATACAGTGTTCTGTCTGCATGTACCCCTGCCCTCCAGAAGAGAGCACCAGATCTTATTACAGATGGTTGAGAGCCAACATGTGGTTGCCAGGAATTGAACTCAGGACCTCTGGAAGAACAGACCTCTTAACCTCTGAGCCATCTCTGCAGTCTGAGTTTATGAATCTTTTTTTTTTTTTTTTTTTTTTTTTTTGGTTTTTCGAGACAGGGTTTCTCTGTGTAGCTTTGCGCCTCTCCTGGAACTCACTTGGTAGCCCAGGCTGGCCTCGAACTCACAGAGATCCGCCTGGCTCTGCCTCCCGAGTGCTGGGATTAAAGGCGTGAGCCACCACCGCCCGGCCCTGAGTTTATGAATCTTAATCACCAAACATATCTAAATTAAGTCTTACCCTCGATAAACCTTGTATAATTTACTCAGACCCTTTGTGATTTGACTTTAAGCATTCATGGTTTTGTACTCATCTATTATTTTTTATTCTTAGGGTAAAATTTCATTTCATCATACAAAATCTATTTTTATCCAAAATATTTAAACCTTTTTATAAAAAAAAAAAAAAACTGTCAAGCTCAGCATGGAGGCGCATGCATTTAATTCCAGCATTGGAGAGGCAGAGGTAGTTGTATCTCTAAGTTTGAGATCAGCTTTGTCTACAGAGTGAGTTCCAGGACAGCTAGGGCTACACAGAGAAATCCTGCCTCAAAAAAGAAATACACACGCCGGGCGGTGGTGGTGCACTCCTTTAATCCCAGCACTCGGGAGGCAGAGCCAGGCAGATCTCTGTGAGTTCGAGGCCAGCCTAGGCTACAGAGTGAGTTCCAGGACAGGCTTCAAAGCTACACAGAGAAACCTTGTCTCGGAAAAAAAAGAAAATTCACTAAGGTAAGTCTTAGGCAATGTCTATTTTTATTAGGACCTTTACCCAGTATATATAATAGCTTTCCCATTGCTGCATTCGTGGACTCTCTGCCTGTTCTTGGTTTTTACCCTATGTCCTCTAACTTATCCAAAAAAACCCTTAAGGCCTCATTCAATTAAGGCCTAGCTGGGAGGAGAGCTGGACACTCAGGTGAAGGTTCGATGACATTGCCTACCTCCTCCTTTCTTCCAAGAATATTAACTTTTAACCAGTCTAGCCCAGTTGTAATTATTTCAAGCTGGCTCAGCTGGAATTCTTATTGAAATTTTAGACAAGGATTTGTTTTGTTTTGTTTTTCTATAACCAGTTTGTATCAGCAAATGGGGAAAACAACATGAAAAGCTTAATAAGTATTCTGCATCTTTTTTTTTGTTTTTTCGAGACAGGGTTTCTCTGTGTAGCTTTGTGCCTTTCCTGGAACTCACTTGGTAGCCCAGGCTGGCCTCGAACTCACAGAGATCCGCCTGGCTCTGCCTCCCGAGTGCTGGGATTAAAGG
This sequence comes from Peromyscus californicus insignis, assembly GCF_007827085.1. Lineage (NCBI taxonomy): Eukaryota > Metazoa > Chordata > Mammalia > Rodentia > Cricetidae > Peromyscus > Peromyscus californicus. The sequence continues at coordinate 67,570,944 of NW_026294617.1, read as the reverse complement.
CGTGCGCCACCACCGCCCGGCAATATTCTGCATCTTATAAAGACACCAAGTTGCAGAATAGCATAAAAACCAGACATCTAAGAGAACTCAGAAAATGTTGGCTTTGGGTTGTTCTTTGCTTAATTTATCCATGTCTATAACTGAAAAGAAATAAGTAGAAATGAAAGCAATGTTAATCCCAAAGATGAACGGAGGAAGACCATTGGCCACAAATGATGCCCAGACCAAATCAAGGTTCATTATGTACACAGCAGAGCCAGCCAGCAGCTGTCCCCCCCTAAGGCGGGCCTCAAGAGATCAGCCCTGAGCCAGTTTCTCAAGTTTACTTTTTCTAAAAAGATTTATTTATTTTATGTGCCTTGGTGTCCTACATGCTTGTATGTCTGTGTGAGGGTGTTGTATCCTCTGCAACCAGGGTTACAGACAGTTGTGAGCTGCCATGTGGGTGCTGGGAATTGAACCTGGGTCCTGTGGAAGAGCAGCCACTTCTGCCAACTGTTGTGCCATCTCTCCAGCCCTCTCAAGTTCCTTTTATAGGGCAGAACCATAGGATGGGGGGTTCTGCAAGCAAGTGTGGTTACAGAAGCAGGACCAGGCAGTTAGGATTTTACAAAGCAGCTAAGGAAATCTTCCTGGAGCTTTTGTTACAGAATGTTTCATGGTTATGGGATGGGGCATAGCACATTTCTGAGAAACAGAGACTTAAGTTTTACAGTAAGGAGACTTAATTTAGCTACAGACTCCAAATGGCTCCTGATTACAAAATGGAGTCCAGCTGGTTTCTTATTCCCCCTTGTCTTGGGCGTCCCTGTCAAATCCTTGAGGGGAAACTTCCATTTCTAGTTGTTGCAAGGGCCGATAATGCCAACACAGGGCGGGTATTCTATTATTTTCTGTCCGGCAGGACCAGTCATGAGGAACACTCTCAGGAGGATTAGGGAACCTGCGGTGGCTGAGACAGGAGTTGCTACCCAAGGGGACCAGCTGCACAGTGACTAGTACCAATGGTTTCCCTTCTGTTCATCTAAGCATTTGGCTTTAAGATTGTTTCTTACCATGGCTAGGATTTCCCTGATTATACCTGATTGGTTAGCATAGAAACAAATTTCTCATAGGGACATATATAATTTTTCTTTATCTGCATAGAGCAGGTTGAGTGCCCTAGCATATTGTCGAACTACTTTAGCTAACAAATCTACCTATTGATAGATCTTGGTCTACTTGGTTTTAACAGGTACCTTTTTTATAACGAGGGAGCCTGGAGGCCAGTATATGTCCAGCTATGCCAATGGGCATTATGCATAACCATTTCATGCCCTTTGCCAGAGTTTCCTTTGAATCTAATAGTCCAGCCCTTTGTTGAGGGTAAGGGATGACACTCTTCTGCTTCTCAGCTGAAATTAAGATGCAATGGTCAGGGCCCAGGAAGGCTAGCATGTTAGTCAAAGGCCAGGAGGAGATTAGGGCAAGGGGGTATTCATTAGAAGCATCTGGTTCGCTGACGCAGCTAAAGAGACAAAGAGCAATCACATTGACTGGGCTGGTTTATACCAGCTTTCAACAATTCCAGGGCTCTCTGGCTTTGCAGGACTACCTGGGGCTGGTGTGGTGTAGATGAACTTGGGAACAGGTTGTAGTCTGAAGCTGATTCCTTGATGGTGTTTGTCAGCCAAGTGGGACAGATGTGCTGGGGCAGATGTAGACTAGGGACAGAAGTTAAGGTTAAGGAACTTAAAGAACCTGAAGCTTACCTAAATTATTTTAAGTTATAAAAGAATTCGGTAAGTTGTTGAAGTAGATTCATATCTTTGAGTCATAGTCAAAGCTTGGGGACCCAAAAATGATTTTGAGTTAAAAAATATTAACATTCTTTTCTTTGTCCAGAGGACTGGATGGATGGATAAATAGATAGATGGATGGACGATATATGGATGGATGGATGGATGGATGGATGGATGGATGGATGGATGGATAAATAGGTAGATAGATAGAGATAAGATAAATGATAGATTGGACAGAGATATTTTCAGCATGATGAAAAGTATTTTCAAGTATCAGAACCCCATTGAATCATGTTAAAATTCTGAATTTTTACCAGCACTCAGGAGGCAGAGGCAGGCTGATCTCTGTGAGTTCAAGGCCAGCCTAGTCTACAGAGCAAGTTCTAGGACAGCCAGGTTAGTTATACAAAAAAACCTGTTCTCAAAAAAAATCTGAATTTTTGAAGTCTTGACATCATGTATTATCTTTTTTATCATGTATTATCTTTAAGTTTATTGTTATATCCTAAGTTATTTCTCAGACCCATACAAATTGCATTATTTTTTAGATTTTTATAATTTATTTAAGCTTCCATATCTTCAGACCTCCCTCTTTCTTCTTCTTTTTTTTTCTTTTTTCTTTTTTGTTTTGTTTTTCAAGACATGGTTTCTCTGTGTAACAGTCCTGGCTGTCCTGAAATTTACTTTTAGACCAGGCTGGTCTTGAACTCACAGAGATCCGCCTGCCTCTGCCTCCCAAGTGCTGGGATTAAAGGTGTGTGCCACCACCACCTGGCCACCAATGCCCGGCTGCTTCTTCTTCTTCTTCTTCTTCTTCTTCTTCTTCTTCTTCTTCTTCTTCTTCTTCTTCTTCTTCTTCTTCTTTATCCCATCATTTATCATGAAACATAAGCAGGTGATTACTGAGAGCCATCATTGCAAAGCAAGGTCCTCTAAATAAAAGAATAGTAAAAAAAAAAAAAAAAAATCCCACTGAAACCCGTTGCTGCGATTTTTTTTTTCTTTCTCATCAGGAGACCTAATAGCTAAAAAAAAAAAAAAAAAAAAAAAAAAAAAAAAAAAAGACCTGGTTTTCAGATATGAAATGCATTGACCAGGCGGCTCTTGTTAAACTGATAAAGCTAGAGTTAGCCATCAACATCAGAGATCTGAGAAGGATAAATTATAGCAGGAATTATAAACCAAATCACCTCTGTACCAAGCAGACACAAAATGGAATCAGGTCAGGGTGTCCTTACCTTAGTCACTTTACATACATACATGCAGGCAAAATACTCATTCACATAAAATAAAACAAACAACTCCCCCCCAAAAAATACAGTAAAGTCTGTTGCTATGGTAGCTCACTCCTGTTTCTGTGATCTCAGCACTTGGGGACAGTCTTCCTAAGGAAGGACTATTTCACGGTCAGGCTAGCCTGTTCTACATTGCAAAGTTCAGGGCCAGCTCCAGCTATATAGGAAGACCTTGCCAAAAAACAAACAATGCAAAACCTCAGATCTGACAGGTAATTAATCCTGTGGAAAGAGGAAAACACCACTGAGGAGTGACTGAACTATAACATTCTAAGTGTATAGCTATCCAGGCATGGTGGTACATGCCTTTAATCCCAGCACTCTGGAGGCAGAGGCAGGAAGATCTATCAGTTCAAGACTAGCCTGGTCTCCAGCCTGGGCTACATAGAGACCATATCTCATAACAAAACAGGACTAGGGCTACAGGAAATATACTAGTGGCCCAAAAGACAAGACTGCAGTGGTATTACTTATTCATAGATATTTGTAGATTTTATACACACAGTGAGTTGCTGAACAGGGCCAATATGCTTGAGAAATGTCTCAGGTGATTTTCTTTCTTCATGAACATGGCAGGATATATTTCCACAGCCCAGCTGATACAGTCTCTCACACAGAGCTACATGGGATAGCCTGGTGCTCCTAGGCTGTGAGCCGGACAGCACTATACTCACTACTACAGGCTCTGGGGACACTATGACATTTGTCTCTAAATGCTACAGTGCAAACCTGGCCCATCTGTTCAGGACTCTCACTATGGATGGAACATCCAGGGACGGGAACTGTTCAGGACTCTCGCTATGAACAGAACATCCAGGGACGGGAATTGTCCTTAGTGAACCAGTGGGTGAGCAAGGAAGGGCTGGGAAGGCCCAGGACTCACTCTAGGACTCTACCCAGGCTACACTAAGTTGATAAAAATGGTGCCTTTGGCAGCTGAGATGGCCCTTCAGGTAAAGGCCCTTGCTGAGGACCCGAGTGTGATCTCTGGGACCTACATGGAAGGAGAGTGCCTCATCCCCTAAGTTTTCCTCTGACCTCCACACGAGTGCTATTCATGGTACATCAACCCACACATGAATAAATATAACGAGAAAATTTTGTTTTGTTTTTGCTTTTCAGGTTTTCTGAGACAGGGTTTCACTGTGTAGCCTTGACTGTCCTGGAACTCACGCTGTAGACCAGGCTGGTCTTGAACCCATAGATCTACTAACCTCTGCTTCCCGAGTGCTGGGATTGAGGCATATGACACTACCGCCTGGCGAAAGAAAATTTTAAATATTTTCTTTCAATAATAAATGAACCTTAGCTTACTACCCCCCTCTTTTCTTTTCTTTTTCTTTATCTTTTTTTTTTTTTTTTTTTTCCGATAGACTCTCACCGAGTAGCCCTGGCTGGACTGGAACTCACTATTGAGATCAGGCTGGCCTAAAGGTATGCATCACAATGCCTTTTTACACCTTCATAACGCTTGGGTTACAACACAAATGCATGATATAGCTGTACAAGAATATTTTATATCCTGTTCTATTTTATTTATTTGTATTTAATATATATTACTATATAAATATTTACTTCCTTTTGATGTTGTTATTCTTTAAACTTTTTGTTTAAGAGTAAGACATAATTACGTATTAGCCAGGGCCCACCTGGGGTCAAGTTCATCTCCATCCTTGCCTACATTTGTCCCTGGGAAGGTCCTAGGGGGCGATCGGGCAGCGTGCATCTCCTGTGGTCACAGCGCCCTCTTCTGGAGGCCCTGAGGATTAACTGAGGTTTATTTATTTTAATTAGCTTTTTGCTTTGCTTTGTTTTTTGTTCTTGGTTTTTGTTTTTTGGGTTTTTTTGTTTTGTTTGTTTGTTTGGTTTTGAGACAGAGTCTCACTGTGTAGCCTTGGCTGGCCTGGGGCTCCCTATGTAGACTAGGCTGGCCTCAAACTCAGAGGTTCATCTGCCTCTGCCTCCCGAGTGACTGAGGCTCTTCTTAAGGAGAGCAGCTGTTTTTTTTTTTTTTTTTTTTTTTTTTTTGGTTTTTCAAGACAGGGTTTCTCTGTGTAGCTTTGCGCCTTTCCTGGAACTCACTTGGTAGCCCAGGCTGGCCTCGAACTCACACCTCCCGAGTGCTGGGATTAAAGGCGCGCGCCACCACCGCCCGGCGAGAGCAGCTGTTTTCAGAAATGCTCTCATGATCTTTTTTTGGCCCCCATTTCTCTTTCTCATCATAAATTTGGCTGTGGCCAGGTACAATGCCTAGGCCTGTAATCCCAGAATTTGAAAGACTGAGGCAGGATGCGGAGGCCAGCCTACTAGTGAGACCTTGGTGTGAGACTTCCTGCAGATAATTGAACAAACCCTTCTTCATCCCAGATGGTCACCAAGAACAGACCAGTACCAACCTTCCACTAAGGCCTCCTGGGCAAGCCAATGAACAGGTTGTGGTTACTTACAGGAGTAGGGCCAGCCAACGGCGGGTGCATCATCGAAAAGCCCGTCCCAGGATGTGTGGCAAGTCACAGAGGCTGCATCCCTGGAGCCCTCTGCCCCAGCCTGCAGCAGCTCTGTCCGTGAGCCTCCTCCTCCTCTTCCCAGGCTTCTTCACCGTTACTGTAACCTGGGGAGGGGCCTTGTGAAGGGTTTATGAGCTGTGTTTACTGCCTGTGTCTCAGGAACCTCAGAATATCTTAGTTCAGACTTCTCAAAACAAAACTAAACAAATGAACAGACAATGCACCAGTCACATTTCTCCCTGTTAGGGCCCAGGCTTGGTGGTGCATGCCTTTAATCTCCTTTAATCTCCGCAGAAGCAGGTCAGTCAGGGCTACATAGTGAGACCCTGTCTCAAACAAAACAAAACCCAACAAAAATCAAAACCCTTTTCTATTAGGGAGACCCTTCTGTGTTAGAAAAAATATTTTCAATATTTTTTAGACAAGTTGTTTGCTTGTTTTGTTTTCTTTTTTGTTTGTTTTTTTTGTTTTGTTTTGCTTTTTTGTCGGCCAGGCTGTCCTCAAACTGACTGTATAGCTGAAGCCGGCCTTGAACTCCTGTCTCACCTCCTGAGTGCTGGGTTGCAAATGTGTGTTGCTGTACCTGTGCCTAATCAGTGTTTTTAGCTTCTGTGCATTGTTTGTCGAAATGTACCATGATGTGGTAGTGATGGAAACAGCAAGGCAGTCCCTTTAGAAATGAAAAAGAGATAGGTTTGGAGGTGTAGCTCAATTGGTAGAATGTTTCCCTAACATGCATGAAACCCTGGGTTGGAGACCCAGCACCATAGAAATCAGGCAGTGTGGTACTCAACTGTAGTTCCAAATGGTGGAAATGTAGACGGGGGACCGGAAGTTGGAGGCCATCCTTGACTATGTAGCTGGTGTGAAGCCAGCATGGGTTACCCGAGGCCCTAGTTCCAGTTTGACTGATGTGTTGGTGTTATATTTGTGCTTGGCCAGTTTCTTCTCCTCTGCACTTATATTCTACCAAAAAGTTTTCTGTTGCACCGAATCCTGCCATTTCTGAGCTCTGAGAGCCGAGTGAAGGAGCTTGCTGAGGTCTGCAAACTTCTGCTGAGTGCTTCTTGGATTTTCTTTTTCTTCTGTAGATTCTGATTCTCTTCAGCTCCAGCAGAATCTTATGAGACTATTGCATTTACGGTATGCATGGCCTGTCACTGATGAAAACGTTGCTCTGTGGTCCAAGAATGCACTTGCTGTTCAAGCAGTGACGCTCCACCACAGGCACCTGGCTGGAGAAAGGTACTGGGTAAGGCAAGTGAGGGGAGGTCTCTAAAGGTGCTTGAGATGTCTTGTAAAATTGCTGTGTGGATGAAGAGATGGCTTGGAGGTTAGGAGCGCTTGCTGTCTTTGCAAAGGACCTGAGTTTGGCTCCCAACATCCACAATGGCAGCTTCCAACTGTCCTTGACTCCAGTTTCAGGGGATCTGGTGCCCTCTTCTGGCCCCTGAGGACACCAGACACACACAAAGTACACATATATACATATGGGCAAAACATGCATACACATAAAATACAAATGATAAATAAATCATTTAAAATTGCTTTTCAAGGCTATAACTGCTAAATCATTTTGCTATAATTACTAAAAAGAATTCATCCTGCAGGTAGTGGTGGCACAAGCCTTTAATCCCAGCACTTGGGAGGCAGAAGCAGACAAATCTCTGTGAGTTTGAGGCCAGCCTGGTCTACAAAGCAAGTTCCAGGACAGCCAGGGCTACACAGAGAAACTCTGTCTAGAAAAAAAAAAAATCGGGGCTTGAGAGATGGCTCAGCAGTTAAGAACACTGACTGTTCTTCCAGAGAGGTCCTGAATTCAATTCCCAGCAACCACTTGGTGGTTCACAACCATCTGTAATGAGATCTGGCGCCCTCTTCTGGCCTGCAGGCAGAACACTGTATACATAATAAATAAATCTTTAAAAAAAAATTCATCCCATGGGACATCGTGTAGGGACAGGGAGTGAGCAGATAGACAGTACCTCCAATAGTCGTCATACAGCAAATTGGACACTTGGGCTCAATGGCCAGGCTTTGGTCTCCTGGACATGTGGGTCTCGAGACATTGCACGCCCTGGGTAGTAAGGGCCTGGTGCACATAATCGCCTGTAGCAATTAATGACTACTGACAATAGCACACCAACAATCCTCCTCATCATCATTTTTCAGGTTCTGAGCCATGCCCATCAGCATCAGCTAGACCACCCAGGACTTAAATCCCAAAGGTAATCCTCCAACCCAGGCTTTCAGCTTCCTCATGAGTGATGCATCTCACTTTAGCCATTCAGGGCCTCAGGCTGTTATGGAAGTTACTTACCATCTCAAATGTAATTGATGGTGTTTTGGCTCAGCCTAGAATCCCAACATTCTGGAGTCTGAAGAGGAAGATTTCCTGGAGTCGGAGTCCAGCCTAAGCTGCATAATTAGTTCTGGGCTAGCCTGGGCTACAATGTCAGGTGCTGTCTCAGGGGGTAAAAAAGATAATCAAATGTCATCAGTCATCCAGGCAGAAGAAAGGAAAGGGCACTGGGGGGTGTGGGGGTGTTCTTCCACCCATGTCTCCCTGAGGTTCTCCTGGCCACTAGGGGGCAGGAGAGAACAACCTTACTTTGGCTGGAGATCCCTCCCAAACACTTTGATAAACAGCACCAGCGCCCAGGCCAGCATTCAGCACCAGGGAGGGTAGTCTGGATTCTGGGACACACTAAAAGCCTCCCCTTTACGTAACCTGAGCTTCCAAAATTCTGGTCTATGGTGAAGTTTTACCCCAGAAAGCCAAGATCCTGGACTCTAGCATTGAACCACTTTCCTTCAGGGCAACAGCATCAGTACGGGTCAAGAGATCTCATCAAGCACTGGGTGTGGTGGCAAAGACAGATACAGGCAGATCTCTGTCCCAGGCCAGCCAGCACCTCTTCTTCGTTTTTGCTTTTTTCAAAAATTTATTTTATGTACATTGATGTTTTGTCTGCATATATATCTGTGTGAAGTTACAGACAGTTGTTAATTGCCATGTAGGTGCTGGGAATTGAACCCGGGTCCTCTGGAAGAGCAGTCAGTGCTTTTAACCACTGAGCCATCTCTCCAGCCCCAGCCAGTGCTTCTTAATGAGACCCTATATTTCTGTTTTGTTTTGGTTTGATTTTTGTTTTTTTTGGGGACAGGGTTTCTTTGCTAGCCTTGGCTGTCCTAGAACTCACTCTGTAGACCAGGCTGACCTCAAACTCAAGTTTTGAGGCCTCCCAAGTACTGGGATTAAAGGTGTGTGGCACCACTACCTGACCCTATATTAAAATTTTAATTTAATTTTCTAAAAAGGAGGAGGAGAAAAGAAAAGTTGAATGTGGTGCACCCTTGTAATCCAGCACTTGGGAGAAAAGGCAGGATCAGAACCCAAGGTCACCCTTGGACACAGAGCAAGTTCAAAGCCAGGATGGACTATAGACAACCCTATAAAGAGGCAGCAGGAATTGGTGGAGATGGCTCAGAGGACCCAAGTCTTGATCTCTAACACCCACATGAAAGCTGAGTGTGCTGTGTGGGATGTCGTTTTGTATGTTGTGCACATGTGTTGTTCTGACTGTGTGGTATTGTATTCCCCCAAATATTGTGCATGCTAATAAACTTATCTGGGGTCAGAGACAGAGCAGCCACAATATTAAACATGAGGGTAGGCAGTGGTAGCACACGCCTTCAATCCTAGCATTCCAGAGGCAGAAATCCATGTGTTCAAGGATACAGCCAGGCATGGTGACTCACGCCTTTAATCCCAGGGAGTGAGTCTTTAATCCCAGGGAGTGATGGCAGAAGACAGAAAGATATATAAGGCGTGAGGACCAGAAACTAGAAGCATTTGGCTGGTTAAGATTTCAGGCTTTGGAGCAACACAGTTCAGCTGAGATTCATTCTGGATGAGGACTCAGAGGCTTCCAGTCTGAGAAACAAAACCAGCTGAGGAATTGGCAAGGTGAGATAGATGTGGCTTGTTCTGTCTCTCTGATCTACCAGCATTGACCCCAATAACTGGCCCCGGGTTTGATTTTATTAATAAGAATTTTTAAGATTCATGCTACATGACTGGTTGATAAATAAAACTGCAGCAGACTTGAGCTACTGTATGGCGTTCTGATCCACAGCGTATGGGCTTGAGTGCAGCCTGGCGGATTCCTGCCACTGTACACAGTGGCATCTGCAAGCTACATAGCATGGTGCGTGGTGGATATAGCTTTGGCTAGTACAGACAAAAACAGAAATAAGAAAAGAAAAGAAGAGAGAGAAAGGTTTGGGGCTATATGCTGCTAGATGGAAGCATAGACCCACTGCTTCCCAGAGTCTGTGGTGAGCATGGTTCCCAGAGCTGGAGGTAAACACAGTTCCACCATGTTGGAAAGCTGAGGTGGGTGGAGCCAGCAGCCAAAGCTGCCGTTTCAGTCCTAGTCATTCTGCAGTTTAAAACAATAGATTCACAAAAAGACAGATTAAGATTAAATAAACCCCTAAATGGTTTACATTATATGTAAAAATGCACATAGGCTTGGAAGAGAGAGGAAAAGATAGACAGTTATATAAAGAAATAGAAAGTTTTAAAAAATAAAGTCTTTAAAGAAACAGTAAAAGTAATATAAAAATAAGCCACATAAAGATGGATATTACACAGAGAATCTGGGTTGTATTGTCTTTGGGATTTTTAGCTGCAGAAAGATATTTGATTGTAAAGGCTGCTGAGTTAAATATATATATATATATTTATATTTATATTTATATATATATTTTTTAAATGTATCTTGACTTCAAAACTTGGATCTAAGGATATGTTGCTTTGGAAAGGAGGCTCTGCTTTTGTTTCCACAGGAAGCAAGAGACTATGGATTTGTTCCAGGTTAAGATGGATCAGATTTGATCAAGCCAGATCTCCTGAACTTTAACAGATGGTACCTATCAACAAAGGTTATAGTCAATCTTCCCAGGACTTGACCATTATCTAAAATTTTCTCAGGATCCCTATAAGACTACCAGCATCCACAATGAGCAGGAAGTAGCCTAAAACACTACACCCACATTCCCAAAAAATGGATTATAGATATTTGTCTTTGTTAGAGATTGGTACAAATTGTTATTGGTCATAGTCAATATCTTTCTAAAAGAAAAAAGGAGGACATGATATAGATATAATAGAATGAAAGGGTAAATTATTGAATCGACTTTTAAAGAGCAACTTGTTTTAAATTGCTATAGATTTTAGTTTATTGATACAAATTTAAAGTTAATTTTGTTATACTGTATGTATATTTCTACTCTTGTTTAAGGTATTATGTTTGTGCAGCTCAGTTGAAATTGTAATAGATAATTAAGAAATACAGATTAACAATTAGTCTTCTATGATATTCAAACTTATAGTCATGTTAAGCTTTCGAGGTACACACAGATATAATTCAATTAGGTAGGTAATCTTCAAACACTTCAAAGACCTACAGAATATGGCATTTAAAATGTTTTTTTAATTTTATAATTAATTTAATTTTACATATCAGCCACGGATTCCTTAAAATGTTTTAAAAACTTAGACTTTTCTGGACAATGAGACATGTCTGCTCCTGGCAGCACCAATTACTTCAAGGAAGATGATGGGCACCAAAGACACTACATATGGAGTTTATCTTCATGGCAAAAGTTAGCCATTTGGGCAAGAAACTGTTCTTGCCTGGACTGCTTGACAAAAATGTTGTATAAACTGGACATACAAGACCCATAGGAAGGTGACCACTGAACTTTGCAAGGTGAGATGGTCCTTCAGTTCCCTGCTTCGCAGAAGAAACTACCAGACATTCTGCAGAACACAGAGAGAGGCTGGCCTATAGGCTGAAGATGGATGCCCCAACGTTGCAGAAGAACTTTGGAAGACTGTCCAGGCAGACAACGGTCTCTGTCATTCTAGATTTTTGGAAGTTGCTTACAATGCCCTGTTTACTTAGGTAATATTATATCTTTCTGAGGTCTTTGATGTAGTTGAAGACTAAAGAGTCATAATTTTCCTTGGTTATGATAAAAGATAAATTAGATATGAAACTTTAGACTCACAAAAATATAGGATAGATGATAGAATATTTTCTTTAATTTTACAAAATACAAATAGACTAATTGTATTGGCCATGCTGATTGGTCAGTAGCCAGGCAGGAAATACAGGTGGGGTGAGCAGAAGAGGAAAATTCTAAAAAGAGGAAGGCTGAGTCAGGAGTCACCAGCCAGACACAGAGGAAGCAAGATGACAAGGCAGAACTGAGAAAAGGTACCAAGCCACGTGGCTAAACATAGATAAGAATTATGGGTTAATTTAAGTGTAAGAGCTAGTCAGTAATAAGCCTGAGCAAATGGCCAAGCAGTTATTATTAATATAAGCTTCTGAGTGATTATTCTATAAGCGGGCCACAGGACTGCAGGGGCTTGGTGGGACTGGAGAAACCTCCCTAGTATATGAATGTGATGGTACAAATCTGTGGGAGTGGGGACATGATGGTCCCTGGGGCTCCCCGCGGCCAGTCAGGCCAAACTGGTGGCTCCAGTTTAATGAGAGGCCCTGTCTCAAAGAAATAAGGTGGGGAGCAATAGAGGAAGATGCCCCACATGGAACTCTGGCCCCTACATGCATTCATGAGTGCATACACACATGTGTACACACAAGTACACAGCACACCAGAGATGAAAGGGAAGAAAAAAAAAACAGAACAAAACTGGGCCATTTCCCCCTCAAGTTTCCACCTTCTAGATTTAGCCGAGTGTCCTTACACTGTCATGTAACTATATTTAGACGTTTGATTAAATCCCATTCTCTTTTTTCCCCAGGAATAATCTATAAATGACACTGTGAACTTCTCTTTTGCCGCACTGGGAGGCATACTATGGTAGCTGTTCTCTGTGATTCTGTGACCGACCAGTAACGCTGGGGATGGTGTCTGACCTATTCTTTATGAAGTGCCCCATTGAAAGTCTCTTATGGCTTCTCAAATGACCACAGACTTGGCTTAGAACCACAGAAGTCAGACTCCAAATGAGCAGAGGTACCTCTCTGGGGCAGCGTCGCCTCCTCCTCTGTGGTCACCATGCCTCCTCCTCTGTGTGTGGTAGCTGCCTCTTCCTTCTCTGTCCCTCAAAAGGATACCCTGAGATTTTTCCCACTTTGCTATCCCAAGACCCTTAGCTGAAATGAAACATGTTTTGTGGGGCTAGAAAGAGAGTGTGCTCAGAGAGAGTGTTTCTCAACCTGTGGGTCATGACCCTTTCGTGGGGTCACATATCAGATATCCTGAATATCAGATATTTACATTACAATTCATAACAGGAGCAAAATTACAGTTATGAAGTAGCAATGAAATAATTTTAGGGTTGGGGTCACCACAACATGAGGAACTGTATTAAAGGGTCGCAGCACTAGGAAGGCTGGGAACCACTGCCTTAGATTTTTAAGAATGATAGCTGCTCTTTCAGAGGACATGGGTTTTAGTCCAAGCACCCACAAGGTGACTCAAAACCATATGTACCTCCAGTTGCAGGGGTTCTGCCGCCCTCTTCTGGCCTTGGAAGTTACTACACATGGTGCATGAAGGCAAAGCACCCGTACACATTAAAATATATGTATATATATTTGTGCAAGAAATGACATTAAGTGCCAGGCGTGGTGGGACACATCTTTAATCCCAGTACTCAGGAGGCAGAGGCAGAGGCAGGTGGATCTTTGTGAGTTTGAGTTGAGGCCAGCCTGGTTGTTACCCAGAGAAACCCTGTACCAAAAAACGGGGGCAGGGGTGGGGGAGAGAAAAGAAAGAAATGACCACCAAAAAGACCTCTCCTCTAAGTCAGTCACAGGTTCCAGGAATTAGGAAAGGCCACCATGAAAAGCCAGCACCCACGCTTTCCCTGTGACAACACAGCTTATGCCGCTCTCCTGCCGCCTCACTCACAACACACCTCCCTCCCTGAAGTGTCGCTGTCCTGAATACAAGCATTCAGATCAGTGCTTGCCCTCTGCCCGTGTCCTGGGTAGGGCTCCGCTGAAGCAGGTCTTGAGTTGGCAACAAGTGAGTAGCCCACTGGGGAAGAGAAGCAATGAAAGCCAGCTGGAGCGTGTGTGCCGCAGAGCAGAAAGGCATGGGGTTCGCTGGAGAACTCAGGGAGACTGGATAATTCCACTGAAATTCCTTTCTCCACAGCAAAGGAAGTCAGCTATGACCTGGCAGCCCCCCCCCCCCCCCCCCCCCCCCCCCCCCCCGTGGATGGCAGCCACCTTCCTGGAGTGTTAATCTAGCAGTTCTGCCTTGCCCTTGACCCAGACAGGTACGCAGACCAGAGCAAAGCCTCCCAGATGGCATCAAGGGACTTCTCATGAGAGTAAGTGCTGAAGGACATGGGTCATAGCCCTGCTGGATCCTTCATGCCTCATGCTGACTCCATCTGTCTTGGCCCTGATGCTTCAAGGTGGTGGCCTGATGCAATTTCTTATTTATTCATTTTTGAGACAGAGTCTCTCTACGCAGCCCAAGCTGGTCTGGGACTGTCTGTGCAAACCAGGCCCACCCCAAACTCATAGGGATCCATCTGGGTGGGTTACACGGCGAGGAACTCCTGCCTCAAAAGGGAAAAGCAGGAAAGGAAGGAGAAAGGCCTGGAGAGATGGAAGGGAGGGAGGGTTGGTGTGGGGAGGTGACTCGGTCAGTAAAGTGGTCACACACAAGCATGGGGACGTGAGTTCGAATCTTCAGCACCTATATAAAAGCCAGGCGTTAGCCGGGCGGTGGTGGCGTACGCCTTTAATCCCAGCACTCGGGAGGCAGAGCCAGGCGGATCTCTGTGAGTTCGAGGCCAGCCTGGGCTACCAAGTGAGTCCCAGGAAAGGCGCAAAGCTACACAGAGAAACCCTGTTTCGAAAAAAACCAAAAAAAAATAAATAAATAAAAAATAAAAAAATAAAATAAAAGCCAGGCGTAGCCGTGAGCTTCTGCGATCCTGTCAACGAGGAGATGACAGGGAAAGTCCTTGGGGCTCACGGGCAGCCGGCCTAGCTCTGGGTTAAGTGACAAAGCCTAAGTCACTCTCTTTTGTTTGTTCGTTTTGTTTTGTTTCTGAGACAGGCGCTCTCCGTTATGTATAGCTCTGACTGTCCTGGAACTCCCAGGCTGGCCTCCAATTCACAGAGACATACTTGCCTCTGCCCACCCCTGCCCCCAAGTGCTGGAATTAAAGGCGTGTGCCACCCTGACTGGCCCAACAAAGCCTATCTGAAAAATAAGGTGGCGGGAAGTAGAGGAAGACACTCAACCCTGACCTCTCACTTCCACGCATGCACACATATGCACCCATATACGTAAACATGCATGCACACTGCTGCATATGACTGTCCTCTGAGCCAAACAACATCTTCAGGGGGTCAGCTGTGCCCACTTGCAAAAGATCACCCCAGCTGGGCTTGTTGACTCTTTACATCCCCATGTAAGTGGGGGAGTGTGAGGGTTGGAAGACCCTCACCTGACTACCAGCCACTCCACACCACCTATTGTATGCCATTTTGTCTTAACTGTGTTGCAAGTGGCCTGGAAGGGGCCAGAGGGGATGAGGCTCACCGATCCCTGCAGCTACAGGAAAGCCACCACCCCTGCTGATTAACGACTTTCTAGCCTGCTCTTTGGTAGGGAGGAAGCACCCATACTCCCATAAGTTGCCCCTCAATTGTATTCTATAAGTAAACCCAATGAACTCATTGGCTCCCCAAGAATGAATTTCGATAGAATTGAACCTCGGGTTGTCATTGGGCCCTTATGAGGAGGGCTAGGTATTGTATATGTCTCCCCTGGGAAAGAACTTTAGCAACACACACATGAACATGTACACACATGAAAGAGAGGGCAGAGGGAGGGAGGGAGGGAGAGAGAGAAAGAGAAAGAAAAAGACTACAGGTGTGCTGGGCTGGCAGCTCCGGGTGCTAGAAGGGCCAGTGGCCCTGTGGGCATCTCCTTCACTGTAAAGTTAATTCCCTTGTGTTGCTGGAGAGCTTCTCTCCAGGTCCCACCAAGCCCTGCAGTCCCACAACCCACGTATAAAATAATCACTCAGACGCTTATATTACTTATAAACTGTGTGGCCGTGGCAGGCTTCTTGATAACTGTTCTTATATTTTAAATTAACCCATTTCTTTTTTTTATTTTTTATTTTTTTTCTTTTTTAGGGGAGAGCGCGAACGCAGTCCCCCATTTCTATAAATCTATACCTTGCCACGTGGCTCCTGGCTGACTGGCATCTTTACATGCTGCTTGTCCTGGTGGTGGCTGGCAGTTTCTCTCCCTCCTTTTTCCTGTTCCCTCAATTTTCCTCTGTTAGTCCCGCCTATACTTCCTGCCTGGCCACTGGCCAATCAGTGTTTATTTATACAGAGCGATATCCACAGCACCCTTGCTCAGAGGCCACGATCTAACGGAGCTGGCAGGGGCACATCGTTTCCTCTGTGCCCTGGACACACCGGTACTGGCCAAGGTACTTGGTCAGGACAGGCAAAGGTAGCTCAAGATATGCACTGGTGAGTGCACACTGTTCCCTTCCGGGTCAAGAAGCCCATATTAATCAGCGTGCCCCAAAGCAGCTGGTAGGTCTCAAGGACTGGCATTCTGGAGGGCCAAACTTTGAACATGGAGCACAGAAGCAGCCTGTGGGGGCACAGTACTGCTGAGGAGTTCCATCAGGGTCTCCAGAACCAGAACCGCCACCATTGGTGACTCTGTTCATGGGTCCAAACTGCAGGCCCTGACGTGGGCACAAAGGTTGGCTGTTTCTTCCCTCCTACTCAGTGAGTGTTCTGAAATGGGACTGATGTGACCGTCACATAAGAATGTGACATCCTGTCTGCAGTCAAGTGTAGGGCTATGTAGCATGAATCTTAAAAGGTTTTATTAGTAAAAACAAACCCGGAGCCAGGTATTGGGGTGAACGCTGAAAGATCAGAGAAGCAGAACAAGCCACATCCAACCTCACCTTGCTAATTCCTCAGCTGATCTTGTTTCTTCAAACTGGAAGCCTCTGAGTCCTCATCCGAATGGATCTCAGCTGAACTGCTGCTAAAAGCTAAAAGCTTAAAAAGGCTCCAATTCCTGGTTTTCATGCCTTATATACCTTTCTGCTTCCTGCCATCACTTCCTGAGATTAAAGGTGTGATCCACCATGCCTGGCTGTTTCCAGTGTGGCTTTGAAATCACATGGATCCAAATGGATCTCTGGTCCAGAATGCTAGGATTAAAGGTGTGTGTGCCACCATTTTCTGGCCTCTATGTCTATCTAGTGGCTGTTCTATTCTCTGACCCCAGATAAGTTTATTAGGGTGCACAATATATTGAGGGACACAATATTACCACACGTGCATGCTCCAATGTTGCAGAGTAGAATATTGTTTAACTTTGTAAAGATATGTTGCATTTTTTATGCTGTGTTTAACTATGTAAAAATGTGTTGCATCTGTTTATGCTGCATTTGTTTATGTAAAGATGGGTTACATTTGTTTATGCTGCATTTGTTTAATTATATAAAGATGTGCTGTATTTGTTTTACATTGCCTACCTAATGCACCTGATTGGGCTAATAAAAAGCTGAATGGCCAATAGCTAGGCAGTAGAGGAATAGGCAGGGCTGTCGGGCAGAAAGCATAAGTAGGAGGAGAGAGAATGAGAGAAAGAGAGAGAGAGAGAGAGAGACCGAGAGACCAAGAGACCGAGAGACCGAGAGACCGAGAGACCAGGGGCCAGCCAGCTAGGCAGCCACGGAGAAAGCAGGAAAGTAGGACACACAGAATGAAAGGTTAAAAAATAAATAAATAAACCCAAGGCAAAGCATAGGTGAAGAGAAACAGTTAAATTAAGTTATAAGAGCTGGTGGGACAAACACAAGGCTGAGCATTTAACTAGTAATGAGTCTTCTCCATGATTTGGGGACTGGCAGTCCAAGAAAGCTTGCTACACTCCAACATCAAGACCACTCGACAAGGTGTGGGCACCATCTCACATGTGGAGAAGGTGCATGCCCCAGCATCACTCGGGAGTGGCGCAGCAGGGAAAGTGTCTCCGGTGGTTATATCTGAGCCTGCCCCTGGTGCTAGATGCTCGGCTGCAGATCCAACCCCCGGCTCCAGCTCCCCCACAGCTGCAGCATCTCTCAGAGTCATTCCCTGGCGTTTCTAAGCTGGTCCTGTACTTCCTGACCCCCTTCTGAGGCTATCAAAGCCCCCATTCTCTGTGCACAGCTGTGCCAGTACTCAGCCCCTCCCAGCCAAGAAGCCAGGTGTCTGGGCCCTGGGGGGGGGGGCTGCCTGAATGCAAGAGAGGAGACAAGTCTCTACAGCCCTCCCAGTGGCCACTTCAGATGGGCACCCAGTAAGAGCCAGCACTGAAGAGGGTGCTTGGAAGGCAGGAGCTTTGGGGGCAGCTTGGGTTCGCACCTCGGGCCACAGCTTTGGCCTCTATGGGGGCTGTTGGAGTGTGGAAGTGGAAGGAGATCACAGGTTCTTCAAGAGAGCCTGGAAAATCTCCAGGGCAGGCTGGGAGACAGCCAGCTGCACCATGTGGGGACAGAGAGGCCTGGTCGTCTCTTAGCTTGCCTCTCCTCCTCCCTCTTTGCCCGAGCCTTTGGTGAAGTAAGTAGTCCAGGGCCAGAAGCTTCTGGTTCAAGCAGCCAACCCCTGTGACATTGCATGTAACCATTTCTCATCCAGAAGACCCTTGAGGCTGTGTGAACCATCGCACCCTGTTGCTAGGACACAAGTTTGTGCAGGAACGCTGGCTCTGCTGGGTTCCAGTGCCAGGATCCATGTCTAAGATCTAAAGGGCCTGCACAGAGCAGGCATGAGTCCAGTTGCCCCTCGGATGGAGGATAGAAATGGACACCGTCCTTTGGCTATGAGTCAAGATACCAGACTTCAAAATTGGAGGGAAGGTACTTATGGGCAGTGGTTAGAGTCGAGTCTGCATAGACCTCAGTGTAAATATCCCCAGCTGGCAACAAAGGCCTTCAGAATGCCCGCTTTCTGGAAAGGGCTCCCTCACAAAGGCCCAGGCCACAGTGGGCTTCTGAGCCCCTAGTCAGAACGGTTGGGACAGACCTGCGTCAGGGTGTGGGTGATGTAGAAAAGATCCCACATGTGTGCTGGAGCCCTGCTGGGTGTGGGTGGGCTTGCAGCCCAGAAGCAGAAGAGCGAGGTCAGAGGCCAGGGTGTCCCTAACAGTTGGCTCTCTGCTCCCCTGGCTTCCCCAGGCCCCAGGAATCTGCCTACAGCAGTCTCCCCAGGCACCAAGATGTGTGCACTGGTAACTGTGAACGTTGAGGGGTGGCTCTTTCTCTGTCTCCCCTGGTCACAGTCAGGATTTCCCAGGCGAAGACTGTGTTATATCTGAGACACCAACTGGACTGAACTGCAGTCCCTTGGTTTCCTAGCCTCGCCCCCCTCCACCCACCCCATCGCACCCCCTCACCCCCACCCCCACCCCCGTGGACCTGCAGCCCTATGTAGCCATTGTGTTGATGAGTCACGCAGATGTCACCCTGGCCCCCAAAGCCTCGGAGTCCTTCCGGACTGGTGACTCCACCCGTCTTAGAACCCCAAACAGGGCCAGGTCCATAGCTGGCTTTGGAATGAATAAACGAAGACCTCCTGCCCAGCTTCTTCAGGACCCCCACTCTGTCGCCTTCCTTTTGGGTGCCACTGCTTGGCATTTGTCTCCCTGCGTGATTCTGCTCTGGTTCCAAGGTCCTTCTGTCCTGTCCCTACAGTGGGCGGCATGAGCTGGAATCCTCTCTTTAAACTTTTAAGGGTTTGGAGAGGACTTTGTTTTTTTAGAGGTTCTGAAGGCGTTTTGGACCTAAGTCCACAGCATGGGGGTGGGGCATGGTTGGGAAACTGTCCCGACGTTCCCTGGGTTAGGGGGTTAAGGTGTCGCAGGTGCACAGGGTGCATTTGGGGATCTGGAGATGATGAGGCCAAGGCCCCCACCCTGGCCTTGCTGGCGTCCAGAGGACTGAGGGGCAGGGATCTGGCTGAGTCGCCTCAAGTTGGTGCCAAGGCTTTGCCTGGAGTCCCAGGCGGGAGAGGAGAAAGTGGCGAGCCTGGGAAAGCAGGGAGAAGCAGCGGGCAAAGTGGGGGCGGGCGGGCAGCTGGCAGTCCTCAAGGCCCACCCCCCGGGCACCAGGCTACACACTGGGCAGCCCAACCGGGGCTAGCAGGCTCTCCCCTGCACATGGGTTTTTGCAGCCTATGATGCCTGCTCCATCAGGAGCGTCCACTCACTGTGCCACTGACGCCCCAGACTTCCTTGACTTACGCTGGCTAACCCGTCGTTCTGCTGTCCCACCTCCGCCCAGCCAACGACTGCAAAGCCAGCTCCTCCTCTGTGCTGGGAGAGGGAGCACGGAGGGAGCCCAGTCCAACCAAAGCTTCCTCAAGGGGGGAGGCTGTGGTGGTCAGCACCTTCTCTGGCCTCAGCAAACGGCTTGCCAGGTTCACCCGGCGGGGCCCTCTTTCCCGAGTCAAAGCTCCCATCAGCCCTCCATCCTCTGCGCTACGAAGTTTGAGTCGGTCCTCCTCCTCCCTTGGCCCCCTGGTTAGTCCCTCCGGCGTTCTCACTCGCCTCCTGGCGTCGCCACCGTGCCCTCCGTCGCTCCCTCCCCGCCCCTTCTGCCCTCCCCGCCGCAAGTCCTGGGCTCCCGTCCGCGGAACCTTGTCCTACTTCGCTTGTCCTCGCTCTGGCCGCGGCCGCCCGGAACCGGCGCAGAGAAGGCGGCGGGTCCCGTGACCGCGCAGAGCCCCCCGCGGGGGCGGCTGGAGTCGGGGACGGCGCGGAAGGCGGGGCGCGTGGGAAGAAAGGGGGTTTTGTGCGGCGCCCGGCGGGCTGGCGCCCCCTTCTGCGTCCCGCGCGCCCGGCCCTGCTCGCGCCCGCGCACTGCGCCGCAGTCTCGGCGGCGGCTGCGGGACGCGCGGTGTGCCGAGGGGACCTCGCAAGGTGAGTGCGGAGGCCCGGCCCCCGCCGGCCGCTTACTTGCTGTGTGACCTTGGGCAAGTTTCTTGACCTCTCTGAGCCTGAGGATCCGGGCGTGGGCGAGGGCGGGCCGCGGGCCTGACTGCTGTGGGCGACGGGGAGGGTCGCCCGTCTCAGCTTCCTGGGGTCCCCCCCCGCGCACCCGAGGGCGCGGTCGGGGGCGCCTCTCCTAGGGCAGGCGTACAGGGCGATGTACCGGCTTCGGTGCCCCAAGCCACGCGGCCCCTCGTTCCCTGCCTCCGCCGCGCAGCCTGCAGGAGCCAGTGGGCGAGCTGCGCAGCAGCCCAGGATGCCCCGGCCGGAGGCAGGGGGCTGCTGAGCTAGCGTAGCGTCTCTGTCGTCTTCCTCCGGGAAGGGTCAGAGCGCTCGAGCTCCGAACAGGAGCCGCTCTTGGCCACTCGGGTCGGAAACCCATGTCCCAAGGCAGTCGGATCCTCTGACCTCGGGCTTCCTCTCTCGTCCCCTGCTGTCCCAACACAGGTAAAAGGGGTGGCCACGGGGCCGGGCGTGTGAGCAGCTCCTGCTCCCACCGAAGAGTGGACCGGCCCGGCCTCTCCAGCAACCCCCCTCCTCTGAACGCCCCGGCACCTGGCTCCCTTCTTGCTTCCCAGCGATAACCCTAGTTACAGCTCGTACAGCCCAACCAAGAGTGAGGACCACAGCGGTGGTTAGCAGGGGAGTCTGGCCTGGGAAGACCTGGGAGGACCTGAGGGGAGGAAATTTCCCATCACTTAGGCAGAGCGAGGGAGGGCTAGGAGAGAGGCAGCCAGTGCAGATAAGTATAATCCGTAGGACATCTTGCCTGACCTCTTAACTTGGATCCCTGCTGTATCATCAGCCATGCAGACCTGGGTCCTCGTGTTCTCCCAACTCTGGCTCTTAAAGACCGTGTTCCTGTCCTTCCTGAGGGCACAGTGGCTCCAGCTTTGACTCTGCTGGTGGCCCAGAGTTAGCCCTAGCCCTCTCTGGGCATCCACCTCCCTTTTTCCCTGAGAGTGTAAGTGCACTGAGATCCTCAGAAAGAGAAGCTGCTTCCAGAGCTGGTGGCCAGGGCGGCGGGGGGGGGGGGGGGGGGGGGGGGGGGGGGGGGGGGGTTGGCCTCTCCCTGTACCCTTCTCCAGTACACTCCAAGTTGTAGGCTTTCACAAAAGATGGGTGGGGGAAGGAGCCACTGGAGAGAGGCCAGACTGGCAGGGACAGGGTCTTTGTCCCAGCTGGCTTCTGAGCCAGGAGATCCGGTGGGAAAGTCCGTGCCAGGCAGAGGGGAATGACTGGGAGCAGAGCAGGAGGGATGGAGGGGGCAGAGGATGTTGGGCACCAGGGAAGCTTCCTTACAAGTCCTTGTGGGGAGGAAGCAGGAGAGGCTGCAGTGTCTGGGTTCAGTCTAGGAGGCCCTCCTGGAGGAGGAATGGCGGGGCAGGGGAGTCTGGGCTTTACCGTTGGGGAAGGAGGCTTAGGGTCGGCTCCTGAGGGCAGGGGAAAGTGGGACCACAGCTGTGCTCCCAACCCCACCCCATGGATCTGTGGGTTTGACTCGCCAGCCCCCAGGGGCTGCCTGAACCTGCAGGTATTCTATGCATTCACATAGAATGCCATCTTTGCACCCCACCTACGCACGCCTTTCACACACAGGAACCCGTCTCTAGGTGGCTTATAATTTCTAAGTGTATATATGCTGTTTAGGGAACAGTGACAAAGAATCTGTATGTGTTCAGGACAGACTCTTTTTTTCTGAATGTTTGACGGGTGGCTGGTTGGATGCACAGGTCTGGAACACAAGTGTACGGAGAGTCAGTTGCACAGTGCCACTCAACATTGTGTTATTAGCGTTCACTGGGCATCTACTCTGTGTCTGGTGCTGGCATGTGCACAGGGTGCTTGCTGCTGTAGATTATAGTTGGGTAAGTAGATAATAGATAACGATAACTATGTATAAATGGCAGCTAGATAGGCAGATAGAAAGACAGGCAGACAGATCACTCAAAGCACATGGCCACATCAAAATGCATAAGGTAGTAATGATGGTGCTTTTTTCCCCCTTTATAATTAAGAAAACAGAGGCTCAGCAATGTAAGGACCTTGGCTTAGGTCACACAATGAGTTGACTGGGGACACCTCTGGGTACTGAGGAGATGGGATCAGAAACAGAGTTAGTGGTGATTCTGGTATACGCTGCCCATATGGGGTGACAGAGAGCCAGAGGAAGTCCATCCCGAAGTCTAACCGCACCTTTCCTTTTTCCTCCTCAACTTCTTCCATCAGTTTGCAGCATGATCCCACTGCTTCTGTCCCTGCTGGCAGCCCTGGTACTGACCCAGGCCCCTGCAGCCCTAGCTGAGGATCTGAAAGAGGACAGCTCAGGTAAGCAACCCTCCAGAGGACCTTTGTCTCTCTGCAGCATCTCCCCTAGGACAGAAAGCCGTCTCAGTTCAACCCCAGCCACCTGCTTCCAGCCCGGGTACCGGGAAGGAGACAGACCTGGAAGCTCTGTGGGCAAGGGTTGGCGCCAACAGGGATAATGAGGTGGGGACCCTAGAAGGTGGGGGAGTCTTGGAGTCAGGGCTGCAAAGGGCCGGAAGGCAAGAGGCTAAGGGTGGAGGATCCGATTCAGGACCCTGGGCAGGGCTCAGCATCCTGAGCTGGGCGAAGACACCCTGAGCGGGTTGGTCCTGGGGGGCGGGGCTTGGAGCCACGCGCACAGGCGCACTGCGTCCTGCGTCTGGCTGCAGCGGGCTTTGACCCCTGTCCACAGAGGACCGAGCCTTCCGCGTGCGCATTGGCACCGCGCAGCTGCGGGGCGTGCTGGGCGGCGCCCTGACCATCCCATGCCACGTCCACCACCTGCGGCCGCTGACCAGCCGCCGGGCCGCGCCGGGCTTTCCCCGGGTCAAGTGGACCTTTCTGTCTGGGGACCGGGAGGCGGAGGTGCTGGTGGCGCGCGGTCTGCGGGTTAAGGTAAACGAAGCCTACAGGTTCAGAGTGGCGCTGCCCGCCTACCCCGCATCGCTCACTGATGTGTCTCTGGTGCTGAGCGAGCTGCGGCCCAATGACTCCGGGGTCTATCGCTGCGAGGTCCAGCACGGTATCGACGACAGCAGTGACGCTGTGGAGGTCAAGGTCAAAGGTGAGAAGACAGAGTGGAGTGAGGACCCTACAGAGAGGGAGGAAAGGACTCTGGCCCCCGCAGGGAGCAGAGTGTGAGAAGGCTTAGCAAACCTTGCCCGTGAGAGGCAGAAGCTGAATTGGAAAAGGAGGGCGGGAAACAGTCCCGCAAGCCCTAGAGTGAGCACAATGGGACTTTGTCTTGTGTGGGCAGGGAGTGACGGGGAGGGAGGTCAGTGTGCTGGTGATGTCAGGCTCAGGAGTCCTCTCTACTCCTCAGGGGTCGTCTTCCTCTACCGAGAGGGCTCTGCCCGTTATGCCTTCTCCTTCGCGGGAGCCCAGGAAGCCTGTGCCCGCATAGGTGCCCAGATCGCCACCCCTGAGCAGCTCTATGCTGCCTACCTCGGCGGCTATGAGCAGTGTGATGCCGGCTGGCTGTCCGACCAGACTGTGAGGTGGGCTGGGGGTGTGGACCGGGGGCCCTTGGTCATATCCGGGTGCGGCCCGAGGAAAGTGGATGAAGCCCTGCCTGGGGCGTACTTCCCTGCATCCTGACATCCCCCTCCCCACTTGTCACACAGCAGTAGAGTTGATATGGAACAGCCTCCTGGGGGAAGACACCAGTCCTTAGGCTCTTCCTCTCTCTTAGGTACCCCATCCAGAACCCACGGGAGGCCTGCTATGGAGACATGGACGGCTACCCTGGAGTCCGGAACTACGGAGTGGTGGGTCCTGAGGACCTCTACGATGTCTACTGTTATGCTGAAGACCTAAATGGTGATTGAGAGTGAGAAGCCCTTCTGCAACAAGGCCCCTGGTTTCTTCTGGGGCCTCCAGTAGACTTCGTGTGTCTAAGGGCAGAATAGGCGGGCAGTTGATGTACTCCTCCAAACACTGTCTCAGAAGCAAGCCATGAGCCAACCCGACAGGTAGCTGCCAACTGGGGGTGAGTGGCAGCGGTGCCAAACCCTAGATAGAGTGAGGAGTTGGGGTCAGGCTCCTCTACACACTCGTTTTCATCTTGGGTTTCATGCAGACCTTAATACTGTCAGGTGGGCAAGGTGACCCCCATGTCAGGAATGAGCTTGCTTGGGGACCTGTAAGAGTCCAGGGTGAAGGACTGCCGACTGCCTGATGACCCAGCTCCTCTTCTCACTCAGGAGAACTGTTTCTGGGCGCCCCTCCCGGCAAGCTGACATGGGAGGAGGCTCGGGACTACTGTCTGGAACGGGGCGCACAGATTGCCAGCACAGGCCAGCTGTATGCAGCCTGGAATGGTGGCCTGGACCGATGCAGCCCCGGCTGGCTGGCTGATGGCAGCGTGCGCTACCCCATCGTCACTCCCAGCCAACGCTGTGGTGGGGGTCTGCCGGGAGTCAAGACCCTCTTCCTCTTCCCCAACCAGACCGGCTTCCCCAGCAAGCAGAACCGCTTCAATGTCTACTGCTTCCGAGGTGAGTGGCCTGGAAGTCTAGCCTCGCCTTCACCATCTTCTTGGTCATTTGCCCACAGGGGTCTTAATGGTGCTCAGCTTGTCATCTAGGGTCTGGGCATCTTCCCTGTGTCCTCTGCGTCATTTCACCTGCCTCCCCCTCAGTGGCCTGTACCCGTTGCCACCAGTTCCAAAGTTGCCTCAGTCCCCACATCTCTGTCAGCATATTGGCCAGCACAGGTGGCTGACACTCTTTCCCACCCACAAACCAACTGTCCCAGTTCTTCAGTGAGCCACAAGCCCCCAGGAGCTCCTGAGTGTGCCCCAGACCCTACAGCTTACAGGTGTCAGGTCTTTCAACATCGAATGCTGATGAGTGGACAGAGGGTGGTACCTGGAAGTCAGCTGGGTGTAGGTTCTGAGCTAAGCACTCTGTCCTGAAAGAGACAGTAAGAGACATTAGTGGGGAGAGGTGGGGAGAGAAGATGGAGGTCGGGCAGAGGAGATGCAGGTTTGCTGGTCTGGAGTGGGATGGAGCAAGACTCACTGGAACAGGTCAGGGGGCCAGGGACATACAGTTCTGTCTGTCCTGGCCGGAGACAGCCCTCTGGGGTCCTCTTAGCCCAATTCTACTTTGGAGACATTGGCTCTGTCCTGTGTTCCTTCCCCAGGGGACAAGGCAGTTCATCCCAAGCCACTGAGCAGAGCACGCAGAAGGTGCTCCCTCCCTTTTTCTCTGTTGCCTTAGTGAGCTCCAACTTCCCCAGTCAGTGATGTGCCTGGGGGATGGAGTCTGTACCCTTCTCAACCCAGACTCAGAGACTGCTCCATCCACCCACTCTGTGTTCCCTCACTTCAGGGAGCAGCTCGTTCAGATGTTCCAGACCCCTCTGAAGGAAAATGAGCCCCCACTTTGTCTTATAACTTCTCAAGTGTTCCTTTCATTGTGTATTTAATGTGTTTATTGCCTATGTCTGTTTTCTCAGGATGCTTTCCCCAGCATTCTCTATACCATACCCAGAAAATGCTTGGCTGAAAACTAGTGGGCACCCCATTAGTACTTGAGGGAGGAGTGATGACTTCCAGGATGCCCTTGGGCTCCCTGTGAGAAGCTGCGGAAGGATGAAGCACATTCCAGGGCCTGTTGTCTCAAATGCAGGCCATGCCCTAGAAGGACTCAGCTGCCTACTTAGCTCTCCATTGGCCTTTTCCTCTTGCCACAGACTCTGCCCAGCCCTCTGCCTTCTCTGAGGCCTCCAGCCCAGCCTCTGATGGACTAGAGGCCATTGTCACAGTGACAGAGAAACTGGAGGAACTGCAGTTACCTCGGGAAGCTATGGAGAGCGAGTCTCGTGGGGCCATCTACTCCATTCCCATCATGGAGGATGGGGGAGGAGGCAGCTCCTCCCCAGAAGACCCATCAGAGGCCCCTAGGATTCTTCTAGGTAACTTTAAGCCCATACCTTGGATTCTAACACCTGAGAGGAGTTGGGGCAGAAGGGCAAGCCCAGGTGGATGCCGGGGTCACAGCTGCCATAATTCTGGCCTGACCAGCAGCTCCACCACACAAGGCATCTTTCCTGTCCCTCTCACAAACGTGGTATTCAAGTAAATTCCACCTCCAGTTCTCTGCAGCTAGAGAAGCATGTGTTTAGAGGGTGCTCTCTGGGAAGGAAATCCATTCTTTACCTACCCCCAGATAGATAAGACTGGGAAATGCAACATCCTTGTCTGCCCGAGCTAGAGGCAGCTTGCAGAACCCTCCAGAGTGTTGCCTCACAATGTAGCCCGGGGTCAGAGTTCTTCCCGACAGACAGTGCACCAAGGACACCCCTCTCCCAGGTCTCCCAGGTGCCCTCCCTCCCCCAGACCCCACCCTTCCCCAGCTTGCTCTGGGGGTGCTGTCCCTGGTGCTGAACTGTTTTGCTGTGGTCAGAATCGGAAACCCAATCCAGTGCACCACCTACCGCGTCCTCAGAAGAGGAAGCCGCAGCCCTGGAGGAAGAAGAAAGACACAAAGACACCGAGGCTCTGGAGAAAGAGAAGGAGCAGGAGGACCTGTGGGTGTGGCCCAGGGAGCTCAGCAGCCCTCTCCCCACTGGCTTGGAAACAGAGCAGTCACTCTCCCAGGTGTCCCCACCAGCCGGGGACGTTCTGCAGCTGGGTGCATCACCTTCTCCCAGGCCTCCCAGGGTCCATGGACCACCTGCAGAGACTTTACTCCCCCCAAGAGAGGGAAGTCTCACATCCACTCCAGATGGGGCAAGAGAAGTAGTGGGGGAAACTGGGAGCCCCGAGCTCTCCGGGGTCCCTCGAGAGAGTGAGGAGGCAGGGAGCTCCAGCTCGGAGGATGGCCCTTCCCTGCTTCCAGCCACGTGGGCCCCTGAGGGTGCCAGGGAGCTGGAGACCCCCTCAGGAGAGAAGTCTGGAAGAACTGTTTTGGCAGGGACCTCAGTGCAGGCCCAGCCAGTACTGCCCACCGACAGTGCCAGCCGAGGTGGAGTGGCTGTGGCTCCCTCATCAGGTAATTCTGCTGAAGGGTCAATGCCCGCATTCTTCCTTTTTCTCCTTCTCCAGCTCTGGGCCACCTGACATGTCGGCCTTTAATCCGCCTTCTCCCCGGACCCTCTGGTCCTTTGCTCTCATCCCCTTCCCTATCGTTCCTTGTGGCTCTCCAGTCTTGGGTGTCCCATCTTGCACTTCCACCCCGTTCTCTGTTCCTCTCTGCTACCCAAGCCCCACTACTGACCCTTGGGCCCTCTGCGGTAGCTCACATCTCACTGGCCACACAGAATGTCCTCATGCCTCTTCCTGGTGCCCTCACCACCCATCACACCCTCTGAAGCCAGGCCTGTCATCTGCTGCACCCCCTTCCCCCCCCCCCCGCCCCGTACCCTTTGCTCTATCCCTTTAATCACCTCTCAGCGATTCCGGGGAAGCCTGAGAGACCATACCTGCCCCTCACCTCTGGGGACCAGAATATTCAGCCCAAAGAGCCTTAAGCCACTACTTCTGTGAAGTATTTTTTTGACTGTTTCGTGGAAAACAAGCCTTGGAAATAAATCTCTATTAAAGTGCTTTGTACCCACTGTTGACACCCTGTCCATTTCCAGCTGTCTTCTCTGCTCATAACTGAGTCTGAATCGGGAATCTCTCGTCCCATGTGCCCTCTCCATCCCTCTGTGTCTCTCCACGTGTCTCTTTGCCACTCTTCTTCAGCCAACATCCTCGCTCTTCCAACAGGGCAGCGGCCCCTTGCTGTTCCCCTCTGTCTCTCCTCGGGCATCTACACTTCCCCTCATACTACTGAGACCCCAGACTTGACTGTACACATCACCCAAGGGAGTCCTCTGTCACCTACAGAAGAAACCCACACAGCCAGGGTGTGGGGTGTTACCTACCCAGGCAGGTCCTGCATGGGGCCAGTTCTCTGGCTTCCCAAGGTTTACGCACACCATCTTCCTTCGTGTGTCCACTAAGAGACAGTACTACTGCCCCCTGTGCCCAGTGTCGCCCTCCTGCACTAACCCTGCACTAATGACCACCCCCAACCCCAGGAGAAGTGGATTTATGCTCTTCAACACCAAGGATCTGTCTCACGTGGAGCAGGGGTGGGGGGATGGGAGGAAAGGAGCTGGCTTCCACGATCTGAGAGGAGCCTTCTGGCCCAGAAGCCGACGGTTCCCTCAGCCAAGGCTGAGTCCTCCCCGCTTCTCACCGCTCCTCCATGGCCCAAGTGGAGGAGCACCCCCATGTCATCAGCTCACCCATTTCAGCTGCTACCTTTTCTGCCCCCTGGCCTTGGAGGGGGTGTAGTGAGAAGGGGCTTACTACAGTATCAGCCCACCCATAGAGGGAGCCAGAGGCCCCACGCCCACTATGTTGGAGGTGGGAAAGAAATACTTTCTGGCTCAGTGGGGTGCAAAAGGAGGAAGGAGACCCCAAAAGGAGTCCCTTCACCCCACACTGCCCAGCCAAGGTCCAGGCCCTGTAGCCCACAGCCAGGTTTGGGACTTATGCCTTAGTGAGCAGGGGGACCGAGGACCGAGCTTAGGAGTGTATCTCCCAAGGTTAGAGGGCTGCCCAGGAAGTGGAGGAGACTGGGGAAACAGAGACTCTCACCTTCATCACCTGACACCAGGCTTCACCTCACTGGGGAGACTGTTGGTGGAGAGAGAAGTGAGGAAGGGATGCTGATCGGTCCAGCCTATCCTACAGCTAGGTCATCCAGCAAATTAACTCAGCTTCTCCTTCCCCCACCCCTGCCCGTGCCGGCATGAAGCATCCCGGGCCTTTGGCTGCTGGTGGGAATAGTTCGGAGGGAGCTGGTCTACACTGCTGGTTAAAGAAGCCACTTTCTCTGGTCTTCTCGACCAGAATGGAGTAGATGCGGGCAGCTCCTCCAGCACCTCGGCAGGGCCCAGAGAGAAGGCTGGGGAAGGCGGGTAGCCCGGCCTGAGACTGGCAGGAATCCAGGCCTCATAACTGACAGCCCAGGGCTTCTCCCCTTTCTTCTTCCCGTCAGCTGATCAGGGCTCACACTGGTGGGAGCATGATGGCCTTCTGCAAGGATGAGCCAGTTATAGTGAGGAGAGAAGCCCAGAACTAGGGGGTGGGCTCCAGCAAGGGCCCGCTCTAGGCAGGACTGTTACCTCCCTGGTCTGGAAGGTGTCTGGGCTGGGGGACCCTGAACCCCCCTCTGCAGACCCCTGCACAGCATCCCCCTCATGCTCCTGCACTTCACTTCTCTCCCCGTCAGGTGACTGTATCCCCAGCCCCTGCCACAATGGTGGGACATGCTTGGAGGAGAAGGAGGGTTTCCGCTGCCTATGTTTGCCAGGCTATGGGGGGGGACCTGTGCGATGTTGGTGAGTGTGTTCGAGGGGCAAGGAGGCAGGTCGAAAGACTGGACCCTACCCCAATATACTAGTTCCCAAGGGGGAGGGAGGTCACTGGTTTGGGCCTTGTTACGTAGCTGGTCCTAACTTCACTCTCACTGTCCTGCCTCCGGGGCAGGGAGAGGGTAGACTCTTCTCCAGCATGGAGGGCTGCACAGGCCAGGGCTGATGAGCCAGCTGACCGAGCCACTGCCCAAGCGCCGCCGAGGGCTCCTGGGACGCACTGGAGTGGCTCTAAGCCCTCCCTCCTGCTGCTAGCCGGCCAGTTGAAGAAGCCAATCTGAGACCTGGCAGCCTAAAACGTTCCCTCTCCTGTGCTCCAGGCCTCCACTTCTGCAGCCCTGGCTGGGAAGCCTTCCAGGGTGCCTGCTACAAGCACTTTTCCACACGGAGGAGCTGGGAGGAGGCAGAAAGTCAGTGCCGAGCACTAGGTGCGCATCTGACCAGCATCTGCACCCCAGAGGAGCAGGACTTCGTCAACGGTGGGTGGAGCCTGGCTTCCTGCGCATGCTCTGCACCAAGCCCACTCCTCACTCCTTCCTCCCTCCACTCCTTTCTTACTCTGTACTCACTCCTCTCTCTCTCTCTCTCTCTCTCTCTCTCTCTCTCTCTCTCTCTCTCTCTCTCTCTTCTCTCTCTTTTTCTCTCTCTCTCTTTTTCTCTCTCTCTTCCTCTCTCTCTCTCTCTCTCTCTCTCTCTCTCTCTCTCTCTCTCTCTCTCTCTCTCTCTCTCTCTCTCTCTTCTCCCTCCCTTCCCTCACTCCTTCTGCCTCTCACTCATTGGGAGGCGTGCTGTGGGATGATTGGGCAACATGTCCTACATTTGCAGGGCTACCTAGGCTGCCGGGCTCCCTGTTTCCCAGTGCGTCTGCTTCCCTAACTCTGTGGTAACAAGGTTTGCTCTTCCTCTTTCCCTCCCCAAGTGCTATTCTCCACCTGCATGCCCTGGCCTCCATGGGGTGTGGAGGTTACTTAAGAAAACAGGGAGACAGGCTAGAGAGGTTAAGAGCCCTGGCTGCTTTCCTGAAGGATCCAGGGTTCGATTCCCAGCACTCACAGGACAGCTCACAACCATCTAGTTCCTGGGAATCTGAAGCCCTCTGGCCTCTGAAGACACTGTACACAAGTGATACACAGACATTTATGCAGATGAAATACCCATATACATAAAATAAAAAATTAAAAACTTTCAAAAGAAAAGAATTTAGGGAGTCTTTATGGCATTCAATATAATTATCTTACCTGGGGAAAAAGAGAGAAAAGAGGGATGGAGACAGTCCATTGGTGGTGCTGCTCTCCTGGTAGAGGAGCCTGTTCCTGAGCCAGCAGCCACAAGCCAGCGAGACTTAGGGAGCAGGTTTTTGGATGGACTCCCTACAAGGTCAGTCACTGCCCAGGCACACAGGGCTTACTGCCCACTGCACCTCTGGTTCTTCTCCCCAGATCGCTACCGGGAGTACCAGTGGATTGGGCTCAATGACCGGACCATCGAGGGTGACTTCTTGTGGTCCGATGGTGCCCCTCTGGTGAGGACTCTTACTGCAATGTCGGCTAGGTCACTTCCAGGATGCCCTTCTGCCCTCAGTAACTGTCACGGTCTCTCCCTCCCTTCCTGCCCTCCTCTGCTCCCGTCTTTCCCCTGGACCCCTTCTTTCCTTGTCTCCGTCTCCTCTTTCCTGCAAAGCCCCTGTCCCAGTCACCAGACCCCTGCCCTTCCACATCCCCGGGTACCCCCAAGCCCTCCCTCTAGTTCTCGGAGGCCATCCATTCCTCCTGGTACTTAGGGGGTTTAAGCTTCTCACCACCTCCTCCACTTCCCCTTCCCAGCTCTATGAAAACTGGAACCCTGGGCAGCCTGACAGCTACTTCCTGTCTGGGGAGAACTGTGTGGTCATGGTGTGGCATGACCAGGGACAGTGGAGTGACGTGCCTTGCAACTACCACCTATCCTACACCTGCAAGACGGGGCTTGGTGAGGGCCGACAAGGGGAGGGGTGGCTGGGACTGCCACTTACAAAAGGAGAGCAAAGCTACCCAGAAGAGCCCAGACTGCGGGGGGGCGACACATTACATTGGCCCGCTCAGAACCCCTACTTTTTCTCGTCAGTTGTGTCCACTCCTTTCCTCCCCATCAGGTTTCTGGGAACCATCATCCACAAGCCAGGCTCTCACTTCTAACTGTGTGCCCCTTGCAGTGTCCTGTGGGCCTCCACCACAGCTGCCCCTGGCTCAAATATTTGGTCGTCCTCTGCTGCGCTATGCGGTGGACACCGTACTACGATACCGGTGCCGAGAGGGGCTGGCCCAGCGCAACCTGCCTTTGATCCGCTGCCAGGAGAACGGACTCTGGGAGGCCCCTCAGATTTCCTGTGTGCCCCGAAGGCCTGTGAGTGACAAGAGGGAGCAGGTGGGGGCCACCAGCTACTTGCAAGCCCTGGGCTCAAGACCCGTTCTGCCTGTCGTTCACCGACTGTGAGCTTGGAGTGACCACTGCCTCTCTCTGAGGCCAATAGGAGGAAGTGGGCTGGAGCTCTGGAGACCCCTTGGGTGCAGATGGCTGAGAACATGCAACCACTCTTGGGCCCCTAAGGGCAGGGCAAGTATTTTGATTAGGTCAGGAGTTAAATCAAGGACTCAGGGTACTGAGGAGACTAAGGGAGAACCCAGTGTGGAGGGTATGTGTGTCTTCCCCAGGCCCGTGCTCTGCGCTCAGCGGACACCCCAGAAGGACCACAAGGACGTCTCCCAAGGCACAGGAAGTCACTGTTGTCACCTCCATCCAGTCTTTAGGGAGCTGGCCTGGAATATTGCTGCCCCCAGCACTGCCCTATCTCTTCAGCTGCCTGTGCACTTCCTATAACAGGGAGTGGCATGAGAGGGGTGGGGCTGGAGTGCCAGAAGGGGTTTCTGGGAAACACTTGGATGGCTCCACCCAGCCTAGGCCCTCTCTCTTACACCTGGCCC
Organism: Peromyscus californicus insignis; assembly: GCF_007827085.1. NCBI lineage: Eukaryota > Metazoa > Chordata > Mammalia > Rodentia > Cricetidae > Peromyscus > Peromyscus californicus. The sequence continues at coordinate 67,537,906 of NW_026294617.1, read as the reverse complement.
TCAGGTTTTACCCTCAGGACAATGGGTAAGTCCCTAAGTGCCTCAACTTCTCTCTTATGTCAGCTGCCTCCTTGTCCCTCAGTTTCTCTAGGGGACACTGTGCTACTCATTCTTAATTTTCAAAGGGTTTGCAGGGTGGAGTGCCAGCAAAACCATATGGAAATAAAGTTGTTTGAACCCAAACAAGTTTGATGCTTCTGTGTGAGTGTGGACAGACAGTGCTGGGCAGAACCTCCAAGGGTAGGTGTGAGTAGGGCCGCGGCAATTACTAGCTTGCAAAAGGGTCAGAGAAGTCACCAAGAAGTTGGTGGATAGAGCAGTGCCTGGTGCAAAAGAGTTGCCCAGTCGGTTGAGGATTCATCACTGCCTGTATGGGGACATCAGCAGAATGAAGAGTCCGGTTTGGGGAGAGGGGGGCTCCTGGTGGCTTCATTCTGAGCTTCAGAGAGTGCCTCCAGGAACTGCAGTGATGAAGGGAAGGCTGGGTGATGGACGGAGAAGCAGGAGGATGCAAATTTAAAAAAACAAGGCAAGAAGGACCAGTGTCCTCCGCCACGCCAAGGGTCTCACAGGCTGTGACCAGTAGAGGGCGCAGCTGATACAGGTATGTGATTCTAGACGACGTGATGGACCGAGACCAGAGAGGCCAAAAGGCCACCAGGCGGCGGCGTGGCCTCTCTGTCTTGCGGGGACTGTTAGAAGTGAGGAGCAGTTAAGTGGGGGGAGAGCAGGACTTCCGGCCGGCCAGACTGGGCTGGCCCGGGCTGAGTCAGCGGAGGCTGAAGTGATGAGGTCACTGCAGGCTAGGAAGTAGATGACCGGTGGTGTCTGAACCAGCCAGAGCTCCGGGGACTCCTCAGTGTGCAGCCTTGCCTTGGCTGGAGTGCCCGTCCTGATGAAGACAAGTTATGGCTGCAGATCCTCACACCTGGCTCACTCAGCATTGAGTGTCATGTGGACACAATCCTTATGCCCATTAATCTACCTGGCGACTCTTGGTTCTTTCCTAAGGGGCTTGGGAAGGTAGTGCTGAGGACCTGGGGCTCTCCTGGCCCTTCTTTGAGAAAGCACTGATTTCTCAGAGCTTATCACCTTCCTTTCTCCTGGCCTGGTCTTATCTGCCTACCCACACAGCCAGCCCAGAATGCCCAAGAGTACAAAATGGTTCTTAAGGCCCTATAAGGGAGAGAATGAGGCTGGGGTTGGAGTGGACCCTGCTCTATCCTGTATTGGCCTGTGGTTGCACATGCAATGTCTGATGGAGGCTGGCGAGGCATTTAGCTGGAACTGTGAATGGATGACCTCGGTGACCTTGGAGGATGGATCCTGAAAAGGAGCAGGCTGGAGAGGAGGCAGTGTCTGTCTGTCCTTCGGGTTCAGAACTCACTGAGGCAAAGTCTAGTACTACGGTGGATTTGTGGCACCCTGGGCTTCCCAACTCTCTCCCCAAGGTGCTTCTCAAGTCTCCCATGGCACGGGTCCACCATCTTCTCTGCTCTGTGGACGAGGAGAGTTCCAGAAGTAGATAGCGGACTAGAACAAGAATTCTCCACCACCTGCCGGGCTTCTCTGGCAGAGCAGCAAACAGGAAGCTCGGGCCTCGCTAAGCTGTGCTTCCTGGGGAAGGGGGAGAAAGGGGGGGTGTCCTGGGATGACTCAGCAGTGCCCTGCACAGAAGGTAGCTAGCCTGAGCCTCAGAAAGAGGCCCCATATGGAGCACCCGCGTACCTCTTTGGAGAGATGGAGTAGGGCCACACCCTATCAGGACCCTGACTGCGTGGTCCAGCACTCAGCCTCCTTCACATGAGTAGAGTGGGGTTCCCAACAGGGTGTCCTGTCCCGGGGTTTAGGAGGCATTGGAAAAGAGAGACCCACCCTGGATAACAGGTAGGGGCTTGAGCATTGCCCAGGGCCTTGGAGCCTGTGATTTGGCTTTCTGCCAGGTTCCTGCTGCCCCTGGAGGCTCCGACACACTCTGACCCTATTGCTCACCATACCCTTGCCTCCTACAGGACTGTCTCAGCCTCACTGGGGGCCTTTGTCTGTGGGCCTGACTCCTGCATGGGGAGAGAAAGGGTCCCATTGTCCTGGTGTCCACAGTGACTTAGCAGTTCCAGAAGACTTCTAAAAATGCCCAGCCTGTCAGAGATCTTTTTCAGGCACTGTAGTCAGATCCTGACCCACAGTGCCTGCCTGCCAGGTGCCCCCTCTCTCAGGGCATGATGCAAGCAGCTCTCCCTTCCCCAGATGGAGGTCTTTTCTGAGGTCTGATTTCTATTTGGCTTGCTGCAAAATAGCTAGCTTCCTCCTGGGCAGAGCCTGAGGAAAGGCGGGAAAGAGAAGCTGGTAGGATATGGGGACACCGACCCACTAAGCCAATGGCTCAGGTGACAGGCTAAGTGGGTGAACCCCTGAGCCTCTGGGTACCCAGTTGGTTCTGTCTTGGTGTTTAAGTTGATTGTTAATAGAGAGAAGACTGTTGGCCACTTAAGACTGGAATTAAATTCTACTCATATTTAATACTCAATGTGAGGCAGCCCAAAGCTCCCTGGCCCAAGTTCTGCTGACCCCAAGTGGCATCTGGAGACACTACATCATTGACAAGATGTATCACTCTATACCTCAGTTTCCCCATTACAGCTGAAGTTCCCTAAGGTGCCTGGAACTCAGAGCAATCCTGGAGAGACAGAGCGACTCTGGAGGGCTGAGGAAGAGGGGGAAGGTTGAAGGGACCCCTGAGTGGTGAGGGAGGCGTTCATTAATGAGGACAAAGGGCCCAGAGAACCCAGGAGGAGCCCAGGGCTAGCCCAGATCTCCTGAGGAGGCACCCTTCCTGGGGCCCAGGGCCAACGGATTATGAGCAGCTGAGCCCACAGCTGAAGGGAGGGGGTTCCTCGACAGAGGCCTCCTGGCACCTGCCTTAGTTTATTTCTGGAGCCACAGCTGAGTCCTAAGGGTCGGGAGGGAGGATGGAGCTGGGGGAGGGGAGTTCATCAGGACTGAAGGAGGAGACTCTAAGAGGGAAGAAGAGGGTGCCAGGACCTGGGGTTCAGACACCTGGGGCCTATCCTTTTGGGGCAGGGCATGCAGAAAGGCAGTTAAGCTACAAGAGGCACACTGACATTGGAGCACCTGGGCACCAGGCCTGGAGAGGGCTGGGACAAGAGGCAGGTCTGCCACCCCTGAGATGCAGCCAGGGGCTGGATTGTGGAGTCAGAAGGTGGGGTGAGGGGGTGAGGGGTGAAGGAAGCAGGGACCCTAGAAGAAGAAACACCTTTCCCTCTTCCTGACAATGCAGACGGCTGAGGTCCTCGGCCCCTGAGCCAGGCTGTGTCCATGGTTGTACAGCAGCGTGCTCTAGTGTGGTCCTAAGGTGGCCTGTGGGCTCGGGGACCTGTACTAGGAGAGAAATCACTCTTCCTCCTCCTCCCAGGAGGACTCAAGTCTAACTTCCAATCATCCTGTGGCAGTACCCATCCTAGAATTTAGGTGAGAGGTGGGATGGGGTACAACAGGAACTCACTAGGGAGCCTGCCTGTCCCTGAGCCAGAGTCTAATCGGGTTTTCTGGGCTGGGTGGGCTTGCCTTCCCGGGGAAGTACAGACAGCACATTCCAGACAAAATGAAATCACATTCCTTCATCCCCCACCAGAGAGGATGGCATGATTGACAGCAGCTGCCGGAGCACAGGTCGGGGCAGCAGCTGGTGGCCCAGGGCGAGGCTGGGGTGTGGGCTGTGGGCAGCACAGGAATGAAGAGGGGGATTTCTTTCAGACAATGAATGAATGCCGATTCTTTGACCCGGAGGCTGAGCACTGGAGGTCGAGGGTGATGTCATTCATGTCAGAACGATCTGGATGGAGCCTCAAGGAAGGATTCGGTTCACCCAGTACCTTCCAGGTGAAAAGCCCAGACTCTGAGGGTCCAGGGGCTCAAGATCACCTTCCGAGAGCCCCACCCAGGATGGGTGCTCACAGTGGGCAGGCGGAGGGAGCGCTTCAAGAGGCCCACACTCAGAGCGCCTTTGGCTGGAACACAAAGCCTGGACTTTGATTTCCTTTGAGACTCCCGCAGCTCCAGGGACAGCATCAGGCTGGGCTGGAGGGAGCCTCTGCCCCTGACCTCACCCTTGGAGGCACCTCAGCCTGCACAGCCTTATAAGGAAGTGCCCCAAACAAACTGAGGAAGCCACCTCCGCCCGACACCCCCCCCCCAAGCCTGTCTCCGGCTAGCTCAGAGGCTATATTTACCAGAGGAGGCCCCAGAATAACCTCCCCCTGTCTCATGCTGTGTGTGTGTTGGGGAATGTTTCATCTCTTGCCCCACTCCTCATTCCCTTCTGTGGGGACTCCACCCTTAGAAGTGTGTCCTGCTGCCACTCATTCACTCTGTCCTCAAGGACTTCCGGCACCAACCAGTCCTTGCCCCCTGAAGCACTATAAGGTTGTTTTCGTCCTCTTGGGCTACTTGGTCGGCCTTCTGCAGGGTCCCCCTCTCCTCTGGGAGTTCCCAGGGTCTCTGTGGGCCTCTCCTCACTCTATACAAGCTCTGCTGAGATTCCAACTCTGGTCCCTACTTGGTCCTCTCTCCTGAGTCCTGGGTCCCAAGCATACCCTCTGCCCTGTCCCAAGCTTCTCTGTCTTGGAGAGTGGCAGCACACGTCCAGTGCTTGCCCACAGCCCTGGGTCATGCTGTCCTGTGCTCCTAGTCTCCCCCACAGCTCCTGAGACTTCACTCTGCCCCCCCCCATCTCTCCCTTGGCCCCTCCTGCACCTTGGCCTGCACCTGCACCAGGGCAGACTCCCTCCTGTTCCTGCTCAGCCTGTTCTCAGGAAACAGAAGTCCTGGCGGTGGTTCCTGTGCACAAACCTTCAGAAGCATCCATTTCTCTGAGGAAGAGTCCATGCCTCCTGGCTTCTTGGTGAGGACTTTGCCCACAGCCAGGGCTACCTGCAGTCCCCCCAAGCCTTCTCCCCAGCCTCTTCCCTGCCCACCACTCCGCCTGCTTTCTGTCTCCCAGTGCCCCAGATCTCTTCTGTCCTAGGTACTACCGCACACCCCAGTGTTCTCTCCAGCACTCAGGGTAGCCTGCCCTGCCCTGCTCTGTGCCCTACCCAGCACGCATCTGTCTCCAGAGACAGTTTCAACCTGGCAGCCTTTGCTCAGGAGCTGCTAAAGCTTCCTCTGCCTGGAGCTGTGCTGTATGTTGTTGGTATTTTCAGAGTCTGCACTTCGTAGAAGGTCAGTAAAATGACAACCACGCTGATGATCACAACCAGGGCGTCCCTGTCACTGTCCAGCTCTTGCCCTTCCTGTTGCTTGGACACAGGACCATTTCCACACAGCCCACGCCTCCTGCTGTAGAGATACCTGCTTAGGGAAGTCCTCGCTTCTCACTTACATCCTGACCCCTGTGTCGAGTTACCAGCATCAGTGGGAAGCTGGGATAACTGCAGAGGACCACACGCTGGTGAGGGTACGGGATGGGGATCTGGTACAGGGCAGGGCTAGTTGGCTCAGCTCTGTCCTTGGGGTTAACCCAAGCCGTGGTACCCAAGGGCCTGGAGAGAAAGCACAGGATGTCTTGTCCCATTAGAGGGGCAGGCTCTGCCTGCCCTGATGCCAACACGCTGGCCTCTGCCTGTCAGCTGGCAGACCAGACAGGAGAACCTTGTTATGAGTGTACAGGAAAGAGAGAGCGGAGGCTTGGGCTGCCAGGAGGGTGGGGTAGGAGAATCGGGATCCTGGACCCCTGGGGGGCAAGGGTGTGGATGAAACGGCCCCGGAACCAGAACATAGATTTGAAGGAAGGGTGTGCACAGAGGAGGCCACAGTGCCAGCTGGCTAGGACAGCCTTTGTCTACCCTCCTTGGGAACTCTCCATCCCAAGGAGAGGAGCCTGCTCTGGGCTTGTGATGGCGTTCGTGTGGGGCAGCCAGTGCCATCCCTGTCATGGTATCTAGACCTGGGCACCGGTCTTCCTCCCCACCGGTGGAGCATCACCCACCGGCAGATACTTTCTTTTTTTTTTTTTTTTTTTAAAGATTTATTTATTTATTATATATACAGAAGAGGGCGCCAGATCTCATTACAGATGGTTGTGAGCCACCATGTGGTTGCTGGGACTTGAACTCAGGACCTCTGGAGGAGCAGTCAGTGCTCTTAACCTCTGAGCCATCTCTCCAGCCCGGCAGATACTTTCTATCTGGGTATCCCAACTTGGAGGCCTGTGGGTGCCTCCCTGCCCTGCACAGATGTTGAGAGAGAAGCCTACAGGCAGAACCTGCCACTCCTGGTATCACATAGTGCGTTACACACTCCACGCTCTCACCTGGATAGTGCGTTACACACTCCACGCTCTCACCTGGATAGTGCGTTACACACTCCACGCTCTCACCTGGATAGTGCGTTACACACTCCACGCTCTCACCTGGATAGTGCGTTACACACTCCACGCTCTCACCTGGATAGTGCGTTACACACTCCACGCTCTCACCTGGAGAGCTCCCTCACATTCCCCTGACCCTGCTCCTTTCTTCCCCGTCTCCTGCTTCATCAGGTGAGGAAAACGCCACGAGAGACCTCCGCTGAGGACTGCGGAGGCTTCCCCTGGTCTCTCTCCTCTTCCCCCAGCCCCGGGAGGCCACCCAGGGCATAGGGCAATCCAGCTTCCCCTCATGGGTGGATGGGTCTGAACTTCGGAGAAACTGTTGACCTGAGGCTGCACAGCCCGATTAAAGTGGCCAGGCCTCTCTCCTCCCTCCCCAACTCCAACCCAGCCAGTCATCACAGGCGAGACAACTGTTTAGATTTGGGGACCAGGGGGCTAATTATGCTGGAGACACTGAGGGGCTAGTTAGGAGGACATCCAGTGGGGAGGGCCCTGTAATCAGTGCTGTGGGTGGAGATGACAACCTGGCCTTCCCCACAGGCAGCCCCTCCGCTCCATTGCTTCTCAACCAGGAGGACTCCCGGAAAGCTAGAAGGAAGCAGCCAGACTTTGTAGGGAGGGATACAACTTTATTCAAACAAGGAGGAGCAGAACAAGATCTCAGCAGGCTGAGATGAGGGGAGGGGTGAGCCATAACTGCTGCCCTCACCTTCTCTGGGCATAGGCCAGACCTAGGGATGGTACTGCTGCAGACAGGCAGGACTAGCAAGACCTGGCCAGAGCAGCCCCACGGGAAAGCTCTGAACCCAGGCTTCTTCCAGCCGGTGAGACGCAGAAGAAAGGGGACCTAGAACTACAGGGGCTCAACTGACTTGAGCCTTCAGGACAGTCCAAGCGGATGGCCCCGACAGGACCTCATCTCCCTCAGCCAGCCACACCTCTCCAGGACAGACACCACAGATCGAGCTATCAAAGCTGAGGATGCTGGCCCAGATCAAGAAGGGACCCCCCCCACACACACACACACCACTAGTCCTCAGTGCCACAGGAACGCCCTCTAGTCTTCCCCTGAGGACCAGGAATCTCCATCTACTCCACTCCGAGGGAACTCCAGGGACTGGCTTGGGTCTAGGTGCACAGGGGACCCCACCAAAGGAGCCTTTAGAGTACGCGCTTCCTGTTCCTGTAAAAGGTGTTCTTGATCCTGACCCCCATCCACGTCTCCCTGCTCCTCAGACTGCTCTAACCCATTCTCCATCCTCCCATTCACATGCTCTGACTCCAAGCTGGGGCCCTGGCCACCAATGCCAAAGGTATCTCCTGCCCCTGGGACCATGCTAGTCACCTCTTGGGGTGCATCCAAATGGCCAGGGACTTGATCCTCCCCCTCTGAGGAAACAGACTCAGACCCCTCTGACCCAGAAGGCTCAGCACTGTCCTGAGACTCAGTTTCCAGGGCAGCCACAGAGATATTAGCTGTAGCACCTCTCAGGCCATCGTCCCAGGGACCACTGACACCCACAGACTCATGTTCCAGGAGGTCCCCTCTTTGGGTGGCATCCTGGACCTTGAAGCCTCCACCAGAGGGCCCTGGCCCCCACCACTGAGCACCTGACTCAGCCCCTCCCTCATGCTCTCCTTCCTCTCCCTCCTCCCCACTCTCTTCCTCATCGGCAAACCCATCAGACTCCCCCCCCTGACCCCAGCATTCAGGGTCCAGTACTGGGGGCACCTGGCCCAGATGATCGGCCGCCTCCTGGGGAACCCCTGGGAGAAGAGAGGCCTCGGTCCCCAGGTCCTCAAACTCCTCAGACGACAGGTCAGAGTCTCGGCCTTGCTCCTCTTCCCCTGGTGGGCTGCTGAGGCCCTGGGAAGCCAGGACGGCAGGACCCCAGCCTTCCTTCCTGGCCTCCCCTTGAGGGGAGAGCCTCTGCTCTCCATCCAGGTCCCACTCTGGGGAGGTAGGGGACCTCAGGTAGAGGCCCAGGGGAGTAGAGTCAGGGAGAGTTTCCCCTAACACATCAGCCTCGCTTTCCTCTCTGCTGTCCTCCCAATCCTGGAGGCCCTCAGGGGTCTCCCCAAGACCAAACTCTTGCTCATCTTCTACCTTTCCCAGTACTTCTGACACACCTTCCAGCTGCCACCCCCCGCTTCCTGGATCCCCTCAGCCTGGGGCTGCAGCTCACAGGCATCTTCCAGAGCTGGAAGCGAGGAACAGGGTTCCACGAGCTTGGGACCAGGGGGTGCCAGTGTTGCCTGTGTACCCTCATCTTCCTCTGTCTCTGAGGGCCTGGGCTGAGGGGCGTCACTGCCCTCGTGGTCTGAGGTCCCCACCGAGGCCTCCTCTACTCCCCAGCCCACCACAGGCTCTGACTCCTGGCAGCCCTTGGATTCCAGAGCGTCACTGGTCTTGGGCAATTCAAAGATCTCTGACTCCACAGCACCCGCCTCCTTTGGTTCTTTTTCAGGCCCTTCCAAGTCCTGAGCTACCTTTGCCTCCACACTTTCCTCCCCCAGGGATGGGTGAATGGCCTCCCCGCTGGCCAGATGCCTTGGCTCCTCTAACCCTACCACATCCTGCTCTAGCCCCAGTGCCGCTCCGGTAGCCACCTCTGAGCCCAGGGTAGCCTCCACGGAGTCTTGTCCACCTGCTTGGGCTCCATCCTCTTCTTGCAGCAGGGGCTCTGTCGCCTCTGGCATTCCCTGAGCTACCGGGACCTCTAGGGCCCCTATCTGCTCTGGCTGTCTCTCCAGGTCCTGGAGGGCCTCAGCACTCCCTTTTCTGCTACCTTCCTCACTAGGGACCCTCTGCTCTGTGGGCGCAGAGCTCCCCAGGCTCCAGGCCTCGCCCGTGACATCTAACTGCCGCTCCCTCTCCTCATCAGCATCTTCTTTCCCACCTTCTGTCCGGGGCAGCTCTGCCTCATCCTCACTTCCCACTCCTGTCCTCCCTAAGGGTGGGTCCTGCTCGACTGCTCCGTTCTCCACCACCACCACCGTATCCTCCCACCTCTGTGGATTTCCAGACCCAGGCAGCTCCTGCCCCACCTCTTCCAGAGACCTCAGTGACTCTTGGTGCTCCTCCATCTCTAGGCACGCTTCCACTTCCAGCTGTTGCCTACCCTCCGCCATCCCTTCTGGAGATTCCACAGCCTCTAGGTCCCACTTGCCCGGAGAGCTCAGTTCTTGAGTCTCCCCTTCAAGGGGTCTCAGGGTCTTTTGGTTCCCATCCACATACTCGAGTGGTTCTTGAATTTCATTTTCTAGAGGTTTCGTTGTCTCTCTAGTCACTTCTGCAGACCACAATGACTCTTGAGTGTCTATAGAGCTCATTGTTTCCAGGTCCCCTGTTGCGTTCTTCAGTGGGTCTATGTTCTCTGTTTCTGAAGACGTCACTGCCTCCACACTTCTTTCTTCCAGTGACACCAGGGACTCTTGGTTCTGGTTTTCAAGAGCTCTAACTACTTCCTGGTCAAACTCTGGACCCACCTTTTCTGGTGGTCTCGCTGCCATCTGGTCATCCCCTACAGACCTCAGTGCCTGTTGAGTCTCTTGTTGGAGAGATCTCTGTATCTCTTGGTCTTGTTCTTCAAGAGGTTGCAGGGTCTCTGGATTCTCTTTTTTCAGGGCTCTGAAAGTCTCGTGGTTCTCATCTTCAAGAGACTTCCCTGAGTCCTGACTTCCTTGGTCTAGCAGGCTCTCAGTCATCCAGTCCTTTTTTTCTACACAACTCAGTGGTTCATGGTTCTCTCTTCCTAGAGATCTCTTGACCACCTGCTCTTCTTCTTCTAGAGACCCCAGGAACTCCTGGTTGTCTTTTTCTAGATGATTCATAATCCTCTGGTCCTCCTCTTCTAGAGACCTCTGTGGATCCTGGGTCTCCTGGTTTCTATCTTCAGGAAACCACAAGGACTCCTGAGTCTCTTCTTTTAACAGGCCCTCAGTCATCTGGTCATTGTCTTCTAGAGACCTCAGGAGCTCTACATTCTCTTTTTCTAGAGACCCCATGGAGCCCTGGCTCACTTTTTCTAGAGGTTTCACAATTCTCTGCTCCTCTTCTGCTTCTAGAGATTTCAGTAACTTCTGGTTCTCGCTTTCTAGTGGTACAATGGTCTCCTGGTTTTCATCAAAGGACCTCAGAGATTCCTGATTCTCTCTTTCTAGAGGTTTTACAGTCCTCTGGTCCTCCTCATCTAGAGACCTCAGGGACTCCAGACACTCCTTTTCTATCAGCCTCTCAACCCTCTGGTCCTCTTCTTCTACAGACTTGAGCGGCTCCTGATTCTCTTTCTCCAGAGGTTTATATGTCTCCTGGTCCTCCTCATCTAGAGACCTCAGGGACTCCAGACACTCCTTTTCTACCAGCCTCTCAACCCTCTGGTCCTCTTCTTCTGGACATCCCAGTGGATGCTGGCTCTCCTTTTCCAAAGCTGTCAATGACTCTAAGTTCTCCTCGTCTGAGGACCTCACCGCTTCGTAATTTTCCTTTCCTGTAAATGAAACTGTCTCTAGTGTACCTTCAGGAGACATTAACTCTTGCTCCTCGACTCTTGGGTCTTCTTTTCCTAAAGGCTTAGGCAGTTCAGGAACCTCCTTTTCTAGAGTTTTCTCTGCCTCTACATCCTTTTCCTCTAAAGACTTCAGTAATGTTTGTTTTTCTTTTTCTGGGTTTTTTAGTGTTCCGAGGTTCGCGTCTATAGACCTCAGAGAACTGCTATTCTCCTTCCCTGGTGTCTCATGGCTCTGGATTTTCAGAGATATCAGTGTCTCCTCTCCTAGAGCCTCCAGGGTTTCCTTTTGCAAAGGACCCTGGGAATCCTGGATTTCTTCCATGTCCAGACCATCTTCTTGTGTTTCCTGCTCCAAGCTGCTCTCTAATTTTACTTCTATGGCAGCTTCTTTCTCTACTAGCTCCCAGATTTGCCCTTCATCTTCCTGGAATATGCTAGATACTCTAGACTCACTGGATTCTCCATCTTTAGCCTCTAAAACAGGGTGATGAGGATTGAGAGATGGGGCTGAGGAGGTTGGATCCTCGGGGAAGCGGCCAGGCTGCTTGCCCCCAGGTTCCTCTAGTTCTGGGAGGACACCAGTGGAAACAGACCCTGTGGCTTCAGCCCAGAGAGGCTCTGGACCCTGTTGCCTCCCACCCTGTGTCTGGAGCAGGGAAAGAGGGGCATCCTGGGCTCTGACCTCTGCTTTTGTAGGACAGGGAGCCTCAGCCATGGCTGGGATGGGGGTGCTGGCCAAGGTGGGGGTTCGGGCTTGAAGGAATTCCTGGGTCTTCAGAAAGGTTGTCACGGGCGTCTCAAGGGTACTGGGCAAGGGGGAAGGCAGGGGTGTTGGGCTGAGGACAGGGAGCACAGATCCCAGGTGCTGGTCCTCTGGTATCCCAAGGAAATGCAGCTTCAGCTTGGCGTCTGGAAAAGCAGAGTAAGAAACACTGTAAGTATGTCCTGACCTCACCATAGAGCAGCCCTCGCACTGGCCAGAGTACACCAGCCATTTTGTCTGACCCCACTGGCTAGACTGAGCACATCAGTTCAGTTGGAGCCATGCAGCGAAGACTTAGATTGGTGCTGCTTAGGAAACATCTTCCAAGAGTAAAGGGTGGAGCTTCCAGGAGCAGCTGGCTCCTCCTCTTACCATGAAAGCCAAGGGAAGCCTGAGAACTTCGGCCAGGTGTCTGCAACCGGGAATTCTCAGCCTCCAGCAGAGTCCTGGTGGGGAGGGGGAGAAAGGGGGTCAGCCCCAGATGAGGTGGCACGTCCTGACCCTGCAGGCTCATTCTCTTCTGTGACCATTGTCATACAAAAGCCTCACAGCCATATACCCACAGATATTATATACTTGGTCACACCCATATTTGAGACACGGGGAGACCCCACATGCAGATTCCCACAGTCAGACACTGGGCCAAGTGAATTGCTAAGGCTTAGATCGGCCTCCTCAGATCAGTCCCCGCCTCCCCACCCAAGGCCAAGGCCGATGACCTCATCCTCTGGGAGGGAGGCTGATTCTCATGCTAATTATTGCCTTTTGTCCACACCACCATCTGGAGGGCTTGAGAAGGGGGGCTCCTAAGGGGAAGTGGGAATTCTCAGGCTGTTCCCATGGGATGGCTCCCTCCTCTGTCCCCAGAGCGGGTGACAGACAAAAGCAAATGAATTCTGCTCCCCCTCTGCAAACCCTTTTCAGACCCCCAACACTAGTGGTTACATTCCTGAGCTGCCCGGAACCCTTCTCCTCAGAAGGCTGACTGGGGCTAAGACCCTCGTCTTAGGATCTCAGACTCCTCAGGGCAGAGGTCTTTAGAGTCATGCCCCTGCCTCGGTGGCCTGTGGAGCTGACTGGAGGAGAAATCAATTCCCAAGAGATCCCGAGCTAGTGTCCATGACGTCAGAGCAGCCTCTCCTGTCCTGCAGCATCCTGCCTTGTGCCTCCAGCCCTTCTTACTCACTGGCTTTCCATTGCTGGGTCCTACCTCCACCACCTCTCCTAGACCTGTCTCACCCCTGCCACTCTGCCAATGGGTTCTGGAGAAGGGAGACGTCCTGCCCTGGCCCCGTAGTCTGGAGTGATAGCCCCAGCCCTCAGCAGCGGGGCTCCCAGATGGGGTCTTTTCCCACAAGAGACACATACAGAGGCTATACTGACAGCGCTGTTGCCCTCAGCCTTCCCAAGGCAATCTAAAAAGGGGGGGGGGGCAGGAAGTGGGGTGGGGCCAGGGACTCTTTCAAGCCAGGGGCTTGAAAGGAAGCCAAAGGCTAGGAGCCCAGCTCTTACCCTAGATGCAGCTGAGGCTAGGCCAGATGACAGGTCGGCATGATCAGGCACACCTGCCAGGTCTCTTTCCTGAGACTGCCCAGGTATCCCCAGCACAGAAACTGTAGCTATTGCTTGTCTTGGAGAGAGGGCGGATGCAGATGCCTGTGCCCTCCAGTTTCCTCCCTGAAGACTGAGCTGTCTCTTTAAACATCGCTACCTCTTCTGGTCCTGAGCTCCAGGGGCAGCAGGTGGGCTCAGGTGGAAGTCTAGGTGTGACGGTGACAGCTGAGGTGGCTGGTGAGATGGCTCAGTGGGCAAGGTACCCATCATCAAGCCTGGCAACAGCCTGTTTGATCCCTGGGACTCATAAGCCTCCATTACAGATAGATAGATAGATAGATAGATAGATAGATAGATAGATAGATGTAATTTAAAAAGTTCAAGTGAATCTGAGGGCTGGACAGATGGTTCAGCAGTAAGAGTGCTTGACTGTCTTACAAAGAACAGGAGGTTGGTTCACAGCATCAGTGTGGAGCTGCTCACAACCACCTGTAACTCCAGCTCCAGGGGACCCAATGCCTGCCCACTTCTGGCCTCTTAGGACACCTGCGCACATGTTGCATATACACAAACACACATACATAAATATTTTTATAAAGCAATAGCTGAGGGTCACAGAGAAAGAACAAAGCCAAGTTCCCGAACCCTTCATTCAGGCAAGGACTCAGCCCTGGGTGTGCATCTGTGTACCTGTATGTAGCCACCTCCAGACTAAGGGACATCTTGAGGTGTGCCAGTTGCTGCCCACCTTCCAGGATCTGAGCGATCTGGCTCTGTAGGCCCCGCTTCTCCTGCTCCAGGGCTTCCACAGCCAGCTGCAAAGCAAGCCAGAGGCGTGAGTAGAGGGGCCTCCCCTCTGGGCCCTGACCCCCCTTTCTGCAATGAGGACTTCTCTGTAGGGCAGATTCCTGTTCCTCTACCTACATCCTCCCGGCCCAGAGCACTGGACTGGATCCCCAGAGAAGCACAGGGACGGACGCTCTAGCCTCTCCTAGACCAGGCTTCTCCTGAGGATGGTGACCAAATGGTAGCACATGTTGTTGACAATCCGGCTCCCGTGGGAGGAGATGGGGTAAAGTCGAGGAGATGGGTTACAGAGAGGAGGAGAGGGGTAAAGCGGAAACAAGGAAAAAAACAATTTTTCAAGAGTCGGCTTGGAAGGAAAGCAGCTGGGTCCTCCCTGTCCCCCCGCTCCTCATAGCAAGCCTGGTTCCTCCACTTCCCACGTGTTCTGGAATCTCTCTCCTCCAAGAGGAGTGGGAAGGTGGCCATGTTGGGACTTCTGTCTGGGCCAGGCAAGAGGCTGTTTTCTCAGCTGTTGGTCACATCTGTGCAGTATGAGGGGGAGGGTGGCCTCGGGCCTCTGGAATGTGTTCCAGGGAGCTGAGAAGTCACGACACCGAGAGAGGCTGGTGGTCAGTGGTGGCTCACCCCGCCTTCTTTCACCTTGGTTGCTAGGGACCTTCTGGCGCTTGAGGGAGCATGTGCTTGGAACCCTCTGATTGACAATAGCATAGGGAAGGACGCAGGGAGCCATCCTAAAGGGAAGTTGCCATTCAAAGAGTGATGAGCTGCTACAGTGGGTCTTGGCCTGCCAGCCTTACAAGTGAGCTGTGTGCCATGAGGTCTCAGAATTCCATCCTCCCTGCCTGGACGGGAAAGTCTAGGGCTGCGTGTTCTGGGCAGGGGCTCCAGAATACAGCTGCCCTTGCCCTTGTCCCACTCCCTTCCCGAAGGTCTCTTGGCATCCTAAGCACTTTCTAGAGTCTGGTCTCACTCGGGTCGGTGGCCACCTCACCTGGAACTTTTCAGTGGCCTGCAGCCGGTCCTGCCAGCGGCCCTCCAGCCTCTGTTCCAGCGCCTCTCTGCGCTCCTGGAGGCCGTCGCGTTCAGCCTGCAGCTGCTGCAGCTCTAGGCGACCCTCCCGAGCGCCCCGCACGGCTCGGCCCAGCCGCTCGCGGGCCTGGCCCAGCGAGCTCTCCATGTGAGCCACGCGCTCCTGGTAGTCGCGCACCGCCCCGCGCCACGCTTCGCCGAGCCGTCGGGCCAGCTCCTCCACCTCGGGGGCCCGCGCCGGGGGTCCACGGGGAGGCGCGGGGAGCCGGCGTGGCGCACAGGCCGCCTGCGCGTTCAGATGCGCTCGCTCCTCCTCGTGCGCCGCCCGCAGAGCCTCTAACTCGCGCTCCAGCTCGGCCGCCCGGCTGCTCAGCCAGCCCTGCGCACTCTGCTCCGCCTCGAGCGCGCGCCGGCTGCAGGCCGCCTCCTCGCTGGTCCGCTCCCGGGCGAGCCGCAGCTGCTGGCACCGGCCCGCCACGCCCTCCAGCTCTTCAGCAAGGTTGTCGCGCTGCACCTCGGCCTCGTGCTTCTCCCGCCAGCGCTGGTCGACGAGGACACGCAGGGCTGCCAGCTCGTCGTCGGCTCGGGCCCGCCAGGAGGCATCCCCGGACTGCGCCCGGAGTCCCCCAAGCTCGGCGCTGAGCAGCTGGTTCTGCTCCTCCAGCGTCTTGACCCGGGTCAGGTAAGCCTCCAGGCGTCGATTGAGCTCCCACAGCTGGAAAGATTCCTCCCCGACGCAACCCTCCATGTCGCTGGTCTGGCCCACCGAGGGCGGGAGGACGTGCAGCACGGGAGAAGGGAGCGGCCTTCGGAGCTTTAAAGGGAGAGGAAAAGTAGCGGCGGCGACAGTGACCCAGCGGAAGCGGACGACTCCAGCAGGGAGCTGGGGCGAGGGTATTCATACTCCCGCCAGCCGGGCGGGAAAAGGGGCGGCACCCAGGCCTTAACCCTTTAGGGATCAGTGCAACATGCAGCCCGAGTCCCTGATTCATTGGGGTGCAGGAGAGTGGAACCAAAGAGGCAGTCCGACCCGGAGAGATCCTGTCCGACGCCAGTGATTTTCTGAGGAGGCTTGAGGAACAGCCAGACCCCCCCCCCCTTGAACACCCTAAGATGCACAGAACTGGGCTTGCGGACCTCCTTTCTCTACACACCCATTGCTCAAGTCCTCTGAGACGCAGCTTCTCATCTACAAAAAGACTTAGTGTTGGAAACCTCGTGAACTGTTGAAAAATAAACAGACAATGCAGTGTTTTGTGTAAAACAGTGAATACTCACCCCCGAGGGAAGCCGCATTGCAGAGAGACACACCCCAGAGCAGGAAGAACCCCCTGGTTCTAGAAGCCTCCCAGTGCTCCGGGGGGCTAGAGGAGGATTGAGGCCAGCCCGGGCCACAAACACACACACCCCATTTCTTTTTTTCTTAAGATGATCGGTCTATGTGGATGAGGCTGGTCTGGAAATCGTGGAGATCCTCCTGCCTTAGCCTCCCCAGCTGCCTGCGCCAGCACCCACTGCCCAGCCAGCCCCGCTGATGTTAACAGACACAATGCCCGGTTCGTACCCACACAGGGACGTTCTATTGCCTCCCCCTGCATCAGGAAAAGGGGAATGGCGAGAGACATCATAGGTTCAAGAAAGTTTTTTGTCGTTTGTCGTTCCTATAATTGTCATTTACTCAGGAAGTTACGAAGCTCTCAGGGGTGCCCCCTGGTGGCTAACAATGAAGTCTGGAGAAGAAGGGAATGAAGGTAATGAATGAACTTAATTACAAGCGACCCTTAGGCTCCAATGTTTGAACGCTTGGTCCCCAGTTGGTGGACCTGTTTGAGAAGGATTAGGAGGTGTGGTCTTGTTGGAGGAGGTGTGTCACTGGGGGCAGGCTTTGAGAGAGATTGAGGTTAGCTGCCTCTCTCTGCCTTGTGCCTGTGGATTGAGATGTGTGCCCTCAGCTACTGCTCCAGTGCCATGCCAGCCTGCTGCCATGTCCCCTGCCACGATGTTCAGGACCTGTGGGTGAGGAGAGTGAGAAGAGACCTGACTCCCACAAGTTGTCCTCTGGCCTTCACATGCATACTGTGGCATGTATGTTCCTGTACATACACACACAAAGTAAGAAATGTAAATATTTAAAAAAATAGCTGTTTGAGTTATTGAAGTTATTGACTTGAGTTTCATCAAAACTCATTCAATGAGGCCAGTTTGGTGGCACATACCTTTAATCTCAGCACTTACACAGAAGCAGGCAGATCTCTGAGTTTGAGGGCAGCCTGATCTACATAGCGAGATCATACTTGTTGCTCTTCCAGAGGACTCAAATTCAGTTCCCAGCACCTACATCCAGTTTCAAGGGTGCCAAAGGCCTCTGACTTCTGCATGCATTCACACAAACGTGTACATACCCATGCATAGACATATACACTTATGAAATAATAATAAGGGACTGGAGAGATGGCTTAGAAGTTAAGAGCACTGACTGTTCTTCCAGAGGGCCTGAGTTCAATTCCCAGCACCCACATGGTGGCTCACAACCATCTACAATGAGATCTGATTCCCTCTTTTGCCGTGCAAGAATGTTGTATACAACATTAAATAAATATTTAAAATAATAATAATAAATATTTTTTAAATCAAAGTATGGATCAACTCTGAAAATGCTGAAGATGTTCCACACGGTCCTGAAGTATCAAATGTTCAGCCAAGACTTAACTCTTTATGTAGCAGGCTTTCTTTTGGACCACTAACCAGCTCCCAAATCATGACACGGAGATTTATTATTAGTTATGAATGCTCGGCTTTAGCTTATGTTTGTTTCTGGCTAGCTTTTTTTTCTTTAACTTAAATTAACCTGTTTTCTTCATCTACGTTTTGCCTTGGGTTGTTTTTTTTTTTTTTAACCATTCTTTCATTCTGTATATCCTACTCTGACCGCTGGCTGCCCGGCTGGCTGGCCCAGGGCATCTCCCTCTCTTGCTCTCTCTCTTTCTTTTCAAGCCTAGATTCCTCCTCCTACTTATTCTCTCTGCCCACCAGACCTGCCTCTCCCTTCTCTGCCTAGCTATTGGACATTCAGCTTTTTAAAAAAATATATACATTGCTGTTATGCCTACATGTATGTCTGGGTGAGGGTGTTAGGTACCTGGAACTGTTGTTACAGACTGCGGTGAGCTGCCATGTGGGTGCTGGGAATTGAACCTGGGTCCTCTGGTCGAGCAGTCAGTGCTCTTAACTGCTGAGCCATCTCTCCAGCCCCACCCCCCTATTCAGCTTTTTATTAGACCAATCAGGTGCTTTAGGCAGGTAAGGTAAAACAGATGCAACACACCTTTACATTGTTAAACAAATGCATCATAAACAAATGTAACACACTTTTACATAGTTAAAGAAATATTCCACAACATCTTTACATAAAAATAAGCAAGCAATCTTTTCCATTAGCAGGAAAATCTGCTTTCACCTTTAAAAAATGGAAAAATCATCTACATAACAAAGATTTGCTTTAACATAGATGTCTTCATGGTTATCAGTAAGTGTTTGGTTTATATGACTGTTACCTGTTACTCAGGTCATGTAAAGTTTTCTCAGGCACAAAGAAGTCTCCAGTGGAAAGCGTGTAAGAGGCCCTCCTGTTCTGCTGTTCTCAACAGAGTTCTGTGAGCACCTGCCATGTTCTAAAGAGACTTCAAGTACTCAGACTTGGCCCTTGTGTTGTGGAATATTAGTTGAAGATGTGTTACATTCGTTTATGCTGTGGAATATTTGTTTAATGCTGCAAAAATGTGTTGCATTCTTTTAGGTTGCATTTGTTTAACTCTGTAAAGCTGTGTTACTTTGCCTGTCTGAAACACCTGATTGGTTTAATAAAGAGCTGAATGGCCAATAGAGAGAAATAGGTGGGGCTGGCAGGCAGAGAGAATAAATAGGAGGACAGCCTGATCTAAGGAAAAGAGTAAGAAGCAAAAAATGAGGGAGGAGCAAGAAAAGGAGAAGGCGAGGAGGACGCCAGGGGCCAGCCACGCAGCCACGCAGCCACGCAGCCAGCCACGGAATAAGAAGTAAAGAAAGATATGTAGAATAAAGAAAGTTAAAAGCCCCAAGGCAAAACATAGTTAAAGAGAAATGAGATAATTTAAGTTAGAAAAGCTGGCTAGAAACAAGCCAAGCTAAGGTCAGGCATTCATAAGTAAGAATAAGTCTCCATGTATTTATTTGGGAGCTGGGTGGTGGGCTCCCAAAGAGTTAAAAACAAACCAAGTACACTTCATGGTACTGTGCCTTGTGCAGGCCTATAGCTCAGACTTTGCCCCTTCTCGCTGGACAGCCTGGAACAAGTTATATCCTGTCTCAAAGGGAACCTGTGGGCCTGTTTGGTAAAGAGGGTCACCATGACCTCATAGGTTTGTTCTAAGAGTCAGATAATACATGGTATGGGAATATCTTGTCTCAGAACACACGTGAGGGCCTAAGTGGGCCAGGGGGCTTCCTCTCTGCCTCTGGAGGCTGCATTGCTTACAGGATTGTTGTGGTGCTGTGGGTGGAACCCACTAAGCAAGTGTCCTGCCTCTGAGCCACACTCTTCTTGGCTTCGAGGAATCTGTGAGGCCTTCAGCGGCAGTGTTTAATATTCCCTGAGACTGCAGCATAGAGACCACATACCTCTACAGTGGGGAAATACAAAACAGGTCAGCAGCCACTGAGAGAGAGAGAGGGAGGCAGAGACTACAGAGAGAAATAGAGACTGAGAGAGGCAAAGAACCTGAGAGAGAGAGAGAGAGAGAGAGAGAGAGAGAGAGAGAGAGAGAGAGAGAAGCAGGGGCAGAGAAAGGCAGCAATCCATAGAGACAAGACAGGCAAACAGTGACAGAGATTCCAAAGCAAGCCAAGGGCTCTATGGGCAACCCAGAAAGGGGCCTGCTCTTGTTCCTGACTACTGAAAGTGGGCAGGGGAGGGGTTTTCATTTTGCGGTGCTGGGGCCTAAACCAGTGCTTCATGCATGCTGGGCAAGCAGTCGCCCGTGCTGTTTTTATTTCAGCCTCGAGTCAAGTAGAAACCGTGTTTATCAGATCTACATATCATGAAAAAACTGTGAGATCTTGACAGAGTAGGAGGGAAACGAGCTAGGCCTGGGAATACATCTGTAATCCCAGTCCACAAAGGGTTCAGTAGGAGGTCAGGAGGTCAAAACCATGGCTGGAGAGATGGCTCGGCAGTTAAGAGCATTGGCTACTCTTCCAGAGGACCCAGGTACAGTTCCCAGAACCCAGTTCCAGAGGATCCAGCACCCTTTTCTGACCTCCAAGAGGACCAGACATGTACATGGTGCATATACATATATACAAGCAAGACACTTATAAAATAAATACACCAAATGCAGTAAAATCCCACACTTTCAGCCAGGCATGGTGGTGCACACCTTTAATCCCAGCACTCAGACAGAGGCAGGTGGATCTCTCTGAATTTGAGGTCATCCTGGTCTATAGAGCAAGTTCTACAACAACCAGGGCTACACAGAGAAACCCTATCTTGAAAAACCATAAAAAGAAAATAATAATTCAAGGACAGCCTGGGCTGCATAGTGACAACCCAGAGCCAACCCAGGCCACTAGGGAGACAAGCGATAGATAAATAGCAATAGATGGTACTTAAAGTTCATATTACATTTTAGTTTATCTTGTGGATGTGTGTGCAGGTGTGCACACATGTGTTACACTGTGCATATGGAGGTCAGAGGACAATTTGCAGGGTGGGCACTCCTCCCACCCTGCGGGTTCCAGAGCTTAAACTCAGGTCATCCAGCTTGGCAGCAAGCTCCTGTACTCAACTGAGCCATCTTGAAGACTCCCAGACGGTATTTAATTGAGACAAATGTAAAATTTTGCTTTAGTTTTTAAAAGTCAACAGCAAAAGACAGGAAAAGCAAAGAGGAGAAGAGAGATGAGAAGCTCTAGGGAAGAGCTGGAGGTTGTAGGAGACACAAGCTTGATCCCATCTTACACAGGAAGAAAGAGTATACATTATATAAGATACCCACATAGAGATGCTGACATTCTCTTCACTCTGAGTGTTGTTGTGGACACTGTAAGGAAGGGTCTGAATGGGTTGGTTTCATCCCAGCTGAAGATGAGCAGGAGGGGACTTGGAATAATGCTGAATGACTCTGAATCCAGTGTGTCTCAGGGCTGTGGCTAAGCTCCAGACCTAATATAGTGGCCCCAAGTACCATAGAGACTGTCTTGGGTACATTGTTTGTTTGTTTGAGGGTTTTTGTTTGTTGTTTTTGTTGTTTGGGTTTGGTTTGGTTAAACTGACACAAGCTAAGGGTCATTTTAGGATTGAGGAATTGCCTCCATTGGATTGGATTGGCCTGTAGGCAAGTCTGTGGGGGCAATTTCTCTTCCTTGTTTTGTTTTTGAGACAGGATCTTGCTATATAGCCTTGGTTGAGCTGGAACTCCTTATATAGACCAGGATCCAACTGCCTCTATCTCCCGAGTGCTAGGATTTAAAGTGTGTGCCACCATGCCCATCCACATTTTCTTGGTTAATGGTTGATGTGGGAGGAGCCAGCCCACAGAGGGCAGTGCCACCCCTGGACAAAGGGACCGTAGTAGTGGCTCTGGAGCCCAGAGTGATTGCTGGGGCTAAGACAGGCCAGATGTTGCTTTCCACACCTTCCCAGAGGGTGATGCCTCCCTCCAAAGAGAGTAGGCAATCTCTGGGGCAGGCCTGTCTGGAGGACTCAAGGGCACAGGCTTGTTTCCCTGCCCCCCTGGGCCTCACCGAACAGGGAAGGCATCCCAGGAGAGAGGACTGTGGAGCATGGGGCCCCACCCCAGGAGGACTGCAATCCCTCTGCAGGAAAAAGGCAGTGGGGACAAGGAACCCAGCATTCACTCTGCCGTCTCTTCTTTCCCTGGGTCCAAGCCTTGGCTAGCAAATAAAGAAGAACTTTCTTTTGTTTGTTTTATTTTTCAGACAAACTCACCGTCCTCCTGCCTCAGCCTTCCTAGTGCTGGAATTACAAGTGTGCACACCACACCTGGCTCTGAAAGTGCTTCTGCATGGAACTGGAGAGTGAGGGTGTTTGTTCTTTATGTTTGTAGCTCTAGGACTGTCACATGCTAAACCACTCAACATTACTTTTCTATATCCCGAAGTGTCCAGAAAGTTCTGAAATGTGCAAAGGATGGCATCATGGGGCAGGAGAAAACAAAACAGCAGAGCATTACTGCAGGCAGTGGGCAGAGAAATCTGAACCCAGTATGAGTTTATCTTGTCCTCAGTGCTCCGACCTCTTCACCTCAAAATATAGGGCTGGGGGCCTGGAGAGGAGGCTGGCTGGTAAGAGCACTTACTGCTCGCCTAGACAACCTGAATTTGGTTTTCAGCACCCACGTGGCAGCTCACAACCACCTGTAACTCCAGTTCCAGGGGATCTGACCCTTCTGTCTTCCTGGATGTCAGAAGAGGGTGTCAGAGCTCCTGGGATTTGAGTTGTAGAAATTTGTGAGCCAACCACCATATGGGGTGCTGGGAATAGAACCCAGGAAGAGCAGCCGGGGCTCTTAATTGCCCTACCCAGTTGGCCTTTTTTAATTTGTTAGTATACAAAGAAACAGGTTTCGTTGTGAGATTTTGGCAAACTTTGTTCTTATTTGTCATGTACACACACACACACACACACACACACACACACACACACACACACACACACACTGCTCTCCTCTCTCTTACCAGTCCTCTTCCTTAACTTCATTAGCTTGAGAGATGCCTGGGAGTTCACTAAAGCACTCTTCCAGGTGTGTCTGGGAGGAGGCATCATACAAGAAAGAGGCTTGGGGCTAGATGGGACAAAATGGGAGGGAGAAGGAAGCTGACTGAGCACGAAACTCCATCCTTCCTGTGTGGGTGCCCTGGCTACAGCTGTCACTCAAGTACCTCAGCCTGCTCCTTCTACTATTCAGCCTGGACTGGACCTATATCATTGTGTGTGTGTGAGTGTAATTTTTTTTTATGTGCATAAGTGTTTTTCCTGCATGTATGTCTGTGAACTATAAGCATGCCTGGTGTCTGAAGAGGCCAGAAGAAGGCATTCGATCGCCTGGAACTGGAGTTACAGATGGTTCTGAGTCGCCATGTGGATGCTGAGAATCCAGCCCAGGTCTTCTGGAAGAGTAGCAACTGCTCTTAACCAAGGAGGCATTGATACAGCCCTCTCTAGCTGGTTTTTGTTTGTTGTTGGGTTTGTTGGTTTGTTTGTTGTTTGTATTTTGAGACAGGTTCTCTGTGAGTTCCAAGACAGCCAGGGCTACATCTAGCCCCGGCTGTTTGGATGGCGCCTCCTCCTAGACACACCTGGAAGAGTGCTTTAGTGAACTCCCAGGCATCTCTCAAGCTAATGAAGTTAAGGAAGAGGACTGGGAAGAGGAAGGAGAGCAGTGGGGGTCGGGGGACAAATAAGAACAAAGCATAGCCATATATACGTGTCAAAAATCTCACAGTGAAACCTACTTCTTTGTATTCTAACAAAAAAAAAATCAACTGTGCTTTAGAAAGCTGCCACCAGAGGGAGGGAGAAGCCTGTTTGGAGGTCGGTTCAGGGAGCACGCAGCGGTCTCGCCAGGAGACTGGAGATCCCCGATTCTCTGTCCTGCTCCCGCCCTGGGCAATGCTCAGAGCGAGCTTTAGACCCCAGCAAGAGTGGGAGCTGCGGAAAGACGCCGGCGATTAGCGGGGATGAGCCGAGGGCTCTGGGCCTGCAGCCCGGGGCCCCGCCCACCCCAGCCCGCTGGCTCGTTCTGCCGGCCTGCAGCCTAGCTCAACCAGCTAGGAGACGGGAGGGACGGGACGCTGGGTGGCGAGCAGCTGCGAGAGGGGGCGTTCTAGTTACCGCCCGAGCTAATGGCATTCGGAATAAGTGGGGCCCTGAGAAACCCAAACTCTCAACTTTCCAGGCCCGGGCGGGGCCAGCAGTGGGGACTGTGCCCTAACCCTCCGGGGCTGCTGTGGGTCCCCACCGCGGGGTGGGAAGGAGGAGGGAAGACCAGAGGCCGCAGGAACAATGCTGGCTCCCTGCCAGGAGCAGTGAATTGAATGGGGGATTAAGTAAAGAGTAGGGCTGGGAAAGAGAAGACAAAGAGAAAAGTGGTGGAGAAAATATCTGCCTGGCTGCACGCCTTTCTTCCCGGTCCTCCGCGTCTCATCCCGCCGAGGAGCTGAACCTTTGAGCTGAAGTTAGCCTTTAGGAAGGACTTTAAATTTTTTGGATATTCCAGAAATTTTGGAAGGCTGTGGGAAGTCCTAGGCATCGGCTGAGTTGGGGGACTTGTCCTTGCCCCAAGATGGGGCGCTGGGCCTGACTGGCCTTTCCATCTCTTTGCACAGTTCAGTTCTTGCTGAGCTCGGAGAGTCGGGGTCTGGGCTGACAAAGATGACGGAGGGTCGGTCTCATTGAAAGATTTAGCCTCTATCCGCCTCTGTGAAGAAGGGGCAGGACAGGAGTCAGGGAAGCATGGCACCAGGAGCCCAGCAGAGGCTGGCAGAGTAGAGACGGGGCTCTCCGTTCAACAGCACCACGGTGCAGGCCCATCAAGGCCCCTGGGAGAGGGGAAGGCAGGAACTTGCGTGAATGTCTTTACCAGGCCCTCGGGAGCCATTGCTTCGCAGGAAGAGGGGAAAGTCGAGCCAGCAGATGTCCACTTTGCCCACAGAGCATCAAGGCTAGTCTTCCCCAGTGGTCCTTCCCAGGCAAGGCCAGGGAAAGGTGGTTTTTGCCTCACCAAATCCCTCCTGAATCGTCAGCTTGGTGATTCCCACTTGAGCTTGGAAGGACTATGAGGTATGGCAGCCAGTGAGGGACTTGCTGAGAGTGGAAGGGACCTGGGGATGACCAACATGCCCTTCCACCCCCAAAAAAGCCTTCCCCTTGTTGAAGATGGGGGGGGAGGGTGTCATTGCCATCTTTGGAACCAAGCTGATTTGTCCTGAACCATGTAATATCACCCATGTGACCCAGGCTCCCCCTGACATCTGAGTGACCCCACACACTGGCTGTGTTCTTACTTTTGGTTTTCTCTCACATAAAGGAAAGGCACAATCCTGGGACCCCTTTCCTCTGGGACTCTGTTCTCTGGTTCTGTGACCCCACTGCTGGGAACAGGATCAGCCCAGGGACAGCTCAGCTGTGGGCTGCTGGGGCCTGAGTCACCAGCTGGATTCCCAGCCTAGCCTGACACACTGGCTTACCTCAAGGGGTGGAGATGGGACCAGGCTAGTCACTGCTCAACACCTACACCCCCAGGTGCCTCCAGAGCAATTCTCTATCTGCGGCTCTAGCACACACACACACCCCCTCCAATATGGCCAGACTCCTAAGGGAAGTTGGGAGAGGAACAAGGAGGGACCTGAGGTTTCAGGGTGTGCCTGACAAGAGTCAGGGGTTGGGAAAACTGTGATGAGGAAGAAGAAACTAGAGTTGACCTTTCAGTCTTTTCCCTGAGGAGTGAGAGGCTGCTGTTCCAAAGGATAAGAAAGAGGCCAGGGTGTCATGAGAAATGAATGATGGCTCAGAGGAGCCCAGGAGGGCTGGGGTTAAGTGAGGTCAACCCTTCAGGCCGGTGACTGTGTGAGGGGCTCCCTGCCTGCTAAGGGGGGGCACTTGATTAGAGCACCTATGGGGAGCTGGGGGAGGGATTAAGGGGTTCAGGCAGCTGAGGAACGGGGCTAGCCAGAAGCAGTGCCTGGCTTCTGGGCACTCAAGGAAAGGCCAAGGAAGGGCTCTGCCTTTTTCCACCTGCTCTGAAGAGCAGATGGGTTCCAGGAAGAGACCGGGTAGACAGCAGGAGGTACTTCCGGGGCATGGAGTTAGAGACGAGGACTTACCCTGAAGCAGGGCACTAAGGGAAAGTGAAGTAGGTGGGACAGGGCTTGGGTGGAGGTGTGGTGGGAGTTCTCACAGCTGTGGGGTGCTGTCACAGGTGCTGTTGACCTGACAGGTCTCTGCAGTGGCCTGGAAAGAGCCTGCTAAGATCCTTATCCAGGCAGGAACAGAACTGGTTTCTCGACTAGCAGCGCCAACAGGGAACAGCAGGAGGAAGCCGAGAGGTCAGGAGGGCAGAGCCAGGCCCGAAGGAGGGCGAGAAGACCTGTCCAGGGCACCCTCGCTGGTCCCTAGGACATTTTCAGTAGCCTCTGCAGGGGCCTCTCTGCCGTGTTCGCCCCTCCTCGCCTATAACTGAATCACTTTCTCTGGTCACACCCTCTACCCCGTCCCCTGTCCTGCTCAGGCAGGACAGCTGGCCCAGCCTGGAGAAACACCTGGTTGGACTCAGCCCATTCCCCAATTCTCACCAACACTGAAGCTCCTTCAGGGAAGGAGAGGGTCTGGGACACCCCCACCCCCACCCCACCCCTCCAAGGACCTCCTTAGAGCAGCTTCCTTTCTTCCCGACCACAAAGGCCCTGGCATCCAGGCCCATCCATCTTGACCAGTAAGGGCCATAAGCTCTTTGTTAGGCCCTGGGGTCACAGGGCCTGGCCCTTTCTTCCCTTGCCTGCCCCTCTGGAAAATCTCAGCCCTCTGGGGTCCCGCCTGACTTACCCTCAGCTCCCTGCCCAGTTTCCTCTCTTATTCTTTGTCTTTTTCTTCCTCTTTGTTTCCTGCCTCTCTTTCTAGGGTGTGTGTGTGTGTGTGTGTGTGTGTGTGTGTGTGTGTGTGTGTGTGTGTGTACGGTGCACTATTCTCCCCGTACTTTCCGCACCCTGCCACTTTTTCTTTCTCGTGACTCCCTGACTCTAGTTCTCCTACCTGCAGGCTCCTCTACCTTGGCCATCAACACCACACACGCAGCACGGCATTGGTGTCTGGTGCTGTCCGGTGCTGGGGCCTCAGAGGTCTGGAGCTTCTCTGGTCTCCTCATCTGTGTCCACGCTCTCTACGTTTTGTCATTTAACGGGCCTTTCCCTGACTCCAAGCTCCTGTCTCTTGGAGGGCAGAGATAAGGGTTGTCTCTACTTCTCGCCTAAGGTGTAGATAGAGACTCCGCCAGTGCCTGGCAGCACCCCCACCATCTCTTCACACAGGCCCCTTTCCCTTGTCTCTGCTGTTTCTCTTCCTGGCTTCCTGGCCGCCGTTTTGTTTGAGGCACTCTGCTGTCTTGGAGGCTTGGGCCTCCTGTGGCTAACCTCTTGGAAATTTGGGTTCCAGAGAGAAAGGGCTCTATCTCCAGAGAATCTCAGGGATGTGGGGGGGTGGGGACCTTCGAGGCCCTTGCTCCCGCAGCACTGTGGAGTAAGGAAGGCTTACTCAGGTAAGGTGGGAAAGAGGCTCCGCCGGGCGGCCCCAGCTGCTGCAGGGCGGGAAGCTGGAGCAACCCTCTCACAGTTGAGTCAGGTGGGAACACCCTGCTCCCATCACCCTAAGCAGGACTACAACTTCCCTGTCACCCTGGCTGTGAACAGAGGGACAAACCTCACAGCTCCCAGCAAGTCTGTGACTCTGAGGAGCTCAAATCCACTGAGCTCCAGACCCCAGGACCAGGGGCAGGCAGAGTAGAGGCCATGTTGAAGGCTGGGGACAGACAAGGTAGGAAGGAAGGAAGAAAGAAACCAAGGCTTGGAGCTGAGTCGTGGACGCAGCAAGAAACCAGTGGGAGAAAGACCCTATTTATTATTTGTTTGTGTTTTTCGAGATAAGGTTTCTCTGTAAAGCTCTGGCTGTCCTGGAACTCGAGCTATAGACCAGGCTGGCTTCGAACTCACAGAGATCCCCTGCCTCTGCCTCCTGAGTGCTGAGAAAGACCCTTTTTTCAGCCAGTCCTCAACAGAATTTTTTTTTCCATTTGTGAAAAAAACAAAGTCAGGTGTCCCAAGGCCCTCCTCAACACACCCCCTCCCAATTCCTCCCATCTGCAGAGAGAATCCACAGTCTCTGCCATACTTTTTCTACCTTGGATGCAGACATTGTACCAGCCTCCTGCCTGCTCTTCAATTACTCCTCCATTTCTCTAACCCAGTTCTTCTGAGGAGCCCAATAAAACACCCCAAACCCCTTTGGTGACCTCAAATCACCCTGACCTTCTAGGAAAGGAAGTAATGGAGCATTCCAATGGCAACACTGACTGAGGAAAAGGCTGTTGCACTACCCAGAGCCAAGCCAGAGAGACTCACTGAGGGCTTACGGATGGATAAGACTGCAAGCCTTCTTGAAGGAGCTAAATGCAGAAAGGGTAGGGGCCACTTGAAGGTCATCTAATACCAGTTTACATTTCATTTTGGACATGAAGAGGTAGCTAAGGTAATTTTTGTTTTATCTGGTTTTGTTTCTGTGCTGGCAATGGAAACCTGGGCTTTGTACATGCTGAACATGAATGTCACTGGCCTACATCCATCCATCCCCTTGCTAATTTTTCACACACAGTACTGAAATAACAGGTTTTGAAGGTTTCCCTAGAACTGTGTAGTGAATTAGAGAAGTAGAAACCAACTCAGCGGGGTGGTGGTGGCGCACGCCTTTAATCCCAGCACTCGGAAGGCAGAGGCAGGTGGACCTCCTGTGAGTTTGAGGCCAGCCTGGGCTACAGAGTGAGATCCAGGACAGGCACCAAAACTACACAGAGAAACCCTGTCTCGGAAAAAAAGAAGAAAAAGAAAAGAAAAAGAAACCCCCAATTCTTTTGGTGTTCTGAAAAGTACGGTATGCTTCATTACAGTTTTGGCACTGGTTTTGGTTTATTTATTATTATGGCGTGTGATGTGTGAGTGAGGGTTTGTACATGCCATGGCACACACGTGAAGGTCAGAGGACAGCATTCAGGAGTTGGTTCTTCCACTGTAGGTTCCAGGGACCAAACTCCGGTTGTTGAGTTTTCACAGCAATTGCCGCTTTACCTGCTGAGCTATCTATCTCAAAAGCCCTCCTTTGTTCTGGAAAGTGTTCTCGTTGTTTTGAGACGAGGCCTTTCTATGTCACTCTGGAACTCCCTATGTAGACTGCTGGCCTTGAACTCACAGAGGTCAACCTGCCTCTGCCTCCCAAGCATTGAGATTAAAAGGTGTAGACCAACACGCCTGGCTCCCCTGACCCCTCACCCCAACCCCGGTGTTTTTGAGCCAAGTTTCCCTATGTAGAGCAGGGTGGCCTCGGTCTTGGAGTCATCCCTTCTGCCTTAGTGCCCCACATGCCGGGAACTCAGGTGTGCATCATTAAGCTCAGCGGAACTCATCATTTGTGGTTTAGTTTTGTTGAGGCAGAGTCTCATGTCGCCTAGGCTGGCTCCAAACTCCCCATCTTCCTGCCTCCCCTTCCAGCACCGCCAAGCTCAGCTCTAAACCATCATTTCTTTTTTTTTTTTGAAAGCTTCCTATTGCTAAGTGCTATGTGCATAATGAGGTTTTCTTTACCTCTAACACCTTGAGAGGTTTATAAACACTGCTTTGTGGATTAGAAACTGGGATCATAGTGACCTTCTTCATTGAAAACACTTCCTTACCACCTTTGGGTTTCTGAGGAATGGTCAGTGTCCCCCTGTTCTTTGGCCACGTGTGACTCAAGATCCAGCTTTGATCCATCACTAGACCCTGTGCCCTGTTGCTATCGACTAGTCCCAGGATGGTCCTACAGTCTAATCAGAACCTAATCACGGCTTGGGCTGTGGAGAGGTGGGCCCAGGGAGAGCGTGTCTCCTGTCCGTGTGTCCCAGGCTGTAACTTTGTGAGCATGGCTGCCTCGGAAGCTCCTTTTGACTGGGAAGAAGTATCTGTGTGACAAAGTTGAATGTGGACAGTGCAAAAACTCAAGAGAGGGACAAGGAGAGACAGTGACCATCTTTGGGACTTTGGACCCAGCTACACCTGAAGCTAGACCCAGGGAGAATTTACTAGTACGTAAGCAAAACATTGTGTGAGTTTGTGGGGTTGGTTTAGGGGTTTTTTTTTGTGTGTGGTGGTAGGATGGAACTCCAGGCCTTGTACATACCAGACAAGTGGTCTGCCACTAAAGTACAGCCCCAGCCTGAACTTTGTGATTATTTTACCCCCAGTACTGGGGACTGAACCCGGGGCCTTGTACATACTAGGCAAGCACTCATAGCACTAGGCAAGCTATGTCCAGTCCGAAGCTGTTCTCGTCTTTGTTGTTGTTGTTGTTGGTGGTGGTGGTGGTGCTGGTGGTAGTGTGTGTGTGTGTGTGTGTGTGTGTGTGTGTGTGTATGTGTGTGTGTGAAGATAGACGCAAGTGCCAGGTCCTGCCTTCCACTTTGTTTGAAGCAGGTTCTCTTGTTGTTCATCACTCTGTCCACAAGACTAGCCCACAAGCCTCCAGGGACTCTTTGTCTCTGCCTCCTACCTCCCTGGAAGACTGCTACCACATCCAGCTATACCGTGTGAGTTCTAAGGATCCAAACCTGGGCACTCAATCTTGCATAGCAAACACTTATCCACTGAGCCATCTCCGAAGCCCTGTTATTGTAGTGGATATATATATATATAATTCTACCTATGACCTTGAAGTACAGCCCGATTCTCTTATTCTGTTTAGTGAGTTTTCTTTCCTAATAAATTCCTTTTACCCTTTAAGCAGACTCCCATGGATTTCTCGTTATACCTGGCATCCAACATGGGGCTCGAACTCATGACCCTGAGGTTAAGCGTCTCATGGTCTACCAACTGAGCTAGCCAGGCTCAGTCCTGTCTTTTGAGACAGGAGTCACACTGTAGCAAGGCTGGCTTTGAACTCACTGACTGCTTCAGCATCCCACATGCTAGGATTAAAGGTATCAACTGCCATGCTTTAAAACAGTTTTGTGTTTTAAAAACAGAAAAGGCCCAAAGATGTTTGAGTAACTTGCCTGCGGTCACACCTTGGAACACCTGAGTATGTACTCTGCAGCTCAGGAGGGACACCTAAGGAGCTTGGGAGGTGGTGAAGCAGGGAGCAGAAAGGGCGTGTGGGAGATCTGGAGGTATGGAGGACAGACAATGACAGATGTAGGTGCTGACTGGCAGGAGAACTTTCTCTGAGAGACCTGGGCAGGAGCAAGGTCAGCCTGTGGGTGTTACTGGGCTCACCTGGAACCATGTGGGAAGCCATGTCGACACGATGGTAAACAGGTGGAGAGAGTGGGAGTCAGCTCCCTAGAACCCAGCACTCTGATTAGGGAACCCGGGCTGGGGAAGAGCGTAGAGGAGATACCCACGGCAAGCAAAGGAGGCACCCTGGACATGGCTGACCTGCGGGGACAGGACCGTCTCCCATTGCACTTCAGACGAGGCTAAACAGGGCCACTTGTCTACCACTGCCCAGGGAGCCACAGGAGCTTACTTGTTTTTTTTCAAACATTTTAATAAAATTAACAAATAAATATTCTAAATCATACAGACTACAAGGATAAAGAGTAGAGGCCAGAGAGACAGTCTCCTCCGGGAAGAAGGACTCTGGTATGGAGCTGAGACTGCTGACCTGGGGAGGGGCACGAGATGATGGCGTGAGGGGTTCTGGGCTGTTGTAGTCTGTTCCTCTCTGGCATAGAGGAGGCAAAGAACAAAAGGCCCTGGAGGAAGCAGCGATCCTCAGGAGTAAGGGGAGAGCTAGCTTGTAGATAGACAGGGGAGGGGGCTTAGCGGCTGTGGGGGGAGGGGAAGAAGTCTGTGGCAGTTCTTGGGCCCATAGGCACTCACTCTCGGACGTAGACCCTGGTGCACACAACGTCATCTGCTGTCATGGTCTGGAAGGAGAGAAGTAGTTAGTTGGTGAGGCACCGGGCACCTTGGTCTTAAAAGGGAGGGTTGAGAGGTAGACTGCTTTACTTCTAAGCCCAAACAGGCAAGAGCAAATGCAAGAATGCCTGGGCATCATTGCTAGGGGTCAAGCAGAAACCCACTTCCTCCTGGAGTCCGGAGGCAGTCAGGGATAGCCCACTGGAAAACTGTGGGCTCCTCTGGGCACAACTTTGTTGCACAAAAAGGGTTAGCATCTCCAACAGCCCCATCAGGGGGCTGAGGAGAATGGCCCCCGCTGCTTTTGAACCTGCTGGAGCCTGGCAGAGAAGGCTGAAGGAGCAGGGGTCTTCCAGGGGACTGGATGGGGCAGGGCTCACCAGGATCAGCTCTCCATCATTGGTCAGTTCTCTGGTCCAGGAGGTCTTGGGGCCCTCTCCCTTCAGAAGCCTCTGCTCACACACCATTTTGTTTTCACTCTCCCATTTTACCAAACTCTGCAAGAGCCAGAGGCGAAACGAGTTGAGCTCACAGTAAGGGCCAACGCAAACGAAAGGGAGACGAGTTAGACCCCTTTCCAGCACCTTCCTAGGGACTCCTTCACGAGAGTAGAGAGTCTAGGGCAACTGGACACAGAAGCATGGCAAGGAGGTGCTGTGACAGGAAGGGACCCTCCCTGTTCCTCACCTTACAGGGTCTCCCATCCACAGTCTGCTCCTCAAATTCCTCCCCAATCTTGAAGTTAATCTCCGTGGTTCGAACAGTGGTGGAGGTTTTGATGTAGAAAGAGTCATCCTCCTGTTTGATCTCTACTGTTGGCTTGGATGCTGCAGCCACAGCGATCTTCCTCAGCATCACATTCACCCCTGCAGGGAGAGAGGATTGGCCCTGTCACCCCCTGCCACCGGACAGCTGGAGCAGCCTCACTGGAGCCCAGTTGGTGTGTGTGTGTGTGGGGGGGGTAGGTGATGGGGGTGGGGATGGTGATAAGGGTGAAACAGACTATAGGTTGAGGGAGAAGAGACAGAGAGATGGGGGAGAGGCAGAGAATACTACCTGGGCTATGGCCAGCAGTGGACAGGACTCACCAGGTCCCAGAAACCCACTCCTAGCATCCTTAGAGGAAGCTTCCCCCATGGGCTACCTGGCCAGCATTCAGTTTACCTCACTGTGGCCCTTTCACCACTGGGCTCGAGACCTGCTGAGGTAGGCTTCTCAGAGCTTTTCCCACTTGTAGGGGAGACCAGGTTATTGTCCTCTCTGACCCAGCTATCTACCCTGTTTGGCATGAGGTTAGGTCCTCATTTGTACAATCTCTGCCCCTCCCAAAAGTGAGGAGCAGATGCTCAGCTGAGGAAGATGCTTCTCTCTACAGAGAGCCAGAGGCTCGGGGAGTGAGTTCCAGAAGCTGGGATACTCCCCGCTCCAGGCTGAGTGACCCTGAGCAGACAGCTTAACCTTTTCCAGCTTCCGACTCCTCAAACGGAGAGAGTAGAGCTTCCTCAAAGCGTCCTATGGCTCCGTGTCTAAGAACTTAAGATACACAAGGTCAAGTACACCTTCGTGTTTTCTGAAAACGTTATTGTAGATAAAAGCAAATCAAATGAAAAAGCCAAGACAAAGGCGTGATGGGGCACACCTTTGATCCCAGCACTTGGGAGGCAGAGGAAGGAGGATCTCGGAGGTTTTTTGTTTTTGGTTTTTCTCCGAGACAGGGTTTCTCTGTGTAGTTTTGGTGCCTGTCCTGGATCTCTCTCTCTCTCTGTAGAGCAGGCTAGCCTCAAACTCACAGAGATCCTCCTGGCTCTGCCTCCCGAGTACTGGGATTAAAGGTGTGCGCCACCACCGCCAGGCCTGATCTTGGAGTTTTGAGGCCAGCCTGGTCTCCAGAGCAAGAGGACAGCCAAGGCTATATAGAGAAACTCTGTCTCAAGAAAAATGAGGAAGGAAGGAAGGAAGGAAGGAAAGGAAGGAAGGAAGGAAGGAAGGAAGGAAGGAAGGAAGGAAGGAAGGAAGGGCAAGAACATAGTGAAGTCCATTATTTCATGCACATAACATATGCAAACGAAAAAGAAAAAGCCAAGACTAGGTTTGGACAAAGTTCCCTGCGCCAAACTGCCCTCTGGTGTTCCTGTAATATCCCCAGGTCTCCTTCAGAGGAATTCTCTGCTGTCCTGAGAAGAGGAAAGGGGAAGAAAAGGGTATTGTCTCCTCCCTCACTCTGATGTCTCAAGCTCCAAGATCCTCTAGGCCTTCCCACCTCACCTCTGTGTATTCAGAGTCTCTGTGTCCTCATATACTTTCCCTTCCCTGCCCCCAGTTATAAAGAGGCCCATGTGGATGGAGAACACCCTTCTGCTGGCACAACCAGAAGGTAGGGGTACCAACATGAGGCCCTCCCCCTACCTCTCACAAGCCTGTTAGTGAAGGAGAACCGACCCTCTAAGGGCACACCAGGGGGCAAGACACTCAAACTGCCCCACCCCACCCCCACCCCTGCCCCACACATGCATCCCATAGCTCTGAGATAGCTCCTGGGAAGAAAACTGACTCTACACTCAGGCCCAAGGCTGACTCACCCAGTCTCAACAAAAAGACCTGCTCTGTTGGCCCTGACTATCATGGCGAGCCTGGAGCCTCCTCAACATGGACCCTTGAACAGGACTGAGAAGTCTGCAGAGGCTGGGTTCAGAAGAAGACTCCCTCCACCTAGTCCTGGGTGCCTGCAGAGCTGGGGGCCTGGCTCAGATGACCTTGGCTGACACAGGTCTGTTTTCAATCTGCCCCCTAGCAAGTCGCGTGGCTCTAAGAGACCCTGCAGGGAAGACAAACATTCTGAGGACAGATAATAGGGTTGGGCCTTTCGCTCCAGTTGGAACCTGGGGGTGATGCCAGGCTCCCACATCCACCAGGGAAGTGTCCAGAATTCAGAGCAAATGGGGAGGAAATGGCAATAGATTTTCAGAAAAGAAATTTTCTATCCTTTGATCTTTAATTTCAGCAAGGGAGGAGCGAGAAAAATGGGTATGACTCTAAGAATCATTGCGGTTAGCTGACACAAAGAACTAACAGCACGGAAAGATGAGAACGGAGGCCCCACTGCCCTCACAACATTCCTTTCCCTTCCAGACTCACTCTCGCATAGTCCCTAGCTCTTCAGAGGGTATCCCCTGCTTCCCAGCCCAACCGGGGTTCCTCTCCAGTCCAGAAATGGAAGGCATGCTGACCCTTAGGTGCTGGAGCTGTTCCCACTCCCTGGGGTGGCTAACTCCATCTCTCCTCAGATGTCTCTCCTATACCTTTAGCCCAGTCCCACCCTGGAGGGCAGCAGAAGGTAGACAGGGAAGGTCCGCAGGGCGTCTGGGTGGATTCTGTGTTCCCACCCTTGGCTAACAGCCCAGCTGGGCGGGCTGGGTGCAGCTGGTCCCTGACTAGGAGGGACTTTCGGAAATGGGGATTGGTGTTTCACATGAGGACATTTGTTGAAATCTAAGAAAGTGGTAATTGTCCAGAGCGATTTTAGGGCTTTGGAGCCGCTTGCTGTAGGAAAATATTTGTCTCACAGGCAGGGGTAGGGTGGGGAGAACAGACTGGAAAGCGTAAGTGGGGGAGGGTCCGGGAGCTAAAGCGGTGGACCACCTGGTGGGCGGAGCCAAGTGTTGGGGGTAATGGACCTGTCGCAGGGATTGGGTTACTGTTAGGGTACGTGGAAAGAGCTTGGAATGTCTCCTAGGGCTTGGATACTGGATTCTCAGAGCTGAGCCAGGTGCCCTCCCTGGTCAGCAGGTCAAGGCGCCGAGGCTAGCCACCACCCCCCACCCTCCAGACTAACCTTGTGCTTCTGGTTTCTACTTGATTCACAGGCTCTGAGTCACCGTTGAAGCTGGCACTGGTGGGCGCCCAGCCTCAAAAAGTAGGATTTAAGAGTCCCGGGCCTGATGCCCCAGGACCCAGGGAATCTGGCACGCCCCTTTTCTGGGATGCAGACTCCCAGGCACCTACCCCCTGATTCGGCCTCCTTTTCTTTATGGCCTTCACTCCCTCGGCTCCAAGGACTCCAGCGTCCTTCTTGCCCCCTCCCCAGCACTCGAAAACTTCCTTACCCAGAGCTTTGAGCAATTCCTCAAAGTTTTCCGATCGGATGATCTTCCAGTTGCCAGAAAAGTTAGGCATGGTGGCAGCAAGGTGGCTTTCTGTTTAGATCCTCAGCTGGAGCACTGGACGCTGCGCCCTTTGCAGAATTAATCCTCCCACCCGGGTCCGAGCCGCGTGGAGGACAATTGCAAAGCCGCTGGGCGCCGGCGCTCTTGGCTTTTATACCCAGCTGGTGCATGAGGCGGCCCCGCCCCCGCCCCGCCTTCTACCCCACCTGGGGGCCCTGCTCTGTGGCCACCTCACCCCGATCCATTCCGAATCCCGCCTGTTTCTAGAACTGTGGGTGGGTCTAGGGTTCTCTAAGGGCCAAGATACCCTTCTCCCGCATCAGTAGGCGGACGGGGAAGCGTCAAGAGACAAGCACAGGGTTTGTGCCTCTGGCAAGAACAGGGCACGCCTTGCCTGGTCATGGATGCTCCGGTCTCACGGCCTACAGAGCGAACACAGGTCCCGTCTCGCCAGTTCCTACTAGCCCTCTACCAAACGGTGCTCTGGACAGCTCGGCGCCAGACAGGCATCTGGAGACCCCACTCGAGCAGGATCTGGGGCCCAGCAACTGGCAGTCGAACTCAGACCCCACTGGATCCTTGGAATTCAGGCGTTCCTTTGGGTGACTGGGAGGTGCCGCTCCGTCCTCCACCCCCTGACTCAGCTCTGGGTTCGAGCAGTACCTGGGGACGCCTTAAGTGAGCACAAGGCAACTCATTCATTCCTCCCCAAGCACTGGACGGACAACGAAGGGTTAAGCTGGAGCCCCCGAGCGCGAGGCTAGGAGGGCAGAGGTCACAGCCAATCACTTGACACGACTCTCTTTATTAAGGAGCTTTCTCTGTGGCTCCGCTTCCCAGGCCCCCTGGGCCACAAGGAGGCGGAGGCTGACGTGGAGCCCCCTGTGCGCCACGATGCCATTGGGGTTGGGGGAAGGCTGGCTGCGCGGGGAGGGGGTGGGTCTGGATGTGAGATATCCCCATCCCGAGCTGAAAGTGAGGCGGGCCTGGCCCCTCTGAGGGTGGTTATTAAGTGGGTGAAGCCCTAGTGGAAGGACCTAGAAGAGATCAGGAAGCAAAAAGGGCATGCAGGGCCTGGAGGCACGCGGGTAACCCGAGGCCAGAGACAACGCCGCTCGGTGCGGGAGCGGGAAATGCTCACCCTTGCTTCGGAGTCCTCCACCAGCCTCCCGGATCCTCCCTGTATCCCTCACAGGACCTCAAACCAGGTCCCTGCCTGGCCCCTCCTTGTCAGCGTGGCCAAGGTTAGACCCGGTGGGTGAACCGGGACTGGCAGGCTTTGGTGGGAATCCAGTTGAGCTGTGGACAGGCCTGGAGGATTAACCTCAGGGCCAGGCCCTCAGTGTCATGCGAGTCAGGCCTAGGTCGAGGCAATCCCCAATAATGGGGTGTGGAAAACTTGAGAGGTTGAGGGAGGGAGGTTGCCTCTCCTAAGCGCTCCTGGACCGCCCCCATCCCCCACCCCACCCCACCCCCCGCGCATCCATCACCACCCGGAAGGGAGTGAAACACTTCGGCCTGAGTCTAAGACTCCAGATTTGAAAAGGGAGAGCTCACTGGGGGTGGAGGGGACGACACAGGGGGTATAGGCTTCTGGAAGAAAGGGCACCAGTTTCACCGCAGACTGCTGCAGAGGTGGGGAGAAAAGGGGACCCTGGGTAACGCTCTGAGTACAGGTTGGAGCGCCCCCACTCTCCGCCCCGGCGTCGCCTTGCTGTGGGTACAATGAGGGGATTTTAGATTCTGACAGTGAAATCCAGCTTATAGCTCAAGAAATGAGGAAAGGCCTGAGGAGAGAACAAGGCAGAAAACAGGCGCCTGCCGTCCTCTTTAGTGTCCCTGCCTCTTCTGCCGGTCATTGTGTCCATCTCCACTGCTCCAGAGCCCTGGAGCCCATTCTCTTACTCGGGTGGCATTCTCCCTCGGGCAAGAGAAAAGGGCAAGGCAAGCCCTCTTTCCAGGAGCCTTGGGGACCTCACAGCCGGTCACCAGGATGAAGACACCTAGCCTAGGGAGGAGGCCTGGGACGGCAGTTCTGAGGAACACAGGGCAGGTGGACAGTCCCACAGAGGCTAGAGCCTGGGAGTGGAGCCCTGGGCCTACTCCCCACTCTGCATCTCCACCACCCCCTCCCCTAGCAACTGGCTGGGATTTCCAGAGACAGAAGTAAGACAAAGGGAAGTGGGACTGGGCGGGGAATTCTTTCCAGATGTGTTTGTGGTTTGGCAGCTTAGGGCCAGAGCTCCAGGCACCCCGACTTTGCCGAAGGAGAGGGAGGGTGGTGGCAATATACCGACTGACTCGGGCTAGGGGTTTCAGCCTGCAGCAACCCTTTTATTCCAGGGGAATAGCCGGGGTGTTTAGGTGAGCAGCTGGGAAGAGGAGACAGAGGGACGAGGAGGCCTGGAAAGCACTAGGAGGGCTAGCAGATGTGGATGGGGGATGCAACCCGCAAGGGGCAGGGGCTAGGGCCCCAGAGCTCTTCCATGTGAGGAGCTGCAGCCAATAAGCGTTCCATGCCCAACTACTGGCTTTAATTTCCCACTGGGATCAATAAGGAAAGGAATTTCCCGGTGCCTCTGGCCTTTCAATTAGAACCAAATCTGCTGCAGCTCTGCCCCATGACCCTATTTCATGATCACACCCCTCTTGGGGCTCCCTGTCCCACAGGAGTTTGGAGACACAACAGGGAAGCAGAGGCAAGCTGAGGGTGGAGTGGGGAAGAGACAGACACGCTCAGGAGAGCGGAGGAACATTCTGGTGCTTTGTTCTTCCATTGTGCTCCTAGAAGGAAGGTGGTCTCAGGCTTAGAGCAGAGGACAGGGATGGGCTGAGATGGTGGCAAGGAACAAGTGTAGGTAGGGTAGACTGTGTGTGCCGGAGGGCTGCAGTATGGGACTTGGAAAAGGAGACACTTCTGCCCTCTACATCCCTTCCCAGAGGCTGTGTGGAAGATAAGGAACCACCCAGTCCATCATGGAAGAGGCCAGGGTTGACTGGGGGATAGGAAAGCCACAAAATGCCCACACTCACCCCCAACCAGGACTAGAAGATTCTGTGCCAAGGTCAGTCCTGGTGGACTGCACTCAGGGCAGTGTTACTGCCTCTACTGGGTCAGTGTTTGTCGACCTGGGCTTCCAAAGTGAAAGTCAGCCAGGCTGGCCTGGACACTTGTCCAGAGGTGGTGGTGGGGTTCTGCGCCGGAAGAGGAGCTGTGCTTGGCTAGCCTCGTGTCTCCTGAGCCCTTGCACCCTCGGTTCCATGCAAAAGGGACTCTTGTGCCTTCTGTCTCCCTGGCTTAGGGACCCAGCCTGTCATTGTAGCAGAATGGAGGGCAGTAGAGCCTCAGAGCTGAAAGACAGGGTCAGGGACCTAGGAAGGAAGCAACTCACCTCTCAGAAACTTTTGGGGGCAGGAGGGGACTCTGAGAACTAGGAGAGGAGGAGAGAGGGCCCTGAGAAACCAGATGTTAAGGGGAGGCTCCACCCAAAGGCAGAGGATGCAATGACCCGCAGGACCAGCCTGGGGTCTGGCAAAGGGAGGCAAGGAGGGCCAGGGGGCCAGCATAGGAGCCCACAAGAGGAAACAACAGCAAGGGCCCAGGCAGGAGGAGCGGCTACCCCAAGCCAGAAGAGGGTCTGTGCAGCATCTAGGCGGGGCCTCTGTTGTTCTTGGCTCTGCCATGCTTTTCCCAGCTCCAGCTGCCAACGCTCTCCTCAGGGCTGGGCTGGGCTGGGCTGGCTGAGCCAGGAAGACAGGAGGGTGGGGTAGGGATGCACTGGCTGAGGACGTGTCCAGACTGAGTCTCAGTCCCCTGCATGGAGACTGACCTGCAGTTACACTTGGGTTGGCTCTATGGTCTGGTTCCTAGTACAGTATCCATCCGCCACTAACACTGTCCTGCAGCCAGGGTAGGAAGGATAGGGCTACAGCCACGGGCAAGTCCAAGAGGCAGAGCAAGTGGGTTTTATGGCACCTGGGGAAAGTGGCCTGTTCTGAAAAGGACACACAGCTCTGGACGGCCCAGCCTCCTCCAACTCTGCCACTTTGCCCAGGGCACTGGGCCTAGAGAACCCCAATCCAGTCACTTCCCTGGTGCTGCCTTTGCTGCCCCCCCCCCCAAAGTAGGAGACAGAAAAAGAGCTGGGATCTACACACACCCACCCCGCTGATTCCCCCCATACCTCTGAGATAATCTGGTTCCTGGAGGAAGAGATGGAGGCAAGCAGCTTGGATGCTGGGCTCCGCCTCCCACCCTTGCCCTCTTGAACCAGCAGATAAGCAGGGTCACAGGGCTTTAGTCTGGGCATGGAGATGGTTCAGTGGGTAAGAGGACTTGTCCTGTTCTTCCGGATGACCTGGATTTGATTCCTAGCGCCCACGTGGTGGCTCACAATCCTTTCTAACTCTAGTTCCAGTGGATCTGATGCCCTCTTGTGGTCTTCCTGGGTCTTCCCAGGCATTTATGCAGTGCACAATAGACATGAAGTCAATCACATACACATAAATGAAAAAGACGTATGAAGTGGCAAGTTCTGATTTCCTCCCTGTGGGTACCAGCTTTGGAAATGCCAGCTGTCAGAGAAAAACTGCCTGGAACCACCTCAAACCCCTACCTCACCTGTCTGTCAGCCCCAGGCTGCCTCACTCCCCGAGGGCATTGGCCTGAGGCCTGTGAACCTGTTAGCCCAGCAGCTGTCCAAATGATATACCCAACTTTCTCCTGCCTGCCACTCCCCTACTAACCTGGGCCCTCTAAGTGGGAGCTTTGGAACTTGGGGATTGGCAAGAACATGTCCCTGGGGAGTCAACGAGGCCAGTATTCCCTGGATTTCCTAGCTGCCAGTCTCCCTGTTAACTGTCTCATGGCCTTGGTCTCACACCTCCCCAACCCTGGTAGCTCGGGTTTCCCAATGACCTGGGCTGTCAGTGGTGGGTCTTCCCTACTACACTAGCAGCTGGCTCAGAGCCGGAGATGTCCTAGGGCCAGGGTTCGCAGGGACACCTTGCTACCTACTCTGCCAGCCAGCCCAGTACAGGGCAGCCAGGCTGGATTCTCTGGGTGTGGGCTCCAGTTCCCTCCCCAGCAGCCAGATCACGGCATTCCTGCCTTCTGCCTCTTTTGAGTTACCATCTGGTGCCTCTATTTACAAATAAGTAACCAACTGTCCAGGCTAGTTTTATGTCAACTTGACACAGGCTGGAGTCACCGGAGAGGAGCGAGCCCCAATTGAGAAGACTGGGCTGTAGGCTAGCCCTTAGAGCATTTTCTTCATTAGTGATTGATAGGGGAGGGCCCGGCCCATTGTGAGTGGGGCCAGGCCTGGGCTGGGGGCCCTGGGTTCTATTAAAAAGCAGGCTGTGGCCAGGCAGTGGTGGCAAATGCCTTTGATCCAAGCATTTGGAAGGCAGAAGCAGGCAGATTTCCAAGTTCAAGGCCAGTCTAGTCTACAGAGGGAGTTTCAGGACAGTCAGGACTACAGAGAAATCCTGTCTCGAAAAACAGAACAAAACAAAATAAGCAGCCTGAGCAAGCCATGGAGAGCAAGCCAGTAAATAGCACCCCTCCATGGCTTCTGCATCAGCTCCTGCTTCCAGGTTCCTGTCCTGTTTGAGTTCCTGTCCTTCAGTGATGGACTATGTGCTGTGGGATGGTCTGTATGGCAAATGTTTTGCTAATTAGTCAATAAATAAAACACTGATTGGCCATTGGCTAGGCAGGAAGTGTAGGCGGGACAAGGAGGAGAATAAAGCTGGGAAGTGGAAGGCTGAGTCAGAGAGACACTGCCAGCCGCCACGATGACAAACAGCATGTGAAGATGCCGGTAAGCCATGAACCGTGTGGCAAGGTATAGATTAATGGAAATGGATTAATTTAAGGTGAGAACAGTTAGCAAGAAGCCTGCCACGGCCATCAGTCTGTAACCAATATAAGTCTCTGTGTTTACTTGGTCGGGTCTGAGTGGCTGTGGGACTGGCAGGTGATAGAGATTTGTCCTGACTATGGGCCAGGCAGGAAAACTCAAGCTACAACTATGGACATAGCAGTGTAAGCCAAATAAACCCTTTTCTCCCCAATTTGATTTTGGCCATGGAGTTTCATCATAGCAGTAATAAACCGAGACACCAACTGAGCAGAATTCTGTTGTGGAATATTTGTTTAACTAGGCAAAGACATGCTATATTTGTTTATGCTGCATTTGTTTAACTATGTAAAGACGTGTTGCATTGTGTTAATTAAATAAAATTAACCTGGGCTCAGAGAGGCAGGGTTAACTAGTTGACACGAAGTAGCAGAGAAGAGCACAGGTGGGTTTATTAGTTGGGGTGGTTTTGAAGGAGAGGCTTCCGGGACAGCAGCAGAGAGAGAAAGCTAGCCAGTTGCTACTCCAACTCTCTGAACTCACAGGTTTACACCCTAGTCTTTGAATCTCGAGTTTTATTAGAACCATAGAGATTTAGGTAAAGCTACCATTGGTGGCAGCAACAGAGCAGTTGTCTGGGGGAACAGAATTCCCTCTAGACTACGGCCTGAGCAGCCGGTCTGCCAGTAGTTTAAAGTGCATCACTGAGATGAAGGTAAAACAGCATTTTGGTACTCCAACGTTGGCACAACCACACAGATGGAGGGGTCAACCCCAGCTGGCTCTGACAGGCGCAGGCAGTCTGGGCCTTTCTGTAAGAGCATTCACAGCAGGTGGCTACCACTTGCCAGGACTCTTAGGACTCAGCAGATTTGGTGAGATACCTGGGAAATCCTTTAGGACAGATCTTTCCCAAGAATGGGGAACATCACAATGCAGGGTGCTAGGACCCTGTATAGTGCTACTATGGATGGTGTGGTGGAAAGTGTGAACAAGGGGATAAATGACTGAGCTGGGACTGACATAATGTCTACTGTAATTACTATCAGTTTGGTAATTAATATTTTCTCCTTAAAAAAGTAGTTTGCTAACTGCCAAATATGATAATTTGATAAGAAACAAGCCTTAGGGCTGCAGAGGTGGCTCAGCAGCTAAGAGCACTGGCTGCTCTTCCAAAGGTCCAGTTCAATTCCCAGCAACCACATGGCTCACAACCATCTGTCATGAGATCTGGTGCCCTCTTCTGGCCTGTAGGCATACAAGCAGGCAGAACACTATACTTAATAAATGAATAAATCTTTAAAAAAAGATACAAGCCTTAGAAAGACCTACTAATGAAAATCAGAAAAATATTCACACACAGAGGAATTTAGAGTAGAACCTACTGCAACATTACATTATGAAATTGAAGAGTAGTGGCCTAAGGTTATTAGAACACCAACCTTAATATATCCAGTTATCATACAAGAACCACCACCAGATGATAGGAACCCTCAAGATTATGTAAAAGTTAATTGGAGTCCTGTAAAAATGTTAAGATTTGAGAAGATTTAAGGAAGCAGTTGTTTCATATGGAATGCAAAATGAAATTCAGAAAATGTATTGCATTGGGGGAGAGATTTTTTTGTTTCCACAGGAAATGAAAGGCTGTCTTTCTTCAAGGTTAGAGATCAGGTCTGACTGATGGGGGAGACCTCCTGAAAATCTTGGCTATAGACATGAAGAAATAAAGCAAGAAAAACTACAGGACAGGTGACATATACTGATCCCTCTGCATGGGAACAGCTCTGAGACTGGATGGGGTTGACAATGTCTCTAATAAGATGGGCTGTCATGCCGGGCGGTGGTGGCGCACGCCTTTAATCCCAGCACTCGGGAGGCAGAGCCAGGCGGATCTCTTTGAGTTCGAGGCCAGCCTGGTCTCCAAAGCGAGTTCCAAGAAAGGCGCAAAGCTACACAGAGAAACCCTGTCTCAAAAAACCAAAAAAAAAAAAAAAAAAAAAAAAAAAAAAGATGGGCTGTCATACATAAAAAGAAAAAGA
Organism: Peromyscus californicus insignis; assembly: GCF_007827085.1. Lineage (NCBI taxonomy): Eukaryota > Metazoa > Chordata > Mammalia > Rodentia > Cricetidae > Peromyscus > Peromyscus californicus. Next base: position 67,494,069 of record NW_026294617.1, on the reverse strand, counting down.
GAAAACCCGGAAGCCCCCAGCATGGCTAAGCGATAGGAGGGTAAGAGGTGGGGGTTGCTCTAAAACCCGTGCGGTTCTTCAGGCCTGGGTCACTGTGACAGTGAGTGAGTCTGGATCCGCAGCACCCATGTAAATGCTCAGCTTTTCCTAGCAGTGCCACTAGATCTCACTTGCCCATTTATTCTCTATCCTGATGACTGCCCAGAGTGTCTGTAGTCAGCCTCTAACCTTGACCATACCTGCTTGGGTCCAGCACTCTCTGAGCAGAGGCACTCAGTGTTCATTGGCAGAACAGGATCAGGGGCCTGAAGGGGGTTGAAAAGCCAGAGATGTAAGCCTCGAATTAAACAGCCGCTCACCATCCATCACACTGATGTTCAACACTTGCCTAAAGTTGAACTTACCCAAATTTGCCCACCTCTCAGCAACTCCACTGCCATGGGACCAGATGTCTCTCCTAGTTATAGCAAAAGCTTCTACACTGGTTCTGTTCTCATCCTCTCCCTCACAGCGGCTACGGTAACACTACACTAATTTGTATCATTCCTCTGCTCTAGATCCTACCGTGGTTTCCCATTTGATGCGGTGTAAAACTTCAAATCCTCCTAATGTACAGCAAGGCCCTGCTATCTGCTTATGACCTCCCCCCTTCGGACCACCTACCCTTTCCTTCCTAGCCGATTCTGCTCCAGGATGCAAGTTCCCTAGACTGCTCCTTAAACACTCAAGCACTCATCTGCTCCGAGGCCTCCACACCTATCACTTACCTTGCAGTCTTCCTTTGGATCTACATAACGGGCTCCCTCTTACTTTTCAGGTCTGCATAAATGCCACCATCTCCAAAAGCTCTTCCTACGACAAGTGCATGTAGCATTGTGTGGTGCACACATCCATATCTCTTGTCTTCATACCATTTACCCCCTTCGACTACAAGTACTTCAGGATCTTCTGACCCACAAACAGGATTCTCATGTGCTCACCTTGGCTGGAGTCTGGATTTCTCTTCCTCTCTCCTCTCTAGCTCATTCCCCGTAGCCAGGCAAACCTTGGAATAGTTGTGACTACAGGTCTGTGTTAAAACGGTACAGTTCAGCATCTGCCATTCTCAGTCTGAGTACTAGAGTGCTCAGAACTGAGGTAACCAAACTGCTACAAATGACAGATGCTTCCCTGCCCCCAGGCGTTTATGTGTGCATCTATCTGTATGTGATGCATGTGTGTGCAGGTGCTTAAAGAGGGTGCTGGATTCCCTGCACTAGTTACTGAAGACTGAGCTGCCAGATATGGGTGCTAGGAACCGAACTCGAGTCCTCTGTAAGAGCAGCAAGTACCTGTAACTGCCAAGTCATCTCACACGTCACCCCAAACACACACACACACACACACACACACACACACACAGAGAGAGAGAGAGAGAGAGAGAGAGAGAGAGAGAGAGAGAGAGAGAGAGAGAGAGAAATTATATATTTGTTTTTAAAGATGGGGGTCTATGTAACCCTGGGCTAGCCTGGAACTATGTAGACCATGCTGGTCTTGAACTCACAGGGACCTGCCTGCATCTGCCTCCCAAGTGCTGAGATTGTATGTGCATGTGTATTATGTACATACAAGTTCTATATAGATCCAAAGGAAGACTGCCAGATAAGTGGTCAGTGCAGAGGCCTTGGAGCTGATGTGTTTGTGCTTAAGAAGCAAGCAAGGCATGTGCCACCACACCTGGCTTTTTGTTTTGTTTTTTTGGTTTTTTTTAGATTTCCTTTTGGGAGGCCAGGAGCCTTTAATCCCAGCAGAGGCATCCTCTTAAGAGTTTTAAGCCAGCTAAGTCTACTGAGTTCCAGTCAAGCCAGGACTACACAGTGAGACCTGTCTCAAAACCTCAAATCTTGCAATCTTCCCATCTCTGCCTCATGAGTGCTGGGATTACAGATAGGAGTCACCAAAACAGTTTTGCAGAGTTGGCTCCAAACTTTAGTTTTTAGCTGCAGCTCTCTAATCTCCTGAACCTCTGTCTGATCTAACCACCTGCCTCTTTAAGCCGCTCAGGGAGCCAGGGAATGTGCACCTCATTTCCCTCAAGCCTACTTCCTCACATCCTCCACTGGTCACTGCACCTTGGTTCATCTGTCCCCCTCCTGCCCCAGTCGCCTGGCCCTGTTGCTGTCACCTACTGTGGCACTCACATGATCCTCTCTCCACAGACACTCCCCTCTTGGCCCTTCCCCAACCCAGCTTCCATACAGCAGCCAGCGCTGTCACCCAGAACCACAGACCTTTCTTATTACTAACCTGCATTCAGTCTTGGCTCTGGACAGCAAGTGTGTGGTGCACTGAGATTTCCTGGCTCTTTTCAGCCAAAGACAATACCATTTCCAGTGTCTAGCACACTGCCTGGTACAGAACAGACCCTGGGCAAGGATCTGAGTGGTAGAACTTATGTCCTGCCAGATACCACTCAGATGCTAATGCAGGGCAGGGCCTTGAGGCCTAGTCAGCAAATCTGGGTGCCAATGCTGCCAAACTTTAACACTTGGCCAAAGAAAGATTTCTTACCTTCTTGGTTAACCTCATTCTCAACTGTTAGAATACCACCTTGAAGGGCTGGAGCAATGACCCAGCAGTTAAGAGCACTGGCTGTTCTTGCAGAGGACCTGTGTTTGATTCCCAGCATCCACATGACAACTCACATCTGTAAACCCAGTTCCAGAGGATCTGATACACTCTAATGGCCTCCGTGGGCACCAGGCACACAAGTAGTGCACAGACATACATGTAGGCAAAACACACATACACATAAACAACTAACCAAAAACCCCCATCCAGCTTAAGAGTGACATGGTGTACATCAAGGGCTCAGTATAGTCCATGGCACAGTGAAGCTCTCATTGAAAACTACAGTCTTACTGTATCTACAAATACCACCCCTTAAAAAAAATCAAGATTAGAACTCAAGATTTGGGGCAAAAACTGTTAAAACTCTAAGAATCAAAGTAATTTCACTGCCACAAATAATTCAATGGCAAAATGAACTGATGGCTCTGCAGAGTGGGGACAGTACAGGACAGACCCATGACTCACCTTTTGGAGAAGAGGGTGTGTACCACTAAGAGCTGTCGGCAGCTGCCAGGGCAGCATCACCGAGCACCTTCCTCCCCAACTCTGTCCCTCCCTTATGCCCACAGACTCACTCCACCTCACTCCCCTGGTCACACACCTTCTATCTGAGGGTGCCCGCATGGCTGAGGGTGTCACTTCAGATGTGATTGTTGAATTGTGATAGGAAAGACAAAAAGGTGTTTGTGTCACAAAGGCTTACCAAAGCTTCAGATCATCCAACAAATAAGGTCTCCAGCGAGAGCCATCCAGAGAGCCTGGAAATCCTCTACAGCCCTTGTGTAGTTAACACCCTATAATGTTATTTAATATGAAGCCAAAAAGAATCCACCACATGAGCTGGAAAGATGGCTCTTTCCACAGGATCCCAGCTTGATTTCCAGCAGCCGTTTTCCAGAAACTTACAATGCTTATAACTTCAGTTCCAGAGGATCTGTTTGTTTTTGAGACAGGTCTCACTATGTAGCTCTGACACCCTCTCCCAGCCCCAGAAAGCACGAACATACATCTTGTGGAATAGAGTATTTGTTTAGCTAAGTAAAGATGTGTTACATTTGTTAGTGTTGCAGAGTAATTAACTATGTAAAGATGTGTTACATTTGTTTATGCTGCAATTGTTTAACTATGTAAAGATGTGTTGTTTTACCTTGCCTGCCCAAGGCACCTGATTGGTCTAATAAAAAGCTGAGGCCGGGCGGTGGTGGCGCACGCCTTTAATCCCAGCACTCGGGAGGCAGAGCCAGGTGGATCTCTGTGAGTTCGAGGCCAGCCTGGTCTCCAAAGCGAGTTCCAGGAAAGGCGCAAAGCTACACAGAGAAACCCTGTCTCGAAAAACAAAACAAAAAAAAAAAAAGCTGAATGGCCAATAGCTAGGCAGAGGAGGAAAGGCATGGCTGGTGGGCAGAGAAAGAGAGAATGAGGGAGAAAGAGAGGGTGACATCCAGGGCCAGCCAGCCAGGCAGCCACCAGCAAGCCAGACATGGAAAGCAGGACATACAGAATGAAAGGTTAAAAAAAAGCCCTGAGGCACCAGGCAGTGGTGGCATATGCCTTTAATCCCAGAATTCAGGAGGCAGAGACAGGTGGATCTCTGTGAGTTCGAGGCCAGTCTGGTCCACAGAGCGAGATCCAGGACAGGCACCAAAACTACACAGAGAAAACACTGTCTCAAAAAAACAAAACAAAACAAAAACAAACAAACAAAAAAAAAAAGGCAAAACAAAGACGAAGAGAAACAGGTTAAATTAAGTTATAAGAGCTACTGGGACAAGTATAAACTAAGGCTGACCATTGATAATCTAATAAGTCTCTCTCTGTGTCTTGATTTGGGAGCTGGTTGGCAGTCCAAGAAAGCCTGCAACACATATACATAAATAAAATAAAAATAATCTTTATGGAAAAAAAAACACTAGTTTTCAATTATAAAAATTCATAAAAAGAATCATTTGAATTTTTAAAAGGCTTCATTTGCAAGGTAAAAAATTGAAAGACTATTAAAACAATGTAAATTCTTTGTAAACTAAACAGAACGAAAATGAAGTAAACTCTTATTCTGTGCTATATAATGTGGCTATACAATTCAGCAACCAGCCACACAATCCGTCCCTTCTCTTTTCTACTTCTATGAGCCAGAGACTCTCTATGTATTCAGACTGGCCTTGAACTTTTGATTTCCCTGCCCTGAACTCCAGAGTCCTGGATTTACAGATCACCATGCCTACCTCCAATCAGGACACTTCTGAAAGTGAAAGGATACTATTAATTACTTTATAATAAAAAACATAAAATTCAAAGAACCAGGCACAGTGGTGAACACACACCAGTAGTCCCAGTTACTCATGGGGCTGAGGAAGAAGTCGTTTGAGCACAAGTGTTTTGAGGCCAAGCTTGGCAATACAACAACTCCTTTACCCCAAGCCCCACCAAAGGGAGACACATCTATGTTATGTGTCCCACTGATAAGGTAATGTGGGACTCTGTATTTCCTGGTGTGCCTTGCTTCCTCAAAGTCCAGAAAGCTGACTGGCACAAGCACCCTGGGACATGTGGTTAGCACTATTAAAAAGTAAACAGTCTCTAATTCATGTTGTGTTCCATTCTTTCCATCCCCCCCACCCCACTTCTGGACACTGAACCTAAGGGCTTGTGCATGCTAGGTAAGTGCTTTAGCACTGAGCTCTACTCCTGGCCCTCTTTTTTATGTTAGGACAGGGTCTCACTGGCCTTGAACTAATTCTGTAGCCCAGGCCAACCTTAAATTTGTAACCTGTCTCAACCTCCCAAGTACCTGGGAGTACAGACCTGGGCCACCTGCCTGGCCTAGAGGTGGGGTTTAACATAAGGCTTTCTTCCCCTTCCATGGGACACTTAACCACACAGCGACCACAAGAGCTGAGATGAAAATTCAATGGGTATCGAGTCTCTGGTCAAGGCCCTCTCCAACAATGCCAGCCTCTACAGGCGTGCAGCTGGCAGAGTTGTGCAATGGTCTACTGCAGTGTCTCCCTGGGACAGCTAATTTTCTGAAGGATTCTGGGCCAGGTGCTGTTCCCATTCAACTTCAACCAACTTGTACAGCTCCATGGTAGCCTGGGCATCTTCCACCGAGGAATGTCCACTTTGTCCAGCCTAAAGGGGAAAAGAACATGAAGAAAACAAGAACTATTTCTTCTTTTCCCAGCCAACTCCGGAACCCCATAACCTGCTGGCCACTCCATATTTTCTTCTATAGTTTGAGTTGTACTCTGCTGGGCCCTACTGCTTATCACATCTGAGGTCCAACTCTCAGCCAGCCTGGTACTGTCCAATACACTCATTTCTTTCTTTTTGTTCTGTTTTGTTTTGTTGAGACTGGGTTTCTCTGTGTAACAGTCCTGGCTGTCCTGGAACTCACTTTGTAGACCAGGCTGGCTTCGAACAGAGATCCGCCTGCCTCTGCCTCCATAATGCTGGGATCAAATGTGTGCGCCACCACGCCCCTGCTAATACACTCACTTCTGAGGCAATGTATATGTATCATATATTTCTTAAGTTCTGCAGAGACAGGAATTTCAGGTCAAAGACAGGCCTTTTGAGTCTTGGTTCTTAAATGTTCTCTATGTAACATGTATACTGTATTCTGTGGCCACTGTCCTTGAGTGCTGAACATGTGAAATGCTTGGGTGGTCTTCTTTTCCACTGTACCATCTGGTACAGTCTATCAAGTACACAGGAATTATTATTTCTCCTTACAGACAGACTATTGGGTCCTGAACTGTGTGTGTGGTGGGGGCACTTGGAGAGAAGTTACCTGGATGTCCCGACTCAGCAGCTTCTTGGTGAGATGCTTCAGTGACAGAGTGACATTCTCTGGGCACTCAGCCTTCCGGTTGAGGAGCGGTATTTGGGAAGTGTCTCGGGTGAGAGACTTGGGATGAAAGTACTGTAGGGCTTTGTAGTCATTGTGGATGGCATGCCCTACCACTATCTTCCCTGAGAGTATCTTCAAGATCTGGAATGAGCACAGAAGGGGGTGATGAGAAGGACATTTAAAGGTGGAGCTCCTTATACCCCGAAGGCCCAACATGGCCATCATCAACATACCACCCCACCCCCACCCCAGCCACATTCTTGAAATGCCCTCTTCCGCAAGTGCTCCTCCTTCAGAAATCCACCTCCTTTCCCTAGAGAACTGCTCTGTGTAATCATGTTTGGATCTACATCACCAGAGGTTCCTTACATGTTTATTAATTTCCATCCCAACAATGGTCTTCAGTATTCTTTGCTCCCGCCCCCCGAACCTGAGGCTTTGTATACGCCAGGCAAATGCTCTACCACTGACTTATATCCCGAGTTGCTTCCGTCAGCCTTCGATGGCACACACATTAAAGATGCTGCCATAGGCTGAAGAGATGACCAAGCAGGTAAGAGTGTGCACTCGTCCAAAAGGACCAGTGTCTGGCTCCTGGTACCCACGGAGGGTGACTCACAACTGCCTGTGATCCCAGTTTCAGAAGATTTGACACCCTCTTCTGGTCTCTGAAGGCACTGCACTCATGTATAAAATCATATACACATAATTACAAATAAAAAATTAATCACTAGGCAAGGTTGCATAAAGCTACAATCCCAACACACAGAAAGCTGAGGCAGGTGAACTACAAGTTACAAAGTTACAGCACAGCCTGAGCTCCGTGAGATCCCTTCTCAAAAAAAAGGGTTGGATCTGGGGATGTGGCTCAGAGTGCTTGCCTAGCATATGTGCAAGCCTGGGTTGGAACCCCAGCACTACGTTAACTGGGCATGTTGGCACAGGCCTGTAATCCCTATACTTGGAAGGTGAAGGTAGGAAGAACTGAAGCTTAAAGGTCATCCTTGGCTCTGTAGTGAGCTTGAGGCTAGCCTGGGACATATGAGACCCTGCCTCAAGGGGGGAGAAAGGCCAATGAGATGGCTCAGAAGGTAAAGGTTCTTGTCACCGAGCTTGATCTGAGTTTGATTCCTGAAACCTACATGGGAGTGAGAACGCAACTCCCACAAGTCACCCTCTGACCCTACATGCACGTCATGACACACTTCTATCTTCACAAAATAAATCAGAAAAAAAAAAATAAACAGAACAATAACCACTTAGAGTAAAGCTGCAGATGGGGTTTTCTGCATACTTGCCTTAAAATTAACTAATGTCTCAGCATTTAAAATCTTAAAGTATGCCTTTAATCCCAGCACTCAGGGAGGCAGAGACAGGCAGATTTCTCTGAGTTTAAGGCCAGCCTGGTCTACAAAGCAAGTTCCAGGACAGCCAAGGTTGTTATACAGAGAAATCCTGTGTCAAAAAACCCACAAAAACAAAGTAACAAAAAACGGAAAAGTATGAGGGCATGGGTTCTGAAGGCCACACTCAAAATGAAAACAGTGGCAATCGGTTTGCAAGGGGAACCCACTCAGTGAGACATCTAGACTCATCCTGGACTCCGATAGTCCTGCGGTTTGCAAGGGGAACCCACTCAGTGAGACATCTAGACTCATCTTGGACTCCTAACCCCAGCTTAGGCAAGTGAAATGCTTTATGATGAAAACCACATAGTATGTCTTCACCCTGGTGCTGTTTGTGACTATACCCACAGCCTACTACCCTTCATCCTGTCCACTCCTCATCTGCCCTTAGTGAAACTGGGACCATTTGCAGTCAGACCCACCCAAACATCTCCCACATGTCTGCCCAACTGTAGACAGGATGTGTATCAGCTTTCCTTATTTTCTTTCTTTTTTTTTTTTTTTTTTTGGTTTTTCGAGACAGGGTTTCTCTGTGTAGCTTTGCGCCTCTCCTGGAACTCACTTGGTAGCCCAGGCTGGCCTCGAACTCACAGAGATCCGCCTGGCTCTGCCTCCCGAGTGCTGGGATTAAAGGCGTGCGCCACCACCGCCCGGCTATTTTCTTTCATTTTTGAGAAAGGTTCTCAACTGTGTACACCAGGCTGGCCTCAAGTTTAGAGATCTACCTGCCCTTGCCTTCTGAGTGCTGGGATTTGCCTGGCACTACCTGCCTTTTTAAAAAACACCTAGCTATTTCATCTTTGATAAACGTCCTTCAGTGCACTGTCTGGCATTATAAAGAATCACTGGAGGGGTTGGGGATAGGGTTCAGCTGGTAGAGTGCTTGCCTAGCATGTATATAGCCTTGCGTTCTATTCCCAACACTGTGTAAACCAGGTGTGGTAGCACGTGCCCATCATCATAGCACTCAAGAGGTAGACGCAGGATCAGAAGATCAAGGTTGTCCTTGACTATAAAGCCAGTTTGAGGCCAGCCTGGGCTACATGAAACCCTGTCCAAAAATGAATCATTAGAACTGTGTCTAGAGAAAGTAAAGAGTAAAGCTTTCAAACTGCAAAGTGGATCAAGAGTGCCCTCTGGTGGCCGCCCAGGACCAGCTAGCTCTTCTCACTTTCTCCATTTATTTCTGACACCCTACCCTCCACTCCTGTTCATTATTGGTTGTGCTCTAGCTCAAGCTAGAGAGAGAGGTCTGCTAAGGGAGGGATGGGACCCCCCTTACAAGTCTTTTATGTCTTTTACTGCAGGCCACCTGGATGCCCCTCAACCAATACAACTATGCTCTAGTTCAGCTTTTAAAAAGTTGTTTTTGTTTTTAATTTGTATGTATGTGCACCATGTGTGTGCTTGATGCCCAAGGAGGCCAGAAGAGCATCCCTGGAACTGGAGGTACACTTAAAGATGAATGGCCACAGAGGTACTGGAAATGGAACCCAGGTCCTCTGCAAGAGCAGCAAGTGCTCTGAACTTCAGAGCCAGCTCTCCAGCCCATTTTTATTTTGTTTTTGTAAAAGTTCTGCTCCTGCTACCTACACTTTTAGCACTTGCTCCAAGCAACTCCACACCTGCTGTCTGCCCACTTCTATCACCCGGTGGCTGTTCATTCTTGAGGTCAACTCCACCACACACTTAAAGTGGATCTCAACTAGTAAAATGACTTCTACCACCTACTTGCAACTTCCTGACTTCAGCATTCCTATGACAGTTAATCTAGACAAGATCTAGAATCATGGAGAGACACACTTCTGGGCGTGTCTGTGAGGGAGGGGGTTTCTAGACTGAGTTAATGGAGGCAAAACCCACCCGAAAGGTAGTAACTAGCTGCTTCACACTCCTCTGCCATGATGTACTGAACCTTCAAACTATTGGCCAGAATAAACCCTTTCTTCCTTAAACTGATTATGTCACAGCAATAAGCAACTACTATAGAAGAATCGCTGTGGGCTGTCTTTCTGGACACTGTGAATATATGTTGTTCCCAATGGTTAATAAATAAGCTGTTTGGTCTACGGCAAGGAAGCTCAGAGGCAGGCAGGAAATCTGAGAGACAGGAAAAAGAAAGGCGGAGTCTGGTGAACTCTTCTGGCTAGTACTTCCCCAAAGTCCGCACACAGAAGCTGTGTTCCAGAGTGGGCCAAGGCTGCATCTCATGTGGGCAGTCAAACCTGCTAGTAAGAGTCACCATGTGGCACTGCTTCTGAAGTCACGATGGGATCAGGGAGAGGCATTGGCGAAGGTGCAGCTTGAGCTGCAGTACGAGGCCCAAGATTGAAGGGATCATGGGCAGAAGTTGTGGCCTGGCACCATGTGGCAGGGTCACAGTCTCTGAAGAAAGCCCAGGAGAGGTTACTGGTGAAGGTGCTCAGTTGAAGTGGAGACTCCAGCATTTTGGAGATGCTAGTACCATGGGATGACCACCAAGGAGAGCAGCAATGATGGGGTACCAGCCTGAGCTAGGAGAAAAGCTGTGTGTGTGCTGTGGCAAGCCTTTTTGCTGTGAATTATGCTCATTGTTAAAAACAACAACAACAACAAAAAAAAACTGATTGGCCGAGAGCAGGGCAAGAAGAGATTGGGTGAGAGAACCTGACACAGAATGATGGGAAGAAGGGCGGAGTCAGTAGAGTCAAGAGATGCCAGCCAGCCAGCTGCGCAGGAAGCTAGACAGGTAAAGCCACAAGTCACATGGCCATACATAGGTTAATAGAAATGGGTTAATTTTAAAGTAACAGTTAGCTAGTAACAAACCTGAGGTATCAGCCAAGCATTTATAATCCATATTCAGCCTCTGAGTCGGTTATTTGGGACCAGGTGGTCAGGACAGGAAACATCTGTTTACACCTTTTGGAGCCTAGAAGACTGTGAGTCTCACAATAGACACTTAAGCTTTATATCACTGGATTTCAGCTTTGTTTTCCTTTGATTGTGACTGTCATGGCTCTCTCCTCTTGAAATAAAGTAAACTTGTTTTTGATTTTTCAGGAACCCATAGTTATGAGACCTTAGAGAAACTTCGGAATTCTAAAGAGACTTTAAATATTTTAAAGAGACTGAAGTTTGTTTTTTTAGTTTTTGGAGACAAGGTTTCTCTGTACAGCTTTGGAGCCTGTCCTGGATCTCACTCTGTAGCCCAGGCTGGCCTCGAACTCACAGAGATCCGCCTGCCTCTGCCTCCCAAGTGCTGGGATTAAAGGCATGCACCACCACTGCCCAGCAAGAGACTGAACTTTTAAAGTTTGGGGCTTTTAAAGTTTGGGATATGTTTTATATTGTGACGTTGATATTAATATGACATCTTGGGGACAACAATAAAGGGAAGGTTTTGATTTAACAATGATGTGTTTGTGTGTCAAGTTGACAAGGTCGATTGTGCCAACTAGTTTTATGTCAACTTGTATCTGGGAAGAGGGAATCTTTTTTTTTTTTTTAAAGATTTATTTATTTATTATGTATACTGTGTTCTGCCTACATGTATGCCTGCAGAAAGAGGGCGCCAGATCTCATTACAGATGGTTGTAAGCCACCATGTGGTTGCTGGGAATTGAACTCAGGACCTCTGGAAGAACAGCCAGTGAATCTTATTTGAGAAAATGCCTCCACAAGATGTAGGCAAGTCTGTGGTGCGTTTCCTTTATGGTGACTGCTGGGGGTGGTGCCACCCCAGGCAGGTGACCCTGGATGTTATAAGAAAGCAGGCTGAGCAAACCAGGCGGGGGTAAGCTAGTAAGTAGCATTCCTCTACGGAATATGCTTCAGTTCCTGCCTTGAGTTCCAGCTCTAACTTTCCTCATGACAGACTCTAACTTTAAGATGAAATCTTCAAGTTCCTTTGGTCATGGTCTTTTAATCACAAGAAACCCTACACTCAGTCCTTATGCCTGTGCAGCAAGCACTGTACACAACAAGCTGTCTCTCCAGCTCTAAATTTGTTTTTGAGACAGGGTCTCACCATGTAACTAACTGGTCCGGTGGAACATACTAAGATCCACCTATCTGTCTCGTAAGTGTTGGGAATAAAGGTGTGCTCCGTCATGCTCAGCCTTTGTTTTTGGATGTGATGGGGCTCACAGTTAAGAGCCTGCCTAAGTTTCAGAGAGACTCTGTCCTTCTATTTTTGAATAGTGTTTGGACAGTTACAGACTATCTAGACTTTGAAGTTGAACTAAATCCATTTTGTATTATGAGATGGCTATGAGCCTATGAGGCCCGAGGATGGGAGGTTATGGCTAATAAGGGTCATGTTTGGGCACCAAATTGACAAGGGGTGAACTCATGATAGAACTGTCTACTTGAAAGGACCTAGAATTATCTAGAAGACAACTTTCTGAGTGTGTCTGTGAGCTTTTAGGTTGGGTTAACTGACATGGGAAGACCCATAGTAAAGCAAAACAAAACAAAAATAACCTATTCATTCCTTTAGCCAGAGTCCTAGGCTGAATAAAAAAAATCAGAGAACCAGCATTCATTTCTCTCTGCTTCCTGACTGCTCAGTAGCCACATCCCGCTCTTGCTGCCTCGATTTCTGTACATGATGGAATGTATCCTTAAACTGGCAAACACATCTACCTGTTAAATTCCTCTGGTCACAACAACCAGAAAAACAATTCCTTACTCCAACAGGTACCCTTCTTACTCATGTGACATTATTCTCCCTCCCTTCACAATCCTTGACACCTCCCCAGAATATCCCTTGCTGAAAGTCCTCTCCCGACCCCTCTCTACTGTCTTGTACCATGCTCTCACCTGACTCCGAGCAATCTTAAAGGGTGTAGCATTCACCATGTGGCTCTTTCGGATGCCACTCCATCTGGTCCGGTAGTCCACAATATGGCAGGGGGGGCGGACGTACTCATCGTAAAGCACATCTCCATTGTAGTTCACAATGCTGCATCGAGCCAAGGAACTAACACGCCCCTTGGGTCCTGTGCCCACCATTTCACAGTCCAGGGCCACCATCTTCCCCGGCAAGTTCTGGGAGACTTTAAGGCACTTGTCCTCTGAACGAGCTTGGGTGGAGCTTTGTGCAGCATTTTTCTTCAAGGACTTCTTCTTGGAGCCTTTATTCTCGGAATGAGCTTGAGTGGAGTTCTGCCCAGCACTCTTCTGTGAGGGCTTCTTGGAGTCCTTACTCTCCGAATGAGCTTGGGTGGAGTTCTCTGTAGCATTTTTCTTCAAGAGCTTCTTGGAGCTCTTGTTCTGGGTGTGAGGTGGGTGGCTCTTAATCTTTGGAAGGGCACTCTGAAACTCCCCTAGCAAATCTATTTTAGCCACAACAGAATCAGTTTTCTTTGAAGGAGCAGGGGTCAGCCAAGACAACGATGCTTTCTTGTCTGTGGACTGCTCTGACTCCCTCTTGGAGGCAGCTGCTTCCTTCTTCTTTGGGCATGGAAGGATCTTCAAAATGCCATCTACTCTTGAAGAAGTTTCCCCTTTCTTTGGAGGTTCTGAGTGCAACTTAGACACCTTGCTAGGAGGTTGGTTCTTTTTATTCAGAAATCCTCTCTGCTCTAAGAACCGTCGCTTCTTGACAAAACGTTGGTGCTTGGCATTTCCTCCAAATGCCTTTTTTGGAGGTTCCCCAAAATCCAAATTCAGGAGTATGGTGGACATGAGGGCAGTGGACGGTGGGAGAGCAGCGGGGAAGACTGGCTTACTAATGGAAGAAGGACGAGAAGCTCATTCTCCGTGGAATCCCATAGTCCAACATGTGGAGGTCTGCAATTAGCCCTGGGGACAAAAGTAATCCTGATACCTGTACCATAGGCCTGGTGGGGGGTTGGGGGCGGGAATAAGATAAGACCAATCCTGGAAAGCTTAAGCTATATACTGCAAGCACAAAGCCCAGATACTAATGAAGCCCTACAATTCAACTTCGGGTGGATCTTAAGAGGGATATTTCCACTCTCCAGAGGCCCAGGGTTCAGTTCCCAGCACGCATGTGGTAGCTCACAACATCCGTAACTCCAGCTTCAGGGGGATCAGATGCCTTCTGATCTCTGCAGATCCCAGGCCCTTACATGGTGCATATATACACACGCAGGCAAAGCACTCACACAAATAATAAATCTAGTAACATAAAGTGAAGATGCTGAGGCTGGGGATAAAAAGGGGGTTGTGGAGCCCACGGACTTCGAACTCTGCCAAGTCTATGAAGTCAAAACAGGGGGGGTTGTGAAAACAGCAGAGAAGGAAAACTCCTCAGTATGTTTGCCATCGGTGACAGGATTACCCAGAGGCATCCTCAGAAATGAAGGATGGCACCAGAAAGGAAGAGCAAATCCAGGCACTGCTCTTCTTCAGCTCCACGTGGGGGCGATCTTCTCACGCACCTCATGTGTGTCGTCCCCTTCCCGCCTCCCCGCGACCCCCATAGCAAGGACCTGTGACACCACACATCACCAAAGGATCTGAGGGGAGGAGACTCAAGAATCGAGGCGGACCACCTTGTCCCGCACACTCTGACGGTGCAGGCCATCCCCGAACACCCCACACACCTACCTCCAGGTTGGGTCCCACTAAGATCGCAAGCGTCCGGAGCCGGATGCGGACGCAGGCGCGCGCCGACGTACACCGGGACGGCAGGAGCGCGGGTGGCAGCGCGAAGGCGGCCGGCGCACACGCGCCCGCAGCGCCCCCGCCTCAGGCAGCGAGGCCAGCGACTCGGAGTGTGTGAGCAGCGGCAGCGGCGGCGGCGGCGGCGGCGGCGTGGGCGGGGGCGGGGGCGGGATGCGCTCCCCGGCCCCTCGGGCCCCGTGGAGGAACAACTCGAAGGTGGTGGGCCGCGGAAAGCGGAACAGCGCGCGCCGGAACCGTGGCCCCACTTCCGGGAAGGAGGGCGGGACCTGCACAGCGGGGCGCCGGGCGGGAAGCGCGTGCTGGGCGCGCCTCTGTGACGTCACCGGGGCCCCTCGCGTCTCCAGCGCGAATGGCCTTGCCCCGTGGAGGCCGTGACATTTGACAAGTGAGCCTTATGCTTTCAACCTGGACGCGACTGCGGGAAGAGGTGTTGTCGGGCGAGCTCGGAGTACTTGCTTCGCGTTGGGCCTGCCCAGTCCAGCCCGGGTCTCACGCCCTCGCGGTACCGGCCGCGGACCTTCTCACCTCCTCCCTCCTTGCACCGCCAATCGGCCCCCAAGATGCCGGGCGTTTCGGCCCGTGGCCTCTCGCATGAGGAGAGAAGGCAACTGGCTGTGAACCTCACCCGCGTCCTAGCGCTCTACCGTTCCATCCTGGACGCCTACATCATTGTGAGGCCCCTGGGCTGAGGACCGGGTGCTTCTGGTGGTGGGGGTGGTTAGAAGGCTGCTACAGAGGAAATCTGGAGACAGCTTTCATCTCTTCTGAATTTCAGCCTGTCCAGGAAAGCTGAAGACTAGATAATTCCTCCCCCAGCCTTCTCTCTAATAATCAAGTTGTTGGGCTGTGATGCAATTGCGTGGACCTTAACTGGAAACATACGAGATGTTCCAGAGCATACACGTTCTGGCTTTGAGTACATTTCTGGTTTTGTGGCATAGCGAGCAGTTGAGCTTTGATATTAGACGGAACTGAACTAGAGTGTTGTCTGCACTGTGAACATTGAATTTTTTCTTTCCCCTTTCATTCCAATCCCGGTTTTCTAGACTATAAAATTGATCTCTATCTGGAGGATATTGTGGGGGAAATGAGATAACATGTCAATGTCACCATCTTCAGATTAGAATTTCTCAAGCCACCATTCATTCATTCATTCCTAGTCTTGCCTCTACCTCCCCAGTGCATCCGAAATTCATCCCCTTTCTCCTCCCTCTCTTTTATTTTGGAGACAGGGTTTCGCTCTTTTTCAGGCTAGTCTGAACCCTTAGTGATCCTCCTGCTTCAGCCTTCTAACTACTGAGATTACAAGAATGAGGCACCACAACTGTATTTTATGAGCACTGGTATGATGTCAGGTGTCAGATCCCCTGGAACTGGAGTTACAGACTCCAGTGAGCTATCATGTGGTGCTGGGAATTGAACCTGGGTCCTGTGGAATAGCAGCCAGTGTGTGTCACCACCGCAAGTCACAACCTTGCTTTTTAAATTTATTTTTTTGTTTTGTTTTGTTTGTTTGTTTCGAGACAGGGTTTCTCAGTGTAGCTTTGGTGCCTGTCCTGGATCTCACTCTGTAGACCAGGCTGGCCTCGAACTCACAGAGATCCACCTGGCTTTGCCTTCCAAGTGCCAGGATTACAGGCATGCGCCACCACTGCCCGGCGCTTTTTAATTTTTTTTTAATTTTATTTTTATTGATGTGCACATATGTGTGGGTGCCCAGTGAGGCCAGAATAGGATGTTGGGTCTGGAGCTTGGGTTATAAGCCCTGGTCCTCAGCAAGAGCAGCAAGTGCTCTTAATTCCCGAGCTCTTTCTCCAGCCCCTCTTGCTTCTTGGGTGCTTTAATGGAATACTAATTCTTTAACTATTAGCTACATGATCTAGTGTCTGCTGCCCTTCTGTCTCCATCGGGTTTTGTTGTTGTCCCACTTCGATTACTCTGCAGTCATTGAGCTGTCTGGAATGTCCCTCCACTAAATGGCAATAAGTAGTGTACTGATGAAAGGAAGTGCTTGGCCAGATGTGGTACCCACTTGTAATCCTAGCACCTGAGAACTAGATTCAGGAGAATCAGGAGGCCAGGTTCCCTTGGGCTACAAAACTGTTGTTCGAATCTTAGACGGTCTTTTAATAAAAAACCTAGAGCCAGATATCAGGATGAAAGCTGAAAGATCAGAGAAGCAGAACAGCCAGCCACTAGTTCTTCCCTCTACGAAATCCTCAGCCTAAAGAGAGTGAGTTCCTGTTTTCTCATGCCTTATATATCTTTCTCTCCCCTGGGATTAAAGGCATGTGTGCTTCCCGAGCAAAGGCATGAGATCTCAAGTGCTGGGATTAAAGGTGTGTGCCACAACTGCCTGGCTCTGTTTCTCTCCTATACTGGATCAATCTCAAGAAGCCCAGTGTGGCCTTGAATCCACAGTGATCCAGATGGATCTCTGCCTCGGGAGTAATAGGATTAAAGGTGTGTGCCACCACTGCCTGACTTCTATGTCTAATCTAGTGGCTGGCTCTTTTCCTCTGGCAAGTTTATTAGGGTACACAATATATCACCACACAAAAGAAGTACCAGACCAGCCTGGACTGGACTATATTACTTAAAAAAAAAAAAAAGGCAGGCCAGGCCTTGGTGATGGTACCTGCCTGTAATCCTACCCCTCAAAAGACAGAGGCAGGTGAATTGCCTTGATTTGCAGCCAGCTGGAACTAGTGTTAAGACTCCTCTCATTCTGCCCCACACATCCATCCATCCATACACACAGAGAAAAACACCTACAAGGCTTGTTGGCGGGGAGCTGTAACTTTACAACAGTGGTTCTCAACCTTCCTAATGCTGCGACCCTTTCATACAGTTCCTCGTGTTGTGGTGACCCCCCAACCATGAAATTATTTTATTGCTACTTTATAACTAATTTTGCTACTGTTAGGAATCGTAATGTAAATACCTGATATGCAAGATATCTAATATGCCACCCCCAAAGAGGTCTCAACCCACAGGTTGAGAACTGCTGCTTTTGAGTAAATGCTTGTCTAGGGCTAGAGAAATGGCGATGTAGTTAAAAGCATGTACTGTGCTGATCTGCGAGCCTTTAATCCCAGCACTTGGGAAGTAGAGGCAAGTAGATCTCTGAGTTTGAGGTCAGCCTGGCCTACAAAGTGAGTTCCAGGACAGCCAGGACTGTTACACAGAGAAGCTCTGTCTTGAAACTCCCCACCCAAATAAAAGAAAAAGAAAAAAAGACATGTACTGCTTTTTCAGAGGACCAGTTCTATACCCAGCACCCACACAACTGGTGGCTCACAGGCATCTTTAACCCCACTTCCAGGGGATTTGATAACTCTGATTTCCATGGACACCTGCATTTATCAATAAAAATTGAGAGTCAAATATTGGGGTAAGAACCTGAAAGATCAGAGACGCAAGAAGCGGCTGCCAGTCCCCTCCTGCCTCTTCCGTCCAAGATCCTCTCAACCTTGCCTTACCACTTACGTCTCCTGTCTGTAGTCCTCCAAACCTCTATGATCAGCTAGTGGCTAGCTCTGCCCTCTTATTCCAAGCAAGCTTTATTAGTCAGAAGACAATCAAAATATCACACACAACACATAATTAATAATAAAAGTACTTTTGAAATTGAAGGGGGTTGTGGTGGTGCACCACTTTGAGCCCCAGGCTAGTGAGGGCTACGTAGTAAAATCTGTCTCAAAAAATCCTCTGAAGTAAATAAATAAATGCTTGCTTAAGTGTTTTCAGAATAGTGAAAATATATGTGTGAGTGTTTACTTTTGCTTGTATTTTCTTTACTTGACAACTCTGAAGTGTTAGCGCACACATTTATTTTTTCTCTATGGCGTTTACAGTAGTTGTCCATTAAGCTCTCTGTTAAAGTTTACATGAATGTTTTGTCGAATGTTGTATTTATGCTAGCTGAAATCATTATTTGCATTAGTTTGCAATTCTGGAGATGGAACCCAAGATCCCGTGCATGCTCATCAAGCACTCTTTGTTGTTGTTTTATTTTTTGTTCGTTCGTCTTTTCTTTTTTTGGTTTGGTTTGGTTTTTCAAGACAGGATTTCTCTCTTTAACAGCCCTAGCTGTCCTGGAACTAACCTTGTAGATCAGGCTGGCCTGATCTGGTTGTCCCAGAACACTATATAGACTAGGCTGAGCTTGAGCTCACAGAGATCTTCCCGCCTCTGCCTCCTGCGTGCTAGGAAAAGGTGTGTGCCATTATGCCAGGCTGCAAACCATTTTCTGGAGGCTGTTTGCCAGAAGACAGGGTAGGTGTTCTTGCCATCAGGTTGTGGAGACCAGAGTCTGATTCACTGGCAGGTAACTTCTCTAACAACTAAGGCTTTTTAATTAGTTGATTATTTTCAGAAGGAGTCTCACTATGTAGAACAGGATGACCTTAAACTCACAGAGGTATTCCTGCCTCTGCCACCTGAGTGCTGGGGTTCTTTGGTGTTCACCACCACGCCTGGTCCCCAAAGCCCCAGAGTTTAAAAAGAACAAATGAATGAGTTAAAATACACAGCTGTCTGTATCATAAAATAGCAGGTTACTTAATGGTTATTTGTTAATGCTGTGTTGTCAGTCACTGATCATACTAGGGATACAGATGTGAAAAAAATTGGTCAAGCCAGGCATTGTGGTATATGCCTTGGGGTAGAGGCAGATCTTGGATTCTAGGCCAGCCTTCTACACAGTTCAGTTTCAGGACAACCAGGGCTACATAGAAAGACCCTGTCTAAAAAAAAAAAAAAAACAAAACAAAAAAAAAAACAAGTTAGGTATGGTGGCATACACCTTTAATCCCAAGGAGGCAGAGGCATAGGCCAACCTGGTCTATAGAACAAGTTCCAGGACACCCATGGCTACACAGAGAAACTCTGTCTCAAAAAAAAAGAACCAACAAACCAAAAAAGAAACTGAATGGAGAAAGCACACACAAATAAATGGGGACATTAAGAGAATGAGAAGTGTGTTCAGAATGCAGTCTCTGTACCACCTGGGCACTAGTGGAGGCTGGGGGCAGATGTAGATGAACAGGACAGACCTGGTGGCATCTGGCTGTCTTGGGCACTAGTGCCAGAGAAGGAAGGTGATGGGGCGGAGAGTTGAGATGGGCTGAGAAAATGTGAACGGTAGTAGAATTCTTCTGACTGCTTGGCTCCTCCTGCAGGAATTTTTCACCGACAGCCTGTGGAACACACTCCCCAGCTCATGGCAAGAGGCGCTGGATGGACTAAACCCACCACAGCTGGCCACCCTGCTGCTGGGGATGCCCAGGGAAGGGGAAGAGATCAGGTATGTGCAAGCAGAGGAGCCTTGTGCTGGGGAAGGAGAGCACTGAGCCGTGTATTGAGCCCTGTGTAGACAGTCTCATTGGATCTTCCTGGGCTGCCAGGTCATAAGCTTGTACACTCACAATGTGATTGTGGGCTATTCACCGGCAGCCTGGGCTGGACTATCTCAGGTACAGGTCCGTGTGGCCACTCACCCTGCTGGCCCTGAAGTCCACAGCCTGTGCCCTTGCCTTTACCCGGACACCTGGCTTTCAGACCCCATCAGAGTTCCTGGAGAACCCCAGCCAAAGCTCCCGACTAACAGCACCTTTTCGGAAACATGTCAAGCCCAAGAAGCAGCATGAGATCCGGAGGCTAGGAGAGGTGAGGAGACTGCTAGAGGCTAGACTGTCTGAGAACCTGTGGGTGAGGAAGGCATGTGGCTCTTACTGCATGTGCAGGAACCAGCAACTGCAGAAGCCCCCCTCCTTCCAGACATGCTAGGATCCTATCTTGTTGGTGCTGGGAGGCTTTCCTATCTGTTTTCTGAGTTGGTTGGCAGCTGTGGGGGTGATGGTTTTACCCCTGTTCACTGCAGTCAGTTTTCGGTTTCACAGCCCACAGGGTTCTTGCTCTTGAGTCATTGACTTAAGGAGCAAGCAGACTAGGCTAGACACTTACCATCATCCTCAATTCTGGTTTGACATATCGTGTCTCTGTGGCACCCTCAGTGTTTCCTTCGGTCACCTTGGCTCATCTTCCATCCTTATGGCTTCAGGAGTCAGGAGCCAGTGCCAAGAAGAGACTTTTGTTTCCTCCTCTTTCAGTTGGTGAAGAAGCTGAGTGATCTCACTGGCTGCACCCAGGTTGTGGATGTGGGCTCGGGCCAGGTGAGCCAGACTCTGAACATATTGTCTATTTGAGGAGGCAGATTAGCAGGCCGAATGCCCATGAAAGTAGGTGCTGAGAAGTGGTGGGGGACAGGAAGCCTTTGGTGGGGCCTGGGACCCAGTTGTCTACACCACTGCTAGGGTGACAGTCTACAGGGCACTGGACAATGCGATTCTCCCTCGTGACTCCAGGGCCATCTCTCCCGTTTCATGTCTCTCGGGCTGGGGCTGATGGTTAAGAGCCTTGAAGGAAATCAGAGGCTGGTAGAGAGAGCCCAGCACCTAGACCAGGAGCTTCTGCAGGCTCTAGACAAAATGGAGAAGAAGCACCCACAGGTAAGCTGCCCTTCTTGCAACCTGCACTACAGGAGCCCTGTGCTTGGGGGAACTGCACATTAAAACTCATTGTCTACTTCCAAGTTTCAGTTCGAGATGGTCGTTATTTATCTCTGCTACTTTTTGTCCCTTCCCCAAAGCATCCGCATATCTCCACGGCATTTCTAGTCTGTATAAGTGATTTCCACACCAGTATGTTCTCATGGTAAACTATGATGTGGCCAGATGGGTATTATTAGTTGCTGTGCTAGGGATGGAACCCAGTGCCACTAGCTATATCACTAACCCACACGTGGGTGTTAGACTCATTACCAACAAGAAATAGAAGAGCTGGGATACAGCTCAGTGGTAGGACAGTTGCCTAAGCATTCATCCGGCCCTGAGTTCCATTCTCAGTACCACCAAAAGAAAAAGGGAAGCTGAGCTAGGTATGGTGGTACATGCCTGTAATCCCAGCACTGGGAAGGCAGGGACAGGATCCATGCAGATTTGCTGGCTTGTTCAACATAATGAGCTCCAGGTCAGAAAGAGCTGCAAAGACCTTGTGTCACCCCTACCCTACCCAAAAGAAAAAGAAAAATGATAGGCGAAATGAAAAGGTCTTCAGTCTGAAATGATGGTCTCAAGTGGTTCACAGTCTAGCTCTCTAGTGCCCAGCTTCTCTCCCATATAACTCAGAAAACAGGGTCACTCCTGTGGCCTAAGGATAGCCACCCAACTTTGCATCTGCCTTTTTTTTTCCTCTCCCCACAGGTGGTGCAAAGAGGCCCCCGCCACTCCCCCCGCCACGTGGTTCAGTGGGTCAGCTCCACAGCCCTGTGTGAGGAGCTTCTGCTTCCTCTGGAGACACCAGGCCAGGGTAGTACCCGCCTGCTACTCACGGGCCTCCATGCTTGTGGGGATCTGAGTGTTGCCTTGCTGAGACACTTCTGCTGCTGTTCTGAAGTGGTGGCCCTGGCCTCAGTGGGCTGCTGCTACATGAAACTCAGTGACCCTGGCAGCTACCCGCTGAGTCAGTGGGTGGCTGGGCTGCCTGGCCATGAACTCCCCTACAGGCTCCGGGAGGGGGCCTGCCATGCCCTGGAGGACTATGCGGAGAGGCTACAGAAAGCAGGCCCTGGGCTGCAAACACACTGCTTCCGTGCGGCACTAGAGACAGTCATCCGACATGTCTGCCCTGAGCTTCGGAGGCCTGGCGTGCAAGGAATCCCCAGGGCCCACGAACTCAAGATTGAAGAGTGAGGTCTGGGGAGGCTCCCCACTTATCCCCACTTGCTAGCACAGCCAAAGAAAATGTGTGAGCCCAGAGGAATGGCATGAACTTCTCTAACCAGGGACACTGCTCCAAATTCCTCTGAAAGAAATTGTCCTCCTAGGACTAGGGATGCACCTCAGTTGGTAGAATACTTGTCTAGCATGCATGAGCCTAGGTTCAATTCCCAGCACTGTATAAATTGAGGGTGATGACGTCCACCTGTAACCCTAGCACTGGGGACATGGCAGGAGAATCAGAAGGTCAAGGTTATCCCAAGTTCTTTTCTTTGTTTTGTTTTTTGAGACAGGGTTTCACTGTAACATCCTTGGCTGTCCTGGAAACTAACTCTGTAGACCAGGCTGGCCTCTAACTCACAGAGGTCCTCCTGCCTCTGCCTCCCGAGTGCTGGGATTAAAGGTGTGCGCCACCACCGCCTGTTGCACAGTTCTTTTTTTTTTTTAAGCTCTGGAAATCATCAAATCCAGGACTTTGTACATGCTAGGTAATCAAGTACTTCTACCACTAAGCTATTACATCAGTCCAACAGTTTATAACTACTAAAAATATGGCTAACTTGTAAAAGACTAGATGAAAATAAATTTGGGGACTGTTGCTATTGAACAGGTAACTCACAGCCTGAGAAACATTATTTAAGTGAGTATAGTGGCATGTGTCTGTGACCACAGCACTCTGGCTCTCGAGTCAAGGATGAGGACTGCTTCCATTTTATTTTGAAGGCAGCCTGGACTACAGAGTGAGACTATGTCTAAAAAACACAAAACAGGGCCGGGCGGTGGTGGCGCACGCCTTTAATCCCAGCACTCGGGAGGCAGAGCCAGGCGGATCTCTGTGAGTTCGAGGCCAGCCTGGGCTACCAAGTGAGTTCCAGGAAAGGCGCAAAGCTACACAGAGAAACCCTGTCTCGAAAAACCAAAAAAAAAAAACACAAAACAGGCAGGCATAGTAGCTCATGCCTTTAATTCCAGTACTTGGGAAGCAGAGGCAGGTTCCAGGACAGCTAGACTACACAGAGAAACCCTGTCTGGAAAAACCAAAAATAAAAATAAATAAAATGCCTATTTAAGCAAATCAAAGTAGGAATCAGCTTCGAGACAAAAGTTTGAATGGGGGATGGAAGTTTCTAGAGCTAACTGTATTATGGCTGGTCCCACAGATACGTGCAACAAGGGTTACAGCGAGTAGGTCTGGACCCTCAGCTGCCACTGGATCTGGCTGCCCTTCGGGCCCAGCAGGCCCAAGAGAATCGTGTGGTAGCCTTCTTCAGCTTGGCCCTCCTGCTGGCCCCACTGGTGGAGACACTGATTCTACTAGACCGGCTGCTCTATCTCCAAGAGCAAGGTGAGTCCTTATCCAGTTTGCTGGGCCTGGCCACCACCTAATGAGGGGGGCATTTGTTAGCAAATGAAGATTCCCAGCAGCACCTTCCCCCAGACTGTTTTGTGTTGTTCGAATCGTAGATGGTCCTTTATTTTTTTTTTTTTATTTATTTTTTTTTTTGGTTTTTTCGAGACAGGGTTTCTCTGTGTAGCTTTGCGCCTTTCCTGGAACTCACTTGGTAGTCCAGGCTGGCCTCGAACTCACAGAGATCCGCCTGGCTCTGCCTCCCGAGTGCTGGGATTAAAGGCGTGCGCCACCACCGCCCGGCAAGATGGTCCTTTATTAAAAACCCAGAGCCAGATATCAGGGTGAGAGCTGAAAGATCAGAGAAGCAGAACAGCCAGCCACTAGTTCTCACCTCTACAAAATCCTCAGCCTAAAGAGAGTGAGTTCCTGTTTCCTCATGCCTTATATACCTTTCTCTGCCCTGCCATATTACTTGCTGGGATTAAAGGCATGTGTGCTTCCCAAGCAAAGGCATGAGATCTCAAGTGCTGGGATTAAAGGCGTGTGCCACCACTGCCTGGCTCTGTTTCTCTCCTATAATGGATCAATCTCATATAGCCCAGTGTGGCCTTGAACTCACAGAGATCCAAATGGATTTCTTCCTTCCTGAGTGATTCGATTAAAGGTGTGTGCCACCACTGCCTGACTTCTATGTCTAATCTAGTGGCTGGCTCTTTTCCTCTGATCTTCAGGCAAGTTTATTAGGGTACACAATGTATCACCACAGGTTTTGGTTTTAAGATTTGTGTGTGTGTACACACACCTCATGCTTTGGGGTGTTCAATCCCCTGGACTGGAGTGGCAAGTAGTTGTGCGCCATCCAATGTGGGTATTAGGAACCAAACTTAAGTATAGTGGAAGAGCAGCAAGCATTCTTAACCACTGAACCCCGTCCAGCACCAGTGAGGTGGACTTTAAACAAGTGTCCCAGGCATTGAGAAAGCACATGAGCTACCTCTCTTTGGAATAAGGAGCGGTGCTATTGGACAGACAGGAAGGGTCTGGGTTGACTTGTTTCCCTTCTAATTAACTCTCACTTTCTCC
The DNA here is from genome assembly GCF_007827085.1 of Peromyscus californicus insignis. NCBI lineage: Eukaryota > Metazoa > Chordata > Mammalia > Rodentia > Cricetidae > Peromyscus > Peromyscus californicus. The sequence continues at coordinate 67,469,352 of NW_026294617.1, read as the reverse complement.
TAGGCTTCTATGCTGAGCTCTTGCCCATCTTCAGCCCTGAACTCTCACCCAGAAATCTGGTTCTGGTGGCTACCAAGACACCCCTAGGTCAGGCCTTCTCTGTTCTTGAGACGGAAGACAGCTAGCTGACAGTCCAAAACCACAGAGTGCCAATGCGGTCAATACATCTTACTGTTTAGAGTGCCTTCATCTTGCGGGATTCTGGCTCTCTGCAAACTTCAGGTGTATACCCTTTCTCCCTTCATATGTAATGTACTGTGTAATTTTTATTTATTAAAACTTTTAAAGCCAGGCAGTGGTGGCATATGCCTTTAATTCCAGCACTTGGGAGGCAGAGACAGGCAGATCTCTGAGTTCGAGGCCAGCCTGGTCTACAGAGTGAATTCCAGGACAGCCAGGGCTGTTATACAGAGAAACCCTGTCTCGAAAAACCAAAACAAACAAACAAAACAAAACAAAACAAAAAAAACTTTTAAGATTTAACTCCTGGTTCTGTAAATAGGGAAAAGGACAAGGGGTCTCCCTGTTTCTACCCCAAACATCGCAGGACCCGTCCTGGGAAGGCTACCATCTACCCAGTCTGTCCTGACAAGAAGAAAAGCTGCACCATGCCTGGGCTCCCCAAAATGCGAGCACTTGGGAAAGGAAGAGGGGCAGGACAGCAGCTGCACTCAGGGCTCTTTATTGGTGTTGGAGGAGGAGGATTCCCCACCCTCAAGGTGAAGACTGAGTAGGCAGAAGCAGCACTCTCGGGCTCAATACCAATAAACCTTCTTGTGTCTTCGAGTCTCCTGGATCCCCATGGCTTCCATCACCTCTTCTTCTAATGTCTTTAGCCGGGGCACATAGGTTCTTTCCAGAGCGTCTTCCACTGATGTGTCCTTGGGGCCATCTGTTGAGTCAGAAGGAAAGGATGAGTTTGCCAACTGTTTATTCCCTGCAGTGTTGGGGATAGAACCCATGACCTTGCACACTGCTAAGCAAGCGCTCTACCACCAAGCTACATTCCTAGCCCCACCAACTTCCCTTTTCCTCTCACACCTCACATCCCTGTCTCCTTCCTGCCCATCCCCAGCTTACCAGTCCATGTTTCTGGGACAATGCCATCCGCTCTAGGAAATTCAGGTTTGGGGATAATTCTCCCAGATCTTGTAGAGACTCGAACTCGCTCTCCTTCCTCAGTAAATCTCCACTGGATCTCAGTGGGTTTCCTGGTAAGTAGAAAAAAATGAGTCTAACTTAGAGCCAGATCCCTGTACCACCCTCCAACCCAAAACTGAAGGCAGTGGCTGAGAACACTGGATTACCACCTTTGTTTCTGTCAGGGTTACTGACAGAATTGTGTGCAAGAAACAGACCTCACTGAGCAGTGCTGGTGCACACTTTAATCCCAGCACTCAGGAGGCAGACAAATCTCTGAGTTCCAGGACAGCCAGACCTACATACACAGAGAAACCCTGCCTCAAAATCCCCACATACTGCCCAAAAAAGGAAACAGACCCCCTGAGCTCCAGCATATCCAACACACCATTCTCATGTGATAAATGGGTCTGCCCAACACCTGTGTGGACTCAAGTTAGAAGCCCCTTGACCAGAGGCCTCTGTGCTTGCCTGTCCACAGGGTCCACTAGCTTGACCTGGTTATGAGGCAAGGGAGCTTCACTGGGGATCATGGTCCCTCGGTGATCCTTGGTTCGGCCAATATAGCGGAAATGCTGTCCAAGAGAAGGCAGTATCAGAAAACAATGTGAGAAGGGAATTTACCTACTACTGCTAAGCATACTCAGCCAGTTTCCCGTCTCTGCATGCTGCTCTTAGGGGGACAGATGGGGAAGACGTCTCAGTTCTCCATCATCCTTCCACTCACCGTGTTCAGCCCCTCCAGGACAACACAGTTCTGCTCTCGAATGACCTGAACCACTTTGCCCTGCTTCCCAGCGTCCTTGCCTTCTAAGATCTCCACCTGTAGGAAGACGAGAGGACAAGGGCAGGACACTGTTGCCCACACACCTTCCTGTCACTCTGTCCTGAGGGTCTCACCATGTCTCCACAGAATAGGTGCCAGTCTTCCTCAGAGATGGGCTCTACCACCATTGGGCGCCGCCTGCTCCATTGGGGATTCCTCTTGTCTGATAGGGAGCCTGGTCGGTTCATCCCATAGCGGTGGTTGAGACCGGGAGTGGCTTTGGATGCCAAGGCCAGCAGGGCCGAAAGACGCATGGTTAGATGTGAGAAATCTCAGCAGTGAAAGACTCAAAAACTCCGTCAGCTATGAGTCAAGAGAAACAGAATGAAGATTCGAACTAAGGGAGAAACTTTTATTTTTTATTTATTTTTGTTTTATGTGCATTGGTGTTTTGACTGCATGTATTTCTGTGTGAAGATGTCGGGTTCCTTGGAACTGGAGTTAACAGTTGCAAGTCACCACATGGGTGCTGAGGAATGAACCCAGGTCCTCTGGAAGAGCAATCAATGCTCTTAACCACTCAGCCGTCTCTCCAGTCCCTCGTTTGTTTTTTGGGAGAGGGTCTCATGAGGTAGCTCTGGCTGACCTAGAACTCACTATGTAGACCAGGCTGGTCTTGAACTCTCAAATCCATCTGCTTCTGTCTCCTTTCCTAGTACCAGGACTAAAAGTATATACCACCACACACAACCCAGGAATGTTACTAAAGTATCGACTGTCCTGCGCAGTGGACTTCATCTCGCTGACTCTTCTCACAGGTTATCTTTACAAATGAGAAAACAGCCTGGCGGTGGTGGCGCACGCCTTTAATCCCAGCACTCGGGAGGCAGAGCCAGGCGGATCTCTGTGACTTCGAGGCCAGCCTGGGCTACCAAGTGAGTTCCAGGAAAGGCGCAAAGCTACACAGAGAAACCCTGTCTCGAAAAAAACAAAAAACAAAAAAAAACAAATGAGAAAAAAATGAGTTCATATATTATCCATGGTGACAAAGCTACTATGGGGTGGGGGGTCTCTATTCAAACCACATATATCTGACTTCACTGAGACCACCGGGCAGTGGTGGCACACGCCTTTAATCCCAGCACTGGGGAGGCAAAGGCAGGCGGATCTCTGAGTTCGAGGCCAGCCTGGTCTACAGAGCGAGTTCCAGGACAGCCAGGGCTATACAGAGAAACTTGTTTCAAAAAAAACAAAAAACAAAAAAGAAAAAAAAATCCACTGAGGCCAAGGGCCACACTATCTATCTAGCTCCTTGAATCGCTATCTCAGGAGAGCTTGGCACTTAAGATACTTAAGACAGTTATTAAATGAATGCATGAACAGCAGGGCAGGAGGGAAAATGGGCAATGGAGGAGAGCACCAGGACAGCCTGAAGGCAAGCAGCCACGAGGCAAGGCGAACAGAGTGGTAGCAGGGATAAGAACAGCTTACAGTGGGCCTATGTAACAGGCCCCAGACCTTCACACAATTGACTCCATGATAGAAGTACCATTCAGGCCATAAAACTCAGCACACAGACAGCACCACCAGCTGTCTGAAATGAAAACCAAGACCTAATCTATCAAAGTCCATAGTTCTGGGAAAGTCTCTAAATGTACCAACCTTGCTTTTTGGTTTTGTAGTTCTGCTTTTGGCTAATTGTTATTGTTAACTGAAGAATGTTAACCCAGGATATGTTTTTTGTGCTTAAAAACTAACCTTGAGCCAGGCGGTGGTGGCGCACGCCTTTAATCCCAGCACTCGGGAGGCAGAGCCAGGCGGATCTCTGTGAGTTCGAGGCCAGCCTGGGCTACCAAGTGAGTTCCAGGAAAGGCGCAAAGCTACACAGAGAAACCCTGTCTCGAAAAAAACAAAACAAAACAAAACAAAAAAACTAACCTTGAGAAATGCTTGGGGCTACACTGAGATCCCAAACATTCAGTGTAGTCACCAGCCAGCTAGTAAAGACTATTTGCTTGAACCTGTGTCTAAGCAGTCTTTTCTGGTGGTTTCCCCCAACACCTATCCCACTTATACCCTCACACAAGAAAGACTCACTCCTCCCTAAGGATAGCTTTTTCTCTAAGACTTAAGTCTTTAAAGACCCCAAGGCTACACTGTAAGGTTGTTGATTCCTGGGGCTGGAGAGATGGCTCAGAGGTTAAGAGCACTGCTTGCTCTTCCAAAGGTCCTGAGTTCAATTCCCAGCAACCACATGGTGGCTTACAACCATCTGTAATGAGATCTGGCGCCCTCTTCTGGCCTGCAGGGATACGTGGAGACAGAACACTGTACACATAATAAATAAATAAACCTTTAAAAAAAAAAAAAAAGGTTGTTGATTCCTAAGTTTCCTATCTAAGTATGTGCTAACAGACTCCCCAATTTGGGCAGTGGACTAAATTAACAGATGACTGAAATAACTGGTAAAAAGTGCTTTAAGCCAAGCCTTCCAGCTACTTGATGTAAAGGATCACAAGCTCAAGACCCCCTTGAATAATTTGGTGAGACCCTGTCTCAAAAAGTAAAAAAGGGCCGGGTGGTGGTGGCGCACGCCTTTAATCCCAGCACTTGGGAGGCAGAGCCAGGCGGATCTCTGTGAGTTCGAGGCCAGCCTGGGCTACAGCGCGAGATCCAGGAAAGGCGCAAGCTACACAGAGAAACCCTGTCTCGAAAAACCAAAAAAAAAAAAAAAAAAAAAAAAAAAGAAAGTTAAAAAAGGGAGCTAAAGAGACGGCTCAGCATTTAAGAACACTTGTTCCTGCTGTGGAATAATCCTTCTGTACACTGTGAATATGTATTGCTCTCATTGGTTAATAAAGAAGCTGATTGGCCTATAGCAAGGCAGGATAAAGTTAGGACAATCAAACTGAGGATGCTGGGATGAAGGGTGGAGTCAGAGGAGATGCCACTCAGCTGCTGAGGAAGCAGGACATGTAGAAAATGAGGTAACAAGCCATGAGCCACAAGACAAAGCATGGATAAGAAATATGGGTTAATTTAAATGTAAGAGTTGGCTAATAACATGCCTGAGCTATCAGCCACACATTTATAATGTATATTAAGCCTCTGAGTGATTATCTGAAAGCAGTTGTGGGACAGGAACATTCCACCTACATGTTCCTCTTCCAGAGGACCTGCATTTGATTCCCAGCAACCCACATGGTGTTTCATGACCACATATGACTCTAGTTCCAGAGGATCCAATGCCCTCTTCAGGCCTTTATAGGCATCAGGCATGCATGTAATGCATATACATACATGTAGGCAAAGCATGCATTTAAAAGAATGAATAAATCCAATTTTAAAAAATGGTAAAACGGGCCGGGCGGTGGTGGCGCACGCCTTTAATCCCAGCACTCGGGGGGCAGAGGCAGGTGGATCTCTGTGAGTTCGAGGCCAGCCTGGGCTACAGAGTGAGTTCCAGGACAGCCTCCAAAGCTACACAGAGAAACCCTGTCTCAAAAAACCAATAATAATAAAATTAAAAAAAAAAAATGGTAAAACGAAGCCAGGTGGTGGTGGCGCATGCCTTTAATCCCAGCACTTGGGAGGCAGACCCAGGCAGATCTCTGTGAGTTCAAGGCCAGTCTGGTCCGCAGAGCAAGATCCAGGACAGGCACCAAAACTACATGGAGAAACCCTGTCTCAAAAAACAAAACAAACAAACAAACAAACAAAAAAGGTAAAAAGAGCCAGATGTGGTAGTGCACACTTGTAATGGCAACACGTGGTAAGTAAGAACAAAAAGACCGTAAGTTTGAGGCTTGAGGCTAGGCTGGGCTACATAGAAAAACCTTGACTTTTAAATATTTTTAAAAATTTTTTTAAAGATTTATTTTATGTATCTGCATGTACACCTTTATGCCAGAAGAGGGCATCAAATCCCACTATACATGGTTGTGAGTCACCTTGTGGTTGCTGTGAATTGAACTCAGGACCTCTGAAAGAGCAGCCAGTGTTCTTAACCTCTGAACCATCTCTCCAGCCCCCAACTTTTAAATATTTTATTAGAATGGAGTGTTGTTTTTTTTAACTCTTCTTTCTTTGGCTGTTTGGGGGCCCCACCACCCAGCTCTCAAATAAATCACACGGAGGCTTATTCTTACTTATGAATGCCCAGCCTTATCTTGGTTTATTTCTAGCCAGCTTTCCTTAAATTATTTCATCCACCTTTTGCCTCTGGGATTTTTCTTTTTCTTACTTCTGTATGTCCTACTTTCACTCCTACTCCATGGCTGGCCGTGTGGCTGAGTGGCTGGGCCCTAGTGTTCTCCTCTCCTTCTCATGCTCCTTCCATTCTCCCAGATTTCTCCTCCTCCTTTATTCTCTCCCTGCCAGCCCTGCCTATCCTTTCTCCTGCCTTGCTATTGGCTGTTCAGCTCTTTATTAGACCAATCAGGTGTTTCAGACAAAGTAACATAGCTTCACAGAGTTAAACAAATGCAACATAAAAGAATGCAACATGCCAGGCAATGGTGGCACACTCCTTTAATCCCAGCACTCGGGAGGCAGAGGCAGGTGGACCTCCTATGAGTTTGAGGCCAGTCTGGGCTACAGAGTGAGTTCCAGGACAGCCAAGGTTATACAAAGAAACCCTGTCTCGAAAAACCAAAAAATAAATTAGTTAAAAATAAAGAATCGCCGGGCGGTGGTGGCGCACGCCTTTAATCCCAGCACTCGGGAGGCAGACCCAGGCGGATCTCTGTGACTTCGAGGCCAGCCTGGGCTACCAAGTGAGTTCCAGGAAAGGCGCAAAGCTACACAGAGAAACCCTGTCTCGAAAAACCAAAAAAATAAAAAAAAAAAAAAAAATAATCAATGAGTGCATTAGGACATACCTTTTATCCCAGCACTTGGGTGGCAGATCTTAGTGAGTTCAAGGCCAACCTGGTCTATATAATGAGTTCTGAGCCAGCCAAGACTACATAATGAGACCCTGTCTTAACAAACAAAAATAAAATAAAATGCTAAGTGTGATGACTCATGCATTGGGAGTCAGAAGCATAAGGATTACTATGCGTTCAAGGCCAGCCTGCCCTATACAGTACCTACAGACTAGTCTGAGCTACAAGGTGAGACCTATCTGAATCAAAACAACGAAGTAAAAAGGCTCAATGTAGAATGCTAACCTAGCATGCAGTGAGCTTTATAAATAGCTGCTGCTGCTAGCCTGGTACCATGCTAAGCAGCATCTCACAGAAGCCTAAGGGCAGCGATGAAATTGCTCTTGAGCTCATCACTGGGTTTTCTGTTTTTTATATTGTAATTTTTTTTTGGTTTTTTTTTTTTTTTTTTTTTTTTTTTTTTTTTTTTTTTTTTGGTTTTTCGAGACAGGGTTTCTCTGTGTAGCTTTGCGCCTTTTCCTGGAACTCACTTGGTAGTCCAGGCTGGCCTTGAACTCACAGAGATCCGCCTGGCTCTGCCACGGAGTGCTGGGATTAACGGCGTGTGCCACCACCGCCCGGCGGGTTTTCTGTTTTTGTGTGCTCTGTGTGTGTGTGTGTGTGTGTGTGGTCATTAAACTTGGGGACTCACATATGATGGACAAGTAATTTTGTGTAAGTGGGCTACTCCTCCCTTCTTTATACCCAGGATAGGAGAGGCAGGGAAAGCCCAGTGTTATCCACGATGCTAGAGGGGCACAAGGGCTTAAATATTTCTATTCAGATCCAACACACTGAATCTAAGGACCTGACAAGTTCAAAACTGACTGAGAATTTCAACGTATTTGGTCTTCCCAAGTACTCAGGAAGTGATACAAGTATCATTAAGATCCTGTTCACTAACACGAAAAACAGGCCTAAGGCAGCTTCACAGGAGTGTGTGTGTCTCTCAAAAAATCCTTAATACTGGTTCAGTCACTCCAGGCCTGAGGCTCTGGGAGGAGAAAGCAGGCCCGGACACGCCCCCCTCCATATTTCCCTTCGGTTCCCTACACCACCGGATGCTAGTGCCACTTCCGCGGTGGAGCTTTCTTCTCCATGCAAGCACTCGGGGCAGGGCCTCCAGGTCTTCCCCTGTCAGACTCACCCAGATCCAGGGATAGCTCCAACCTCCTAGTAAAGAGAAACCCAAGGAGGAGGACTGCGCCCCAATTTAAGGCTAGGAAAAGGAAGTCCCTTCGAGTATCCGCCTTCTGAGGACCACCGGCGCCGAGCGGGCTCACCTTTCCCAATCTTTCTTAGCACGTGGGTGCTGCTCTGGCAGTCTCCGCCCACTGGATTTCTGGGAGATGTAGTCTAATAGCAGAGCGGAAGCTCAATAACGCAGCGAGTCTCTCAGCTTGCTGGGAACTGTATTCCGTCGCTACAAAATGACCTGAAAACGGGAAATTTGGCCAAAAGTAGGAAATTTCGAGGGTGAGAGGCACGTCGGGAATTGAAGGCGAAAGATAGGCGGATTCACAGGGTACTTTCCGGTAAGTGCTCTGCGTGGTGGCCACTGGGAGATGTAGTTCACAGAGAACATGACTCCATTTTCTAGGTGGTTAGGGCTTCCTAGTCAAAGCAAAGGGATCCATTTCTAGGTGGGATTACAGCCATTATGTCCTGGCTCTTCTCTGCTTGAGGGACCAGGGCAGATTAAAAAACTGCCCCACCTTTATAGAGGAAGGGATAATCGTGGGTCCTTCCGATACTAGATGAGCTAATCATTCTACTAAAGTAGAGCATACCGGGAGGTTACCACCGTGTCCACCTCCCACCTACCTGCCCACCCACCATCAGTGAGTGGACTGGCAGGCATCCCTAGCAAAGCCTAGCATTGAGACCAGATGTCCTGATTAGCTCGCTCTTTGACCACTCACCTGCCTGCCCTGATCAGATCAAGTATGTTTTTCATTACTGTGAATCTGATGGTGATTGAGAGCTTTGGATGGGCTATCCCCCTAACCTGTCCAGTTTGTAATGTCAGGAACTTCGTTAGTGAACTAATCAGTGACTAGAAGAGCCTGAAGAAATGGCCTTTGTTCTTAGGATGTGTATAACTAGGAAAGGATTCCTGAGGCCATCAGCATCAGGTGTGTGTCATTAACCTCACACCTCCACCTCATCTCTGAGAAGGCACCCCTACTATCATTCTGTGCCCGAGACTTATGAAGGCAGGCTGGCCTGTCCTATCCATAAACCAGCCTCTCAGCAAGATAGAGTTGGAGTCTTGTCTTCTCAACTGTTGTTTCTGAGATAGTGTCTCATGTAGCCCGGGCTCACTTCAAACTTGCTAGTTTCTGCCCTCTCTTCTCAGCTGCTGGAGTTAGCATCAAGCCTGGTTTATGTGGTGCTCCAGACTAAATCCACCTAGGGCTTACTGCATATTCAGTAAGTATTCTTATCAGCTACATCTCCACCCCCACTCCCCAGTTATTCTTTCTTCTAAATATTTATTTTTTATGCATATGTGCCTTCATTTTTTTTTTTTTAGACGGGGTTTCTGTGTATCCTTGGCTGTTCTGAACTCTGTAGACCAGGCTGGTTTTGAACTCAGAAACCCGCCAGGCGTTCCCCACCACCAAATGCCTTCATAATTTTATGTGTACCAAATGTGTGCTGGTAGTGCCTATGAAGGCCAGAAGATGAAGGTATTGGGAGCCCTGAAACTGGAATTCCAGGTGGTTGTGAGCTGCCTGATGTGAGTGCTGGGAATCCTCTGCAACTGCCAAGCCATCTGTAGATCTTCAAGTGAACTTTGAAATCAAGTCATGGGCTAGAGAACAGGCTCAGCCGTTAAGAGCACTGGCTGCCCTTCCAGAGATCCTGAGTTCAATTCCCAGCAACCACATGGTGGCTCACAACCATCTGTAATGGGATCTGATACCCTCTTCTGGCATAAAGTCAATGGAGCACTCTTACACATAAAATAAATATTTTTTTAAAGCCATAATTATTGCCTTATTATTTATTGAGACAGAGTCTTATTATGTAGCTCTGGCTGTCCTAGGACTAAATACATAGTGACACGTAGTACATGTAGGCTGGCCTTGAGCTCAGAGATCACATGTGCTCCAGTGCTGTGTACTACCATGCCTTAGCTAAAACAAGCTGACATGTGGCTAGCAACCTAACTAGCATTAAATGTTTCACTTCTCCCTAAACTTTGACATGCTCTTGAAGGTCCAAGATATTTCTAGAACCACACCAAACACTCAGTTCTTCCCAGCACTAAATTTAGAGACTAAGGCAAAAGGACCATGAGTTTGAGACCAATAGGGAGACCCTATATCAAAAGCAAAAACCAGGGATGGCTATGCAGACCTGAAATCTCAACACTTGGGAGATCAGTTTAAGGTCATCCTCAGCTGTATAGTTAGTATGTATCCTGGGTTACATGAGACTGTCTCAGACAAGTCACACACTTTCCATGACCACTTGTGAAACGTCCTCACACTCCATCTCTTTCTCTTTTTTGAAGCACTGGGAAGGTATTGAACCTAGGTCCTCAAGCATCTGTATACATCTGATCTCATGTATTATACCTCAGGCTGGTCTAGAGCTTGCTGCACACCTGCAGGTGACTTTATTGGGCTGGTCAGATAGCTCAATGGGTAAAGGCACCTACCTGCCTGATGATCTGGGCTCAATCCTGGGTCCCACATGGTGGAAAGAAAACCTGATTCCTGCAAATTGTCCTTTGATCTTCACAGAGGCACACAAAGTAAAATGTAATAAAAACTTAGATGTATGTTATGAATATTCTGCCTCCATGTATATGTACCACATGTGTGCCTGGTACCCAGGGAGGTCAGCAAAGGGTGTAGGATCCCTTGGAGCTGAAGTTATGGATGGTTCTGAGCCAGTGTAGGTGCTGGCAACTGAACCCAGGTCCTCTGCAAGAACAAGTGCTCTGTAACTGCTAAACCAGCTCTCCAATTACCATATACTGTGCTTTTGGCTTGTTTTCTTACAAACTGTCTTTTTTTTTTTTTATTTTTTGGTTTTTTCAAGACAGGGTTTCTCTGTGTAGCTTTGCGCCTTTCCTGGTACTCGCTCTGGAGACCAGGCTGGCCTCGAACTCACAGAGATCCACCTGCCTCTGCCTCCCGAGTGCTGGGATTAAAGGCGTGCGCCACCACCGCCCGGCCACAGACTGTCTTTTAAACATTTATTTACTTAGTGGGATTAGGAATTAACTCAGTAAAGGCCCTGGTTTTTAGTCCTCAGCTCTGAAAGAAAAATAATTTGTATAGGCATGAGTGCAGGCACTTCGGCCACCACATACCTACGAAGTTAGAAGATATCTTCCAGAAATCAGTTCTCTTTCACATTGTGAGGCAGGTGATAGACGAACAGACCAGTTTACTCTCTGCCCAGGAGTACATCCAGCTTTCTGGGTCTCTGGCAGAAAATTCATATCATCTGGCTTGTGTGGCAAGTATAAACTGATCCTCCTGCCTCCATCTCCAGTGTTTTAGGAATTACAGGAATGTATCCATCACACCTTTTTGCTTGGGGACCAAATCCAGGACTTCTGATTTATGCACACTAGGCAATCAGTCTACCAAATGGGGTGTGTGTGTGTGTGTTTTTTGGTTTTTCGAGACAGGGTTTCTCTGTGTAGCTTTGCGCCTTTTCCTGGAACTCACTTGGTAGCCCAGGCTGGCCTTGAACTCACAGAGATCCGCCTGGGTCTGCCTCCCGAGTGCTGGGATTAAAGGCGTGCGCCACCACCGCCCAGCCCGTGTGTGTGTGTGTGTGTGTGTGTGTGTGTGTGTGTGTGTCTTTATGTATATATCCTTAGCCACTTAAACCCCATTTCTTTCCTCTTTGGTTTTTTAGAGACAGGGTTCCTCTGTAGCTTTGGAGCCTGTCCTGGAACTCACTCTGTAGACCTAGCTGGTCTGGAACTCAGAGATCTGCCTGCCTCTGCCTCCCCACTGCTGGGATTAAAGGTGTGTTCCACCACTGGGCTTTAAAATCTATTTCTTTTTTTTTTTTTTTTTGATTTATTTATTATGTATACAGCATGTACACATGCAGGCCAGAAGAGGGTATCAGATCTTACTACAGATAGATGGTTGTGAGCCACCATGTGGCTGCTGAGAATTGAACTCAGGACCTCTGGAAGAGCAGTCAGTGCTCTTAACCTCTGAGCCATCTCTCCAGCCCCTCTTTTAAAAAAAAAAAAAAAAATTTATTAAATAGTACACAGAAAGGGCACCAGATTTCATTACAGATGGTTGTGAGCCACCATGTGGGTGCTGAGAATTGAACTCAGAACCTCTGGAAGAGCAGTCGGTGCTCTTAACCTCTGAGCCATCTCTCCAGCCCCTCTTTTTAAAAAAAAAAAAAAAAAATTTATTAAATAGTACACAGAAAAGGGCACCAGATTTCATTACAGATGGTTGTGAGCCACCATGTGGGTGCTGAGAATTGAACTCAGAACCTCTGGAAGAGCAGTCGGTGCTCTTAACCTCTGAGCCATCTCTCCAGCCCTAAAACCTATTTCTTATGTCAGTTTGTGTGTGTGTACATGGCTGGGGGGCAGGGTGGGGTGGGGTGTCAGACACAGTCTTTTTCATAAAGCCCAGGCTGGCACTGACCGTGTGATCCTCCTGCCTTCCCACTGCTGAGAATACAGATTTGTGCTACCACACCTGGCTCAAAAATATGTTAGACCAGTTGCTGAAGAAAAGGCTCAACAAGCAGTTGCTGTTCTTGCTCTTGCACAGGACTTGGGTTTGGTTGCCAGAAGAACCCACATAGTGACTCACAACCACCCTTAATTCCAGTTCCAGAGACCCAATGGCCTCTTCTGACCTCCTCGGGTACCAGGCTTGCAGGTGGTGCACATATATGTGGGCAAAACATTCATAAAATATACCTAACAAAATTCATGAAAATGTTTTGGACCCTCCCAGATGCTTGCAAGGGTAGACTGGATGGTATGGTTTCTGTAGCCTTCCTTATGTGGGAATGGAGATGAGGTCCCTCCTTTAACCCGAGGAGGAGGAGATAGAGATCACTTGTTTCCCTTCCCTCTTCAGTTACCCAGACACTCCAAAGAATCAGTCGGAATCCAGGATAGTAATCAACGGCTTTATTTTCCTAGAACTCAAATTGTCTATGGTTCTCAGAGCTACACTTCCAAAGCGACAGTCAGCAATTTTTCTTCAGAGCCCAAGGGAGGGATAGGAGTAAAGACAAGAGAAGGAGGGGGGCATAAGCCCCGAAGAGGCTGGGAGAGCACTTTTCCCTGTATTCAGTGGGCTACAAACTGGACGTGTGACACCACCAGAGGACCAACTCTGGAAGAACAGCAAGCCCCAGCTCCAAAGAGTCATCAACTCCAACACAAGGGGAACCTCCCAGTGCACCTCGGAACCGGGTCAGTAGTGGGGGGCACACAAAGGGTTGGGATTAACAGGCTGGTTGTTTTTTTTTTCCTTTTTTGCAATTTTCTTTTATTAAAAACATTTCCTAAAAAATGTGTCTTTTCCTTTATGTCTGGGTGATATATCTGACTAGAGGCTGGCCTTGAGCATTGTGGGAAGAGGGAAGAAGGCAGCAGGGTCTCCCCACGTTACCCCATCCTCTGACCTGAGATCTAAAGAGAGACATTTACTCAATGCAAATGATGAGTCAACCCTTCAGATTATAAGCTCTCTCCAGGTCCTTGGCCCTAACAACGTAGAAACTCCAAAGTCTTGATGTTAAACTACAATTCCTTGAACCCTGGGGTCAGGGGGGAAAAATGCTCTCAAAATCACCAAGGATTCATGGACGGGAGCCTCTCTCCCACAGTGTCCCCTTAGCTTGAATTTAGGCAGATGGGAAAATAGGCGTGGAAGCGAGAGACAGGATCTCAGGAGACGCCCCCCAGGAACCCACACTCAAGTTCATAGTCCATCAGCCCACTCCTGCCCCAACCCAGCCCAAAGGTCTAGAATGCCTGCAGGAGGGCAGAGGCGTCAAGAGGTGGAAGTAGCAGCCCAGGCCCCAACACAAGCCCGAGGAGACAAGTCTAAGGAGATAGAATGGCCCCCTCTCATCCCAGGGCCCAGGGCCCAGACTCAGGTCCTAGGGTACAGGGACCTGGAGGAGAGGGTCAAGCCAATCTCCAGAGGTGGGCTTAAAAACGAGAAAGTGAGTGAAGGAGGAGAGTGGGGTGGGTGGGAAAAGTGTTCCCAGTTTGCAGGCCATGGCCAGTTTCCCCAGTAGCACCCAGACAGCAGCAGGAACGGGGCAGGGGCTCCTCTTGAAACATTGGTGGCTACAGGCTGCAGGGGAGGGTTGGAGGGAGAAGGGTTAATGGTGTGGCCTTGGCCTGCTCTTACCCCAGCCAGCCTCCAGAAAGGCTGACTACTGCAGGCCCTCCTCTGCACCCTCCTCCTCCTCTCCGTCAGTGGCTGAGCCCTCCAGGCCCACTGCCAAGGCAGCTCACTCACCTCTCATCATCTCTGACGCCCTGGGCTTCGGCCGCTTCCTTGGCAGCCTCCTCCTCCTCCTCCTCCTCCTCTTCCTCCTCCTCCTCTTCCTCTGGAGGAGGCCCCCGGCCAGAGTCTGGCTCAGAGGGGGTGCTGTTCTTCTCCATCTCTACTGGTAGGGGCCTCTCCCCCTCCAAGGTAGCCATCTCCTTCTCCTCCTCTTCATGGTCTCCTGACTCCTTGGGACGTTTAGGGGAGTCCTGGGCAGAGGATCAGAGGACCTCACTGAGGCTAGTAACAGGAGGTCAACAGCTAACCTCCCTGTGCCTACATGCCTCTCTCCAGGGTGATACTGTCCCGCTACTCTCTGCTACCCAGAAGGCCTGTGTCCCATTCTCAGTTGGATTCCCAGAAACTGCGGACTGGATTTATACCTCAGACTCAGGGAAATGCCGCGGGCACCTGGCAGTTACCTCGAGCATGTCCCCCGCTCTCCGCTTCAGCATCCCCTTCTCGTTCTTCTCCTTGGTTGGCTCGTCGATGACCAGTTTCCCCTCCTCGTCACTGCTACCCTCGGCATTGCCCTTCTTATCACCATCGCCCTCGGGGACTTCCGGCTCCAACTCGGGCTCTTCCACACAACTCTTTTTCTGGGAGGACTGTGGCGGAGACATCAGAGGCTGAGTGGCACCAGAGACTAGCCCCCCCAACCACCCCCTTGGACACTCGCTCCTTCTTTGCCCGCCTCTCCCCCACCCCCACCCAGGTGCCCAGTCTCACAGGTGTTCTGAGACCCACCTCTGTTGGATTAGCCCTGGGGTTAACCCACAGGCCGGGCAGGCAGGGCTCTGTGCAGGAGGGGGGAGGGCTGGAGCAGGAGGCAAAACCTCGGGTCAGCTTCTCCCAAGGGGTCTGGGGCCCGTTCCCCACGACCCCCGCTCCCCCGCCCTCCCGCCTTGTCCTGCCCGGCTCACGAGAGCCTTCTCTCGGAAGCCTATGTCCTCGTACTGATGAGGGCCCAACAAAGGCTTACCCTACTTACCGCCTCCGTCCTATGTCCTATTCTTGCCCCAGTCACCCCGCGCCCCCCAGCTCCCTCTGGCAAGAAGTCCCGTCTCCACCACCCCAAAGGCCCTGAGATTCTCAAGACTAGGCGTTGCCTGTGGGCAAGGTTCCTGAAGCCCACAATACACCTGCTTTCCAGGGCTTGGAGGGGCAACTAACTGCTCACCTGGTAGCCAGAGGCCTTGACTGTAGGGTTGTTCTCGATCTCCCACAGTCCCTCGCTGAACCCTTTCCTCTTGTTGGGCTTGCCAAACTTCTCCTTGGATTCCTCGTAAGGGAAGAGGTCTTTGGGGCCCAGGAATGCCCTGGTGAGAAATAGGAGACTGTGCTCTCAAGCCCCAAGCTGTTCCCAATTAAACGCCAGACACGGACAAGTACCCCCCTTTCCCAAAATGGTGTTCCCACAGTGTTCCACCTGCCCCCACTGGCCCCTCACTCACGTCTCGTGGGTCCCAAAGAAAAAGACTTGGTATTTGTTGGCTGTTGATTTCACGGCAGCCTCAGGCATCTCATCAATCTAGGGCAAGGAAGGGAGAGAAAATATGAACTGGAGTCCCAAGGCCTTTATTCTGGGGCAAGGTGACATCTGTATAAAGCCAGGCACACCAGGACTCCAGAGATTACCCAATTTGCAAAACATTCTTAGTAGTACAACTTGTCCAAATGAAATTAGACAGGAAAGCCTAACCCAGGCCGACTTCACTCCCCTTCACCAAAGAACATCTTCTCCAATATCCAATCCTGGCCAAAGTGCCATTACCTCTGCCACCCTCAAGCCCAATACTGTCACTTTTTTTATTTTGACACAGTGCCTTGCTATGTAGCCCAGGCTGGCCTCCAACTCAAGATCCTCCTACCTCGCCTCCTGACATGCCAGCATACCCACCTCCAATTATGAAATGTCAATCAAAGCATCTCAGCTCTTCCAATGCTTTCTCATGATCACAGCCCACCTCTCTCAATGACAAAGTCGGAACCCCCCCTTCCTCCAGGGCCGTTACGTAACTGACTCTGTAGACCAAGCTGGCCTTGAAAGCCAGCTAAAATAAGTCTGAAAACTTTGAAAGCTAATAAAGTAAGTCAAACCTTTTTCACAGATGGGGAGACTGAGTGCAGAAAAGAATGCCCTTCCCAAGAAAAACATGGCACATTATAATAAGGACCAGAATTCAAGCCCAATTACTTTCCTTTTTTTGGTTTTTGTTTTGTTTTTGAGACAGTTTCTTTGTGTAGCCAGGCTGTCCTGGAACTAGCTCTGTATAGATCAGGCTGGCCTCGCACTAACAGAGATCCACCTGCCTCTGCCTCCAGAATGCTGGAATTAAAATTCTGTGCCACCACCATCCAGCTCTAAATTTCTTAAAAAAAAAAAAAAAAATCATTTATTGCCCAGCAGTGGTGGCACACTCCTTTAATGCCAGCACTTGGGAGATGGAGGCAGGCGGATCTCAGTGAGTTTGAGGCCAACCTGGTCTACAAAGTGAGTTCCAGGACAGAGAAACCCTGTCTCAAAAAACCAATGTGTGTGTGTGTGTGTGTGTGTGTGTGTGTGTGTGTGTGTATGTGTATCATATATATGTATTTATTTTTTTGTGTATTGATGTTTTCTCCAAATGTTGTTTCTGTGTACCTCATGAATACCTAAGGACACCAGAAGAGGGTGTCAGATCCCCTGAGACTGGAGCACAGGTTTTTGTGAGCTACCATGTAGATGGGAATAGAAGCCCGGGTCCTTATGGAAGAGCAGCCAGTGCTCTTAATCAGCAAGACATCTTTTCAATCTCAGCCTAATTTCTTGAGGAAATCCCTTGCCCTATGACCCTGGAGGCATTCTGCAGTAAAGGCAGTAAGTGCTGAAGTCTAAGGTCAAGTTTGACAACAAGCGAGGACAGTTGGCCAGTCTCAGGTTAAGTCTTGGAAGCCCAGGCCAAGCCAAGCTGTTGGCACAGGGGACTACAACTCCCAGCAATCCTTGCAACAACCCCAGATGCCCGCCCTCCTCCCAGAGGCCAGGTGGCCATGTTGACTGGGCTGCAGACCCAAACCCAAGAGACAGGACAAGGCAGTGATTAGAGAAGAGGGTGCATCTCGGAGACTAGGGAGACAGGGAGGCTGAGTGACTAGAATGAGCCGAGTGGGCACGCCTCGGAAGAGCGTCTTGCCCTAGACTTGGAAGTCTTTAGGCCGCTAGGCCCCTCCCCCTTGCCCCGTGGCCTCTGGGGACTTCGGTCCAGCCCCTCCCCCTAGGAAGGCACAACTCAAACTAGGCCCAGCCCAACAATCAGGAGATGCTGGGGTGTGGGAACCTGGTGGAAAGGCATGCAGTTCCCCCACAACCGTGATCCCCATCACTATGACAACTCAACCCCTCCCCCCGGGGCCACTCAGCAACCAGGAATGTGACCACCCCTCCCCCCAGGCCTTCCATCCAGGATTGGGGAGGAGGGGATACTAAACACGCACCCCACCCCCCAGGCCCGTAATCTGGCACGCAGGTTTTAGGCTGTATGTGAAACCAAACTAGGACTGGGGGGTGGAGGGGAAGGCAAGGCGGGGCGCATGTTCTAAGGGGTGGGGACAGGGGAGGAGCTGGACAGGATACCTGCCTCTGGATATCAGTCCCCCTCCCTCTTCTCAGAGGGGGTTAGCAACAACAAAAAAGAGAGAGACCGAGGAGACAGAGAGACAGACTGTCTCCAGGGCTTAAGAGATCCCAGGAGACTAGCAAAGGATGACGGTAGCAAAGGCTCTCTCAAAGGCCTGACACCTATGCCCGGAAGGGGTCCGGGGTGTCCAAGCTGAAGTGCTGGAGAAGTACCTATACCCAAGCCAGGGCATTACTGTGCTTCCAGTCTGGTAACTCACGTTTAATGAACGGGAAGAGAGGAGACTCCAAAAGAAAGAGGGGTAGAGGAAGGGTTAGGAGGGTCGGGGCTCTCCAAGAACGGACTGAAACTGGACACCCCAGCTTCCCAAGGAGAGCAAACAACAGGCAGAGTCTAAATCGTGTGCCAGGGGACCCAGGAAGCCTCTAGCTGCCCAGTCCCAGAAACAAGACTGGATGGAATGAGACATACCAACTCCATCAGTCCTGCCAACTCCCAGCTACATAAAGGTTGGGTGTGGAGGAATGAGAACAGATGGGCCTCTTCCTTAAGAGGCTCATTCCCCAACCTTAACCCTAACCATTTTATGTAGGTGTAACAGGTAGGGTTGGGGGATGGGAGTGCTTTCTGCTCAACAGCATTTCCAGCCCCTCCCCCCACAAAAGAGGAGAAATCACTTCAGTGGCAGCACCCCCACCCCTCCAGCTACAAAGGAACTCTTTCCTGGAACTTGGATGTGATGGGCGGTTCTTCCACAGTGAGTGAGGCTATTGAGTCTGTCCTGAATCTGTCTCCCAGGTGGTGACTTTATATCCACACTGTGACTAAAGTCAGTGAGTCAAAGGAAAGTAAGTCAGGGTGGGGCCAGACATGTTGGGGACCCTACCACACTTCCTCCTCTAGCCAACTGGAAGGATTCTGAAACTTCTTAACCATTGCGGCCCACTCCTCTGCATTTGCCCGCCTCCATCAGACAGGCCCCAAGCATCAGAAATCCCACTCAGTCCAGGCCAGAGGCCTTTGAAGTCATTTGCAGGGTTCAGAGGAGCAGAGAGAACTGAACACTATGCCCACGGCCCTCAGAGCACAAGCAGGTCCAAGATCCTCGGGCATTTAGGAAGGCTGAGCATAGCTAAGAACATACTAGCTGACCACCACACCCAGGGCCTGGCTGACTTGACCTAGGGGAACCAGAATGTCCAGGACAGCAGGCATCTCAGACAACTGGGCTGGGAAGTGTGGCAAGCCCAAGTCAGAAAAGGAAAAAGAAACAGGAGAAATGGAGGGAGACTCTAGGCTACTCAGGAGCTTCTCCAGGACTGGGAGAGAGGAGAAAGGCACTCAGGGTGAGGGTGGGGGATCTCAGGGCTTGGGTGGTTCCTTGTTAAGTGCCTGCAGATCCTCCAGGAAGTTAGGCAGGAAGAGGGAAGAAGGGAAGATGGGATCCTAACACATTCTTCCAGCCAGGCCCTGCTACCATGTGACCCCTATGACTTCAATCTCAAACTCTGGGCCCTTTCAGTCTTTTCTCAGTCACCCATGTCCCCAGAAGTAGCAACTGAGGAAACAAGGTGCACGTGGTGGCCTGCATCGTGACCGAAGATTCTGGTTACACCCTGGAGCAGTCAGCCATCAGGCAGGCTTCAGACTCCAACTCAGGAAGAGCTAAGACAGGTTCTATGGGGTTGGGGGTGGGGAGGACAAAGACTCAGTTCTGTCCTTTGGGAGCCAAGGGGAATGTCTTGGAGAGGTGATAGCCCTGGGTGTACCCCTCCCCTAAGTGTCACAACCAAGCCAGGCCAAGTGTTGGGGTGCATATCTCTTTGAGACCCATTCACAACTGTATCTCAAAGATCCAGGCCTCAATAGAGAAAGAAAATGACTCTCTGTGCTCCCCTTCTGTCCTGGAAGTTCATAATGAAAAGAAATGGATGGTATCCCTGCTCCAAGGTGTCTTCTATCCAAAGGCCACCAGAAATCAGAGGGGCTCTCTCATGGGGCAATAGGTCTCAGGGAATAAGATACCAGAAGATCCCAAAATCCCTGTTTCATAACTATTTCTCCTTCTTCGGACATAGCTTACCATTGAACTTTGTCTCATCCCCACCAAGGAGAAGCAGTAGAGACCTGGGTTCAATACTTGCCCTGACCATTAATGCCTCGGCATCTGGACCAAGAACCCAGTGGATCCGAGGGTGCAGGGTAAAGTACATGAGCGTTCACATGACACACACACTGCCTAGCTTCAGTCAGGCCCTTGAGGCCCTTCTAAGGCTCTGGAGAGTCTGGCTTCTCTCTGCACTCCACTCCCAAGCCAGAGGCCAGGCCTCATTTGACCCAATTGAAAGCTTCAGAGAGCAAGAAGCTGGGGCAAGTGGGATTGGACACACTCCTTGGGAGGGAGGAGACAGTATGGAGGGCTACTTGGGTTTTCTCAATGATCCATTTGGCCCGAAACCCTGAAGAGCAACCAAGAGAGCATGGAGGAACTTCCCAGGCTCAGAGTAGTACTGAGCCAGATGAACAGTCAGCCATACTGGAAAAGCCAAAGCCTTAAGGCAATCCTGCTCGGGACCCCTCCTTCAGGTCTTTCTGCCCTAGATTTCACTTTACACAAGTCCCACACCCTAAGGGGCTGAGTCATGCCCTCACCCAGTACCAAGGGCCCCTCTACACTCACTGTGAAAAGTTGCCAGAAGCACCCACACACTCACTTAACCTTTTCCTTGGAGGAAAGATGACAAACACATCCAGGCTTTCGGCCCCACCCTCCCACCTGGCCAGGTGCTGGAATGGGAAGGCCCTTCTGTTGGCGGGTTACAACAACCACATGGCTGACACGGGCCCTCTTGGCCGAAGAGGCTCACTGGTGGGATGCCGAGGCAACTCCGTCTCCCAACAATCCCCCGCCTCACTAAGGTGATCTGTACTGCATTTCCCAAGCACACGGGGCCCTGCTGCCTCCAGTTCCAAATCTGAGCTGGTGGCATATGGAGGGATGTCCTCGTAGAGCTGAGGGCTAACGGGTTGTGGCAGAGTTACCCCAGCCAGGCAGACCATCTTAAGTCTCCCCCCCCCAATCCCTCCACGACCCTCCCAACTTCAGACTTCCTACAAAATACTCTCCCAAGAAAGTTTGCTAGACGCCAGCTCTACCCCCCACTTAACCCTCTGTGGACTGAGACCCTTCACAACCGTTTGTCCAGCCAGAGGAATCTGAACTGGAGGCAACTATCAATGGAGACTCGGTGCTCAAACGGGGCTCCCGGAAGGGGTTGGGAGGCGCGGCAGAAGCAGCGACCCATCACCGGGCCGCTCCCCGACCGTGCGCCCAAAGCCTCGGCCGGTAGGGAGGGTTGCGGGCCGACCGGGCACGCGGCGCCGCCCGCCGGGGGCCGGCCCCCGCCGCCTCCGTTATGTAAGCGGCGGTGGGCTCCGACAAGGCGAGCAGGCCCCGATGCCCCTGCCGCTGCGCCCGCTCCGCGCCCGGCGACCGTGCTCTCCCGAGCGTTATGCAACCGCACCAGGGCCCGCGATGGCCCGACTGCTCACCCGGGCCGGCCAGTGTGGGTATCCCTTCATCTTCGCGAACACCAGGTCCCCGCATTTGTACTCCTTCTGCCGGTTGGATCGCGACATGGCGGGGCCGCGGGCGCCCCGGGCTCCGCGCCGGGCCGGGAAGCGCGAGCCCAAGTTTGCGCGTGCGGCGGTTGTGGCGCCGCTGCGCTCCGGCCCTCGCGCGGCCCCCGCCTCGATGGTGGCCCCCGGCGCGAGCTCCGGAGCCGCCACGGCGTCTGCGCCCGCTCGCCGCTCGGACGGGGCGGGCGCGGTGGGCAACGCTCGGCTCGGGGCGCGCTCGTGCGGTTGTTTGTGTTTGAAATTCAATTGCTCCCTCCTCAGCGCGAGGCCGCTTCCTCCACCCCCCCTCCCCGCGGCCCACTCCTCCCCTTCGCGCTCCCGCCCGCGGCGGTTCGATGCGCTCCGCCGCTCGACGCCTGCTGCCTGCCCCGGCCTGGCGCCCAACCTGGACGCCGCGGGCGGAGCGCAGCCGCACAGGCCTGAGGAGCCGAGCGCCGAGCTCGCCAAGCGGGCTTTGTGTGCGGGCGGGTGGTGAGTGCCAGGCGGCGAGGAGCGGGCGCCTGCTGGACAAGCTGCACGTGCCCCTCCCCTGGCTCCGCGGGGTGCTTCCAGCCGGGGGCCGGGCGGGGCCTACTGTAGCCCTGGTTGCGCAGTGTCCCCCGACCCAGTGCCGTGTCCCAACCCACGTATCTGCTCAGCGCCGTTGGCTTCTAGACGGCCAAGGCGAGAGGCGTGGGTACCGCTCAGCGGTGTAGGGTCCATCCTGGGCTTCCACGTGCTTCTGTTGGCGGGGGTGTAAGAGTTCGAATCCTACTAGGTCAGCCTACGCAGTAGAGGAGAGGTTTGAAATTGGCAGTCCAGTCCCATGGTGTGCAAGAGATTGTGGCCATTTTCGGGGTGCAGTAAATGCTAATAATCAAAGCGGCTGCCTAGTAAAAGATCTGGACTTCACCAGTTAAACTCACCAAAATGAGGAGGTCCTAAAGGGTAAAGAAAGTGGAATACCACTAAATCCAGTTTGGAAATGTATAATCCTGGTAATCTGAGAGGGCTTTGCCAAAGCAGTGTCTTTGAGAATGAATATGACTTTGTCAAATTCTGGGATACTGTCCTGGATTATATTTTTTTTTTGGGGGGGGGGGAATGCTCGAGGCAGGGTTTCTCCGAGTAGCCCTGGCTGTCCTGGAACTCACTCTGTAGACTAGGCTGGCCTTGAACTCAGACCGCATGCCTCCCGAGTGCTAAAGGCCTGAGCCACCACTGCTTGGCCTGGGACGTCTTCTTAGATTGTGATGGGAACGATGGGCCCAAAATGTGTTCTCAGATCTCAACCCAAAAAAGATTTTTGTTGTAATTACATTTCTATTTGTGGAATGGCTTCTTTGTTGTTGTTTGGTTTTGTTTTTTCTGAGACAGTCTTACTATGTAGCCCTGGTTTGCCTGGAACTCACAGAGATCAGCTTTTCTCTGCTTCCTGAGTGCTGGGATTAAAGATATACATCACATCCTACTGTCCAATTTAAAGAGATTTTAAGTTTTTATTTGTGTTTGTGAGTGTACGCCACATGTATGCAGAAGAGGGCTTCAGATCTCCTGGAGCTGGAGTTGCAGGCTATTGTGATCCCATTAACAAGGGTGCTGGGAACTGAACTTGTATCTCCTGGAAGAGCAGCAAGCGTTCTTAGCCATCTATCTAGCCCTAATCACAAATTCTTAAACAAGTTCCATGAGCCTGGCGGTGGTGCATACCTTTAATCCCAGCACTCAGGAGGCAGAGGCAGGAGGATCTCTGTGAGTCCAAGGCCAGCCTGGTCTACAGAGTGAGTTCCAGAACAGGCTCTAACACTACACAGAGAAACCCAGGGTTGGAAAAAAAAAATTTCATGAGTGAGTCCAGTGTCAACAGGTTTCTGTACCAGGCTTTATCTTTTGGGCCACCAACGAGCTCCCAAATCACGACACAGAGACTTATTACTAGTTTTCAATGCTCGGCCTTGCTTAAAAGGCCATTTCTGGCTAGCTCTTTTAACTTAAATTAACCCGTTTCTCTTCATCTACCTTTTGCATCAGGGCTTTTTACCTTTTCTTACTTTCTTGCTGTCTCTATGGCTGGCTGGCTGGCAGCTGCTTGACTTCTTGCCCTGGGCCTGTCCTTCTTTCTCCTCTTTCTCCTGTAGCCTAGATTTCTCTTCCTATTTATTCTCTGCCTAGCTATTGGCTGTTCAGCTTTTTCTTAGCCCAAGCAGGTGCCTTCGGCAGGCAGGCAAGGTGAAACGGCAACACATCTTTACATTGTTAAACAAATGCAGCATAAACAAATGTAACACGCCTTTACACAGTTAAAGTAATAGTCTGCAGCATAAACAAATGTAACACATCTTTGCCCAGTTAAAATAATATTCCATGGGGGCTGGAGAGATGATGCAGTGATTAAGAGCCCTGGCTGCTCTTCCAGAGGACCTGGGTTCAATTCCCAGCACCCACGTGGCAGCTCGCTGCTGTCTGTAATCCTCTTGCAGGGGATCCGACACCCTCACACAGACAAATGTACACACACAAGTAAATATAAAATAAATAATATTCCACAGTTTCCTTCGTGTCCTACTAGTATGACGTTCTACATGTTCTTAAACTTTCCAAATCATGCACGTTCCAACTGAGTTAAAAGTCGGGGTCCTGCCCTTTCCTCCACTTTGTTGAAAGGTGTCAATAAGACTTCTAAATTCTTGGTGGGGTTGAGAATAGAGCTCAGTGGTAGAACGAGAAGTCTTGGGCATGATCCCCAGCACCACACATGGAAACAAAGAAAAAATTGTCATGGCGTCAGCCCCTTGGCCTCTCCCTCGGGAGACAGCAGGCCCCAAGCAATGTCCCCTTTGTTGCAGTAACCTTCCCTGCTTTGGCTGCAATTTAATATCCGAGTTCTGAGATCAACCCCTCCAGCTGCCCAACCTACCGCAAGCCATGAACCTCAGCTCGGTTACAACATGAGCAGAAGCCTGGACCCTTGGGGATTCAGGCTTTCTGTTGTTCTTTGAGACTGGGAATTTTCTTAAAGAGCAGCTTTGAACTTGTCAGGTTTGGGATGTGTGTGCATTTCTAACAAGCTCTAATACACAGCCACACCTGCATTCTGCCACCATTGGCGCAGTGAGGCCCTCAGACGGGGTATCCAGCCTTTTGGTTTCTCCGGCCTTCAGTTAAGACCTCTATAAATAAACAAACCTGTGACAAAGACCATCACAGGTGAGAAAAAAGTCCTCACATACTAATTCTAACTGTACAGATCCTGTTCACAGCCTCCTTAAAGTGACAGCATGTCCAAAGTTTATGACCACTAATAAGGAAAATGAACATATCTAAGTAATAAAACTTCCTTTATTTCTTGGGTTTTTTTAATTTTAATTTTTTAGTATAAAAGTAAAAGAGGCCTGGGGATGTAGTCCGGCTGGTAGAGTGTGTGCATAGCATACCTGAGGCCCTGGGTTTGATCCCCAGAACCTCATAAACCTGGAATGGTATAGAATACCCATGGTAGAGGTCAGAGGATCAGAAGTTCCAGGCCATCCTCCAAGACTTTTTGAGGCCAGCCTGAGAGGCATGAGACCCTGACTTGAAGAAACAAAAGGGGCTGGAAAAAACGGGTCAGCAATCAAAAACTGGTCTTGCTCTTGCCGAAGAGTTCAGTTCCCAGTACCTGTGCTCTCTTCTGACTTCTGCAGGCACGGCACATACATGTGCACACACACATACACAACCACATAAGTAAAATATAAATCCTAAAAACAGGGCTGGAGAGATGGCTCGGTGGTTAAGAGCACTGGCTGCTCTTCCAGAGGACCCAGGTTCAATTCCCAGCAACCACATGGTGGTTCACAACTGTCTGTAACTCAGGTTCCAGGGGACTTGACACCCTCACAAAAATGTACTTGCAGGCAAAATAAAATATGTGCAAAATGCACATAAAATAAAAATGAATGAATAAAATAAATAAAATCCTAAAAGCAAAACAAAAAAGGTATCAGAAAAGATGGCAATATAGACCAGGGAGATGTTTGAGCTTTGGGAAACTAACGCATCAACATCTGCTTCAATGGAAGAAGCTGAACTTCTCAGTGAATTCTCAGGGAGAGTCTAAGGTATTTTGTGTTTCTAAGAAGATAGACCTGCAGGGAAGTGGTGGCACATGCCTTTAATCCCAGCACTAGGGAGGCAGAGCCAGGTGGATCTCTGTGAGTTCAAGACCAGCCTGGTCTACAGAGCAAGATCCAGGAAAGGCACCAAAACTACACGGAGAAAACCTGTCTCAAAAAACCAAAAAAAAAAAAAGAAAGAAAGAAGAAGATAGACCCTATAAAAGTCTAACAAAGGGCTGGAGAGATGGTTCAGTGGTTAAGAGCATCGTCTGCTCTTTCAGAGGACCTGAGTTCAGTTACCAACACCCACGTGGCAGCTCATGACCATCTGTAACTCTAGTTCCAGGAAATCTAAAGCCCTCTTCTAGACTCCTAGGGCACTACACATATGTGGTGCACAGACAAAACACGTGTATACATTAAAAAAAAAAATCTTAGCCAGGCAGTGGTGGTGTATGTCTTTAATCCCAGCACTTGGGAGGCAGAGGCAGGAGGATCTCTGTGAGTTCCAGGACAGCCATGGCTACAGAGAGAAACCCTGTCTTGAAAAACAAAACAACAACAAAAAACCAAATAACAACAAAAAAACAAACAACAACAACAAAAAAATTTTAAATATCTAATAAAGAAATATGAGGCCAGGCGGTGGTGGCACATGCCTTTATTCCCAGCACTTGGGAGGCACAGGCAGGCAGATCTGTGAGTTAGAGGCCAGCCTGGGCTACAGAGTGAGTTCCAGGATAGGCTTCAACTACACAGAGAAACTTTGTCTCAAAAAACAAAAACAAAAAAATAAATAAAATAAATGATATCACCATAGTCATCACCAATAGTTTCAAGGAATCCTTGGATTAGGTGATGACTTCATTCTTGGCCCAAGCCAGGCATTGTGGTCATACCTTTAATCCCAGCACTGGGGCAGCAAAGGCAAGTGGATTTCTGTACATTTAAGGTTATTCTGGTTTACAGAGCAAGTTCCAGGCCAGCAGAGCTATATAGTGTAAGACCTTGTCTCAAAAATAAATAAATAAATAAATAAATAAATAAATAAATAAATAAATAAATAAAAGGCTTTGGTCATGGTAGAATCTACTGTCTTGATGTCAGTTTGTATGATGTTATCCATTCGTAACACCCATTTTGTTGTTGTTCTTGTTGTTGTTTGTTTTTCAAGACAGGGTTTCTCTGTGTAGTTTTGGTGCCTGTCCTGGAGCTCACTTTGTAGACCAGGCTGGCCTTGAACTCACAGAGATTCACCTGGCTCTGCCTCCTGAGTGCTGGAATTAAAGGCTTGCGCCACTACTGCCAGCCCATTCATAACACTCTTGCACATACATTTTCGTGTGTGTGTGTGTGTGTGTGTGTGTGTGTGTGTGTGTGTGTGTGTGTGTGTGATACATGCATGTGCTTTACTGAGGACCTGAGATCAATCCCCAGAACCCACGTGGTGGCATATCCCTGTAATCCCGGGGCTAGGCAGGCAGAGACAGGCCGACCCCTGGGGCACACTGTCCAGTTGGTTTAGGCTACTTTGTAAGCTCCAAACCAGTGAGAAACCCTGCCTCAAGGGAGGTGGATGGTACTTCTGAAAACGATACCCCAAGTTCCATCTGAACTCTATATTGTGCACACACATACACATGCACCAGAACAGGCACAGAGAGAGACAGATTAAAAAACAACAATGCTTATTTGTCTTCTAACTAACATTACATGCCTAATGTTACTATGGTAGATTAAAACAGTAGTGATATCCCTGACTCACCAAGTCACCACAAGCACTAATACTGCCTGATGGTGCCAGTTCAACCCTCTGCACTTTGCACATGGTAAGCAAGCACTCTACCAACTGAGCTATAACCACAGGCATGTGATGCTCACTGATTCCAACATGTGTAGCCTTTTGTGGTAACCTTGCTACTTAATTCTCAAGAAAATAAATACATATATGTATATTTCTTTTTTTATTTTGTTTTTTGTTTTTGTTTTTTCGAGACATGGTTTCTCTGTGTAGATTTGGAGCCTGTCCTGGATCTTGCTCTGTAGCCCAGGCTGGCCTCGAACTCACAGAGATCCGCTTGTCTCTGCCTCCCGAGTGCTGGGATTAAAGGTGTGCGCTACCACCACCAGCATGTGTGTGTGTGTGTGTGTGTGTGTGTGTGTGTGTGTGTGTTTCTTTTGCAAATTTGTTCTTGTTTGTTTGTGTGGTTTTTTTTTTCTTTTGTTTTTGAGACAAGGTTTCTCTGTGTAGCTCTGGCTGTCCTGGAACTTGCTCTGTAGACCAGGCTGGCCTCGAACTCTTTTGCACAATTTTTACTACAGCACATTCATTGCATTCTCTCTTTTCTTCTTAGCAGTGCATATGAGCTTCCTTCCTGTGATGACATGAAGGCCATCCGTTCACTTGGTAGCAGTGGTTCACACCATGTCTCTGTTGTAGGTTATTCCCCAGCCGCACTTGACTGGGACTCAATGGTTTACCTTCTTTAGATAACATCAGTTCTGTAGATGTGAATATTACCATCCATCTTCTCCCCTTCAGGAGTGAGACTTCCTGCCACTTTTCTTTCTACTTTGAAGCTAGAAAAGGTTTGAGGTCATTCCTATAGGCAGGCAGAGAGAATAAATAGGAGGAGGAAGCTAGGCTCTTGAGGAAAGAGATCTAGAAGGGGAGCAAGGGGGGAGGAGAGGGAGATAGATGCCTGTTGGTGGCCAGGCAGCCACCAACCAGCCAGACGCTGAGTAGGACATATAGAGTGAAAGAAAGGTAAAAAGCCCTGAGGCAGATGTAGATGAAGAAAAACAAGTTAATTTAAGTTGTAAGAGCTAGTGGGACAAGCACAAGTTAAGGCTGAGCATTCATAACTAGTAATAAGTCTCCATGTCACGACTTGGGAGCTGGTTGGTGGCCCAAAAGACAGCCTGCTACAGGGTGTTGCTGCAGAGATCCTGGGGACGGGAAGTGAGAGGCACAGGGACTGTGTCTCCCCTTCTGGGTGATAAAGTGAGCCCTGGTGGGTTCTCCTCCTCCCTCTCCAGGAAGATAACCTCTTCGGACACCAGGCCAAAAGTCTGGTGTTGCTGCGGAAGGCTGATAAGTAGTTTCTGTTGAAGACATGTGGAGTGCTGGGTATTGAAAGGCCATTTCTGTTACCACATTTTGCCCGTGGGCTCAAGGGCTTTATTCATTCACTTGTTCATTCATTCATTCCTCCCACAATTATTTTTGGCCTGATGGAAGCAGGCCCTGGGTCAGTGCTGGAGCATGGTATCCCATGGAAGGGGACAGCAGGGTGTGGTGGTGCACACCTTTAATACCAGCACCTGAGAGGCAGAAGCAGGTAGATCTTCCTGAGTTCTAGGCCAGCCTGGTCTACAATGTGAGTTTCAGGCCAGCCAGAGCTTCATAGTGAGAACTTTGTCTCAAACAAACAAACAAAGGATGAAAGGGATATAGTTGGCTTCCAGAACTATAAAGAGCACGAATAGAATGCTCTTCAGTTCCATTCTGCTAGTCACCTGGGCACACTCTGTCCTTACCCTGACCTCAGTGGGCCAGTTTGGAAGCTCCTGATTTTCTTCAAATATCATCTTTTACCCATGACTGTAGCTCAAATCCTAATTAGTGTCAATAAAAACCCGGAGACAGATATCAGGGTAAATGCTGAAAGATCAGAGAGACAAAGGAACAAGCCACAGCCATCTCTCACCTCACCAACTCCTTAGCCGAAAAAGACTGAGCTCCTGTCCCCTCCCACCTTATACTCCTTTCTCTGCCCAGCCATATCACTTCCTGTCTCAATCTCCTAGTGCTGGGATTAAAGGTGTGTGATCCCAAGTGCTGGGATTAAAGGTGTGTGCCTCCCAAGTACTGGGATTAAAGGTGTGTGCCTCCCAAGTACTGGGAGCAAAGGCTTGAGATCCTAAGTACGGGAATTAAAGGTGTGTGCCATTACCACCTGGCCTCTGTGGTTGACAAGTGGCTGGCTTTGCCCTCTGATCTTCAGGCAAGCTTTATTTGTTAGAGCATACATAAAATATGACCACACATGACAGTTGCCTACACACACACACACACACACACACACACATATATGTTGTTTGTTTGTTTTTGTTTTTTGGAGACAGGGTTTCTCTGTGGAGCCTGTCCTGGATCTCACTCTCTAGACCAGGCTGGTCTCAAACTCACAGAGATCCACCTGCTTCTGCCTCCCAAGTGCTGGGATTAAAGGCATGTGCCACCACTGCCCGGCATTTTTAAAAGTTTATATTACTTGTTCTTGCATTTATTTATTTATTTGTTTGTTTATTTATTTATTTATTTATGTCACTAGAGATGAAACCCAGGACCTTTAATTTAAAAAGAGAAAGAAATAGAAAACTGGTGGTATACAAGGACAAAGAAGGTAGTTATAGACATGAAGACATTATTTGTTTTTTTGTTTGTTTGTTTGTATTTTGAGACAGGGTTTCTCTGTGTAGCCTTGGCTAGCCTGGTCTTGAATTCATGATTCTCCTGTCTCAGTCTCCTGAGTGCACAGCCATTCCTGGTCCTGTGGTGGTATTGTGTTCCCCCAAATATTTTGCACCCTAATAAGCTTATCTGGGGTCAGAGAACGGAACAGTCACTAGATACAGAGGCTAGAAAATGGTGGCACTCACACCTTTAATCCTAGCCTTCTGGCACGAGGACACAGAAGCTTCCAGTCTGAGGAAACAGGATCAGCTGAGGAACTGTTGAGGTGAGGAAGCTGTGGCTTGTTCTGCTTCTCTGGTCTTCCAGCATTCACCCCAATACCTGGCTCCAGGTTTGATTTTATTAATAAGACTCTTTAAGATTCATGCTAGGAAGGATGAGAGAGGAATCTGTGGTTGGTATGTAAAATGAATAAAAAAATTTTTTAAGTAAAAAATGTGCTTAAAAAAAAAAAGATTCGGGGATGGAGAGATGGCTCAGAGGTTAAGAGCACTGGCTGTTCTTCCAGAGGTCCTGAGTTCAATTCCCAGCAACCACATGGTGGCTCACAACCATCTGTAATGAGATCTGACGCCCTCTTCTGGCCTGCAGGTATACATGCAAACAGAGCATTATATATACAATAAATAAATAAATCTTAAAAAAAAAATTCATGCTGCATGGTCCTTTATATACATTTTGTTTTTCCAGAGCCTTTTCGTCTCCTTTTGCTCACTTTTCCAGGCTCTGATCCATTTCAATCCAGAAACGCTTAGACAGACCAGATACCCGCCTGCTTTAGTTCTTGTAGATATCCTTTCTGAAGCCACTGACCTATTCGAATCTACTTAAACTGCGTTTGAACTAGCTGTCCTCCAGCCTCCCTCCCCATTGCCCTGGAGATTCCCTTCGACTTCTTTTTTTTTTTTTTTTTTTTGGTTTTTCGAGACAGGGTTTCTCTGTGTAGCTTTGCGCCTTTCCTGGAACTCACTTGGTAGTCCAGGCTGGCCTCGAACTCACAGAGATCCGCCTGGCTCTGCCTCCCGAGTGCGCCACCACCGCCCGGCCCCCTTCGACTTCTTTATAGCATGTTGTAGCAGGCTTTCTCGGACTGCCAGCCCCCAAATCATGACACGGAGACTTATTAGTTATGAATGCTCAGCCTTATCTTATGCTTG
Source organism: Peromyscus californicus insignis (assembly GCF_007827085.1). NCBI lineage: Eukaryota > Metazoa > Chordata > Mammalia > Rodentia > Cricetidae > Peromyscus > Peromyscus californicus. The sequence goes on along the minus strand of NW_026294617.1, from coordinate 67,438,026 downwards.
TCCCACTGGCTTTTATAACTTAAATTAACCTGTTTCTCTTCCTCTATGTTTTGCCTCAGGGCCTTTTACTTTTCTTTCATTCTGTATGTCCTACTCCTTGTCTGTCTGTCTGTCTGTCCCCAGGTGTCTTCCTCTTTTTCTCCCTCATCTTTTCTCTCTCTTCCTCATTTTCTCTTCTTGAGCCTACTAGGTTCCTCCTTTTTATTCTCTCTGTCCACCAGCCCCGCCTATCCCTTTACTGCCTAGCTATTGGCTGTTCAGCTTTTTATTAGCCCAATCAGGTGCCTTAGGCAGGCAAAGCAATACATCTTTACATTATTATTACTATTATTATTATTATTATTATTGAGCTGAGGATCGAACCCAGGGCCTTGTGCTTGCTAGGCAAGCACTCTACCACTGAGCTAAATCCCCAACCCACATCTTTACATTATTAAACAAATGCAGCATAAACAAATGTAATACATCTTTGCCCAGTTAATGTAATATTCCCCAACAGCATGTGGACTGTATTCTCTACATTCTGGGTCTTTCTCTTTCATGGTTCAATTTTTTGGGGGGGGGGGGCTGGAACCCAGGATTTCCCATAGATTAGGTACTGTCTCTTATGCTAAGCTCCAGCCCAGCACTAAACCCTTTTCTAAGCGTATCTGTTAGTTGCTTCTTTAAAAATGATGCTTAGTAGGCCCTTTGCATAGGCAAGACAGTTGTGTAGTTTGATCTGCTTAAGAGGCCCCTGACAGTGGGATCAGGATCCATCCCTGGTGCATGATTGGGCTTTTTGGAGCCCACTACCTATGGTGGGATACCTTACATAGCCTTGGTGCAGGGGGAGAGGATTGGACCTGCCTCAACTGCGTGCATCAGGCTCTGCTGACTCTCCATGGGAGGCCTTGCCTTGGAGAAGGTGGGAATGGGGGGGGTGTTGGGGAGAGAAGGCTAAGGGGTGGGAGGAGGGAAGGGAGGGGGATCTGTGAAAATATTAAATAAACAAAATCTATTTTCTGTTGGTATAACTGAATATTTCAGGCTGGGTACTTTATAAAGAATTTAAGGTATTTTTAGGTCATGGTCCTAAGCCATGGTCAAGGGGCATGGGCTGGTGAAGGCCTTCCTGGTGATTCCAAAGCTCTCAAGATAAGGCATATCATCCTGCTTAAAAACAAGTATTCAAGGCCAGGTGGTGAGGGCACATTGCCTTTAATCCCAGCATTCAGGAGGCAGAGGCAGGCAGATCTCTGTGAGTTCGAGGCCAGCTTGGTCCACAGAGCAAATTCCAGGACATCCAGAGCTTTTACACAGAGAAACCTTGTCTTGAAAAGCCAAAAAAAATTGCCAACACAGGTTCCTGTCCCGCCCGAAAGGATTTCCAGTCCCTAGGATCTGCATAGTAAATGTCCAGTGGTGAATTGTCTTTATTTTGTTAATGAGTCTAGAGAGCCTAGACGTTGTGTTTCCTTGTGTCTGTATAATCAGGTAGCAATTAAGAAGTTTGTGTCAAAAAAAAAAAAAAAAAAGAAAGAAAAGAAAAAGCAAAACAAACAGAAAACCCAAACAAGTATTCAAGAGTTAGTACTAAAATGGTGTGTGTGTGCCCACACGCACATACATGAGGGACAAAGAGGACATCAGGTGACTCCATCTATTGCTCGCTCCTTAGTTTGTTGTTGGTGGTGATAGTTTTCATTATTAGATTTATTCATTTTTATTTTATATGTGAAGGTTTTGCCAGCATGTATGTGCCACATGTATGTGCAGCATATGCACGTTTGGTGCTCATGGAGGTCAGGAGAGGTTATCAGGTCCCCTAAAACTGAAATTACAGATGGTTGTGAACCATTATGTGGGTGCTGGGAATATAACCCGGATCCTCTTGAAGAGCAAGTGCTGTTACCCTCTGAGCTGTCCGCCTGTCTGGTCCCCTCCACCTTGGTTTGTTAATGTTCACTCTTATTTTGAATGCATCTGTCTTGCATGCATGCATGTCTGTGCCTGGATCTCCTGGAGGCAGAGTTAGAGACAATGGATGGTGAGAGCTGGACCTTCTCTCCAGGCCTTACCTTAAGTTTTCCAGACAGGGATTTACACTGAACCTGAAGCTTGCCATTTCCACTACCTAGGCTGGTTGGCTCTAGGGATCTTGGACCTGCCTGTCTCCACCCACCGACACTGGGGTAGCGGTAGCAGGCATCTGCAGCCATGCCTGGCTCTTTCTGTGGGTAGGGATGCAGGTTTCAGGTCCTCTTACTGTCACAGTGGGCACTTTTACCTGCTGAGGCACTTCCCTAGATGTCAAACTGGCTTTTATGACAAATTCACTCTCAAGATAACCCACTCAGTCTGTGAAGAGGCAGTGCCCTTACCCCAGTCACATCTTAGAAGGTCTCATTGGTCCTACCTACCACTCCACAATGGAAACGTTAAACCGTAGAGGCCTAATGTGGTATTTTAGGGTGGACTGTTTTTTTTTTTTTTCAACACAAGGTTTTTCTGCATAGTCCTGCCTGTCCTAGAACTCTCCATGTAGACCAGGCTAACCTCGAATTCAGAGATCCACTTGTCTCAGCCTCCCGAGTGCTGGGATTAAAGGCGTGCAGCACTATGCCCAGCTCGATTTTATTTTTAAAGCAGTGTGGCCTGTATCCCAAGCTGGCCTGGATTTCGTGCCAAGAAGAGGATGACTCTGCACTTCTGATCCTGTCTCCCCACCTTCCTCCTGAGCGTTGGGATTACAGGTATATACCACCATGCTTGGTTTGTTTGGTGCTGGGGGTGGAACCTAACCTAAGGTTTTGCGTATGTTAGGTAAGCACTCTGTCAAACTAGGGCATCCCTGCCCCTTAGTTTTATTTAATTTTTTTGAGATAGGGTCTCATAGAGCCCAGGCTGGCCTGGGCTCACTATGCAGCACCTAGGCTGGCCTCTAAGTTCTAGCAATCCTCCTGTCTCTCAGTCTCCTGAGGTGGGATGACTGGGATGATGTAGCATGAATTCTAATTGGTCTTATTAATAAAAACCCAGAATCAGATACCAGGGTGAAAGCTGAAAGATCAGAGAAGCAGAGCAGCCAGCCACTCCAGAATCCTCAGCCTGAAAGAGAGATGAGCTCCTGTCTCCTCCCACCTTATATTCCTCTCTCTACCCAGCCATATCACCTCCTGTCTCCACCTCCCTAGTGTTAACATTAAAGGCGTGAGATCTCAAGTGCTGGGATCAAAGGTGTGTGCCATCACTGCCTGGCTCTGTTTCTATTTTATACTGGATCAATCTTGTGTAGTCCAGGGTGGCCTTGAACTCACAGAGATCCGTCTACCTCTGCCTACCCAGAACTGGGATTAAAGGTGTGTGTGAGCCACCACTGCCTGGCCTCCATGGCTAACTAGTGGCTTATCTCTGCACTCTGATCTTCAGGCAAGCTTTATTTGTCAGATCCCAAACAAAATATCACCATGGGATGAGCCTGCTTGGCCAACTGAAAAATTTATGTCAAGGTAATCTGGTTGGGAAGCTTCTAGGGGAATTCTGAGTGTCCAAGCTCTTTCTCTTAGGTTGACTAGACTTTCCAGAGATTTTTTCAAAATACTTTCTCTGGAGGATAAAGTCCTGGTAGTCTGTATTCTGGAAGAAATATGGAAGAAGGGAGAAGGCTTCAGTATCTGTGTACATATTGCTGTTTATTTAGTTAGGTTTTTTGTTTGTTTGTTTTCGTTTGTTTGTTTCAAGACAGGGTTTCTCTGTGTAGTTTTGCGCCTTTCCTGGAACTCACTCTGTAGCCCAGGTGGGCCTCGAACTCACAGAGATCCGCCTGCCTCTGCCTCCCAAGTGCTGGGATTAAAGGCGTGTGCCACTACCACCTGGCTTAGTTAGTTTTTGATGCTGGGCCCGGTACCCTGGGCTGTCTGTGTATCAGGCAAGGACACTATCCCAGGGCTCCAGCCCAGCCCCTGAATATTGCTTCACTTGCCTTGCTATCTATATGATCCTGTTCTTGACGGTGTCTGGGTTTCCCTATTGAAGAAACATTCATTTTTGCCAATTTGGAGAAGAAACCGTCTACTGTTTTTCTCCTGGAGTTAGAATTCACTAGCATTCGACACTGGGACCTCACTCTTGCAGGGTTTTTGTT